>NC_058195.1:27334493-30301183 GCF_907165205.1 Coccinella septempunctata
ATCTCGCCAAATTTCAGTTTCCAATCTCTTCGTCGCCACATGCTCAACTTTCGTTGCTACGGAAGCAATATGTATCAGATATCCAAAACTTTTGCTGGTGGCATTGAATATTATTCTAGATGGCATATCCCATCTCGAAAAGTTGATGGATGTGAACGTGCCCGCTAAATTTTATGGCAATCGGACCACTTAACTGATTTGCATATTCATTTCATCGCTACAAAAAAAAGTAAACTCACCTTATTATCGCATGATGCTCCAAAACACATGTTCTCATGCATTGGTAATAGTTATCTGCAAGGGAAACATCTTTTTGGAAAAAGGTTTTAGGATTACTCAGGACGAACTTGAGCGTTTTCAATCTACAATTCAGATACAAAATCGGAGCTAACACCAAAAAGTCACCAGAGACGACGATAGCTCCAACCATAATGGCTACAAGATTCAGGTAAAAATGTGTGCAGAAGTAGTATTTCTGATCATTGAAAGGCACCCAATAAGTAAAAGCAAACGGTTTCACAAAAGAAGGATCTGCATCTTTATTCTTCGCGTAAATCATCATTGATATTATAACATTTAAGCACAACGTTAGCGCCATCGTCATCCTGTAGAAATTAACAATCTTGAAGGGGGTGCGGGAATGCTCCAAATAATTTTTTCGTATATCATCATGAGATTTATTGCTTAAATATTCTTCTTTCTCGAACATTTCATAAAGCAATGATTGGAATTGAGCTGTTCTTGAAATAAGAATCTTGAGTACTGTGACAACCATAGTGAGTGAGGCTCCGAAGTTAAATGCAAAATCCGGGAGGTTTTTGGCAGATTTCGTGAGAAATATAAAAGTGGCTGTAAAATATACCGCCAAAATCAACATTGCAAAGCTATATATTTTATACAATTTAGTTTTATTCAAACTCCAAAACCCGACGTAAGAAAACAACTTGCGAAAACTTAAGAACAGTGGTGAATTCGACATTATTTGGCTTGCACTGAATGAAATCAGGGATAATAATTGTTGTTATAAGGCAGGCAAAAATTCACAGAATGACGTCCAGCTTTCTTTGGTGGGCTTGCGATCGTATAATTATGGAGGTGTACCGCAACCTGGAATATTTCCAATTCATTTCCGATTTATTCTCGCACGAACGATATACTTTTTATTGAATAAACAATCACGTATTTTTTCTTGATGGTTTGAAATTATGGTGTTTCATAATGTAAGAGGCGAGCCATACACATTTTCCCTCCTACTTTATGCTCCGAAAAATATAAGCAAGAGGTTTGAAATAAAATACTTCGCGTGATAATCTTACGGAATTGTATTCAAGTCATGCAGATGATAAATAATTAAGATTCTGAGAATAAGGACGAATACATTTCATCATACTCCTTTTGATGTAACTGATTACATTCTGCAGTCAATCGATGAATCTAAATGTTCAGCTCTACTTCTGCTCGACTTCAGTAGTGTTTTTACACGGTCAGGCATAATACTCTTCTTGCTTCTTGCTATTATTAAGTTCTTGTGGGGTATGTGGAGAGGCACTGAAACTATTGGGAGTCTTATCTCAGTGGTTGTTATTAAATCGTTAAATTGGGTAATAAAGTTTTAAGTGTCAGACAGTATTGAGCGAAGTGCCTCAAGTCTCGGTTTTTGGGCCTATACTGTTAATCTTGTACACTAGCCAATTTACCAAGGTCATTAATCACTGCAAAGTGCGCACTGATCATTTCGATCTCTTCCTTTATTTCTTCATTGATGAATAGGATATTGCAGCCACCACTGTATAAGGTTTTTCTTCGGGATCAGGAAATTTGATCATGTCTTGCAGAAATTGAAAGAGTTGAGATTGCTCCCAATGTGGCTACGTTTTGAATATTATGCCCTTTGTATTGCCCACAATATAATTTCAAAGAGAGGGTCACCTTATCACTCCAACAAGCTGAGGTATAGATCTATACAACACCAACATAAGATATCGAAATTTATTTTCATATCTCCAACACCGATCATCAACGTTTGAGAGAAGTTTTAAATGTAATACCTACAATTTATACAATGCAATCGCTTATGTATTCGAAGAGCTCAAATGTGAAAAATGTTAAAGAAATATCAAGGATTAACTTCTCAGCTGCTGCTAGCTCAATCATCTGATTGTCTTCGAAACATATGAGTTTTCTCTCTGTATTTTTCACTCTATAGCATGTTTTTTCTATATATTTTTTTTTTTGACAAGGGTTGAGTGGTAGGTACACCTCTGGGTTCACTTTCCCTAAGGATTTCTGCTGGAAATAAATAACTTATTTTTGTTTCTATCATCATATGATTTCAGCGCGGGTATCATTTCATGAAAAGTATCTAGGGGTGCAAATATATCATATTACGAATGCCTGAGATGCTCTAAAGTGGGCGATTCCATGTATAATCAGAGTGAGATCGAACATTTGCAGGGTATAAAAAAGTCTGGAATGGAAAAAAGCCTAATATTTTTGATGAAGGTGAGAAATGCATCTTTTAAAAATAGGTTCGTACAAGAGTGATTTTTCTGTATCAGCTTAAAGTCATCTAGAAAACTCTGGATAACAAAGAAATTGCAATGTGCGCTTTTCAATACATATCTGGGGCCTTTGACAACATAATGCACGTGTCAGAGAAGCACTAGTGAGGCGAGGAGTGAAATGATAACATTAAAATGGATGTATGACTAGAATAGCTGAGAAGCTACTAGCGGCATACATGTGTAAACGCCTTTAAAAGCTGATGTATTTTGAAGGAAGGATGGAGGGTCGGAGGATGAGGTTACCAAATTGAAGAGATCTAACCACAGACCTTCGGTCTCCTCAAAATGCTGAAGCTCCGTAGGCTTTACCAAAAAAGAAAAAGAAATTTCTCTCTTTCAATTCAGTCTTCTATCGTACTCAAAGGTCATGAAAAAAAAAATAGTGGAACAAACAGTTTTTGAGTAGTAGTATTCAACTTACAGTGAGATATAATTCCTTATCCTGTGTCAATTTACGTTTTCATTTGTGAGCGAGAGTTTTCCGGCAATTCTGACATTCTTACATCAAAAGCTATCGATTCATTAGTATTTATATCTTTCTTATTTTACTTTCATTATACTCTTCTGAATCGAAATTTCGATTGGCATATTTTACAATATGAAATATTCTCATCCTTATAATCAGATTCAGTAAAGAGTCATGGGGAAATTGTGGAAAAGGAGGTACAAAAGGAATGAATCAATAGTTCAAAAACATTTTTAGCATGCATTCCTGTGGACACTAATCGAACTCTGGATATTAACGTTTCTTCTAAGGTTGATATGTAGCTAACAAAAGTGTCGTCTGGCATCAACGATTCTCCAAAATTTGCGTCCGCAATTCTGCCGTAAGTATCTACTTTTCGGCAGTTCCTGCATAAATAAACCTTTTAACGATTAACGCTTAGCTAAGCGTTAAATGTGTACCTAAATAAAGTTTATTAGATAGATTTCTTCCCTTGAAATGGCAAAATAGATTTGTAGGATCTAGTTCTTCTGTCTTGGATCTGTAATTTCGGCAGTCTAAACAGCTGTGTTTTTCAAAAAAAAATTTCAACAGGTATCCACTAATATACTGCTCTACATTTTTAGTTGGTAAGTAACTTTTCCTAAAATCTGCGTTTGTTATCTCAGCAGGCAATTTCGTAACATGCTCAAAATGTCAAAATGAATTGAAAACAATTTGAAACAATTTTGTAGGTACCTCTAACGCAAAAATTTAAGAGGGTTTTCAATAAATAGTCATAATTCACTAATCCTTCCAGAAGTCATATAGGTACATGAATAGAAATAATGTGAATAAAAAAAATCTTTATTTATCCATTGAGATATAAGATAAAGAAAAATGAAACAGTAATCCATATATATGTCTCATGTACAGGTTTTATCCTTCTATGGGATCTGAATACTTATTTGTCAATTCATGTTCCCTTTTATTTTGTAATTGTTATAAGGAGCAAATAAATATTATTATTATTTTTATATGTAGGTTCTTTATAATTGTCTAGGGTATAGGAAGGTTAATTATATTTATGTTACTGGTTTCACTCTTGAAATAGCCAACACACAATTTTGATACAACCTTTCGTCTTCAATATTCTAAATAACGGTCGCGTCTCGACTAATGTTATTTTTCAACCCTTTTCATAACTGAATACTATAACGTCTTTTTCAATTTCCGTCCAAATTGACAACTCTTTCTAGCCTACCTATTTTCTATAAATATAACATTATCCAACAATAGAAACAATAACTGAACAACACTAACAATAACATCAAGAATAGCTTCCTACATTCGGCCATCCTACTTTGAATCCGACTCGGATTCTCTGATTCTACCAAGGTTTCATAAATTTTGTACATATGGAAGTACAAATTGGTCCATTATGATCACCAACTTTCAAAACAGCATCTCTTCCATTATATTTCACCTTAGCGGAGGTCCTAGGTATTCTCTGTGGATGTTGATTTCCTCTACAACTCCAACACTTTCCTATTCTCCTATTTTATATGACTCTGGTTGCCTTTTTTTCAGATCATAAGATTCTCTGCTTTATTCTTGTACACTGATATTTTCTGCATATTCATTTAATTCAAATTCTTCTTGGATCAGTATAGTCCACAATTGATTATTTTTTCTCCTTCTTTGACTAGTCTTTCTTCCAATTTCCTATTCGTACTTTACAAAGCATCATTTTCGAATTTGATCCCTTCAAACTTTTGATCTAACTCTTGGAGCTGTTGAATCAGTTCTCAGTGTTCCTTCCTAAGTTTATCCTCCCTTAGTCTTAGAATACATTCATCCGTACTTGCTTCAATATCTTCTTAGAACATTTTGTTGATAAATGGCCAAAACTAGAACGAACAAAGCACAGCACTTTTTCAGGACATTCTTTAGAGAAATCACTTCTGACTCCGCAGTTGAAACAATGTCCTAAATTATTTTTCTCATGTTCTGTGTCACCTTCATCTTTCTCAGTTTCTCGTTTCCATTCCTTACTAGATTCAGTTTCTCGATCTTTTTTTCGCTCTTGGGGTGATTTGGTACTTTTAATTGGTCATATAACTTCTGTTTCCTTTTGAATTCAATAAAATTGTCTGCTCCGTATAGAATAACATCCTGAATACCTTCAATGATGTATTGAACCACAGCTTCTGATTCAATATTACCTCTGCTTCCAATTTCCTTCATGATTAGTACATATTCGTTTACCGTCTCTTCTCTCTTCTTAATCCTTGTCATCAATAATTCATGAATTTGTGCACTACTTTCATGAATCTCAAATTCTGCAATTAATTTTTCTTTCAGAGTCGACTATACTTCATTCAAATTTATTTAAGCAGTCGGTTGGCCATGGAATAATTTTCTCAAGTTTTTGTAACTGGAACGGAGTAAGGTTGGCACACATGAAATGTCGTTAATGTCATAACGCTGTTGCCACAACTAATATCAATTTTTATTACGAAAATGCCGAAAGTAATTGAAAAAAGAGACAGGGTTTCAGGAAGTGCTATTTAGAATTCAGGTCCGCTCATTCAAATACCCTGATATTAGTGATATTCTAAAATCCACTATACGTCAGACGGTAGCGAACATTTTCAATGTAAGTGAATTAATGTAATGTTTCATCTGAATCTAAACGACTTATATTTCAGCTGAATGTTTCAACATTCAGGAAGATTGTGAATGAAGAGGATGACAAAGAATTTCCTTCTATTGGGAGACCTAAAAAAGTGGTGGCATTTGAGAATTTCATGTTTGAGTGAATTAATGCGAAAAGTTTACTAGGCAGGATTTTCGATGAATGTCATCGTAGAATAAGTTCCCGAAAATTGATTTTTCTTTTTTTCATTTGACTTGTCCTATACATTGTAAATGTAATTAATTAAATACCTAATTAATAATTATTATTTTGATATCAATATGTATTAACATGCACAGCCACAAATACGCGCCAGTTGTCTGTTAATAGTTTATTCATGTGAAATTTTTGTTCAAAGGTGAAGTTCATCTTGACTTGAAACTTCCTTTAATTCCTTTTACTTATATTGATTCAAAATGATTTCTGTTGAAGAATTTAACATTCTTGTAATTATCTGTTAATTCCTGCGAGAGATACCCATTCCCAACCACTGCATCATATGCATTTCATCTCCGGGTTAATATTTTTTAAATCTACAACTGATGTATATAACGTATTCAAACTTTAGCCAAAGAAGATAGCGAACATTAACTCTCCTCAAGCTAGTGCATATTATAATATTATACTGATCTCTTGTATTTTCTATACAAATAACTGGATTTGGTATGCCTTCAATCAGTTTGTATAAACTTCAATTATGTTCGTCACATATTTTCAAAGAGATTCGACATTGTGATAAAATACGTAATAAAGTAATAACATAAACTTTTACGTGGAACGCGCAACACAGCGTTGATTTAAAACCCAAAAATGTTTTGACAAGCGTCATAACCCCACATTTTCGTACTATACAGAGTGAAATGTGTCAAATTTCCATGGCCAACCGAGTGCTAAAATAAAAGTGAATGGAGTATACATTGTTATTCCTTTCTTAGACTGAATGAAGAGATCCGCAAGTCCTGTCAGAGAGTTCCTTGCGAATATCAACTTTTCAAGTTCATTCCATTCCATCAACTCAGAAATTTCTTCATAATCCTCAATCCATTTTCCAACTGGATAATTGTCCTTTCAATCAAATGGTCTGATAGTATCCTCCCCATCTCTGAATGATAATGAAAATGAACCCTTCATTTTCACAACTAATGAAAAAGTCTTTCCTTTTCGCTACTAAATCAAGTCTAACCCCAATAGTGTTCAATCGTCTTGCTCAAGTTTTCTACCATTGGACTCCATACGTCTCTACTTCATTTTGAATCTATGTACGTCTTGATTTCCCGGATGTCTTCTTCCTTTCGTCTTCCTTGATTAGTTTGTAAATAAATCTCTCGTCAAAACTTTGTTGAACATCTAATTCGACAAACATCAAGGAAAAATGTCACCTTGTTCTCAGCTTTTGGTTTTCTTCTTCATCCCGGACGATCCCCCAAAATGTAGGTTTTTATAATTGTCTAGGGTATATGAGGGTTAATTATATTCTTCTTATTGGTTTCACTCTTTTCGGCAACACACAATTTTGATACAACCTTTCGTCTTCAATATTAAATTCGTCGTAACTTCTGTTATATATATATATATATATATATATATATATATATATATATATATATATATATATATATATATATATATATATATATATATATATATATATATATATATATATATATATATATATATATATATATATATATATATATCCATTGGATTAATAAAGGATATAGTTCAAAATCATACTTACCTGCCAAGTGAGGTTCTGGAGAACGATAGATACAAGCTGTACTGGGACACATCAATAATAACCGATAGGCCGGTACAGCACAACAGACCCGATATCGTCCTGTTGGATCGTGAAAAGAGTGAGGTCAGGATCATCGATGTAACAATCCCCGCGGATGATAATATGGAGAGAGCGTACACCGATAAACTTACCAAGTATCATGACCTTGCATTTGAGATGAAGGAGATATATAGGCTAAAAACAACATCTGTCATCCCCCTTATTCTGTCTGTGAATGGGTTGGTCGAATCACATCTACCGGAAAACACCCTAAGGCTAGGACTCGAAGAGAAACTCGTCAGCCTAGCTCAAAAGGAAGTCATCCTGGGAACGGCCAGAACAGTGAGGAAGTTCCTGACAAGCCTGTGAGAGTATCTTGGCATCTGTGCTCGGCACTCTCACTTACCAACCCGTGTAGGCGGTGGAAAAAAAAAAAAAAAAAAAAAAAAAAAAAAAAAAAAAAAAAAAATATATATATATATATATATATATATATATATATAGTTATAAAGTGTTAATACCACCTCCAAAATAGTAACTCGTTTAACGCTCTCACCTCATATATATCGATGTCACCTCCGAAATCGGAGGTGAAAACGTTTTGCCTTGTTTTTTAGCTTGTTAGATTCAGGAGGCTTCAGGGACCAACATATCAAAAAATCGTTTTGAGGTCACAACGCACCCCCTTTATGTACTGAACAATCTTTTAGTTCGAGTGTATATCACTGGCGCTAGTGTGCTGAGCTATATATCACAGAATTGCTCTGAAAGACTCTTTGCTTGTTAGCACCTCCGAAAATGGCAACGTTGTACTGTGCAAGCAGATGTAGACAGGCGGAATATCAGTATACGGAGGAATTAAGTAGTGAGAGGCGCAGCGCGTTTTCTCCTCCATTATTGCAAGCCAGGTGGCATATCTCAACGATTTTTTATCGCATTCCTTTGTAGGGGAAAGAATCACGTGAAAGAGAACCAATCTTGGCTCTCTCGAATGGGATTATGACTGTTTATATTTCATCGTGCGTATATCTATGCATCCGTTGAACTTCGTTCATCTCAAGCTAACACTATAATTCTGAATTTGGCGAACTATTTCATTACCTATCTGAAAACGAATCGATTTGAGTCTTGTCCATAATGATATTTCTTCTCTCTATGGGAATGATCCATATAGATAATACTACCTATTAGTATAACGAATAATCAGTATTGTTACATTGCATATAATAAAATAACCTGTTCAGAGAAAAACATTTTTTGGATAAGAAAATTCAGATGTTAATGGTGATGAATATTCAAGGACAATGAGCCAATCCGAAAATTTTCATTTCAGAATCAGGAGAAAAAAATGCTACAAATTTCACAATATCACAGAAATGAACAACGTCGGCTAAACCGAATGTTGGACATTGTGTTATTTCAAAAGGAACGCTCTTTATATTTTTCTTGAATCAGATTTCTCAATGATTTTGAGGAATCCTTCGCTCAGAAACATCTCTTTTATTATCGATTATGTTTAAATATTGGATTTTCCCGAAAATTTGAAGAGCTTGTATCATCTCTCTGGTTTAAATATTTCAGTGATGTATCATAAAGAAAATTACCAATTATATCGAAACAAGTAAGATTTTATGAAGAATTCGCCAGAACAGATTTGCATTTATCGATAGATCATACAGGGTGTAAGGGAAAAAATAAACAATATTGAAGTCTTTGGAAGGCCTCGAGTCAACATATTTTGAAATTGCAACCATATATTTGTCAAGATATAATGAATCTTCAAAATGAAGTTAATAATATAGATACATACTCGGATACATATGATTGAGATACAGATGATTGATTAACTTCTACTATCTAAAATAAAAAGGTACATAGGTAAAATATAGCTATATACAGGATATCTGTAAACAAATGCGAAGGAATAAGGGAGATGATTCCTTAATGAAAATAAGCGGGGGTATTTCCTGTGAATTTTCCAAATCGACAGACCTTCCAAGATACAGCCTTTGGAAGGCGATGACGAGTTTACAGTTTTTAATTTTTTTTACAGGTTCTAAAGAACACTGAGTCATAAAACTATACATATTATGAAGCACTGAGTAGATTGTTACCAGTTTCAACTTCGGCAAGCTCGTAGTTTAGGCGGTAAATTGCTATCGATTTTTTCAATGTGTCTCTCCCTTAAATTCAAAAATTTCTGTGAAAATGTTGAAATTTGAGTTATTATGCTATTGTCATAGAAGTATACGAAACTAGCAGGTCGGGGGATCCAAGATTTCGGGCCGATTCACCTTAAAAAAACATTATAAAATGAATTTCGTGAATACCTACCGAGGCTGAAAACCACTATTCTCCGCTATAAAAAATTAGTATTATTCCAATAATATACCGACTTAATGAATGCTACGTTGCTATTACTATAAGGCCCGGTTGTTCAGTTCAGGATGAGGCCGAGATTTAAGATGATCCTAGATAATCTAACAGAACTGAACTGAAATGTCAAAATCAATCTAGGATAAAATTTAATCCCGAACTGAACAACTGCTATACATGTAGAGTTTCGGATTATGCGAGAATCTACAACTTTTTCTTCAAAACAACAACTACGCTGAAGGAAATGTGATTGACTATTAGCGACGCGGAATATCAACCATCTAAATTCTGTAGTCCATACAAATTTTTTTGAACTCTCATCATACTATATAGCAGTCGGACACTGAAATCCGTCATTTGTCAAAATGAGTTGTCAGTTCATAGACTGACCAACATTTTCGAAAGCTATTGATCTATTAATTTAATCGTTCTATAATTGGTCCTAAATTGACAGTCGTATTGTGAACAACTATATGCAGCGGATTATCTTAACACGAAATAAATTCTGAAATGTTTCGGATCATGAGGCTAATTGAATAAGTATCTTGTTCGTATCATTTGTTGAACTTCATTATTCTAAATATTCTTCAATACATGAAAATATAATTCAACACACATAATTTATATCATTGCTCGAAAAGTTTCGAGTCTTGAGGCGAATAGAATATTGAATTATTTATATCATTATTTGCCGAACTTCAAAGTTCTGAATGAATTAAAATCTAAACTTGACAATATACGAGATAATTTTCGCAAGAGTTTCAATGAAATCTGAAAATTTTCATAATTCTGGAGCATTCTTGACATCAATAATTCTCGAATCATTCATGGAATAAATTCGATTTCATCCAATATAACACGCAAAACAAAATGTTACTTGAACTCGACATCTTGAGCAATTCGTTCCTAAAAAGCCCGAATCAGGTAGAAAAGTTTGAACCCTTCATATCAGAATTAACACGTGTTTTGCAGTAAACAGATGCCGATTTCATTTCGGATTTCGGGCAATGTAACCAGGGTCGACGTTGGGTAAAGGGATGAACCAGAGTCTCTGGATGAACGTTTCTCAAAACAAGAAGAATTTGAATTTTCATTTATTTCAAAATTTTCAGAGTACAAGGAGTATACAGGGTGTTTCACGAGTTAACAGACAAATGAAAACCGTGAATAGAGGGATTGCGCTAAGTTCAAAATCACCCCATATACAGGATGACCCAAAACTAGTGAATCAAACGTCACACCACGATAGAGTAAACCAAATATTATCGAATGACACCAACATTAGTTCGAAGAGAATGTACCGTTTCCAAAATAATCAGAATTTTATTAAAATACCGAAAGTGCCGATTTTCGAACTATTTTTCTTAATCACAGGTCCAGTTTGTGAAAAAGGATATCGATTTTAAATTATATTGAACTAAGATTATTGTTATATCTCCCTTAATTGAAATTATTTCAAGTAGTTAATCGATAACCATAACCTAAGTAAATATAAATTGAAACAATTGTTTTTCTACATGATTTTTAATACTCAGAATAAACAGGGGTGATAATATGGGAGAAAAACGCTATCCTCAACCACAAATTGGCCATGTGATTGAAAAAATAGTTAGAAAATCGGCAACTTTAGGTTAGGATTTCTCAGAAACGGTACATTTTCGCTCAACTAATGTTGGTGTCATTCGATAGTATTTGATCTATACTCTATAGTGGTGTGACGTTTGATTCAATAGTTTTGGGGCAACCTATATATAGGTTTCTTCGGAGTTTTTTGAAATTTCTCGAATTTCCGTTTCGCTATAACTCCTGAAATTCTCGATCAAGTCAACTGAAAATTTATATTTAGCCTTGAGTGATTAACTTCATTGAAACAGAGCATTAAACTTCGACAAAAATCAGGACCGGGCTCAGTGAGGCTTTACTTAACTTCAAACTCATAAAAACACCGTGTATGTAGTTTTTTAATCATAATTTCAACTTTTTTGTTATTTACATTATTATTGTCTCAAAATGAATTGATTTTTGGGTTGCCCCACCTGTTGATCATGTTCTAGAAATAATTGTTTTGGTCAGACGCCTCTAAGGATTAGAGCACTTCATGAAAATATATTCAAAAATTCTTAATTGATTTTTTTTTGGAAGAATATTCTGTTGAATGTGTTCAACAATTATACTTTATTCGTTCTACGAAATAGTCATCCACAATGATAAAATGTTTCAAAATTGATAATATCCAAATATGTATGGAAAAACAACGCTATCTTGAAACTAAAAATTTAAACTTGATCTTCAGAAAGAATCTATTTTTCTATGGACAACTAGTTGTGTGAATGAAAATAAAGAAAGAAAAAAAGAACAAAGAAAACATTTTCAATTCCATTTTTAGATATCGACATTTGATTGGCGATCATATTCATCCCATTAATTAATGTGAAGTAAAAGTCAATATGCAGCGCTGTTTTTTCCAGAGGCATTTCACCACCAAACAATTATTCATTAAAAATAATCCACTGACAAGACATACCAAAGTTTCATTGATTTTTAGAAAATCAATGCAGATACCTGAAAAATTCAAAATTATGACGAAAAAAACTACAAACAGAGTGTTTTTCATGAGTATAAATTTGAATATAGCCTCAATGACTCATTGAGGCCTGTGTTCGTCAACTTTTAATGTTCTGTATTATTGAAACATACAAGTTTAAGCGGATAATGAATTTTTAGCCGAATCCAACTAAAATATTTGGAGTTATAGCCGAACGAAAATTCGGGAAATTTTAATAAACTCCTCTGTATATCGGAGACAGAATGGCTAAGACATATGAGGTGTTTTTGAACTCAGCTCAATGCCCTCTATTCACGGTTTTCGTTTGTCCGTTAACTTGTGAAACACCCTGTGTACTGAAAAATCGCAAAAGACTCCTCGAGCAATTAAGAAATGCCATTAAATCAAGGAGTTTCTTTTGATCCGCTATGATGAAAAATGTCAATATCCAGCTGTTATTATTATTTGGGGTGATTAATCAAAAATCCGCAATATCTCGAAAACCAAGGCACTTTTACCAAACGTAAAATATATTTATCTGAACCGTCACAGAATCCTCTATGTATTGAATATAAACAGACATGAATACAAGCCAGTGGTTTCGTTTGAAGGTGAAGCTCCACTTGCTTCAAACTTCTTTCAATTATTTTGACTACCATTCACGCAAGATGGTTTTTGTTGAAGAATTCAATATTCTTGTAATTATCCGTTCATTTCTTCAAGAGATATCCATTCCCTACCACCTTTGAGTATTCAACTCAACACTGCATCAAATGCATTTCATCTTCGGTTGATTTTTTTGAATTCTAAGAAGATAAACAACAGTAACTCTCCTCAAACTACTGATCACTTGTATTTTCATGTAAATAAATAGATTTGGTATGTCTTCAATCAGTTTGTATAAACGTCAGTTATATTCGTTACATATTTTCGACTCAATATTTTCCGAAGTGATTTGACATTGTGATTAAATACGTAATTACTGAGAGACTAACGTAGAACGGACTAAGTAGCACTGATTTAAAACTCAAAAATGTTTTGACAAGCGTCTCAACCAAACATTTTCGTACCATACAGAGTGAAAGGTATCCATTTTCCATGGCCAATCCAGTGCTAAAATAAAAGTGAATGAAGTAAAGAAGCTGAAAGTAAAACGTATATCTTTATTGATTCATTCGGGAAAAACATTTCAATGAATTTCCTAATGTCGTGGATATAAAGCCCAAAAATTAGATTACTATTTCATACCAGAACAAATTCGTTAAAATAGTCTTTGGAATTAATCTTATAGACCATATTAGTGAGGTTAGGCGGGAAATTTGAATCGCGATCCATCCGTGGATCTGGTACCTGAATTCCCTAATCATTTCTTATTGGCGAATCCAAAAATCTAAACGCCGCCTAGCGGCCAAATCACAAACCTAGAAAGTGAGTAATAACTTGTGTTTTACTTCTTTGGGTTAGATATTTTCATAACATATTCGGTTACCAGTGGACTATATTCACAAAACTATTTGGATGTCTGACTAGAAAAATAGGTATTAAAATAATTTAGTGAGTATTTATATCAGTGTCATTCAGTTGAGGAACTATTTACCAATTTTCACTATAATTTTAGGTTAGGAGATATCTTTGTTTAGATGAATTTTCTAGTGTTGGACGATTAAGAAAGGCAATGCGAATTTACATTTCCATGATTTCAATAGTGCCGAGAAACCTGAGCAGAAGAAAGTATATGAGATTAAATTTCTGACATACCTGAAGTTGTACATGCATTACTGGACTTGCAATCTTCAAGGGATGATACGTTGGGAACATTTTAAATGAAAAGTAGTGATTTGACTTGGAATTTTGCAAGCAGTTGAAAGTGATCAATAATTAAACCGTTCGACAAGAATTTCAAATTTCGTTAATGAAATTACAACTGTAGAATTAATTTTCAGGCGGTCTTGTTGAGTTGGTTGTAATTACTGGAAAATAATTTCTGTGTTGGCATTTTGAACTGCATAATATGTTTTCATCCAAATAAATTATCTCAAATATTTGCATTCATTTATTTCCACAAATTACATAATTCATGTGAGTGTGATGATAGAATGAAATCTTCTGGATATAAGTTTTTGTAAAATCTTCCATCAAACGACACCAACATGTTCAGGAAAGTTCTGGAGGAACTCGAGCACAATCAATAATTCCATAATTATTCACTACCTTTACAAATATCTCTATAATCGAATAAAATCTACGATAACATTGCTTTCACAATAGAGTTTTCACGATGATTACTCATTTTCCGCCATGTTTGTTGACAAGTCGCAGCGCCCTCATCGGTAGTTGGATTCGCCTATGGGACTAAAAATGCCGCGTACTTCTCGTCTGTTCTTGGATATTTTAGCGAATTTCTTAAGATTTATTTCTGTTGGAATGTGTTCAATGATCCTTTCTTAACAAGTTGAGAACAAAATTTCGTAATAAAATTTTATATTTTTTTAATAATGGATAAAATTGGTCAGCAAGATCCATGGAAGTTTGTCGTAGCTTCATTTCGTTTCTAACCTCTGAAGCTGACATCATTCTAACGCGCAAGCGTAGCATGTCCTTTTCTTTGTTGGGGGAGTTGCGTTCTTGTTCTTTCGGTCTTCTTGAAGGTCTCTAAAGAATTCCCTTTGATTGCTGTTGAACAAGTTGTTCTGTCGGTATCTTTGAGTTCGTTTGTGATACCGCCTCAATCTATTTCCCAGTGCAGCAATCTTTTGTTTGTATATAAAGATTATATCAATTGTCATCAAAAGTGCAATAACAGATCATTTTAGCATTATTATCAATATAAATGAGCAAGTAAAAAATATTATGAAGGGTGATAGAAATCAAAGTAGACAAATAAAAGTTATCAATCACAAAGAACTAAATGATATTCTGAAGGATGAAAAATGGAACGGAGTTTTTGCCGAAAACAACATTGATTCTTACGACGTGATTTATACCGAACTGATATCCTTTGTTGACAGATCTAGTCACTACACAAATATAAAAATCCACAACAAACTGAATCCATTTTCATGTTCAAAAAGAATTACTGATGAATACAGTTGAATTATTCTGTTTTTATAATCAATGATTATCTTGTGTTTTTCTAATTCATCACATCCTATTACCATATCGTATTCAATCCCCTTCACTACAAGAAATTTTACCAGAATATCTTCTACCTTCAATTATAAATCTGCTATAATTGAATTGTTCACCTGAATAAATTTTTTTCCATTAGCACCCATTAAATTTATTTTTGGAATTTTGATTACTTCATTTCCTAATTTCAAATTCTTCACCAAATTTTCATTAATTAATGATACTTCCGAACCAGTGTCTATTAAAATTAAAACATTTTGGTCTTTGAATTTTCCTCGTAATATAATCAATTTGAAATCTTCTTTTGTATTCATATTTTCTTTTAGATCAATAAATTCTGATGGATGTTCATGATGGATGGTATTAATAGATTCATTTGGTTTGTGCGCTATTGAAAATTTTGATTGGTTTCTTGAGACTCCTGTTCTTCCATTCTTAGACAACTGATATTCTGAAATCTTCTTCTTGTGTCTGATCTTCCTGCATTTTCTTCGTCATAATTCCTGTTTCTGTTTCCTTCTGTTTGTTCTGCACCATTTCTTTCAAAATCTCCTCTTCTGAATTTATTTCTATCATTATACTGTCTATTATTATTAAAGTTTCTATTATCATAATTTCGATTATTTTTATTATCTCTCTCTCTCTGCCATTGTCAATATTCATATGATTCCTGTAATTTCTATCCCTTCTATTTTCATTATTATCATTATAATTCCCATATGGTCTATTTCTTTGTTTTAGGTCCTTTTCTATCGCAGTAAAATATAGAGAAAATTTATCCAGTGTATTAATTTGATTGAATAAAACGTATCTCTCAAGTTCTGGACGGAAATGTCGGCTTATACATTTTATTATTTCTTCTTGTGCTATTATTGGATCTAAATGCTTGGCCATAAAACAATTTTAAAGAATAACCATTCAAATTGCTACTCATTTTGTAATATATATATATATATATATATATATATATATATATATATATATATATATATATATATATATATATATATATATATATATATATATATATATATATATATATATATATATATATATATATATATATATATATATATATATATATATATATATATATATATATATATATATATATATATATATATATATATATATATATATATATATATATATATATATATATATATATATATATATATATGAACCTGTAGTTCGTTGTTACCTCCGTTAAGTTCATTGGGCGACCTGACCTCCTGGTGAAGGAGTTTTTCAATTGGAATAATTTTTGCTTATATATGAAGAGGGGAAGGTAAATAACAGGGGTACCTAAAGAGGGGAAAAGATTTTTATCGAAAAATTATTCTTCAAAGCAATCAGACCTTACTACCTCCGCATATATTTCATATTAGTAGTGCGCTCTCACCTCCCGCAACGTTGCCAGATTTTAGGAGGACAGATAGTAAGGCAGGTTGAATTCTACTCATATATAGAATACAGCTGCTTTTCCGATTCATTCACACATATTGAAACCTGTAAATAGTTCGAGAACGATACTAATATTGATAAACTTCATACGCTAATATTTGATTGATAAGGATTCGGAGTAAATGAATTTGGACAGAAATTATTATATTTTCTTCATGAATATCAACAGTTTTGAATAAGTATGCTATGTCTACGATACTTCGTCCGATAGTTTAATACTGTATAGGTCCTAAAATGAATGATACATGACAATGAAATTTTTCGTTACATATAAGATTAATTCCAAAGACAATTTTACCGAATTTGTTCTGGTATGAAATAGTTATCTAAATTTTGGGCATTATATTCACGACATGAGGAACTCCATTGAAATGTTTTTCCCGAATGAATCAACAAAGATATACGTTTTACTTTCAGCTTCTATACTTCATTCACTTTCATTTTAGCACAGGATTGGCCATGGAAATTGAATACCTTTCACTCTGTATGGTACGAAAATGTTGGGTTAAGACGCTTGTCAAAACATTTTTGACTTTTAAATCAGTGCTACGTAGTCCGTTCTACGTGAGACTCTCAGTAATCACGTATTTCATCACAATATCAAATCACTTCGGAAAATATTGCGTCGAAAATATGTAACGAACATAATTGACATTTATACAAACTGATTGAAGACATACCAAATCTATTTATTTACATGGAAAATAGAAGTAATCAGTAGCTTGAGGAGAGTTACTGTTGTTTATTTTCTTTGGCTGAAGGCTGAAGATGTTACATCAGTTGTAGAATTCAAAAAAATCAACACGAAGATGAAATGCATTTGATGCAGTGTTAGCATTGATTTGAATACTCATAGGTGGTAGGGAATGGGTATCTCTTGAAGAAATGAACGGATAATTACGAGAATGTTGAATTCCTCAACAAAAATCATCTTGCGTGAATGGTAGTCAAAATAATTAAAAGAAGTTTGAAGCAACAGGAGCTTCACCTTCAAACAAAAAAACTGCCTAGTATTCATGTCTGTTTATTTTCAATTTATTGATATAATAATAATAATTATACAGGGTGTGGCGTAATGAATGGATAATATGGAGCCTGCGGGTAGAGTACTCTATGGCGGTTCAAATAAATATATTTTACGTTTGGCAAAAGTGCCTTGGTTTTCGAGATATTGGGGATTTTCGATGAATCACCCCAAATAATAATAATAACTGGATATTGACATTTTTCATCATAGCGGTTCAAAAGAAACTCCTTGGTTTAATGGCATTTCTTAATTGCTCGAGGAGTCTTTTGAAATTTTTCAGTACACAGGGTGTTTCACAAGTAAATGGACAAACGAAAACCGTGAATAGAGGGCATTGAGCTTAGTTCAAAAACACCTCATATGTGTGTCTTAGGCATTCCGTTTCGGATATAGAGAGGAGTTTATTCAAATTTCCCCAATTTTTGTTCGGCTATAACTCCAAATATTTTAGTTGAATTCGGCTAAAAATTCATTATCCGCTTAAACTTCTAAGTTTCAATAAAACAGAACATTAAAAGTTGACGAACACAGGACCGGACTCATTGAGGATATATTCAAATTTAAACTCATGCAAAACACTCTGTTTGTAGTTTTTCTCGTCATAATTTTGAATTTTTCAGGTATCTTCATTGATTTTCTCAAAATCAATGAAACTTTGGTATGCCTTTTCAGATTATTTCTAATGAATAATTGTTTGATCGTGAAATGTCTGGAAAAAACAGCGCTGCATATTGACTTTCACTTCACATTAATTAATGGGATGAATATGATCGCCAATCAACTGAGGAAATCTAAAAATGGAATTGGAAATGTTCAACTGAATTTTTTCGTTCTCAATATATGTCTTGCATTTGTTTTTGATATTTATATAATAGCATATCTGGTTATTCAGATAAGTCATTAACAGTGATAATAAGCTTTATTATTGATAATGAACAAAAATAGAAAAAACTACGCTATCATGATCATGAAAATAATAATTATAATTCGATATCTTCCGAATGAATCGCTTTTTATGGACAACGTGGAACTGAAGTAATTTTCCGAACTGATTTTCACCTCATTTGGTCTTTTAGTGAAGGTAATGATTGGCACTCACTGATTCCGTTATAGTCATTATTGGATCTATGGAAATCTATGGATTGTTCTGGTCTTATTACAATTTGTTATTGAAACATTGATGATATTCATGCACCAGCAAAAGTATTTATCAGTATTTCAGCTCATTTTATTAGAAGGGTAGGACCCCAATATTGGACTGCTAGATCTCCAGATCTGACACCCCGCGATTTCTTTCTTTGTTTTTATTCACACAACTAGTTGTCCATAGAAAAATAGATTTATTCTGAATATCAAGTTTCAAATTTTAGTTTCAAGATAGCGTAGTTTTTCCATCCATATTTGGATATTATTAAAAATCAATTCATTTTGAGACAATAATAATGCAGATAACAAAAAAGTTGAAATTATGATTAAAAAACTACATACATGGTGTTTTTATGAGTTTGAAGTTAAGTAAAGCCTCACTGAGCCCGGTCCAGATTTTTGTCGAATTTTAATGCTCTGTTTCGATGAAATTAACAACTCAAGGCTAAATATAAATTTTCAGTCGACTTGATCAGAATTTCAGGTTCAGGAGTTATAGCCAAACGGAAATTCGAGAAATTTCAAAAAACCCCGAAGAAACCTATATATAGGGTGCCCCAAAACTATTGAATCAAACGTCACACCACGATAGAGTAGATCAAATACTATCGAATGACACCAACATTAGTTGAGCGAAAATGTACCGTTTCTAAAAAAACCTAACCTAAAGTTGCCGATTTTCGAACTATTTTTTCAGTCACAAGGACAAGGCCAATTTGTTATTAAGGATAGCGTTTTTCTCCCATATTATCACCCCTGTTTATTCTGAGTATTAAAAATCATGTAGAAAAAACAATTGTTTTAATTTACATTTACTTAGGTTATGGTTATCGATTAACTACTTAAAATAATTTCAATTAGGGGAGATGAAACAATAATATTACTTCAATATAATTTAAAATCTATATCCTTTTCCACAAACTGGCCCTGTTATAAGGAAAAATAGTTCGAAAATCGGCAACTTTATGTATTTTAATAAAATTCTGATTATTTTGGAAACGGTACATTTTCGTCGAACTAATGTTGGTGTCATTCGATAATATTTGGTTTACTCTATCGTGGTGTGACGTTTGATTCACTAGTTTTGGAACACCCTGTATATGGTATGATTCTGAACTCAGCTCAATGCCCTCTATTCACGGTTTTCATTTGTCTGTTTACTCGTGAAACACCCTGTATACTTCTTGTACTCTGAAAATTTTAAAACAAATGCCCTCACCGTCATATGAAAATTCAAATTCTTCTTGTTGTAAGAACCGTTCATCCTTTCACCCAACGCCGACCCTAGTTACATGGCCCGTTGAAAACGAAATCGGCATCTGTTTACTGCAAAACACGTGTTAACGCTGATATGAAGGGTTCAAAATTTTCTACCTGATTCGGGCTTTTTAGGAACGAATTGCTCAAGATGCCGAGTTCGAATAACATTTCGTTTTGCGTGTTATATTGGATAAAATTGAATTTATTCCATGGATGATTCGAGAATTATTGATGTTCAGAATGCTCCAGAATGATGAAAATTTTCAGATTTCATTGAAATTCTTGCGAAAATTATCTCGTGTATTTTCAAGTTTAGATTTTAATTCATTCAGAACTTTGAAGTTCGGCAAATAATGATGTAAATGATATAGATAACAGTCAATCACATTTCCTTCAGCGCAGTTGTTGTTTTGAAGAAAAAGCAGTAGATTCTCGCAAAATCCGAAACTCTACATGAGTAGGCCCAGTTGTTCAGTTCGGGATTAAAGTTTATCCTAAATTGATTTTGACATTTCAGTTCAGTTCTGTCAGGTTAGTCTAGGATCATCTTAAATCTCGGCCTTATCCTGAACTGAACAACCGGGCCTTATAGTAATAGCAACGTAGCATTAATTAACTCGGTATTTTATTGGAATAATATTAAATTTTTATAGCGGAGAATAGTGGTTTTCAGCCTCGGTATTCACGAAATTCATTTTATTATGTTTTTTTTTCATGTGAATCGGCCCGAAATCTTGGATCCCCCGACCTGATAGTTTCGTATACTTCTATGACAATAGCATAATAACTCAAATTTCAACATTTTTGAACAACAGAAATTTTTGAATTTAAGGGAGAGACACATTAAAAAAATCGATAGCAAGTTACCGCCTAAACTGCGAGCTTGCCGAAGTTGAAACTGGTACCAATCTACTCAGTGCTTCATAATATGTATAGTTTTATGACTCAGTGTTTTTCAGAACCTGTAAAAAAAAATTTAAAACTGTAGACTCGTCATCGCCTTCCAAGGCTGCATCTTGGAAGAGCTGTCTATTTGGAAAAAAATTTATAGGAACTAGCCCCGCTTATTCTCATTAAGGAATCATCTCCCTTAGTCCTTCGCATTTGTTTACAGATATCCTGTATACCGGGTGTCCCAGAGCTTTTAGGCCAGCAAATATCTCAGTTACCTGCGGAAAAAAAAATTGAAAAAAATACTTGTCGTAGGAGACCATACGCTCTTTCATGCAGCATAGCAAAATCCACCCCCTGACAAACAACATCCGAGAAACCACCCCTAACTTTTGTTTTTCAAATGGCACCCCCATGTTTGTTGTGCTTCAACTTACAGTTTTTTTCATTTCTCATTCAATGATGTATCATGGTAGCTAGAATGGCATGCAGAATTATGGAAAATAAAAATACAAATGAAATACGAATTTATACGCTCAGCTGTACTGTTACTGCAACATTATACTAAAGATACCGATACCGTAGGAATAAAACAAAGCGCAAAAAGTTCTAACATTTTATTGACTCTTTTTTTTCAACATCCACTTTTTCTTGTCTCTACAATGTGGACTAATTCGATCAGTCCAATTAACAGTACCCACTAACGAATTCAATTTTATCGAGTGACTATCTTTACAACTACATATTATGATATATCATTGATTGAGAATTAAAAAGAGCTGTCAGTTGAAGCCAAACAAACATGGGGGTGCCATTTGAAAAACAAAAGTTAGGGGTTGTTTCTCAGGGGTTGTTTGTCAGGGGGTGGATTTTGCTATGCTGCATGAAAGAGCGTATGGTCTCCTACGACAAGTATTTTTTTTCAATTTTTTTTTCCGCAGGTAACTGAGATATCTGTTGGCCTAAAAGCTCTGGGACACCCGGTATAGATACATTTTATCTATGTACCTATTCATTTTGGATAGTAGAAGTTTAATCAATATGTGTTATTTTCGAAGACCAAAACAAAAATTTTAATTGCACCTGATTTGTTAATTATAAGAATCATCATTTATTTTGAATAATAAAACTTCATGCGAAAATACTTAAATTAACTTTTGTCTTTCTCCTTTCATCATGCGTCCATAGTGTCCGCTGTTCATCGTAGCTTTTGGGAATTACCAATCAATCATATGTATCCGAGTATGTATCTATATTATTACCTTCATTTTGTAGATCATCATGTCTTGACAAAAATATGGTTGCAATTTCAAAATATTGTGACTCGAGGCCTTCAAAAAGACTTCAATTTTGTTTATTTTTTCCCTTACATCCTGTATGATCTATCGAAAAATGCAAATCTGTTTTGGATAATTCTTCATGAAATCTTACTTGTTTCGATATAATTTGTAATTTTCTTTATGATACATCACTAAAAAATTTAAATAAATAAATAAATAATGTGCTTTATTTCAGGTAAAGTGTACACATGACATTGAACACTTGAAGTGAAACAGGGTCATTTTCTGCTTTATAGTCTGTGTTCCATAAAGTCTTCCACACTGTAGGGTTCGATTTCAAGTAGGAGTTTGAAGATGAATTTCTTGAACTGTTGTAGAGTCCATTCTCCTCTTAGTTTGTGAGCTATCTTATTGTAATAACGAATATATCTTTATTCAGGTCCCTTTTCAGTGAGGCTTAATCTGTGTCTTGGATATTTTAGTGCAGTTGTCCTCGTATTGTAATTACTTACTGTTTTCTCTTCGAAGTAGTGCTAGTTCTTGAATGTGAATATCAGGCTTTCTTGGATGTGTACAGCAGGAGCAGTCAAAAGACCATTCCTTCTGAAGACTCCCCTGCATGATTCCGTCCTCCTCATCCTCCAGATCATTCTGAAGGCTCTCTTCTTCATTTTCAGCACTCTATGTAGGTTGTATGAACTACCATAGAACATGATGCCATACCTAAACACTGCCTGGTATATTGTTCTTAGTGAGGTTATGTCCAGATATTTATTGAGGACTCCCAAAGTGTAGCAGATGGTACCCAGTTGATTGCAAAGGTTGAAAATGTGCTCTCCCCAATCAAGGGTTACCTCAATAGTGAGGCCTAGGAAGCGACAAGATTTAGTCAGTTCTAATGCGGAGTTAGACAGTGAAATGCTGGTAGGCACTTGGGGACCGGAATGAGCTGTCCTGAATAGGATGGCACTTGTTTTTTCAGAATTCATGCACAAACCGTTTGCTTCAAACCACTGGCCAAGCACGATTTAGAGTTGAGTTTACCATTTCACACTCAACTCTAACTCTAAATCGTGCTTGGCCAATACAGTGAAGTTTGTGTCATCTGCATAATTCACTGTCCTAACCATGGTTTCATCGAATATGGTACTTAGGTCATTTAGAAAAATGATGAAAATGATAGGACCCAATATGCTACCCTGCGGAACTCTGTGAGTTCTTCTTCCGAAACTGTTGTTTTTCCGTTCTGAGAGATCACCACTCTCTGCCTGCGGTTTGCTAAATATGATTGAAACCAGTCTAGCTTGTTTATGCCATATGCAGAAAGTTTATGGAGAATAAGGTCGTGGGACAGAGTATCGAATGCCTTTGATAGATCCAGCATTAGACCCACTGTTATATTAGAATCCTCCAAGGCATTAAGGATTCCTGAAATGAACTCAAACACTGCTGTCTGAGTTGATCTACCTCTTACATAACCATGTTGTGTGGGTAAAAGGATCTTTTCTTTTACAAGGTATTCTACTAGTTGAGTGCAGATTGTTAGTTCCAGTATTTTAAACCAGAGAGATGGTACAAGCTATTCAAATTTTCGGGAAAATCCAATAATTAAACATATATATATATATATATATATATATATATATATATATATATATATCGGTTTTAGAGCGTTCTCCGACGCTTTCCGACTCCTAACCGCCATTCCTCTCTATTCAACCATAGGTTTTCGGGGAGCTCTCTTTCCTCCATTTCCTTTTCGATCCTCTCTCTCCAGCTCTTCCTTGGTCGACCTCTTTTCCTTCTGCCTCGTGGCGTCCATGTTAAAATCTAATTAAACATAATCGATAATAAAACAGATGTTTCTGAGCAAAGGATTCCTCAAAATCATTGAGCAATCCGATTTAAGAAAAATATATAGAGCGTTCCATTTGAAATAACACAACAATGTCCAACATTCGGTTTAGCCGACGTTGTTCATTTCTGTGATATTTTAAAATTTGTAGCATTTTTTCTCTTGATTCTGAAATGAAAATTTTCGGAATGGCTCATTGTCCTTGAATATTCATCACCATTTACATCTGAATATTTAGCTTGAGATGAAAGAACTTCAACGGTTGCATAGATACACACGATGAAATATAAACATATTAATTATAATTCCATTCGAGAGAGCCAAGATTGGTTTTCTTTCACGTGTTTCTTTCCCCTACAGATAAATGCGATAAAAAATCGTTGAGATATGCCGCCTGGATTGCAATTATGGAGGAGATAGCGCGCTGCGCCTCTCTACAGTTAATTCATCCGTATACTTATATTCCGCCTGTCTACATCTGCTTTGAAAATACAACGTTGCCATTTTCGGAGGTGCTAACGAGCAAAGAGTCCCCCACAGCAATTCTTCGATATACAGCTCAGCACACTAGCGCCAGTGATATACACTCGAACTAAAAGATTGTT
Source organism: Coccinella septempunctata (assembly GCF_907165205.1). NCBI lineage: Eukaryota > Metazoa > Arthropoda > Insecta > Coleoptera > Coccinellidae > Coccinella > Coccinella septempunctata. The sequence continues at coordinate 27,359,535 of NC_058195.1, forward strand.
CAGTACATAAACGGGGTGCGTTGTGACCTCAAAACGATTTTTTGATATGTTGGTCCCTGAAGCCTCCTGAATCTAACAAGCTAAAAAACAAGGCAAAACGTTGTCACCTCCGATTTCGGAGGTGACAGCGATATATATGAGGTGAGAGCGTTAAACGAGTCACTATTTTGGAGGTGATATTAACACTTTATAACTATATATATATATATATATATATATATATATATATATATATATATATATATATATATAGATATAGAGGGAAATATTTGTCGGTTATGTAAGTAGAGTCTTGGTATTTATTGGGAAAATTCACAAACCTGAGCTATCCCTGAGACCAATTATTTCATCGATTGGCAGCCCAACAACCAGGATATCACAATTCCTGAAAGATATTCTCTATAGAGCATACAATTTCAACAATACATACTACATTAAGGACTCATTCGACTTCACACAGTCTATTAACAATTTCAAAGTACCACCAGTTTATAGGATTGTAAGCCTAGACGTCGTATCACTTTTCACCAATATTACTATCGAAACAACAAAAAAGGCCATCGAATATAACTGGCAAAGAATAGAACAACAGTGCCAAATTCCAAAGAAAGAATTTATGGAGCTGATCGAGTTGGTGTTTAGTTCAATATATTTTGCATTTGATGGAAAATTCTACAGGCAGTGCATAGGTACACCAATGGGCTCAAAGTTATCACAAATAATAGCTGACTATGTCATAGATGAACTTCTAGATGAGTGTATACCCCAGTTGACGTTCATAATACCTTTTTGCAAAAAATACGTCGACGACCTCATCCTCATGATACCCGAAGGAAAACAAGATGAGATCCTTAATGTTTTCAACAGTTTCCATCCAAAGATTCAATTTACCATTGAAGAAGAATCCAATAACTGTGTTCCATTCTTGGACACAAAAGTGATCAGAGAAGAAGAAACAATTAAAACTGATTGGCACAGAAAGACAACAGCTTCAGGCAGATATATACATTACACCTCATACCACCCGATGAAAATGAAGATTAACCTTATCCAAAACCTGAAGACCAGGATCACAACGATCTCACACCCGACATACCTTGACAAAAACCTGAAGACCTTAGCAGAGTTGATGAAACAGAATGGTTACCCCAGATCCTTGGTAAGAAGATTAGTCTTCAACACCCCCAACCATCACATGCATGAACAACAAATGGAAAATACAAATAACGAGCGACCACCAAGAGAACCACCAAGAGAAGAAAATCAAAACAGAAAAAAGATAATAATACTACCCCATATAGAAGGATTAACACACAAGATAACAAAGCTATTGAGTGACGACAATACCTTCATAGCAAAATACAATGTGAAAACATCTAAATACCTGTACAGTAAACTCAAAGATACAACACCCAAAGAGAGAAGACCCAACGTTGTCTACAAGATACCGTGCAACAATTGTAGCGGAGTATACATCGGAGAAACGAAGAGAACGATGAATAAAAGGATCACATCATACAAGAGTGATTCTAGAAGGAACATCCAAGCCTGCGCACTAGCTCAACACGAAAACACGACTGGACACCACATGAAATTTTCGGACTTAGAGATCCTAGATACAGAAACTAACAGTTGGAAGAGAAAATTTATAGAGATGATCAGGATAACCCAAGAACCTAACGCAATCAACCACAAAAAAGACATTGATAACCTCAGCGCAATTTATGCGAACCTAGTCGAGATAGACAAAATGTCTAGAAACAGAAACCCCATACAGATAGATACAGATACAGATACGGATAGAAGACCCTAGTAGTTTCCCCACGGCCTTTTAATATACCTGTTGTCACCTAAAAATAAAAAATAAAAATAAAAATAAAATCAAAAAATGCTCTGAACTAATTCTAACAAAAAGAGAACAAAAAATCCACTCAGATTGTTATTTGCCATTGTTTAATGTAAGACATTTCTAACAACTACCTAACACAAAGAAGAAGAGTCGACTTGTCATCAAGTCACCAATGATTTCTCTGTACGTCTGTGGTCTCATGTCACTCATAACCTATCGAATCTAAGATCTAACCTCTAATGAAACACCGACGTTCAAGGATTTCTTACCTGAATTCTATCAATCTTAAGATATAACATGCAATTATGATCATCCTGATTTGTAATTATAATGAAAACAACCCAAGTACAACCTCAAATCCTGTAAGTAATTACATTTTTCAAAAACTATAGCCTACAAATACTAACTCCTCTATGTTTTATAGTGCTTCTGAAGAAGAGATAAATAAAGTCTCGAAAGCTTAAGCTGAAGGAAAATGAGTTTTACTTACCATTGTCGCTTTCCCAATAAATACCAAGAATCTATATATATATATATATATATATTTTTTTTTTTTTTTTTTTTTTTTTTTTTTTTAAATCACCATGTAGGGTAAGGCTATTTTGATTGTGCCGGATTGTATTAATCAAGGCACTTCTCAACTGCTTGTCAGAAATCTTCGGACTATTCTTGTGGTCCACAAGATAACCTGCTTTTGTGCTTCCTCAATGAGGTGCTCGTCGAGTTTCAGCTCAATTGTACTCTCCAGCATATGTGCTTCCACTAGACCGTTCGTGGTGATCACGAGAGGCAGGATTGACGTGGAGGTAAGTTTATATATTTCCTTGAGTTCGAAAGCCAAATCGTGGTACTTTAGTATCTTCTCCGTGTATGCTCGTTCAGCGTTGTCATCTGCCGGGACAGTGATGTCTATTATAATTAATTTCTTTTCTGTTTTCAGGATCAACACAATGTCTGGACGATTGTGGGGGATGGGTCTATCAGTGATGAGCGGATGGTCCCAGTACAGTTTTACCTCATCATTCTCTAGGATTTCCTTGGGTATGTATTCATGGATCTTTTTCTGTTGTTTAATTAACCCTTTTTTAAGGCAATGGCCTGGTGGTATGCCTTTGCCATGGCATTGTGGCGGTCCGTATATTCCCTAGGAGCAAGGATTGGGCAGGACGACGTGACGTGCTGTATCGTCTCCGCCGCCTGTGAACACTTCCGACATTTGTCTGATGGTAAGTTTTTGTTCAAAATATTTTTCTGATATGCTCTTGTGGGAACCACTTGATCTTGGATGGCCGCCAACCTGCCTTCTGTCTCCGGGAACAGGTAACCTGCTTTGAGGTACTTCACAGATCTTTCTTTGTCAATTCTGTTTCTTTTTAGGGCATTGGGGTATCTTCCGTGGAGTGCTTTTCCATGCCAGATCTCGGACAACTCGCTGATGTTAGGGGGTTCCGCTGGGAGATTTCTTGAGGCCAGATTTAATGCCGTGATGTTGTTATCCTCTTCGCATAGTGTCCTGAAGAAAGGTGAGTTTTTGGATTTAAAGTACTCTCGCATTTCCTTTACTACTCTGTGGTGCGTGATTTCAACATTCTCCAGTCCTCTCCCTCCATCTTTCCTAGGTATATATAACCTGTTGGTGGATGCATTGGGGTGGTGCATGCCATATTTAGTTAATAGTACTCTTATTTGAGTGTCTATTGCCTTGAGGTCTGTAGTGGACCACTTAACAATGCCAAATGAATAGGAGAGGCATGGAATTGCCCACGTGCTTATGGATGTGAATGTCGGCTTGGCATTCAATTTGCTTTGCAAGATTTTTTTTATTCTGCTTATCAATTTATTTTTGAAGGCTGTTTTTGTTTCAGCGGTATTTATTTCTAGTCCCTGCTGGATTCCCAGGTATTTATAAGTCTCTCTCGGGCCTAATCTTTGTATTTGCAATTCATCCTGCACCAACATCGCTTCTCCACTTATCAGTTTCCCCCTTTTCATGTGCAGCACCGCACATTTGTCCAGGCCCATTTCCATTTTTATGGTTTCAGTGAAGGATGCGACAATCTTGAGCTGTCTCAGCAGTTGATCTTCATTTGCTGCGTACAGTTTCAGGTCGTCGATATACAGTTGGTGGTTGATCTTGATGTTATTCCTCTTTTCTACTATATATCCATATCTTGACCTATTTAATAATATGCTGAGGTGGTTTATCGCTAGACAGAACCATAGAGTGCTCAATTTGTCGCCCTGGAAGAGTCCTCTTTTGATTTTGATTTCGGCTGTCGTGTAGTCGCCCTCGTTGGTGTTAACGTGTAATTTTGTCCTCCATGTTCCCATGAGGTGTTTCAGCAGATTGACCACAGCCTCCGACACTCCATATAGCTCCAATGTCTTTAGTAGCCAAGAGTGTGGTATTGAGTCGAAGGCTTTCTTGTAGTCAATCCATGCCATGGAAAGGCTCCGCAATTTTTTCTTTGCCTGTTTTGTTATTAGGGAGTCAATGATCAGCAACTCTTTGCATCCTTTCACATCCCTCCGGCATCCGTTTTGTTCCCGGGCCAATATGCTGTTCTTAGCCACATGGTCCCAGATCTTTTGTGTCACTATTCCTGTCAGTATTTTATAGATTACCGGCAGGCATGTGATTGGTCTGTAGTTGGTGGGGTCTCCGTTCTTAGCTCCCTTGGGGATCATATGGCTGATTCCGAGTGTGCAGGTTTCTGGTATACATGTTGGGTCTGTTAGTGCTCTCTGGAATATTTCAGCTAGTCTTTTGTGGGTAGAGTCGAAATACTTCCACCAGTAATTGTGAACCGCATCAGGTCCCGGTGCAGACCAGTTGTTGGTTTTCTTTAGTGCGGTTTTTATATCGTTTTCTGTGATGTTTATCTGTTCCATGTTGTATTTGTCTGATTCTGCCTCTGCTTCCCGTATCCAGGAAGCTTCATCATTATGTTCTCCGCTGCTGCTCCAGATTTTTTCCCACGTTTTGTGCATGCTTTCGGGTGTCGGAAATTCTTCCTCGGTTTTCTTTATTCCTTCAAGTTGCCTGTAGAATTGTTTCTGATTTTTATAGTACAACTGATTGTTTTTATAGCGGGTGACTCTCTCATTGTATCTTTTTATTCGGTTTCCTAACGCTTTGGCTTTTTGTTTTAGGATGTCATTTACTACAGTGAGTTGCTCCTTGAACTGTTCATTGGTGTTCCTGATGTGGTGCTCCGATGCAATTTTTGCGATCTTTTTGGCCATTTTCCTGGTTGGCGAACTGGTATTGAGGTAAGTATGTATTTTTCCTATCTTTTTTCTAATGTTCGTTATTTTTCCTTCCAGTCGGATCTTCCACGGTGGTGTTCTATTTTCTGCTGGCTTTGGCTGTGTGTGATTTATCCTGATGTCGTTCTCCTCGCATACAGTTATCGCACCGGCGTACACATAGTCTAGGACATCTTCGAGGGTTGAGTTGTACTTTATTTCAGATTTTATGATCGCATTTACTTTCTCTACGCTCTCAATGATTCTACGTGATCCTTGCAGTCTCGGAATTTTTGGTCTAAGTTCGGGTGGGACCTTTGTGTACATCAGCTTATTTTTATGGAACACTCGCTCTGTCTTTCCCACTTGAGGTCTTATTGGAATTTGAGGCTCTGGTGGTAATTCCTCTGAGTTTCTGGTCTCATTTTTGGGTGGTGGAGCAAAAGGTCTTGTACTTCTCTTAATTTCTTCGAGCTCGACACTCGAGAACTTCTCCTCTTGAAGAATCCATCTTACTCTGTTCGATAGCAAATTCGGGTATGATAGCTTACTTGGATTTATTTCATTCCAAGTGGTGGTTAGTATTTCCCGGTACGTTCTATTTGTTGTTCCTTGAAGCTCTTTTGCTATGAAATGAACACGCATTATGAGGATATTCTCCTCCTTCGTCCAGCGCGTTCTCCCATCTCGCCTTGGAAGTTCAGCGGGACGGCTTCTGATTCCATCCAAGCTGATACTTCTTCTCAGTCTTCTTGAGGTATTCGAAATTGGGCTTACGGTGCCATCTCGGGGGGCTGTGCCGCTCGCCCCACAGCTGACCCCATCGGGCTCTACCTCCGGACGGCTCCGAAGAGGGCCAGCCCGCTGCCCTCCACCGCCCTTATTCACACTTCTAGTGATAGGAGCTTTAGTTACATCAGTTTCCAGGCTGCTAACCTTGGAAGCTGGGTGACTCGGGTACGCGTGGCCGTCAGTCCACGAAGGCATTTACCCCCCTGCGTATAGGGGGGTATATATATATATATATATATATATATATATATATATATATATATATATATATATATACAATAGGTAAAATTTTTCTTGTGCTATATTTTATATATTTTAGGTGCAATTTTCTTGGGTTTAGAGCACAATAAAACTTCAGGTATTCAGATTTTATAACTTGTAATCGACATATGTTTCGGCGTATATAAGCCTTTTTCAAGATTATGAAATAGGTTTGGCTGGGACATTTACATCTAAAAATACATTTAAAATCAGTCATAATTCTTCATCACGGGCACATTAACTTACTGTTTTTATCTGTAATCTACAAATTATCAATTCATTTACAATAAAATTACGAAATACATTGAATCTGTCAATTTGAATTTGTTATTATTTCATTTTTGACCACCTAGTTTTCCAATTGATCACATGAGATGCCATCTGTGTGCTTGTATGAATAAATAAATATGGTATTGAAAGTTATTATTTCACTTTGATTATGTTTTACGTTTAGAATCACAGATGTCATCTCAATACAAGTTTTATTTTATTTAAGGATACTATGGTAAATTTTTGATAAATTCTTTAGGTCGGTTCTGTCGTTTATAGAGTTTTTTTCTTTTTGAATATATATCATTTCCAAAAAAGTCCTTATTTTGTTGTTGGTTTCTCTGTGTAGGATCTGAAAATTATCGAAGTCGAAACTATGGTTTCTTGCTATTTCATGTTTCTTTAGGGCTGTAGAATTTTTCGCATATTTGTGGCCACAAATATGCGAAACATGTTCAAGATTGTAATGCTCTATATCAAAAGTATATATATATATATATATATATATATATATATTTTTTTTTTTTTCACCGCCTACACGGGTTGGTAAGTGAGAGTGCCGAGCACAGATGCCAAGATACTCTCACAGGCTTGTCAGGAACTTCCTCACTGTTCTGGCCGTTCCCAGGATGACTTCCTTTTGAGCTAGGCTGACGAGTTTCTCTTCGAGTCCTAGCCTTAGGGTGTTTTCCGGTAGATGTGATTCGACCAACCCATTCACAGACAGAATTAGGGGGATGACAGATGTTGTTTTTAGCCTATATATCTCCTTCATCTCAAATGCAAGGTCATGATACTTGGTAAGTTTATCGGTGTACGCTCTCTCCATATTATCATCCGCGGGGATTGTTACATCGATGATCTTGACCTCACTCTTTTCACGATCCAACAGGACGATATCGGGTCTGTTGTGCTGTACCGGCCTATCGGTTATTATTGATGTGTCCCAGTACAGCTTGTATCTATCGTTCTCCAGAACCTCACTTGGCAGGTAAGTATGATTTTGAACTATATCCTTTATTAATCCAATGGATCTTCCGATTGCCTGGTGGTATATCTTACAAACTGCGTTGTGACGTTCCAGGTATTCTCTTGGAGCCAATATGGGGCAAGAGGAGGTAATATGTTGGATATGTTCAGCAGTGGCGGATTTACATATTTGCCGCCAGTAGGCTATTCAAATTTTGCCGCCCTTACCATAATTATTTAGTTCAAAATATTAATGACAATTTTTGTGTCAGTGAAAATGTCTCTGGTATTTGTACACGTTGGTCCTAATAACAACTCATAATTATTGTGACCTAGGGAATCGATGTGTCCGAGTTTCCAGATCATATTTACAACGCAAAGATTAAGTTGAGATTTCACAAGAAATAGAACGTTTATTTCTGACTGAAAGAAAATTTAGTCATAGACTTCTAATAAGGTAAAGTAATGGATATATTAATTGATATTAGTCACACAGTGGTAGACATTCAGTAAACTTGATCATTTTTGTTGGGCACACAGTTCAAAATAGAATAGATAAATTCTATATCAAACGAAAAGAAGAAATTTATTATCATTAAGTATGGCACAGCATATATACATGGTTACATGGTCCATAGAAATCGTTGCAAAAAAATTAAGGGGGTGATTCTTCGTCAGAAAATAGGGTGGACCTTTAATATGCAATTTTCTTTTCTGAGTCCTCCTGCTTAGTTATAGCCCGAAAAGCAGTTTTCAATTTTTTTCTTGCGAATCGAAAAACTGACAAGAACGAAATCAAGCAGATATTTTATGGGGGGTAGAAAATCTCGGTGCTGTTCCTCTATGATTGAAAGTGCTAGAAAAAGCTACCCCTAAACATTGTTCCGCAAGAAACTTTTTTCCAAATCCGTATTTCAAAATAAAAGATTGATTTTGGATAGGTTGATCCATTCCTAATAAATAAGGTCTCTTGTAGTTTCTTGGGAAAATTCACGAAAAAAAAAAGACCGTCAACAAAGTGCATATCGAATATTTCTGCGTTTGTGCACACAATCATCTTGATGAGTATATGTGACAAAAATCTCAAGATGATTTTTTGAGAATGGATTAAGTTATCCAAAATTAATTTTTCATTATAAGATATGAATATCGAAAAAGTTTCTTGTGAAGCAAGGATCAGGGATGGATTTTTCTACTCCTTTCTATCATAGACGAACAGAACCAAAATTTTTTTGATGCCTTCCCGTCCGTATAAAATATCTGCTTGATTTAATACAGGAAAGTTCATTGATATTCAATAAAAAAAAACAAAAACTGCTTTTCGGACGCCATCTTCAGGGGGCTGTAACTAAGCAGGGACACAAAAAAGAAAAGACCTTTCCTACTATTCATATTATTATATGTATTATATCGCCACAATCTAACTGACGATGACAATAAAATAGGAACGTAAATCATAAAAGTCTCACCTCGGGTTTCATAAAGCTTGATCAGGAAATCAACGCTTGATTGATCAACAGAAGACGTCAATTTGTTTTCAATCGATAATTCAGTCATGATCATTCATAATATCATTCTCGTATCAAATTATGTTCATACGTCCATTAAATTATTCTCAATTGCTATTTGTTCAATATATTCAGCAATGAAAAAGTTTCATTGATTTCGTTTTAGAAATCAAGCGTTGATCGCACAATCAAAGTTTTATGAAACCCGCTGTTAAAATATCTTTCTGCGAAATTTTGTTTAGTTAAGACTTTATACACGAAAGAGCCAAAGCGTTCAGCTTTTCTTGGCTCAATGTGGTTCTTAGGTACCTAACTTTTCACCTTTTTCAAGCAAAAAAAGCTTCTCTCACCCGAACAATAAGTCGATGGTGTATACAGGGTGGGCAAAATTCTTTATCTACTGAGGGAAACTCGAGAACTATGGCAGCTGAAAGAAAACGGATGACACATTTTCGAGCTCAGAAAAACAAAGAATGGTGAAAACCGATTTTGAGTTATTAGCAAAAAATGAAATTTTGACGATTTCGAAAAGTTCTCATAACTTTTTTGTCTTTGAAGTTACAGATCTGAAACTTGAACCTCCTACAGAACCTTTTTTACGTAGAATCCACTGACTAGCACCAAATTTTTTTTCATTTCGAAACATCAGGCGAACTTTCGTTTTTTTAAATTGAATTTGTAATTTTTGAATTGGAAAAGAAGATTCTGTCAGTAGAATCTACGTATAAAAGTGACTAAGAAAGTAAGTTTCAGATATGTAACTTCAAACACAGAAAAGCTATGAGAACTTTTCGAATTCGTCAAAATCCCAATTTTTGATTATAACTCAAAATCTAGTTCTCTTTTCAGAATTGGATTGGTCATGAAAAAAGAGCTCGATAATGTGTCATCCGTTTTCTTCTTGCTCTGATAGTTCTCGAGATCCCCTCAGTAGACAACGAATTTTGCTCACCTTGTAAATAGAGGCAATAGAGCCATAGATACGAACTTCTGGACAAACATTTCTTGAATTGTGTTTTCGTAGGAACCGAAGAAACGCATCCCAACGATTCAGAATCTGGTTACACCAAAATTTTTCAACTTCACGAAATTTCAGTATAGAGTCCAAAGCGGCCAAAATAAGAGTGGAACAGGAAAATAGTAATGATGCACTACTTGGTCAGTTTTTTTTTTATAATTAGCAAAAATCAGATGTTAAGATATTAATAGATATTAATAGATATTAAAATATCTATGAAATACAAGTATTTCAGTTTCTATAATTAGTGCAAGCAAAATTGTCCCAAAATTAGCCGCCCTCTGAAATCTGCCGCCATAGGCTGCAGCCTACTTAGCCTCTATGGTAAATCCGCCACTGATGTTCAGTAGCCTGGTTGCATCTCCTGCATTGATCGGTCGGTAAGTTCTGCCCCGCGATGCGCTTTAGGAAAGCTCTAGTGCCAACAACCTGGTCCTGCACTGCTAGAATTCGGCCTTCAGTCTCGGGAAACAGGTACCCAGATGTAAGGTAAGTTGTCGATTCCTTTTCATTCACTGATTTACTTATATATATATATATATATATATATATATATATATATATATATATATATATATATATATATATATATATATATATATATATATATATATATATATATATATATATATATATATATATATATATATATATATATATATATATATATATATATATATATATATATATATATATATATATATATATATATATATATATATAATACGCAGGGAAGAGTAAGCTTTCGGGGATTGACGGCCCCGCGTACCCGAGTCACCCAGTTCCTAAGGTCAGCAGCCTGGGAACTGATGAAAAAGTTGCTCCTATCACTAGAAGTATGCACCAGGGCGGTAGAGGGCAGCGGGCTGGCCCTCTTCGGAGCCGTCCGGAGGAAGAGCCTGATGGGGTAAGCTGTGGGGCAAGCGGCGCAGCCCCCCGAGATGGCACCGTAAGCCCAGTTCGGAATCCGAGAAGATTGAGGAGAAGCATCAGCTTGGATAGGTTAAGGACCCGTCCCGCTAATTCTCCAAGAAGAGATGGGAGGACTCGATGGACTAACGAGGAGAATATCCTCTTGATGAGAGTTCATTTCATAGCCAGAGATCTTCAACAGAGAACCGATAGAACTTATCGAGAGATTATCACTACAACCTGGAATGAGATCAACCCAGCCAGGTTGTTGTATCCTACCTTGCTCTCGAACAGGATCAGATGGATTCTTCAAGCCGAGAAGTTTTCAAGTGTGGAACTGGAGGACATAGAGCGAAGCTGCAAACCACACATACCAATGTTAGCTGATGACTACACCGATGTTGAGGAGAACATTCAAGAGACTCGGGAACAACCAAGCCCTCAATTGAAGAAAACTACCAAAATCTTCAATAGAATATTGCAATTATATAGCGGAGTCTCCCCCCAAGAAAGGCCAGGGATACCGAGATTAACAGGCTCCCGAAAGGAGCCTCCTCACAATTATTCGACCAAACCCATTTTGCGTTACGCTTAGTGAGTTGAGTTAATGGCTCCATGATAATAGAGAAATCTGGAACAAAGCGTCTATACCAAGAGGCAGTACCAATAAAACGACGAAGTTCTTTAACATTCTGAGGAGTTGGTATACTTAAAATTGCCTCGACCTTATCAGGATCAGTTCGCAATCCATGTCTATCCACAACGAATCCCAGATATTTCAGCTGTGGTAGGCAAAATTTACATTTTTCCTTCCTTACAACCAAACCCGCCAAAATTAGTCTATCGAAAACCTTTTCCAAAATCATCAAATGGGTTTCGAAATCTTTGGAAATGACAATTATATCATCCTGGTACCATAAGACGTAGGGTTGCAAATCAGCTCCCAAGGCCTTATCAATCGCTCTCTGAAAAGTTGCACCTGAGTTAGTCAAGCCAAATGGTAATCTTCTGAATTGATAGAGTCCATGACCTGGGACAGTGAAAGCTGTAAACTCGCGAGACGATTCCTCCACCTCGACCTGATAAAAAGCAGACCTGATATCCAATGAACTCAAACACTTAGCGTCCCTCAATTTGTCCAAAATATCAGACATATAAGGCAGTGGATAGGCATCCTTTTTTGTAACCGCATTCAATCGTCTATAATCGATGCAAAGCCTATATGTATTATCTTTTTTTGGTACTAGACACACAGGAGAAGACCAAGGACTCCTTGATGGTTCAATGATACCCAAATTGATCAAAGAATCTATTTCGTCATTTATTATTTTCTGCTTGAATGGTGAAACAGGATACCACCTCTGTTTAATAGGAACAGTGCCTGGCAAAATCTCAATTTTATGTTTTTCAACAGATGTACAACCTAGACCGTCCCCCATCAACTTGAATTTAGCTTCTAATAGCTCATTCAAAGCATCCATCTGAACATCAGTCAAAAAATCATCTTCGACAACAGGTGAAATTGAAGCTATGTCCGATCTCTTTGCAAAATGCCAAACATCATCCTTCAGACACGGTATAATTTCCATCCTAACCCAAAAATCTACCCCAAAAATTAGAAAATGACTTAGTGAAGGAATCACCAATACGTTAATCCAACATAACTTTCCCTTAAGGCTTATCGGAGTTTTCACATACCCAATACTGTCGCAAGACTGCCCGTTTGCCACAGTACAAGACGATTTACGAGGGGTTAATTTTAAACCTAAATTCAATAAAAAATTGTAACCCTCAGAACCTACCAGAGTTTGAGTTGCACCAGAATCTAATAACCCAATGATTGATCTACCCAAAACATCTACTTCCAAATAAGGGCGACAATCGTTATCAACATGAGAAATTATATAATCTAAAATAATTTTGTTTCGATTTACCGCTTCTGAATCAACAGAGGAAAATTTGCGGCAATCTATTTTCCCCTTCGGCCGTTTCCCGACCTATCAGACTTTCTACTACATTTAGAACAATTTCGAACTGTAACACCATTCTCACCACATCTATAGCAGAACAACTTCCTTGGCTCTGTACAGTCCTGTCGAACATGACCAATCTTCTGGCAATTCCAACAAGTTTTACTCTCTACTGCAGAGAAAGAAGGTTCCTCATAACTTCCCGATGTAGAAACAAATGCAAAATCAGCATCAACATAATTCTGTCTACGACGTGAAGGGGGTACATAAGTATCAGCTCGATACTTCTTGACTTCTAGTTTCAAACATTCATCCTCTAGCTACTGCAAATTAGTAACAGACGAAAGTTGAGTTGAATAAAATGGGGACAAATTTCGAACGATTATATTCAACTGGATATCCTCGGCCACATCACCATAACGTCGAAACATACCTCTCATACATGAAACATATTCAATTATACCCTCGGAAGAATCCTGAGTCCGCGACAAAATATCTTTGAATAACCTTGCCTTGTAATCCGGCGGCTGATAATGCTTAAGCAACAAGTCCGTTAAATCTTTCCAACTAGAGAATCGACCTCGATTTGACCTATACCATAAAAGTGCTTTACCGTCAAAAAGATCTATTGCTGACTCAAATAAACGAGATTCAGCAACACCACGAGCAACTCTCAATTCCTCTACTCTCTCCAAAAAGTTATTCACACTCATACCCTTTGAATCTCCAGAAAACTTGAGATTCCATTTCTGAATATCGCATTTCTTGAAATATTGAGTTCTTTCAGGGGTAGATGAAATTTTATTAGTTCTTGGAATTTCAAAATCTAAGTGATCAGATGAGGAATCAGACGATTGTTCATCAGCTGATAGCAAGAGGCCGGCAAGTTCAGCATGAAGTGCCTCTGACTTAGTGGGAACAGCTTCAACAGAATCCAAAAGCAAAAGTATCTCCGATAGTGTTTGTCTTTTTGTTTTATCTTTCTCGCCATCTAACTTATCTTCCGGAATTCTATCCAATCTTCGGACCAAGTGTAAAGAACGTGATCTGATATTATCTCTACTAACCTTACCAATCGCCAGACTTTTACGAAGTTCCTCTAATTTTATATTCACGGTCGTTAATTCATTAGAAACATCGAAATTATAATCCGGGTATTTGAACGATTGATTCATAGTTTCAAGTTTCAAAGTACTTCTCAAACATGATCGTAATGTTTCAACCGTAGCTGTCTCAGAGAACGATAAACCTCGTACACACAATTCATGTTGAAGTTCATCCTTTAGTAGGTGGTTAATATTCATTTTAATATCGGACATATGAGATGAGGCCAATTATTCCCAGCAAAATAAGAAATACTAAAATATATCCTAAAGAGAATGTAGCGTCTGAAGGAGCTACGAATTATTAATTACTCCGAAATGAAATGAAAGCTAAAAAAAAAATTTTACTCGAATATTCAGCTGAACCTGACGATAGGAAGAATAGAAATTCTAATGCCAAAAAGCACCTGAATCAAACAATATCCAGAAAAATCTTTAAAAAAAATTTTCACTAAAATACACGGTCAGATCAAATCAGATCGAGCAGGGCCCCACGTTGGGCGCCAATTTAAATATCACCAGTTATTTTTTTTTTATTAGGGAGAGGTCAGCACCAGCTAGCTCTTTTTGTATAATGGACGCCACGTGATTTAAATAGAAATGTTATCACTCTCACAATTAGATATTAGGCACAAGAAATCACGAAACAAAAGTTATAAATATCTGGTGTATTTAATTTGAATGAATCCGGTATCGATATAATTTTTCTGGTAGGCCCTGTACACTGAAGTGCGCACGCCAGCGTTTAGTTCACAAACAAATCTACAATTAGATATCAAATGCAACAAGATAATAATTCGCTGATAGTTAGATATGCATACAATAAAAAAAAATATTGACAGTTTTTCTTATGTTATTCGAACTGATGTTTTCGTAAGAAATTTATAAATGGAGTGATCTGACCTTTCTGCGGCTCAATAAGCTCAAGATTTGGTACTGAGTTCTTCGTTCGGGAACAGCTGAATCGATCCACAAAAGGATAGTAAATGATGGCTTCCACCAATTTCCTCACTACTATGAACCTCGATAACTTCAGGTCGACGAATTAGGAACAGGTACTGTATTAGTTTATAGCCGGTGAATACAATAAGTCGATGAAGATGTAATACAGCACAGAAAGGAAAAACCCTCTGAAAAAGTTGTTCATCTAGATAGAACGATTTCGTCATAAATTTTCATCACTTACGTGGTGTTGTGCGGGCTTATTGATAAGAAGATTTTGTGTTGCCAAATCCAATAAAGAAATTATTCTACTTCGAAGAGACAGGTACAAGTATGAATAATTAATAATAATGCAACCAATTCTCAGAGTATACATCCGCTCAGCGTATCCAATAATCGATTAAAATAAACTCGATAACCAACAATCGGAGAAATTCTCTGAGAACCAATCTTCAACTGAAAATATGTTAGATTTTTAAACATATGCCGCAACAATGAATATTCACAGAGACATCTGTATCATCGACACATTTTCCATTGAAGGAAACTTATAACGATAAACAGTTTCCTTCGGAATTAATTGTCGAAAGAAGGAAACTGACTCAAGCAAAGCGACCTGCGATAAGATCCAAGAAAGCGTGGAAAGGACAAATATGATAATAAGCACACAGCTGAGAAACGACTCGACGCTTGAGGAGATCGTAGATTGTGTGTACGCTGGAGCTATAACGGTGTGTGAGGAAAACAACAAAAGCCTCAAAGGGACGAAACCAGAGATGAAGGTTGAAAAGGAGCCGCCTTGGAAGAACCGCCTAGAAAGAAAAATAACTAATATCAGAAAAAGATTAGGCACGATCTACACTTACCTAAATACTGCATCACCGTCAAGAAAGGTCAGCAAAAAAGCACTACGCATAGCGTCGGATTTGAAGATCAGAAGAGATCAACTGAAAGAGAAATTAACCTTGGAATGTGATATCCTAAAACAGAGAGTGAAAGCGTTAGGAAACCGGCTCAAAAGATATAATGAGAGGGTAAACAGATACAGGAACAACCAACTATATTACAGAAACCCAAAGGAGTTTTACCGCATGCTAGAAACATCGACCACAACGACCACAACATCTAAGAAAGAGTACCCAACAAAGGACCACATGCGATCTACCTGGGAAAAAATATGGAGTGAGGATGGCAGGCATGATGATGGTGCACATTGGATAAGGGAGGCTGAGAGTGAGTCGGAGAAGTACATGATGGAGAGCTTGGTCATCACGGAGAGCATGATAAAGAAAATTCTGAAGAAAACGAACAACTGGTCGGCACCAGGGCCTGATGGAATCCATAACTATTGGTGGAAATACTTCGGCTCGACCCACAAATTTTTAGCGAAAGTTTTTCAGAAGTCTTTAAGTGACCCATCAGTATTGCCTGACTTCTGCACACTTGGGGTGACACACATGATACCCAAAGGTAAAAACAGCGAAGACCCCGGAGATTATCGACCGATCACGTGTTTGCCCACGGTGTATAAAATACTAACAGGAACCATCACACAGCACATCTGGAAACACGTGGATAAATATAACATCATGGCACGCGAACAAAATGGCAGCAGAAAAGACACAAGAGGATGTAAGGAATTGTTAATAATTGACACACTCGTAACAAAGCAGGCAAAAAGAAAACAACGAAATCTATCCATGGCGTGGATTGATTACAGAAAAGCTTTTGATTCGATACCACACTCGTGGCTTCTAAAAACCCTCAGGTTATATGGTGTCTCGGAAAATGTGATCAATCTACTGCAACATCTAATGAAAACATGGAGAACGAGGCTACAAGTGAAGACCAGCAAGGACTACTACAGAACAGACGAAATAAACATACGAAAAGGAATCTTTCAAGGAGACAAGTTGAGTACCCTATGGTTCTGCCTTGCCATCAACTTTCTGAGCAAACTCCTCAATGAATCAAGCTATGGCTATGTTATAGAGAAGAATACCAATGTGAAGATAAATCATCTCCTTTACATTGATGACTTGAAGCTCTTTGCCGCCAATGAAGAACAACTCCTAAGACAACTGAAAATTGTAACATCGTTCACAAAGACTATCAGAATGGAGTTGGGAATTGACAAATGTGCTGTCGTACACGTGAAGAGGGGTAAACTATCCGAAGGAGACACGATGATGATACAAGACGACTTTGGCATTCAAACATTAACCCATGGAGATACCTATAAGTACCTAGGAGTTCAACAAGGAATGGAAATAAGAACAAACGAAGCCAGAGAAACATTCAAATATAAATTTCTAAACAGGTTTAAGAAAATACTCCAAGCAAACCTGAATGCCAAAGCGATGAACACCGCGATAAGCTCTTGGGCAATACCCTGCCTCTCTTATTCCTTTGGGGTCGTCAAATGGACGGCCTCAGATCTCAAGACCCTGGATATCCAGACACGAAAGCTCCTCACCAGACATGGAATGCACCATCCTAATGCCTCCGTAAATAGACTGTACATACCAAGGAAGGATGGGGGAAGAGGTATGCAAAGCATTGAAAGCATACACCATACTGTTGTCAAGGATATGAGAGAATACTTTAGATCAAAAAACTCACCATTCTACAGAGCTCTATCCAAGGAAGACCAGAACATTACGGCTTTAAATATGGCATCTGAGCACTACACAGTCCAACATCCCACCACTGAAGAACTAACTGAGGTGTGGCACAACAGAGCGTTGCATGGGAGATATCCAGCGGCCCTAAAAAGAAGAAGCATCGATAAAGAAAGATCCGTTAAATATCTGCAATCTGGATACCTGTTTCCGACGACGGAGGGTAGACTGGCGGCAATCCAGGATCAGGTAGTCGCCACTAGATCATACCAGAAGAACATATTGGGAAGAAATCTTACCGGTGACAGGTGTCGTAAATGCTCTCGTGCACCGGAGACGATACAACATGTCACGTCGTCTTGCCCTGTCCTCGCTCCAAGAGAGTACACCGACCGTCATAATGCTATGGCGAAGGTTTTCCATCAAGCCATCTCCCTGAAATATGGATTAATTAACACAAGTAAGAAAATACACGAATACTTACCAAGAGAGATTCAGGAAAACGATGAGGTGAAAGTATACTGGGACCATCCACTCACTACTGATAGGCCATTAGCACACAACCGGCCTGACATTGTTGTCTTCAAGAAAAGAGAAGCCAAAGCCATTATAGTTGATATCACCGTTCCGGCCGATGACAATGCAGAAAAAGCGTATACTGAGAAGGTGGTGAAGTATCAGGATCTGGCTTTTGAGCTGAAGGAACTCTATAGACTTGCCAACATAACAATACTTCCACTGGTGATCACGACAGGTGGCCTGATTGAGGTTCATCTCATGGAAAACACGACTAGGCTCGGGCTTGAAGAGAGATTGATCGAAGATGCGCAAAAGGAGGTGATTCTGTGGACCACCAGGATTGTTGGAAGATTCTTGATGAGCGAATGAGAAATGTCTTGTTCTTAAGGAACCGGCATCATCATGGCCAAACCCTATAAAGGTGAAAAAAAAAAAAAAAAAAAAAAAAAATATTATTATTATATTATATATATATGTATTAGACTGATTCAAAAAAATCGACTTTCTTTTTTTTCGAGAAACACACCCCTTATTATCTTCAGGGCACTGAAAAATGACGTCTGTGAAAATATTAGTCCAAAAACTTATTATTCAGAGGTCGCTCATCGAGGATTTCTATTTTCCCTACTAATAGCAGGGAAAAAAAAATTATTTCTAGTTAAAAAATTCCAGTTCGCAAACCAATGGACGGATTCCATTGAGCGATATATTTTTATGTAGGGAGTTAGGTGCTCTACAAAAACTGCCACTTACAATTTTTCCATAAAACGGCTTTTCGAAAAGTTATTAGAGCTCGAAATTAAATTTTTGTCGAAGTAGCTCTTTTTACTCGGATATCGGGAAGAAATTATTGGAATTTACTTTGACAATCAGGAAATCGTTCTCGAAAGTTACAATTGATATGATTTTATTTAGATTTAATTCATTTATGACATCCCCAAATTGTCAACCTCAACAATTGTTAGGGAGTTAGTGTTTCATACTCTTCAGAATCAAATTATTTAGCATCTCTTATTTCTCATTCACTTGGGTCAGAAAGAATGATTGGTTTTGTGCCCTCTTTCAGATTAGTGTTTGATCTTAAACTCGTTACTTGTCTTCAGTTTCATCCATAATACAATTTTGTGTATTCATTATTTTTGCAAACCCAAAATGGCCGCATTCACAAAATTCTCGCTATATGATTTCATTGGAGAAGACATTTTGTAGTGAAAGTAACATATAGATGATAGGATCTTTCTGTTGTTAACAATTCAGCGGAGCGAGTTATTGGTTTAATTGAATGCAATAATTACTAAAAGAAGAATGAAGAATAAACAGTTACAGTTTCTTTTACAATTGATAAACGAACATCGTCATCGTTTTCCGGATTGCAACAAAAAAAATTGAAATTATCTGTTTAGAACATATTATGTATTATAGATGTTGAATATACCAACACCAATATTATTTTTCACAACCGAATAAATGCTTTCTATATGCGACTTATATCTAATATCATTAAACCTACCAATCCCACAAATACATTTGTTGAAAAATTGATAGTTCACTACCTATTTTGTGATAGTGGCTATTTTGGATTTATAAAAATAATGAATACACAAAATTGTATTATGACTGAAACTGAAGACAAGTACTGGGTTCAAGAACAAACACTAATCTGAAAGAGGGCACAAAACCAATCATTCTTTCTGACCCAAGTGAATGAGAAATAATAGATGCTGAATAATTTGATTCTGAAGAGTATAAATTTCTAACACTCTTACAATTGTTGAGGTTGACTATTTGAGGATGTCACAAATTATTTGAATCCACATAGAATTATATTAATTGTATCTTTCCAGAACTATATTCTGATTTTCAAAGTAAATTTCAATAATTTCTCCCCAATATCCGAGTAAAAACAGCTACTTCGACAAAATTTTATTTCAAGCTCTAATAACTTTTCGAAAATCCGTTTTATGGAAAAATTATATGAGACAGTTTTTGTAGAGTACCTAATTCCCTACATAAAAATATATAGCTCAATAGAATCCGTCCATTGGTTTGCGAACTGAAATTTTTTAACCAGAAATGAATTTTTTTCACCTGCTATTAGTAGGGAAAATAGAAATCCTCGATGAGCGACCTCTAAATAATAATATTTTCGGCTAATATTTTCACAGACGTCATTTTTCAATGCCCCGAAGATAATTAGGGGTGTGTTTCTCGAAAAAAAAGAAAGTCGATTTTTTTGAATCAGTCTAATATATATATATATATATATATATATATATATATATTTTTTTTTTTTTTTTTTTTTTAATAACCACCGCAGTAAGCGGGAATACTCTTTGCACCTGCCGGACAGCTGTCAAGGCAGGTGTCGCAGCTTCACAGACCCTGCAGGAACCTCCCTACAATTCTCGCAGTACTCAACAGCACCTGTTTCTGAGAGCTTGAAATAACAGCATGGTCCAGGCATAATTTTGAGGTATTCTCAGGTAGGTGTTTCTCAACCAATCCATTCACCGATATGATCAGAGGGAGCACGCTGATGGATTTTAAATTATGCAGCTCCCGAAGCTGGAAAGCCAGGTCGGCATACTTCGTTACCTTCTCCGAATATGCCCTCGCAAGATTATCATCCGCCGGTATCGTGAAGTCCAGCAGGAAACAAGTCTCTTTTTCGTTGTCGAATAGCGCAATGTCAGGTCTGTTATGCGCCACTCCTCTGTCCGTCACAAGCGTCGCATCCCAGTACATCTTGTAGCGCTGATTCTGTAACAGAGATTTCGGTTCGTAAACATGCTGCTGGACCTCATTCTGCAGTAGACCTAGATTGAGTGCGATCTGCTGGTGATAGATTTTACCCATGGCGTTATGTCTATCCAGATAATCTCTAGGGGCTAGGATTGGGCACGAGGAGGTAATGTGTTGGATAGACTCTGCCGCTTGGGAGCATTTCCGACATCTATCGGATGGAATGTCCTGCCCGGCAATATGCTTCAGGTACATCCTACAGGGCATCACCTGATCCTGGATAGCAAGAAGACGCCCCTCAGTCTCAGGGAAAAGGTAGCCCGCACGCAGGTAAGTAAGTGATTCCATCTGATTTACATCTTTGCTTTTCAGGTTACCCGGATATCTACCGTGCAGGGCCTTAGCACTCCACTCCTCCACCCGCTCATCCAACGTGCTTCCAACCATGTGATACTCCAGGTTAGACAGTTTTAATGGAGATATATTTTCGTCGGCTTCACGAATGGCCTGGATAAGAGGTGAGTTATCCGCAAAGAAGTAATGTCTTAGCGATTCGACAGTCTCCCTATGTGTGCTTTCCAGGTTCAGCAGACCTCTACCTCCCCGATGTCGCGGGAGGTACAACCGTATAGATGAGGAGTGTGGATGGTGTACTCCGTATCTTGTGAGCGTAGTACGTATTTTTCTATCTATCTCGCGAAGTTCGGTAGTCGACCATGTGAGAATGCCAAAAGAGTAAGTTATACTAGGGATGGCCCAGATATTGATCGCCGTGAATAGGGATTTTGAGTTGAGCTTGGCCTTTAGCAGTAGATTCAGTCTTTTATATAGCTTCTCCCTGAACAAATCCTTCATCTCCGGAGTTTTAATATCCAGTGCCTGTTTAATACCTAGATATTTGTAGGATTGATCTTGTTCCAAGGCAGGTATTGCGACACTATTAAGCAATGTTGTCTCCGGTCCCGTATAATGAATTTTTCCCCTCCTGACGTCGAGCACCGCACACTTGTCAACCCCCATTTCCATCCTGATGGAATCGCTGAACGCAGCAACTATTTCTAGTTGTCTCCTCAGTTGTTCGGCGTTAGCTGCGTATAATTTGAGATCATCCATATATAGATGGTGGGTGATGATTATATTTCGAGGTTTATTTATTACGTAACCATATTTGGTATTGTTCAGGAGCATGCTCAGGGGGTTGAGTGCAAGGCAGAACCAGATGGGGCTCAATGTATCACCTTGAAATATCCCTCGGTTGATAGGAATCTGCTCTGTTTCAGTTATGCGGCTTGCTGCCCGAATCAAAAGGGATGTCCTCCAGGTCTTCATGAGGTGTCCAAGGAGATCAATGACATTTTTTGCTATTCCATGGATTTCTAGCACTTTCAGCAGCCATGTGTGCGGGACCGAATCAAAGGCCTTTCTGTAGTCTATCCACGCTACTGAGATGTTTCGCAGCTTCTTCCTTGCTTGTTTGGTGAGAATGTGATCTATCACCAAAAGCTCCTTACATCCCTTCGTTTTTATACGACAACCGTTCTGTTCCTGAGCCATCAACTTATGAACTCGGAGGTGTTTACTGATTGCTTTCGTTATTATCGCTGTGAGTATCTTGTAAGTAGATGAAAGGCATGTTATAGGGCGGTAGTTTTTAGGGTCCTTCAAATCCCCACCCTTTGGTATCACATATGTTACCCCACGCGTTAAAAATTTAGGTATGACCTCAGGATCTGACAGAGCTTTTTGGAAGATGTTCGCCAATTTTTCGTGCACTGTGGTGAGATATTTCCACCAATAATTGTGTATGTTGTCCGGTCCTGGTGAAGCCCAGTTGTTGCACCCCTTCAGTACATCCGCTATGTCCGATTCAGATATGTTAATCTCCTGCATTTTTGCATTTGAGATTTTTGACTGAGCCTCACTCATCCAGTAGGCCTGATTGTCGTGTGTAATTCTTTCAGACCAGATTTTGCTCCAGAATTGATGAGCTTCGGTGGGGTCTAGATGAGTCTGTTCTTTTGGATTCTGCACCTCAATATCTCGGAAGAACTGCTTCTGGTTGACGTAAAACAGTCTGTTGTTCTTGTAGCGTTTAACCCGTTCATTGTATCTCCTAATGCGGTGTCCTAATGCCTTGATTTTTTGTTTCAGGTTATCGGCGATAATTATTGTTTTGTCCCTGAAGGCTGGATCCTTACGTCTAACACGGAACTCTGATGTTATTTTCCTAACTGCCTTTATGATTTTTGAAGTAGGAGTTTCCATATGAAGGTAAGTGTGTAATACGCCAATTTTTTTCCTGAGATATTTAATCTTATTTTCCAGGCGTCTCTTCCATGGTGGCTCAACCGGAGGTCTTGATACATGCGTCTGGCCTATGCTTTGTCCTAGGAGCTCGCAGACCGTTAACGCCCCGGCATATACTACATCAACAAGTCCCTCCAGCGATTCAATCTTCTCCAGATGTTTTGGAATAATGCGGTTTACAGATTTAACTGAATCAAGAAGCATTTTGGAGTACCGCATTCTCGGCAGCTTAGGTCTTTTGTCTGCATCAACACCCGAGAACTTCAGCAAGTTGCTCACAAAACATCCCTCGACAGCATCGTCTCTTTGCTCAACAACAAATAGCTCACTTCTTCTAACTCTAGGAGAAGATCTCCTCGGACTATTCTCCTGCGCCGCTGCTGTTTGTTCCTGTATTATACAGGGGAAGCAGCCAGCCCTGACACACTCCAGCTCCGCGCGGGATAGTTTCTGGTTATTGACTATCCATCTTACTCGGTTGGAAAGGAGCTGAGCGTATGCCGGTCGATTGGGGCACATATCTTCCCATATTGCAACCAAAAGCTGCCTATAGGTCCTTCCAGAACTTCCTACAAGGTCCGTTGCAATGAAGTGCGCACGCATGACCATACAATTGTCGTCCCTAGTCCAGCGTGTGCGCCCATCCTGCCTTTGCCTTCTGACAGCGGAATCAGCGATTCGCTGATTCAAGCTATTAGGGCTATCTCGGTGTGGAGAAGCAGGAAATGGCCTTGCGGTGCCATCTCGGAGGGGTGCGCCGCTTGCTCCACACTGACCTCCTACAGACCGAGCCTCTGGACGGTTCCGAGGGGAGCCGGTCTGAGACTCCCCGCCGCCCTGAAATCTTCTACTTCGCGTGATTGGAGCATTTAAACCTTATCTCAATTGAGGCTGCTAACCTCAACTGAGATGTGGGACTCAGGTACGCGGGGGCGTCACTCCCCGATGATTCGAAAACCACCCTGCGTATTATATATATATATATATATATATATATATATATATATATATATATATATATATATATATATATATATATATATATATATATATATATATATATATATATATATATATATATATATATATATATATATATATATATATATATATATATATATATATATATATATATATATATATATATATATATATATATATATATATATATATATATATATATATATATATATATATATATATATATATATATATATAGATTTGTTCGACCGCATATACAGACCCAAAACGGTATACTCGACCGACTTTTCAGTCCAAAAGTGACGTTGTCAGACCCGGCTCCGGGTCTGGTAACGTTCGACCATAGAATCGTTATAAGGGGGGTTAGGGGATGCTAGGGGTGAATTTTCAGGTGGGTCTGAAAAGTCGGTTATACTCGTTATTATATACAGAAAACTTCAGAGTTTGGCCAGTGCGAGGGCGCTTCGAGCGACATGAACTTGATGTATATAATCCGCATAGTTGACCGACGCATCTAGTCCGAAAATTTGGCAACGCTGCAGTTGAAGAGCTTGAGAATTTATTTTGTCATCTTTTCGATTTATACACCTCGAATGTACTATAAGAAAACTTATACGATCCCGGTATGATGAACAGTCGTCATGAGAAATATTCAACGACAATATTTTGAATTTGAATTGAAGTGGTGTTATTGGATTCTTTTCGTATACGAACTATAATAGCACACGTATGGAAACTTATACAAGCCCGATTAAGTGAAGTGAGTCGAGCTAATTTCAGGAGCACTGGCACGTTTAGGATCCTATGCACAAAAATTGTATTTTCACCACACCCTACTTGACCCTCTGTCGTGTTTACGAATTTACGAATTTCCTGAACATCATTGTAGTTATATTGGGTTGACTTGACAGGAGCTTTTTTCCAGAAATTTTTCAGAAGATCAATATACAAAAGCAATGGAGATTTTTTACTCCTACCACAGTGATAAAAAGGTTTTTTCAGTATGAAGTCCTTATATTCTTGAAAAACTATTCTTGAAAACTCTATCTCTGGTACAAGTATTCTTCATTTTTGTTTGAATGATAGAGATGAAATATTGGAAATTACTTGAGTATCCCGAACTAACAATTGGAAATTTTCAGTTCAGGAGGTGGAAGGGTATTCCTCAGTCAAACTTTCAATTTAATCATTCATGAAAATACACATAAAAATCATTATCAATTCAGAGGACTTTCAGTTACACGATTGGTTTTCGCCTATAGGTACAAGTTAATTGACAGAGTGATGTGATACCTAATATAAGTTTAATATAGATATTTGAATTAACTTGAGCTTGAATGAACAGATGATATAATATACCAAAATAAATAAAAACACCTAAAAACTGTCTCTCACCAATTTATTCTACAAGAACTACCGGTTTCGGGATGACTAATCGCATCCCATCTTCAGGTTCCAACACCAGAAACGCTGTTATGAGCCTCTGGACTTCAAAAACCTACTAGGATGTCAATAATTCTGGAAAAGACCATAGTGATTTTTCAAATTTTGACATTTAAATTGACGTTTTCTGGAACTCATCTATGTCTTGAAATTTTTACTTCTCGTAACTAGTAAATTATTTCGCAACTGTTGCGATAAACTAAAATTAAATACCTTCAGTGACGACTGAGACGATTTAAAATGAATCTGCGAGGAACGTTTGACTATTGACTGCAGAGGGTAGAGTAGGGTAAAGTTAAAATTATTTTTTTTTGGCGAAGATCCTGACTTCATCGGACGTTTATAGTTTTGCGGACGTGTGATAATCTAGTTTGCATACGAAAAGAATTCAATAACACCTCTCAGATTCTATTCAAAATATTGTGATAACTTTTTTTTTCAAGGTGTTCCAGACATAAAAATTCAAAAGCGTAAGGTCGGGGCTTCTTGTTGGCCATCTTACCGGACTGTACCTTCCAATCCATTGCACCCCAAAATATTGATTTATTTAATCCCGTACATTCCGGCTATTATGAGCTGGGCAGTCATTCATTTGAAACCAGACATTTTCTCCACTATGTCTGTCAAGATGCTTCGGATCAATCGGATCGGGAAATATTACTCGTCCGAAAAGTTCACCTCTCATGACTGCCAACCACACGTTGACCCTCAACCCATGTATGGAAAAGAGAAAACCCCCATGAGACCATGGTTTCTCATTTTCAACATGAGTTGATGGTCAACGTAAGATGGCCACAAAGAGGCTCCGACCATACGCCTTTGGATTTTTATGTCTGGAACACCTTGAAAGAAAAAGTTCATTAAATTAGCGTTCAGACTCGAGAGGTCCTGATCGAAAGAATAACATTGTGTTATGCTAAAATGCGTCAGAAACTTCGCAGGGTTGCAGATTCACTACAAAAACGATGTGTAAAATGTATTGAATAAGGCGGTGGACATTTCGAGCAATTATTACGAGTATAAGTACCGGTGTTAATTTGTTTTCTTTAGGTACATGTTTTCATAAAATCTATATCATTAAAATTTAGTTTACTCATTTGGGTTATTTGATTTTGCAGATAAATTCATGATTTCCATGTGAATAATTTAAATATTCAATCATAAGGAGCTTCAAAATAAATCAAATTAAGGTTTGGAATGTGTCGAATTTTTCGTTGTTATCTTGTTAGCCATTATATTCATATGTTAACACTTTCTCCTTAACCGTATATTTCACAACTGGAACCGTCTCCCTGAATGCGTAGTGCGATCGACCTCGGTAAACGGTTTCAAAAACAGTTATGACAGGTAGAAGTCCTCTCTGTGAGGAACTGTGGTGTTATATCTAATTTTTTTTCTTTTTTGTATATGATATTTCAGTTTTGTATTTTTCGCTTTCATTTTCGTTTATCCACACAGTTTATGTATGCATGTATGTAATCTATAACCTTCGAGTTTATAGGCTTGTCCTCTACTGGAAACAATTATGTAATAAATAAATATGAAGGAAGAAGACTAGCAGCAATAATAAAAGCTTATATGTCATTCGGAAGCAATCTAAATAGGGTTGAAAAGAAAACATATCCATAATTAATAATTTTTCATTGATAAAACCATTGAAAAAATAGGCTTAATTCTGTTCACTTCAGAATCGTGATATTCATCCGATCCCCTTACCAAGCCCGCAATAAGAAATTTTTTCGTACACACGAATTCTCATCATGTAGCAGATTTATTGCTGTTTCCAGATATGTGGTCAAATTTAATTAGGCTACGAGATAACTGTAGTGTGATTGATACCATTAGAAAAACTTGGAATATTTCGTGAAATCAAAAAATGTTATATTAAAGAATAACCGATAACATTTCGATTATGTGTTATATGACATTTTTCGTTCCAAATCACTTGTATGATCTCATCATGAAGTTTGTCCCTTTTAAAAGTGGACACGCTGTATAAACCAATAATCAATTAGATTCAGCTTGAGAGTCGAAAATTAATTTTTCAACAGTATTCAATTGCAAAGGGCAGTATACAAGAGTTTCCTCTCCACATGCAGTATGTAGAATGTTTAGAACTTAGAGATAATATTCAACCTTGAATTTTTCAAATTGTATGGCCAATCACAAATCTTCTTTCTATATGAGAATCTGCAGTGATGATGATGCTCAGTTCACTGAAGATCATGCGTTTAATACTTCAGAGATCGAATAGTATCATCGTGTGAAACCATAAGAAATACTACCGGGATATTCGAAAGAATACGAAGGTCTACGAGACAGAGAGTTGATGCATATATTTTAGCGAGAGGTAGTCATTTTGAACATTTATTATAGTTTAGCGTTATTGTATCTGAAATAAAATGAAAAGTACTGTTGTCACTTTTGCTCATTAGTCGAAAGAAATTTCAATTTGTTAAATTAAAATATTAGGGATATAATTTTCTTCCGGAAATCAGTAATTTAACCTTCAGAAAGATTCATAGAACATCTTTATCTCCCGTCATAGACATACAATATCTCAGGAACACTTTTACGACGAAATGGAATGAACAGTAATCAGAACTGATTGCAAGTTTATATTTCTTCCGAGAAAGTATCGACTGTATCGAAACTTTGCAGGCGATTTTTTCTCCCGAATCGAATAGGAATCCATAAGAGAATTTTGTTTTTTGAATATCTATACCACGAAAACAATTTTTGAAGGAAAATCATAAAGGGTTGTTATGTCCGACCCTTAATAATGAAATTATGAGATCTAAAAAATTGTGTGAGTAATAATATATACTTAGTGCTTCATATTATGTATAGTTTTATGACTCAGTGTTTTTAAGAACCCGTGAAAAATCAAAAACTATAAACTCGTCATCGCCTTCCAAAGGCTGTATCTTGGATGGGAGGTCCATTTCGAAAAAAATTCATAGGAACTACCCCTGCTTATTTTCATCGAGGAATCATCTCCCTTAGTCCTTCGCATTTGTATAATATTAACTTTCCACAAAATATTTCTCCTGGCATGCCACAGGGCATAAAAATCGGAGAAACACATTTTCAAAGTAAGGAATGGCCTGGACCATACCTATCCAATTAAATGAATTGGTCCAGGAGGCCCAACTGGGAACCATGACCTTATAGATTACCAGATCTGAACCTTCTATAAAATTCTTTGTGGTAAAATTGAAGGAGGTTTATGAGGAGGATATCCAGACGACGAGAAACCAATTGAATGCATTCAATTGAATTATGAATTTTTGTGATCTATTAAGAAATAATGGCAAAATGGATCGAAAGGCTTTATCTCATCGGAGAATTCAACGTGACAGATGTGTACAAACAAACGGTTCTCATTTCGCAAAACTTTGAAAATAATATTGACGGAATTTGAACTTCAGTAATCAATTTTTTCATTTTTGTGTGTGTTTTTTCATTTCAGTGTTTCGCATTGATGAATGATTGTACCTATCGAGTTAAGCTATTACGATTATTCTGGTCGTTTTGAAGTTTGTTATGGAATATTTCACATCTCTATTCATTGACGTGATATTTATAGGAATTAAGTAGATTTTTCTTCTTTTCTTTATTTCAATTTGGAAAATACATTAGAGGAGGAATTCTGGGCTTGGCATGGACTTCTTGGAAAGTGAAACAATTATTTTCAATCCGACATACAGGATGATATGATAAAACTGAACACATTGAATTAGGTGTGATGAGTCTAGCTCTGGAATATTAAAACAATTCATATTCCCCTTTCTAGATTTTTTGTCAACAGTGTTTCAATAAATTTTGTTGATTTTTATCTCATTTTTATGATAGTTGGAGTACTTGCACGAATTTCAGGAACCCCCTTGTAGATTTCAGAAGGAAGCTAAAAATTAATTTTTCATATTTTATTACAATCATTTTATGTATACAGGCCTCTCAAGGTTATGTTATTAATGGATCAAAATTTGAGAAGAATCTGTTAAAAAGGAATTTGCTTCATGAGAATATTGAGAAAATACTTCTTTCTCAACAAACTCACACATATATGAATTTCTACCGTAACACCTACTTTTTCGCGTCATTTTATACATCGAAATTGTCGGCTCCAGTCCCGTCAAACTGGCAACAGCGCCGGGATCGTGAACGTTGGCCATATCTACCGCTGGAGTATATGTGGGATTGTAAAGTTGGTGCAATGTCTCGGGTTTGGAAAATATTATCGATTATGCTACTTTTTCAAACGAAGGAATTCTTTTCCCCTCTAAGTGTGCCTAAGGAGTTATAATTCTCATTAACGTTATTTCATCATATATACTCGAAGAAAACATTCGGATCATGTGGGTCTCAGGTCGCCTTAGAAACGTATCGGGACTGGAAACGTCTATTGGACAAATATATATATATATATATATATATATAATATAATAATATATATATATATATATTAGACTGATTCAAAAAAATCGACTTTCTTTTTTTTCGAGAAACACACCCCTTATTATCTTGAGGGCACTGAAAAATGACGTCTGTGAAAATATTAGTCAAAAATCTTATTATTTAGAGGTCGCTCATCGAGGATTTCTATTTTCCCTACTAATAGCAGGGGAAAAAAATTTATTTCTGGTTAAAAAATTCCAGTTCGCAAACGAATGGACGGATTCCATTGAGCGATATATTTTTATGTAGGAAGTTAGGTGGTCTACAAAAACTGCCAATTACAATTTTTCCATAAAACGGCTTTTCGAAAAGTTATTAGAGCTTGAAATTAAATTTTTGTCGAAGAAGCTCTTTTTACTCGGATATCGGGGAGAAATTATTGAAATTTACTTTGAAAATCAGGAAATCGTTCTCGAAAGTTACAATTGATATGATTTTATTTAGATTTAAATCATTTATGACATCCCCAAATTGTCAACCTCAACAATTGTTAGGGATTTAGTGTTTCATACTCTTCAGAATCAAATTATTTAGCATCTCTTATTTCTCATTCACTTGGGTCAGAAAGAATGATTGGTTTTGTGCCCTCTTTCAGATTAGTGTTTGATCTTAAACTCGGTACTTGTCTTCAGTTTCATCCATTATACAATTTTGTGTATTCATTATTTTTGCAAACCCAAAATGGCCGCTATATGATTTCATTGGAGAAGACATTATGTAGTGAAAGTAACATACATATATGTAGATGATAGGATCTTTCTGTTGTTAACAATTCAGCGGAGCGAGTTATTGGTTTAATTGAAGAATGCAATAACTACTAAAAGAAGAATGAAGAATAAACAGTTACAGTTTCTTTTACAATTGATAAACGAACATCGTCATCGTTTTCCGGATTGCAACAAAAAAAATTGAAATTATCTGTTTAGAACATATTATGTATTATAGATGTTGAATATACCAACACCAATATTATTTTTCACAACCGAATAAATGCTTTCTATATGCGACTTATTTCTAATATCATTAAACCTACCGATCCCACAAATATCGAGACATTTGTTGAAAAATTGAGAGTTCACTACCTATTTTGTGTCAGCGGCTATTTTGGATTTATAAAAATAATGAATACACAAAATTGCCTTATGACTTAAACTGAAGACAAGTACTGGGTTTAAGAACAAACACTAATCTGAAAGAGGGCACAAAACCAATCATTCTTTCTGACCCAAGTGAATGAGATATAATAGATGCTGAATAATTTGATTCTGAAGAGTATAAAATTCTAACTCTCTAACAATTGTTGAGGTTGACTATTTGAGGATGTCATAAATTATTTGAATCTACATAGAATCATATTAATTGTATCTTTCCAGAACTATATTCTGATTTTCAAAGTAAATTCCAATAATTTCTCCCCAATATCCGAGTAAAAACAGCTACTCCGACAAAAATTTCATTTCAAGCTCTAATAACTTTTCGAAAAGCCGTTTCATGGAAAAATTATATGAGACAGTTTTTGTAGAGTACCTAAGTCCCTACATAAAAATATATAGCTCAATAGAATCCGTCCATTGGTTTGCGAACTGGAATTTTTTAACCAGAAATGAATTTTTTTCACCTGCTATTAGTAGGGAAAATAGAAATGAGCGATGAGCGACCTCTAAATAATAATATTTTCGGCTAATATTTTCACAGACGTCATTTTTCAATGCCCCGAAGATAATTAGGGGTGTGTTTCTCGAAAAAAAAGAAAGTTGATTTTTTTGAATCAGTCTAATATATATATATATATATATATATATAGGTAACAACGAGGTAACGAGGTAACAACGGACTACGGGTTATATATATATATATATATATATATATATATATATATATATATATATATATATATATATATATATATATATATATATATATATATATATATATATATATATATATACCCGTAGTCCGTTGTTACCTCCGTTAAGTTCATTGGGCGACCTGACCTCCGGGTGAAATAGCAGGGGTACCTAAAGAGGGGAAAAGATTTTTATCGAAAAATTTTTCTTCAAACGAATCAGACCTTACTACCTCCGCATATATTTCTTATTAGTAGTGCGCTCTCACCTCCCGCAACGTTGTCAGATTTTAGGAGGTCAGAAAGTAAGACAGCTCGAATTCTACTCATATATAGAATACAGCTGCTCTTCCGATTCATTCACACATATTGAAACCTGTAAATAGTTCGAGAACGATACTAGATAATATTAATAAACTTCATACGCTGATAATTGATTGATAAGGTTCGTGATCTCGGTGTCAATGAATTTGGACAGTTTTGAATAAATATGCTTATGTCTACGATACTTCGTCCGATAGGGGAGTTTAATACCATATAGGTCCCAAAATGAATCATGCATGAAAATGAAATTTTTCGTGACATATAGGATTAATTCAAAAGACAATTTTACCGAATTTGTTCTGGTATGAAATAGTAGTCTAATTTTTGGGCATTATATTCACGACATTAGGAACTCCATATAAATGTTTTTCCTGAATGAATCAATAAAGATATACGTTTTACTTTCAGCTTCTATATTTCATTCACTTTCATTTTAGCACTGGATTGGCCATGGAAATTGGATACCTTTCACTCTGTATGGTACGAAAATGTTGGGTTAAGACGCTTGTCGAAACATTCTTGAGTTTTAAATCAGTGCTACGTAGTCCGTTCTACGTGAGTCTCTCAGTAATTACGTATTTCATCACAATGTCAAATCACTTCGGAAAATATTGAGTCGAAAATATGTAACGAACATAATTGACGTTTATACAAATTGATTGAAGACATACCAAATCTATTTATTTATATGGAAAATACAAGTGATCAGTAGCTTGAGGAGAATTACTGTTGTTTTTTCTTCTTTGGCTGGAGGTTGAAGACGTTACATCAGTTGTAGAATTCAAAAAAATCAACCCGAAGATGAAATGCATTTGAAGCAGTGTTAGCATTGAGTTGAATAATCAAAGGTGGTAGGGAATGGGTATCTCTTGAAGAAATGAACGGATAATTACAAGAATGTTGAATTCTTCAACAAAAATCATCTTGCGTGAATAGTAGTCAAAATAATTAAAAGATGTTTGAAGCAAGAGGGGCTTCACCTCACAAAACAACTGGCTCGTATTCATGTCTGTTTATTTTCAATACATTGATATAATGATAATAATTATACAGGGTGTGGCGTAATGAATGGATAATATGGATCCTGCGCGTAGAGGACTCTTTGGCGGTTCAGATGAATATATTTTACGTTTGGTAAAAGTGCCTTGGTTTTCGAGATATTATTATATAAATAATAATAATATCTAGATATTGACATTTTCCATCATAGCGGATCATTTAATCTATTATTATAATTGCTCGAGGTGTCTTTTGCGATTTTTCAGTACACAGGTTGTTTCACAAGTAAACGGACAAACGAAAACCGTGAATAGAGGGCATTGAGCTGAGTTCAAAAACACCTCATATGTGTGTCTTGTGCATTCCGTTTCCGATATACAGAGGAGTTTATTCAAATTTCCCGAATGTTCAGCTATAACTCCAAATAATTCAGTTGTATTCGTGTGCTACGCCGATGATACTGTGCTAATAGCTGAGGATGAAGATGACCTGCAGAGACTACTGCACCAGTTTAATATAACCGCGAAAAAATTCAATATGAAAATATCAGCAGAAAAAACAAAATCAGTAGTAATCTCTAAAGAACCAATAAGATGCAAATTAGAAATTGATAGCCAGATGATAGAACAAGTGATGTCGGTTAAATATTTGGGAATCAAGTTAACATACAACAACGATATAGAAGAGGAAGTGAGAGAACAGACAATGAAAGCCAACAGAATAGCAGGTTGTTTGAATGATACGATATGGAGGAATAAGCACATAAGAACGGAAACAAAATCTAGAATATACAAATCTGTTGTTAGACCAGTTATGACCTACACCGCCGAGACGAGACCACAAACAAGTAGAACTCAAAGATACCTGGAAACAAGCGAGATGAAAACACTGAGAAAGATTGCAGGAAAAACATTGTGGCACAGAGAAACAAATGAAAGCATAAGACGCATATGCGAGGTTGACAATGTTAACACTTGTGTAAAGAACAGAAAACGGGAATGGAACCAACACATAAACAGGATGACGGAACAGCGGATAGTAAAGATAGCCCGAGATAAGTCGCCGGGAGGTCGAAGAAGTGTAGGACGCCCGCGAAAACGATGGAACGACGACAGGCAGAAATGCCTATATATAGAGAAGAAGAAGAAGAAGTATTCGGCTAAAAACTCATTATCCGCTTAAGCTTGTAAGTTTCAATAAAACAGAACATTAAAAGTTGACGAACACAGGACCGGACTCATTGAGGCCATATTCAAACTTAAACTCATGCAAAACACTCTGTTTGTAGTTTTTTTCGTCATAATTTTGAATTTTTCAGGTATCTGCATAGATTTTCTCAAAATCAATGAAATTTTGGTATGCCTTATCAGTGGATATTTTTTAATGAATAATTATTTGGTGGTGAAATGCCTCTAGAAAAAACAGCGCTGCATATTGACTTTTACTTCACAATAATTAATGGTATGAATATGATCGCCAATCAGATGTGGAAATCTAAAAATGGAATTGGAAATGTTCAACTGAATTTTTTCGTTTTTGATATTTTGGCATATCTGGTTATGCAGATAAATCATTCAGAGTGATAATAAGCTTTATTATTGATAATGAACAAAAATAGCAATAAAAAACTACGCTATCATGAAAATAATAATTATAACTTGATATCTTCCGAATGAATCGCTTTTTATGGACAACGTGGACGTGAAGTAATTTTTCGAATTGATTTTCTCCTCATTTGGTTTTTTAGTGAAGGTAATGATTGGCACTTCGAATAAGTATGATAAATGCACTTTCGAATTCTTCACTTATTCCGTTATATTCATTATTGGATCTATGGAAATCTATGGATTGGTCTGGTCTTATTACAATTTGTTATTGAAACATTGATGATATTCATGCACCAGCAAAAGTATTTATCAGTATTTCAGGTCATTTCATTTGAAGGGTAGGACCCCAACATTGGACTGCTAGATCTCCAGATCTGACACCCCGCGATTTCTTTCTTTGTTTTCATTCACACAACTAGTTGTCCATAGAAAAATAGATTAATTCTAAAGATCAAGTTTTAATATTTAGTTTCAAGATAGCGAAGTTTTTCCATCCATATTTGTGCATTATCAATTTTGAAACATTTTATCATTGTGAATGACTATTTTGAAGACCGAATATGGTATAATTGTTGAACACATTCATTTCATTTCTTTGAAAAAAATCAATTAAGAATTTCTATTTTTCATGAAGTCCTCTATTCCTTAGAGGCGTCTGACCAAAACAATTTTTTCTAGAACATGATCAACAGGTAGGGCAACCCAAAAATCAATTCATTTTGAGACAATAATAATGCAGATAACAAAAAAATTTAAATTATTATTAAAAAACTACATACACGGTGTTTTTATGAGTTTGAAGTTAAGTAGAGCCTCACTGAGCCCGGTCCTGATTTTTGTCGAATTTAAATGCTCTGTTTCAATGAAATTAACAACTCAAGGCTAAATAAATTTTTATTCGACTTGATAGAGAATTTCAGGAGTTATAGCCGAACGGAAATTCGAGAAATTTCAAAAAACACTGAAGAAACCTATATATAGGGTGCCCCAAAACTATCGAAACAAACGTCACACCACGATAGAGTAGATCAAATACTATCGAATGACACCAACATTAGTTGAGCGAAAATGTACGGTTTCTGAGAAAACCTAACCTAAAGTTTCCGATTTTCGAACTATTTTTTCAATTACAAGGCAAATTTGTGATTAAGGATAGCGTTTTTCTCCCATATTATCACCCCTGTTTAATCTGAATATTAAAAATCATGTAGAAAAAACAATTGTTTCAATTAACATCAACTTAGGTCGAGACTTAGGTTATGGTTATCGATTAACTACTTAAAATAATTTCAATTAGGGTGGATAAAACAATAATCTTAGTTCAATATAATTTAAAATCGATATCCTTCTTCACAAACTGGCCCTGTTATTAAGAAAAATAGTTCGAAAATCGGAAACTTTAGGTATTTTAATAAAATTCTGATTATTTTGGAAACGGTACGTTTTCGTTGAACTAATGTTGGTGTCATTCGATAATATTTGGTTTACTCTATCGTGGTGTGACTGACGTTTGATTCACTAGTTTTGGGACACCCTGTATATGGGGTGATTTTGAACTCAGTGCAATGCCCTCTTTTCACGGTTTTCATTTGTCTGTTTACTCGTGAAACACCCTGTATACTCCTTGTACTCTGAAAATTTTGAAACAAATGCCCTCACCCTCATATGAAAATTCAAATTCTTCTTGTTGTGAGAAACGTTCATCCAGAGACTCTGGTTCATCCCCCCGACCCTGGTTACATTGCCCGTTGAAAAAGAAATCGGCATCTGTTTACTGCAAAACACGTGTTAATGCTGATACGAAGGGTTCAAACTTTTCTACATGATTCGAGCTTTTCAGGAGAGAATTGCACAAGATGAGTTCGAGTAACATTTCGTTTTGCGTGTTATATTGGATAAAATTGAATTTATGCCATGGATGATTCGAGAATTATTGATGTCCAGAATGCTCCAGAATTATGAAAATTTTCAGATTTCATTGAAACTCTTGCGAAAACTGTCTCGTATATTGTCAAGTTTAGATTTTAATTCTTCAGAACTTTGAAGTTCGACAAATAATGATGTAAATAATTCAATATTATATTTGCCCCAAGACTCTAAACTTTTCGAGAAACGATTTATTTAATGATTTGATGACGAATAAATCAAAAAATTATGTGTGTTGATATTATATTTTCATTCATTGAAGAATATTTAGAATAATGAAGTTCAATTAACCTTATGATCCGAAACATTTCAGAATTTATTTCGTGTTTAGATAATCCGCTGCATATCGTTTTTCACAATACGACTGTCAATTTAGGACCAATTATAGAACGATTTAATTAATAGATCAATAGCTTTCGAAAATGTTGGTCAGTCTATGAACTGACAACTCATTTTGACAAATGACGGATTTCAGTATCCGACTGCTATATAGTATGATGAGAGTTCTGAAAAATTTGTATGGACTACAGAATTTAGATGGTTGATATTCCGCGTCGCTAACAGTCAATCACATTTCCTTCAGCGTATTTGTTGTTTTGAAGAAAAAGTAGTAGATTCTCGCAAAATCCGAAACTCTACATGTATAGCAGTTGTTCAGTTCGGGATTAAAGTTTATCCTAGATTGATTTTGACATTTCAGTTCAGTTCTGTCAGATGATCTAGGATCATCTTAAATCTCGGCCTCATCCTGAACTGAACAACCGGGCCTTATAGTAATACTAACGTAGCATTCATTGAGTCGGTATATTATTGGAATAATACTAATTTTTTATAGCGGAGAATAGTGGTTTTCAGCCTCGGTAGGTATTCTCGAAATTCATTTTATTATGTTTTTTTAAGGTGAATCGGCCCGAAATCTTGGATCCCCCGACCTTCTAGTTTCGTATACTTCTATGACAATAGCATAATAACTCAAATTTCAACATTTTCACAGAAATTTTTGAATTTAAGGGAGAGACACATTGAAAAAATCGATAGCAATTTACCGCCTAAACTACGAGCTTGCCGAAGTTGAAACTGGTAACAATCTACTCAGTGCTTCATAATATGTATAGTTTTATGACTCAGTGTTTTTTAGAACCTGTAAAAAAATTAAAAACTGTAAACTCGTCATCGCCTTCCAAAGGCTGTATCTTGGAAGGGCTGTCGATTTGGAAAATTTACAGGAAATACCCCCGCTTATTTTCATTAAGGAATCATCTCCCTCATTCCTTCGCATTTGTTTACAGATTTCCTGTATATAGCTATATTTTATCTATGTAGCTTTTTATTTTAGATAGTAGAAGTTAATCAATCATCTGTATCTCAATCATATGTATCCGAGTATGTATCTATATTATTAACTTCATTTTGAAGATTCATTATATCTTGACAAAAATATGGTTGCAATTTCAAAATATGTTGACTCGAGGCCTTCCAAAGACTTCAATATTGTTTATTTTTTCCCTTACACCCTGTATGATCTATCGAAAAATGCAAATCTGTTTTGGCGAATTCTCCATAAAATCTTACTTGTTTCGATATAATTGGTAATTTTCTTTATGATACATCACTGAAATATTTGAACCAGAGAGATGGTACAAGCTCTTCAAATTTTCGGGAAAATCCAATATTTAAACATAATCGATAATAAAAGAGATGTTTCTGAGCAAAGGATTCCTCAAAATCATTGAGAAATCTGATTCAAGAAAAATATAAAGAGCGTTCCATTTGAAATAACACAACATTCGGTTTAGCCGACGTTGTTCATTTCTGTGGTATTGTGAAATTTGTAGCATTTTTTTCTCCTGATTCTGAAATGAAAATTTTCGGATTGGCTCATTGTCCTTGAATATTCATCACCATTAACATCTGAATTTTCTTATCCAAAAAATGTTTTTCTCTGAACAGGTTATTTTATTATATGCAATGTAACAATACTGATTATTCGTTATACTAATAGGTAGTATTATCCATATGGATCATTTCCTGGTTTTTAACTTAAGACGCAAATTTTCCAAATGGGCTTTGAAATTCAGAGAGGAATCCAGTTTAACTCCTAGATATTTCGGATTGAAGTTATGTTCCAAAAAAGAATTACCGAAAACTACACTCAATTTTCTATATTTTTGATGATTATTCAAATGGAAACACGAAACCTCGGTTTTATTTGGGTTAGGACGCAAACGCCACTCGAAAAAGTAATTCCTCAAAATTTCTAAATCGGTAGATAAATTATTTTCTATGCATCTAAAATCAGAATGACGGAAAGCGAGGGCAATATCATCAGCTTAAATAAATTTCTCAGAAGAAGTCGTAGGGATATCACACAGATATAAAATTCCACCCCTACACGGAGAAAGGGGAATGGCGTATACCAATACTGATAAGGCAGATGCATTGGCGGACTCGATCGAACGACAATCGAGAATAAATTACAGGATAGACGACGATAATGAAGATTTGGAAGAACTGGTTGAAGAAAATGACGAAAAAAAGGATGAATTAACAGCGACTGCTGAAATAGACAAGCCAACATCGGCAAATGAAATCAGGGAAATAATTAGAAGTTTGAAGAAGAGGAAAGCTCCCGGAAGCGATAAAATAACGAATGTTATGTTGAAGAAATTACCTAGAAAAGGTATAGCCGCTCTAACAAATATCGCGTTCGGATTCAGAAGAGAGCATTCAACAGAACAACAATTATTAAGGCTCACAGAGTTCATAACAGAGGGATTTCAAAATAAACAAGCCACAGGTCTTGTTTTACCAGACGTCGCCAGAGCATTCGACAGAGTATGGCATGAAGGATTAATATATAAGATGAGATGTGCTGGATATTCGATCAAAATATGCGAGTTGATCCGGAATTATCTCAAAAATAGAAGATTTTACGTGAAAGTGGGAGGAGAATGCTCCTCAACAAGAGATATAGAGGCTGGAGTACCCCAAGGATCAGTACTTGGGCCACTTCTGTACAACATATACATCCACGATATTCCGAAAAATCCAAGAACCATGCTAACGTTATATGCTGACGATATAGGCATAGCAACTCGACACCGCAACCCAGAAGTAATAGAACGAGTTCTACAAGAGACGATTGACGAAACAAATGACTGGTGCATAAAGTGGAAAATCAAGCTCAATGGACAAAAGAGCCAAGCAATATTACTACAGAAATAGTACTGGAAAAATGAAGCCAAATATTTAGGAATAACGCTTGACAAAGGACTTACTTGGAAAAGTCATATCAAACAAGCAATCGACAAAACGAAAGCAGCGATGAATAGACTCTATCCTCTGATAGGAAGAATAAGCCACATGTCGAAAGAGACAAAATTGAAGATAATCAAAGCCGTTGCTAGACCTCAACTGACTTATAGATCAGTTGCCTGGGGCTTCGCGGCAAAGAGCCATATCAAAAGAATTCAGGCCACTGAAAACAAGCTGCTACGATGTGCAATAGATGCACCCTGGTTTGTCAGGAATAGACAGATCTATAAGGACCTGAAATGGGAAATTATAACGGAATTCATGAACAGAAAATCAGAGAAATTATTCGAAACAGCGAAAAACCATCCGAATCAAGAACTCAGGACACTAGTGGACTACGACCCAGAGGAAGACAAAAGGTGAATGCGAATTTACCGAAGGAGACCAAGAGATCAATTAAAAAGAGATTAAAATAACAACAGAAACTTATTGAAAAATTCAATAAAGTGTTAATCCAATAGAGGATAAACACATAAATCCCAGCACGATAGAGTGCGAGAAGAAAACCGACCAAGAGATGAACGGTTTATAGGCAAATGCCCGGAACCAAAATTCAAGAAGCAGTTGAGGGTTTTTAGTGGGTCTCGAGCTCAGGAGAGTGAGAAACCTCACACTGTTCCCCCTCAGGAGAGGGTGGTTCGTCTGTCTTGCAGATTTTCCCCCTGCTACACCAAAAAAAAAAATCTGATAATTTCCAATAAGGTTCAGAGGGCCTTAATTGTGACAGATTTCCTGAGTGCTCTCGAGTACATCAAGGCCAAAAGATTTGATTCCAATGTGGATATCAATATGGTTGGCATGTTGGAGAAATTCTGGGAGGCAAAGAATGTTGGACTGCGGATTTCATGTTTATGAGTGCCGAGTCACTCGCATATTGGTGGAAACGAAAGGGCTGATAAGTTGGCTAATGAGGGGAGATCAATCCCTAACCCCGAGAGATTACAGGCTGGGCCAAATGAGATGTGGCCCACCTATAGAAGGAAATTAACAATTCTCTGGAGAAAAGACTTTGAAAAGTTGAGTGAAACTAAGGGCCAAAATGATCAATCCTCAAACCCGGTATCCCTGGTTTCGTGGAGTGAATAGATCCAAAAAATTTATATCGACCTTTTGCAGATTGCGTTCTGGTCATTGTGCCTCTCCGCCCCACCTTCATAGGCTGGGGATTCTGGACTCTCCACATTGTAATTGTGGTGAGAATTTTGACTTGTTCCACCTATTTTTTGATTGCAGTAAATCCAAACGTAATACAAGTTTATTATATGAAAGTCTTACCCAATTGAAATTTGAATTGCCCATCAATATTCACGAAGTTTTGTTTGAACTTAACAGCTTATGATTTTTAAATATCTAAATGCTTGTCAGATTAAACTATGGGTGATTCATTGAAAGAGCTCCAAGCTGGTGCTTGGGAAATCTTGTCAGCATGCAAACTCCCCACTTTGTACATTTCCACGTGTGTTGCTACCCTTTCTTCGCTGCTCGGCTGTGCATGCTAGTGAAATAAGTCTATATTCTAATTTACATTTTTTGCGGGATGATATAGGTACATCCTAGAATCCTCAGCCCCAGGAATTATCCCACATTACTGGATCCAAGAAACAGAAAGAAAGAAATGGACGGATATTGGGTACATAGCATAGTACGACTGTAAACTGAACTCAGACGTGATATTTGCGCTCTCGGTGTTTCGACGGATTGTGGGTG
The DNA here is from genome assembly GCF_907165205.1 of Coccinella septempunctata. Taxonomy (NCBI): domain Eukaryota; kingdom Metazoa; phylum Arthropoda; class Insecta; order Coleoptera; family Coccinellidae; genus Coccinella; species Coccinella septempunctata. The sequence goes on from NC_058195.1 coordinate 27,401,176, forward strand.
TAATCGGTGGTGCTGATTGCTCGAATTGGTGTCATTTTGTGCATTGGGAATTGGTGGTTGTGCTTGTTGTGTCTATCGGTCCTGTCGTAATGCCTGTTTGCGCTATTTGTACAAATTCCCTCAATACAGAATCTCCGAGAATACAATGCAATAAATGTCAAGCGTTTCTTCATGCGAATGGCAGATGCTCAGATTTGACAAAAAATCTGATATTATTGATAAAGAATATGCCGGGAGGAAAATGGGAATGCGCTAACTGTCGCGGGGATGGGGATTCCCAATCTTCGAGTTCATCGGTGATTCACACAGCTGTGGACAATCGCGGCTCTTCCATGAGAGCACATGAGCACGTGAACCCCCAAACAAAGTAACGTAAAATCAAATTTCCTCTCTTAACTAACCAATAAATTACCGTTCTTAAGTTACAATATTATTTTGTACATAGTATCTATTTATGAATAATACGAACATGACCCAGCGACGAAGACCCTATGTCCTAATTGGCAAAGGATCGCGCGATCGGGCGATAGCGTTGGTCGTTGGATCGCGCGATGAATAAATCAAACATGAACGAATAAAGCTGGCTGTCCGAATGCAGCACCAAATTGGCTCGCGCGATGGAGGAGGACGCTCGCACTTGTTTGTTTCGACATCGCGTCGAATACATCGCCTCAACGCCTAGATACAAACCTATACTTATAAAGGGTTGTGGCCGAATTGGTTACCGACTTCGAGCGTTCAATGCGATTGATCGCTCCAGAACAAGCAAGTTTGTTTTTGATCGCGCTATCGAGCGTTGGAGAGGATGGACTCTGAGGAAAATTTAATTAATGCAGTGCTGCTTTCAAGATAAATTATGAAGACGCAACTGCGATGAGGATGCCCTTTTCTTAAAATCGTTGGCTTCATATTTCAAGGGAATGAAAGCTGTCCAAAAATTGAGGTTGAGGAGCAAAATAGAAAACCACATCGCATATGAAATATCCCATTTTTCTTGTAGCACAGTAGTGATCCTTGAAACCTTTCATAAATATTGTTGTTATTATATTTGAATATACAAACAAGCTAAATATAATATATTCATTTTTGTCAAAATATTGTGATGTACCCAACTAGGGTTGGTTCGGCTAATCGTCTATGCGGTGGAGGGATGACGAATAATGTTCGGCAGACTCATCTAAGGTGTTTATTTCTTAAGACATGTTGAACGGAGCACAGACTATAGAATTGACAACTGTATGATGTAATTCAATAATGAATGAATACACACACTGAATGAATCTTCCTTAGACAAATGCTATATATTATTTATACATTGTTTACGGGTTGTGTTTATAATACATCATGAATTGATAAATATGAATGACAATGGTTATAAACATACAGATATCGATTACGTGATATTTCAAGATCAAGTCTATCTATCTGAGGCACGTTCTAATAATGATGTAAGGTTTCACAGGCCTTGCCGTCTCACGTATGAAAATATACAGGTTGTTCATACTGATACATACTACACCTTCCCTCTTTGTGAGAAAAAAAAATTTCTATACAAAAATGAAAAATTTTTTTTTTTTTTTTTCTTATCCATAACTTAATAACTATATATATATAATACATATCACAGTCTCAATGGGTCTTAAATCTACAAAGTTAAATACGTTAATATCCTAATCTTATTCTTAATTCTAATCACTGATTAGTAATTATTACTAGTTATGAGAAATACGGTTTCACTCTGTTCTTGTGCACTTCTTTGAGTTTGTTGTTGGCCGTTTTCACAATAATGTTCGGGTTTCGCACTTCCACTATTTCGTAGGGACCGTTAAATAAGGGGTCAAGTTTATTGTCAATGTTCTTATTATTCAAGAGCACCTTATCTCCTACTTTATAGTTCATTTCGTTACATTTCGTGTCGAAACTCTCTTTTCTCTTCAATTTTGTCTTTACCAAGTTTTCTCTAGCATCTTTCCATGCCGTTTGCAACCTATATTTTAGTTCAAGAGGATAGTTGTCAAAATTGTAGATTGGATCTACTTGGTTTTTTAAATTTTGTGGCAATCTACTAGGTTTTCCGAAAACTAATTCGTACGGAGTATAGCGAGTTGAAGAGTTAACGGTATTGTTATATGAAAAGCACCAATACGGAACCCAATTACTCCAGTTGTTACTTTCCTTAGCTGCGTGCATACGAAGGAAAGCTCCTAAGTGTTTATGCGAATTTTCAAGCGCACCTAGTGTTTCGTGGTGATAAGCTGTTGAATTGAATTGCTTAATTTTGAGCAAATCACACGATTCGCTAAATATTCTTGATAAGAATTCAGTACCTTGGTCTGTAACAACTTCAGAAGGTATACCATATCTTAAAACAAAGTTTTGAATAAAAGATTTCGAAACTGTTTCTGCTTCTTTGTTTGGTAGTGGGTAACACTCTACAAATTTGGTTAAGTCGCATTGAATTGTGAGTATATATTTGTTATTTTCGATATCTATAGGTAATGGACCTACGAGATCTAGAAAAATTTTCTGAAAGGCAGACGAAGCTGTGGTAGTGATTGTCAAAGGTTCTTTTCTAGGTAAAGAATGTTTATGACGTTGACAATCATCACACTTCTTTACAAATTTTTCAACATCAGATCTTAAGCCATTCCAGAAATACTCTCTTTTGATATTGTTGAACATGCGTTCGATACCTGCATGTCCACCGGTTGGAAGCATGTGAAAATCGTTCAGAATTATTTGCCTTAATTCTCTGTCTTCGATTCGCGTTACATCTCTTATTATATTAATCTTTAAGGATGTTCCTAGAATTTCATTCTTATAATTTGTCAACATATTCAAAAATTTTTTTATTACTAGCTAGCTTTATGAGGTACAATTCTAATATATTATTTTCTGCGCATAATTTTTCCAGTTTCCTCAACGATGTACCTAAGTCGTACGCTGATCGGATATCCTGGTTAATGAAAATAATTTGTGAATTCACATTATATATTAAATTCTCATTGTAATCCTCTAAATGTTGATTTTTCAAATTATTAAATTCTTTTTCTGAAATTGGTCTTAACTCAACACTTTTTGCTGGACGTTTTAAAACTTCGACAACAACAGGGTGATCAATCCTTTTGCCATCGGAGGCATTCGTCTCATGTTGTTTAGAACCTACTTCATTTTTAGTTCGAGATCTCGTCATGACGCATATATTTCCAACTATACCGTTCTTCATTTCATTGAGCTCTGCTGAATCTATTTTAATACGCGATAAGGCATCTGCTGTTACATTTTCTGAACCTTTTAAATAATGAACCGTGAAGTCATATTCTTCTAAAATCAAACGAAATTTGGTTAATCGACTAGATGGATTGGTCATACTGAACAAATAAATCAGTGGTCGGTGATCTGTTAAGATTTTAAATTTCCGACCATACAAATAAGGTCTGAAATGTTTGACTGACCGAACTATTGCTAAGAGCTCTTTTTCAATTGTACAATAGTTCTTTTCTGCTGGATTCAAACTTCGTGAAGCAAAGGCTATTGGATGGTCATTAGAATTTGATAAAACTGAACCTAATGCAAATCCACTAGCATCCGTTCTTAGAATGAATTCGTTATTCTCTGAAAAATCTGGATATTGTAGAATAGGTGCTGTCCGAAGGACTTGCCTTAAGGTTTGAAATGATTTTTCGCAATCTTCCGTCCATTGAAAAATTTTTCCTTTGCGTGATAAGTTGTTCAAAGGTTGAGCGATTGCTGCAAAATTTTGAATGAATTTCCTATAATAATTAGCCAATGCAACAAAACGTTTTACTTCCTCAGAGCTTGTAGGTACAGGATATCGTGAAATAGCATCGATTTTTTCTGGATCTGGCGAAATGCCCTTATCCGAATGATATGACCTAGATACAACAGTCGTTGTAATACTTTCACTGAATTTTGATTATGGTTTTGCAACGAATGTCCACATATTATTAAATCATCCAAATAAATAAAACATGAATCGTAATTTGAACCTGACATAGCTTCTTCTTCTTCTTCCCCATATTTTGAGTCTGCGGCTTGTATTTTCCAATTATGACTCCTGGGAGATGGATGTCCATGAGTCTCTCCAGCTTTTTGGTGGTCTTCCCAACGGTCGGCATGTTCCCGGTGTTCCGTCTCTCGCAATCTTCGCAATTCTTTCCTCGCCCATTCTTTCCACGTGAGCATTCCATGACCTTCTCCTATTGCGACCCCATCGGACTATATCCGGACCATCACATTCCCTTCGAATTTCTTCGTTTCTCCTTCTGTCTCGTAATGTGAGGCCTAGGACGTTTCTGAGCACTTTCATCTCGGCAGTTCGTAGTGCGTTCTTCATTAATTTAGTGTCGGCTCTCGTTTCAATCCCATCTTGGCTTGGTTACGAATACTCAGCGAAAACCATATGGACCTCTAACCGCATACGCCTGGCAGGATCGCCATGTGATGTACCCAACTAGGGTTGGTTCGGCTAATCGTCTATGCGGTGGAGGGATGACGAATAATGTTCGGCAGACTCATCTAAGGTGTTTATTTCTTAAGACATGTTGAACGGAGCACAGACTATAGAATTGACAACTGTATGATGTAATTCAATAATGAATGAATACACACACTGAATGAATCTTCCTTAGACAAATGCTATATATTATTTATACATTGTTTACGGGTTGTGTTTATAATACATCATGAATTGATAAATATGAATGACAATGGTTATAAACATACAGATATCGATTACGTGATATTTCAAGATCAAGTCTATCTATCTGAGGCACGTTCTAATAATGATGTAAGGTTTCACAGGCCTTGCCGTCTCACGTATGAAAATATACAGGTTGTTCATACTGATACATACTACAATATTCCAATTTGTATAAATAAGGCATCATCATCAGTATGATGTGTTTGCATGAAAAAGATTCGATAAATTTCAAGAAATTTTTTACAAACTATGCTCATTGGATTGAAATTTTAGAAGTGAGTTGAAAAATTAATGCATACGTGTAACTGACGACGAACAAAATTTCATTTTGGTATTTTAAAATTAGTAACTCTCGCTCAATTTCCTTGCAAATGTAGTCACAGGTTGAAGTTGGCATTCTCGTGTAATGAAAAAACAAATCTTTTTGACTTCTCAGCTCGCGGTGAAGATGATGAAATTCATCTAACTTGGATCGGATTCTAACTAATTTCATTAGTTTTTTTTCTCTTATTTGGAAGAGCCGATTCTGCGAGAAGTATCGGAAAGTGCAAATTTCCTAGCAAAAATTCAGCATCTTCGTTTCTAGAAGTCATTTTAACTTGAAAAACAGCAACTGCGCTTTGTGAGGTGGTCGCGCGATGGTGAGTTGATCGGACCGACCACATTTATTCGCTCGAATAAGCGTTCCGAATTAGGACACCCATTTTTCATCGCGCGATCAAGACGCGATGCGACCGACCAACGCGAACGCCTGCTCGCGCGATCGTTTACCAATTATGACAAAGCCTAATGCCGCTCACAGACTTCGTTCTTTTCCATCCGTTCGAATCGCCGCGATTCGAACCGTCGTTCCAAAAGCGCCAAAAACTGATGTGTGTGGTAGAAAACCGTCGTTCCGAATCGTCGGTTAAAATATCTGTCCGAGCCTGATTTTTGGAACGACGGTCTATCGGTTGTCGTTCCAAACCGACAGTGTGTGGGGATTTCGTTCACAATCGGCGATTATTTTTCATTAGCGGAGAGCATATCGCGTCTAGACCATATTGCCGTACTGTTTTTGTATCATTTTATTTAGTTATTTCAACAACGATTGATCAGAAGACAGCTAACAAACAATTTATTACGGATTTCATCCATTTGTACAGGCAATTTACAGGATTTTTTTAATTTTTATCCGACACAGTAACCGCGGCCGCCACTGCTGAAATATATTTCCACTTCTTGACGTACAGATCCGAAAACGACTGAAAAATAACTGAGAGGATTTACCGAAGTGTGTGTGCAAAACAGGATGGCGATAAGAATCGTCGGTTCAAATCGCGGCGATAAAAATGGATGGAAAAGAACGAAGTCTGTGGCCGGCTTTAGCAGTGCTTTTCTCTACTCTTGCCGTCCACATACGATTTACGACGAATTGCTAGACAATTTTTATGAGCGGGCGGAGGGGGATGTACGCCGTTCCGAGTAATTCGCTTGACAAAAGAAGACGTGCTATAGTGCTCCTAGTGCTATAAAAGAGAAAGCGGAAGAGAAAGTCGAGGTGAAAGTGCCCACTAACAAAGCTACGGAATATTTGATTCCGACTGTGAAGTTTGTGTAGGTTCTATATTTGTTATCGAAATTTTAATTCGTTAAAATTTTCAAAGTTGGTGTTCATCCTCAGTGTCCAGAATTTGTTTCTCGTTGGTACTGCAGAAAACATCAGGTGAGCTTATTTTTCGTATCTTTTTTCTGATTTTTCTCATAGCGTAGAAAACTTTCGGCTTTATACCATAGTTTTATATTAGACTATTTCAGTGAAGATTTCTGAATATTTCATTATTTTCAAATTGTTTGATATTTTGAGATTTTTGAGTATAAAACCATGTCGGAAACCTCAGATAATGAGGGTTCCTACATGGAAGCGACCGATGCTGAAGAATTCAGCGAAGGCGAACACGAGTCGCTTCACTTCGAAGATTTCCTTTTTCTGGGTTTTAACCAGGTAGAGAGGTATGGGCTTCGATGTCATTCTGGACACCTCAGCGTCTGATATTCCCTGGAATATCAGGTCCTCCTTAATCAACGCAAGATCAGCGTCGATTGGTAAATGCCTAATGACGGCATATATCTTCTTCTCCTCCTCCATTTGGTAGGTAAAAAATTCTTTAACACGCTGCTCGAAGGATTTTGTGATTTTTCTAAAATCATCTACGGTTGACGCGATGATTTTTATACCGTTTTTAACTACAGTTGCGCGGTTGTAGTTCATCCTTTTTGTGTAGAGAGCTTTAGATATCTCTACCCAATCTGAGGTGCCCATCATCGTGATGGATGGAATTTTATCTCTTTTAGGCACTTTCGTTGCCTTCTTGACAGCCTCCTCATCAGAAAAGGAGCTTTCTTTTCGCGCGCGTTTAGTTGGGGTGCGCGTTTGGGGCCTTCGCAACCTGCGTTGAATCATTTTTCCTTGTTTCGGGTTGTGAAACAATTCCTTTAAGGGAATTGTTTTTGGAATCCGCTACCGGCTTTGTGATTGTGGCGTAAGTGGGAGATTTCGGCATATTATTGCGGGTCATTTCCTCCCTCAAGAGGCGCATCTCACCGACCAACTGTGACACAGTTTCAGTCAGTTTGACTATTTGAGCTTTCAACTGCCCATTTTCTTCTCTGAGCTTTACAAGCTCCTCGTATTCGCCTTCGCTGAATTCTTCAGCATCGGTCGCTTCCATGTAGGAACCCTCATTATCTGAGGTTTCCGACATGGTTTTATACTCAAAAATCTCAAAATATCAAACAATTTGAAAATAATGAAATATTCAGAAATCTTCACTGAAATAGTCTAATATAAAACTATGGTATAAAGCCGAAAGTTTTCTACGCTATGAGAAAAATCAGAAAAAAGATACGAAAAATAAGCTCACCTGATGTTTTCTGCAGTACCAACGAGAAACAAATTCTGGACACTGAGGATGAACACCAACTTTGAAAATTTTAACGAATTAAAATTTCGATAACAAATATAGAACCTACACAAACTTCACAGTCGGAATCAAATATTCCGTAGCTTTGTTAGTGGGCACTTTCACCTCGACTTTCTCTTCCGCTTTCTCTTTTATAGCACTAGGAGCACTATAGCACGTCTTCTTTTGTCAAGCGAATTACTCGGAACGGCGTACATCCACCTCCGCCCGCTCATAAAAATTGTCTAGCATTTCGTCGTAAACCGTATGTGGACGGCAAGAGTAGAGAAAAGCACTGCTAAAGCCGGCCACAGACTTCGTTCTTTTCCATCCATTTTTATCGCCGCGATTTGAACCGACGATTCTTATCGCCATTCTGTTTTGCACACACACTTCGGTAAATCCTCTCAGTTATTTTTCAGTCGTTTTCGGATCTGTACGTCAAGAAGTGGAAATATATTTCAGCAGTGGCGGCCGCGGTTACTGTGTCGGATAAAAATTAAAAAAATCCTGTAAATTGCCTGTACAAATGGATGAAATCCGTAATAAATTGTTTGTTAGCTGTCTTCTGATCAATCGTTGTTGAAATAACTAAATAAAATGATACAAAAACAGTACGGCAATATGGTCTAGACGCGATATGCTCTCCGCTAATGAAAAATAATCGCCGATTGTGAACGAAATCCCCACACACTGTCGGTTTGGAACGACAACCGATAGACCGTCGTTCCAAAAATCAGGCTCGGACAGATATTTTAACCGACGATTCGGAACGACGGTTTTCTACCACACACATCAGTTTTTGGCGCTTTTGGAACGACGGTTCGAATCGCGGCGATTCGAACGGATGGAAAAGAACGAAGTCTGTGAGCGGCATTAGGCTTTGTCATAATTGGTAAACGATCGCGCGAGCAGGCGTTCGCGTTGGTCGGTCGCATCGCGTCTTGATCGCGCGATGAAAAATGGGTGTCCTAATTCGGAACGCTTATTCGAGCGAATAAATGTGGTCGGTCCGATCAACTCACCATCGCGCGACCACCTCACAAAGCGCAGTTGCTGTTTTTCAAGTTAAAATGACTTCTAGAAACGAAGATGCTGAATTTTTGCTAGGAAATTTGCACTTTCCGATACTTCTCGCAGAATCGGCTCTTCCAAATAAGAGAAAAAAAACTAATGAAATTAGTTAGAATCCGATCCAAGTTAGATGAATTTCATCATCTTCACCGCGAGCTGAGAAGTCAAAAAGATTTGTTTTTTCATTACACGAGAATGCCAACTTCAACCTGTGACTACATTTGCAAGGAAATTGAGCGAGAGTTACTAATTTTAAAATACCAAAATGAAATTTTGTTCGTCGTCAGTTACACGTATGCATTAATTTTTCAACTCACTTCTAAAATTTCAATCCAATGAGCATAGTTTGTAAAAAATTTCTTGAAATTTATCGAATCTTTTTCATGCAAACACATCATACTGATGATGATGCCTTATTTATACAAATTGGAATATTTTGACAAAAATGAATATATTATATTTAGCTTGTTTGTATATTCAAATATAATAACAACAATATTTATGAAAGGTAAGGATCACTACTGTGCTACAAGAAGAATGGGATATTTCATATGCGATGTGGTTTTCGATTTTGCTCCTCAACCTCAATTTTTGGACAGCTTTCATTCCCTTGAAATATGAAGCCAACGATTTTAAGAAAAGTGCATCCTCATCGCAGTTGCGTCTTCATAATTTATCTTGAAAGCAGCACTGCATTAATTAAATTTTCCTCAGAGTCCATCCTCTCCAACGCTCGATAGCGCGATCAAAAACAAACTTGCTTGTTCTGGAGCGATCAATCGCATTGAACGCTCGAAGTCGGTAACCAATTCGGCCACAACCCTTTATAAGTATAGGTTTGTATCTAGGCGTTGAGGCGATGTATTCGACGCGATGTCGAAACAAACAAGTGCGAGCGTCCTCCTCCATCGCGCGAGCCAATTTGGTGCTGCATTCGAACAGCCAGCTTTATTTGTTCATGTTTGATTTATTCATCGCGCGATCCAACGACCAACGCTATCGCCCGATCGCGCGATCCTTTGCCAATTAGGACATAGGGTCTTCGTCGCTGGGTCATGTTCGTATTATTCATAAATAGATACTAGGTACAATATAATATTGTAACTTAAGAACGGTAATTTATTGGTTAGTTAAGAGAGGAAATTTGATTTTACGTTACTTTATTTGGGGGTTCACGTGCTCATGTGCTCTCATGGAAGAGCCGCCATTGTCCACAGCTGTGGGATCTCTACGGCTAGGCGAAGTGTGAATCACCGATGAACTCGAAGATTGGGAATCCCCATCCCCGCGACAGTTAGCGCATTCCCATTTCCCTCCCGGCATATTCTTTATCAATGATATCAGATTTTTTGTCAAATCTGAGCATCTGCCATTCGCATGAAGAAACGCTTGACATTTATTGCATTGTATTCCCGGAGATTCTGTATTGAGGGAATTTGTACAAATAGCGCAAACAGGCATTACGACAGGACCGATAGACACAACAAGCACAACCACCAATTCCCAATGCACAAAATGACACCAATTCGAGCAATCAGCACCACCGATTACACCCACAATCCGTCGAAACACCGAGAGCGCAAATATCACGTCTGAGTTGAGTTTACAGTCGTACTATGCTATGTACCCAATATCCGTCCATTTCTTTCTTTCTGTTTCTTGGATCCAGTAATGTGGGATGATTCCTGGGGCTGAGGATTCTAGGATGTACCTTTATCATCCCGCAAAAAATGTAAATTAGAATATAGACTTATTTCACTAGCATGCACAGCCGAGCAGCGAAGAAAGGGTAGCAACACACGTGGAAATGTACAAAGTGGGGAGTTTGCATGCTGACAAGATTTCCCAAGCACCAGCTTGGAGCTCTTTCAATGAATCACCCATAGTTTAATCTGACAAGCATTTAGATATTTAAAAATTAAAAGCTGTTAAGTTCAAACAAAACTTCGTGAATATTGATGGGCAATTCAAATTTCAATTGGGTAAGACTTTCATATAATAAACTTGTATTACGTTTGGATTTACTGCAATCAAAAAATAGGTGGAACAAGTCAAAATTCTCACCACAATTACAATGTGTAGAGTCCAGAATCCCCAGCCTATGAAGGTGGGGCGGAGAGGCACAATGACCAGAACGCAATCTGCAAAAGGTCGATATAAATTTTTTGGATCTATTCACTCCACGAAACCAGGGATACCGGGTTTGAGGATTGATCATTTTGGCCCTTAGTTTCACTCAACTTTTCAAAGTCTTTTCTCCAGAGAATTGTTAATTTCCTTCTATAGGTGGGCCACATCTCATTTGGCCCAGCCTGTAATCTCTCGGGGTTAGGGATTGATCTCCCCTCATTAGCCAACTTATCAGCCCTTCCGTTTCCACCAATATGCGAGTGACTCGGCACTCATAAACATGAAATCCGCAGTCCAACATTCTTTGCCTCCCAGAATTTCTCCAACATGTCAACCATATTGATATCCACATTGGAATCAAATCTCTTGGCCTTGATGTACTCGAGAGCACTCAGGAAATCTGTCACAATTAGGGCCCTCTGAACCTTATTGGAAATTATCAGATTTTTTTTTTTGGTGTAGCAGGGGGAAAATCTGCAAGCCAGACGAACCACCCTCTCCTGAGGGGGAACAGTGTGAGGTTTCTCGCTCCCCTGAGCACGAGACCCACTAAAAACCCTCAACTGCTTCTTGAATTTTGGTTCCGGGCATTTGCCTATAAACCGTTCATCTCTTGGTCGGTTTTCTTCTCGCACTCTATCGTGCTGGGATTTATGTGTTTATCCTTTATTGGATTAACACTTTATTGAATTTTTCAATAAGTTTCTATTGTTATTTTAATCTCTTTTCAATTGATCTCTTGGTTTCCTTCGGTAAATTCGCATTCACCTTTTGTCTTCCTCTGGGTCGTAGTCCACTAGTCTCCTGAGTTCTTGATTCGGATGGTTTTTCGCTGTTTCGAATAATTTCTCTGATTTTCTGTTCATGAATTCCGTTATGGTTTCCCATTTCAGGTCCTTATAGATCTGTCTATTCCTGACAAACCAGGGTGCATCTATTGCACATCGTAGCAGCTTGTTTTCAGTGGCCTGAATTCTTTTGATATGGCTCTTTGCCGCGAAGCCCCAGGCAACTGATCCATAAGTCAGTTGAGGTCTAGCAACGGCTTTGATTATCTTCAATTTTGTGTCTTTCGACATGTGGCTTATTCTTCCTATCAGAGGATAGAGTCTATTCATCGCTGCTTTCGTTTTGTCGATTGCTTGTTTGATATGACTTTTCCAAGTAAGTCCTTTGTCAAGCGTTATTCCTAAATATTTGGCTTCATTTTTCCAGTACTACTTCTGTAGTAATATTGCTTGGCTCTTTTGTCCATTGAGCTTGATTTTCCACTTTATGCACCAGTCATTTGTTTCGTCAATCGTCTCTTGTAGAACTCGTTCTATTACTTCTGGGTTGCGGTGTCGAGTTGCTATGCCTATATCGTCAGCATATAACGTTAGCATGGTTCTTGGATTTTTCGGAATATCGTGGATGTATATGTTGTACAGAAGTGGCCTAAGTACTGATCCTTGGGGTACTCCAGCCTCTATATCTCTTGTTGAGGAGCATTCTCCTCCCACTTTCACGTAAAATCTTCTATTTTTGAGATAATTCCGGATCAACTCGCATATTTTGATCGAATATCCAGCACATCTCATCTTATATATTAATCCTTCATGCCATACTCTGTCGAATGCTCTGGCGACGTCTGGTAAAAAAAGACCTGTAGCTTGTTTATTTTGAAATCCCTCTGTTATGAACTCTGTGAGCCTTAATAATTGTTGTTCTGTTGAATGCTCTCTTCTGAATCCGAACTGTTCTGGTGGTATTAGTTTCAGATTTTCGGTTTCCTCATTTAGCCTCGTGGCGATAATTCTTTCTACTACTTTTCCTAACGCCGACAGTAGACTTATCGGTCTGTAGTTTTGTGGAAACTTCTTCTCTTTGAATGGTTTATTGAATACTATGACTTCTGCTGTTTTCCATTTTTCTGGGTAGTGTTCTGTCCTCATAATTCCATTCGCGATATTTGTTAGAGCGGCTATACCTTTTCTAGGTAATTTCTTCAACATAACATTCGTTATTTTATCGCTTCCGGGAGCTTTCCTCTTCTTCAAACTTCTAATTATTTCCCTGATTTCATTTGCCGATGTTGGCTTGTCTATTTCAGCAGTCGCTGTTTATTCATCCTTTTTTTCGTCATTTTCTTCAACCAGTTCTTCCAAATCTTCATTGTCGTCGTCTATCCTGTAATTTATTCTCGATTCTCGTTCGATCGAATCCGCCAATGCATCTGCCTTATCTGCCCTTTCTCCGTGTAGGGGTGGAATTTTAGTCTTTTCTCCTCGTGGGCTTTTTTGCATTGTCCATGCAGAATGATCGATTGTATTCAGTTCTTGAACCCTTTTGTTCTTAGATCTTTCAGGGCATTTTTCAGAACTTGGCTATGTCGGTTGAAGTTCCTTCTATTCAGATCATTTTTATTCATCCTATATATTCTTCTGAGTCTTCGATTTTCTTGTATAAGATCTTTTACTTCTTTAGGCGTATCGCCATGCGGATGACTTGGTGCTGGTCTCTTCACTCTTCTCGTGCTTTTTTCGTAAGCTTTCAATATAATATTTTCCAGTTCAAAAACCGCACATTCCAGATCGTCTGGAGTGCTTATTGTTGGAATTTCTGTTATTTCCGATTGTATTAAATGGCTGTATTTAGCCCAATTGGTAAATTCTCTTATTTCCAGCAGTTTTTCTCTTAGTTCTTCTCCAATTGTCAATTGCACGGGATTGTGGTTTGAGGTTCCATCTTCCAAAGTTTCAATCGAGAATTCTTGAGTTATATTTTTCAATATCGCGATATCTATTACATCTGGTATTCCTCTACCAAAAGCAAGATATGTCGGTAGCTCTTGTCCAATCACTATGGCATTTTGTTTTTCGGCGAAATCCTTGAGTTTTTTGCCATTTCTATTCTCTGTTATGCTGTTCCATGATGGGGATGTACAGTTGAAATCTCCGATGGAGATTTTCGGGTTTGATCCTTTTAACGTGTTGTTTAAGGATACACTACATCAATACCTAAAATCAGTTAATGCTAATCATAACTGGGAACAACTAACGTTAGCCAGGTCACAGTGGAGGTCTTTGGTCCACAGTTATAATGGAGAATCGTGAAGGATACAGCGGCGGCCAGATCTGGTTGGAGACTATCCATGCCCTGAGTGTGAAAGGATCTGCAGGTCACGGTTGGGTCTCTTTAGTCACAGGAGGGCACACAGTCGCAACTAGCACTAAGAAGTTACAAGTCTGTTTTTTTTTTCTTGTTTTTGTAGATTTATTCCCGGTAACGGGATACAGCAATGAATGAATGAATGTTGTTTATCTCTTCTTCCAATAGATCCAATAGATTGTTTCGTGGTGGCTTATACGCCGAGGTTATTTCGACTCTTTGCCGATTTAATTCGGCAACAATCGTCACTTTTTCTGTTTTTCCTTGTGTTTCGTCGGATCTACTTTTAAAGTAGTGTTTCAGATCTGTTCTCACTAATATTGCTACTCCTCCTCCGGTGTTTGTAATTCTGTCACATCTATATGTTTCATAATTCATGAAATTCAGTCGTCTGTTCCGGTTTATTCTTGTTTCCTGTAGGGCTATAATATCAGGTTGTCTTTCTTATATTATTTGTTCTATCTCGGCTTTCCGGTGTTGATCCTGTTTATGTTCCACGAGATTATCTAGAGGGATTTCTTCCTAATATCCGTGAGGTCCATTAATTCAGTTTACTAAATAATGCTTGGAGTTTTTTCTCCATTTCCCTCTCAATTTTCAACATTATCTTGTTGACAATTTTTTCCGTGAAAATGTCTGAATCATCGGCTGATCCAGATATATTTTTCTTCTCCTGTTCACTGTTCACAGCCTGTTTCATTGTAAGCTTCTTCTGTCCTTCTTTTTTCTGAAGGGGTTTTGGAGTCTCTCTCTTCTTTTCCTGCTCTGTAGGTTGGGTCTTCGCTACTTCCTGAATTTTTTGTTCAGAAGTTGTTGTTTTTGTTACCTCCTTTTTCTGTTCAGCTGATTTTCGGGAATTCTTCTTTCTGGTCACCAACTTGAACTCGCTACATCCTTTGTAGCTAGCTGGATGGCTTCCTTCTCCACATAAGACACATGTGGCATTTCTCTCTTCACCTTTTCTGGTGAGTGTGCAGTCATTACTGCTATGACTTCCTGAGCACTTCACGCATCTCCACGGGAAGGAGCATTTGTTCTGTGCATGTCCGTACCTTTGGCACCTAAAGCACTGGCTTGGACTTTCAGGCCTCTTTTTGTGTTCAACCATAATACAGAGGTTGTAGAGTCGCATCACTTCGAAGATTTCCTTTTTCTGGGTTTTAACCAGGTAGAGAGGTATGGGCTTCGATGTCATTCTGGACACCTCAGCGTCTGATATTCCCTGGAATATCAGGTCCTCCTTAATCAACGCAAGATCAGCGTCGATTGGTAAATGCCTAATGACGGCATATATCTTCTTCTCCTCCTCCATTTGGTAGGTAAAAAATTGTTTACCACGCTGCTCGAAGAATTTTGTGATTTTTCTAAAATCATCTACAGTTGACGCGATGATTTTTATACCGTTTTTAACTACAGTTGCGCGGTTGTAGTTCATCCTTTTTGTGTAGAGAGCTTTAGATATCTCTACCCAATCTGAGGTGCCCATCATCGTGATGGGTGGAATTTTATCTCTTTTAGGCACTTTCGTTGCCTTCTTGACAGTCTCCTCATCAGAAGAGGAACTTTCTTTTCGCGCGCGTTTAGTTGGGGTGCGCGTTTGGGGCCTTCGCAACCTGCGTTGAATCATTTTTCCTTGTTTCGGGTTGTGAAACAATTCCTTTAAGGGAATTGTTTTTGGGATCCGCTACCGGCTTTGTGATTTTGGCGTTGTGAGCTTTCAACTGCCCATTTTCTTATCTGAGCTTTACAAGCTCCTCGTGTTCGCCTTCGCTGAATTCTTCAGCATCGGTCGCTTCCATGTAGGAACCCTAATTATCTGAGGTTTCCGACATGGTTCAAAAATCTCAAAATATCAAACAATTTGAAAATGAAAAATATTCAGAAATCTTCACTGAAATAGTCTAATATAAAACTATGGTATAAAGCCGAAAGTTTTCTACGCTATGAGAAAAATCAGAGAAAAGATACGAAAAATAAGCTCACCTGATGTTTTCTGCAGTACCAACGAGAAACAAATTCTGGACACTGAGGATGAACACCAACTTTGAAAATTTTAACGAATTAAAATTTCGATAACAAATATAGAACCTACACAAACTTCACAGTCGGAATCAAATATTCCGTAGCTTTGTTAGTGGGCACTTTCACTTCGACTTTCTCTCCCGCTTTCTCTTGTATAGCACTAGGAGCACTATAGCACGTCTTCTTTTGTCAAGCGAATGACTCGGAATGATTATCAGATCAACAGCAACACTGCATAGATTTCTGCCAGAAAGATGGACCAATGGTTAGGCAATCTTCCCTAAACATCTATGGACAGAGCGGGAGAATAGATGCCATAGCCCACCGAGGGCTCCCTTGTTGATACAGAAGCGTCTGTAAAGAAACAAACATAGTTGGGAAAATTGGAATGAACAAATTGCAGAAAGGCACCATTCTTTTCCACAGAGCCCTTTGGAAGGCCTGATATGAAGACTGGGATGGTAGTAAGATCATTTGTAGTTTCATTCTCGTTTGTTGTTGGACTATCTATAGATTTATAACAAAGCAGTGGACCAATAATTTCACTTTGAATTATCAAATTTAACTGGTCAACATCTTTGTCCTTTGTCGCAAGAATGGCTCGTTCACTCAACCAATTCAGGTTTTTGTGGTTGGCAATTATATTTGGAAATACTTTTCTTATAAGCTCATCCTTGGTTGATACAAAAGTGAAGAAATTTGGAGGAAATGAAATCAAACTTGTTGATTGATCGACTGGAACACGTCCATTAGATACCTATATTAAGCAATTGTTCAGAGAAAATTCTGGCAGATGGATGACTCAACAATGCAACTCGGATGTTTGTAGTTAATTGTAGTTTTTGCACATAGCGCCACAAAGCTGATGATTTTAATCAAGTTTTTATTTCATCGGCAGCCGTCGATTTTGGAATGACCGGTAATGTTTGTCGGAAGTCACCAGACAATAGAATCAATGCGCCCCCAAAACATCTTGAATCATTGCGCAAGTCTTTCATGGTCCGATCGAGAGCTTCCAATGCTCGTTTGCGGGCCATTGTGCATTCATCCCAGATAATTATTTTACATGCAGTCAGAACTTCTGCCACTGCAGAGTGCTTTGCGATATTGCATGTTGGGTACTCAACTGTCAAGACATCTCGATCATACTCTCGTTAGCGTTCCAATTCCCTATTGAAAACGTCGTTAGTTCCACGATGAGGCGATGACATTCCTAACTTAACCAAAAAACTGCCAGACATGAGATAACACAGGTCTTCGATCAAAATCAAAACCTGGTTATGGATCTCCGCATTCACCTCTTGATTAGGATTGCCTGATGTGACACGAATACGATGTAATATATCTTCTGACATGTCATCTTTGTACTTATTCCACAGTTCATGTTGATTCGATGGAAAGCATGCCGAAATAATGATGCAGAAAAAATTTCTTCATTGATTGTTATATCCCAGTGAGTATCGCTTTCAAGCAGATTGAGCTCTTGACATGCAGCATGAAATGTTGGATACACAACACCATGGACAGTTCGAAAAGTCCCGAAAGATGTCGGCCCAGGAAGGTTCACCACCAATAATCGCAAGTAGAAACATTAGTCATTTTTCGGAAGAACTGTGTACATGCGACCAAGAGCATCAGTTGAACGCACATCTGGATGGTTGGGCACCATTCAATCATTCCAATATAATAGCATGGCACCTCACAGTAAAGTAAAGTTCGTGCAAATGGATCACTTTGGCATATGGAAATAAACTGTTGTCGCTGGAGGTGTTTAAGCTCGTTGAGCTATATTTGTAGAATTGAAATTCATCCTTTGTCCATTTTCTAGATGAACTGCCAGGTGTACAACAGTCGGATAACGTTCGTGTATCGGAAATGAAAATATCATATTGACTGTGACTTTTCAGTTAGAGGATCCCAGAGTATTCACTCTGAACGGATAATAATAATAATAATAATAATAATTTTATTTTCAGAATTATCATCATACAGATAACAAAATGAAAACATGTCACAAAAAAGAAAAGAAAAATTCAACCCTCACACATGTACCCTACAAGCCTCTCTGAATTCGGTGAGAGTATACGGTTCACAGTTCAATATCAACATATATATTGCCTTACGATATGGGTCGTACTTTAAAATATTTCTAATGGATTTAGGGAGTAAATTGTACAACTTGATTCCCATGTATAGTGTGCCACGCTCTGTATTAGAATACTTATGAATTGGATAAAAATATTCATGTATTCTTCTTGTTACATTCTCATTTTTGTACATTTCAAAATAGTGGGAATATTTACGAAAAAATAATAACACTCTGTAGATATACAAACCAGGCACTGTTAAAATGTTATTTGCTCTAAAAAAACTTCTACATGATGATCTGAATTTAATATTAAACATCGTTCTCATTGCATATTTTTGAGTTATAAAAATATGTTCAGCCTGTGAACTAGAACCCCAAAAAACAATACCATAGGATAAGATTGATTGGAAGTTAGCATAATAAACGGTCTTCAATATGTTAATATCTACACAGTTTTTAATAGCCTTAAGTGTATATATCACTGAGTTGAGCCTTGGTACCATTGTTTCACAGTGTGGACCCCAATTTAAATATCTGTCAATTGATATTCCGAGAAGTCTTGTATTTGGGTTTGTAGCTATATCATCATCATCCACTCTGACACTTTCGGGGTACGTGATGCTGGACCTGTTATTGGAGAAGTATACTACATTTGTTTTTTCGGAATTTAGTGTCAGAGCATTGCGACAACACCAATGCTTTATCGTTGAGACAGCTTTTTTCAGGCCATTTGTCAACTGTTCCACATTATGGGATGAAATAAGAACATTAGTGTCATCAGCGTACAAGAAGGTATCTACTTCTAAGTGTTCAGAGGTGTTCACCCGCTCCAAGGCACATACTTCTAAGTGTTCAGCGGTCATTTCTTGCTCCAAGGTATCTGGAAGGTCATCACCATAGACAACAAACAATATCGGGCCCGCGATAGTACCCTGTGGAATCCCCACCGATAATGTTACCTCGGAAGAAAAGAGTACCTCATCTCCTACATCCAACATAACCATCTGTTTTCTCTCTGACAAGTAACTTGAAATCAGCTTCAATGGAATACCCCTAATTCCCTTTTCTGCTAGTTTCTGAAGTAGTATTTTGTGATCAACGCAGTCAAACGCTTTAGAAAGATCGACGAACAATCCAGCTGAAACATTGTCCTGTTCAAGGGAAGAGAAAATCTTCTGCGTAAACTCGAAGACTGCTGTTTCTGTACATTTACCACTGGTAAATCCATGCTGTTTATTAGACAATAGGTTAAACTTTCTGAAGAACTTCAGCATTCTGACCACAAGAATTTTCTCGAAAATTTTAGCAAAGGATGTTATCAAGCTTATTGGTCTGTAATTGGAAAGATTATCGAGGTTGCCTTTCTTGTAACAGGGCTTCACTAGAGATATCTTTAATGCTTCGGGAAAAATTCCAGCTTTGAAGGATGCATTTATGATGAAGCAAAGTGGGGTTGCTATAAACGAAATATGATGTTTGACCACAGTGAAAGGGATACCATCATATCCGGAGGAAAATTTACTCTTCATTCGACTTACAGTTGATTATATCTCGTTTTCATCGACTTCAAATAGGTAGAAAGATTTTGAGTGATTTCTGTTACTTACAAATTCAGGTGTGGATGCAGAACTCATATTGGATGCGATGTTGGAGAAGTGATTGTTGAAGTCGTTTGCTAGTTGTAAAAACTCAGATTGATCAATGTATTTTGGAGGGAGTTTACAAGTAGGCTTTTTGGGTTTGTTTGTTACCTCCTTGATGATATTCCATACAGCTTTCGTCTTGTTGTCTGCTTTGTCAATGACTTTATTATAAGTATTTCTCTTATGGGAACTCAATGCAGTATCATATGCTCTCTTCCCTATATTGGTCTAATAATTCAGGGTTATATCTGGTTAGGATGAACAATATATCCATCTCATGTTTTAGTGATTGTATCTCTCTGGTCGTCTTTATTCTCCTTCTTTTCTTAACATCTATCATTTTAAGCGGAAAAGCTATATCAAAATTAGTTTTGAAATTATCAAAAAATAACTTCCACATTTCATCCACCTCATTCTCAGGTAATTTGTATAGATTTGACCAATCCAAGTCTTCTAAAAGCGTTTTAAAAACTAGGTGGTTTTCTTCAGAGTAATGTCTGATTTGTTTTTGTTTTGGTTGTAAGTTCTTCAAGAGTGAAGTAGAACTGAATATAAATTTCTGACCTGAATGATCCGATAGGTGTTCCTCAATAACTGTGGTATTTCCATCAACGTTGGTAACGACATTGAGTCGTATGCATAAAAAAGAGTATTTGCTTTTACTATAATACTATCTTTGTCAGTTGCTTATAAAATATATAATTTCCTTTCAATAAACTGAAGTGAAAGCTTTTACTACTTCTTTATGCATATGGCCCATTGTCTAGACATGCATTTCCTCTAGTGGGTTCTCTTGTGGTTATCTTCATATCAAATTCATCTAAAATTCCTAGAAACATTTTAGACTCTTTAGAATGGGATAGAATATCTATATTGAAGTCACCTGCCATTATTACATTGGCTTTTTCAATAAGGCATTGTTCTAGCAATATGTTAATTTTCTCAAAGAAGATATCAATGTTAGGTGTGGTGTTCGGCCTGTAAATACAAATTATAATATACTTAATATTATCAATAACTAATTGAGTAGCGCAGCATTCAAACCAGTTAGGTATATTCAACGATTCGAAATCAAGTCTATCCAAGCATTCTATAAATTCTTCGACATAGATTGCGCATCCACCATGATGACCTTTCTCTCTGCAAAATGACGTGGCTATTTTATACCCTCCAGGAACATAGTTTTTCAGTTCGTCCTCAGATTTCCAATGTTCGGTAATACAGGCTATATTTATTTGGTGGTTCAGCAGTACACGTTCTAATCTTAGGAATGATGTTCCTATTGCCTGTATATTCTGATGGAAAAGGCATATCGTTTTATCTACCGTGATGTTTCTTTTGGGGGTTTCCGGAAAAAATTTCGAAAGTTGAATTCCCTGACTCCAGTTGGCCAGAAATTAGGATCATTCAGATTGCCATAAAGTGTATCATCAGGAGTACCGATACTGAAAGCCGAGTTCTCACCTTTTGTGGGTAGTTTCTTAACCTCGATCATTTCGCTTCCTTGTAGATCAGAAAGATAGTTTTTAATATCCGACTCGGAAATATTTGCACCAGCTATTCTACCCACGTAGATCCATTTTTTCTTCAAGGCACCTTTAACATTTGTATTCGTTTTTGTTGATCCAGTACATGTTACTATTTTCTTGTGTTGATTTTGATTGATTGGTGTGCGTTTATTCTCTATAGATTGAGTTGATGCGGGTCTCTCTTTATTCTTCCTGTGAACAACTGTACTCCATGATAATTTATCATTTTCATTCTTGGTTAGGTCTTTGTTTACATCACTGTTATCTGTTGCCTCCAAAATTGATGTAGACGCCGCAGACACAGAAACTGACGGAGTTGCGGTAGGTGATTTTACTGTCTCGGTTTTCTGTAGGCTGAGTGACAATTTATGCTTGTTGGAAGATAACGCTTGTTTATATGTTTTTTGTCCCGTGTTATTTTCTAGATAGTTGATTCTTTGGATAAGGAGATCGTTATTTTGCATCAAAATAAGATTTTTGCTCCTGACTTCTTCTAATACCAGCAAATATATAATGAGGGAAAAAACAACAAAAATGACGGAACTCTTGTGTATGTGAAAAATAAAATTCATTTTAATCATCACACTGTTAATCTAGGAAACATAAAAGCACTGGAAATAGATGTTCAATATCGAAGAAAGTCACTCAAAATTACAGCTATATATAGATCGCCGCATCGTAACATCGCGGACTTCAACGACGAATTGCTAAATTATCTGGAGAAGGAAAAGAAATGTGTAAAACATATATCACAGGTGATATGAATATCAATTTATTGGCAAATGACTACAATACCGGAGAATATGAAAATATTCTCTGCTCCTTTGGTTTTACATCTCTAATCAATAAATACACGTCCAGATAGCCGAACATGCCTAGATCATTTTTTTGTTAAAGGGATGCTTCCGGAAAGTTCAACTATAAATGGGATTATTCCGCAGAAATTGATAATTCTCCCTTACTTTCTGACGGAGATCAACGTAAGAGCTATGAAGGTGGAGATGTATAAAACTGATCTAAAAAAGGAATCTATCGATAATTTAGGTTTATTTGGGAAGATTCTAGCAGACAGATTCGGTGGATATGTGGACATTTACACCGATGCTTCCAAGTCACGGGACCCTGACTCGGTGGGATATGGGGTGTGGATCCCATCTCGATCTGTCAAGATTTGTGGCAGACTGCCAGATCATTGGTCGGTTTATACAGCCGAAACTTATGCAATTTACAGAGCTGTTCAGTATATTATGGACCGGAGCCTCACCAGGACGGTGATAGTTTCGGATGCTCTAGGTGTGCTCAACAAATTGAAACATGGAAACATTAACGCCAACATCGATATAGTAACGGTGAATACTCAAATTTTGCTGGGGAGGGCAAGATCTTTGGGGCTGAGGATTGCTCTGATGTGGATACCTAGCCACTCATATATAGCACATAACGATACAGCGGATTTACTGGCAAATCGAGGAAGATTACTGCAGGGACAATCCTAACTGAGAGGGGATCCAAGAGAGCTATGGCCGGCTTTGAAAAGCCGACTCTGGGATGAATGGACAGAGAGGTTCAGAGAGATTGGAATGACCAAGGGCAGACAGTACTCTTCGGTGGTGAGACCTGCCTCATATCGTAGGGAAACCTGGTTTAAGTTTTTGAATACCCCTAGGGTGAATATCACAACATTTGTCCGGATTAGGTCGGGGCATTGTCTGACTCCAGCGCATTTGGCAAGGATTGGTGTCAACGACTCCCCTCTATGTAGCTGTGGCGAGTTGGGTGACTTGCCACACATTCTCTTTTCTTGTGGCGATAATTCCTCCAATTGCGACAACTTATATCAGAGTTTGCTTGCCCTGGGGATAACAGTTCCCCTTAATTTGTGTGAGGTGTTCTACTCGACTAGGCCCGAGGTGATGAGCTTGTTGTTGGAATTTTTACATCGTTCGCGTATTAGACTTTGATGACAGTGTTGATTTTGAGCTAGTTTAGTTGTAGTTTCAGCACTCTTTATATAATCCAGTTCCTTTTCCCGACATATCCACATTCCTCTAAGTGTGCTAACTTGTGTTACTCCAAGGGAATGAGCATAGATACAATGTTTGAAGCCTAACACTGAGTTTGTCACTGTTATATTATAGCAACGTCCTCGCAGCCTGAGATAGAGCCATTCTAGACTCCTGCACCCCTGGGAATCAGGCTGTTTGACCGTACCTACCACGTAGAGGTTGGAAGCATAGCCTACCGGCTGTTCCATGGTTTCTTGGCCGCTTAATATGGGGGAACGCATTTAGGAGGACAGGAACTAACAAGAAGAAGAAGAAGAAATATTCAAAGAGATAACACCTTTTTTCTGTTTCCAACTGATTCAGTTGAAATAGAGAAGACCATAAACAGTCTCATAACTCGAAAATCGGCTGGTTATGATGGAATACGAGCGGAAACATTGAAAAGCATAAAAGAAGAAATATCAACCCCCCTTGCTTACATAATAAACAACTGTTTCGACAAGGGACGTTTCCCGGATATACTTAAAATGGGACTAGTGAAACCTGTGTTCAAGGGAGGTGATAAAACTCGGATGAACAACTATAGACCGATTACTTTAATATCAAATATCGCCAAGATCATAGAAAAACTGATACAAGTCCGCATGGAAACATTTACTGCCAGACATCAGTTATTATCAAGGAATCAGTTCGGATTTCGCAAGGGAATATCAACGGAAGACGCGATAAAAAAGGTAACAGATATCATCTACAGTAATGTCGATAAAAATATACCATCGTTGGCAGTAGTAATAGATTTAGCGAAAGCTTTCGACACAGTCAGCCATGAAAAACTACTTGAAAAACTTGCCAATTATGGATTCCGCGGGAAGATATACGACCTCATTCAGAGTTACCTATCTGATCGAACTCAGATGGTATATTTGAACGGAAAATGTAGTAAACATAGAAAACTTACCTTTGGTGTTCCGCAGGGTACGATTTTGGGGCCCCTTTTGTTCAATCTCTACATTAATGGCTTACTCGAATTGAACAGCACAGGTGAGGTTATTGGCTTCGCAGATGATACAATAGCTCTGTATGATGGTGAAACATGGGAGGAAGTGAAGCAAAAGGCAACAGATGATTTGAAGATATTGTCTAAATGTCTTCAATTGAATAAACTCTATGTCTTTCATTTTAGGCCGGGCGCCCTCGCGGAAAGACCACTAGTGCAAATATTACACACAGGCATGTTGAAAGAAAATAGCAAAAAAGGACAACAACAGGGATACACGCTTCACTCCTCTGTGGCCCGTCAGGGAGACTCAAATAGAACACACAGAAAAAGGCCAAGATTGGAATAGGTGAAAACACAGGGGAAAGAAACAGAGGATACCCCACGGAGTGTGTATGGTCACCCTTATCGAGGGAACTCATGATATCAATCAGATGTTCGGAGCAATGATAAGGAATTCCCAGGTAAATAAACAATAATACGCTCAGAAACTGACATTCGGAGAGTACTCACAGTAAGCACAAATATTTCTTCAAATCTGCAAATCACAAAACCAACTTAGAAAAGGGATAATATCAGTACAGAGAGCGATACGTGTGCATATATGCGAGTCACTCGATGATTATGTTTATTATAGCACAAACGAGCACAAACAATAAAGGTAGACTTTCGAGCCGGGCGTCACTGCCGTGGTGACTTTCGAAGACCGCGACAGTCGTTCGGCAGCACTAGGTTTCCGAATCAAGGGCGGTCCCTAGGGGGAGGGGGGGTAAAAGGGGTAATTACCCCTCCCCCAGAACACTAAAATCAATTCGACTTTTTAAATTTTATTTATTAAGGAAGTAACAAAAAATATAATAATAAAATAAAAAGGAGAGAAAAATATTATAAAACAATGTTATACCAACTTTGAGATTATTCACAGGGCTATATGACTTCTGCTATGACTAATATTATGTATAATAATAAGAATTCATATTATGTATAATGATTTAAAATAAACAGAAAAACTATGAATTGAAAAGGAACAGTAAAATTAATAAAACGTTCTTGAATTATATAAACTTCGAAATAAATCACAGAGATATGACTAAGGCATTGAAATATAAAATAAAATTAACAACAACATAAAATTAAAAGGGCAGTGGAATAAAAAAATCCCTAAGTGATACGAATTTCGTTTCAAATCACAGATCAATGAATATGCCTTTGTGTTTGATATATCCTTATTCATTTCAAATAATAAATTCAGTTAATCTTCTTTTATCTTTGGAAAATTCATCTATAACCTCATCATTTAAATTTATACATCTATGTACATATAGAAGTGCCAAACCTACCAATCGATCTTGGGTCATGTTCGAACGGAGCCAAGTTTTCAAACGTTTCATCGATGAAAAACTACGTTCAGCCGAAGAGACACTTACTGGAAGCACAGAAATTATTTGAAGGGATTTTTTTATCTCCGGAAACACATCCGCATCACAAACGGCATATGCTTCCACAGCAGTGTAAGGAATACTACTTCCTTCATTATTTTTCCATTTCATGATCCAAAGACTTAGTTCAGCAATCAGTTTGATTGCTTGCAGGGATTTATCTTCTTTCATGATTGGTGCAAGATTTTCTGCTATATCATTTGATAATTTTTTTAATTCACCTTTATCATCCGCTTTGGTTAAGGAAATTGTTGGAATCAACTGATAAATTCGCAGATATTTCATGAATTCATCTGGAAATCTGAATCTTATATCTTCAATTACATTTTCCAATAATGGGATGTAAATGAAGTCCATTCAAGAATGATTGACATCCCAGTAGGTCTTGAAAGTCCAGGCGCAGCTTAATATTTGGTCACAAAAGATTTTTAAAAATTTCTGCACTTTCAGTCACAGAACTGGAATATATTGATATAACCTAAAAAAGTATATGAAAATGAGAAATATTCAAATTTGCAGCATATTTATCAGCATTCAAAATTGACACAACTATATGTTTTCAATTCGTACGATTAAATTAAGAACATAAACAGCTGTACAAAATTCAAATAACCATCGGTAAGTGCATAGATTCACATAACGTGCGTTCAAAAAAATTCGTCGTCAAGTAGGCTATGAAATTTTGAAGGCTGATGTTCGGTGGCTGAACGTATGTCTTTCCTTGAATTACTTCATCTTCCCAAAATGTAAACAATGATGACATCAACCTATATATCGTAATTTTGTACGGAAAGGCACTTTTCAGAAAAGGTTACCTGTAAATTTCACCCAACGTTCGAAAAGCATTTCTTTCATTGAGTAAGATGACAAGAATCCAAACAATCTGAGGCGGTTAAAAAAGTTCTGCGTAAAAATTTTAACCGTCCACTATTTTCATACGTAAGAGACATGAATCTTGAATTGATCGTGGTAGTATGTTTTTTTGTAAGGAGGTTCTAGTTACTTCAGTCATATGAATAGATCACAGTAAGATTCTCAATAATATGTTTATTAATTCTCTATAAATATTGAATTGATTCAGTCATTACTGAAAATCCATGACTAAACTAAAAGAACTGAATTACATGAAAATAGCTATTGGACAATGTATTATAATATAGTAGATAAGAAGAAGAATATGTTTCTCTATGGTCCGTTGACGCCAAGCGGCTCATGCGCGCCATTTGACAGTAGTCTAGTCACCGGCTAATTATTGTAATGGAGTAAATGGACGTTATGTGTAATAAAATAGTTTTCAGATGAATGGATTTTTAATATTATTACATAAAAATAATACATGGTGTCAGGTCGATTGGAGTCGTATATTACGGCAAACATTGTGTCGACTAAGCTGGCGGATTAGGAATTGTGATAAACAAAGGACAAAAAACGACTAGACATGGAGACCATGTTCAGACCGCCAAAACCGTTGAGTTTGGATGGAAATGTTGCGGAGAATTGGAAACTCTTCGAACAAAAATTTGACAACTTTCTAACTGTAACGGAGCTCTCGAAAAAAGATGAAGAAACTAAAGTTGCTGTTTTCCTTAACCTAATTGGAGATGATGGCTTGGAATTATTCAACACCTTTGATTTGACGAATAATCAAAAGAAGTCATTACAATGTGTTAAGCAGAGATTTGAAGCACACTGTTCACCCAAGAAAAATGTTATATTTGAGAGATTTGTTTTCAACAGTATCACCCAGAAAGAAGGACAGTTATTTGACTCATTTTTGACTGAACTTCGAAAAGCTGTTAAGTCCACTGGATATAAGGACAAGGATGACATGGTAAGAGACAGAATTGTCATGGGTATATTCAGTAAAGACACTCAGGAGAAACTACTCAGAGTATCTGATTTAACATTGGAGATGGCCATAAACCATTGTAGAGCCTACGAAGTAAGTAAGACTCAGTCCAAAGCTTTGCAAAGTGAAGTCTCAGTGAATGAACTGAAAAGAAAAAATAAATATGGCAAAAAAGAGTCTAACTTCACGTGCAAGTACTATGGCACTAACCATATGAAAGAAATGTAAAAAATGTCAGCGACTTCATCACTTCGCGACAGTCTGCCAATCCAAAGGAAACAAGGAAGCACGGGATGACAAGAAGAAAAATGTACATGAGGTGGCCCAGGAAGAAGGTTCTGAAAGCGAGGGAGACCAGTTTTTTGTGAGCGCGGTTTCAAAGCAAATCGGTGTTGTGAACAAAATGGAAAAATCAGTTGGTGAATCAATGTGGCTAAAAAGCATAAATGTGCAGGGCAAGACAATAGAATTCAAGTTAGATACCGGAGCAGAAGTGAGTGTTTTACCTATTCACTTTTTGAATGGACTTGATTATAAGAAACATTTGAAAAAGACCAATGTAACTCTGGTTGCATATGGTAGTGGTAATTTTACCATAAAACCTATTGGTGAGATTACCTTGGAATGCAATGTAGATGGTAGAACAGCCAAGATATGTTTCATTATTGTTGAAAGTAAAGGTCAGTTACCTCTTTTAGGTCTAAATGGCTGTGTAGATTTGAAATTAGTTAAAAGAACTGATTTTTTGAAGATTGATAAGTTTGAAAAACTTGAGGATGTCATATCGAGTTACCCGATGGTTTTTGAGGGTTTAGGAGAATTCCCAACTCCACATAAAATTGTTTTGAGAAAAGATGCTGTTCCGCATGTACAGCCAATAAGGAGAATTCCACAAGCATTGCATTCTAGGGTAAAGCTCAAGTTGGATCAATTAGAAAAGGATGGAATTATTTCTAAGGTGCACAAACCTACTGAATGGCTTAATCCGTTGGTTATAGTAGAAAAAAAGAACAATGATTTGAGATTATGTCTGGATCCGAAATTTTTAAATGAAGCTATTACTCGCGAACATTTTCTCATTCCCACTGTTAATGAAATAGCTAGTACTTTATCGAACAAATCCTATTTTTCTGTATTGGATATGAAAGATGGATACTTTCAAGTCAAAATTACAGATGAAAGCTCGGATTATTGCTGTTTTGGAACACCATTCGGTAGATATCGGTTTTTAAGGCTTCCATTTGGCATACGTTCAGCTCCCGAGGTGTTCCAGAAAAAAAATTATGAATTGTTCGGGGATATTAAAGGAATTGGGATTTATTTTGATGATTTTATAATAACGGGGGAATCGGAGCAGGAACATGATGAAAATTTGAAATTAGTTCTTGAGCGAGCAAAAAAGTTTAATATTAAATTTAATAAGAATAAAATACAATTCAAATCGAGACAAGTAAAATTTATGGGACAATTATTTTCGGGCAATGGGATAGAACCTTGCGAATCGTATGTGAAGGCCATTTTAGATATGCCAAGGCCTCAGCAAAAGAGTGACTTGTTGCGATTTTTAGGAATGATGAAATTTTTAGGGAAATTTGTTCCCAATTTAGCTAAGATTTCGGCTCCATTGCGTAATCTAACCAGATTGGATGTTGAATGGTCTTGGAAAAAAGAACATGAAAACTCGCTAAATCAGCTTAAACATTTAGTGTCGAATGCACCAATTCTTGCATTTTTTGAGCCGTCAGTGGAAGTAGAAATTGAAACTGATGCTTCCAAGGATGGTCTGGGTGCCTGCCTTTTACAAAATGGGCATCCTATAGCTTTTAGCTCTCGTAGCCTGTCCAAGAGTGAAGTTAATTATGCCCAGATTGAAAAAGAGGCCTTAGCCATAGACTTTGCATGCCAAAAATTCCACTATTTAATTTATGGTGTAAAAAATGTTGTGATACATACTGATCACAAGCCACTTGTGTCCATATTTCAAAAGGAATTATACAATGTAACTCCTAGGTTGCAAAGATTAAGACTGAGATTGCTTAAATATGACCTTAAGATAACATATAGGCCAGGGAAATATTTGTATATCGCAGATACTTTGTCCCGAGCTTATTTGACCACTCCTGATGTTGACGATCCTGAAATGAACATAGCAGTTCATTCGTTAGTAAATTATCTTCCTATTTCAGAGGAAAAGAAGCGTGAACTAAGGCAAGCGACAAGAGATGACCTTGATTTAAGTGAAATTGTTAAATATTTGAAATTTGGTTGGCCTGATAGAAGTAGAATTCCCTTACATCTTCATCACTATCTTAAAATTAGGGATGATCTTTTAGTTTGTGATGAACTTTTGTTTCATGGTAACAAACTTATAGTTCCAAAGAAATTAAGACCTCTGATGCTTCAAAAATTACATGAAGGCCATATTGGCATGGACAAAGTAAAATTAAGAGCAAGGCAGATGTTTTACTGGCCATATATGAGTTTAGACATAGAAAATTTGACAAAAAAATGTAAAATATGTGAAAAGTTCGCAAGAAAGAATATCAAGCAACCTTTAAAACCATACAAATTGCCTGATAGACCATGGCAAAGAATTTCTGCTGATATTTTTTCTTATGCTGATCATGCTTACCTAGTGGTATATGATGCTTACTCAAATTGGCTAGAGCTGGTGATGCTGAGAGATAAATCAGCTAAAGATGTTATTTCTAAATTGAAGTCAATTTTTTCTAAATTTGGATGTCCTGATGAATTGATTTGTGACAATGTTCCCATCGGCAGCTTATCAATGAAAGAATTTGCTAAAGAATGGAATTTTGAGATTTTGTTGAGAAGTCCTCAATACCCACAATCAAACGGTTTAGCTGAAAAAGGTGTAGGCATAGCAATAAACTTGTTGAAAAAATCCCTTGAGGAGGGAAAGGATATATTTGGAGCATTGCTTCAGTATCGTAATACGCCCCTAAAGCATATTAATTATTCACCGGCCCAACTTTTAATGAGTCGGTCTTGTAAGACTAAGGTGCCTATTTCAGCTGAACTGTTGAAGCCTACACTTTGCACCAATGTTTCAGATAGGCTTGAACACAGGTCACTTCAAAATGAGTTGTACTTTAATAAAAATACAAGACCTTTGCCAGATCTTAATGAAGGGCAAAATGTTACTGTTTATAATCATGTCAAAAAATACTGGGAGCCTGGCCAAATTGTGAGGGAGCATCAAAGTCCTCGGTCTTTTGTAGTCAAGGCAGAGAAAGGAGAGATTATTAGAAGAAATAGAATAGATTTAAGAAAATCACAAAATGATTTCGAACTTGTAAATGATCAGGAATTGTTGGAATCTGGAGAGGCTTCTTCCCCAACATTTACAAACAATTCCGAAAGTAGTTATAAGCCCAGCCCAGAACCCGCAAACCCCACAAACTATGTAACAAGGTCAGGGCGAACAATAAAACCTGTAAACAAATTAAATTTGTAAAAGAATATAAAAAACTTTAAAGGGGAAGGATGTATTATAATATAGTAGATAAGAAGAAGAATATGTTTCTCTATGGTCCGTTGACGCCAAGCGGATCATGCGCGCCATTTGACAGTAGTCTAGTCACCGGCTAATTATTGTAATGGAGTAAATGGACGTTATGTGTAATAAAATAGTTTTCAGATGAATGGATTTTTAATATTATTACATAAAAATAATACAGACAATTTATTAAAATTCAATTCAGCTATAAAAAGGCATGATGCTTTCTCCTTCATAACGTTCTGCTATTGAAGTTCCATAAAAGAAAGTAGGTCCACATTTTGCCTTGGACTGATGCATACTGTCAGTATGCATCAGTTCAGTATGATACTGAACTCCAATTTTTCTCGGGTGCTACAAGGTTAGGTAATCACAACCTTTTATCAGTTATCAGTTTCTGATAACATGTCAATCTTTATGGAAACAAATAGATATCTTTTTTTCAAAATCGGGTGGCATATGCCAACGGATACTCCATCCACTTGAGATAAAATCTGAAGAGAGGTTTGTCGAGCTTCTGTCACCATGTTTTGATTATTACTGAACTCTAGAGTTTTCTTTTTTAGTATACCATTTCCTTTCTTGTTTGAACATACCTGTATCGTCAAGACATCGCAAAACAGTACAATGGAAAAATTCATTCTTAATAATCAACAGCAACATAGGCTTCAATGAAGTCGCCGGAACAGAATATTTCCATTTTCCTTCAATTTTCTTTCCAATATTGAAGTAGAATTCAATAGTAAAAGTCTTTCACACGTCCGTAAAAACCATCTTTATAATTTGCTGATAATTTTAATTCAACAACAACCCAAAATGCTAAAATGACAGTTCACCTGAAAAATAGTAAAGCACGAGCTAAGAATTACGTTTAGACACGAAATATCGACGTTCAAAATTCCATAGCCTACTTGACGACGAATTTTTTTGAACGCACGTTATAATAAGTCTATAGATCAATGTTTATTCACAATACCAACCTTAATTCCGCAACACAAAATCTGAACTTATGGGCTATTACCAACTTAAATTCGATTTTCCACAACCACCCGAGATGTCAATCATTCTTGAATGGACTATAGTTATTCTATAATATTCCTCGGGATCATTCGTGTCAACATTTGTTCGATTCATTTGTTTTCCCACTCTTCTAGGCAGTGAAATAGGAATATTCAATAATCTGTGAGTTTCTATAATGTCTTTATATAATGATTTGAAAGATAACTCTACATTCAGTCTGGTTTCTCTTAGTACGGATATAATATCAGAGACTAGCGATTTTGCCTGATGTTGATCTAGTGTTTTTGTCTGTAAGATCTTGCTCATATTCAATGTTATGGCCAATAATGATGAGAGGCAATGAATGGATGCAATGAAATTTGTTGTTGTCAAAGAGTTTATCAGGCATTGCGCTTTGGATGAAGATTCCCGATCTTGCCAAGTAGATATTATCTGCAAGGAATCTACAACTCCCACTAGATTTGTTTTGAATCTAAGAACTGATTCATGTCGCTCGGTCCATCTCGTTTCACATAATTTTTTGAGCTGTTGAGAAGATGAGTTTTTCTAGTATTCCTTTTTGAGGATGCGTTGAAAAATGATATAACTTCCTTCATTATTCCCAGGCTATTTCTTATATCCTGCACTGAACTACACTTCGAAATAGACAATGAGAATGACTGTAGCATGGAAATTTCATGGAGTTTGACAAAGATTTTTGTAGTTCAATTACTGCACCCTTTTGCACCGAAAGCATTACACTACACGTTTCGTTACCAATTCCAACACAATTGTTTAAGTTCAGACCATACTTATTAATGAACTTCAATACAGTTTGTGCAAGTATTTTACCAGTGAGAGACGGCTCAGTAGTAGTCTCATCAAAATTTTCTTCATGACAATTTATAAATGACAAAAAATCTTCTCGTACTTCATTATCTTGAACCATATATCTGAGGAAAAGCGACATTTGTGATTTATGACTAATATCCGTTGTTTCGTCGAATATAATACTGAAGTATTCACTTTGTGAAATATTATTTATGATTTTTTTGACAATAAGATTTCCACACACATTCATCAGTTCATTTTGATTTTGGGTGGTTTCACTGACATAAGTTGCACGAGAATTGGGTGTTTCCAAATGAGCTTTCAGGATTGAATCTCCACTGGATACTCTAAAACGCAACAATTCTCTGAAATTACCTTCGTTATGGGTTTCATGAAAGACTTGCTCCGATGTTTTCAATATTCCATAATCGTTGTGGCCACGAAAAGGAATATTCTGTCTCCCCAAAAAGATTATAGATAATAGGTTTCAACCTCTCTCTGTTTTCTCGTATTTGATCTCTTCTTCGGGAGTCCATAACATTTATTATATTTGTTTGTGGATTTTTGAATGCTTCAATAAAATCCGAAGCAAATTGGATCGAACTTTTATGGTATCTGTGAGAATCGTGCATTGTCAAATCTTCATCCTTACCAAAAAGTTTGGAATATTTGTCGAGTGGAAAGGTGACTAATTTTTTCAAAGGTGTCGCTTTATTCATGCCACCAAACTTTGCAAAAACTGTGCAATATTTGCAGAATAATCCTTTCATTGATACGGAGTATGTGAGCCATTTGAACGTGTCGAAGTGCTTCTGTGAGAGATAACACTTGACAATCTTATTTCTTTTAGTGTGAGACGAAAACGGGAATTCAAAATTTGCATTCGGAACGAATGCGTTTTTCAAAATATTATATCTTTCAACATCTGTCCATTCCCTAGCTCTGTCCCCTTTTAAGTAAATACCTAAACCTATATCCACCTTGAAAACAGTGGGATCTGATTAGGGCACGTATCTAATGTGAACTGCCTTCGCTTATTTGTATTCATGGTTTCTCTGAAATTGTATATTAGCTGTGAATCTCATAAAAGCCAAGTGAGATTGGCTTACCTGATACAAAAACTAATATTTCCTAGGAGTAAAAGATCCAAAACCTGATTTACTGACGAATCTACGTGACACCGCTTACAGACTAGACAAAAATACATTTCAAAATACCTTTTTGAAATGTTGATGAAACCCTTAAGTAGGTAGTTCATTTAATATAACATAGTAGTTATAGCAAAAAAATACTTTCATTTGGTGGTGAGTAGGAACTTACAACCTGATTACAAAAATATAAAAGGTGAAATAAAGAAAAACAACTACAACAATTCTACATTAAGTCTTTAAATTTTATTTGTCCTCTTCTTAAAATTTCGTATTGGTGAAGCCGTTTCTTTATTTCATTTTTTCCGACGATGCTGCCCTGCCTATATAATTGTAGCGCACGATGAAGAGTTTCATTATCATAGTCTCGGTATTTTCGACTTCCTGGCTTTCTTTTGTAAAATCGCACCATTTTCAAGTAGCCCCTGAAATGACAATAAAAAATAAATTTCTACAACAATGGCTAGTTGAACACGAAATATATGTTTTGACGTTAGATTGTCGAAGGGGAAACCTACTAGTCCCCTTCGACAATGTGGCTGTGTTACATTACTCATAGGTTTCTTTGTGTAATAAGAAGTATACAGGTTCATAAAGAATATATAAAACTTACTTTTTTTCAAAGCTACACAATCACTATTAACCAACACGACAAACTTCCCGCGTATCAATTGACTACCAATTGACAAGTGTAGAAGAGCTCGCCTCACATACATGCCTTATATTTCACACAAGATGCCGGTAGCATGTGACTCAAGCAGTGACGGCTGAAATTTTCAAATTACCTCGCCGTTTTCAAGTAGCCCCGTTTTACGGTACTCTTAAAAATTTCATTGTACTTCTACTGTCGCACTCTCGTGGCGTCACTGGCGCCAAAGACGCCAGGCTCGAAAGTCCACCTTAAACACAGCCCTCTTAAACACAGAGCCATGAACACTATGTCGCAACACCGCAAATAGCTTGGTGCGGAAGGCCGACTTTAGGCCGCAGTGAGTGCGCTATAGGAGCGCGATTTTCGAATACATTTCAATTAGTACTCTAAAAATCGACATGGGATGTCTCAAATTTAATAAAATATCTATAAGACACTATCCTAAGCCATACTTGGTCAAAGAATTGGATTGACTGATCATATTATGATTCGAGAACCAGTTAATGAAAATAATTTGATCTTTATAATAGCACCAATAATGAATGATAAATACAATTATTGTGGCAATATTGCATATTTTAAACCCTATTTATCGTTCATCAAGAACCAACAAAAAGGTGTGGTGTCATCTCTTCCCACAAAATTGTGTAAGTGAACTCATGAGTCCAAATATTATAAATGAGTTAACAGTTAAGGAGGTATGAGCAAAAACTGAGAAGAACTGTACGATGAATAAATTTTCTCACACAAAAAAAACAAAACTGAAATAGAATTGTCCATACCAATATTTAACTCAAAATATAAATATGAAATTCAAATACCTACATAAATAATTACAATC
This sequence comes from Coccinella septempunctata, assembly GCF_907165205.1. Taxonomy (NCBI): domain Eukaryota; kingdom Metazoa; phylum Arthropoda; class Insecta; order Coleoptera; family Coccinellidae; genus Coccinella; species Coccinella septempunctata. Next base: position 27,436,760 of record NC_058195.1, read on the forward strand.
GACAGAGGTGAATCTTGAAGAACTATCGTATTCCCATTTTATCCAATTCTCTATTTTTTAGGTAATGTCAATAAATTATCACGATCGAGAACTGTTGCTTTCTTTTTTCTATAGAGTTGGAAAGGGTTTGATAGTTTATATTTTTCACATGATTATTCAATTGAATATGTGAACAAAAGTTGAGCGAAGTGGATACAAAACACTTTTTCAAATCACTTCCACAACTGCAAGTCCGTGAAAAATCACCAATATTAAATTCTAATTCAATACTACGACTTTTAATTCTACCATGTCTGTTTTTGATATGTAGCAATTTGGATACATTTGATGACTTTTTCAAAAACTCCACATTCTTTCAATTGTGGACATTTCTTTGGCATAGATAAATGTTTCAGTGGTGACTGTCTCGAAATGCTATCAGCTTATAATATTAAATTTGATAAAATTTCACAATTCACAATATCGTTAGTACGTTAGTATCAAAATGAATTTCGCAAAATGCACTGTATGTATTTATTTATTTTGAAATTTTTGGAGAAGGAAAATATACTAACATAATCATTTTCTGAAGATTTATTATTGCCTTGCTGCTAGATTTACAACATTTATTAGGTATGATACGAAATCAATCCACAAGCAAAATCGAGTTCAAAAACGTTAGGTACTTTACCAAACGAAAGTTCACTTCATTTCTTTTCAATCTTTTTATCAAACAATTCACTTCACTCATAGAATTTTTTCCTCAGCATACAATTCACTTCACTCATAGACTTTTTTCTCCTTCAGCACACAATTCACAGCACTTTCAAGCACTAAAAACAAAAAACCGAAAACTACACATAACCTACAAACAACACGACGCCGGCAAGCACGATACGAGAACTAGAAATTCTAGGCCTTTCCCTGTGTTGCCAAACTTCCCCTCATCACGGCTATGTGTTAAGAGGGCTGTGCCTTAAACGAGTGAACAACGCTTGCGTCTTATTGCAGTTGAATTTACTGAGGCCGACGCACTGGGGAGGAATGAAAAAATTAAACTCCTGGAAGGGGCAGGCGCAGTGGAAACGGAATGGTTCATAAATCACTCCAACCGGACACTCACCACTCCTATTCTATTTAGCATTGACTTCATGTTTCCTTTACGACGCGATCGTACTCTTCTCTCACTGGCTCACTGTTCGGTCCCTGTCTTAGTAGCCATTATACGCTTTCTATCTATCCTAAAAGATAGATCACCCACAATTGTAGCGATCGTACGTAAACTTTATATAGAATCTATCCTACTAGACTTTGCTTCTCTAAAAATAGGCCCTAATCAATAATTATATAAGCCTCTTTAGATACATTTTTGTCACCCCTACAATGCTAGCACCCGGGGCGGTCCGCCCCCTCCGCACCACCCTCTACTCCACTGTTTGCAGAAGAAGTTTTCTCAGAGTGATTTTGCGTATTATATACGCAATTTCTATATCAGTGTCTTCATTTTGTTTGTTGGACCTTCAATATGATTTGTTCATTTTAGATTTTTATCTAGAGTAATATATACAGATATTTCAGAGAATCGGTTTCGTTTATAACGAGATCATTTATTGAGATGGAATCGAATTGAGTTCTTTTTGCATCCGTCATTGAAAAAGGAATATAAAAAGTTTTATCGGAATTCAAAGTGAGTTTATTCGTATCAAGCCAGCATTTTGCACTAAGTATGAAGTCCATAAATCATCTTAATAATAATAATAACAATAATTGCTTCCTCAGGATCAGAACTCCATCAAGTAGTTTGTGTTGATGATAGTTCTACACCGTTAAAGCTACAGCAGGATCACTTGGAAGCCGTCGAACACTCTGCAGAAAGTAAAATGCAGAAACTGATTGACAAACCTTTGCATGGAAGGCACCAGAACGAGGTCAACCAAGGGTGGCTCGTCAGAGGAGGCAAGGGAGGCTAAGCCTCCTCATAAGGCTCAGATCTAAAATACATTCATTTGGGCATGTCCTCATTTTCAGAAAGTAATTGCTATATAAATTTTCCGAACACCTGAACAAGATATTCAGATAAAAATTAGTTCATTTTTCGGTCCTCCGCTCATAAAAATCCAGCATAACAATCATACAATCCACCGGCTGCGTCCGCCGCGTCGAATGTGAATATTTCCTAGGACTGCCTATTCAGACAGAGGCTATTGGGCCTTCTGCTTCCGTTGATAGTGTAACTCACGCGTACGTTCTCTTGATTCACATATACTAGCCGAATAAGAATTCAGCTCACTTACTGTACCATATTCGCCCGTGAGGCCTGCCGCAGACATGCAACTTTTCAGTTGCGCGATAGTTGCGCAACAGTTTGATTGCAAGCGGTTCGAAGACGCACACATACGAAATCGCGAAGTTTGTGTCGAGGCTGAAACTATTCGATCGCAAAACTTTTCTGCGCGGCCCCATATAAATGCATTGTACTCACTTCTGTAACTAAACAGTTGCAAAACTAAAAATTGCATGTCTGCGGCAGGCCTAAAATGTATCAGAGGAAGCACAACTCCCCTATTCTCCATCGATTCTTTCGTGCCGTCTTCGACTATATTCGTTTGATCTCCGGTGGCATAGTTGGGGAGCCGAGGAGGGAAATTCGGGATTTACTCGAGCGTGTCAGATTAATATAAGGGGACATATCTTGGACCCTGTAGAGTACTTCTACCAAAAATAAGACCTATATATGTAAAGAAATAAATAAATTGATAGAAAAATATAAATCAGTATTTGCGAAAGATAAATATGATGTTGGAACTGTAAGATATTATGAAGCTCATATCGACCTAATGGTAGATAAATACTGTTACAAACGTCCATATAGATGTTCAAATGAAGACAGAAAAGAAATAGAGAATCAAGTATCAAAATTATTAGAAAAAAATTTGATTGAAGAATCTTATAGTCCATTTGCTGCTCCTGTAACTCTGGCTTATAAAAAAGAAGACGGCAGAAAAACAAGGTTATGTATAGATTTCAGAGAATTGAACAAAATTGTCGTTCCTCAATCACAACCCTTTCCTTTGATTGAGGATTTAATGATTAAAACAGTGAATTGTAAATATTTCTCTACTTTTGACGTTAATTCCGCATTCTGGTCAATTCCTTTAAAAATTCAAGATAGATATAAAACTGCATTTGTAACACAAGAAGGTCATTTTCAATGGACATGTCTGCCATTTGGATTGAAGACTGCTCCAGCTATTTTTCAAAGGATATTGAGTAACATTTTAAGAAAATACAAACTATGTGATTTTGCAGTTAATTTTATAGACGACATATTGATTTTTTCGAAAAGTTTTGAAGAACATTTATCACATCTATCGAAATTGTTGGAAGCAATTCATAGAGAAGGTTTCAGACTAAAATTTTCGAAATGTAATTTTGCGAATAATCATGCCAAATATTTAGGTCATATAATAGAAAACAATTCAATTAGACCCCTGAAAGATAATTTAACAGCTGTGAAAAATTTTCCAATACCTGTTACAAAAAAAATATACGTCAATTCTTAGGAAAAATAAATTTTTACCATAAGTTTGTTCCAAAAAGTGCAGTCATTCTGGATCCATTACATAATTTATTGCGGAAAGATGTGAAATTTATATGGTTTAGAGAATGCCAAGAATCTTTCAATAAAATTAAATCATTGCTATGTTCTGAACCATTCCTGAAAATTTTCGATCCTGAATTACCAATAAGCATTTATACAGATGCTAGTATCAAAGGAGTGGGGGCGGTGCTGAAACAAGAAGATGAAAACGGGGAAAGCAGACCGGTAGCTTATTTTTCAAAAAAATTAAATGAAGCGCAAAAAAAGAAGAAGGCAATATATCTAGAATGTCTAGCAATAAAAGAAGCTGTGAAATATTGGCAACATTGGCTGATGGGAAAAGAATTCGTAGTCTACTCAGATCATAAACCATTAGAAAATATGAATATTAAGGCTAGAACTGACGAGGAACTAGGAGATTTAATATATTATTTATCCCAATACAATTTAAAAATAAAATATAACCCAGGAAAATCAAATCAAAAAGCTGACTGTCTGAGTAGGAATCCAGTTTTAGAATCTTATGAAAATAATGACGATTTTTTAAAAGTAGTTAATTTGATAAACCTTGAAGATATTAAAAATGACCAAAACAACAATTTAAATTTAGAAAATGGAAGACTTATATTAGAAAATGGAATCTATTACAAACGGAATAAGAGAGGAAAAAAAATTATGCTGTCGGAAAAATTCAGCAAAACTTTAATTAAAAATGTCCATGATCTCTACTGCCACATTGGACAGACACAGATGAAAAATAAAATAACAACGTTTTATACGGCAGAAAATATCAACAGAAACATTGAAAAAATTTGTGATGAATGTGAAATTTGCATTAGGAATAAATCAAGGAGAAAACCAAAATTTGGGTTAATGTCACAATTAGGTCCAGCAACACGACCCTTTGAAATTGTGTCTATTGATACCATTGGAGGATTTGGAGGATTGCGGTCTACAAAAAAATACTTACATCTTCTTGTGGATCATTTTACGAGATACGCCTACATATCAACATCGAGAAATCAAAGTTCTGGTGATTTCATAAAACTGTTGAAAAAAGTGACACCAGCTTACAATATTGATATGGTATTGACGGACCAATATCCTGGTATAAATTCGAAAGAATTCAAACAATTCGTCATGAAAGAGAATATAAAATTGGTTTTTACTGCTGTGGATGCACCATTTTCAAATGGTCTTAATGAAAGATTAAATCAAACTTTGGTAAATAAAATTAGATGTAAAATCAATGAAAGTGATAAAAAAACTGCATGGTCTTCTATTGCACAGAAATGTGTAGAAAAATATAATGAAACGGAACACACAGTCACGAAGTTTGCTCCAAAATATCTTTTGGAAGGCGAAAATATTAACATTCTACCAAGTGAATTAAAATCAAGATGTACCAGAGAAATTTTAGAAAGAGATAGGAAAATAGCATTTCAAAATTCAGTGAGATCACATGAATATAATAAAAAAAATTTCGACTCACACAGGAAAGATTATAAATTCAAAGAGGGAGACCTAGTCTATGTAGAAAATGGAAATCGGCTCAATAGGAAGAAATTGGAAGAATTGAGGATTGGACCATTCGAAATTCTGAAGAAGATTTCCGATTCAATCTATCAAGTTGATACTGGACACAGAAGAGCAGAATCAAATCTTTTTCACATAACGAAATTGTGTCCAGTGTTTGTTAGTGAATGAACGAGTACGTACGTTCTAATTCGAGGGGGAGAGATGTAAAGAAAAGCATTAAAATCGCAGAGCTTTTCTCAAATATTATATTCGCGTTACCTGGAATGGCCGAACTGACACTTTATAATAAATTTTGAAGTTTTTTCGAATTGTCATAATAAATAGTTTCAGTTTAACAATTATATTGAAGAAGGTTGAATTAGAGGCTTTAAATGTTGTTTCCCTCTATTTTTGCAGGTTTGTTATATTGTGAGTTTTGTTATTGTTAATAAAGATACCCTCTATTTTTGCAGAGAAACGCAATTGAGTCTCAATTCATTTTAAATAGGAACTTCATTATATATATATGGGAAATTGTCTAGGATAGCCTGTGAGAATAGTAAAAGAAAAACGATCATTGTACATACTCGAGCGTGTCAGATTAAGATATATATGTGGTTAATTATATGTTGAAAAGTATATATTCTCTTAAGCTGACAATTTAAGCGTGACGAGAATGTGTGGGAGAGCGCCAAACTCGCAAAAAAAACGTCACGTGTACGTTCTCGAGCGCGGTGGCTTTTTTCAATTTGAAGCTAACGATTCAAGAATAACGGAAAAAATATAATCTGACAGTTTTAGCAAGCCGAAACAACAAAAATTGGCCATAAAGGTCCCAAAAACAGTTTTTTTTAAATCTCTCCACCCCTGGTCCTCGAATCTTTTTCCATTCATTATAAAAGTTGTAGAGCATAACAGTTTCTACAAATTTTGTCCTAAGCAATTTTTTCTACGTTCAAACGTTTTTGAAATATATGGCGATTAGAGCGATACATGCTGAAGCGAAAATTCACTCGTTGGAAAATAGTACATTCTAAGGTTCAGTCAGAGACAACACTGAAATTTTCGTGACTAATTTCGAAATTGTCATTGGATGAATGTAGAGTAGACTGGGATTCTACATTGACCTTGCCCTTTCGCATTTGTGTGTGGCTAAGCTCCTCGGCCTTATCGCCCTCTAACTCGAGAACGGTTAAGAGTATGTGAAATTGCTTCAAACAAAAGTTGTGTAGAATTTTGTTATCTACAACTTTCATAATGAATACAAAAACCATTAGAAGTAGAGGCAGGGGAATATTCGAAAAAAAAGCATTTTCATCATCTTCAAAGTGTCAGATTAAGAAAAGCCCTCCTGATTTGTGTCATAATAATGGGTCAACACGTCTACAACACCGAGATTAACCATCTGTATAAAAATCTCAAACGCTCGAGTATGTACAAGTAACGATTTTTTTTTACATTTTCAAAGAAAAATTTATCAGATCCTCTCTTAACTCCAAGGTTTCTGTCCCTCTGGTGAGGAACTCTTCAGGCGTCCAGTGTGCTGATAGCCGTGAGTGTGCGGATGTTTTTGCGGATCATTTTGCTGGTACCTTTACTCCTGAACCAGCTGATCCTCTTCCGCCTATTTTTTCCCCACGTACTGTTAATTCCATTGAGAGCATAACCCACACAGCATGGAATATTGCAGTGAAAAATTTCAAAATATTCTCAAGAAAGATTTCATTGAAATATTTATGAAAGGTTTCGAGAATATTTACGGCAAGAAAGTTTTCGCAAGATTGGCAGAATATTTCCATGATATGTAATAAATGTTTCATGAAATATGACTTCATAAGATTAATTAATATTTCATGAAATATTCTACGAAATTTTTATGACAGATTTTGCAATATTTCAGGAAAATAAATATCCATAGGAATCAGAATATTTGTGAGAAATATTTCTTAAAATTTTCAAAAAATATTTGCAGGGATATAAACTAAATATTTCTAATTCGTCTACATAATACATTGAAAAAAACCTTGAAGTAATATTTCAGTGGAAGATTTTCGATGAAAAGCTGAAAGTGTAAAAATTTTATCAATTTTCATTCCCGAAATCTTACTCAATGCTCTTTGAAAGATTGGCTGGCCAATAATTTGTATAAAGATCGCTAATATGTATGAAATATTTTGTCTTCCAAAGAACCTATAATGCAACTGAACATTTCATTAACGTTTCAAGTAATACTACAATAAATATTTCAGAATCGCTCCAGAATATTTCATTGCAATATTTCTGAAAGATGAAGTGGAAGCCCAAATAAATTGTTAATATTTCATGAAATATTTCAGGAAATGATATTTTGATTTCACTGAAACGTTTTCATATGAGAATTCATATATTTAAATAAATATATAAGAAATATTGCAGGAATATTTCAACACATCTCCGGATTTTTGTGCGGAATATTTTGGGTTATATGTTATATCCGTGAAATATTCTACTGACTTTTCATCCCTCTTGTCTAAAGTTACTGTCTTTTTAATGTGTGAATATGCTATTATTCTTTTCGCACTGGGTAGTCATTATAGTACGTCGAAAGAGCACATAACAACAACAAAATATCTATCTGTATGAATATATTTGACGTTATAGTCTATACCTTGTTTCTTCAACAATTTATAATTTCGTCTGTAGATTTTCTATTGAAAGTATATTGCATAGAGTAGCATTAATTTATATTTCATTTTATCCCGTGAATTACTTCGGAGATACTCAATTAAATTCACCTACTACCCCTTTATGTATATTAAATTCATCTTTAAATTTTCGTCGTATCCTAATTAACTTTCAAATAACGCGCTCTTCTCTCGACTAGACTAGTGTGCGTCGACGCGGCATTCCCAGTCCCCCACGATAGAATCAGCAGCGATGCCAGGTTGGAGAAATTTTCCTAAGATTTATTTTCCGATGTCCAGAAATCTGTTCTATTTCATATATTACACTATCTTCAATTACTCTAAGCAACGGTTTTACAATCTACAGTTCAGGTTCAAACCGAGTTCAAAGTTGAATCCATTGTAATTTTGGACAGTTCAGTTCTATTTTGTCATTGTCACGCAGTCAGTTGAATTGGGTTCAACGTTGGATTCAGCTTTTATCTGTAACTGTATAACTGGCATTCAATCATTATAAGTACCTAATAAATAATTTGTGAAGTAGATGAATTATTTTTAATCATATTGTATTAGGAACTGACTCAAAATAAATAATTTTATTCCTTGGATACAAATGAACTTAACAAGTACTACTTTCAGAAGTCGATATTCTCTATATCTCTATCCGTTCTTCTCAAGGCTTGATAAAAATGAAAATCAAGAATCTATACTTCATTCAACTTTATTTTAGCAGTCGGTTGGCCATGGAAATTTGACACATTTCACTCTGTATAGTACGAAAATGTGGGGTTATGAAGCTTGTCAAAACATTTTTGGGTTTTAAATCAACGCTATGTTGCCCGTTCTACGTAAAAGTTTCTGTTATTACGTATTTTATCACAATGTCGAATCTCTTCGGAAAATATGTGACGAACATAATTGAAGTTTATACAAACTGATTGAAGGCATACCAAATCCAGTTATTTGCATGGAAAATACAAGAGATCAGTATAATATCATAATATGCACTCGCTTGAGGAGAGTTAATGTTCGTTATCTTCTTTGGCTTACATCATTTGTAGATTTCAAAAATATTAACCCGAAGATGAAATGCATATGATGCAGTGGTTGGGAATGGGTATCTCCCGAAGGAATTAACAGATAATTACAAGAATGTTAAATTCTTCAACAAAAATCATCTTGCATCAATATAAGTAAAAAGAGTTGAAGGAAGTTTCAAGTTAAGATGCAACTTCACCGTTGAACAAAAATTTCACATGAATAAACAAGTAACAGGGCAACTTGCGCGTATTTGTGGCTATTCATCTCAATACAATGATGTAATTATAATAATTAGGTATTTATTAGTACCTTAAGACATTTACATTGTATAGGACAAGTCAAATGAAAAATAGAAAAATCCATTTTAGGGAACTTATTCTCCGATGACATTTATCAAAAATCCTGTAGTAAACTTTTCGCATTAATTCACTCAAAAATAAAATTCTCAAATTTCACCACTTTTTTGGGTCTTCCAATAGAAGGAAATTCTTTGTCATCCTCTTCCTTCACAATCTTTCTGATTGTGGAAATATTCAGTTGAAATATAAGTCTTTTAGATTCAGATGAAACATTATATAAATTCTCTTACATTGAATATGTTCGCTATCGTCTGACGTATTGTGGATTTTAGAATATCAGGGTATAACTATTTGAATTAGCGGACCTGAATTCTAAATAGCACTTCCTGAAACCCTGTCTCTTCTTTCAATTACTTTCGGCATTTTCGAATTTTCGTAATAAAAATTGATATTAGTTGTGGCAACGGCGTCATGACATTAACGACATTTCATGAGTGCCAACCTAACTTCGTTCTAGTTACAAAAACTTGAGAAAATTATTTCATGGCCAACCGACTGCTAAAATAAATTTGAATGAAGTATAGGTAATTCAACATAGTAAAGATTTACTCTACTCTGGATACCGTATACTGGGGAATAAAATTTCTGGACCCGGCAACGCTGATCACTAGCCACCTGCTTAGTTCAGAAACGAGAAACGGCAGTACGTGAGATTTGGGTTTCATTCGAAGAAGCGCAAGCCGAACAAGAAAGCATTCATTGGTGCCATTTTGATTTTGTCGTTTGCGCGTTGTCTCGGTCGTTTTGTGTGTTTGTGTGAGACTAACGTGTGTATTGATATGGAAGGAAATAAATTCCAGTTTGATTACCACTTGATTCTTGGTAAGTAACTTATTTCCTCTTTAACGTTTTCCATCTACTTGCACGTGTTATTAAATCTATCCATTTGTGCCATAATGTCACCGAATTATTTGTATATGTTCATTTTTATTATTTTTCATCACAATTCAACAGTTTCACCCTAGGTCTTACCTTACCACAGCCAGGTTGAACGAGAGGTTGAATTTATTCAATGGAATTTTCGAATTAATCTTCATTCTTTTTATAATATCTATTTTAACATGTGATTGGGAGCTAATGAATTCCATGTTTTACGGATTTCTACTCGTATTTTTATTTTTTGTTATTCGTGCAAATTATATCATTTGATTGAAGTTGGTATCATACTTTATACTTTGAATGTTTTGCAGTAGCTTTTGGTGTAAGGACAAAATATGAAGCATATGAAGAAGCGACAGATGCCGAAATAATTCAGTGTTACCCATACGGATATGGTTGGATGACGTCAGATGGGGAATAAAAAGTGAGTTTTATAATTTTTTCATATCCTGAGATTTTTTGCTTTTCTTCAGTTCACCCTCAGAATAGAATGGATTTTGTGTTTCTTTTCACGACTAGCTGTGCGAGTTGCTTTCAAAATAGAATCTGCACTAAAATTGTTCTCGTGATGTGAATTTTTTTAGGGCTTTTATTGTTTTGAAAATAATGACTTCACTTCATAGAGTGTGAGAGTCTAACTTCAAACAAATTCTGTGAAAAAGGGCAGTTTTTTTGTTGTAAATATACTAGCACAGGTTGAATTAGTATTTTTAAATGGCGCTTTCTTAAGTGAAGGAATATGATACTGTTATTTGATACATTATCGAATTTTTTTGGATTTTTTCCGAGGGGGTAACCACTTCCGAAATCGATGTACTTTTGAAGACCGAAATCATCATCCGAAATCCCGAAATCATCATTCGAAATCCCGAAATCATCGTCGAAATCATCTTGATTTCCGAAATCAATGTACATTTTTCACATAGTGGTTATCCTCTCGATTTTTTAAGTCCATTTCTGAATGTTTTATCAAGTTACACTTAAGTATGTACCAAATATTAAAGTCTTATTTCTTGTCGTTGAAAAGATATTCAACAAACTAGTTCGACTAGTTCGAAAACGAGAGAATCTGATTCAACTCGAAGAAATAACTCGGTTATTTCAAAAATTGAATGTCACGAGGTTCTTGATAATCATTTTCTGTCAAATAAAAAGTTGAATAAAACTGATTAATGAGAGTAGCAGCGAAGATTAACGAGGATATTCATTAGTTTGTCGTTCTGTGGGTCACAACGTTTGTTGAAAGATCGAACAAAAGAATATTAAATAAAAACTTAATATTTGGGTGCGTATGTGTAACTTAAGAGTAGTCATAAAAAATCACAATTGTGCGCAACTTAAACCTCCGATCGCTCTGTCCGGGCATATTTACAAAAAAACTGCCTTCGATATACTGAATTTGTTCAAAGTTAGAGACTTGCACTATATAATCTTCTGTTACCATCTATTTGTTCTAATAGCAAAAATCACACCGATCAGGAATTTGACAAGTTGAAGAAAATATATTTTAGTAAAGTGTATCTTTTCAGTACTATAAATATTCCATACCACCAATGTAGTATCATCTAGTACTGACAGGAGTGACAGGTGCTTTATAAATAATTTTTACATCAGTTGGCGTCAATTTCGAAATTCTATGATGGTATTCAGTTCAAAACCCTCTAGTAAGGAGCATCCATTCGAAGCCAAATGCTATGCAACAATCTTTAATAAAGACCCCGTATTTACTGCTGCTGAATTAATTTTCTGAAAAGTACATATTAATTATTTTTCCTCCAATTTTGCGATAATTACCCCAATTCTTCATAGAAGAACTTTCATGACCCTAAATTGACAAAATATGAAACTTTCTGTTTCTGAAAAACCATAAAAATATATTTATTCCAGGAATGCCAGTAGCCAACGACAATTTCCGTTTCAATTATCTGCAGATCCTGATGACGAAGATAAAGGTTTCATTGATACATATTTTAATGTAGTTAATGGAAAATGAATAAATTCTTTTAACTGATTTTGATCTATTCAATACAAATATAACCTTGTTATACTATTTCAGGAAAACCTTATATATATAAATATAATGTTCCTCAAAAAAATATCTTGCGAGATCTTTGAACAATATTTAGCAAGGGACTTCATAAAATACAAATCCTCAAAAATTTGGTATTACTTTGAAGATATGTGTTCAAAGTATTGCTCAATTCTTCGGGAACATGTATTTCATGAAGTTACTCAGCTACCCTGGCGAAATGTTGTTCATAGAATTTGCAAGACATTTTTTTGCATATTATTGCACAAATGCAGATAACGCTTAATATAATTCAAAACATTTCTTAAATTTTTATGGAAATATTTCCTATTATTGCATATAAATCTTACAAAAATATTTCTAGAAAGATTCCAGCAACTTTATACAAACATCGCAGAAATATATTTCGTAACATTTCAGAACCCCTCGTTGGCAGATTTCGAAAACCTCTTCTGAATATTTCAGGAAACATTTTCTTCAATTAGAAGAAATCTTGCGTAAATATTCCATGTAATATTACTATGATCTTTAGAAGAGATTTCACATAATGTTGTAGAAAATATTTCAAAAATCTATATGAAATATTTCAATGTGAGAAAAAGTCGGACATAACTTCATTTCATGAATATTTCAACGAAAGATTTATTAAATATTCAAAACCTTGCGTACAAATATTTCATAAATATTTGACAAATATACCATGCTATGTGGGCACTGTCGGGGTCGATGACGTACGTTCCGTTTTGGACTCTCTTAATCCTTCCACCTCTCCTGGTGCTGATGACGTGCCAGTGAGAGTACTTAAGTGCTGCGCGGCCTCTCTTTCCCTGCCAATAGCTAAAATTTTGTCTAACTCTCTCTCTTCTGGTCAACTACCTGGCTCTTGGCGACAGGCTAGAATTACTCCTGTTCATAAAAAGGGAGACAAATTTGATGCCCATAATTATAGGCCTATCAGTATTTTGCCTGTTATCTCCAAAAGAGCTGAGAAGATTGTTGCTAAGTCCCTCATGTCTTTTCTAATCTCCAATAGGATCATACCTGATGGGCAGCATGGCTTTGTACCAGGTAGGTCGGTGATCACTTGTTTATTGAAGTGTGTTAATGAGTGGACCAAATTAAATGATTCCAACATACCATTGGATATCATCTATCTCGATTTTGCTAAGGCCTTCGATAGAGTCCCGCACAGGCGGCTTTTACATAAGCTGGAGCACTTTGGAGTAAGAGGAGATTTACTTGCCTGGATCAAATCTTTTCTGTCTGATAGGGTTTTTTCCGTTAGGGTGGGTGATCTCCAGTGGTGTTCTCCAGGGATCAGTTTTGGGACCAATCTTGTTCCTGGTCTATGTCGCTGACCTTCCGGGTATCTTGCCAAATTCCTATTCATCATACGCTGACGACTTGAAAATTTACGGAAGGTCATTGTTGTCACATTTGATCCAGGTCGATTTGAATCATGTGTACGAGTGGTCGGTAGCATGGCTACTTCCGTTGAATATAAGAAAGTGTAGAGTTCTCCATATTGGAAAGACAAATCCTAAAACCAGCTACTATCTGAATGGTATTCCGGTGACCTCTGCATCTGAGATTTGCGACCTTGGAGTGATCGTTGCGGATGACCTCTCTTGGACTTCACACATCAGGAGTATTGTGAAAAAGGCGAACCAGGTCTACTATATGATTCGAAAAGCCTTTCCTGGTTGCTCTATCAGTGTTTGTAAAGTGCACTATACCACGTATATCCGCCCAATTCTTGAACATGCTGGCCCGGTATGGTGTCCACAGTTGATTAGAGACCAAAACCTCTTGGAGTCGGTTCAGCGTCGTGTGACGAGGCTACCCTACGCCTGGCAGCGTCCCTCTTATGAGGAGATACTCAAACTGTTCGATTTGGAGAGTTTTCTGTCGCGACGTACTCGAGGCGACTTAGTAGTCACATATCGTGCACTGCACAACTTGTTCGGCTACAATCGAACCTATTTCGATTAAACATTAACAACTTGCGAGGACACCAATACAAACTTTATCGCGAGAACTTCTGCTAGGGAATTTTTCCTTAGCAATCGCGTTTTTACTTTGTGGAACTCTCTGCAGGAAAGTGTTGTTTGTGCTCTGTCGGTTAACTCGTTCAAGAACAGTTATGATCAATACATTGCGCGACGTTGATATGTGTTATGGTATTCTTGTTTTTTTTTAGGAGAATATTTTTTGTTTGTTTTTTTTTTGTGACACCCTAATTGTAAAGCATTTTTTGCTGCAGTCACACTTTACTCTATATTGTTTCCTGAGATTCATAGGCTACGGCTTCTTCTCTTTTTGTATTTATAATAATAATAATAAAGAACTGCTGTGACCTTCCGTCACGTCCAAATTGTCAGTCCCTTGAAAAGTAGCTTCCTTTGGGTCCAATAAACATATCCTCCAAAAATCTGACACGCTGGATAATTTTTTCTTTACCATTTTCAACTCTTCCGTACGGCCAGTCCCACCGCGCAAACTGTCAGATAAGCATGAATCCATTATCAGAGACACGTAGGGGATATACAGTATCTTAATTTGACACGCTCGAGCATGTACATCTGACGATTTTTTTTTACATCTTTTAGAACCTGCAAACGCTTTTCCCACCGCTAAAAGTGCATACATCCTAAAAACTTTTTTTCTTTCTACCATCTAATCTTCAAAATCCACTAGGTCTCCACGACGCTCGAGTAAATCCCGATTCAGCATCGTCGGCTCCCCAACTAAGAGGGGCGTTGTCCGACGTAGTTTGTTATGATTTCAATTTGAATGTAACGGCTTCGTGGAGAACTCGAACTTCGCGAAATTTGTGATATAGTCTTGTTAGGTTAGGTTGTTTTGTTAGGGGTAAGTAAGTACTGGGATTAGATGAAATAAAACAATGCGAAGATATTTTAGATTGGATTTGGAGTAAAAATGTCAGCCATTTGAATATTGAGAATAAACCTCGACAAGACCTCGACCAAATTTGATTACACTCGACCGAAAATCGTCAAAATAGAGGTTTCAGTGTTGTTTTGTACGATAAATGTGATTGGTTAACTGGATCGATCAAACGGGAAAAATTATTTTGCTGGCCATGTTTACTATTTTCTCATCAAATAGAATACACTTCATGGTCTAAAACGAGGTTCTCAGATTTGAGATTTTACCGCGTTCTATAGAAAGGCATAACAAGTCAAAGGAGCATATAGCATCCTATTGCATTGAAAATTAGTCTTAGTCTAAGGCAATTTTTCATTATATTGAAGAAATATACTTCATTGACTGATAAGAGTTTGTTCCAACACTCCTCAAAAACTTGTAGCCTTCTCAGCTCTCATGACCACCTACCGCCACTGAGGTCAACCATGATTACGTCGACATATCTGCGTCGAACTACTGGTTGACTTCCGGAAGGTTGTTTCCTGAGACAGAGGGCTTCATGTTCGCCATCCAGGATCAGGTGATTCCAACAAGGAACTACATGAAATATATCACCAAGGATGCCTCAGTCACCAAGAATTGGCACTAAAACACCAACTTCTAAGTTCCTAAGTTCCTTATTACAATTACCATCCGGATGCTGTATTGGAAAATGAACATCACAAGCTCTACTGGGATCGCACGGTTCTCACAGACCGGAAAATAACTAAAACTGTTAGCTCTATCCGTAACGAATGTTCATTTGATTTGGCTCTGCCTCAATTTCCAACAACAAAGAGTGATAGTCCAACAAGACCGAATTCTTGGCTGTAGTTCTCGATTGTCCATACAGAAAACTGAACGACATGTTCAATAAATGAATGTTGTACGAACTTTCTCGAAGGTAATACATTTTCACACACCCGTAATGGATTATAAATACAACACATTCGCAAGTCGTAGGAATGCATTCAAATTATTTTCAAATATCAATTGACAACTGTCAATTCCTGAACAGCGCTACCTACAGTGGGAAAAACGAAATTTATCTCTTATTTTCGAAACGGGAAAAACAAAATCTAATCAGTGCATACACCATATTTTTAGACATCTTACCTGAACGTGAACGTTAACGTGACAAATAACGTCAAATATAACGTTTACGTGTTGTAATGAAATTTGAGTTGAAGTGCTGCCATCATGAAACGTCAGACGTTAAACATAACCTATTAATTTGGATTTTGATTCGTTTTGCTGGAACTCTCTTATATCTAATATTGAATTATATCTAATATTGAGCCTCGACAGCTGGAATAATATTTGGAATATTTATGTTCTAATGATTATATGCATAATAAAGAGAATTTTCAACTTGGAAGTATTTTATTATCAATGAAATGTTTAATTGTTAGAGACATGAGAATCGCAGTGGAGTTTCAGCCATTTCCTTACACTTATTGAATGTAATCTGATAACGAAGTTTCATAACTTAATCTTTTTGATAACTATAAAATCAATGCTGATTTCCTATAACTTTGATTCATTATGAGAAAATACATGCGAAATGTAAATAATGACCGTTTGAGGTTATTGAGAATTGCATTCAACAGTCAAAATTCGGCCATTCGCAAGTCATCGGTGCTACTCGTTTAACGTTCGGTTAACGTACGTCGATGTTTAAGGTATACGTGAGAGACCGCTAGTTTACGTAGGCCGTAAAGCTGACGCTAACGTTAACGTTAAACACTGACTAATGAGCATGCGTAGATGTCAATTTTAACATTAACGTTTACGTTCATGGCAGCACTTCAACTCTCTACTGCTGGGAACAGCGAGAACTGTACGCAAGTACATGGGAAATTCAGAGGAACACTTAGTAACCTAAAAAATCTTCACTGGTTGTGCCAGAATCTGAAAACTGATGAGTCCAAACAACAATATAGGAAAGCCAAAAGGCAATACACAAGTCTTTTGAAGCTCACTAAGTCCAACTATTTTGAGGGAGTTCCGGATCACTCGAACAATAAAAATAGGACCATCTGGAATTTAGTCCGAGGTGAGTTGGGCACTGATCAATCCTCTCGAAAAATTGTTTTAAAAAGAAATGGTATGATCATCTCCGACCCATCAGAGGTGGCTGAGTGTTTCGGTGAGTATTTCTCCAGTATCAGTGTTATTAGCCTCATCGAGCACTATGGCAACAACAGGTCCACATCCTGTACGACACAGGTTCTATCAGATAACACCTTTTTTTTCTTACCAGTTTTTCCCGATGATGTTGTGAGCGTCATCAGAAACTTAAAGAACAAAGTTAGTTGTGCGAGGGATATAATTTCAATGAGAGCCTTAAAGGCGATAGCTCCTCAGATCTCAGAGCATCTTGCTCAGCTCATCAATGTTTCAATAACATCCGGAAGGTTTCCTTCTGTTCTTAAGACGACTAAGGTTATCCTCATTTATAAAAAGAAAAATGCAATTGACGATGTAGCTAATTATCGTCCGATATCTATATTGAGCTCTTTGGCGAAGGTGATGGAGAGGCTAGTGTATGAAAGGATGATGAATTACCTCAATAAGTTCTCAACAATAACAAGTTGCCAGCATGGATTTCGAGTTGGTAGGTCAACTGAGACCGCGGCATGTCAACTTGTGGACTATGTACATGGCTGCCTGGATAGTGGACTTTTTGTGGCAGGGTTGTTTTTCGACGAATCCCGGGCGTTCGATTGTCTGACTTTTGAATTCATCTTGGAAAAACTATACCATCTAGGATTCAGGGGAATTTTTCTCGAATGGGTTAAAAGTTATCTTGCGAATAGAAAAATGTTTGTTTACAGTAATCAAAAAAGGTCTAAAGATTATCCTATTCAAATGGGTGTACCACAGGGATCTGTGTTGGGGCCACTTTTGTTTATTTTATTTGTAAATGATTTACCGGATTCTATTAAAATTTATTTCATCATCCTGTTTGATTTCAGAATCTTATTGTTTGCGGATGACACGCCCTTCTTGATAACAGCATCAAGCTTACGGGAACTAAAGAGTAGATGCGAGATGTTGGTAGAGTATTTTTCGGACTGGTGCCGGAAAAATTCACTGATACTAAACGTTGATAAGACAAATCTAGTTCACTTTCAGATACGCGAATCTGTTGAAAAGTTGGTTCTTGATCTTCCTCTGGGAAGATTAGAATCTTCTGAGTGTGTGAAGTTTTTGGGCCTGAAGGTTGACAAAAATTTAAATTGGCAGAGTCATACCGAGTCTGTCTGGAAGAAGGTCAGCAGTGCCTTTTTTGCACTGAAACGTTTAAAAAACATATTTCCGCCAGGTGTGTTGATTAGTATTTATTACTCAATGGCATTCTCACATATGAATTACAACGTCATTCTATGGGGAGGATCAGCAGGCGGTAGGGAGGTTTTTATTGCTCAGAAGAGAATAATTCGACTGATCTTCGGTCTCAAACCCCAGGAGTCCTGCAAGCCAATGTTTTTGGAACATAGAATAATGAGCTTTCCATGTATTTATATCTTAAGATCTTTATTACATATTCACAACAATACTCAGTCTCTCATGAAATGCTCACAATATCATGAATATAATACAAGGCATAAGAACACTATCTCAATCCCTGTGCATAGAACATCAAAATTTGAGAATTCACCTATACAGGGTCTTTCACGAGGAACCTCACCCATATTTATACGAGAAACTACTGAACGTATAAATTCAACGTGAAATTCAGCACTTATAAGTATTTCACAATGCTGATGAAATCTAAAATATTTTCAAGGCATGAGCACCTCCGGTTTTTCCGGAAATGACGTCAACTTCCGTTTTTCAAATTAGAACACCATTTTTTTATTGCAGAAATAGATTCCTTAGAAAATTTCAATTTATTTTCATGTAACATTTTTCAGTTTTGGTCGGAAAATTCTCTGTGAGCGGGAAAATTCGAAAAAAAAATCGAAAATAGAGCTCCGCTGAAACAAGAATAACTTCGAGGTTTTTGGATGGAAAATTTTCATTTTTGGGATTTTTCAAGATGTAAGATTGATGTATCCACTTTGAAAATCGAAATCGCGATTCATGATACAGGGGGTGAAAAAATCGCTTTCAAAGTTAGGGATGACAAAATCGTGAAAAATCAATTTTTTCAAATTAGAACCCCATTTTTTTATGACAGATATTGAATCTACGTTAAAAAATAATGTGAGTGTATGCATCACACCCTTGCCCTAAAGTGGATATTTTCTGAGTTATTCACAAAAAACTGTTTTTCGTCTTGAATTTTCAGCTATTTCTTTTCCCTTCACGCCAAAAAGATGAAATTTTCAGGAACTGTTACTTAAACCATGTTTTAGATTTTACTACCCTAATATGCAAGAGAAAAAAGTTACAGGTCGTTCCTAAATAGATGGCGAATTTTGATTCGAAGGATGGAATTTTGGTACAGAACAGAGATGAACTTTTGAAAGTAGTCGAGGACTTCTACGGAATACTGTATAAAAGTCAGAAAGCGGTACATTCAAATATGGAACCTGAGCAAGTTAAACAAAAGAGAGGTATTGTCAACCAGGGCTCGGAATCGCTGCCTGATATCACCATCGATGAGATAATACTAGCCTTGCGGAAAACCAAAAATAACAAGGCACCAGGAGAAGACCATGTGATTGCGGATGCTATGAAGATAGGTGGAACCCTACTACTCGAAAAAATAAAAGCACTTTTCAACCTCTGCCTGTTTGATAGCACGATACCTGAAACTTGGAATGACGCTATCACTGTACTCATTCATAAGAAGGGGGATTTATCAGAGTTGGAGAACTACAGACCAATTAGCCTCCTCAGCCATTTATATAAATTGTTCACAAGAATCATAACAACTAGATTAGAAAAGAAACTTGACTTCTACCAACCTAAAGAGCAAGCCGGCTTTCGTTCTCGTTTTGGAACAAATGACCATCTTCAAAGTTTAAAGACCGTTATTGAGAAAACTGTGGAGTACAACAGACCACTAGCTTTGGCTTTCATAGACTTCCAGAAAGCATTTGATACGATAGAACTCGATTCAGTTTTAGAGGCCCTTCAAGAATGCCGAGTCGACTACCGCTATTCCAGGTTAATTTACAACATATATAAGAAAGCTACCATGACAGTAAAACTACACAAAAACACCAGATCAGTGCCACTTAGCAGAGGTGTAAGACAAGGAGACACGATGTCACCTAAACTCTTCATTACGGTTCTGGAATATGCGATGAAGAAATTGAATTGGGAAGGAAAGGGTATTAAGGTCGATGGTTCATATCTCACGAACTTACGCTACGCAGATGACATAGTCATACTGGCCGACAATCTTGGAGATTTAATAAGCATGCTCAAGGAACTTGAGGAAGTTTGCTCCAGCGTAGGACTTAAAATCAATGCAACTAAGACGAAATATATGACAAATATGGTTCCAGGCGAGGCGATCCATATCGACGGCAAGGTAGTGGAGTTGACACACAATTATGTCTATTTGGGCCATGAAATTCGTATCTCCAGAGACAATCAAACGTGTGAACTGCAGAGGAGAAAAACGCTTGCTTGGGCGGCTTTCGGAAAACTGAGACACGTTTTCAGGGGCGATTTTCCGATATGTCTCAAGAGAAAGGTGTTCGACCAATGCATCCTACCAGTGATGACGTATGGTGCCGAAACGGTTACACTGACGGCAACGTCCGCAAGGCATCTCAAGATCACCCAGAGGAAGATGGAAAGATCCATGCTCGGTTTGTCCCTACGTGACCGTGTCAGGAACGAGGTTATCCGCCGAAGAACGGGTGTGACTGACGTTGTGGAACACACTGCTAGGCTTAAGTGGAATTGGGCAGGACATGTTGCCCGTTTGTCAGATGATAGGTGGACCAAACGCCTGATTGAGTGGAGACCCAGAGCCGATAAACGTAGTAGAGGAAGGCCACCTACGCGATGGACCGACGACATTAGAAGAATGGCTGGAAACTGGATGAGGGAAGCTCAGGATAGGAGAGGCTGGGCAGTGATGAGGGAGGCCTATGTTCAGCAGTGGACGCGAATGGCTGAATGATGATGATGATGATTTGATTCGAATTTGTATCGGAAACCTCTTTATTTCAACTAATCGGCTATCGGTTTTCTCTCCAGTGATAAATAAATAATTCCTTATGAACCATATGCAAAAACTTACCATGTTTTAAATTCTTTTTTTTAATGATAGATATCATTAATTATATCGGCCAAATTCCTCTTTATTCAGTAGCATTTTGTGTTTACTATTAATTTGGTGATAATTCGTATTAAGTTATAAAATCGATCACTATGCCTAATTTTAATTGAAGATTATTTAAATCTCATTCTACTTCATGGAGAATGTAATAAAGTTGTAGATAGAACGATTCGACTGTTCATTGAGAGGTTTCCTGACCGACCCAGACCAACGAGAGATATCATTAACAGAACCATGACAAACTTGAGAAATGTCGGATCTTTCGTTAAGAAAACTATACACAGAGACAAAAGTGTAGTAGAAGATGAGAACAACGAAATTACAGTTCTTGCATATTTTCGTGTGAATCCTCAAAATTCTCTCAAAAATGCCGAGATTGATCTGGGATTATCTCAATCGAGTGTTTGGAGAATATTAAAAAAACATAAAATGCACCCATATAAATTCAATAGGGTACAGCATTTGAAGGAAACTGATTTCGTCAGGAGAACAGAGTTTTGCGAAGCTATGATGATTCGATTTCAAGAGAATGAAAATTTTTGGACTGTATAATTTGGACAGATGAATCTAAATTCACAAAGAATGGTTCTTTCAATAGGCCCAACAGTCATTATTGGGATGAAGAGAACAACCACCACTTCAGACAATGAAACTTTCAAGAGACCTGGAGTTTCAATGTTTTTTGCGCCATCAAAAATAATGCATTTCTCGATGTTCACATTTATGATGGGACTTTAACTAGTAAGATAGAACACTACACATGTTTGCATTATTTAAAGAATGTTCTCCCTTAGGAGATAGATATTCTGACATATTGACTCAAATAATTGAGCCGCTAGTACAGAACCATAATGACTTATGGTATCAACAAGATGGCGCCTCCACACAATTCACTCAATGTATCAAATATCCTCTACAGGCTATCTGAAGATCGATGGTTGGCGAACAATGGTCCACATCTTTGGCCACCACGTTCTCCCGATTTAACTCCTTTAGACTATTATGTTTGGGGTAGGATAAAAAATATTGTCTACTCAACTCCCCTGACTGATAAAGAGGACTGCATAGAACGAGTCAGAAATGCGTTCAGGTTTGTTTAGATTTTTAGATTCATAGTTTTGAAACTCAATTTGGTTTTTAAACACTTTTGCAGATCTCTTCCTCCCGATGAAATAAGAAGAGCAACGCACGAAGCATTCCTGAGACGTATAAATAAATGTCTAGAAATTAACGGTCAAAACTTCGAGCATCTTCTCTAGTTATAACTGCGAGAGTTTGTCATGGTTCTCCTAATAGTAACTTGAAGTCGGTTTCAAGAAGGGGTGAAAAATCTACAGCATGGTTCAAATAACAGTTCCTGAAAATTTCATCTTTTTGGCGTGAAGGGAAAAGAAATAGCTGAAAATTCAAGACGAAAAACAGTTTTTTGTGAATAACTCAGAAAATATCCATTTTAGGGCAAGGGTGTGATGCATACACTCACATTATTTTTTAACGTAGATTCAATATCTGCCATAAAAAAATGGGGTTCTAATTTGAAAAAATTGATTTTTCACGATTTTGTCATCCCTAACTTTGAAAGCGATTTTTTCACCCCCTGTATCATGAATCGCGATTTCGATTTTTAAAGTGGATACATCAATCTTACATCTTGAAAAATCCCAAAAATGAAAATTTTCCATCCAAAAACCTCGAAGTTATTCTTGTTTCAGCGGAGCTCTATTTTCGATTTTTTTTTCGAATTTTCCCGCTCAGAGAGAATTTTCCAACCAAAACTGAAAAATGTTACATCAAAATAACTTGAAATTTTCTAAGGAATCTATTTCTGCAATAAAAAAATGGTGTTCTAATTTGAAAAACGAAAGTTGACGTCATTTCCGGAAAAACCGGAGGTGCTCATGCCTTGAAAATATTTTAGATTTCATCAGCATCGTGAAATACTTATAAGTGCTGAATTTCATGAAAATACGTTCAGTAGTTTCCCGTATAAATATGGGTGAGGTTCCTCGTGAAAGACCCTGTATATAGTGGAATTAAACTTTATAATCTGCCAAATAGGCTAAAAAATTTAGAATACTATAGATTTAAGAGGGAACTCAAGGAGCTTCTGCTGGAGAAATGTTTCTACAGCAAAAGTGAATTTTTGAGCTCTATTATTGAATGAAATATATTATTTTTCTTTTCTTTTGGTTGTAAAATGACTTGTCCTAAACATGAACCATGTCTCAAAGGATTAAATACAATCATTATTATTATTATTATTATCATCTGCTCCGACAGGAAGTGCAGGTGGAGCAGAAATCCAACCGAAGGCAGGGAGCCGAGGAGCGACCCGGACCCGACCGCCACCACGAGCCCGAAAACCTGAAAAGGGCTCCAACAGAGCTTAATCCTTTTGATATCTGGGATAAGTGAATTTTCCTCTGGAGAGGAGTGAGAACGCCGCAAGGCTACAGTCATAATAACTTTATTTCTTTAAGACATCATAAACATGTAGGTATATGAACCGTCCAACAAAAATTACCATATTATAATACAACACTACCATTACAATATAATGATGTGATCACAAAATGAACCATTAATAACGACAACAAAAGATAAACTGAAACCTATATAATCGAATCTGAGAAGAATTCCCGAACATTGTAAAAACATTTGCCGATGAGCATTGATTTCACCTTACCCTTTGAATTGTTCATGATTCATTTCCTCGAAATGTTTGGGCAGGTGATTATACAATTTAATGCCCATGAACGTAGGTGATGACTCATATTTTGTCGTTTTATGCTTAGGAATACATAATTATCCTCATGCCTAGTGCTATAATGATGAAACTCGGTGCATGTTTTTTTCAAATTCACGTGGAGATAAAGTAAGCAATTCAGTATGTAGATTCTTGAATATATGACGACATGATTCCTGAGTTCTCAGGTTGAAAATGAGACGACTATTTTCTTTTGCGCAATAAACACACGCCAAACATCTGGGGAAGAACCCCATAGGTTAACGTTGAAGCAGAGGTGACTGTATACAATTTCATAATATACTCCCAAGAGAGCATTCAATGAGAGCGAATTCTTGAGGCGGGATATTGCAAAATTAAATTTATTTATTGTTTTTGCATAAGTGGTCAACGTGGATCTTAAGTTTTCGTCCACGTGAACTCCCAGGAACTTGGCAACCTCCGAGAAGACCTGAGGCAGCACTCCGGAAGGTTCACGGTGAAATCAGAACTGTCCCTATTTTGGAATTTGACCATCTTGGTTTTATTCAGATTCACAATCAAGGAGTTACGTTGGCACCATATAATAAAACTCTTGATGAGTAACTCACAAATTCTCCTCAATTCATCGAGACTTCGAGCTTTAATTGCCAAGGATGTATCATCAGCAAAGGAACTATTATGCTCGCCACAATATAATATCACTGATGAACAGAAGAAAGAGAAGTGGCCCGAGCACTGAACCCTGGGGAACACCCAATTTGGGATAATATCTTCGGGAACAGGAGTCACCTAGCTTAACCATCATAGACCGGTTAGAGAGAAAACTTCGAATCCACTCGAGGAATACTGCTCTGAAACCCATTTGATACATTTTGTCGATAATGTAGAATTCACTTCTGTAGACACTGCCTCGGCAATATCCACGAACTAACTGCTAATCGTCGACTCTCACCTGCGGTTCTCGTCTTCTGACTCATAGCATTAGTCATGAATACACGAGACAGTGTAATCGCGTACACTACATCTCTCCTATGTTGAATTAATGAAACAACAAATTGAAAATAAGAGTTTTATTTCTTTCTGATATTTTATAAACTATCAAATATTCAATCAATAATAATAAGTTATGTGTTCCAGCAATTTGGTAATCCAACAAAACTCAATATGGCTATCTGCCAAACGGAGATACAGAATGCCCAACATAATAACTATATAATCATGACCCAACAACATAAAACAACTATTTGGTTACCTATTGGAAATACATAATAAAAGTATTCGCGCATTAATCCGATAGGCTCTCGTTCATTCCATCAACTTGCCTTTCGTCCTTATCCTGACCCTCCTGCGGCACTGCTGTCCACTGACCTTCCACCCTCTTGAGATGGACAACATTCCTCCGAAATACTTGACCTGTTTGATCGTTCCTCACAGTTATGTCTTCCTCTTTGGATTCTTCAACAGTGTGAGGTGTGGGGTTGAAGTTGGTGCAAAGTTTATTTCCTTTCTCCATATTCTTAACATAAACTTTATCCCCTACATTTAATGTTGCGTCTGTAGCTCCTCTTCGTTTGTCACCGTACTCCTTTCCTTTCTTTTTGTAGATCTTATCTCTATCTCTGACCTCCTCATCATTTCCTGAATTGTTAACTCTGTCCAATGATGGAATTGTATCTCGATTTTGGCGCCCAAAAAATAGTTCCGACGGTGATTTACCCGTTACTGAATAAGGCGTACTATTATACATTACGAGATATTCCCACAAACTCTCTCTCAAGTCTTTTTTCTCCAAATGGCTTATTTTTAAACGCTTTAGGATGTCTCGATTCTGTCTCTCGACCTCACCGTTTTGTTGAGGCCAGTACGGAATAGTGTTGAATATCTTGATGTTGCAGCTGTCACAAAAACTTCTAAATTCTTCGCTAACAAATTGTTTCCCATTGTGGCTGTTATTGACACGGGATATCCAAGTCTGCTGAAGATCTCTTTCAAGAGCTTTATTATTTGGGAACTTGTCACAGACTTTGTCATTTTAATCTCTTTGTAACGGCTGTAATAGTCAATTAGAACGAGCACCTATTCGTGGTTAGGCAATGGGCCTAGCAAATCCATTGCGACGTCTACCCATGGTGCTAGGGGGAGCTCACGTCTCTTCATTGGTGTCGGTGGATTAGGTAATCCCACCAAGGTACAGCTTTTGCAAGATTTTACCAGGTTTTCGACGTCTTTGTCGATTCGCGGCCACCATACCTTGGAACGTAATCGACCCTTCATTGCGACAATCCCTGGATGACCTTCGTAGTCGGCGTCTAGGACGTTCTTCCGCAATTTCTGAGGTATTACGATCCGGTGACGTCTGAGCAATATATTTCTATAGAAACATAGTTCGTTTTCGAAAATTTTGTAGCTTTTTGCTATGTCGTCCCAGTCCTGTTCATAAACGCCTTTTTTCACACAATTTATTTCTTTGTCGCTTCCAGAAAACTTGATGATGTCACTCATTGGAACGGCTCGCGGTCGGGCTTGTTCTATAATCTGGTGGATGTGGATGTCTTGACCCTTCGACGGTGACTTTGAACATACGCATAGTCGGGACAAGGAATCAGCGATGTTCATTTTCCCCGGTTTATACATCACTTTGTATTTATAAGATTGTAGCCTGAGCACCCACCTTTCTATTCGGGAGCAAGGCTTTGATTTAGGCCCGAATAAGATCTCTAGGGGCTTATGATCCGTAATAAGATGAAATTCTTTTCCGAATAGGAATATGTTGAAGTGTTCTACCGACCAGACCAATGTCAGAGCTTCCTTTTCAGTCTGACTGTATTTCCTTTCGCACTCAGTCAAGGTCCTGTTTCCGAACGCGATTATGCGTGGACCTTTAGAATCAAGTTGGACTAAGACAGCACCAAGTCCAACTGGGCTCGCATCTGCTATGACCTGAGTCTTGTCACTTACGTCGTAATAACCCAAGGATTTGTATTTTGGAGCTTGTCCCTACAATGGTAGTATGCTTGTGTTCTTGCTGAGTTTCTTCCGTAACAATTCTTTTAAGGGTTCTGTTTTTGTAGCCAGGTTCGGAATCTATTTATTGACATAATTCACCAGACCAAGGAAACTTTGTAACTCCTCGACATTTATTGGAACTCTAAAATTCTTTATACTTTCAATGTATTTCTTCAAGGGACGTACGCCATCTGAAGTTAATTCATGGCCCAGAAAATCTACCTTCGTGACCTTGAATAAGCACTCCATGGTTGAGCATCACATTGTGTTCCTTGAGTACTTTTAAAACTTCTCGCTATTGCCAAAGACCAGTATATCATCGATGAAATTAACAACCCCTTCATTCTTGATTAATAACCTCTCCAATACTTTTTGAAAGGTCTCCGGGGCGCAGTTAATACCAAACATTAATCTTTTGTAACGGTAAAGACCCTTTGCTGTAATGAACGTTGTGATATGTCTACTATCTGGATGAAGTTCTAGTTGATGAAAAGCGTCCTTTATATCCAATTTACTAAAATATTTAGCCTTACCGATTTTCGGGAGTAATTGGTCCATACAAGGCAAGGGGTGATTTTCCCGCATTATAGCTGTGTTAGCAAAACGCATATCGACACAGAGGCGTAAATCGCCATTCTCTTTCAATATAGGTACAACTGGAGATACACATCTTGATGCACCATGCACTTCTCCTATGATATCACGGTCAAGAAGTTCTTTTAATTTTTTTTTCTACCTTCTCTTCAAGGGGAATTGGTATTCTTCTATAAGGTTGTGATAAAGGCTTAATCATCGTATTAATTGGAATCTCTACTAACACGTTTTTGAACTTGGGAAATGGTTGAATCGCGGGCTCGTCTTCGATTGAATTGATATCCAGACCTATTTTCAGAACACCCAATCTGGTTGCAGTTTCCTTCCCGAGTAAATCTCGTGTTCCTTCGGGTATAACGTATACTGTGGCTCGTGTTTTGAGGTTTGCTATTGCAATGGTTGTTTCGAAACAACCCTTTACGTTGAGTGGTGTTGTGCTTCCGTACCCAAAAAGTGTTTTATCAGGGTTTTTTATCGGGTTATCGATTTCAACTCCTTGGTTTTTCAGAGTTTCCCATGTTTTTTGTGTAATGAGGTTCACTCTACAACCTGAGTCAATAAGCATTGTAATGAACCCCAGTTTTCCGAGGAAAATTGGAGTTCATCTTAGTGCATTTCTTTCGTTTTGAATTTCCGTCTTTGAGAATATTTTTGATTCTCGAATATTCCGTGCGTTCATTCCGACAGGCAGAGTAAATGTAAAAAACCGCTTATCTGTATTTCACGTTGTTTTTCTTACATGCCGCTGAAGATTTCGACGTTTTTCATCTGTTGATATGCGATAAACCGGAGCTGACGACGTTTTTCATTCTTGTCGCATTCTGGAATTTTCAGATTTTTACCGTGAGAGGGGATATGCCTATAAAAGAAAATTTTCCCCCCGCGACGTTCACTTTTCGACTGTTACTTCAGTTCTTCGGCTGACTTTTGACTTTTACTTCGGTGCTTTCACTTCGCTTCAGTATTTTCGATTTTTCGCTTTCTAACGTGGTGACTTCTTTCATAGATTCAGTTAATTTTCGGTATTTCTTTCGCCGTTGAAGAATAATCATTTTGTGTTTGCATCAGTGCTTAGAGTTAATTTTTAGTTTTTCTTTTAAATCCTTTGAGTTTCGAGTGCTTGAAACAAAAGAGGTAGGTCCCCGTCTGTACCGTTCAGTTTCTTTGTTAGACCTACGCCGTTACTTCCTTAACTTTGACACTGCTGTACTGTATCGTTTTCTGTTGTATTTTATCGTTCTTTACCCTGTTGCGCGAAATAGACATTTTCTTCGCTGTCAGTCATGGCGTGTTATAACCCTTGGGGCAGCGAATAAAAGTCTCGAACAGATCCGCCCTAGCCCTTGGGGTACTGACGGGAAAGTTTCGTCAACCCCCCTGTCCGCGTTCCGCGTCATAAGTGTTAAATCCGAAATCGCTTCTTTTCTGTCAGTCATGGCGTGCTATAACCCTTGGGGCAGAGAATAAGAGATACCGCCCGTAGTCAGTGAAATCCCGTAGTTGCGTCAAAAATAGACATTTTCTTGGCTGTCAGTCATGGCGTGTTATAACCCTTGGGGCAGCGAATAAAAGTCTCGAACAGATCCGCCCTTATTGTGTTTCATTTCCGGAGAAATACAACTACATACCGATACCGTATAGCAAGTCCTTAGCATTCGTCAGTTCTGGTTGGCGCATTTTTATTGAACCGTTAATTTTTCACTACACCCGGTATAAATTTCATAAAGTGCTCGTGACCGGATAAGATTTCCCGAATGTATTTTCACTTATAGAATCACTCATATCTCACATATCTCCCTTGTACATATAACTAGTTTCCGAAGGTGTGAATAAACTTTTACATAATTCGATTTTGACTTCTTCGTTGTCGCTACTACCCTAGACAACACCGAGCTCTGTCTCCGGCTAGCAGCTACTCTGGTAGGTTTGCTATTCTTCCTATTGAAAAGAATAGCTGGCGCTCGAGATTAAGGTTTCTCCGAGTAAACCACGTTACAAAAATGGCGCCCGAGCAGGGACCGTGCAAAATCAAGTAGGAAACAACAGAGGTGAGAAACATTAACCGGACAGTGAGTGAATTCCCGAAACAGTGAGTAAAACCTAAGAACAGTGAGTAACTATTTCTTGAACCGAGAACTGTGAAAAATAAACTTGAACTGTGTTTTATTACCTGCCACTCTGTATTGAACTGTTATACTGTGAATTGAATTGGACTATATTCTGAAAATTTTCCTATTGTTGAAACCTATTGGAAATAATTTAATTAATTTGTGATTATTCCTTTTGCCGATTACTTTATTGAGTTATTGAAAACTGAACTGTTGTTGCGCCTTAATATCAGTGAAAATTATTTCCGATTTCTTATTATTTCTGATTTATTGAATTGAACTGTTTTAATTTCGTATTGAAGGTGAGTGAATTTCCGGACATTGAAAATTTATTGTCACAATTGGTAAAATTTAATAGGTTTTATTTACCTATCAGTTTAATAGTGAATCACCTATTACCCTGTTGATAACTTGTCTACCTGCAATTATTTTCTTTTGACCTGTACTGTTGAAACTTACCAATTATTTCTGATTTTTCTGAAAACTGAAATTCGATTATTGCGATTTATTTTCTGGATATTGAACTTGTTTGGAATTTAACCTGTGCGTTCTGGTGTGATTCGAATTTCGGGACATTTGCCGGACTATACGAAACGACTTGCGATTGTGTGCGGTATTTCTCGAATATTTTCGGACTTTAGTGAGACTGATTGACATTTTTTTTCGAGTGACGTTGGACTTGTAAAATTTTTGGTGTGATACATCGGGACTTAGATTGCTTTTAGTGCGCCGGGACTTGAACTTAGATTTTTTTCTGATACACCGGGACCAAGACTTTATTTTTTTTTTTTGGGGTTACACCGATACCCACTTCGAACTTAAGTGAGTAGGTTAGCTAACGATTAACTCACCGGGTTGGACTTAGAACTTAAACAGATTGTGAAAGACATACCGAGTGTGAAAGATTGGTGCGTTCTGAATCGGACTTAGTTGAAAATAATATGTCGAACATGGATGTAAACCGGTTACTCAGTGATGAACTTACATACGAATTACAACTGAGAGGGCAATCGATACCGGGTACTGTGATGACTAAACGGAGTCTACTACGACAAGTACTTCAGTCTAATGAACCTCTATTACCCCCAACGTCATTGAATCCCGCCTCGGAGATTGAGATTTGTCAAAATAAACTCACCGATCTAGTGGAATCCCTTCAGAACTTCAATCATGAGAATGCGGCTAACGAATTTTCGCGAATTTACACCCGATACACATTCAGGGAAGGCTGGACTTTATTGTTACTGCAGACACAGCACAGTTACAACTGGTTGGACAAATGAAGACAACTACTGCTAAGACATTGGAAACACTGGAGTAGCTACGTAAAAAGAGCAATCGTGAACAGCTGCAGACATCTAACCGACATCAGAAGTCTCTCTTGGATGTGGAGGTGCCCAGTTCACCTGGAGTGTCACCGATCCAACCGGCGAGGATGTCAAGGGTCGAAACATCACTTATCGACTTGGGAGATGGTGTCGATCCTCCTGTAGCAGTGGATGTCTCACGTACTGGTACACCTGTAAGGAATCCAACATTAGAACAGGTCATGAATGAGACAAGACAGACATGTACAGCATTACTGCGACAGTTACCAGCGATACCTCTCACACAGTCACAGGACTGTGAGACAACAACACCTGAATGTCCGACACAGGGTAGATGGATTAATTCTACACGAAGGGTGTCTTTTCCACACTTACCTGCACCTTGGATAAATCCTGACCGACCAGTCATCACAACACCTGCCAGATCAGAACCGGAGTCCCGATCAACAATACCGACTGTCCCTGTACACAAGTGGAACATTTCCTTTGATGGCACTGGAAGTGTGACCGGATTCCTTGAAGAAGTGGAGAGGCTGGCTGAATCCCGTAAAGTGTCCCTGGAACAAGTTTTTGAATCAGTTTATGAATTACTACGAAAGGATGCAAGGGATTGGTTTATTCCCAGGAGAAGTACTTTCGAGGACTGGGAGGATTTCAGCAACCAACTGAAAGAAGCGTTTCTGCCAGTTAACTATGAGGAGAATCTGTTGGAGGAAATGAAAAGACGAACACAAGGACCTGAAGAAAAGCTGCTTCTGTATGTTACCCGGATGCAGAACTTATTCCAGAAACTCACCTATACAAAACCATCCGAAGTGGAGCAGATCCGACTTATCCGACAGAGGTTGATCCCGCCCTTACAACAGGCCTTGGCCTTCCAGGAGACCAAGACGTATGATGAACTTCTCCGTAAAGGAAAAGTTTTTGAATTGGTCCAATGGCAGATGAGCCAGTACACCCGGCCACCCTCGGAACCGGGTTTCGTGGAGGAACCTCACCTAACGTGCACTCCCCGCCAACTGAACCGATATCAGGCGAGTTTTTCTGTGGATACCGGAGAACAGGTACAAACAACTGATCATAGGAAATCAATCCCGCCGACACCAGCCGGCCAGACACGACTTTCTCCGCCGGGGGAAAGCCGTCCAAAGCCACCCAGATCCAGAGAGTCAATAGTCCAGCAACAGGAATCACACCGTCCGACTTCTGGAGACAGGTCCGAAGGTCAATCCGGAACTTCAACACCGCCACCCCGCCGTCGAGCCGAAAATAGCCACGCTGACCGGACCGAATCATCATCAGGGAGGAGAGTGTCCTTCCAGACGCAGTGTTTACGATGTGGTGGATATGGCCACATGCGTCGAGAATGTCGCAGGCCACCGAAAATCTTCTGTTCTCGATGTCAGAGGGAGAACATTCTCTCACGAGATTGTCCCTGCCGTCCGGAAAACTAGACGGAGGTATGGAGAAGGAGTCGACCATATCTCCCAACACACTGACTCCCATGACATCGACTGCCTGGAACGATAACCGACCGCTTGTCGAAGTTAAGATAGCCGGGAAGTACTACAAAGCATTAATTGACACGGGAGCCACGAAGAGTTTCGTAAGTCGGAAAGTGGCAAAACAATGTGAAAGCAAGGGAATCACCGGACAACGTGTTGAGAATGGTTTCGTGGTGGTTGCAAACGGTCAACCCACGACAACACCCAAACTCTACACTACCGCCGTTCACCTGGCTGATTATTCCTTGTCCGACGTAAAATTTCTGTTGGTGCCTGATTTACCAGTTGACCTCATTCTAGGAATGGACGTATTAGGAAGGTTCAATTTTTCCATTAACCTCAGTACCGCGGACTGTTACCTGGAAGGTCGACTGATTGCCAAACCAACATCGAAAATTCAAGAAGCTGTTGAAGTGCAGGGCCGGAGAAAATCCCTGAATACATCTGCGGCCAACCCGTCACCTAAACCGTTACCGTCCGTAGATTCCGTATACCTGGCCGAAATAGAAACAACCCACTGCAAATGGTACAACAAGAAGTTACAGGAGGTGGAAAAAGACCCAGCAAATTTTCCTGACTACGCCGTTGAAAATGGAAAACTGTTACGACATTTCTGGGACTCATCCGACTTCACAGAAGATGGAACCGGCCAACCCTGGAAACTCTGTGTACCGACCGAACAGCGAACCGAAGTATTGAAGGAAAACCACGACTCAGAACTAGCAGATCACATGGGGATTGCTAAGACGATTGCACGGATAGCCAGAAATTATTACTGGCCAGGGATGTTTAGAGACATTGCGAAATACGTGAGGAACTGCACATCGTGCCAAAAGTACAAAGTTTCGCAACAGAAAACCCCTGGTAAGATGCAACCACACCGAATGGCGGATGCGCCGTTCAAAGAAGTATCCACGGACATAGTTGGACCATTGCCACGGTCAAAAAAGGGAAACTCCTACATCGTGGTAATGCAAGACCGGTTCACAAAGTGGGTAGAGTGTCGTCCGTTGCGGAAAGCCACCGCCAAAACTGTTTATTCGGCCCTCTACGAACAAGTCATACTGAAATATGGTTGCCCAAAACTAGTAATATCCGACAATGGAGTACAATTCGACAGCAGGCTATTCAAGAACAGTCTCCGAGAGCTGAACATTGCTCACCGTTTCACACCACCGTATACTCCTCAGTGCAATCCTGTAGAAAGAGCTAACCGTACCCTAAAGACCATGATAGCACAGTTTTGTGAAGCCGATCAACGAACTGTTCGATAGAAATAACCTGAGAAAGGAGGAAATCCGTTATTTTTCCGTTACCGAATATATATATTTTTTTCCGTTACCGACTATATTATTATTTTCCGTTTACCTGTTTATCTAAATAACTGTAGTTGCTCGACCAACCAGAACCAGTGCATCCAGACAGTCTGTCTCCAAGAATCAGCGGATAGAACCACCCCGGAAGAAGTTGAACAAAATCCGCATGTCAACCAGTAGGGAATTAGCCCTCCGTGCCTGTCCAAGATGTCGAGAACTCCGTGAGGCCAAGGACAATAGCAAGGAGAAATCACGTACAACTGAAACCCGTCACTAACCTCGTTATAACCGATTACACCGTAAAAATTCCGTTCAAATTCCGTACAGGCACCACCGTTGACTGAAATACTGTATCTACAGATTTTCATCCGTTCAGCATGCAATTATAAATCAAACCTGTTAAAACTGTCTGAAAAATCTGTTATTTCTGTAAGGAATACCAATAAAGGATACTGTTTCACATTTCAACTGAGTATATCCGTCTATTAATCCAATAGATCTAACCAATTTCTGTCCTGAACCGAATCGAAATTATTGTACCATCAATTTAACCCTGTTTACCTGAAGAAAACACCGTCTACCTGAAAACAGAATACAGAGAAAAACCGTTCCAAGAAGAAAAGTTGACCACGAGGAACGATGAAGATTGGAGAGTTTATTGTTAGAAATTACCCACCTGCAAGTCTCATGCCGGCTCCGAGAGTCCCAACGTCCGTATAGCCAGGTCGGAAGGGGTGAACCGGTCCATTGCGCCCCACGTACCGGAGGTTTTCCACCTGTTGCAGCTCCCACGAATCCTGGGTAACCTACAAAACCACGATGGAATTCAAACACCCGCCAAACACAGTTAAATTAGGTACTCACCGGAGGGATGAAGCATGGCACGCTTCCGACCAGCGATGAAGATGAATTTCCATATAGAGAGGGAGGATTTTCCACTGTTATACACCATTTATCCACGGAACGCTGAACAAAGTTCTTTGACAAGATGGCGGAGACCTGCGCCGAAATGACTGACGCTGACGTTTCTGCGTGCGCATTGGAACTACCATTCCAACCATAGAGAGGATAAGTACTTGATCGAGTTGTAAACTGGTCACGAGTATATCAGTGGCGCGCGCGAAAGTAAGATCATTATTTCTAGGGATAGATAGAGTCGTGAAATTAAACTCACTATTTCATCGTAAGTTAATTTCTTCCGAGCTGAGGAGGGTGTAATGAACCCCAGTTTTCTGAGGAAAATTGGAGTTCATCTTAGTGCATTTCTTTCGTTTTGAATTTCCGTCTTTGAGAATATTTTTGATTCTCGAATATTCCGTGCGTTCATTCCGACAGGCAGAGTAAATGTAAAAAACCGCTTATCTGTATTTCACGTTGTTTTTCTTACATGCCGCTGAAGATTTCGACGTTTTTCATCTGTTGATATGCGATAAACCGGAGCTGACGACGTTTTTCATTCTTGTCGCATTCTGGAATTTTCAGATTTTTACCGTGAGAGGGGATATGCCTATAAAAGAAAATTTTCCCCCCGCGACGGTCACTTTTCGACTGTTACTTCAGTTCTTCGGCTGACTTTTGACTTTTACTTCGGTGCTTTCACTTCGCTTCAGTATTTTCGATTTTTCGCTTTCTAACGTGGTGACTTCTTTCATAGATTCAGTTAATTTTCGGTATTTCTTTCGCCGTTGAAGAATAATCATTTTGTGTTTGCATCAGTGCTTAGAGTTAATTTTTTAGTTTTTCTTTTAAATCCTTTGAGTTTCGAGTGCTTGAAACAAAGGAGGTAGGTCCCCGTCTGTACCGTTCAGTTTCTTTGTTAGACCTACGCCGTTACTTCCTTAACTTTGACACTGCTGTACTGTATCGTTTTCTGTTGTATTTTATCGTTCTTTACCCTGTTGCGCGAAATAGACATTTTCTTCGCTGTCAGTCATGGCGTGTTATAACCCTTGGGGCAGCGAATAAAAGTCTCGAACAGATCCGCCCTAGCCCTTGGGGTACTGACGGGAAAGTTTCGTCAACCCCCCTGTCCGCGTTCCGCGTCATAATTGTTAAATCCGAAATCGCTTCTTTTCTGTCAGTCATGGCGTGCTATAACCCTTGGGGCAGAGAATAAGAGATACCGCCCGTAGTCAGTGAAATCCCGTAGTTGCGTCAAAAATAGACATTTTCTTGGCTGTCAGTCATGGCGTGTTATAACCCTTGGGGCAGCGAATAAAAGTCTCGAACAGATCCGCCCTTATTGTGTTTCATTTCCGGAGAAATACAACTACATACCGATACCGTATAGCAAGTCCTTAGCATTCGTCAGTTCTGGTTGGCGCATTTTTATTGAACCGTTAATTTTTCACTACACCCGGTATAAATTTCATAAAGTGCTCGTGACCGGATAAGATTTCCCGAATGTATTTTCACTTATAGAATCACTCATATCTCACATATCTCCCTTGTACATATAACTAGTTTCCGAAGGTGTGAATAAACTTTTACATAATTCGATTTTGACTTCTTCGTTGTCGCTACTACCCTAGACAACACCGAGCTCTGTCTCCGGCTAGCAGCTACTCTGGTAGGTTTGCTATTCTTCCTATTGAAAAGAATAGCTGGCGCTCGAGATTAAGGTTTCTCCGAGTAAACCACGTTACAGCATGTTCGTTTGTATTCCGCCTAATGAACAATTCACCTTGCAGTCATCGTTCACATTGAACACGTAGTCCACTTCGATCTTCTATTTCTTGGAGCCTTTATCGCTTTTCGAATTGGTTCCTATTAGGTCGAAGTCTTGCGCTTTTCTTTTAACTGGCTGGCTTCTCGATTTACAATATTGACGGAAATGTCCATCTTTTCCGCATCCGAAACATTTAATATCCCTTGCTGGACACTCCCTATCTTCAGACCTATGTTTGGAGCTTCCACACCTGTCGCAACTTTTTTTTCTGGAACCTATTCCCTTTTGTTGAATTCCAACTGTCCCTATTTATTTGTCGGCTTCCTTTGTTATGAATAGCGTTTACTTCATCACTCCCTTGTTTCTTAAATTCGTAATATTCCATTTGCTTGTTGACAATTTCCAGCGTGCTTGCTTCTGTTATAATCTTCTCGAGGGTTATACTATCACCAATAGTAATAGTTAAAATCTTCTTCCGTAAGTCCGTTGATGTGCACTTTTCCGTAATTTGGTCTATTAGGTGGTCATCTTTTCTATCGAAGTTGCATCGATCCGCTTGTTTTCTCAGTCTAACCAAAAATCTTTCAAAGTTTTCCCCTTCTTCTTGTTTTATTAGTCGAAACAGATGTCATTCGTAGACTCGATTTTGCTTCGGCAAAAAGAATTCGTCTAGTTTCTGAATGGCCACATCGAAAACATTCACACCTATTGCAACTTCTGCGTGGGCACCAGGCAAGTTGTAATATATCTCCTGTAGACCTGTCCCGCCTAAATGCAACAAAGTTGCTCTTCTTTTCGGTTGATCTTGTATCTCAGCAGCATCAAGATAAATGAGCAGGGCTCTCTTCCATTTTTCCCATCTACTTCCGATGGAGGCACCATCACCTTCTACATCCAACCCCTCTAAGGGCGGCAGAGAATTAGCCATAATGCTAAATCACGTTGAGGTAACCTGGAATTGAATCCAACTTACTTTTTTTTGTTCCCAATTTAATGGTGGTCTTAAGACCAATAACACCAATACAAGTGCTCAATATAAAATTTAAAATTCCCAATTTAATGGAGGTATTTTTCGATACCACGATATGTTTCCAATTTAATGGGGGCAACTTGCCAAACCACAATGTTTCCAATTTAATGGGGGCAAGTTGCCAAATCACAATGTTTCCAATTAAATGGGGGCAAGTTGCCACAAACATCTATTTTCCAAACAAATAGATCTAGTTTCAAATCATAGGTCAACTACGATTTTAGCAATGCATATTCCCAATTTAATGGAGGCAAGTTGCCACAACACATCTTTTTTCCAATTAAATGGAGGCAAGTTGCCACAACGCATTTTTTTCAATTAAATGGAGGCAAGTTGCCACATTTAACTTTTCTAATTTAATGGGGGCGGATCGCCATTGGTTAGTGTTGAAAAGATGATATTGTGTTAGGGCTGATTTCATGTAGTAGTATTCAGAAAGTTCGCTACCCCATTGAAATTATGTGTTGGAATATGTCGTGGTTTTCAATAAAAAGAAAATGGTTGATGACTTTGATATTATTTCTTTTTTTTTTATAACAATGGTGTTTACAATACCTGAACTTCCTTCACTAATCACACTAATTATTTTGCTTTTCACTCGTCGCCACTTGTAGAATTCACTTCTGTAGACACTGGCTCGGCAATATCCACGAACTAACTGCTAATCGTCGACTCTCACCTGCGTTTCTCGTCTTCTGACTCATAGCATTAGTCAGGAATACACGAGACAGTGTAATCGCGTACACTACAGATAAGAAACCCAGGTTGTAGGCAATCGGATGCACGAGTTAAGTCGAAAAATATTCCGGCAGTTTCCACCCCTTCATCTAGTGAGGAATGAACAAATTTTATAAACTCGCAGCAAGCACTTTGGGTGGATCTCCCAGCTCTGAAGCCATGCTCATGACTCGTCAGAATAGAAAACCGTGAAAGATAATCGTACATTCGACGATAGACAATCTTCTCGAATACTGTGGACAGCTGACTCAACATAAAGATCGGACGATACTTCACTAAGTTATCAGCTTTGTTTTTATTCTTATAAATAGGTTTGACCATAGCCAACTTCAGAACTGTTGGAAATTGACTTGACGAAAAAGAAGAGTTGATCAAATCTGCAAAGTACTCGACAATAAGAGGAGCGATATATTTGAGTGCCTTCGCAGTGATGTTGTCGGGTCCAGGCGCACCATCATTCTTCACGCCAGATACCACAGATACAATTTCTTCAGGGATAACAGGATAAAAATAGAAATTCTAAGTGACTAAATGGTGGTATCAGGATAAAAAAACGGGAAAATGATACTATGTCAGTTCTCCGACGTTTCGGAAATATATTTTTCCATCTTCAGGGATCTACAAGAAAATATGAAGCTTATAATGAAAAATTCCAAAAACAAACATGTAAATATATATAAAACAAGCAGTAATGACAGACTAAGACAATATTTTACACTTATTAGTAAAATATGTAACATTAAACAACATAAACATGGATACAGCTCAAAGAGTAAAAACAACATAAACAATCAGCCGCAATGTTTGAGATTTTCGTGAAACGTGAATGTACTTACAGACCAAACAATTGTATCCTCCCATTATCCTCTATATAAATAATATAATTTCCAAATCTCAAATATTTTGCATGGAAAGAAATTATCAGACCGCAGTAAAAAGTAAACAATGTTATTATTTCGAAAGATATACGTCTACACAACAGAGGTGGAACCAATTTAAGAGCTCTCGATCTCTTAGTTGGAAATACCCGAGCAAGTGTTTATATGTAAACGGGAGGAGATGAAAACTTTACAGAGTGTTTATTAATTCTCAATAAGGGAAAATATATTCGCCTTAAATGTTGGATATCCTATCTTGAATTAACTGAATTATTAACAGCTATTTGTGACATTGCTCACCTAATAGCGTTTTCTATTGGCGAAACTAGTGCTGCACTGGATCACAGAACCTCAAATATGAATTAGGATATCTTTAAATATATGCTCTATTTTTATAATATGCACTCAATGAGCACTAGTTTCACTAATGGAATATTCTATTACAGTGAATTCCATTGAAAGAACTAGCTTCATATCCTTTGGAATGATTCTAGTGACATCAAAATATGCACTCGCACTGCACTAGTTTTACCAATAGAAAACGCTATAAGGCTGTTTTTGGGTTGGAGATGGGCAAACGGACAGATCTCATGTGTTCCTGGACTCTCGATTTCAAATATTGCCCAGTTTCTCCTACATAAACACTAGAACAATCTAAACATCTTATCCTGTACACTATATCCGGAAGCATAGTAGTGGGTGTGGGATTCTTGATAGTACTGAAAAAAAGTATGTATTTTTGGAAGGCAATACATTTTGCGAAATATGCCCTTACTGCTGGCAATCTTTTTAGCCATCGCTTCGATGATTATATTCTTTTCTAGTAAGATTTTGGTAAACCGGTTATTTTTGTTCTGGAAACGAAGTGTTGTAACGGGTATATTAAGAATGAGAAGAGAAAAAAAATATTGCCCGTTGACAAAAGGTGACCAGCTAGCTCACAAGGGGATAGGTTCTTCATCCTCTGTTTAAATATAATCTGAAATGAAATGAAGGGGCGCCAGGTAATTTAAATGCCTGATCACCTAAAAATTTATGAAATTACCAAACGATAGTGGGCTTCTCTCTTTTATTTT
This sequence comes from Coccinella septempunctata, assembly GCF_907165205.1. Classification (NCBI taxonomy): domain Eukaryota; kingdom Metazoa; phylum Arthropoda; class Insecta; order Coleoptera; family Coccinellidae; genus Coccinella; species Coccinella septempunctata. Next base: position 27,476,982 of record NC_058195.1, read on the forward strand.
GAAGATGTGAACCAAGGAGGGAATTGAATTGAAATAGAAAAATTGACTAACCCTATATTACTAAATTTAATATTTACAACCAATCTGCTAAATTTATTTATCACTTACTCCTATGTTAAACTACCTAACCTCTAACTTATCTCTAAGGCCAAATATTAAATTGAAACGTTTTTGTAGCAATTAGATTCTGCACAATTTACAAAGTGTATATACAAAATTATCCCACTTGGGGTACTTATCCACTCCAATTAGTTGGGAGTATTTATCCATCCATTGTGAACCAATGATATCCAACCGGCCTTTTACAATGATGCAGTGATAAGCATACAAAAAATAAACCCTAAAACAATAGAAATTCTTGTCGACTCTCCTTTCTGAAGAACTTTAACTTACTCTTTATCTTAGCGGGGTTTGATATATTTGGATAACTTAAAAAAATCTCTTTTAAAGAGTTTTAATCAAGTTATACAACGAAAAACAGCTTGATTAATTACGAGAGTAGAAATTTAAGATCCCTTGATGACGGTTCGCTACCATACTTCGATATTTCTCTCTCAGTCACCAAATTCAGATTGATTCCGGTTTAAGAAACGTATGGAAAGGAGAATCAACAAAAAATTCAACGCATACGGCGCAATGTTGAATGCGCTGGAACTCTGACGTTCAAAACCCTAAATTTACCGCGAGAATTAAAACGTTACAGTGTTGGGTCAGAATCCAATCTTTCATATGTATCCGAGTCATTAAGTAGTGTCATACATTTTTCGAAATATTCCTCCCGGTTCATAATTACGGTGGTGTTTCCCTTATCAGTTTCCGAGATAACTATACGGTCTTTATTATTCTTAAGGAATGATTGAGTGTCCCTCGCATCTCGATACAAAGAAGAACTAAAAGATGTGGAACATTTATTGGAATTCAAAAAGTTAGTGATAGTGTTAACAACCCTCGCTCTGACCACATCCCGATACGCAATACTTGAATATATGAAATCGGTTCTGGTGAGCAACAATTATCCAACTCATTTGGTTGACAGAATGTTGGGAGAACCAGTAAAAGCTCCTCAAGCTTACATCCCTTCGTCCGGAGGGTCCACGCATCAAATTTTGAAATATGACACCCTTTTGTATGTCAGAGGTCTCTCAGAGAAACTCTCAAACATCATTAAGAGAGAAAATCTTAAGGTGTCATTTAGGAGCTCGAATACAATTGGGAAACTTTTTTTCAGTACCATCAAGAATCCCACACCCACTAGTATGCTTTCGTATATAGTGTACAGGATAAGATGTTCAGATTGTTCTAGTGTTTTGTAGGACAAACTGGGCGATATTTGAAATCGAGAGTCCAGGAACACATGAGATCTGTTCGTTTGCCCATCTCCAACCCAAAAACAGCCTTAGCTGAGCATTGCGTCAGCACGGGACATAGTTTCGACTTATAAAACGTTGAAATTCTAAATAGGGAACCCTACTTAATGAATCGACTAATGTATGAGATGTAACAAATAGCTGTTAATAATTCAGTTAATTCAAGATCGTATATCCAACATTTAAGAATATATTTTCTCTTATTGAGAATTAATAAACACCCTGTAAAGTTTTTCATCGCCTCCCGTTAACATATGAACGCTTGTTCGGTATTTCCATCTATTAGCGTTTTCTATTTGTAAAACTAGTGCAGTGCGAGTGCATATTTTGATGTAACTACAATCATTCCAATGCATCTGAAGCTAGTTTCACCACCGCAATTCGCTATAATAGCAAATTTTATTTGTAAAACGGGTGCGTATTGAGAGCATATTATAAAAACAGTGCAATAACTTCAAGATATCCTAATTCACATTTGATGTTCTGTGATCCATTGCAGCACTAGTTTCACCAATAGAAAACGCTATAATAAGAGATCGAGAGCTCTTGTACCTATTGGTTCCACCTCCGTTGTGTCGACGTATGTCTCTCGAAATAATAACACTGTTTACTTTTTACTGCGATAATTTCTTTCCATGCAAAATATTTGAGATTTGAAAATTATATTATTTATACAGAGGATAATGGGAGGATACAATTGTTTGGTCCGTAAGTACATTCACGTTTCACGTGAAATCTTAAACATTGCGGCTGATTGTTTATGTTGTTTTTACTCTTTGAGCTGTATCCATGTTTATGTTGTTTAATGTTACATATTTTGCACTGTAATTGCAAAATATTGTCTTAGTCTGTCATTCTTGCTTGTTTTATATATATTTACATGTTTTGTTTTTGGAATTTTTCATTATATGCTTCATATTTTCTTGTAGAGCCCTGAAGATGGAAAAATATATTTCCGAAACGTCGGCGAACTGACATAGTATCATTTTCCCGTTTTTTGATCCTGATACCACCATTTAATCACTTGGAAAATACAATTTTGGATCACCAATTTGAATTTTGAAGAATAGAAATTTTAAATCCACCATTTTCTGGGTGGTGCAAGAAGTCGAGATCGAATCTCCATATTCATTCAGTAAGGCAAGATCACCCATTATAGAGAAATAACTACCAAAAGCATTATCAACCTCCTTGGGATCTGTAATAAGCTCATCTTCGATAGTTAGTGTAATACCACTACCGCTACTGCGGTTTTTTTATAGGATTGGCTGACTCGGCCACAAGTTTTTCATTATAATTGCGTTTGGAACTTTTGAGGAGCCGATTATATTCCGCTTTAGCAACGCATCCTGGGATTTCAGGTTTCTATAAATCCAGTGAAGATTCCTCAAGTGATCTCTCGCCTGAAGTATTGAGGGACTTATCCAGTGAAGTTGTCAACAAGTCAACAAATTTTCGGAAGCTGGTGTCCACTGTATTGCAGGTATTCAATACTTGAAAGCTGTATTGGAAATCATGGAGGAAAGGTTCTCCAAGTTTGATTGGGACATCTTTCTGAAAGTTATGCGACCATTCTCAACCTTTAGCTCCCCATGGCAAAAATTATTGAGAATTATAGCTTTATGATCACTTATGAAGGGTTCACATACAGTCACTGAGATGTTGGACTGCTCAGCGTTAGAAGCTAGGTAGTCAACTCAACTGGATGAAGTTATCCCATGTTTATTAGTATATACCCTTCTAGGCTCCAAAGATCCTTTTAATAGTCCAAAAGAAACAAAAAGGTCGTCAATAAGTTTCTTCCAAGGGTCATTGACTCAAAGGTAGTCGATATTCAGATCGCCACATAAAAACAAAATCCGTGAAATAGAGGAGCAGTGCATTCCCACAGAGTATTTATCAATATTCAAGCGTTGCACTGTATATAGATGCACTGTATATAGATCGCACTACCTCCATGTTCGCGGCCAGGTCTACAGTAGAATGCAGCGATTTGATAACCAGGTAGAGTCATGTATCCAAAACGATCTGATGTGCACCAGTGTTCCACGATACTAACACAATCAGGCTCCTCAGAACTGAGGAAGAGTTCCACATTGTTGAAATTATTCCGAAGACTCTGGACGTTCAATTGTAAAACTTTCATAGATTTCTTTCTTATTAATCATAAACCGATTTCAAGCGAATAACCTGGTCATCATTGGTAATTACCAACAATAACCAACTGCATTCAAGCGCTTTTGGTCATTGTTGGTAATAATATCGTGACGTCATGAATTAGCCCTTCAACGTCATCATTTTGGACCGCAGATAACCAGAGATAACCATACTCGAGAGCTGGGTTAAAGTTCTGGTTATTGGAAAGGTGAGATTATCTTCTTCTTCTTCTTCTGTTTCTCAGACAAGCACTTGCACCAACAGCGGCCCCCTATCAGAGCAGGCTTGAATATGGGCTCAGCCTTTAGACTATGCACCCAGTTTCAGTAATGAACCATTAATTCCAGCGATCCAGGGTCCCGAGGGCGCAGGAGTCTTGTAGAACAACCCCAGGATCGGCACAACTTGAAGTTTCTTGGTGGTCATATTAAAGATCGTTTGTTTCTGTGGAACTCATTACATTATCACAACTGCTCACGTATTATGCTCTAGCACAAGGACTCTAAAGGTAGGGTTGATATAAGGAAGTACAAAGGGCCAACACATGCGAAGTCCAAGCTGACAAGCAAAAGCAAAGCGCTACAGTACTATCTCACACTCTACAACAAATTGCACAAGTAATTCCAACATATCTAAGTTGTTTGTAAATATAATATCATAGATATTAATTGGTAAGGGGAAGCCCCCCCTAGAGAGTTTGGTGTACATAAGTTCTATTTTCTCTTTGTGAAGCTCACAAGGAAGGAATATATGTGGTAGGTCGCCTAAGGCTCCGCAGTCACAGTTAGGAGATTCCCTTAAACCTATCCTATGCAAATGTGCTGGGGTAAGACAGTGGCCCGATCTAAGACGCAATATAGTGGTGATGAATCTTCTTGGTTTGTCTAGATTTGAATACCACGCTACACGGGGGAAGTTACCTTGATGTACGTAGGAACCATAAATTTTGCCCTTGTACTCACACAAGTCAAGGAAGTCACGAATCCAGAGGTCTCGGATGTATTTCCTGTATCCAGGCCATAAGATCTGAGGCCCAGCCGAAATGTCAGGCACGCTTTCAACATATCTACCCCCGTTAGCCAGTCTATCTGCCACATCATTATCATGAATATATGAGTGGCTAGGCACCCAAATGCAACTGACTGAATGACCTGCTGAGCTGGCAGTGTAAAAGAGTTGTCTTACTCTCATCAGAGCAATATCTGCATCAGAACAGAACCTGTTGGATTTCAGCGCTTCCAGCGCGCTGAGCGAATCTGAAACCACCAACACTCTTGATAAGTTTCGCTCCAGAGACTCGGAGATCGCTCGTCCAATGGCATATAATTCAGCATTGAAGATCGACCAGTAGTCTGGTAAACGACCAGAAATTTTTTTTCCCATTGAGGGAAAGTATACACCGTATCCCACTGAATCCGGATTAGAGGAAAGAGAGGCATCAGTAAAGACCAAAATATGCTGGGGAAACCGTTTGTTAATCAGCTCCAGAAAGTCTTGTTGATTGGTTAGTGCCGACTTTGGGAGTCCCGACTTGTAAACTTTTATTTGATGAATTCTCACCGCTAGTGGGGTTGATACAATTGGAATAGTGTGAGACCTGTGAACTCAAGTTTCCCCACTCAGCTCCCCAATTGCCTGGATATATGGAGGAACAGTGCCATTAAACCGATGTCTCTCAAGGTGGGACGTATCACCCATGAACTCCAGTACAGGATGATGTAACATCCTGAGCGCCTTGGTGACATACTTGTAGGCTAGCCAGCGACGTCTCAAGTGAAGGGGGATCTGAGAACTTTCAAAAAGCAGAATATTGGTTGGGGTAGACTTCAGCATGGAGAATATTGACCTGAAGATGGCATATTGAGCTCTATCGAGCTTCAGTAGTATTTCCCTAGAACATCGTCCATACACCAGACTACCATAGTGAATATGAGGGGCAGCCAGTACTTTATAGACCATTATAAGAGTGGATGGGTGTGCAGCCCATGATTTCCTGCACAGGGCTTTAACTATGTTATGTGCGCTGACCGTTTTACCAACAATCATCTCCACATGTTTCCGCCAACGAAGGTTTCCCTCTATCATCATGCCCAGATATTTATGTTCCTTCTTCCAAGGTATGTTAGATCCCAGTCTCATGACAGGGGGGCACCGAACCCCCCCAGACCTGGTAAATATCATCGCAGTGGATTTCTCTGGGGATAGAAATAGATTTCTAGAATTCATCCATTGATTAAGACTAACCAGTTCAGCAGACATCTACTCAGCCATCTGTACCAAATCCGTGCCACTGATCAGCACGCAGAAGTCATCCGCATACTTCAGAACTCGAACTCGCTTGGAGAGTACACCAGGTGGGACAATCGAATATAGATCATACATGGGAGGGGCCAGTCCTGACCCCTGTGACAACCCTACCATACATTTACCAGGGCCCAGAATTGTGCTGGTGGAAGATGACGCAATGAACAGGTGTCTCTGGGTTAGGAGCGCCAAAACTATGTTGGACCGAGGGAATCACATGATCGTAGGCCCCTTTAATATCTAGGAACACTGCAATTACTTTTTTCCCCTGAGCGAAGGCAGTATAAATGTAACCTGTCAAATAGGTGAAGCAATCATTTACTGAATAGCCTCTGCGGAATCCAAATGTGGGGCTAGTCTCACCAATTCTCTCTTCTATCTTATGTTCTATCCTGTTCTTTATCATAGGCTCCAGGATCTTGACAATATAAGGGGAGAGCGCTATAGGGCGGTAGCTTGATGATGAGTTGGGCAGTTTACCTTTTTTCAATATTGAGAGAATAAGGACGTTCTGAAAGTCCTCCGGAATTGAACCAGATCTCAAGCAATTGTTGTATATCTGTAAAAGGACACTTTTAGCTGAGGGTGGCAGGTGGATATACGTCAAGTAGCTGATCCCATCTAGTCCCGGCGTTGAGTCTTTCCTGTGGGATAGGGCATGTAAGAGTTCGTCCATAGAAAATGCTGATATCCATCCTAGTTGCAAAGGTCTTGGCGCGACCGTGACACCACCCTTGCTGAGATCTCGCAATATACCCAGGAGACAAGATTTTGATGGCGGAGCCTGGGAGACCTCAGATTGTTGTCCAGAGAATCGTTTGACCACTTTCCACATTCTACCAGATTTGCTGAAAGAAATGCTTTCTGTGAATTTTTTGAAAGAGGTCCTTTTTTTGAGCCTGATGATTTTCCTCGTCTGAGCTCTCACCTTTTTGAAATTGAGAAAGTTTTGCAGAGTAGGGTTATTTTTATATGTACGAAAAGCCATCCTTCTATCACTGATAGCTGCTGTGACTTCATCGTCCCACCAATGGATTTTGTATTGTGGGGGGGTGTTATTATACCTTTTCAGAAATGAGTTTTCTGCCGCCACGTTAATCATCTGTAATAAGTCCGTAGTATCAGAGATTGGATGTTGTGCCATATATTGTATGACCTCCTTCTGGTAAGTTGACCAGTTTTGTCCACTCGTGTTATATTTTCGGCAGAAAGGTGTTCCATGTCGATTTGTAGCTTGATTTAAATTGTTATCTTTTAATACAACCTATGTGGGGAAGTGATCACTCTGTGCGCAGTCAGGTATAACTGACCAATCACACGATATAGCTAACTCTGGGGAGCAGAGTGTTATATCCGGTGCGTTGGATTAGATCCAGGCGGAGTCAGTCTTGTGGGGGTGCCATCATTGAGTATCACCTATTCAGAGTCCTGCATTGAGACTTCTATAATTCCTCCATTATAATTTTTTATGCCAGATCCCCAAATGGGTTTCTGAGCATTGATATCTCCCATAATAATGAAAGGAAGAGGTAAGTTAGAACGAATGACCTGTAAATTCGACAATGTCAACTTTATGTCTGGGGGAACATAGATTGTTCCAATACACATGTCCAAAACCTCCACAAAAATTGCCTGGGCCCCACTGGACATGCCTTGTAGCTCCCCAGGAATGATCCTGTAGGGTATATGTGTTTTTATGGCCATGGCTACCCCACCATAGCCATCCAATCTGTCCTCTCTGATAACATAGAATCCTGGCAACTGACCGTTCAGATTTTACTTTAACCAAGTTTCATTTAATAGGATGATGTCTGGCCGATGGTCCTGGATAAGTACTCTTAGATCCAGCTGGTTTTGAAGGAAAGAATGTATGTTCCAGTGTATAATCTTGAATGGGGGAGCAAGTTAAAGGGAGCAATGAATTGGTGGACCTAAGGTCAGCAGAAATGGTCTATATCTCTTCCTCACCAGGAGTAATGGGAGTATTATCCCTACTCCCATCCGAGACATATTGTTCCACCTGCAGTTCCATACTTACATCTGGTATTGAATTATTAATTGCACTTTCTTGAGAATCTTCGTCGTATATTGTTAATGCTGTCTACTATTGTAATAGAGTTGGAGGAAGTTTGGGGAAGAGGATTTGTAACCTCTTTTATAACCTTTTTATAATTCGGGTTGACCTGGGCATCTGGAGCCGTAGGTCTCTTGAGAAAAGTTGGAGAGTAATTGATTAGAGCCCTCTCATGAGCAGCTCTATCATATCCCTGAGTTCTCTTTTTTTCTTTATTTTTTGGAGCAGGCTTGTTGGGTCCTCTGGCAACAGAAGCAAAGCTTCTGACGTTGTTGTTATTCGGACTAGAAGACTCGAAGGATGAAAAATTGGGTATTGACTTGGGAAACTCAGACGGGAGAGGTCCCAGCTGAGGTCTAGTGGCTGCATTTGCTTCATAAAGGGAGAGATTATGAACTACCATGATCTCGCGCATTTTTTGTTGTCTAATATACTCCCTGCAACTGCGGTCGTTGGATGGGTGTGGAGATTGACAGTGTACGCACTTGGAGGCGCTAGTACAATGTGTTTCAGAGTCATGTGAGCTCCCACAATTAATACCCCTAGAGGTGCCCCGACATTGGTTTTTTACATGCCCAAATCTTAAGCATTTGTGACATTGGATGACAGGGGGGATATATAGTTGTACCTCGGTTCTAATGCTGAAGAGTTCCAAATATTTTGGTAGAGTTGTTCCTTGAAATGTAACAAGACAGGTACCAGTTGGTACCTGGTGCTTGACACCTAGTGTGTCAGTTACCATACGATTAAACCTACGAACTCTAACTACAGGAGCCTCAGGCATCAACCCCTTACCACAAAGAATTAAATCGTCTTCATTTATCTCCGAGCCTATATCTCTTACTATACCCATGCATGTTACCATACGTGCAGGAATATATACATCAAACTTATCGCTAGGGATTGTGTGCTTATCAACAAACCAATTGGCCTGTTCAAAGGTAGTGAAGGAAACACCAATCCTCTTACGTCCTTTGCGACATATGTTCTTAATTTCAGTGTTGGCTCTATAATACGTTTGATGTAGGAGTTTGCCAATGTTCATTGGGTTAAGGTTTCCCACACTCTCTTGGACAGATTCAACAATAACACAATAAGGGCCTCTGTCATTAGAGGAATACCTGCAAGATATCCTGGGAATAATGGAAGCATTTGTTTTGTTCTTTTTAAGTTGTTGACTAAGGCCCTCAATGTGTACAATTAAATCACTGTCACCTACGTCAGTGGCAGTCTTCTTTAACAGATTCCATTCATCATTCAGGAGATTCAAATCGCCGCTGTTAGAATTTTCAATATCTAATAATACTTTCGAAGCTCTAGGGGAAAGGAATGGAGACACCCGGGGATTGCGAAGATTAAGGTTATACACGTGGAGTCACTTGTACAACTATATTAATTTAATTATATCAAAGCAAAAACTATATCAGCTAGGATAGTTGAGACACTCACCAAGGTTCAAAACACCTAAACAGAAGGATTTTTAAGTTTTTAAGGAAAAACCAAGAGCACTTAGATTGAGCACCAAATCAAGCTGAATCCAAATGTCAATCCGAAGTGAGGTTATAAGAAGAAAAAAGTAAATAAACAAGAACCATCTTTGGTTAGAAGTATGGAGGGTACCACTACCCTGTACCACGTTTATTTCTCATTTGGTTGTAGCATACTCAAGGGTGAGTACCACAAAAATATCGTGAGCAAAGTTAGTTGAAAATTTTAAAAATGGAGAATTATAGCTATCAGATAGTAGTCAATATAGAAGGGGAGGATAAAACAATTATTTTGCCTGATATGGGGACTGCCCAACTTTTATTGAATGGTAAATATTTTATTGGACGTAAATATGTAATATTCTAACACTCTTGGTATTTTGTTTTTTAAGATTCTGATGCAGCAAGGGAATTTTACTATTCTCAGATTTCTCAGCAATCTCAGCTTGCAGAGAATTGGGAGAGTGAAGGTATGTTGAAATAATAAAATTATGAATAACTAGCTGACCCGGCAAACGTTTTTTTGCCATATAAATAATTTCCATGTTGTATCATAAAAAAATAGAAATTAAAAATTTTGTCTAAAAAATGAAAAAAAAATTTAGGGGTGGACTACCCCTAACATTTAGGGGGATGAAAAATAGATGTTGGCCGATTCTCATAGATAGCTGACCCGGCAAACGTTGTTTTGCCATATAAATAATTTCCTAATGATTAAATTACTAAAATGGCTATTAAAAAATAGGGGTTGATCGTAGAAGGGTGAAAATTGAGGATTGTATGTATTTTTGTATGTTGTATCATAAAAAAATAGAAATTAAAAATTTTGTCTAAAAAATACAAAAAAAATTTAGGGGTGGACTACCCCTAACATTTAGGGGGATGAAAAATAGATGTTGGCCGATTCTCATAGATACCGGATAAGCACAAAAAATTTCATCAAAATCGGTCAAGCCGTTTCGGAGGAGTATGGTAACGAAAACTATGACACGAGAATTTTATATATTAGATTATCGAATTTACCGTATCAAAATGAAATTTTTCTTTATTTATAGCTTTTCAAACTCAGCAGCAATCTCAAGCATCGAATTTCGAAAAGCTTGCAGATAATTTGGAGAGTGGAGGTATGTTGAAATAATAAAATTATGAATAATTGAGGGGTTCAGAACTGAAGTGAACCAAGTCTATTCAGCCTGGTTTTGAGATGAATTGCTTAGAAGTTGTTTATCTCCAAAGTGACTTCTTTATTTATTATTATTCTTATGCAAGCATATGCTTACATTCTAATCTGTTGAAATCTAAAGAAGTCACTTTTGAATTAATTGGTGATAAACAACTTCTGAGCCATTCATCTCAAAACTAGGCTGAATGGAGTTGGTTCACTTCAGTTTTGAACCCCTCAATAAAATTATCGAATTTACCGTATCAAAATGAAATTTTTCTTTATTTATAGCTTTTCAAACAGAAGATGAATCTTTTTTCGAATGAGGAAGGTGTGATCTGGATTTAAAAAAAACCTGCAGACAACGATATTGCCGCCACACATCTCATGTTGAGATTGAGAGAAGATAAAAAGGAGCAATTCAATAATAAAAAAAACAACAAGAGGCAGTTATGGGCTGCGATAGCTGAAGAGCTAATGAAGAACCAATTCATGTTGGGGGCGAATGGCGGTGAAAGATGCCGCCAAAAATTCGCCAATCCAACCAAGTCATATTTGAAATCTATACGGAACCAAAAGACAACAGGGGCAGCTTACATGGAGCATCCTCCATTTTTTGAGGAAGTCCACTCAATTTTAGGTCAGTATTCATCACTAAGAGATTTTGAAATTTTCTGATTTTTAATTTTGCATTGAATGGTGTTTAGGTGAGAAGCCTAAAACTCAACCGAAACATTTAGTGGACAGCTTGGAGGATGAGCCCATGCCAGAGGCCCCTATGCCCGTGCAAGAAGCGCCAATAATGGAAGAGGGCGCTTCTTGCAGCTACAACACTAGAACTGAACCGTCCATAACTGACCGGTTCAAAAACCTGAGGGATACTCCTACCTACAGAACTAATAAAGGGGATCTGGTTCTACAGGAGTTGAGGAGCCACCAGGAGGGACAAAAAAGATAATTCGACGTCCTTGCTGCTCACTTAAAAAAAACAGAGGAGCAGAGGGAGAAGCTCCTCAATATTATGGAGCAATTTTTTACAAGAAAGAAGAAGAGGCAGGAAGAAGATTCTGATGGAGAATAAAGGGGCCTTTTCCTCTTTCTGAAAATTTGTGTATATTTTTGTTTTGTTTTTATTTATTTTATGTATTTAATAAAGTTCTTTTTTAATGTAAATATTATGTTATTCTTGAATTTCAGTGATATTTTCTTCATTCTTTTTTTTTTGGTTTTGTAAGCTAGTGTGAACACAAATTAAACTTAGCTTGTGCGTATTTTTAAAGTGTTCACATTTATGAAAGGTCTGAAGTAAAAGACATGAAATAGAGGTTTATAGAATTTAAGTATGTGAAACCATAGACTTTGATGTTGAACTCAAAGAAGGAGGCATTTTTGTTCACACATTATTGGCTGATAGCTGAGCATTCACTCCTTTTTACAGAATTGTTCGTAGGTTTCTACAGAACTTATGTTTTAATCAAGAATACAGTTGATTTGGCGATTTCATATTTTTTTGAAAGCAATGTTATGATGCCTTCTGTGATCTTCTAAGATCTTGGATTTTTCATAAACGCTCAAAAACTTCTTATTTTTAGCCATTTCAACAAATTCATATTGAAAGACATTTCTCTCTGTGGAAGGAAATCGTAAAAAATAATTCCATTTATTGCTGCACATTTCTTTTATATATGTTAAAATATGAATTGGACTGATGATGTATCTTTCCTGAATTTGGTATGAGGGGTTCAAAAAATACATGAAATCTAGAGAAGCACTAATTTACTGAGAAATATATAATAAGAATCATATAATATATATAATAGTAATCTATGTAAAAAATTCAATGTGTTGCATACAATATTTTTTCTGCAGCCATAATCGCTAGTCCTTGTCATTTGAAAACAAAAGAAATATACACCAATGTAACATGACAAACACTGTCATAATTAGATACAAAGTTCATGTTATTGTCAAACAAATCGTCCCAAAAAACTTCTTTCGATACTGTTTTTGTAAAGTGTTACTTTCCATTCAATAAATCATACCAGAAGTTTCATTCTCCAGACTACAGCAGAAAAATTCATTACATCAAAAACTGTTTGCGATTACATCTCTTTTCACCCTACCCTCTTGCTGATCTTCCTCCTCTTGATAATTCAATATTCTATCAGCACATTCTATGGGAGCCTCTTCATCCCATCCTTATTAATCAAACAAAAATTATGGAGAACACAGCTTGCTGTGATGATTTCAACCGTTTCACATATATTATACACATTCATATATTGCAGTCGTCTCCATCTTCCCTTCAATAATCCAAAGGCATGTTCGATCTTCACTCTGTCTGCACTCAAGATATAATTATGTTTTTTTTGTTTCCTCGTAAGATTATTTCCTTTATAAGGCGTCATGAGCCAACTTCTCAGTCCGAAGGCACTGACCCCTCTTAGATGAAAATTTTCATCAAAAAACTTCTGCGGACCATGTGACTCAATTTGATGATATAGTGAAGAATTTTGAAACACCTAGAAATTATTAATTTCATTGTTATCCATAGTTTGAATAATATTAATGTGTGATTTATGCCTATTCACATCAACTTATTCAAGACATACTTGACATTAAAAGGCTTACTGATTTCTATAGCAGTTAACAAAGCAATAACTGAAATAATTCATACCCGGGAATCATGTGCAGATCCTGGAAATCCAACGAATATGTAAGTGAAGAAACAATTTCCATCGCATATATTTTTTTTATTTATTTATAAATTTGCCGCTTCGACATCGAGGTCATTAGCGGTAATGGTACAGTTTAGTAAGATTCACTGTATTTAGATACAATTCTCAGAAGTACTGTTCAATTACATAGTTTCGGTATTAATCAAATTTTGACATTGATGTTCTTTATGAAATCCAAGGTGTTTAGGGATAATGGAGAATTTATTCTCAGGGCCTTCTTCATTGATTCGCTGACATTGAAATGGTTCCTTTGGGGTAGGTATAATTGGCAATCGATTAGGATATGTTGTACAGTGATATCAGCATCACATGTAGCACATCTTGGGACATCTTCCTTCACAAGGAGGTGGTTGTGTGTAACCCTAGTGTGTCCTATTCGAAGACGCCTAAATATCACAAGGTCTCTCCTTTTTGTGATTGTGACTGAGGGTGATACGTAAGTTGTTGAGGGGTCGATGAGCGCTAACTTTGATCTTTGATTTTGCCAAATATTTTCCCATTTGTTTCTTATGTAAGTTTTATATTTATTGCTGAGGTCATAGGTGGTCATGATCGCTATTTCCTGCCCCTCGAAACTTGCTTCTTTTGCTGCTCTGTCTGCTTCCTCATTTCCAGCAATACCACAATGAGATGGAACCCAAATTAGACGACAAATATTGTGTTCCTGGTCAATGGAAGTGAAAAGATCTTTTATGTTGTTGACGATAGGGTTTTTGCTGTAAATTTCTAGAATTGCTTGGATGGCGCTTAGTGAGTCGGTGCATATTATGGAGTGTGTAATTTTCGTTTTTTTTACGTATTCGAGTGCTTGCAGTATAGCTATCAGTTCCGCTGTGAAAATACTACAGTCCGAAGGTAGTTTGATTTTTTTTAGGTCCCCTATTGGTGAGATAGGCACATCCTACTCTTCCGGTTGACTTGGAAGCGTCTGTGTAGATAATTTCATCGTAATTGAATTCGGATATTATTTCGAGGAATTTTTGTTGAAACTCAGCTGGCACGGTTTCGTTCTTTTTGTAGGATGTGAGTGTTATATTGATGTCGATCTTCCTACTAGTCCATGGTGGGTGTTTAGGAGGTTTTAAGCTCAGAGTGTCAGGGAAATTTGAATCTGATATAAGGTTGACTTGATGATAAAAAGGTGATCTAATTTTCGGTTGGTTATTGTAGAGTTCTCTATACTTCTGCCCATAAATTTGGCTTTGTAGGGGGTTTTGTTTATCTGCGGATATCCTTGCCGCATATGTCATCTGTAGCATCTGTCTTCGAAGGAAAAGTGGTAGTTCGCCAGTTTCTTTGCATAAACTTTGTGAAGGACTTGTTATAAAAGCACCTGTAGCTATTCGGAGGGCGGTATTTTGTACAACATTTAGACTTTTCAGTAAAGTTTTGATAGCTGTTGCATATATTATTGAACCATAGTCAAGTTTCGATCTTATCAGTGTTCGGTATATGGTTAGAAGGGTTTTCTCATCAGCTCCCCAGGTATTATTTGCCAAAACTTTCATTATGTTCATCCGCTTAATACAGTCTGATTTTAATTGTTTGATGTGTTCATGCCATGTCAATTTATAGTCGAATGTCATTCCGAGAAATGTGTGGTGGTTTACATTTTGTAGAGAGGTGTTGAAAAGTCGTAGCTGACATGGTACAAGGCGTTTTCTGGTAAATTTCATTACTTTCGTTTTTGTTGGTGAAAAGTTGAAACCAGATATTTTAGACCATTCCTCCAATTTCCTTATAGCTGCTTGAAGAAGCCTTGTGCTGGTATGTGAGTTACAACCACGACACATGATGAGGAGATCATCTGCGTAAATTGATGCTTTAATCGGTGGACCAATATGGCTTGAAATGTCATTTATCGCTATTAGGAAAAGCGTTGTACTCAATACTGAACCTCGTGGTAAACCATTTCGTAGTCTGTGCACTGTGGACCATGTATTACCTACTTTGACTCGAAAAGTTCTATTGCTTATGAAGTGTAATATATTACCGTCAATATTCCATTCCTTTAAAATTTTTAGTATGCGAAGTCGCCATGTAGTATCAAAAGCTTTGACAATGTCAAAGAACACCGAGATCAGTTCCTGCTTGTTTGCAAATGCATCTAGTATTTCGGTATGTAGTTGTATTAAGTTTTCGGTGGTTGATCTGTATTTACGGAAACCACTTTGATATTTTGAGATTAGTTTGTTTTTTCAAGATAATGGCAAAGTCGTTTATTGATTATTCTTTCTATTAATTTGCACATTGTGCAAGTTAGTGAAATGGGACGATAATTGTTTGGATCAGTCGAGTTTTTATCTGACTTTTGGATGGGTAGGATAATGGCTTCTCTCCATTTATCGACGAAAGTGTGCTCTAACCATATTCTATTGTAGAGTGTCAGTAAAGTTTCCTTAGCAGATAGTGGAAGATGTTTGAGAAAAATGCTTGGTATTTGGTCACATCCAGGGGCGGTATTTTTGCTGATATCTATTGCGTACTCAAGTTCATTTAATGTGATAGGCTGGTTGATTGAGCTTCGATCAGTATCCTTTATTTCTATGTGTTCTGTAGACTCTTTCCGATGTTTGTATTGAAGGAATTCCGGGCTGTAATTTGAGTCAGAAGAATATTGTTCGAAATGCTCAGCTAATAATTCTGCTATTTCAGACTCATCTGTTATGATGTTATTTCCATTTTTGAGTGCTCTGATTTCATGATTACGCCTTTTACCTTTGATCGCATTTATTTTATTCCAGACTTCTTTGATATTGACGCTACTAGTGTGTTGCGAGACAAAATCCTGCCAGGATCTTTTCTTACTTGCTTTAAGGACTCTATGTGTTGAGGCTCTTTGTTTTTTGAATTCTACTAGGTTTTCTAAGCAATTTTTCCTCTTCAGTTTATATAGGGCGCGTTTACACCATTTGACCTGTTCTTCACAATTGGAATTCCACCAAGATGTAAATTTATTTCTCCTCGATATTTTCCTTCTTCCGACGAATTGGTCTGCGGCATCCTTGATTATTCTAGAGAAGTCCTCAATAGTCGTAGTAATATTGTCATTAATTGAGAAAGAGGTCATTTTTTCTTCTATATAACCTGAGTAGGACACCCAGTCAGCTTTATTTATTTGCCAACTTTCACTAACAACGGTGTTCATGTTATTCAAGTGGTGTGTTATTTTGATTGGGAAATGATCGCTATCGTACAAACTGTCCAGGACATTCTAGTCTAGGGAAGGGTCGATGCTAGGGTCCGACAGGTCCCTAAGGTAAGGGTCAATGCAAGAGAATGTTCCATTAGATTCATTGAAGTGAGTATAGTCACCAGTGTTATGTATGATGAATTCGGTGTTGGTCAGGATGTTCTCCATAATTTTACCCTTTTTGTCAACGTTTAGGGATCCCCATATTGGATTATGAGCATTGAAGTCTCCAAGTAGAATAAAGGGTTTGGGAAGTTGTTTGATCACTTCGTTGATTTCTGCCTCTTGAAGATCGTGCTTTGGTGGAATATACAGGGTGTCCGGAGAGTAACTGTACATACTCATACCAGAGATAGAGTTGGACTAGCTGATTACGGATTGACTATAAAAAATTAATTTCTGGATTTCCCTAAAAAGCTACAGGGTGATTTTCCAACTTCATGGAAATACTTAGACCATCATAAAATCCAAACTTATTGACGTATATTATTGAAACTCAGGAGGTTCTTGACACATGCTAAGGTTGAGTCAGAAAGATATCAATTATTCCATTATTCCAGGGCCGGACTCATTAATCTCCATTTAAAATATTCAGGGTAAAGAAAACACTTTGTATTTCGAATTACAAATAATTGATTAGCTTTTTAGAAAGAAGCTAAATTATGCTTCAATTTTTGGTACCGCTCAAAGTTGTCACATCAACAATTATTTTTTTATGAATTTTTTAATTTGGATAAAGTTCGAAAATTGCAATTTATTTACCTGAACAGGACATAGTCATCTTGTGCAGGTCGAAAATAAATAATAAATTTTCTTAAAAAAGTCACTGAAGGTGAAGAAGACTATAATAATTTGTTGATATACTGGGTGGCCACCCCAGACGCGGATTTCACTTTGGGGGGGAAATGAAGGTATTCTGAAAAAAAAAATGGTGATGTGTATAGGGTATACAGAAGCATATTTCAGAATTCGAAAGGCTGTATCCAATTTGAAAATTCGGCAAGAGAAATGTATACAAGCTGATGGTTTTTATTTCGAACCACTTTTGAAATATCGTTGACTCAGCAATTCATTCGTTCCTATTTTTATTTTTATTAGGTACTCTTTACTGTATAGTGTATTTTAGTTTTTTTCATTTGTTATTGTTTCGTTATTGAAGTGCTTATAAAAGCTCTGAACTTTTTTGTTAATCTTCTACTAATACATTCGCATTTTATATTCAAACATGAGATTTTCAATTCTCTTCATGGTGAAAAATTCAAATTTTCGAACTTTATCCAAATTCAAAAATTCATAAAAGAATAATTCTTGATGTGACAACTTTGAGTGATACCGAGAATTGAAGCATAATTCAGCTTCTTCCTAAAAAACGAATCAATTATTTGTAATTTGAAATACAAAGTGATTTTTTTGCCCTGAATACTTTAAATGAATATTAATGAGTCCGGCCCTGGAATAATGAAATAATTGATATCTTTCTGACTTGACCTTAGCATGTGTCAATAACCTCCCAAGTTTCAATAATATCCGTCAATAAGTTTGGATTTTATGATGATCTAAGTATTTCCATGAAGTTGGAAAATCACCCTGTAGCTTTCTAGGGAAATCCAGAAATTAATTTTTTATAGTCAATCCGTAACCAGCTAGTCCAACTCTATCTCTGGTAAGAGTATGTACAGTTATTCCCCGGACACCCTGTATATATATATATATTACATACAGAAATTTTAGCTGGGGTCCACACTGAGACTGCAGTGGTTTCAAGATTGGTTGTGAGAGTAATCTGTTCGCTGTGATATTGGTTTTTGATGAAGGTAGCAACACCGCCACTAGCTTTGTTTGCATTAGGTCTATTTAAATTATTAACTTGATAATTTTTAAGTTTTGGTTTTTTATTGTCCTTTAATTTGATTTCCTGGAGGCATAGGATGTCGGGTTGATATTTATCGAGTAATTCTTGAATTCTTTCCAACCGTGGCAGTTCCATTGGATTATGGTGAACATGGAAAATTTAATTACATTGTTCCTCAGTTATTACCGTGTTTGATACCTGGAGAAGGTCTTGAAGTTGAAGTTGAAGTTGGCTCTTCAGACTTTTCAGTATTTTCGTGCATTTAATCTTGATAGTTCTGGTTGGCAAATGGGGATCTACAATTTTTACTGCTCTAGACAAAATATCTTGTCATCTATCTTTTTTTTATTATATCTATAGCAACTGTACTCTTGATACTGTGATCTCGCATTAGAAAACGGAACATTCTCCCACCTTGCTATTTTATAAACTTTCATGAAATAGCAACATTCGTTTGAACAATTAAAAACTGCAAATGACAAAGTTAACCCGAACATTTTTTGACTGTTTGACAACCTTTTCGAGTTCTGAATATTCGACTCAAAATGTTATCTGCTCTTTCTGATACCTGAGTTTCATGCTCTTTATCTTTGATATTGGATATTTCTGTTTCTTCCTCATACGAGTCTAATTCTAATGGAAAAATTCTTTGAACTGACCGAAGAATTTCTCCTGCACTTGTACGTAAACGTACCAATCTTACCGAACCATCTCTACCAGGAAATAATTCCGTAACACAAGCTAATGGCCGATCTCCTCTTTTGGAATTATCATATCCAACCAATACAACCTCTCCAACTTTTAACTGTCTCACGGTTTGTGTTTTGAAACGATGTTTCAATTGACCAAGATACTCAATTCGAAACCTTTTCCTCAGTTGTTCACCTAACTTTTGCCTGTATTTTGCACGTCTGGTCAATTTACTACATTCGACAACATCGCAATCGTTAATACCAATTTCCTTTATATCTTGAATGAACATAGCTGGAGTCAAAGGACATAAATCGTCAACAGAATCAGACAAAAAAGTTATAGGTCTACTATTAATTACTGCTTCACAATCACACAATACTGTAAACATTTCTTCGAAGTTCAAAGAAGCCTTTCCTAGAGTTCTACGTAATAAATTTTTCAATATACGAATCAACCTTTCCCAAAATCCACCCCACCAAGGAGCAGCTGGAGGATTAAACTTCCATATGATCCTCACCAAAGAACAAAATTTTGTCACAATGGACCAATCCAAACTCTTGAACATATTATAAGCTCCTACAAAATTAGTCCCATTGTCAGAATAAATAATTTTTGGACGACCCCTTCTAGCAATAAAACGACGAAGAGATTGTATGAATATTTCGGTCGAAAGAGATGTCAACAATTCCAGGTGAATTGCTCGATATACGGCAGAGGTGAAAACAGCAATCCAAGCTTTCCGGCCGTCTCTCAAATGGACAGGTCCAGTTAGATCAATTCCGATCACCTCAAAAACCGAAACATCCCTAACACGATCTTCAGGTAGTGCACTAGGTAGTGTTTCCAATCTTTTACTCATAAACCTTTTACATATCACACATTTGAAAATAACCGATCTCACCGTTTTACGTCCACCAATAATCCAATATTTTTCTCTCAGCCGACACAACAATCCTTGAACACCTACGTGGCAAGCTCTTTCATGTTCTTCACGTATCAATCTCACTACTAAGGGATGCTTGGGAAGAACAATTGGATACCGAAAGTCAAAACTATCTTCAAGATTTACCAACTTAGTTCTTATTCTCAAAACACCCGATTCATCCTTAAAAGGAAACAAACTCTTAATAGAATCATTCAAAGTACTAAATGAATCATGCTGAATCAATCTAAAAATAACTAATTCTGCATCCTTTATCTCTTCAACTGACAAAAATCCACAATGTTTATCGTTAGGGTACTTACAATTATGAAGGAATCGTCTAATCCACCCCAACATGTAGACTGTTTTGTGGAATACTGAAAAATATTTATAATACCAGTCATCAGTATGGCTATTAACAACGCAAGAAATGGTAAACTTTTTCTTCTCTCGTGCTACTGACTCCTCGTCATAGCAGAAACTATCTGTTGGCCAATAACTTGCTGAATATCTCAACCATTCAGGTCCCTCCCACCATGCAGAATCTAACAATTTTTTAGCTGTGCATCCTCTGGAAGGTAAGTCAGCAGGATTCATAGACCCTGGAACAAATCTCCATTGTTCCTTCGAAGAAACTTCCAAAATTTCATCGACTCTGTTTCGAACGAATATAGCCCACTGTTGGTCTTGTCTAATCCAACCCAATACTGTAGAAGAATCTGTCCAAGAATAATATTCAGCATCATGGAAAACATTCGATTCATAATAATTTCTAACTAGATGCGATCCAATCGTAGCCGCAATGAGTTCTAAACGCGGTATAGACATCTTTTTCAAAGGAGCAACTTTGGACTTAGCTTGAAGCAACTGAACAAAAACGCCCGATTCCGTCTGAATTCGCAAGAAGGAAACAGCAGCATAAGAAGATTGAGATGCATCACAAAATGTATGAATTTCTAGTTTCAACCATCTGCTATTCTTGTAAGCTGAAAAGTATCGAGGGATTCTTATTGAAGACAAATATGATATTCCTTCGAACCACTTCAGAAATTCACTCTTGATCGATCCATCCAACTCATCATCCCAACCAATTTTCTCTTTCCATGTGAGCTGTAACAACAATTTGGGGTAAACAGTTACGGGACAAGTAAAACCAATAGGGTCAAATACTCTATGTGCTATCGATAAAATAGTTCTTTTAGTTATTTTCTCAAACTTCAGATTGCCCCAGCTACTGGAATTTATGGCTAATGTATCTTCCTCTCTATCCCATAGTAAACCAAGTACATTAGTAGTTGTTAAATACAAGAAACAAATCTGAATCAATGTTAAATACAAGGAATGTTTGAATTTCTAATCGACGTATGTCTCTTTATTTTTATTTTTACAATCTGTCTAAAATAACTATCATAGCCCGCTCTCCTAGAAAAACCCCCTAGCAACTCAAATTATTTGAAAAAGAAGTATCTTGACGACGCGACGTAACATTCTTCCCCTCGCAGTTCAGTAGTTAGGTCTGTTCTATCACTCTCGCTAATTTTGTTACGGGTCGTTTTAAAATTCCATTCTTGGTTTTGACGTTGGCTACTCTTATTCGAACGTCTGGACCAGGAAAAACTTCTTCAACTCTGCCTAATTTCCAAGAGTTTCTCAAGACATTATCTTCAATTATTATAACAATATCTCCCTTCGTGATTGGTTTACTATCATTACACCATACATTTCTCTTGGTCAGTCTTGGTAAGTACTCCTTCATCCATCTTTTCCAGTACTCATTTGTAATTCTTTGTACTTTCCTCCATTCTCGTTTCAATTCTATATTTCCCATTTCTCCAAAACAATCACCATTGGAGGTTCCAAGGAGGAAATGATTTGGCGTCAAAGCTTCCCAGTCATCTGGATCATTAGAGACTTTAGTAATTGGTCTAGTGTTGATCATGTTCTCAATTTCAGCAAAGAGTGTCAACAATAGTTCGTCTTTTAACCTTTGTGTCGCTAAAATGACATGAAAGGTTTTTTTAACGGAACGAATAAGTCGTTCCCATACTCCCCCCATGTGAGGAGCTGCAGGTGGAATGTTCTTCCATTCGATTTCTTTTAGCTGCATATCGTTTTCAACTTTATTTTGGTCAATGTTTCTAATAGCTCTTTTTAATTCATCCATAGCTCCATGTAGATTTGTACCATTGTCCGAAAAAATTGTTTTTGGTCGTCCTCGTCTTGCTATGAACCTTCTCAACGCCATGATTGTTGAGTCTGTAGAAAGGGAATGGGTTACTTCGAGATGGACTGCTCGGATCGTCAAACAAGTGAATAAAACTCCCCATCTCTTTTCGTGTCTTCTACCAACTGTTACAGTTAGAGGTCCGAAGTAGTCAATTCCAGTAAATGTAAAGGGTTTCACTCTGGGTGTTAATCTTTCTACTGGCAGCTGTCCCATCACCGGTACTTGCGGTTTAGCTCTCCTTATTCTACAAAATTGACAGCTGGCAAAGACTGATTTAACAGCTGAGCGACCGTCTATGATCCAATAATTTTGCCTTAATTCATTGAGAACTAATTCAATTCCTTGGTGTCCGTATTTTTCATGATAATGCTGTATCAGGAGACGTGTGAAGGGGTGCTTATTTGGTAATATTATTGGATGCTTTGCAGATTCTTTCATGAAAGGTGCCAAATTAGTTCTTCCCTGAATCACTAGAATACCTCTACTATCGATCATGGGCATAAGTTTGCGAAGTCTACTTTGTCCTTCAGTTTTTTGTCTTCGTTGTATTTCCATGATTTCACCGTAGAAACTTTCTTTTTGGCACTGTCTAATCCAGAAAACCTCAGCTTCTTGAATGTCATCAAGTTTCAGCGCTTTTTCGATTCTGCTATCCAAAGATATTGAGTTCCTTAGTATTTTAATGAACTTTAAAACTCTAGCAGTGGTTCTTATTAATTTGATCCATTTAGAGAATCTTTTTATATCTGGTAGTGCAGATTGATCTTGAAAGATGGTCAAAACGCAATTTTCAAATTCTTCCTTGTTTCCACTGGAAGGATTCCGAGAAAAATTTTTTGTTGGCCATTTTGTCTTGTCTTTTTGGAGTAAGAACGTCGGCCCTAGGAACCAATTTTCGAAATTTATAGAGTTACTACCATCTTCATTGTATGTCCTTGTAGCTAGATCGGCAATGTTGAGTTTCGTTGGTATCCAATTCCATTCTTTTGTCTCGGACGATTCCTGAATTTCTCCAACTCTATGCGATTCAAATTGTCCCAACTGTCTTCCATCGCTACAAATCCAATAGAGCACTGTAGACGAGTCTGTCCAAAAATATGTTTGATTAATTTTAATATCAAGTTCGTTCTTGAGTGTCTTCGCTATTCTGGTTCCCATTACTGCTGCTTGTAATTCTAGCCTAGGAATAGATATGGGTTTGGTTGGAGAAACCCTGGCTTTGGCAAATACAAATGAAATGTCTATGCCGCAAGCATGTATTATTCGCAAATATGCAACAGCTGCAAACGCTTTTTTGCTGCTATCACAAAAGACATGCAATTCGATACTTTCAGCTACAGGAATTTTAAGGGAATAACACCGCGGAATTTTTAAACTGATCACTTTTTGTAGATCTGCTAGCCATAATAACCATGTTTTATATATGTCATCATCTATGAAGTCATCCCATCCAATGCCACTTCGCCAAATATCTTGGACCAAAATCCTGCCTCGAATAATGAAGTTCACAAGAAAACCGAGTGGATCAAAAACAGACATTATTATTCTCAGCACATGTCGTTTCGTAGGTCTCTCTCGATTCTGTTCAGGATGGAAATTCAACTTGAAAACGAGTTTATCTTCAGCTGAGCTCCATGACAGTCCTAGAACTCTTTGCAGAGACATCTCCATATCAAGGTTCAGATCTTTATTTAGATTTTCATCGAAGGACATCATTTTCATCAGTTCTTTTGAATTGGTAGTCCAATTCACCAATTCGAAACCCGCTTCAGATTGTGTTCTGCTTACTTCTGTTATAAGATTGTATGCTTCTAGAGGAGAATCAACACAGTCCAAATAATCATCAACATAGTGACGTCTGGTTATTGCTTCTATTACTCTCTCCGATGTTCCAACTTGACGAGCATTGCAATTTTTTACATATTGGGCACAAGTGGGGAGCACGTAGCACCAAATGTCATGACCTGCATCTGATATACATCACAATGTCGATTTGTTTCACCGTTTCTCCACAAAAACCGTTGAGAATCTTGGTCTATTTCTGTTATTCTGACTTGATGAAACATTTCTCGAATGTCACTAGAAAATGCAACTTTTCTTTCCCTGAATCTTATCAAAACTGCCACTAGAGATTGAAGGTAATCGGGACCAGCAAGAAGATTACTGTTCAAAGATATTCCATGAGATTTAGCTGCAGCGTCAAATACAAGTCGGAGTTTCTGGGGTTTATGTGGGTTGATTACACCAAAATGAGGAAGGTACCAAGTTCTTGCTCCTTCTTTCTTCGCTTCTTCTCCGGTCAGTTTGCGTGCATATCCTTTATCTATGTATTTCTGGATGTTATCACAATATTTCTTTTTGAAGATATCATCTTTCAGCATCTGTTTTTCGACGCATAATAGTCTTCGATAGGCGACTGATTTACTTTCTGGTAATTTCATATCATCTTCTTTCCAAAGTAGTCCTATTTCGAATCTTTGCCCGATTCGATTTATGGTGCGTTTCATTACATCAACAGCTCTATCATTTTCTTTATCTCTTTTTGTTTGTGCTGAAGCCGAAACACCGAAGGCATCCAACGTGAATGATTCTTTCACTAACTTATGAAGCATTTCGTCTGAATAAGGATTGTCGCATACATGAAATTTTTCGTCGGAAAGATTATTGTCGCATATATGAAAAATATATTTTTCTTCTGTCCTGCCGGAAGTATTCCCATGAAGGATCCAGCCGAGGTGAGTCTTGGTTGCTATTGGTAGATGTTCAGGACCTTGGATGATCCGTCTAGGAAGAGTAAGTCTTATGTTATCCTGCCCTATAAGAATCATTGGCTGTTCACATATGTCCTCTAGCGGTATTCCATTCAAGAATGACAATTTTTGCCATTCTGAAGCTGAGACATGTTGTTTTGGTAGCGACAAATTTTTTACTGAGCGGACGTTTTTCATTGTAAATGTTTTGGCTTCTTCATAGTTTCCTGAAATTTTCAAATTAACACAAATCGAATCTTCGTGTCGTGCTGTCATCTGGTTGGTCCATTGAACACATAACGGTTGGACTTCCCCATGAATATTGAGATCTTCAAGAAGTGAATGGTCTATTAGGCTAACAGAAGATGCTTCATCACACAAGGCGACTGTATGTATTATTCTGCCATTACCAAAAATTTTGACATTTATCATTCTAAGCAGAACACTCCCACCATCTCTGGTAGTAAAGAGTGGTTCATAAGAGTTCACAGGACTTGCATTTTCTTGAGTTTCTTCGTTTGGAATCTTAGTGGTATCTTTATGTAAGTATCGATGATGGAAACGTTTACAACCATTGACGCCACAAATTTTCTTCAGCCGACATTTTACTGCCTGATGATTGTTTCTGAGACAGGAAAAGCATAATTTATTCTTCGTTACAGTTTTCCACCTGGTTTCAATATCGTCAGCTACAATGTTTTCACATTTATTTGTTGTGTGTCCGTTACTGCTGCAGTACCCACAATTCATTGAGTTTCGTGATGTAGATATCATCAAAGTCTTCTCGATCTTCTTATTATAAAAATTTTGTGATCTCGATGTATTTTTTGAGTCATATGACGTTCTGGGCGTTGTAACAAAACATGCAGCATTGGCTATTTGCATTAACCATAAGGCAAAATCTTCAAGATTAACGTCACCATTTTTCTTCAAAATTTCCTCGCCCCAACGAAGTTTCAACATATCAGGTAATTTCCGTAACATCATTTTTAAAACACTGGGATTCTGCAGATGGGCATCATAATTTAATGATTTTATCGTGCTGACTAATGAGTTCACATAACTTGCGAATTGTATGATTTTTTCCATATCATTTTCACGAATTGGATAGAAGGTTTTCAATTTATCCAGAATTGTATCAATAATTTGGTCCGGTCTACCAATCTCATTTCAAGAGTCTTAATTACTTGCTCAATGTTTTCAGGACTGATCATCATACCAGCAACGGCTTGTTTTGCTTCTCCCCTCAGACATTTTTGTAAATTCATCATTGACTCTTCCTTTGTATAGTCGCACATTGTGGATATTTTCCTGAAATGAGAGATGAATATCGGCCAGTCTTCTGATTTTCCATCAAATATTGGACATTCTCTTTCTATAGATTGTCGTGCAAAAAAGGCATCAGGTTTCACTTTTGTGGGCGCTGGATTGACAGTTCTCAAAACTTCACTCAAGGCTTTGCATAGTTTATCAACATCTGATTCAACCT
Organism: Coccinella septempunctata; assembly: GCF_907165205.1. Lineage (NCBI taxonomy): Eukaryota > Metazoa > Arthropoda > Insecta > Coleoptera > Coccinellidae > Coccinella > Coccinella septempunctata. Next base: position 27,503,397 of record NC_058195.1, read on the forward strand.
TATTTTGAATAACAGGGTTCGGGTAATCATCAATTTGACTGGGATTTATAGCATTGACCCAGTCCGAAACAATCTGATTTTTGTCTAACTCCTGATTGTGTATAGTTGTAGACACTGGAGGGTATTTTGAAGAGTGACGTTCTTCAACAGGATTACGAATTATATTTTCAGAATAAAAATATTTGCATTCAACCTGCCTCGATTCGTCGATTTTGTCGCTGCTGAAGTTAATTCTGAACCTGTATCTTCCATTTCTATGATTTCAGCTTCTTTCACTGCACTCTCCATCTCGATTAACTTCAACTTCATTTTTTCTTTCTTCATTTGCATTTGCATTTCCATTTCCATCATTCTATTTTCTATTTCCATTTTTTGTTTTTCCGTTTCAAAGGCAAGTTTCTTCCTTTGGATATCACTTCTGGAATTTGAGTGTTTCGATTTCGTTGTATGAACGGAACTTGCTGTCTGGTGGGATGTCATGATGTCTTTCTCAAGGGTTTCTCTAACATCATTATCCTTCGCAAGCGCATTCATTCTTCCAAAACTCGTTGGCCACTCATAATTGGGATCAAGAGAACGCGTGCCGGCGTTTTCCCGTCGTTTCCTTCCATGGTTCAATTTCGTCTCAATCTTGTCCTGTTTACTGTCTTCCATAGGACTATTCTTAAAGCTCGAAGGACCAATGTTAAATACAAGAAACAAATCTGAATCAATGTTAAATACAAGGAATGTTTGAATTTCTAATCGACGTATGTCTCTTTATTTTTATTTTTACAATCTGTCTAAAATAACTATCATAGCCCGCTCTCCTAGAAAAACCCCCTAGCAACTCAAATTATTTGAAAAAGAAGTATCTTGACTACGCGACGTAACAGTAGTACTGTCGATTCTATCAGATGGGTAAAAAGAACTATTATGCTCCCACCCTCGCAAATCAAATTTAGCTTTACTCATTATATCCTCAGCTTTCGTAATGAAATTCAAAAGTTCCTCCTCACTATCTACACTGGTTACACAGTTATCAACGTAGAAACTATTCATGAGTTTTTCTGTAACATAACATGAAAAGGAACACTTGTCTCTCAAAGAATTTTCCAATTCTTTCTGTAAATGGTATTGAATTACAGCACCTAAAAGAAATGGGCTACTTATTACTCCAAACACTACACGATGGCTGAACACACATAAGTTACCATCAGGTTCCTACCACAAAAATCTTAAATAATCCCGGTCAGACTCACTCAAACTTATCTGAAGAAATGCTTTTTTAATATCAGCAACAACACCGTATCTTCTAAATCTGAATCGGAATAAAATTGAAGGAATCTGCTCAATTAAATTCATGCCCTTTTCCAAACAACTATTCAAAGAAGGACTGTGTTTCTCATGCGCAGAAGCATCAAAAACTGGTCAAACTTGAGTAGTACTATTCATCTTCAATACTGGCCTGTGAGGTAAATAATGACCACTAATACCCGTCTCCGCCTGGAAAACTTTTTCAATGATACCTTCAGACAACCAATCTTTGAACACATCTTCATACTTTGAGTAATACCCATCTTTCATCAGCTTACTAATTGTAAAATTGAGTCTACGAACAGCCAATTTGTAATTTGATGGAAGCGGTGGATGTCCTTCGATCCATGGAAGAGTAACAACATATCTACCATCAGATTCAACTGCTACAGTTTCTTTAAAATACCTCAATGCTGCTTGCTCCATCTCTTCTCTAGATTTTGATTCAACTGGATCCCTAATACCTAAAATATCCAAATCCCATAAATCCTTGATTTTCAAATCATCTACAAGCATTGAAGTATTATACATAACATTACCAGTTGAAGTTTGATCGAAATTTGAAACATTATTTTTTCCCATCAGAGTCCAACCCAAAAACGTCTCAACTGCTGTAATGCTTGAAGGTAACTGAATAATTTTACCTGTCAATAATTTACCAGCATCATCTGCAAATATTAAAATTTCTACTTAGAGTGATCACATCATTATTCAATAAAGTTTCTACTAAAGAACTTTGACAAACGGAACCGATTCTACCACAAATTCTCTCCTGGTCTAAAGTAAGGAAATTGCAAAAATATTTTCTATCCAAGTCGCACAAAAATATTTGATATGAATTGTGACTGCTTTCACCTGTATTCAAACCCCCAAATAAACAGAGAATAATTGTTTCCTCACACTGAACTGGTAATCCTAATTCTTTCGCTGTACGTTTCAAGACATAAGATCTTTGAGAACCTGTATCAATTAAAACTCTGCCTCGGCGTTCAAACCCATTACTTCCTCTGAGAATAACTACGAGTGTTTGTAAAAAAACTCTCGTTGTTCGAGTGAGACTAGTAACTGAATTTTCTTTACAAGCACTAGACTCGTTCGTTGGAAGTTTTGAATTAACGTCTGTCATCGGACACATCACCAAGTAATGTCTTTTTCGACATTTTTCACATCTCATGTGAACTTTACATTTCTTGGCGGTATGACCACGTCTGAGACATATGAAACAGTATCCCTTTTTTAAAATGAGCTGTTTTTTATCAGAAAGAGAAATACCTTGTGAATTCGAACATTCAAAACTCTTATGCTCTGAACGTCCGCAAAAAATACAAGAAACAACTTCGTTATTTGTGGTCACGAGTTCAGAAGCTGTATATGGAGTTGCTTTGTTGTTTTCCGTCGTCATCATCTTCTTCTGTTCCTTCGCCCTGGCAGATCCTACTCCTGACTTCGCCATTGAAACTTTCTCTTCATTCTCAACTTAATTCCTTATAAAATCCATAACTTTCTTCACTTTGTCTTGAGATTTCGCTGCCGCTGTATCTGCCGAATACGAACGCTGCCATATCCGCAAGAGCTCCTCAGGAAGACAGGATTCTACCAATGGAAATAACATGGCTGAACATTTATCTGATGTAATTCCCAGTGATTCAAGAGCTCTCAACTGACATTCCAACTTGTCATATAACATTGACAGGGACTTTGTGTTTGATGTTAGTAATCCTATCAAATCTCTTATATATAATTCAATAAGGAGTTCTTCTCTTCCGAACCGGGACTTCAGAGCCTCAATTGCCTTAGGATAATTCTCGAAGGTGGGTGGAAAACTCTCCACGACAGTTCTTGCTCTTGACCTAGGTATTGTCGATAGAATTAGGTACTGAAATTTCTCCTCATTGTCCATGGTGGGATCTTCATCCAGTTTCTTAAATAATCCCCAAAAATGCAGCCAATCTCGAATATCACCACCAAACTTTTTCAACTCTATCTGTGGAAGCGTACAAAATTCACCTTCTGAGGATGATACATCGCGAACCTTTTCTGTGGAAGATGAAAATCTTTCTTTTATAACATTGAATTTCAATGAATATTCTGCCACACTATCACAGTCTGTTTCAATATCGGTGTCACTCATATTTTCTTCTATCATGAAGTTAAACACCTCCTTGTCTAAGGTCCTGATCTCTTCATATTTACTCGCCAGAACTTGAAAAGCCGCTTTTACTTCATCATTATCAAAATTCCCATTGGAAATCCGGCTTTCAATATTATTGTAGATCTTTGTGAAGATTCTTCGGTGAACTGTTCTTGCTTTCTTAGCCCTATCCATAATTCTTACTTGAAAGATGTCTTGAATGAAGTCCTGTCACGGTCGCCAAAAAATATACAGTTTCAAGTAATAAAGACTATTTCAATTTTATAAGCAGAACGTTTATTCTTCGAAGCTCTACAATTTTTACTGCTCTAGACAAAATGTCTTGTCATCTATCTTTTTTTTATTATATCTATAGCAACTGTACTCTTGATACTTTGATCTCGCATTAGAAAACGGAACAGGGGATGAATTTCTTCTATGGTGTGAATTAACGCGTCTATGTCTTCAGTTATTTTCCTAGCATTGTCTAGGGGATTTTTATTTTCTATGCAAAGTTCCAAGAATTGTCTGATATCTTCGAAATTCAACGCAAATTGTGTCGGGTCTCTCAGGAATATAGATTCAATTTCTCCAAGGTTTAACGGTTTTTGTGGTGTAGTTGTTTTCTTAGGTTTCTTATTTTTATTGGGTTTGATTGTACTCGAGTTTGGTTCTATGAAAATTTCGGTTTGATTTCCAGGGTTGAGTAGCTGTACTGTGAATTTATCATCTGTTTTGCTTGTAAATTCCATTGGGTCTATGGCATCCTCTTGATTGGGTGAACTTGGAGAGCTGGTGGAGGCGCGGCGTTTTTTGTGGTTTGTTTGGTTGGTATTTTCTGCGTTTGGTATGATTTGTGCTGCAACATCATCTGTTTGTGTAATATTTTTGGGGCTCTCATTGGATGTGGTTGGTTCCATTTGCGGATGGGATGTTGTTTTTCTTGGGCAGACAGTGGCGATATGTCCGGTTTCTTTACAGTTGAAACAAACTGGGGCGTCTGAAGCTATGAATAGTCTGTAAGTGGTCTCTTCATGCGTTAACAGAAATATAGCCATCAGATTTATTGAATGCTTTCTATATCTATCGATAAAGCTATCTTGCTGAGCCTTCTCCACCTTAGCAAATATATGGGTCCCATCTATTGCTCCAACTGCTCCTTAAGTGTGAAAAAAACAAAATCGAGTTTCAATTATAATTATGCAAGCATTATTGTTGAACAATGAAAAATTTCGATTTACTCACCTGGGTAATGAGGGAAGCTTTGTGCTACAGTGTGAAGCTCTTCATGGGTAGGAAAAATAATATATTTTTTTTTTAGTTGCAAAAAGAAATATATGATTTTCTTATTCACGTTCATCACTGTGGTAGGTGATACATTAAATCTGTCCCCTATTGATAATAAAGTATCCCCAGTAGCCAAATACCACAATGTCATCAGCAATTGTGATTTGAGGTCCAATAAATAGTGTCCTCTATATTTTTTGGAGAAAATTTTTTTAGTATCCGCCTTCCCAATCAACTTCAGTGAGAAGGTGGAAACTTTTCTTCGACAACCGGAACATTCTGAAAAACATATGCTCTTCATACCTTTCAACCCATGTTTCAACTTGAAACATTTTTGGTTTCATGGAATGAAATTTTGTCATCATAAACATTATCAAATTGGATATTGTTTCGAAATTCATCTGCGAATTATAAATATAGAAATGAAAATCAGATTCGAATATAAATTCACTAGCAAGGACAATAGATGCAACTAGATCTTTTACACTTGACATGATTCACTGATTTCACTGTAAATTAAAGATTGATCTATTGATGGGAAATCTGAAATAAATATGCACTCCCAGTTTATCTACGCTGGTAGATAAACTACAACAAAATAATAACAATAAATAAATCGTGGCCAGCACAGAACACAAATAAGAGAGAGTGCAGTGCAGAGACGTCGATTATGTTGTTTTGCCATAAATTCAAGTTATTCATCTATTGTTGGACCTTATAACCACAGAAATAACCAAACTGTATTCAAGCGAAGATTGTTGGTTATTCGGGATATAACCAAGGGCTATAACCAAGGGCATAACCGCTAATAACCGCGGTTATTACTGGTTATTCGCTTGAAATCGATTTTTATGCCTTCTGGCCAGAAATCGGGATCCATAACCTTGGTTTCATAGTGGTAAGGAAAAGATATCTTGCATGATGCGTATATTTCAGGCTACTTAGATTTAAGTTTTTCACACATCAAATTTGGAACGATATCACAGAGGAAATCATTTATATCTCTTATGTCTCTTTCTTGGTACACTTTCAAGAGCGGCAGAACTAGAGCAACCGATAATTTGCTTGATATGGTTTCCTTGTTTTGAAGCAGTAGAGTACGTTTGCCTATCTTTATTCACAGCCTTTGTTTACAGTTTTTTCTGTTCTCAACTACAGTCCATTCTGAAGAATCATCATGAGGAAATTCTAAGATGTTATCCTTAAAATTGTTGATCTGAGCAGGATCTATCAAATCTGCAGATTCCTGGGAGGAACGACTTATCTTATTATTTACGTCTGGTGGAATCACCTGCATGTGTTTATCAACTTTATCGACTGGGGGATTCCGTTGGGTATTGCGATCAGCTGCTAATGTTGTGTCGGAGTCACTCGGAGTTTTCACTTCTTTGCAGACCATGGATTTTATTGATAAGCAAATCGATTTGTTTATTTTGTGCAAATATTGAACCTTTCAGGTTAAATATTTTGGAAACTAGGGATGCTATTGCTTTTTCGACTGCTAGTTGAACAACTAGCAGTCGAAGCAACTCGACTTGTTGAATTGATTAAGTTATTTTGATTATGCGATGTTGAATCATTGCAATCGGGAGTTACCTCACAATTATCACACTTCCACCTATTTAACGTTCCATCCTCACGCATTATGTCTCACATTTTCCCACCTTACACCTCGAAAAAAGGTTTAGCAGGGAGTTGATGTAAGCAGTGAAGAGAAGGGGTTAAGGTGTGAGATTTTTTATTCTTTGAATTATATTGAAAGAAACCTATTTCAATATAATTCAAAGAATAAGAAATCTCACATCTTAACGTAAAATTAGTCATGTTCGTGTGTCTACATATTGTTTCCTCCGCTTCTTGACATCCATGATTTCCAACCTTTTTGCTGACTTTTTCAGCTCTGTGTTTGAGCCTGTCTTAGGTTCGGATGAAAATCTAGACCTTGTCGATAATAAATACAACAGTAATTATTTGCATGAGGTTACTATTTCTGAGGAGAGTGTAACGGAGGCCTTACGAACTTTAAATCAAAGCAAGGGTCCAGGTCCGGATGAGATTCCACCCATATTGCTGAGGAATTGCTGCGACTCATTGTCGTTGCCACTTGCCATTATCTTCAATCGGTCCCTCCAGAGTGGAGTTTTTCCTCATTGCTGGAAGCTCTCTAAGATCGTCGCTTGTTTGTAAATTCATTTCATATCACGTGAAAGATCTTATTATTGAAAATCAACATGGCTTTGTGAAGGGACGAAACCTGGAGACCAACTTGCTGACATTTTTGGATTACCTCCACGAGGGGATTGAATGTCGATACCAGATAGACGCCATTTATACCGATTTAAAAAAAGCGTTCGATAAAATAAATCATTCGGTACTTCTCAGACGACTTACTGAGGTGGGTATCTGTGGAGTTTTGTTGAGATGGATTAAATCGTATGTTTTGAACAGATCACAGTTTGTTTGCGTCAATGGAAGAAGGTCGAGGATTTTCTCGAATCCGTCTGGAGTTCCTCAGGGTTCCCACTTGGGTCCGCTGCTCTTCATTGTTTATTTGAATGACATTTCCTCCTGTTTCCACCATGCTAGGTTTCTCATTTATGCTGATGATCTCAAGATATATTTGAGGATAAAGACAATCCAGGACTGTTTTCTATTGCAGGAGGATGTAAATAGGTTTTCCGATTATTGCAAGAATGATTTTCTCTTTATTAATTTGGATAAATGCCTGCAGATCACCTTCACTCGGAACATGAAGACAATGAATTTCCATTATTCAATTGAACAGTTTAACCTTCGCCAGGTTTCCTCGGTGCGCGATTTGGGGGTTATTCTAGACTCAAAACTGAATTTTAACGAGCATATCGATAGTATTCTTTCGTCGTCAAATAAGATGCTCGGATTTGCTCTTCGACATTGTAAATTATTCAAAAGAAATAAGACCATACTGGCAATATAGTACTCATTTGTATTTTCAAAATTAAATTTTGCATCACCAATTTGGAACCCTCATTATAAGTGTCACGTGAAGCGGTTGGAGAGTGTACAACATAAATTGCTGAGGTTTTTGGCTTTCCGGAACAATTTCGAAATTTTAAATCATGACTATTCAGAGGCCCAATTGAAATACAATTTGATTAGTTTGGAAAATCGTAGGAAAATAAACGACATGTGTCTGCTATACAAAATTTTGAATAATATTTTTTCGGTTCCATCTATTCTTGGCTCAATTGGGTTGAGGGTCCCTGAGAGAAGGCTCAGATCAAGGGAAATGTTTGCCGTGCCTTTTCGCAGATTAAATGTCACGCAGAATTCGCCTCTATGTAGATTGATGAATGGTTTCAACACTGAGTCCCTCGATGTTGATGTTTTCAACGTATCTTTTATTCGTTTCAAGCGCTGTTTGAGGCATGGGTTAGCTGCGCGTTCCATTTCTTAGTTGCATTTGTTTTATTCGGTTACATATGTTCATACATGTATTTATGCGTGTGTATTTAGTTTTTAAGTAAAAAATTAATTAGAACATATATATTTACCGCATAAATTTGGATTGATTTTGTTGTTGAACTTTGTTCTCTTTTTAGGTTCTTATATTGTAATGTATAAAAATTGAAACGTTTTCTTGCTTGATGTGCTATGCATTGTATGAATACTTTTTTTGACTTGTGAGTACTCTTGTTGGGTTGAAATACCCGTTAGTATTCTCTTTGGTAAATAAATAAATGAATAAATCTGATTATTTCACGTTGAATATATTTCATTTTCATTTCTGATTATTTCGACTCAGATTTCGTAGTATGCCTGTGATCATATCATCCTTCGATTATTTTATAACCTACTGAAGATGACAACGGAGACCAACTGACAATGTGAGTAGCTTCAATTAATTTCATGGAAGGGTGAAGGGTCAGTAATAGATACTCTTTTTATACAGGGTGGCCATTTGAAAACGAAACAGACGAGATTACAGACGAAATAAATTTTTTCGATAGAAATGCTCGGACAGGTCGATTTCTGTTTCGAGGGGGACAACTTAAGATGTAGGTTACGGACGCATAGCGCTTCAAGCCTTGCTACTACAACCCTCACCCCCAATTTTTGAATATAGGGAAGATGGAGTGAGTGATACCTAATATGAAAGGTATTTTTATACTGATTTCAGCACAGTAATTGTTTTTTCATTTTATGCATTAGTTCTCGAAATATTCTTAACTAAGTATTTGAAAATGAAGTGCTGTTTTCATGGCACTTGTAGTGTTTTTTTGTGAAAAATCGACATTTTGAGCTTCAAAACACTGACATAGAAATCTTTAATCAAGATGTCGAACAAACAAAGCGTATTGCGAAGGAGCTCAATCTTGCTGAAACTCAATCTAAATTATCTTCGATATAATTTGCAGTATTTCCAATAACATGCGGTAACACTTGATCGATAGAAATCTCCAAAAAGTCCAAATACGTACATGGTCCAACTGAATGGCCAGCCAGATCGCCAGATCTGTCACCACTAGATTTCTTTCTTTGGGGCCACTTGAAGAGTAAAATTTACTCTACACAACCCGATTCCATAGAAGATTTAAGAAGACGTATAGTGAACGAATGTCGTCAAATCACTCCAGAAATGCTGCAAAATGTGCGCCATCGTTTCGAACAAAACTTATTTCATTGTACGGAAGCTAATGGTGAACAATTTGAATATTTAATTAATTGATGTGAGTTTTTGATAAATTATTTACTTTACTTTGAAAAGTCTTATTTCTTAGATCAATACTTCAAATCGTTCTGATACCGTACAGTTGGAGAATGATTTCAGTGAATAAAACAGCTAATCGAACATCAGACCCTAGTAGCATTAACACGTAGATACGGTATGACTTCATTTGCCCAGTAGATGTTTTGCAATTTCAAATACAAGTACGGAAATTTTGGTGTTTCGGAAGCACGAAATGTCAATTATTCGCAAAAAATTAATTTAAGTGATAAAATTAACTAACGCATGAATATTTCGAGAACTAATGCATAAAATGAAAAAACAATTACTGTGCTGAAATCAGTATGAAAATACCTTTCAAATGAGGTATCACTCACCCCATCTTCCCTATTCAAAAATTGGGGGTGAGGGTTGTAGTAGCAAGGGTTGAAGCGCTATGCGTCCGTAACCTACATCTTAAGTTGTCCCCCACGAAACAGAAATCGACCTGTCCGAGCATTTCTATCGAAAAAATTTATTTCGTCTGTAATCTCGTCTGTTTCGTTTTCAAATGTCCACCCTGTATGTATATATGTTACGGCTAAAGATAGGTCTAAGCGTAAACTTAAGGTTTATATTCGAGGACCGGCTAAAATTCGATAAAATATTCATCTGCGTCAGGGAATTTCATCTTTAGCCTGCTAATGTGCACATTACCCAAAACGAAACGGCTAAAAATGTATTCGATGGACACGCGAAGGGGTAATGTCTTTTGAATGGTCGGATGGGAGAAGACGAAAGCACGCGGCTACGTTTTTGTTTCAATTTGTAGGATTGAAATATGCAAAATACCATCGAATACTATTTTCTTGAGGTTTTGTTACATAACGCCCATGGTTTTTCAATTTAACATTTAATGAGTTATTTTCGTCTGTTTAGAAGATTAATGCTGTTCAAATCGAGCCTAAGATTTTTTATATTAATTCACATACAGAAGTTAGATATACAGTTTTCCACAGGACAATAGGAACGTGGATAGTCAATTGTCCTGTGATAAACCAGAATATGACATCACGAAGAAATGAAAAATAAGATATTAGACATAGGGAATTTTTTTCTGTGAACAAAAATATATTTTCCATACCATTCAATAATTAGGTTTATGAAAAAATTTGCTACGAAATGAAAACGATAGTTTCTAATTTCTCTCCAACCAATACTTTTGCAAAAAAGAACCATGAATATGAAAAAGTTAAGAACACTTTTTCTAGCTGATTTTGTTAAAAATTTCTGTCGGCTGTCGCCACCCTTGATGAATCCTGGTGGATTCAAGTGCAGTCAGCGTAAAGCTTATCAGCCAATAGTCCGGTTAGCTACAAACAAGATTGGGTACTGCTACTTATATTTACCCAGAATTTGATGGTATTTTGATGGAGAAATTCGCGGCATCATTCTTGTCTTCATAATCTCCTATTGCTCATTCAATTCCCTTGCAAATTATAAATAATAACAAGATGAAAGATAACCATTAACTCTAGAGTTTTCCCTCACACTGAAAAGAGCTTGTTCGTCCCGAATTTTGTCATGAGGCGTTTAAATTTTTAGATTCGCTAATAAAATAATGTTGAGACACAGTAGAAACAAATATATGTTATTTCTCAACTGCTTAATAGAATGCTTTTCTGCTATTAAAAATATGTAAAATTCATGGCTGTGACTAGAGTCCCGACTCGGGACTCGTGTCCAATCCCGAGTGACGTCATATAATTCCGGACTGATATTCGGTCCTGAATTCAATGATGCACTGCATCGGTGCTTTGAAACTATTGAGCAGTGAAAGGAGTAGCGAAAAACTAAATTTTCAGTACAAATCATAAGCCTATACCCACTCAAATAGAAACAATGATTCATATTTCAATCGGGCATGTAGATATGAAGATATGAGTTGCTATAAAGATGAATATGTTGTTAGTATATTTTATTTTCAAATCATCACATTTATAAAAAGAAAAAAGAGCAATCTTGAAATGGAACATCTAAGATGTTCATTTTAAACATAACCACCACCTTTACCTTTTTCGCTAAATTTTCATACACTTAAAATAAAAATACATTTTATCGAGATGCCGAAGCATAGTGTCGTTATTTCGTATAAGTATTATACATTTCACAAATATATTTGTCAGCTTCCTTTCTCTATCACATTTTTTTAGTCAAGAATGGCCGTAAGGAAGAGGTTCACTTCTGAACCAAAAATTACGTCTGGAAATTCCTCTGGATCAATTTACACTAACCAATTCCCAACTTTCTCACTATTTGGACTTCCGAACTTGCTCCTTCCATTCTCGAATTAAAAGATAGTATTTTCTCCTGCCTTTTCAATCTTGAGTTAGAAAAAGCCCACACTATTTTTTGATAAGGTATCACTCCTTGAATTTTGTCGCAACTATTCATAAATAATATTATAAAATTCGCGAACATAACCTCAAAACCCTTACAATGTCGGGACTGGACAAGGGTCCCGAGTAAGGATAAGCGACCTGTTTGGTAATTGAGTCATTTGATTTCGTCAGTCGGGACTGGACACGGATCCCGAGTCGGAACTCTAGTCACAGCCAAAATTCACATAAAAAATGCACTGCCTTAATAGTTTGATTATATAACTATTTCTCCACATTTTTTTAATTGGCGAAAATTTGCGCCGCTCAAGCCTTGCCAATACTCTTCTTCATTTCTATTAGCGTCTTCATTTTTAGCCGAACGGATAATAATAATAATAATCTTTATTTCAAATCTCATGCTACATCAATACATATTGCAAACATTCAGAAATGAAATTGTGTCAAGCCCGAAGAAAAATTCAACCTGGAGGTCTACTTCCAAAAAACTCCTTCACATCGTAGGGTTCCATGTTCAGCAGCATCCTGTATATCTTCTTTTTGTATATTTTGATATCCTTCTCAGTCTGGATTTCCACTGGGCAGTGCTTGAAATATTTTATGGATTGGTATTGTGGTCCCTTTTCTGTCATCGTAAGTTTGTGTTTTGGATATAAAAGATGGGATGTCCTAGTACTGTAATGCTGGGAATTGTTTTCTTTATAGTAGTGTCTGTTTTTGAAAACAAAAAGCAAGTTTTCTTGTACATGAATAGCTGTTGTTGTTAGAAGGCCATTTTGTCTAAATTTGCCCCTGCAGGAATCCCTAGAATTCATGTGGTTACACTACTACCAATACTACTGATCTTTTGTCTTCTGCGATTGAGCCCGGGTGTCCACTGGAAGCGTATTCGAGCGGCTACACGCTCATGCGAAACGAGCGTTTGTAGCTGCTACAAAACAGGCGGCGCGGCGCTACAGAGGTTGTCCACTGGAGGCGGCTTCGTGCGTTCAATTCAGTGTTGGAGCCGAAGGATCGTTCTCAATACAGTATTGCTTGTTGTTTGCGATGGCTGCAATTTTTATAGCCAAAATCAAATCGAGAATTCAACCATTTTTACTGTCAACCGAAGAACGGATTCTTTCAATAAGTATTCAATTGTTTGAACGACTCATCCAGAAAAACTATCCTAGGTTTCTTCCTCAGCTAATTTTTTGGTGACCAATAATGCGTGTTTTCGTTTTTTTTTTCGATTTTATCTCCCCTGGAAAACTGAATATAAACAAAGCTCAATTTTTTTTATTATAGATCACTAAATTCTCGATTGAGGCGGCGTTCCTCAACCCGTTTCCATATTAGAGTATATCAATGTTGAGCAAAATTTCAGAGATATTGTCGTTGACTGTCCATGACCACGAAATGGTCTATAACGTTTAAATCTTAACGAAAAAATTGTATTTGTGTAATGAACGCGTGTTTTCAATCTATGTGAAATTTAATGCCTTACAACTTTTTTATACGTTTTTATCTCGGTTTTTATACTTCTCTCATATATAAGCTGCTTTCAAAGATTTTTCCGAGAAATCAATATAAAATATAACATTTTAAAATATTTCAGGAAATTGTCCCTTTGGGACCCATTAGTGAGAAAAAGTACACACTTGATCTAATTCGACCTAGAATTCAGTATTCTATAGCTTTTCTCGCAAGTAATCAGTCGATATCCGTATTCCTTGAAGACATATGAAAAACTACAAAAAACCACATATTTTGGCCGCCAAAAGTTATGCTCAATTCCTTATAAGGAAAAAAGCCAAGATGCTTTCCGAGATGACTTAATTCGATCACTGATGAAGCCATTTAAGCAACAGAAATCTTTTATAGGCACAAAGTCTTTACTGAATCTCAATTTAACCGGACTGAAATGAATGAGCCAACGGGCGTGCACGCGCTACACTCGCTACAGATCCCATTTCAGGCGGATCGCGCGTACGAGCTCGTAGCCGCTTGAAAACGCCCGCTCGAAGTCGCCTGCAATGGACAACGCTGTATTGAAATACGTTACTTGGGATCTGTAGCGGCTTTCCGCTCGTTCACGCTCGTTTCGCGTGAGCGCGTAGCCGCTTGATTACGCTTCCAGTGGACACCCGAGCTAAGTTTATGTTCTTACCTATCTTTAGCCGTAACATAATGTAACCAAGTTTTTAATTTGTTCAATCTTTGTTTCCCTTGCTATTCATTCATGTTTGTTGCCTTAGTGGCTTGTTCATATACAAAAACTTTTTATATGTGTTTCCTTCCAAATTGTTCTGATATTTTATTTTGTTGATTTTTAATGCCACTTTCTTTAAATAACGTTTTAATGTTGTACCATTTATTGTAGAGCCCTGAAGACGATTTTAAATAAATTGAAACGGAATTTTGTTAAATCGAGTCTCTTTAACCCAGACTAATAAGAACCCTCTTGATAGTTATCAAATTAAAATGAGGTCTTCAAAAATAGGTGCATCGAAAGTAAAAATGTGTGTTTGACTCACAACGTAATGAACGTAGTGATTTTGCAGCGGGATATCGTTCTTCGAGCGTTTCTATATAAACGCTAATTTAGTTCTGCCTACTTACAGAGCACCGGTTTCGTTTCCAATGGCCCACTCTGTATATATTAATATCTGAAAGAAGGAAATTGAAACCCCTTCGAACTGGCAATCAGAAGACTGTGGAATCATCCACTCTGGAAAGCCAAACACTTGCATGAGAGCTACTTTTCGTCCACAGATAGGGAGAACGCAGTGAATCAATAAGTCCAATAAAAATAAAGAAAGAAGACAATTTGATTAACCCTGCGAATGTTACAATAATAATGTCCTGTATCACGTTAATAATTCCTGGCTTCGATTCACCTCGCAATATATGAACTGCCCTGAACTGAATAAGAACTAATTGTAATAGATGTGCAGACTTAATGTTCAAATGGAGTAAGATACCATTCCCAAATATTGAGTGTGGAGCTGAAAAACAAACCGTAAGGTATATAATTGGGAATTGCTCGTTGTATGCTTTCCATGACCCATTTGAGGACTTCCGGATATTCGTGGGATATCAATTTTTATTATTGATTTCCATTATTTCAGTTGCTGTTCGTATTTGAATTTACTTATAAAACTTGCCACTCCCTAAACAGAACCGTGGATCCGCAATCGTTTTATTTCTGCAGTTAAACCAACTCAAAAAGTGCAATCGGGCCTTGAACCTATCCTGTAAATTTCAGATTCCCATCTCTTTCCCTTCTGATGTTGAAGCTTTCAATTACAGCCAGACAGATAGACAGAATTGTTTTGTCAACGAATTTTTCATAAATGTGTTCAACCCAATCATTCGATACCACTTTCAGCTTAAAATTCGAAAATTGCAATCATTCGGAGAAAATGATAACGCTCTCTTTTTCCTGGGAGCAAGCGCGCAAAAAGTGCCCATGTCCATATCAGTAGATGGTTCGAAACAAGATCTCTAAGAACGTCGTTCACAATCATCTTCCATTCAGGAAAAAATATTCTTGACCGTTAGTGACTGAACATGTTTCTATGACCTCCACAAAAATTCTAACAAATGACGACGTCATCGTTATTTCAATTCCATGGTCAACTTCCAATAGCATGGTAAGTATGTTGCAAGAAAACCGATTCATGTCGAATACGAACGAAAAGTGGAGACATCGGCTACTGCGCGCTAAAGTCGGATCCGCGAAAATAACATTTCAAATACTTGATTTCGGACACGGTGAAGAGCGCATTTTTCACAGTTTTCCCAGTGTTGTTTCCCAGAAAATTCTCGTTATTTTCGTTCATTGTGGCTTTTCTAGTGTAGAACGAGTGGTTTAAAAGGTGAGTTTTATTTATAGCAGTGATTAAACAGTAACCTTTCACCCACATTTGTAATAAACATCGCATATATTTGTCTATCGCGGTGTTCGTTTCGCCAATTCCGACAAATTCGATGGAGTTGTTAAACTTGTTATCAGGAATCGCATTTAGTATACTCATCATAAATATTCCAACTATTTTTATTCGACATTCCTCACAAAATTGGTGAATAAGTTACGCCTTATTAATTATCCAGATTCCTTATTATTAGGCGTATGAAAAGTTATATCCGAATATGTCATTGAATATCGAGCAACAGGTGTTATTCCTTGCTAGGTTCCTAGTCAGAATTTTGTACACTTTAAACAACATGATTAAAACATTATGCATAGTGTTTTTCGTTGAAATGATTTTAAAGTTGAAGTTTTCATAGGAATCGAAATCAAAAATGCAGGGTGTCCTGAGTTCGAGAACCCAATAGATGTCTATGGAGGATTATGACATTGTCATAATTAGGTCCTTTCGTTTGGATAAAAAGTGTAGCACTTTTCTATACTCAATTTGTTTAGTTTATCTACATCTCCTTTTGACTATGTGTAGATAAACTACACTTCCTCTACACTGGTGTAAATTCAAACAACAAACGAATACTAAAATCGGTCCTACACTTTATGCAAACGAAAGGACGTACTGAGTCCTGAGAATATTTTTGCAGCATTGACCCTCCCAGTTGAACAGAGAATAAAAATTAAATTTTGTTTAGTTTTTCACATATTCCTTCTCCAATTTCTGAAAAATTCTGAATAGCTTTCTGTTAGAAATTTTGTTTTAGTCGAAATAGTTTTCAGAATAAATAAAATACTAAATATTGGTAGTTAGTGAATATATTGTCCATAATTTTTGTTCTCAATATCCTGAGCGAAACCATATTCACATCTTCGAATAAGAAGTATGTTAGAATTTTGTACAGCGTGTTCTACATAAGAGGAAAACAGGATTTTGTGACCATCAATATTATGGTATTTCTCAGGTGCTCCAGAAAACATAGTTACATATAAAAAGTTTTCCTATAGGATCTCAATGATTCTCAATCAATTTTGCATTAGAATATACAGGGTGTTGAAAAATAACTGCATAAGATTTCTGAAGGTGACTCGTTGACCAAAATCGAACTAGTTCGTTATATGAAACTTTTTCCAATTCTCATCACCCGAGGAAAACGCTTGAAGGTAGGATCAGTGAAAAAAGTTATTTTACGTTTCAATTATTTCAGGAGAGTTTCAATTATTTCCTCCTGAACTACTGCGAAGTAACGAAGTGAATTCACGAGAAAATGTTTTTCAAAACTGAATTTTGTTTCGGAAAATATTTGTGTTTCAAATTTAAGGAATATCTGGAAAGTAATGATATAATTTATGCAGAGGGTTGTTTGTTTCAACTCTATGCGAAAAATGTAAGTGGTTGAAAAAATAGTGGTATGAATCATTTCATACTTGAAACGATTTCTCAGAAACAAGGTATCTAATTAGATTGTTTGGGTAGGTAGATAAAATTCAAAGCTGAAAAATCTTTTCATCCTTTCAAGGGTTATAACTTACCTAGAGGTGAGACCTCGAAAAATTTTCGTAATAAACTAGTTCTATTTTTGGCCAATGAATCATCTCCTGAAATTTTCCGCAGTTTTTTTTTCAACAGCCTGTATTAATATAATTTCAAATAATTTATATCGTTATACTATCTATGTTGTATTCAATAAATACTTGTATCGAATTCTACCGGTAAAACAAGTACTATTACTATAGTGGGATATTTTTCAATTATTGAACTTAGCCAAAATATACTCTAAATGAGCACCATTTGAACTAATGGAATTTGCTATACATGCGAATTCTATTGTGGAACTTAGCCTAAGATCAGCTTGCATTTAATGTTCTGTCCATTGCTATTTATTTCAATATCCATAAAACTTCAAAAAATTTGACATCAAGTTGAAAGTTGAGTTATCGTCCATGATTCTGAAAAATAATTAATTAATATCAAAGTTCTATCGGATATTTGGATTTTCATTTTTGTTTTTTCGAAGTACTTCACACCGTTTTCCACTACTTTCTTCCACCTAGAAAAGTGGAAGAAATTACCCTAATTCTCCTTCTTAAGAAATGTCTGATCTTCCACCATTATTCCGAATTTCTACGCAAAAATCACAGCTCTTGAAGCGTTGAATCCACCCACGACATACATATACTTAAGCATCTTCTCATAGCATTTTCACCATTAGCGTCTGACAGCATTCGGTGAGCCCCAGCAGCAGATTTTTTAAATAAAAGATAAATCAACCTTTAAATGTCGAAAATTCGACTCATAAGTTGTCATTTACTTTCGAGAACAACTACATATAGCACAAATCAGCTACTAGTGGTATCAGGTTATGTTAACAGAGCACTAAAGAGTATTGTAAGTCGTCTATAATGTTGTTGTTGCCACCCTGCAGACAAATTCCCCATTTTCCCTATTTCTGCTCAAGTCAACATTTTCCAAACCAATATGTATATTATGGTGAGTTTATGCGTAGAAAAAGAATTACGGTAGCTGCCAACACGATTGATCCCTTTCTTAAGTATAAGTTCCTAGTAACTAACTTACCATAAAAAGCAGCATGAGCGACGCTCTCAGTTCTGTTCAGATTTTTCAGTTCGGATTCCATATCGTTTTGTGCCTTCCGAATGAATCAAAATGAGTAGAAGTGACAGTGAAACCAAATCGCTATTAATTTATTAAAGTGGACATAACTAAATGTTTCACGGAGCTTTTAGTCGATAAAGCTGCCCTAGTGACCGGTACCCTGTTTTCTTTTTGAAAGCTAAGTGTGCCCCGAAAGGAATACAACAATGTACTCGAAGTGTACAGGATGGGCAAAATTGGTGATACCTGAACTACAACTTTTTAACCCAACGAGATAGAGGAAAATGAATGTACCATTCATGTCGTCTTTTTTTCAGAAACTAATAATGCCATCAACTGTATTCCCCTATCTTCTTTTGTTTTTGAGTTATAAGCGGCGATTTCAACTTTGTTCATTATCTCCGTTTCTGTTTGTGCTAGGGTGTTGAAATGAAGACTCTTTTTTGATAGCAATCCAGTGGCGTACTATGATTCCTTCCTACGGGTTGTGTTTTTTCTTAAAAAACAGTAGTTTAAAATGACTTAGAAAGAAACGCCATTGATTTACCGTTTCAGAAATATATTATATACCACCCTAAGTCTTTCTAAGTCATTTTAAACTACTTTTTTCATAAGAAAAAATACATCTTTATGTTATAACTCAGCAAATATACCTGTTGGAAAAAATCATAGTACGCCACTGGATTGCTAACAAAAAGGTGCCTGTATAATGTTTTCATTTCAACATCCTAGCTTAAACAGAAAGGGAGATAATGCCCAAAGTTGAAATTTGAGTTTTGACCTATAACTCGAAAACAAAAGAAGATAGAGTTATGCAGTTGATGGCATTATTAGTTTCTCAAAAAAAGACGACCGTAATGTGCCATGCATTTTCCTCTATCTCATTGGGTTAAAGAATTTAATTCAGGTATCACCAACTTTGCTCACCCTGTACTTGTCGCTTACACTATTTATATAGATAAACTGCGGGAGCCAAGTTTTGCAGGTACCTGAATATTATATGAAGGTATATCATTTTTCTATACCAGATCATTTTAACTGTTACCTATTTGACTAGACACAAATGGGTGAGATTTTTCATTCAACTTTCGTATCTGTTCCTATTCAAAAATCGAAAAGTAATAATCCGAGACTATATTTTACCCAACAAAAACTGAAAAAACTAAAGCATACCCAGCAGATTTCCACTTGAATTTTCAATTTTTGAAGTTACATGGCGAGTTTGAATTTTCAGCAAAAGTAAGAAATATTGAATAGAAGGTGCACTGTGCTCTAGTTATCTGAAACTGTTCAGAAATTCCTGAGGTGTCATATATCAATCACTTAACGCCTTCCGAGAAAAGTTACCTGCCCGGATTTACGTCCAATTCATCATTAAATATTTCGTTTTCAAGTGCAAATACGCCTTCGCCTAAAATATCATCTGGGGTTTTGAACCAACACACTGTCATTATCCCTTAATAGATGTTCTCCTAGTACAATATGCTTCTTCAAAGCCATGATTATGCAATACTATATATGAACTTTCGGGATTCAAAACAGTAAACGGTATCTAAAGAGTTCGGCCAGCCAATAAAGGTGAAATATTGAATATTATGAGTACTTGCTGTGATGTTGAAATAATAGAATTCAAGCGGGTAAAAAAGAAGGATCAGAAAGGTAGGAATTGATGATAAATGTAAAATTTTGATGTATATGAAATAATTCGTCCTGAAAATGATCCGTATGATTACCTAATTATGATGCAATTAGTTTTCAACAATTTCATAAGTTAACAGCAGGTTTCACGAACCTCTGATTGCACGATGAACGATTTGGGAGTCGTTCGTTTTCCATAATGAAATCACTGAATCAGTTTTTCCTAAGTATATCGGAGAAAAAGAAATCGAGAATCATTGGATGGACGTAAAAGATAATTATTTGATGCAATAAATATATTCTGAATGCTCATCATGAGAATCCTGAATCAGGCTAGTAATGAAATGAGAATCAATAGCATAATGAAAAATAGTAATATACTTATCGACTAAAACTGAATTTTCGATCGAAAACAAAAACGATATGGATCCGTCAATTCCAATCATAATAATCATAAATCTTCCAGCTTGTTTTGAAATGAAGGTTTTAGCGGCATGCAGACAGTAATTGAATTCTGAAAAAAGTACCACCCAGGGCAGGATTCGAACCTCAAAATGTTCGTTCCGAGTGTTGTCATCAGGCGTTCAGACAAATCAGCGTTTAGACAAATCAGATACAGGAGTAGGTTCATTCTTAAATTCTCAAGTGCTTCAGAATGCTTTTATAATATTTAGAGAAGTATAATTCATAAAAAAATTTATTTTATTGATATTTTCGTTATTTACATGAGTACTTGAATTACTATTTTTTAATTGCAGAAAATTCGCGCCCCTCAACCCTTGCAAAAACTGCTTTACTCCATTAGCTTCTTCATTTTGCAAGCATCAACATTTCAGAAAATCGGGGATATGGGATCAGTTTCGTGGCGCCACCACCATGTCATTTGCTTCGTTCCATCCTTGTTCTACCAAAGGAAGTCCAATGATATTTTCTCGTTTTATTTTGTTTAGCGTTGATATCGAATGTCGATCAACGAGTTCAAAATATGAACCGACTCATTTTGTCAGCTGTTAAGGAATATTTGTGATTTACAGTTTTTCGTTGTGAAAACAAATCTGTCAATATTTCAACCAGTGTCAGATAGATGTTATCTACACAGACTTTAAAAAGGCTTTTGACAAAATAAATCATGGCATTTTACTGCGACGACTGGCGGAGGTGGGCATATGTGGAAGCTTGTTAAGGTGGATACAGTCCTATGTTCTGAATAGATCCCAATTTGTCTGCGTGAATGAGCAAAAGTCGAGAATTTTTCCGAATGGATCAGGTGTTCCTCAGGGATCTCATCTGGGACCCTTGTTATTCATAATTTACTTAAACAATATTTCTTACTGCTTTCGCTATGCTAAGTTCCTATTATACGCCGATGATCTCAAAATATTTCTGAGTATAAGGAGATTCGAAGACTGCATTAAGCTTCAGGAGGATTTAGACAGGGTTTATGAATACTGCTGTCAAAACTTTCTATATTTAAATTTCGAGAAATGTTTCAAAATATCTTTCACTAGGAACGTTAATACCTTTGCATTCGATTACACTTTTGATCAGGTGATTGTAAAGCAAGTGGATGTTGTTAAAGATCTGGGAGTACATCTGGACTCGAAGTTAACATTTGACGTACATATTAACGGAGTTATCGAGTCATCGAATAAAATGCTCGGGTTTACTCTTAGACATGGAAAGTTGTTCAGGAAAAATGAAACTCTACTAACCCTTTATTATTCATTTGTTTTCAATAGGCTTAACTTTGCAACGTCAATATGGAGTCCAAAGTATAGATGTTATGTGAACAGATTAGAAAGTGT
Organism: Coccinella septempunctata; assembly: GCF_907165205.1. Taxonomy (NCBI): domain Eukaryota; kingdom Metazoa; phylum Arthropoda; class Insecta; order Coleoptera; family Coccinellidae; genus Coccinella; species Coccinella septempunctata. Next base: position 27,525,161 of record NC_058195.1, read on the forward strand.
ACAGCATAAGTTTCTGAGGTTCTTGTCTTTCAGAAGTAGAATTCAAATTGTTGATCATGATTACACCGAAATTCAACAAAGCTTTGGAATATTGAGCTTGGAAAATCGAAGAAGATTAAACGATATGTGTATGCTTTTCAAAATAGTTAATGGTTTACTTTATGTCCCGAAAATTCTCGAATCTATCGATTTTAGAGTTCCCGAGAGAAGGCTAAGGTCCCGTGAATTGTTCGCTATTCCATACCGCAGAATTAATATTACTCAAAATTCTCCACTCTGTAGAATGCTATCAACATTCAACTTATATTCCTGTGGTGTTGATATTTTCAATATAAAACTCCATCAATTGAAGAAATTTCTGAAGTTAAAGTTGCCCTACGTTTCTTAGTTTTCTCATCTTTTTTAGATTCATATTATGTTTCGTTTTTAGTTTATAGAATAGTGTAAATTTTCATTTCAATGATTTGTTATTTTGTATGATATATATATTGTTAAACTGTGAATGCTGTATTGGGTGATACCACCTGTTTGTATTCCTATTTGTCTTAAATAAATAAATAAATAAATAAATAAACACTATCGAATAAGGGTTCGAAGGAGGATTTACTGTCCTTCTTCAAGATAATTTCCGTTTGACAACTTGAATTCGTGAGAGGGTAATTCAATATGATTTTAATAAAACACAGTTGATTGGTCAAATATCCAATATATTCAGATGACAGAAAGGGAATTTTCACTATATCTACTCAGGAAGTATATTTGAAGTAACAGACTCGAATAGATTCATATATCTCTGATTCTCAATACATGCTCACAATTCACATTACGTATTTCCAATACAGTTTCTTTGAAATATTGCTGAAGTTTCCATAAAACTTAGCTATATCGGTCCCGAATGTTCATTCATCTGATTTAGTTCTGCTTCAAATTCCAACAACACCGAATTCTTAGCTGTAGTTCTTGATTGTCCATACAGAAAACTGAACTTACTGAACCACATGTTGAATGATTGAATGTTCTACACCTCTTTCTCGAAACTTATACATTTTCACATACCAATAATCGCTTATAAATACATACACATATTCGTACTTCGTAGGAAAGTATTCAAATTATTTCCAAATATCAAATGACAATGCTCTGTCAAATTCTAAACAGCGCTACCTACAGTGGAAAGAACGAAATTGATCCCATATCCCCACGAAATTAAAAACAAAATCGAATCAGTGAATACACCAGAGTTTTAGACATCTTAGTTGCTATCAAAGATTATAGAGAAGAAAGATAGGAAACGCCCTCATATCGCTAGTACTAAAAACCGACTACATTTTGGCCAGTGAAAACACATTTGACAATGAGATGGCGCTGAAAACGTATTATCAATACAGAAAAACTGTTTAATAACAGTTTTCTCTTTTATAATTGAGGGGCGCGAAATTCGAATTCTATTCCTTGTATTCAATTTCAATATTGACCTTGTTGAGACCAGAAAACAAACATCCTGAGCGACAAAACAAAAGGATGGTTTTGTTTTGTGACCAGGATGTTAGTTTTCATCTGAACATTGTTTGGAATCAATTGGTATCAATGAAATACGCTGTTGGATGTGATAAATTTTTATTTGCAATCTATAAAAAATTTACAAAAATTTGAAATTATGGACAACGAATAGAGCTTTGACTAGGATACAAGAGTACATGGTTATCTGCTATAGTTACGTGAAAGGTGTTTTTCTGTGAAAAAGTTTCGAATTAATAAACTGAGTTGAATTTTTACAATTTATATCAGAAATTGATATGAACCAATATTCAATTTACCGTCAGAGGATACATATTTCCGTTACTTACATATTATTTACAAAATTTTCAGAACCACAATTGAAAAAAACCTTACAGAGGTATACAAGCCTTGTATTCAAGCCCGTCAGTATAATTTCTTCATGCTTTTTTATGATTTTTTCATGGTATGGTCTCTTCATGACACAATATACAAATTGATTGACGAATGAACACTCACAGAAGGTTTCATAAAACTTTGACTTTCCAAACAACAATTTGACAGTCACCCGATTCCCAAATCGAAATCCATAAAACTTTTGCATTCCTGAATATATTGAAGGCAATTGAGGATCTTTGGATGGACGAGTAAAAGTCATAATTTCCCCTAAATGAGCCCTTCATGTAAGGGATGCTTCCTGCATACAACAATTCACGTGGATAAACAGTTCTCAATCGTAAAATGTTCATTGCACATGGTGGTGCCTTTACGCCCTGAAAATTTTATCCACTTCGTAGCACTGAAAACAAAAATCAATGAATGACCGAGTCACATGTTACCAGTTAATACTTACATTCCCATTTTCCTTAGTAAAATTCGTTTTATTTGATCCACAGTTCTTCACCATACAATAATTTTCGAACGATATTCTGAGGTTTTCGCCAAGAAATTAGACAAAAATTTCAATAATCAGCAACTAGAACGGGTTCGGAAAACAAAAGGCGATACGAGGTTGTCTATGGATACGAGAATCAAAACATTCAAAACCGGTTTGATCAAAATGGCCATCTGACTCTGACATCTCGCAAAATTTCATATGTCCCTCGAATTAAAATTTTAACCAGTCTTAGGGCCTTAAAAACACATTTGAAACACAGATGGCGCTCACATCACTCTAGTCGCTTCGTTTCCTATCTTTCTACTCTATAATCTTTGGTTGCTATGGTTTGACTGATTTTCAGTGCTCAAATTGAATCGGTTGTCAATTCAGCTAGCAGAATGCTTGAGTATTTAATTCGCCGATGTCGCTCTTTCAGTCATCGGGATACTCTAAGATCTCTCTACTTTTCCTTCATATTCTCTAAACTTAAAATCGCCTCATCAGTCGGGAGCCCTCAATATGTGTCTTATATCGATCGCATTGAAAGGGTTCAGATGAGATTTTTGCAGTTTATGAGCTACAGATGCAATTTTGCCTCACTCGTGTGAATCCTGAAAAACACAATTTTTCAATAGGATTTCCCTCGAGAATCGAAGATAAATTAATGACATTTTATTCATTTATAAACTTTTGAATAATAAATAACAAAATAGTCAACTTCTTCAACAAGTAAATTTCAATAATCCTCCTATAAATCTCAGGCACTCAAAATTCTCCATTTCAGAGAAAGATAAAGTGGTGTACTGATTTTAGTGATCGACTGGATTTGGTTTCAGTCAATATTGTGAGTTTGAGGAGATTGTTATCATCCGAATTTTTGAATTCTTTGGTCGGTCTTTTTTTCTGTATCATAGATTTTTCATTCTTCTTTTGTTTTTTTTTTTCTCGGAATCATGATGTTCTGCGTTATATTTCACGTTTATGTTTGAGAATTTAATGCCTCAATTGTAATTCTATATGTGAATACCTACTGATTGTGGACTGTTGTATCCCCGTTGAAATAAATAAATAAATAAATCACTCATCACTAAATGACAATTGTGAATAACCATTTATTATATAAATATCAAAAACAAATGGAAGCCATATATTGAGATATATGGAAAAAAATAATTTCCATGCAGCGCTGTTTTGGTCGAAGAGGCAGACTCTGAATTTATTAAGCCTGTTTTTTTCTCAGGTGATTACAATCATAATATATAGTCCATTCAAGAATGATTGCCCTCCCAGTAGGACTTGAAAGTCCAGACGTAGCTTAATATCTGATCATTAAAGAGCTTCAATAATTTCTGTAGATTCAATCACAGAACTGGAAAAAATAAATATAAACTAGACAAGCATTTGAAAAGAAGAAATTTTCGAATTCAGAGCATACTAATCTGCATTCAGAATTGATAGAATAATGTTTCCTCCAATTTGTACGAATGAATTGAGGACACGAACAGCAGTACAAAATTCAAATTATCGTCAGTGAGTGGTTTAGTGCATTGATTCACTTATAATAGATCACTGTTCATTTACAATACCAACATGAATTCCGCAACACAAAATCTTAACTTATGGGCTAATACCAACTTAAATTCAATTTTTCATAGCCACCCAAGATGTCAATCATTCTTGAATGGACCATACAATAAAATGCTGCGGTCAGTCAAGTGGATATTAGAACAGGTGCGCGGTCAAACATATTATACTGGGTGTCCCAAAACTAGTGAATCAAACGTCACACCACCATAGAGTAGACCAAATATTATCGAATGACACCAACATTAGTTCAACGAAAATGCACCGTTTCCAAAATGATCAGAATTTTATTAAAATACCTACAGTTGCCGATTTTCGAAACATTTGTCTTAATCTCAGGACCAGTTCGTGAAAAAGGTTATCGACTTTAAACTATATTGAACTACGAATATTGTTTTATCTCCCCTAATTGAAATTATTTTAAGTAGTTAATCGATAACCTAAAAGAATGTAAATTAAAACAATTGTTTTTTCTACATGTTTTTTTTTTTACTCAGAATAAACCCCCTCTATAGGGGTGATAATATGAGAGAAAAACGCTATCTTTAATCACAAATTGGTCTTGTGATTGAAAAAAAATTTCGAAAATCGGCAACTTTAGGTTAGGTTTTTTCAGAAACGGTACATTTTCGCTCAACTAATGTTGGTGTCATTCGATAGTATTTGATCTACTATATCGTGGTTTGACGTTTCATTCACTAGTTTTGGGACAGCCTGTATAAACTTATAAACTTTTGTTGTTTGTTATGTAAATCAGAATTATATGATAGTCCGTCAAAGTCCAATGGGGACACAGCTGGGTAGTCAGCTTTAATATGCGTAGTGATGTTTATAAGGGTGCAATTCGTTCATTAAACGTGAAATTTCTTGCTACTGACTATATTATTAATAAATAAAATGGTCAGTCAGCAATTGCTTTGAACAGTGCCCGTAGTCAGTGGATGAGAAATCAAATTTTTTCGCTCTCTATAGATACCTATTACAAGCGGCAGCTAATTTTTCATTTAGATATAAGTTGTAATTTAAAATAAAATAACACTATCATAATCATTCAAAGTAAATTATGTATTTATTTTAATAAGACGTTTGACTGACCCCAGCCTTTTATTGTATATTATGATTGTAGTCACCTAAGAAAAAGCAGGCTTAATAAATTCAGAGCCTTTTTTGGCTTTGCCCCTCCGTCTATTTTTTCAAGGGGAGTTCAACCACAAAACAATTATTCATTAAAAATAATCTACGGATAGGGCATACCAACGATTCATTGAATTTGAGCAAATCGTACATGCAGATAACTAAAATATCAAATTTATGATGAAAAACTACATACACCGTGTGTTCTCCTCGACGGTCAAGGGCCTCAGGGCGAGGAGCATTTTTACACTATGCGAGGGACCGGAAGCGAGGCTAGTGCCTGAGTAGGTGCGCTTCATATGAGGTGTTTGTGAACTCAGCTCAATGTCTCTATTCAGGGTTCTCATTTGTCCGTTTTACTCGTGAAACACCCTGTATAATGTAAGGATATATAACAGATAACTTTAATGGTAGGTGTCATACTTGCAAAGCAGGAAGCCCGCTCAGCTTTTGTTGGTCCGGGACAGGCGCTGCCTATCTGTCGTACATCTGTCAAGAAATTCTTTAATAGATGGCTAGACAGGAGCAAGTGGTCTCAGATAGTCGAGGCTTCTCATTGAGAGACCATCCTCTGTGCCTGAGCTCAAAAAACTCTTAGCTCTTGAGAGGAAACAACTGAGTCTAGTGACTGGAGCAATGACTGGCCATTTGTTTAATAAACTCTTAAATAGAATGGGACTGACTAGCTCTTCCCTGTGCCGCTGGTGCAGGAGCACGCTTGAACACATTCTGTTCTTCTGTATCAACCTTGAAGACTTAAGGATGACTCACCTAGGAAACACAACACCCATAACTCCTATGGTGGGACACCATGACTTGTGGCATTTTTGTCAGCATGTCACAGAGTTTGAGTCTCTCTAACTACAAGCGGACAAACAATGGGTCACAAGGCCTCAGTTCAGCCCAGTAGGGCACCGTACGTAGAAGATAAGAAGAATATAGGTGTTCTTTATCGTTGCAAAAATTATCCCACGAATCAGAATATGAGTGTATGCACTGAAGTTTTTCTAACTCTACCTCCTTTTTGATGAAAATTGCCATCGTTTGGGAAAGTGTTTTTCTGGTTAAAAATGCAAGAAAAAATTTCTGGGAAGTTTCGTGAATCTTCCGGTAATTGAAGTTAGTTCTCAGTTTTCTTAATTGAGGGGATTGTCGTTACCCCTTACATGCTGATTAATTGTTTGATGCCGATTACTAATTGATCGATTTTCTTTCTTGAATAATTGTGATGACATCTTGATAACTAGCCTTTTACAATGAAATATTGCGCGAGCGAAACCGCGGTTTTAAGCCAAAAGAATGATAAATAGAACAATTAGGTATATGTATATAATAACACAGATCTGGCGTTCAAAAGAGATTTAACCATTTAACCATGGCACTCTTCGATTATGATATTACTATGATTACAATCGTAATAAGTAGGTAACATTGGTATCAGTAATCAGTAATTCATTGATAGGGTTAGGTATAAGTTATTGTTTAAAATATTGAATTGATGTGGCCGATACTTGATGAAAATCCATAATTGAACTTGAAACAGATTATAGTATTTCCACAAAATGAGTTTTTGAATAGCGACACGTGTTTCGCTATCAAAATCTTTAGGAGGATGAAGTTAACGTTCTCGGACTAAAACTACATATCGTAATCACCCATCTTGTCATGATAAAGGAGTAAATGGTATGTATTTTGCTTCATCGCACATTACAACGATCACGGTTTGATTGGTTATTGACAATCAGCTCATCTGGAATTGAAAATTATTCTCGGATACCACCTACATTATTTTATATTTTGGATTCGGGTCAAGTACGCTTAGCGGCAATATAGGTTAATTAATGCTGTGTCCACAAATGTTATACGGAGACTATGTAAATTATTGTAACAACGCATTGGGCGTCGGGATATTTCATGTCACAGATTTCAATGAATTTTACGGTTTCGAAACAGAATGTTTAAAGAACCACAATAAAAACGGAGAAAACAGTAATTAGAATGACTCCAATTCACGATATTTTATGACATATTTATTGGTATAGAGCGGCAAAGAATAATTCGGAGCTTTCTGCGATGTTTACGAAGTTATTTACCCGTTTCAACAATTGGAGTTATGGATATTTGAGATCAACATAATCGAAATTATGTTGGTAATTGTCCATTTCTATTACATAAAATTCTGAGTTTCAGAATTCAGGTTGGTATTGGTATATCAATTTTGTATACTTTTCGATAACCTGATAATGTTATAACTCCTCTATTTATTTTAATGCATGATGGAAACCGGCTGATCTTGGACACTTGGACTTGATGCAATTTACATGTTGAAAATTTTTTGTATAATCCTGTGTGATTATAAAGTAGGATAACGATGATCAGAGAGTTAAATCAAAAATACTACTAACAGAGCAGTAACAAGAGAATTAATGAAAAATGATCCAGTTGATTTTTGTTTTTCTATTCTAATGGTATCAAGTTAGTTCAGTGATACATTTTGTAAAACTTGCGATTTTTTTATGATTGGTTTTGACCAGATTGACAGTATAAATCAAATTTTTTACTTTTAGGTGGGTATAGATCGCTTGTATAGATATGAGCTTCGATCAATACGAAGTTGTGCTTCTATAAGTAGACCGGAAATAATAGGTGCCGCTCCCGTCTTCAGTATAAGCATGAGGAATAGGAAAATTCTTCCGAGTTTGTCACGAAAAGGTCCTGATATTGTAATCAAAGTGACCTATTTATATGCAACATAAAGAGCATTGAACATTCATGAAACTGAAAATTTTTAAACTATGCAATATGATATCATGAAATTAGTATAATCTTTTATAATTCATAGCTGAATTAGCATGAATTGAGTAGGTTGTCTCGGACTTCTTGTGAACGTGACAATCAGGCACTGTTCCATATGTTCGGTACTAATATCGTTTGTTCAATTCGAACACTAAAATTAATTTTATAATCGCTTAACGACCCTTAGTTTTTGGCAGAAATTCATCTATCTTACAAATACAACTATTAATTTGACAGAAATTGTCAATTGTCTACATTACCTACGCAGTAATACCTAAGTCTAGTTAGGTGAATTGGATTAAATTCGACGAATATTATTCATTACCTGAACTGATTCAGTCTGTTACAAACTCTTCAAGTATTGATAAACAAAAACGGTATCAAATTCAGGTGTGTTATGCAATAAGCAATGAAAATGATCCGAATAAGGAAATGCTTATGAAAATATTCAAATGAAGTTAATCTCGCCTCTGTCTGATTCTCACATATCTTGTAATAGGTAATTACTAACGTGGCAATAAAATTGAAGTTGTCGCCTTATTGAAAGCGTATTTGTTGACGAACAGCGTTGCGAGGATACACATTCAGAAAAATTATAGTATACATCATCATTCATACGAACAGATTAACTTTTTTTCTTGGCGTCAATAATGAGTTCCGAAAGAAATTTATTATTAGACTGCTTTCAACTAAATGGCGTGGCATTTCCTATGTTGGTTCCGTCAGTTCCCCCAAAGTATTCATAAACGTAACGAAGCTAGCACAGAAGTGGGTCAAGTTCGTTCAGATGAGTAAACGAATGGATTCATGGGCGAAGGTGTTTATATCACGTGACTCATCGCATCAATTTGGCAGCGACGCTGAAAATAAGAACATATGGCCGTTGTTTATTTGACGGATATGTTGATGGTCTTCAGTTGGCACCAAAAAAGAAAATTTCTACATAGAATAGAGAAAAAATTCTTGGCATATAATTTCAATGTACGTTGGTCTTTGGGCCTACTGATAAAATTAATCACTTCAATTCATCAGTATACCAATAAATTGCTTGATTTTGGCTGTTTCTGGTACTTCTAGACTAGATAGGTAAAAACTTTGAAAGGAGTCCAAGGCTCGATTTTTGTGAAAAGTCCATAGTCGATAACTAAAAACCGTTTCACGATGTCTTCATTTGTCTTGAAGATATGACCAAATTTTGATATTTTGTCGATTTCGAAAATGTGCCGTAACTTCTATATTTTCGAAACAATCTGAAAACGGTAAAAACTTTCGACTGGAACTTTTTCACTGGGAATACCATTTCATATTCAATTTTTCTTATCTCTTGTACTAAGGGTGGAAAAGAAGCAACTTCATTATTTTAAATACGAATTCATTCTTTTTTTGGTCTCATATCATCCAAAAAAATTGCTTTTCAAAAATATATACAGGGTGTTTCATCATAAACTGGAAAAACATATATGATGGGTAAATGACACCGGGAGAATCACTTTTGCCTTATGACATATACCCCGTTTTCGACTTCGACGCATAAGCGAGATATAGGGTATTCAACGTCGTATTTGAGCAATATTCTGATGAGTGTGGTTAGTTATGTATAAACCTCAAAGTAACGGTTTCTGGTCACATCGGAGTATTTTTGAGTGCTCAAAAATGAAAAGAAAAGATGAAGAACTCCGAACATTTGAAAAATTTTCTTCAAAATGTCGGAAAACCTTCAATGTTCGTGATTTTTTTTTTCGATTGCCAAAATGAAATTTAATTTTCTGAATGAACACAATTTTCGAACAATTTCTGTGAAGAAATTGTTCCAACAGAAATTGTTTCATAAATCGAACAGCAACTTTTTTTTTTACATGTTCACAGCAAAAAAAATTTCACCGGAAATTGTTGAAATGTTTCCCGATTGTACTTCCTTTCAAACCTAACAGGAATATGGAAACAAAATCGAGAAAAATCAAACCGTTTCTTTACTGCAGCCGTCCAAATATCTCATAGGAACCTCTAACATAATAAAAAAAAACTGGTTGGATTTTGAGGCTCAAAAATTTTAAATTTAGGTGTCGAAACATTCCAGATGGTAATACATATAAATTTATCACAAAAAATTTTTCGATTAAACTTTGTTGGGAGTCGAACTCGCGACTTTGTGGTATTACCCTCACCTCACCAATTCGAATGCACAGTCAAATTCTGAGAATTACTCTATTTTCTGAGGTGTGTGACAACAAAGTATGAGGAGAGACTGCAATTAAATTATATGGAACACAATTATCAGACCACATGTTACACAGCAGAAGACAAGAACAGCCTTTTTCTCCAGCACTGTGGGCCGTCGATCGCTCGAATATCCGGGAAATAGATTATTTAATGTTTTGCCATGGGAAATTAGAAGTTCGAAGACTAGGAGACTCTTTGTTGTTCGGACAAAAATATTTCTCAGGGAGCAACCTAGGAATGTTGTCATCTGCCTGATGGAGTAAGTGGATGTGCTTCTGTCTAGAATGGGGTTTGATTCTGGTTGGCTGGACGGTCATTGCTGTTGTCTGATTATTCAGTGGAAGGAAATTGATTCCACATACTGGCAGAGCCTTTGTAAGAGTTTTTCGTTTTGTTTATTGTAAAGAGAGAATGATATATTTTATTTTGTTTAAGAAATAGCATCACTGCTAAATTTTGTAAATTGGTCAAATAAACAATATTCTATATTTATTTATTTATTTAAGTCATACACCATTCAACAGCCGAAGCCAATTAGAGAATGGGAGCATCAACAACTTACTCATACTAAAATAAAATTGGTATTTAAAAGACAGACTAAAATTAGAAAAAAAAATGCTGATTTATTGAAGCTACACAGGAGCAGCAGGAAGAAAAGAAAAATAAAGCTCCTGTCCAGCTTCCATAGCTAACCCAAAACAACTCTCCCTACATCGGAGAGCGAGTAATGAAAAATATCAAGGGAACGACATGTAGTCACGGCATATGCTTCACAATGGTGAAAAACGGAGAACATCAGATCGTGGAAAAAACAAGTAAAAGGTAGTTACATTTCTGACTGGAAGCCTGGGAACATTTAAATTTATCATCTCAAGCAAATAGGGACAGTCAATGAGCGAACACAGAATGTTCCGAAGAAATAAAATGACCAGATAAGTACGCCACCGTTCCAAGAGACTAACCCGGAACCTTGAGTATTAAATACTCAAAGCCCGGAATCTACCCAAGAGATCTTCATGCGGAGTACCTCGGCTCGGATAGATTCCGTCAATTATGAAACACACGTATTTCAGAAATCGCCTCTATACTCTTTCCAAACTATTGATATGGACATCATATCCTGGGCTCCATATCACACATCCATACTCATACCGCGACCTCACGAATATGTTCTAGTATCGTGAAACCACTTAGAATTTCTCAAGATGAATCCGAGAGACCTGAAGCCACTCGACACAACAGAGTTGATGTGGGGCACAAAACTAAGTTTTTGATCGAACAATACGCCAAGGTCCTTGTACTCTGCAACTCTACCAAGGACACAACCATTAATATTGTATGGAAAGTCGATCATTCCTTTTTTACGGCCAAACGACAACACCTTTTACTTAGAGATATTCAGGGGAAGCAAGTTATCACTGCACCAACAATTCAACCCATCGAGGTCCCGGCAGTACGCGGCGGACATAATTCGACGAAACAGCTTGCCATCATCCACATAAAGAAGAAAAAAAGCAGATAATAGACAAACAAATATCATTTATGAAAATTATAAAGAACAGTGGACCAAGTATGGACCCCTGGGAAACACCTGAAGATGCAATGAACTCGAAAGATTTATAACCCAGGCATTGCACCCAGAGTTTTTTGTCCGTAAGATAGGACCCCAAGAACATAACAAAGTCCATAGTTAACCCAGATGAGGACAACTTTCTTAGAAGTACCATGGTCCAGTCGTCGAACGCCTTAGAAAAGTCCGTGCAGATCACGTCCAGAGTATCACTAATGAATTGAGTAATGCAAGTCAAGTTACTCACGGTTGACACCGATCCTTGATGAAGCCATGCTGACTGTCGGATATCTGGCATTGTACATGTGAATAAGTTATATCATACTCTCTCAAATACCTTACCTAAGTTGCTCAAAATGACGATCGGTCTATAGTTATCAACGCTGCTGCGGTTGCCTATTTTGAAAACAGGAGTGACCCTACCCTCCTTTTAGACAGTAGGAAAAGTGAGAGCTGAAAGCGACAAGTTGAAAATTTTGTACCTGGAAAAATGATAAGAAAGCCAGAGGTGTCAAGGAAAAAATCATTTTGGCTTATATTTCCGAAAGGTCCAAGAAAGTTAAGTCGTCGTCTTTATGGTCCTACTATTCGCAACTCAAAAAAATATTGGCAGATTTTACCAAGTCACCGCCTTTTTAAAGCAACATTCCAGAGGATACGTAGCAAAAAAGTCGAAAGTATTCACAAGAGAGGGGTTGAAATATTTTTTAGATGCCGCTCCTGATGAGCAATATTTATTGATAAAGGTAGTTTTTATTATGGGTGTTGCTGGAGAGTGTAGAATTGGCAAGCTGGTGAATATGACTGTAGATGATGTGGAAGATCGGGGCCCTCAGTGGATAAACGTCAACTTACCCTTGTAACCGTGGGTTGAACATTGTCGTCTTTAAACGTCAAAATGGGATAATAGTTATTTATACAACAAGTGAGTTAAATGAATGTTTATTCATGAGAAGAAAGTTTAACTCTCGAGCCCGAAAGGCAAGTAGGTTTATTTCTTCGAATGAATACACATTTTTGACTCACGTGTTGTATTGAAAATTTTATTCCATTTCGATTAGGATTCGAATGATAACACTTTCCAGAGAATTATCTAATTTATGAAATGACATGAAAGGTATCGCTTCGATTGATTGTTGCTAGAACATCATTCAATCCATAGCGACAAGATCAAGATGACGTTCATCTAGTCAAGTGCGTGTTATTTTATTTCACGTGTGAGTTAAAAAAATTTTTTTTTCTGATCGAACCAATATTGAGCTATATCGCCTTAGTTACCATGTGTCATAACACACTCATATTTCCCTAGGGAAATATGGAATGTCAGTTTATATTTCCCTAGGGAAATATGAAACGTCAAATCATATTTCTTTCAAAACGTCAAATCATATTTTATTTCTTTATTTAGTAACAAAATGGAAACTGCAATTGTTGAAATTTCCACTGAAAGTTTTTCCACCAGATATAAAGGAAGAAGAAATATCTTGTTCATAATTATTCGTCGACGAGACTACACTTTTCTTGAGAACATACGGTCTTCAAAGACTGTGATGCTGCAGATGGCTCTCCCTCCACACCTGCTATTATCTTCGCTACCTTACTTTTGTGCAGCATACTGTCAGCCAGATAGCCTTCTGCAACAGACGAACTTTTCCAACCACCATGTCTCTTGAGTGTTGTCATTGAAGCTCCCGCATCGGCAACCAAAGTCGCAGATGTTCGTCTTCCACAATGGCCTGTATACATTTTCGGATTATCTAATCCCAACTATTCAGCAACCTTACTCGGAATTTTTCCGAAGGTATTTTTGCCGACAGGCTGAAGAGTACACTTCTTATCTCTATAAGCTACGAAGAACCTAAGAACGCCTTGCGGACGCAACGCCGAATACTCCCGCACCAAACGAGCAGCACCCAGATCTTCTTCATCAATTATAGTGAATATTCTGTTTATATCATTCTTAGTTTTTGAGACTTTAATTATGATTACCGACCCACGATCTTCGATATCTGAAGATCTTGTGTTCTGCAGGTGCCAAATATTTTATGTTATGTTATTAAAACAACCTTCAAAATTGTGAATGTGAAAATCTTATCAACAGAGGAAATCAAAATGAAACTTTTACCTTATACATCAAAAAAAGTCATTAGGAGTTTCACTCAAGAATGTCTTGAGCTGCTCCCGGGACAACACTGCTGATTTTTTAGGAACGTATCCTTTATTTTTGTTCTTAACAAATGCTTCGACTTCATCGAATAATTTGACATCAGTTTTTTCCTTCAAATGTAGCATTGATCTTAACATCGATAGTTTCGGCCATAACGTGTTTGGTGAATATTTCTGCGACTGGGGATCGAATGAATTAATCATACATCAAGAATAACAAGAATCAGAGCAACATACCAAATCTTGGAAATATGCTAACAAAATATTATCGCTCACACCGTCCACCAAATTTTTTCTTTTCCACTCCTGAAAGCAATCGTACTCTCTACTGTAGGCAGCTTGAGATTTGGCCGGAACCAAAGATTCACGGGCTTTTGCCGATTGAGTTTCGACGTAGTTCGACATTATTTCAATACTTTTATTTCTGACAAGACGTCAAAATGAAACCAGTCAACCATGATTTTCATAAACATGGCCCAAAGCAACGTTCAAAATTTAATTATTACAAAAATATACAATGAAACAATGATTTCCCCATAACAGATTATTTCAATCAGAAAAAAACTATTGATTACACCACGGGAAATATGAATATATTTCCCTAGTTGTAATAATAGCTATATACAGTCTGATTCATATCACAAAATTATATTAAGCCTTATAGATTTTTTTAAGGCAAATCAATCGATGACCTTCTCCGCCTTCTCGTTTTCGATATGCATTGCTCCGTGAATCGATATACTAGCCACTTCGTTATTCATTATATACCTACTAGAATGGATTGTTCTCGCTTATGGACGGTAGAGGAGAAAAGGAGAATAAACTGGTGTGACGAAAAGTGTCCGCGAAAAATTTGAAATAGGCCAGGCAGTGTCAGATCTAGGAGGACGCCAGCCAGTGGAGGCCTCTGACGGTGCCCCTTCAAGTACAGGGATGTTATGCTGTCGTGCTAGCTAGAGGTACAATTCATCGAAGGCTGTTTGTAGCGGCGAAAATTCAGATAGTTTGACTATATACTTCTTCAAAACAGTTACACACAGATAATATACCTTACTATGATCTCTGTAACCTGAACCATATTTATTTCTGTTATACAAAATAAACAATTATTATTATTTATTAAAAGGATTTTGACAATCACTCATTATAAATTTCTTTTTATCTGCCGGTTTTAGTGGCCTCAAATGAAAGAAGTTTCAGCAAATTCAGATTAATGAAACATCATTTGAGGAATAGAAGAAAACAAGAGCTTCTACACAGTTTAGTATTCTCAATACCTATAGAACATGAGATTGCTGCAAAAATTAAATACGGGGACATCATAAAAACCTTTGCAGCGAAAAAAGCTCTAAAAATTGAGTTTTAAACTATAACTTGTTTTTTATGTTTGTTGAATGAATTTTATGTTATTCTTAAATACTGTCCCTCATTCCTCAGTTTCTTTGCACCTTATTAATAGTACGTGGTAGTTTGAAATCATATCTGAAATTGTTCACAGAGGGCCATAATTTCGATTTTCAGAATGCAAAGATCATGACTACTAAGTGAATGGCAGGAAAATATAAGCGAAATGATTTTTATAGAACTGAATACTACCGTCAATTACAGGACCGACACACAAGACCTTAGTCAAATTTATTCAAATTTATTAGAAAGATATTAATATGTTTTCATCCCATGAAAGCGCAGACACATTATGTACCATATGTGACGTGAGTAGGTAAAAAATTCAGAACATGACACACTTGACAGTTCTGACGATGAGAAGAACACTTCCGTTGGCTGGGCGAAAAATTCACTCGTGGAGTCGCACCACGCTTAGTATATTGTGATCACTAGTGATATGTGTAAGGTGTAAGAGCTTCGAGTAATCAGGTTAATACTGAATGAAGTGTGTCAACTTGACTGTTGAAGATCTAAAAACAATGAAAAAAACAGGAGCTCCCAAAAATTGGGTGCTCGTCAAAAAACATAACCCCTAAAACTGGAGAGTTGGATAATACGCCGTCGACTGCTCTGTCTTCTACTGATATACTCCTCTAGAGCATGGAGGGATTTATCACCGAATCCTTTGAATCATTAGTTTCTCCTGTGCTTGAGGAATTGAGACTATAGAAGAAATATATAACCTCAAAGATGTGGTCTCTGATCTCAGGGCTGAAAATGGAGAACACCGGTGAAGTATCAACTGTTCTGAATCTAAAATACAGCCTAAAACTAAAACCAAAACATTCACTGAAATACTTAAACCTTATATTGATCACATAGGAAACAAGACCACGGGTACATAAGGCTTAAGAAAGCTGTAAAACTGCAGGATAATAGTTTTCCCTCTGAATCAACAGAACCAAATATGATATTGATTCTCTTGTAAGGACAATACCAAACTAGAAAATATTGAAGATGAATGCATCCTCGTGAGGAACAAAAAAACGAGAAGAACTTATAGAAGTATTGTTGGAAATGGCAAACCAATGTCCATAAAAGGAGCCCCTGAATATGGTTATCTGCATTTCTGCAAACTTGACCCTACATTAGATTTGAAATCGTGCTCAGCATATAATTCGCTCTCCCAGCCCGTATGCTCCAACATAAGATTCCTCTTTTCATTCTCCTACCTTGGAGTTGAAGTCACCCATCACGACAGTCAGATTTCTCAAGGATTTGACAAGCTTCTGAACACTTACTTAAAATTCCTCTATAACTTAGTCGTCTTTATCAGCAGTCGCATAAACCTGAATACTTTTAATGTACGTAGGCTTCCCAGAGGGTTGCAACCTTATAATTCGATCAGATATACTGTACGACATTCTCTGAATACTGGCTCAAATACTTCTTTATTATAAAGCCTAACCAATTTCCATGATTTTGTTCCTTGTTACCAGCATAAACCACCTCGTCATCTCTTATGATTTTTCGCACTCACGACCATTTCGTCTCACTTATTCTCGCTTATTTCAATCATATCCAATTGAAGTCTATCCATCTCCTGTATAATATTATCCAATTTTCCGGCTTAAAACAAGCTAGTAACATTCCATGTACATAATCTCATCATCCATTGATGCGTTGGAGGGTGAGCGTCAGATTGAGGTCATATATACCGATTTTACGAAGTCGTTTGACTCTGTCGGTCACTCAATTCTTGAATCTAAACCAATTCCTCGCCTTTGTCTTCAGATAATATGAACGTTTTAAGTTGTGGTACCCAGCCTTACCCTCTCGACCCAATGAATACTAACCAATTCGCGGTACTTATATCCAAACTCAATGAAATATCGTCCGACATTTCCGCTATCAAGGCCACTCAATTGTCATTGCAATCCGAAATATCTGATTGCAAGTCGATTTTGCAGAAACATTCGACAGAGATCAGTAATCAAGGCAAAATAATCGAAAGTCATTCGGTGACCCTAGGTAAACACGAAGGCGACATTCAGTCCTGCAGCGAAAAACTCTGTGAACTTGCTTCAAATCATGACCAGCTCAAGGCAAACCTTGAGACTGCTTGTGCACGGTTGTCTGGGGTGAAGGAAGCCTCCTGTTCTGTTTCCCGTGATTCGGCAATAAGTTCTGCCCACAACCCTAATGAGATACCACACAACATCTTGATGCGTGGTGTTCCCGAGTCAGACTTGGCTGGCGACACGGCACTTGTTACAAAATTAATCGAATACGTGTCTCCCGGAGCTAATACCCACCGCATCTCTCTCGAGCGATTTGGTCGTGCTATCTCTTACCGTCCCAGAATGCTGAAGGTGACATTCACTAACCCGATGGTTGTCACTAGGTTGCTGCGGAACAGAAAAGTCATTAATAATGTGCCAGACTGGAAGAGGTTCAGTATTTCCGATGATAAAACACCTTTTCAAATCGAAACTACCTACGTGAGGAACTCAAGCGTAGAAAAAGGGCGGGGGAGTCCAATATTGATATCAAGTATGTTTCTGGTGTTCCTTCCATAATCAATATTCCTATCTCAGCTAATTCGAAAAATTAGATAACCTTCACGAGTGGTCGATCGTTTACACCAATTCACAGTCTCCATCTCCATGCTCAAAACATCTAGAACTACTCGCTTTCACTAGAACCTATCAACCCACATTTATTCTTATTGCCGAGTCGTGGTTGCACCCTAGAATTCCGGACAGTTTGGTGTCGATACCGGGATACTCCATTTTTAGATGCGATAGCGTGACAACGGTTGGTTACGGAGGTGTATGTATTCACGTAGTGAATGAAATTTCCAGCTCTTTCTTTGTTCGACCCTTCAGTCCAGGTTTACCTGGTGTCGACAGTATATTCATTGACCTCTTCAACGGGCAGTCTCCTAGCTTCACTATTGGATGTGCCTACCGACCCGACCTTCTCAATCCGACATCGAAATGGCGAATTTTCTGAGCGGTCTATCAACGACGAAACGAAACCTTTTTGTTGCGGGGGATTTCAACATGGCTGATGTCGACTGGCCACTTTCCCCTAAGGTCTACAACTCGCCATCCGGTCCTTAAGTTGACGCCATCCGTGATTCTAATCTCGTTCCGTTCAGTTGGTGGATAGACCCACACGTTTTCGAAACCTTCAGATCCCATCTTTGTTAGATCTTGTATTAGTGAACGATGCTGACCTAGTCTCCAGTGTTGAGCATGATCCTCCCCTGGGAAGATCAGACCATGCCCTACTTCTTTCAAAACTACAACTCCAGTTCTTCAGCCCGAGCAAAAAATGGAAGAAGACAATAAAGGTTACGAATTACGAACAGTTGCAGAGCAGGATCTCCGGTGTTGATTGGGACGCTATACTCGAGTCCACGACTGATGTTGAGATCATGTGGAGTCGTTTCGTGGAAGCGCTCAAGAACTTGATTGACGAATGTTCGATGTTGAAAAATGTTGTCGCAGTAGATTCGAGACCCTGTCTTGACCACAATATACTCAAGATGATTAGACACAAAAAGTCGATATGGCAACGCTACACTCGACGAAGACAACAATGAGACTACGATGCACACCGCACATACTGTAATTTCCTCTCCACTACTATCTCTGCTGCCAAGAAAGAATTCGAGTCAAAACTAGTCCAATCCAAAGTCCGAAAACGCTTCTTCAAATATGTCAGTTCATCCCTGAATTCCAAAGTCGATACGCCACTGGTTTCTAACTCCAACAATCAACCTTGTAGAAACCCCGAAGAAGCTGCGGATGTTTTGGCAAACACATTCGCTGCTGACTTCACCATCGAGACCGGTTCATCGCCCCGGGTGCTCAGAAATCGCGTCAACTCTGACTTAAAAAGCATAACCTTTTCCCCTGCTCTGGTCGAAAAACATCTCTCAGCCCTCGATGTACGTTCTGCGCCTGGCGGTGATGGTCTTCCATCGAAGCTCTTCAAGGAGTTTGCTCATTCCCTAGCCACCCCCTGCTATTGTTACTCCAATATTCAAGAAAGGCAACAAGCTAGATGCATCCAACTATCGTCCCATCAGCCTGGTCCCCATCGCAGCAAATATTTGTGAGAGGATAATCCTCGAGTTTGCTCTGGAAAACAAGCTCATCCCCGATTCCAACATGGCTTTCTTCCCGGTCGTTCATTGATTACTAATCTACTGGAATGCGTCAACAACTGGTCGAGAGCACTCGATAACAAGGTTCCCGTAGACGTGATTTACCTGGATTTTTCCCGCGCTTTTGATCGTGTTCCCAACAAACGGCTTTTACACGTGCTTGACCATCTAGGATTGCGCGGTGACCTTCTTGCGTGGATTGAGGCATTTCTCTCCAATCGCTCATTCAGGGTTAGAGTTGGCCGTTCATTCTCATCCTCTAAAAAAGTGACGAGTGGTGTACCGCAGGGCTCCGTTTTAGGGCCACTACTTTTCAGTGGCGTAGTGAGGGGGGGCAAGGGGGGGCATCATGGCCCGGGCGCTTCTCATAAAGGGGCACCAAATGGTTCACAGAACAAAAAAATTGCTGGATAATTTTAAAATTGTTTTTTGGAAAATATTTTCTAAATCAGTGTTATGAAATAAGTGTTAATTCGTTAATAATAAGGAAAACAGGAACATTATGGTCTAAATCAAACTATAATAATATATTCACAATAAAAACAGGCAGGGCTGACTAGATCTGTATCTGTCAGCACTTCCTTATGTCAACTTCTCTTTAAGGTTACATAAATTTTCTCCTTTCTTGATTTGTTTGATATAGTTGAGGAGCCCAAGAGGGAAATTCTGAATTTACTCGAGCGTGTCAGAGGAGATACCTCTACCAAAAGTTAGACCTATATATAGGGGGGATTGTCTAGAACAGCCAGCCAGAATAATAAAAAAAATGATCATTGTACATACTTGAGCGTGTCAGATTGATATAAACGTGGTTAATTACATGTTGAAAAGTATATATTCTCGTAGTCTGACAATTTAAGCGTGACGAAAATGTATGGGAGGGCGCCAAATTTGCAACAAAAAATTCACCTGTACATTCTCGAGCGCGGACCCTTTCTTTCTTATTTTGAAGCTAATGATTCAACAATAACGGAAAAAATATAATCTGTTTCAGCATGCCGTAACAATGAAAATTGGCCATAAAGATCACAAAAATCTGTTTTTTTTTTAATTATCTCCTCTCCTGGGCTTCAAATTGTTTTCGCATTCCTTATAAAATTTGTAGCGCATAACATTTTCCACAAATTTTGTCTGAAGCAATTTTTTCTACATCTGAAAATTTTTGAGATATACGGCGATAAATGTACATTAGACTGGGATTCTATACAATGACCTTGGCCTTTCTCATGTGCGGCTTAGCTCCTCTTCCTTAGCGCCCTCTAACTGGAAAAAACTCGATCAATCAATATAAGAATATAAGCATCATCACTGAATCGAACTAAAGGCGAATCAGCCTGTAGGTACAATCTACCTACAAGGTAGTTCTATGGACTTACTATTATGTTGTAATTTATAATTGTTATGATAAATATGTTTAGTCGTTTCTAGAAATTAACTGTACTATATTCATATTAAATTTGTATCCCCTTGAAAATAATGAATATTGACTCTTTCATTGTCTTAAAAATGCATTTCTTTTAATATTTTTTTAAAAATATATAAATTGAATGATACGTAACTTTTGTTACTTATGATCATATACATTTGCTTGAGCCTATTATCATATTTATCTTACTTTATTCATTCATTAATTTGCTAGTATATTTAAAATATAATATTAGGGGAAACTAGGGAGCATTGATACATGGGGAGGCTTGATACAGGCTTATATCCGCGATCTGTAGCCGTTTTCAAAAGTTTTATACTAGTGAACACTATTCTTTGGCAAAGGGCATTGCGTGACGTTAATCTGTAAGGCTTACAGTAGTTTGTTTGTGAAATATTCAACGAAGAGTGTTTCGAGGTGAGAAATTGTAAGTTTTTACTCAAGTTACCTAAGGGTTTTATGATCATGCATTAATTCTTCGGCATAAACAAACATTTCACTGGGAAATATGCATAAAACTACTCAATTTACAGTTTTATTCGCCTTTCAAAATATATGAGTATAATATGAAAACATAAATCCCTTTAAAAATTGCTTTCGGGGAGGTTTGAGACATTTGTCGTGGGGAGGCCTGATACATGAATCATCTTCAAAAAAATATTCCGTAGCTAGTTGGATAGGCCTACATGAAGGCGTTTTCACCATCCAACATATCAAAGGGATTTTTAACAACTGGAATTTATCCGTACAATCCCCATGTATTTAACGAGGTCGACTTTTCTTGTGCGGAAGTGACTAACCGACCATTTCACGATTTTTCTACACCTATGGGACCAAAGCAAGCCAGTATCATTGCTGACCTACCTACTGAGCTTAATAATCCTCTCGATTACTCTCCCAGTACATCGTATCAATCCTCCCATATGTGGGGAGGCTTGAGACAGTTTGCATGTTTTTGTGTTCAACGTTCTGTATAGAATAAGATGGTTATGTTTTGAGACTTCTATATTTATTTTGTTGAACGATTAATTGAAGAATTGTATAATATAAGAAAAGTCCTGTTTCTTCATATAATTCAGTTTCCAGAATAAAAATTCCAAAAAACGTATCAACCCTCCCCAGTCTCCCCTATATACCTATATGGTTTTCGAATGAGTGGGGAGGAGGGGCGCTAAAAAGGTATTGTGCCCCGGGCGCGAGTTAAGCTCGCTACGCCACTGCTACTTTTTCTGCTATATATCTCTGACTTACCTGCCTACATCGGATCCCATTGCTCCCAGTTCGCCGACGACACTAAGTTATATGGTATTCCCAAGGATCACTCTATAGCAGGACTCTTTAGCACGTTGGTGCGAGGACTGGCAGCTGCCTCTAAATCTCGATAACTGTTTAGTTTTGCATAAGGGTAACAACAACCCCCGTCTCCAGTACAACCTTTGCGGCAAATGAATTAATCCTACTCGTGGCCACTGTGATCTTGGTGTTGTTATAACAGACAGTTTAACTTGGTCGGAGCACATATTGGCCATTGTAAACAAGGCTAAAAGGTCATGTTTATGATCCAGAAGGCTTTTGGCAGGTGCGATCCAGCTACGTGTAGTGCTCTCCATAAGACCTATATTCGTCCTACTCTGGAGTTCGCCGGACCAGTTTGGAGACCAGTGTTGTGTCGCGACGCTGACATTCTCGAGAATTTTCGAAGGCGGGTCACGAGGTTATAGACGCAGAGCCAGAGCCAAAAAAGTCTCTGAATTTCTTAAGCCTGGTTTTTCCTCAGGTGATCACAATCATAATATACAATAAAATGCTGCGGTCAGTCAAGTGGATGTTAGAACATGTGCCTCTGGTGCGCAGTCAAACATGTCGTGATTACTGACATAATAAAATCAATTTCTTAAGGCTGAAACTTTATAAACTTTTGTGTTTTAGTATGTAAATCAAAATTATGAAAGTCAGTCATGGTCCGATCGGGACACAGCTGGTCAGTCAGCTTCAATGTGCGTAGCGTCGTTTATAAGGATGCAATTCGTTTATTAAGCGTGAAATTTTTTTTGTAACTACTACGGACTATATTATTGATGAATAAAATGCTCAGTCAGCCATTCCGTAGAACAACGCCCGTCAGTCAGTGGATAAGAAATTGAATTTTTTCGCTCCCTATAGATATTGCATCATAATCATTTAAAGTATAACACATTTATTTTAATGAGCAAGTGTTCCTTAAAATCTCAGAAATAAAATTCGTTCGAAATCAACAGGATACTTAACGAACACGGGTATACGCACAAGTAAGAACTCATTGATTTTCAAACATTTCTAATATTTATTTAATTCATTAACGATAACAAGCTATAAAGAATCATCACATTATTCATCATCTGAATCTTCATCTGAATCCATATCATCATTTTCACTATCGTGATCTGACAAGTCGAGCTCGGGTGTTGCAGAATCTGAAAAATAAATAAAATTCAGTTAAAATAGTTATTTAATCAACTAGGTTATTAATAGAAGCGATTGATGATTGAGATATTTTATCTCGCTTCGCATGGTGGCATACTCGACCCATCTACATTCTTTATTTTAATTTTGAAAGGATCATTTGTGGTGCTTAAACATTTATACGTCTGTGAAAATAAAACGAATCTTGCCTCGTCAATTGATAAAAGTTTTTTCAAGCCGTATAAATGGCAAACAAATTCTTGAACCTTATTGAACATGTTATTCTGGTTGCTTGCATCTTCAAGTCCAAGGTCAGCGAATGTTTCTTGAAAATCTTCGCTTTGCTTCATTATCTGCAGAGGTTTTTTTTACCTTTCTTGTAAAAAGCTGGGTTAAAATCACATCCAGTCAAAGCATGCAGTCCAGAAAGAGCATTGCAAACAGAATTCTCCAATTCTTGATGCATTCTACTGACATTAATCATCCTTTGATGCTTTCCTTAAAATCTCAGAAATAAAATTCGTTCGAAATCAACAGGATACTTAACGAACATGGGTATACGCACAAGTAAGAACTCATTGATTTTCAAACATTTCTAATATTTATTTAATTCATTAACGATAACAAGCTATAAAGAATATCATCACATGATTCATCATCTGAATCTTCATCTGAATCCATATCATCATTTTCACTATCGTGATCTGACAAGTCGAGCTCGGGTGTTGCAGAATCTGAAAAATAAATAAAATTCAGTTAAAATAGTTATTTAATCAACTAGGTTATTAATAGAAGCGATTGATGATTGAGATATTTTATCTCGCTTCGCTCACACGTTAATGTTCGAGATCATTAATCGCTCAATTAATAAACGAGTTGATTACAAGATTTTTCCGTCGACCACATTTTGAATTGAATGTAAATTCTTAATTGCAAAAATTTTCTATCCATACCTAGTCAAATTTGACACCTTATAAATTTTCTATGTTCATATCGGAATGTTGATATTTATGCGGCCGATCGAACAATTCGAGAAGTTCATAGAGGGCATATTCGAGTTGTGACATTTTGAGTAAATCACATTGATATCGTTCCCTATAATATCTGTTAAAGAATGTGTGGACTGGTGGAAGCTGGAGTTGTGGTACATAGATATATTGATTACTCTCTAACCATCATAATTTTTCTGCATCCTCCACAATTCATCTTTTCTCGATTCACCCGCTAGGTACCTACTAGGAAAATCAATGTGACATACAAATAAAATAATTATTTGGGAAGCTGCTGAATACTTCTATGTTCGATTACCCATAACAATAATGCATTAATAGGAAATTAACCAATAAAATGGTTCATTAACAGCTAATTTGGTGTACGTTGAATAGTGCTATTATTAGGAGGTCGGCGGAAAAAGTATTTTTTTACAAGCGTGCGCGTTCAACCTTTTTTCCGCACGCATTCCAAGTTGCAAAGAGTCACTTTCCCAAAAGGTGCGGGAAAAACGCCTGCTATTTCTTTCCCGCACGCAAATGCGTGCGGGAATGGATTAGCAGGGGTTTTTCCCGCACGCCAATATTATAGAGTAAATTAAATTCTATCATGTTTCTATGCATAGAACGTCAACGATGAGAAACCCATAGTAATGATATGCAGAATTACGTCTGTCATTATATATGAATTAATCAAATGAGATATGATCTGTTTCGTGAATTGAATATATTTATATATTTCAAGCGCTTGTAGAAAAAATATTGTTCCTAACTCTTGCGGAAAGTGTCTTGCCCGCACTCAACTGCTTACCCGAACTCTGCTTCGCATCGTTCGGGCAACGGCAGTTTCGTGCGGGCAAGTATCACTTTCCGCACTTGATAGGAAAATAAGTATTTTGTGATTGTTTAATCCAGATAAAGATATTTCTATACCTGTATTTGCTTGTAGAGGTTGAATAATGACATCTTGTACAAGTTCTGGTCATTGGTCGCCTTCGAACCAATCAAAGTCATATTTCTCATCCACCAATTTCCACCCGTAGTCTGTAGGAGATAGCTCCGTTGGAATTTGACGGTGAGCATTACGTCAAATATTTGAAATGAAGCTCGCTCTTGGGAACTGCTGCATCAATTCCGATTGGCATGGTGGCATACTCGACCCATCTACATTCTTTATTTTAATTTTGAAAGGATCATTTGTGGTGCTTAAACATTTATACGTCTGTGAAAATAAAACGAATCTTGCCTCGTCAATTGATAAAAAATTTTTCAAGCCGTATAAATGGCAAACAAATTCTTGAACCTTATTGAACATGTTATTCTGGTTGCTTGCATCTTCAAGTCCAAGGTCAGCGAATGTTTCTTGAAAATCTTCGCTTTGCTTCATTATCTGCAGAGGTTTTTTTTACCTTTCTTGTAAAAAGCTGGGTTGAAATCACATCCAGTCAAAGCATGCAGTCCAGAAAGAGCATTGCAAACAGAATTCTCCAATTCTTGATGCATTCTACTGACATTAATCATCCTTTGATGCTTTCCAGTCACACGTCCAGTCCAGTCTACGCATATTGAAGATGACTGACCAGCTGTGTCCCGATCGGAGGCTGACTGACTGAAATTTTGATTTAGATACCAAAATACAAAAGTTTATAAAGTTTCAGCCTTAAGAAATTGATTTCATTATGTCGGTAATCACGACATGTTTGACCGCGCACCAGAGGCACATGTTCTAACATCTACTTGACTGACCGCAGCATTTTATTGTATATTATGATTGTAATCACCTGAGAAAAAACCAGGCTTAATAAATTCAGAGACTTTTTTTGGCTCTGGCTCTTGGACTATTACCCTACGGTGCACGCTGCCGTCCCGATTACGAAGCGAGGCTTGCTATAATGCATCTATCATCATTTGCTTACCGTAGAAGGCGCGGAGATCTTATTGTCACGTTCCGGGCTCTTCATGGACTTTTCGGTGTTGACTTGCAAGGTCTGTTCGAGATCAACCGAGACGAGCGCTTGCGCGGTCATTCGTTCAAACTCAGAAAAGAGAACTTTTCCACGGTTCGTAGGCAGCATTTTCTCACCAACCGTGTATTCCATTCCTGGAATGGTTTGCCTGAGGCTGTTGTTGGTTCCAGTTCGGTGAACGCATTCAAGAACTCGTACGATAGATGGCTCAGACAGGAGTAGTGTGGTGGCAGCGGTTCGTGTCGGTCGTGACGGTTTTTTGTACCGTACCGCTTGTGGAACTTTTTGTTTTTTGCTCTTTTTTTCGGGATACTTATTGTTTTTCCTATTGTTTTTTTTTTGTAATTTTTTTTTCGTTGTTGTGAGTTTATAGGCATTGCCTCTACTCTTTCTTTATTGTAATAATAATTTGGAATATAGGGTGCTCTTCTCAGATGGCTGTTGTCCTATTTTAAGTTTAGGACTCAATTTGTTAAGATTAGGGATGCATTATCTCAGGGCAGCCACATGGGTCCTCTACTATTTCTAATTTTTCTAAATGATATATCCCGTTGTTTCTGGTATTCTCTATTCCTGATTTTTGCGGATGAACTCAAAATGTTTTTGCAATTGACAATGAGGAAGACGCTCGCAATATCCAGGCTGATCTTGACAGATTGGTGAAATGGTGTAAATATAATAGATTGCATCTTAATGTCGACAAGTGCAACACCTAACCATCTGTCGAGGTAGCCCCCGAGTTCACTGCACGTTCCCATTGTCTAACCATTTCCTTGAGAGAGTAGATCATCTCAGAGATTTGGGTGTACTATATGACTATAACATGAGTTTCAAGCCTCATGTTGATTAATATATAAATAGAGGTGTAAAGTTGCTTGTATTCATTATCAGACACTCGCAGGATTTCCAGTCGGAGGAGATACTTAGGTAAGATTGTCGTTAAGGAAAATAAAGCAATACAATACAACTTCTCTTAATATCCATGGTTATAAATATAATTTTACTGCAAAAATTCTCCTGTTCTAAGGATTAGCAGTCACGTCAACGTTGCATCTGTCTCAGGAATTGACTTTTTTAATCGATCTTTGTCGAGGTTATGGGAGGAGATATATTGGGCGATCGTAGCGTGAACTTTGTTTTTAAAGTTTTGAGATTCTTTCTTTTTTCTTTTGTTTTGTTCCACCTCTCGAGTTTCGCCTCAATTTGAATTCGAATTTTGTATAACGTAATGTATGTTGTTTACCGTTATGAAATGCTTTTCGCCATCAATTTGCTCAACTGAAATTTTTTGTTAATCTTGTCCATTCCATTGTGTTGCACACTATTAATCGTGTTTTTAGTTATTATCGTATAAAAGGGGGTAACCCGTTTGTTTCATTAAATAAACAATAATTATTGCCTTATGATTACTTACTAAATATGAACTTAATCTAAAGCGTTTGAAAGATGTTTGAAAAATTGAGTTTTAAGGGTTGTTGCCTTATTCCAAAGTTCAAGAAAAAAGTGTACATAAAAGGAAACTTCTATTTTCTGAAGAACTTATTGCTCTAGATATTAATGTACATAGCTCTGGACTACTATTATATCCATAATAATTTGAAATTTTCAATTCATAATTTCCATAATGTTTAGAGAATGCCTTTTTGTTAGGCTATAGTTTTCAATGAAGTTTCCATCCACTGAGTGCATAATAATAATCGTGAATTTTTTTCAGCTTCAGCCAATAAATAAAGAAGCCAAGATGAGTTGTTTGAGAAAAGATACATTCTGTTTTTGTGGATCCCTCAGAACAGGAACATTAGTGGCTGGTGTTGCTGGAATAGTAAGTCTTATAATATGCATTATTTGGGAAATGATAGAAATGGACGTTCGAAGTATTCGTTGTGGAAATTGGTCTTTACTGTTTCAATATTTTTATCATGGATGACCAACATTAGACCAATGGAGGGAAGATAGAAGGGGAACAATCTTGGCTTAATAAAGGTGCCCGGGAATTGAAATCATTGCTGACAACTCTAATTGGAATTGCGGTCGCTGATGAGAACGGGTTGAAAATTATAGAATATGTAGTTCTTAAAATTCAAAACATATGAAGCTGTTTATGGTTTGAACCATAAATTAAATCAAGACGGGTGTTTTCTGTGGTATGAACATTGTTTTCAGTATTTTGTTCAATGCACACATGGATCTGCTGCCTTTCACAATGAATAAAATATAAAATGTTCAGCTCGTGCCGCTCAAGCCTGAACGAGCTATTAGCACCTGCTGCCTTAATTGATGTTCATTCGGGACTCTGCAAATACATTGAAGATTGTTCTCCTCCTCGTTATCTCTCGTTACACTTCTAGACGTATGAAAATTATTGAATTCTGGAAAAAGTACTTCCTCAAGCAAGTACCTACTCCTCAGTACAGAGTACAGTATCTAAATGGCAGAGGAATAAGGGCAATAAGAGGTCGTAGTCCTGCTCGAGGAGGTACTTTTTGCAGAATTCAATGATTGTCTTGCATGCGGTCAAACAATGTTAAATTTATTCTCAGACATATCTACTACTATTTTTCATTTTGAATGTATATCACTCGAAATGATTAATCAATTTTAAGAAGGAATTTGATATTTTCAGGTGTTAGCCATCGCAGGAATAGTTGTACTACTATGCGTGAATGTTATATTCAAAACTATCGTTTTCGACTGGCTACCGAAGTCCGTAGGTGAGTACCATGTGTGAAATTGAGGTGGAAGAAATTCATTTTTATAACTTTCGTTGCTACGCTCTTAAAAAAACTAAGAGAGTTATCGAAATTTAAAATAAAGAAGGTGTTGAATAAAAAATCCTCTATACAAAATTCTTCAATGTTGGTGTAAAATGAACTATTACAATTGTTTCGATATTTTGAGTAATATTTTCGTTTTGCTGGAAATAATAAATAAATTTTTATTCCTCATAGCAAAACCTCCCATGTATACTCATACATATCTGTACCTATTTTTGACGAAATATTAATTTAGGTAATAAGGTTTTGATTCTACCAAAAATTTTCTTATGTTTCTTATATATTATAACGATCCGAAAACCTCAAATTGTGTTGGTTTGAAAAGCCTTCTTCCTATACAGCGTGTCCCAAAAAGACCACCTCAAAAGAAACCAGAATGTGCTTTACCTGATATGAAAGTCTGAGATATGTTTCATGAAAATATTAAATTTTTACACATTGAATATATTCTCTTATGCCATTGGTTACAATTAAATACTTTTCGAAACTGTTTTTCGAAAATGTTTTTTCCGTTGAATGATTTCTTCATTTTTGAACTGAAAATATCACAAGATATTATAAAGATTTTATCACCTTTTCCACAAAATTTTTCATTTTGCCGACTCAGCTGGAAATAATCCATCAGTTCATTAATAAAATGTTACTTACTTGCCAATTCACTTTCTATCGAGCCCTATTATAACTTTTCCAGAAAATTCTGCTGAAACATAAAGAAAATCCCGATTTTTTCAATTATATCCTCTGGAGTGACGAGTCTTCCTGTACACAAATCGGGTACATTTATCTACATAATCTTGATAGTGGCCACATTGAGAACCCGTACAATATAAGCCCGAGTGTCCATTGGAAGCGTTTTCGTGCGACTATACGCTTTCGCGAAACGAGCGTTTTTACCCGCTACAAAAGAGGCGGCGCGGCGCTACAGAGGTTGTCCACTGGAGGCGGCTTCGTGCGTTCAATTCAGTGTTGGAGCGGATGCAACGATAACGTAAGGATCGTTCTCAATCCAGTATTGCTTGTTGCTTGCGATGGCTGCAATTTTTATAGCCAAAATCAAATCGAGAATTCAACCGTCTCTACTGTCAAGGGAAGAACGGACCTTATATATTTCCCAACTACTACTGGATGAATCGAATTTTATTTTCACTGACAATGCGATGAGAACTACGAGAAACAATTCTTCCAATAAGGATTCGATTGTTTGAACGGCCCATCCAGGAAAACTATCCTAGGTTTCCTCCTCAGAGAGTCAAGCTAATCTTTTGGTGGCCAAAAATGCGTTTTCGTTTTTTTTTTCGGTGTTATCTCCCCTGGAAAACTGAATACAGTACAATCGCGATACTGTGAACACTCGCTCGTTAGAACGGCTCAATAGCGTGAACAATATTGTTTCTTCATAAACTTTTTAGGGTTTTCAATCCCAATCTCTGAAACAAAATCAATTAAAAAGTTTATGAAGAGATGCAGAATCCTCCCAGAATAAATTTCAATCAATATTGTTTCTGCCAAAAAGGGTGCAAACTAAGATCTCACAATTTTTTCAACCATTGTAAATCTTCGATAAGAATGTATTTTAGTTTTATTAGATAATAAATCTGTATAGCAATATGTTTTAGAGTTTGTACTTCAGTGACCTCCGGTAAAATGAACAACCTCTATTGTGTGAACAACCCTGGTTTTATTCTGTTCACGTTATCGCGATTGTACTGTATAAACAAAGCTCTATTTTTTTTTATTATAGATCAATAAATTCTCGAATGAGGCGGAGTTCCTCAACCCGTTTCCATATTAGAGTATATCAAAGTTGAGACAAATATCAGAGATATTGTAGTTGACTATCCATGACCACTAAATGGTCTATGACGTTTTAAATCTGAAATATTAACTAAAAACTCGTGTTTGTGTAATGACACATTTTCACTTTCAAAGAGTTTTTCGAGAAATCAATATGAAACATAACATTTAACAATGTTTCTGGAAATTGTCCCAACTTTAGGATCCATTAGTAAAGTACAAAGTACACACTTGATCTCATTCGACGTAGAATTCAGTGCTCTATAGCTTTTCTCTCAAGTAATTAGTCGATATGCGTATTTCTTGAGGAAATATTATTGAAAAACTACAAAAAACCCCATTTCTTGGCCGCCAAAAGTTATGCTCAATTCCTTTGAAGGAAAAACACAAAAAGATTTAATTCGGTCACTGATGAAGCCATTAAAACAATAGAAATCTTTTATAGCCACAAAATCCTTATTGAATAGGGTTACCAGACGTCCGTCATTGTAACGGACAGTCCGTCAATCGATCAAGAAGTCCGTCATTGGAAAACGTCCGTCAAAATGTCTGTCAAAATCTTGAATTTAATTTTTTCCAGATTATTTGAGAAGGAATTTAAAAAAATTAAATGCAAATTTACGGAAGATGTTTCAAAAGAATTTCCATTCCTTGATTCTGAATTCCAGTCCAGAACTGTTTAGTTCAATTCAGATTGCATTTGGATAAAGATGAGATATTGTACTGCATGTTTCAAGTTACAAACGTACTGCAGCAGCGTCTTCCTACCTGATCAAATATTTGAGACCTTCAAATTTTGGGGAAGAGGAAGCTTCGTTAGTAATGCCCGAAGCCCTCTTCTCATTCCACAGTGTGAAGCACATCCATCATATAAATATTATTAAATTTTCGTTTTTGTGTTGTGATAAACTTTCATTATTTCTCTATTTTCGATAAATTATTTTTTTTATCACCATACGTTGTAGAAAACTGAGTAGCTGGAAGTATATACAGGGTGAGTCTTAGACTCGTACAAATATTCTACAATAGATTCTCGACGTCAAAAGAAACACTTTTTTCCTTTACCATTTTTTTCAGAATCGGCTCGGTTCAAAAGATACAGGTTGTTGAAAAATATAAAAAATGATATTTTTAGTTCTCACAAACGGTTTTATCGAATAAAATGAATTTCGGAATATAGTTTTCGAGTAATTTGACGTTCAAAAATAAAAAATATCTATGAAATTCGAAAAATTGGATACCTTGACCGAATGCAACTCTTTTTAAAAGATCCACAGATGTGTAGTGTCACAGATTCATGTAGTTATTCTGAAGGTAATTTTGCTTTTCCAGGGGTGGCACAGCTCATTATGAAAACTTAAAAAGGCTGAATCGGAAAAAATGTACAGGAAAAAAAGTGTTTCTTTTGAACTCAAGAATCCACTGTTGAAATATTTTTACGATTCAAAGACTCGCCCTGTATATATGAATATATACACATTCCCCAGCTCCGTCCGTCATTGAACTGGGGATAATCTGGTCAGCCTATTATTGAATCTCAATTTAACAGGACTGAAATGGATGAGCTAAACGGTGCACGCGCTACACTCGCTACAGATCCCATTTCAGGCGGATCGCGCGTACGAGCTCGCAGCCGCTTGAATACGACCGCTTGAAGTCGCCTGCAGTGGACAACGCTAAATTGAAATACGTTACTTGGGATCTGTAGCGGCTTGCCGCACGTTCACGCTCCTTTCGCGTAAGCACGTAGCCGCTCGAATACGCTTCCAGTGGACAGCCGGGCTAAGGCAAAATACATCGATTCACGGTAAATTTATGAACTGGAATATTTAATGGAAAAATACTCGGACTGACAAAATTGCCGCAATAAAATTCCGGTACCAGAGTCTCTGCCGGCACCAACTATTCGAGTGTTTTGAGGAACATACCCTTACTCTTGGAAGATATACCACTTTACAATCTGTTGTTTCAACGAGACGGGTGCCCAGCACACTACAGTGGTCATGTTAGGACATTTTGAACCACGCATATCCTCACCGGTGGAACGAAAAGGGCGGTGAAATTTTGTGGCCCCCCATTCACCAGACCTGAATCCTCTGGATTTTTTTATTCGATGTTATCACAACGTTTACAGTGATAGAGCAGTCAATGAAAATTGATTTATTCCATCAGAAATAGAGAAGATTGGAATAATGAATTTTAATGAGAAAGCTGAGTTGTAATAATGATGCAGGCCAAGAGATGAGAGCTATATTATCTAAGTCGGATCATCAATGAGATCGATACCTATATCAAATATGAGTAGAGCAATAATATTATAATCAATATGTTGGTCTTGAAGAGTGCAAAATTCAACAATGAATACAACATTTACAGTGACGGGCTGCTTATAAATAGGGGAAGTAGGTACAAAATGACATGGTGTTTTGTTTTTTCATCATATTCATTTATTTAACGCAATTCTCAGTCTCATTGGTTTTTACCCATTTTAGGTTCATTGACTATCAGTCGCAGAATCTTTTGTTTAAGTAGGAACTAGGTATAATAAAATATATGTTGAGAAAAAAATGCAACCAATCACAAAAACCATTTTGTTCATATAGTGCGGACAAAATGACCTACTAAAATATTAACAAGACAATTCACAAATATTATATAATTTGATATTTGATAGACTTTGGGAGATCAGCGAATGAAGCATGAGCCCAAAAGAGAACAAATCCTACATTGTAATCAACCCTCACCGACCTAAGAACGGGAAAAGAAATCATTACATTAAATGCAAGCGCAGTCGCTATCCGCGACTTCTGTCTCGCATATGAAATCTTCGCTTCTTGAGCAGTTGTACGGTGCCTCGATATTCTGAATCTCTTTTCTGATGATGGAGTGTTTTGGTAGGAGAAATATTTCTTTCAACATAATCAGAAATTTTTCTTTCAACTTGTCTCTTTTCTTCTGCCCGTGGATCCTGTGGTCTGTTTTCAGCAATAATTTCTGACATGTTTGGAGAAGAAATTAAAAACCAATCACCTTTGGCTGGTATCGATTCTCTTTTTCCTTGGCCTCGAATTAACTGGCCTTATGGTGCTGGCGAAATAGTAGCAACTGGATATGTCAGTGATTGGTACCAGGTCTCACACCGTCCTCGTGATGCTCCAGCCACCAACTGCATTAGGTTCATCACATCGGATCACAACTCCGATGATATCAGCATTGGTGGTGGTAGTGTTTTGGGAGGAATTAAAATAGATATAACATCGTTTTTTTTTTAGATTGAAGACATTCAGTTGATGGCAAATGTCACAAATGTGAGATGGAAATGACTTCAGGTGTAATGTCTACATTCTTCTGATTCAACGGAATATTTGTGGTTTCTGCAGGTTATATAGTCTTTAAAAATATCAGGATTGCTGGGCCAGATGCCTGCCTTTTTGAAGCCATTGAAAATGAGTTTGCAATCAAAGAAAATTTCCAAATCCTTAATCACAAAAACTTTACTCAGGATAGTGTTACCTATTTTATATTGGTTGTTGATCATGTTTCTTTTGCGAGAAAATGTTATGAAATGGCACTTATTGAAGTTGAGAGAAGAGCGAGTGTTCTTGGCGATATTTGAGGAGTCTATCCAAGTCTTCCTGAAGCTTAACCGAATCTGACAAGCTAACAATGTTGTTGATGTATATATTGAAGAGCAAGAGTCCCAAGTGAGACCTTTGTGGTACGCCAGAAGTGAGATTTCTATAGGAGGAGCAATAATCGCCAATGTCCACTGATTGGCGTCTATCACTTATATAGGATGTGATACACTTTAGCCAAGCACCTCGTCAAGCCATCCTCTCAGGAGGACTTTGTCTTAGTGGTATTTCTCGGTCAGGCAAGCCTATGATTCGGTTCAGTTTGATCTCTTGGAGAAATAACTGAGGGCCAAGGGGTTTCCCCTAAAAATAATTAATATTATTAGAGCCATCATATTATGGAGGAATATTTCTCTGGTAGGCCCTACTAGGCCCTTAAACACATAAAGAACATATGAATAGATAATAATATAAAAATAATATTATTATTTCTTATTTCAGTTGACATCATAATCATAATAAACTTCTGTATGACAATCATCATTTCGATAGTGCTGATGGTTGGAGCTGTCAAGGTATGTACACCTCACCTCGGTACCTATAGTTCCAAATTGCAGTATATGAAATTGAAGTACATTTTTGTATGAAAGTCTATTCCTCAACTGTCAATATTTAAGAGAAAAATTACTCTCATCGAATCGAATTTGGTCATTCAGCTTCCACAAGACCAGTGTAAAAAAAAATACATAGCCAAGAACAAAGCCAAATTTTTTAATGTTATTCATTCAACAATTCGAATAAAAATTCTCACTTTCAAGATATTTTTCGTTATATCTAACATTTCAGTCTAACAAAAACTTTGTGTATGATGTGAAATTTTCATTTTCAATGTCTTGAAGTAGTAATTGTCGTTAGCAAACTTTCCAGCCGAAGAATATTAACAATCATTTCCGGCCGTTATACCTTATTGTCAACAAATGTTGTTTTTAATGAGGTTCATAAGACATATTTTGTTCCTCATTGAAACCTCCATTCTTCTACTCTACTGTGTCCAGTTTTTCTTATTCAAACATTAAACTTTTTTCAGAGAAATATGTACTTGATGATACCCTGGGTTGTGCTAGGAATAATGCTCGCTTTTGGAATATTAGTGTCAGTACTTTACACTGGTATATCCTTCCTAGTTGATGGCGATCATTTCAATGGATGGATATGGCTGATATTTGGAACACTATCTTTCAGTAAGTAGGTAGATTATCTTTGGGGAGTACCTAATGATACAGGGTTTTCCAGAATTGCATAACAATTTCTTATTCGATTGAAGCATATAATGATTAATATATCGAGATGGAATTTATTTCGAATGCCATTCACTCTTCATAGTCCCGTGCACATGCACACGCGCTATTTCTGTAAAGAATCGCGCTTTGCGAAGCGCACAGCAAGGTATATCATTTCGAGTGGAATCGTTGAAGCCTAGGCAAACAACATTAGGCCATAGACTAATTAGGCTGACCGGCCACCAAATGCGAAGTTGGTCGAAGCTGAGCGGTGCTAAGCTGAGCTGAACTCGTTGAGGGGGCCGGCAGCCGAAAACGAAGCCGAATTAGGAAGTCAGCTCTGTCAGCTTGCATTGATGCAATTTTTCGGAGTTCTACTTTTTATGTAGGGGAAGCGGCGCTTTGAAAACCGAAATCCGAAAACCAGACGAATCAAAGCGGTGACAAGCAACAAGCTACTTCGATCGATTCAGGCCGCTCCGCTTCCCATTCGGTTGTTTTTGTTTCTGTTTTCGAAGTTGACTCCGCTAAGCACAGCTTAGCTCAACTCCGCTCAATTTCGCATTCGGTGGCCAGTCAGCTTTATACTGTGCCCGTAGGAATGAAAGATAGGCGGCGTAATAGATAATCAGGGCAAGTTGTTCCAGTCGTTGTTCACTTATGGCACAGCCGTCTATAGAAAGGCTTAGGAAGGCTGTGCTTATGCGGAATAAGTTCAATTTTCGAGTTTCGAGCGATTGGTCACCACCTGCACAGGAGTTTTGAATTGAACCCTACGTATCACTCAATGTAACCAGAGCTGCGACTAGCACTGAAAAAAGTGATTTGAGTATTAAGCACTGAAAAAAAGTGATTTAAGCATTAAGCACTGAAAAAAGTGACTTGAGCCTTAAACACTGACAAAAATTGCTCCTAGTCACTAAGCACTGATTTTTCATAAAAGGTTGTGATTAGGTACTGAGCATTTTGCGATTTTGCGAGCGGTCAGCACTTTTCTCGAAAACTGTTGAAAATTAGATTTTCTGAGACAAAAACCGTTTTCAATTGAAAAATCGCACAATCTGTATTCAAGGCTGATTACACAACTCAAAAAAAATTTCTAGGTTCTAGAAATCATTTTATGATTTTTCGATTGCTCATACTGCATAATAAAGGAAAAGTAGATACACATAGTTTTCTCTCAGACAAATAAAATATTGAATAGTTCTGTTATTTTTTGAATATCATGAAAAAATAAAAAGATTTTAAACTGCCACACAACGTCTTCAGATGTCGCCTATTTGATAAACAAAACAATTAATTGTTTTGTAGAAGTCTCAGAATGGTTAAAATGTTGTCTAAGCATCATATTAATATTAACAGTACCTAAAAATTGTCTAGGTACTGTTAATGATGATGTTAATGTTAATGATGCTGATGCATTCTGTGTGTCCAACGAAAACATAATACCTCGATTTTCGGACTTTGAAAGGATAATGTGGAAAATCGCTCGGACCCGTCAATTTCTGATTTCCGCACTTGATGATCCGAGTTTGCAAATCATGCTTGGATTTCAGGGGACCTCATACAAAAAAGTCCAGTGGGGACAGATCAGGTGATCTGGGTGGCCACTCAATGTCTCTTTTTTCCAACCAGGCGTGAGGAAAATTTTCATCTAAGAACTGACGCACCGGTTGAACGAAATGAGGTGGTGCGCCATCTTGTTGAAAAATTATCGATGGGTGGTCTTCTGCATTCTCCAATACTTGCACGAGGGCTGGATAATAAACGTTCTCCAATAAATAAAAATAAATTTGTTCAATGAAATCACCAGGTTATAGAATAAAAAAGGGCCGATTATGCGATTTCGATAAATACCCGCGAAAAATGTGGCATTTCTTGAGCATCAAAAATATTCAGAACGAAGCACTTTCGAATACTCAGATTAGTCAGTGTTTCGATATTTCGTGGATCAGTTTTTCCTCCTTCAGGTCAACTTTTTCTCTCTATGGAATCAGTTCCTTATTGTCTTGTTCAATAGGAATTATTGGTTGAGCATTGACTAAAGATGATTTAATTCTGATTCTTTGATTCTGAATAGATTTTTCACTTTTCTGACATTGTTCAATGATTGTTATTAGATTCTTTATTTTTTCCGCGTATTTGCACTTTAACTCTTTTCGAATCCGACTCATCAGATGTCATTGATAGAGTCTCCATTTTAGTTTCAGTGCTTCACAAGGTCTGGTTGCACCTTCAGTGACTTTTTCAATATTGATAAAGTCACTGTAGGTACACCAATTTCATCTACTAACTTTGCATCGATCATAGAAATGGTGAAACGGTGAAATGGTGAGTGAAGGACCACTCAGTTTAACGGGGGCTATCCTCAAAAGAACTTCATCTTCTCTATCCCTTGATGTGATAATTGACTCGCTTTTTCAAACATGACATTTTTTCGTATTCTTTATGAAATGAAAATAATTGTGTCTGAAGAGCGAATCATTCACGACGCACACTTCTTTTTGCTTTTAGAGAATTTCTTGTGATATGAGGACGAAAGGCAGGCGAAACATATTTTTTTGTTTTCTCTGGCCCAATTCCAACGATTATCGATATTTATTTTCCTGAAGGAATTGCAGTTTTCAACCTTATTTCCGTCTCGCTGGCAATATTCACATTTGAAAACTGTTTTCTTCTATTGGATAGATGTAGAACACACATATTTTTCTTGATCATGTTATGGTACAACATACATGACAGCTTCACTAGTTTCAGTTAACCATTGGGAGAACTTCAGTACAGTATCCTTCTTATGTTTTTTCAAACTCCATTCCATTTGGGTGTCCCAAATTGCTTGATTTTGGCTGTTTCTGGTACTTCTAGACTAGATAGGTAAAAACTTTGAAAGGAGTCCTGGGCTCGATTTTCGTGAAAAATCCATAACCTCAAACTGTTTCACGATATCCTCATTTGTCTTGAAGATATGACCAAATTTTGGTATTTTGTCGATTTCGAAAATGTGCCGAATCTTCATTATTCACAAAAATGTATGAAAACGTTAAAAGCTTTCTACAGGCCACTTTTTCATTGGAAATACGACACCATATTCAACTTTTTTTTCAAATCCTGTACTGAGGGTGGAAAAAAAACAAATTGGTTATTTTAAATAAGAATGCATTGTTTTTTTGATCTCATATCATAAAAAATATATATACACTGCGCAAAAAAATTAACGCACATTCTGAAAATCTCAATTTTAATAAAAGTTAACTCTACATTGACTTTATAACTTATTTTTTATGTTCTCTCAGGAAGGTTTTGAACGAAACAAGACACATTAAATGGAAGAAAAACTCAGGATTTCACCGAATCTTATGTGAAAGAAGAGAAATTAACAATTGTCAAAATACTGAAATGCTGATAAGTGATTGGTATTTCCACCCTTTGCGTTAATTACAGCTCGGCAACGACTATTCATACTCAAAATGAGTGATCTTAAAATGTTCTGATCAAATCCTTCCCAGATTTCTCCGAGTTGGATTCTTAAGTCATTAAGAGTAGCTGGATGTTTTTCTGAACTTCTCAGCCTTCTTTTGAGGTTGTCCAAACCTGCTCAATCGGATTGAGATCTGGACTTCTTGCTGGCCATTCCATTCGGGAGACTTCAACCTTTCAAGGTACTCCTGAACGATGCGCGCACGATAGGGTCTGGCATTATCGTCCATAAAAATGAAATTTTCACCAATGTATGGGGAAAATGGCACTACATGCTCATCAAGAATGTTCCTTATATACTTATCAGCATTCATAGCTCAATTATCAACGACCACTAGGTCTGTGCGAGCAGTCAAAGATATTCCACCCCATACCATAATCGATCCTCCCCCGAAACCAGTAGTATTCAGGAAATTGCACTGAGCATATCTTTCCTGTGGACGTCTGTATACAAGGGAACGTCGGTCACAAAGGAAGAGGCAGAATCTAGACTCATCTGTGAAGAGAACTCTTTCCCAATCGGCCTCTCCCGCAAAATCCAAACGCGCCCTTCGATGGGCTGGGGTAAGAGCTGGGCCTCTTGCCGCGACACGAGGCCTTAAATCATATTCTCTGAGGCGATTTCTTATTGTCTGAGTGCTAATTTGCACCTCATGAGTTTGCTTAAGCTGAATTTGAAGGAGGCGAGCGGTTGCAAACCGTTGTAACGTTTTTGAATGGCAGTTGTTACCCGTGGTCTACCCTGTCCTGGTCTTCGGACATTCATACCTGTCTCCCTGAATTGCTGCAACATTCTGGACACACTTGTATGGGAAACTCCAAACCTTTCTGCAATTCTTGTGTATGTCCACCCTTCTTCTCGCAAAACTACCGCTTGGGCACATTCCTCTTGGATCAAATTGCGGGTTTCGCATAGCGATCGAGTGTAGAAAATCAAACGAAAGAAAAACTATTGATCACTAGAATTGATCGAGAACAACTGATTTTAGAATGGAGCCAATACCTTCAAAATCTGATAATATCATCTTTTTTTATTCCTGCTGGGAAAAAACATCTGTATTGAAGAAAACCGTTGAAAGTGGATATTATATGCATGCATAATTCTGATAAAAATAATTATCATTGAGAACACCTTTAGTTGTAAAATAAATTTGAGATTTCCATAATGTGCGTTAATTTTTTTGCGCAGTGTATGTCGATATATTACTTTCTTAAGCCCGTTTGCAACAGCCGAGAATTCTCTACAAAATTCTCGCAAGAAAACGGCAGAGATTATTTTGTATGCATCTGAACAGAGAATTCTACCGTGCGTATGTAACGGTAAATAAATTCACGGCGCATGAATTTTCGAGTAAATTCTCTAGAGAATTCTCGGCTGTTGCAAATGGACTTAACTCGAGGCAAAATTACCATTTCAGTAAAATTTGCATTTTTGATACAATTCTATAAAACCATTGACCACAAAATTGTCCAATACCATTTAATCACCATCTCGATGATACGAATTGAAACTTTTCGTTCATATAAGTTTAAATAGATGAAGTGGCGATCAATAGTGACGGGCTATTCAATAGACATAATGAACACTATTGGTCGAACCAAAATGAAAATATTTGTAGACAAATAAACAGGCTTGCAATTATTGTGATCGGAAGATTTCTGGTAACTAAAATATAATATGAAGGAAATTTGGCGTATTTGAATATTTCAGAAAATTTTGTTGGGGAGTATATTGACAATATTGCTCTCAGTGAATCAACGTTGCTTTTTTATAATCAGGATGACGCACCTACACATAATTCGCAACGAA
This sequence comes from Coccinella septempunctata, assembly GCF_907165205.1. Classification (NCBI taxonomy): domain Eukaryota; kingdom Metazoa; phylum Arthropoda; class Insecta; order Coleoptera; family Coccinellidae; genus Coccinella; species Coccinella septempunctata. Next base: position 27,566,105 of record NC_058195.1, read on the forward strand.
CTAAAATCAAATTGAATAGTTTATTCGAGAATCAGTGGATGGCAACGCATGGTCCTATTGTCTGGCCTGCAAGATCACCAGACCTCAATCCAGTCAATCCTTTAAATTTCTTCGTGTGGGGAGTGTTAAAAATAAAATTTTCAAGACTACAGTCAATAATAGGGCTGATTTAGAGCAGAGAGTCAGGAACGCCATCAGAGATATCAGTCATGCTGTTGAATTCAGTGAATTCTGTTAGAAAAAGAAGTAGAATTTGTTCATAGCATAATGGAACTCAATTTGAGAACTATTCATAAGTTATACTAAAATTTATTATAGAAATTCTGTTCGATATTTATTCCAATTGAGTGTTACATGAATTACATGATTTTATTGAAATTATAGGAGTTTCAGCTAACAAATGAAATTATATGAACGGAATGTTTCAATTCTTATCATCGAGATGGAGATTTATTGGGAGTGGTCAATTTTGAGGTCAATGGTTTCATAGAATTCAATCAAAAATGCAAATTTTACTAAAATAGTGATTTTGCCTTCAGTAAGAAAGTAATATATCGACATATTTATATTTTTGAAAAGCTAATTTTTTTTTGATGATATGAGGTCAAAAAAAGAATGCGTTCGAATTCAAAATAACGAAGTTGTTAAAAATAAATAAGAAGATACGGCACATTTTCGAAATCGACAAAATATCACAATTTGGTCATATCTTCAAGACAAATGAAGATATCGTGAAACAGTTTTCAGTTATGGACTTCTCACGAAAATCGAGCCCAGGACTCCGTTCAAAGTTTTTAACTATCAAGTCTAGAAGTACCAGAAACAGCCAAAATCAAGCAATTTGGGATACCCAGTATGAAGGTTTTAGGAATACTTCTCGCAGTTGAGGCTTTGGATATAGTCACTATTAAATTTCGAATTTTAATTGGGCAATCCAAAACGGTGCCTAATTTTTCTTCTTTCATATAAGGAATTTTTCTCACAGAGTCAATGTGATCTTGAATTATAACGTACCTTGAGTTTACCTAGCAGGATTACGGTAGGGTAGTCCATAATCACTGAAAATCAGTTCCCAGGTAAACCAGATCGGTTGAGACGCTGTCAACCGATTTCCTGACCATATCATAAATGAGAAAACGGGCGAGAACTCCTCTAAGTTGAATGAAAGAATGGTCCAAATGGAAGAAAATTCTCGAAAATTGAATGAGAAAATGGATCAGATCAAGGAAAATGTAATGATGTGGTGAGTCAACTTACAGATAAATTGGATAAGAAACTGGAAAGCATAAATGAAAAATTTGATTAAGTAGACGAGAAGTTTGATATAGTAAACGAAAAATTTGACGGAAGTTTTTTTTAATTATATACAGAATTGATGAAGAGTCGAGATATAACCTATATGACTCATGAAAAAAATATAAATTCTATATACACATTGATCCCAATGAAAAAATGTAGGTATCCAATTAAAACAAAGATATGATATAAAAAAAATAAATAAAAAAGAAACCAAACACCTCGCACTGACGCAAATCATCGATCAAATCTATTTTTGAAATAGTCCACACTTGTTTCCTCGATGACATTACTTGGTAATCTGTTCCATACATCGAACACTTTGTTGCTCAAAAAACACCGTCTCTGCACCGTCCGGACGAAACAAACAGAATAGGCCCGAGGACGGAACCTTGTCGAACGCTCTTGAGAAATCCAGATAAATTACGTCAATAGGTTTTCCCTCATCATATGCTAGAGTCCAATCATTAATACACTCCAAAAGGTTCGTTATAACTGAGCGACCGGGAATGAACCCATGTTGATTAGTCGGTAGAAGCAGAAGGTTGTTATTTTTGGCAAACTCCATCAAATGTTGAGAAATGATTCTCTCACAAGTTTTGCATGCCACAGACGTCAGACTTATTGGTCAGTAATTTTCGGGTAACAATTTATCCCCTTTTTTGAAAACTGGCGTGATGGGAGAAATGAGCCATTAATCCGGAAGAATTCCAGTTTGAATGGTTCTATTGAATATAAAAGAAAGAGGATAGGATAAGGCAATCGAGCATTCCTACAAGTTTTTTGAGGATAATCCATCTGAACCTGGTGATGAGGAAGAATCCAAAGCAGATAGGTGCGCAGAAACAATGTCCTGGGTGAACATGACCTCAGGTAACACATTTGAACATCTAGGGAATCCCAGCCTTGGTAACGGTCCATCAGGCTCAACAGAAAACGACGAAGAAAATGATGCAGCAAGAATCTCAGCAGACTCCTCGCCATCCGAACACAATGTCTCATCATATCTCCGCACTCTAGGCGCAGCTACCTTAGAATTCACTGACCAATTTGAGAAATTTCTTCTTGTTCTTCTCCTTTAGCAATTTGTCCACATATTCTTTCTTCGAGTTAGCTAACACTGCAGACAATGAGTTTGAAAAACTACGATGGATTTCATAATCTCTTTGGCTCCTGGACTTCAGAATTCTGAAGTCTCTGCCACAATGCTTTTTTCCTGTATATCATCTGACTTCGAGGGATCAAAACGAAAATAACGAATGTGAGAACATTCCGACACCTTAGTGTGGATAAGTTGATAAGAAGTTTATGATGAAGTTAATGGAAAATTTGAAGAAATAGCAGGAATAATTGAACATCATGCCAATTTTTTAGATTCCTTGAAAAAAATGTCAAATAGAACAGATATTCATCACCTTACAGCACATCGAAAGCAGAAAATAACGGCGAAGGTAGTAGAATGAAGATCAAACCTTCAACTATCGATTGAAAAATACCCTGGCGGTCGACATATCAAAAACAGTTTGAAACGTTGGCGAACAATTGGAACGACAACGAAAAAGCTATTATAATAGCTCTACGAGGAGAGGCACTCAACATTCTGCAAACTATTCCGGCGAGTCAACAAGCCTGTTACGAAGTTCTAACATCGAAACTTCAGATGAGATATGGCGATGCTCATCTACAAAAAGTTTACCATGCACAAATAAAGAACCGAGTGCAGAAAAAAAGGGGAAAATCTCCAGTAGTTTGAGGCCGATGTGGCCGATGTTCTAAACTACATAGATAAAGAGATAAATGAAAATCTACAACAGTCTCAATTCATATAAACACGATATACTATTGTAAAGGTTTGATAGGTACTCTTGTATTTGAAATTCCTCCCAGAAATTAACATTTCGAATTCAGATTGGCAAACAGAATATAAAATTATTTCTGAATTATCTTGGAAGCCGTCCGAAAAACTATAGAGTCTGTGACGTTTATCAAAGAGACCGACTGGCTAGAGAGCAAAAAAAGGGACAGAAGGCCGCTGCGGTGGAGATAAGTACAGGCTGACTTTGATAGTTATTTATGAGTCCCCTTGTTTCTGGTTAATATGCATTTTTATTCGGTACATTTATGAATTGTTTGGCGACCAAGCTCAAAAACCGCCTTTTCGATTAATCGATTTCACTCCAATAATAAATAATGTTCGTCTTTTCGTTTTTGAAGAAAAAAAAAGTTGGTGTGAAAAAATTGGTATTGTTTTATCGACTGATTTGTCGCCTCCAGAATGTGCCGGCCCGGCAGGGTGCCCGGTTTGCCGGTCCTGACGGCGGCTCTGAATCAGTCAACTATTTGCTAAAAAAAGATGTAGATTAAACATAAGCTTACCTGAAACTATACGGAAATAATTTAAAAAAAGAAAAAAAATTGGGCATTAGAGGGTTAAGGAAAATTGTAATGATGTGGTGAGTCAACTTACAGATAAATTAGATAAGAAACTGGAAACCATAAATGAAAAATTTGATAAAGTAGACAAGAAGTTTGATATAGTGAACGAAAAATTTGACGAAATTTATGAAAGAGTTGATGAAAAGTTTGACAAAGTTTATGACGACGTTAATGGAAAATTGGAAAAAATGGCAGGAATAATTGAACATCATTCCAAATTGATAGATTCCTTGAAAAAAAATGTCAAACAGAAGAGATATTCTGGCTTCAACACCCTACAGCAGAGCGAAAGCAGAAAATGACGGCGAAGCTAGTAGAATGAAAATCCAACTTTTGATGGAAAAAAAGTCTGGTCGACATATCAAAAACAGTTTGAAGCTGCTGCGCTGGCGAACGATTGGAATGCGATTCCGGCGAGTCAACAAGCCTGTTACGAAGTTCTAACATCGAAACTTCAGATGAGATATGGTGATGCTCATCTACAAAAAGTTTACCATGCACAAATAAAGAACCGAGTGCAGAAAAAAAAGGGAAAATCTTCAGTAGTTTGAGGCCGATGTGGCGAGATTAGTCAGGCTGGCTTATCCATCTACTCCAGATAGCTTCCTCGAACAGCTATCAATCCAGACATTCGTGTATGGGATCAAGGATAGTGAAATACATCAAGCCCTGAGACTAGTACGCCCTAGAATCATAGATGATGCCTTAGCCCAGGCTTTGGAAATTGAGGCAGCGAAGCAAGCGTCGCATAGAGGAAACCTTCGTATAAGACAAGTCCAAGGTGACCCTCCTCACTTCAAAGTGTCAAGAGCTCGACCGACTGACCGACAAAAACTACTCGAAGTGAGAAAATTGGTTCAAACCTTCTCCGACGTTTTTGCCACTGACGGAAGAGCAGGGAAGACCGATGTTTTGCAGCATAAAATCAATACTGGTGATGCACAACCTATCCGACAGCATCCTGACGTCTGGCAAAAAGAGAAGAATCCCAAAGGATTATTGAAGACATGGCGAGAGAAGGTGTAACCGAACCGTCCGATAGCCCCTGGACATTGCCTATAGTATTAATGAAGAAGAAGGATGAATCCACCAGATTCTGAGTAGATTATAGGAGGCTTAATCAGGCCACGAGAAAAGACAGCCATCCCTTACCGAGAATTGATGATACCCTATACACACTCTCGGGATCACGTTGGTTTTCACCTTGGATCAAGACAAAGAAAAAACTGCTGTCAATATTGGAACGGTTCTGTGGCAGTTTGAAGTTAGGTCTTTCGGTCTATACAATGCTCCTGCCACATTTGAATGTCTACTGGAAGACAATATTGAGAGGGCTTTCGTGGAAAAATTGTCTGGCGTACCTAGATCATGAGATAGCAGTGGGAAAATCATTCCAAGATCACCTACACAACCTATCCGAGGTTTTCCAGCGACTTCGTGATGCCAACCTAAAGCTGAGTCCTGAAAAATGTAACCTGTTTCGAACAGAAATGAAATATTTAGGACACGTTGTTTCACATGGAGGTATGAAAGTTGATCCGGATAAGATCAAGGCAGTTCAGGAGTGGCCTAAACCGGAAGACAAGAGTGAGTTGCGAAGTTAGGCCTATGTACTCATTCTAGAAGATTTGTCTGTGGGTTTTCCAACTTTGCCAAGCCTCTGACGAAATTGACGGAAGATGGACAGGATTACATATGGTCCGATGATTGCGATGAAGCCTTCGAACGATTGAAAAAGGCTCTGGTCACAGCTCCAGTTCTGAGTTACGCAAGGGCTGAAGGTAAATTTGTGCTCGACACCGACGCCAGTAATACAGCCGTTGGGGGCGTTCTGTCGCAATGACAGGAAAGTCATCGAATACTTCAGCAAGGTGTTGTCCAAACCGGAACGGAATTATTGCGTGACCAGGAGGGAACTCTTAACAGTCATCAAGTCCGTAGAACATTTCTACAAATATTTGTGCGGAAGTAAATTCTTACTAAAAACGGACCATGCTGCTTTGAAATGGCTCCTGAGTTTTGAAAACCCAAGAGGGACCAGTGGCTAGACGGATTGAGAGGCTGAAAGAGTATGACTTCGACACCGAACACAGAGCGAGGACTAGCCATCGCAATGCAGACGCGTTATCAATCAGACCTTGTTCCGATAATGCAGCCATTGTTCGCGCCTGGAAGAAAAGATCGATTCAAGGCGGACCACCGTAAACGAAGACGACTGGCTATCTGAAGAAATTCAAAAAGCGCAAGAGGAAGATAACGATTTGAAAGTAATCCTGAGTTGAAAAAGAGCGGAAGACGACCTACTTGGGAAGAAGTATCCAGACTGAGCCAGAATATACAGTCGTATTGGGCACAATAGGAACCGTTGAAGATTGATGGAGGTCTTCTGAAACGTTGTTTGGAATCTAAGCAGAGGTTTCACTTGATTGTGCCGAAGAGCCGGGTGACAGACGATCTGACCAGACTACATAATGGAACTAAGACGTTGAAAAAAGTCAGGCAGCGATTTTATTGGCTAAATTGTAAGAAGGACGTTAAAGATTGGTGTACGAGATTCAAAGCTGGTGCTGCTCTAACGGACCTTATAGTAAAGGAAAACCACAAATGAAGCAATGTAACGTCGGATTCCTTACGGAACAAGTAGCTATCGACATCGCTGGCCCCTTTCGTGAAACAGACCATGGAAACAAGTACATTTTGGTAGCGATGGACTATTTCACAAAATGGATGGAAGCCAAGAGGTAAGTACGGTAGCTGATAAATTGGTCAAAGAATTCTTCTGTAGATTTGGAATACCACTAAACCTGCATTGTGATCCAGGCCGAAATTTTGAGTCGACGTTATTCCAAGAAGTATGCAGGAAATTAGGGATTCACAAGACAAGGACTACTACACCTCTTCATCTAGAGTCAGACGGCATGGCATGGTCGAACGAATCGGACCACGGGAAAACATCTAGCCAAAGTAGTTTCTGATCACCAGCGGGACTGGGATGAAAATTTACCTTGGCATATAGATCTTCGGTTTAAGAATCTGCCTTGCGACCTGGACTTTGGATGTAAGCCTGGAGAAGACGTAGCTGGGGAGGACTACGTTAGTGAATTAAAGAACAAGCAGGATTACATTCATGGCAAGATGCGCAATCAAATACAGCAAGCAAGTGACCGAATGAAAATGCGCTGCGACATCAAGACTATTGAAGGTGGGTTCACCGCTGGAGATCTGATGGTGTGGTTACATAATCCACAAAGGAGGAAAGATTTTTCACCGAAGCTAAAGAGACAGTGGGAGGGACCGTCTGAAGCAATCAAAAGGATAAATGATGTAGTTTACAGGATAAGGAAGCTCTTCAGGGGAAAACCGAAGGTCGTCCATTTCAACCGATCAGCCCCGTAGACGGAGACGAAGTACGTCTTTTGGAAGTTCCGAAGCAAGGTAGCAGCGATTACCAGAAGTTTATGGATTGCACATGTTTATGGTGAGACACGAGTTGCACGGTTCGGTGTCACACAGGAAGTACATCCGGAGCTCTTTACAGTATAGCGAACTTCGTATGAGTAAAAGAATAGCAAGAGTATTCAGAAACAAATTCGGACGTTAGAAGGAACTATTGCGACAGCAGCCATGTGGATTTCTATGACAAATAAATTGCTGATTGATTGATTCCCATCAGAAGAAAAACCTATCAGAATCTATGGACGGCACTGCATAGCTTGAAAGCTTCAACGCTTTGGAGTTAGGAAATTAGCTGTTCCCAAGCTCCGTTGTGGACTGGACTAGCTGAATTGGCGGTTGTGCGAAGCAATCTAGAGGTGGTATTTTAGGAGACTGGTATACGGATCTTAGTATGCAATTTTAACCCGATACAAACCGAGGAGCCTAGCAAAACTGTGGAGTGCTACTTAAATCAGAAAGATACTGTAGGAATAGTGATGAGTGCAGGTTTCGCCACGGTCCTCGGAAAAACTGTTCTGGGACAGAACAGGCTCAAGGAGGGGACAGTGTAGCCAGTCCGTCCCTGGCGGCCGCTTCCTTCTAGAAGTACCGCGAAATCGCGAGAATGTTTCCGGCCCATATTCTATTTTAGCCCAGCAGAGGAGCAGGACAGTAGTACAGTACAGTTCATAGTGCAAACGACGTACGAGTGGAAATAAATACTAGTGACATAGTTAGTTTGTTAGTTATTAGTGTTAGTATAAGTGTAAATAAATAATCTAAATCATTCGGACGTTTTAATTGATTGAAGAAAACATTACAATACATACGTAACGGTCTCCTCCAGGCGCCGACTGACATGTGCGTGTTGATATTTGTACTTACTATTCTTTTTTCGCTCTCTCTTTGTGCTTTGTCTTTGTCTTCTAATGAATTTTATTTTGGACTGTACAGTCTGTATTTTTTTTTGTATTTGTATTCTGAGCTACAAAGGCAAAGCCTCAGCTCTTATTGATCAATCAATAATAATAATAATACTTTTCAGAAAATCAATTCGCTTTCAACGTAAGTGTAGGAAGTTAGAATAAAACAACAGAAAAACCGTAAAATCAGGAGGTTAGGTATCAGAGAGGAAATATTCGGGAAACTTTTTTCTTCTTCTACTTTCATTTAGGTTTGTTTCGAGTTTAATAAGGGACGTATGGGAACTAGTGAACAAAACTGAACTTAGTAAGCCTCCAATTATTCTGTACTCGTATGTATCTTCTGTAGTATGAATCATTTTAGCGTTAAGAGTACCCAGTGAACTATCTTTTAAGTGTCTTTAAATCACCAACTCCTCAAAAATCTCCTGTCTGAGACCGAAGTTGTATTGATCATACGGAAAATTTCGATTTTGGGACGGCTACAAAAAAAATTACTCGCCATTTGAATCCTACAATTCATGACAGGACAACCTCTATCGGGTCCACCTATCATTCAATAAATCAATGGGTATGTGTCTGATTTCTAATCAAATCTTTTCTACTCAGAAATTTTTTCAGAGAAATTTTGCACCTATACCTACCAATTCGTTTCGTTCTTTTCTCTCATTTAGGAAAGAACAAAGAACTATGGAGAGTACTCGTAATATCTTTGCTCTCTACCCTCCATAGAAAGAACCAATTTTACTTCCATTTTTGATGAATGTGGAATCTAAATCATGTTTTTTTTTTTCAGTTGTGTATCTTTATATGTGGATGATAGTGTACAGCTACTTCTGCATCATCAAGGAAGAAACCGATAGGGGACAATATTTAAAAGACCCTTTCAGAAGGAAATACTGAACACAAACCAGAAAAGAAATTTTTTCTTCTGTGATCCACTGATATTACCCAACCGAGATTATCCGATCATCATCATTAGAAATGTTACAGGATATATATCTGTTTCTGTACCAATATTGATAACACGCGTTTTGAGCTATGGAGAAGAGTGAAGCCAAATCGCTGGCAGGAATTGACTAACACGCATGCGCGAATTAGAGATTCAAAAATGACAATCAAGATATTAATTTGTTTTCATCTTTCACGTTGAATGAACTCGAATGATGGAATTTTTCAAATTCTTAAGTACAAATTTTGGATGAGGCGAAAGTTCATGCGAGTGCCTTTCGGAATATTGAATTAATCGAGAGGTTATCCGTTTTTTTTCCATTTTTAAGATGAATCAGAACGGAAAGTGATCGGATTAAATAATATATGTGCATAAAAACTACTTACCCAATATTATGATTTGTGAAATAATATTCTTGAATGGTATTGTCCAGACTAACTAAACTCAAGGGTGACATTATATCTAGTTCGTTTTTTAATACTGTTTTGTACAATTTCCCCTTCTGAAGTATATGACAGCAACCAAACTCTAAAAAAATGTTTTCATAGCTTCTGTTAATCTCCGTAGGTTATAATATTTCTATTTTGTTATGAATCCGAGCGCCTATAGTGTTGCAATATGATGAAGTTTATCTGACTTCTGATGATTATAAATCAACGATAAAATACAATGAGTACCTATCTTGTAATGTGAACCTGAGTTTGATTTGTTTGAACATGTTTTAAACCAATATCACCATCTTTTTAGGCACAGAACACGAAATAGTTGTTAGGTTGTGGTCGCAAATATTCAAATGATTGTGAAGCAAAATTGTTCCATTCCTGTTAGTTTATAAAATCATCTATCAGAATGAGACAGAGCTAATCAGGCATTTTTTTTTTCAACATTTCTGCACATGCTCAGAAGTGGATTCCTGCCAGTCTAGCTTCAGTTTTCGAAGCCCCATTGTTGGTATAGAATATAATAGATATATGTGTTGAAGCAGTTTATGTCGGTCATTCATTTATTTTTAGTAAGATAAGTGACTAACTTTCAAAGAAAAGTGTTACTAGTCCTGATATTTATGAATCTTTGTTATTGGAAATGATTTTTAACGTTAACAGATATATTATAATATATTATATGTGATCGTGAATGTTGTAATTTAAAGCAATAAAGTAATTCGTAATTTAGTGACATTTAATTGCCCTTATCTGATGTTTAGTTATTGCCATTCCTCCACTGTTTTAAAGGATTCTACATAAAATCTCTTTTGAACTATAAGTACTACATAATCGGAATGATGGATGGATGTCGATCATATAGAGACATGATTATTATTTGCTCGGCTACTAAGAACATCGGCACAAAATTTCCAAATTCATAAGTCATAAGGAACTGCTCGTATTAAAAAAATTTCAACGTTTTAAGAGGTTTTTGAAATGCATATATACTTTCTGACCGGGAGAATCTTTCAGACTATTCAGACCGGGTCCGGTCTTTCAGGTGATGGTTCAATCGTTCTTCAGATGTTCGAGGAATGCTACAGGACCCTAATGTTGGGGAATAATCTCCCATAAATAAACAAATGGACAGCGAGAATGTCAGCGTTGGTGTGCAGTGATTGAGTAAACAAAAAGAGGTACCTACAAATGTCTGCCAGTCCGGCTTATCTGAAGGATAATACCGAAAGCAACCTTTGAGTTCGAGAAAATAGTACTGAACTGAACTAATTCGAAAATCTTTGGTTGTTGGTAGTGCTACTGATGGTTCTCCCTCGGTGGAAAGATTGGATAAATAAAAAGCCTTTCATATATGTGTCCAACCTGAAGCCGGATACAACCAAAGATAATTTGTTGGATTTTCTAAAACAAAACTTTTCAAATACCATCTGAAAATTTGGTTTCACAGTTTTCGGAGCACTACTCAACCTTTAAGGATTCAATTCCCATTACTAAATATGAGAACGCACTTGAGAGTGCAAACTTGCCGAACAAAGTAAATGTTCATCATTTTTTCCATCGACGCAAAATCCAGCGACCGCAAATAAATTGTATGCTGTGCAAGTTACGGCTTTTTGAGTGTTTATGGACCATGGGATATTGATCTGTCTTTGAGAGCATGTTTTGTGCCTCGTGATTTGAATGTTGATTGCCTTTTCCGCATACGGTGATCTAAACGTCAATTTACAATCAGATTGTAGCAAAACTAAACTTCTAAATAATAACAATAAAGGTCTGTATTCAATCAATTTCATGGGAACTAAATACAAACTCTTACAACACTAAAAAAAATTGAAAAGGCGAGATCCAGAACACTGTTCAAGTGTATTGTTCAATCTAACCCCATGATTCATTGACAAGAAAGAAAAAAAAATGATAATTACTCATGCTCATGACAAATGACAGTATAAATATAGAAGATGTATGACCACCCAAAAGAGATACAATAGTTATAGGAAGTTATGCTGTATGTCAGAGAATGAATAAAAAAAGAAAAATATTTTCACTTGTATATCATACACGCAGAGTTGCTCATTTATAAGTTTGCTGAAGATCATAGCTTTCTTCAAAGTTTTATACATATTTCTAACCGCCCTGATCTCGGCAGATAAATTATTTGTACAAATCGTAACATAATATAAAAATGATCGTCGGAATAGCTCAGATGTAAATACAGGAGTAGTAAGGATTCCTTTGAATCGAATATTCAAATTATGGACATCAGAACGGAAGGTTATTTTGTTGTAGAAGTATGGAGGAGTTCGTTTAATTAGTATTTTCATAAATAGCATAGAAGCTTCTTCCCTAAGGGGAGATCGGTTGAGACTAATTTGTTGACTTTTGTTGAGTATTTGAACAATAAGCTTGATAAGCGAGAACAGGTTGACACTGTGTACACGGATTTCAACAAGGCTTTCGACAAGGTTGGCATATCTGGCCTTCTCTCTGAGCTGAGTGCGGTCGGCATTCATGGTGTCCTGTTGAGGTGGTTCTCATCTTATTTGGGGGTCGGAGGCAGTTCGTTGCGGTTCAGGGTTTCTGTTCTGAGCCCTTTGATACGACATCGGATGTACCTCAGGGGTCACATCTGGGTCCGTTACTCTTCTTGATTTTCATTAATGGGATTAAGAGCTGTTTTACGAGATGCAAAATTCTGCTTTTCGCGGATGATTTAAAAATATTCATCGTCGTTCGCACCATAGAGGATTGCATTGCAATGCAGGAGGAGTTGTCAAGTTTTAGTGAGTACTGCAGAAGTAAAGGACTAGTCATTAATATTTCTGAATGCGCAGTGGTGTCCTTCACGAGAAGTAAGCAACCGATTTACTTCAATTATTCAATTGAAGATGTAACTATTCCTAGAACTCTGGAAGTACGAGACTTGGGAATTATTCTTGACTCGAAACTTTCATTCCGTCAGCACATAGAATCGGTTGTCAACATCAGTAATAAAACGCTTTGATATATTACAAGACAATGCAGAGAATTCAAAAATAAAGAAGCATTATTAGCTATTTATTACGCTTTTATTTACAGCAGATTAAATTTTGCAACCTCTGTATGGAATCCGCATTATTGTGTACATAATATGAGACTTGAAAATATCCAGAAAAAATTCCTTCGATATCTTGGTTTCAAGTTTGGGCTTGAGACTCATAGAGGTGACCCCGAGAACTATGCTATCAGACAGAAATATTTTAACGTGGTTAGTTTGGAGTGCCGAAGGGTTGTGACTGATGTGTTGAAACTTTTGGGTGGCTCGTTGGAGCCGGGATTTCTTCTTGAAGGTGTCGTTTTTTATACCCCCCGTGTTTCCTTTAGGAAGCATCAATTATTTTACCTCCCTAGAAGAAATACCGTGGCTGCTCAAAATTCTCCTCTTTATAGAATTCAGGGGAACGCTTCCAGGCTCGGGGAGATATGTGACATATTTTTGGACAGTTCCAGAACGGTTAAGAGTAAAATTTTGGAGGAATATTTCAATCAACTCTAGTTTCGTTGCTTTATTCGGGAAGTTTTAGATTTCATTTATTTGTATTTTTTATTCTCGCCACTTGATGGTGTCTATGGGCGGAAATGATGGGTTTTGTAATTAAATTTTTTTGTTTTTTTCCATATTTAAATATAGCTCTAAATAAAAAAAATTTTCTTGTATACATGTAAAGAAAAGCGTTATAATCGTGAAGCTCTTCTTAAATATTATATTCGTGTTACCTGGAATGGCCGAACTGACACTTTAAAATAAATTTTGAAGTTTTTCGAAGCGTCATAATAAGTAGTTTCAGAAGATTGAATTAGAGGCTTTAAATGTTGTTTCCCTCTATTGTTTCAGGTTTGTTATATTGTGAGTTTTGATATTGTTAATAAAGATTCCCTCTATTGTTTCAGAGAAACGCAATTGAGTCTCTATTCATTATAAAACAACATTTTCTGCATCTATTCCACAAATCATGGATAAACTGAGATTTGATTTCACCGTAAAACCAACAGCGGATGGAAAATCAAACATTATATGTGTAACTTCAATAGCAACAACTGATGGAGAGGTTTTTGAATTACCAGATAAATACCAACCAGTTAATTTGCACCAACAACTTGTTAACACTCCAAACTATGTGAAAGTAAAAAAATCATTAACAAAAAGATATCAAAAAAGAAGAATATGGATAAAACTAACGGAAGATATATCGAAAACTTATTTGGATGAAGAGAAAAATGTACAGTTTGATGATATTTACTTGGAAGAAATCAAGGTAGAAACAAATACTGATAAATCTATCCCAACTGGCTCAGAAAAAATCTTGGAAACTTTTGTAGAGAAGTTAATCAACTATAAGCCAACACAATTCCAATCACAGAATTTAGGACAAGTTGCGAATGATTTCATGATAGAGAAATTCACTGGCAGAAATTTGAATGCAAACCAATGGATTGAAAATTTTAATAAAGAATGTGAACGTTTCCAAGTAAATGAGGACAAAAAGGAAATTGAAATTTTAAAACATTTCTTGCAATTTTCCGGAGCAGAGTGGTACAGCTGTATGATGATTAAATATTCGATAGAAGCAGAATGGAGTATATGGGAGAGAAATTTTTGTGATACCTTCGCGAACAAAGGATGGTCACCAGCCAGACATGCTTTAGCCTTCAAATATCAAGCAGGTTCATTGCTTGAGTATGCTTTGAAAAAAGAGAAATTATTATTAGAAGTGAGGAAGTCAATCGATACTGGGACACTTATAGACCTAATAGCGTTTGGTCTACCTAATTATGTTGCAGATAAAATTGATAGAGAAATTTTACGACAAACTGAAGATCTTTATAATGAAATTGAAAACTTGAACATTTGGTTGCAAAGAATAATAGTAATAAATACGACAAAAGAAAAACTATGAATCCTGAGGAAAAACCTAAACGAAATGATGAAAACAAACCATGCCAAATTTGTATTAGTAAAGAAAAAGGTAAACGTTATCATCCTGAGAAGAATTGCTGGTTCAAAAAGGAAAACCATGGGGGAGTTTTGAAGACCCTGAATAACACTGCATTGGAGATTGAATTGAATGAAAAGAATCCAAAAAACTAGATGTGCCACCATTAATAAAAGTTAAGTTACTATTGAATGATATTCTAGAAGTTTTTGGAGTATATGATTCAGGTTCGAATGTATCGTTGATTAATGCAAAATTATTGAAGATAAAGTCAACAAAAATTGCAAGTAACATACAGATAGTGAACTTGAGGACTATTAATGGTGATGGAAAAACAAAAGGTATAGTAACCCTTAAAATCAAAATCTTCAATATAGAAAAAATTATGGACATTTATGTAGTAGACAATGAAAATTTCAGTTATGATTTTTTAATTGGTTTGGATTGCATTAAAAATTTCAAATTAGTACAAGATCAAGACTTGAAGATCTCACAATTTGATGATCTGGAACAAAAGAATATGATCTCAAGAAAATTTGTTGAAAATAATTCTTTGAATTCAAAAATTTCAGATATTCCTAATGTACAAGGTGAAAAGAATGAAGAGAATTATTTTTCAAATTCTGATGAACATGAAAATGTGAATAGATATGAGATAAATTTCAATGAGCATATAAATACAGATGAATTTGAGATAGTCGTGAATCATTTAGATATATACAAAGAATCTGAAATAAATAAATTGATAGAAAAATATAAATCAGTATTTGCGAAAGATAAATATGATGTTGGAGCTGTAAGATATTATTTATTTATTTATTTATTTATTTATTTATTTATTTATGAAAAACAGGAATACTAACAGGTAACCCCAGAAACAGTATTCGCTAAAGTAAAATATCTACATCCATGCAATAAGCTCACAACCAAAAAAAAAAAAACAGCAAAAGCAAAACAGAATATACATATACTTCAATTAACAATCCATGATTAATAAAAAAATACAATACATCAGCAATTCTATGAGAGTTCTTTCTTCAGCATTTTCTTGAAAGACAAAAAGTTTGAATTAAAGAGATCAAAATCATCAAAAAATATCCCATAAGTATCCATCATACGATTGAGTGGAGAGTTTCGTGAACAATTTGTACGTCTGTACGGGGTGTAAAACAAATTATTATGACGAAGTCTAATGTCAGGAATCCTGAAGGGAATACTTTCCAATGCCCTTGGAATCGAGACCATATTATTTACAATTTTAAAGAGCAACAGAACGTCCGTGATTTTCCTTCTATCTGAGAGCAACATGAGTCCAAAATCCTTCCTTATCTGTGAATAATCGTGATTGACTATGGTACAATTATTTTTATATGCCAAAAATCTGAGGAATCTTTTCTGTACTTCTTCCAATCTATTAATGTAACATTTATATTGTGGATTCCATATACAGGATGCGAAATTCAATTTACTATGAACAAAGGAATAGAATAAGGTCAAAAAAGTTTTATTATTTCCAAAGAGTCGGCTTTGGCGAAGAATGAAGCCCAACATCCGATTACTATCACTAATTATTTTTTCGATGTGCAAATCGAACAAGAGCTTTTTATCAAAAGGAACACCCAAATCTTTAGTAAAATTCTGCTCGTGAAGAATCTCGCCATTAATACTGTAATTGAACTTAATGGGTTCTCGATTTCGAGTAGAAGTTATTTTATGACAATTTGAAAAATTCAGAAACAGTTGCTGCTCCCCACAGTAACGTAGAACCCTATTCAAATCACCCTGAATCATGTTACAATCGTCGACACTAGATACCCTCCTGAAAAATTTAAGATCATCAGCGTACAGCAGGAATTCACAATATCTGAAACATCCCTTCAAGCCGTTGATATACAGGGTGTCCCGTAAAGACCACGTCAAACGAAAACGGAAAGTAAATCAGAATGTGCTCTACCTGATGTGAAAAAATGGTTCATATGAAAGTCTTACAGTTTTCGAGATATTTGTTGTTTTATGAAAATGTTGAATTTTTTCACTTTAAATGCTTTCTCTCTTGCGGAAGCTACAATAAATACTTTTCGAATCAGTTTTTTTTCTGTAAATTTTGTTGAATGATTACTTCAATTCATGCAATGGAAAATTCCACAAAATATTATACAGGGATTCTGAAAACAAAAATTGAAATTCATGTTCTGAAGGAAGAGTTTTTTTGTGCTAAATTCTATCTGACGTGGTATAAAAAAAAGACACTAGACCTTTTCTGCATATTACGTTGAAAAGTTGCCTATTTGTGAGGATTCCGAAAAGGTAAAATACAGGTGATAATCGTCTTCACGAAAAAAGATATTTGAATGTTCATCGAAAATGGAGCATTTCTGTGAAAAAGTGGTTTTTTCACCTTTTCCATAAATACTTTCATTTTGCACTTCCTGCTGAAAATAATCAATCAACATATCAATAAAATCTTATTAAGATGCTAATTCACTGACTGAGTTTTTTTATTTCTTTTTCTTTGCCTAAAGAACTATCGAACATCGATATGATGTGGTGCGATTCAATGATTCACCAGACTTAAATCCTCTGGATTTTTTGACTGGGGTTTTTTAAAAAATGAAATTTATTCGAATCCAATAAGAGATGCGAAGCACAACTTAGGGACCGCATTCGTATTTCAGCAGCCAAAATAGCGGGGAGAAGTTTGTATCGTTTGAGAAGGTCATTTCTCAATAAATGTAGGGCATGTATTAGAGAAGAGGGTGGTCATTTTGAGCATTTGCTCTAATAAGAATCCTGAATTTTTATTATTGATATTTTTATAAAGTTTCTTCACAATAGATTTGTTGATGTTGAAGGTCCTGTGCGTTATTACATTATATCATTGCAATTAATGAATAATTTCATTTTATAAGTAATTTAAGGACTAACTGACATTTTTCAAGAGAATTATTCAATATGTTACAGCAGAATCTGCAAAATGAAAGAATTCGTGGAAAAGGCGACAATCAGTTTTTCACAGAAATGCTCCATTTTCGATAAACATTCAAATATCTTTTTTCGTGAAGAAGGTTTTCACCTGTATTTTACCTTTTCGGAATCCTCACAAAATGGGCAACTTTTCAACGTAATATGCAGAAAAGGTCTAGTGTCTTTTTTTTATACCACGTCAGATAGAATTCAGCACAAAAAAACCCTTCCTTCAGAACATGAAATTTAATTTTTTTTTTCAGAATCCCTGTAAAATATTTTGTAAAATTTTTCATTGCATGAATTGAAGTAATCATTCAACAAATTTTACGAAAAAAAAACTGAGTCGAAAAGTATTTATTGTAGCTTCCGCAAGGGAGAAAGCATTTTAAGTGAAAAAATTCAATATTTTCATAAAACATCAAATATCTCGAAAACTGTGAGACTTTCACATGAACAAATTTTTCACATCAAGTAGAGCAAATTCTAATCTACTTTCCGTTTTCGTTTGACGTGGTCTTTACGGGACACCCTGTATATTATGAAAAGTAATGGTCCCAGATGTGAACCCTGCGGCACACCAGAAGTACAGTAAAAAGTATCGGAGCACTCTCCGTTAATCACAACATATTGAGATCGATTCCTTATATACGAAGATAGCCACCTGAGTAGGTTTCCAGTCACTCCCACCTCCGCCAGTCTTCTACTCAACAACAAGTGGCTCACCTTGTCAAAAGCCTTTTCGAAATCTGTGTATATCACATCAACCTGACTTCGATCATCCAAACTCCCACAGAGATACTCAGTAAACTGCAACAAATTTGTTTCCAAACTCCTCCCCCTAATGAATCCGTGCTGTTCCTCGACTATAGAATGTTTTATATGGCTAGCAATATACTTGTAGACAAGAGATTCAAACAACTTTGGAATAGAGGACATAATGGTAATAGGTCTGTAATTTCGAATCAAATTGCTCTGTCCGCTCTTAAATATAGGTGTTACAGATGACAACTTCCATTCTTGCGGAAAAACTGCCTTTTTGAGAGAGTAATTAAATATTATACTTAATGGTTTGATTAAGTTTTCAGCACAATTCTTCAAGAATGAAGGTGGAATACCGTCCGGTCCTGAACCTTTCGATATATTGATAGTACATAACGCCTCTCCTATTTCCTCATCACTCAAAAAAATATCCGACAAGTACACCACGTTATGGAGGGCCTGTATCTGGTCATCCAAATCACCGCACGCATTGCCATTATGATGCTCATATCGACTTAATGGTAGATAAATACTGTTACAAACGTCCATATAGATGTTCAAATGAAGACAGAAAAGAAATAGAGAATCAAGTATCAAAATTATTAGAAAAAAATTTGATTGAAGAATCTTATAGTCCATTTGCTGCTCCTGTAACTCTGGCTTATAAAAAAGAAGACGGCAGAAAAACAAGGTTATGTATAGATTTTAGAGAATTGAACAAAATTGTGCTCCCTCAATCACAACCCTTTTCCTAGTACATCTGAAACATTCCTCTATACACCCTTTATATCAATTTTCTTGGCCGGCCATTTAAAACTATCGAAAAAAAAAGTGGAACATCCGCTCCGTGATAGACAGAATATGGGTTCGTTTCGATTCTTAGAGCTGGGGGTCTAGAAGTGTCAGAATGAAACGAAAATTTTTCGTAGTACATCTGAAACATTCCTCTATACACCCTTTATATCAATTTTCTTGGCCGGCCATTTAAAACTATCGAAAAAAAAAGTGGAACATCCGCTCCGTGATAGACAGAATATGGGTTCGTTTCGATTCTTAGAGCTGGGGGTCTAGAAGTGTCAGAATGAAACGAGAACAAACTCACAACGAGAAAATTCAAAATTACGTTGAGAATTATATTGAGAATTTAAATGATATAACGAAACACTTGGAGAAAAATCAAAAGAGGGCAACCGAAATGTTAGATAAAGTAAATGAAAAACGTTCAGCCAAAAGAACTTATGAATTAAATGAAAACCCCTTTTTTATCAAAAATTCAATAACGCGTAAACTCGATCCCGTATACAAAAAAGTAGATATTCGCGAAATCGATACACATAGAATTCAGGATAATAAAAATAAACACATTTATCATAAGAAAATTTTAAAACAAAGAAAAAAGTAGTTAAATATTTTGTTTCAGATCAAGATGAAATACGTCACATTTATTTTCATAATACTCGAGTCAGTAGAATTAATAACAAACCTCACAATTATTCCCTAAGAAAATAATATCCTTCCAATTTTATTAGGAAAAGCCTATATTACAAAAAGGCATATACAATTGATTCATCATATTGATTTGAGTCAAATTGAAGATCTAATAATCAAATATCAAAAAGAGATTGATCATTTAAAAAATAAACAACTAGGGTTTTCTCAGGCAGCACATTATCAGTATTTACAGCATTCAAATTTAATAAATGTAAAAACATTAGAAGAACTTTCAACTCAGAGACAGAGAATCAGAGAAAAAAGAGGATTGATTAATGTTGGACGCAAAATATCAAAGATATTATTTGCAACATTAGATTCTGATGACGAAGAGCTTTACCAAAGTTATTTTGAAAGTATAAAGAAAAACGAAGAGACACTTATGAGGAATCAAAAACAAATTGCTACTATTATAAATGACTTGAAAAATAAGTACATTAATAAATTTTAGAAATTAACTGAAAATTTCAAATTGCTTCGTACTGTACCTCAATTAGAACGAATTGAACAAATGCATCTCATGACTTTTGAAATTAAAGACATCAAAAATATTTTGGATGAGATTCAGACAGCAGTGAGCTTTGCAAGATTGCACATCCTGCATGAAACTATTCTCCCTTACACAAAATTTGCGGAAATTGTCAAAAACGATACTATCATTCCAATGCATCATTTAAAAGATTATTTTCAGATATGTCATACTAAAGTCATTTTCAAAGAAAAAACATTGTTATTTCTAATTTCAATTCCAACGGTTTATGAGGAAAAATATAATCTATACAAGTTTTACTTTATACATTTGTCCCTTCCTTTCACAAACTCCTATATGCTCACTCGTGACCATATATCTATTATATTCTATATCGATAATGGGACTTCGAAAATTGAAGCCAGCCGGGGCCGGAATCGACTTCTGCGCATGTGCAGTCTCCGCCTTGAGACTGGTTGCATATAAAAGGATACAAAATTATTCCCTGTGAGCAGTTTAGTTCAACTGCCCATGTTCGCCTTCAGTATAGGTTCATTTTGTGAGAACAGGTGTTAATGTAAATCAGTTAACTATTTGCGAAAGAAAGATGTAGATTATACATAAGCTAACTTGAAATTATACGGAAATAATTTTAAAAAGGAAAAAAAAACTTGGGCATTAGAGGGTTAAGAATAAAAATACCTGATTAGTTCCGTCTCTTTCTGATACATGGTTTTATGAATTGACAGGAATGAAATGATTTTACTTCACAACCATTCGAATATTTTCGACCTTAACCTATCAATATGTTGATATTGGTTTGAATCAGGTTCAAACTCAGGTTTGCATTACGTAGTTATTTGTATTTCTTCGTTGATTTCTAATAACTAGAAGTCAAAATTCTTGAAACTTCATCATTTTGCAACACTAGACGCTCGGATCCATAACAAAAGTGAAATATTATATGTATGAAGATCTGGTGATGTTGAGCAATTTCAAAGAATATAAAAATAAGCTGGAGAGGCTACTTACGAAGGCGAAGAAGGATTACTACCGAAGAGAAATTGATAGAAATGAAAACCAATGCAGAGGACTATGGAAGGTAGTAAATGAGCAAGCACGAGACAAAAATCGTAGGATTGAAATAAAGATGGAAGCAAATGGTGAATTAATTAAAGATAACCACAAATTAGCGGAGGAATTCAATAAGTACTTCTCTGAAATCGGAAGTGATTTGGCAGCGAAAATGCAGAATAAGAACCCCGCATACTCCATTAAGAGGAGAAAAAAGATAATATCAAATTCGATGGTGTTTTTCGAGACTGATGAGGCAGAGGTATTGTATGAGATTAAGACACTCAAGAATGCAAAGGCACCAGGACATGACGGAATTAAAACCGAATGTGTGAGAACTGTTGCTGAATTGATCATCAAGCCGCTGACCAGTGGCGGATTTACCATAGAGGCTGAGTAGGCTGCAGCCTAGGGCGGCAGATTTCAGGGGGCGGCAAATTTGGGGACAATTTTGTTTGTTCTAATTATAAAAACTGAAATACTTGTATTTCAGTTATATTTTAATATCTATGTGCATCTGATTTTCCCTGAATATAAAAAAAAAACTGAACAAGTAGTGGACCATTACTATTTTCCTGTTTCCCTCTTATTAGTCCTTTATTTCGGCCGCATTGGACTCTGGACTCTATACTGAAACTACGTGAGGGTGAAAAATTTCGGTGAAACCAGATTCCGAATCGTTGGGATGTGTTTCTTCGGTTCCTACGAAAACACAATTCAAGAAATGTTTGTCCAGAAGAGTTCGTATCTATGGCCATAGAGCTATAGATATTTGCCAGCCTGTACCTAGGTACAGGGTGGGCAAAATTCGTTGTCTACTGAGGGGATCTCGAGAACTATAGCAGCTAGAAGAAACCGGATGACACATTATTCGGTTCTTTTTTCATGACTAATCCAAATCTGAAAACAGAACCGGCCTATCGTTTCTAGATTTTGAGTAATAAACAAAAATTGGGATTTTGACGATTTCGAAAAGTTCTCATATTTTTTTTTGTGTTTGAAGTTATAGATCTGAACTCCTTAGTTAATTTTATACATACGTAGATTCTACTGACAAAATCTTTTTTCCATTTCAAAAATAAGAAAATCAATAAAAGTTTGCATTTAAAAAAACGAAAGTTGGCGTAATGTTTCGAAATTAAAACATATTTGGTGCTCGTCAATGGATTCTACGTAGAAAAGGGTCAAGTTTCAGATCTGTAACTTCAATGACAAAAAAGTTATGAGAACTTTTCGAAATCGTCAAAATTTCATTTGTTGCTAAGAAACACGTTAAGCCAAGAAATACTGAACGCTTTGGCTCTTTTGTGTACAGAGTCAGAACTAATGAAGAAAATTTCGTACGACGACATCACAAAAAGATATTTTAATAACCTATAAATTAATAAATTAAGAGACTTTCATGACTTACGTTCGTATTTTATTGTCAGCGTCTGTTAGAGTGTGGCCATATAAGACATATAATAATATGAATAGTTGCAAAAAATTCAGGGGTGATTCAAAAAGTAGAGAAGGTATTTACTTTTTTGTGCCCCTGCTTAGGTACAGCCTCCTAAAGATGGCGCTCGAAAAGTAGTTTTTGATTATTTTAAAGAAAATCAATAAACTTTCATGTACTCAATCAAGCAGATATTTTATATGGGCGGGAAGGCATTAAAAAAAATTTTGGTTCTGTTCGTCTATAATAGAAAGGGGTAGTTTATTCCATCCCTGATCCTTGCTTCGCAAGAAACTTTTTCGATATGCATATCTTATAATAAAAAACTAATTTTGGATAATCCATTCTCAAAAAATCATCTTGAGATTTTTGTCACATATACTCATTAAGATGATTGTGTGCACAAACGCAGAAATATTGGAGATGCACTTTGTTTACGCTCTTATTTTTTTTCCTGAAAAACCCTGAATTTTCCCAAGAAACTGCTAGAGACCTTATTTGTTAAGAATGGATCAAGCTATCCAAAATCAATCTTCTATTGTGAAATATGGATATGAAAAAAAGTTTCTTGCAGAACAATGGGGGTGGCTTCTTCTAGCACTTTCAATCATAGAGGAACAGCATCAAAAATTTCTACCCCGCATGAAATATCTGCTTGATTTCATTGTTGTCAGTTTTTCGATTCTCAAGAAAAAAATTAAAAACTGCTTCTAGGGCTGTAACTAAGCAGGGGGCTCTGAAAAAAAAAATTTACATTAAAGGTCCACCCTAATTTCTGACTAAGAATCACCGCCTTAATTTTTTACAACTGTTCCTATGGACCATGTTACCATGTATATATGGTGTGCCATACTCAATGATAATAAATTTTTTCTTATCGTTTGATATAGAATATATCTATTTTATTTTAAACTGTGTGCCTAATAAAAATGATTTGATTACGTTTACTGAATGTATATCACTGTGTGACTAATATCAATTAATATATCGATTACTTCGCCTCATTAGAAGTCTATGACTAAATTTTATTTCATTCAGAAATAAACGTTCTATTTCTTGTGAAATCTCATCTTCGCATCTTTGCGTTGTAAAAATGATCTGGGAACTCGGGAACTGACACATCGATCCCCTTGATCACAATAATTATGAGTACATAGTTATTAGAACCACAGTGTACAAATCTCAAAGTTACATTTTCACTGACACAAAAATTATCATTAATATTTTGAACTAAATAATTATGGTAAGGGCGGCAAAATTTGAATAGCCTACTGGCGGCAAATATGTAAATCCGCCACTGCCGCTGACAGAACTCATAAACATTAGCATTTCCACTGGTATCTTTCCGACAATCTTAAAGAAGGCAATAGTTATACCGATTTACAAGTCGTCGAATAAAGAAGAAATGAAAAATTATAGACCGATTTCCCTGACGTCAACTTTCGCGAAGATCTTCGAGAGGATCCTGAAAACACGAATAGTGGGCTTCTTAACAAAATATAACTTGCTATCGCATAGTCAATACGGATTTCAAAGAAAAAGATCAACACAGGATGCA
The DNA here is from genome assembly GCF_907165205.1 of Coccinella septempunctata. Classification (NCBI taxonomy): domain Eukaryota; kingdom Metazoa; phylum Arthropoda; class Insecta; order Coleoptera; family Coccinellidae; genus Coccinella; species Coccinella septempunctata. The sequence continues at coordinate 27,590,316 of NC_058195.1, forward strand.
ATTGCTAGACTGGTGGCTCTTATATCGGATGCTATTGATAAAAACATTCCCGCCATAGGAATATTTGTAGATCTGCAAAAAGCCTTTGATACGGTAGACCATGAAATATTGATGAAGACGTTGGAAGAGTGTGGATGCAGGGGACTATCTTATAAATTGCTGTCGAGTTACATGAACGGAAGGCAACAGTGTGTGAAGATTGGAGGCTCGACTAGTAGTCCTAGAACCATTACATGCGGAGTACCTCAAGGAACGGTGCTTGGACCTGTATTGTTTTTAGTTTATGTGAATGAAATGTTCAATATCGGATTGGAGGCAGATATAATTAGTTTCGCTGATGACACGGTCCTATTTTTCACGGGAGGAACATCGGAGGCGGTTAAAAAGAAGGCAGAATATGGTTTTGGTCAGTTGTTGAATTTCTTTAACGTTAACAAGCTTACGGTGAACATGGAGAAGACAAAATTTATGTATTACACCAGTGATTTTAGAAGATCTCCAACGTTTGATAGACTCTCATCAGAAAATGAATTCAAAATATGGAAAACAGACACAATAAAATATTTAGGAGTCCTTATAGACAGCCACTTAAGATGGAAGGAACAGGCCAATTTAGTCGTGAGAAAACTGCGACCGATGCTGAGCAAATTTAAAAACATCAGGCAAATATGTGACGAAGAGGAACTAAAAACCGTGTATCATGCATTGATAGAATCACACTTAAACTATGGAATACTAGCATGGGGTGGAATGGCCAACTGCCACTATGCAAGAATAGAAAAAATGCAGAAATGGATATTAAAGATTATTTACAAGAAACCTATTACTCATCCAACGGAAGACCTATTCAGGACTGCGAAATTGCTTACTACCAGGCAACTATATGCAAGGACCCTCCTCATACATCAGCACAACACTTCTACACCTGTACCTGAGAAAGGCAGAAAATTGAGAAATAAACATATAAACTTGCCTAAATTAAGTAAAACGAGTACTCTTAGAACATTTACCTACCTCGCCCCACTTCTGTACAACAGGCTTCCAGAGCATTTGAGGGACATTCGGTCTCATTCCAACTACAACAGGCAGATAAGACACTGGATAGAACAACAACACTGGAACTTTTGGGTTTCCTTCTGGAATAGAAATAATTTTATTTAGTTATTATGGACTTTTGGTTTTTAGTAATTACTCACCTTCAGCATTAGATTGTGATTAGAAAGAATAAAGTAAACTTCCATATGTGCATAAATGCGTATGTAGATAAGTAAAATTATTACCACAGACAAGTGCTTGGCACTTTTGTGGTCTTTGAATGTTTTGTTGACGATTGTGTATTGGTGGATTTATTTGTATTTTCTTGTTTTTTTGGGTCAATAAACATTATTATGACTTTAGCCTTGCGGCTTTCACACTCCTCTCCAGAGGAAAATTCACTTCTCCCAGATATCTTAGATATCAAAAGGATTAAGCTCTGTTGGAACCCTTTCCAGGTTTTCGGGCTCGTGGTGGTGGTCGGGTCCGGGTCGCTCCTCGCCTCCCTGCTGTAGGTTGGATTCCTGCTCCACCCGCACTTCCTGTCGGCGCAGACGGTGTTCCTCTGCATTCCCCATGTACTTGCGTACAGTTCTCGCCGTTCCGAGCAGTACCGCCTTCTGCATGACTCTATAGATATTTTCGTCCAACTGAAGTTTCCTCAAGTTCTCTAGTAGTTTCTTCGGTATCAGGCCTGTAGATGAAATGACAATAGGGATGGTCTTGATATCTTTCAGCTTCCACTGTCTTCTGGTTTGTTCCTTCAAGATCGTCAAGAGCCATTCGTGAGGTATAGAATCGAATGCTTTTTTGTAGTCTATGTACGCAGCGTAGAGATTCCTTCGCTTGGAGAACGCTTGATTGCAGATAACTGAATCTATTATTAGTTGTTCTTTGCACCCTCGGCTGTCTTTGGTGCATCCTTTCTGTTGCATGGCGATGATGTTATTCCTTTCGCAATGGTTGTGAATTCGGTTTGAAATGCACGATGTGATTAATTTGTACATCGTTGGAAGACATGTGATTGGTCGGTACTTGGATGGGTCTTCTGTATTCCTTTGGTCTTTAGGTAACAAGTATGTTGTGCCATGTGTAAGGAATACTGGCATTCTTTCAGGATTTTCAATGACATCATTTATTGCGGAGGTCAATTTGTCATGCATGATCCAAAGTTTCTTGATCCAGAAGTTCTGTAATCCATCAGGCCCAGGTGCTTTCCAGTTGTGCAGTACTCTGATAGCTGCTTTTACTTCTTCAATTGTGATCATGTCATGCTGCATCGGCTCATATTTTATAGCTTCAGATTTTTCATCTTCAATCCATCCGGTATCTCCATTGAAGTGAGGTTTCGTTGATAATTGTTCGGTCCAGAATTGTTCAATGGCTTCCTTTGGTGGTAACTTTCCATTTTCTCCATCCGACGATGTGAGTGACCGGTAGAAAGATTCTTCCGACTTTTCGAATGAATTATTGTCTCTTTTTATTATTATTATTATTATCTATTATTATTATTATTATTATTATTATTATTATTATTATTATTTTTAATTATTATTATTATTATTATGACTTTAGCCTTGCGGCTTTCACACTCCTCTCCAGAGGAAAATTCACTTATCCGAGATATCTCAGATATCAAAAGGATTAAGCTCTGTTGGAGCCCTTTCCAGGTTTTCGGGCTCGTGGTGGTGGTCGGGTCCAGGTCGCTCCTCGCCTCCCTGCTGTAGCTTGGATTCCTGCTCCACCCGCACTTCCTGTCGGAGCAGACGGTGTTCCTCTGCATTCCCCATGTACTTGCGTACAGTTCTCGCCGTTCCGAGCAGTACCGCCTTCTGTATGACTCTATAGATATTATCGTCCAACTGAAGTTTCCTCAAGTTCTCTAGTAGTTTCTTCGGTATCAGGCCTGTAGATGAAATGACAATAGGGATGGTCTTGATATCTTTCAGCTTCCACTGTCTTCTGGTCTGTTCCTCGAGATCTCTGTATTTTGAAATTTTTTCAGTGTGCCTATCTAGAAGATTGGTATTATTTGGAATTGCCACGTCGATGAATAGTGCTCTGTCCTCATCCTTATTGAGCAATATGAGGTCTGGTCTATTGTGGGTTATTTTTCGGTCTGTGAGAACCGTGCGATCCCAGTAGAGCTTGTGATGTTCGTTTTCCAGCACAGCATCCGGATGGTAATTGTAATAAGGAACCTTTTTCGAAGTTAGAAGTTGGTGTTTTAGTGCCAATTCTTGGTGAAGAATCTTGGCAACAGCATCATGTCTATTTTTGTACTCCGTGCCCGCGAACTTCTGACATCCCCCGGTAATGTGCTGGATAGTTTCATGTGTCGCACAGCCATAACGACAGCTATCGTCCGCCACTGAGGCATCCTTGGCGATGTACTTCATGTAATTTCTTGTTGGAATCACCTGATCCTGGATGGCGAGCATGAAGCCCTCTGTCTCAGGAAACAACCTTCCGGAAGTCAACCAGTAGTTCGACGCAGATATGTCGACGTAATCATGGTTGACCTCGTTCTGGTGCCTCCCATGCAAATGTTTGCCAATCAGTTTTTGCATTTTACTTTCTGCAGAGTGTTCGACGGTTTCCAAGTGATCCTGTTGTAGCTTTAATGGTGTAGAACTATCAGCAACACAAACTACTCGATGGAGTTCTGACGAAGCTGCCTTGCTCAAGAAATATTTTCGAAGTCCTTCAATTTCCTGGGACATACGGTTGGACAAATCAACAATTCCTCTACCCCCAAGATGTCGTGGCAGCTCTCTCCGTTCTATTGAGCTTTTGGGGTGATGTTTATTGTGTTTAGTCAGCATCGTCCTTATTTTTCTCTGTAAAGCTGCTAAATCGGTGGTCGTCCAAGAGATAATACCAAATGAATAGCTCAGCGCCGAGCAAGCATAGGTGTTAATCGCTTTTATCAGATTCTTGCTGTTAAGACCAGTTCTCATTATCCTCCTCAATCTTCGGGTGAACTCCTCCGTTAATTCTTTCTTCATCTGGGTCTGATTGATTTTTCTTGCCTGTTTTATGCCTAGATACTTGTATGTGTCTCCTTCCTTTAATGCTTCAATTTCTGCACCTTCCTTGAGTTTGAACGTACCATCTTCTATTTTCCCTCTCGTTATGTTAAGCAGTCGACATTTTTCTAGTCCAAACTTCATTTTGATGTCTTCCGAGAATCCTTCCACCATTTTCAGCATCAGTTGCATTTGTTTTTTGGTAGATGCGAAGAGTTTCAAGTCGTCCATGTAAAGGAGATGATTCAGTTTCATCATAGTTCTACTGCCGCTTTTGATGGAAAATCCGTAGTCCGTAGAATTCAATCTATGAGACAAGGGATTCAGGGCCATGCAGAACCACAGAGGGCTCAGCGAGTCTCCTTGGAAAATTCCGCGTCTTATTGGAATAGATCCTGTTGTAATGGAGCAATCTGCTGCTTTCATTTGAAGACTAGTACGCCAGGTTGACATGGCGTTTTTCAGGAACTTAACAATATTGGGATCCACCTTGTAAATCTTCAAGATCGTCAAGAGCCATTCGTGAGGTATAGAATCGAATGCTTTTTTGTAGTCTATGTACGCATCGTAAAGATTCCTTCGCTTAGAGAACGCTTGATTGCAGATAACTGAATCTATTATTAGTTGTTCTTTGCACCCTCGGCTGTCTTTGGTGCATCCTTTCTGTTGCATGGCGATTATGTTATTCCTTTCGCAATGGTTGTGAATTCGGTTTGAAATGCACGATGTGATTAATTTGTACATCGTTGGAAGACATGTGATTGGTCGGTACTTGGATGGGTCTTCTGTATTCCTTTGGTCTTTAGGTAACAAGTATGTTGTGCCATGTGTAAGGAATACTGGCATTCTTTCAGGATTTTCAATGACATCATTTATTGCGGAGGTCAATTTGTCATGCATGATCCAAAGTTTCTTGATCCAGAAGTTCTGTAATCCATCAGGCCCAGGTGCTTTCCAGTTGTGCAGTCCTCTGATAGCTGATTTTACTTCTTCAATTGTGATCATGTCATGCTGCATCGGCTCATATTTTATAGCTTCAGATTTTTCATCTTCAATCCATCCGGTATCTCCATTGAAGTGAGGTTTCGTTGATAATTGTTCGGTCCAGAATTGTTCAATGGCTTCCTTTGGTGGTAACTTTCCATTTTCTCCATCCGACGATGTGAGTGACCGGTAGAAAGATTCTTCCGACTTTTCGAATGAATTATTGTCTCTTTTCCGGCTATAATTGCTTTTATATCTCCTCAGGCGTTCTGCATACAGACTTAATTTTTGCTTCAGAGTGTCGAGGCAGTGGTGAGCTGTAGCATTCTCCGTCTCTCGTTCTGTGTGAGTCCTGTTTCGATCCATGATCTCTTTGGCAGCTTTCACAACCTTTCTTCCTCGATTCCCGTTCACGTACTCCGTCAGTCGTCCAATGTTTCTTCTTAGCCTTTCTGTTTTGTGTTGAAGACGTTTCTGCCATGCTGGCGCGTGTAATTTGTGTAATTTTGGACCATCATTGTTCGTTTGGCGAATTTTTGCCCCCATGGTTTTCGCTGTCGTCAGCGCTGCACAGTGAAAAACTAGATGCAGATATTCCAATGAACTTCCGTTCTGTAGGTATTCAGGTAACACGTCCTTATTCAAGATGTCGATTATAAGTGACAGTTTTTTGGATGTATTGAGCCGTGGAGGTGCTACTCGATGAAGAGGATCTGTTCCTTCCAGTTCGGCAAAGTATCTCCTCATGTCAGAGTCAACTTGTCGGCGGAGCTCTTCCCTATCGTCCTGGTGTTCAGGCTCACTCGCGTTGCAAGATGGGCTTTCAGTATCAGTTTCTTCTGCCTGTTGTTGCCCAAGCATGTGAATTTCATCAGAGGTGTTGGTGTTATTCTCTATTGCAGGCGGACGCTGAAGTTCTCGTTTAATTGCGTCGATTCGGGCCGTTGGTATTAGTTCATTTCTCAGAATTACGCGATACTGGTCTGCCACTCGTTGTTCAGTGACATTGAGATTTGGGTAGGCGTTGCAGAATTCTTCATGGAGCCTTTTCCTATAGTTGTTCGTGTTCTGCCCTAGTCCCGTGATGGAGTTATATATGCGCACTATAGTTTCATTCATGGACGTTGTCCACTTCATGCGCTTTCTAACTAACCCCGCTTGGGTGAGCACTGGCTGAATATCCTGCGCAGCACCTTCAGCGGTTCGAGTCGGCAATTGAATTGGATTCGTTGGTTGCTGTTGTTGCTTTGGAGCTGTAGCTTCTTTTGCAGCAGGAGCCCGCTTCCTCAACATCCTGCCACCGACGTCCCGCATGCTGTCATGTCCAGCGCCGGCTCCAGACATGCCCTGACGATCCCCAGGCAGCGACTTGTTTCCGAGGCTTCTCGTTATCAACATTTTCATGGGTTTGTGCTCCCCTTTCTCGGTTTGGGTGAGGGGTAGAGAAATGAGAGCAGAAAGAGCACCCCTATAAAGGATGTGAAAGAGAGAGGAAAAAGGAATGGGACTGCGGACAGCAGGCGTGGCTGGCTGCACCGTCTACGTCGTTACGATGGCTGCCCGGCAGGCCATCTACCAGATAGCTGCCAGGCAGGCCAGACATTATTATTATTATTATTATTATTAGAATGGGTTTGATTTGAGACCTTTTGTTATTGATAACCAATCCGCTTAACAGGGTTGAAGGTCAGGTTGTTGGAATAAAAACCACTTCTCAGACCATTGCCGACATGTTTCGATTTTATTCTAAAATCTTCTTCAGGGCTCTAAAATGATTACAAGATTTTTCAATTAATAACACTTATAAATATAATGTGTTGGAACATACAATGGGACAATACATCAGTACAACAAATGAATAAAAATCACATTAATGTCTGCATATTACAATGCATAGACAAATTCCAAACTGAAAATACGAAAATTGAGAGAAACATTGAATATAATTTAGCTCAGTATACAGGTACCTGATTTAACATTAAAAAAGGGGGGAACAGTTACTTACAGTCTTTTTGTGGTTTTATAGTCAAAATCATGAAAGATATGAAACACATAACACTCTTAGACAACATCAAACGAGAATTTAACCAAAAATTGGACAAATCGGAAACAGACTGCTGTGATCACACATATGTTATAAGTAAAATTGAATTGTGTTTTGATCTACCGAGATGACATTGACGTTCAATATTAATAATTCGTTCAAGTTATTTTTCTTTTCATTTTGTTGATGAGATAGTAATAGGCTGTATTCAAACTATCAATATCTGTTCTCCTGTTAATGGATTTTTCATCCTGCTTTATAGAGATCATTTCATGTAGTAACCTTTTTTTTAAAATTTTCTGGTGTCCTAATATTTTTATTGAGTCGATGTTAAAATCAAAAGAATGGAGTGTATTTGATACATGTTCTGCTAAGGCGGTGTTGTTGTCTTTTTTCTTTTTTAGAGGGTTGAGTATGTTGAGGGAATCTCTTTCATGCTCGGAGATTCTGTCTTTAAGATACCGACCTGTTTGTCCTACATATGTAGACTGACAATCCTTGCAACAAATCTTGTAGATCACATTACTCAATAATTCTTTGGAGTTGTACTTTTTATTTTTGTGAAAAGCTTTCTGTTGGTGTTTTCAGATCGAAAAGCTACGTCGACACCAAGCGATAAAATATTTCTTCTTATCTGCTCAGATAAACCTTCAACGTAAGTCAGGGCGTAAAATTTTTTGTTTTCAATCATATTGTCTTCTTGAATTTGTTCTCGACTTTCTCTGTAAATAATTTTTTCTATGATTTTGGTGGGATAATCATTTTTCTGTAAAATAGCTTTTATTTGGTTTAAGTTGTCTCGGTGAAATTCAGGAGAGGACAGTTTCAGAGCTCTATTTTTCAAATTATTGATAATATTATTATTATGTTTAACAGCGTACATCCACGATTGAAATTCACCATTGAAGTCGAATCACAGGAAAACACCTTACCTTTTCTCGACGTTTTGCTGATAAGACATGGCAATGAAATAAAATATAATTGGTATCGAAAACCGACTTTTTCAGGCAGAGTTTTAAATTTTAATTCAAAGCACACCATCACACAAAAAATTAATATTATCAATAATTTGAAAAATAGAGCTCTGAAACTGTCCTCTCCTGAATTTCACCGAGACAACTTAAACCAAATAAAAGCTATTTTACAGAAAAATGATTATCCCACCAAAATCATAGAAAAAATTATTTACAGAGAAAGTCGAGAACAAATTCAAGAAGACAATATGATTGAAAACAAAAAATTTTACGCCCTGACTTACGTTGAAGGTTTATCTGAGTAGATAAGAAGAAATATTTTATCGCTTGGTGTCGACGTAGCTTTTCGATCTGAAAACACCAACAGAAAGCTTTTCACAAAAATAAAAAGTACAACTCCAAAAGAATTATTGAGTAATGTGATCTACAAGATTTGTTGCAAGGATTGTCAGTCTACATATGTAGGACAAACAGGTCGGTATCTTAAAGACAGAATCTCCGAGCATGAAAGAGATTCCCTCAACATACTCAACCCTCTAAAAAAGAAAAAAGACAACAACACCGCCTTAGCAGAACATGTATCAAATACACTCCATTCTTTTGATTTTAACATCGACTCAATAAAAATATTAGGACACCAAAAAATTTTAAAAAAAAGGTTACTACATGAAATGATCTCTATAAAGCAGGATGAAAAATCCATTAACAGGAGAACAGATATTGATAGTTTGAATACAGCCTATTACTATCTCATCAACAAAATGAAAAGAAAAATAACTTGAACGAATTATTAATATTGAACGTCAATGTCATCTCGGTAGATCAAAACACAATTCAATTTTACTTATAACATATGTGTGATCACAGCAGTCTGTTTCCGATTTGTCCAATTTTTGGTTAAATTCTCGTTTGATGTTGTCTAAGAGTGTTATGTGTTTCATATCTTTCATGATTTTGACTATAAAACCACAAAAAGACTGTAAGTAACTGTTCCCCCCTTTTTTAATGTTAAATCAGGTACCTGTATACTGAGCTAAATTATATTCAATGTTTCTCTCAATTTTCGTATTTTCAGTTTGGAATTTGTCTATGCATTGTAATATGCAGACATTAATGTGATTTTTATTCATTTGTTGTACTGATGTATTGTCCCATTGTATGTTCCAACACATTATATTTATAAGTGTTATTAATTGAAAAATCTTGTAATCATTTTAGAGCCCTGAAGAAGATTTTAGAATAAAATCGAAACATGTCGGCAATGGTCTGAGAAGTGGTTTTTATTCCAACAACCTGACCTTCAACCCTGTTAAGCGGATTGGTTATTATTATTATTATTATTATTCCACAGAAAACCTGCGGAGTGCGGAGACTAACAAAAGTGATGTTGAATCAACAAAATTGTAGGACTGTGAATACATTTTTCTAGGTTGTTCACTGTCGTATATTATCTGCATTGTATCTAGATAAGTCTGTTATTGTCTTCGTCTTGAAATTCAGTTTGGAGTTGAGGTAATAATTCTAATTCAATTTATGATTGATTTTTCGCCACTGAAATAGTGAAACATCTAAATCGACATCTATATCTATACAGGGTCCGGAAAAAAAACCTCCCTGATTTCAATAGGCATTTGCAAAAAGAATAAGAAACATACAGAACAATTACTTATATTTGTGAATAGCCTATATGATGCCATTTTACATCACTTAGTACACTTTACTTGGTTTTGAAAATTATGTCTGATAAATGATGTCCCCCATTGTTAAGACATTCACGAAGTCTTTCCCTGAAGTTGTCCATAGTTCTTCGTGTAACTTCCCTTGGAATGGCTGCCACTTCCTGCCTAATGGCATCTTTCAGTTCTTGCAGAGTTCTGGGACGATGTTTGTACACTTCAGCCTTTAGGTACCCCCACAGAAAGAAATCACAAGGTGATAAGTCGGGTGACCTTGGGGGCCAGGAAATGTCTCCTCTTAAAGAAACAAGACGTCCAGGGAACAACTCTCTTAACATTTCCATGGACCGCCGAGCAGTGTGAGCTGTGGCTCCGTCCTGTTGGAACCAAACTTCAGGGAAAGACTTCGTGAATGTCTTAACAATGAGGGACATCATTTATCAGACATAATTTTCAAAACCAAGTAAAGTGTACTAAGTGATGTAAAATGGCATCATATAAGCTATTCACTAATATAAGTAATTGTTCTGTATGTTTCTTATTCTGAATAGGCAAATGCCTATTGAAATCAGGGAGGTTTTTTTGCCGGACCCTGTATAAAGCTCAACTGTAGTTACTAATATCTACCAGTTTCTCATCTTCTGAATATTCTTATTGCCAAATTGATTATTATATTGCTTCTATTGAAGCATGGCTCTTTGAATGAGCACTCGGTAATTTTATATATAATATAACTACATATACCATTAAATGTTGACCCAAAAATATTTTTTATTGAGTATTGAGTAGATTTACCAGAGGGGAAATTCAGGAGGTGAGATAAGTATGATGTTTACACGTACACGCAATAATTGAAACTGGTATGAAACAGTCATATAAAACGAACATGTTATTATGTCACTCTTGAGTTTACTGAGTATGGAAAATACCCATTCCTTTTCGGCACTTAATTATTATTTCACAAATCATAATAATCTTGGTTGAATAGTTTTTATGCACTTATTTGGTTTGATCTCTTTTCGTGATTCATCTGAAACTTGAAAAAAACAGATACATACCTACTCGATGAATTCAATATTCATTAACTTTCGCCTCACATAAAATTCTTCTCAAAATTTGTACAAGAATTTGAAATAAATCATCATTCGAATTCATTCAATCATTCAACGTCAAATATGAAAACGAACTAACCAATAGAGAGATATGGAAGAAGCCACTACTCTGTAATCTGTGGAAGAAGCATACAACGCCGACGTACGCTAATAACGTTATGCGGTAATGGAATAACGTCTTGCGCTATCTGGCTCGGAATTTAGTCGTATGGAAGATACGAATTTACGTTATTAGCGTAAGCAACATATGATCGGTAAATGTCAAAGTTTGTTGTCGATATAGGTTTCTAATGCTTTTTGGGTTGATTTTATGCTGTTTTTGTGGATTATGTGCGTTTATATGGATGCATATCTACAGGAATTTTTGTTTGTGGAGTTGAATTAAACTGTATTGAAAAATACCTGTTCACAGTGATGCTTTCATAATTTTAAAATTTATGGACATGGACCTATAAGTGGCCACTATAGTTACCAAGAAAAAATTGGAATATCACCTGGAGGATATGTAGAGATAACGTGTACATACACGTTAGTAAAGCAGTACACATGTACTGCTTTACTATTATCAAGCCATAAGCCAATGTCCAATCTGGATGTTTCTATTTTTATTAGTCTTAATAAAAAAAAGCTCGAATTGAACCCTTTTATTTCCTACTGAAAACAAGCTACATAGTTCATAATCATCAATATGGGATTGAAATAGGTACTCAGAATTAAACACTAGGAAGGAAATTTCTATTTTCATTCGACTCTTCCTTTCATGTGACCCATTAATTGAAGATATACACTTTTAACTTTGGTTATTAGATTATTCTTGAGGAACTCATTTCGTCTCTTCTGCTACTTTTCTCTTAAAAAAAATTCGTCTCAATGTCAATTAAGAGGCCCCTGTTTCAAACATTGAACTAAAGAACTCTTTCTTTAGTTCAATGCCCCTTTTTCATAACATAACCTACTTCTGTCAAAACAAACGGAAAAATAGTAATGCGCAAGGCAAGAAAACAACGTAAATTACGATAACGTTCAACGTTATCCACCCGTAAATAGAGAGTTGAAGTGCAGCCATGAACGTAAACGTTAACGTTATAATTGACATCTACGCATGCTCATTCGTCAGTTTTTAACGTTAACGTTAACGTCAGCTTTACGGCCTACGTAAACTAGCGGTCTCCCACGTATACCTTAAACATCGACGTACGTTAACCGAACGTTAAACGAGTAGTACCGATGACCTGCGAATGGCCGAATTTTGACTGTTGAATGCAATTCTCAATAATCTCAAACGGTCATTGTTTACATTTCCCATGTATTTTCTCATAATGAATGAAAGTTATAGGAAATCAGCATTGATTTTATAGTTATCAAAAGGATTCAGTTATAAAACTTCGTTATCAGATTACATTCAGTAAGGAAATGGCTGAAACTCAACTGCGATTCTCTTTTCTCTAACACTTAAACATTTCATTGATAATAAAATACTTTCAAGTTGAAAATTCTCTTTATTATGCATATAATCATTAGAACATCAATATTTCAAATATTATTCCAGCTGTCGAGGCTCAATATTAGATATTAGATAAAAGAGAGTTCCAGCAAAATGAAATCAAAATCCAAATTGATAGGTTATGTTTAACGTCTGACGTTAGCCTGAACGTAAACGTTAACGTGAGAAATAACGTCAGATATAACGTTTACGTGTTTTGATGAAATTTGAGTTGAAGTGCTGCCATCATGAAACGTCAGACGTTAAACATAACCTATCAATTTGATTTTGCTTTCGTTTCGCGTGAACTCTCTTTTATATAATATTGAGCTTCGACAGCTGGAATAACATTTGGAATATTGATGTTCTAATGATTTATATGCCTAATAAAGAGAATTTTCAGCGTGGAAGTATTTTATTATCAATGAAATGTTCAAGTGTTAGAGACATGAGAATTGCAGTGTAGATTCAGCCATTTCCTTATGTACTGAATATAATCTGATAACAAAGTAATTTAACTTAATCCTTTTGATAACTTTCAAATCACTGCTGATTTCCTATAATTTTCGTTCATTATGAGAAAATACACAGGAAATGTAAACAATGACAGTTTGAGGTTATCGAGAATTGCATTTAACAATCAAAATTCGGCCATTCGCAAGTCATCGGTGCTACTCGTTTAACGTTCGGTTAACGTACGTCGATGTTTAAGGTATACGTGGGAGACCGCTAGTTTACGTAGGCCGTAAAGCTGACGCTAACGTTAACGTTAAAAACTGACGAATGAGCATGCGTAGATGTCAATTATAACGTTAAAGTTCACGTTCATGGCAGCACTTCAACTCTCTAATTACGGCATGCGGTAACGTTAATACCGCCCGCTATTCTGAAAATGGAAATACGCATGCGTCGTAACGTTATTAGCGCTTGACGTTATTACCGCATGACGTTAAGGATGCTTCCATATCTCTCTATTAGCGCTTGACGTTATTACCTCATGACGTTAAGGATGCTTCCATATCTCTCTAATATCTTGATTGTCATTTTCGAACTTCTAATCCGTGCATGCGTACAAGTGGATTCCTCCCAACGATTTGGCTTCATTTTTTGTCGTAGTCTAGAACGCGTGTTATCAATATTGGTATAATAGATATATGCTCGTGACCAAGGAGATATCTCCTTGCTCGTGACGAAGAACTAAGATGGTCCACGAAACAATGTCATCAAGTAGAAGAAGACTACCTCTGTGATCAAGATTCCCTCGACAGGCCTCCAGAATGCATGAAAAATGTTTTGAAAACTCATTTAAAAAGCTGTCCCAGAAGAGAATCATCCTCAGCACCAAATTTAAAAACATTGGAAGATGGAAATATTTTGTCGATTAATAATTTGGAAATTCAAGAAAAATGCCCACAGCAGACAAAGTATCATTTTACTCCGCCCCCAGCAAACACAATTGCATAACATCAACGTATCATACACATACATATTGCAACGTTCCGTGTTACATAGCAAAGTTCCGTACACGATCTATCCGTTATCTGTCCAACGAGAGCTCTATGTCCGCCTTTCGCTATGTATACTGTAATGAACTGCAATATTACATCAGAGACAGTTTGTCTCTGACTATGGAGGGTACCCTCCATATCTCTGACATAGATAAACACTATAGATGGGAAACTCTCAGATAAAATTTTGTTACGAAGAAAAGCGCCATCTCTTAAACGTCAGCAAACTAATCTCGATTAATTTGCCGAGAGCGCTCTTCACGCTTTGATAAGGTAATTTCATTTTATTTTATTTGGAGACAACTATGTAACAAATAATACTCTGAGTTCATACATACAATTTATTAGATGAAATGTTCACATATGATAATTGAAAAACAATAGAATATATGATTGATAATCAAACAAAAATCAGTTAAATGAAACTTATCTATCTTTTATGAGCTGAAATACCTCAAATTTGGACAAGATTTCAAGCGCTTCATGAGAAAATCATACCTCTTCTTTGGTAGTACATCCTACGTAATCAGAAAAGATTTATTCTTCGAATTCCTAATAGTCCGGCTTCTGAAGAATTATGCCAACCATAACTATAAGGAACCATAAAAACAGGCAATTTTTTCTCTCTTCTTTCACTTTTACTCGTTGCTCTTGAATTTAGGTACAAAACAATATTTCTTCCCAACGAAAACTTGTTATAAAATGAACAAACAAACTTGAAATCGAATGTTGAGCATTTGACATATCAATTAGACACACAAGCGCAGAATCAAAGATTAACTTAGTCTATGCTACAAAGTCACTCTAGTTTATGCGCAGAATTATCAGCGTAGGAAACTAACATTTTTTCATATTAATTCGCTGACCTTTCAGAGATGGCAGCAGTTCATTCGGTTCGCGTCATTACTGAGGGAGTTTCACCCCCCTGGTCTCTGATTACATGTTCGGTACGCATATAGGTACTTTGTACCTTACATGCTATGTGCAAAGGGTGATAGCTCTGGTACAGAACATCTGCTACCAATTTGAAATATAACGTCAATAAATACAAGGACATCCAAAATTCAATGTATCGCCATATTTGATGAAATACGTAGGGGAGACTGGGGAGGGTTGATACGTTTTTTGGAATTTTTATTCTGGAAACTGAATTATATGAAGAAACAGGACTTTTCTTATATTATATAATTCTTCAATTAATCGTTCAACAAAATAAATATAGAAGTCTCAAAACATAACCATCTTATTCTATACAGAACGTTGAACACAAAAACATGCAAACTGTCTCAAGCCTCCCCACATATGGGAGGATTGATACGATGTACTGGGAGAGTAATCGAGAGGATTATTTAGCTCAGTAGGTAGGTCAGCAACATAGAAATCATATTATATATTATTACTCTAGAATGCTAATCCATTAGTAAGAAATGCGGCGAAAAATTGACAGTGGTCGTTAATACGAATGCGCATCATTAGTTTATTTTCTAGTAGAACGTTGCCTTGTTTCTGAATATTCTGTCGATCGAATCTTATGAAGAGGGAACAATTCATATAACGAACGTATGTCGGACAACAACGCGTTTTTTTTCAGTCATTTGATTTTTCACTGTTGCACGATCTGCTCGGAGGTAAGGAGTTTTAAGTCACATTTTCTGAAATGTTCTTGTGTACTTGTCTATCATATTAAAATTAATAAATGCAAACAAAAAATTCAAAACTTGAATGAATTATCGAGTTCCACTGATAGCGAATTCCATTGATGGTATATAGTAGTATTGCACTAGATCAGGATATTTCAAAATTGTTGCACGGAGTTTATAATATGCACTCAATGCTTAGGTATCTGTTCATCTAATCGAATCTGCGATAATATCGAATTGCATTGGTGATATTAAGTTTAGATCTTCTGGAATTTTTTTTGTGAGTTCCAAATATTTAGTAAGCACCAGTTGTTATCATGGAATTCGCTATAGAACTCCAATCTTCAGCCAATTCAAGGTTTGGTCAAACAATCAATGAATACTCAATAATACCTCTATCGACAAATTTTGATTTGGACTTATAACACGTCACCTTTTAGATTCCGATATATTTTCATTGAATCCTGCAACATCATTGTACTGATTTTCTGAAACAAAGCATATATAAACACAATTAGTCATCCATGCATGTGTTCGATACCGACAAGAAGTCCTGTATGAATCGAAAAATAAGTTTTTTCACCGAATGAAATATGTTTATTCCTCATTTATACCAAATAAACAATTCGACTGACATAAGGTAGGAAAGTCTAGGCAACGTTCGAGTTGAAATAAACTAATGTCGCGCATTCGCTTTAACGACAACTGTCAATTTTTCGCCGCATTTTTTACTACTGGATTAGCATTCTAGAGTAAGTATATATATTATGATTTCTATGGTCAGCAATGATACTGGCTTGCTTTGGTGTAGAAAAATCATGAAATGGTCGGTTAGTCACTTCCGCACAAGAAAAGTCGTCCTCGTTAAATACATGTGGATTGTACGAATAAATTCCAGTTGTTAAAAATCCTTTTGATATGTTCGATGGTGAAAACGCCTTCATGTAGGCCTATCCAACTAGCTACGGAATATTTTTTGAAGATGATTCAAGTATCAGGCCTCCACACGACAAATGTCTCAAACCTCCCCGAAAGCAATTTTTAAAAGGATTTATGTTTTCATCGTATACTCATATATTTTGAAAGGCGAATAAAACTGTAAATTGAGTAGTTTTATGCATATTTCCCAGTGAAATGTTTGTTTATGACGAAGAATTAATGCATGATCATAAAACCCTTAGGTAACTTGAGTAAAAACTTACAATTTCTCACCTCGAAACAATCTTCGTTGAATATTTCACAAACAAACTACTGTAAGCCTTACAGATTAACGTCACGCAATGCCCTCTGCCAAAGAATAGTGTTCACTAGTATAAAACTTTTGAAAACGGCTACAGATCGCGGATATAAGCCTGTATCAAGCCTCCCCATGTATCAATGCTCCCTAGTCTCCCCTACTTATTTTGGGCAAAAACTGTACCAAAACGATGATTTATTGTTGCACCTGATTGATTGTCAGTATTCATACTTGAGACTTCTTCAGTAGTTACCTGTGTCTATGATCCGTGGTAGTCTCCCGCTCCGACTCCGACCTAAAATTCCTTATCATTCCGGGCTCGAACCTGCTTACTTTTCGACATCTTGTGTTCCTGAGTGGTCCCTCCAACCTATCTAGCTATGGAAACATGTTACTTTTTATATAAGTGCACCATATTAACTGTATAGAATAAAAATTGCTTCTTATATCAATGCGGAAACCAAATAATTCTCAAAACTCGAACTAAAATCGCACTCTTTATGTTCTAAAAAATAACTCGAGTATTTGCTTTTTATTTGTCACACAAAATCATCAGATATACACAATATTGTATCTCTGACGAATGGAATCAGGTTTACTATCCTTGCAAATATTATAATATATATATAATAAATTTGTCATACTGATGCATGAATGTGAACATTCAGCACATTAATCACACAACGAACGTCAATAATTGAGGTTATGAAAGTTGAGTTATCAAAGTTCATTTATAATTCGCCTATTTTGGCGGATTCTATCCGCTAGTAGTAAGAAATTGAATTAAACAGTTTCGATAACAGCTACTTTCAGTACTGATGTTTGTACTTTTTTACGATTCAATACATCATACCGAAAGTTTCATTGTCGGGATGACTGCTGAAAAATTAATACTTATAAGTATATGTTGTGTGTATACTCTCATATCGTAATAATATGGATTTAATGCTCTGATTGCTACATAAAATTAACAGAACATTTGAATGAAAATTGTGCATTTATAAATTGATATACCATATACATATATGGTTATACTGACGTGAGACCGTTTGCAATGTATAATTTTCTTTTTTTCTCGTTCTTTTTGATGAATAATGGATAGTTGTATGGATCTTATATTATTGCAATAAACTTATTATTATTATATATACATGACATTCTCATTCAAAATGATACATATCATAGATAATACGAAATTGATATACCATATACTTTTCATGAAGAACATAACAAATTAATGTATATGATACATAAATATTATATTATGTTTGATATGTATCACGTGAAATGAGAACGTTATGTATATGGAATATTTATTTTTAAATCCACAGTTGTGTTTCAAATGTTATGTAGCACCCTTATGCATGCAACATGTTGGTTTGCTGGGCCAATGCCTATAATCCAGTCCAAGTGTATCATTAGTAACAATCAAAAGGAAATCGGTAGGTTCACGTCCTTGGGTTGACATGCTGAATTGTTTCACAGTCCTACTCCTGGGAAACAATTCAGCAAATCAAAAGGAAATATACCCCATTCAAGTTAAAAACGAGGAAAAATACATCGTTCTACCAAAACCTACATTTTTTACTAATCACTCCAAGGAAGAAGAGAAAGAAGACTTCAACGTCAAGGATGAAGAGATTCCAGATATCCAGCTAGAAGAAATTGAAGACTGGAAATGGAATTCATCGATATCAACATTTATGATTATTTTGATTCTTATAATAATTTTAACAATTATGTATTTGGGTAATTTGTAAAGTTTTTCATAATTTTAAAGCTACACCTCGAAGAGGTGATACCTTTATCCAAAGGGGGGAGGAATTATGTAATCGCACCCCATATTAATTCATTGTAACTTATCTAGATTAACCATAAGCTTTGTATATGACTATGTTTTAGCCTGCAAAGTCAGCAGTAAACACCTGCAGTGCTGAGTCCATTGAACTAAAGTCTTTAGTTCAATGGCTGAGTCACATCCTATAGATAAGATATTTGTATAAAAGCATCTTCTTCCTTGCTTTCAGTGAAGAAATAGATCTAGAGCCTTAGTCGCATATATATATTATAATATAATAGATATATGCTTAGTCGATAGTCATAGTCAAATATTCTCTATTGTAAATAAAGTGTTTTTTAAAAACATCCCAAAATTCATAATTATATATAGATATATGTGCATGACAGAGATATATATCTCTGGTCCATGACCATAGATTAATAAAACATCTATGTCCATGACCACTTAAGCAAGTCTCATAGAGACTTGTCTCTGGCAAGTCTTAAGTGTACTAGCAAAGAGTACTTTGGTACTAGTCGAATAGCAAAAGAAAAAGAGGTCCAAGTCGATGGTTATCATTTTCATATAGAAGTAGTTAGGTTAGGTTAGCTCTCTTTGATTTACATGTCAACATGAACATGTGTTAATTATTTACTATTTCTTAATTATCCAGATACATGATTAAGTGATAACCTGGTGGCTTGTTTTTATCGTGGCCTAATTAAGAACCAAAAATTTTTTACTAGTGTTTGGGTTTCAAATCGCTGATTAAGATGAGTAAAAAAAATAAGAATTGTTTGGGAAGAGCACTACATAAAAGAATATCGTCTAACAGTAACAGTAAGGGCGCTAAATCTGCAGTAAGTTTCAATACTTCGGTCTTCATAAATATGATTCACGTTGAATTATGGTTTCAGTTATTTACTACCGATCTCAAAGATGGTTGTGATTGGGGAAGACTAAATCTTCAATCTGTTACTGAAGAATCTTCTCTACAAGAATTTATGTCAATAGCTGATTTAGCAAGAACAGAATTCAAAGCTGAGAAGCTTAATGGCAAAATAATTACACCTGATGCCTATCATGCTGTTCTTTCTAATGAAGAAACTCAGAAATTAAAAAATTTCCACGAAGATAACAAAAAATTTTTGAGAATACCAAGGAGGTGAGTTGAAAAATGATTCAAATCAAACTGTGACTTGAATGTATCTTTAATTTCAGACCACCATGGACTGCCGAAACTTCAGCTGACAAACTTAATGAACAGGAACGAAACAGTTTTCTCGATTGGAGACGCTCATTAGCATTATTTCAAGAAGCAAATAATGTAGTAATGACTCCTTTTGAAAAACAACTTGAATTCTGGAGACAACTTTGGAGGACAATTGAAAGAAGTGATGTGGTTGTTCAAATAGTGGATGCTAGAAATCCACTTCTTTTCCGTTGCGAAGATCTTGAGACATATGTGTCAGAAGTATCTAATGACAAAATCAATTTATTATTAGTGAATAAAGCTGATTTTCTCACAGATGCACAAAGAAAATCTTGGGCTTCCTATTTTACATCAATCAATGTAAAAGCAATATTTTTTTCTGCAATAGCAGTCATACCTAATGATGAAACTGTTGAAAGCAAAAGTAATACTCCTGATGAATGTAGTGAAGAATCTGAGGAAGATGAAGTAACTGAAAAAGCATGTATAGAAAAGCTAGAAAAAAAAGTGAATAACCTAGAAATAAATGTGGAACAAACTGCAAAAAAATTAGATGAAATATTGAATAATTTGAACTCCTCAGGAGAAGATTGTACTGATCAAGCTTTCAACTCTAGTGAGATATTTTCCCCGGACCAACTGAAAGAACTATTCAGAACTCTACATCCAGGTCCTACAGTAACTAAAGGTGTTACAACTGTTGGATTTGTTGGTTACCCAAATGTTGGCAAAAGCTCAACCATAAATTCTTTATTGAATAAAAAAAAAGTATCCACTTCTGGCACTGCTGGTAAAACTAAGCATTTACAAACAATTTATTTAGATAGTCAGATATTATTGTGTGATTGCCCTGGATTGGTTATGCCCTCATTTGTTTTTACGAAGGCAGACTTGGTGATAAATGGCATTTTACGGGTTGATGAGATGAGAGATCATGTGCCTCCAATTAAATTGATTACCCAATTGATTCCTAGACATGTTATAGAGGATACTTATAATATTATGATCCCAAAATCATCTGAAGGTGATGATAGATGTCCCACTGCTGAAGAAGTTTTAAACGCTTATGCATGTAAGTAAAATTTCACTTATAATGGTTATTTGAAATTAATTCATGTCAGTCTTTAACCAATTCCTAATCAGTTCGTATGCTCAATAGTAATTGAAGTATGATCTTGCAGAAGTGACCTTCATATTGTTTCACAGCATAGAATGAATCTGCCTTGACAATGATATTTCTGCATTAGTGTTGTAAGATTGTATCGGATTGATTGGAATGAATCGAGTGCTCTTTGTCAAATTCACAAAAACAATATAAACTAACATTCATTAAATATCTGATTAATTTCCAAATTCAATGTAACAACATCCCATCTTCTTCTACCTTAATATGTTAGTATGTTCTTATCATGCTTGAATCTCTCTCTATTTCTCATATTATATTGATGAATGATGTTGTTTTCCAGAGTTAGACTGTTCTCTAAGAGATTATTTGTGATTTTGTAAACACACATGTACGATTTTCGTATATAAAGCTTGTAAGCATGTTCTTAGGTAAAATAGGATATTTTCTGTACAGCAATGGTCGCATTCAGCGGACGGAGCGCAAAACGCTTCTGCTACCCATCGGTAGCGGTAGCGGTCGGGAACATGTTGAACGTTCGCTGGCAAGCCGAGATAGGATAAGGCAGTTCAACGAGCTGTCACAGTCAGCTGATTAGTTGAGAAGTCTGTAGGAAAGACGTAAACAAACGGATTTTTTAAGTTTCGTTAACCTTGTGCTGGTTAAGTAAGTTTTTTTTTTGTGAAAAACATAACCTAGAATTCTGACGAATTTTTTTGTTGCTCTAGTATATTTCCTATAACTTATTTAACATCCTTCTTTATTACCTTCTATCAATTTTCATTTCATTTTCCTCAACAAACTCAAGCTCGTGCATCTTCCACACTAAATAACAACTACCTACTCAGTTCAAGTCCAACTTTCGCTCCTTTCCGCTACCGCTACCTAGCACAAATCAAATCCGCTCCCAAAAGTGGCGTCCGCTCCAGAACGTGTTGAGAATGTAGCGCATATGTCACCGAACGTTTACGCTAGCGTTTGGTAACAGTTGCACAACTGTTTCGTCCGCTGAATGCGACCAATGTGGTAGGTGTATCGAATGGCAACATAAATTAGAAATTTCACTATTTTATTTTGTGATTGTTGAAATCTATTCATATTGAATTGATGAAAAACGCTAGTTCTGACAGCAGAGTTTATAGTGTTCAATAGTGTATCATACATTTTGCATTTTCAGATTTCAGGGGATTTATGACCGCAAATGGGCAACCGGACAATCCTAGGGCGGCCAGATACATTCTAAAAGATTATCAGAAGGGAAAACTTCTTTACTGTTATTCACCTCCCAATCTGACTCAAGAGTCCTACCACTCTTGGCCAGAAAAGCAAAGAACTCTGCCCGGACATATACCCTTGAGAACGCTGCGAGCTATCAAGGTGAGGATAATTTTAAAGAAATAATTTTAAAAATAGCATCAAGTGTGGGATATGTAGTAAGTTTATAATAGATCTTTCAGAAAAACAAAGTGTATCAAATATAATGCACGTTTCATCAAAATCATCTTGATGCTGTTTTACTGCCGGTGCGATTGTCCAGTCAACAATTTGGGCGTGATTCCATTTCCAGAATGAAATAACTGAAACATAAATTCCTGAATATAGGTTGATCATCACCAGGGGGACCCATACAAGATGTCCTAACGCCACAAATTACGTTGTTGATTTAATTTCTGCTTCATAAATTTCAACACAAATACAGATCACTAGTGAGAAGTTTGTTCATATGAACCTATTATTATTAGCTTTGTTCTCTATGTCAATTCTGGGCATACCTTGAATTAGAGGGAATTTTTGATTTCCACTCATTCAAAAATAACAAAACAATCCTGTATTACCTCCAAACATTAAATTATTCCTTTGTGCATCAGGTTAGATTATAGACGATTTGCCAGATCTGTCAAAAAAACGAAAAGCCCACAAGTCTGTGAACTCTCGGTCTCTGCCATATAGTGGGAATCATTAGAATGATGATTTCATGATTTCACATTTCCACCAATGCATAAATAGTAAAGAATATGCTTAAAAGTGATACTTCATCTTTTCTTTGGTGAAAATTCGAAATTCCACAGATTTAAAACCTATTCAGAATTATATCGCGAATAAAACTATAATAATCCTTTCATGTTCAATCCCTATGTGATAAGCTGTAATTAATTTGTTTCAAGCAAAAAGCAAATGTGAATAACTTGACGCTTCTATCGATCCTATGAAAATGGTTGGTCCAAACCGGAAATCACCATGAATAAACAAACACAAAAATTTCAAAAAGAGTTGATTCCGTTTGACTTCCGTGCAAATAACAAAAAATCTCAAGAAAGAATCTAAATATTCGAAAATTACAGACAGACGCCAGTTTTATTTTTTAGTATAGATTTTGTTTCAATTAAAAAATGTTGTCATTTTTCTATAGGTTGATGATCCAGCAGAAGAAATTAATCGGCAATGTTTCGGAAGTGGTGTCCACGTTAAGAGGCCTACAGCTAAATTGTATGTACCAATGTTACTATAGGTAGTCTAGTTTTATGGCAGGTTAAACCAAAAAACTGAATTACGTGATTTCCACTAACATGAGCACACACTACCCATGTTTTGCTATCACAGTATCAGGTTTTTCACTAAATTATGTAATTCTGTTTTTAGTTTAATTATTGATTTTCATCAAGCGTCGGCAAAATCAATTCATTATATATGGCAGGTTAATTGACATAATATTTCAATTGAGTCAAAATTCAAACTAAGCTATTATTGCTGTTATTATTCATTATATTGTTGTATTCAGCAATGGTTGATGTTTTTTTTTATTTATACTGTTCTCTGCTTCTAAAAGCTATAACAATTATGTTAAATTCGATATTGTTTTTACAGGAGTGAATACTTGAACTCGGGAGGTGAAAAACCATGGAAAAAAATAAATAAACATGCGAACAAAAACAAGCGAGAAAAACTGAGGAGAGTTTATTCACACTTGGACGAACATTGATTAGTATTTTGTATATAATATATGATTAAAAACCAAACCCATTTATTGATTACAATCTTTTTACATGAACTTATAGGAAACCAATTTTAACTAAAGCCACCTATAAGTATGAGGCGCCGTTTGGGCCAAAAGTGTTTCAACAAATAATTTATTTTTTTACTCCAAATATACATATATTCACCCAGAACAGTAAATATCACGTCAATTGACAAATATATCAACTAGGATAATTTTATACATTCATTCATTGCTGCATCCCGTTACCGCGAATAAATCTACAAAAAGACAAAAAAAAAACCGTGCGAACAGACTTGTAATTTCTTAGGGCTAATTGCGTCTGTGACTGAAGAGACCGAACCCTGACCTACAGACCCTTCCACACTCCGGGCATGGATAGTGACCAACCAGATCTGGCCGCGCGTTGCAAGACTTCTGCATTCGAAACTTTGTGGAACCACCTGATGTGAATTATTTGCAAAGATATTACACACCAAGATGGAGCATCCCTATACTGACTGCATGGAATGTTTTGTCCGCAAAGTAAACACTGAATGTTTACAAACAAACGCGGCAATAGTAAACAGAAACCAGTGGCGTAGTTGAAAAGTTGTAAATAATAATATGTAATATCTTTTATTATAGCGGTGTGAAGAATAGTAGGGATGGGTGTACCTATATGAATTTGATAATTACATCAATTCGTTTGGAAAATAAAATTGTTTGATATAATTTCTCGTTAAATTGAACTGAAATGACCTGAGGCACGAATTGTTTTCGATATAACTCCGAAGTTTCAAAAGAAATTTTCGCACAAATGGTTATGATATTCCGTAAAAAAATTTCTCTTACTGCTTGCAGACCGCCCCCATTCAATCCTGGGATATCAATTCGGGTTACCAATCTGAAGCACCAAGGTTTTCCGATATATCTCCGAAGTTTTAACGAGAGTCAAAACGAAATATTCACACATATGATTGTCGACTATCCAAACTTCATATTCCGTGAAAAAACTTCGAGACTAAAATTGGTTTCTTCCAAAAAATAAATATTTGTTTAGTATGATCCATAACATTGCCATATACATCGAGGTATTTCAGGTTTTGCACTAGGCCGTTCGAAAAGTAGATTTCAAAAAAAAATTGCTAAACCACTGATGTGAGGAAAAATTTATTTTTTCAATAATTCCAAAAACACAGATTCGATCATGTTGATAGCTAGTATTTCACAAGAAAATAATATGTGATATAGCCTTAAATTTTGTTTTCTACATTTTATTTAGAAATTAATTACAATAATTCATTAAAATTTGCTTTTGTAGTTGAACAGGAATAGAAGAAATATTCCTATAGAAAAAATGAACAAAATCTTATAAGAACAATTCTTAATTAATATTATACAACTCCATCCGGAAAAACATTACAGTACAATGACATAAATTAATAGGTCAATAAGGAGCTCACAAAATTAACTAAGACTCTGACAATTCTCAAAATAGTTAATGCGTCTTTATCAAAATTATACTTAAAATTTAAATGATTGAATGTTCTTATTAAATGATTGAAAACTTAATACTGACAAAAAATTCCTTTATAAAAACATATCACAATAATCCTGTAGCACAACATTTATATGCAACATTTATAATAAGAGGGACAAATTAGAAAGCATAATTCTTTTATTAGATTACTGAATTCATTGCTGAACTTGAATCAAGTATTATTTTGTTTTCAACCATTTTGCACAATTGAATATGTGGTGAGTACCACACTATTTCAAGATAAAAATTATCAATCATTTTTAGTACATATAGATCTGGAAAATAGAATATATAAACGAAACAATAGGATTCTGAAAGTTTGACAACATGACAATGGACAGATACTATCAAATTTGAAAATAAAGGAAATACATGTAGTTTCTTTGATGAGGGGTATCAACAGACTTGTGCGATCATTGCAATTCTGAAAGAAAATAATGTAATAACAATCCATAAGTCTTAAAATAATCATTATTGTATACCACTATTTTGTTGTATTCATATATGAAATAGAATAAATGACTTTGCAGCACCTTTTCATCTACAGCTTGATCTTATGCAAGAAAAAGGTAACCTTCCTTAAATATCTTCCCTATAGTTTGTTTGTATTATCTGCCAATGAAGTACATCGTTTAAATCAATTGCTCATTTCTGTATGTGAGAGCTGTGTTCATCATTTCAAGTATAATATCCTCTTCAAGTCAACTATGATATTTTTGAAAATACATTGTCCATATTTAGTTTTATAGGATACATGCAATTGTCTTCTTATTCCAGTGGAATAGGATATAAATCTATTACCGATGCTGAAAATCGTAATGTCAGTTACAACAAATTCCAAGTTTTATATCAAAATTTGCTTAGAATATAATTAATGTTTCCATTGTACTGCCGTTTGACCAACCTTTTACTCTGTAATGTATTTTTCTTCTAAGGCTTGAGATCATTATGTGGATTGCATAGTGGCTGTGGCTTGGTGGTTAAAGCGTCACCTGGTATACCGCAAGGTACTGTGTTTGATTCTGGGCTTGAGAAGACATTTTCTAGTCAATATAGGTAAGGTGGTGTAAGGACACTGTAACAATGCCTACACAGGGCAGCTGGTTCTGCAAACTCGTACAAGCTCACAGAGCTTCTGAGGAGTACTTCGGTACCTACAGAGAATCAGGTTAATATGATATGATATAAAATACACCATTCTTCAACAGTTTTTTTTGCACAATTGTCAGCACATGGTACAATTCAGGAGATTATCTCTTAAAACCAACCTTTTTGATGCCTGAGTTACTAACTTCATTATTTCCAATACCTAAACCCTTTTTCTTGGCATTGTGAACAACTTCATTTTCACTAGCTCATTCGCCTTCTATGTCAGATAGATCAGAGACAACCAGAAGGTTCTGCAGGCATGCAACTGTTTCTGATAATGAAACTCTCAGCTGAAGATCATGCTTGCTCCAATTCCTTATTACAATTCCTGTACCGCGATACAGGGCCGGCGCGAGTAATTTTGGCGCCTGAAGCAAAAAAATTTTTGGCGCCCCTGCCAAAAAAAGAATTTTTTCTTCCTTGAATAAGTGCGTAAAAAAAATTTAATTCGAGTGAATGAGGGATATTAAAATGTGCTATTATATAATACATATTTCACTTAGTGTTTCCAAGGTTTTTGAATGTGATAAAACAGCAAAAAAGAAATCTAGTTTATTCATACATAATTAAAAAATATTGTACACATAATTTACAAAATAACAAAACAAAAAATTAGTTTATTTATAACAAAGCATGAAAAGTAGAACAAAATATCACATTTGTTAATGAGATAATGAAAAAATCGTCATCACATAAGCATGTTTAAACCTACATACATAAAATATGAAAAAGCACATGGAATTTGTAGAAACTAAATGCATATAGCATTAAAATTTTATTAGGATTAGAACTAAGATAAATCACAGTATTTGTTCCTTTCTAGATTTAATCCTGGCAAAATCATCTATAATATTTTCAAAATCTATTTTTGAACTAATTGTGTGTTCAATAGATATTATTGCCAGGCCCGAAAGTCTCTCCTGATACATCGCGGAGCTCAAATAATTTTTTATAATTTTTAATTTAGAAAAAGAACGTTCTCCACTAGCTACAGTTACCGGCATTGTATAATTAGTATCCGAAGAACAATAACTATATTAGGATAATTTTCAGATAGATTACCCCCCTCCAAATAATTCAGCAACTTGATAGGTGACATTTTAGATTCCAACGTGCTGCTCAAAAGAAGCAATTCTGTGCTGAGATTTTTGGGCTCAATGTCATTTCCTAATTGCTCGAAGAGTCCATTGCAATTTTGCATTATGTGCTCTGGTGTTTTTGTAGCTATTGCCTTAACGTCGTATAAGAATTCAAACAATGAGCTATGTTCTTTCAGTTGTAGGAAGCGTTCATTCAAAGAGTTAATGCAAATATCTAATAAATAATTGAAAAAATCTATTTGAAATTTTTTTTGAGGGTCTGTAATCGGTGTATCTCTTCCTTCATATTGAAAAAGCCTTGTTTTCCTACGAATGCGGACTTCTCTCTCAGATTCGAATTCAGGGTTTATTTCCATATTATCTGCCATTTCTTTAGCAGAGCAAAGCATTTGCTCGAAACTTTGTTCAGCTCGCTAACGCAAACATTTATTATCATACCTGGACTTTGCAATTGCTTGGAAACGTTATTGATACGAACTAAAACCTCGTACCAAGTAACTACTGAACAAATGAACTTGAAACATGAAATTTTCAAAGCCAAATTTTTGCTCTTACTTCTGGTATCATCATTTCTCATCATTCGCTGCTATTTCACAAAGAGTATCATATATTTCCCCTAACTGATACCTTAGCGGCGTAATAGCATTTATTCTACTTTCCCATCTAGTGGTACTGAGATCTTTTAGGCTGGAAACGCACCGGATGCAACATTTTGTTGCAAGACGTTGCGCATCATTTTGTCTCGCAACAAAATGTTGCAAGTTAAAATCTAACTATCTTTCGCTTGCAACATTTCGGTTGCAACAAATTTTTCCTAGTGTATTTCTGAAGTTTGACAGGATCACGCGTATTTCGACTTTCGTGTTTTCGAGGTGAATTAATTTGTATACGTATAGAAAATGGACCCGAATATCCTTATATGGCATTTTCTTCAATTATTGGAACCTGAAAAGAAGATTTGGATACATCCTTTAAACAAAAAAAGAAACATACTGGGATTCATTGGAGAGCTCAGGAATGATCCAGAGAAATTTTATAACTATTGCCTAATGAACATCGAAACTTTCGACCATCTTTTGAGTTTAATCAAAGAAAAAATTCGCAAGCAAGATACGAATTATTATTATTATTTATATTATAATTATTATTCATTATTATTATTATTTCGGAGATTTTGGAGGTCATGAAGGCTATTGAGAAATGTCCTATAGTATAAACTAGCAAGATAATAGGGTTTTTAGCTCCTTGAGCCAGTAAAACCCGTTACCTTGCTTGTATTGTTTTATATTTTATTTGTTTCTCATTTGTAAAAAGGTTAGATAAATTCCAATAATTTGTCGCAAATGATGTCTGTTTATTTTTCTTTACATTTGTTCTGGCGAAAGCGAAAATGAATGTACCAAAAGAAATTATTGAGGCAGCCAGCAGTGTAGCTTCAAGTTTATTACCTGCAAAATCAGCTTCAAGGTACGAGCGAGAATACGACGACTTCAAAAGTGGCAAAACAAAAATAGTGTGATTGGGGTAACTGAAGATGTTTTGTTCAGCTAGATTCAGCCCTAATACTTTATGGGCAAAATGGTCTATGCTGAAAAGCTGCTTGGAAATGAAAGAAAATGCCCCTGTTCTCAGGTTTGTTTTCCTTAAAAAATTTATTGAAAAATATGACGTTAAATTGTCATTTGCAGATTTCAAAAGGTAATAGCGTTTCTGAAACGAAAAAATGAGCGTTATACGCCAAAAAAGGCCAAGGTATTAAGTAAAGAAGAGGCTGAACAATTTCTTTTACATGCTCCTGATGACCAGTGGTTGCTGGCGAAAATTGTAACAATATTTGGGATTTCTGGATGTTGTCGATGTGACGAAATTCTCTCCTTAAACATGCATGATGTAGAAGATATGGGAAAATACGTTATTGTGACATTGCGGCAAACAAAAAATTTAACAACAAGAAGATTCCATAACCGATGATGGCTGCAGCTTCAAGCCCTGCATGTTATACAGAAAATATGTAAATCTTCGGCCAGTATCAACTCTTTCATCATCAAAAATCTGTGTTACTGGAAATAACAATTGTACCATGATTTTCAACATATATGACGATAAAACAAAATTTTCTAATGTAAATAATACTACTAACTTGTAAAAATTTTGCAAGTTAACTGTCAGTTTTACAAGTTAATGATTTGATAAAATAAACTTTCTTGATTAATATTGTGTTTTTGGAAACTGTCGTTTACAAATGGGAAAAAAATAAAAACATTAACTGCACTGCGCTTTTGCTATTTTTTTGTGCTTGATACTGAAAAATAAGTTCTTTAATGAATCGCTCCAAGTAAGCCTTATATGTATTGTAATTTTCATGACGTTTTTCCTATATCTTTATATGGAAAATAATAAATTATGATTATGATTATGAAAAAAAAAACCTACAACTATATTATTTGGCCATCAGGTTTTTTGTTTTTTCAGAAACTCCTGAAACTTGAAAGGGGAAGTCTGTCAAAAATATCGAGTGTCGTCTGTCTATGTTTAGGGTGAAAAATTGGAAATGAATTTAAAAATAGAATATTTGTCTCCAAATATGTAATGGCACTAGAGTTTGATGATTGCTGTGGATATAATCATTTTTACTGCATGAGTTTACTCAATTATGGTTGTTTTCTTTTCATTTGTGAGTTACGAATATGTAGCGTACGATGAAGAAAACAGTCAAATTTTAATTACAGAATAGTACAGGTATAAATTTTCTTGCATTGGTGACGCAATGAGATACAGTATGCCTCATAATGTAAAAGCAAAAAGTGACCTAAATCAACTATTGACTAAAGTATAGTTTGTATTATTTCTACTCATCATCTGGACTTCGATCAATAGATCAATCCTCTAGTATGTTGCAAGGTGAATGTTGCAACCTCTTCGGCAGGGCTGCTTCGCCTTTTTGTTGCGAAACGTCTCGCAACGTTGCAAGCAGTGACTTTCTTCCCATTTCATTCTGAAGGGAACGAGAAGCTTGCAACATCTTGAAACAAAATGTTGCATTCGATCATTTCGAAACTTCGGTAGAGCACCTACTAAATTTGATGCGAAACACCTCGCAACATCTCGCAACGTCTCGCAACATTTCGAACCCGTGTTGCAAGCGGTGCGTGCCGTCCCATTTGATTCTGAAGAAAATGCGGAGCTTGCAACATCTTGCAACATCCCGCAACGCCTCGCAACAAAATGTTGCATCCGGTGCGTTTCCAGCCTTAGAGTTAGTGCTAAATTGTGTTTTTTCAAAAATGAGATTTGAAAAAACGGGAATCAAGTGCGACCAATAAAATTGCGAGCTGCAAATGGAACGAACATTTGGTGCAACATGCATGCCGTAAAATTTTATGGCATTTTTATGGCCATTGCTGTTGGCCAGTGGGTACGCGCCTAAAGAAACATCTGTTCCGCTGAATCTGAATACATCTGGCAGTAGCTTCGAATTCAAAATTGAAGTAATTTTCCATGTGTTAAATCTGTAAAAAACGGTTCCCAGAGCCAAACTGCCGAATAACTGGCAAGCGAAGGAAATTTTGATTCTGTGCAAAACAGCGGTGTACATATTTGTTTTTAAAAATTGAGGATGAAATTCCAAAAGGCGGCCGGTAAACTGAGCCGATATGCCGCCCCTCAAACAGTGGCGCCTGAAACAGTCGCTTCACTGTTTCACCCCTAACGCCGGCCCTGCCGCGATAGTATCTGTCACAGAAATGGTCAGAGCAAACATATAGCCATTTGGAAGATACTGAAATTTTCAGTTTTAACTGGTCCATCCATAATTTCTGTCGAGCACTATCAGTAGGCATTCTAATGAGAGGAAAAATTCTTTAGTGATGAATTGAACAATACGAAATTAGTAGTACGAGACTAATGAAAAAAGCTAGGTATCCCAAGCTACGCCTATGGAAAAATATCGTTTGTTATTGTTTACTTACCGGTGCATGGATTTCCCACAGGGGCGGATGGGCTACCTCGAACCGGCCCGGGAATTTTCACCCAGACCGGCCCACTTCAAGAAAAAAGTACTTTTAAGGTGGGGGTTCAGTGGAGTAGCTAGCATTTTGATGAGCAACCCCTAAAGATGGCACCTTTCAAATTTTTTTTTTACAATTAAGAAATCTGTCAAAAAATTGAGCAGACATTTTGTGGGAGCGAGAAGGCGATGAAAAAATTGGGCCATGTTCCCATATAATTGTAAGGGATATTAAAAAACACCTCTAAAATCGTTTCGCGAGAATTTGTTTTCCTTATTCATATAATACTTTCGAGAAATTAATTTTTGATTTCCTGATTTAAGTGAAAGTTTTCACCTTGTTGGCGGATAGCATGCGGACATTATAGGGAAACACCAAAAAAATTTTTATTGCCTATATGAAACTACTCAATTTGATTTTTATCCGTTTTCTGATTTCTAAGAAAAAAAATTGAACATTTCTTTTCATATGCTTTCTTCAGGAAGCTGTATATAAACATGGGCTGCTCAAAAAAAAAAA
The DNA here is from genome assembly GCF_907165205.1 of Coccinella septempunctata. Lineage (NCBI taxonomy): Eukaryota > Metazoa > Arthropoda > Insecta > Coleoptera > Coccinellidae > Coccinella > Coccinella septempunctata. The sequence continues at coordinate 27,622,446 of NC_058195.1, forward strand.
ATTATATGAAAGACCCACTGTTTTTCCACTATAAATCGACCCTCAAACTAACTTCTCCTTTACGATCTACATTATGTTAGTTTTATATTTATTTCAATCCATTTTATTCAAAACAACTCTGAGTAAATGGAATCAACGGAAAATGTATCCATGTTGTCTATAGGTATGGTTGAAAAAATGAAAATTATCAAATTTTGTCACATTTGACATAAATTATTTTTTGAACCATACACAACATGGTTGCATAGTTTCCAAATTTCGATTTCAAATTTCCTCAGGGTAATTTTGAACGAAATTGGTGGAATCTTAAATAAAAAAAAAAGGTTAGAAATAGTCTCTATGTACCATTAATTTCTAAGCCAGTCGAAAATGAAGAATTTTTACTAATTTGTAAAATGGTTTTTTAGTTTTTTACCATAATACCTTTCCATGATTATGTTAGATAGTTTTTTCGATATCATATTTTTATATACCTTGAAATATCATCATATTGATTATTCACTTCTAGATTTTGCTAAACGAATAAGGTGCAATCCAGTGACCCACTTACGTAAGACACCCACTGTACCTACATAAATTTTGAAGAAACACTCATACATATTATTCAAAACTTAAATAAAATCTATAAACTATTGATACTGCAACTAATTAAATGGCCATCAAGCTAAACACGCCTTATGTTGCTAGTTTCGTTATGTGGAAAATACAAAAATTTATAATGATGATAATTTTGACTTTAGAAACAAGAGAAATAAGTTGTAGGAGTTTTTTGTTGAGAAATAAGAATACTTATATAACTCGTTTCAGTGTAGATTATATAAGGAGCTAGATCTCAAAGAAGAGACCTATCCTGTCAGAAAATATATATTTTCTCAATAACCTTAACCTTTTTTAGGAGATTTTCGTTTTACATATTTGAATTGCAATCTATGCATCTTCAAATACTAAGTTGGCCGACATAGATTCTATTTTTTCTATAGCGAGCAAGCTTCTGTCAAATAATATTAAATAAGGTAATAAAGTAATGTTTGGTAGTGTTATATTAAAAACAGAGGTTTAATATCACATAACTAAACTTTACTTTCACACCTCGTGTCCCATGGACTGGCAACTTAAAACATTCGTAGAAGGCAAATTCAGCATAATAATCATACAATCACGTGTAGAGTTCTTTGCAACTTCTGTATTTCATTACGTTTCAAACCACCCTGTTTATGCCAGTTTTTCAGGAATAATTTAATTTTATCAATATTATTTTCAAAACTTATCGAAACATATATTTATTGGTAGTTTTCCCAACATTCATTTTGAATTGGTTTTCAATATTTGTAAAAATAAAAATATCGACGTAAAATATGTTCCGCCGAAGACAAAAAAATGGTACGAACTGACCAGCCCTCTGGCCCAACAATCGACCGGCCCACCGGGAATTTTCCCGGTTTCCCGGTGGTCCCATCCGCCCCTGATTTCCCACTGCTTTTACTGCTGATTTTTTTGCACACCACACAGTGATTCACGATTTTTGCAGTTTCTAGTTAAAAATAATTATTGTCTAACACCGTTTTCACGTAAATCGTCCAACAATAACGTTTGTATCATTCAAGATTCGAGAATAAGTAAACATGTGGCCAAAGATTATAGAGTAGGAAGATGGGAAACGACCCTACTAATCTTAATCTAGTACTAAAAACCAAAGATTATAGAGTCTATAATCTTTGCATGTGGCCATTCGAAGTGGGTTGTTAAATAAACAACGTTGCCAATTTTCTTTCTTCGTCATCTCCTAATTTTTTTATATTAAATTTATGAACATAATTTCATTCTGTAACTTGGCTTAGAACATATCCTGAATTCATCAATCATTAATATTGTCAGTATTATCATTTATTCAATAGCCGATACACTTTACATTGAAATAATTATGTCATATTTCCTCTCGAACGGAAGCGAAAACCTGGGATTATATACTTTTCCAAAAATATTGCCAACGCTGCTTAACAATTCAGCATCATTCGGATAGCTTCGGAAAACACGATTCTTTCAACCAATCGTTGTATGTGGTTTATTGTTTTGGTTTTGATCATCACTTCGGTTAACTTCGGAAAACACGAGTCTTTCAACCAATCGCTGAATGTGGTTTATTGTTTTGGTTTTGATCCAAAGACTTATAAATAACTAATAAGTAATAATTATAAGTCTATGATCCAAATGTAAACATATAGCTCTTATTTCGAGGACGTTTTCTCTCTCACTATGCTCTATCTTGGTGTGTAATATCTTTGATTATTTGTCTTAAATGGGTTGCGTTCACAAACTTACTCAGAGCAAGCTCTGATTACCCGAAGCGTTCACAAACGTACTCTTAGTTCCTCAGAGTATGCTCTCTGAGCATGACCATACTCATACACTACTCTTGGAGTAAGTTTATGAACACACCCATGAAGTTGTTGCGTTTGTGCAAGCTGTTTAATATGTCGTCTGTAGGGCGTCCAGCTTTCGCTTCCGTAAAGAAGCGTTGGGAGCACCACTGCTTTGTAAACAGCTGTCTTGGTCTTCAGATTGAGGTCGTGATTTTGAAACACTCTGTCCTTTAGCTTCCAGAACAGCGGGCTTGACACTTCCTTACCCCAACCCCGAATACGGTTTTTAGTTCTGCAATCAAACGCTACGGGGCACTGCCATTGAACTCTATGGAAACTGGAATGGCTTCGTAGGTAGCAAAATTCGACGAAAAGTGTGTCCGACTGAGAGGGAAGATGTAGAGCAACCCTTCTCCCTCTAGCTTGTTTTTGTTTACACTATTATAACCTAAATTTAAATGTCATTTTCGTAGATAAATTTTAAATTACATTGTTTAATGTCTTTTTGTCAGTATTTTAGTAAAAATCGTGGTGAAAAATTTTTTAGAAGCTATATACTTCCGATTTACATTCCTAAGAAACTCGAAAAATGTATATATGTCAAGTGAGCCGTTGAACAGAATTTAGAATTTCTTGTGCTTTTTCAAAGCTTAAATATAGTTTTTTGGTGAGTGTTTTTTAAGTCTATGTGTTTCCCAGAGTGACAAAAGTGGTTTTTGCAGTAACACAAAACATTTTGAATAAGAAGATTTTCATAACAACAATGGTCCAGTATTGTGTTGGAAACGGATGCCATAATGCAGGGGACATAAATATAATATAATATTTTTTCTGTGAAGTGTTGGTATCACATAAACCAATCCATCCTGATCCTGATCAGTTTTACGGAACTGAGAATCCACAAAAGGAGAGAAGCAGTAAATAATTAGGAATTATACCTCATGGTTTTCATTGTTTTAGGTTCCCTCTCCGAAAACCTTTTACTTTACAACTTTGGGCCAAAGCTACAAGAAGGAAAAATTTAAAGATTTAACGAACTTACCTTAAGTGAAGTTTGATCTTAATTATATGAGTCTATAAACTCCTCTTAAAAATCTTCTTACCCGGATCCTATCTTTGGTGAGATCAGAAGAGAGAGGGCCGACCTCATCGTGTTCAGTGCACTGTAAGAAGCACCTTTATGAAATTGCTCCATTAAAAATTTCAAAATCTAGTTGATTGAATTCCTCAAGTAGAAAATCTTTCGCGACTTATACCAGTTCCATCATAACTTGAGTGCGTGATTGTACTGACTAATGGAAGACTTTGACAAAGATGAAATAGCTGTCTCGATTGCCTCCTCTGGGTAGCCATTCTTCTTCAAACCCTCCCCGATAACAGCCCTGCAACCAGGGTAAGTTTCCTGTAAAGAGGATGCGGTTTCTTATCAATTCCAACAAGTAATTGAGGAGAGGGATTGAAGATTATGGGTTTTCTTATCAGAAAAGAGTTGAAAAGGGGATACCAGGGTTGCGTAGGCCACTCCGGTACCACTACGATTCCTTCTGCTCTTTCAATAATAATCTTCTGTAAAACCCGAGGTATCAGACATAACGGTGGAAAAGCATAGAGTTTAAGGTCAGTCCAAGAAATCGTGAAAGCATCTATCGTCATAGCATCTGGATCTAAGTGCCAAGATATGAAACGCGAACACTTTTTATTATTTCTAGAGGCGAATAGATCTATCTCAGGATTCATTAATTTTTCTTGGATTGCCTTAAATGCATAATCAGCTAGTTCATATTCGGTATCCGGTATCAAACTACGTGATTGCTCATCCGCTTCCACATTATCAGCTGACGAGATATAACCCAGGTAGAACGGTGTTGTCTCGAAGAGGTCTTAATTAGGTCTTTATTGGTCTTCAACGTCACTCGGACGTACAATAACGTCTCTGAGACGTCAATTCAAGCACTTCGATATATATGGGAGAGTTTGAATATAGATATGTAGATATGAAACGGAGGATAACGTCCGTTAAATTATAGATCGCTATATTCATATCCTCTAGATTCAAGGAAAATGAAATTATTTGCAGTCAAAAGCCTGAAAAAAAATATGACTAGCTATCTTGTTCCATTTATCCTATGTAAATGCATGTGTCAACGCATTGATAATTGATCTTTTGCTTCATTTCCGTTAGTACATAGTCTTGAAAATATCTTTTTCTGACACACTTCATGATACTCAATACCAATAATACCAACATCTTACACAGCCTCGACGGCCGTAATGGCAGCGCACTCGGCTAGGATGCCGGAGGTAGCGGGTGCGAATCCCGCCGATATCATAAATGCTTGTGGGCAGAGACAGTTGTCTCTGCTTGTGCGTGTCTTGTACCTAGGATTTCAAATAATGTATGCTGATATTCTCGAACACAAGGCCAGGGGGAAGAAAAAAAAAACAATGTTGGTTTATGTTTCATTTTTATCCATGAAATTCTAAAATTTTCTGAAAAATACTAACGTCCTCAGTACGTAAGAAAGACGTACGCAAGACGTAAAAAGTACCGAATAATCGTCTTCCAAATTCGTCTTCAAGACGTCACCGTAAGACATCTTCAGGCTGTGACATATTAACGTCACCATAAGGTTTCACTGACGTCACCAAGTTGGTCACCATACGTCCGAACATGACCAACCAAAGAAGTCTTGAAGACTAAAATTTCTACCTGGGAAGATGCATGTAAAGAAATATTCCTATTTTCGCACCACTGCCAAATTACTCTCGTAAGCTTGTTCAAATGGCTATATTGTGCCCCCCCCATTCGGTTAATATATGAAATCGGTGTTGTATTATCAATACGTAACAATATATTGCAGTTTGTTAAATCTTTTGCAAAGCATTTAAGTCCAAATAAGGACGCTAAAAGTTCTAGGTAGTTAATATGGTGCAACCTCTCAACGTCATTCCAAAACCCATGGGTTTTGGTGCCGTTACACCATATTCCCCAACCACTTTGTGATGCATCACTGAAAATTTCTAATGAGTAACTGGGGGGCCTCAAGCTATTTGAACCAGAAACGTGAGTCTTCCACCATATTAAATCTGCTTCAATAGACTTTGGAATTATCATCCTATCTTCGTAAGATTGATTGGAAGCTTTCAATGATATAAACTTTTCATGTTCCATAGACTTTGTGTACAACCAGCTATATTTAATAGCTGGACAAGCCGATACTAGCACTCCAACTGTTTTTGCAAATTCCCTTATTTTCCATTGAGCTCCAATTTTCATCTTATTAACTAAACTTACAATTCTCTCCTGTTTATCCTGAGGAAGACTAACAGTCATATTTAGGGAATTATAAATCAGACCTACATAAATATTTAACTTCATGGGATGGAGTCAACTTGCTCTTTTCCCAGTTGATAATAAAGCCTATTTTTTGAAGGAAATCGGTTGTGAATCTGATATTTTCCAAACACTTCTCATGAGTATTGCCTATCAATAAAAAATCATCCAAGTATAAAACCGATAAAAAATTATTCCCACGTAAAAAGGAGAGAACTGGTTTCATTATCTTAGTGAAAACAAAAGGCGCTGTATTCAGACCAAAAGGCAAACACACATATTGATATAAAATTCCATTAAACATGAAGCGCAAATACTTTTGATCCTGTTCATGAACAGCTATCATATAAGCATCTGTGAGATCAACTGTTGCCAGAAAACAATGGGGAAATACTAATTTGGTCACTACTTTATGGTCCTCTAGTTTAAAATGTTTCGTTGAAATGAATTCATTCAGCGCTTTCAAATTAAGGATCAACCTAGTGGAGCCATTCGATTTCGGAATGACAAAAATGTTAGAAATAAATTGTCCCTGCATAGGTGAACATTTGCTTATTACTCCCTTTTTTAAAAGATGGACAATATGTTCTTCCACCTGCCCCCTTTCCTTAGAAGATCAGTTAGGCTCCTTAGGAACATTAATCTGTTCCGGGGTTTGCACAAAAGGTATCTTATAGCCTTCCAGCCAGGATAAAATTAAAGGGTCCTTTGTGACCTTTATGAAGCTGTTTTTAAAAAACTTTAAGCGACCTGCCTGACACTTTACCTCTATGGTTTCTTCCAGGTTGAGCGGTGCTGCTGCTGCTGCTGGGTGGCTGCATGGTATAAGGCCTCTTGCCCTGGTACTCGTTCTTCTTCAGGTGCACTAGCTGTCTGCTCCTTGGATATATCGGCACTGCAGGGGGCAGACTCTTCGAGTTTGAAGGCTTACGCCCTTTTGTGGTTGTTTGTTTCGTCGGTTTCTTAGGAATTTTAAGGTCCTCAGACGCCTTTTCTAGGGCCTTGGTTCCTTTAATTTTCTCACCAAGATTTTTTCCATATAGAGATACCCATCCACTGCAGTCGAACTGAGTGCCTCCTTTAACTTATCATTGATTCCTGGATGAATCAGTCCTCTACGTAACGATGACTCCTCAAAATGAACCGCCGTTAGTATTCTGTCTGCATCGCTTAGGCGTTCAATGAGCCTGGTATTCAGGGATTCTTCCTCAACGGCTTCATTCAGAGCCTGAGCGATTGCCGTTATGGCAGCTCCGATCTGATTTTGGCACTTCTGCACCCTCTGTTCTCTTTTCCTTGCCAGCTCATTGATTGCCACATTTACCTCCGGATTCAGTTTTGGAGCTTTAATCCAAGGGCAATTTAATCGGCGGGTATTTTTTAACTATCTCCATTACCTTGTTCTCTGGTAAACCAGATCGGAGGATATCTCCCCACTGGTCCGCAATTGTTTGGTGGATCTTTGGCGATGTTTTCTTCTGGGGTATTTCCTCATACCCAAGAATTCCCAGAATACTGGCATCCAATACATTAATATTATTCTCGCCATCCTCTTCAGGTATCGCTATATACTCGATCTCATTTTCCGCTTGACCTGTACAACAAGAACATATTTATGTTAATACACCATACAAAATGGCTGTAGTAAGAACCAATAGTAATAGTCCTGATCGTTATCCTCTCAGGACGATTTCATGATACGTAACTCAACCTTAAAGGCTATGATATCATTTCTCTCAGAAGTGTATCAAGTTACAACAAGTCTACCATTACTTGGTAGGAATTCTCTCAGGACCTATCAAGTTATGGAAGTAATCCTCTAAGGACACTTCCATATTAAGTAACTCAACCATGAAGGCTCTGATAACATTTCTCTCAGAAGTGTATCAAGTTACAATAAATCAACCATTACTTGATAAGAATCCTCTGAGGGCCTACCAAGATATAGAAGTGATCCTCTCAGGACACTTCCATATCAAACAACTCAACCATAAAGGCTCTGACATCATTTCTCTCAGAAACGTATCAAGTCAGCCTTAACTTGCTATTACCAAAATGTTAGAGGATTACGCACCAAGTTGAACGAGCTGTCACTTGCAGTATCTAATACTGACTATGATGTAATCTTTTTAACCGAAACGTGGCTGTCCTCGGATTTTGGTGATGTTGAACTAGGCATGAACAACTATAATATCTATAGAAAGGACCGAGACAGTAACACGAGCACTAAAAAAATTGGAGGTGGTGTCTTGGTGGCCGTTAAATCAAATCTTATTCTCATTCAATTCCGATCGATTCTAATCTCGAACAAATTTTTGTGAAGATGAAAGTGAATTCTGAATCTTTTATTTTATCTAATGTTTATTTTCCGCCCGGCAGTAACGATACACAATACGAATACTACTTGAATGAACTCGAAACATTGGTTGATAAATATGATAATATAAATCTGATATTCTGTGGAGACTTTAACATATCGGGCGAATGTTGGGATACATCTTAAGGCGCATTTATACCAAACGAGCATTTTTCGCGAACACTGTTTGCAAACAGTAGTACGGGCGGTGTAAACAGTCATCGGCGCCGAACAGAGTTCGCAAACCCTGTTTTCGAACGTTTCAGAGAGTTCGAGCTCATTTCACCACATGCCGGTAAAGTAACGTTTCATTATAAGGCACTGTTTGCGAACAATGCACGCAATATGCACAGGCGGTGTAAACACTCATCGACGCCGAATAAAGTTTACGAAGCCTGTTTCAAAACATTTTAAAATGCTCGATCCCGTTCCGTCTCATGTCGGTAAACCGACGAATCATCAAAGGGATTCAGATTTCCTTGCACATCTGGCGTCATATTATCGAAATCACCGGTGGACCGTGATAAGTTATTGGGTCTTGGTATTTAATTTATTTTGAATTTTGGTGAGATCTCTTGAATCGTGATTTCATAATTAATCAATCCATTTGAAATGGAGTCCATTTACGATGGCTTCACAGACAGACGATAATAATTTTCGATATTGATGGTTTTGAAATTCGGTAAAGGTACATGACACCATAAGAATCTCCCGTAGCCTAGGCTAACCAGATTATCCAATGTTCAATGACGGACGGACCTGATGAAAAGAAAAATTTTTTTTACCATTTTTTCCGATTCGGCCCTGATAAGAAGATATAGCCATTTTAGGTTTTCATAATGAGCTGTGCCACCCCTGGAAAAACAAATTACCTTCAAAATAACTAAATGAATCTGTGACGTCTGTGGATCTTTCAAAAAGAGTTGCATTCGGTCAAAATCGACCAATTTTTCGAATTTCACAGATATCTTTTATTTTTGAACTTCAAATTACTCGAAAACTATATTTCCAAATTCATTTCATTCGATAAAGCCTAGAAATAACATTTTTTTATATTTTTTAACAACCTGTATCTTTTAAACCGAGCCGATTCGGAAAAAAACGGTATAGGAAAAAAGTGTTTCTTTTGACCTCAAGATTCTACTGTGAAATATTTGTACGAGTCTATAAGACTCACCCTGTATATGATTCCAGCTACTCAGTTTCCTACAAGGTATGGCGATAAAAAAAATCTATTTATTGAAAATAGAGAAATAATAAAAGTCTATTACAACACAAAAACGAAAATTTAATAATATTAATATAATGGTTGTGCATTACACTGTGGAATGAGAAGAGTGCTTCAGGCGTTTCTAGAGAAGCTTCTTCATCCCCAAAATTTGAATGCCTCAAATATTTGGTCAGGGAGGAAGACGCTGCTGCATTAAATTTTTTTTTTATGTTCGTAACTTGAAACATGCCGTACATTATCTCTTCTTCCTCCAAATGCAATCTGAATTGGCCCAAACACTTCGTACATTGGACTTCAGAATCAAGTTTTGTGTTTTAAAAAATGGAAATTCTCTCGAAAGATCTTCCATAAATTTGCACTGCACTTTCTTTTTTTACTATCCATCTCAAATAATCTTGAGAAAAATACTGAATTAAATTTTGACGGACGTTTTCCAGTGATGGACTTCTTGGACGATTGACGGACTGTCCGTCACAATGACGGACGTCTGGTCACCCTACCGTAGTCAAAAATCGTTAGTGCCAGTCTAACCGACGCTGGAATGCTCTCTCGATGATTGGTGTCTTTCTTGACACTTTTTCCTCAATTTTGTCCGATAATGACATGCGGCAGAAATTTCTAAAAAGTTCAGTTTCGTCCGCTCTCAAGTCATCCAGCAGCTGGGTATAATTTCTTCCTTTCAGAAAAGAATTCACCCAGGTTGTTCGTCTCCTCCTTTGGCGTAGAGTTCATTTGAGAGATTATTACTGTCAGAGACTCTGAGTACTATAGATTCAGTAGAAATTGCAATTTATTGCAATTTTCACTAATTGCATTATAGATAATGAGGGTTCCATGTCGGTGAACTTTAGAGAGACCTCGTTGAATTATCAAGAACAACTGCTCGTTCGGACAGGCGCGGGCTGTGTGAACACCTCCCATTCTGAGTTCTCGAACGTTTGAAAACATTTCAAAACGTTTCGAAACGTTTTGAAACGTTCGAAAACAATGCTCGTTTGGTGTAAATGCACCTTGATACAAACAGTTTTCATATGACGAGGCCGCAATTTCTTGTAAGTACCTAATACAGCAGCACTTCTCAGTCTAAACCAAATAAATACAACAAGGAACATAAATAACGCGTTATTAGATCTGATATTTGTTTCATACGATAACATCCATGCTACAAAATCACCCGATGAACTGATTAGATGCGATCCTCACCATCCTGCCTTAAACTTCGATATCAAATTATCAAGCGAAATCGAAATTAACGAAAATCTTCCTGCCCTTTTCTATTACGATTTCAAGACGGCAAATTTTGACTGCATTATTGAAAGCTTAGCTAACGTAGAATGGAACACGATTATCTCCGATGAAATAGAGAAAAGTACAAATTTGTTTTATAATGTTATATTCGAGATCGTTAATAAGTATGTACCGAGAAGGATGAAAACTCAAAATACGTACCAACATTGGTTTTCGTCAAATTTAAAAAAACTAATATCCCTCAAAAAAGCAACTCATAGGGAATTCAAACTCAATCAACGGAAAGAAGACTATAACGAATTTGTTAGAATCAGAAGAGAATGCAAAAAAGAATCTGAAACTTGTTATAAGGACTATATAAAATCAGTAGAAGAGTCCATAGGCTTCAACCCAAAATTTTTCTGGAAATATGTTAATGATTTAAAAGAAAATAACACCCTTCCAAACACTATGTACTTGAATGAAGAAAAATGCAGTAATACACGAGACATAGCCGAATTATTTCGGAGAAATTTTGCGAAGGTTTATAAACCAGCCAATCCCAGAGATATTGATGTACAATATGACAAATACGTCCACTTAAATAATTGTGTACTTTCTGTCGAAGAAGTTCTCAACTGTCTTTGTTCACTTCCGGAAAAAAATGACGGAGGTCCAGATGAGATTCCTTCCATATTTCTGAAGCGATGTCGAGCGGAATTGGCATCTCCATTGTGTGACCTCTTCAACCTATCTCTGCGCTCGGGACGATTTCCTACTCAATGGAAACTTAATTTTATAATCCCGAAATTCAAGTCCGGTGATAAGAACAACGTAAAGAATTATAGGCCAATTTGCAAATCCTCATACCTACCAAAATTGCTCGACACCCTGCTAGTAAACAAAATTTCACCATGCTTCAAGCATATATTCATAGAGGAGCAGCATGGATTCATTCCGAAAAGATCAGTCACGACCAATCTTCTGACATATTCGAATACTATACTAGAAGCCATGAAGAATGGAAAACAAATCGACTCTATATATACAGATTTCAAAAAGGCATTCGATTCAGTTGCTCATTGGTTGCTTATTCGTAAACTCAAAGCATTAGGGATCGACTCCCCGTTATTAGATTGGTTGGCTGATCGAATAAAAAACATTGAACTAAAAGTGCTTATATCAGGTACATGTTCAGCGGAATTCATTATGGAATCTGGCATACTTCAAGGTTCACCTATTTCAGGCTTCTTATTTCTGCTTTTCATCAATGATATAGGGAAAGCAATCAAGTTCAGTTCGTTTCTACTTTTCGCAGATGACTTTTTCGGCAAATAACATCATTAGACGATTGTGAATTGTTGCAGCTGGATTTGAGTGCTATCATAGAGTGGAGTTCGACCAATGATATGGAATTCAACATAGAAAAATGTCAAGTGGTGAGATTCAATAGATTAAAATCACCACATCTGTTTGAATACAAAATGGACCAGATTACTTTGAGAGAATCGTCTACGGTTAGAGATCTTGGGGTTTATTTTGATTCTAGAATGAACTTCATTCATCAAATACAAAACGTAACGAACAGAGCGTTCAAAATGCTCGGATTCATAAAAAGAACTATGAAACATTTCAACAATTTAGATGCTTTAAAGACAGTTTACTGCATCAACGTCAGGAGTATTCTTGAATACTCCACCACCGTCTGATCGCCGGCTTATACCGTACATAAAAAGAATATAGAACGGGTTCAGAGAAAATTTCTGAAATGGATAACCTTCAAGCTGGATCTCCCGTTGATAACGGAGAATTATGAAATTGTCCAAAAGAAACTGAATTTAAGATCACTTGAAATGAGACGAGAAAACTTTGACATAATGTTTGTGTACAAACTCCTGAACAATTTTGTCGATAGTGAATACCTATTGCATCGAATAGGACTAAATTGTAAGCCAGCACCATTGAGATCCAGAGAAACGTTTCACGTGAGGTTCAATCCTACCAACTACACAATGAATGGCCCAGTCGATAGAGCACTACGTTCAACGAATGGTTGTGACTTGGATATATTCTCTGCATCAATCTTTGCACTAAAGCGATATTTCGAATCTCAAGATTTGATTAATAGATGAGAACTCCTTCACTGGAGTTCTAAGAAATTTATGTTTATTTTTGATATCATGCTTTGAATTATGTTTTTTCTCATTATAATGTAAAATGGCATGTCCGTATGAACAAATAAATAAATAAAATAAATAAATAAATAAGTTGTAAAGCGGCCGTTGTAGGCCATTAGATTAGAAGTCCTCTTAGGAGTCTTTCATATTATGAATTTCAACTTACTCTGCGAGTTGTGCTATACCTCCTATTAACAGTTAAGTTTAAGGGTTGAGATGGAAATTCACCACGTGTACCTGTATCGGGACCAGTCTGTGCCGGTAAGGAATATGAGGGGCTTCTAGATTCTTCTCGCTCCCGATGACGACGTCTCCTTTCCTTCTTGAGTCGTTTGACTTCCCTCTCAAGTTTTCTGATACGAGCCCCCTCGTCTTCAGATGAGTTTGAGCTCGACGTCGATGTCGAAGAATGGCGTCTCTTTGTTCGTCCCATTTTCTAAAATAACACTTTTTGGATATGTTCACACTCTCGCACATAAACGAATAATGGTTTGTAGCAAAGATTATAGAGTAGAAAGATGGGAAACGAGGCGACTAAAGCGATTTGAGCGACATCTGTGTGTCACGCGTGTTTTTAAAAAGCTAGGACTGGTTAAAATATTAATTTGAGTGCCATTTGCAGATATATATGACATTTTTAAGATTTCAGACGTCAATTTTGATCAAAGAGGTTTTGAATATTTTGATTCTCATTCCGCTTTTTGTTTATCTGGCTCGTTCTAGTTGCTGATTTTTGGAGTTTTTGTCTTATTTCTTGGTGAAAACATCAAAATATTGTTCGAAAATTATTGAATGGTGAAGAACGGTGGATCGAATAATAAAATTTATTTTACGTGATTAAGTTTTTCACTCAACTAAGGAAAATGGAAGCGTAAGTATTAAAAGTCGTAACATGTGAATCGGTCATTCATTGATTCTTATTTTCAGTGCTCCGAAGTGGATAAAATTCTCAGGGCTTGAAGACGATTACTTCAGCAAACACTACTAACTACACCATGCATGTGCAATGAACATTTTACTGCAGGTCAATTGAGAACTGTTCATCGACGTAAATTGTTGTATGCAGAAAGCATCCCTTGCATGAACGGCCTATTAAGTGAAAATGATGATCTTTATAGGTCCATTCAATGATTCTCAATTATTACTCTTTCAATATATTCAGAAATGCAGAGGTTTTATTGTTTTCCATTTGGGAACCAAGTGACTGTCAAATTGTTGTTTAGAAAGTCAAAGTTTTATGAAACCTGCTGTGAGTGTTTTGTTCATTCATTAATCAATTTGTATATTGTGTCATGAAGAGACCATATCATAAGGAAATCATAAAAAAGCGCCAAGAAACTATACTGACATACAGGTCTTGCATATGTCTGCAAGTTTTTTTTTTAAGTGTGGTTCTGAAAATTCTTTAAATAATACCGACATATGCAAGTAACTGGAATATGTATGCTATGATGGTTTATTGAATATTGGTTCATATTAATTTCTGATATATGTATATTTTACATATTCAACTAAGTTCATTAATTCAGAACAACCTATATTGTACAGAAACAACACCTTCGACGTATAGCAGATCACCATATACTTTAGTGTCCTAGTTAAAGCTTCATTTATTGCCCACTATTTCAATTTCTGTAAATTTTTTATGAATTGCAAATAATCATATAGCACATCCAACAGCGTTTTTCGTTGATATCAATTGATTCCAAACAATATTTAGATGAAAACTAACATCCTGATCACAAAGCAAAACCATACTTTTGTTTTGTCGCTCAGGATGTTTGTTTTCTGATAGGAACAAAGTCAATATTGGAATGCAATACGAGAAATAGAATTCGAATTTCGCGTCCCTCAATCAAAAAACAGAAAACTGTTATCAAAAAGTTTTCCTGTATTGACAGAGCGTTTTTAGAGCCATCTCATTGTCATGCGTGTTTTCACTGGCCAAAATGTAGTTGGTTTTTAGTACTAGCGATATGAGGGCGTTTCCTATCTTTCTACTCTATAATCTTTGGTTTGGAGAATTGGCCTCCCCAGAGATGTGAGGTTACACCATAGAGTGGGCAGTCAACCACAGAAATGCAAGTTTTTGTTTTTCTTACTTTGAATATGTGATCACTTCGTACAGAATTGGGTATACGCGTAATATAATTGGTAACCGTAGAAATACGTTTGCAGAAAAAAATTTGCAGTCCCCCACAGGAAACATTTCTTGGCAGTTTGTCAAGGAATTAGAAAAAGTTCAAAGGGAGGAAGGTCTAAGGTTGGCTAATTCCCTCTCATCTCAGTATATCAATTATAAAAATACAATTATGAATGTCAGATTAGCTACTCAAAAAATGGATAATGGGGTAGCGGATGCTATTGAATTTCTTGATAAGAAATGTAAAAACTTACAATTCGAAGATAGTGCTGCTACCGTTGAATTCATTAGAAAAATTGATAGAGTGTTTGACATTCTTAATTCTAGAAATCCGTTCCAATTAGATCTTCTTCCCTGAGGTATGTTGAGGAAATTTTCAGTGAAACTATATTTAGAATAACTACTATTGGTTAACAGGAACTAGGAATTCGTGGGTTGATTAACAAATCATAGCTAAGTGCCAACGTTTCGCAAAATATATTTGCTTCTTCAGGGCTATAAAAAGATCGAAAAAACTTAATTAGAACACAAACAAATTGACAAGAGCTTTACAAACAACAACATGATCACAAACACGATGTTAAAGGCAAAAGACATGAATTTCTTCAATAATCTATCAATAACTCAAGTATTTATTACTTTCGGTCAATTTTCATTAAGTACAAAAATTCTTCTTCATTTTTTTATAAGTTGAGTCTGAAATTTGAGAAACGTCAAAAAACAATAATAAAAACGTATCAGTTATCAGCAAAGATTATAGAGTAGAAAGATGGGAAACGAGGCGACTAAAGCGATTTGAGCGACATCTGTGTGTCACGCGTGTTTTTAAAACGCTAGGACTGGTTAAAATATTAATTTGAGTGCCATTTGCAGAAATATATGACATTTTTTAAGATTTCAGACGTCAATTTTGATCAAAGAGGTTTTGAATGTTTTGATTCTCATTCCGCTTTTTGTTTATCTGGCTCGTTCTAGTTGCTGATTTTTGGAGTTTTTTGTCTTATTTCTTGGTGAAAACATCAAAATATTGTTCGAAAATTATTGAATGGTGAAGAACGGTGGATCAAATAATAAAATGTATTTTACGTGATTAAGTTTTTCACTCAACTAAGGAAAATGGAAGCGTAAGTATTAAAAGTCGTAACATGTGAATCTGTCATTCATTGATTCTTATTTTCAGTGCTCCGAAGTGGATAAAATTCTCAGGGCTTGAAGGCAATTACTTCAGCAAACACTACTAACTACATTATGTGCAATGAACATTTCACTGCAGGTCAATTGAGAACTGTTCATCGACGTAAATTGTTGTATGCAGAAAGCATCCCTTGCATGAACGGCCTATTAAGTGAAAATGACGATCTTTATAGGTCCATTCAATGATTCTCAATCGCTACTCTTTCAATATAGTCAGAAATGCAGAGGTTTTATTGATTTCCATTTGGGAACCAAGTGACTGTCAAATTGTTGTTTAGAAAGTCAAAGTTTTATGGAACTAGCTGTGAGTGTTTTGTTCATTCATTAATCAATTTGTATATCGTGTCATAAAGAGATCATATCATAAGGTAATCATAAAAAAAGCACCAAGAAACTATACTGACATACAGGTCTTGCATATGTCTGCAAGTTTTTTTTTAAGTGTGGTTCTGAAAATTCTTTAAATAATAATGACATATGTAAGTAACTGGAATATGTGTGCTATGATGGTTTATTGAATATTGGTTCATATTAATTTCTGATATATGTATATTTTACATATTCAACTAAGTTCATTAATTCAGAACAACCTATTGTACAGAAACAACACCTTCGACGTATAGCAGATCACCATATACTTTAGTGTCCTAGTCAAAGCTTCATTTATTGCCCACTATTTCAATTTCTGTAAATTTTGTATGAATTGCAAATAAACATATAGCACATCCAACAGCGTTTTTCGTTGATATCAATTGATTCCAAACAATATTTAGATGAAAACTAACATCCTAATCACAAAGCAAAACCATACTTTTGTTTTGTCGCTCAGGATGTTTGTTTTCTGATAGAAACAAAGTCAATATTGGAAAGCAATACGAGAAATAAAATTCGAATTTCGCGCCCTTCAATCAAAAAACAGAAAACTGTTATCAAAAAGTTTTCCTGTATTGACAGTGCGTTTTTAGCGCCATCTCATTGTCAAGCGTGTTTTCACTGGCCAAAATGTTGTCGGTTTTTAGTACTAGAGATATGAGGGCGTTTCCTATCTTTCTACTCTATAATCTTTGAGTTATCAGGATAGTACAGTGAACAGAGCGAAATATCACAAAGAAACCTACCAGAGCCATAATCATGTTTTCCACAAGTTATTAATATTTTTCACGAACAGCCAGTGATGCATTGAAAATTCGAGAGTTCAGCTCAGACAATTTTCAGATTGAAGACACCTTGTTTTACGTATTATAACGACTTCGGAATGAAAATAAATTTTCACATGGGACCAGCGCAAGAACTATGACAACTTGACAACCTGTGCGTCGTAGATAAACGGATCACAAAATATCGTCAAGTAATCACGGTTTTGAAAAGTTCTAAAATATTGTTATAAACTAAACTCAAATTTTGTGTGTCCGTCCTATTGTTCACTGTATTATTCAATTTTATATATATATCATTTCGCTGATATTTCTTATGAGTTGATTACATTCATAATCTAGGACGGACACATTTTCAAAATCAAAATTATGATCATTTTGAAAGTGATGATGCGCCAGGGCTGTCTTGTTGTCATCAGATTTAAAATCTACATTACAATTGTATTTGGAAATTACAGAATTTATACAGCGAATTAGATGAAGTGAAACGAATTTTACGAGAAACTCTGCCATATTACCTTTATTCGAATTTTGCCGGAACATGCCAGAGGAATTTCAACATTTTGTTCGAGAAAATCAAACGTAGTAATACAGAAAAGGTGAAAAAACTCAGTGAAAACGCTTCTAGAATTACGATTTGTTCAGACTCATATCCCGGTTTTTTTTTGTTCAATTACACCGATGTCACCTTACCTGAAGACATTCATTCAATTTTGGCACTAGGCCCTAAGTTTAGTATCCTTCTTCCAACATATTGTATTCCAATTCCAGTTATCACTAAGGAATTTGAATATTGTATTCAAAATATGGGATTAAACGAAGAAAGCAAGGTCGTCATCCGAGCGCGAGGCGTGAACATGATTACCAATTTTTGGCACAAGTCAAGAATCTCTAAAAAGAAAAGTTATCTTGCAGCAACATTCAGTAAAACTAAATTGTACTCAAGAGAACATCCGGAAATAATTGTAATGAGGGCAGACAAGGGGAACTCAACTGTGATTATGTCGAGACAAGAATACCATGAGTATATGAACGTTATGTTGTCTGACGATAGTACCTATAAAAAACTTAAAACCAACATCACTGATAAAACTCAAAGGAAAGCTAACAAACTTATTAATGAATTAAAAAATGAAGGTATTATCGATGAAAAAGAAGCCATGCAGATGAAAAAATACAATTCTGTACCACCAAAGTTGTACGGACTCAAGAAAACTCACAAACCTGACTGTTTTGAACTGTATTTCTTGATTTAAAGATAACTACGTTCGTTTTAATGTTTTATTGCTTATGTATTACATTAATTGAATAAGGTAAGTGTGTGTACGCTCCTGCTGGAATCAGAAGGCGTACTGGTCGTTCCGATGATCCGATGTTCCGCTTCCGCAGGCTGTTTCGCCTCTCCCAACAGGATTGGGGTGGGGTACGTCGTCTCCCGTCTTTCTTCTCTTCCGTTCGTAACACTGACCTAAATATTCGACCAATTGTTAGTTTCACCAACTCTCCATCATACGAAATATCTACCTTTATACATCAAATACTTAGTCAAGTAAACTCCACATCTCCGTACAATGTCCGTAACTCATTTGAGTTCGTTTCTCTCATACACTCAGTCTCTATACCAAACGGATATGTTCTCGTATCATTGGACGTAGTATCGTTGTACACTAATATTCCGAAGAACCTTGTATTTGAGATCGTGAAGAAAAAGTGGAGATATATCAGCGTTCACAGATATGTCTAAAGACCTTTTTTTGAGATGCATAGATTTCATCTTCTCATCCAGTTTCTTCATTTTTAATGATGAATTTTATGAACAAATTGAAGGCGCAGCCATGGGCAATCCAGCTAGTCCGTCCTTAGCCACCTTAGTGATGTCTGATCTCGTCGAAACTAGCCTTGAAAGATTGTCATTTATAATACCTATTCTAAAACTTTATGTGGATGATAGTTTTCTAACAGTGCCCACTGACAAATGTGATGAACTCCTAACAGTGTTTTACAGCTACCACCCCAGACTGCAATTCACCATAGAGGTTGAGAATAACAATTCTTTGCCCTTTTTGGACGTTTTAGTTAACAGACGAGAAGATGGATCTCTTACAACATGCTGGTATACAAAACCTTCGAATTCTGGAAGGATTTTGAATTTCACATCTGATTGTGCCCTTTCATATAAGATATCCACAATAAAGAATTTAATTTATAGATCTGCAAATTTGATCAATGCAGAATTTCATGAAGAAAATAGGAAAAAAATAAAGAAAATCTTGAAACTAAATAATTACCCTCCGTCTTTTTCCAACAGAATCATTAAAAACTATAATCTAATAAGAACTCCGACATTAGTCGACACAACAGATGGAGCGCTCAAAAAATATATAAAGTTCCCCTGTTTGCCCGGTCTCAACAAAAAAAATTACTGGACTTGTTGGACAGTGTACGGAAGATGTCAGACTGGTTTTCTACAGTTTGTTTTCCTGTAAGTCACTTTTCACTAAGTTAAAATGTAGGGAATCAATTTTACAGAGCAGCAACCTCGTATATAAGATCCCATGCATTGATTGCCCAAAGTGCTATGTGGGCCAGACGAGGCAACTCTTGGAGAAAAGGATAAAACAGCACAAATACAATTGTAATGGAAATTTTAAATTTGATGACAACAAGACAGCCCTGGCGCATCATCACTTTCAAAATGATCATAATTTTGATTTTGACAATGTGTCCGTCCTAGATTATGAATGTAATCAACTCAAAAGAAATATCAGCGAAATGATATATATAAAATTGAATAATACAGTGAACAATAGGACGGACACACAAAATTTGAGTTTAGTTTATAACAATATTTTAGAACTTTTTAAAACCGTGATTACCTGACGATATTTTGTGATCCGTTTATCTACGACGCACAGGTTGTCAAGTTGTCATAGTTCTTGCGCTGGTCCCATGTGAAAATTTATTTTCATTCCGAAGTCGTTATAATATGTAAAACAAGGTGTCTTCAATCTGAAAATTGTCTGAGCTGAACTCTCGAATTTTCAATGCATCACTGGCTGTTCGTGAAAAATATTGATAACTTGTGGAAAACATGATTATGGCTCTGGTAGGTTTCTTTGTGATATTTCGCTCTGTTCACTGTACTATCACGATAACTGATACTTTTTTATTATTGTTTTTTGACGTTTCTCAAATTTCAGACTCAACATATAAAAAAATGAAGAAGAATTTTTGTACTTAATGAAAATTGACCGAAAGTAATAAATACTTGAGTTATTGATAGATTATTGAAGAAATTCATGTCTTTTGCCTTTAACATCGTGTTTGTGATCATGTTGTTGTTTGTGAAGCTCTTGTCAATTTGTTTGTGTTCAAATTAAGTTTTTTCGATCTTTTTATAGCTCTGAAGAAGCAAATATGTTTTGCGAAACGTTGGCACTTAGCTATGGTTTGTTAATCAACCCACGAATTCCTAGTTCCTGTTAACCAATAGTAGTTATTATATAATACCTGAAGGAAGTGAACCATCATGGATTATATTTAGAATCATTGGAAATTGATGATATCAACATTCTTTTTCATTGTCGAAAGACATTCGCTTTAGGATTTATTGTGACCTTGAAGAGTGCACTAGGGCTAGCCAGGAACCTTTTATTATCAGATGATCCTTTGAAATACTTCCTCACATATAAGTTTTCACAGGATCATCTGGAATTATATTTCTGCTGCATCAGGTCAAGGGGGGGCTGGAATAATAATCCAAATTCACAGCAGTTGAAATGGTCACTTACGCAATTATTATTTAGAAATTCAATAAAGGCCTCTGTTAATGCCAATTGCTGTGAATTTGGAGAGTATTGCAGCCCTGCATTTGAATTTAAAAATCAAAAGAGTGGTCAAAATAACTTCGAAATGGAAAGTATTGAATGTTTCTCCAGATACTTCGAGCAGAAAAATCTGTCGGAGTATCAGGAAAATGTTGTATATTACATTTCCGGCTACATAGTGCGCATTCTGTCAGAAAAGAATGCAGCCTCTGTAGATATTCTACAAGATAGGAGCTGTAATGATGGTGACCATACTTACAGTGCGCTTCCTGAGAGATTCAAAAGCTTTACAAGTTTTGTTAGTAGAGGTGGATTGGTTCTTGCTTCAAACATTGTATTTGTAATTGTATCTTTTATGGAAAAGGAAATGAGAAAACTGTTTGATGATAAAAAAATTTTAATAAAAGAGGTGAATATTAAAAAAATTTTGGTGAATAGAAGTATTCAGTATTTCTCCCAAAAGATTCATCTATTTCAACCATCTCACCCAGTCTCCAGTCACTAATGAATTCATTTCAGAGGAACTCCATATGAAATTCAAATAATTCGTAAAATATCAAATATATTTATAAAGTGTAGAATGTTTCATCAATCCTCGACTATTCGTCAGAAAATGACTGAATTAATTTTATTTGATAATTGTTAAGCAAATGTAACATTTTTGTCCCAATTATGTTAAATAAAAATATTTCAGCAATTTTGTTCTTTACTTTTTGATATGGTTCCTTTTATATATTGAACTATTTGGAATATTTAAAATCCCTCGTACTGACACCAGGGACGACTCTGTCACTGCTCCAGAGAAATCTCTGTCTCTGCTGACACTGCTTTTCATATGATTCCAAAGCTTTATCCGAGGCTTTTCAGAAGATCATTTCCTCTTGCCTCACGATTATAATTAATATTTATTTTCAAATATTCAAATTACCGTAAAACGGGGCAACTTGAAAACGGCTAGGTAACTTGAAAAGTTCAGTCGTCACTGCTTAAGTCACATGCTACCGGCTTCTTGTGTGAAATATATGGCATGTATGAGAGGCGAACGCTTCTACACTATGCTTCTACCATCTACTCTGTAATCTGTGGCTTCTACACTTGTCAGTTGGTAGATTAGATGATAAGCGGAAGGTTTGTTGTGCTGGCTAATAGTGATTTTATCGCTTTAAAAAAAGGAAGTTTTATATATTCTTTATGTATCTGTATACTTCCTATTACATAAAGAAACCTATGTGCAATGTAACACAGTCACATTTTTTTTGGAAAGAGACTAGCATTCCCTTTGACAATCTAATGTCAAAACATATATCTCGTGTTCAACTAGCCATTGGTGTAGAAATTCATTTTTATTGTTATTTCAGGGGCTACTTGAAAATGGTGCGATTTTACAAAAGCAAGCCAGAAAATCGAAAATATCGAGACTATGAATTATCATAGTCTCGATATTTTCGAAGAAAAGAAGAGTTTCAAGAGTTTCATTAGAAACTCTTCAGCTTACATTTTTTCAAGCGTTGAATACATCGGCATCGTCGAAAAAAATGAAATCAAGAAACGGCTTCTCCAATACGAAATTTCAAGAAGAGGTCAATTAAAATTGGAAGACTTGATTAAGAATCGTTGTATTTGTTTGTCTTTTATTTCACCTTTAATATTTTTGTAATCAGGTTGTGAGATCCTACTCACCACTACATGAAAGTATTTTTTTGCTATTTGAAAAAATGTCTTTTATTTTTTTTTCTCCAATATGGGGAGGGCTAGATATTTTCTGAGTATTACACATTACACCTGATAGATCTTAACCCAAAGTAAGCTAAAATAATTTTAGTTTCGATGAACGTATCTTTGTTACAGCGAGGTAGGACCTAAAATTTGGAAAAGTGTATCAAGTGGCCCCGTTTTACGGTATTTTAAAGCTTCAATTTTATTAATTCATCAAGGCTACAAGGGTGATTATTAAAAATTTCGTTCTCGAAATTCAGGAAATTATGATTAACATCATAAATCACTAAAAAAGTGCATATTCGTGAAAATTTTTAGAAATTTCAATTAGAATGACAAACTAATGATTAATTATTTTTAGAACCGACTCGTTGAAAGATTTGAACAATTTCGGAAATAGAGAAAGAAGTGAATTTTTCCAATCAGTATCAAACCTTCAAATATTTTCAGTTCGAATAGTTCATTGTTTCATTCCCGCACATTAAAATGTCCACGTTGCTAATAGCAACGGCGCGCGAGAGAGAAAGGTTGCTCTACTTCTTCCCTTTCACTCTTCCTCACTTTGCCTGTATCGCGATCATATATCTATTATACGATTATTATAATAACGTGCGTTCAAAAAAATTCGTCGTCAAGTAGGCTATGGAATTTTGAACGTCGATATTTCGTGTCTAAACGTAATTCTTAGCTCGTGCTATACTATTTTCCAGGTGAACTATCATTTTAGCATTTTGGATTGTTGTTGAATTAAAATTATCAGCAAATTATAAAGATGGTTTTTACGGACGTGTGAAAGACTTTTACTATTGAATTCTACTTCAAAATTGGAAAGAAAATTGAAGGAAAATGGAAATATTCTGTTCCGGCGACTTCATTGAAGCCTATGTTGATGTAGATTAATTATTAAGAATGAATTTTTCCATTGTACTGTTTTGCGATGTGTTGACGAAACAGGTATGTTCAAACAAAAAAGGAAGTGGTATACCAAAAAAGAAAACTCCAGAGTTCAGTAATAATGAAAACATGGTGACAGAAGCTCGACAAACCTCTCTTCAGATTTTATCTCAAGTGGATGGAGTATCCGTTGGCATATGCCACCCAATTTTGAAAAAAAGATATCCATTTGTTTCCATAAAGATTGACATGTTATCAGAAAACTGAAAAGGTTGTGATTACCTAACCTTGTAGCATCCGAGAAAAATTAGAGTTCAGTATCATACTGAACTGATGCATACTGACAGTATGCATCAATGTCAAAGGCAAAATGTGGACCTACTTTCTTTTATGGAACTTTAATAGCAGAACGTTATGAAGGAGAAAGCATCATGCCTTTTTATAGCTGAATTGAATTTTAATAAATTGTCCAATAGCTATTTTCATGTAATTCAGTTCTTTTAGTTTATTCATGGATTTTCAGTAATGACTGAATCAATTCAATATTTATAGAGAATTAATAAACATATTATTGAGAATCTTGCTGTGATTTATTCATATGACTGAAGTAACTAGAACCTTCTTACAAAAAAACATACTACCACGATCAATTCAAGATTCATGTCTCTTACGTATGAAAATAGTGGACGGTAAAAATTTTTACGAAGAATTTTTCTAACCGCCTCAGATTTTTTGGATTCTTGTCATCTTACTCAATGAAAGAAATGCTTTTCGAACGTTGGGTGAAATTAACAGCTAATCTTTTCTGAAAAGTGCCTTTCCGTACAAAATTACGATATATAGGTTAATGTCATCATTGTTTACATTTTGGGAAGATGAAGTAATTCAAGGAAAGACATACGTTCTGCCACCGAACATCAGCCTTCAAAATTTCATAGCCTACTTGACGACGAATTTTTTTGAACGCACGTTAGATATATGATCGCCATGCCATTCCAGTTCCCATAGAGTTCAATGGGCACTGCATACGAAAATATATGTCATGTAACTGTGCCCCTAACCTTAAAAGTGATTTGCCACAGCATAAACAATATTCATTGGCGTGCACGGAATGTGTTTACATTTGCAAGTTGTAATTTCACTGGCGCAAGAAAAGATACTGGAGCATAAATTTTGGAAGCGACCAAAATTTTTAATCTATGCATGCCTGGATAACGTTTGCACGCCAGTAAGTGTTTACATATGCATTTTAAAGTTACTGGCGCGAGTTATATTTATTGAGGCAGGAAAAACGTTTTTTAAAAAAGCTATATTTCATACGATACGTATATACAGTGAAAGTTATGTCAGAACTGATTCAATGATGATAAAATTACAATTTATAACCTCGGTACACTTTCTTAGTTTAAGGAAAATGAGACGATGCTGAGAGTTAGGGTTGTTGCATTCAACTCGGCAGCAATTTGAGGAAGGTACATCGGTTCTCCCTTCAAAATTTCCTTGTCGTAGAATTTTTCTTGAGAGTTTTCGAAATGACATCCTTTTGGTACATTTAGCAGGAAGTTTCCCTTCAATGTGCTGACGTCGGTTCTTCTGCATACTGTGCGAATTTTCATCCCCGTTGGAGCTAATATGACGAATCTTCCATTACCAATCTGCTGGACAACGTTCTTGCTAGTTTCCACAGGGTGATTTTGGCACGAACCAGTGGATTTTTGGAGTTGCAGTAGCTAGAACAGGCAATCTTCTACTTCTGACCCATTATTGAGTTTGTCGTTTTCGCAGTAATATAGTGGGTGTAAATCAATACAGGGCGAAGAGGCATATTGATACCATTTTTCATTGCTTGTCAGATAGGTATTTTTGGGAATAATAATAGTGTTGTTTATAGTTGGGATTGAAAATAAATGGTAATGAGAAAAAGGTTCGGGGTGTACAATAGGAAAATGAAGAACGACAACAATTCTGAATTCAACAAAATATGCATCTACTTTTATCAATTCATAAAATCTGTGATATTTTCTCTCGTTGACGAATATCAGATTACTTGAACCATATAAATTTTTTGTTTTATTGATAATTGAATATAATTCGGAAAATTTAATAATGCTATGATGCAATATTCCGAGTCTGGAAAAACTAATGGCGTTTTCAATTTCATCGATTAATTCTATAATAATATTGACAGATATTCCGATTTGTTCCAGAGATTTTTAATCTGAATATACATATAAAAATTATCACTTAATTGATCAAATTTTCCTGAAATTCCTTCAAGTTGGGAAGCAATTGTTTTTTGATTATTTCTGAGGACAGAAATAGTTTTATTGAAATTTTCGATTACTTCACCGGTTAATGAAATACCTGCATTTAAATTGAACATAATATCCTTCTGATTATTTTGAAGTTCTTTTAATGCCGATTCATAATGTAATGCGTCATTTGCATCTAAATTACCAGTAATACTTTTTATTATGGTTCCCAATCCATCAATAATTCCTCTTTTTGATCTTCCCATTGGTATCAAACTCTTCAATTTTTGTTTTGCTTAGCTTAATTGATATTCATAAAACTTTTTATGATTTTCCAATTCTGTACGAAACACGGAGCTTGAAGTATTTAAAATGGTACTAGATACTGTCTTATAATGAAATTCTAAATATTTTAACTGTGTGGAGATGAGTTGAAGGTCATAGTAATGTATGAAACTGTGAAATTTGCTTCTAACTTTCGCTTTCCCTAGGAGAATTGGAAGGACTCCCGGATTGTCCTTCAGGTTTATTATTTGAATGTCCTGTGCTGTCACCAGGATCATTAGGATTAGCCTGAAAAAGTTTCTTAGATTTAGTTTTAGGTTTTTTGAGGTTCTGTTTGTGCAAAATTTTCTTATCACTATCTATTTCAATTTTCCGATTACGTAGTACTCTCTCTTTCGAAAATTTTGGAGTAAGCTTATTTCTCATGTTGGATTTAATTTTTCTGTACGCGATAGTACCAGGTTTATACGTTAAAGGATCATGTCTATTTTGATTTTGCTTTTCTATGATGTTCTGCTTCCTCTCCCCCATCAGTTCATTCAGTCTTTTGTAAATTTCTCTAGTTTTTTGTTTATGGTTTGCTACATAGTTATTAATAATGGCTTTGTTTACATCTATATTGAGGGGATCCTTACTATTCAAATGGCCTTTAATTATGTCAATAGGTTTCTGCTTCGTCAAGGAATGAATTATTATATCCAAATATTGCGTAGGGCATTAAGTCTTCAATATTTAATGAATCATTGTTTTTACTTTTTAAAATTCTCAAATGTTCTAATATAGTAGAATGAAATCTTTCGATGATACCATTGGATTGTGAATTATTTACTGTGATATAATGAGGAGAAATTTGGTGTAGTTCAAGAAATTCAGATACAATACTATTTTTGAACTCTGTTCCATTATCACTACTGTTGACGGTGAACCGTGATGCGTCATGAAAATTACAAGAGATCTTACTATTTCTATAGCTGTAAGAGAAATTAATGGATATGCTCGGGCGTATTTCGAAAAGGCATCGACAATTGTAAGAAATTTCTTGTTTTGTGCTTGAAAAGTGTCAATGTGCACAATTTACACCCACATGGCGTGGGTGTGAGCATTAATTTTTGATTTGGAGGGTCTCTATCATATTTATTAATTTGACATAATTCGCAATTATTAATATACTCCGTTACAACATTTTGAATACCGGGCCAATAATATGTTCTCTTCACTCTAGAAATAGTTTCAGAAATTCCTCTGTGGTTTGTTTTTCCCTCATGCATATATTTAACAATTCTAACCTGCTCGTCTTTTTCTTCTACGTCTTCTAAGATTTCATTGCACTTCAATTTTCAATAATTTGAAAGCGGATTGTTTAAATATTTTTCTGAGAATTTCGCATATTTCTTTATAATAATTATCTTTACAAAGCGTAAAGAATATTAGGTCTTAAGTATGTTTTGAAAGAGTCAATAATTTCCCTTTTCAAATCGTTAGTAGATATTTGAACAAAAATTCTTTGTTTGCTCGAAAAAAATTTTTTTATTCTAACCTCCGCCGGGGAATGAGAAACAAATTCAAAAACTATTTGATTGTCAAAAATATTTGAAATTTTCTCAGAAATGGGGACTTCTTGAATTGGATTTTCGTGATTGGAATGTGTAGTATTACCATCCGATTCGTACTGATTTTCAATATTCTTGGAATTGATTAAATCGTCTTGAGATAAGTAATAAATGTTAATATTTATGGTGGAATTTGCACAAATATTAGGTTTGTTCGTAGAGTGGTTTGCAACGGTTGTGAACTGTACAGAGCAAGCGCAATTCAATTTTAGGGTAGCGAAAATCCAGTGGCTTGCTTGCCTTTTTAGTAGGATTTTTAATTACGAAGCTATAACCCAAAGTTACGTTTTTTTAAATGAGAACATTAGATTTCTCTGCGATTTTTTGAAAGCTTAATTTTTACTGATTTCAAAAATATATAACATCATATAATTTGTATCAATATGAATAATAGAAAATGGTCAAAAACCTATTTTCTCAATATTTCTATGGTTTCAACTTTTGATGAACACAGAAAAATAGAGCTTCCTATAACAAGAGCAGTCTCCTTCCGGCAATGTCATTCTTTCTATGCTTTTTACCAATTTTCACAAAATTTGAATGTTGAAGAAATTGAGTAAGAAGCATAGAAATAGAAGGACTAATAGAAGGAAACTGTGGTAATCATAAGATGCTACATTTTTCTATTCTCATCAAAAGTTGAAACCATAGAAATATTGAGAAAAAAGGTTTTTGACCTTTTTTTATTGTATATATTGATACAAACCATATGATATTATATATTTTTGAAATCAGTAAAAATTAAGCTCTCAAAAAATTGCACAGAAATCTAGTGTTCCTATTTAAATAAACATAACTTTTGGTCATAGCTTCGTAATTAAAAATCCAGCTAAAAAGGCAAGCACGCCACTGGACTCTACTTAAAAAAGTGCCTTTATAATGTTTTAATTTCAGAGGTCTATCATCAGTATTAGCGCAGATATAAATTTATTTCGAAATCGCCATTTTTCCAATTTTCGCTTATAACTCGAAAACAAAAGAAGGTGGCCAAAAATGACTACTACTCTTGTTAGTTTCTCTGAAAAAGAGACCGAGAATGGGGTATCAGATTTTGTCTATCTCCACTGGTTTAAAAGCTGTAGTGCTAAAACATCGAAATTTGCCCACCCTGTACAGTTCACAACCGTTGTGAACCACTGTACGAACAAGCCTATAGTTGATCATACTGAATATTTTTCTCCATTCTAGTCCATCCAAACCACACGAAATTTTTGGTAATGCTAAGGATTTAACATTGTCTTTTTGAGACAATTCTTTGAGATTGGAAAGTGATTCGAATACTGTTTCATATCGTGGTTTATGATAATAAAATTCCTTAGTTATTAAGTAATAAATTTTTCTTTTGTTGTGTGAAATTTTAGCCACTTCTCCAGTTCTTTTATTCTGAGATTTGAGTTCTTGAACTTTGCCGAATTTTTCTTTGAAATCAAGTGCAATACCCTTATTCATATAAAAATCTTCTGATACACAATGAGCAAGGGAGTAGGATTCCGGAGCATCAAATAAATTGCCAATTTTTTCGGTCACAGTTGAATAATAATATATTTCATTAGCATTAAAAAGCTTCTCAAATTTCTCGAATGATATCTCCTCAACGTCTGCTTCTTCCAAATTAACAATCATCGACTCGTTATCGTTATTCGTATTTTTCTCGGAAAATTCTTTATTAAATTTCTCCATATAATCAAAAAAAATCTATGTTGTGAATCTCGACTCTCGATAGAGCATCTGCATTTGTGTTAGAACTGCCTTTTTTGTAAACAATTTCGAAATCAAATTCCTCTAGTTTTAATCTCAATCTTGAAAGCTTACTATTAGGCTCCTTAAGTGACATAAGCCATTGTAATGGTTTATGATCTGTTACGATTTAAAATTTTCTGCTAAAAATGTAAGGTCTAAAGTATTTAGTTTCCCAAACGATAGAGAGTAATTCCTTTACAATTGTACTGTAATTTTGGTCATTATCATTGAGAGTTCTTGATGCATATGCGACCGGCTTATCGTTTCTAATCTTTCCTTGTGATAGGACTGCACCAATGGCAAAATTACTAGCGTCTGTAGTTATAATAAATTCTTTTGAAAAGTCCGGATATTGAAGAATAGGTTCGTTCATTAACAAATTTTCACAGTATTCAAAACAGTTGATAAACGATGTGGTGTGCTCGATTTTTGCACCTTTTTTTAAACAGGCCGTTAAATGTTTGGTAATTCTCGCGAAGTCACGGATAAATTTTCTATAATATCCTAATAACCCTAGAAAATCCTTTAATTTCTTTTGTTGTTTTAGGTATTGGGTAATTTTTGATAGCTTGAATTTTGTCTGGATTTGGTTTGACTCCATCTGTTGTTACAATATGCCCCAAATAAGCTACTTCCTTTTTTAGAAATTCTGATTTATCTAACTGAATTTTGAAATTGGCCTCTCTGAGCCTTTTGAAAACTTTTGAGAGATTAACAATATGTTCTTGTAATGATGTTGAAAAGACAATTATGTCATCTAGATAGACTAAACAATTTTCAAGTCCTCTGAGTACATTATCCATTACCCTTTGACAGGTAGAACCCGCATTTTTTAATCCGAATGGCAAACGTAGAAATTCGTAGTGGCCATTCTCTACATTGAAAGCTGTTTTAGGAATATCAGCAGGATCCATGTCTATTTGGTGAAATCCGCTAGCTAAATCTAGTGTTGTAAAATATTGACATTTGCCGATTTTATCAAGAACATCATTTATATTAGGTATAGGATATTTATCGTCAATAGTCTTCTCATTGAGTTTTCGGAAATCTATGACAACTCTCCATTTTTGTTTACCAGATGCATCAGCTTTTTTTGGTACTACCCAAATCGGCGATGACCAAGGTGACTGGCTGGGTCTGATAATACCTTGTTCTAACATAGAATTTATTTGATTTTTAACTTCCTCTTTATGAATAATAGGATATCTATAAGATTTTGTGTAGACAGGGATATCGTCTTTAGTTTTAATAGAGTGTTTTATCTGATTTGAAAAAGAAAGGGGTTGATTTTCTAACTTGAAGATATCTGGATATTTTCGACATAATTTTAAAATATGAAATTTGAATTGCATTGTTGAAAAAGTAGGTTTGAGCTTAGAACTATGAAAATCAAGAGACGCATCCAATAGTTTTAGATTATCTAATCCAATTAAACCGTCATAAATATTATGAAACTTGAATAGATAGAATTTGAAATTTTCATTATGTCTATTAAACTCAGCAAATATAGGAATATTGGCACAAAATTGATGATGAGAGGTTTGATGGACTGTTGAGACAGTGAATGGTTCTTTGAATATGAAATTTGAATAATATTTTTTAGCTAAATCTGGATTAATAAAAGATTTTGTTGATCCTGTATCGATTAGTAATTTAAGAGAGGGATTTTTAATTTCAATATAAGGTAATTCGCGTTTACCATTAGAAACATGAAATTCTATTATGTGCTGTGGGTCTGAAATTGAACGTTCCGAAAATTTTGTTCGTAATCTTCAGCAATTTCGTCATTTTTGAATTCTTCTTTAGAGCTGTGAGGATTATTATGATACTCGGTATTAAAAAGCTCTTCACTTATAAAATTTGGTTTCTGAGGAAAGGATTGATTTTGCCTGTTTATAAAATATCTATTATTTGTTGAGGTACTCATTGGTAGAGTTCTCTGTTTAGTATGATTAGTAGATATACTCATTGGAGTAGGTGCAGGTTGTTGCTGCTTTCCGAAAACTTGAGCGTTACTGAAATATTTCGGCTCTTTATAACTAGTAATGGGTCTGCTAGGAAATTGCTGATTCGTAACAAAATTTTGTCGTTCGATGGGTACCATTGTGGAAAAGTTTTGACGAAATTGTGAAAAATTATTTGAATTATTTCTGTGATTACTATAATTCATGAATTTTCTGGAATTATTGATTACCGTTTGGTTAGATTTTTGGCAATGTTTTATATTGTCTTCTTCAATTATGAATTGTAGTGCTTGAGATAAGGAATTAGGCCTCATAGCCCTAATAATAGGACCCAAAGGATCTCTCAAACCGGCTAAAAAGGTTTTTAAAGCTTGTTTTTGGAAAAAATCTCTTTTACTTGCTCTAAATCCAACTTCACATTTCAAATCAATTTAATTACGAATTGTATTTAATAATGTAATTACTTTTCCATAGAAGTCATGAGGAGATTCTCCGAAGTTTTGCCTCAGATTAACTAGATCCTGATTAAGACAATTCTCATCTCGTTGATCACCGAAATGTAATAAAAGTTAATTTTTTATGTCGTTCCAATTACAGGTAGCTCCATGAATTGCGACAACTTCTTCCGCTTTGCCGTGAAGCTTATTCAAAATACCATTCAATATCAACACATTTTGGAAGTTATTTTGATTTTCAACATCAAAATAGTGATTCAAAATTGCTTCCGAAGCTTGAATGAACCTATGTAATTTATTCGGATTCCCATCGAAATCGGGAATGATGCTTAAATTTTTGATATCAAAGTTTTCAGGTACGTTAGGCATATTCAAAGTTGTATTATTACTATTAAGTGAAAGATTATTAAATAATTCTAACAAATCTATCTCTAATTCAGAATTGGTTTCCGCTACAGAATCAATACTAGGATTATAGGAGTCTGACATCAACGATTAAAAATACGCTCACCAGCTTGTTATGATTATCCACAACTGCATTATCTTCTTCCTCCTAGATGGATTTTTGATTGTAACTGCTGTGGGTAGGTTCTCGTTTCACCAAAAAGAGGGTAGAAGTCTAAAGTTTTTCACAATGAAAACTCCGTGAAACTCCGTCGACTGCGCCAGTTATATTTATTAAGGCAGGAAAAACGTTTTTTAAAAAAGCTATATTTCATACAATACGTATATACAGTGAAAGTTATGTCAGAACTGATTCAATGATGATAAAATTACAATTTATAACCTCGGTACACTTTCTTAGTGGAAAATGAGACGATGCTGAGATTGCACTTCCTGCGATCTTCCAACGAAGTTCATCGTTCTTGGATATATAACTCGCGCCAGAAGTCACCGGCGCCACTAAATCATTGCATGTGTAAACCTACTATTACAGTAGGTTTACACATGCAATGATTTACTGGCGCCGGTGACTTCTGGCGCGCCAGTAACTTTAAAATGCATATGTAAATACTTACTGGCGTGCAAACGTTATCCAGGCATGCATGGATTAAAAATTTTGGTCGTTTCCAAAATTTATAGTAAGTTTACACATGCATGGATTTACCGGCGCCAGTCTTAACGCCAGTTCAACTTTCACGCCAGTAAGCGTTTACACTGTTTCCAGTGTTTTGCACGCCAGTTGCTAGTATCGATACTCTCGTTATAGTAGGTGCCTACATCATGTCACGAAAGGAGCTTGTAAAAAATTGTCGAAAAATTGCAAAATCGATAATTGATAGTAGGTATGATTGAAGATTTAGAACGGAAGAAACGACATAAAAGAAAAGGTCGCTTATGGGTGCGCAAATTGGATTTCCTAGAGACCAATTATGGTTGCTTCAAATTCTCTTTTAAAAGAACTTTCAATGGAAGACCCCCAAAGCTTTCGAAATCATTTAAGAATGAAACAAGAAGGATTTAATTTTCTTTTACAACGTTGATTGTGTTTCAATTTCTGTAGACTGTGTCTCTCTAATTTGTACTACTTGATGCAAAATTCTATTAGCTGTTTTAAACCATGGTAACTTTGGTGTGTATAGCTCATCAGTAACTGCGCCAGATTTTTTTTTCTCTATTTTCCCAATTCTGGCGTATAAGTATTCCTTATACTACGTATTTTGGCTTTAACTTCCGATGCACCAAATCCTTCAATATTCATTAATGGTGCTATCTGTAAATAGCCATTTTCCCTAGCATCTTAATTTTTTTACATTCCAGAATGCATGTCCCACAAACAAGGAACTTGTTCATACAATTCTAAAAACTGTATTATGGTTTCTGATTTCCATTTCTTCTCTCTTTTGTTCATCGTTAAAATACAAAACTCACAAAAGAACCAAAGTAAACTATTAAACCTAACCTTAAAAGTGATTTGCCGCTGCGTAAACAATATTCATTGGCGTGCACAGAATGTGTTTACATTTGCAAGTTGTAATTTCACTAGCGCAAGGAAAGATACTGGCGCATCAATTTTGGAAGCGACCAAAATTTTCAATCCATGCATGCCTAGATAACGTTTGCACGCCAGTGAGTGTTTACATATGCATTTTAAAGTTACTGGCGCGCCAGAAGTCACCGGCGCCAGTAAATCATTGCATGTGTAAACCTACTATTATGCTCCAGTATCTTTTCTTGCGCCAGTGAAATTACAACTTGCAAATGTAAACATATTCCGTGCACGCCAATGAATATTGTTTATGCAGTGGCAAATCACTTTTAAGGTTAGGGGCACAGTTTAATAGTTTACTTTGGTTCTTTTGTGATTTTGTGTTTTAACGATGAACAAAAAAGAAAAGAAATGGAAATCAGAAACCATAATACAGTTTTTAGAATCGTATGAACAAGTTCCTGGTTTGTGGGACGGTTTGTGGGGCATTCTGGAATGTACAAAAATAAAGATGCTAGGAAAAATGGCTATTTACAGATTGCACGATTAATGAATATTGAAGGATTTGGTGCATCGGAATTTAAAGCCAAAATACGTAGTATATAAGGAATACTTACACGTCAGAATTGGGAAAAATAGAGAAAAGCAAAAAATCTGGCGCAAATACTGATTAGCTATAAACACCAAAGTTACCATGGTTTAAAACAGCTTACCTTAATATATTCTTCCAACGCAATATAAATAGCTTCACAGACTTTTGGCCGAAACTTCGATGTGATACATTTTGGGACACTATATAAATATTGCAAGGAAGCAAAGGAGTCACCACTGGCTAAATACCTTAGAGTGATTTGAAGTTTAAGTCTAGCACACAAAGCATTTCTCATATGGTTGTCTTTTTTCTCAATTAGTGGTGTGACACGTTGTAAAAAAAAATTAAATCCTTCTTCTGTCATTCTTATATGATTTCGAAAGCTTTCCGGATCTTCCATAGAAAGTTCTTTTAAAAGAGAATTTGAAGCACCCATCATTGGTCTCCGGGAAATCCAATTGCGCACCCATAAGCGACCTTTTCTTTTATGTCGTTTCTTCCGTTCTAAATCTATCAATTATCGATTTTGCAATTTTTCGACAATTTTTTACAAGCTCCTTTCGTGACATGATGTAGGTACCTACTATAACGAGAGTATCGATAGTAGCAACTGGCGTGCAAAACACTGAAAACCGTGTAAACGCTTACTGGCGTGAAAGTTGAACTGGCGTTAAGCCTGGCGCCGGTAAATCCATGCATGTGTAAACTTACTATTACTCAGGCAAATTTTTAAGTAGCATCCAGTGGCGTGCTCGCATTTTCAGCAGGATTTTTAATTACGAGGTTATGACCGAAAATTATGTTTTTTTCAAATGGTAACATTATAGATTTCTGTGCAACATTTTGAAAGCTAAATTTTTACTTATTTCAAAATTATATAACATCATATGGTTTGTATTAATATAAATAGTAGAAAATGGTCGAGAAAACCTTTTTTCTCAATATTTCTATGGTTTTAATCTTTGACGAGCACAGAAAAATAGACCTTCCGGCAATGTCATTCTTTCTTTGCTTTTTACCAATTTTCACAGAATTTGAATCTAGGCATATTTCATAAATTTTTATAATAATGAAAGGACTAATACAAGAAGACTGTGGTAATCATACGATTATATATTTTTCCATGCTCATCAAAAGTTGACACCATAGAAATATTGAGAAAGGAGGTTTTTAATGATTTTCTATTATTTATATTGATACAAACCATATGATGTAATAAATTTTTGAAATCAATAAAAATTAAGCTTTCAAAAAATCGCACAGAAATCTAGTGTTCCCATTGAAAAAATATAACTTTGGTTCAAAGCTTTGTTATAAAAATTCCTGCTAAAAGGCCGAGCACGCCACTGGTTTCTGCATAAAAAAGTGTCTGTATAATATTTTGATTTCAGAGCTCTATCATCAGTACTAGGGAAGATATAAATTTATTTCGATATCGGGATTTGTCCAAGTTTCGCTTATAACTCGAAAACAAAAGAAAGTGGCCACACAAATGACTACTACTCTTATAAGTTTCTCAGAAAAAGAGAACGAGAATAGGGTATAAGATTTTGTCAGTCTTCTTTGGTTAAAAAGCTGAAGTGCTAAAACATCGAAATTTGCCCACCCTCTACATATTCATTATGTGAATTGATTTCCAAAAAAAGAGCAACCTTCATTTTGCCTAAGATTTGATAATTTTGAGAGAGTTCATCTTTCAATAATACATTTTTCAAATACATATAATTTGTTGAATGTTTATGATTCAGAATGAGGAATAACCGAATAGAGGGTGTTTATTATTCAGATTCTTGGCAGGTGACATTGAAAATTATAACTGAATGAATTGAAAACAGCACTGTATTCTCAAAAAGGAAACTGAAATATGATTTCGTTCGTTAGTTTCTCTTTTGAAATAAGTGTGCAATGCAAAGTGAAAATTGAATTTGATTGAAAATTATTTGTTACCTTCAATTCTGAAAACAAACATTTTTCAACTGACCCAGAAGTGTTGATTTCGATATTCGAAAAATAATCTCAATATTTTGAGTTCTGTCCTGATAATCTGTAGATTTCTTTGGCATCCCGAAGGGCTATCGGGAGTAAACGTGACCACAAAATTCCATCAAATCGTACCACTCGTTCTCAAGTTATGTATGTATACAAAAGAAACAACTTTTCCTAGACCTAAATGAGCATCATTCACCATGGCCAACAGCTCGTGAAACACCTTGTAGACACTAGAAGAGAAAAACTTTAAAAAGAATTCTAATTTCAACACTCTGTATCTCTAAAACGAATCGTTTGCGGTCCTATGTCTATGAGACTTTTTTTCCTAAAACTACTCCTCATTCCGTTTATATCCGCATAGTTTTTCATGGAACTGCTCAACATGATTTCGAACATCCCGACAACTAGGGATGAATATTAGAAAAGAATTCTTGAGAAGCTGATTATCTCGAAAACTATTCATATTTTATAGGTGCAAGGACGCAGTGAGTCAACCTAATTTTTCAAGAAACTGAGAAAGCAATATAGGTTTCCTTTTGAAAAACCAAGTTAGTACTTGCTCAGAAAAAATGAAAAACCTTATATAGTCATTCATATATGAATAACAAAACTATTTTTGAAAATCAGATTTCTATGAACTTTTTCGTCAGGGATATGAGCACCATGCAACCTGCCAAGAAGGCAGGGTTATTCAGCTGTTAGCTGAATAACCCTGCCTTCTTGGATCTGAACTCTCATATATTGAAAATTTATCATTTTACACATTTACAAATTCCTTCATTATATGGAAACAGAAAATACATATCTGCCATAATACCTAAATAGCACCCTTAATTCAAACTTCACAAATAAGTACAACACTATTTCGATTTTTATTAAGGTTATGTTCATA
This sequence comes from Coccinella septempunctata, assembly GCF_907165205.1. Classification (NCBI taxonomy): domain Eukaryota; kingdom Metazoa; phylum Arthropoda; class Insecta; order Coleoptera; family Coccinellidae; genus Coccinella; species Coccinella septempunctata. The sequence goes on from NC_058195.1 coordinate 27,659,768, forward strand.
AACGAAGGGAAGTGAGTGTGTATGTGACCCGACAAATACGTGGTGCGCATATCCAAGAAAGTAAGTCAGTGGGTAGGTGACCAAATTAACACAGTGCGCATATCCAAGGAAGTGGGAAGAAGATAATGACCATATCACTCGAGTAAGCCCATGAAACAGTTACTCGCAGAGACAACCGAGACGGTCAACTCCAGGCCAAAATTTGTCCGAAGTTAAGAATGATGCTGCATCTCTCTCTGTTCTGTGTGACTTGTATAAGTCTATCCTTTTTAACCATCTCCTACAGTAATTTCCAGAGGGCGCTACCAACGCTTTTTGGATAATTTGAAATGTCTATGTACAGAATGATAAAGAAGAAGAAAAATTTATGGAAGAAGCGGAATGGCGCATGACTCTGTTTATCCTATCTCTAAGAATCATTTTGAATTTCCTTAGAGAACGCCTCGTGCAAGTGATTTAATTTAGATTTTAATTTTTATTATGGCCGAAAGAAAGTGTTTAATATGTGGGGCTTCTGAGTCAGAAGTCCAGAGATTATTTTGTTTTCCATACAACCCTGCAAGGTACGTAAAATTGTTTATTTAAACCTAAGATCATTTGAGTAAATGTATATTTTCTTTCACAGGAATGAGTTGTGGATGCAAACTCTGGGTTTTAAAGCATGTGCTGTAAGAAAGCATCACAGAATTTGCAACAACCATTTCAGAAGGGAAGCTTTCACCGATTCAAGTTTGCAGAAACTGAATAGAAATGCTCTTCCCATGCCTTGGGTAATCTCTTCTTCTGCAGGTAATTAATTTTGTTTCTAAAATTACTAATTTCGTCCAACGTTGCATATTATCATATTCATATATTACAATGCTAACTCTTATTTCGATGTTTCAGCAAATACATTGGAAAGCATGCCTTCCCTTATTAATGAGGAACATGCTGGTACATCAGGTATATCCACATTCCCAGCGTCAGGTATTTTATTCATTCCTATAAATATCAATTTAGTTCATATGGTTGCATGTTATCTTTGATGCTATAATTAAATGTGTAAATCCCTAATCAAATACAATTCTTATTGTTTTTCAATTAGTTCTAGCTGATGAGGTAGAACCTAACACTGATGAGGAACATGCTGCTGTATCAAGTACTTCCACATTCCCATCATCAGGTATTATATTCATTTCCATAAAATATTAATTTAGTTTATATGGTTCCATGTTTTCTACAATTCCATCAAATGTATGATTCTCTTATAAACTACAACTTCAATGATCTTTTAATTAGTTCCAGCTAATGAGGGAAAAGCTTCTGTAACTGAAGAGATACATGCAGGTACATCAATTTCATTATCAGGTATGGTTTTTGCTTCCAATGAAAATCTTAAAACTTTTATTCATTTTGTATGTAAGAATTGTCATTAGACAATTTCTGACTTATTATCATCACTGATCATTATTACATATCAAGTATTGAGGTGTGTCAGCAAACTTTTTCTATTATGAATAAATGTAAAAATCATTTGTCTATTTTCAGATCTCAATGATCCGACTCCGAGTACTCCGGCATTGCCACAGTCTCCAATGTGGAGGAGATCCCGTGAATTTAGAAATATCGACAATTCCCATCTTTCAAATTCGACACCAAGAAAGAAGAAATTGGTCGATATACTACGGAGAAAGGAGGATCAACTGCGGAAGGTGAAGGCATTGTGCAGAAAAAGGAGTGCTGCTGTCAGTGATATCCTTGACATTTCGAATGAAAGGGTTGTGAAGAATATTTTTAAGGATGTGCCATCACTGACAGCCAATTTGATGGTGTCTCAAATCAGAAACTATAAAGTGAAAAATGTTAAAGGAAGAAAATGGTCGCTGGAGGACAAAATATTGGCACTATCTCTCTTCAAGAGGAGTCCACGTTGCTACAATCTCCTCCGAAAATTTGCATCCCTACCATGCAAAAATACCATTCTTAATTTGCTGAAGAAGGTTCCTTTCAAAGTTGGCATAAACCAAAATATTTTTGACCAAATTGATCAAAATCTTCCCCAAGGTAAAGAAAGATGCTGTGTCCTTCTTTTTGATGAGATGGACATTAAAGAAGCTGTCCAGTACGATAGTGGGGAAGATAAAATTCTTGGTTTTGAAGATTTTGGAGGATTCAGCTTCAGTAAATTAATATGCGATACGCTGCCGTGAACACACGCGTGTAGTTGTGCACCTCGAGATACGGCTAGTGAATTATTATTCAAATACCACCTATTTTTTCGTTCACGTTTTCCAAGTTCCAAGTGAGAAGTAGCGACATGACTACTAGACAAAAATCCGAATTTGAAAAATCCTTAATTGAGGCCTTAAAGTCTGATAAGTGTGATTAAAGAAATTTCTAATGCTATCATCAACACCATCAGCAGAAGATTCGCTGAAAAATTCAAAGATTATGAGGCCAAAATAGCGACATTAGAAGCAGAGATTCAATCATTGAAGTCTAATACTGATAAAATCGAGACCAACTTCACCGATGACACACGAAAGAAATTGCAGCAAAAAGTGGATTTTCTCGAGCAGAGGGCAAAAAATAACAACATCCGTCTTATCGGCATCAGGGAATCCCAAGATGAAAATGTGTTGACCCAGGTTAAGAAATTGTTTAAAGATAAACTTAACATAACGGTCGCCGATGAAATCACATCTGTATACAGATCTGGTGCTGCTAATAAAAACCATCCCCGGCATCTCATTGTTGTCTTCAGAAATTCGGAATATAAGAATGTTATATTTAAAAATAAGAAACTTCTCAAAGGTTCGAACATAGTCATGAAGGAGGACCTAACTCATGACAGATGGAAACTTGTTAGAGAATCATCGGAAAAATATGGATTCAAGAATGTTTGGACGTTTAATGGAGCTGTTTTCGTGAAATCGGAAACAGGTGTAAAAAAACTGATTTCTGGTGTGTAATTATTTAGTATACCTAATTGTGTTTTTAGTTTCGCCGGCTGTATCTTTTTTGCGCTCTGGTGTGTTTTTTAAGGTATGCTTTTGTTGGGTCATTTGAATGTACAATCCTTAGTTCCTAAGCTTAATGATTTGAAAGTGTTTATTGAGCAAAGTAAATTTGACATACTTGCATTGTCCGAGACTTGGTTAAATGACTCAGTTGACTCGGATAATTTGAAGATTAATAATTTTAATCTTGTCAGAGTAGACAGAAATACTGGTGCGAGGGGTGGGGGGGTAGCGTTGTATGTTCACAACAGAATTCGATTTGAGGTGATTGATGTTCCCAACAATTCTAATATAGAACAATTATTTGTTAGAGTTCAATATAGGGGAATTTCCTTCGTAACTGCCGTTGTCTATAAACCACCTCACTTGTCATATAAACTTTTCATTGATTCTCTGGAAACTGGTTTCACTCATGCGTTATCTTATTGTGAGGATGTTATCTGTGTTGGCGATGTTAATGTTAATTTTCTAGATAGCAATTTACCTTCAGTAAAGTATTTCAATTCTATGCTTTCCTCTATTGGTATGCATCAGCTCATTCGGGAGCCAACTCACATTACCCCAACTTCAGAATCTCTCATCGATGTGATAATTAGCAATGAAAACGGTATTGTTGGCTCGGCCTTCTTGTGTCCATCTAGTTTTTCTTTGCATGAATGTGTAGCGTGTAAAGTGGGGGTGGAAAAGCCGAAGATTGAACCGCGGATTTTGACAGTCCGGGATTGTAGAGGTTTCGATGAACAATTGCTTTTTCAGGACATCACCAGTTCGGATTTTTCGAGAATATTTTACATGAATGATGTTGATGAGAAGGTGAAATTTTTTTCTGATACTTTATCGGATTTATTTGATAAACATTTTCCTACTAGAACTATAAGAATCTCGAAAAAGAATGCGCCGTGGATGACAGACAGAATAAGGAAATTAATGAAGGAGAGAGACAGGGCTAAAGCACGACATAAAAAAAACAGAACTGAGGCTTTGTGGGGAGAATACAAGCGTTTGCGTAACACAGTAAATCAAGCTATAACTAGTGAAAAGCGATTATATTTTCATTACATCACCATGAACACTTCAAGTAGGGAGCAATGGAAAGAACTCAAATCATTGGGAATATCGAACAAATCACGGTCAGATCTAAGTTTCGATGATCCTAATGCAATAAATAATTATTTTCTGAGAAAAACATCGCAAAATTCAGATAGTTCGGTAATTGACTACTATAGAGACAACTCCATTTGCTCCGAACAGTTTAGTTTTCGACTTGTTGATGAAAACACTGTCCTGAAATTCTTGAAGAAACTAAAAAATAGTGCTCCTGGTTGCGATAACCTTTCGGTATCTTTCATCAAGATATGTTGTCCTCTTATCCTTCCATATATTGTTAACATCTTCAATTCCATTCTGCTCAGTTCCAAGTTCCCTACTTCCTGGAAGCACGCTGAAATTACGCCTATTCCTAAAAACAAAAATCCTCAAGAGTTCTCGGATCTGAGACCTATCAGCATTCTATCGGGTTTATCCAAACTTTTGGAAAAAATAATGGCTGACCAACTTTCCGAATATCTGGAGAATAACTTGATTTTACCTGGAATTCAGTCAGGCTTTCGTTCCGGATACAATTCTACTAGTGCACTGCTGAAGGTAACTGATGATATTTTGCGCTCACTTGATGATTCCAAATGTGTTGCCTTGTTTCTACTTGACTTCAGCAGAGCTTTCGATACGGTTAAGCATGATATTCTCCTAGCTATTTTAAAATCTTGTGGAGTCTGCGAGGATGCGCTACAGCTCTTTCGGTCATATCTCACGGGACGTTCGCAAAGTGTAAAGTTGGGTGAAAAAGTCTCTCGTGCAAAAAATGTTGTAGATGGTGTCCCGCAAGGCTCGGTCCTTGGTCCACTCCTCTTTTTAGTTTACACCAGTCAGTTCGTAAAGTTCATTCGATATTGTAACGTCCATATGTATGCAGATGACTTCCAGCTTTACTACGATTTTACAGTGAGTGACCTAAATAATGCTGCATTGAGAATGAATGATGATCTTAAACAACTAGCGGACATAGCAGCAAAACATTCACTGAATCTGAACCCAAAAAAGTCGTTTGCTCTAGTATTCGGTTCCAATAAAAACAAAGCAATTGTTAGGGATAAGTTCAAGCCAACAATAAATAATGAGGCTATTCAATTTGCTAATAGCGCAAGGGACTTGGGTTTGGTTTTGGACGATTCTTTAAGATTTCGTGAACATGTGGTGAGCGTAGTTCGTAAAGCGTATGGAGCATTGAGACTGCTGTATCCACATAGATCGTACCTGCCCATTCATACAAAAAAGGTTCTGTGTGAGACTTTCGTCTTGTCACAGTTTAATTATTGTTCTCCTGTGTTTAGTTTCTGTCTTGATCAGGAAACGCTGGGCAGGATCCAGCGTGTACAAAACTGTTGCATCCGGTTCATCTACGGAATTAGGAAGTATGATCATGTGTCACATAAGTTGGTGGAATTGAGTTGGCTTCCAATGAAGATTTGTTTTGAACTTCACGCTCTCTGTACATTTCATAACATCATTTTGACGAGAAGCCCACCTTATCTCTACAATAAACTGGTGTACAGAACTGATGTTCATAATATCAACGTTCGTCGTAGAAATATATTATCATGTCCTCATCACAGAACATCTACTTTTGAAAGAAGTTTCAGTTACAATATTTACAGGCTGTACAACAGTATTCCTAGTGAATTCAAGCTTTTAAATCGAGCTGGGTTCAAGAAGAGAATTAAGGCTTATCTCCTCGATCCCTCTTCGACATGATTTCTTGATTTTCTCCGTGAAGTATGTTTACTGACATTCTCATATTTTTGTCTTTTTTTTCTCTTCTTTCTTTGATTTATATACATTGTTTGCTCATTTTTTTTGTTTTTTTTTTTATTTAGGTATATTCAAATGTATTTTTTCGTAAACTACAAGGGTTAAGTGGTAGAGCACCTTTGGGTGAACTTCCCCTTGGGATTTCTGGTGAAATAAAGACATTTATTATTATTATTATTATTATTATTAAAAGGCTTGCCACCAAAGCATTGGTATTTATGCTGGTAGGGTTGGGCAAAAATTGGAAGCAACCAGTGGCATTTTTTTTCAGCCACAGGGGTTGTAATGCTGCAGAGTTGAAAGATTGTCTCTTAACAGTCCTCTCTGCAGCAAAGCACATGGCCAAAGTGGATGTTGTTGCTACAATCTGCGATATGGGTCCCAGCAATGTGAGGTGCGTGAAAGAACTTGGTGCTACCATGGAGACACCTTTTTTCTTCTTTGAAGAAAAAAAAGTTTTTTGCATGTTCGACCCACTACATCTGTTAAAATGCTCATATTCTCTGTTTCGTAAGCATAATGTCCAAATTCCGCTGAAAATTGGTGAAACCACAGTTACCAAAATAGCGAAATTTGAACATGTGGTTAAAGCTTACGAAATAGACAAATCCAAAAATATGGTGCTCAGAAGTCTTTGCAAAATCAAGGAGATTTACTTGAAACCCATATTGCAGTATGCAATGAAAGTGAATGTAGCTGCAAAAGTACTGAGTCGTACAGTTGCAGCTTACGTATTCACTTTGGTCAGTGGAGGTAATATATATTTCATCAACCTAACTTAACCAACTCTAATAATCTTTTCTTAATCTTTCAGGGCAACTGGACTCGGAAGCTGTCGCTACGGCAAACTTCATCACGGAAGTGGACATGCTGTTCGACAGCTTCAATGGGAAAGCGGCTGTAGGTCCTTTTGGAAAGGAGCTGAGGGGACCTTTGAAGCTAGGCTCCCCTCACATAAAATTTTGGAAGGAGGAACATGAGAAGGTGCAAAATTGGCAGTTCATGAGGTATACAAAAAATGGCAGAATCCGAAAATCTATGCCACCTTCCCAAACAGGTTGGCTCCAATCTATAAATGCGATTCGAATGATCTGGAAATAATTAAGGAACAATGGTTTCATTTCCCTGAGGACCAGATCTTTGAATCAAGATCCATTGGAGAACCTGTTTGGGCAAATAAGGTATGGTTGCGGATCCAATGACAATCCTACAGTGCAGCAATTCATTGGGACCCTGAAAACACAACTCCTCAATGGTTTGGTTAATCAAAGCTTTCAAGGGAGAAATTGTGAGGATGACGAAAATACACTTTTGTGTAATTTGAAATCATTCCTCAATATTTCCCTTGAGAGGGAGGAGATGGAAGTTCCAGAAGATGCTTCTTTGACCGATCAAATACCTCAGTTCCAGACGTCACCTGAGGAACTGTCGGTTAATATATCGAGAGAAGTTTCTTCTGGAAACCCTGGTGTTTTTTCGGTAGCATATGTGGCAGGAGCTATTGTGAAGACCCTCAAAAAACACATATGCTGTGCCTTATGCGATAATATGATCAGTTCATCCAGTTCAGAACCTCAAAATTTATTCATAGCGAATAAAGAATGGTCGGATGAAAGATCAGTCCTAATGTACCCAAGTGAAAGGTACTTTGTTGCTGTAGGATGTGGATTTAACAGGTTGGAGGAATTTTTAGATAACTCCCCATCCCATCCTAAAGTAGCAGCAACCGCACTTGGGGTACTTAGATCTGACATAAATTTTGAGGATCTAGGATGTCCCGATCATAAAAATCGCATAAGGGACATCACGACTGCTGCAATATGCAGGATTGGCATTCCTTGGTGGTGCAAAAGGAAGTGCGAAGAAGTAAAGTCAGATGCCAAAAAAAAGGCCTATGAAAAAAAAATTAAAAAATTGCGTCATTCCTGATTTAATTTATTTTTTTACTTCTCTTCGACCAGCTTTTGCATCATCACCCATTTCGATCGCCATTCTTGTCTACCTTTATGACCTTCATGGCTCTAATTTTCATGTCTTTCAAAAATTTCAAAGTTTAATGGATTTTATATGTTCTAATCTTCAATTTCTATGTACCAATTGTAATAAATTCTTGGATTCACCAGCTATATATATATGTGTGTATGTCAATAAACATATTCTGCTGCAATATGTGGGATTGGCATTCCTTGGTGTTGCAAAAGGAAGTGCGAAGAAGTGAAGTCAGATGCAAAAAAAATGCTTCATTCCTGATTTAATTTATTAATCATTCTTGTCTACCTTTATGACCTTCATGGCTCTAATTTTCATGGTTTTCAAAAATTTCAAAGTTTAATGAATTTTATATGTTCTAATCTTCAATTTTTATGCACCAATTGTAATAAATTCTTGGATTTACTAGTTGTATATGTATGTACCAATATGTGTGTGTATGCCAATAAACATATTCTTGTGAATACAGAGTTTTGTTATTCCTAAAAATGTCAAAAATGATTAACTTTGCACATGAAGAAAAACTTTCATTTTTGTTATTCAAGATATTTTCGTCGATATTATATGTGTCTTGAATATCAAAAATGAGAGCTTTTTCCTCATGTTCGCAAAAATCGAAATATTTAACTGCGATATGGACTAATGGAGATTCAAATTTCCCGCCATTTCTTCCGCCGCCTATTCCAGCGCCACCTATATATTCCCAAAGCCAATGTTAGAAAGAGATGGAAGATAAAATCGGACATAGATTTAGTTCCTAGTTGACCGTCTCGGTTGTCTCTGGTTACTCGAGTTTCATTTGGCTTGCATTCAGCGAACAAATAAATTCCTTTGAATCTGGTAGTAAGCCTATATTTACTTACCTTTCAATTAAGTGTTATAATTTCGATAATTTCCTTACGACTGGACAGAATTCTAATTCAAAAAATCCCAAATCACGAGAATTTAGCTAATATTTACTTCTCATGGATGCAAATGATGACGTATTCAATTATGTATGCACTATTATGAAATCTTCATGAAGTACGCATATTTCCTTGAAATTATCCACACTCAGGATTTCGAACATATTTTGTTTTTCAAAGAGTTTTCATAAAATAAAAATTCATCGTAACCCAATCAATAGAGTTCTCGCGGTTTTTTCTTAAATAATGCCGAATAATGCCTTCTATATTAGTGTTTTTAAGGAATTATGTTTCATCACATGAATTTGATTCCTTTGTGTGTGTGGTGCATAGAAACTGACTTGCTTTTTGGGTAACCGTTCTCCAAAAATGTGTTGAAAAGCCTCTTCATGGAATCTTTTAAAAATCGTGGGTGACAGATTCCATGAAGAGGCTTTTCAACATATTTTTGGAGAACGGTTACCCAAAAAGCATGATCACGAAGTTAATTTACTCATCGACAGACAAACGAAGTGATGGTATTGTACATTCTGCACCAGAACAAGAAAAAGAAATAGAAAGGGACAAACAAATACAGTTTGGGAGTATAATGAATATCAGTGGTTTGACATACAAGATAAAAAAAATTTTCAGAGAAGAGGAAATCAAAATAGCAATCTATAATCATCAAACAGTAAAAAAACTATACAGCGGGTTGAAGGATCCCACCCCAAAGTTATTACAGTCCAATGTAGTGTACAAGATAGGATGTCAGGATTGTTCACGTGCATACATTGGGCAGACGTCACAGCTATTAAAGAACCGAATAGCTACACATAAAAGTGACACCAATAAAGAAAATAAAAGGTGCGCCTTAACGATTCATGCATTACAGGAGAATCATAGATTTCGTTTTGAAGATGCAGAAGTAATAGATAGACAAGCAAAGTATAATAAAAGGATTATTCTAGAGATGATACACATTAACAAAGAAAAAAATAACGTAGTAAACAAAAAATCAGATACGCAGGGTCTGAGTTCCATGTATACATACCTACTAACCTATCCAAATAAAGAAAGTTTCTACGACGGACCTGCAGATGAATGACAGATCAATGACAGCCAAAACATCAAATTTATGGACCTCATTGAACTGTGTTGTTCTGTGCTCGCATTGTTTCACCGAGTGACTTTGGAACGCATGCCTGTTTATAAATGTCAAATTTATTCTAGAACGTTCTTAATCACGACCAAAGTGAAAAGAAAAATTGTTTTGTCTAATTTAACGTAAATTTGGACATTAATTGTAGCTGATTGTAAATTTTGGCACTCAGAAAATCTTGAGCTACTTGTGATGCCTTTTCCTTTGGAAAATATCAATGACAACAACTTTAGATAAATCACCCAAATCTCTACATTCAGTAAGTCGTGTTTGTGATTGTGATAAGATTTTACTGTGCTGATTGTAATGTTTTGTATCCTTGTAGAAGCCCTGAAGATGGATTAAAATAAATTCGAAAGCTCGGCAAAGAAAACAAGAGTATTATTGGTGAACCTAGGCCGATTCCCTTACAAACTAATCTCTAAAACTGCGACCATTATAGACCTGAATAATATATTATTATATATTATTAATTGATTATGGAACGCCTGTACTTTTTTCAACCGGATGTGGCATTCACTCATGAAATAGAGAAGTTGTGGGAAATCATCATGCTGGATGGTTTATGGAACAAATGGGGAGAGCTCAGTGCAAACGATACTTAGTATTAAACTTAAGTTCATCTGCCCATATATTTAACTCACTTCTTATTTATTTTATACTCACTTAATTATTTCTTCTATATGAGTATTCCATACCTAAACCGCGCTTTAGAATCATGTTTTCAGATCAAATTAGAACATCGAAAAATAACTCTGATTATTCTTATTTTGAAACGATTCTCGGAGCTGTTTTCTGTTATGAACACACTCAAGGTCTGCAAATTACAAATTTTATGGATAGGGGACGATGGGGCAATTGCGGACGCGGGGTAAAAGCGGATACAGGGATATCTACTAGATCCTTCTACATGTGCTCAGTTATCATGACCCAGTGATCTAGTATCAAGTTCAGGCCCCATCCTATAGTATGGGCAGACTGGGCATTTGCCCAGGGCGCCAAATTTCAGTGGGCGCCGAAGTGTAGGAGAGGATGAACACCTCGCAGAAAGAGGTTCTTCTGTTTTACTAGGCTCAAGAATTCGAGAAGATCAACGCTTTCAGGCAGTAAATTGAATTTCGCAATTCTTGAATTGCGAACAAAGTAATCACCTCAGATATGGTGAATAAAAACAATAATAATTATTGTTTGTTTACAAATGTTTCGAAAAAGTATATGAAAGACGTACAAAAATAATTTTGCAACAGAAAAAAATGGACTAATTCTGCATTTTCTGCTAACTACTATTCCTTACACTAAGAATGTTTGTAAAATGCAGTAGTTGGGTACACGAGAAATTTTCAGGTGGACATCGTCCTAAATAGGTTTCATCTGTGCTTTCTGCAATTAATATTAACACCAATTGAGTAAATGCTTGGGTAACCTAGGCTGTTTGCAACTAATCCAACACACGTCCGCTTTTACCCGATGACGCATATATCTCAAAAACTTTTGAACGTAGAAAAAATTTATCACGACAAAATTTGTAGAAAATGTTTTGCTCTACAACTTTTATAATGAATGCGAATATGATTTGAAGCCAGGGGAGGAGATAATTAAAAAAAAACTGATTAACCACATATATCTTAATCTGACACGCTCGAGTATGTTTAATGATCGTTTTTTTTACTATACTGATAGGCCTAGACAATTCCCCCTATATACAGGTCTAATTTTTGGTAGAGGTACTCTACAGGGTCCAAGGTATGTCCCCTCATATTAATCTGACACGCTCGAGTATGAACAATTTTTTTACTATTCTAGTAGTCCTAGACAATTCCCCCCATCTATATACAGGTCTAATTTTTGGTAAAGGTACACTACAGTGTCCAAGGTATGTCCCCTTAATTAATCTGACACGCTCGAGTAAATCCCGAATTTCCCTCTTCCGCTCCCAACTATTATATGAAATTAATTAGATTCAAATTCAATATAACTTTTTCAGTACCTATTATTCATCTTATAATTTGCTAATCTAATCCCTAGTCATTCGGAAATCAAATTGATTATTATTGGACGTGAAATACAGATTTGATATCATTTTATAGAGTTCTACCAATATCTACTATTTCATTCATTTTTCAATTTTAATGCTGATTCGTGTGCCTCGAATATTTAATGACCTACTTCAGCTGTTTATCGCAGAGGAGAATGAATACTGAAAAGATAAACATAATTTACAGTCCATTAGAGATATTTCTATTAAGATTAAGATTAGGAGACTATCACCGATACAAACAATAAATTCGTGAAATATTTATGTATCTTGCGGTCAATAAGTTCTGAACCCCATTTGTGATCAAATTGATTTGTGTGATTGATTAATTGTATGTTGCAATTATAAGCACAGGTGAGATGAATAATCATTTCATTCATTGAAAATCAATATTACAATTTGTTTTCCTTTTAAACCTCCTTTTAAACGAAATAACATTCTGTATCTTTAGCGGTCTCAATGAAGAACTAGTTCAATTTCAGTGTATCTGTTTTTCGCCTATGTATATGTACTGAGTATATTCGGGACTGTCTAATATGAATATATGTATTATGAATTTATAATGAACATAAGGATAACTTTTCCGGGAATGAGTAAATTATGAAATAGACTTAGAACGGTGTAGGTACACATTCATTTGACATTTCGTTGTAATGCATATTGTATAATTAGTGATTGGTCACATAAAAATTCCTCGCTTCTCAGTTGTCTTATACGTTCGAATGTCAGTGCCCCCAGTGCCCGTGTGAGGACTAGATACTTGAACGAAGTTATTTATTTTAATTATGAACTTTCGACAAAATTCAATCTTAATATTTTCAAAGATTATGCTCTGGTTTATGAAGAGTTCGGGAAGCACGGAAATTCTCAAGCTGCAAAGTGTAGAATTAGCAGCCTTTTTATTTGCAATGATACATCAGACGTATAAAATTCAGAAAAACTAAAAAGGAACGCAAAAATTCATGTCTTTGGTTTTCACTATTTTGTAGAAAAATGCTCCAACAGGTGAATTGATGTTTAATTGAACTGAACACAACGTGTGTTCAGACGTACGGGTGATTTTTACTTGCTCCTTGATATTGTGCATAATTTCATTTCAGAAAGTTTGTGAAATTTGTATAGTTGGTTAACATTGTTATTCTGCTCGCCCTGGTGGATCTAGTCGAGTTTTTCTTTTTGCGAATTGGATCAAAATGGTAAATAAATTAAACGGATCTTGCGGGAAAGTAGTGAACCGCCAAAAACCTGGTTTACAATGTGGAAGTTTTTGTACCCGATATTATCATGGGGAATGTGTTGGTATTGTTGGTCAACATTTTGATAATCTTCGTGTCGAGGGAATCTCTTGGACATGCTCACAATGTCGGGGTCGTGCTCGTGTGTTTGCTGTGACTCCGCAACCGAATGTGTTATACCAAAGACTATAGAGTTAGGAAGATGGGAAGCGCCCCTATATCTCTAGTACTAAAAACCAACTACACTTTGGGCCTGTATTTCACATACTGAGAAATTAGATGGCGCTGAAATTGTACTGTCAAACTATTAAATTACAGTTTTTTGTCTTATAATTGAAGGGCGCGAAATTGGAATTTTATTCCTTGTATTGTATTCTAATATACGAGACTAGAAAAAAACATCCTGAGCGACCAGGGCTTTGTTTTGTGATCAGGATGGAGTGATGCCCACGAGCGTCTCGTTTTCGAGAGTCTCGTCTCGTCTCATCTCGAAAACGAGACGAGACCTGAAATTCCATGTACGAGACGAGACGAGACTTTTCTCGGTCTCGTCTCGAGTCTCGTAGTGGTCTCGTAGTCTCGTGAATAATTCGGACGACAGAGGAGTAACTTTTGCTTTCGAATTTGAAAAATTTTGGGTGCAGAAGCTTCATTAACAAGCAAATCGAGATCGGGAATGGTTGATTGAAATTCAAAACCATCAATCGACTGTAGTAGGAATAATTGAAACATTTCACATCCTATAATACGAATATTATGTTCAAATTTCAAATTATGGGAACATAATTGTATCTGTAATTCAAATAAATGATAGATATTGTTATTCTCACCATAGATTAAATAGATGGATCATAAGCTATTTTCCAGACTGTTCATTTTTCAAATTATTCCCACTCCAAAAAACCACCAATGAAATGAATTTTCGCTTGTTTTCCCCTCCAGATCGCTTCTAAAATTTCTAAGACGGCGTGTGTATGTGTAATTGTCAAAACATTATTTCAATCATTCACGTCGTAATATTTTGGAAAATAAGCAGCGATGTGCCGTAAAAGCGTGTGTTTGAAATAAAAGTGCAATTTATACACGAAAGAGGAAAGCGATTTATTTATTCTGGTAAGTTTTTGATATTTTATTCTTGTTTGAGTTCACGACTTTATGAAATCAGGGGAGGGAGTTAGGGGACGCCAGGGTCGAATTATGTTTGAATCACATCTAATGATGGGATTGAAATGTTGAGTTTATACAATCAAATAATTGATTTCAATTTTAGATTTCCCAGAAATGAAACCAGACGACGGCAGTGGAGAGTTGCATTGGGTCTTGAAAATAATTAACACTTCTCTTGTAATTTATACTCCAGACTTTAGTATAATGAGAGTAATCGACTTTTACCGTAAATTTGAAAAAAGATGCCATCCCGAGTGAGGTAAGATAGGTAGTTTACCACTTATTTAACTCGCTTTATTATCTGATTATCACTTTCTTTGGAATTTTGCAAGTGATTTCTGACACTACTTCTGAACTTGAACTTTATAGTAGATTCTCTTCTTCTTATTATATCATGCTTTTTTGTATAAACATTCTTCCTGGTTTCGAGATGAACAGTAGAACGAGATTTTTATTGCTTCAATAATGTTGTAATTATAGCCAATACTGTGCCAAACCTGTTATCAGTACTGGAGTTTTTGAGGACAACATCAAGAAACACAAATGCCAGTTCAGGATTTGCAGAAATGAAAGCTTCTTATAGTTCAAGGATGAAACAAGTGAGGTATACCTCACTTGTTTTAGGTATGTATACATACCTACCCAGGGAGGTATAAAAAATTCCTGCTATGGGAAATAGAACTCGTCTTAGGAATGAAAATCCATAAAAATGAGCTGAGGTCATGTTTGGAACTTTTTGTGAAAATCAAAAAAGTTTCCTTTATTTCTAAAATGTATTTCAATGTAAAAATTATGCTACTACTGTAATTATGATTACAATAATGACCATTCAATTAGAGCTCGGATATTCCCATTATTTTTATGAGTTATTAAATGAAAATGTCTGTTATCAGGATACCTCATATTTCGAAGTAAAACTTTAGTTGAAAAATTGTTGCAGGAAACAAGCGGAGAACAGAAATTAAAAAACAGCTGATTGACATCAAAAAACCGATTTAAGATCACGAGTGAGTCGTCAGTACTTCAAGAAAAAAGTTGCTGCTCTACAAGCAGTTCCTAATTCATTGGAAAGAAAAATTCAAGATGAAAGCTTGGAAAGCCGAGGCAAATACCTAATGAAAAATTTCTTCGAAGACAGCTGCATGCATAAGAAACATAAATTTGGCAATGGCCTCGAACAATTTGCTTAAAAGTTACATTATTATTGAGTTAGAGCTTATAGTTTCGTAAAATAACTCTTGATTATTATGCACTTCAACACCAAAAAGCACTTTCGAAATTTGAAAGGGGAAGCAGGTTGTTGAACTAGGTATTTGAGTTGCTGAAAAACACTGCTCTTTAGTTTATATGCAATATAACCTAATTCAATTTAAAACTGCCCGTAAAAAAAATATTGATGCTTCATCTAGAATTGAGGGATTCTTTTATGAGTTACTGTATACAATAAGAAATCATTTCCTATTTCACAATCATTGGTTCATGTTTACATTATTACATTACTGTTTCATTCCGCAAAATCTGTACGGAAGACTTGTGGATTTCTCCAATGAACAAACTCTTTTAGATTTAGATTCTCATTATACAAATTCCATAAACTTCAGCTGCTTCCACTTCTATTGATTTGAGAATTAATTCAGTTTATACTTAGTGAATAAAATTTCAAATAATCTGTATGTAGGTTAGGGTCATATTGACTATTTGTGTATGGTAACATTGTATTCAAAATAAATTCTTTTTTACATCAGTTGTTTTGGTATTACATATTAGTTCTACATCCCTTTGATTAGTTGTCATAAGAAAAATACTCGAAATCTTTGCATTGAAACATATTTCCATTCGATATAAAATTATTGCCGACTACCTGAAATATTCACAGTGTGACTAGTTCTGAATCCGCCCCTGTCCAGTTCCCCCACCCAAGAAATCCAAATTCATATTTATGGCAGTATTATGTGAACGCGTTTTTGTCGAGATGCTCTATCTCCTGTTTTATTAATCTATGATTCTCACACACTTGACCTTTTCTGTCTCATCATTCCTGATAATGGAAAATGAGCTCAATATAAATTATACTTACCCCAAAATGAAATAATCCGTATCGTTCGAGTTCGAGGCTCGTTCGGGTCGAAAATGTTCCCCTTTCAATTTTAATTTGAAATAGTGAGATATTTATTCGGCATTTTTTGTGAAATTCAGAGAGCTTTTATATTTGCGTAAGGGGGGACCGAATATCCTATTACAGGTTATACGAAATGATTCGCCGAGTTTCTAAGTCATATCATGAATTTTTCCTATTTTTCCCCATACATGTCTTCGGAAGCACGAAAAAAAATTGTTTGTATGGAAAATTTTATCAGAATAAGGAGAGCAGAAATTATTCATTTCATTGCAATAAACTTCTCAAGACGAACGCACTCTTATTAGTTGAAACTTTCAGGGTATGGAAAACACCAGCCGGTGGTCTTTGATATATTTCATAAATATTCCGTTCATTTCTGCTTTTACTCTGAAAAACTGAATGGATCGTAGAGTGATGCAGCTGGTGCCTGTTTTGTAGCAAAACCCTTTGTCGGCCCTCAATAAATTGGTATAATATTACCCTATGGGTTATGGCATGAATGGGGGGACAATTCTCTACTTGTTGACAATTTCCTAGTATATATAGGTACAGTTTCTTATTCTCATTATTTTCCCAAAGAGATGGAAAACTGCAGAAATGATAGTTTTCAACAAGCCTGGAAAAGAACGGAAATTTCCTCAAAATTATAGACCAATCAGCCTACTATCAGCACTTAGGAAAAGTCGTCGAGAGGGTTATCGCCAAAAGGCTGAATGAGGAAACAGAAATGTTGAAGATAATTCCACCCGAACAATTTGGATTTCGACAAGAACATTCGACTGAACTCCAATTGCTACGGCTCATAGAATACGTCACCGAAGGAATGCAGACCAAACAGGCCACAGGATTAGTTCTGATGGATATCGGGAGAGCTTTTGATAGAGTATGGCACGAAGGCCTAATCTACAAGATGAAAAAAGCAGGATATTCGACCAAGCTATGCAAGATTATAAGGAACTATCTGAGGAATAGAAACTTTTATGTGTAGATAGATGGAGCAACCTCTCAAACCAGACAATTGGAAGCGGGAGTGCCTCAAGGATCGGTACTTGGACCTCTGCTTTACGTAATATACGTTTATGATATCCCGAAGAATGCTAGAAATATGCTCACCTTGTACGCAGATGACACAGGAATAGCGTTCAGACATCGACGCCTAGAGATCATACACCGGAGGCTGCAGGAAGCCATAGATGAATTACTCAAATGGTGCATCAAATGGAAAATCCAAATCAATAGAAGAAAGACTCAAGCAATATTACTACAAAAGAGAAGATTGAGGATGGAAGAAAACCTTGAAGTTGATGGAGAAGAGGTTGAATGGAAAAATGAAGCAACATACTTATAGGAGTGACGCTTGACAGAGGACTTACATGGAAAAACCACATCAAATGTGCTGTTGATAAAACAAAAGCCGCAATGAGTAAACTTTATCCACTCATGGGCAGAAGAAGTCATATGAATAAGAACATCAAGTTGACGATGATTAAAACTATTGCGCGACCACAACTCACATATGGATCGGCGGCATGGGGCTTCGCAGCCAAGACCCACATCAAGAGAATACAGGCCACTGAGAATAAACTCCTTAGAATGGCGATGGACGTACCCTGGTTTGTTAGGAACAAACAAATCTACAAGGAGTTGGAATGGGAACCAATTACAGAATTTATGAAGAGAAAGGCGGAAAGGATATTCGACAAAGCCAAACAACATCCAAATCAGGAACTACGAAGATTAGTCGACTACGATCCAACGGAAGAAGCTAGAACGTCAAGAACCTACCACCGAAGACCGAGAGATCAGTTAAGGATTCAAATGTAACCAAAGAAGAGCTTAACCTATAAAAGCTATAGGCAGCATACAACTATCAACACGACTATGATCGTGTGAGAGTCCAGAAACCATAAGAGTCAACTGGTTAATAGGCAAAATGCCCGGAACCTATGAAGAAGCAGTTAAGGGTTTTTAGTGGGTCTCCAGCTCAGAGAGTGAGAATTCCCCTCAGCAGAGGGTGTGTTCGTCTGTTTTGCAGATTTTCCCCCTGCTACACCAAAAAAAAAAAAAAACTCATTATTTTGGACCAAACATTTTTAGTTAACATTCAATGATTATATAAAGGGGAATTCATAACTATTAATAGGACCAATTGTGCCTTGAAATGCTATAAGGTACCCATATATCCTAATAGTTACGAATCATCCTGTATACGGAATATTTAACAGACTCTGTTTCTTTCACGCATTGATGTATTCAAATAGTTGCCTCAAATTTCCCCAATTCATTCAAACAGTTTTATAACCTGACCGATATAAGTGATACGATTTGTGTAAATAACAAAGAGTTTCAAACTAGAATTAATCGAATACAACTGAACCCATAAAAACTCAATGTGTGAAAAGATATATTATAAGATAATTCGAAATTCGATTTTGATATTCAACTTCAGAATATGTCGAATGAGGTCGAAAATCTTCTCCGGGAATCACTCGATTCATTCACCAGATTTAAAAGAATTATAACTATACTTCATTCAAATTTATTTTAGCAGTCGGTTGGGCATGAAATAATTTTCTCAAGTTTTTGTAACTAGAACAAAATTAGGTTGGCACTCATGAAATGTCGTTAATGTCATAACGCCGTTGCCACAACTAATATCAATTTTTATTACGAAAATTCGAAAATGTCGAAAGTGATTGAAAAAAGAAACAGGGTATCAGGAAGTGCTATTTAGAATTCAGGTCCAAATAGTTATACCCTGATATTCTAAAATCCACAATACGTCAGACGGTAGCGAACATATTCAATGTAAGAGAATTTATATAATGTTTCATCTGAATCTAAACGACTTATATTTCAGCTGAATATTTCCACAATCAGAAAGATTGTGAATGAAGAGGATGACAAAGAATTCCCTTCTATTGGAAGATCCAAAAAAGTGGTGGCATTTGAGAATTTTTTATTTGAATGAAGTAATGCGAAAAATTTACTATAGGATTTTCGGTAAATATCATCGGAGAATAAGTTCCCTAAAATGGATTTTTCTATTTTTCATTTGACTTGTCATATACAATGTAAATGTCTCAAGGTACTGATAAATACCTAATTATTATTATTACATCAATGTATTAAGATGAATAGCCACAAATACGCGCAAGTTGCCCTGTTACTTGTTTATTCATGTGAAATTTTTGTTCAACGGTGAAGTTTTGCATCTTAACTTGAAACTGCCTTTAATTCCTTTTACTTCTATATCGATGCAGGATGATTTTTGTTGAGGAATTTAACATTTTGTAATTATCTGTTAATTCCTTCGGGAGATACCCTTTTCCAAAAACTGCATCATATGCATTTCATCTTCGGGTTAATATTTTTGAAATCTACAAATGATGTAAGCCAAAGAAGATAACGAACATTAAATCTCCTCAAGCTAGTGCATTTTATGATATTATACTGATCTCTTGTATTTTCCATGCAGATAACTGGATTTGGTATGCCTTCAAACATTTTGTATAAACTTCAATTATGTTCGTCACATATTTTCCGAAGAGATTCGACATTGTGATAAAATACGTAATAACAGAAACTTTTACGTAGAACGGGCAACAAAGCGTTCATTTAAAACCCAAAAATGTTTTGACAAGGTTTATAACCCCACATTTTCGAACTATACAGAGTGAAATGTGTCAAACTTCCATGGCCAACCGACTGCTAAAATAAAATTGAATGAAGTATAGATATTCGATTTCTGATACTGAACGATAGACGGAAGTTTTTGCCTCATTTACTTCTATAGGTCTTGAAGCAAGTACAACAATCAATAAATAAATTTCATTTAATAATATAATTATACTTCCAAAGACCAATAATTGGAAAGAATTATTCGGTAAATAAACTAGAATATGCGTTGAAATCACTAGATTTAAATCTTTCGCTTTTAAAAAATGTTATCAACGACGAGACCACGAGACTTTTACGAGACTCTCGAACGAGACTCGAGACGAGACGATACTAGGAGCCTACGAGACGAGACTCGAGACGAGACTTTGTGTCTTATCGGCGAGACGAGACGAGACTACAGTAAAGTCTCGTATCGTTGGTCTCGTGAGCATCACTATTTCTCTTACCTACTATAGGTGGTTTCCAGACGTCTAAAGAAAAACGGTTGGAGCATTTCTTCCCTTAGTTACAAAAATCAAAGTTCTCAGGCTCGACTTCTCCGCCCATCAAACTGTTCAGCTTGATTCCGAAGAACAATTTATTCTCATAAATATATGATAAATCTGATAAATTTTCAATAATCTAAGTATGTACGAGGATATATTGAAAAATTATTAGCCTACTATAGAACCAAACAAAATTTCAAAGTGAAAATATTTTATTACTCAACATATTCTCCTCTTAATTAAATTCATTTATCACAGCGAACCTGCAAGGTCTTTATAACTTAAAAAAAAATGTTTCTTCTTGCTCTACAAACCAGGTCTCCACAGCCCAATAAGGGGGGTGTTCTAGTAATTCAAACCCTAAATTACGAATTTTTTGCATGGCAACATGAGATTTGTGTGCCGGGGGATTGTCCTGCAAAAACAAAACACCTTTGGATAGCTTTCCGCGTCTTTTCTCTTTAATTTTTTCCCGTAGAGTAGTCAGTAATGTCGAAAAGTAATCTCCGGTTATTGTTCTACCCTTATCCAAAAAATCAATCATGATTACTCCATGGCAATTCCAAAAAACTGAAGCAAGAACTTTTCCAACAGATTTTTGAACACGAAACTTCTTAGGTCTTGGAGAACCAGAGTGTCGCCATGCCATCGATTGTTGCTTTGTTTTTGGATCGTAGAAATGTACCCAAGTCTCATCCATAGTATCTAACAATTCGGTTAAAGAAGTCTACATTGTTTTCAAATCGAGCACAGATCGAACGCGATACTTATACCCTTGCACGCTTTTGGTCAACATTCAAACATTTGGGGATCCATTTTGCAGCAATTTTTCTTATGTCCAAATTGACGTGAACTATATGATGAACGCGTTAGTATAAAATATTCAGTGCTTCAGATATCCGTTCCATCCCAATGGACGAGTTCAGGAACGTTTGCCAACCTTGTAAATAATAGAATAAGGGGGGACCTTACGGATTTGAGGCGTTCTGTGATGAAACCATAGTCTAATAATGAATAAATTATTAGTCTGTGGATGAAGCCATAAATAAAATGCACGAAACACGAAAAAACGAAAAAAAAAGCCTAAATAATGTCAAAACTCACCATGAAAATTCAATATAAATTTTATTTTATATCATTTGGATTTGAGAGCCGGGGACATTCCTAGGATTGTAAAATGATGAAAGCAACCGAAAGGCACAAATATAATTAAAAAAATACGTTTTCATTGAAAGAGTTTTTTCTATTATTTACAAGGTTGGCAAACGTTCCTGAACTCGTCCATTCAACGATCTGATAAAATCATGTCATGAACTGCATCGATATTTTCGGGGACTGACACAGAAACTGGCCTTCCCGATCGGTCATCATCTTCAATGGAAAATTTACCTCTTTTGAAGCTTACCTACAGTCCAATTTTTCACGGTCACATACGAAGGACAGATCACCAAAGGTATTACGCATATCTTTTTATTTATTTATTTATTTGTTCATACGGACATGCCATTTTACATTATAATGAGAAAAAACATAATTCAAAGCATGATATCAAAAATAAACATAAATTTCTTAGAACTCCAGTGAAGGAGTTCTCATCTATTAATCAAATCTTGAGATTCGAAATATCGCTTTAGTGCAAAGATTGATGCAGAGAATATATCCAAGTCACAACCATTCGTTGAACGTAGTGCTCTATCGACTGGGCCGTTCATTGTGTAGTTGGTAGGATTGAACCTCACGTGAAACGTTTCTCTGGATCTCAATGGTGCTGGCTTACAATTTAGTCCTATTCGATGCAATAGGTATTCACTATCGACAAAATTGTTCAGGAGTTTGTACACAAACATTATGTCAAAGTTTTCTCGTCTCATTTCAAGTGATCTTAAATTCAGTTTCTTTTGGACAATTTCATAATTCTCCGTTATCAACGGGAGATCCAGCTTGAAGGTTATCCATTTCAGAAATTTTCTCTGAACCCGTTCTATATTCTTTTTATGTACGGTATTGTAACGGTTTTATTTCCGTATTTAAATAAATTTTTCAAATAACGAGACTGCTGGATGTATTAATTTAATTTATTATGGAACACAACTAGGTAACTTTATTACAGGCAGGTTCAACAATGACTGAACGTTGACTTCGATACAGAACAATCACATACATACAACATGTGTATAACAAGAAGTTTTATACTATAATCAAATGGCCTCAGCCTTAACAATATCCTTACATCCCTCCTTTTCAGTTCAAAAATATTAAATTCCTAAAATTAACAACACAAATTAATATCAACTACTAACAATTGAAAAAATTAACCAAAATTTTACAAATCAAATATCTAAACCTAATTTGGAAATCTATCTGGTTTTCTCAACAAATTTCTATCCCTCAAACAATAAGGTGAAACTTTATTACAATCAGTATTTGCATAATTATTACAGTCACTATTGTTTTCATCAGAGTCAGAATCACTTGAAATATTTCGATATATAAAGTGTTCCCTATTCCTTCTGAATAATCTATTATTTTCATCTGAAACCAAGAAAGACCTAGGTTCATTACACTTAGAGACAATTCTACCTTTATTCCATGAATTATTCTTTCTAAAAAGATATTTTTATTCTTCTTTTCCTTCAAAGGTCGACTGTTACGATCATAATAAAATTTTTGTTTAGTTTGACGGTTAATGATATTTTGTCGAAAGTTTCTAGAATTAATCAATTTTGGTTTAAGTAAGGAATCTTTTGTTGGAATTGTATCCTTGAGACGTCTACTCAAAAACAACTGTGCAGGCGACAAACCAAGATCGGGTATAGGAGTGTTACGATATTTGAGCAAATATAAATTAATGTTACCATTATCAACACTTGATTTATTTAAAATACCTTTACATATATTTACAGCTTTCTCAGCCATTCCGTTGCTTCTGGGGTAATGTGGACTAGCAAAAATTAGTCTGACATTATAGTCTTCAGCAAACTTTTTAAAAATGAATGAATTAAAGGGATTATTATCAGACATTATTTTGTTTGGAAATCCAAAAATAGCAAACACTTCCATAAGGCAGTTTATTACGTCTCTAATATTTTTCGATTTTATGAATTTAAAGTCAATCCATTTGGAATAGTAATCGATAATCGCAAGGTAAGATTTATTTTTGAAATCGAAAATATCAATGCCTATTTTATCCCAAGGCCTATTTGGTAACTCATGGGGTAACAATGGCTGTTTTGCATTTTTATTTTGGAAATATTTACAAGTTTCACATTTAAGAATATATTCTTGAATTTCTTTTGACATACCCGGCCAAAATAAGCATTCACGAGCTCTAGCTCTACATTTATTAATACCAAGATGACCCTCATGTAGTTTCCTCAACATTTCAGTTCTCATGCATTTAGGTATAATTAATCTATCTCCATAAAATAACAAATCCTCACACTCAGAAATTTGATCTCTAATGCTTTGATAAATTCTCAATTCATCAGGTAATTTTCTATAATTCTTTCATCCATTCCTAAGACGTTGCTTTAATTTAACAAGAGTTTCATCATTATTAGTCGATAACGTTAGTTCAGATAATTTTTTATCAGATATAGGCAATAACTCTTTCAAACTGTGAACATGAATTTCTTCATGATCTCTAAATGTAGGATCTACCAAACTAGCACGAGATAGAGCATCAGCAATGAACATCTGTTTTCCTGGTAAATATTCTACTTTTAAATCATATTTCATTAATCTATATAATAATCTCTGTAACCGAGAAGATACTTTATTAATATCTTTTCTGAAAATATTGACTAGCGGTTTCTGATCAGTATGAATTCTTACTTGCCGACCATATACAAAATAGTTGAACTTTTCAACAGCAAAGACAATAGAACTCAACTCCCGTTCAATATTTGCATATCTCTTTTCTGTATCAGACAAAGTTCTAGAGGCAAATGCCACTGGCTTTCCATCTTGCATAAGGCAAGCACCGAAACCATCCATAGACGCATCACACTGTATGATAACCTCTTTATTGACATCAAAATGTGCCAGAGTTGGAGCTTGTATAATCAAATTTTTAATTTTATCTACTGTTTCCGTGTGTGTTGGTTCCCATTGAAATAAGACATTCTCACATGTAAGCTGTCTCAAGGGCGCTGATACCGCTGATAAATTTGGACAAAACTTTCCTAAATATTTTATAATACCTAAAAATCTGAGCAATTCTTTCTTATTAGTGGGAATTTTCATTTTTTCTATAGCCTCAGTTCGCTGTGGGTCTACCTTAATGCCTTTCTCCGATATGATAAAGCCTAAAATTTTTAACTCTAACTTTTTATACTGAAATTTATCTTTATTGAAAGTTATACCATATTTTTTTGCAATCTCTAAAACTTTATGTAATTTTTCATCATGCTCCTCTTCTGTCGAACCTGAGATAATTAAATCATCTATATATATACCATCATCCAAAACATTACCGAATATTTCAACATTCTTGCGTTGGAAAATTTCCGCGGAAGTATTTATTCCGAAGGGCAAACGAAGAAACCTATATCTACCATATGGAGTAGCAAACGTACACAATTTTGACGATTCTTCATCTAACAGTATTTGGTAAAAAGAATCTCTCAAATCTAATACCGAAAAATATTTCTTATTATTCAAACTAGCCAATATTTGATCGGGAGATGGAATTTGATAATGCTCGCGTTTCAAACATTTATTCAAATCGGATGGATCAAGGCAAATCCTTAAATTTTTGTCTTTCTTTTCTGTGATAACTATATTGTTAACCCAATCAGTTGGCTCGATTTGCCGACATATAACACCGTTTTGTTCTAAATTATCCAATGACTCTTTTAATTTGGGCATCAGTTTTTGTGGAATTCTCCGAGAACTGTGTATAACAGGAATTGCTTTATCATCCAGAATTAATTTGCAAGGTTTTCCAGGAAAACATCCTAAATTATTAAAAACTCCATTATATTCCAATACTATATCATTTTTTGATTTTAAATTAGTCTTTGTTAATGAACTTATATGCTTAATCAAGTTAAAATCTAAGCAAGCCTTCAAACCCAATATTGGTTTATCTGCACCATCAACAATATAAAAAGATAAATCTGATTTTCTGTCTCTAACGATACAACTCAACCTTACCAATCCTCTTACTTGCACCATTTTTCTTCCAAATGCCATCAAGTTAACGTTAGCAGGGGCAATTCCATCCAGTGAGCCAATTTTTGTACAGTAGACCTTCGTGGGAAGTACATTACACTCTGCTCCAGTATCCAACTTAAAACATACAATTGCATTATTAATCATTATATTTTCAGCTAACATTTCTTCATTAGAAGAACCGCTTAATTTGGATTTCAACTGATTAATATGTATTGTATCAATAAACAAATTGTCAACCTCTTCACATAATGAAATAGTTTCCACTGGATATGTTTCTGGTTTCTTTTTTTTTTATTTTTATCATTTGAATTTTTTAATAAGCAACATGCAGAAAAATGATTGTGTTTTTTACAATATGAGCAAGTTTTACCAAAAGCAGGACATTTACGATTGTCATGTTTATATCCACATCTTTGACATTTTATGAATGATTTATTGTAACTATTTCTATTACTTAACTTATTTAATCTCTTCTGAGTAACAGCATCAACGGCATAATCCGGCTTTGGCTGATTACCAGTGATCACACTTGCTTGCTGCCGGCTAATCTCCATGATGTTGCAAATTTCCTCAGTTTTCTTCAGTGACAAGCTCTCATTCTGCAGCAGCTTCTCTCGCAGGTTATCGTCCTTCATTCCCATTATGATCTTGTCCCTGACCATCTCATCTTCATTGGTGTACTCGCAGTTTTTCACCAGAGTTTTTATTTCCGTAATGAAACTCGTTATCGACTGGCCATCCTTCTGAGTGCAGCTCAAAAATTCAAAACGATCGAACACCACATTCTTCTTTGGTTCGCAATACTTCTTGAATGCCGCCTTTACATCCTCCAGTTTTGCAGAAGAAATTTTTAACTTCAAGGTATTAAAAATTTCCAAACCTGCATCTCCGATTAAATTCAGGAATATTGCCACCTTTTTTTTTTCAGAAGCATTCGTATCCACGGCAGCTAACATATATAATTCGAATTTTTGAATCCATGTGGCCCAATTTTGTCCCATGTTTCCCGAAAATTCCATAGCAGGTGGGATTCTGAATCCTTCCATATTTATATAATCTTTGAATAATTATCGGAAAAATCACAACACCTGACACCATGTAACGGTTTTATTTCCGTATTTAAATAAATTTTTCAAATAACGAGAGTGCTGGATGTATTAATTTAATTTATTATGGAACACAACTAGGTAACTTTATTACAGGCAGGTTCAACAATGACTGAACGTTGACTTCGATACAGAACAATCACATACATACAACATGTGTATAACAAGAAGTTTTATACTATAATCAAATGGCCTCAGCCTTAACAATATCCTTACAGTATAAGCCGGCGACCAGACGGTGGTGGAGTATTCAAGAATACTCCTGACGTTGCTGCAGTAAACTGTCTTTAAAGCATCTAAATTGTTGAAATGTTTCATAGTTCTTTTTATGAATCCGAGCATTTTGAACGGTCTGTTCGTTACGTATTGTATTTGATGAATGAAGTTCATTTTAGAATCAAAATAAACCCCAAGATCTCTAACCGTAGACGATTCTCTCAAAGTAATCTGGTCCATTTTGTATTCAAACAGATGTGGTGATTTTAATCTATTGAATCTCACCACTTGACATTTTTCTATGTTGAATTCCATATCATTTGTCGAACTCCACTCTATGATAGCATTCAAATCCAGCTGCAGCAATTCACAATCGTCTAATGATGTTATTTGCCGAAAAAGTTTGAAGTCATCTGCGAAAAGTAGAAACGAACTGAACTTGATTATATATATATATATATATATATATATATATATATATATATATATATATATATATATATATATATATATATATATAATATAGTATAGTATTCGAATATGTCAGAAGATTGGTCGTGACTGATCTTTTCGGAATGAATCCATGCTGCTCCTCTATGAATATATGCTTGAAGCATGGTGAAATTTTGTTTACTAGCAGGGTGTCGAGCAATTTTGGTAGGTATGAGGATTTGCAAATTGGCCTATAATTCTTTACGTTGTTCTTATCACCGGACTTGAATTTCGGGATTATAAAATTAAGTTTCCATTGAGTAGGAAATCGTCCCGAGCGCAGAGATAGGTTGAAGAGGTCACACAATGGAGATGCCAATTCCGCTCGACATCGCTTCAGAAATATGGAAGGAATCTCATCTGGACCTCCGTCATTTTTTTCCGGAAGTGAACAAAGACAGTTGAGAACTTCTTCGACAGAAAGTACACAATTATTTAAGTGGACGTATTTGTCATATTGTACATCAATATCTCTGGGATTGGCTGGTTTATAAACCTTCGCAAAATTTCTCCGAAATAATTCGGCTATGTCTCGTGTATTACTGCATTTTTCTTCATTCAAGTACATAGTGTTTGGAAGGGTGTTATTTTCTTTTAAATCATTAACATATTTCCAGAAAAATTTTGGGTTGAAGCCTATGGACTCTTCTACTGATTTTATATAGTCCTTATAACAAGTTTCAGATTCTTTTTTGCATTCTCTTCTGATTCTAACAAATTCGTTATAGTCTTCTTTCCGTTGATTGAGTTTGAATTCCCTGTGAGTTGCTTTTTTGAGGGATATTAGTTTTTTTAAATTTGACGAAAACCAATGTGGGTACGTATTTTGAGTTTTCATCCTTCTCGGTACATACTTATTAACGATCTCAAGTATAACATTATAGAACAAATTTCGTAAATCTGCTCAGCTCTTAACCCTTTCAAATATAGGAGTCCGCCCACACTTCAGCGGAAGTAAATTTTTTGTATTTTTTTGTTTATATTTTGCGTATTTTGACGAGCTGAGTTAAAAAAAATGGTTTTAACTTCAGGAAAACATTGGTTCAAAAGTTACGCCACTTCGAAGTTTTAATTTAAGTCTGTTAAGTGTTCTGAAAGACAAGAGCATAGAAAAAACAATATATTGTTGTGTAAATTTCCTCCTGTCGAAGAATAGAATATAAAATTCTATACTCGAAGTGTCGAAGCATATTCAATAATGTAAATGTAATTAAATGAATTTCAAAACTTACTATTGAATTCTGCGTTGTCTTTGCAATGTGAGGTCCATAATATTTCACCTAAAGCTCTCATTTCGAATATAAATTCTTCAATCACTTATTACTTATTCATCAGACGACGAGTCCGAAGCCAAATGATGCTTTCACTGATTTACAAATTCCTTTCAATATATTTACTTCCACTTCAGATGGAGCACATTTTTTTCACTATTTTCATGAACGAAAATAATTATGGAATCAATTCACTTCTCAATTCAATAATTCTCAACCAGTAAATTCATTCGGAATTATATTATGTTCACACTTCTAAATATGTTTAGGTTATCTATGAATATGTTCTGGTAGGAATCAAAATGACAGAGGCTGACTCGAATTTATTTTCTCCGTTGGTGTAGTACGTAATATTTTGACAAATGTTCCAGATGCTTATTTCGTAGATATTTTTTCGATACTTTTCATGCAAAATTGAAATTTCATGTAGCAAACCAGAAGTTTACTATCGTATAAACTTAATAATTTTTTTCATTCATATTTTCCTTATTCATTAGGAGTGTTTATGAGTTTTATATTAAATATAGAATTCTGAGTTAGTGAAATCTTCGGCAGCCAAGGATTGAGATTGGAATGTTCATTTGATAACGAACATTTACTGTATAAATTTTTCGAATATAAACATTCACACTGAATAGGATTAAACCTGAACCCTGAATAGGTCCAATCCTTAGAACATAGAATATCAGGAAGGAACTTTTTCGAATAACTGTGACGGGAATTGTGCGACGAAAACGGCCATATTGGTCTTCCAAGTTCTGATTTGAAAAGTGGCAGACTTGGTAGTCAAATAATTCTGCTATCTGTGGCCAAATGAAAAAAGTAATGTTTTAACTTAATTTTGGTAATTTGGATTCTTGAAATAAGGATTTTGGATATTTTAACGTGAATAATTCATGGGTAGGTGATTTTTTAAGCTGAATATGAGGTATTAATTATGAGTTTCTGAATTTCATGACATAACAAGGTTATCCCATGATAATAACACTCCATGGGCGTAGGCGATGTTAAATCATAGACCTTAATACCATTAAGTATATAGCCAAGCAGTGTTAGGCGGGGTGAATTTCCGCTTTGATTATCAATTTAAACGATCGTGAAAAAGCTTCTTACTTTACGTCATTGCTTTTCTAATTTTTTTGATTAATCAGAATCAACTGACTATTGAAGTTAGTTTTTTGGAAACATCATTGTCCTACGCCACTGTTGAAACGGAAATATATGTCGGCCATATTTCTCCTCTATTCCGGTCAAATTGAAATGAGCAATATGCTCCTTCCTGTTATTCTATATTCTAAGGTCCAATCGATGTGATTTCAAATACAGAGTTGATATATTATGAAATGCTACGTCGCTGATTT
This sequence comes from Coccinella septempunctata, assembly GCF_907165205.1. NCBI lineage: Eukaryota > Metazoa > Arthropoda > Insecta > Coleoptera > Coccinellidae > Coccinella > Coccinella septempunctata. The sequence continues at coordinate 27,690,016 of NC_058195.1, forward strand.
GGAGGTTTTATGAATTTTTAGTATTCGATAACCTAACCCTGACATAACTCCACCTAAGATGTCTAAAACACTGGTGTGTGCACTTGTTACTTTTTGCAAGTATCAACATTTCAGCAAATCGGGGATATGGGATCAGTTTCGTGGAGGCGCCACCATGTCATTTGCTTCGTTCAATCCTTGTTCTACCAAAGGAAGTCCAATGATACTCTCTCGTTTCATTTTGTTTTGCGTTGCTCTCGAATATCGATCAACGAGTGCAAACTATGAAATGGCCCATTTTGTGAGTTGTCAGAAATATTTGTGATTTACAGTGTAATTTTCGTTGTAAATATCTCTCGATATTTCAACACTGTCGAGTAGGAAAAGTTCGAAGGAGTAATTCGTGAGGGGGGTAATTCATGCAATAAGATTTTAATAATAATAATAATAATAATAATAATTGCTGTTGCCAAGATTCTTCACCAAGAATTGGCACTAAAACACCTTCTAACTTCGAAAAAGGTTCCTTATTACAATTACCATCCAGATGCTGTGCTGGAAAACGAACATCACAAGCTCTACTGGGATCTCACTGTTCTCACAGACCGGAAAATAACCCACAATAGACCAGACCTCATATTGCTCAATAAGGATGAGGACACAGCACTATTCATCGACGTGGCAATTCCAAATAATAACAATCTTCTAGATAGACACACTGAAAAAATTTCAAAATACAGAGATCTCGAGGAACACACCAAAAGACAGTGGAAGCTGAAAGATATAAAGACCATCCCTATTGTCATTTCATCTACAGGCCTGATACCGAAGAAACTACTAGAGAACTTGAGAAAACTTCAGTTGGACGAAAATATTTATAAAGTCATGCAGAAGGCGGTACTGCTCGGAACGGCGAGAACTGTACGCAAGTACATGGGGAATGCAGAGGAACACCGTCTGCTCCGACAGGAAGTGCGGATGGAGCAGGAATCCAACCTACAGCAGGAAGCCGAGGAGCGACCCGGACCCGACCACCACCACGAGCCCGAAAACCTGGAAAGGGCTCCAACAGAGTTTAATCCTTTTGATATCTGAGATATCTGGGATAAGTGAATTTTCCTCTGGAGAGGAGTGTGAAAGCCGCAAGGCTAAAGTCATAATGTCTGGCCTGTCTGGCAGCTATCTAGTAGATGGCCTGCCCGGCAGCCATCGTAACGACGTAGACGGTGCAGCCAGCCACGCCTGCTGTCCGCAGTCCCATTCCTTTTTCCTCTCTCTTTCATATCCTTAATAGGGGTGCTCTTTCTGCTCTCATTTCTCTACCCCTCACCCAAACCGAGAAAGGGGAGCACAAACCCATGAAAATGGTGATAACGAGAAGCCTCGGAAACAAGTCGCTGCCTGGGGATCGTCAGGGCATGTCTGGAGCCGGCGCTAGACATGACAGCATGCGGGACGTCGGTGGCAGGATGTTGAGGATGCGGGCTCCTGCTGCAAAAGAAGCTACAGCTCCAAAGCAACAACAGCAACCAACGAGTCCAATTCAATCGCCGACTCGAACCGCTGAAGGTGCTGCGCAGGATATTCAGCCAGTGCTCACCCAAGCGGGGTTAGTTAGAAAGCGCATGAAGTGGACAACGTCCATGAATGAAACTATAGTGCGCATATATAACTCCATCACGGGACTAGGGCAGAACACGAACAACTATAGGAAAAGGCTCCATGAGGAATTCTGCAACGCCTACCCAAATCTCAATGTCACAGAACAACGAGTGGCAGACCAGTACCGCGTAATTCTGAGAAATGAACTAATACCAACGGCCCGAATCGACGCAATTAAACGAGAACTTCAGCGTCCGCCTGCAATAGAGAATAACACCAACACCTCTGATGAAATTCACATGCCTGGGCAACAACAGGCAGAAGAAACTGATACTGAAAATCCATCTTGAAACGCAAGTGAGCCTGAACACCAGGACGATAGGGAAGAGCTCCACCGACAAGTTGACTCTGACATGAGGAGATACTTTGCCGAACTGGAAGGAACAGATCCTCTTCATCGAGTAGCACCTCCACGGCTCAATACATCCAAGAAACTGTCAGTTATAATCGACATCTTGAATAAGGACGTTTTACCTGAATACCTACAGAACGGAAGTTCATTGGAATATCTGCATCTAGTTTTTCACTGTGCAGCGCTAACGACAGCGAAAACCATGGGGGCAAAAATTCGCCGAACGAACAATGATGGTCCAAAATTACACAAATTACACGCGCCAGCATGGCAGAAACGTCTTCAACACAAAACAGAAAGGCTAAGAAGAGACATTGGACGACTGACGGAGTAGGTACTTGAACGGGAATCGAGGAAGAAAGGTTGTGAAAGCTGCCAAAGAGATCATGAATAGAAACAGGACACACACAGAACGAGAGACGGAGAATGCTACAGCTCACCATTGCCTCGACACTCTGAGCAAAAATTAAGTCTGTATGCAGAACGCCTGAGGAGATATAAAAGCAATTATAGCCGGAAAAGAGACAATAATTCATTCGAAAAGTCGGAAGAATCTTTCTACCGGTCACTCACATCGTCGGATGGAGAGAATGGAAAGTTACCACCAAAGGAAGCCATTGAACAATTCTGGACCGAACAATTATCAACGAAACCTCACTTCAATGGAGATACCGGATGGATTGAAGATGAAAAATCTGAAGCTATAAAATATGAGCCGATGCAGCATGACATGATCACAATTGAAGAAGTAAAATCAGCTATCAGAGGACTGCACAACTGGAAAGCACCTGGGCCTGATGGATTACAGAACTTCTGGATCAAGAAACTTTGGATTATGCATGACAAATTGACCTCCGCAATAAATGATGTCATTGAAAACCCTGAAAGAATGCCAGTATTCCTTACACATGGCACAACATACTTGTTACCTAAAGACCAAAGGAATACAGAAGACCCATCCAAGTACCGACCAATCACATATGTCTTCCAACGATGTACAAATTAATCACATCGTGCATTTCAAACCGAATTCACAACCATTGCGAAAGGAATAACATCATCGCCATGCAACAGAAAGGATGCACCAAAGACAGCCGAGGGTGCAAAGAACAACTAATAATAGATTCAGTTATCTGCAATCAAGCGTTCTCCAAGTGAAGGAATCTTTACGCTGCGTACATAGACTACAAAAAAGCATTCGATTCTATACCTCACGAATGGCTCCTGACGATCTTGAAGATTTACAAGGTTGATCCCAATATTGTTAAGTTCCTGAAAAACGCCATGTCAACCTGGCGTTCTAGTCTTCAAATGAAAGCAGCAGCTTGCTCCATTACAACAGAACCTATTCCAATAAGACGCGGAATTTTCCAAGGAGACTCGCTGAGCCCTCTGTGGTTCTGCATGGCCCTGAATCCCTTGTCTCATATATTGAATTCTACTGACTACGGATTTTCTATCAAGAGCGGCAGTAGAACTATGATGAAACTGAATCATCTCCTTTACATGGACGACTTGAAACACTTCGCAACTACCAAAAAACAAATGCAACTGATGCTGAAAATGGTGGAAGGATTCTCGGAAGACATCAAAATGAAGTTTGGACTTGAAAAATGTCGACTGCTTAACATAACGAGAGTGAAAATAGAAGATGGTAAGTTCAAACTCAGAAGGTGCAGAAATTGAAGCATTAAAGGAAGGAGACACATACAAGTATCTAGGCATAAAACAGGCAAGAAAAATCAATCAGACCTAGATGAAGAAAGAATTAATGGAGGAGTTCACCCGAAGATTGAGGAGGATAATGAGAACTGGTCTTAACAGCAAGAATCTGATAAAAGCGATTAACACCTACGCTTGCTCGGCGCTGAGCTATTCATTTGGTATTATCTCTTGGACGACCACCGATTTAGCAGCTTTACAAAGAAAAATAAGGACGATGCTGACTAAACACAATAAACATCACCCCAAAAGCTCAATAGAACGGACAGAGCTGCCACGACATCTTGGGGGTAGAGGAATTGTTGATTTGTCCAACCGTATGTCCCAGGAAATTGAAGGACTTCGAAAATATTTCTTGAGCAAGGCAGCTTCGTCAGAACTCCATCGAGTAGTTTGTGTTGCTGATAGTTCTACACCATTGAAGCTACAACAGGATCACTTGGAAACCGTCGAACACTCTGCAGAAAGTAAAATGCAGAAACTGATTGGCAAACCTTTGCATGGGAGGCACCAAAATGAGGTCAACCATGATTACGTCGACATATCTGCGTCGAACTACTGGTTGACTTCCGGAAGGTTGTTTCCTGAGACAGAGGGCTTCATGCTCGCCATCCAGGATCAGGTGATTCCAACAAGAAATTACATGAAGTACATCGCCAAGGATGCCTCAGTGGCGGACGATAGCTGTCGTTATGGCTGTGCGACACATGAAACTATCCAGCACATCACCGGGGGATGTCAGAAGTTCGCGGGCACGGAGTACAAAATAGACATGATGCTGTTGCCAAGATTCTTCACCAAGAATTGGCAGTAAAACACCAACTTCTAACTTCGAAAAAGGTTCCTTATTACAATTACCATCCGGATGCTGTGCTGGAAAACGAACATCACAAGCTCTATTGGGATCGCACGGTTCTCACAGACCGAAAAATAACCCACAATAGGCCGGACCTCATATTGCTCAATAAGGATGAGGACAGAGCAATTCCAAATAATAACAATCTTCTAGATAGGCACACTGAAAAAATTTCAAAATACAGAGATCTCGAGGAACAAACCAGAAGACAGTGGAAGCTGAAAGATATAAAGACCATCCCTATTGTCATTTCATCTACAGGCCTGATACCGAAGAAACTACTAGAGAACTTGAGGAGACTTCAGTTGGACGAAAATGTTCATAAAGTCATGCAGAAGGCGGTACTGCTCGGAATCGCGAGAACTGTACGCAAGTACATGGGGAATGCAGAGGAACACCGTCTGCTCCGACAGGAAGTGCGGGTGGAGCAGGAAACCAACCTACAGCAGGAAGCCGAGGAGCGACCCGGACCCGACCACCACCACGAGCCCGAAAACCTGGAAAGGGCTCCAACAGAGCTTAATCCTTTTGATATCTGAGATATCTGGGATAAGTGAATTTTCCTCTGGAGAGGAGTGTGAAAGCTGCAAGGCTAAAGTCATAATAATAATAAGTATATTTGACATCAAAAAATTTACATGCCACGTCAAAAAAAAAACAGCAACAAATATTTCAACTATTTAGAAATTCCTCAATTGAATAGATAGTTTTGTTTATTAGAAAATCTTTAACTTTCTTCTTAAAAATCGACTCATTCAAACCCTTAATATCATCTGGTAGGTGATTATACAATTTGGGTCCCCAGAAGTCCACACTTTGTTGGGTTCTCTTTTTTTTATGGTAAGGCTCTTGTGCCGTGTATTGTATTCGTGGTATTTGTTGTTTGTTGGAAACAATGATTTATTCTTGTGAACATGTCCGATACAAATGATGATGTTCCCCACAAAAGAATACCATATGATATGATAGAGTGGATGTAGGCATGGTAGGTTGCAAGAGCTGCATCTCTTGTACATACTCTATCATGCGTATGCTGTAAATAGCCGTGTTCAGCTTTTTCTTCATTTCTTCTAGGTGGATTTCCCATGTCAGCTTGCTATCGATATGTACCCCTAAAAACTTCAAACTGTCCATGTCATCCTTGCCAAACAATATTCTCTGGGTTTTCTCCGCATTTACATGGAGATAATTATTATAGAACCACTCATCAGATTCCGCCATTACAGCTCTCTCTACTAACCCGAGTGTCTCCAAATCTAAAGCCTTCAAGAAAAAGGATGTATCGTCCGCGAACAACAAGGTTGCAATGAAACTTTGTGCAAACGAGGATTCCATGTGCATATCATTTAAAAAAATTATGAAGAGTACAGGCCCTAATATAGAGCCCTGTGGTACACCCCATCGAATTATCTTCTTCTGTGACAATAAATTGTTCCATTCTACCTGCTGGTGTCGGTTGTCAAGATATGAACGCATAAGTTCTAAAGCGCAATCTTTTAAGCCATAATGCTCTAGTTTCCTCAACAATATTCCATGGTGAACACTATCAAAAGCTTTGGAGAGATCCCTTGACAGTATTTCGGCCACCTTACCCTCGTCTTCAGCCCTTAATACTTGGCTGACAATTTCTAGTAAGGCTATTGTAGTAGATTTGTTCCGTCTGTAACCATGCTGGTGATTACCCATCAATGTATTTTCCTCGAAGTAGTCAATCAGTCTAGATTTCATTACCTCTTCAAAAATCTTTGACAACGATGGCAGTATTGAAATTGGCCTGTAGTTTTGAGGGTCTTTAGTATCCCCTTTCTTATAAACTGGTATGACCCTGGCTGTCTTCATCTGTTCTGGAAACACTCCTTCTTTCAAACATTTATTAATGATGATAGTTAGTAGTTCTATCAGAGATTCACTCACTTTTTTCACAAAAGTTGTTGACATGCCATAAATATATTTTGTTTATTTGCTTTTTAGGTTTGAAATTATGTTCGCTATCTCGAATTCTATGGTTGGATTGAATTGAAATGCTGCTTGCGAATGTGGTATATGACCTTCCAACAGCTTCATGGCACTATTTTTGCGTGTTGGGCAGGCTGCTGTGCTCTCATTCATGACTTGTGCAATCGAAGAGAAATAATTGTTGAAAGTACCAGCACTTATATCTGCTCTATTCATATGTTTCGTGTTTCTTGTTTCGTTCTTGATTATGGACCACACTTGTTTGGTTTTGTTGTTGGACTGCATGATTTTTTTCTCGTTGCTCTTTCTCTTTTCTGTATCAAATGCCTTCCTCAATTTTTCTCTGCATTCTTTTTAGAGAGAAAATACTTCCGTGCTATGAGTTGATTGGTCAAATATCCAATACATTCAGATGACGGAAAGGGAATTTTCACTATAACTAATCTATACTCACGGAAAATATTTGAAGAACAGACTTGAATAGATTTATGTATTTCTGTATCTCAATACATGCTCACAATTCAAATTACATATTTCCAATACAGTTTCTTTGAAATATTGCTGAAGTTGTCATAAAACTTAGCCCGAATGTTCGTTCATCCGATTAGGTTCTGCCTCAAATTCCAACAACACCGAATTCTTAGCTGTAGTTCTCGATTTTTCATACAGAAAACTGAACTTACTGAACGTCATGTTGAATAAATGAATGTTCTACTCCCCTTTCTCGAAACTAATAGATTTTCAAAAACCAATAATCGCTTATAAATACAACATATTCGTAAGTCAAAGGAAAATATTCAAATTATTTTCAAATATCAATTGACAATGCTCTGTCAACTTCTAAACAGCGCTACCTGCAGTGGGAAAAACGAAACTGATCCCATATCCCCACGAAATTAAAAACAAAATCGAATCAGTGAATACACCAGGGTTTTAGACATCTTAACTCCACCTAAAGATATCACACACCAAGATGGAGCATCCCTTTACTGTATGCATAGAATGTTGTGTAGTTGAAAAATTGTAAATAATAATATGTAATATCCTTGATTATAGCGGTGTGAAGAATATTAATACTATATATAATACTATATAGTATTAAAAAGGAAATTACAACTTCATCTCTTGTCCAACATAAAAAGAGTACAGGCCATTCAATCGATTTTCAAAAGGGCAGACAACTAGCTAATATGGAATCATTCTATAAACGTGTTGTGAGAGAAGCGATCGAAATTGAAAAACTGGACAATATGAATAAGATAAATGATTCTGTGGCATTGTCTGCATGCTGGAGAACAATTCTGAATAAAAATAAAAATTCCAATTAAACACCTTCAATTGAACCCGCCGAAGACAATCAGTCGTCTGAAGAAAACACCACCGCGGCGCAACGCCAAGAGGGTAGGGATGGCTCCAATGGAAACGATGGAACTCGACCGCGATACAATCAACGCCGTAGGAAGATATCTTCGTTGTAGTTTTCTCATTTTAATTATTGATAAAGACACATGTTTATTGTCGTAGAAACGTCGAAATAAATCATTTTCACCTTTTAATATTCTCTTTCTACACGGCATATCCCGGAAAATTATTTCATCAAATATGTACATCCGTGAAAACCTTAAACTAGGCTGACCAGATTATGCCACTTGTCGGAAATGAAAAAAATATCGATATATAGCGTATCGATATTTTTTAGAAATATCGATATCAATTTTGATATTTTTACAAAAAAATATCGATATATCGGTACGATTTCAAAAAGGATAGGTATTACAGCTCTGAGAATTTATACAACAGTATTAGGTAAATACTTGTCAACTTTTCTCCAATGAACCAAAAAATTATCTGAAATCAAGAACAATGATAAAAAATATTGATGATGTATAAATTGAACCAATATTGTTTATATGAAGAAATTTTTGTCGGTCTGTAAAAATATCGATTTTCTATACAGATTCGATTGTTCGAATTTTATATCGATATATTTATATATTCTTTTGATATATCGAAAAATAAAATATCGCCAAAAAATATCGATATATCGAACTGAAAATCGATATTTTTTCAACAACCCTATTAGTCCGGGAGGTGGCGTCACTTTTGAACTAGTGATCGATCTTCACACGAGTTTTTTAGAATGAGTAGTTCTCCACTTGTACATATGAGGTCCGCGCGTCAGTCAGTCCAATAACGGTGGGTGTGGGCGTGGGAGCCGATGAAACTCGCCGAAAAAATCTCAAAAAAAAATGATTGATCTGCACGTGAAACTTTGTAATAATGTAAATTATTCATGATTATGAGTGAAAATGGGCGTCAGTCACTTTCCCGATGGTGGAAACATCGTCAGTCAGGCGGTTGAAGTGGTCGGAGAAATCTGAAAATTGACAAGTGACCGATCTTCACTTGAAATTTTGAAAAATGATTATTTTAATCAAATTGAACGTAAAAATGGACGTCAGTCACGTTTATAGTGGTGGATTCTGCGTCAGTCAGGTTTTCAAAGTTAAGGGCAGTGACCAGCTTCCTTTGGCGCGCTCTACCTTATGCAGTTCAACTGACGCATATTCCACCGGCATCGTGCTGGCTGACGATTATTTATCGAGTGTACATAACAATTACTTGTTTATACAGGGTGTTTCATCATATAAATGAATAAATAAACTTTATTGATCCTTTTGGACACTTAAGAAATGTATAGGATAGTCATATATTATAACAAAGAGAAAAAAAAAAACAAATTCAACAAATGGAGTCTTTAAGGAACTCCTCCACACACCTCCTCCTGTTAGTTTGAAGGAACTTAACTTCTCTCTTGAAAGATTTTCCACTCATTGATTTCAAGCGACTGTGCAAATGGTTATATAATTTGATACCTATATAACTCGGTGAGGACTCATATTTAACTGTATGTTGCCTGGGGAAGGCTATGGTATCAGTGTGTCATGTTTTATACCCATGAAAATCAGAGCATTTCCTGTATTTTCCGATGTTCAGGTGGATATAAACAAGACAGTTAAGGATGAATTATTTACAAGGGAAGGGAAGAATACGAAACTAACTGAAAATCGGACGACATGAATCACGTGGCCGAAGTTTGAATATAAGCCTCATGACGCGTTTCTGAGAAATGAAAACTCGAAATTGTTGAAATGTTTCCTGATTGTAGGAAACTACAAGGAAATTGTCCAAAAATTGTGTTCATTCAGAAAATGAAATTCAATTTGGAAACCAAAAAAAATCACGAACTTTGAAGGTTTTCCGCCATTTTGAATTTTTTTTTGGAGTTCTTCATCTTTTCTGAATTGAGCACTCAAAAATACTCCGATGCGACCAGAAACCGTTACTTCGAGGTTTATACATAACTGAGCACACTCAATAGAATATTGCTCCAATACGACGTTAAACAACTTATTTCTCGCTTATGCGTCGAAAACGGGGTATGTATATGTCATAAGGCAAAAGTGATTCTCCCGGTGTCATTTACCCACTATATATGTTTGTCCAGTTTATGATGAAACACCCTGTATAAACAAGTGATTGTTATGTACACTCGATAAATAACACTGATCGACAAAATTATAGCTTTGTTCTCCCACCTAAGGAAAATATATATATTTTTAATCTTCGTAGCCAAGGTATAAACGCACGATAAATAAAAAGTGGAAGTTAGCTCTTGTTGTTTTTTAATAAATATATTCATGATTTTCAACAAAAACAATGCATTATAATATTTGAAATAGTGTAAAAGATTCCGATCGTTTAGATCTTTTGTCTTTTCTGCTGTAGGACGACTCCAGTATTTCTCTTATGATGGACCAACAATAATCAGCAAGCGTAGAGGGTTCCGCTTTGCCTTGGTAGCGTTTTTCGAATGACGCGATGTCTTGATGGAATCGCTCTCCATGCTCGTCACTTACGGCTCCCATATTTTGTGGAAAGAAATTAATATGTGATTGCAAAAAGTGTATTTTTAAGCCCGTTTGCAACAGCCGAGAATTCTCTAGAGAATTTGCTCGAAAATTCATGCGCCGTGAATTATATACCGTTGCATACGCACTTTCGGTAGAATTCTCTGTTCAGTTGCATACAAAATAATCTCTGCCGTTTTCTTGCGAGAATTTTGTAGAGAATTCTCCAGAGAATTCTCGGCTGTTGCAAACGGGCTTTAAGGACATGTTGCATCCCATTTTTTGATGAGCCTGTAACATCGTTTTGACGATATTTACATATTGCGGAGATTTGTGATTGCCAAGAAAATTTTTGGTCACTTCTACAAAGGACAACCAGGCTTCTTTTTCAAAGTCATTCGATGCTGCCAGAGACCGAACTTGTTTCAATAGTTTGTTTATTTTATAAAGTATCGTAGGATACAGAAGTGCGAACATGGACAATTCACGCATGTCTTTTATTTTGATAACGGGAGCTAAACAAACGTAAGTACTATTATTTTTGTAATAAGGTGAGGAATACCTAACAAAAAAAATATAAATCTCTTAGGTGGGACATGTTGCATCCCATTTTTTGATGAGCCTGTAACATCGTTTTGACGATATTTACATATTGCGGAGATTTGTGATTGCCAAGAAAATTTTTGGTCACTTCTACAAAGGACAACCAGGCTTCTTTTTCAAAGTCATTCAATGCTGCCAGAAACTGAACTTGTTTCAATAGTTTGTTTATTTTATAAAGTATCGTAGGGTACAGAAGTGCGAACATGGACAATTCACGCATGTCTTTTATTTTGATAACGGGAGCTAAACAAACGTAAGTACTATTATTTTTGTAATAAGGTTAGGAATACCTAACAAAAAAAATATAAATCTCTTAGGTGGGAGAACCCTTGTTGAATAGTGTAATCGTCAGCCGGCACGATGCCGGTGGAATATGCGTCATTCGAACTGCATAAGGTGCAGCGCGCCAAAGGAAGCTGGTCACTGCCCTTGACTTTGGAAGCCTGACTGACGCAGAATCCACTACTATAAACGTGGCTGGCCTCCATTTTTACGTTCAATTTGATTAAAATAATCTTTTTTCGAAATTTCAAGTGAAGATCGGTCACTTGTCAATTTTCAGATTTTTCCGACCACTTCAACCGCTTGACTGACGATGTTTCCACCATAGGGAAAGTGACTGACGCCCATTTTCACTCATAATCATGAATAATTTACATTATTACAAAGTTTCACGTGCAGATCAATCACTTTTTTTTGAGGCGAGTTCCATCGCCTCCCACGCCCACGCCCACCACGGTCGCGCTGACTGACTTTCGATTTCGAGTACAGTAATAGTGCAACTCTCTAATTAATCACATTTGATTTGGAGATAAATCACTGATAAAAAAGTGACACCACCTTCCGGACTATATGCCCAGTTCAATGACGGACGGACCTGGTGAATGTTGTATATTTATATGTACAGGGTGAGTCTTTGAATCGTAGAAATATTTCAACAGTAAATCCATGAGGTCAAAAGAAACACTTCTTTCCTGTACAATTTTTTTCGATTCGGCCTATTTTGAGTTTGCATAATGAGCTGTGACACCCTTTGAAAAAAAAAATTACCCTCAGAATAACTAGCTAAACCTGTGACACTACACATGAGAGCAGAGCTTCATTCGTTGCTAGAGAAGCTTCTACATCCCCAAAATTTGAATGTTTGAAATATTTGGTCAGGGATGAAGACACTACTGCATTAACCTTTTTTTTTCTATTTGTCACTTAAAATATGCCGTATAATATCTCTTCTTCCTCTAAATGTAATGCTGAATTGGCCCGAACACTTCGTTCATTGGACTGCAGTATCAAAATTTGTTTTTTTAATCAATGGAAATTCTTTTGAAAGATCTTCCCCAAATTTGCACTTTCTTATTATCTTAAATATTATTGAGAAGACTACAAAGTTCAAATTTCCACAGTATCCACTTATTAACGCTAAGACGTCCACTATGAGATTTATCTAGCGACGTTTGCACTCCGGCTAAGGTAGGAAAAATAGTGAATTAAATCATTGATTATTATTAAGTCAAAAATTAAATTCAAGATTTCGACGGACATTTTGACGGACGTTTTCCAGTGACGGACTTCTTGGACTATTGACGGACTGTCCGTCACAATGACGGACGTCTGGTCACCCTACCTTAAACTGAATATTATGATATTTTAAAAAATACATTGTCCATATTCAGTTGTATGGGATACATGCAATCGTCTTCTTATTTCAGTGGAATAGTTAAATTTATTATGCTTAAATTTTAATGTTCTATTTTCTATTAAATGATTGAAAACTTAATACTGGCTCTATAAAAACATATCACAATAATCATGTATCTCAACATTTATATGCAACATTAATAACAATATGGACTAATTAGAAAGTTTAATTCTTTCATTTCGTTGAACATTACTAAATTCATTGCTGAAATTGAATCGAGTATTATTTTGTTTTCAACCATATTGCACAATTGAATATGTGGTATCACACTATTACGAGAAATAAATTATTATATTAATCATTGAAATTCTGAAATAATGTAATAACAATAACAATCCATAAGTCCTAAAATAATCATTATTGTGTACCAATATTTTGTTGTATTTAGATATGAAATAGAATCAATGATCTTGCAGCATCTTTGCATTGAGCGTTTGATATTATGCGACAATAAGGTTACATTCCTCAAAATATCTTCTCTACAGTTTGTTTGCATTATCTGCCAATGGAGCGAATCGTTTCATATTCAGCTGCCTTCTAATTCCAGTGAAATAGGATATAAATCTATTCCCGATGCTGAAAATCGTAATGTCAGATCCAACAAATTCAAAGTTTTATTTCAAAATTGGCTCAGAATATAATTAATGTTTCCATTTGAAGTACTGCCGTTTGACCAACCTTTTACCCTGTAATGTATTTTTCTTCTAAGGCTTAAAATCATTATGTACCTGAAGTTTTCGATAACTCAGAACCACTCAATTTCGAGGACTCCCCAACTCTACCAGCATCTGATGAGTCCTAGGAGTCATAGGTCTTTTGTCTGAACATGGATAAAAATGTACGACCAAATTAGATATTAGTGTTCTTATTACCCCAAGATTCGTTATAGTAACATTATTTAAATGATTCATTTTACTCAATATTCAGTACACTCACCAGGATCAGGCGATGAAATCATGGATGAAATAGCTACAGTTTTGAACATTTTGTTTCTAATATAAGGATGAAATCTTCATCACAGAAATGGTCAGAGCAAGCATGCACCCATTTGGAAGATTTTGTACTTTTCAGTTTTAACTGGTCCAGCCACAATCTTTGTCGAGCACTATCACTAGGCATTCTAATGAAAGGAAAAATTCTTTGGTGATGAGTAAAACAATACTTATGAAAAGAGCCAAGTCCAAACTAACCCTATGGAAAAATAATGTTTGTTATTGTTTACTTACCAGTGCATGGATTTTCCACTGCCTTTACTGCCGAGTTTTTTGCGAACCACGCAGCAATTCACCATTTCTGCAGTTTATCGTTCCAAATAATCATTGTCTACCACCATTCTCACATTAATTGCCTAATAACAACGTCTGTTTATTTAGATTAAAGAATTTGTAATCATGTCGACCATGCCAATTCGGCATCATTCGGATAGCTTCGGAAAACACGATTCTTTCAACCAATCGTTGCATGTGGTTTATTGTTTTGGTTTTGATCGAAATATAAACATATAGCTATCTTATTTCGAGGACTTTTTTTTTTGGTGTATCATTGGGAAAATCTGCAAGTCAGAAGAACCACCCTCTCCTGAGACCCACTAAAAACCCTTAACTGCTTTTTGAATTTTGGTTTCGGGCAGAGGTAGAGTCTATTCATCGCTGCTTTCGTTTTGTCGATTGCTTGTTTAATATGACTTTTCCAAGTAAGTCCTTTGTCAAGCATTATTCCTAAATATTTGGCTTCATTTTTCATTTTTCCATTTTTCCATTTTCCATTTTTCGCCGTCAACTTCTTGATTCGTTGTGGGTAGCAGTCTTCTCTTCTGTAGTAATATTGCTTGGCTTTTTGTCCATTGAGTTTGATTTTCCATTTTATGCACCAGTTATTTGTTTCGTCAATCGTTTCTTGTAGAACTCGTTCTATTACTTCTGGGTTGCGGTGTCGAGTTGCTATGCCTGTGTCGTCAGCATATAACGTTATCATGGTTCTTGGATTCTTCGGAATATAATGAATGTATATGTTGTACAAAAGTGGCCCAAGTACTGAACCTTGGGGTACTCCATCCTCCATATCTCTTGTTGTGGAGCATTCTCCTTCCACTTTCACGTAAAATCTTCTATTTTTTAGATAATTACGGATCAACTTGCATATTTTGATCGAATATCCAGCTCATCTCATCTTGTATATTAATCCTTCATGCCATACTCTGTCGAATGCTCTGGCGACGTCTAGTAAAACGAGACCTGTAGCTTGTTTATTTTGGAATCCCTCTGTAATGTATCTGTAAGCCTTGATAATTGTTGCTCTGTTGAGTGTTTGGCGGTATGTGCTGGGGTGAGTTCACGCCATTTGAAGAATGGCGTGCTCTTGGGGTGATTGTTTCGTCCCACTGCTAGGGTCGGACTCATCAGGTAGGTTAATGAACCCTAGCAGCTACCTACGACAATCGCCGAAGCAGCGTAGTTTGTGCCTGCTATAAACGCCGGTTACGTCGAGGGTATAGAGTGTTGCGTCGCCGGTGGCGCCATCGTTTGGCGTATGCTGCACCGCAATAGACGTATAATCTACCCTGTGATCGCAACCGTCGTGCGCAGTGATGCCATCGTTTGGCTACCCTTGGTACCATCATGGTGAGATGAAGTATTCCTCTACCATGGGTACAACTACGCCGCCACAAGTGCTCTCTTCTGAATCCGAAATATTCTGGTGGTATTAGTTTCAGATTTTCGGTTTCCCCATTTAGCCTCGTGGCTATAATTCTTTTTACTACTTTTCCTAACGCCGAAAGTAGACTTATCGTTCTATAGTTTTGTGGGAACTTCTTCCTTTGAATGGTTTATTGAATACTATGAATTCCGCTGTTTTCAATTTTTCTGGGTAGTTGTCTGTCCTCATGATTCCATTCGCGATATTTGTTATAGCGGCTATACCTTTTCTAGGTAATTTCGCTTCCTCTTCTTCAAATTTCTAATTATTTTCCTGATTTCATTTGTGATGTTGGCTTGTCTATTTCAGCAGCCGCTGGTAATTCATCCATTTCTTCATCATTTTCTTCAACCAGTTCTTCCAAATCTTCATTATCGTCGTCTATCCTGTAATTTATTCTCGATTCTCGTTCGATCGAGTCCGCCAATGCATCTGCCTTATCAGTATTGGTATACGCCATTCCCCTTTCTCCGTGTAGGGGTGGAATTTTAGTCTTTTCTCCTCGTAGGCTTTTTTGCATTCTCCATGCAGAATGATCGATTATATTCAGTTCTTGAACCCTTTTGTTCCATCTGCTTGTTTTTAGATCTTTCAGGGCATTTTTCAGAACTTGGCTATGGCGGTTGAGGTTCCTTCTATTCAGATCATTTTTATTCATCCGATATATTTTTCTGTGTCTTCGATTTTCTCGTATAAGATCTTTTACTTCTTCAGGCGTATCGCCTAAAGAAGTATTATTAAAGGTATGTATTTAGCACAATTGGTATATTCTCTTATTTCCATCAGTTTTTCTCTTGGTTCTTCTCCAATTGTCAATTCCACGGGATTGTGGTTTGAGGTTCCATCTTTCAAAGTATCAATCGAGAATTCTTGAGTTATATTTTTCAATATGGCGATATCTATTACATCTGGTATTCCTATACCAAAAGCAAGATATGTCGGTAACTCTGGTCCAATCACTATGGCATTTTGTTTTTCGGCAAAATCCTTGAGTTTTTTGCCATTTCTATTCTCTGTTCTGCTGTTTCATAATGGGGATATACAGTTGAAATCTCCGATGCAGATTTTCGGGTTTGTTCCTTCCAACATGTTATTTATCTCTTCTACCAATAAATTTTTTTGGTTTTGTGGTGGCTAGTATATCGAGGTAATTTCGACTCTTTGACGATTTAATTCGGCAACAATCGTCACTGTTTCTGTTACTCCTTCTGTTTCGTCGGATCTACTTTTGAAGTAGTGATTCATATCTGTTCTCACCAATATTGCTACTCCTCCTCCGGTGTTTGTAGTTCTGTCACATCTATATGTTTCATAATTCATGAAATTCAGTCGTCTGTTCCGGTTTATTCTTGCTTCCTGTAGGGCTATAATGCAACATAAAAGTGCCAGACGGATATAACGATCGTCATTTCTGTTACTATCATAGCTCATCCCTGAAAGTATTTATCGTCCATTTGTAATTGTTTGAAACGAAGGTTAGTAAAAATAGTAGTCAAAGTAAATAAATAAACATTTCTTTATGCTAAATTAGTTCTAATCAGTCATCATCAACCTCGTCAATTTTAACTGCAAGTGAAGGGTTTGAACAGCTATTTTCGTTGCAGAATATGAAGAATACAAAACAGTCAAATATATTTATTTTTGTGAGAGCTCAAATTTTGAGGTTGGTCGAAGGCGAACTTATTTACTGTAAGATGCAAACTTCGAAGGTTCATAACTCAGTAATTTTTGATACTTCATAAAACAAACGAACAACGTTTTATAGTAAATGGAAAAAAATTAAATTTTTGCATTCTCGCTATGTTCTCGTATATACTTGAATTTTTGAGTAATTTGAGAAATAATTGAATTTTTTGTTGAATTCTAAAAATATCTTCTCACTTGATATCGTTTTTCTTTTCAAACCGGACATACAAGACAGTCCAAACTACTAGATAACCTTTACAGTACTCGAGTGCTGGGAAACGTGAAAAGATTACGTTATTCTGGTGGTAATGATGGGGGAATTGTTAAAAAATTTTATAATAATAATAATAATAATAATAATAATAAGCATTTATTTCCAACAGGTTATAACCCAATTACAGGAAAATTAATTCAACAAATAAACCATATATGCTATAAAATCGGCGTGTCATTGAATCAGGAGAACACGCACATAAAACAAAAAACTGAAGAATCAAAAAGGCAAAGGTAACATTATATATCCAAATATATACTTGTACATATATTGATATTCACAACTAACCAGCGTCAAAGTTATCCCACCGAATCCACGACTGAAGCAATCATGAAAATTCAAAACTCAAGAACACCCGCAACAACCTATGAAGTGGATCCACGTTTATATCACACCCATCCGATATCAGATTATAAGTTTGGCACATAAAGTGTACCGGTGACTGCAAGCTAAGATTTGTTCTACCTGTCCTCGAATAAAATGTGCATTTATTTCGGCTCCCTAATCTAGGTACGAAAATTGGGAACTTCTCCAATAATGAGGGACAGTCTATCCGGTCATGAAACAATTTATGAACCGTGCTCAAAGCCATTAATTTCCTCCTAGTTTCCAGACTATGACATCCAAATCTTGCCAGAAGGGCCCCGTTATCACAGCCGATGGGTGGATATTCAGCATCCTGCCTGAATACTAAAAACTTACAAAATCTGCGTTGAACCGCCTCGATCCGATCAATGTGACATCTGTAAATAGGTCTCCATATGAGACTGCCGTACTCAAGCTTACTCCTGATAAATGCATTGAACAGTGAATGGAAAGTGCTGATATTTTGAAAGTTTTTACCCTGTCTGATTATAAAACCATAAGTTCCAGACACCGAAGACAGCGTCTGTCTTATATGTGGAACAAAAGTACACCTTTCATCAAATATGACACCCAAGTCTCTAATCAGCGTTAACCTTTCCAGGACTTTACCCTCCATCTCATACTCATACTTCATTATCTCTTTCTTCCGGGAATACGATACAACATGACATTTATCTACATTAAGTTTCAAATGATTACGACGGCACCAAGAAACCAAACGATCAACAGCAGACTGCAGAGTGACACAGTCATCATAACCTATAATTCTGAGGAACAACTTCAGATCGTCCGCAAACATCAAGCCGAAAAACTCAATATCATCAAGCAGGTCGTTGATGAAGAGTATGAACAGGAGAGGGCCCAAAGTTGAACCCTGAGGGATACCAGAAGAGGAAACAAATCTATATGAACATTCACCCTCAATTCGAACAAACTGAAGCCTATTGAGTAAATAGGACTTCATCAAGTTAATCAGTTCGTCAGAGAACCCAAATTTAAGTTTTAATTTAGCTATGAGACGACCATGATCTACAGAATCAAATGCTTTATGGAAATCAGTGTATATCACATCCAGTTGTTCGGATTGATCAAGGACTTCCACCAATATCTCCGAGAACAGCGCCAGATTGCTCAGACACGAACGCCGGGGCATAAAGCCATGCTGTTCAGCACTTATCCTAACCCTAATCTGCGGAAAAATCGCACCATATAGTACAATTTCGAAAAGTTTGGAGAAATTGGATAGAATGGAAATCGGTCTATAATTGCTGACCAAAGATTTATCACCTTTTTTCAGTACCGGAATAATCTTAGAGACCTTCCAAACTGCAGGATAGATACCCAGCTTCATCGATAAATTGAATATATGCGCCAAGGGCAATGCAAGTACTCGAATACAGTCTTTTACAAGAAAACTAGGAATGCCATCTGGTCCTGCAGTATGCTTACTACTCAATCTTTTAGCCGCCCTTATCACATCATCCTCACTCACATAACTCACGCAAACATGGGACCCATCTAGCACTTCATCGATATCATCATTTTCACCAGATTGAGGAATCTGGTAAACGGATTCGAAATATTTAGCGAAAGCGTTAGTAATGTCACTCGGTGTACTATATAGACCGCCCTCGCCATCACTCATCTCACCAGGAATGCGAGAATGACCGCGCCTATCATTTATGTAAGACCAGAAGTGAGCTGGTTCAGAATTAATACGCTGTTCAGTCGATAAAACATAGTTTCGATGGGATTCAGAAATCTTTGACTTCAACAACCTCCTCACACTCACATAATCGTTCAAATCATTTTTACATCTATATTTTTTATACTTCCCTAGACATTTCTCCTTTCTATATATCAAATCGATAATCACATTATCAAACCAAGGTGGAAAGCGTCTCTTTCTTTTAGTCTTAAGTGGTACAGTTTTCTGAAATATTTCATTGAGTAAAGAGTACAAAGTAACACATGCTCTGTTAGGACAATCAGAGTTCAACATAATCTCATCCCAATCAGTTCCAAGAATCAAGCCATACATCGTCAGGAAGTCCGCTTTTCTAAAATTGAACTCGTGACAATAATTTGATCCACTAACACCGAAATTCCTGGGATGCAAAACCCGACACTCAAAACCGAAATGAATTGGAGGATGGTATGGGTCAATATTCACAAGATGAAATGAGTCCCCAGTAACAAGACACTCAACATTAGAGAATATAAGATCAAGTAACCTACCCTTGCAGTTTAAATTAGTATTTATCTGTCTGAGGTCAAGCACCCGTGAGAAGTTCCTCAAAGCCACACTTCTACCATCATCGATAGACTCATCAATAAATACTGGGGCATTGAAGTCTCCAAGTATGAGCAAATTTTTATTCAACAAGACATTCAGTGAAGCCAGGCTGTCGAGAAAAAACTCATATGCTCTCAGAGCGGTGCCTGGGGGCACATACAGGACCATTATAAAAATCGTAGTAGATTTCAGGTTAATTTTACAACAAACAAAATCAATGGACGGCTCAATGTTACATAAATCTGTAAACTTTATTTCAGTTGCATTAAATTTACTATGAACTGCCAACAATACGCCACCTCCTCTGGTTGTCCCCGTAGCTCCAAAGTCTCTGTCACTCCTGAAAACATCATAATAGTTCGGAAACAGTTCAGAATTCGAAACACTATCCCGCAACCAGGTCTCACTCAAACACACAAAGTCCAAATCGCAGCTCGAAACATTATCAAAAAACTCCTGCGTTTTTGAATTTAATCCTCGCACATTTTGGTAATAGCAAGAAAAAAAATTCGACCTGTAATTGGGTGCACTTAGTTTAAAGAGTCAATGGTAGGGACACCTCTCACAAATTTCATTTTAACATTTTCACCCTCGGACATTCGACTCACCAAGTCTGCTTTTACCCTCTTGAAATATGCCATTTGTCTGGGAGTCTTATCTGCATAGATGGCTACATTGGAATAGCCTGAGATAGATTTCAACTGCCTAGACTTCTTGAGGACAGTCAGTGTATCTTCCCAACTCTTCAGAGTAACTTTTAATGGTCTGGGTCTTTCAGAAGATGGATCGAATTTGCCCAAACGGAACATTTTTGCACGGTCATCCACAAGTGTAACACCAGGGAGCAAGTTTTGAAATAAATCGGTCACACTACGTTGGTCCTGCCTGATTTTCTCAGGTCCACTCGTACCAGGCTCCACCTCCGTCAATCCATAAATAATGACATTATTTCTTCTTCTGCGACGTTCTTCAATCTCCTGAACGATTTCCTCAAATGTTTCATCACATGTAGATCCCCTCACATCATTACAGTTCGAGATAGATTGAACGGTTGCCTTTAATTCTTTTATTTCGTTCTGTAGTGAAACAATCACCGATTTCAAGGAGTTAATGTCACTGCCAACATTTAAGCATGAAGGGCAGTTCCAAGATACTGAAGCCTTTTTGGAACTGATCACCCGCACCTCCGAGCTAGATAATCCAACACAGGTATTACCAAATATATTTTTACATACAGTACAGGCGAGAAGCAGGTGATTATCAAAGGGTTTACCACAACAATAACAAACTTTTCGGTTCGGCATTTTCAGGTTAATGTAAACAATTCGCGTTTATCAACAATCAACAAGAATGCACCCACAGATGTCGATTCTTATCAGCGAGTCCTCCTTACGGTTGCTATTCACCTTAATGAATTGCAAATTAAGAATAATTAACTTCTACGATTTCGAGCAAAATATCTCGCACTGAATACGATCGTGGACAAAACAAACCACACCGGAAAACTCGAAAAAGAACGGTGAAAAATGCTAGAATTATTCGGTTTAAATAGGAGGGCAACGAAAGTGCGTGTTCACAGCTGTCTTGTATACAAACGTTTAACCATTATATTATATTTATGCTGAAAAATAACGATAATGAAGTTCTGAATGTCATAGCTCCGTCAATATTTGCACAATTCATTTTTGGTAGAGTTAATTTGGAAGCTCTTCTCAAGTACTTCAAAAAAGGTCTCATAAATTTTACCCGAATTTGTCTTTGTATTTCTGCTATTTGATGTTGAACGTTTAACATTCATTAGTTGGCGAATTCATACTCAACATAGATAAGTCATATCTCGGTTCATATTGCATTCAGATAGTTCGTTTATAGCTAGTTTGTTTTGTTTTTCAATAGGCTACAATATTGTTCATAACAAGTTTTTGATAAAGCTCATTGTCTTTCAGTTAATCGTGAAAACCCGTTTGAAAACGTGGCTTTTTTAGGTGTAAAACCTTAGGTTTCAATCGCAAATAACTCGAAAATTATTTTCACACAAAAACTTTTCAACACATTTTTGCTCGTATTCAATCCCCCTAACTACTTCTGAGGGTTATTTCAACTCTACTGATTCAGTGATTTAGATTGTTTATAAATAAATAAATAAGAAGAAGCAAAAATTATTTTTGGGTAAAAAAGTACAAAAAAATAATTTGCCGCAAAAACTAATTTTTTTCATAGATTTTCCTGGGTTCCGAGGTATAAACCTTACGGCGCTCCGTTACTAGCGCATAGTAAAGGATAAAAGAAGAAGAAGAATCGATATTGTGAAATTGAGAGATGTCAAAAATTCCACCTTTTTCTTATGCAATTTTCGGAAATTTGGGGGCTGTAAATGTGGGAGAGAGTGTATTCATCAAGTAATTCGTTCCTTTGTGACAAAACATAGCCCGTCCTCGGTCCGATAAATGGCTTCGTGCGATCTGGCCTATTCCAAACCGTTTTGCCCCTCTTGCTGTCAACGACGAAAATAGTCGAAATTGAACTTTTTCGGAAATTATTTTAGAGGACTTCCGGGGCTTCGATCTCGACGTTTTATAATTTTTTTTTTATAGCAAGGGAAATCTGCGACCGTGAAAACACGGTGCTCTATCTCTCGCCCAGAGGAACCCATTTCTAGGGAACACTGTGGGATTACTCACTCTTCTGAGTTCGCGACCCACTAAACCTAACCTGGTTTTTTTTGGTTCCGGGCATTTGCCTATAAACCATATATACCTTGATCGGTTAATTTCTTCTTGCACATTGTCGTGCTATGGTTTTTATGTTCGTCCATTTCGGATATCTCTTCTTAGTATAGTTTCAATAAGTTTCCGTTCTCATTTTAATCTCTCCTCAATTGATCTCGCGGTCTCCTTTTGTAAATTCTCATTCTTCCTCTGTCTTCCTCCGGATCGTAGTCCACTAGTCTCCTGAGTTCTTCGTTTGGATGTTCCTTCGCTTCGAAACTTGTTAGCTTTCCTCTTCATAAATTCGGTGTTGAGCATATTCATCGCTGCCTTGGTTTTGTCAACGGGTTGTTTGAT
The DNA here is from genome assembly GCF_907165205.1 of Coccinella septempunctata. Lineage (NCBI taxonomy): Eukaryota > Metazoa > Arthropoda > Insecta > Coleoptera > Coccinellidae > Coccinella > Coccinella septempunctata. The sequence goes on from NC_058195.1 coordinate 27,713,140, forward strand.
ATGGCTTCTCTAAACTAGACCTTTGTCTAGGGTGATACCCAAATATTTCGCTTCGTTTTTCCATTCGATTTCTTCTCCATCTACCTCTAGATTTGTTGTAGTTCTTAGTCTCCTCTTCTGCAGTAATATTGCTTGGCTCTTTTGTCCGTTGAGTTTTATTTTCCATTTAATACACCAGTCATTTATTTCATCTACTTCTTGTAACATTCCTTCTATAATTTCTGGCTTGCGATGTCGCATTGCGATTCCTGTGTCGTCGGCATATAGTGTCAGCATAGTCCTTGGAGATTTTGGTATATCGTGAATATATATGTTATACAGTAACGGCCCAAGTACTGACCCTTGAGGCACCCCTGCTTCCATATATCTGGTTGTGGAGTTTTCTCCTTCCACTTTCACGTAGAATCTTCTGTTCCTCAAATAATTCCTAATCAACTTGCACAGTTTGATTGAGTCTCTAGCATATCTCATTTTGTAAATCAATCCTTCATGCCATATTCTGTCGAATGCTCTGGCGACATCTTGTAGTACAAGACCAGTTGCTTGTTTATTTTGAAATCCTTCTGTTATGTATTCTGTGAGTCTCAGTAATTGCTGTTCAGTTGAGTGGTCTCTTCTGAATCCGAATTGCTCTGCTGGAATGAGATTCAGATTTTCAGTTTCTTCTGTAAGCCTCCTGGCGATTACTCTCTCTACTACTTTTCCTAGGGCGGACAATAAACTTATCGGCCTGTAGTTTTAGGGGAATTTTTTATCTTTGTCTGGTTTGTTGAACACGATGATTTCTGCAGTTTTCCACTTTTTCGGATAGGGTTAAGTCCTCATTATACCGTTTGCAATATTTGTGAGAGCAGCTATACCTTTTCTAGGTAATTTCTTCAACATAGCATTCGTTATTTTATCACTTCCGGGAGCTTTTCTAATTTTCAAGCCTCTGATTATCTCCTTTATTTCGAATGGAGAGGTTGGTTTTTCTATTTTGTAGTCTACTGGTGGTTCGTCCATTTCTTCTTCGTTGTTCTCAACTAGTTCTTCCAGATCATCATTATCGTCATCAGGTCTGTAATTTATTCTCGATTCTCTTTCGACCGAGTCCGCCAGTGCTTCCGCTTTATCGATATTCATTCATATGAATATCGATAATATACATGCCATACCTCTTTCTCCGTGGGAGGTGGTATTTTAGTATTTTCTCTTCTCAGACATTTTTGCATTTTCCATGCAGAATGATCGATAGTATTTAGTTCTTGAACTCTTTTGTTCCATCTATTTGTTCTCATGTCCTTCAGGGCATTTTTTAGAACTTGGCTGTGTCGGTTTAGATTTCTCTTATTTATATCTGTTTTGTTGAGCCTGTATGATTTTCTTGGTCTCCGATTTTCCCTGATGAGATCTTTGATTTCTCTGGGTGTATCACCGTGTGGATGTATCGGTGCTGGTCTCGTTATTTTCTTTGTGATCTTTTTGTAGGCATCTAGTATATTCTTTTCTAGTTTATCAACTGCGCTTCCAAGGTCTTCCGATGTGTTGATTGTTGGTATTTCTGTTACCTCCGATTGTATCAGAAAAGTATATTTAGTCCAATCGGTGTATTTTCTTGTTTGCATTAGTTCTCTTCTTGGCCCTTCTCCTATTGTTAATTCGATGGGGTTGTGGTTAGAGGTTCCGTCCCACAAGGTCTCTATCGAGAATTCTCTAGTGATATTTTTCATAATTGCGATATCAATTATATCTGGTAATCCCTTTCCGAATGCTAGGTACGTTGGTTCTTCAGGTCCAATAACGATAGCTTCATATTTTTCAGCGAGATCTTTCAGTTTTCTGCCATTTCTGTTTTCCATCCTGCTGTTTCATTCTGGAGATTTGCAATTAAAATCTCCGATGCAGATTTTCGGGTTTATTCCATCTAGTAAGTTGTTGATCTCTTCTTCCAATAAGTTATTCAGGGGTATTTTATATGTTTTATACCTTGATGGAAAGGGCGTTGCATGAACTCGGGAACACGGGCTCCGCCCTAGTCAACTCGCGAAGACCTTCGGGCTCTTTAGAGCGTTTTACTACCTCCTATTTTAAACATTTCTATGTTCCAATTCCTCTTAGTATATAGAAGAAGACTTTTACCTATATACCGACAGTTCATCTGTACTTTCCAGTTACAAATGTAATCTGAGATTATTCAAAACCCATCAACTTTACAATGACTAACAAACTTATCGCCCCTTTTTAAAACGGATTTCCTCTCCATCTACAGACTTCGCGAATAAATAACATGAATATTAAATTCTTCGATTATATACCAAAACGTTAGCTCTAAGTTTTCATGGACTTGATGTATTCCTTTGTCAAGTTCTATAATAGCTATTTATGTAACAAGTACATAAATTAGGTCTTTATGGACGAGTCCAAAAGTTTATGGCAGAGCGAGCAAAGCGAGCGAGGCCAATAACTTGGGCAAGTCCCTAAAGCCTAATTATGTACGAGTTGCATACAAAGCTTTATGTACGACTGCAATGCAGAAATTGTATTTTCCAAAATGGCTTATTACTGAAAAACATTAAGTGTGCTTTTGATTTTCTTACCTTAGTAACCAGTGACCTTAGCAACCTCAGTAAACACGGTTGTTTACTTCATTGATTCTTTGACAAACGTCATAATAATCCAAAAAATGGATAGTGCTGGAGAAGAAAACGTAGAAAATTTAGCCGTAAGCGACAAAGAATCTTTCTTACCCACTAAATCTAAAAGTGCTTATGAAAATATGTATGCGGCCTATAACAAGTGGTGTAAAACGAAGGAAATTGTAAAATCAACAGAAGACAGTATTCTGGCTTATTCATAGACCTATAAAACACATGGACGCGCCCTTTCAGTGAGTTTCAATAGCCACGAGTGCGGCCAACATGAGATGGAGCTAGTATGGGCAAGATGGTATTAATTTCCGAGATATATTTGTATATTGGCGCCCGTTAGAGATAAAAACAAGTACCTATAATCGAATATAAAAAATTGAACGCATATTAGTATCATTTAGATTGCGTTTAATGATCCAATTAGAACTAAAGAGCACAATTTTTGCTTTCGGCAACTATTCCTTGGAAAATACAACAGATAAGTTCATGAAAAGTTTGTAAATAAATTGATTTGAATAAAAACAATCGAGCACATTTTTAGCCAACACAATATTCTGATTTCTTGTTCAATATCTGAAAAAAATATTTCATTGATCAATATTGATCAAAAGGTTGAAAAATAGACATTACAATCAGCATACTAATTTTCTCTTCTAATCTCAAGTGCTTCTTGAGTATTATTTTAGCTAGATGAGAAAATAATTGACATACATTTATTGATTTGAAATGAATAATTCAACTATAATATAATAAATCGATTAATACATTCGAAGTTACTATACCTGTGAAATTTCACTTTATCTGTCTTTTCAACTCATTTTGTACTAATAATTGCACTCTACGAGGACACCATTATTACTTTCATAATAGAAAAAGGATACGACATTCAAAGTTGATCTAAAATTGATGAGAAAATTCTGAAAATTTCGATAAATACAAAGTTCAAACGAATGTTTTGCCCATACTAGCTCTATCTTATTTCGGCCGCACCCCCTCTCTCTCTACGCCGTGTCCATGTGTTTAATATGTCTATGGGCTTATTCAATAGTGAATTGAAAGCTCACAAAGTTTCTTCGCTATGGACTACATAGATGAATCAGAAAGTACCTACTAAAATAAGTGTTGCCACCAGAATATTGGGCCAGGAAGTAGTTGATCAAGAGTATTGCAGATCGAAAACTGTGCTTCCACTTCGAGCTCGACTTGCCCAGGCGGTCCGCCTACACTTTAGCGGAAGTCGATTTTTTGTAATTTTTTTATTTTATTGTGTATATTTCGACGAACTGAGTTCAAAAAAAGCGGTTTCAACTTTAGGAAACCAGTGGCTCAAAAGTTACGCCACTTTGAAGGTTCAATGTTAAGTCTGACCTGAATGACATTTGACAAAATAATGTTAACCGCATCGAATGAGTAATGTAAGTTTAAAAACTTACAATTCAGTTATTTGGTGCCTTGTAATTATGGTCTATAATATTTCACAACTGGTCCTACGGTTGAAAATTCTTCACTCACTTAGCGAATCCGAAGCTCAATGATCAACCAATTCCTATCACTGCATTCACGTTACTTTTTCGATACAACACTACAATACAATTCTTTTCACTTTTTCATGAACGAAAATAATCATGAATTCTTTATAATTGACTTGAATTTGCTCTTTTCATTCCACATTGTGTACGACCTTCTGAATAAGTTTTGGCATGAATCAAAGTGACAGAGACTAACTCGAATTCATGTTATCCATTGACATAGATTAATCTATGTCCATTGATATATTTTTGGACAGATTTGGAACGAAAAAAAAATCATATTGGTTGATATAGTTCATGTGAATCAGGACTTGACTCTATAGCACAATCGTAATACATACTGTTTTTACCGTACTTTCCCTATTCATTAGGTTTGTTCCTCAACTTTACCTTGTATAAGAGTTCTAAGGTACCTAGTAAATTCTCCGAGAATTGAGATTGAACTGCCGATCATTTGATAATGAACGTTTACTGTATAATGTTTTAAATATAATCTATATAAATATACAATCTATGACGCTAAGAAGTGATAGCTTAAGAATAGTGGTTTCAAAATGCAATTTACGACACGAGCCTCCGAGTATGAATTCTTATAAACTTAACCCTAAAAAAACGACAACTTTACCAAATCATAATAAAATAATTGGTTTTTTGCTGTTACATATCATGGCTAACCTATGCTAGCCTAACGTTACCTAACCCAAACTAACCTAAAATAAACCATCAATTATGGGAATGAAGAATTGAATTAAAATGAATAAAAGTATCTTAATGTTCTTTCATATTTATCTTTGAAAACTTTGAGAACTCAGAGTATCTACTTATTTTCGATAAATAGAAATCGTGGTCATGTGCCCTAATTGTCGACGCAATAATGTCGTGTATACTCTCCGCAAAAAATGTATTGAAATTGTTCGCTATCTCATTATTATCAGTAACTAATTTTCCATTGAATATAACATTTTTTACTACTGATCTCTGTTTATTTCCTAATAAATTCTTCAACTTTTTCCATACATCACTACTGGAACAATTTTTCACCATGTCATAATAATAATTTTTTTCACTCTTTCGTAGTTTGTTTACAACATCGTTTCTGACTCGCCTGTAATCATCCCAGTAGTTATTACTTTTTGTTAATACTGCCTTTTGGTATAGAGTATCCCTCTGTTTCATCAAGTTTTTAATTTCGTCATTCAGCCAAGGAATTAAATTACTTTTTTTTTCTCTTACTCTTTTCAGGGGGCACATTTCATCAAATACCTGTTTAATAGGATTGATAAATTCATCGACTAAGGTATTCACGTCACTACTGGAATTACTCCATTCCGACCTCAGAATCACATCCTGAAATTCATTTTTGATATAGTTCTTGTATGAACGTTTAGTTAATTCTACTCGGAAATCAACATGCTCAAATATTTTTAGATTTAAGGATATAATCGAGTGGTCAGATATCTTTGGTGTTAAATGTACCTTATGGTCCAGTCTTCTACAGCCAGTTATGACATAATCAATAAGTGTTGAACTGCTGTGGGTGATCCTTGTATAATCATTCACAATCTGCTTAAAACCACTCTGCTCGATAATTGATTTACATTTATCCATATAGTAAGAGTTCTTCTTATAATCCAAATTAAAATCTCCCACACAAATTACCTCCCCTCCCCATCCATAAAGTTCAGAAATGCGGCAACCTGTATACCCGGTGGATGGTATAACACCGCCAACAGCAGTCTCTCACTTCCAATCCTTAATTCGACAGACAAAAACCACACATATGATCCCTCACCCATATTTGATCTAACAGAGTATGTAAAACCATTCTTCAGGAGTATCATCACTCCTCCTGTTCTTCTATTATTTGATGGACAATTGATGGTTATATAACCATGTACATCAATTTCTCCTGGTCGTATATCTGGTGTTAGATGAGTTTCGCTTACGCATATTATCTGTGGCCTCCATTGCTGGATCAAGTGCAAAATATTACATCTGTTGTTAATAAATCCCTGACTATTGAAATATACAATATTACATTGGTTTAATTGCTATTCTTTTCCAAAATTAGTTCTTTTAGAAATGTTTTCCATAATTCTCATATAACAAGGGCAGCTCTTATCAAGAGAGGAGTGATCTGTATCCAATTGAACCTTGAAATTCTGCACCTTCTTCAGACAGTTTATACATTTCTTCAGTTCGCTATCACACTCCTTGATATCATGTTTTCCAACACATTTCGGACAAAATTATTCACTCTTGCAGTCCCTTTGAAAGTGATTGTATCCCGAGCACCTGAAACAGCGTATAATACCATAATAGTCCTCAAATACACAACTTCTCCATCCCAAATTTAGAGTCCTTTTGTTTTTGATAGCCCTGTATACAATAGGGTCCACCTCAATTATTATATTTGCAGAGTTTTTCCTATGTTTTACTTCATATTTATGTATCACCTTTACTTTATCCGCACTGTCCTCTATCTGAGTCAAATCATTTTGATGATTGAAACATTCGATAATTTCCTTGTTTTCATAATCTAAATATTTTGTTTCAACACCTTTTATAATTAATTTAGGATTTTTTAGTGTAGCTTCTTGAACATTGTATTTGTTTCCCAGTTCTCTATTCAACTCATCAGATATAATTTGTTTAGTTTTAGCATCCCTACAGTTAATTATGATTCCACCTCCATTCACATTTTTCAGACCTTCGATTCCAATCCTCAATTTACCTGGGTCAACTTTATCTGTTATTTCATTTCTGGTTTTCTCACTTTTCTGATCAACTACAGGTTTCACCAAAAGAACATCCGCATATGATCTTCGCTTTTCAGAGATCGGATCATTTTCCTTGCTTAATTGCATTAATTTAATAATTTTCTCTTTATCTTCAATTATTTTCTCCTTGGTGGCTACTATTGTCTGTAACAAGACAAAAGTATCATGACTCTCGCACCTTGAGCAATGGAACTTCAATTTCCTATTTTCTCTCTTTGATCCAAGTATTTTCATCTCGCTGGTTGACAATCCAGAGCACGACTTGCACACTCTCTCCAAGCAACCATCACATTGCACTGGATTTCTCTCAGAAGTAGCGCTCCTACAAATTCCACATTCCATGGCTACCTTTATTAACTACAGGAACATCCACTATATAACATATGGTATAATAAGACTGTTTATAATTATCGGTGGTTTTATCCTTAATACTTCACTCTATTATTTAAATGTCTCAACAATATTCACTCATAGTCTTACATATTTCACATCATCGAATTCCACTCAACTTAACGAACGAAATTATACCATTTTCATCCGACACTAAGAATTCTCTCAACAAGAAAAAGCCGAATACACGAGAGTATCAATAATCACGTATTACCTCGAAGAATATCAATAGCCAAAAAAAAATTCAAGTTGTCAAACGGCAATTACCTTGAAGAAGAACAGTAAATCCTCATTCGAACCCTTATTCAGTAGTGTTGAAATATTGACAGATTTTTTTTCACAACGAAAACCTGTAAATCACAAATATTCCTTAACAGCTGACAAAATGGACCAGTTCATATTTTGAACTCGTTGATCGACATTCGATATTCGATATCAACGCAAAACAAAATAAAACGAGAGAGTATCATTGGACTTCCTTTGGTAGAACAAGGATAGAACGAAGCAAATGACATGGTGGCGCCGCCACGAAACTGATCCCATATCCCCGATTTTCTGAAATGTTGATGCTTGCAAAAAGTGACAAGTGCACACACCAGTGTTTTAGACATCTTATCTAAAGGATACCTTATTTCGGTGCTTTCACATGAAATTATTTGACGTATGGAGAGTAGAGAGAAGGAGAACGATCGACGTACTAAAAATGTGTCCCCGAAAACAGGAAATATAGGATAGGTGTCGCTGCGATTGCAGCGGGTATCGATAAGGGGTGGGGATTCAAGCGTCAATTTGAAATGAACATCCTTCATTTTATTTTAGGTTATGTGTCATCATGTGGTTTTTCTGAAGATTTTTCAAATACCTTTCTTCAAATCTATATTAAATAGGAGTTCTCTGAATTATATGCAATAAAATACAAGTCGAAATCAATTAAATAAAAAAAAAATCACTGATCAACAAAATTTTACCTACTTTTGTTTATTGAAAGCAGCTATGTTAGTTGGTTTACCGTAATCTTCAAAATCATATAAATCCGCAGTAGTACACATCAAGACAACAAAAGGTAGGAATATCAGATTTTTCACTTATGTATTAGAGTAGATTCTGTTGCCAATACTCAGCTGAGAACCGATATAAACCATATATTATGTTATGCCAACAAAATTCTTCAGGAATATTTACTTCTTAACTATGTAGTTTTATTGGTTAGATATTCTTATTCAGAAAAGTCAACTTCTCATGAGGGATGACAATTTCGATTTCGTTTATAAATGAATCCATCATCTTTTTGATATCTTCATTGCAAAAGTGCTCCTGACACGCAAATCGATTCGGAGTCGATTCTTGAGGGAAATACTCTTACACTAGCGCACGCTTCAATATTCCACCATGGTCATATGTTGTTCTCTTATTAAAAATCGAAAATAATAATATTCCTATCATCTGTCACCAGGGAAACAGTTTAATCAGCCAACCACAATTTGATTTGTTTAAATCAAAATTTCGCACTCTCGTGATGGCCAGCGCGCCTGTTGGCAGAAGCATGAACTACCCTATTGGTACATATTTTAGGGGACGAAAAATCTGTGGTCTCAAAGCAGCGATCGTTCTCTTTCTCTCTACTCTCCATAATTTGACGAATAACAATTCTATGAAAACACGGTATACAACTTCTCACGGATTGATGTAAAATAAGACACCGCATTGTAGAAATGGTCATAATTCCAACTAGAAAGCAAATATTTCGTGAAAATCATACAAAGAATAACCATACATCGAGAATCTAAAAAATTCAACCAATAATGACGTACCGATATTCTATCTATGACAAATAAAATCTTATTAACGTGTTTCAATGACAGATTTATTCGATGAATAACACTATCTGAAAGTGAAAAGACTGCATTTTTACTTATCCTAAGAATAAGACTTATCTATCGAAAAAATTTAGTTATTAACACGTGAAAGTACCGGGCCTTAATCGAATTTCTCCTTCTAATATCTGCCTGAACAATTGTGCACGGTCGCAGATCACGAAATATTAAGTCAATAAAGTTGCAAACGAACCCGAATCTTCTTTCACCGTCACAGTCTTACCGTCTACTCGGAAACGAAAGTAGCTATTCAAGTTCCCTTCCACAATCATTCCAATTGCCCGCTAATTTCAAGGAATCATCAGTTCACCGACCAGGTAAGTTCAACTAAGTTAATTAATTCAAAATCCGATTTCTTAACCTGAATTTCAATAATCTAAAAATACTGCTTCGATTCATCGGTTTGGACTCATTCACGATTGTACAATAAGGCTCGGTTGTTCAATTCTGGTTTGAGCCTAGATTTAAGTTAATCCTGGATTAACGTGACAGATTTGAACGGAAATGTCAAAATTAATCCAGGATTAACTTTAACCACGAATTGAACAACCGGGCCTAAATGTGTGTTGTTTGGTACGATAAATGTGATTGGTTAACTGGATCCATCAAACGAAAAAAATTATTTTGCTGGCCATGTTTACTATTTTCTCATCAAACAGAATATACTTCATGGTCTAAAACGGGGTTCTCAGATTTGAAAAATTTACCGCGTTCTATCGAAAGGCATAACAATTCAAAGGAGCATATAGTATCATCCTCTTGCATTGAAAATTAGTATTAGAACAGGCAACATTTCATAATATTGAAGACATATATTCAATTTACTTGACTGATAAGAGTTTGTTCGAACACTCCTCGAAAACTTTTAGCATCCTTAGCTCTCATGACCACGAGCCGCCACTGTTAAATAATATACCTTCAGTCGTAAATAATAATAAGTAATCGTCAATAACCGTCAATTGTATTTCAGAAAATATCAATTGTAATTCAGGAAGGAATCCATTGGATTTATGAACTTATATTATCTCAAAAAACACTACGTAAACCTTATGTAAACAAGAAAATGCAACAATTTAAACGCCTACTGGCATGTCGTTCATGTCAATAGCAGCTGCATGGAAGATGGTGTTATGCTGCGCAATCACCCCCAAAGATTGTGTCCTTAGCATGGTCAATAACATTCTCTAGATATGAAATTCCTTGTTCGAGAACTCTTGGAGGCATAAAGTTAGGAATCTCGAGGTTTGTTTTCACATACCTAATAGCATTTGAAGTGCCTATACACGCACCGGCGAATTGCAGTCCAGGACTGCAGATACGTAGATCTTCAGTGCAACTGCACTACAGTTTTTTGGAGTTTCAGTTCAGTCCTTGGTTGCAGATCGCCGGTGCGTGAAAAGCATACATCTATTATACAGGGTGTTTCATAAGCCGTTGGCCATAGCCCAATGGTGAATGCAGGTCCTCCAGGCCTTTCAGAAAACTTGCTTGTTTTGTATCCTAAGGCTATTAGTTTCAGAGATACGGGGCGATTCATGAATATTGACCAAAATTTGCGATAGCCATAACTCTGGAATGCAAGGTCCGATTTCGATCAAATTTTATAGGCTTGTTCACTTCAGAAAGCTCTTTCAAACGGTTCATAAAATATCAATATTTTCAGGGTAGTAGGTACTCAGAATATCATGATTTTTCTTTCAAGCCCGAAAATCTAAATTTTTCACATCCCTTACAGAAATTTCGTTATTGCCATGAAAAACTACATAATCTATTCTAAGGAATTCAGTTTTCATTTTGCCAAGCACACTTGCACAAGGGAATAGGAACCGGACGAATTCATATTTTATTATCTAACACTATCGTATTCCTTATCTTCAATAATATATAAATTGTCTTGGGAGTGGAATAAGTTTAAATGAGAGACGTTAAGTCATTCCTTTAAGCGACGTTTCGCAACTTTATTGTTGCTTCTTCAAAGCTCTACAAAGAAACACATAGATAAATACCTACAATAACAATTGAGAACGTAACATTATAATACCTCGGAAGCGGAAAAACGTCCGCCATTCAAACTTTGTGAAAATTTAAATTTCATTTGATAAATAATCGCACAAGTCAACGTATTGCTATTTCATATGATGGTAAAATAAACAAATATTCGCGTGCTACGCTGGCGTACATACGTATGAAAACTAGTTTTTGATAATTAAATGGGTGGCTGGAGCAACGTTGGATGTGCGTTTTTTCATAATCGCATTTTTTTGAAGAATAACGTTCATTGTGATCCATAGTATGAGATTCCGCAAAAAATTTTAGCCATCAATCAAATTGTATCGTTAGAGGAAAAGATTTTTTTCTACAAGCGTGCGCGTTCAACCTTTTTCCCGCACGCATTTCAAGTTGCAAAGAGTCACTTTTCCAAAACGTGCGGGAAAAACGCCTGCTATTTCTTTCCCGCACGCATTTGCGTGCGGGAATGGATTAGCAGGGGTTTTTCCCGCACGCAAATCTTATAGAATAAATTAAATTCTATCATGTCTCTATGCACCGAACGTCAACGATGAGTAACCCATGGTAACGACATGCGGAATTACGTCTGTCATTTTATATGAATTAATCAAATGAGATATGATCTGTATCGTGCAATTGATATATTTATATATTTCAAGCGCTTGTAGAAAAAATATTGTTCCTAACTCTTGCGGAAAGTGTCTTGCCCGCACTCAACTGCTTACCCGAACTCTGCTTCGCATCGTTCGGGCAACGGCTGTTTCGTGCGGGCAAGTATCACTTTCCGCACTTGATAGGAAAATAACTATATCATCACAAGATTTATGGAATAACATAGTATGTGAAATGGCTTGTCTATGGACTATTTACTCCCCTTAGGCTTGTCTGTGGCTAGAGATTTTATGTTTGCTCCTGATCTGACAGTTTTCCCATTCTGTGACTTCAGTTTCGCTTTCGCAAATAAAAGCAATATAGTTTTGCATAATGCAAGTATCTGCAAGTGATTTGCCATTGTGAATAATAGAAAGAGGTCGTTGAGAATGTCTGAGTGGAATGACAAAAAACCCAAGTCACTGAAAGACAGTGGAAAAAGTTATGTTAATCGGCGAACAAGTAGTAATTTGCGCGAAAAAATAAGTCCTTCATACCCAAGGGGTTGTACGGCGACGTGTTGTAAACAAGGATGTAAAGAATTTACATAGTTATATGTACTACAGATATACAAACAGTTTTATATGATGACTTACAACGAGCAAACTCTCCTACTAGTGAAGTTCATCAATATTAGAGAACCGAAAAGGCGACGGCCTGGAAAAACTGATTCGACATCCAAAAAACTAGCTGGATTTGATTTATAATTGGATGGAAAGCCTGTCTGCCAGAAAACCTTGTGCAACACTCTATCAACAACTCCAATAGATAAGGTTGCAAATTCTGCAAGAAAAAATGAAAAATGGCGAGTTAGCATCGACGGACCAAAGAGGCTTGCATTTGAACCGGCCACATACCACTGATGCAGATATCAAAAGGTGTATTGTCAAGCATATTGCTTCTTTTCCGACCGAAGCGAGTCATTATAATAGAAAGGTTTCGTCGAAACTTTGTTTTTCCCCTGCGTTGAACATAACAAAAATGTACGAACTTTTTCGAATTAAATATCCTGTAAATCCAGCGAACTACACCCTCTACCGCAAGATTTTCGAGAAGCAACTAACCTGAGGTTCGGAAAACTTAGGTCAGATACATGTAAGGAATACTATAAAAACTTTGATCGAATGGTTCTTGCTTCTAGCGAAATAGAGCGGCAAAAAATTGAAGAAGAAAGTCTTATCCACCATACAAAAACTAACCAGGCCTATCGAAATCTCGCAGAAGGTTCGAAAAATAGCAATTTTATAACTCTATGTATTAATAATAATAATAATAATAATAAAGGTCTTTATTCAATCAATTTCATGGAAACTAAATACAAACTCTTACAACACTAAAAAAGAAAATTGAAAAGGCGAGATCCAGGACACTGTTCAAGTGTACTGTTCAATCTAACCCTATGATTCATTGACAAGAATAAAAAAAAAATAATAGTAATTACTCATGCTCATGAAAATGACAGTATAAATATAGAAGATGCATCACCACCCAAAAAAGAAATAATGGTTATAGGAAGTTATGCTCTATAAATTTTTCACTTGTATATCACACTCGCAGAGTTGCCACTTGCTCATTCATAAGTTTGCTGAAGATCATAGCTCTTAAAAGTTTTATGTTTCTAACCGCCCTGATCTCGACAGATAAATTATTTGTACAAAGCGTAACATTATATGAAAATGATCGTCGGAATAGCTCAGTTGTAAATACAGGAGGAGTAAGGGTTCCTTTGAATCGAATATTCAAATTATGGACATCAGAGCGGAAGGTAATTTTGTTGTAGAGGTATGGAGGAGTTCGGTTAATTAGTATTTTCATAAATAGTAAAGAAGCATGAAGAGATCTTCTTCTTTCCATGTTGAGCCAATTAACAATTCGCAGAGTATGGCTAATCCTGTCAAACTTTCTCAGACCAAAAATCAGTCGCAGACAAGAGTTCTGAAGTTTCTGTATCCGCTTTCTATCAGAGTAGTTCAGACAGGGGCCATATACACAATCTGCATAATTTAAATGTGATAAAACCAACGACTCACATAGTAGCACTCTCACTTTTCGCTCCAGTGTTTCCCTGTTTCTATAAAGAATCCTCAGCATGGCATAGGCCTTCCGCAGACAGGCAGAAATGTGGTCCGTAAAGCGCAAGTCGATATCTAACCAGACTCCCAAGTCTTTAACTTTGTCACACAATCCAACAGTATCTGAACCAAATACAACAACATTATTTTGGTTCAAAAATTTAATCCTATCTCCTCTCCTTCCAAATAAAATGGCAACGGTCTTGTCCTTATTAAGCTGCAAACAATGTTTGGTAGATAAATCATTGATGATGTTCAAATCGAAATTCAGGGCAGAAATTGCCTGAGCAGATTCATGCAAATAAAAGGAGATATATAGTTGACTATCATCCGCGTAGTAGTGCATCAGGCAGGAAATAATAAACTTTACAAACTGTGAAATGTACATGATAAACAAAATTGGCCCTAAGATTGACCCCTGCGGTACTCCCCTGCATATTTTCAAAAAAGATGAAATTTTACCATCATAGCATACCGCTTGGAACCGTTCAGCAAGATAAGAAGACAAAAGCCGAATTGAACCCCCACAAAAACCAAGATGAACCAGAACAGCCTCGAACAGCTCGTGATTGAGGCAGTCGAATGCTTTGGAGTAATCTAAAAGAGTGAGCAAAGTTAGTTTACCCTGATCGGTCGCCCTCATAATGTCATCTGTTATATTTAACAAAGCCGTGGTGCAGCTATGATTCCTTCTAAATCCTGATTGCATAGGTGGAATAATTTCATTCGTATTTAAATGTGACAACATTTGTTTACTCATAATTTTCTCAAGGATTTTAGATAACGTTGGTAGAATACTTATAGGTCGCAAGTTGTTCATGTCCTTTGGACAAGATACCTTCGGTACAGGTATGACAATGGCTTTTTTCCACTGGTTTGGAAAGACAGAATGCTGTAAACAGAAATTCATTATATGAGTGATATGGGGCAGAATGTGGGGAACACACAATTGTAGGGTTAGTATGTTTATGCCATCATGACCGATAGCTCTACTCTTGATGGATCTGATAGATTCCAAGACCTCAACCTCGTCAACCACCAAAAATTTGAAATAACTAGTAGTGATGCAATTATCCCGATTGGCATAAAAAGACAGAAGATCATTGTCAGGAGAGAGGCAAGGCACGGATTTCAGAAAATGTTGATTCACTCGATCAACATCGCAAAGTGTTGGGTCTAGATCTACACTCTTATTCTTACCTATGCCCAATCTTCTCAGATAAGACCAGGTTGTCCTCAAGTTACTGCATGGATTTATGTATTTACTATAATAGGCCCTTTTCTCCCTCCTGACTGCAGCTGTGATAGCATTTCTAAGTTGTTTGTACGCATTCCAGTCAGCAGTCTCACCTGATGCTTTGAACTTAGAAAAAACTTTGTTTCTAGTCTTGATCATATCTCGTAAAGTGTCTGTTAACCAGGGTGAATAATTTTTCGATATCTTGATTGTTCTGAACGGCGCATGCAAATCTAATAGCGTGATTATATTCGAGGATAGGAAATCAACCTTTTCATCAACTGTTGGCTTGTCATAAATATTATTCCAGGGAATGGACATAAGATCAGACTTAAATTGGTCATAGTTAAGATTTTTGAAGTCCCTATAAGTTTTCAAAATTGAGCCGGTCCCATGAGTTTCCACATTAAGAATACAGTGGACAAGATCATGATCACTAACCTGTGGAACAGGAAAAACACCAGAATCCTTCACCATATCAATGTCAGATATGAGTATATAATCAATTAATGTCGAGGAGGTGGGAGTGGTTCTAGTAGCTTCATCAATTATTTGATTCAGACCAACACTCTCTACTACTCGGATAAATCCCTTAACTTCTGGGCTAGTTTTAATGAAAAAATCCATATTAAAATCTCCAAGACAGACAACATAATCAGCAGAAGTAATCATCTCTGAGATCATCGACTCAAAACCGTCAAGAAAAAGTTTATAGTTATATGAGGGCGACCTATAGACAATAGATATTGCCACACTCACACCTCCTAATCTCAAGATGATCCCAAGCTGCTCAATCTCAACATCATATTTGAATATCTTGAAACTTAAGTTATTCCTAATATATATCCCGACCCCTCCACCTCGACTACCTCTATCACCTCGTATGAACTTAAATCCATCAATGGCAAGAGAAGCATCCGGAACCTCCTCGCTCAGCCAGGTCTCACTCAAACCAAAAATATCAAAATCATTTGTTATCAGAAGATCTCTGATTTCGTTGTAATGCAAGTTTAATGAGCGCGTATTCACATGAGCAACCTTCAGCAAGCCTTTTCTATTATTAACCATATATTATGTAGACGTGAACAAGTATAGCAACATAATGAATGAAACTAGTAAGTAAACGAGAAAGATGCAATCGCAGTGTAGTGATAACTATATAAACAGTTCAACAAAAAGCAAATCAGAAATAGAAAATATGCAATATATAAAAACGAATTGAGTGTACGTAATGTAAACAGTGGTGAAGTGAGCAAACTATAATAACGGATGCAACAGAAAGAAGAAAAAAAAAATATATGTATATATATGATAGTATATCCTTAACACATCAGACAATGGGTAGATATACTACTACTACTACTTGATTTGCAGCAAGTTTTATTCACCCCTCAATCAACACATTCGGACATTTTCTATCAACGTCAGTATTCCTCCTTCAATTTATGTATACACAATATGTCTAAAGATCAGGCCAATATGTTTTTATGGCATGAATGTGTAGCCAAGCGAGGCTCTAAAGAAATCGGCTCGTGCATATTGAAATATGTCAAAATGTCAAAATTAATTGTTTGGTCTGACCGCTGTACCGGTCAGAATGATAACTCGAATATTATCAAGGTTAATCGTTTTTTGATGTCATTGAGATACTTCTCTGAAATACACCAGAAGTTTTTTATTACAGGACACAGTTTTTTGCCTTGTGACCGCGACTTTGCCCTCATTGAAAGGGCGAAAAAGACCTCGATATCATTAGTTCCCTCTGATCTGTATTTACAAGTGCTAATGAAGGCAAACCTTTTAAGACATTCGAAATGCAACAGGACGATTTCAAGGACATCGACGTGATTGTGCCAAGAAAAACTAAAACAAACATGAAAATTACACAGTACGTCTGGTTGAAGATCAGTGCAGATGACCCAGTAACGGTGTATAGCAGAGATTCTCATAATATATTCAATGCCTGGCAATCATTTCGTGTTTTTTCCGGAGATGAAAATAATTTTCATTATCACGATCTACCACCTCTCTACACTGAATTTTTACCAATTTCGAAAGAAAAGAAAAAAGATCTTTCAGATATGATGCTCTACTGCGATAAACCCCCTTCATGACGAGTTTTATAGAAATCTTCCAAGTGCATAATTATAATAATCATTATAGATAATCTCGTTTTATATTTTCAATTAATGTTATTTTTATTGAACTTTTTTTTATTCCTGTATTATTTATTTTTCAAGTCCAATGATGAAAAAGATTCAGAATAGAAACCTAGATAAAAAATAAAGAAGTAGGATCACGCCAAGGTCATGTTATGTGTGGAACATTTTTCATACATCGCAGCACATAAGAGTCAAAAGGAGAGGACGGGCATCTATATTCAATCACCCTGTACCTACTTAGCTATCAACTGAATTCTGGAGACAAGTAACACAGTGTGTATCTTGAATAATATTCGTACTCTTTCTTATTTTCTGAATTACAAATGATCGATTCTGATTTATAAATGATGGTTTCTGAAATCAAATTGGCTAATCTGAAATACAATTGACGGATTCTGAAATAAACTTGACTGAAAATCTGAAAATCAATTGATCATTTCTGAATTACAACTGGAAATGGTGTAGTATTAAAAACCGACTATATTTTGGTCAGTGAAGACACGCTTGACAATGAGATGGCGCTAAAAACGCACTGTCAATACAGAAAAACTTTTAAATAACAGTTTTCTATTTTTTAATTGTGGGGCGCGGAATTCGAATTCTATTGCTTGAATTAAATTTCAATATCGACTTTGTTTCGATCAGAAAGCAAACATCCTGAGCGACAAAACAAAAGTATGGTTTTGTTTTGTGATCAGGATGTTAGTTTTCATCTAAACATTGTTTGGAATCAATTGATATCAATGAAAAACGCTGTTGAATGTGCTACATTTCTATTTGAAATTTATAAAAAACCTACAGAAATTGAAATTATGGACAATAAATGGATACAAAAGTATATGATGATCTGCTACTGACATAGGTCGAAGGTGATATTTTTGTGCAATAAGTTTTGAATAAACTTAGTTGAATTTGTAAAATATACATATATAAAAAATTCATATGAACCAATATTCAATATACCATCATAACATACACATTCCAGTTACTTACATATGCAGATATTATTTATAGAATTTTCAGCCACACTTAAAAAAAAACTTAGGTATATAAATATACAAGAACTGTTTGTCAGTATAGTTTCTGGTGCTCTTTTCATGATTTCCTTATGATATGGTCTCTTCATGACACAATATACAATTTGATTGATGAATAAACAAAACACTCACAGCAGGTTTCATAAAACTTTCCAAACAACAATTTGACAGTAGCTCGGTTACCAAATCGAAATCAATAAAACCTCTGCATTTCTGAATATATTGAAAAAGTAGCAGTTGAGAGTCATTGAATGGACCTATAAGGGTCATAATTTACCCTTAATAGGCTGTTCATGCAAGGGATGCTTTCTGCATACAATAATTTACGTGGATGAACAGTTCTCAATTGACCTGCAGTAAAATGTTCACTGCACATGGTATAGTCAGTAGTTTTTGCTGAAGTCACTGTCATAACGCCCTGAGAATTTTATTCAATTCGGAGCACTGAAAATTAGAGTCAATGAACGACTGATTCTTGAAAAGATAATGAGGTTGTAAGGCTCACTTCTTTGGGTTTGACTATTCACAGTAGTGAATTAAGTAAAAAGAAACTGAAGAATGCTTTATTTCATCATGTTTCTAGATCTATTTATATTGGATATAATATTTCGTAACTACCTAATTACTTAATGATATTTAGCGATCACGAAGTCCAGCAGATGACCGTGGTATCTGGGCCAAATCCTCACAAGTAATGCAATTCAGCAAATGATCCGCATTCCAGTTGTATTTGTTTGCCCTAAATTTGAAATATTGGAGCCTGTCTGATAATCTATTTATGGATATCACATGTTACGAGTTTTAATACTTACGCTTCCTTTTATCTTAGTTGAGTGAAAAACTTGATCTCGAAAAATCCATTTTTTTATTTTATCCACAGTTCTTCACCACTCGAACAATATTTTGTGGTTTCACCAAGAAATAAGACAAAAAAATTCAATGATCAGCAACTAGAACGACCTTGATAAACAAAAAGCGGTACGAGAATCAAAACATTCAAAACCAAGGAGATACATCTCCTTGTTCAAAACCTCTTTGATCAAAATGGACGTCTGAAATTTAAGATATCTAAAACACTGGTGTGCTTTTTGCAAGCATCAACATTTCAGCAAATCGGGGATGTGGGATCAGTTTCGTGGCGGCGCAACCATGTCATTTGCTTCGTTCTAACCTTGTTCTACCAAAGGGAGTCCAATGATACTATCTCGTTTTATTTTGGATGAGTTCGGCTTGAAGTTCTACAGATCGAACGGGAGTTCTCTGTCGACATCACCTAGGAGTTTCAAATGGTTGTCAAGACGAGATGACAACTTTTTGCCGCGCCCTATTTTGGCAATCCGAAAATAATTTTATAGAAATATTGGTGAAAACCAACGACGTAGATTTCAATATGCATTCAATAAGTGCAATTTGTAAAAACAATTAGTGATCATGTAGTGGGTAAGTGTGCGCAGTGCGTATATCTCGACTATGCAATCTATGAAAGAGGGGTTCATTTGAGTGAAGCAAGAGCGCAGAATACCCAAATTAGTTTTCCATAGGTGTGCGCCGTGCGACGTTTCGTTAACTTTTTATTTGCAATCAATCAAATTCACTATTTTTCTTGTTAATTTTCAGCATCTCTGCAAATTCTGCCAGGTCCAAGTTCCGAGTCCGACAGTGTTAAACAATATTTTATTCGAACATGGGCATATTGATCTGAATATATAATAAAAAATTTTAGGTTCTCTTAGATGCTTAACTCTATAAGAACGTCAATTCGAATTTTGGCTTACTGGGGAAAGTGTGCGCGGTAAGTGTGCGTATAGATTCATTATATGGGCATTTGTTCAGTGAGGAATAAATTATGACATTGTTGATTTTCTTGGTTAAGACTAGATCAATATTGTCCTATTTGTTCAGAAAAATATGAACAGCCACCAACATGTATCATGTGTTGTGTTCACCAGGAATTGTGGCACGACCAATAATTCACTGCTTGTAAAAAGGCGCTTCTGGATTGACAATAAACAGCATTTCTTTAATATTGTAACATTTTGATGACATTATTTTGTAATTTGTTTTGATTGTGTGGTGCACTAATAGACGGAGAACCAGAGCCAAAAAAAGTCTCTGAATTTATTAAGCCTGGTTTTTTCTCAGGTGATTACAATCATAAATATACAATAAAATGCTGCGGTCAGTCAAGTGGATGTTAGAACATGTGCCTCTGGTGCGCGGTCAAACATGTCGTGATTACCGACATAATAAAATCAATTTCTTAAGGCTGAAACTTTATAAACTTTTGTATTTTGGTATGTAAATCAAAATTATGATAGTCAGTCAACGTCCGATCGGGACACAGCTGGTCAATCAGCTTCAATGTGCGTAGCGTCGTTTATAAGGATGCAATTCGTTTATTAAGCGTGAAATTTTTTTTTTAACTACTACTGACTATATTATTGATAAATAAAATAGTCAGTCAGCCATTCCGTAGAACAACGCCCGTCAGTCAGTGGATAAGAAATTAAATTTTTTCGCTCCCTATAGATGTTACATCATAATCATTTAAAGTATAACACATTTATTTTAATGAGCAACTGTTCTTTAAAATCTCAGAAATAAAATTCGTTCGAAATCAACAGGATACTTAACCAACATGGGTATACGGACAAGTAAGAACTCATTGATTTTCAATCATTTCTAATATTTATTTAATTCACTAACGATAACAACCCACACAGCATGGAATATTGCAGTGAAAAATTTCAAAATATTTTCAAGAAAGATTTCATTGAAATATTTATGAAAGGTTTCGACAATATTTACGGCAAGAAAGTTTTCGCAAGATTGGCAGAATATTTCCATGATATGTAATAAATGTTTCATGAAATATGACTTCATAAAATTCATTAATATTTCATGAAATATTCTACGAAATTTCTATGACAGATTTTGCAATATTTCAGGAAAATAAATATCCATAGGAATCAGAATATTTGTGAGAAATATTCCTTAAATTTTTCAAAAAATATTTGCAGGAATATAAACTAAATATTTTTAATTCGCCTACATAATACATTGAAAAAAACCTTAAAGTAATATTTCAGTGGAAGATTTTCGATGAAAAGCTGAAAGTGTAAAAATTATATCAATTTTCATTCCCGAAATCTTACTGAATGCTCTTTGAAAGATTGGCTGGCCAATAATTTGTATAAAGATGGCTAATATGTATGAAATATTTTGTCTTCCAAAGTACCTATAATGCAACTGAATATCTCATTAACGTTTCAAGTAATACTACAATAAATATTTCAGAATCGCTCCAGAATATTTCTTTGCAATATTTCTGAAAGATGAAGTGGAAGCCCAAATAAATTGTCAATATTTCATGAAATATTTCAGGAAATGATATTTTGATTTCACTGAAACGTTTTCAAATAAGAATTCATATATTTAAATAAATATATAAGAAATACTGCAAGAATATTTCAACACATCTCCGGATTTTTGTGCGGAATATTTTGGGTTATATCCGTGAAATATTCTACTGACTTTTTATTTAATGTTTTGTCGTTAGCATCCCTCTTGTCTGAAGTTACTGTCTTTTTAATGTGTGAATATGCTATTATTCTTTTCGCACTGGGTAGTCATTATAGTACGTCGAAAGAGCAAATAACAACAACAAAATATCTATCTGTATGAATATATTTGACGTTATAGTCTATACCTTGTTTTTTCAACAATTTATAATTTCGTCTGAAACAATATTGCATAGAGTAGCATTAATTTATATTTCATTTTATCCCTTGAATTACTTCGGAGATACTCAATTACATTCACCTACTACCCCTTTATGTATATTAAATTCATCTTTAAATTTTCGTAATTAACTTTCAAATAACGCGCTCTTCTCTCGACTAGACTAGTGTACGTCGACGCGGCATTCCCAGTCCCCCCCGATAGAATCAGCAGCGATGCCAGGTTGGAGAAATTTTCCTAAGATTTATTTTCCGATGTCCAGAAATCTGTTCTATTTCATATATTACACTATCTTCAATTACTCTAAGCCACGGTTTAACATTCTACAGTTCAGGTTCAAACCGAGTTCAAAGTTGAATCCATTGTAATTTTGGACAGTTCAGTTCTATTTTGTCATTGTCAGGCAGTCAGTTGAATTGGGTTCAACGTTGGATTCAGCTTTTATCTGTAACTGTATAACCGGCATTCAATCATTATAAGTACCTAATAAATAATTTGTGGAGTAGATGTATTATTTTTAATCATATTGTCTTACGAACTGACTTAAAATAAATAATTTTATTCCTTGATACAAATGAACTCAACAAGTACTACTTTCAGAATTCGATATTCTCTATATCTCTATCCGTTCTTCTCAAGGCTTGATAAAAATGAAAATCAAGAATCTAGGTAATTCAACATATTAAAGATTTACTCTACTCTGGATACCGTATACTGGGGAATAAAATTTCTGGACCCGGCAACGCTGATCACTAGCCACTCTAGCCACCTGCTTAGTGCAGAAACGAGAAACGGGAGTACGTGAGATTTGGGTTTCATTAGAAGAAGCGCAAGCCGAACAAGGAAGCATTCATTGGTGCCATTTTGATTTTGTCGTTTGCGCGTTGTCTCGAATCGATCGTTTTGTGTGTTTGTGTGAAACTAACGTGTATATTGATATGGAACGAAATAAATTCCAGTTTGATTACCACTTGATTCTTGGTAAGTAACTTATTTCCTCTTTAACGTTTTCAATCTACTTGCACGTGTTATTAAATCTATCCATTTGTGCCACAATGTCACCGGAATATTTGTATATGCCCATTTGGCTCCTGTTTACTTTAGCGACCACCTTGGATGTTTGTCTTCGATTTTTCATCAATTTCAATGAATTCGAATGTTGGCATTAAGAGAACTCGATGAGTTTATGATTTCAGTTAGTTTATTATGAAAAATGTGGGGAATTTTTCAGTTTTCGATGAAATATAAATAATGGTTTTGAGGTTAGGTTAGGTTAGTTTATGTTAGGACAATGAAAAATCATACTTGTACATGAAAATGCCATTTTAAGATATTAATTAAACGAATAAACGATTGGATTTAGTTATTGAAGGGCTGAACAGGGAAAATATTACAATTCGACTGATTTATATCGCAATTTTCATAAAAACTTTGAAAAATTATATCTCCCAAACTACAAGTCTCCTAAGGTTGAGACATGTTACCAATCGATTTTTCATACAAGACTTTATCTAAGAAAAAATCGACGTCAAAATCGGAGGTGGGCACTAATCTAAACTTTTTTTAGGTTGAACCTATTCAATGGAATTTTCGAATTATTCTTCATTCTTTTTATATCTATTTTAACATGTGATTGGGAGCTAATGAATTCCATGTTTTACGGATTTCTACTCGTATTTTTATTTTTTGTTGTTTGTTTACCTATTTATGCAAATTATATCATTTGATTGAAGTTGGTATCATACTTCATACTTTGAATGTTTTGCAGTAGCTTTTGGTGTAAGGACAAAATATGAAGAAGCGACAGATGCCGAAATAATTCAGTGTTACCCATACGGATATGGTTGAATGACTTCAGATGGTGGACGGAATAAAAAGTGAGTTTTATGATGTTTTCATATCCTGAGATTTTTTGCTTTTCTTCAGTTCACCCTCAGAATAGAATGAATTTTGTGGTTCTTTTCACGACTACTTGCTGTGCGAGTTGCTTTCAAAACAGAATCTGCACTGAAATTGTTCTCGTGATGTGAATTTTTTTAGGGATTTTATTGTTTTGTGAATAATGACTTCACTTTATTATTTATTTATAGAGTGTGAGAGTCTAACTTCAAACAAATTCTGTGAAAAGGGGCAGTTTTTTGTTGTAAATATTCTAGCACAGGTTGAATTAGTATTTTTAAATGGCGCTTTCTTAAGTAAAGGAATATGATACTGTAATTTGATACACCATCGAAATTTTTTTTATTTTTTCCGAGGGGGTAACCACTTCCGAAATCGATGTACTTTTGAAGACCGAAATCATCATCCAAAATCCCGGAATCATCATTCGAAATCCCGAAATCATCGTCGAAATCATCTTGATTTCCGAAATCAATGTACATTTTTCACATAGTGGTTATCCTCTCGATTTTTTAAGTCCATTTCTGAATGATATCGATTGAAATTTATTTTAGGAGGATTTTGCATCTCTTCATAAACTTTTTAGGGTTTTCACTCCCAATCTCTGAAACAAAATCAATTAAAAATGAAATCAACGATTTGCTCCTGCGTAAATTCTTGCACTAATTTGTCAGGAGCAAATTAACTAGAAAAAATTGTTGCCTGACAATGAACTCAAAATAAATAACGTTGAAACTATAATTCTTTGTAACGTTTCGGAGTCTATATCAGACTCCTTCATCAGACGAAAAAATCTACTTTTGAAAATCTTCTGAATTGTCGTTGATTTCATTTTTAATTGATTTTGTTTCAGAGATTGGGAGTGAAAACCCTAAAAAGTTTATGAAGAGATCCATTTCTGAATGTACCAAATATCAAAGTCTTATTTCTTGTCGTTGAAAAGATATTCAACAAACATCGACTAATTCGAAAACGAGGGAATCTGATTCAACTCGAAGAAATAACTCGGTTATTTCAAAAATTGAATGTCACGAGGTTCTTGATAATCATTTTCTGTCAAATGAAAAGTCGAATAAAACTGATTAATGAGAGTAGCAGCGAAGATTAACGAGGATATTCATTAGTTTGTCGTTCTGTGGGTCACAACGTTTGTTGAAAGATCGAACAAAAGAATATTAAATGAAAACTTAATATTTGGGTGCGTATGTGTAACTTAAGAGTAGTCATAAAAAAATCACAATTGTGCGCAACTTAAACCTCCGATCGCTCTGTCCGGGCATATTTACAAAAAAAAACTGCCTTCGGTATACTGAATTTGTTCAAAGTTAAAGACTTGCACTATATAATCTTCTGTTACCATCTATTTGTTCTAATAGCAAAAATCACACCGATGAGGAATTTGACAAGTTGAAGAAAATATATTTCAGTAAAGTGTATCTTTTCAGTACCTACTATAAATATTCCATACCACCAATGTAGTGTCATCTTGTACCATAGACATAGAGACATGGACTGAGCAATGTCAGCGTGAAAATGTCTTTTTTATAGAAAGAGAGAAATGATCGTCGGGAATTTACCTGTCTCTTTTTTGTTCACATAGAGGTGAGTGTGGACCAATCAAAATTCTAGAAAAAAACATCTGCATTCCCGACGTGCGTTTCTCTCTGTCACTTTTTGTGACCGTATTTCATGCATAGATATAAAGGGAAGGCACAGTCCATGTCTATGTCTTGTACTGACAGGTGCTTTATAAATAATTTTTACATCAGTTGGCGTCAATTTCGAAATTCTATGATGTTATTCAGTTCAAAACCCTCTAGTAAGGAGCATCATTCGAAGCCAAATGCTATGCAACAATCTTTAATAAAGACCCCGTATTTACTGCTGCTGAATTAATTTTCTGAAAAGTACATATTAATTATTTTTCCTCCAATTTTGCGATAATTACCCCAATTCTTCATAGAAGAACTTTCATGACCCTAAATTGACAAAATATGAAACTTTCTGTTTCTGAAAAATCAAAAATATATTTATTCCAGGAATGCCAGTACCCAACGACAATTTCCGTTTCAATTATCTGCAGATCCTGATGACGAAGATAAAGGTTTCATTGATACATATTTTAATGTAGGTAATGGAAACTGAATAAATTCTTTTAACTGATTCTGTTCTATTCAATACAAATATAACCTTGTTATACTATTTCAGGAAAACCTTATATATATATATATATATATATATATAAATATAATGTTCCTCAAAAAAATATCTTGCGAGATCTTTGAACAATATTTAGCAAGGGACTTTGAAGATATGTGTTCAAAGTATTGCTCAATTCTTCGGGAACATGTATTTTATGAAGTTACCCAGCTACCCTGGCGAAATGTTGTTCAGAGAATTTGCAAGATATTTTTTGCATATTATTGCAGAAATGCAGATAACGCTTAATATAATTCAAAACATTTCCTAAATTTTTATGGAAATATTTCCTATTATTGCATATAAATCCTACAAAAATATTTCTAGAAAGATTCCAGCAACTTCACACAAACATCGCAGAAATATATTTCGTAACATTTCAGAACCCCTCGTTGGAAGATTTCGAAAACCTCTTCTGAAGATTTCAGGAAACATTTTCTTCAATTGGAAGAAATCTTGCGTAAATATTCCATGTAATATTACTATGATCTTTAGAAGAGATTTCACATAATGTTGTAGAAAATATTTCAAAAATCTATATGAAATATTTCATGAAATATTTCAATGTGAGAAAAAGTCGGACATAACTTTATTTCATGAATATTTCAACGAAAGATTTATTAAATATTCAAAACCTTGCGTACAAATATTTCATAAATATTTGACAAATATACCATGCTATGTGGGAAGCTATAAAGAATCATCACATGATTCATCATCTGAATCTTCATCTTAATCCATATCATCATTTTCACTATCGTGATCTGACAAGTCGAGCTCGGGTGTTGCAGAATCTGTAAAATAAATGAAATTCAGTAAGAAAAGTATTTTTGTGATTGTTTAATCCAGATAAATATATTTCTATACCTGTATTTTCTTGTAAAGGTTGAATAATGACATCTTGTACAAGTTCTGGAAATTGGTCGCCTTTGAATCAATCCAAGTCATATTTCTCATCCACCAATTTCCACCCGTAGTCTGTAGGAGATAGCTCGCTCCGTTGGAATTTGACGGTGAGCATTACGCCAAATATTTGAAATGAAGCTCGCTCTTAAGAACTGCTGCATCAATTCCGATTGGCATGGTGGCATACTCGACCCATCTACATTCTTTATTTTAATTTTAAAAGGATCATTTGTGGTGCTTAAACATTTATACGTCTGTGAAAATAAAACGAATCTTGCCTCGTCAATTGATTTAATTTTTTTCAAGCCGTATGAATGGTAAACAAATTCTTGAATCTTATTGAACATGTTATTCTGGTTGCTTGCATCTACAAGTCCAAGGTCAGCGAATGTTTTTTGAAAATCTTCGCTTTGCTTCATTATCTGCAGAGGTTTTTTTTTACCTTTCTTGTAGAAAGCTGGGTTAAACTCACATCCAGTCAAAGCATGCAGTCCAGAAAGAGCATTGCAAACAGAATTCCCCAATTCTTGATGCATTCTACTGACATTAATCATCCTTTGATGCTTTCCAGTCACACGTCCAGTCCAATCTACGCATATTGAAGCTGACTGACCAGCTGTGTCCCGATCAGACGCTGACTGACTATAAAAATTTTGATTTAGATACCAAAATACAAAAGTTTATAAAGTTTCAGCCTTAAGAAATTGATTTCATTATGTCGGTAATCACGACATGTTTGACCGCGCACCAGAGGCACATGTTCTAACATCTACTTGACTGACCGCAGCATTTTATTGTATATTATAATTGTAATCACCTGAGAAAAAACCAGGCCTAATAAATTCAGAGACTTTTTTTGGCTCTGGCTCTTCGACTATAAGCACTGCGTTCACTTACCCCGTGAGGGTGCGCTCACTTTCGCAATACGGGGCATGTGAACGCACTCCGATTGTCACTATTAAATTTTTTTTTGCGGAAAAAAAAACGTTTTGTTTGTTTGCTTTTTGATGTTTTTTTATAGATTGGAAAATTTTCTGTCTTATGAATATGTTTTAACTTTCCTAGCTTCAACATTTGAAACAGAGTAAGGCTTGAAAGGCAAAAGTGCGCACAGTTGCCCCGAATGACTCTAGTGTTTTTTTTAGAACACAACATATGTAAGAATGGGAAAGTTTGAAAATTGTTTTGGGTGTTGGTGCTACCAAGATTTCCGCAATTCCTCGGAGCTCAAGAAAACTATGACCAACGTTTCACAGAAATTTGGTACTGGCCGAATTGTGCTGAGCTCCGTTTGCCACCACCATTGACTAGAAGGCTGCTAGCTTGTGTGAAATAAATAGTAATAACCTAGTCATTTAGTTATATGGTATTACTTGTACTAGTTGATTTTTGTTTGTTTAACCCTTAATTTGATTCCGTATCCTATGAGATACGCCATATTCAAGCAAGTATTATTCTGTGTAGAGGGCTGCATCAGGTTGCATAATGAAATATACCTATTATATACATATATAGACCTCATTTCATTCAAACCCACAACTATTTCCGCCATGCATGTTTGTTGAGAATACAGTGTCATTAGTTAGTAATGTTGGTTTTTTTATAAATGCTCTTGCCAAATTAAGGGTTAAAAGTTTATCTGATATTTGAAAGTGCAAAATGAACTTGAACCATGATAGCATGGTTCAAGTTCATTTGGTGTTGAACTCTTTTTGGATTATGAGGAAGAGGAAAGTTGAGGCATCTGAAATGGTACCAACTTTTGTTTTCAATATCAGATTGAATTCTATATTCCTTCAATGATTCCGCATGAAATTTTTCTGAAATCTTCAAATTTTCTCAAATAGGACATCATTCCAATGACAATAACTTCGAGATTTTTGCTTCATATTCAGTTGCACCGTCCGAAAAAATTATTTTGTTTTCCATTACGGCGGCAGGGGCAGTTTTTCAAAGAGGTACTCGTTGGTTTTTGTCACAGACGGCAATAACAACCTTAGAACATTGATACATGGAATGGCCATTCAGTGCTACGAATGAATTGTTTGTAGTCCACACATTCGATGTTTCTCTGTCTGAAGCGGCACTAAGGCAGTGGCGTTTTATTGAAAAATTCACATGCGTCCTGTCTATTCGTATTGAAAGTTGATGCGCCAATGATGTCCGAATCAACTGTCTCAATTGTGATTGGCGACACTAAGCAACTATCTCACTCCAGTCTTTGGAATGTTTATTTTCCATTCCATGTATCTATGTTCTAAGGTTACAACTTCACACTTGACAGATCCCCATCGTTCTCTATCAGCAAACTCGGGGAAGTGCGAGCGTGATCGGAGAACCCGACCTGAACCCGAACAGAAAAGGGAATACTCAGAGATCGAAATCGAACGCGATTGAAGTAGGCACTTGACGTGCTCAGAGTCGAAAAGTCGCTAAGCCGAACTGAACCCTTGTTTTGCGTTGATATCGAATATCTATCAACAAGTGCAAAATATGAACTGGCCCATTCTGTCAGCTGGGTTTACAGTTTAATATTCGTTGTAAAAACAAATCTATCAATAATAATGGAATGATCACATCTGTCAATATTTTAACACTATCGAATAAGGGTTCGAAGGAGTATTTTCTGTTCTTCTTCAAGATAATTTCCGTTTGACAACTTTAATTCGTGAGGGGAGTAATTCAATATGATTTTAATAAAACACAGTGGATTTGTCAAATATCCAATATATTCAGTTGACGGAAAGGGAATTTTCGCTATATCTACTCAGGAAGAATATTTGAAGAACAGACCCGAGAAGATTTATGTATTTCTGATTCTCAATACATAATCTCAATTCACATTACGTATTTTCAATACAGTTTCTTTGAAGCAGTGGCGGCTCGTGAATAACCAAGGTGCAAGTGCTGCATAAAGTAGACTAAATAAAAATATCACCGCATTTATAATTCTTATTCAGAGAAACATTATCAAGCAAAAATAAAATATTTTATTCTAAATTCCATAATTTTCATTGATGGGTTATTATTATAAGATATTATTTTCTTTTGAATACCAAGTCGATACGTCTATCCTTCTTCAAAGCAAACTTATCAATCACTTTTTCGTTAAAGTCCGGTATAGATCGAATTAATTTTTGCTCTATTGATAAGCAGGCTAACGCATTGAGACGATCTTGTGACATAGTACTTCTCAAGAACGTTTTGATTCTCTTTAAAGAGGAAAAATTTCTTTCTGCTTCTACAGTGGTCATGGGCATTGTTACTAGTATGTTTAGCAATTTTATAGTTTCGGTAAAAACTTCCTGAAGGTTACTGTCGATTATGAAACTAGGAAGCACAGCACATGATGAAAAAGTCCGATATATTCTGCACTGGAATATAAAAGAGTAAGTTCTGTCTTGAGTCTGTTCTTCTCAAGCATTGGTTACGATTCGATAGTCCTCTTGAAAGAATCATCTGGAAATGAACGATCATATACAGTCCCTAGCCATATTATTAGACACATTGATTCGATGTAAAATCTCAATTAAACAAGCTTTGAAATTTGTTATTCGGTTATTGGTTTTTGAATACTGAATTATTAAATTGAATGTATAATATTATATATACTTCATCTGTAAATGGTTTTCACATATAATATATCATATTCAATAAAAAATATTGATTTATTGATGATTAAACATGAAATTTTAATATTTTGCTGAGCCACCCTGTGTAGCTGAGAGAGCTTCATACTATCAATGCAGAATTGTTCGGTTTGCTGCATTCCAGGATGATGATTTCATATGTGGATTATCGAAATAACGTTCGAACCCGCAGAATGCAAGACGTCCACTGGAAGCCATAGTACTGATTCATGCTTTAGTAGGGGAGACTGGGGAGGGTTGATACGTTTTTTGGAATTTTTATTCTGGAAACTGAATTATATGAAGAAGCAGGACTTTTTTTATAATTCTTCAATTAATCGTTCAACAAAATAAATATAGAAGTCGCAAAACATAAACATCTTATTCTGTACAGAACGTTGAACACAAAAACATGCAAACTGTCTCAAGCCTCCCCACATATGGGAGGATTGATACGATGTACTGGGAGAGTAATCGAGAGGATTATTCAGCTCAGTAGGTAGGTCAGCAATGATACTGGCTTGCTTTGGTCCTATAGGTGTAGAAAAATCTCAGGAAATTGTCAGTTAGTCACTTCCACACAAGAAAAGTCGGCCTCGTTAAATATATGGGGATTGTACGGTTTTTAAAAATCCCTTTGATATGTTGGATGGTGAAGACGCCTTCATGTAGGTCTATCCAACTAGCTACGGAATATTTTTTGAAGATTATACATGTATCAGGCCTCCCCACGACAAATGTCTCAAACCTCCCTGAAAGCAATTTTTAAAGTGATTTATGTTTTCATCTTATACACATATATTTTGAAAAGCCAATAAAACTGTAAATTGAGTAGTTTTATGCATATTTCCCAGTGAAATGTTTGTTTATGCCGAAGAATTAATGCATGATCATAAAACCCTTAGGTAACTTGAGTAAAAACTTACAATTTCTCACCTCGAAACACTCTTCGTTGAATATTTCACAAACAAACTACTGTCAGCCTTACATATTAACGTCACGCAATGCCCTCTGCCAAAGAATAGTGTTCACTAGTATAATACTTTTGAAAACGGCTACAGATCGCGGATATAAGCCTGTATCAAGCCTCCCCATGTATCAATGCTCCCTAGTCTCCCCTACTAATACTACAACATCAAAAATAAATGCCAAATAGAACAATTTCATGAGAGTCGTAGATAAAACTGACATTCTGTGGAAATGAAATTCAAATATTCTGCTTTTTCCTCGGGCAATACCAGTAAATATAAAAAATCCTCAGTGCGTCTAATAAACTGGCCAGGGACAGTAATTCGAACTTCTCACAAATAAACAAGTTTGCCGCATTAAACTGATCGGTATAAGCAAAGCGCCACATTGATTATGACATCACAAACTTCTATCACAGATGCTCTCCAAGTGTCCTCCTTCAATTTTCTCCTCTTGGTTTCAATAACTTGTAGAGCTTCGGTTTCATTCAAAATGTCATATAGTTTTTCATTTCTTATGTTGCTTATGCTTTCTTTAAATTTTTTCAAACATTTGCCTATTTGTACCGAGTCAATTATGCGTCTCTGTAGTTCGTTGAAAAAAATATCGACATGTGGCATGACGTAGTGAAAAAATGTGAGCCAAAACACGAATGATTTTTCTTGAAGAAGCCTTCTGATCGCACCGGCTTGAGTTTTGGTTGATACATTTAAACCAGGACTTTCTTCAATTGCCTCCATACATTCTACGAGTTCTTCTTTGTATTCGAATACTACGTTAACTGTTCTACTTTTGAAATTCTATCTTGTAGGAACAGACCTAGGTATTTTTCTTTTCACTATTCTATCTAGGAAAGCAACGCGTTGACAAGAATTGGAGAAAAATGCTGGAATTTCACTCAGATTTCCAAAAAACAAACGTACATCATTATTTTGAGAAGATGCTTGGCTCATTATCAAATTCAATTGATGGGCATAGCAATGTACGAAATGGGCTACAGGATATTTTTCTTTATTCCTAGCCTGAACACCACTCTGTTTCCCAGACATTACAGCTGTACCATCATAAGACTGCGCGATTAATTTATTAGGGTTCTTAGCCACTAAAGGTTCAAGTGCTTTCAAAATGAGGTTGCTAAGAACTTCAGCAGTTTGTTGCTCGCTTTTAAAAAATTCCCAATATCTTTCCACCGGTTTTCCATCTTTGCAATACCGAAAAATCAAAACCGTTTGTAACTTCGAGGAAACGTCTGTAGTTTCATCTGCCATGATTCCAAGAAATTCTGCATCATCTATTTCTGCCGAAACAATTTCCTGATACTCCTCAAAAATACAATCCAATAAATCATTTTGGATTTCTTTCGACGTCCCTTTGAATACTGTTGCTCGTTCTAAATGGTCTTTCAGAGTTTTATCTATTTCGGCAGTATAATTGATAAGACCTTGAAAAATACCTGGATTTTCAGAATTTTCACTTTCGTCATGACCTCGAAGTGCAAGCTCAAATGTACCACAAAATTTAATGGCCTCTACAATTTTCGAGACTAAGAATAGGTTGCTATAGCAAGAGAAAAAAAAGGTTGCTATAGCAACCTTTTCATTATGCATTGCTATGTTTTTCCAATATGCTGTGTCGAGCCGCTCTTACCTAATAATGTCAAATGCATTTGATTGTTCAAATGGTCTTTGGAATTTCCATGCAGTTTGTCTTTTTCAGCTAAATGTGCTAAATCATCAACACCGCTTACTGTCCAATGTTTTTCGCCAACAAAAAGTACACACACAAAACAAAATAACTTGTTTTTAATCTGTCTGTCGAGTTTTCTTTTTTTTCCTTGTAGAAGCTCCTTCGAAATTGAGATCTGTCGTTGGACGTCCCTAAGCCTAGTTGCACACACACCGATTTTGGACAGCCGATTTTATATCGGTCGTCCAAATTCCAATAGTGAACCACGTGTGGGAACGGGACCAAAGAGGAACAAGAGATTTCACTCTACTACTATGACGCTGCGTGTTACTTTGACCTTGAGCAGAAATGGGCGGAGTCCCTTATGTCAAATTCGAAATATTCAAACATAACCTAGCAGACGGAACAGATTATTATTTTCTGAATTTTAAATTATCACGAACTATCCTCTAGAAACATTGATATTGTCAATATGATTGTCTGTTGAATTATGAGGAAAATGATTGAAACTCTTACGAATCGAAGCCATTCCAACCTTCTAACCTCACAAAAATTGTGGACGACAAAAAAAGCGTCATTACAAGTGAAATTCCTCACTCGAAGAATTTAATGCTAATTCAATGTACGTATATTAACTAAAATTACAAAAATATTCCTAATTATATGATTTATGTTTTATTTACGTACACAACACCTGTTAATCCTCCACAACTCTATTTTGATATCTATCTGACAGCGGGTTGGAGTGGCCTATTTATCGATATTATTTATAAATGGATGACTTATTCTTTATTCTAATGAAAAAATTGGATTACGAAAACCAAGGATTATTTGCTTTCAATTTGACAATCAAAACACGAGACCAGCTGATTCTGTTCGACTGAATCTTCAATCTGATTGGCCATTCGAAATTCCTGCGATCTGATTGGCTCCCTCGCAACTAAAAGACAAGTGGGAAATTGGTCCGGGGCAAAGCATTGCGAAGGTCGCCCCACCATCGACATAGACTCGGGAACTAAATTCGAGGAGTGAAATCTCTTGTTCCTCTTTGACGGGACCTTGCACATACGCCGTCCACTGATCGGTGACGGTAAAATGCCGGTGAGAAACCGTCCAATACCGGCAATACCGGGATGTAGTCGCGTACGTGACTAAGTACACGTTTGTACAAGCACCGATTGTTTACCATTGAACTCAAGAAGGAGTTCTTTCTTGAGTTCAATGTTTTTTACCGACCATTTCAGTCGACTTTAGGTGGCTGATCGTTTGGACGGTAAAAATCCGGTTAGTGTGCTAGCAACTGCTACCGATAAAATATCGGCCGATTTTATTCCGGGCCGTCCAAAATCGGTGTATGTGCAACTAGGCTTACGTTTTATTTCTAGTCTTTCATCTATATTCAATCTACTGAAGCTCATAAATTTGGAAATTAAATCCATTCTCCTTTCTTTGATTTCAAAAAGACGAAAACTAATTGCACAAACCGCAAACACGCAAGTCGCAAACGGCCGGGCAAATTTAAATGCAGCACGGGAAGCGTACATCATATATATGACGTACGCTTCCCGTGCTCTCGTATATACGAGACTTGAAAAAGCCGAAGCACTTGCTGACTCAATTGAGAGAGAAGCCAGAATAAACTACAGAAATGATGATGACAATGAAGATCTAGAAGAAGAAGTGGAAGAAAACGAAGAACAGATGATGGAACCACCGGAAACCGAAATCATTCCAGAACCGGCTTCACCAATAGAGATCAAAGAGATCATAATGAAATTGAAAAACAGGAAAGCGCCGGGAGAAGATAGGATAATGAATTATTTGTTGAAGAAATTGCCTAGAAAAGGAATAGCAGCCTTGACGAATATTACAAACGGAGTGATGAGGACCGAATACTACCCAAAGAGATGGAAAACTGCACAAATGATAGTTTTCAACAAGCCTGGAAAGGAACGGAAATTTCCTCAAAATTATAGACCAATAAGCCTACTATTAGCACTAGGAAAAATCGTCGAG
This sequence comes from Coccinella septempunctata, assembly GCF_907165205.1. NCBI lineage: Eukaryota > Metazoa > Arthropoda > Insecta > Coleoptera > Coccinellidae > Coccinella > Coccinella septempunctata. The sequence goes on from NC_058195.1 coordinate 27,748,557, forward strand.
AGGGTTATCGCTAAAAGGCTGAATGAGGAAACAGAAATGTTGAAGATAATTCCACCCGAACAATTTGGATTTCGACGAGAACATTCGACTAAACTCCAATTGCTACGGCTCATAGAATACGTCCCCGAAGGAATGCAGACCAAACAGGCTACAGGATTAGTTCTGATGGATATCGAGAGAGCTTTTGATAGAGTATGGCACGAAGGCCTAATCTACAAGATGAAAAAAGCAGGATATTCGACCAAGCTATGCACGATTAAAAGGAACTATCTGAGGAATAGAAAATGTGAAGATAGATGGAGCAACCTCTCAAACCAGACAATTGGAAGCGGGAGTGCCTCAAGGATCGGTACTTGGACCTCTGCTTTACGTAATATACGTTTATGATATCCCGAAGAATGCTAGAAATATGCTCACCTTGTACGCAGATGACACAGGAATAGCATTCAGACATCGACGCCCAGAGATCATACACCAGAGACTGCAGGAAGCCATAGATGAATTACTCAAATTGTGCATCAAATGGAAAATCCAAATCAATGGAAGAAAGACACAAGCAATATTACTGCAAAAGAGAAGATTGAGGATGGAAGAAAACCTGAGTTGATGGAGAAGAGGTTGAATGGAAAAATGAAGCAACATATGTAGGAGTGAAGCTTGACAGAGGACTTACATGGAAAAACCACATCAAATGTGCAGTTGATAAAACAAAAGCCGCAATGAGTAAACTTTATCCACTCATAGGCAGAAGAAGTCATATGAATAAGAACATCAAGTTGGCGATGATTAAAACTATTGCGCGACCACAACTCACAATTTTTCATTTTGATTTATAACGATGATCTATTCTCACATATTGAAGTTTGTCCTATCTGCTTTTGGATGCTTAGGCTATACATTTTTTATTGTTGAGCTGATAAGTCCTATTTGAATGATATAAGATGATTGTTGTATTGTTGGGTATTTCTCATTCACCTCGGTTCAAGATATATCAGTATAGAGACAATATTTTATGTTAGTTAAAGGTATGTAGGTACCAAAAAATAATATTACATTTTAAATATTTTGACCTATATTATGACAGCACATTTTAAGGCAATAGTGAAACACGGACTGCTAATTACATGTATGAAAAGATATAGTTGAGGAACATTAATGAGAAGCTACAATTGGTGTGGTAAGGTTGCATTAGTTCACATTCATTTCCATTATCTCTTTTAAGTAACCCATTGAATGATAAGCTTCTGTGTCGTCAGGAATCATTATCTAAGCTACTATAGTTTTTTTTCTTTAGGTGTTCATCAGGACATTGGTTTCACTCTATCAAACCAACTTATAGAACTGTAAAAGTTCGTCCCTGAGCCATATGATAATTTTTTCCTACTCAACATATCCATTTTGATTCGAATAATGACTGCACCATTTCATTTCTCTCACTCATTAATGGTACTTTCCTACTAAACTTCTAGTCGAGACACTTCTTTTGGAAGTTCCAATAACAGTTAGCCATTATAGTATAGTGTTTTCCTGCAGTACCTGGAATTAAACCTCTTATCCGTAAACAGTATACCTAAAAAAAATTAATTGGAAGAAATTTTATACTAATCTGTTGGGCAAACAAGAACAGACCAATATGACTGCGTTATTTTAACAATGAGAAAACATCCTTGAAAAACTTTAACGAGAGAACAGGCTGGACTTATGTTGATGAACCTTGCATACTAGGATTGTTTCCTTTTATATAGTCCCCTCATTTTACAACGTACATTCAGGTTTTTGATGTGCCTCAAGTTAACTGTTGACATATACACCAACGCATTTCCTTTTGCTAAATTTTCTAGGGTATGTGTTTAACATTTCAATGAGAACTGAACAAGAAAAGTTATAAAGGAGCACATGTAATAATGAAATAGTTATTTAATCAACAAGGTTATTAATGAAAGCCATTAATGATCGAGATATTTTAACGTGTGAGCGAAGCGAGCACGTTAATGTTCGAGATCATTAATCGCTCAATTAATAAACGAGTTGATTACAAGATTTTTCCGTCGACAACATTTCGAATTTAATGTGAAATTTTTATTGAAAAAATTTTCTGTGGATACCTAGTCAAATTTGACACCTTATAAATTTCTATGCTCATATCGGAATGTTGATATTTATGCGGCCGATCGAACAATTCGAGAAGTCCATAGAGGGCATTTTCGAGTTGTGACATTTTGAGTAAATCACATTGATATCAGTCCCTATTATATCTGTTAAAGAATGTGTGGAGCTGGAGTTGTAGTAAATAGATATATTGATTACTCTCTAACCATCATAGTTTTTCTGCAACCTCCACAATTCATCTCTTTCTTCTTAATTCACCCGCTAGGTACTACGAAAATCAATGCTACATAAAAATGAAATAATTATTTGGGAAGCTGCTGAATACTTCTATATTCGATTACCTATGACAATAATGCATTAATAGGAAATTAATCAATAAAAGGGTTCATTAACAGCTAATTTCGTGTACGTTAAACAGTACTATTATTAAGAGGTCGGCGGAAAAATTATTTTATACACCCAGCCTTTCTGAGTTGAAAATTGAAATGATAGATTGGTTTTCAGCACATTTCTGACAATTTTGAAGGTATTTTTGAAATATCATACTCACCACATGTATCTATCACGAAAAACTTAATTGCTTCCCACTATCGTACTTGTTCATAAATTAGACATAGTTTATGCTTATACATTTATTTCCACAGGTATATTTAGATCAGATAATCATATAGCGACATTTTTTCTTCTTTTCATTTAGCTCATATGCCTTCAGTACTGAACTTCAGAACTAGGTATATTGCTGTTGGTGTACTTCAAATCTTAAATGTCTGCACTAACTGTTCTCGTAAACTGTATCAGATATTTTTGTGATAAATTCGATTTAATAACTCCAGATGTAGAAGTTTCTGATGCAATATGGTAAAAACCAACGTTTTCTCTACGGATCACATCATTCTGCTTAAAAATGTACTTATAACCTCCAATTTCGTCTGTTTACATCTTAATTGAAATTTCTATTCTATCTACGCCAATGCGCGCTATTGTGACGTCATTGGACGCAGCCGAGTATTCCCGATCTCAATGTGCGCCTCCTTTCCTATGGGCCTGTTCCGATATTGCTGGTTTTACTGTCCCGCTACTACTACTCTGTAATCTGTGTGGCCCGCAATCGAATAACAATAGAAGTCGAACGACCGGGCCAATAGGCATCGTCTCTGAAATACTGACTGTACTGTTCAGGAATATCGGAACAGACGGTATATCTCCTTGGTTGAAACTATTAAGAATTGCAAACTTGAATAAAAATCTGAGTTTTGATTGGTCGGCCCAAGGTCAACCGAGCTGTGCCCCGGGATGATAACGCGTATCGCGCATTAGAAGGATGAAGATGCATGAAGCATTCATTGCATGCAACACAAATAACAAATCTGTTTCAGGGCATTGAAGTGTAAGTTGCGGAAAGCGTTCGACCACGTCTTGTCTTATTTTGCGATCGCGATCACAATTAGGGTTCCTTTGAATAGCAATATGAGAATTGATCACTTTTTGTTTTGCAAAAAATACACTATGGAAAGTTGAAAAATTTTTCTTTTCTCCAATTTTCGAAACAGGTGCTGCAGCTCTGCAGCTCTCGTACAGGAGCCGCCCCTGCTTTGAAATATTGCTGAAGTTGTCATAAAACTTAGCTATACCGGTCCCGAATGTTCGTTCATCTGAGTTGGTTCTGCCTCAAATTCAAACAACACTGAATTCTTAGCTGTAGTTCTTGATTGTCCATACAGAAAACTGAACGTCATGTTGAATAATATGAAAAAATGAATGTTCTACACCCCTTTCTCGAAACTATAATACATTTTTTTACAAGCGTGCGTGTTCAACCTTTTTCCCGCACGCATTTCAAGTTGCGAAAAGTCACTTTTCCAAAACGTGCGGGAAAAACGCCTGCTATTTCTTTCCCGCACGAATTTGCGTGCGGGAATGGATTAGCAGGGGTTTTTCCCGCACGCAAATCCTATAGAGTAAATTAAATTCTATCATGTTTCTATGCATAGAACGTCAACGATGAGAAACCCATATTAATGACATGCAGAATTACGTCTGTCATTTTATATGAATTAATCAAATGAGATATCATCTGTATCGTGCAATTGATATATTTATATATTTCAAGCGCTTGTAGACAAAATTTTGTTCCTAACTCTTGCGGAAATTGTCTTGCCCGCACTCAACTGTTTACCCGAACTCTGCTTCGCATCGTTCGGGCAACGGCAGTTCCGTGCGGGCAAGTATCACTTTCCGCACTTGATAGGAAAATAACTATTTCACACACCATTAATCGCTTATAATATCGTAATAATACAATATATTCGTAAGACGTAGGAAAGTATTCAAATTATTTTCAAGTATCAATTGACAATGCTCTGTCAAATTCTAAGCAGCGCTACCTACAGTGGGAAAAACGAAACTAATCCCATATCCCCACAAAATTAAAAACAAAATCGAATCAGTGAATACAACAGAGTTTTAGACATCTTACCGAAACCGCACAAGATTTTATATGTTTTTGCAAATGGCACTCAAATTAGTATTTCAACCAGTTCTAGAGTCTTAAAAACACTGTATGAAAATCTGACACGCTCGAGTATGTACAAGTAACGATTTTTTTTTGTATTTTCAAAGGACCGTTATATATATTATATATATCTTGCGTCAAGTCCGAATTGCCAGTCTCTTGAAAAGTAGCTTCCGTTGGGTCCACTTATTATATCCTCTGAAAATCTGACAGGCTCGAAAATATTTTTTTTTCACCATTTTGAACTCTTCCGTACGGCCAGCTCCACCACGCAAACTGTCAGATTAACATGAATTTATTATCAGAGACACGTAGGGCATATAGAGTAACTTAATCTGACAAGCTCGAGTATGTTCACTTGACGATTTTTTTTAAACCTGATGCAGATGCTTTCCCCACCGCTGAAAGTGCATACATCATAGAACCATTTTTTTTCTACCATCTTATCATGTTAATTGATTGAAAAGCTTTAACTGAGAGCTCCGTTGTTGACTACAAAATTCCTGGTTCTGCTGAAATTTGTACAGGGGTTCACACAAGGTATTTACATTCTATCGAGATATTTTCGTCGAAATTTGATCACTGGGAAAGTCACTTATAATTCGATGTAATTCCCAATTTTTGAATCGACATATCAAGATTTGCTATCTCTTTGTCAACATCTGTAGAGGAGTCACAAAACAATCGTATGTCCAAACCGATTATCTACTCTTATCGAGCGAACTAAAGAGTACCATACACTTTCAGATTTTTGAGCTGAACTTATTGAATCCTAACAATGCCCATTTGCACTACGTGCTCGAAAAATTTATCCTCTAAGGGTAAGGTCATCTGTTTCAACTGCTCCAGTACTTCCTGTTGTAAGTGTCCGGATAAGTATCTCATAAATGCTATAATATTGATCCTACAAAGTGTTTCGTTGCGCCACCAGTCACAATATATTCCAGTTTGGCAACTCTGTGGTGTCCGTGAACTTAGCACCCACTTTTTCGAAAATGAAGAAAATTTTTTTTGCATTCGTTAGTAACTATTTGTAACACCAAAATTTTCGTTTGTACCTTAAAGATACTGGTAGAAAAACACCGCATTCCGCTGGGTGCTAACTTCACGGGCACCCACTGTTCGATTTTTCGCGAAAAATAAAATACACTTGGGAAGTCCATCGTTAGTAACTATTTGTAACACAAAAATTTTCGTTTGTAACCTAACCTATGATTAGAGAATGACACCCCCAAAATGCGAAGTTAGCACCCACATTTTCGAAAATGAAGATAATTTTTTTTGCATTCGTTTGTAAATCGTTAGTAACTATTTGTAACACAAAAATTTTCGTTTATAACCTAACCTATGATGGGAAAATGACACCCCCAAAGTGCGAAGTTAGCACCCACATTTTCGAAAATGAAGATAATTTTCTTTGCATTCGTTTGTAAATCGTTAGTAACTATTTGTAACACGAAAATTTTCGTTTGTAACCTAACCTATGATGAAAAAATGACACACCCAAAATGCGAAGTTAGCACCCACTTTTCGAAAATGACGAAAATTTTGCGGAAAATAAAGTACAGTTGGGAAGTTCATCGTTAGTAACAACTCGTAACACACAAATTTTTGTTTGTAACCTCACCTATAACGGGAAAATGACACCCCCAAAATGCGAAGTTAGCACCCACTTTTTCCAGAATGAAGACAATTTTTTTTGCATTCTTTCGTAGCTTGTTAGTAACTATTTGTAACACGAAAATTTTTATTTGTACCTCAAAGATAATGCCAGAAAAACACCGCATTCCTCTGGGTGCTTACTTACTTATTAGAATATAGTTGGAAGTCCATTGTTAGTAACTATTTGTAACAAGGTTTGTAACCTAACATATATCACCCTCAAAATGCGAAGTTAGCAAATACACATTTTTAGGAAAATCTCCATTTGCTCCAATAGATGAACGTCGTTAGTACCTTTTTTTATTTGTACAATTTCGTTTGTAACCTCACCTATGATGAGAAATTGAGACCCCCCAATATTCGAAGTTAGCGCCCTCTCTTTCGAAAATGAAGATAATTTTTTTTACATTCGTTAGTAACTCGTTACTAAATATTTGTAACAAAAAATACTGAATTACTTTATTGCTTTCGATAATACTTCATCTGTTAATATTCGTGAAACAAATTTCAAAGTAATGTATGGTAGATATAACTTTCGGGTATAATCATTGCATTCATAGTTTATATCACACATTCAGTTTCTCAAAACTTTCAGAATGTCTCAATGAATATATATGTAATTACAGAGGAAGTACTCATTTGACGGAAGCAATACACTTATTCAGAATTCTCCAAAATGTGTATAAATACTCGAGATCCTCCTTTACACTCGGTTATATCCTCTAGTCTGTGATCGAATATCATCTTTTCAGCATGGTTTCGTCAAGGGCCGTTCAACAGTTACCAACCTCCTAAGCATAACACAGTTTGTTTCTGAGGTAATTGAGAGAAGATCCCAGGCTGATGTCCTGTATACTGATTTTTCAAAAGCGTTCGATTCAATGGACCATGGAATTTTGTTGACGAAGTTGTCCCAATTTGGCTTTTGCTCTAATCTTTTTATGTCCTACTTGTCCAACTGGCGGCAATATGTTGAGTTCAACGGTGTGCGGTCTAGAGTGTTTTCGAGTACTTCCGGAGTGCCGCAGGGCAGTAACCTTGGACCACTGCTTTTCATAATTTTCATCAATGACTTGGCTGATGTGGTGGACGTATACTCTTTGCTATTTGCAGATGATTTCAAGCTGTTCCTTGAGGTGAGGGATGCATTGGATTTTGAGCGGCTTTCCATCAATTTGCTGCGCGTTGTTGAGTGGTGCGAGAGAAACCGATTGAATCTGAATGCCAAGAAGTGTTATGTCAGGTCTTTTACACATAATAAAAATGTAATCCATTTTGATTATACTGTGGATGGTAACTCGCTTGAGCGTCCGGCGGTGTTGACAGATTTGGGAGTGATCTTTGACCCAAGGCTGTCGTTTGCACCACATATTGATGAAACTCTGTCTACTGCGCGCATTTCTCGTGACTTTTCGGATACAGCCACATTGAAGATCCTTTATTACGCATATGTCAGATCTAGGCTGGAGTATGCAGCTTTAGTATGGTCCCCTTACCACCACAACCATATTGATGGGATTAAGTCGGTGCAACGACGTTTCCTGAAGCTGTTGTCTTAGATAATGTGTGTCCGCCCATCGGTTTCCCTCAAGATTTACTTTTGATTAGACTTTTTCTAATCCCGAGACCTGCTTCCAGAGCGGAGAACACATTTTACATGTCATCACCGAGAACTAATACACTGAAATATTCACCTCTTTATAATTTGTGTCGTGCCTGTAACTCTGTTTGTCCTGACTTGGATATTTTTTATTGTAGCATCTCTGATATCAAGTCATACTTTTTTGCCTGACTTTGTCTCACTTGTCTTATTTTGTATATTTGAATTAGTTTTTTTTTCTTGTTTACCTTGTTCTGTAGTGGGGTTTGACCTGTAGAACATTGTACTCTTTAAAGAAATAAATAGATAAATAAATAAATATGCTAATTCTCCACTTAAGGGGTGTTGTCAATTGAAGAGTAGGTTACTAATGAAAAATTATGTGTGTCGAACATTTAGTAACTGGGTACTAACGAGTTACAAACGAATGCAAAAAAAATTAATAGTAACTTACGATGAACTTTTCAACCGTACTTTATTTTTCGTGAAAAATCGAACAGTGGATGGCCTTGAAGTTAGCACCCAGCGAAATGCGGTGTTTTTCTACCAGTATCTTTGAGGTACAAACGGAAATTTTCTTGTTACAAATAGTTACTAACGAGTTACGAACGAATGCGCAACGAAAAAGTGGGTGTTAACTTCGCATTTTGGAGTTGTCATTTTCCCACCATAGGTTAGGTTACAAATGAAAATTTTTGTGTTACAAATAGTTACTAACGAATTACAAACGAATGCAAAAAAAATGATCTTTATTTTCGAAAATGTGGGTGTTAACTTCGCATTTTGAGGGTGTCATTTTTTCATCATAAGTTAGGTTACGAACGAAAATTTTCGTGTTACAAATAGTTAGTTACGAGTTACAAACGAATGCAAAAAAAATTATCTTCATTTTCAAAAATGTGGGTGCTAACTTCGCATTTTGGGGGTGTCATTTTTTTATCATACGTTAGGTTACAAACGGGAATTTTCGTGTTACAAATAGTTTCTAACGATGGACTTCCCAAGTGTATTTTATTTTTCGCGAAAAATCGAACAGTGGGTGCCCGTGAAGTTAGCACCCAGCGGAATGCGGTGTTTTTCTAACAGAATCTTTAAGGTACAAACGAAAATTTTGTTGTTACAAATAGTTACTAACGAGTTACTAACGAATGCAAAAAAAAATTTTCTTCATTTTCGAAAAAGTGGGTGCTAACTTCACGGACACAACTCTGTGTTTAAGTCATTTTGAGTGACACATGTGACGACATTGACATATAAGATAAGTCAGTCAGCCAGTTTTTGTATAACGTTCTAGAATAGAGATTGCAGATTACGATTATTCTAATTGAATATTATTAAGTTTTCGGATAATAAAACGGAAAAATAAATTGAATATTTTATTGAAAACTGCACGACTCTAACACTTTCCATGGGTCATGTGTTAATCCCACCCCTCATGACAACAAATTATTCGGAGATTCCAGTGAAAAATTAACCTGCATAAACAATGTGAGGCTTCTAAGGATAACTCTGGTGGCAAAACTTCAGTATAGCTACGTAGAAATCTACATGCTCCTCATCTGGTAGTTCATTACAGCTCGACCAAATTCCAGCCAAACTGAGAATATTTGATAGTATAGCTGATGATATTCTTCTGAGAAAATTTTCATCCTTTGGTCTCAGTCCTGCATATGTGAGACTCTTGAAGTCATATTTGAAGGGAAGAGTAAATTATGTATTTTACAACGGTTTCAGATCATTTGAGTACATTCTTCCATGTGTAGTACCGCAGGGGTCCAATTCATGATCTAGGAGTTTTGTTTGACTCCACATTCTGTTTCATTCCGCACATTGAGGAAATATGTGCTAAGACTAGCAGAACATTGGGATTTGTACTCAGATCCACTTCGGAGTTTGAAGATCTAGAGTATGCTAACTTGATCTGGTTTCCCATCTACAACTGTCATCTTGTACCAATGGAGCGCATACATAGGAAGTTTTTCAAATATGTAACATTCAGGCGTACTGGTAGGTTTCCTGAGCGTGGAGCGGATTTATCAATCATGAATGAAATGAGAATATCGTCCTTGCTTGAGAGGCATGAGGAACAGTGTGCAAGATTTGCTCAGAGACTCCTAAATTACAGAATACACTCCCCCTATTTACTATCTAAAGTAACGTTCAACGTACCAAGATTGGTGACGAGATCTTCAATTGTGTTTCATTTGCCTGCGGCTCGTACAAATATGCTCGAGAGGTGTCCAGTTTATAATATATGCCGATGTGCTGACAGACTAGAGGTGAATGTGTTCGGTTAGGTTGAGTATTTGAAGTTGTGTTGATTCGAAGGTTGGACATTTTATTTCGTTATGTTTCGGCTTTGGGTCTTTTCTGAGCATGAGTTGCATATTGTTTTTCCCTTTTATTCTTATGCTTATATTTCTATAATGTGATTGGTCGAACTGTAACACGTGATATTTATTACTTTACCCTATAATTGGGATTTTCGTCAGTCTCGAGTGGAATCTTGACAAAAGAAGACGTGCTATAGTGCCCCATAGTGCTATAAAAGTGAAAGCGGAAGAGAAAGTCGAAGTGAATGTGGCCACTAAGAAAGCTACGGAATATTTGATTCCGTCTGTGAAGTTTGTGTAGGTTCTATATTTGTTATCGGAATTTTAATTCGTTAAAATTTTCAAAGTTGGTGTTCATCCCCAGTGTCCAGATTTTTGACTGTTGGTACTGCAAGAAACATCAGGTGAGCTTATTTTTCGTATCTATTTTCTTATTTTCCTCATAGCGTAGAAAACTTTTGGCTTTGTACCATAGTTTTATATTAGACTATTTCAGTGAAGATTTCTGAATATTCTATTATTTTCAAATTGTTTGATATTTTGAGAAATCTGAGTATAAAACCATGTCGGAAACCTCAGATAATGAGGGTTCCTATATGGAAGCGACCGATGCTGAAGAATTCAGCGTCGGCGAACACGAGGAGCTTGTGAAGCTCAGGGAAGAGAATGGGCAGTTGAAAGCTCAAATTGTCAAACTGACTGAAACTGTGTCACAGTTGGTCGGAAATAATATGTCGAAATCCCCCACTTACGCCACAATTACAAAAACGGCAGCGGGTTCCAAAAATAATACCCTTGAAGGAATTGTTTCACAACCCGAAACAAGGAAACATGATGCAACGTTGGTTGCGAAGGCCCCAAACAAAAAAAAAATGGGATTTTCGTGTTGGGTGAAATAAAGATTTATTATTATTATGATCTAGTTGCTATTGAGTCAAACCAGACAATGCTTTCTGAGCGACTGGCGGCATGTGTGGAAGCATTGAAGGTACAGGGCGACGTATTAAGTGAGCATTCTAGCACAATCGAGATCTGTCAAGCTGATATTTCAACCCTGTAGGTAGTATATAGTAATATCATTGGGGTTTTATCCGCTGTGTCAAGTCTAGGGTATCGCAACTGGATGAAGTATCTAAGACACTTGAGCGAGCATGTCAGTTGGCCCCATCGAATCCTACTGTCTGTCCGGAAGAAGTGGTTTTGCGTGTCAAAAGATCATACCACTTTATTTACCCTATTCCAGAAGATGTCGGTCTTGATGATTCACTGGTGCAAAAGATTGTGAAGAGGGTTGATGCTAGGAGTGCTGTTTACCGTGTTGGGTCATCCAAACCCGAACAATTAAGGCCAATAAAAATTGGATTTAGCAACCCAAATTCGGTGACTCGTGTTCTTCGCAATAAGAAGATCCTATCAAACCATCCTAGATACAAGAAATACATACTTTCATATGATAAAACTCCTGTACAAGCGAAGCAGCTGACCTTCGCGCAGAGCTTGAAAGAAGACGCCGAGCTTAGGAAGCCAATATCTCCATAAAACATATCAGAGGTATTCCTACCATAACACCAGATAATTCTGCCTCAAAAAACTAGCCTTACCTTTGAATGTATGGCCAGTGTTGTATACCAACATAGCTTCTCTAACTGCGAAGTTCAATGAGCTCCTTCTACTGATCAAATATCATGAGCTCTCTTTTATACTGATCAGGGAAACCTGGCTATATCCAGAGAAGTATGTATATGTATATGTATATACATATACATATACATATGTATATGTATATGTATATGTATATGTATATGTATATGTATATGTATATGTATATGTATATGTATATACATATACATATACATATACACACATATGTATATGCCCATATACATACCCGATTTCATATTGAACTGTTGCAATAGTCTCATTACTCCGCGATATGCAGGGGTACTTATATACAGGGTGTCTGTAAACAAATGCGAAGGGAGATGATTCCTCGATGAAAATAAGCAGGAGTAGTTCCTACAAATTTTTTTCGATATCGACCTTCCTTCCAAGATACAGCCATTGGAAGACGATGACAAGTTGACAGTTTTTGATTTTTTTTTACGGGTTCTAAAAAACACTGAGTCATAAAACTATACATAATATGAAGCACTAAGTAGATGTTACTCACACTTTTTTTTTATATCTCCTAAGTTTATTATTAGTGGTTGAAAATAAAAACATGTATTTTAGCGGGAGGTAGTTATTCTATGGAACACTTATACGATGAAATGGAACGTACAGTGATCAGAACTGCTTGTAAGTTTTTATTTATTCCGAGCTTTTCTCGGAATCAACTGTATGGAAATTTTGCACAATACTTTCTTTCTCCAGGATTGAATGGACAACCATGAGATAATTATTCTATTTTTCGAAAATCTATTCCACGAAAATAATTTTTGAAGGAAAATCATAAGGGGTTGTTTTTTTCAACCCCTAATGATAAAGTTAGGAGATCTCAAAAAAAATGTGTGAGTAACATCTACTTAGTCCTTCATTGTGAAAAAAAATTAGAAACTGTCAACTCGTCATCGTCTTCAAAAGGCTGTATCTTGTGAGGTCGATTTCGGAAAAAAAATTATAGGAACTACCCCTGCTTATTTTCATCGAGAAATCACTTCTTAAGTCCTTCGCATTTGTTTACAGACTGTATATCCACAACTCTATTGGAAATTCTTTTAAAATCTCGAAACATTCACTCAAAACCCCTGGCATGGACAATATGTTTCTGAAAGTAAAATCATCAGGCTTCACCTTATGTGTTTGCTGTATATATCGTCCACGACCATCCATATATGACCTATGTGTAAACATCTATAAAACTTGTCTAACCTGCATAAGCATGTTTTGGTGGCTGGAGACTTCAACCACGACGACATAAGAACTTGGCCAATATCTCTTTCACCCTCAGCAAATTTTCCTTCAGTTCTATTCATCGATATGTTGAACAATTCCAATTTACACCAGCTAGTTATCGCTATCGATCAAATCAAGAGCCAACAATCCCAGTTCTAATCCTAACAAAATGATGTTAACTTAGTTTCCGAATTAGAATACCTGCCACCACTAGGCAGATCAGATTATTTGGTTATGTCAACAAAAATACAATTAGATATCGATTTAAATTCATTCTGGAAAGATCCTGCATTTTCTGAAACTTTTAGGGTTTTCACTTCCAATCTCTGGAACAAAATCAATTGAAAAATTGAAATACATGATTTGCTCATGCGCAAATTCTTGCACTAATTTGTCAGGAGCAAATTAAGTAGAAAAAACTTTTGTCTGACGATGAACTGAAAAAAAAATTGAAATAATAATTATATATAGTAACGTTTCGGAGTCTATATCAGACTCCTTCATCAGACGAAAATCGATCTTTTGAATTGTAGTCAAATTAATTAAAATTAATCTCAAATAAAGGCTTCAATTCAGAAGATTTTTCGGAAATTGATTTTCGTCTGATATAGACTCCGAAATGTTACTACTTACTATACTTTAATTATAATTTAAAAGTTCTTTTTTTCAGTTCATTGTCGGGCAACAATTTTTCCTACTTGATTTGCTCTTGACAAATTAGTGCAAGAATTAACGCAAAAGCAAATCGTTTATTTCAAATTTCCAATTGATTTTGTTCCAGAGATTGGGAGTGTAAACCTTAAAAAGTTGCAGACACTTCCACACGAACAACAAGGAATAATCTATATCGGGCATCTTAGGGAATTGGACATAAACTGCTGGTTTTTACAACTTTGTCGACGAGCAGTTTATGCCCAATTCCCTAAGATGCCCAATATAGTTTAATAACATGGACGACAACATAACACAACAAGGAATAATAGTAGTGAACCTTGGATTAACAGCTACTTTATAGAAATGATTAAGTTCAAAAAATCGTTATGGTAGAGATGTTTGCGCAGTAGGCAGTCTTGTAACTTCCAGAAGCATAGAGTGTTTGCCAATTATCTTTCTAACAGAATACGTGAAGCCAAGTCTAAATTTGAGAATGATCTAGCTACCTCGAACGACAAAAACAATTCTTTAAATACACACACCGCATTTTCAATACCGTACCTTCTCTGTTTCTCGTCAAAAACACTGATGGTGTGGTTGCAGATGACCACAAGTGTTCAACTGAAATTTTGGCCAACACCTTCTCAATGGCATTCACGTCAGAACCAAACACACCTTCTACTACTTCTCCTCGCAACGACTCTTCTCTAACTTGTTTTGAAGTTGATCCCTTGACTGTTGAAGGAAAATTACAATCACTGAATCATCGCCAACCAGACGGTTTTTCTGCTAGGTTGCTCAAAGAATGTTCTCATACTCTTAGTCTTCCCATATCAAACATTTTTTCAATATCGTTGAAATCTGGTATGCTGCCACTATCATGGAAGAGTGCACTTGTGACACCCATTCATAAAAAAGGCGATAAACAAAATCCGAACAACTTTAGACCTGAAAGCCCCACTTCTATTCTGTGTAAAATACTGGAAATGTTGATATACGACAAAATGCTAACTTTTTTTCTGGATCATAACATCATACCTGATACGCAGCATGGTTTCATCAAAGTAAGATCTATTGTCACATGCCTTCCCAGCTGCTTCAACAAAAGGTTTTTTGGATAAAAAACTTCCTGTAGATGTGGTCTATCTAGATTTTTCGAGGGCCTTCGACAGAGTACCAATGAATAGGCTTTTATACAAACTGGACAACTTGGGAATTCGAGGATTGATCTTAAAATGGATTGAGAACTTCCTGACTGACAGGTCTTTTGAGGTCAGGGTGGGTGCTGCAAGATCGGAATCTCGATGCGTGCTCGGTGGCGTTCCTCAGTGCTCGGTTCTGGGGCCCTTGCTGTTTTCAGTATATGTGAGTGATTTGGCTGATGAGTTCAAGTCGAAAAGTGCTTCATTTGAAGATGATATTAAGTTTTTCAATTGCCCCCTTAACAGCTATGAAACCTTGCAGGAGGACTTGGACAACGACGTTTGTTGGTGCACCAAATAGTTGATTACAGTGGACCCTTCGAAATCGATTTATTTTCATTTTTTCAAATGCAATGCATATGATTTTTTTTTCATCGAAAATAACTAATGCATATTACTTCCCTTTTTGTAAAATGCATAGTTATTTTGATGATGGAAAAAAATGATATGCATTGCATTCGAAAAAATGAAAATAAATCGATTTGAATTTCGTCATGTTGATAGTACTTTTGTGGACACTTCATATGCTGGAGATGCTTTATTATAGCTGGCTATGATTCTTTGAAATCTTGTCTTTCAATCCGTGTTAAGCTGTTATTGGTATGTGCAAGGGTACGTGAAGTATAATTGAATAGCATAGCCACTACAGGTATATTTTTTTCGTCAAAATGACAAATATTTCGAAAACTATTGAAGAAAAATATGTTAAAAGTGTACAAAAGCATGTAGGAAATTCCAGAGAATTGAAAAACACCACAAAATATAGTTGTAGTTAAAGTCAATCTTCATTACCGCTGTGAAGTTGGCAGACTGTTTCCAGCAGACTGTTTGACGGAAATAGCCGAACGCTTGGACCAGTGGCGTACGGTCGCAAATAGATTTCTCGTGCGAATGTAACGGAATTCTTAGTTTCTTTTTCGCAGAAAGAAATGCGGCAGAGCTTCAACATATTTAATATGGTGAAACGAATATTCCATGAACAAATTGCGGACTTCGGAGGGACAAAGGGTTGAAAAGTTGAACACTTAATATTAGGTTTTTTTTACAAAGAAAACGGGAACGGAGCAGAACCAGATTCTGATCGACGATTCAATAGGGTGAAAGGAATATTCTGAAGAAAAATTTCGGACTTCGGAAGGGACGGCGGGGTTGAAACTTTAACCCCTAACATATATAATAATTATTTTTTTTTCACAAGGAAAACGGCGACGGAGCACAAACAGATTTTGTACGATGATTCAGTAGGCCGAAAGGAACATTCTGATGAAAAAATTTCGGACTTCGGAAGGGACGGCGGGGTTGAAACTTTAACCCCTAACATTCATTATTTTTTTTCACAAGGAAAACGGCGACGGAGCACAAACAGATTTTGTACGATGATTCAGTAGGCCGAAAGGAACATTCTGATCAAAAAATTTCGGACTTCGGATGGGACGGCGGGGTTGAAACTCTAACCCCTAACATTCATTATGTTTTTTCACAAGGAAAACGGCGACGGAGCACAAACAGATTTTGTACGACGATTCAGTAGGCCGAAAGGAACATTCTGATCAAAAAATTTCGGACTTCGGATGGGACGGCGGGGTTGAAACTCTAACCCCTAACATTCATAATTTTTCTTCACAAGGAAAATGGCGACGGACCACAAACAGATTTTGTACGATGATTCAGTAGGCCGAAAGGAACATTCTGATCAAAAAATTTCGGACTTCAGATGGGACGGCGGGGTTGAAACTCTAACCCCTAACATTCATAATTTTTTTTCACAAGGAAAATGGCGACGGACCACAAACAGATTTTGTACGATGATTCAGTAGGCCGAAAGGAACATTCTGATCAAAAAATTTCGGACTTCGGATGGGACGTCCAAAATTTTTTGACCACAATGTTTCTGTCGGCCTACTGAATCATCGTACAAAATTTGTTTGTGCTGCGTCGCCGTTTTCCTTGTGAAAAAAAAAAATGAATGTTAGGGGTTAAAGTTTCAACCCCGCCGTCCCATCCGAAGTCCGAAATTTTTTCATCTGAATGTTCCTTTAGCCCTACTGAATCATCGTACAAAATTTGTTTGTGCTCCGTCGCCGTTTTCCTTGTGAAAAAAAAAATGAATGTCAGGGGTTAAAGTTTCAACCCCGCCGTCCCATCCGAAGTCCGACATTTTTTCATCTGAATGTTCCTTTAGCCCTACTGAATCCTCGTACAAAATTTGTTTGTGCTCCGTCGCCGTTTTCCTTGTGAAAAAAAATTATGAATGTTAGGGGTGAGACTTTCAACCCCGCCGTCCCATCCGAAGTCCGAAATTTTTTCATCAGAATGTTCCTTTAGCCCTACTGAATCATCGTACAAAATCTGTTTGTGCTCCGTCGCCGTTTTCCTTGTGAAAAAAAATAATGAAAGTTAGGGGTGAGACTTTCAACCCCGCCGTCCCATCCGAAGTGCGAAATTTTTTATCAGAATGTTCCTTTAGCCCTACTGAATCATCGTACAAAATTTGTTTGTGCTCCGTCGCCGTTTTCCTAGTGAAAAAAGATAATGAATGTTAGGGGTTAAAGTTTCAACCCCGCCGTCCCATCCGAAGTCCGAAATTTTTTGATCAGGATATTCCTTTCGGCCTACTGAATCATCGTACAAAATTTTTTTGGTGCTCCGTTGCCGTTTCCTTCTGAAAAAAAATTATGAATGTTAAGGGTTGAAGTTTCAACCCTGCCGTCCCATCCGCAGTCCGAAATTTTTCTTCAGAATATTCCTTTCACCCTATTGAATCATCGATCAGAATCTGGTTCTGCTCCGTTTCTGTTTTCCTTGTAAAAAAAACCTAATATCAAGTGTTCAATTCTCAACCCTTTGTCCCTCCGAAGTCTGCAATTTGTTAATGTAATATTCGTTTCACGAGCGGCGGCGCTAAACCGATAAAAACTGTCGTGTCACGTAAGCGATAATTAGTGCGATAAAGTGGAAAAATTGGATCGAATTTGTGAAAAACTGTGAGATAAGGTTTTTGAGCATTGAAGTGTGCCTAAGATCGGTGATAGAAGTGGTTGAAATTGAATTTGCAAAGGAAGTTTTACGGAATAAAAGATTAAGGTTAAAGATAAAATCGGACAATAACAAAAGAATATACATATAAATTCTGTAACTGGCGAGCTAGCGAGGGAGCGGGTCGGTTCCTGAATCAAGTAGGGGCCCGGCGCAACTGTTCTGTCGACGCACGGCGGTTACGGAGTGGGAAATTTCTGGGAAACTCGAAGAGAGTGCAGTAACTGGAGATCTCAAATGAAAAAGACCGATCACAAAAGGAATAGAAGCGAGGAAGAGGAAGAAGATATTTTAGTGGAGAATAAAAAAGTACTGCGATCGCCGACTGTTAAGAACAGGGGAAAAGAGATGGACATCGAAAATTTAGAAAGAATGTTCCAAAGGATGATGGAAGAGATGAAGTTGGAGATCAGAAGGAATACTGAGGAAGTGAAGTTGGAAATGAAGAATTTGAAGGAAGAGATGAAGAAGAGAGAAAAGAAGTGGGAGGACGAGAGGAAGGAGTTGGAGGGAAGAATAAAAGTTTTGGAGGAGAAAGCGGATCGAGAAGAGAAAATGAAGAGGAAAAATAACATAGTAGTGAAAAATTTGGAGGTTTATGATGGGAAAGAAAGAGAAGAAGTTAAAAAACTGGTTGATGAAGAGTTGAATTTGAAAGTGGACATAACTAAGGCGTATAAAATAAATCGAGGAACGAAAGTAGAGATGATAGTCGCTGAAATTGGAAGCTGGGATCAGAAACAGAATATAATGAAGGCAAAACAGAGATTGAAGGGGAAAGATATTTACATAGATAATGATCTGACTCTAAAGGAAAGACAAGTTCAAAAACAGATTCTTGAAATAAGCAGAGTTGAAAAAAGCAAGGAGAAGAAAGTGAGGGTAGGATATAGGAAAATATTTATAGATGGAAAGCTTTTTGTATGGGATGATGACGAACAAGGGGTGAAGGAGAAAGAGTATGCGAACATAAATAAAGAGGCTCACTCGTCAAAAAACTAGTGAAAAAAGGAGGATGTAGGACCATGGCAACGACCCAGCAGGAAAAGGAATCTGAATTTGGAGAAAAACTTTGCACTACACAGGGAAAATTTAGAGGAAGAGATGGAAATACAAACTCGTCGAGGAATCAGCAGAAAAGAACAGCAAAAATGGAGAAAAATGGGAAAAAGGAAATATACAAGATTGGGACATGGAATGTGAGGGGAATTTCGGGAAAGGAGATGGAGCTTTGCGGTGAATTGGAGAATTCTATGTTGGATATGTTGGTGATAACTGAAACTAAAAAGAAGGGAAATGGAAAGATGGCAATAGATGATAGGTATACATTGGTATGGAGTGGTGTACATCAGGATGAAAGAGCTAGAGGCGGAGTAGGGTTCTTGATGAAAAGCGAGGTGGAAGAAAAGTACCTGAATAAATGGGAAGCAATTAATGAAAGAATAATGGTAGTTGAACTGAGTTATGGGGGGGTGGTGGAGACGATCATAGGTGTTTATGGACCAAATGAAGACGATAAAAAGGAGGAAAAGGATCATTTCTGGAATGAATTAACTTTGGTAGTGGAGGAGGCTAGAGGAACGATCTATATTGCTGGTGACTTCAATGGCAGGGTGGGAAAAAGAAGTAGCCAGCAAACAAGATGTATCGGGGAACACGGGGAAGATGTGTTGAATAGTAATGGAAAGCGATTGTTGGAATTTTGCGAGATACACGGATTCATCATAGGGAATACTTTCTTCGAACATAAGGACATACACAAGTACACAAGAGAGGTTAAGTCAAGAGGGGAAAGATCAATAATAGATTACATACTGATAGAGGAGACAAACCGAAGTCAATTAAAAGATGTGAGAGTATACAGGGGGTTCGAAATATCGAGTGATCACTATCTGTTGGTTGCAAAGAGTAAAAAGTTGAATGGAAAATTTTCGGAAATGGGATCGAAGAAGGGAAGAAAGGAAGAGACAATAAAGTACTACAAACTGAGAGAGAAGGAAGTTGCTGATCAATTCAGATATGAAGTGGATAAGAAACTGCTTGAAGAACTAACTGAAGATGCATACGACGACAGAAGCTTGGAAGCGCTCATACAGTCCGCTATTAAAGTGTGTGGTACTAGGAAAATTGCGAGGTATAAGAGACAAACGAATTGGTGGTCTGAAAGTATCAGGATGGAAGTAAAGAAAAAGAAAAAGATCTGGAAAACCTGTCTGCAAGGGAGAAATGCAACAATAATGGAGGAATATAGAGCACAGAGGAAGAAAGTGAAAGAGCTGATACAAGAGGCGAAGCGAAAGAGCTGGGAAGAATTTGGCAATAGATTGTGTGTTGTTATTGATCATCATGTCTAAACGGAAACTGATTCTTTATTGAAAATCGAGTATTTACAGTACATGAGTAGGGTTAACACATGCGTAATAATGTTATAGATAATACATTATAATCTATATCATGACATCTCCCCTTTTTGCAAAATAATGTTTTTCTCATATCCCAACAATCTCCCTTTCCAAAAAATTTCTATAAGCTTATTAATCTATGGACAGAAAATTTACAAAATATAAAAGTTTTTACAATTCAGAGAATTTACAATGTTGAAACCTTAAAATTTTTAGTACCCTATGGTGTAAATCTATCTGGAGGTTTGGACATTCTTCCGAACCTTGTGATGTAATGAGGATTTTGTAATTGTGAATTTGTGTTCTCAATTCTAGAATTAGTTAAATCGGGTTTTATCTGATGCCGATTTCTAGTTACTATTTTATGTGAATCACTCAATCTTATACTGTATCTCCTATTACATTCATCAATATTTGTTATTATCCCAGGTAAACTATAAAAACCATTATTCTTAATGAACACTTTTTGCTCGAGTTCGAGTTTAGGTAAATTTTTTGAGTTTCTGTCGAAATATCGTTTATAAATTTTTTGTTTTTGACGTAAATTAGTACTGTGATGTTTGTTATTTATTATTTTAGGTTTAAGATATTCTGAAGTAACAGGCAAAATACTTTTCAAATTTCTGTGCATCAGGATTTGTGCAGGTGAATATAAATTATTGTCAATGGGTGTATTTCTAAGTTCTAACAAAGCTAAATTGAAATCTGTGTTATCATATAGACATTTTTTTAAAATTGATTTAAGAGTCCCTATTGTTCTCTCTATTTGACCATTAGATTGTGGAAAATAAGGACTGCTTATTGTGTGCTGAAATTCCCATTCCTTGGCAAAAGATCTGAAAGCATTTGATGCGAATTGAGGACCGTTATCTGAGAAAACTTCATCTGGTATTCCAAATAAAGAAAATATATGTTTTAAGTAGTCTATCACACTTTCTGAAGAAGAATTTCTATTCAAACATTTCACGTCCATGAACTTTGAAAAATAGTCAACCAAAGCTATGTAATACCTACCTTTCAATTCAAAAAGATCTATACCGATTTTTTGCCATGCTCTCCCAGGAATTTCATGATTGATTAATGGTTCTTTTTGTGGAGTTTTCGAAAAAACTATGCAGGACTTACATTTTGAAATTAGATTATCAATATCAAGCGACATATTCGGCCAATAAAATAGTGTTCGTGCGCGATATTTAGTTTTTTCTCTACCCAGGTGACTCAAATGTAATTTTGAAAGCATATCTCTCTGTAGACTTTGTGGAATAATTAATCTGTTATTGAAAAACAACAATCCATTCGAGAATGATAAATTATCTCTATTTATAAAGTATGATTTTAAATTATCAGGAATTTTTTTTTTACATGGCCAACCATCCTTCATAAAACCAAGAACCTTCAACAGGTTCAAATCTTTTTTAATTTCAGATTTGATATTTTCTAAATTCGTAGTAGAAATAGGTAGGTTTTTTTCTATAGCTAGAACTTGATATTCTATATTTTCATTCAACAATGTTCCATCTTTATCATAAGAACATTTATTCGAGTCATAGGCGCGAGAAAGAGCATCTGCTAATACCAATTTTGTACCAGGTTTATAAATTAATTTTATGTCATATGGCTGAATGGATATCAACATTCGTTGTAAACGCATGGGACAAGCATTGAGAGGTTTTTTAATTATTGAAATTAAAGGTTTGTGATCTGTTTCGACTGTAACATGTTTTCCATATATATACTGATGGAAACGTAAACATGAATAAGTTATCGCGTACATTTCTTTTTCAATTTGCGCCCAATTCTTTTGCGTATCTGATAATGATTTGGAAATATAATAAACAGGCAAATTATTCTGTAGTAAAACAGCACCAATAGCATTTTGAGATGCATCCACAGATAACGTAATAGGTAGTTCGTTATTGAAAAATTGTAGTACTGGCTTATTCATTAAAATATTTTTGAGTTTTTCGAAATTTTCCTCCTGCTGATGACCCCAGTGCCATAAAACATCTTTCTTAAGAAGGATTCGTAAATTTTCGGTTTCAAATGACATTTTTGGTACGAATTTCGAAATATAAGTAACCATACCCAAAAATCTTTCGACATCTTTTTTACATTCTGGTTTTTTGAAATTTTTTATCGCACAAATCTTCTCCTCATCAGGTTCAACGCCGTTTCTTGAAATTATATGACCCATAAATTTTAGTTTATCCACCCCAAACTCACATTTTTCAAAATTCAGCTTCAAATTAATTTCTCGAGCTCTCTCTAATACCTTTTTTAATCGCATATCGTGTTGCTCTCGGGTGGATCCCCAAATTAAAAAATCATCAACATATGATAAAACGCCTTCCATATCGTCGAAATTTTGTTTTATGTATTTTTGAAAAACTTCAGACGCAGGCTTAATTCCATAAGGCAAACGCAAAAATCTGTATCTACCAAAGGGTGAATTAAACGTGCATCTGAAGGAACTCTCCTCACTTAATTTAATTTGCCAGAAGGCCTGACTAGCATCAAGTTTTGAGAAAAATTTCGCATGTGACAAAGAAGCAATTATTTCATCCACTGTAGGAAGAGGAAAATTTTCAGAAATTATGGCTTTGTTCAATTGCTGTGGGTCCATGCAAATTCTGAGATCACCATTCGGTTTGTGTACTAAAACTAAACTATTGACCCATTCAGTTGGTTCATTGACTTTAGCTATAATTTCCTTTTTCTCAAGATCATTTAGCTGGTTCTTTAATTTATTTTGCAACGAAAACGGAACTTTTCTTGGAGGATTTATCACTGGTTGAATAGAATTATTTATTTTAAAAGAATATTCTTGACATTTAAGAGCTCCGACCCCTTGAAATACATCCTTGAATTGACCAATTATTTCCTTTTCATCAAATATTTTTTGTTGGATAGATCCAATAAATTTAAGTAATTTCATTCTCTCGCATTCTTGTTTTCCCAAAATAGCAGGAGAATATTTGTTATTCACAACATGAAATTCAACATATCCATGAAAATCGTTATGATGACATAGTAAGTTGCACTTACCCAAAATATCAATTCTAGTACCAGTATAAGTCGAGATTTTCAAATTACATGGTATTAAATTATTCACATTGATATTCAATACTTTCAAATATCTTGCCGGTATGGCATTAATTTCAGCACCAGTATCAAGTTTGAAGTTGAGCAGAATATTATTTTCGAATTTTAAATTTATGTTCCATTGTGAGTTGGAATTCTCATTCTGCTTACCAATTGAATTTATGAAAAAATCTGAAAAAGAACATGATTCATCAGAAATTACATCAGTAGAACCTGAATTGTTTAGAGAAATTTCTTTCACTGATCGACAATATTTCGCGAAATGATTCACTTTACCACACTTTGCACAATTCTTTCCATAAGCCGGACACTCGTTTATTGAATGTTTATTACCACAATTTCTGCATGTGAAGACTTTGCTGTAGTTCGAAGATCCTTGATGTCGTCCAGTGTTTGGTTTCGATTTGTTTTTGTGTTTTCGTTCATTGAAGTGGAATTTTTTCTCTCCCTGAAATTTTGGATTATATTTGTTGGACTGTGTGGTATTGTTGTCATTTCGAGATTTGTTTATCTTATGTATCGACGATCCAGCTACTTCATTCGCAAGAGATCTCATTTGTTTTTCCGTTCTTTCTGATATCTTACATAATTCCATTGCTTTTTCAAGAGTTAGATCTTTCGTTTGAAGCAGATTTTGTCTGATTTTCGAATTTTGTATTCCCAAAACCAGTCGGTCTTTGATTAAACTGTCACGAAGGTCACCAAATTCACATGTAGCACTAAGTTGGCGCAATTCCACAATATATGCATCGATGGACTCGTCATCTTGTTGATTCCTCGTGAAGAATATATATCGTTCATATGTGATATTTTTTTGTGGTTTGAAATGTTCATCAAATTTGCGTAGAATCGTTTCATAGTCCATTTTATTTTCATCTTCATCTTCATATGTGAAATTATTATATATTTTTAAAGCTTCATCGCCAATAACGCTCAACAGAATTGACGATTTTGTCTCTGAAGATTTTTTTGTGAGATCTGTGGCCTTCAAATACAGCTCGAATTTTTGTTTAAAGAAGGTCCAATTTTCATCCAGTGAACCATTGAAATTCATTTGTGTTGGCGGCGTGATTCCAGTCGCCATATTGAAGCGTTTTGAATTTATCAACTTCAGCTTGATGTAGTTGTAGTTGTAGAATTTTTCACCTCGAATTTTTGAATATTCAGTGTTATTTCAAATGTGTGAATTTTCTTACGGAATTTGAAGTTTTTAATTTTTACGAATTTTCGACTGACTTTCAATAAACATGCTTATCACTTATGTTCGCAGCGCCATGTGTTGTTATTGATCATCATGTCTAAACGGAAACTGATTCTTTATTGAAAATCGAGTATTTACAGTACATGAGTAGGGTTAACACATGCGTAATAATGTTATAGATAATACATTATAATCTATATCATGACAGATTGGAGCTGGATAGCAGGAAGAACCAAAAATTATTCTATACTGCAATGAAGAGCATGAAAGGAGGAAAAGCGACAGAGTTAACTTTTAATATCAAGGATGAGAAGGGAAATATAATAAGGGATGAAGAAAAAGTTCTACAGAGATGGAAAGAATATTTCGAGGATTTACTGGGAGTGGAAGAAGAAACAGATGATACATTGGTGAACGAGGGAGACATTCAAGAGGAAGAAGAGGCAGAAATAGAGAAAGAAGAATTGATACAGGCACTGAAGAGTATGAAATTGGGTAAATCACCAGGGAGAGATAGAATAAGTGTGGAAATGTTGAGGAGTATGGGTGATAGAGGATTTGAAATACTTTGGAGGATTATTCGAAGAGTTTGGCAGTCTGAAGAAATACCAAAGGAATGGGAAGTGGGGTTACTGGTACCAATATACAAGGGCGGAGACAACAAAGAGTGCAAAAACTACAGGGGAATCACGTTGCTCAGCACAGTAAGGAAGATTTATGAAAAGATATTAGAGAACAGAATTAGAAAGAAGATAGAGAGCAAGTTGTTGAAATCTCAAAGTGGATTTAGGAAGAATCACAGCGTACAAGACCATATTTTCAGTTTGAAAGAATTGATGAGGCGGACTTTGGGAACAAATGGGGTTCTCTACCTGGCTTTTGTAGATATAGAGAAAGCTTTTGACAGGGTGATACGGGAGACAGTGTGGCATGCGTTAAGAAGGAGAGGAGTCAGTGAAAAGATGATCAGCTTGATAAAGAAGTTGTACGAAAATACCGTGAACCAGATTATACTGAAGGGAAGAATTTCAGAGAGTTTCACGACGATAAGAGGACTGAGGCAGGGAGGAGGATTGAGCCCACTATTGTTCATAACCCTTATGGACGATATAATAGAGAAAAGCAGACAAAAAACTAAAAAGGTTACAGTGGGTTTTCATAGAATGGAAAGGGTATGTGTTTCGGAGCTAGTGTTTGCAGATGATGGCTAAAAGTGAAGAAGAATTACAACAGAACTTGAATATCTGGGATGAGGTTATATCGGAGTATGGAATGAAGATGAATAGAGAGAAAACAAAGGTGATGGCGGTGGCAAGACAGGAAAGAAGAATGGAAGTGTATTTGGGAGGACAAAAAATCGAACAGGTAGACAGATATAAATATCTAGGAGTTATTTTTGAACAACACGGGGGACGGGTCAATGAAATCGACAATAAAATAATGAAGACAAACAAACTATACCACGCCATGAGGTCAGGCATTATAAATAAGAGAGAAGTATCAAAGTCAACAAAGCTCAAAGTGTATAAATCGATCTACAGACAAACTTTGTGTTAAGAAAAATAGTGGATATTCTAGAAAGTTTATTGAAACGACATGAACTCTCGAGCGTCAGCTAAAAGACTGACTCCTCTTGTTGAGCCTACATCGAATACACACATCTGTCATTCAGACCATAGAGTTAAGTTACTTGACATGATTGTTCAGCCTTAAATCAATAGATGTCTCTGGTGACATTTTAAATATAAAACTAACACCCCCACTTATTTAAAATGTCTTAATCCTAAATTTTCAACATACGTTTTGAATTCCACAAATCTGTCGAAGGCCTCATCTTTGCTTTTGAGGAAATATACAAAGACCATTTTTGTATAATCATCTTCCAAGATGAAAAAATATCTTGAACCTCCTAGGGATGTTACTTCCATTGGTCCACATAGATCTCCATGAACCAATTCCAATACTGAAGTTGCTCTGCTTCCCGGATGGTTAAATGGATATCTTGATTGTTTTCCCTCGCAACAGACTTCGCAAACTTCGTTTTTCTTTGAATTTTCTTTGCAATCTAGACCATTCACAAGACCATTTCTCATTAAGTTAAGATCCTTGTAATTTAAGTGACCAAATCTTCGGTGCCATGTTTCTAAGGAAACAGCCATATTTACTAGCATAGTCGACTTAGTTTCAGTATAATTTAACTTATACACATTGTTTACTAGACATGCTGTAGCTACTAATTGCTTTTTCACGTTGTAAATATCACATCCTTTTTGGTGAAATTTGACAGTATTTCCTCCTCTGATGAGCTGACTCACAGACAGCAAATTTGTCATCATACCAGGAACATACACAACGTCACGAATTGTAATAGGATTCTGTTTTTTATCAACTACAGTTTCTATTTCAATGTCACCTGAGCAATCTACAGCTAGTTTATTATCGTTAGCCACAGTAATTTCTTTCAATTCTGGATTTCGCTGTATGTTCTTCAGCCAGTCCTTTCTGGAAGTAATATGCATGCTGCATCCTGAATCAACATACCAATCCGTTTTGTTAAATACTCCACTGATAAAAACTGCATTAAAAGCACTGCTCGAATCTTCCTTCTTTTTGTTTTCTGGACATTTGTTCATAAAGTGACCTGTTTTCTTGCATTTATAACAAGTAACCTCACTTTTGTTTTTGTTTTTCTTGTTGGTGCTGCCACCTCTGTTACCTTTGTTGAAAGCTTTGTTGGCGAATGCTCCAGCTGTAGTGTTTTCTGCAATACCAGCGCCACCTAGGTGCATATCCAACAACCTGGACTTAATGGAATCTGCAGTAACGTCTATTCCAGAATGTTCAATGGCGATCACCATGGGTTCAAATCTTTCCGTTAAACCGGCAAGCATCAAGCTTCCGATCAATTCTTGACTGAGTTTGAAACCGGATCTATCCAACTTCTGGGATGTGTCTATCACTTGATTCACATAATGTTCCATTGATTCACAATTGTCCAAACGTAACGAGATTAATTTTCTGAGCAAACCAATTTTTCGCGCGAAACCACTGTCCTCGTACAAGTTTCTGAGTTTGTCCCACACTTCTTTAGCCGAATCACAATCTTTCACATGGATGTAAAGCGAAGCGTCTAATGTAAGAATCATTTTGGCTTTAGCCTTACCGATTAACACATTGTCTGTTTGCGTACCACTGATGCACTCCGTGAGTCCTTCTAGAACGAACACGTTTTGCAGAGCGAAAGCCCAATCTGCATAGTTCTCACGACCCATCAGTTTTGGGACACACGTTAAAAAACTCGTGGCCATTTTAGCACTCGATGTAATTCGCGTTTCTCAAATAAACTACTAAAACTTTCGTCCTGGGCCCATAACCTGTTAAGAAAAATAGTGGATATTCTAGAAAGTTTATTGAAACGACATGAACTCTCGAGCGTCAGCTAAAAGACTGACTCCTCTTGTTGAGCCTACATCGAATACACACATCTGTCATTCAGACCATAGAGTTAAGTTACTTGACATGATTGTTCAGCCTTAAATCAATAGATGTCTCTGGTGACATTTTAAATATAAAACTAACACTTTGACTTATGGATGTGAAACATGGAACCTGAACTTGAGAGAAAAGTCAAGATTGCAGGCTATGGAAATGAAATACTTAAGGAGAGTAATGGGAGTGACTAGAAGAGACAGGATAAGGAATGAATCAATTAGAGAGGATTTGCAAGTGGAATCTTTAGAAGAATTTATTGAGAGGAGACAACTGGAATGGTGGGGACACTTGAATAGAATGGAGGAGGATACAATGACGAGGAGAATTTGGGATGCCAAAGATGTCAGAAAGAGGAGACGGGGAAGACCAGAGAGAAGTTGGGGACAAGTCATTGCGGAGATATTGAATAAGAGGGGAACGAATATTCCGGAAGCTAGACGCATATCATTGGATAGAAAGAAATGGAGGGAATATATTCAGATGTAGAGGCCACACAACACCCTACACCCAATGGGTAAAAAGGGTCAAAATGACTATATATATATATATATATATATATTCGTTTCACCATATTAAATATGTTGAAGCTCTGCCGCATTTCTTTCTGCGAAAAAGAAACTAAGAATTCCGTTACATTCGCACGAGAAATCTATTTGCGACCGTGCGCCACTGGTCTAAGCGTTCGGCTATTTCCGTCAAACAGTCTGCTGGAGACAGTCTGCCAACTTCACAGTTTCCATTCCCTTTTGTGGGACACCCGATATATTCGAAAATATTTTTAGGTTGTGCTTTTCTTGGAGTAGTTCAAGTTAGCATCAAAAAATTTTGCCAAACTTTGACCGCTAGTGGGACAGCCTGTATATATAAATATATATATATATAATGTACAACATGTTCGTATTTGTTGTACCATGAATAAATAAATAAACATATCTTCCAGTGACCGCGCTACCTGGATATCCGGACTTTGAGCGACTGCTGACCAGCTCTGTTACATTAATCTGTGGTCTGACTATTTTCTTCTTAAATTATATATTATAATTAAGCAGTTAATGAATTTTCAGTCATTACAAAACTCTTGCAACTACATCGTTATGGCAACAACTAATGTGGCGTGCTGACTCGCCGTGTTCCATAAAAATGCGGTCGGACCACTTTCTTACGTTTTTTGGTACTGTGAAGTAGTGTACTGATAATTTTCAATGGAAATGCAAAATACCTGTAGAGCATGTTGTAATTTCACATATATCAAAGCGCGCCACTGCCAGGTGTTCTACTGCCTGATCTTGAAAGAGGGTGCTGACTCATGTACACCCTCAATACTAAAGCATATTTAATTATGGCCATTACAAAACTCTTGCTGACTTTTGTCGCCAGCTCTCGGACTAATACGTGAACAACTATGCTGCTATCTTACCGGGAGCTCCCTGCTAGCCGTCGGCACTCGCCAGGGACTGTTACGTCGCGGCGATATCGCCCGTGTGAATCGAGCCTTACAACGTGTTTAAATGAAATAGTTTTGGATCCTTCGAACAATCCATACCTTATTGTTCTTTTCCATGATGAATCGATCTCTGAGAACTACTTGCAGCTCTTCACAATGCACAGCAAAGCTTCTGACATGCGCGGTGCATTCTTGTGAATTCTCAGAAGTTTGCTTGAAAGAACTATAAAATTCACTCCTCCCTATGAATACGCACTTTTGAGCTCCAAAATATCTTTTGAATATGTCGATTAACTCGACCTTTGTGACTATTTGGTGTTCGGTATGCACAAATTGAACAAAAGACGATAGGAATCTCCTGATAAAATATTCAGGAACACTCAGAAGCGTATTAACAACTATATTTCTTACAAAACTAAGAATGGGTAGTAAAATACATGATTAACAGCCGTGTGCACCGACTCATTTAAAGCGAGATTAACGCTTACTTGATTATTTCTATAGCAATCATTGAATCTACGTTAATCCTGTCTTAAATGAGTCGGTGCAAGCGGGTTTAAGGAGAATTAATTTGGAAAACCTAAAAATAAGACGAAAAGTACCTATTGTGTAGTCATGCCCGTTGAAGAGTTACATTGCTTCAAAAATGTTTAATTTGCCAATTTGGCAAAGTTCGCTTTCGGAAATTAGCCGCCTGCAAAAATTAGCCGCCGTAATCTATAGCCTACATAGCATATATAGAAAATCCGCCTCTGGGAACACTGACCTTTTTCTTTCTTCGTTTGTGATGGAATTCACCTTAGAAATAAGTGAGTCTTGGTTTGAATATAGACCAATCATTGTGATCTATGTCGAACTCTCGGAGATGTCCGATTAAAGTATTCTGAATTGAACCAATGCTAGTTGACATATTCAGTACCGTTCGATATTTCGATGCGAATTGATTTTCATCTCGTTTCAATTGATAAATTGAATATTTTAATTATTTATTATTTATTTATTATTATTATTTAAAGAAATTTATGTCTACGCTTCAAGAGTATTTATTAGAATGTTCTTCAAAACAACAAGAAGGAATCTAATGGTACCTGTCGACCTGCGACAAAATAGATTGGAGAGCAGTCTCAAGCACTCTCCGACACAAGTCAATACTAGTCTCCGAGACCGAATATGTCTCAAGTGCTCCGATAAATAACGCCCTGAGATTGACACAAACCGTAATATACTCCATTAACTTTTATTTTAGCACTCGGTTGGCCATGGAAATTTGACACATTCCGCTCTGTATAGAAGGAAAATGTGGGGTTATGAAGCTTGTCAAAACATTTTTTGGTTTTGAATAAGCGCTATTTTCCGTTCTACGTAAAAGTCTCAGTAATTACGTATTTTATCACAATGTCTAATCACTTCGGAAAATATAAAAAAAAAGATTTATTCGTCTAAACAGGAAGTTCTCCCAATTATAAAGACTACACAAGTACAAAATTGATATAACTAATACAACAGAGTTAAATTTACAAAAAAAAAAATTAAAAATTTACAGGCTAATAATGCATCTGCCCAAGATGCAGCAATTCCCTCAGTTTTAGATTAAAGGCACGCACACTATCGTTGAAGACATCAACATCAGCACATATACCAGTGAATTGTCGACATATAGCATATAAAGGTGATTTAATCATCATATTAGTCCTGGGTTTAGGAAGGTACATCACTTGCTGAAGTCTACTACCATTGCGCGGAATACGAAAATTTAGCTTGGCCAGCAAATCAGGGCAATCCATATAGAAATTGAGCAGCTTGAAGAGGACAAGTCATTAGCAGTAGATTCTTCTGTTCTCTAAAGACAAGAACGAGAACCTATTCAGAAGCGTGTTATGGTCAAAACCCCGAGGCGGGTAAACTCCATCCAACCTAAATGCCAAGAACTTTAAGAATTGCCTCTGAACAGATTCCAGTCGAGCGATGTGAACGTTGTATATTGGACCCCAGACAATACATCCATACTCAAGCCTGGAGCGAACAAATGAATTGAAGAGGGTAGTAAAACTGTTAGGATCCTCAAAATCACGACACGCCCTAAAAATGAGGCCAAGCATTCGCTTTGCAGCTGTTGTGATAGAGTTATAATGGTGAAGAAATGTTAATTTATGGTCAAACTCAACTCCCAAATCCTTAATCTGCTGCACTCTTTCCAATACTACCTGGCTTATAGTGTAGACATGCTCAATCAATGTGCTCTTTAGAGTGTAGGTCATGGTTTTGCACTTATTGATATTTAGTGGTAGTTTATTTACAGTGCACCATTGGTCCAGCAGATCCAGATCTTGTTGGAGTAACCTACAGTCATTCAAAGATGATATAGTCCTGAAAAGCTTGAAGTCATCAGCAAACAACAAAAAGTAACAGCGCAATTGGTCACCAATATCATTTATAAAAATTAGGAATAGTAGGGGTGTCAAATTACTGCCCTGAAGAACGCCGCTGAGTGCAGGGAAGGAACGAGATTTATGACCTCTAAATTCCACATATAAAATACGATTGGTGAGGTAAGAAAATATGTCGAAAATATGTGACGAACATAATTAACGTTCATACAAACTGATAGAAGGTATACCAAATCTAGTTATTTGCATAGAAAATGCAAAAAATCAGTTTTTAATTTTGCTATGGAAGAAAATTGAATTATTGACACATAATATGCAGTAGCTTGAGGAGAGTTAATGTTGGTTATCTTCTTTGGCCAAAGGTTGAGGACGTTACATCAGTTGTAGATTTCAAAAAATCAAACCGAAGATGAAATGCATATGATGCAGTGGTAGAGTATGGGTATCTCTAGAAGGAATTGACGGATAATTACAAGAATGTTAAATTCTTCCACAATAAACATCTTGCATCAATGGAAGTCAAAATAATTGGAAGTTTCAAGGCAAGAACCTGTAAACAAAAATTTCACATGAATCTACAATTAACAGGACAACTCGTATTTATGACTGTTTATTTTTAATACTTTGATATAATAATAATAATATATTTATTGATCCCTTGCGACATTTACTATGTATAGGACAAGTCAAATGAAAAATAGATAAATAGAAAAATAAATTTTCTGGAATTTATTCTACGATGACATTCATCTAAATTCCTGTACTTTATACAAGGAAATTCTTTGTCATTCTCTTCATTCACAATCTTTTTGATTGTGGAAAAATTCAGCTAAAATATGAGTAGTTTAGATTCAGATGAAACATTATATAAATTCACTTACATTGACATATCTATATTAGAATATCAGGGTTATTTGAATGAGCGGACCTGAATTCTAAACAGCACTTTCTGAAACCCTGATGCCTTCTCTCTTTTTAAATCACTCATCGGCATTTTTGTAATATTAATTGATATTAATTTTGACAACAGCGTTATGATATTAACGACATTTCATGAATGCCAACCTTACTCCGTTCTAGTTACAAAAACTTGAGAAAAATATTTCATGGCCAACCGAGTGCTAAAATAAAAGTGAGACGTCGACAATTATTTAGATATCACATTTTCAGGATGCGTATGACTTTATTATATGAACCAATCAATTAAATAAATAACTATATTAGCCCAAAATCATGGACGAAAAAAAAATTAAAGTACAAAGTGGTTCTGCTAGCCTTATGGGAGTGTAGAATAGTAATTATATTTTTCTACAAGCGTGCGGGTTCAAGCTTTTTCCGCATGCATCTCAAGTTGTAGAATCACTTTCCCAAAAGGTGCGGGAAAAATGGTGGCTAAAAATTTTTCTTCATCGAAGATCAGTAGGGTCTATGAGCTACATCTCGTTCAGAAAATAGTTATTTTCCTACCAAGTGCGAAAAGTGTCTTGTCCGCACTCAACTGCTGATCTTAGAAAAAAATTCCTATGAATAGCTCTCAACCATTAAGTTGACCTTCCTGCATTTGCTGCAGAAACAAAAGCACGTACCTTAGCTCCATTTTTATAGTTTTCCCTACATTCCGGTAATACACCAATACCTACTCAAAAATAGCACTCAAATTAATCTCGTTGAACTAAACTCCTCCTAAATCAGGAGAGAAAAACCCTAACGCTCCTGCGCATGAAGAAGTAAAAAACCACTGGAAAAGTAAGCATGTTATTTGTGACGTCGCTCTACATACGTCAGAGCAGAGAGTCCTTGTACTCTCGGGTTGCGTTCACAAACTTACTCCGAGAGTAGAGTATGAGTATGAGCATGCTCAGAGAGCATTCTCTTAGGAACTAAAAGTAAGTTTGTGAACGCTTCGAGTAATAAGAACTTACTCAGAGCTTGCCCAGAGTAATTTTATGAACGCAACCTCGGTGTTGTTGGTCAGAGTCCCTCGGCGATGAGGTTGCCACATCACACTTTGCCAAGATCGAATGTTTCTGACGAGAAGGTCTTCTTTGATATTCGTTCCTGAGGTCACGGACAAAATTGGGAGACTTCCAAGAAAACCTAATCAATTAATACATCATTCATTCATTCTTTCATTTCGATTCTCCTAGAGTGAACACGTGCTCTTAGCTGCCCCGCTCTTGTTTTTGATATTCAGTTTGTCTGTGAATTTGGATCAGAGCGAAAGTCAGGTGAGTTTTCAGTTTATAAATCGTTTTCTCAAAAATTACAATTCTTCATTAGGCTGTTTTTTCATTCGGGATAATGATCCATTTTTCACTTTGTTCCGCTGCAATACTTGACGACATCATTGACGCATGTGCTAGACGTCAAATCGTTGCGCGCACACTATTCCCACTCCACTGAAAACAGAACGCAATGCTTCATTCAAACCGAAGTGCGGACGCCGGATACTCCTTGTTTTCGCCTACATGCCAGTAATGGAAAGGAGGAAAGGGTTCCGTACACAGCTGTAGGCTTGCTTGCGTTCAAATGATTGAATTGGGCACAAATGATATTCTTCGTGAATACTTCCACTTCTCATTCTATATTTTCCTTCTTTGACCCAAGGGTTGAGTCATTTCTTCTCTGTTTACAAGTCTTTTCCAGGAAAGTAAAAAGTTTTTGTTGCCCTCGTAACACGACGAAATTGTTTCTTTCGAAACCCTTCACACGAATTCATTTTTTCGCTTCAGATGTGAAAAGTGTCACCTGTTGAAGAAAGTTTTTTTCGGGAATAAAGGAATAACTATCACGATATTTGATTGACTCCTTTTTTTAATGATTAGTTCTATGTATTTCGATATCAATCGAGAAATAATCATCATAGAACCAAAATAAGCTAATTACCTAAAAG
Source organism: Coccinella septempunctata (assembly GCF_907165205.1). Lineage (NCBI taxonomy): Eukaryota > Metazoa > Arthropoda > Insecta > Coleoptera > Coccinellidae > Coccinella > Coccinella septempunctata. Next base: position 27,783,481 of record NC_058195.1, read on the forward strand.
TTAATCCCATTTTATTTGAGTATTTGCAGTCTAGGTTTGAATAGAGGTGTTGTCATTAAGTTGTCCAATTGGTCTTCTGTTGAAACTTTTTTTACCATCTTGGAAAAATTTACGCACAAAGAAATGTTTAGTGAATCTCTGGAATTCTGGATTTTGGCTTAGCCTAATAGCAGCTTCGTTATGTTCCATCGATGTTGGAACTGACCCAAAAACTGAGTACTTTCCTTGAATATTCCATGTTCCTACCAGCAACTTTTTCTACCTTTGTTGTAGAAATTGAAACAGATGTTGGACGTTGACTAGGCCAAAATATAGATCCGCCAGCATACATGCATAAAACACCAGATGTCCGAGTGCCCTGTTTCACCTTCTCCTCCATGTTCTGCATTCTGAAGACTCTTTCTCATGGTTTTTAGCTAAGACTAATGAGACCCGTTTGTACAGATCAGGTTCAAGCCGAGGTTCAAGCCGAGATTCAAGATTCAACCCAGTTCAACCTGACAAAATTTAAGGCGTAAGCTATGTCTGGCCTAGTACATAAAAGCGCCACCTGATTCTTGATAAGAAAAGTTTTCATTCAATTCATCACCTCCATTCACTAATTGAAAATATCTCCTTACAATATTGAAGTTTTTACTGGTTTGCAGTCTCAAGTATCTCTACAATTTTTTTATTATAAGAAGATAGATTCACTTGAACGTACCGTTCAATTCTTTCTGAATTTTGAGTCCAAGAAAGTAGGATGCCGTTTTTATATAATTATATTTTTTACGATAAAAATTCCGTTTTTAAAAACACAAACTTTATTCTGGAAATTTACAACGATGACTAGAGACTACTCTATGTAATGAGACAAGCTGAGTAACTGATTGACTTCTGAATTAATTCTCCTCTTGCATCCTGAATGAATTGATATTTATAATATTGGGTTATCTTAAAAGAGATAAGGATGCAGATGCACTATTGCGTAATATTAATATTGTATGGCTATATGTAGATTCAAATAGGAAACAAACAAAAGTCTAATTTAAGTTAATGAGGGTTAGGATTATGTAATTATATATACCTACCTGCCAACTAGTAGTCCATCAACAACATACAAAGCTAACAAAAGCATGTCCGTTTTCCGATGAATCGGCAGGCGTCAGCATCAGATAATTTGCATCCTACATTTTCTAAGAACTTAAATGTTTCTTTTTTTATTTAATCATAAACGGACTTGCCATTTTACAAATATTATAAAATAAAATATATATTGAAAATAACAGAAATTCTATCAAAAGGATAAATAAGCGAAAATATTCCCCTAACCAGCAGAATGCTTACAAACTAAATCAAACTAGTGAAACACTTCCTTTGAAGTGTTTCTTTAAGTGTTTTCTTTAATTGAAAAAGTGTAACTTGAAACAAATCTATATGCACCGAACCAGCATCACGTAATGCTCTATCAAGGGAGTTGTTCATTAAATAACTTGTTCTATTGAACTTAATTCTGAACATATCCCAGGCTCTAAGGTTTCTCTGAGGAACATTAATTCCAATATTTTCCAGAAGATAAGGACAATCGATGAAATTATGTATAATTTTATAAATCAACATTACATCAAAATTTCGACGCCTCGTTTCGAGAAAAGTGACAGATAAACTATCACGAATGATTGTGACCCCATTCATATCCTATCCATTTCAAAAATTCATTTGGTACTCTCTCAATGCTTTGCATATAACCTCTATAAAAAGGTGATCAAACTACACAGGAATATTCCAGGATGTTTCTTACATGGGCAATGTATACGATTTCTATTGTAGGCAGAAACATTGTCTATATGATCGGTAGAGTTCAAATTTACGTCCAGCAGGACTCCGAGATCTCTTACCACTTAAACATCTTTTAAACGGGTTTCTATAAAACCTCATAGTCTGACATTTAACAACATTGAGTTCCATGTCATTTTTAGAACACCATTCAACAATATTGTCCAGATCGCGCTTTGATAACAGACAATCCTGTGAGGATCTGGTAACCCGAAACAACTTTAAATCATCAGCGAATAGTAGAAAAAAACAGTATATTATGACATCTTTGATGTCATTAATAAAGCATACAAATAAAAGCGGTAATATCGGTGAACCCTGTGGGACTTTTTTATTTTTTGGTGTAGCAGGGGGAAAATCTGCGAGTCAGACGAACCACCCTCTCCTGAGGGGGAACAAGTGTGGGGATTCTCACTCTCCTGAGATCGAGACCCACTAAAAACCTTTAACTGCTTCTTGAATATTGGTTCCGGGCATTTGCCTATAAACCGTTTATATCTCAGTCGGTTTTCGTCTCGCACATTATCGTGCTGGGATTTATGTGTTTATGATCTATTGAATTAACACTTTATTGAATTTTTCAATAAGTTTCTGTTGTTATTTTAATCTCTTTTTAATTGATCTATTGGTCTCCTTCGGTAAATTCGCATTCTCCTCTTGTCTTCCTCTGGGTCGTAGTCCACTTGTCTTCTGAGTTCTTGATTCGGATGGTTTTTCGCTGTTTCGAATAATTTCTCTGCTTTTCTGTTCATAAGTTCCGTTATGGTTTCACATTTTAGCTTCCTATAAATCTGTCTATTCCTGACAAACCAAGGTGCATCTATTGCACATCGAAGCAGCTTGTTTTTAGTGGCCTGAATTCTTTTGATATGGCTCTTTGCCGCGAAAGCAACGGCTTTGATTATCTTCAATTTTGTCTCGCTAGACATGTGGCTTCTTCTTCCTATCAGAGGGTAGAGTCTATTCATCGCTGCTTTCGTTTTGTCGATTGCTTGTTTGATATGACTTTTCCAAGTAAGTCCTTTGTCAAGCGTTATTCCTAAATATTTGGCTTCATTTTTCCAGTCGATTTCTTCGCCGTCAACTTCCAGTTTCGTTGTGGGTCGCAGTTTTCTCTTCTGTAGTAATATTGCTTGGCTCTTTTGTCCATTGAGCTTGATTTTCCACTTTATGCACCAGTCATTTGTTTCGTCATTCGTTTCTTGTAGAACTCGTTCTATTACTTCTGGGTTTCGGTGTCGAGTTGCTATACCTGTGTCGTCAGCATATAACGTTAGCATGGTTCTTGGATTTTTCGGAATATCGTGGATGTATATGTTGTACAGAAGTGGCCCAAGTACTGATCCTTGGGGTACTCCAGCCTCTATATCTCTTGTTGAGGAGCATTCTCTTCCCACTTCCACGTAAAATCTTCTATTTTTGTGATAATTCCTGATCAACTTGCATATTTTGATCGAATATCCAGCACATCTCATCTTATATATTAATCCTTCATGCCATACTCTGTCGAATGCTCTGGCGACGTCTAGTAAAACAAGACCTATAGCTTGTTTATTTGGAAATCCCTCTGTAATGTATTCTGTGAGCCTTAATAATTGTTGCTCTATTGAATGCTCTCTTCTGAATCCAAACAGTTCTGGTGGTATTAGTTTCAGATCTTCGGTTTCCTCATTTAGCCTCGTGGCGATAATTCTTTCTACTACTTTTCCTAACGCCTTTTTGAATGGTTCATTGAATACTATGACTTCCTCTGTTTTCCATTTTTCTGGGAAGTGTTCTGTCCTCATAATTCCATTCGCGATATTTGTTAGAGCGGCTATACCTTTTCTAGGTATAGCATAACATAACATAAAATTCCTTATTTTATCGCTTTCCTCTTCTTCAAACTTCTAATTATTTCCCTGATTTCATTTGGCGATGTTGGCTTGTCTATTTCAGCAGCCGCTGGTGATTCATCCATTTCTTCATCATTTTCTTCAACCAGTTCTTCCAAATCTTCATTATCGTCGTCTATCCTGTAATTTATTCTCGATTCTCGTTCGATCGAGTCCGCCAATGCATCTGCCTTATCAGTATTGGTATACGCCATTCCCCTTTCTCCGTGTAGGGGTGGAATTTCAGTCTTTTCTCCTCGTAGGCTTTTTTGCATTCTCCATGCAGAATGATCGATTGTATTCAGTTCTTGAACCCTTTTGTTCCATCTGCTTGTTCTTAGATCTTTCAGGGCATTTTTCAGAACTTGGCTATGGCGGTTGAGGTTCCTTCTATTCAGATCATTTTTATTCATCCGATATATTCTTCTGAGTCTTCGATTTTCTCGTATAAGATCTTTTACTTCTCTAGGCGTATCGCCATTATTAAATGGCTCTATTTAGCCCAATTGATATATTCTCTTATTTCCATCAGTTTTTCTCTTGGTTCTTCTCCAATTGTCAATTCCACGGGGTTGTTGCTTGAGGTTACATCTTCCAAAATTTCAATCGAGAATTCTTGAGTTATATTTTTCAATATGGCGATATCTATTACATCTGGTATTCCTATACCAAAAGCAAGATATGTCGGTAACTCTGGTCCAATCACTATGGCATTTTGTTTTTCGGCGAAATCCTTGAGTTTTTTGCCATTTCTATTCTCTGTTCTGCTGTTCCATAATGGGGATATACAGTTGAAATCTCCGATGCAGATTTTCGGGTTTGTTCCTTCCAACATGTTATTTATCTCTTCTACCAATAAATTGTTTCACGGTGGCTAGTATGTCGAGGTAATTTCGACTCTTTGACGATTTAATTCGGCAACAATCGTCACTGTTTCTGTTTCTCCTTGTGTTTCGTCGGATCTGCTTTTGAAGTAGTGTTTCAGATCTGTTCTCACCAATATTGCTACCCCTCCACCGGTGTTTGTAGTTCTGTCATATCGATGTGTTTCATTATTCATGAAATTCATTCGTCTGTTCCGGTTTATTCTTGTTTCCTGTAGGTCTATAATATCAGGTTGTCTCTCTGATATTGTTTCTTCTATCTCGGCTTTCCGAGTGTTGATCCCGTTTATGTTCCACGAGATTATCTTGAGGGATTTCTTCCTGATAACCGTAAAGTCCATTAATTCAGTTTACTGAATAATGCTTGGAGTTTTTCTCCATTTCTCTTTAAAATTTCAACATTATCTTCTTGAACATTTTTCCGTGAAAATATCTAGATCATCGGCTGGTTCAGATATTTTTCCTTTTTTGTGGTTGACTATTTACAGTCGGTTTTAATTGAGTCTTCTTTTGTTCCTCTTTCTTCTGCATAAGCTTCGAAGTTTCTTTCTTCTTTTCCTGTTCTGCAGGTTTAGTTTTTATAGTTTCCTGAACTTTTCGTGCAGGTATTGCTTTATTCGACGGTTTTCTCTGTTCTGTCTGCTTTTGGCCGGCTCTCTTCTTTCTGGTCACCAGCTGAAATTCGCTACATCCTCTGTAGCTTGCTGGATGGCCTTCTTCACCACATAAAACGCATGTAGCGTTTCTTTCTTCACCTTTCCTGGTGAGTTCACAATCTTTGCTGCTATGGTTTCCCGAACTCTTCACACATCTCCACGGGAAGGAGCATTTATTTTGTGCGTGTCCGTACCTTTGGCATCTGAAGCATTGGCTTGGACTTTCTGCCTTCTTTTTTGGTTCGACTGTAATACAAAGGTTGTAGAGTCGTTGGATGTCGAATATCTCCTTCTTTTGTGTTTTAACCAGATATAATGGTATCAGCTTTTTCGTTTTGTTTGATGTCATTTTAGACACCTCAGCATCATCGATTCCCTGGAATCTCAGGTCATTTTTTATCAATTCCAGATCTGCGTCTATTGGAAGATGCATTATGACGGCGTAAATTTTTTTTTCCTCTTCCATCTGGTATGTGAAATACTCCTTTCCAAGTTGGTCGAAGAATTCAGTTATTTTTCTGTCATCTACAGTTGTGTCTATAATCTTGATCCGTCTTTCACTACAGTAGCCCGGTTATAGCTGAATTTCTTGGTATAGAGAGCTTTTGAGATCTCTACCAAATCTGATATACCCATCAACGTGAAAGGGATAAAATCCCTTTTAGGCACTCCCGTTGTTTTCTTGACGGTCTCCTCATCAGAAGAGGAGCTTTCTTTTCGCGCGCGTTTAGTTGGGGGCGCGTTTGGTGCCTTCGCAACCAGCGTTGCATCATATTTTCTTGTTTCGGGTTGTGAAACAATTCCTTTAAGGGAAACCCGCTACCGGTTTTGTAATTGTGGCGTAAGTGGGGAATTTCGTCATATTATTTCGGATCATTTCCTCTCTCAAGAGGCGCATCTCACCGACCAACTGTGACACAGTTTCGGTCAGTTTGACAATTTGAGCTCTCAACTGCCCATTCTCTTCCCTGAGCTTTACAAGCTCCTCGTCTTCGCCGTCGCTGAATTCTTCAGTATCTGTCGCTTCCATATAGGAACCCTCATTATCTGAGGTTTCCGACATGGTTTTATACTCAGATTTCTCAAAATATCAAACAATTTGAAAATAATACAATATTCAGGAATCTTCACTGAAATAGTCTAATATAAAACTATTATATAAAGCCAAAAGTTTTCTACGCTATGAGAAAAAATCAGGAAAAAGATTTGAAAAATAAGCTCACCTGATGTTTTCTGCAGTACGAACGATCAAGAGTCAAGACCTGGGCTCTGGTAGATGAACAACTTTGAAAATTTTAACGAATTAAAATTCCGATAACAAATATAGAACCTACACAAACTTCACAGACGGAATCAAATATTCCGTAGCTTTGCTAGTGGGCACTTTCACTTCGACTTTCTCTTCCTCTTTCACTTTCATAGCACTATGAAGCACTATAGCACGCCTGCTCTTGTCAAAATCTCACTCGAGACTGTTATGTGTATGATGCAAGGGTACATTAATAAAACTAAAGGATTAAGTCTAGTTTCTATTCAGCAACAACAATACAAGCGTGGCTTCACTAGCGGCCATTCTATTATTGATTGACATTGACATGAACATAGATCTAAGCGATACACAACCATAGAGACACATTCATATAATACATCTCCCCTTTTAAAGATTAAGTCTATCAGGTCTTTTAACAGTACGACCTGAACGGGTAACTCTTAAAGTATTATCACTATTACTAGGTAACCCAACACTAGTATCAAATGATACATCAAAACTCAAATTGTTATTTACTGATGAATGATTAGAACAACTTGCTGTTTTACAAGGCTCTTGATTGGGCAAATTTTCATTTAAGACATCAGTGAAATCCTGAGTATGTTGTGCCATGTAAGGGTTATTAGATAGCCTTATATCATGACGATTTCGTCTTATGCTATTTCCAAACTTATCCTCAATTATGTAAGACCTAGGAGCCTCATGTTTATTTATTACAATTCCTGGTTCCCATGTCTTATGATGATGATTATAAACAGTAACATCAGCATGTCTATCAATTGGAGGCAAATCTTTACCACAATTTTTATTGAAATTGAAAAGATTAATTTCCCTCTTTTTCTTTAATTTTTCAAAAACATTTTTACACAACTCAGGATGCAGCAACCTGTCAGAAATAGGCACCTTTGTTTTGCACCTACGGCTAAACAATAATTGCGCTGGGGAGTAGTCCATATATTTGAGTGGAGCATTTCTATAAGTCAACAGAGCGCTATCAATACCCTCTATACTATCTTTACCTTCCGTTTTTTTAAGAATATTTTTCGCAATTGATACAGCCTTTTCTGCTAAACCGTTTGAGCGGGCAAAATGTGGACTTCTGAACAGTATTTTGAAGTTCCAGGAATCAGCAAAATTTCTGAACTGCCAACTATTAAATGGTACATTATCTGCCACCAAAAACTCTGGGGAACCAAACCTTGCAAATATAGGTCTCATCACTTTGATAGCAGCATGAGCGCTTTTATCAGTTATTGGCAATATTTCCAACCAATTTGAGTATGCATCAAATAGTACCAGATAACTTTGGTTACCATACGTAAATATATCAGTACCTACACGTTCCCAGGGTCTTTGCGGTAACGGATATTGTAACAAGGGCTGTTTTGGATTTTTACGAGCGAATTTTTCACAAATCTTACACGACTTCACAAACATTTCTATATCTTTCGCTTGTCTTGGCCAATAAAATATGCTTCTTGCTAAGGCTTTTGTTTTTTCTATTCCAAAATGTCCTTGATGAAGCAATTGTAGCATTTCAGTTTTCATTTGTGACGGAAGCACTAATCTATTTTTGAATAGTATTAAATTGCTTTCAACAATAAGATCTTCTTTGACTTTATAAAAATATTTTAGATCACCTTTTATATTTTTCTGATCAGGCCAACAAGTATCAATGAATAATTTTACTTGCTGTAGCACTGGATCTTTTTCACTTTCCTCAGCAATCTGAATTTTACGTTTGTCCGATATTGGAAGATTTTTTATTAGACAATGCACTGCAAAATCAATCTCTTCACCGGAATTGTTCTCTCGATCATTTAGAAAAGCTCTTGATAGAGTATCAGCTACATACAAATATTTACCTGGTTTATATCTGACCGTAATATTGTATCTCAGTAACTTTAATCTCATTCTCTGAATTCTTGGAGTTGCTGACGATAACTCCTTTTTAAATATTGATTCGAGTGGTTTATGATCACTATTGACCAACACTGGTAAACCATATATGAAAAAATGAAATTTCTGTACAGCAAATAGTATTGCAAGACATTCTTTTTCAATTTGGCTGAATTTTATTTCATTCTTTGCCAAACTTCTTGAAGCGAATGCGATAGGATGACCATCTTGAATAAGACAGGCCCCTAACCCATCTTTTGAACTATCTGTTTCAATTTCTATAGACTTTTCAGGATCAAAGAAAGATAATACAGGTGCATTAACCAATAATTTTTTTAGATTGTCAACTGCTTCTTGATGTGTTGTTGACCATTGCCAGTATACATCATTTCTGGTTAAATTTCTCAGAGGAGCACTTATTATTGACATGTTCGGTATAAATTTACTAACATATTTGACCATTCCCAAAAATCTTAATAATTCAGTTTTGTTTTGGGGACATGGCATTTTAATAATAGCATCTGTATAACTCTTGTTGGTAGAAATTCCACTTTTTGAAAAAATCTGACCCATATATCTGACACTTTCTTTTTTGAACTGAATTTTTGAAAAATTAAACTTCAAATTGCATTTAATTGCTCGATCAAGAACTTCTTTTAAATTTTTATCATGTTCTCCCTCTGTTTCACCTGTTATAATGAGGTCATCAAAATATAATCCTACACCTTCAATATCACCAAAAACTTCATAATTTTTCTTTTGAAAAGCCTCTGGCGCAGAATTAATACCAAAAGCTAATCTTGTGAATTGAAATCTTCCGAAGGGCGTACCAAAGGTGCATAAGTCACAGCTTGCGTCATCCAGAGCAATTTGCCAATACCCATCTTTCATATCAAGAACGGTGAAATATTTTTTGTTACTCAACTTGTAAGTTATTTCTTCAAGAGATGGTATGAGAAAATGTTCTCGTTTAATACTTTCATTTAAGCTTTTGGGATCAAGACACAATCTTAAATCACCATTAGGTTTTTCTACTATTACTAAAGGATGTAAAAATGCTGTTGGTTTATCAACTTTTCTAATTACTCCTAATTCACACATTTGATCAAGTTTAGTTTTAAGTTTTTCTCTAAGAGTTTGAGGAACTCGTCTAATTGCAGAAATATGAGGTACTGCATCCTCTTTCAAACTGATATGATACTCATTCGGAAATCTACCAAGGCCTTCAAATACCTGTGGATACATTAGCTTAATATTCTCAAGTGATCTAAAAATTGTCTTGCTCCCATGTACTTTGAGATCAATGTTCTTCACTAAATTATCTATACGTTTGATCAATTTCAAAGCTATACAACCAGTTAAACCCAACAATGGAACTTGATTTTTACAATCTACTACAATAAAATTGATGATAGCATTCCTACCATTACATCTACAAGTTAAAGAAATTTCTCCAACAGGTTTGATCTTAAATTTTTCACTACCATATGCTACCAAGGTTACATCTGTAGGTTTTATTCTAGATAAGTTGCAAGATTTAACAGCATATGCAGGAAGAATACTCACTTCAGCTCCAGTGTCTAATTTAAATTCAATTTCTTTATCTTCAACAATAAGTTTCTTTTTCCATACTGTTTGTTCTCTTACATTTGCACCCACTGCACCAATTGATTTCACAGAATCAACATAGAACTCACTACTGTCAGCATCTGTCCCATCCTTGTCTGGTTCATCGTTTTGTTTCTGTAGCTCATCAACTTTCTTCTTTCTTGAACTTCCTTCGTCTCCTTTATTGTTGTGGTTCTTTGTTCTGCTTTTGCAAACAGACGCAAAATGATTTCTTCCTTGGCAACTAGCACACGTTTTTCCAAATGCTGGACACTTTTTCTTAAAATCGTGTTTGTAACCACAATATTTGCACATATTTGGCTTCTTGTGCTTTACAGCATCTAAATGAACATCTGCACCACCTTCTTGCAATGTTTTCGACTGTTGTTTGCTTACTTCCACAGTTCGGCAAAATTCAATTGCCTTCGTCAGTGTTAATTTTGATTCTCGTAGCAGTCTTTCTTGCGTGGTTTTGTCATGAATTCCCATTACTATCCTGTCTCTTATCATTTCATTCTGTTCTTTGTATCCTGTGGTCTTTACTGCTTTTCTCAGGTCAGTGAGGAAGCTGTCGAACGCTTGACCTTCCTTTTGATAAATACTATTGAACTTATAGCGCTCAAAGATTTCATTTGTTTTTGGGGAACAGTATTCTGAAAATTTGAGCATTATCATACTTAAAGATTTACTTTCAGCTTCGCTGTAGGTGAAACTGTTGTGCAGCTCCAATCCATCATCTCCCACCAAGTTTAAGAATACAGCTATTTTCTTCGGTTCTGGCGAGTCTTTTAATCCAGTGGCTTCAAGAAAAACATTAAATTTTTGTTCAAACCTCTTCCAGTTTTCTGATATATTGCCGTCTAGAAGCAGCGGTTCTGGTGATCTAAAGAATGACTCCATTCTCGTCTAGTCGTTCGTCTTTCAAGCAGACTATTCGTTCATTCACGTACTTTTTACAGAAATACACACCTGAACACCTGACACCATGTATGATGCAAGGGTACATTAATAAAACTAAAGGATTAAGTCTAGTTTCTATTCAGCAACAACAATACAAGCGTGGCTTCACTAGCGGCCATTCTATTATTGATTGACATTGACATGAACATAGATCTAAGCGATACACAACCATAGAGACACATTCATATAATACATTATGACCCTATGGGACTCCTGAACCTACATCAATACCATCAGAACAGACGTCCGAAATTCAAACGTATTGTACCCCTCCTTTCAGACGATCTGAGAACCAGTCTAGCAGTGGTGATCCAATAACTAGTGCCCTGAGCTTGATGATTAGTAGCCAGTGAGGAACCCTATCAAAGGCCTTTGCGAAGTCAGTGTAATTCGCATCAATCTGTAATTTGTCTTTCATTGCTGATAGAATGATATCTATATAACATAAAAGATTCGTTGATACTGATCTACCAGCAATAAATCCATATTGTTTATCATTAAAAATTCGTCTGAGAATGGGAGTTATCTTGTTTGTAATGATTATATCGAGCGTTTTTGGGATATAAGAACTCTTTGTTACTGGCCTATAGTTCATTATATCACTAACGTCGCCCAATTTGAATACTGGAGTGATAAAACTAGATTTCCAAATCTTTGGGTATTTACCTGTACTAACAGATATATTGAACAGGCGACATAAGGGTTTTGACAAAACTGAGCAACACCTTCTTAACAATAAAGCTGACAACTTGTCAGGTCCATAATCGCTTTTTTCAGGTAACGACTGCAACAGTTCCAGGACTTTCTGTTCAGAGAAACAACAACGCTGAATATCAATTGTTCGATCATAGTATACCATTCGATTACTATCAACACTCGGCCCTTTGTAAATAGCTGAAAAATATTCTCTGAAAAGTTCTGCTGTAGTAATGTTGTTGTTTGCAGTTTTCTCTTTGTAGAACATGGTTTTAGGGACTCCCTTATGGCTCTCACGATCATTAATGAACTCCCAAAATACCTAGGATTACTGGAAATTTCAGCTTCGATCGAATCTATGTATTTTCTGTAGCATAAGTCAGTCTCCACCCTGCATCTATCTATAAGCTTTTTGAACAACAAATAGTCTCCGGCATCGCCAACCTGTTTATACCTTTTATGAACTTGTCTTTTCTCGGATATCATTTTCTTTAACTCTTTCGAAAACCAACATGGAAAATTGTATTTTTTTATAATCTTTTCGGGAACATATGACTTCATTTCGTTTAAAAGAACCTCATAAAGAAATCGGTACAGCCTTCAACTTCTTTGCCACCCAGGAGAGGTGATCAGTCGATACCCTCTAAATATATCATTAGACCGTCATAGTCAGCATTTTTGAAATCGTAGAATGAATAAAGATCTGGAATCTCTTCACTAGAAACACAAATATAAAGATGGATTATATAAATCACATGTCAAAATGCCGATTCGACCTTAATCTTGGAAGGCTGAGCGAAAATTAGATCCAACGAAGATCCAATTGATCCAATTGAAGTCAGAAGTCAAGTTTCTTTAAGTAAAATTACATCGAAATTTACGCTTAAGATTGAGATCGCAAGTTCACCTAGTTTTGTTCTAAACCCCTCACATTTTGATAATAACAATTACACTTGAATTTATCCGAATGGCCAGCATAAAATCGACGTCTAGGAGGAAAATTCCCTTCTTTCGTCCCGAAGTGGTCTAAGAAGCGTTCCCTCTGGTCAGTGCTTGGCTTGGAGTAGTTCTTCTATGCTCAAATATCTACTTCCTATTTTGAATGACTTTTTCGAGCGTTTTTATTTGAGGACAATACATAAAATGTCGTTGTGTGGCCATATTTCCTTGGCATTGTGATGGGCTCTTTTCTTACCCTGGACGCTCCTTACCTTTGCTGGGTCGCCAGTGACCCCACGTCTCTCACAGAACCTCTAAAGAATTAGAGAGTCCAGGTAGACTTAAATAATCAGTGGAAAAGGTTAGCTGTGAAAACTAGGGTGGTAGCGTTTTCTTGGTCTCTGCCTCCTGATGGTTTTTAATCGTTCAAAAAGAGTACCCTTCTGACGAAAATCTAGCTCTAACTGATTTAGGGATCAGACTCTCACTGGCAAAAAAAACTTGCAACAAAATGAACGTTCAGTTCTTTATTCCTACTGGATTTAATTTTATACAGAAATGTACTATATAATAATAACAAATGCTGATGTCAACCGGCGAACTGGTCGCTGTGGGGCGGCTGATTCAATACATTCACCCCAGGAAAATACGGTTGAAATAGACGGTAAATGCGGTTAAATTATGTACGGTCACTCCAGAGGAGTACGATGGGAATAGACCGTCGGAAGTCAGCAATATATTAACAAAATAAGCACCAAAAATACGGTATTAACCCCAAGTCCTCCGGGGACCCAACGGCGGTCGAACGGACGCAAGAGCCGGCACTACACAGCATACAATAACTAGATCAAGTTTAAACGATAGGTAGGTATTTTCAGCCAGTCCAACGGACTAAAGAAAGCGAAAAATAGCGAAGATACCCCCTAAGGTATGCACTTCGTAAGGAATAATAATGCTACAAGTGACTTGCGTTAAACTTTCAAACTCGTCGTAAATCCCACTAACGGTAAAAACACCTTCAGCACTTTTCTCGGCACCTCGATCTCAATTCACTCGTTCTTGACCTTCAGCGCCGGGCGTCGAAGAAGTACCTCTCTCCTCGGAAAATTTGCCCCACTATGGGTAACTCATCTCTCCATTGGATGCACAATTGTTCGGTCAATCAGCCGGCTCGAAGACAGAAACAACCGAAGAGAAGGAAAAACTGAAAAAGTTGAAAGACCTCTCTCGAGTCAGAAAAAGTACGGTTGAACGGAAAGAATTCTAAAATACAGGGTGGACCAAAAGTCCGTTTACTTTTTAAACAATGATAAAAACAAAACTAGATAAATGCTGCAAAATCTGTTTATTTATTATTAAAAAACGCAAGTAGGGATTTTATTTTTTGAATATTACATCATCCATATGTGACCATTGTCCCTCACGACACTGTTGCAACCTGGAGCGAAAATTTTCTATCACGGCCTTGCAGGTGTTTTCTGAAATGTTTTGGATTTCTTCGCTGAAGCGTTCCTTTAATTCTTCAAGAGACGCTGGGTTGGTGTCAAAAACTTTATTTTTAAGGTATCCCCAAAGAAAAAAATTCATTGGGGATAAATCTGGACCACGAGGTGGCCAGTTAACGTCACCTCTTTTTGATATCACTTTTTGATCAAAAATTTCACGAACTGCAATCAATGAGTCATCATGTGGCCCCATCTTGTTGAAACCATGAGCGTTGATTAAAACCATTAAAATTCTGTAGCGTTGGAGTAAAAAAGTTCCGTAGCATGGCTATATACCGCTCTGTGTTCACTGTAACAGCATGTTCTTTTTGATCTTCGTAAAAATATGGACCAATAATCCCTCTTGCTGACAAAGCTGCCCATACAGTAACTTTGGGCGAATGCAGGGGATTTTGATGCTTCAATTTAGGATTAGTGTCACTCCAGTACCTGCAATTTTGCCGGTTCACGTGTCCATTTAAGTGGAAGTGTGCTTCGTCTGAGAAAATTTTCGCTCCAGGTTGCAACCGTGTCGTGAGGGACAAGGGTCACATATGGATGATGTAATATTCAAAAAATAAAATCCCTACTTGTCTTTTTTAATAATAAATAAACAGATTTTGCAGCATTTATCTAGTTTTGTTTTTATCATTGTTTAAAAAGTAAACGGACTTTTGGTCCACCCTGTATATGAATTCTGAAAACCAAAGACATATACGGTTTCCGCTACAAATATGGGACTGGTCGGTGGAGAACAATTACGTAATATCAATCGGTAAATCCCCCCTATGATAATATAACGGTTTTCTTTCAAAGTATTTCGAATGTCAGGTCCTATTATGAAAGTATCGGTGAAGAAATTCCTTTTTGTGGCGGAGCGAAAATCTGTCACTTCACATCGTATGGAAAAAGGGGTAATGATGTATTAAATCCACTAGCTGCTTCCTAATATGGAGGAATATTCCATCGTGATTTCTGATCCTCCGATTGATATCCAATCCTGAAAATATGACATCTCTGATTCACAATCAGTGGCGACTCGTGCGACGAAATAAGTTATAGTGAGGCACATCGGTGATTATTATTTTATATGTATTTAGTTTTCTTACAAAGTTAGTCTATAATGAATACTTTACTACGTCAGTTGCTTAGTAGGGGAAAGATGATCCCTTCCGATTACGGACTCATGAAAAATGCCATCTAGTTGAATTCTATGCCATTATGTAGCCTCTACTACACTTCTACCTCAGTCAATTTTTTACTACAGTGCAAGTAAACAGTCGATATTCACAGTGAAAAATATGAATTGTGACCACTTAATCTAAGGTTAGGTGGACTTAAAGATTATACTACATACTTTCCTTGTGAATGGTTGATACCAAACAATGGTTTTTATATTTGCTTCTTCCTTATATGCTTATTTTTGATTTTTCTCGACTTGAAGACAATGACATTCGTACGGGTTATAGAGGGTGTTCTACAAGCTCTATGACAAACAGAAGGTAGATGTGCTTCTTTTGACCATTTTTTTTCCTATGAACATAGGTCCGATTCGTTTTCGTTTAGGAGTTACAAACATTTGAAAAATTTTTTTCATGTTTTGATTAAGTAGGCCGACAGGAAATATCGGTTGATATGGTAATTAACGTTATTTCAATTATTCATTTGACACTTGTTTCACTGAGGCTGGTATCAACAATAACCATAATGAACATGTATGGGCACTGCAGAATCCATATGTCATTAGACAAAGAACGATGTCAGCAACGTTTCATTGTTTTCATGTTATAAATGATCGTTTAAATGCAGATTCGTATACAGGGAGCACAACCTTTTTGACTTCATTGATAACTTCATTAGATAACTCTGCCCAACATTGTTGGAAATACATATGTGGTATCAGCACGATGGTGCACCACCACATAGAGGGAGACAAGTAGTCAGTTGGCTGAATGAACTTTTCCCGAATAAATGTATAGGTCAAGGAGGACCAATACAATGGACACCTCCTTCACCTAATCTAAATCCCTTAGATTTTTATTTATGGGGTCATATAAAAGAGCTTGTTTATCATGTTTGAAATCTAATCTCAGTAACAATTACTTGATTGAATTCAAGATGCAGCAAACCTACGAAACTACCCAAATCTAATACGCCGAGTAACGGCATCTTAAGTTTGTCGATGTGAAGCTTGCATTTAGGCCGAAGGTGGATACTTTGAACAATTTTTATAGTCCCGAAATTTCCATTGATTATTATGATTTGAACATAAAAAATATGATTTTTTAAATGCTTATATCTTCTGAACAAAAACGAATCGGATATATGTTCATAGGATAAAAAATGTTCAGAATAAGCACAGCTACCACCTGTCAAAATTTGTCATAGATCTTGTAGAACACCCTGTATAATAGCTTATGCCGAATGAAAAAGTTGACTTGGGGAAAGATGATCTTACACCTTAATATTTTTACATACTATTTTGGGGTCCAATAATCGTCAGAAGGGTATACAGGTTTTTCAGTCAAGAATTATGCCGCTTAAATTTAAATATTTATAAATAAACAAAGAAAAACCATTCAAAGTGGATGGTGCAAAGGATCAATGGCAAGTGCTATTGACGCTATTAAAAATAGAATGGATATTAATAGATCGAGTAGGGATATATGCAGGGTGTTTCATGAGTCGTTGGCCATAGCCTGATGGTGAATGCAGGTCATCCAGGCCTTTCAGAAAACTTGCTTGTTTTGTATCCTAAGGCGATTAGTTTTGGAGATACGGTGTGATTCATGAATATTGGCCGAAATTTGCGATAGCCATAAATAACTATGGACTGCAAGGTCGGATTTCTAACAAATTTTATGGGTTTGTTCACTTCAGAATGCCCTTTCAAACGGTTCATGAAACATCAATATTTTCAGGGCAGTACTCAGAATATCATGATTTTCCATTCAAGCCCCAAAATCTATATTTTTACATCCCTTACAGAAATATCGTTATTGCCATGAAGAAATACATAATTTATTCAAAGAAATTCAATTTTCACTTTGCATGGCACACTTGTGACAAGGGAATAGGAACCGGACGAATTCATATTCAAGGTCATTTTTTCGAAATGCGGTCCTGTTTTTATTCCTTCAGTGATAATATTTATTGTCCTTGGTCGGGATTCCGAATTATTTTAAATTCTATTCAATTCTTCTTCATTTTTAACCCTCACCACATACTGAGTGTTCGTGAAAAAGTGTTTAAAAGTATGCAAAGTCGAGCTGTGAACTCTTTTGACATTACATATTGAATTTTGATACAAATGATGTAAACCCTCTTGGAAAATGTAATCCGTGGGTCTACTTGCTTCGTAACACACATAAGTATTGAAATTTATTCCTCAACAGTGAAAATGTACCATCATTACAGATGGTCGAAATAGAGTTCTTCCATCTCGACACTTTTCTTAACGCTTGAAATCAGATTATTGCCCCCATTATCATGTCGGGATTT
Source organism: Coccinella septempunctata (assembly GCF_907165205.1). Classification (NCBI taxonomy): domain Eukaryota; kingdom Metazoa; phylum Arthropoda; class Insecta; order Coleoptera; family Coccinellidae; genus Coccinella; species Coccinella septempunctata. Next base: position 27,801,067 of record NC_058195.1, read on the forward strand.
TGTTCAACTACTGCACAGGCTTCTTCTATCCTCTGCCGTAAACGCTCCTGTGAAGTGTCAGTCACTTTTTCGCGAAAAAGAGAATTTTAAAATCTCGACCGAAGACAATGAATAATATCACCAAAGAAATAAAAACAGGACCGCATTTCGAATGAATGACATAAAACATAAATTCGTCCGGTTCCTTCATTGTTGCTTTATAAAAAGAAATGAAAAGATTAAGGTTTTTCGGAAGAATAAATTTTAATAATTACATATGTGTGTTATGAAGCAAATACACTTACGGATTACATTTCTCGAGAGGATTTACATCATTTATATCTTAATTCAATATGTAATTTCAAAAGAATTCACAGCTCGACTTCGCATACTTTTAAACACTTTTTTAAGAACTCTCAGTATGTGCTGAGGGTTTAAGATGAAGAAGAATTGAACAGAATTTAAAATAATTCAGAATCTCGGCAAAAAACAAAAAATATTATCACCGAATGAATACAGGACCGCATTTCGAAAAAATGTCATTAAATATGAGTTCGTCCGGTTTCTATTCGCTTGTGACAAGTGTGCCATGCAGAGTAAAAATTGAATTTCTTAGATTAAATTATGTATTTTTTCATGACAATAACGAAATTTCTGTAGAAGATATGAAAAATATAGATTTTGGGGCTTGAATAAAAAATCATGATATTCTGAGTACTGACGTGAAAATATTGATATTTCATGAACCGTTTGGAAGAGCTCTCTGATAAAAACAAACCCATAAAATTTGATCTAAATCGGACCTTGCATTCCAGAGTTATGGCTATCGCAAATTTAGGTCAATATTCATGAATCACCCTGTATCTCCGAAACTAAAAGCCTTAGGATACAAAATAAGCAAGTTTTCTGAAAGGTCTGGATGACCTGCATTCACCATTGCGCTATGGCCAACAACTCATGAAACACCCTGTATATACTATATGGATCATCTTAAAACCAGGTTCTATAATATAAGACCTTTTGTAACGTTTTGGAAAATCGAAAATATTTCAAAAAAACCTTTTATGACCGACTATTCCGAGTAGGACAATAAAAAGATGTATATTTCTAAGAGAAGTATACGTGTTCATTTTTTGGTTAGTGTTCAGAATTGAGGGTTTTATGATTTTGTCAAAAAAGAGTAGTGGAGTGTATAACAAGATAATTGAGTTGAAGATGGTATAGAAACATTTAATGTATATCGTTCACAATCATAAAATGAACAAGTCACCTGCATGAAGCTAATACAGTAATAAAGAACAAATATTAACAACATCTATAGACTCACGGAGACATAATTCAACTAAAATAAGGAAATAATCAAGAGCAGTTCAAATGAGAAGTCACTTGAGGTCAGACTTAAACAAATTCAATGAATATGATTTCCATCAGAAAAACTGATTCAATTGATAAATTATGAGATGTGCAAAACGAGAGTACTGAGACTTCCATTAATCTTTGGTTTCGAGGGGTGCAGAAGGCAGAGAACCAACATATATGTATCAAGATGAATGAACGTGAGAATGTATCATTAGAGTACAAATTTATAATGAGTAGATCATACCAATTCAGTGTGCACAATTACCAGAGCAGGCGTTCCAGGGTGGCGCCAGGGACGAGAATGTATCAACTTGTATCGTGGCTTACCACTGACCGTTGAACCATATTTGAGAAGATCTCATAGTGTTCTGAAGGAAAACTATTATTTCAAGGGTCCAGCCTGAAGAACATGAGGATTCATTAATCTGAATCTCGACAACAGTAATTAGTCATAAGTGTAATAATGCACCCCGTATCTCGATCAGTGGAAGAGCGGCTTTCCACTGGTCATGGGGTGATTATTTTTAGATGTTAAATACACAATAAGAAGGCCCTCGAAAGGGAAAAAAAATGTGTGGATCCGGCCCGTCGCACGAAGGACAGGTCTTGAAGTTGATATTATTTCTGGGGAGAAGTTTAAATGAAACTCAGGAACAACTTTAACAAATAAATCTATTGGAAAATAAAATTAAAACTTCTCTTACAAATACGCACTCGGTCCAAAACGACCAACAAGAATCTTCAATTTCTTAAACACATGCAAATAAGCGTAAAACAATAAAACATAGTTTCATAACCAAAATCTTGGGTTAAATTTCGACTTCCCAACTTAGCGCTCAATAATAAATCAATACTTTATCAATGAATTTCAGAGGAGCTTTCAAGACTCTGGACGAATAAAAATTGGAACTTTCTACCTTTTCTGCGACTGCTGTTGTCTGACGCTGCCGATGAAAACTTTTCGACACCAGACTTTACCCGCACTAATCGGCGAATTCTTTACACTTAACCGAACTTCCCGCACTTTTCCGTCGCAACCGTTTTTCGCTTTAAAATTCCCTATCCAAAATTTCAACACAATTTTATATCTGGTCGTACTACAAATCAAAATAGACGATCACTCCTCGAATGCTACTTTACTGATTTCCGATAAATTGACTTTAACTTCAAATTATTTCCAAATTTCTTCAACTACCAAATTCCTGATATTCCGGTTCTACTTGAACAAAATCAACAAAAACAAAGGACTGGACTTTTCTAAATATTTATGAGCCGACCGAGTCCCCGATTCTATTCCGTGATCTACCTAGACTTTTCTCTTACTTCGTGAAAACCTATTTATTCTAAGTCCCTTTTCTCCTTCCTTAATGACTGACTCTACAATGATTTATAATTTCTCTACTTTTCCGTACCGACTCGAAGGGGTATATTTTTCGATATTTTACAGATCACGTTCCCGGACCGACTGACTAACTTTTTCCGATGTACCTTTTTCCCCAGTCTTTCTCTCCCACGCTATGGGTGTTACCAAAACGTCCCAAAATCGAAATCATTGGACGATCATTATTGCTGAGTTGAAAAATCAGCGTTCCCAAGCTGGACGGTTACAAGAAAATTTCGACTACTCCGCATTTTGAGAATTGTTCTCTTCTCAGGGTCTCCAGACTAATAAATCTTTCTTAATCTACATGACTAACCATTTTCGCTTGTTCCGAAGTCCCTATCACCGGATATTGGGATCAATTACATAGGCCGCCGATCACCGGTTGCTCTCTGAAAACGTAGGGTATTAATAACTGCTGATTTTCTGACTGAGCGACACTAACTCTTTCAACTATTATCGAGCTGGTTATTATTGAAATTCCCATGATTTAATACCGTCTGATCTCAAGCACCTCGAAGTATCGTATTTCCAACTAAAATCGCCTCTGCAGCACGGCTGCAACAATGTATAAAAAATTCTAGCGATACCTTTTTCGAATTATGCCAAATTTATTCGGAATCTCGCATTCCGATTTATTACAACACTCCCTCCTTTTAAAAAGTTTTGGCATTGGATGCCACAACTTTTCCTAAATCATCATATATTCGTCCAAAGTCCATCATGTCCTGCTCTTTCCTAAAACTAACATTCACAAACTTAAGTTTCATAAGCGAATTTATCTCACAAGCTACACTTCCTTCCTCATCACTTAACCTACAAATGCTCTAACTCTACTTATGTAGTAGTCCTTTAAATCACACATCATATTTAAGCTCTATAAACATAAAATAACAAAAAAACAAACATAAACAAACTAAACCTAAATAGTACACTCTTCGGACAATGGTCATCAAAACAGTTTCTACCCTCATCTTTTCCTTAATCACTTCACAATCTCCAACATGGAGTTCCTTAGGTTCAATTTTCGGAATTCTTTCTCACTATCGCGAACATTCTCACACAACTATAGACATCCTCGGAATCATGTGGAATAACTCTTCAGGTGAAAAACCAAAAGTTACCTCAGGTGGAAAAAGTTTCTTTACACGGAACGCCACTGTTCAACCCGTGCTAATGTCCATATCGTATGATCATCTCGGTTACGAAAACACAAACTCAGTTCGACCTTGTTGACGCGGCACATTATTCGGCGCATCGTTTACCGGCTATGTCTCTCAGTCCAGTGTGGTATCACTATTGGTAAAATTGGGTGTAACCCTGGATATGGCTCGATTTGTTTTTGGTAGCGTACTTTCGACGTTGGATTTTGCTCGCACTTTCTCGTCGTTATTCGTCTCCCTTAAGTTGAAAACATTCTTTACTGAGTGATGCATTTGATTAATAGCAGTTTGGTGAGCTTATCCTATTCCTTCTTTATCGTCAAAATATGTAGTGGACAGTCTATGTCCCGCCGTCTCTAATCTAATTCTCTTCTGGTTGCCTTCCACTCGCATCTCTCGAAGAACCTTTTTAAGCTGAACCATCGTCGTTCCACTGATGACGATTACGTCTACCTCTGGATGATGAATTTCGTGCCTTGTATACGGACCGACATTGTTCCATAAACCGCACTTGATCAGTTCAGAATACCACCGTACACACAAGTCCACATATTGAGTTGAATGTCTCTCATTCTTACGCAAAATTTCCAAACTTTCTAATTCTTTGGCGCACAACATTTCTGATGAAATAGCCGCAATATCCGGTTTTCCGCACTATGGTATACTATCGCCGTCGCCACCTGGTAACTAAGGTTAATCACCATTCAGAGGTTATCCCACTGATGATGACCTGATGATTATACCTTCCTTCTGGTTGAAAATCTGCCATGGATTGTCTTTCAAAGATACCTTATTTTTTATATTGATTGACCAAAACCTGACTGAATACAAGAAAAAACGAAAAAACACATGCAAAAATCATACAAAACAATTCATCTCCCATGAGCATGCAATTTAATCATATGGGGAAAACAATAATCATAAAATGACCTATCATATACCTAAATAAAACTCAAATCTTATGAAATAGCATGCAGGACGTTGTGCTCACATCAAAGGGTGACCACAACGCTTCTTCATAATCCTTTTCCGACAAGGATTATTTCTTTCTCATTTCATCTACTTCCGATATTCTTTATTGATGATATTTAAAATCATCCATCAGCAAATCACAATTGACCCCTTTTTGTTAATCTAACTTCCAACATGGGTTTCCTAACACCACGGAATATGAAATTTCTTTTATGGAATCTATCACCTTATAATGACTCTAGGTCCAGGTTAACTCAAAATACTTCAACTCTGCAGTATCTCTTTCAAAACTTCTCATATTCAATACAGCAAACAACCTTTAACTTCAACGATTTCAATCTGAACGAAAATGAACCAATTGCTATATAATGATCAAGGGTTTCTCGAGAGATTAATTCGTTATGACCCTGGCGTCCATCTGACCCAAAAAAAAAACTAAAGAAACCCATCTTTATACCGTTCATTTCCCTTACTATAAGTCAATATTACCGGACCTCCTTGTTATTCTACTTATAATATGTGGAATGGGAAAGGTCGATTATTCCTTTTTCAGGACTATCAGCCAAAATGTCCTGCCACTACCCAGAAAAAAAGAAGAAGAAGAAGAAGAAGAAGAAGACCCTTTTCAGGTTGTGACTCTCCGGGTCAGTGAGAGCCCCTGGAATCTGCGAAAGGGCAGGAGTCGATTCACTTCTCCTGACAGGTCAATCCTACAGATTTTCCTGCCGCTACCCTGACTCCTATCTGATTAGCTGGGTCTCCACCTATCTGGGGGACGCCTTATGCGGGTAGACCTGCTTACAATCCTTTCTGGTTCTCTCTTGTCGGTCTCCATTACCTCCTCCTCATCATTGCTCTCTAATCCCGTGTCTGAATTCCGTGTATGTCTCCCATACCCCTGTGGAACCATTATCGGATGAAACCTCCGAGGTTTCTCTATTTCCGAATCGGTCATACTACAGTCCTCAAATCTTTCCTCCCTTCCTGACAGATGTTCCTCGGGGCGCTTTTTCCGAACCTTAGCGACATAAGGTTTCAGCCTGTTTACTCGAACAATTCTGCTCTCCCATCCCCCACATTTTCGTATCCTACAGGTTACCGAATCAAACACTTCCTTGATCCTGTATGGCCCTAACCATTTCTTTTCCAATTTTTCATATACCTCCTTGAAATATACCAAGTCTCCTACCCTAAATTCCACCATCTGAAATTCCTCTGTATTGACGTCACATGATACTCGTTTACTTGATTTCGACCCCGTAGGTCTATTTTTCCCTTGATACTCCACTTCATTTTTATCCACTTGTATTTCAGTAAACTTCTCTTTGTACCTTCTTCCTTGTTCCCTGTTATCATCCTCAACCCCTCGTTTCTTCCTAGTATAACCGGTAGTAATTTTTAAATTCTTCCGAATTTCCTTCCCAGTTCCTTCCATGCAACTCCTTTGTTCATGGCTAACATCAGTTTCCCAGTTACGCCCCTGATCTACGTCGATCATCTGCTCTACGTTATCGATTATTCCCATATTCGATTCTGCCAACTGGCATTCCTCTGTCGCGACCGTCCTTGGCACGCGTCCACTACTCCTTGACCCCCTGGGCCCCTTTTCACGTAAGTTCTCAGCATTACTCCCTATCATTTCCGTATTTCTCGCTAAGTTTCCACGTTCAAAATCCTTAGTATTCTTATTTGATGCTGCCTTTTCCCATGCCTCCACCGGTTTCCCCTTTATTTTTTCATTTCGAACACCTGAATTCTCCTGAATTCCTTCCGCAACCATCGAAGACCTTTCTTCTCGCAGTTCCCAAGCTACTTCTCTTTCACCGCTATTCTTCTTGCTTCCTTGTCCTTTCTCATCTTCCCTTATCGGGATTTCCACCAGTGATTCTAGGTTCGCCGACCTATCACCACCCTTGTGACCTACCCCTGCTAGGTCCGGATTTTCTATTCTGATAGTATTAATACCCCTATGTATGTTATCCTCTTGCTTCCTGAGTTGGAACTCCCTCGAAAATGGAGACAATTGATTGAAAATAGCTTCCGTATTTCGATTTCCTTCTCTAGTTGAATGTTGTGCCATTTTCTCCCCCCTTCGTTGAATTATTTCCAGATTTACATCACCCCCTCTTATTGGGTTTGTAGGTTTCTGCAGTCTATTTTCCCTAAAACTCCCTTGTCCCCGACTGTTTTGTCTTGGACAATCTCTAGCCCAATGACCCTTTTGACCGCAAGTATAATAATCTCCCTGAGTCATTTGCCCTGACCTATAATTCCTACACTCTCTAGCGAAATGGCCCGATCTACCACATGAATAGCACCCTTTTTTGGTGTTTTGTCCTACATTCTCCTGACTCCTCCAGCTATTTTTACACTCTTTCGCCGAGTGACCCCGCAGCTCGCATAACTGACACACTTTGTGTCTGTGAACTGCCGATATTCTGATGTTTGATGCCCTTCCTTGTATCATCCTGGTTGCAGTTTCTTGTAAAATGACTAGTCTCTCCGCTTTTTCTAAGTCCAAATTTTCTTCCCTTAATAGCGCTACTCCCATATCCTTCATTAAATCCTTGCGCAACCCTGTTTTGAATTGGTTCAGTATCAGATCTTTATTTTTCTTTCTGATTCCCGCTTCTTCGTCTGGCGATGCTCCGCCCAAATCTTCCTGGAGTAATTCCGCGCCTAAAATCCGCAGCCTAGTACAAAATGATGAAACATCTTCATCATGTCGCTGGAAACAACGACTCAAATTCCACTGACTCTCCCCTGGCAATTTTGATGGTGTAAATTTTAAAATTAGCCGCTGTTTCAATTCCGAGTATTTCAATTTATCATACGCCTCATCAGACTTAAAATATTCGTACGCCGCGCCTATCAGTTTTAATTTCAATAGAGTAAGGGTTTCTTCCTCACTCCATCCGTCCAATTTCGACCTCAACTCTAATTTGTCGAAGTACCGCTTCGCGTCTTTTCCCGAAAAACTATCAAGGGTTGTCGCAATCATCCCCAACGAATACATAAACGGAAATCTCATAACATCTTTCTCAGCCACCGTAGGGGTGGTAGCACTAGCACTAGCCGCCGGCAACATTTTTCAAAACCTTGTGAATAACCTCAATAACAATTTAATCCGAAAACTATCTTTAAACTCTGCAAATTAAACGAGGAAATCAAAACAATTATATCAGATTCACGATATTTCAAAGTATGAATCAAGTATTCCTATTCAAAAAAAAAAAAAAAATCCCAAAATACGCTGCGCACACACGATAGAATTAATCAAACTATAAACGCCAAATACTCTCTCTATTCAAAATATATCAACCTTAGATGGAAACGCCCTAAAAGACAAATTATATCACCAAAAAAAAGATATTATCCTGAACGCAACTGTGATCCCCAAAATAATTAACGTCCTGAAAGAAAAATTATATCACCAAAAAAAAAAAATATTATCCTGAACGCAACTGTGATCCCAATAATAATTAACGCCCTGAAAAAGAAATTATATCACCGAAAAAATATTATCCTGAACGCAACTGTGATCCCAATAATAATCAACGCCCTGAAAAAAAAATTATATCACTCAAAAAAAATATTATCCTGAATGCAACTGTGATCCCAAAAATAATTAACGCCCTGAAAAAAATTATATCACCAAAAAAAACTATTATCCTGAACGCAACTGTGATCCCAAAAATAATTAACGCCCTGAAAAAAAAATTATATCACCAAAAAAAAAAATATTATCTTGAACGCAACTGTGATCCCAATAATAATTAACGCCCTGAAAAAAAAATTATATCTCAACAGCAAAAATAAAATTCATTAAACAATGTCCTGAAAAAAAAAACCTGCAACCCTATCTTGTCCTAACTTTCCGAATTATTCTGTGAATAACACCGATCAAAATTTTATATCCAACTGACTTAAAATTCCAAAATATTCTGACGTTTATTTGATCAAAACACTCAACTTGAAATTACCAAAATTCCAAATTTCACTTAATTGAAACCAATTAAATTCAAATGACCGAAATTCAAAATTATTTTAGCCTCCAAATTGAAAAAAACAAAAAAAAATAATTCAAATAATTTCCTTAAATCCGTGTTCAAATTCTAATAAAACAGCATTAAAAACGTCTCAATTTTTCTTATCTGCTTTTTCTAATTGACTTTAATTTCGCAAAAATACTTGAATGAAATTAACTAATTCTCAAACCCACTTTTTATAACAAAATAACCGATCATTCAACTAGTCACTGATAAACAAGAAGGAATTATTATACACGCCAAAAATTATAACTTGATTGACGACTTTTCTTCTAAAATTTCCGATAAACTACAAGTCCAAAATCAATTAATCCGCACACACGACTTTGCGTTCAAAATCCTACGTGATTGATACTCAACAAAAAAATTTCAAAAATTATTCACTTCAAAACCATCAAATTCCTGCAAAATCAAAAATTTCAAAACACACAGTAATATACACTTCAAAAAAATAATTCACCTGAAAACAATAAAAGAAAAAAAAATATCTTTCACCCTCAGCCAAGAATGCACCCTCAAAACAATAAAATTGTCGTGAAAACTTAAACTCAAATCTTCAATACTGATCAACTACTTTATCAATTTTTCTTAACGTTTCCATCAATCGATTAATTAAATCTTCCACAAACTATTGAACACCAACGTTCTTCACGAATAAAATTTTTCCAACTATCTCCCGATTAGAATTGATAACTTATCCGATTTTAAAATAAAATTCAGATCCACTACAACGAAGAGTAACTAACGAACTTTTATCCGACTCTACTCAACTTTCTCTAATATCACGGCAGCTAGACTTGAACGAAAACAAAAATTTCTGTTCCCGACTCTACTTATCACTTTTAACAAAATAACTCGATTATTCTCTTGAAATAAACAAAATCGACGCAACTGAACTTATTCTTGGCAATGGAAATAACTCAGAGTTCCTTCATCCGAAAGTCCTCAAATTCATTGATATAATCGCAACTAAATCCATCAATCAACCCTTAATCAACCGCAAAAAAAAATCTTAAAACACAATTCTCTCAATACTTCTACAATGGCTCCGATTGAATTATTGGATTTTATCTCGACTCACTCCAGACCAACTAAAACTTCAAAAATCAACTTCTCAAATAAAACAATTTTGGTATTCTACCCCAGAAAAATCAACTTAAATCCCACCGCTGTCACCAGTGTAATAATGCACCCCGTATCTCGATCAGTGGAAGAGCGGCTTTCCACTGGTCATGGGGTGATTATTTTTAGATGTTAAATACACAATAAGAAGGCCCTCGAAAGGGAAAAAAAATGTGTGGATCCGGCCCGTCGCACGAAGGACAGGTCTTGAAGTTGATATTATTTCTGGGGAGAAGTTTAAATGAAACTCAGGAACAACTTTAACAAATAAATCTATTGGAAAATAAAATTAAAACTTCTCTTACAAATACGCACTCGGTCCAAAACGACCAACAAGAATCTTCAATTTCTTAAACACATGCAAATAAGCGTAAAACAATAAAACATAGTTTCATAACCAAAATCTTGGGTTAAATTTCGACTTCCCAACTTAGCGCTCAATAATAAATCAATACTTTATCAATGAATTTCAGAGGAGCTTTCAAGACTCTGGACGAATAAAAATTGGAACTTTCTACCTTTTCTGCGACTGCTGTTGTCTGACGCTGCCGATGAAAACTTTTCGACACCAGACTTTACCCGCACTAATCGGCGAATTCTTTACACTTAACCGAACTTCCCGCACTTTTCCGTCGCAACCGTTTTTCGCTTTAAAATTCCCTATCCAAAATTTCAACACAATTTTATATCTGGTCGTACTACAAATCAAAATAGACGATCACTCCTCGAATGCTACTTTACTGATTTCCGATAAATTGACTTTAACTTCAAATTATTTCCAAATTTCTTCAACTACCAAATTCCTGATATTCCGGTTCTACTTGAACAAAATCAACAAAAACAAAGGACTGGACTTTTCTAAATATTTATGAGCCGACCGAGTCCCCGATTCTATTCCGTGATCTACCTAGACTTTTCTCTTACTTCGTGAAAACCTATTTATTCTAAGTCCCTTTTCTCCTTCCTTAATGACTGACTCTACAATGATTTATAATTTCTCTACTTTTCCGTACCGACTCGAAGGGGTATATTTTTCGATATTTTACAGATCACGTTCCCGGACCGACTGACTAACTTTTTCCGATGTACCTTTTTCCCCAGTCTTTCTCTCCCACGCTATGGGTGTTACCAAAACGTCCCAAAATCGAAATCATTGGACGATCATTATTGCTGAGTTGAAAAATCAGCGTTCCCAAGCTGGACGGTTACAAGAAAATTTCGACTACTCCGCATTTTGAGAATTGTTCTCTTCTCAGGGTCTCCAGACTAATAAATCTTTCTTAATCTACATGACTAACCATTTTCGCTTGTTCCGAAGTCCCTATCACCGGATATTGGGATCAATTACATAGGCCGCCGATCACCGGTTGCTCTCTGAAAACGTAGGGTATTAATAACTGCTGATTTTCTGACTGAGCGACACTAACTCTTTCAACTATTATCGAGCTGGTTATTATTGAAATTCCCATGATTTAATACCGTCTGATCTCAAGCACCTCGAAGTATCGTATTTCCAACTAAAATCGCCTCTGCAGCACGGCTGCAACAATGTATAAAAAATTCTAGCGATACCTTTTTCGAATTATGCCAAATTTATTCGGAATCTCGCATTCCGATTTATTACATAAGTAATTGAGCAGGCAATTGAGTTGACTGAGAAATGAAATAAACCGATTCAAAGAAAGAAAATAGCATGAGAAGACAATAAATAAGTATTCATTATCAATGAGGAAGACTTGAGAAGATTCAATCCTAGTGCTAAATACCCATTTTCATGTGAGAAAATCTAGAGGGGTCTGAAAATCTATGTAAATTATAAAATATAATAAAATACATGGTTCTGAGCAGACAAATGAATGATTTGCCTTGGTTTGACATATTAATTGAGCAGTACTAGTAAGAATTATGAATCTGTTTGAAGATTCTGAAATAATTAACACGAGGCACAATTCATTCATAATGAAAAGGACATGAAAATGGTTAAATTAAAAACTTTGAGAAGACTGAATGTACATTACCTTTTGAGTAGAACAATTTAGCACTAGAATTGATTGAGAAGACTAGAAAGAGAATTACTTAAATGAGGTGAACAGTTAAAAGAAGTTTTAAAACAATCTAAGTGAAAACATTAAGAAGTCGATTCAACAAAATTAACAAGGAGAATCAATAAGAAAATTTGTAATGTATGGTTTTTCGCTTCTGAAAAACACTGAGAGTGGGGCTGCTGCTTCGTTCAATTAGCGCACCGCAGAATCGGGCTACTATACGTGGCCACCGTAGCGGGTCAGGAGCGTCGAAAAGAGAGAGGTCGGAAGGGGGGATTCCCTCAATTTTCAACACGAAGAAACTAAGGAATTACTCTAAGTGGTAATGTCTTCAGGAATAAAAATAGTATAGGTGCGTTGTGGGAAATAGGACTGAAACAGCAAGCTGGATTATTGAATACTCTATATTCAATAACGTTTCGCAGTTTTTCCTCTGTTTCCTCAGGCCTACAAAATTATTACTAACATAAAACATCAGACAACAGCCACAAGCACGCATATATAACACTCTCTAACAATAAAATTACCTCTATAAAATATGATAATCATCTAGAATCTAGAATCATCTAGAATTGAAAAAGCTACAGTCATAAGAATGGAATTTCATTTAAGCAATACAACAATTCGAGTATTAACGATAAAATTTTTTCCTTTATATTTATAAGCTTCTCTACCACGGGAACACAAAATATGATAAACGATGAACAAAATAACCTAACTTGACAATTTTTTAGTAACCTTGAATTTATCTTCTTTGCAAACGGTCTCTAAACAAAACAGAATACCATAAAATATATTGTCTTTTTATTCATTATTATCTTTTCTTTTTAAGTGTTTGTATTTTACCAAAATACTATTATTTAATTTACTAAGGTGTTCGGTGTCTGACCTAAAATTAATGCTTTTGTTTAAATTAATGTGAATTATCTCAAGAATATTTCTCTTTTTGTAATTTATTTCCTTATCACAGATTTTTACAGTTTCAAAATTGATGCGATGATTCATGTTGAAAAACTGGGAACATAGGGCAGTCTTTTTTTTTATTTTTTATATCTCTTAAATCGTTTCTATGTTGTTCTGTTCTAGCCACAAAATATTGTTTTATCTGACCGACATAAACTTTTGAGCAGTCACTACAAGGGAAACCGTTTTCTAGATTTGAACATTGTTCTCTACTTAATTTATCTTTCAGATAACTATATAGATTATTCACTGTCTTTAGATTTTAAAAAACTAACTATACGTTGTCAACTCTTATTGCTCTTCTTATTTTATGAGAAAGGTCTTTATAATACTTTATTGTTTCTTTTTCTCTTTCACTTAAGCTTATATTGAATTCTGTTTCCGTATTAGATTATGATGAATTCTTCTGAAAGAATTCATTTATTGAGTCATATTGGAAAGAGAATAAGTTCTGCCTTATATTCCTTAAATGTACTTAGAAGATCAGTCGATGTGTCCATTTTGAGGATAGTGTAACCAGTCCGGCCCTTGCGGTCGGACCTTTCGAGAACCAGAGCGGTCGCGAAGTTCTCGAATAACCGCGAAGGTACCTGAATGTTTCCGGCGCCTATATAAGCCCAGCGGAGGAGCAGGTAGGCAAGTACAAGTACAGTAACAGTGCAAGCGACTAGTGGAAATAAACAAGAGTGGAAATAAATAGTAGTGTGATAGTTAGTTTGTGAATTATAAGTGTATTAAGTGTAAATAAATAATTTTAATAAGTTGGACGTTTTTAATCAAGCAAAGAAAACGTTACAATAGTATACTTTGCAAATATACAGTTAAAATTATTATATGGTATTGTCTGCTTGGGAAATTCTTCGTTTTCTGATTGTCTGTTCGTTAAGCAAAAGATTGCATTAAGAACTATGTTGGGTATGAAGTACAGTCAGACTTGTAGAGGTGTTTTCTCCAAGAATAGTATTCTTACTCTTGCGGGTCTCTACGTTTATAATAGCATCAAATTTCTCATACGGCATCAAGAGTATTTCGAGGAATTTAGGAAAAGGAATACTGGCACAAGACAGATTGTGAAATATATATACCCAATACATAATCTGACACTGACACAAAATAATGCAGGGTATATGTGTATGAGGTTGTTCAAGTCCTTGCCTGTATGGTTTCATAAAATAAGTGTTGAAAAGATTTTCTTAAGGAAGCCGTTTCAGTTTGTGATAAATTGTGAACCATATAATGTTAATGAATTTTTAGGATATTGTTAGGTGAACAAACACATTATTTAGGGTTTGTTTTGTTTTTTTCTCTTTTAACATTATTTCTTGTATTTGAAGAATACTTGGAAATGATTAAATTCTATCTATCTATCTATCTATGTTTCTGGTACAAGACCTAGGGTAGTTATTATTATCTAAAATTTTGGTGCCCCTCGTGATATTATCTTGATGGAATCGGGGGCTACTTAATTTAATAGATCTAAATGAAATGTTTTTTTCTGATCGAACCAATATTGAGCTATATCGCCTTAGTTACCATGTGTCATAACACACTTTCCCTAGGGAAATATGAAACGTCAAATCATATTTCTTTCAAAACGTCAAATCATATTTTATTTCTTTATTTAGTAACAAAATGGAAACTGCAATTGTTGAAATTTCCACTGAAAGTTTTTCCACCAGATACAAAGGAAGAAGAAATATCTTGTTCATAATTATTCGTCGACGAGACTACAGTTTTCTTGAGAACATTCCGTGCAGCAGCAGTCTCGGACGATTCTCCCAAAACGGTCTTCAAAGACTGTGATGCTGCAGATGGCTCTCCCTCCACACCTGCTATCATCTTCGCTACCTTACTTTTGTGCAGCATACTGTCAGCCAGATAGCCTTCTGCAACAGACGAACTTTTCCAACCACCATGTCTCTTGAGTGTTGTCATTGAGGCTCCCGCATCGGCAACCAAAGTCGCGGATGTTCGTCTTCCACAATGGCCTGTATACATTTTCGGATTATCTAATCCCAACCATTCAGCAACCTTACTCGGAATTTTTCCGAAGTTATTTTTGCCGACAGGCTGAAGAGTACACTTCTTATCTCTATAAGCCAAGAAGAACCTTACGTTCTTGCGGACGCAACGCCGAATACTCCCGCACCAAACGAGCAGCACCCAGATCTTCTTCATCAATTATAGTGAATATTCTGTTTATATCATTCTTAGTTTTTGAGACTTTAATTATGATTACCGACCCACGATTTTCGATATCTGAAGATAGCATATTCACAAGCTCTTGTGTTCTGCAGGCGCCAAAGATTTCCATTATTAAAACAACCTTCAAAATTGTGAATGTAAAAATCTTATCAACAGAGGAAATCAAAATGAAACTTTTACCTCATACATCAAAAAAACGTCATTAGGAGCTTCACTCAAGAATGTCTTGAGCTGCTCCCGGGACAACACTGCTGATTTTTTAGGAACGTATCCTTTATTTTTGTTCTTAACAAATGCTTCGACTTCATCGAATAATTTGACATCAGTTTTTTCCTTAAAATGTAGCATTGATCTTAACATCGATAGTTTCGGCCATAACGTGTTTGGTGAATATTTCTGCGACTGGGGATCGAATGAATTAATCATACATCAAGAATAACAAGAATCAGAGCAACTTACCAAATCTTGGAAATATGCTAACAAAATATTATCGCTCACACCGTCCACCAAATTTTTTCTTTTCCACTCCTGAAAGCAATCGTACTCTCTACTGTAGGCAGCTTGAGACTTGGCCGGAACCAAAGATTCACGGGCTTTTGCCGATTGAGTTTCGACGTAGTTCGACATTATTTCAATAATTTTATTTCTGACAAGACGTCAAAATGAAACCAGTCAACCATGATTTTCAGAAACATGGCCCATAGCCATGTTACCACGTTAAAAATTTAATTATTACAAAAATATACAATCTAACAATGATTTCCTCATAACAGATTATTTCAATCAGAAAAAAACTATTGATTACACCACGGGAAATATGAATATATTTCCCTCGGTTGTCTATACAAAGTTACAAAATGTAACTTTGACAACCTCGGGAAATATACTCTTCATATTTCCCTAGTTGTAATAATAGCTATATGGACAGCACTTATTTTGTACCTCATAGAGTGAGTTGAATGGAAATTTAGAATTCTACCTGAACTCGTTGGTTTTACGAACAAGTTTGTCTCTAATTTTTGGTCTTGGGTGCTCGAGACTGTCATATCCAAAAACGGCAATGTACGGTCCATTTCTTCTTCCATGGTGAACTGAATCATCTCGTCGTACCCATTAAAATCACCCAAAATCTCTGATTTCTTTCCTTCTAGTATAGCCATTATTGTATCGTCCACATAGAACCGAAACAACGGGATGAAAAATGGCATCCTCTCTAAGACCACGGTAACTAAATCTTCCATCACAAAATGATGCCAAAACTGGACTGGCGATTCCTCCCACGGTTGTGCCCTCTATTTGCATGTAGACCTTATCATCGAACATGAAGTAGCTTGTATCAAACAGGAAATCAACCAACTGTAGAAAGGTTTTCTTATCTAACTGTGTATAAGCTGATATCACATTCCACCTTTTACTTACAACTTTTTTAACTATTGTTTTTGTTACATTTGTGAAAAGTGAGATCATATAGAGAGATACTAGTATGTATCCTGGAGGTAATATGATATTCTTGGATAGTTCTACAAACTCGAAAGAATTCTCAATCGGGTATTGTATAACAATGTGGTCACTCCCAGTTAGTGAATCATGTAGAAACTTTGCTATACTCCATGAAGGGGAATCGACTCCATTTACGATAGGCCTCAAGTGTACACCTTGTTTATGTGTTTTTCTGAGGCAATGCAATCTTGGTGCTATAAAGTTGTATGTTGTTATCTTCTTTCTTTCAGTTTCCGAGATCACCTCAGTATCATATAGGGCGTCTATCAATCTGTTTGCTTTATTCTGGAAGCGGAAGGTAGGGTCTTCCTTAACCAACTTATATGTCTTCTCATCTTTGAGCATCTCATTGACGTGTTGCAAGTATTCTTCGCGATACATAATCACAGTAGAACCTCCTTTATCTGATCTACTAACTATGATGTCTTTATTTGTCTTCATAAAGTGTTTTGTAAAATTGAACTCAATTTCTTGTGATGAACTATAAAACTCTACATCTGTCCTCATCCTAGGGATTGGTAATAAATCTGGCTTAAATTCAACATTGAATCTAGGCCCAAAGATTCGGTCTTCTTCAACTTCAGGAGGCAGGCTCACATTCGTATAATTATAAAGGAACTTTTTGTTATCTACTTTATCCAAGGTTCTGAGTTTGGACATGTTATGAGACTTAACTCTCTTAAATATAATACTTTAATGAATCAATGTTTTCTAAGGTTGAGAAATGTTCCAAGGATACGTTTTCTTCTTTTTAGGTAGCCTATAAGGTATGTTTTTCTTATGTATGCTTTCCATATGTCCCTGACCTTTCTCATAAAATGAGAAGAGCAATAAGGGTTGACAACGTAGAGTTAGTTTTTTATAATTGGATGACAGTGAATAATTTATATAGTAATCTGAAAGATAAATTAAGTAGAGAACAAAGTTCAAATTTAGTATATGGTATCCCTTGTAGTGACTGCTCAAAAGTTTTTATGTCAGTCAGACAAAACAATATTTAGAGGCTAGAACAAAACAACATAGAAACGATTTAAATGATAAAAAATAAAGACAAGACTGCCCTATGTTCCCACTTCTTTAACATGAATCATCGCATCGATTTTGAAAATGTAAAAATCTATGATAAGGACAAAAATTACGAAAAGAGAAATATTCTTGAGATGATTCACATCAATTTAAACAACAGCATTTATTTAGGTCAGACACCGAACACCTTAGTAAATTATACAGTGTGTGGTGTAATGAATAAATAATATGGTACTTGTGGTAGAGGACGTTGTAACGGTTCAGAAAAACATGTTTTATGTACAAAAAAGTCCCTCGGTTTTCGAGATATTCGAGATTTTCGAAAAATCTAAAGAATTTCACTCATTACCACTTTTTTTGGGTGGCAAGACTCCGAAAGAAGAATTTTCTATCTGTTTTTTGGTTTGTATTCCTGAATGAATGAGCTATCGAATATAAGTTATGATTTTTGAGGAGCATGCATGGTTTTTTTTCAAACAAAGATCTAACTCAGATTCCCTGTTTTGCCTATTTTTTCCAAAGTTCAACCTGAAATGGTGTGGAAAAAAATATAGTAACCTTAATGCCAAATTAAGACAAAACATGCCTGTTTCAAGGAGACTCCAAATTAGTATAACTCACTGTATTTCCAACATTCAATACAATATAAATTCCTATTACAATTGATGAAGGCTTATTTTATAAACCTTGTTTTAAAAATTTTTAGCCACAACTCTCTTTGTGCGCGCGTTTTGTAGGAGGCGCATTTTGGGGTTTGACAGAAGGCGTTGTTGGGCTTTTCCTGATCTTCACAGAAATAGGTAACTTTTTTCCCCACCGAATTGGCGAAAGTTGGGGGCTTCAGCGCAGAGAATTTTACGATATCCTCTTTTGCTTGACGGGGCTCATTTATCAAAATCCAAATCGTTTCATCGAGTTTAGCGATTTCGGCTTTCATGAGCTCATTGGTTTTGCGTAAGTGTGTCAGACCACGGACTCACTTCAGCTAAAGTCTTCTTCGACTTCATCGGAAGTTTCCATGTAGAAACCCTCATTATCTGAGATTTCCGACATGGCTAAACGTTTTTAGTTTTTCACAATGGGGATGAATATCAATAAGAGAAAACAGAACAGAAGTATCCAATTATTATATAGAAAAAGTCTTACATGATGTGATTTGCACAACCAACGATTTTTTGATCTGCACTGTATACAAAACAACAGTAAAACTCATTCAGAAAACTCTTCCGAATAATCAGTATTCAATCAAATTCCTTTGTCGTGTACTCGAGAGATCACAAAACACGTCTGCTCACTGAAAAACTGAAAAAAATGATGAAAAAAAAAATAAATAAAAAAATGAAAAAAAAAAAATTTAAAAATGTTTCATTTGAAGAGAGAAAAAAAATGTGGCTGCAGCACGATGGTTGCCTCACCCATTACACCCGTAGCGTTCGACTATGGTGACCAGACGTCCGTCATTGTGACGGACAGTCACAGAGATGTGGTTTATCTACATCTCCTTCTGACTTTGTGTAGATAAACTACACTTCCTCTACACTGGTGTAAATCAAATCGAGTGTAGAAAAGTGCTACACTTTTTATGCAAACGAAAGGACCTTCAGTATTTTTCTCAAGAAAATTTGAGATGGATAATAAAAAAAAAATGCAAATTTACGGTAGATCTTTCAAGAGAATTTCCATTCCTTAAAAAAACAAAACTTGATTTTTCAATGTACGATGGGTCAATTCAGCATTGTATTTGGAAAAAGAAGGTGTATTATACTGCATGTTTCAAGTAACAAATATAAAAAAATAGTTAATGGAGCGTCTTCCTTTCTGACCAAATATTTCAGACATTCAAATTTTGGGGATGAAGAAGCTTTTCTAGCAACGTCTGAAGCCCTATTCTCATTCCAGAGTGTAATAAGCAACCATTGTATTAAGATTATTATATTCCCGTTTTTGTGTTGTGATAAACTTGTATTATTTTTCTGTTTTCAATAAAAACAAATTTTTTCACTATACGGGGTAGGAAACTGAGTAGCTGGAAGCATATACATACATACATTATTTCCTCTCGTTTTCTTTCACAAAACTAGGCATTCCCCAATTTTAATAGGGAATTGTTTAGTATTGAATGTTGCAAATAAAGTGATTTATACCATTTCGGAATCTCCATGAAACAGGCATGTTTTTTCATAATTTGGCACTAAGGTGACCATATTTTTTTTCACACCAGGTCAGGTTAAACTTTGGAAAAAAATAAGCAAAACAGGAAATTTTAGTAAGATCTTTGTTTGAAAAAAAAACTATTCACGCAACTCAGAAATCATAACTTATACTCGATAGCTCATTTATCCAGGAATATAATCCAAAAAACAGATACAAAAATTCCTACATTTGGAGTCTTTCCACCCAAAACGAAAATTTTTTCTAATTTTCGAAAATCTCGAATATCTCGAAAACCGAGGGAATTTTACTAAACATAAAACATCTTTTTCTGAACCGTCACAACGTCCTCTACCCGCAAGTACCATATTATCCATTCATTACGCCACATCCTGTATAATAGTTTTTTGGTGAAATACAAACACTTAAAAAGAAATAATTAATAAATTTATTAATGGTGTTTTCTTCGTCCATTATAGCTGTCAGGTATTGGATCGTTTTATTCTTCTTATATATAATATATAATATATCATTTTCTGCTTAATCATTGATTTATGTGTTCAGTTCATGGCTTGATATTATCATATGTGGATTAATTTTATTTTCTGTAGCACTCAATTGTGGACACTGCTTTGGGTGGTCCTGTTTGTGTCCGAATTAATAAATAAATAAAATAAATAAATAAATTCATTAATTAAATAAAACAAATGCTGTCAGGTATTCTATTCTTTTATTCTCCTCCACGAACTTTCTCAGGCCAACGTTCGGAGCAGAGCTGCTCCTTTTTCAAGGCTAAAAATACAGGCCATTAGGACAAACAAAATATACAAGAAAAATGTTCTCTACAATTATACCTTTCAAAATTTCTCGATTATGGAGATATATTCCAGGAAAAATTGATTTCTCAGTGTAGCACATCGAATTCGTAAAAAAGCATAAGTACAGATGATCTCTATGAAATGTCTTTGTCACAGATTACAGAGTAGAATAGATCTGACACTCACGTTCTACGATGCAAAATACAGTTTATCCCGCCCTCAGCGCCCCCATGCGGCTGCCACCCAACTAACCGGGAGAAATGTCGGTATAACTGGAAACTGCAATCGCATGGCGCGAAATTTAAATTAGCCCATTCACTGGTATTTTAGACGTCGATAGTATAATATGGATTATTAGGGCGAATTTTAAGGAGAAATAAAACTTGTCATGAAAAATATACATATATTGATATACCCAGCACAGGAAAAAAAAATATGGAAATACATAAGCTATAATTATGGCAATGAATATATGAGCAGAGGTAAAATGTCAATAGGGTCACATATCTTCGTAAGACAATAATTATAATAAACAGTAATAATATTAATAAAGAATGATCACGCCTGAACAGGGAGGCAATGAATAAAATAATGAGGATAAATTCAGATGCATACCACCCGACGATATGAATATCGACAAGCTGGCTAGCTCAATTCAGATCGTAACACTTGTCGATATTCATATCGTCGGGTGGTATGCATCTGAATTTATCCTCATCAGTAATAATATTGTTCATAGGAAATGAGGTCGAAATTATTATATGTTCAGAAATCTTCAACATTATCCAAAAAGGACACAATGTTTGTTGGGAGTCGGCAATAGAAATCAAAAACAGCATGCCAAAGCTTAGAATGCATGAATAATTCGGAAAAGAAAAAATTAGTTGCCCAAAGACCTATGTGGATTTCATATTTTCCTGCAGGAAAGATTTCAAAGTCTCTAAACAACGACTCCCTGTTTTATCTTCCTCACAGTTAGATCACCAGGAATGCACCGACATGAAATTATTAATAACTAAAGTTTTGAATGATGAAATAAAGTGTTCAACATTTGGGTTAGTATTCCTTACTCCATGTGCTCTAGTGTACCCAAAAAAGTTTACTGAACAATCTTGATTGAAAGCCCCAGTGAGAATATATTTAAAGTGATAATCATTGAACAGTTTTTGAGTAAGGTAAAGGAATGCGTTCAATGTTGTCACTATATTCTTCAAAGTGGGCACCACAATGGATCTTTTCTTTCGAGGGCAATAAAATGAAATACTGTTGAAAATTTGTATCGCCTGCTCCCAAACAACATTGTGTTCTGTTTGAATACTAACCGTCTTCTTTAAGAGTTTCGCAGTGGATGTCCAAGCTCTGGATACATTCAATGAATCAAATAACTCATCCAAGAATAGTTATAACGTCAGCAGTGTCGATAGCCTCTCTGTGAAGCTGAAGCGGATGCTTGATTTCTAAAAAGGAAAATAGTAAATTTTGGTATTATTATGTTTCAAAAAATACTTACCCCATTGAGAAATGAGCTTCATCATTGACCCCACGGAGTGGCTTAATAACTGACTACACAGTTTGACTTTCATTTCCATTAACACAATTTTTAAAGGGTTTGGTTGGATTGGTTTAAGTATAAACGATTAATGTTATAATTACGTGGTTCTTTGAATCAAATATTTCTTACAAGAAAATTGATTTCCTGATAAAACTGTCGAGTTCAATAAATGGGTATTTTTAATTTACTCTCGTATAAGATCTCGTTTGTAAACAAGAATTTGCATTAAAGCATATTGACATTGACACTGTTGGCGTTCACAAATCCAATATGTCAGAATACAGTAATCTGTGGAGAATATGATATATATTTTCGTATGCAGTGCCACATAGCGATTGATTGCAGAACTAAAAACCGTATTTGGGGTGGGGGTAAGGAAGTGTCAAGCCCCTGGTCTTTGTCATCAGTAGACTGAAAAATGTCATGTCATGAAGTAATGTCAATAACATAGAATATCATCAAAAAGGATAAAAATTAAACAATTGTAAATCTTAATGTAATGAAGGTTAAGTGGAAAACGAATGCATTGGGGATCATGAAAAAGTTACATACATACATAATATCATTTTAAAGTAGAACATACAAATATAAATCCAGAGAGCACATCATACTCCCAAATTATATCGAGCAAATAATCATATAGACTACTCAGATCTTTGACATCATCTCCGTAGTTAACTGTCATACATTTTCTTATGTATAGTCCATTCAAGAATGATTGACATCTCAGTAGGTCTTGAAAGTCCAGGTGCAGCTTAATATTTGGTCACAAAAGATTTCCAAAAATTTCTGTAGTTTCAGTCACAGAACTGGAATATATTAATATAACCTTGAAAAGTATATGAAAATGAGAAATTTTTAAATTTGAAGCATATTTATCAGCATTCAGAATTGACACAACTATGTTTCCAATTCGTACGATCAAATTAAGAACATAAAAAGCTGTACAAAATTCAAATAACCGTCGGAAGTGCATAGATTCACATAGAATAAGTCTATAGATCAATGTTTATTCACATTACCAACCTGAATTCCGCAACACAAAATCTGAACTTATGGGCTATTACCAACTTAAATTCGATTTTCCATAGCCACCCGAGATGTCAATCATTCTTGAATGGACTATATATCATTTCGATAATATTTATTCTATATAGGTGTTTTTCTCTGTCCAAAATGGTATTATTAAGGAAGTCAAATGTGTGCCCTCTGTGTGTGCGTGTGTTGTCAGTGCAGTCTTGTTTTGGTTCTTGAAGTCTCTTATGTCATATCTATGTTGTCTAAGTCTCTCTTTAAGGTGTTGTCTGGTCTGTCCAATGTATGTGTTATTACAATTTTCACAAGGGATCTGATATACCACATGAAACATTATAAAATGCGCATGTGCAGTCCAACTCATTAAAGATCTTTGCAATTCTGTATGATAATCAATAACAAAATCAGAAGTAGATCGGTAAAACACGTTTTATTGAATGTATGATAAGTTGGGTATAAGTGGAAATTTGAAGAAATTTCTATTTTGTGTTTTGGTGCCTAATGTTATCAGCGTCATCAAGAACCTTTCTGATCATTTCAGCTTTTGTTTCATTCAATTCATAAATTTATTCATTTATTTTATTTATTTATTATTTCGGACACAAACAGGACCAACCCCAAGCAGTGTCCACAATTCAGTGCTAAAGAAAAAAAAATTAATCCACATATGAATATCAAGCCATGAACTGAACATATAAATCAATGATTAAACAGAAAATGATATATTATTGTAAAAAACAGTGTGGTATACATAAAGATTCATCTGAGTGACCTCAACCAACCAGTACCTCGAGTGAAGTAACAACGGCGAAAATAACCAACAAGAATGAACCGAAACCTAGAGGCAGAGTCAGAAAATATATCAATGTTAGTGACATTAGACAGCTCATTATGTGTTTTCATTAATCTGTGAATTGGAGAACTAAGAAAATAGTAGTCGCGAAATCAGTAAAAAATGTATCCGTGTGTGCCGGGGGAACGACCAACCTCACAGAGTGAGACAAATGAGTACAATAAATTTTTCTTGTTCACCAGTTCGTAAGTGAACATTGCATCAGCTATCCTTTTGCGATGTTCAAGGGGAATAAAGTTTAATTTCTGATAAAATTTGGATGTACTATTCACAAGAGGGAAAAATCGTCTCTGGCAATGTCTCACGAACCTCCTCTAAACACCCTCCAGTCTATCTATATAAATCCCATAGCGCGGGTTCCACACAACAGACCCAAAACATAAGACATACGTCGGCACTCGAAAATATGAAATATGAAACCAAGCATCCGATTGGCCCTTTTCGAAATATTGAAGATATGTTAATCGAAGAGCAATTTGGAGTCCAATATGATAACCAGATCTTTCACGGAGTTGACGTTAGAAATAGGCTCACCGAAAATTCGGTATGTAACTGGTACAGACATGGGTTTTCTGGAGAAGGCAATGGAGCAGCATTTAGATAGGTTCAGAAGAAGATTGTTGTTCCTGCAAAAACAAGCAAATCGATTTAAATCTTCTTGAATACGTAGTGTGTCGTTAGGACAAGAAATAGAATGAAACATCTTTAGATCATCGGCATAAAGAAGAACTTTAAATTTAAAACATCTAACAACGTCGTTAATAAAAAGCAAAAAAAGTAATGGGCCTAAATGGGACCCCTGAGGTACACTCGATGTGATATGAACCGCTTCAAATCTGAAACCACCCAAACAAACACGCTGATGTCTATTAGTCAATAGGACCCAAACCACCGGAGAAGACTCCCACATACACTAAACCCAGCAAGCTTAGAAATCATTATGGAGTGGTCAATTCTATCTAAAGTGTTGCTAAAGTCGGTATAGACAGCCCCAACCGAAAGTCCAGAATCCAAGATATATTCCACATATAAGGACATATTAATCTCCACTGAGCGATTTATCATGAAACCAAGTTGTTCGGTGTTCAGTATTTTCTTGAAATCAAAATAAAGGAAATCCGTCACGATGCTCTCAAACAACTTACCAATTGCGCAGAGTTTAGAAATGAGTCTGTAGTTCTCAACAAGATTTTTGTTCCCTGATCTGAATATTCGGGTGATACTTCTAACTTTCCATTTATAAGGGAAGCAACCATCCTTTAACGACTTGTTGAATAAAATAAATAGAGGTTCAACAATCACATCGCAACAATTTTCAGGAAAGAAGAAGGAATACCATCAAGGCCGGGACTCGCATTGCGCATGGACGCGATCTTAGCACGAATATCATCGCGCTCAATACTAAAATTACATAAATGCAGAAGGTTCATTATAGATTATAGCCGAGGAAGGAAGAAAAACTGAGGCAAAATAATCAGAGAACCAATTACAAGTTTCTTGCGGGCTAGTCGAAACACCACTAGGTGTACCGACAGAATCAGGCAAACAAGGAGAACCCTTCTTATTCCCCACATATCGCCAGAAAAACTTAGGATCATCCACAATGTTACCCTCTACACTCGCCAAATACTTTTTGTAATCCTCTGAGATCAGATGCCTGGCTGTAGCCCTCAAAAGCTTGAATGTAACGTAATCCAAGGAGTTGGCATACATCTTCCACCGCTTACGATTTTTTTTCCCTTATGGTTTTGATAGAAACTAGGGAGTACCAAGTTGGATATTTTCTGCAGTATTTGGGGTAGGAAGGGACTGAACTATCGAATATATCATCCAAAATCTCATAGAATCTATCCACTGCAGTATCCAGATCTTGATAAGACAACTCGCTGGTCCAATCAATGGCACCAAGAGCTTCATTTATCGCACCAAAGTCCATACGATTGAAATTTCGATGTGAATTACCCAAACATTTCTTATGATGAGCAGGAAGATTTATATTAAACTGTAAAGTATTATGACTTGGATCTTCAGGAACTAGAGGGAATTCAGAGAGTTGAAAATCGGTTATATTGAAATTGTTATTAAAAACTAAGTCAAGTGTATTTCCGGGACATTGACAAAGCTGTTGAACTGATTCAAGCCCGATAGGGAAATGGCGTTCACGAACGAAGCAGAACAGGGATCTCTAGCATTACTTGAGATACAGAAGGAATTGAGTGGGTTCATATTCCACTTTATTTCTGGCAAGTTGAAGACGCCGCAGATAACAAAGGTATCGTTACAATTATTATTATTAACTATATCACATATGCTACTTGTGAAGGAAGTTAACGCCACCATAAAAAGAAAATATATATTGTAACATTTTCTTCACTTAATTAAAACGTCTGACTGATATAAATTATTTATTTACATTTGATACACTTATAACTGACAAAGTAACTATGTCACTACTATTTATTTCCACTCGTATTTATTTCCATAAGTCCGTCGCTTGCACTGTGAACTATAACTGTACTGGACTACCTGCTCCTCCCATAGGCTTATATTGGCGCCGGAAACATTCCCGCGCCATTCGCGATTCTTCTAGAATAGGCTGACCAGATTATCCCCAGTTCAATGACGGACGGATCTGGTGAATGTGTATATATTTATATACAGGGCAAGTCTTTGCTTCGTAAAAGACATATTTTTACAGTAAATTATTGAGTTCGAAAGAAAAAATTTTCATGTATAATATTTTTTCCGATTTAGCCCTGATAAAAAGATATAGATTTAAAAAGAACTGTGTGCGATCAAAGTAACCAATTTTTCGAATTTCACAGATATTTTTTATTTATGAACGCCAACTTACTCGAAAACTATATTCCGAAATTCATTTCATTCGATAAAACCGTTTGGGAGAACTGAAAATAACATTTTTCATCATGTTTTTCAGCAACCTCTATCTTTCAAACCGAGCCGATTCGGAAAAATTGGTGAAGGAAAAAAGTGTTTCCTTAGACCTCAAGAATCTAATGTAAAATATTTGTACGAGTCAAAGACTCACCCTGTATATGCTTCCAGCTACTCAGTTTCCTACTCCGTATAGTGAAAAAAAAATTATTGAAAACAGAAAAATAATACAAGTTCATCACAGCACAAAAACGAAAATATAATAATCTTAATACAATGGTTGTTTACTACACTGTGGAATGAGAATAGGGCTTCAGGCATTGGTAGAAAAGCTTCTTCATCCCCAAAATTTGAATGTCTGAAATATTTGGTCAGAAAGGAAGACGCTGCTGCATTAACTATTTTTTTTAAGTTTCTTACTTGAAACATGCCCTATAATATACCTTCTTTCTCCAAATACAATGCTGAATTGACCCTTCGTACATTGAAAAATCAAGTTTTGTTTTTTTAAGGAATGGAAATTCTCTTGAAAGTTCTACCGTAAATTTGCACTTTCTTTTTTTATTATCCATCTCAAATTTTCTTGAGAAAAATACTGAATTAAATTCAAGATTTTGACGGACATTTTGATGGACGTTTTCCAGTGACGGACTTCTTGGACGATTGACGGACTGTCCGTCTGGTCACCGTATCCTAGAAGCAAGCGGCCGCCAAGGCCGGACTGGTTACACTGTCCCCTCCTTAAGCCTGTTCTATCCCAGAACATATTCCGTGGACCGTGGCGAAACCTGCACTCATTACCATTCCTATAGTAGACTTTCTGATGGAAGTAGCACTCCACAGTTTTGCTAGGGTCCTTGGTTTGCTTCGGGTTGAATTTGCATACTAGGATCCGCATACTAGTCTTCTTAAATACCACCTTCAGCATGATTCGCCCAACCCGCCAATTCAGCTGGTCCAGTCCGCAACCCAGCTTGGGAACAGCTAATTTCCTAACTCCAAAGCGCTGAAGGTCTTCTTTCAAGTTACGCAGTGCCGTCCATAGATTTTGATATGTTGGATTCTGATGGGAATGTTGCTTGGTTTCTAGACAATAAATGAACCGACCTTCAGCCTTCAATTTCAAAGCTTTTCCGATTCTTGGCTGTTGTCGCAATAGTTCTTTTTGTCGTCCAAAGTTGTGTCTGAATACTCTTGCTATTCCTTTGCTCATACGAAGGTTGTTTGCTAAACAATGAGCGAGAGAGTATTTCTCAGAAACGGTAAAGAGGTCTTGATCTACTTCCTGTGTGACGCCAAACCGTGCACCGCGTGTCTCACCCTAGCAATCCATAAACTTCTGGTAATCACTGCTACCTAGCAACACAAGACATTTTTTTCTTCGTCCTGCGTGTAAGGTGCTAATCGGTCGACCTTCGGTTTTCCTCTGGGGAGCTTCCTTATCCTGTGAACTACATCATTTATTCTCTTGATAACTTCACCTCCCACTGTCTACGCAACTTCGGAGAAAAACCTTTCTTCCTTCGTGGATTATGTAGCCACACCAGATCTCCAGCAGTGAATCCACCTTCAATAGCCTTGATGACGTAGCGCATTATCACTTGCTTGCTGCATTTGATTGCGTACCTTGTCATGAATGTAATCCAGTCTCTTAATTTACTAACCTAGTCCTCCCCAGCTACGTCTTCTCCAGGCTTACATCCACAAAATGATGCAGTATCTCAAGTGGGACTCGACCAAGGCGAAGTAAACCATCCGCAAAGCTTCAACAGACAAAGTCGATGACCGAGCTCAAAAGGCAAAGGCATTTTTGCTGACCGCCCGTGCAACGGCAGTGGCCTGAGCAGTCCATGTTAGCCTATCATCTAACAGAACACCCAGAAATCTAACGCACCTCAGCTTTCGCTCTGGCAAAGATCTCAAACTGCAAACCAAACTCGATTTGGACTCATTCATGGATAATCTGTTCGCAGAAAACCATTCAAAAGCCCTCTGCCTCCCCCGATGCCCAAATCAGACCTGCCAACTCCGAAGACTTAACGAGGACAGTGGTATCATCAGCGAAGAAAGTGGCCAGCGCACCCGTTACATACTCTGGGAATTCATTTATAAATATCAAAAATAATATTGGTCCTAAATCTGAACCTTGCGAGATTCCAGTGATCAAGGATCTTAAACCAGAGCACGACTCGCACAGTCATCGACCCTATAATTCTTAAGCTTACACAGCAGTGTGTCATGGGAGACACAGTTAAAGGCCCTTAAAAGGTCAAGAAACAATGACACTGAGTGCAAACCAAGCTCAAAGCACTCCAGAATTGATCCAACCAAATCTTGAAGAGCTGCCCCAGTATTGCGACCCCTCCTGAAACCAAATTGCCTTTCCGAAAATAACTTATTGCTCTCGAAATATTCCACAAGCTGACTGCAGATCAACCTCTCCAGAATCTTCGAAAAGACTGGCACCACGGATATAGGTCGGTAGTATATTTTTCGCCATCTCCTCATTACATAGGAATAAAAACCCACTCTGTATGTATTCTCTACAGTCTACACTATAGTGAAACTTCCATTAAAATCGGACATCTGGTTCCGGAGTTATGGAAAGACAAACACACAAACAAACTGAAAAACACAGAACTTTCACCTTTGTAATATTACTGAGGTTAAATTCTCTACACTATTTAGGTGATTTTTGAAAATTTACTATGTCGATGATTAATCACAAAACCAACTTTTTCGCTCAGTAGGAATATTGAGTAAATTTGAAGAAACGGTTATTAGATGAGATGATATCCATAAAACAAGACAAAAATTCCATTAACAAAAGAAATGACATGAAAAGTCAAATACCGCATATTATTATCTAATTGGAAAAATCAAAAATAAATAGATGTTGTCCAACCCGAGTGTGTAAATTGCCATAATGATCCGCGCATACTCCAGAAACATCTAAGTTAATGATTCAATGACATCACATTAGTATTCTCAAAGATTCAGATGTGAGCAGTATAGTTATTCTTTCCAAAATTTCGATTTATGACAACGTAATTTATGACATCGGAACCACAAAAGGTGAAAATGTAAGTTTCTCATAATTTTCCGAAACCCTTTCACTTATATATTTGAGTGTGTATGTATTTTAAAAATAAGTTTTTTAAAAACAAGATTTCAATCTTTTAAGAGTAAGTTTCGAACATCTCATCATCATTCATCTCTACACTATTGGCGAATCCAAAAATCTAGACGCCCTCTGCCGACTGAATTACGAAACTACTTTGTCAGTAGTGCAAAGTCAAAACAAGTTTTGTTTCTTATGTTTTCTCTTATCTCACGTTGTCCAACAAAGTATTATAATTATTATTTGGAGAAGTTATATTGGGATTATTGTCTGGGTTTCTGAATAGAAATATTGATTCCGAAAAAATATTGGAAATGATATTTATACCAGTGCTTTCAACTGGCAGGAGTTAGGTTAAACAATTTTTCTTTGCGAGAGTTTTCTGCTAAATTCAATTGACGATTTAGAAATACAATTTCATAATTTTCATACTTCCAAATGAATGCTTTTTCTCATCTGTAGAACTTGTTCCATGAGCCGAATCATATTTATGTCCCTTGAGATTTCAGTATGAGGAATACCTCTATATCATAACATGGAATTGAAATACTTTAAATAGAAACTTCACGAACTCAGTATATGCTACCTCAACATTATTAGCTAGGTTCAATTCAAGAAGGAATCTGTGAAATAATAGGATTTTGTGTCTAGGTACAGTGGATCACCAATATCATCGCTCAATTTTATTCCACAATTCATCCCTTTCAAATGAAGTAGGTATTTCCAAAGAATGTTGATCTTTCTTTACGAAACTAAATCAATCAATTCACTTCCGATATTTCCGATAAATATCTTGGTTTACTAAAAAAACTCTGTTAGGCCGTACAAATCTCGAAAAGAGTACTGACAAATGTCAAAGTTTGTTTTCATTTCGCAGCGCCCTCAACGGTAATTGGAATCGCGAATAGTGAAATTCCCATCAAAATCGAACATCTGGTTCCGCAGATATGTTCCGCAAACATACAAACCATCAAATAAACACACCGACATAATACATATTTATAACGATGAGAATATTATCAGCATTGAGGAAATATTGCTGTTGATTGTGCCGCAAAAATTTGCTATTTGAAATAAAAACAGAAGTGTCACAGCAACTGTTTCTACACCATTTAATTTATCAAAAGCCATTAGAAATTATAGAATATTTTTTGTTAAGTCAGTTTTTCCTTTATAATTTTTCTCTTTGTTTGGTTGCTTTTCTGACAGAATAATCAAATATCCCGTGAAAAAATTATCATATTATGGTTCATCATTGAATTTGGCCCAATACAAAATTCACAAAATCCAGTGACTCGTTTAGGCTAAACATACTGTACACAAGAGAAAATACTGCTGTAGTAAATAGGGCTCGGCTGCAAGTTGTCGAAAAGGTGAATAAAAAAAACCAATGCGAAAAGAAAGGGATAGAACAAATAATACCGACTCCGTTACCATGTTACCTCAGGTAACAGGTTGGGTTATGAACATGGCAAAACATCAGGTGAAACGCCAATTTTAACATTCAAAAAGTATTCATCCGTGAATCCATTCATCAATATAATGTTAACAATTAATTATTACTTTCTATAACTAAAGTATTTCTACTATTTCTTTCAGGAGAATAATGTCCATCCTCACTTTGAAGACAGTAATCTTTTTATGTGCATCCATTTCTTTCATGGATTTCATTCTACAGTCATATGCAGTAGTGATAAGCGCACCAACAGAACAATCCAAGAGAATAGTTTGTTACTATACTTTTCCTACCAAAACCTATAACCTGAAACCACAAGATATTGATTCCAAAATGTGCACCCATATCATTGTTGGTTTTGTGACATTGGATAATGGTTCCATCGATATCGACCAAAATCAAAAGAAAACAATTGAGGAAGTTATTCGTCTGAAAAAGAAAAACACGAACTTGAAAGTAATGTTATCCATAGGAGGAGGTGGAGGTCAGTATGGATTTCCTGAAATGGTGAATAGTTCAATGAATAGAAATAGGTGAGTAATTTTCTTACGACAACAGTTTCAGTTCAACTTTTATCACAAATCATATTCTATATATTCTATACTTCCTATTTTTCTCTTTTGTATCCGATAAGGTGGAAAAGTAATTCGCGCTTATGCTGCAAACATCACCTTCATGGAAAAGAAGAAAAAGCATTTAGACATGTATATGCATAAATGCTAGGTTCTTATAAATGTCTAGGGTCTAATTATATTCTTCTGAGCGGTTCTTAAATCAGAAACACAACTTAATACAACCTTTACGCCTCAATATACAATCCGTCGTAACTGCTTTTAATTTCTAGAGAACGGTCGCGTCTCGACTAACGATATTTTTCAACCCTCTTATAGTTATTTTCCTATCAAGTGCGGAAAGTGATACTTGCCCGCACGAAACAGCCGTTGCCCGAACGATGCGAAGCAGAGTTCGGGTAAGCAGTTGAGTGCGGGCAAGACACTTTCCGCAAGAGTTAGGAACAATATTTTTTCTACAAGCGCTTGAAATATATAAATGTATCCATTTTACGAAACAGATCATATCTCATTTGATTAATTCATATATAATGACAGACGTTATTCTGCATGTCGTTACTAAGGGTTTCTCATCGTTGACGTTCTGTGCATAGAAACACGATAGAATTCAATTTACTCTATAATATTTGCGTGCGGGAAAAACCCCTGCTAATCCATTCCCGCACGCAAATGCGTGCGGGAAAGAAATAGCAGGCGTTTTTCCCGCACGTTTTGGGAAAGTGACTCTTTGCAACTTGGAATGCGCGCGGGAAAAAGGTTGAACGCGCACGCTTGTAGAAAAAACAATTTTCCGACGAATTCTAACGTCTTTTCCAATTTACGTCTAAATTGACAACCCCCTTAGCTTACCTTTTTTCTATCAGTATATCATTATCCTAGCAATAGAAACAACAATAGAACAACAACAACGTAATAGTAAATCAAGAATAGCTTCCTACATGTATGTAACACCCAGCGCGAATAGCGGTGTGCTATTTTTTTGTTATCGTCGATAAGCCCTATCTCTAAGTTTCATCATATATTTAATATTGTTAAATAGTTATCCAGGGCGTGAAAGGCCGTTCGTAGAGCCTTTTCTGATTATAGGGAGCGTGTTTATCAATAAGTTCCCGGATGTTTTCATTAAAAAATTCAACTTTTTTTTCTAAATCGGTCGTTCTATAGATAACCTCCCAATTCATTTCCAATGCATCCGAGTTGAATCGATCCATGTCTATGTTGCCATAGTCTCGGTATTTTATATATTTGGGTTCGATTTGAAAACTTTGCATTTGTAACTGGGCATAAATGAGCTTGTGGTCACTCAGCGTCTCAGAAACAGTAACAGTAGAAGCCTGTACAGAGTTGTCATTGTAATTTGTAATTATTACATCAATCAGTTTTTTCGATCCTGTTCTCCGATCAAATCTTGTATATTCTTTGATGTGTTGCCTGAAATTGAACTTACCGATAAGATCGATAAATTTTTTTGTTTCTGAATTGTTCTCCAAAAAATCAACGTTTACATCTCCCAAAAAACCAACACATCATATGAAATAAAAGTTTGAAGCCAAACGTTCTCCAAAGTGTCCAAAAATATACCAGTGTTGTACTTAGGGGGCTTGTACAGAGTTGATATTAAAATTATTTTTTTATTTATTGTCAAACTGATAGCTATATATTCGAACGGTAATTATGCAACGGTAAATAATAATTCACGGCGCATGAAATCTCGAGTAAATTTTCTAGAGAATTCTCGGCTGTTGCCAACGGGCATAAGGAAGTACCCAACAAAGTATCCAATAGCTGTTGAGTACCCTTCTTGATATGCAACAACACCTCTTAGAAAGAGGATTTGTTTTGATTCTGTTCTTAAGGATTTGGGCAAATCACAGTGCTTTGTTGGTTGGAAGGAAAGTACTTCAAAGATTAGTTGTTTTTTTCGTTTTTGTCATTGAAACATTTTTGTATCGCTTTTTCGCCCAAAACTGGACTTAATAGTCGAAATAAATGTGAATCATTATTTTCGATATCAATCTGGAGCACTTTTTCAGAATCCTGTGATCTATCCACAATTTTCCCAACCAACTGGCTCTTGCAATATCGGCAAGAGCCAGTGAATTTGATGTACTCACTACAATTATCAGCTGATATATATTATTACCTTCAAATGAAAACAACAAGGAAGATTTGCTTCAATGTAGAACTTCTGACTGGTGCTATCACACCATCCTTTCTTTGAAAGAACTAGTGGACTTCTAGTACTTGTCGTTTATAATTTCAAGTGAACTTAAACATCATTCAATTTTACACCTAAATGGTACTCTTGATGAAACTCGATACTGTGAACCGTTTTGGAATATTTTGATTTAAAATTTATGAAGAAATATCCGATGCTGGTATAAAGTAATGGTCGGTAATGGTGAAGCTATCAATTATTATTTTTATGAATTATAGTATGCATTACGTGAATCAAAAAGTTTTTGCACCATCGATAAAACAAATACATGTTAAAAAATTGGGATGTAGGGCTCAACTGTCAGAAGCATCGGGAATCGAGTCATATGGACAGACAGGAGACTGGTCTATAATAAAATAAATAAATGTCGGTTCGTTGAAGAAAAAGT
Source organism: Coccinella septempunctata (assembly GCF_907165205.1). Lineage (NCBI taxonomy): Eukaryota > Metazoa > Arthropoda > Insecta > Coleoptera > Coccinellidae > Coccinella > Coccinella septempunctata. The sequence goes on from NC_058195.1 coordinate 27,835,890, forward strand.
CATTAAATCCAAATCAATTTACAGATTTAAATATGTAGTACAGATTTGTTTTTAAGGAGCAATCTGACATCCCTTGTTTTCACTTCTGATTCTTTTGTTATCCGTTGAGGTAATATTACACTAGCAGGGCACTTTTATTTGTCTATAGCCAATAGGTGAAAAAAAAAATGAATGGTGAGCTTTCGATCGGGATCAATATCGAAAAAATCCGTTGAGGTGCCCTACTAGTGTGATATTACACTAGCAGCGCACTCGTAATTACCTATAACCCGGTAACGGCAACTGGTAGAGAACAACGAATTGCAGATTTGAAAAGAGCAAAACACATATATCCCAAAAACTAGGCTGAGAAAAAATTCGTAAAGTATAAATGAGCAAAACGAAAGAACTGATGAGCAAAACGGAGCAAAACGAGGGCTTTCGATCGAAACCAATATCGGAAAGATCCGTTGAGGTGCCCTGCTAGTGTAGATAATATTACACCAGCAGGGCACTTTTGATTATCTATATCTCGGTAACGGTAAGTTGTAGAGGAAAACTAATTGCAGATTTGAAAAGAGCAAAACGAGAGCAAAACGCGGATATCCCACAAGCTAGGTGAAGAAAAAAAAAATTTTCCTCTCTGAAAACTCGTAAAGTATAAATGAACAAAACGCACGGACTGGTGAGCAAAACGAGAGCTTTCGAATGATGCCAATATTGGAAAGATCCGTTTAGGTGCCCTGGTGGTGTAATATTACACCAGCAGGGCACTTTGAATTGTCTATAGCTCATTGTATATAGGTGAGCAAAATAAACTGAGTGTTGAGCAAAACGGAGCAAAATGAGCGCGAAAGGAGGGCATAAAAATCGTAAAAATTCTTTGAGGTGCCCTGCTAGTGTAATGCCGCTCAGCACAACAACGGGCGATGCTAGGGGTTCGCAGTCACGGATGCTTATCAAGATTTTTCGCCAAGAATTTGCAACAAAATACCAGCTTCTGCGGTTCCTCATTACAATGACCATCCAGATTCTGTTCAAACTTTCACAGATAAACACAATAGACCTGAAGTTATATTACTGAATAAAGATGATGATTATTTCAAGAGATTCGTTTTCCGGATATCCTATAAGTCATAATAAGTTCTGACTCTAGTTGTAGTGTAATTATATAAATTTCTTTTAGAAAAGATACCTAAATTGTTAGATGATCTAGATGAGGTTCCTTTCTCATATAGGGAGCCATACAAATAATCAATCTTTATTTCTGAAACCAACTGATCCAGAGGAAATTGTAAACATAATTTCGAAAATTAAAACTAAATTTTCTAGTGGCGTTGATAGTGTGCCAATGAATGTGATAAAATTATGCACTGATGAAATTAAACATGTATTATCATACATTATAAATAATTCCTTTAAATATGGAATATTTCCTAGTAGATTAAAGTTTGCTTTAATCAAACCAATATATAAGAAGGGAAATGTGACTTTGATGGATAGTTATAGGCCAATAAGTTTGCTATCAAATTTTTCAAAAATATTCGAACATGCTTTTTGTGATAGACTTCTCATGTTTTTGAATGGATGTAGTTCCTTTAATAGTTCACAACATGGATACTTGGGAGGTAGGTCAACCCAGTCAGCACTGAATCAATTTACTGAAGTAATAATTAAAATACTTGAAGAAGATAAACTAGGACTGGGAATATTTTTAGACTTAACTAGTGCATATGATTGTCTTTTTAGACAGTTCCTTTCAGTGAAATTAGAAAAAATAGGTCTGAGAGGTTGTGTAAAGGACTGGATTGATTCCTATCTTTCAGGTCGCCAACAAAGTGTTTGTATCACTAACAACGGGAAAGATTATAAGTCTGAGTTTGCTGAGTCGAAATTTGGTATACCACAGGGAAGTGTCCTAGGCCCGGTTTTATTCATTATTTTCATTAACGATCTGTGTACATTGGAGAGGGATTATTTCGATGCGATAACATGTTTTGTAGATGACACTAATGTCATTCTGGGGGATAGAGAGTTTAAATATCTGGAAACTAGAGCAGAATTGGCTTTCAAACAGTTAAAATCTTGGTTCACTGCTAACAAGTTGATAATTAATGATGAAAAAACTAAAGTAGTTTTATTCAGCACTCAGAGGTCTGTTAAGAGTAGAAATGATACTGTTCAAATTGATGGATTGAATATTAAAATTGAAGAGTCAACAAAATTTTTGGGAGTTTATATAGATCAGTACTTGAAGTGGACTTGTCATATTGATTATTTATCAGGAAAGCTCTGTAGAATTGGATATGGCTTTCGTTTACTGTCAGATTATTTAGATTATAAGACCTTGAAGATAGTATATTATGCAAACTTTGAGTCTGTGTTAAGATATGGTATTGTTTGCTGGGGTTCTAGTTCAGAGGTGCGGAAATTATTTGTCATACAAAAGAGAATTTTGAGATTGTTGTCTAAATTAGGAGTTCTTGATTCATGTAGAGGAGTGTTTAAAAAAAATGGTATCTTGACAGTTTACGGTATTTATTTGTATGAATGCCTGATTTATTTCTTCAGAAACAAGGCCAGTTTTGCGATACATATGCCAGACCATAAATATGAGACAAGAACTCTAGATTTCAATTACCCTAAGCATAGGTTGACACTGACAGAAAAACATCCTTCATACAATGACATGTGTATTAGAGTTTATAATAGATTACCTAATGAAATTAAGAGAATTAATAATTTTAATTCATTTAAAAAGAAAGTAAAAGAAATGCTTATTAACTTAGAACCCTACTCTCTGCTAGAGTATTTTGATGTTCAGTAGGGGTAGGGAGTATTTTTGTTTGCGGTTTTTTGTTGACACTATTTAGTTGTGTGTGTAGCATAAATGTATTTGTGCTGTACATGCTTCGAAATAAAGACTGTTATCTATCTATCTATCTATCTATAGTTTTATACAACAAGTGAGTTAAATGAATGAACAAACAACCCACGAGCCCGCAGGTCGAGTAGGGTTTATTTCTTCCATAATAAATAAACATTTATAACCCACGCGTTTTATTCAAAATTTTATTCCATTTTGACTAAAAAGAGCAATATGACGTTAATCCAGTTATTCAGGTTATGCTCACGAATGTATTTCACTTGTGAATAGAAAACATTTTATTTCACTGAATGGATAAAAGTCAACTTACCCATTGCTATTTGTTGTATAATGTCGTCTTTATATATGTCAAAATGAAATAAGGATTATTTATAGAACAAGTGAGTTAAATGCATAGTCATATAGACATGGACTGTGCCTTCCTTTATATCTATGCATGAAATACGGTCAAAAAAAGTGACAGAGAGAAAAGTACGTCGGGCATGCAGTTGTCTTTTTCTAGAATTTTGATTGGTCCACACTCACCTCTATGTGAATAAAAAAGAGACAGGTAAATGCCTGACGATCATTTCTCTCTTTTTATAAAAAGGACATTTTCATGCTGACATTGCTCAGTCCATGTCTCTATGTCTATGGTTAAATGAAAGTTTATTCATTCGAACAAATAAACCAACTTGCCCTTCAGGCTCGTGGATTGAACTTTCTCCTCGTGAATAAACATTTATAAATCACGTGTTGAATAAAAATTTTATTCCACTTGATTAGGAACATTAGGATTCAAATGATAATACTTTCCAGATAATTATCTAATCTATGAAATGACATGAAAGGTATCGTTTTGATTGATTGTTGCTAGGGCATCATTCAATCCATAGCAACAAGAGCAAGATGATGTTTATCCAGTTATTCTCATGTGGTTTTATTTCATTTAATGGATAAACGTCAACTTACCCTTGTTGCTATGAGTTGAATAATGTCGTCTTTAAGAACGAAAAAGAAAAATATCATTTTACAGGTTCATACAATCCATGAATTATGAAGTGGCGCAGCTCGACCTAGATGGTATTGACTTGGACTGGGAATTCCCAAATAATTTGTTTCGACGAGATAGGGACAATTTTATAGACTTGTTGAAAAACATCAGACAAAACATAAATAACTCTGTCCGAAAATATTTGATATCTGTAGCAGTAGCCGCTCCGATAACGATAGTGGAAATATCATATGATGTTCCTGAAATAAGTAGGTAGGTATTTAAAACTGCTTTAATTAATTGACCGCCTATAGCATTATGATGCTATACCTACATACACAGTTAGTTTTAAGTAGGTAACGCCTCAATTATCGTGGAAACGGATCACACGATTTTTATAGATTTTGGTTTACAAGGATTTTGTGATATGGATTATATTATGATGGGATTTACATCGTTTTCTGATCCTTCTTTTTAACGGGAATAATAATGAACTTCGTTATTTCAAATGAATTTTTATGAACATTTTTTGTCTTTTGAAATCTTTAATAAATACTGAATGTTTTTTATGTGAGGTTCACTTTACCTGAATGCCAGTATTTCGGAGTTATAGCTACAATCAAACTATCTTCGCCGAAGATAAAATCCTACGTTCAAGGAATGAAAAGTGGAGAGAGAGAGATAACACCTCTGCCTGATAAACAATTCATTACAGACTACGAGGCGAAGTAATATAAAAATTATATTGTCAGGCGAAGTACGATAGCTGGGCATTATACAGGGTGTTCCACACTGGAGAAATGATTCGATATCTTCCAAATTTTATATGAAGATATAATCCAGTAGTTAGAAATGTTTTCAAATGCCAATGACTTCTTGTTGTACCGGAAATGGCACTAAATTTCTTATTTCAAATGGAACACCCTATATATTATGACAATTTCGGATATATCTTTAAATTCAACATTCATTTTTTTGCTACGAAGTTTGTTCAAAAAAAATCTTTGTGCTAATACGCGAAGACAAACAAAAAGGCCGGTTCCCAATTTATGGCTTTGGACAAATTGATGGGAAGGGACAACTATAGCGAATGGAAATTTGCTATGAAAGCACTCCTGGAATTAGATGATCTGTGGAATGGAGTCTGTGGTACCGAAACAGACGAAAAGAAAGACAAAGGGACACCGAGTAATATTCGATAAGAATGGTGCAAAAATTTTGAATCATAAAAACCATCTAATAGCAAGAGGTTTTTAAACCAATGGAATTTACATTTTCAACACGGTTCAATCAAACAGAGCGTACGTCTGTGTAAAACCCGTAGATAGAGAAGATACCGCATTGCGCAGCTACGGAGGAGAGCTCTCTGTGTCCAACATCAACTTGTTTTTGTTTACGTTTACCCCAATCCGAATTTATCTTTTTCGACATATTTGCCACAAATTACACAGTTTCCTGGCATGCCGACAACAAAATTCTAAATTCTAAAGTCGTAAAACGAACGAGAAACACTATTGAATCGAACACAAATAGGATAATTAACATTCAAATATTGGGGTAAACGTAAACGAACATGGAGTAGATGCACAGTAAATGTCAACAAAAACATAGAGATGTTGTACACACTTTTCTTGTTGTTTACGTTATCTTCTCCTTCCTCTATCTACGGTAAAACCCGAGGAGAATTGATGGAATCGCAGGTTAGGACATCTCAACTTAAGATCTATGCATCCCAAATGTCACTTGTAATAGACAAGAACTTCAAGATGTCAACAGCACCATGTTCATCATGTATTGAAGGAAAGCAAAGAAAACAGCCTTTCCAAACAAGTCAAACACAATCTAAAAGGCCATTGGAATTAATAATAATAATAATAATAATAGGCAGTAATGTCTCACCTGCCTGGCAGCTATCTAGTAGATGGCCCGCCGGTTAGCCATCGTTACGACGTAGACGGTGCAGCCAGCCACGCCTGCTGTCCGCAGTCCCATTCTGCTCCCATTTCTCTACCCCTCACCCAAACCGAGACGTCGGTGGCAGGATGTTGAGAAAGCGGGCTCCTGCTGCAAAATAAGCTACAGCTCCAAAGCAACAACAGCCACCAACGAGTCCAATCCAATTGCCGACTCGAACCGCTGAAGGTGCTGCGCAGGTTATTCAGCCAGTGCTCACCCAAGCGGGGTTAGTAAGAAAGCTCATGAAGTGGACAACGTCCATGAATGAAACTATTGCGCGCATATAGAACTCCATCACGGGACTAGGGCAGAACACGAACAACTATAGGAAAAGGCTCCATGAGGAATTCTGCAACGCCTACCCAAATCTCAATGTCACTGAACAACGGGTGGCAGAAATTAACTAATACCAATGGCCCGAATCGACGCAATTAAACAAGAACTTCAGCGTCCGCTAACAATAGAGAGCAACTGATGAAATTCACATGCCTGGGCAACAACAGCCCAGAAGAAAATGACGCTGAAAGACCATGTTGCAATCCAAGTGAGCCGGAACACCAGGACGATAGGGAAGAGCTCCACCGACAAGTTGACTCTGAGATGAGGAGATACTTCGGCGAACTGGAAGGAACAGATCCTCTTCATCGAATAGCACCTCCCCGACTCAAAACATTCAAGAAATTGTCACTCATAATCGACATCTTGAATAAGGACGTTTTACCTGAGTACCTACAGAACGGAAGTTCATTGGAATATCTGCATCTAGTTTTTTACTGTGCAGCGCTAACGACAGCTAAATCATAGGGGCAAAAATTCGCCGAACGAACCACGATGGTCCAAAATTACACAAATTACATACGCCACCAAGGCAGAAACGTCTTCAGCACAAAACAGAGAGACTAAGAAGAGACATTAGACGACTGACGGAGTACTTAATTGGGAATTGCGGAAGAAAGGTTGTGAAAGCTGCCAAAGAAATCATGGACAGAAACAGAACAAACACAGAACGAGAGACGGAGAATGCTACAGCTCACCACTGCCTCGACACTCTGAAGCAAAAGTTAAGTCTGTATGCAGAACGCCTGAGGAGATATAGAAGCAATTATAGCCGGAAAAGGGATTCGAAAAGTCGGAAGAAACTTTCTACCTGTCACTCAAATCGTCTGATGGGGAAAATGGAAAGTTACCACCACAGGAAGCCATTGAAAAATTCTGGACCGAACAATTATCAACGAAACCTCAATTCAATGGAGATACCGGATGGATTGAAGATGAAAAGTCTGAAGCTATAAAATATGAGCCGATGCAACATGACCTGATCACAATTGAAGAAGTTAAATCAGATATCAGAAGACTACACAACTGGAAAACACCAGGGCCTGATGGATTACAGAACTTCTGGATCAAGAAACTTTGGATCATGTATGACAAATTGACCTCCGCAGTAAATGATGTCATTGAAAATCCTGAAAGAATACCAATATTCCTCACCTATGGCACAACGTACCTGTTACCTAGAGAACAAAGGAATACAGAAGACCCATCCAAATATCGACCAATCACATGTCTTCCAACGATTTACAAATTAATCACATCGTGCATTCCAACCATTGCGAAAGGAATAACATCATCGCCATGCAACAAAAAGGATGCACCAAAGACAGCCGCGGGTGCAAAGAACAGCTAATAATTGATTCAGTTATCTGCAATCGAGCGTTCTCCAAGCGAAGGAATCTTCGAATGGTGAAGTTAATAGATTTCTTGGATTGGAAATAACCAAAACATCAGAAGCACTTAAGATAACTCAAGGAAATTATATCGAAAAACTTTTGAGTCATTTCAATATGTCGGAATGCAAGGGTGTATTCACACCAATTCTAACAGAATTCAGTGTAGATCCATCAAGTACCTACTTGCTGAATCAACAAATTTCCCATATAGAAATTAAATCGGATCTCTGATGTATCTAGCCTGCACATCAAGACCGGACATTATGTATCCTGTATAATACCCTAATAGATATCTGGATAAACCCAACAAAGAACTAGTTACTGCTGGGAAAATAATTTTAAGATATTTGAAGTCTACAACGGACAGAGGACTTGTATACAGAAAAGGACCAGAAAAACTGGAAGCTTATTCAGATGCAGATTTGGCTGGCGATCGAAGTGACAGAAAAAGCACTAGTGGATCCGTAGTACTTTATGGAGGAAATCCAATCAGCTGGTTCTCGAAGAAGCAGACTTGCGTGACACTATCGACAGCAGAGGCGGAATATGTGGCAGCTGCAACCAGTTCCCACGAACGCGCTAAGCACATAGACATAAAAGAACATTTCATTAAAGACTTGACTGATAAAGGAATAATAACTATAAAATATGTGAACACAAATGATAATTTAGCAGATTTTTTGACAAAACCCCTTTGCAAAGAGGAGTTTGTAAACATCATAGAGTGTTAGGAACGATTGTAAAACTTCTGTTGGTAAAAGTGTTCAAATCGAGGGAGAGTGTTGGAAATAAAAAGACAGAGCAGGTCGGCTTAAAGATGAACCTAAGCATAACAAAGGTATTAACTGAAGAGAATATTTAAGTGGAAATAGATGGTAATAAGATCGAGTAAGTTAACGAATATGTATACCTCGGACATACAATAACACTGGGCAAACAGAACCAAACTGCAGAAATCACGAGAAGAATCCGTATGACCTGGGCCGCAGTAGGAAAATTAATGAATGTTCCGGAAAATCCAAAAATTCCCATAAATTTGAGGAGAAAAGTATTCAATATCTGTATACTTTCTGTTCTGACCTACGGTGTAGAAACGATGACACTCACAGTCCACTCAGCAAATCGCAAATGAGCAAATGAGAACGACACAGAGATCTATTCTCTGCCTTGCTTACAACAAAGGTCCTATCTGCAAAATATGATTAATGTAATGTAAAACATCTAGTAACCAGGAAGAGATAAATCAAGATTATGTTTTTCAATCAAGTTCTATTCTTCGACATAATATTTACAATAAAATATGAAGAGTTTGTTGAAATACTATCTGTTATAGAACGAAAAGAAAGAAAAAAATCGGATTTTCTCAAAGCCTAAATTTTGCAGGTAGGACCTTTCATGTTAAGACGGCAGTATTGAAAGGCCTATGTTATAACGATATCCTTGAGAGACCATATAAGGTGGAGGATGTAGGATAGCGGAAATGAAATGAGCCTGGGTGGAATATGTGGCTCGGTAGGAAGACGATAATGGACTAAGAGGATTATAGATTTAAGACCACGAGAACATAAACGAAGTGTTTAAGGAAGGAGTTTAAACCACTGGACTTGCTCGCCATCTATATAAGGCGTAAAGGGTGAAAGACTACCACGACGTGGGGTGTTGCCAGAACACTTGAACGATCAGTAAAAGTTACGATTATTACAATAGTTTCTAATTTCGTCGAAAAGATGGCAGCACTTAGAACTGCTTCTTTCAATTTCATCAGTATACGAATTGTAGCCATTGGCGACACTTTTCGAGAAATTTTTTTATACTGAAATTCATAGAGGAGATAGGTAATTTCCCCTCGGAAAGTTAATAACATTGATGAATTTGTCCTTCAATGAAAAAAAAATTGGTTGGTTTGATGAATAAAAAGATTTCTGACTTTCCGAGATGACGAACTGTGAATTGAATTGTAATGAAAAAAACCCCATATAAATTAGTGGTTTCTGACCATTCATTTTCTCCTATTGAACTGACCACTAAAATAGTGTAGAAACCTCTCAAGTCGCTACTGTGTCTTCCTGACAGGTCATTCACTAGATACCAGCCAAGCCAGACATTAATATTATACATATACAGTAAAGACGATTAGAGCAGATGCTCAAAATGTATTATTTCAACCTCCTCGAAGATAATAAAAATGACGTACCTATGATATTCATTAGGTATATTCCGAATTATCTTTTCCCAATCGAATATGAAATTTTACCCGAAATTATTCTTACCTATGATATATATTATAAGATAGTTGTGAGTCCAAGGGTGCTTTTCGTAACTTATCATTCTGGATATCCGTTACATCCAAAAATACAAACCCCAACCCAAAAATCAACTGAATGGGTAGTTGAAAAAATATTTATTGTGGAAGCATGATGTTTTTTTGTAATTATTTCTTCGTTTCAGACTTGTAGACTTTGTCAACCTGATGTCTTATGACTACAATTTTTACTCTATACTCACACCATGGACTGGTATGAATGCTCCTTTATATGCTCGATCCAAGGACTTCTTCTACTTCAAGACCCAAAATATCAACTATACATCTAACTATTGGTTGAGAAAAGGCATGGCAAAAGAAAAAATCAATATTGGATTGCCCGTATATGCCCACACTTATAAGTGAGTAGTGATAGGAGTCAGAATATGCTACTCATAAACCTGCGTTTACATTAGCGAAATTTCCCTCGCGAAATAATTGCGCGAGGAAATTTCGCCTAGTGTAGATGCCTCCCTCACCGCGAGGAATTGCGGGGCGAGGGTCCTCGCTGCGAGCCACAGGTCTGTCGGTTTTTGTCAGCGCATCAAATTGGGTTTCGCTCATCGAATTTCGCATAGTGTAAGCGTGGTACACAATCTCCGTACTGACTGCGAAACAAAAACTGAAGGCGGCTCGCTCCACTCGCGAAAGATTTTGCTCTTAATTGCGCTTTGTTTTGGGAACTGCGAAATTTCACTCGATGCGAGTAATTGATGCCCGAGTGATTTTCGCGAGGAAATTTCGCTAATGTAAACGCAGCAGATTGTTCAGAATCGCGAATGAAGTTGTACAGGCTGGTCAAATTTCGATGTTTCAGCACTACAGCTTTTAAACCAGTGGAGATAGACAAAATCTGATCCCATTCTCGTTCTCTTTTTCTGAGAAACTAACAAGAGTAGTAGTCATTTCTGGCCACCTTCTTTTGTTTTCGAGTTATAAGCGAAAATTGTAAAAATGGTGATTTCGAAATAAATTTATATCTCCGCTAATACTCTGAAATTAAAACATTATACAGGCACTTTTTCAAGTAGAATTCAGTGGCGTGCTTGTCAGTTTAGCAGGATTTTGAATTACTAAGTTATGACCCAAAGTTATGTTTTTTTAGATGGGAACACTAGATTTCTGTGCAATTTTTTGAAAGCTTAATTTTAACTGATTTCAAAAATATATAACACTGTATGATTCGTGTCGATATAAATAATAGAAAATGGTCAAAAACCTTTTTTCTCAATATTTCTCTGGTTTGAACTTTTGACGAGCACAGAAAATAGAGCTTCCTATAACAAGAACAGTCTCCTTCCGGCAATGTCATTCTTTCCATATATGTAAGCCGGCTCAAAACGTTCTACGTCGTTTTCCGACACCCAATCTCCACTCCTCTCTATTTGTCCACAAATCCTCAGGTATGTCTCTATCTCTTAGTTCTCTGTCAATTCCCTCTCTCCAGCTCAGCCTTGGTCTACCTCTTCTATTTCTCCCAAGTGGTTTCCACAGCAATGTCTGTTTGGGTATTCTGTCTTCTGGCATTCGTTGGACATGCCCAAACCATACCAATTGTTTTGTTCTGATGTCGTCCACAATTGTGTGTTTTATACCCATGATGTCTCTTATTCTTTCATTCTTTATCCTTTCAGTCCTAGATCTTCCTGCTGCCCTCCTCCAAAAATCCATCTCGGTCGTCAACAGTACATTCTCCATTCTTTTTTTCAACCGCCAAACTTCACTTCCATAGGTTATCATACTTCTTACAATGGTATTATATATTCTCTTTTTGTTGTCTTTGGATATTCTTTGATCCCATAAAACTCCATTCAACATTGATATCGCCTTCCTGCCCAGAACTACCCGTTCCTTTATCCCCTCATCCATCAATCCATCTCTAGTTATTTTAGTCATTCTTTCCATGCTTTTACCAATTTTGACATAATTTGAATCTTGGAGAAATTGAGTGAGAAGCATAGAAATGAAAGGACTAATAGAGAGAGAATGTGGTAATCATAAGATGCTACATTTTTCTGTTCTCATCAAAAGTAGAAACCATAGAAATATTGAAAAAAAAAAGGTTTTTGGCCATTTTCTATTATTTATATTGATACAAACCATATGATGCTATATAGTTTTGAAATCAGAAAAAATTGCACAGAAATCTAATTTTTCCATTCAAAAAAAACAGAATTTTGGGTCATAGCTTCGTAATTAAAAATCCTGCTAAAAAGGCAAACACGCCACTGGATTCTACTAAAAAGAGTGCCTGTATAATGTTTTAATTTCAGAGCTCTACAATCAGTATTAGCGGAGATATAAATTTATTTCGAAATAGCCATTTTTCCTATTTTCGCTTTTAAGTCGAAAACAAAAGAAGGTGGCCAAAAATGACTACTACTCTTGTTAGTTTCTCAAAAAAAGAGAACGAAAATAGGGTATCAGATTTTGTCTATCTCCTCTGGTTTGAAAACTGTAGTGTTGAAACATGGAAATTTATATCTGTGTGATATGCCTACGACTTCTTCTGAGAAATTTATTTACGCTGATGATATTGCCCTCGCTTTCCGTCATTCTGATTTTAGATGCATAGAAAATAATTTATCTACAGATTTAGAAATTTTGAGAAATTACTTTTTCGAGTGGCGTTTGCGTCCCAACCCAAATAAAACCGAGGTTTCGTGTTTCCATTTGAATAATCATCGAAAATATAGAAAATTGAGTGTAGTTTTCGGTAATTCTTTTTTGGAACATAACTTCAATCCGAAATATCTAGGAGTTAAGCTGGATTCCTCGCTGAATTTCAAAGCCCATTTGGAAAGTTTGCGTCTAAAGTTAAAAACCAGGAATAATATTCTCCATAAACTAGCTGGCACTTCATGGGGTGCTGATGCAGCCACTCTTCGCCCTAGCTTTGGTTTTTTCGGCTGCTGAATATTGTTGCCCCGTTTGGATTAATAGTGCTCATGTGCAGAAAATTGATGCACAACTGAATCTTTCCATGAGAACCATAACTGGAATCATTAGATCTTCACCTATTCAATGGTTAACAGTTCTTTCAAACATTTTACCGCCTCATATTCGTAGACAGACTGCGGTTATGAATTCATGGAAAAAATTCCAATCCTATCCAGACTCGTTCCCAATTCTATCCTATATTCCCGAAAATACCATTCCAAGACTGAAGTCGCGTAAACCTTTATGGTCCAACTCTTTTCTTAATTCGAATATAAGGGACAAAGACCTTTAGCAGTCTGAATGGAATAGGTGCACTATTTTTAACAAAGAATTATTAACTGATCCTTCGAATAGAGTTCCTGGTTTTGATCTTCCCAGGAAAATATGGTGTATTCTGAATCGTATAAGAAAAGGTCACGGACGTTGCAATAGCATACTTTTCAGGTGGAATTCAGTTGAAAGCCCCAGTTGTGAATGCGGGGAACCAGAAGAAACCATAAATCATCTAGTTAATCATTGTCCAATTTATAAATTTCAGGATGGTTTTTAGAGCTATACACGCAGTTTCCGAATTTTTTTTGAATTGGGTTGTCAATTTTAGGTCAATCTGACATATTGAATCTAATTTTATTATTTTACGTTTTTCTGCTTTTGTTTTCTCTTTATTTCAGATAAAAGTTTCTGGTATCTTGAAGAAGACTTTCTGGATTTTCCTTTTTGTTGGAGAAACAATCAATTTTTGCAGTGCAAGATGCCCTTCAATATGAAATATTTCAGCTTATTTCGTGAACAATTACAATCCACTACACTCACGGGGAGAAAGGTTTTTTTTACTGAGGTGTTTCCCTAAGCTCTTGTATCATACACCAATTTGTATGGTACCCCGTTACGCTAACCTCTGCTAAAACTGTATCTCATACACATGCTATAATTATTGTTTGCTGTTCAAGATTGTAATGCTCTTTATAAAAAGAATATATATATATATATATATATATATATACACACTGGTTTAATTCCCGAACAATTATAGACAATGATTAAGGGGTGTGGGAAATGATTGGTGTTATATTTGTACTCTCTTCTTTATTTCATATGTCTACGTTTAGATCCACATTGGGACCTTCTTCAGGACAACTAAAAAACATGAATATAAATCAGCACATAAATGAAGGACAAACAATAAGATGACCTACCGAAATACAGAGGTGTTCAAGTTGTTTCCAGAGTTACAGCAATCATAACTTAAATTCGAGATCACTGTAACTGTGACAAAAATTGCAAGAATGGAAGGTGAGCTCTCCAGATTGTGGCAGATTCTGGAGAACACCCTCCCAAGAGAGGTGTTGAATCAATTCAGACACTATCAAACCAGCAGATACAACAGGCAATTCTCAACCATCAGAGATAGAAATCGGAGAAAAATAAGAGCACTTATAGATGAGCAACTCAGGAAGGTGAATCCACAGGAAAAATGGGTAAATAACATCAGTTCCACCATAGTACCTGATAGAGTGTTGAAATTCCTAGCACTCGGACCTAAGTTCAGCATAGACCTCCCCACGAGGCTGATCTCGATTCCCAGATTGCTAGCGGACGTAGAATATATCATTAACCTCAACAGTGCACTTTCAGAAGAGGGGAAGAACATAAAACGTGCGCAAACTACTAATGTGATCACTAACCACATCAATCCCAGGAAAAGCACAAACAATATATACCAGAGAGAGTTTTTTCACTGTAGGAATTACCTCAGGGAACATCAGGAATTACTGGTTTTAAGAGCGGACAAAGGCAGTGTAACAGTATTGATGGACAAGGCCCAGTACATGGAATTGGTAGACACCTTATTGCAGGACACACAACAGTACAAACATTTACACAGAGATCCCACCACAAAGATACAGAATCTAGGCAACTCACTGATTAAGAGTCTGGCCAATAAAGGCCACATAACCCAAGTACAAGGTAAGCAGATGTACAATTACAATTCGATCCCAGCGAGATTTTACGGCTTACCCAAAGTACACAAGCCCACCCTAACCCTGAGGCCTATTATGTCTTGCATCAACACCCCCACAGCAAACTTATCTATATTTGTGACCAATATTCTGTCTTCCTACCTATCGACCACGAGGAGCAGATACCACGTAGAAGATTCCTTTTCCTTCGCAAGCTACATCAGTGAGATTCAGCTCCCGGACAACTATGTGTTGATCAGTCTCGACGTCGTCTCACTCTTCAGCAACATAACATTAGAGCTTACATTGTCAGCTATCGGAGAGAAGTGGGAAGCCATAGCCTGCCATACCACCATACCAAGGGAGGACTTCATGGCCATTGTCAGGTTTCTTTTTGAATCCAATTACTTCATATTCAATGGCAACTTTTACCTTCAGATTTTGGGCTCCCCAATGGGCTCCAGCTCCAGCTCACCCATTGCAGAGATTGTGATGGAGTTTGTACTCGATAATGCACTCATAGGAGTCCTTTTTTACATCCCACTGATAAAAAGATACGTGGATGACATCATCTGTTCGGTGCCTGAAGACGAAGTAACTTACCTCCTAAACAAGTTCAACTCCCAACACAACCGCATACAATTTACTCTAGAGGAGGAAACCAACAGAAGTGTCCCTTTTTTGGACACAAGGGTCATTAGGGCATCTGATAACAAGCTGATCCTTGACTGGTACCAGAAACCTTCCGCTTCAGGAAGATATTTACACTATCTTTCCAATCATGCACATTCGCAGAAAGTAAACATGGTGTTGGGGTTAAAAAATCGCATCTTGAGAATTTCCCACCACTCCTTAAGGCAGAAGAACCTCAGACTCTTACATCAGTTGATGATGGAGAATGGATACCCCAGAAATCTATTGAATAGGCTAATCTACGGTTCCAGTTCCAGTCCACCTGAACGACAACGAAATGGAGACACGAGCGCATCCGCCACAACAGACGTCAACCTTATCTATTCGTCCATTCCGTTGATCAAGGGTCTAACCAATGCATTGATCAGTCTCCTAAGAACCTCAAACGTGAGACTGATACCCCGATCGGAATTTAAGATTGATAAACTTTTTAGTCGCACAAAAGAAAGAATCAACACCATGAACAAGAGTGGCGTAGTATATTTAGTCCCTTGCTCTGTATGTGAGGAGGTTTACATAGGCCAGACATCACAACAATTAAAGAAAAGATTGACACAGCATAAGAGCGACATAAAAAACCCCAAAAAGATTTGTGCATTGGCTGACCATACCAGGAACAGGGATCATCTCATGGACTATGACTCTGTCCAGGTCCTTGACTCTGAGCGGAATGGAAGCAAACGATGTTTCCTAGAAATGTACCACATCATACGACAGGTCAATTCTATGAATTATAGAAGAGACATCAATAACATCAGTAGTATCTACACATATCTGATCCGTTTCGACCAACTCAGTGAGAGAGAGATGGCGAGGCCACTAAGTGGAGCTGAAATGGGTACACTGGATGGTGGATGAGCCGCGGACGTTTGAATTTCCACCCACTTTTTCCATCCTTCAGTGAGAGTGAAAGGTTGGCAAAAGTTATACTTAGTCAATTTCGAACCTGATATGTGATTAAGAACCGGGTAATGTGGTCGGTGAGAGGGACCTGTTTACCGAACCGTGTTTTAGTGAGAGTGAATCACGAGGACAAATAAAGGGGAGAACAATTGACTGATGGAAGAAAAAGACTGGAATAGTGATACCGAGGTGTGGGGAAGATGACTGGATAAGGGTGAATGAGTGAACAGACAGGAAATGTGATGGTGATAATGATGGGACATTTAATGAATAAAACAAAATAAATAAATAAATATAATAAATTGAATTAGAAATAACACAATAACAACATCTTATAAATAATTAATGTAATAAATGAAAAAAATATGACAATTCCTTGAGGCCATTTCATGGTTTTATGTTCACGGGTTTCCACCTGGTTCTATGCTCCGCTTCGTTTAACCTCTCTTAGATGCTCTATAGTTTAGAAACTTCCGAATGTGCCTCTTTGTGTCGATTATAATTTCATTGCTGCAGGCTATATAGGATTTATCATATTCATTTGGATATATGCACCTCCTGACAGTCTACCCTGTGTTAACTGTGTATTATTGTTATGATTGCTGTAACTCTGGAAACAACTTGAACACCTCTGTATTTCGGTAGGTCATCTTATTGTTTGTCCTTCATTTATGTGCTGATTTATATTCATGTTTTTTAGTTGTCCTGAAGAAGGTCCCAATGTGGATCGAAACGTAGACATATGAAATAAAGAAGAGAGTACAAATATAACACCAATCATTTCCCACACCCCTTAATCATTGTCTATATATATATATATATATATATATATATATATATATATATATAGAAATTTGCCCACCCTGTACATACCTATCAGTACCTCATGATAGTGTCAGTAAGTAAAAAAGGTTTGAACTTCAACTTCAAGCTAATAATGTTACAAAGAATATTATATTTTGGTTTTTCGGAAGAATTCTGAAGACGACACCACCCGGTACTACAAATTCATAGGATACTAGCTATACCCAACCGATTTGCAGGAAGAATTTTTTCATAATAGTTTATCCTTGAAGAGCAAACACTCAAAGGTCATTTCATTATTATACCATCTAAGGAACATGTGTACCTCAAACACATACGGTATTAATTTTGAGTATTCAATTTGAAACACTTTGGCGATAACCGGCGAACTCTTGAAAAATGCCGGAAGCACAGTAACATTTCAACTACACTAACTCATCACAACTATGGAAAAACGAGAAGACTGGAAAAAAAGAATAATGATCCCTTTACATAAAAAAGGAGACAGAATGGTATGCAAAAATTACAGAGCAATATCGCTTATAAACGTAGCATACAAAGTCGTATCGAATATACGAGGATATATTGATAAATTCTTAGTGTTAAGTCGTCTCACAGTAAATAAAAATTCCGATGTATCTCAAACTTGTCTTTTTTATAGTCACTTCACATTGACATTTTATTACAACTATTGTCATCAAGGGACCTACTATTATTTTTCAAACAAATTTCTAAGGGTGTGATAAATATATAAATTCAACAAAACATAACATTTCTCCCCGCCGTGGCAGAAGTATCATCTTTGTCCACTATCTTCGATATCCAATCTACATAACTTGGCAACAGGTCGTTTATAAGAACCATTCGCTGTTTTCACTTGAACGACTCTAATTTTTCCATCGGGGCCCGGAAAAATCTTTTCAATTAATCCGAGTTTCCAGGATTTTCTAGGAGCGGTATCATCTATAACTATAACTACATCATGTAGCTTCATAGGTCTGCCATCGTTCCTCCACTTCGTTCTTTTGGTCAAAGTCGGTAGATATTCCCTCGTCCATCTTTTCCAGAACGAGTTTCTTAACTCTTGAGCTCGTCTCCATTGTCCCCTTAAATTTCCATTTTCAGATTCGAAAGCTGTCGAATAATTTGTAGCATCCAAAAGAAAATGGTTTGGTGTTAAGGCCTCCAAGTCATCAGGATCAACAGATACTTTCGTGATTGGTCTAGAGTTCACAATTTTTTCGCATTCTGCAAATATGGTCTTCACGGCTGATCTACCATCAATAATCCAAAATTTTTGTCTAGCAGTATTCAATACAGTTTCGATACCTTGATGAGCACATTGTTCATGGTAATGATGCAGTAGTAATTTAGTCAACCTATGTTTAGATGGCAATATTATGGGTCTTCTGGTTGTCATTTCCATTTGTGTGGCCAAGTCAGTCCGTCCACTCACTACCAAAACTCCATTTTTATCCATGACCGGTGAAAGTTGTTTTAGTCTACTCTGATTCTTCAAGCACATGCTTTTCTTTAAGAAAGAGATTTCTTCTGGAAAACTTTCCAGTTGACATTGCTTGATTAATCTGATTTCAGCTTCTTCAAGGTCTGAAGTGGTAATTTCTGCTATAATTTGACTATTTTTGGAACGAAGTTTTGAACTCAACAATTTAGCGACTACCAGCACCCAGGCCGTGGCTCTAATCAACCTGATCCATTTGGAAAAACGGTTTATATCCGGTAAACAGGAATCATTTTCTAGAATAGTGGCCAAAAATTCTATCGGTTGAATCTTCTTCATCTTCACAATTTTTCAAAATTCCCCCACAGTCGGTTCTCTTGATCGGCCATGTCATTTCATCGTGGAGTTGTAGAAATTCTGGTCCATTATGCCAACGAGTGAAATCCAAATTATTTCCATCATCAAAATAGGTTCTTGTGGCATTGTCGGCAGCATTTGACTTGGATGGAACCCAATGCCAATCAAAACTGTCTGTTGACTCTTGAATTTCACCTACGCGATGAGATTCAAATTGCCCCAGTTTACTCCCATCGTTTTTGATCCAGTGAAGTACTATTGTTGAATCAGTCCATAGGTACGTTTTGTCAATTTTGATTTCTAACGTTTTGATCAGCATTTTCTTGATTCTTGCTCCCATTAAAGCGGCTTGAAGTTCGAGTCTCGGAATTGAAATCGGTTTGTTCGGTGCCACCCTAGCTCTAGCAAAAATTAAAGATACATCGATTGATGTCTGGGCGATCATTCGTAGGTAAGCTACAGAAGCGTACGCCCTTTTGCTCGCATCACAGAATATATGTAACTCTACTCTTTCAGCCTTAGAAATACTCGTTGAATAGCACCTAGGTATAGAAATATTTGTAATTTTTTGAAGATCCAAAAGCCATAATTTCCATGTCTTATATTGTTCATGTTCGACTGAATCATCCCAACCAATTCCGGATTTCCATATATCTTGAATGAGGATTCTTCCTCGTACTGTCAAATTAGCAATAAGTCCTAATGGGTCGAAAATGGACATCACTATTTTCAGAATTTGTCTTTTCGTTGTGCCATTTCTGGTTTCGACCTCAAAAATGTTGGATTTCAGTTTAAAACAGAAGCTATCTAGTTTTGAATCCCAGGAAAGTCCTAAAATTCGTTGTATCGACCTATCAGAGTCCAAATCAAGATCTTTGCATATAAAATCTTCTTGTGTAGAAAGAGCATCCATAACATCTTTAGAGTTTGATGTCCAGTCAACTAATTCAAATCCACCCAAATTTTGAATACGTTTCACTTCAAAAATCTTTTCTAAGGCTTCGTCTACAGTGTCGGTGCAGTCTAAATAATCATCGACATAGTGTTTCATCTCAATAGCGTCCAAAATATCTTGTCTTTGTGTTAGTTGTCGGGCATTCAAATTCTTAACGAATTGTGCGCAAGTCGGAGAACAGGTAGCACCAAATGTCATGACCTGCATTTCGTAAACATCGTGTGGTTTTTCGGTATTTCCTTCTCTCCAGAGAAATCTTTGGGAGCATTGATCCGAAGTAATGATCTTGACTTGATGGAACATCTCACGAACATCACTGCAGAAGGCGATCTTTCGTTGTCTAAACTTTATCAATACTTCCACCAATGGTTGTAAGAGGTCTGGTCCAGCAAGTAAATTTTCATTTGGGGAAGTTCCACACGACTTTGAAGAAGCATCGAAAACAAGTCGTAGCTTGGCTGGTTTATTCGGATTTAAACCGATCCACAACCGATCAACTGTTCAGAATTAGACAGCTACCAGAAAAGAGTTGCGATTTTAATCGGCAGATACACCGATATCCATATGATAGTGTGAAAAGAGTTAAGATCTGGGAGACAATGGCAGAATTTGGGATATCTCATAAAATTATAAGGCTAACCAGAGCTTGTGTAGAAGGATCCAAATGTAGAGTGAAAGTTGGGAGCAAGTTGTCGGACATATTCAGGGTAAATACGGAACTGAAGCAGGGTAACGCGCTGTCTCCTATTCTTTTTAATGTTGCCCTGGAGAAGGTCGTAAGGGACTCCAAAATGGAAACAAGGCTCTTCCAAGCAAATGGTTCACAACTTATTCTTGCTTATGCGATATAGACGTGATAGAGACAAGTGTACCCAAAACATACAAAACTGTTAGCGAATCATGTACGCTAACGGTACGAAATGAGGAGATCATCCGAAGATTTGAAAGACGAATACCTAGGAAGGGGATGGAGTCTCTTGCGGAAAAGTATCACTTTCCACACTATAAATAACTATTTTAGGATTTATCGCTTAAAATCATTGTTCAAATACTAGATACCGCACTTAGATCTTTCGTTGCACAAAAACACAACAGTAAAAATTCCAGACCATAAATTTTACTGTTTTGATAAAGAAAATGATCAATTTTTTTTTCTCCGAGCGAAAATGTTATTGTTATCACATCTGGTTGGATTCTTGGGTTTTGTTCTGAATTATAAGAAAAACTTGATGAGATAATCTCATTTACTATTCATTATATATTCTAGGTTGGCATCTCCCAACAAAACTTATTTGGGTGCTCCATCTGTTGGTGATGGTGTGTTAGGAGGTGGTGGGTCAGCCAAATATGGAACCATTTGTGAATTTATGCAGATTCAAAGTCTATCTCCCGTATTCGATGAGGAGACCAAGAGTCCATATGTCACGAATGGATCCGAATGGGTTTCATTTGAGAATGAAGAAAGTATGAAATATAAGGTCAGTTCTCAATAATTTACTTTTCAGTTTTTATTCCAGGTTCCCCAGTCAATTCATTTACTAAGTGTTCTGAAGCCAATGGCCAAAAACGTTTGAGAATTCTTTCCTTTTAATTGATATTGGCAAATGCGATATGATTTATTTATTGATTCACATTTGCTGCAAGTGCTATTGGAACGCTGCTTTATTTTCACACAGATCAGAAGAAATATACAAAACCAGAAATCTAGTCAAGCCATTGATACCAGTCGCCTATTCATATAGCTTTGGAGCTGATGACCCGAAATGCTTGACTCAGTTGAAAATATCAAATTGGCGAGTTCAGCGTTGTTTGAATATCAGTCTCGCACCCAGAATGATATTATGGCAGAGCTTCATGTTTAATGAAAGTAACACCGGAGGGGCTCAGCATGGTAGTTACATTTTCAAAGCTTGGGCTGGGGCGGGGGGCCGAAACCACATATTTCTATATCTACCTATAATTTGATCCTAGAAATCAAACCTGAAACATCTAGTTGGTTTTGTCTGAATCCCGCGAAAATTAATGAGCATAATGACGTGCCTCTTCTCAGCTTCTTCTTATGCGAAAAAATTCACAACTCTTGCGTACATCGCCAACGAGAGCTGAATCTTGGCCTACACTTTTGTATACTTATTAGCGGAAAGCTCAAATTCTATATATTTATAGTTCTATGGCCGAAACCAACTTCTCCATATTAGAAGGAAAATAGTGTCATTCTGTTGAACATATGGAACTTTCGAGATTCATAGTTCAATAAAACATTCGGAATGTTAGTAGGATGACACGAGATACTAACGATATTCAAGGTTATATATTGAAAAACATTCTTGGGATACTCTTAAGATGTATTGTAGCATATATATACAGGGTAAGCAGAATTCGATGGGATCGAATGTCAGGTCAATAACCGTAGGAGCTGAGGAAAAAGGGATGGCCAAAACAGCATCCCTCAATCTTCTATTGTTCTCAAGTTATAAGTGGAAACTCATTTTTCGATTTGAATTGGTGCCTTTATTTCGTAAAGTTTCAGTAATCTCAAGAAACAAATGCAACATTCATATTCACTTTTTTATGTAGAATTCATTGGTGTAGTCCAAGATTTCTTTCAGTCCGTCACAGAGTGATTTAATAGTTACTTTTTGTTTTTAAAATATAAGCTATTATATGCGAAGGACTAAAGGAGATGATTCCTCGATAAAATTTTTTTAGAAATCTACCTCCCTTCTTAGATACAGCGTTTGGAAGGCGATGACGAGTTGACAGTTTTTAACTGTTTTCACGGGTTCTAAAAAATAGTCAGTCATAAAAACTATACACATTATATGAAGCGCTATGTAGATGTTACTCACACAATTTTTTTAGATCTCATAACTTGATTATTAGGGGTTGAAAATAACAACCCCTTACGACTTTCCTTCAAAAATTGTTTTCGTGGGATTGATTTCCGAAAAATATAATTCTCTTATGGCTTTTTATTCGATTCTGGAGAAAAAAAGTCTCTTGCAAAATTTCGAAACAGTCGATATTCTTCTCAACGGAAGGTTGATCGGGTATGTAGATGTAGTCAATACTCAAGTGTTTAGCTCTTTATTGTCTTAGCCTAGCTTTGGGACAATGTCTTGTCCTTTTTTAAGGCTAAAGGGAGGTTTTGACGTTTTTTGATTCATGTCTTTTTAAGTGTAATGATTTTCAATAATTTATCGAAGAATTTCCTGACAATATACAGGGTATACATTATCTACTGAGCTAAAATATTCTTGAAGCGTGAGCACTTTCAGTTATACAACGAATGGAAATAATTTTTTTTGTCTATTTTTTCGTTTCTGATATGATAGAGTATTCAATTCTGAATATATTTCTGTTCAAATCGTTGCATTCGTCCAAATATTTTCATAATATTGAGAAAAAACTAAAAAAAGGGAGATATTCGTATTCAGACTAATGTTCGATATTCCTATTCTGAATATCGCACAAATCGTTTTCACACTTTTGAAGTCCAAGAATGTGGGAATATTGTACATTTTCTGAATTTCGAAAAACTAGCCACAGGTTGTTCCAAATGTTGTGTCAAAAATGGGGATAAAGATTTGCCCATAACTTCGTTTTTAAAATTGAAACCCTAATTTTTTATGATTGCGTTGGATTTTGCTAAGAGTAATAATGACAGTGTTCTAATATGTCGAAAGACCCTCCCAGTCAAAAGCAAGATTTGGCTATTATTAATTTGAGTACTGAAGGCATTTCTAACGACGAGGGTGATCCTCCACCAAGATCAGCAGAAGATTTTTGATGCAGAGATGATATTCCTCCCAATGCAATTGAAAAACAAGTTATGTACCTATGATTATTTTTTTTTTTCTTCAGTCATCATCAAGTCTCAGAATGAGTTTGGATGAAGGCTTTATTATTCATTTTTTACTCGTTTTCTGCTCTGTTTCTTTGTTTCAGATATTATTTCGAAATGGAAAGACGATAAAGAAATTTTTATGTCAATTGAAAGGAAGCCCTTCAGTATTAAAAGCTTATTCTGTAAACAAATTTGACATCACTACACTACTCACGGGGAGACAGGGTTTTTTTTACGGAGGTTTTTTCCCTAAGCTCTTGTATCATACTCCAAATTGTATGGTACCCCGTTACACTAACCTTTGCTGAAACTCATACATATGCTATATTGTTCGATAACTAAAAATGTATTGCTGACATTCAAAAGAATATATATATATAATATGTCAATGCTCTGGAAATGGAAAATTCGTGAGTTATTTAGGATTTTCTGAATTTATGTCTTACGTAGAGTAAAATTAATAAATCTGTTTCATATCAATAATCCATGGTCATAGAATATAAATTTTCTCTTTTTCATGTGAATTATTAATGAATAATAATAAAGTTTGACATAAACATTAATCGCATAGGCTTGCGCCTGTACGCGATATATAATCAAAAACAAAAAGAAACAATTTACAGCAGCCAATATGTTGGACAAATTTCCATGATACAAAGCAAAACATTCGCATTTCCACACAAATATACAAAACAAAGAGAAGCACAACAACACTTGCATACCCCTATCTCTCGTTTACTAGGATTGATTAACAAATTGAAATATTGTCTCCTCATTTCATAAATCCACGCTTTGATTTTATATTTTCTTTTCTTTGCACTCCGGATCTCTCTTATTTCTCTTGGAGTCTCGTTGTAAATGCGCGGGGCGAGGTAAGTGTAACATCTCTGGCCAATTCTCTTCCTTGCTTTCGGCACCCAGTAGTTCGTGGTCCCCCCTCTGGTTTCATAACTGTTGGTATTCAGTTGGATTTTGATCTTATTGGAGGATATTGCAGTCAACATCTGAAAGACAAACAGTTGATGGGGATACATCGCTTCAGATACTGCATATAGATCATTCGATGGAAACAACTGCGGTTTTCTGTGAATTACTCGTAATAACCATTTTTGCACTACCTACTTCCACTCTTCTCATGTGACACTGATACGCCCCTCCTCAGGCCATTATTCCATATTTGATATGCGATTGACAAAGTGCATTATATATTATCATCATATTTCTTTCATCGAGGTAATTTCTGAGATGCCTGAACTTGAATTTATCAATACACAATAACAATAAAGAGCTAAAAACTTGAGTATTGACTGCATACCCGATCAACCTTCCGTTTAGATTATTTCTTAGTCGAGATTAACAACTGCATAGTGATATTTTTCTCGTATTACATAACGATTTACAAGCAGTTCTGATCACTGTTCATTCCATTTCATAGTATAAGTGTTCTATAGAAGGACTACCTCCCGCTAAAATACATGCATCAATTCTCTGCCTCATAGACCTTCGTATTCTGTCGAATATCCCTGTAGTATTTCTTATGGTTTCACACGATGCTACTATTCGATCTCTCAAATCAATTGTGCTCAGTGTTGGTTTTGACAGAAGAAAAAAAGTGTCTCTCTTACAGTTTCAATTTCAGAAGAGTTTAATTATTTTAATAAGTACTTTGCAGTAATAAAATAAATTACTCAGTTATAAAAATGGTGGTTTATTCGAATTTGCATTTGGCAGATATCCACTTTTGCTACGGTTTGGCCGATGGAAATTCGGCATATGCAAGACCCTATATTCGGAGAGCAGTTACCCCATCATAGCATGTTTACAAAAATTCCCAACGACTAGCTGATACAGGAAAATTCGGGAAAGGAATGCAAGATACTGGTCGAAACAGGCCGGTCAGAACTGATGTTTTGGATTACTAAATTTTGTAGAAAATCAACCGAAATCCAGCACCAGGAAAATTTCCACAGAAATGAATACTACAAAAGATGTTGTGTGGAATATATTAAAAGAAAATTTGTTATATAAACTCCATACACAGCGTATCCATGCATTACTTCAGCGCGATTTCCCTCTTCGAATACATTTCTGTAATTGGGTAGTGTACAAAATTCTTGCTCAATATTTTAGGCATTAGTGTTTTTACCGATGAGGCCTACTTTTCTAGAAATGCTATTATGAAATTTCACAACAATCATACCAAATCGTTGAAATTAGACACCAGCAACAATTTTCTCTCAATGTATGGTTAGGCATGCTGGAAATACTACCGGGATATTCGACAGAATACGAAGGTCTATGAGGCAAAGATTTGATGCATGTATTTTAGCGAGAGGTAGTCATTTTGAACATTTATTATAGTTTGCTTTATTGCATCCGGAATATAATGAAAAGTACTGTTGTCAATTATGCTTATTAATCAAAAAAAATTTCGATTTGTGGAATTAAAATATTAAAGATATAATTCTCATCCGGAAATAAGTAATTAAATCTTTATTTCCTGTCATAGACATACGAGTAGACATACAATATCTTAGAATATTCATTCCATGGAACACTTACGATGAAATGGAATGAACAGTGATCAGAACTGCTTGTAAGTTTTTATTTATTCCGAGAAAGGTATCGACTGTATCGAAATTTTGCAGGGGACTTTTTTATACAGAATCCAATGGGATAAAATAAGAGAATTTTATTTTTCCAAAATCTATCCCACGCAAACAATTTTTGAAGGAAAATCATAAGGGGTCGTTATTTTCAACTCCTAATAATAAGTTTTGAGATCTAAAAATTGTATGAGTAACATCTACTTAGTGCTTCGTATTATGTATAGTTTTATGACTCAGTGTTTTTTAGAACCCGTAAAAACAATCAAAAACTCATCATTGCTTTCCAAAGGCTGTATCTTGAAAGAGAGGTAGATTTCGAAAAAAAATTATAGGAACTACCCCTGCGTATTTTCATCGAGGCATCATTTCCCTAAGTCCTTCGCATTCATTTACAGACACCCTTCATAAACATATTATTAATATTTCAATAAAAAACTTAAATCCAGTTCGGTCAAGTTGGTCAATTTCAAAAGTCGAAAAATGAGTTTTCCCTTATAACATGAAAAAAAAAACGTTTGAATATCGAGATCAAAAACGTGCCGTCCATTTTTGCCATTTTCAGAATGTCTATTTCCATTTAAAACGTTTATAAGCGTTCAAAATTTGAACAAAAATTATTTTGAAGAAACTTTTATACAGAAAACAAAACAAAAAACTTGACAAAATGTGGAATACAGGGTATATTTAGGTAAGGCAATTTTTTTCAACAAAAGGTTGAACTGGTCAAAGTAAAGAGTTTCATCAAAATTCACCCAAACAAAGCATTCCGAATGACAAAGTTGAAGAAAATATTGAACGTGATTACTGAAATAGATTATATACAGGGTGTCTGGTGGCAAATTTATGTTTTGAAATGCGAATATTTCAAAAAGTAATAAACGGTACGGGGGGAGGGTAGTGATGTCTAAATCACTGGTGTGTGCACTTGTTACTTTTTGCAAGCATCAACATTTCAGAAAATCGGGGATATGGGATCAGTTTCGTGGCGGCGCACCATGTCATTTGCTTCGTTCTATCCTTGTTCTACCAACGGATACTCTCTCGTTTTATTTTGTTTTGCGTTGATATCGAATATCGATCAACGAGTGTAAATAATGAACTGGCCCATTTTGTCAGCTGTAAGGAATATTTCTGATTTACAGTTTAATTTTCGTTGTAAAAACAAATCTGTCAATAATTCAACATTGTCGAATAAGGTTTCGATGGAGTGTTTACTGTTCTTCTTCAAGATAATTTCCGTTTGACAACTTGAATTCGTTAGGGGAGTAATTCAATAAGATTTTAATGAAACACAGTTGATTGGTCAAATATCCATTCAGTTGACGGAATGGAAATTTTCACTGTATCTACTCAGGAAGAATATTTGAAGAACAGACTCGAATAGATTTATGTATTTCTGATTCTCAATACATGCTCACAATTTACATTAAGTATTTCCAATATAGTTTCTTTGAAATATTGCTGAAGTTGCCATAAAACTCAGCTATATACGTCCCGAATGTTCGTTCATCTGATTTGGTTCGGCCTCAAATTCCAACAACACCGAATTATTAGCTGTAGCTCTTGATTGTCCATCAGTAAACTGAACTTACTGAACGACATGTCGAATAAATGAATGTTTTACACCCCTTTCTCGAAACATTTACACACACCAATAATCGCTTATAATACAACATATTCGTGAGTCGTAGGAAAGTATTTAAATTAATTTCAAAAATCAATTGACAATGCTCTGTCAAATTCTAAACAGCGCTACCTACAGTGGGAAAAACGAAACTGATCCCATATCCCCACGAAATTGAAAACAAAATCGAATCAGTGAATTGAATACACCAGAGTTTCAGACATCTTAGTGGTGTCATTGGAATCAGAGTGATCGTGCGGATTTCTCAGTCATAAGATCGAGTGATCACTTGCTCGTCGACAATTTTGTTCACACTTCGATATTCGACTGATAAGCGATGCATCGAGTGTGAGTTTAATTCGTTTCTGGGTGCAGATATTCCGCACAACAGCTTCGGCTATATGAACACCTCAAAGACAGGTCCCAGTCGATCTTAAAGGACCCCCGTAAACATTGAACTGGTTGCAGAGAGTTTACGTCAAAATCCACGACTCTCGATACGAAAAAGGGCAGCTTCATTGGGACTTCCAAGAGCAGTTATTCATAAAATTTTTGGTAAGGATCTGAATCCATCCATTCAAAATTAAAATCGTGCAGAAACTCAAAGAAAGTGACTTCGTTTTACCCAAAATATTTCGTGAAACGATGCTGGAGCGTTTTCAAACTGTGAATCGCATTGTTTGGAGCGACGAGGCTCATTTCCATTCGAAAGGGCACGTCGATAAGCAAATTGCCGTTACTGGTCTCCAAGAACCTGCGAAATCTTAAGGCGAATTCTCTGCGAAGTCTCGTGACGCGTTCTTTAGGAAATTCTCATTTACTTCTCATTTCGAAGTCTGTGTGAGCTCGCACGGAAGCTAGCTATGTGATCATCGCCAGCAGTGCTTTTGGCGAGTTCTGTGGGAAATTCACATGAACTGTTTTTGTTGAGGTATATGTGAAGTCGTTTTGTGCTACTTATATGCAGTGCTCTTGGTGTTGTCTAAAATAGTTCGCATACAATATTGAATATACGAAACAATTTCACTCAAAAAAAATTAAGGCCAATGTATGGTGTTGGTCGGAAATTATAAATTATTTTTGCCCAATATCTGATCGAACATTGCTGAATTTTCCATGAGACTACTAAACGTTAGAAGTTCCCTCTCAAAAATTTTAGTTAATACACAAATTATCCAGTTTTTGTTCAATCATCCCAAAAACGATTGATTTGATTTTGGCAAATGAAAATATTAGGTTAGCACAACCTCCTTTAAGGAACCTAATGTCTGAAATGACTTCCCCACAAAAAAAGTGCTGTAGAGGATAAATGAAAAACCAATATGCGTGAAAAATACTTATATGAAGCATCATAACTAATAATATTTTCAATGTTATACGATATAAATTATACAATTTTTATGAGCATCTTACTCTAAAATTTGTACAGCATCTCAGACCCGGTTGCTCAGTTCGGGATTAAAATTTATCCTAGATCAATTTTGATATTTCTGTTCAATTCTGTCAGATTAATCTAGGATCATCTCGGCTTGATCCTGAACTGAGCAACCAGGTCTGAGGTTTTTTTTTACATAAAGTGAATTATATTATTCATTTCATATTTTCGTCTTAGAAATGAATTAAAAATATTTAATCAATTATTCATCTTGCTGATCATTAGTTATGATTTTCATCTTGAGGTAAAGGTAAATCTAGTACACAGATAGGAAATTCAGTAGAACCTGAACAATAGTGGTTGGAATAATGAAAAAGGAAATGCTGTTTTAGAGTTTCGGAAAAACGTATGTGAATCCACTACGTGTTTCAATTCTTCAATTCAAATTTATCGGGCTTTAGAATTGGCAACAACGATAATTCGATTGCAAAATTCACATAACTCAAAAAAAAAATTCGTTTCAATAAACCAGATAACACACAAACTTGAACTATATCAAATTTTTTAACAATGGTGATCACAATTTTCTTCTTGGTCGAACCTTCCAACAATCGTCGTAGAAATTGGATGAAATAGGGTAACAAAAATAGCACTTTGTCAGTAAAACACTTTCAATGAACCGTCTCAAATTTCTACACTTTCTTCACCAGCAATCACGATTCAACAATTTCTTCAAGTAACATGATGCAACTAATCAGATGTACTCGCAAGTACTGATTCACTCATTGTCCAGCCAAATGTTTTAATTTTGTTCATGCTGGAGCTACCTTCCACAATCCCGGACTTGAATTCAAATGAAATTTTGTCGAACTTCTAGAGGTTGTAGCTCAGATATCTTCAATCTTTTACATAGAAAATTTTTAGTGTAATGACTTACTTTGATAACTTCTACCTTCTGCAAAAAAACCACACCTTTGAAAACACTCTGTATATAACATATGGAAAACAAAGTCCTTTGAATAATTCGGTCAATTCAGGTATTCACAAGTATTTCGGGACAATTGAGTTTATTTTTCATGCTTCTTCTTCGTTCGGTTTCGTTCTTTTGCTCTTCTTAGCCAATCAACAATTTTTTTCTGTTTTCTTGTTGTTGAAAGCATCGCTAACTTCTTATTTTCACTGCACATCATTCTTTCGAATAATGCACCAGAATAATAAAAATAACCAATTTATCAACTGTTATAGCTTAGCTAGGAAAGCTAGAAAAAGATATATGTAGTCGATATAGAAAGGAGGCCCAATAGAATAATTTTATGTTGTAACGTTTCGGAGTCTATATCAGACTCCTTCATCAGACTCCTTCATCAGACGAAAATCAATTTTCGAAAATCTTCTTAATTGTATTTTTTGTTTGACATTAATTGTCAATACATCGAAACAGAGACTGCATAGAAACGTTGATTCATTTAATTTTGAAATTACCGGATGACAGTTCCTTCTTCAGTAAATTGATCCAAATATGATCTATTCCTACCGAACAATTTGCCAAATTATTATCTTGATCCAATTCCTACCGAACAATTTTCCAAATTATTATCTTGATCCAGTAGACTCTTTAATCTTTCGTTTATAATGGTCTGGCTCCGTCATCAAAATTTTAGTGTTATTCCAATCCATCATGTGGTCTCCCGTATTAGAACAAATATTATCTGCGATGTGTGATCGATTAATTTCTCTATTTTTAATATTATTTTTATGTTCGCGTTGTCTTATTTCGAGAGGTCTAGACGTATGGGGTATGTTGTAAATATAATTTTTTGATTTTTGTTTTTCATTCAAAGGTTGAGTTTTTGATAATATAGATCTTAAATCTATAATGGTTGTTCCTGATCATTATTATGATTTTGGTCATTTTTTTCTCTAAATTCAATATTGTTTTTTCAATAAAATTTTTTGGGTATTGATTATCCCTAAGAAAATGTTTAATGAAGTCAATTTCATTATTTCTAATTTCGGGTGTAAATGAAATTAAATTAGCTTTATCATAAAATTTTTTAATGATACCTCTTTGGACACTTACTTGGTGATTGGAATAAAAATTCAAATATCAATAGTAATTTTTATTCCAAATTAAATTAGCTCAATCATAAAATGTTTTAAAATGTTGTTTTTAAATGTTTTTTAAGTGTCATTTGACACTTACTTGGTGATTGGAATAAAAATTCAAATATCAATAGTAATTTTTATTCCAATCACCAAGTAAGTGTCAAATGACACTTAAAAAACATTTAAAAACAACATTTTAAAACATTTTATGATTGAGCTAATTTAATTTCATCTACACCCGAAATTCGAAATTATGAAATTGACTTCATTAAACATTTTCTTAGGGATAATCAATACCCAAAAAATTTTATTGAAAAAACAATATTAAATTTAGAGAGAAAAATTACTAACCAAAATCACGTCCAGACCTCTAGAAATAAGAAAACGCGAAGCCTGATATTGTATATAACCGAACATTGGATTACAAGAGATGAAACAGAAATTCTCTCGATATTAGCATTAAGAGGGTATGACATAGCTGACAACTTTTGTAGGTCCATACAACAGCACGTCGGATCAAACAAGAATCAATCCCCTCTTAAAATCAAACAAACTAGATTTACTCGAAGATGGTAGAGAGGACATTGTAAAAGAGTTTTCAGGTATAGATATACCAGAAGAGAAACTCTTAGTTGTGAGTGTCTATAGGTCATCTTTCTCACAAAAAACTGAGGTAATGCTAGACAAAATCATTACAAAATTGGCGATTTCAACGTGAACGTGATAATTAGGAATAAAGAACGTCTCAACCTTCTGAAGTAATACCTACCAGCTCAACATGTATTGATAATTTCTTTTGTAATTTGAAATCACCAATAAAATGTCGAAAAACCTTCATTTGGGAGATCACTCTGGACAAATTATAGAGTTTCCACCTGAAAAGGAGCGTAATGTCAACACAAAAAAGAAGAGAACATTCAGATAATGGGGTATTTTCCTAAATTTCAAAATATATATCAACGAAATCCTCATATTCCAAATATATGGAAAAGTATTTTTTTTTTTTTAACAGTTGTATTTTGCCTGTTTTTAATTACGGAAATTCACATCGCGGAGGCATTCTCCAAAAACATTCTACGTCACTTTTACAATCCGGCATCGTTGGAACACTTATCAATGTTTCTCATCAAAGTTTCTGATCTCCATATATTATTGCGTCTATGGTTGTGTATTGCCATCAATGACTCTCATCAATGTTTTCTGATCTCCATAGACTTGATAATATATTATTGAGTCTATGGTTGTTTATTGTCAGTTAATATTCGATCTTCCTTGGGCTGTTATTGTTGATGAAAGAAGGCATTGCTGATATATTTTATAGGTTCCTAAAGTCATCAATATGAAAAAGTGCTTTGTTCCTTCTTGCGCCAACACGTGCTTGAATTCTAACAAAATATTCATCAGTGTACCAAAATCAGAGAGTGTGAGAAAGAGTTGGTGCGCAGCAGTAAACCGTGTGAATATCCCTTCATCAAGATCCACCATATACTGCTGTGAAGATCACTTCAAAGTGAGTTCTTACTTCTTCCATATCATTTATAGCTGAGATAATTTTGTTTGATGCTCATTAGCAGAGAACTAAGTTACCTATATAATTTTTCAGATGAATGAGGATTTTGAAAATTGGATGGAATACCGCATGATGAATGTGAAACTACGCATGAAAAAAAATTGTATGCCGCATCTCAACTCGATCGTACTCGAAAATGCTCATAATGTGTCTCAGCTATCTCCTGCTTCCAAGAAACGAAAAACAGATAAAATGAATCTATCTTATGAGGACAGGTTATGCAGAAATAGAAATTTCTTAATAGTCCTGTTTCATACGCAGTAGGAGAATTGCCGAAAAGAGAAATTGGAATACAAGTTTGTATGATATCTGAGAAACTTGGAACAAGAACAGAAACAAAATCTGTCTCTACTTCTCCAGTGAACAACAAAGATATCTTTCTCTTGGAAACACGAATTATGTCATCTTCCTCCTCAGAGGTGACATATCATGATGCAGATTTCGAGTTATCTGGAAGCTCAACATCCATTTCAGATTGTCCTGTGGAAAATGAAGAAATCAAAAATTTGGGATTGAATAGATTATTAATCAACATCCAAGCAAATTCAAGATTATATTTGGGTTTGCCATCAGATGTGTATTTTCTGATCAATTTGTTAGAGACTGAATCTGAAATTAATCACATACATTTATTCATCATTCTGAAAAAAATACGTTTAAATGACTCATATGTCCGTCTTGGATTAGATTTTGGATATTCTACTAGTTATGTATGCAAAATTTTCAACAGAAGTTTAACCAAATTGGCGAGTTATTTCAAAACCTTAATATTTTGGTCCGAAAAGGAAAAGATTGAGATGAATTTATATATACCGTTTAGGTATCGCTACAGAAAAGTTCAAACAATAATCGATTGTTTGGAAATTGAAATCCAACAACCAAGTAAAGCTCTTCATCAAGCACTCACATGGTCAGACTACAAAAAAGCGAACACTTTAAAATATCTTATATCTTCAACACCTGATGGTTTCGTGAATTTCATATCAGAAGGTTATGGGGGTAGAATTTCAGACCAAGAGATTGTAGAAGTAAGTGGCTTTTTGGATGTTTTACCGACGGATTGTGAAGTTATGGCAGACAGAGGTTTCAAAAATATTGCAAGCCTATTACAATCGAAGAATTGTAGTTTGGTCAGGCCTCCAAGTGTCGAAAAAGGTAGACAGAGCACAAAAAATGAAGTAAAAGAAAGCAAACGTATCGCCGGATTACGTATTCATATTGAAAGGGTAATTCGAAGGTTACGCGAGTTTGACATGCTTAAGGCACATTCGTGCATTGATAACAAGATGGTGTCCAAAACTGATCATATAATAACAATAGCTTGTGGTATTGTGAATTTGCAAGGTCCAATGATAAAATGATGTATCGCCCGAATCAAATATAGCCTTATACCTAGAAATTATCGATAAGATAATATGAGTCTGTGAAACTCCTCTTTGGTCCAGATAAATTTTGCTTGTATTTTTTAATGTTCATTCAATACCTAGTAATAAAGAATTGTATTTTTATTGTTTTATTTAATATTGAGTTCTTATTCACATTCTGTAAACAGGTGTTCTGATTATGACTCCGTGGGTATAATTCATTCATATGAAAAATTAATATACTTCTCCCAGTAATAAATGAAAAGGAATGACAATGTTTATTCGTAACTAGGTTCATAATAATTAATATAAGTATGATTTAGAAATCAATGTCCAATTAAGATAGGGAAAATATTTTCACTCTAGAAAATCATGGATTTTCTTATCACTTCATTAAGAAACTCAAGGTCTAAATCGATTTCATAAACATCCACTTTTTGGTTCTTTTCAAAATCAGGACTTGCTACGCAAAAAAGTCCTTTATTTTTTTCACAGAATAGCATCTGCAAATTAATTTGCGCATAGCATTTCTTCGTCAATTTTCCATTTTCATCTATATAATTTTTTATCGTAGTACCTTTAGAGGGGCACTTGACCTCCAACACATATTCTTCTGTGACACCATCTGGAGTTGCTCCTAATGCAGGATAGTATCTATTCAAAATGAGCCCAACTTTGGTGATACTAGCTAAATTTTTCATTTTACAAACTATTTTTATTACTGCATCTTCCATTGCTGCAGTTGTTGGAGCACTGAAAGCACCCATAACATTTTCGGTCAGAACTCCTAGTGGGGTGTTGCAAACTGATGCCTCATAAATTTTCGATGCGGTAATCCTCCCATATTTCATTTCATACCACATCGGATTATTTGACTGATCTCTAGTTAAAAAGGATATTTTTTGACACACTTCTGTAGTTAAAAATCCTTGACAATGCTCTAAAAATGTCTCTACATTTTGGGTTTTATTCTTGAATGATATCGCCAAGTGATGCATAGTCAATTTCTTAATATAGGGAATCTCAAAATAGTTCATTAATTGACAAGATTTTTTTTCGTCGCGACATTTGTCAACAATTTTCTCTAAAAAGTTTGTTGGCGGATTATGCTGTTGTGTTTCATAAATTGGTTTCAAATCAGATGCTTTGATGTGTTTCAAACTCGTGCCAACATTTGCAAGTTTTGGCTTTTTCCAATAACACTCCACAGATGTGGGACTCTTTTCGTCAGTTCGACGAAGCAACCAATATAAAAATGCAATAGCATGCTTGCATCCACCTAAAAATTTGAAAATCAGTTGACCTTTGCTCCAAAATGATACTTTAGGTGCTGAAACATACCTTGAGAGGCTACACAACTTTCACAGACACAATTTTTTATTTCATCAGTACTTTCGTCGATAGTAGCTTCAACAAAATATGGTTTGCTCCGTACTTTGTGCTCGGGAACTATACGGCCCTTAATTAAACAAATAGAGTTCTCCCTCTTCAACTGCACATAACCCACAGCATCATCACCATAGCCTGATCTAGCGGCTCTATAAATGAAACTTATAAGTGAAGGAATATGAATGCCACTACCAAAAGATTCGTGAACCGAGCTGAATGAGAATTATCAGTGGTGACATTAACTTACTTCATATTTTTCATTCCTTTCATCTCAACACTCAAATAATTAGTATTACGAGAAAAAAATTCGTGAATCATTACATAGTTTACCGGTGGTAAATTTTCACTACTTGCTTTTGAAAAATTCGACTCCATTTCCACAAGTTATAACGATCTGACAAGAACGTTTAAAACAATGTCAGAAACTGTCATCGGTTTCAGGAAGATATAATTCTGTATCTTGGAACATAAATACATAAATGCATTTATGTTTCAAGTTCTATATCCTCTTGATCAGTTCCGATGTTGTCGAATTCACAAAAATTACTAGACTCTAGTAAAGGCATTCTACGTCACAAGCTCTTACATATTTTTTTTCAAAGGCTGTATTTTTTTCCCTACTGAATTTTGAGTTGAACCTTTTATGTGGTGACTAACTAATGGAAAATGGTTTCCAAAAATAGTTTTCAATTCTTTTTTTGAGTTTTAGGAAAATACCCCATTCACCGATGCAACTATACAACAGATGAAAACGTAACTTAATTCCATAAACTGGGGAGATCTGCTGACAATAACCTACCGCCGAATCTTTTACACTGTTCTTTAAATTGTTTCTCGATTTGTTCAAAGAGAGAGGACAATATTATCGACCAATAAAAGTTCGGGTGTGTCAAATAGCCAAATCATAAAAGACCTCAAAAATGAGCTGGAGATTCTGGATATAAACTTCAAAGTCACTCATAGCATGGAAGAATTTTCTCTCTATAAAGAATTAAGAGAGAAATTGGGAAAGGCATTTGATACAGAAAAGAGAAACGAGAAAAAAATCATGCAGTCGAATGACAAAACCAAACAAGTGTGGTCCATAATCAAGAATGAAACAAGAAACACAACACAAATGAATAGAGTAGATATAAGTGCTGATACTCATACTTTCAACAATTATTTTTCTTCGATTGTACAAGTCATGAATGAGAACACAGCAGCCTGCTCATCACGCCAAAATAGTGCCATGAAGCTGTTGGAAGGTCATATACCACATTCGCAAGCAGTATTAAAATTCAATCCAACCACAGAATTCGAGATAGCAAACATAATTTCAAACCGAAAGAGCAAACACACACAAATTATTTATGGCATTTCAACAACTTTTGTTGAAAAAGTGAGTTAAGTTCTGATAGAACCACTAACTATCATCATTAATAAATGTTGAAAGAGGGAGTGTTTCCAGAACAGATGATAACAGCCAGGGTCATATCAGTTTTTAAGAAAGGGTGATACTAAAGACTCTCAAAACTACTGGCCAATTTCAACACTGCCATCGTTGTCAAAGATTTTTTAAGAGGTAATGAAATCTAGACTGATTGACTATTTCGAGGAAAATACCTTAACGGGTAATCACCAGCACGGTCACAGACGGAACAAATCTACCACAACACTCCTGTTAGAAATTGTCAGCCAAGTGTTAAGGACGAAAGATGAGGGTAAGGTGGCCGAAATAGTATCAAGGGATCTCTCCAAGGCTTTTGATAGTGTTCACCATGGAACATTGTTGAAGAAACTAGAACATTAACAGCGGGTTCCATAAAACTTCGATTGTCCGATCAACGATTTGACAGTCACTCGATTTCTGAAACAAAAACACTGAAACCTTTTCATTTTTGTATATATTGAGGAAGTAGCAATTGAGAATAATTGAATGGACATATAAACATCATGATTTGATGCGAGAATGATATTCTGAATGATCACAATTGAATTATCGAATGAAAACAAATTGACGTCAAATCGTCAATCAGTTCACATCAGGCAGCCGTCGCGTAAACATCAGCCGCTGATAAAATCCTATACCTACGCAAAAAAAGTGTTATTAGTAATCAGCCACCGACTCCGGGCATAAAAACCCGGATTGATCGAGCTATTACTAAGTAAAATTCGAAAATCGCTCCAGAAAAGGAAATATAATATCGACAATTTAAATATTTCCGCTAATTTATTGACCAGAATTCAATTGAAATCGAGAAATAAAGTGATTCCTTATCAGTCCAGATGGTGGATGGATCTGATAACCACAGATAGCGCGAGATAAAATAAAAATATGAATTTGACACCAGATGCCGTAAATACCCCGTCAACTGAAATAAATATGGATATACAGGAAGGTACACATTCATCTAGTTACTACAGAATGTCCTCAACAAGTGAGGAAGAATTCGTTGGATTCAGCGCTAGTGAAATAAATCAAACAAACAAAAATCAACAAAGTTGGCAAAGTATAGGACGTACAACGAAGAAAAGGAAAATTAATAATTCAAAAAATTATGAAATCCCAACACATAATAGATTCAGCAGTCTGAATGAAGATAAAGAAGAGAGTAATAAAGCAGATAAACCAATCACCAAGGTTCCTCGCCCTCCGCCCATTTTTGTTTACGGAGTTAATAATTACAATGAGATGATCTCCATCATGAGTGAAATCCTTCAAATGGATCAATTCACCACAAAAACCCTAGCTGACAATACTGTGAAAGTGAATTGTCTAACTGTTGAAGGTTATAGAAAACTTATTCACCACATGAGGAATAATAATATAATACACCACACGTATCAACCAAAGCAGGAAAGAGCATTCAGAGTTGTTATAAAAAATGTCCATCACACAACAAATGTAGAGGATATCAAGCTGGAACTCTCCAAAGAAGGACACACAGTAAGAAATATTCACAATGGAAAAAGTAGGATAACAAAAGAACCTCTGAATTTATTTTTCGTTGATCTTGAACCAGCCCTGAACAACAAAGAAATTTACAAGATACATGGCATACAGAACAGGTTAGTGACAATCGAACCACCAAAAAAAGTGAAAGGACTAATTCAGTGCATGAGATGTCAACAATATGGACATACTAAAACCTATTGCAATAGGCCATATGCATGTGTGAAGTGTGGTGGGGAGCACAATACGGCACATTGCAAAAAAAGCAACAATACCCCAGCAAAATGTGTATTATGTAATGGTCCGCATCCAGCGAACTATAGAGGGTGTCAATTTTATCATGACCTAGTCAAGAAACCTGACAACGATAATAATAGGTTGAACATACAAAAAACATCATTCAACAACAAACATATGGATAATCAATTACCAACTCAACAGCCGCAGAAAATGAATTACGCTGAAGCTCTACGCAAAAATAACAAAACTACAACACAAAATGAAGAAAACAGTTCAACAATACTAAGTACCTTTTTAACAGAATTTAAAGGCATGTTTCAGCAATTAATGCAACAAAATAGCATGATCTTGAGCATGCTCTCAACGCTGATCAAAAAAATTCATTAAACTAATTAGAATAGAACAATGGAATGCCAACGGACTCTTGCAACACAAGAATGAAGTTGAAACTTTTTTACAACACAACTTTATCGACATCCTCCTCATAAGTCTGTCACATTTCACTGATAGGTCATACTTCAACATACCAAATTACATCACCTACTCTACCAACCACCCAGACAACACAGCACACGGCGGAACAGCAATTCTAATTAAAAACACAATAAGCCACTATGTAATGCCAGAATACAAAGTTGATCACCTACAAGCTACTTCGGTCAAAGTAAGAATGTTCTCCTATGAATTGACAATATCAGCTGTCTATTGTCCCCCTAAACACAATCTGAAAATTAACCACTATAGAGATTTCTTTACCACATTAGGCACAAAATTCTTTGTCGGAGGAGATTTTAACAGTAAGAATACTCTCTGGGGCTCACGATTAACCACCACCAAGGGACGAGAGCTGGCCAAATTGTTGCATGAAAAAAACTACTCCTTCTTGTCTACTGGAAGTCCTACATACTGGCCCAGTGATCCGAATAAAACCCCTGATCTACTAGATTTTTTTATAACAAATGGAATAGCTTCATCATATATGGATGTATGTTCAAGCTATGACCTATCATCAGATCATACTCCAGTAATAGCGTCACTGAGCACCTTGATAATCAATAAAAAGTCTCCACCAAAACTACATAATCGAAAAACCAACTGGGTTGAATACCGCAAATTAATTCATGAGCGGGTCTCTCTTTCCTTGAGACTGAAGGAAAAAAAAGAAATCGAAGAAGCACTTGATTCATTTACAACTATTCTTAAGGATGCAGCCATCCAAAGTACTCCAAGAAGTTGCAATGACAACAAACCAGAACCAATACCATTAGAAATTAAAAAGCTCATTGCTGAAAAACGCAAAATAAGATCTAGATGGCAAAACACACATGCTCCTGCAGACAAAACAGCATTCAATAATATAAGCAATAAACTTAAAAATAGGCTAAGAGAATTGAAGGAAGAATCATTCAATATATATATCACCGGATTGAACCGATACGACAACTCAATATGGAGACCTATAAAATCCAAGGTAAAGCCAACAGAACAAAATGCCCCAGTGAAAAACTCAACTGAAACCAATGATAGATGGGCTAGAAGCGAAAAAGAAAAGGCGAAATTGTTTGCACATTACCTGACAGAGGTATTCAAACCAAATGACCAGGTCATTGATGAAATTGTTGAGGAAAATATTTCTAACATCCCTACAGAAACTCAAAATATAAAGTTCTTAACACCTAAAGAAGTATACAAAGAAATCACTCATCTGAACCTTAAAAAGGCACCAGGTATTGATGGAATAACTGCAAAGATGATCAAAGAACTGCCTAGAAAAGGGATTGTCATGGTAACCTACATCTTTAATGCTATATTGAGACTCGGGCACTGGCCCAGATCACTGAAAACAGCAGAAGTACTCATGATACTGAAACCGGGCAAGAATCCACACGAAGTGACATCACATCGACCCATAAGCCTTCTGCCAATAATCTCGAAAATATTGGAAAGATTATTACTTCAGAGAATAAACGCCGAAATTCCCATAGATCATTGGATTCCTTCACATCAATTCGGATTCAGACAAGGTCACTCAACTGTCCAACAAACGCATCGAATAACGCAAACCATAAACCAAGCGTTTGAAAAGAAGCTATACTGTACTTCAGTCTTTCTGGATGTGAGTCAAGCGTTCGATAAAGTATGGCATTCAGGACTCCTATTCAAGATAAGAAATATTCTTCCTCTAAAATTCTTCAATATACTGAATTCATACCTTACAAACAGACAGTTTAGAACTAGAGTAGGGCATGAAGTATCAGATTATTGTCCCATTCAAGCTGGAGTCCCACAAGGAAGCGTGCTGGGCCCGTTCCTTTACCTACTTTATACCTCGGATCTACCAATAACAGCTCACACTACAACAGGAACATTTGCTGATGACACAACAATAATGGCAGCACATGAAGACCCAGCAACAGCGTCTAAACTAGTACAAGAACACCTAGACAAATTACAAATCTGGATGAAAAAGTGGAAAATAAAAATAAATGAAACCAAATCACAACAAGTAGACTTTACACTGAGAAAGCAACATTGTCCTCCAATCAAATTGAACAACATAATAATTCCACAAGCTACATCAGTAAAATACCTAGGCTTTCATCTAGACACTAGACTAACCTGGAGGGAACATATTAACAAAAAAAGAAAACAAATTGATCTGAAAGTCAGGGAAATTAATTGGCTCATCGGAAGAAAATCCAAGTTACCACTAACAAACAAAATATTGTTGTATAAAACTATCATCACCCCAATATGGACATACGGGATAGAAATCTGGGGATGCGCAAGCAAATCCAGCATAGCTCTGATCCAAAGAACGCAATCGAAAATACTTCGCATGATGGCCAACGCCCCATGGTATGTGTCCAACCAGACTTTACATGAAGACCTAAATATACCATACGTTGAAGAAGTCATCAAGCATAGAAGCAAACATCACCACGCAAGAATGGAAAACCACTCAAATATTTTACTCCAACCCTTACTGGCAAACACCTTATCAAGAAGATTGAAGAGACATTGGCCAGCTGATCTAATGGAATAATGAGATTCTCTCACTGGAGATAATCTCCCCGCTCTATTCAAGTCACTTGACTAATTGTTAACACATTAACTTATAGAATATTATTCTGATTGTTAATAATTATTGAGATTAATAAAAAAAAAAAATCGTCAATCAAGTGTTGTTTCCCCGATCAAGCTTCATGAAACCGGGGGTATGACTTAAAAGTCTGCGCTTAACACCTCATGCGTTCATAACTTGAGAATAGACATCAGCAGGTAGAATGGAACAGTTTACTGTCACAAAAGAAGATAATTCGATGGGGTGTACCACAGAGCTCTATATTAAGGCCTGTACTCTTCATAATTTTTTTGAATGATATGCACATGGAATCTCCGCCGGAACATAGAAAGAGAGGAAGACCGAAGAAAACATGGATTCAGGGGGTAAGAAAATCAATGAGTGAGAGGGGACTGGATGATGAAGCCTGCAACGATAGAAGGCACTGGCAAATGGGTATCGGACAACGTCGTAGGACGTTTTAACCCGACTATATATGCACATGGAATCTTTCGCGGACGATACATCCTTTTTCTTGAAGGCTTTAGATTTGGAGACACTCGGGTTTGTGGAGAAAGCTGTAATGGCAGAATCAGATGAGTGGTTCTATAATAATTACCTCCATGTAAATGCGGAGAAAACCCAGAGAATATTGTTTGGCAAGAATGACATGAACAGTTTGAAGTTTTTAGGAGTACATATCTTAGAATATAGAATAACAGGAAGGAGCATATTGCTCATTTCAATTTGACCGGAATGGAGGAGAAATATGGCCGACATATATTTCCGTTTCAACAGTGACGTAGGACAATGAAGTTTCCAAAAAACTAACTTCAATAGTCAGTTGATTCTGATTAATCAAAAAAATTAGGAAAGCACTGACGTAAAGTCAGAAGCTCTTTCAAGCTCGTTCAAATTGATAATCAAAGCGGAAATTCACCCCGCCTAACACTGCTTGGCTAGATACTTAATGGTATTAAGGTCTATGACTTAAAATCACCTACGCCCATGGAGTGTTATTGTCATGAGATAACCTTGTTATATGTCATGAAATTCAGAAACTCATAATTAATACCTGATATTCAGCTTAAAAAAATCACCCACCTATGAATTATTCACGCTGCAATATCCAAAATCCTTATTTCCAGTAAATTTCAAGAATCCAAATTACCAAAATTAAGTTAAAACATCACTTTGTTCATTTGGCCACAGATAACAGAATCATTTGACTTCCAAGTCTGCCACTTTTAAAATTAAAATTTGGAAGACCAATATGGCCGTTTCCGTCGCACAATTCCCGTCACATTTATTCGAAAAAGCTCCTTCCTGATATTCTATGTTCTAAGGTACATGTTGATAGCAAGTTGACATGGGAAATCCTCCTAGAAGAAATGAAAAAAAAAAGCTGAACATGGCTATTTACAGCATAAGTATGATAAATAGAGTATGTACAAGAGATGCAGCTCTTGCGACCTAACATACTTACTTTTTTTTTGGTGTAGCAGGGGGAAAATCTGAAAGTCAGACGAACTACCCTCTCCTGAGGGGGAACAAGTGTGGGAATTCTCACTCTCCTGAGATCGAGACCCACTAAAAACCCTTAACTGCTTCTTGAATATTGGTTCCGGGCATTTGTCTATAAACCGTTTATATCTCAGTCGGTTTTCGTCTCGCACATTATCGTGCTGGGATTTATGTGTTTATCCTCTATTGGATAACACTTCATTAGATTTTTCAATAATAAGATTCTCTTCTTATTTTAATATCTTTTTAATTGATCTCTTGGTCTCCTTCGGTGCACTCGCATTCTTCTTTTGTCTTCCACTAGTCTCCTGAGTTCTTGATTCGGATAGTTTTTCGCTGTTTCGAATAATTTCTCTGCTTTTCTGTTCATGAATTCCATTGTGGTTTCCCATTTTACATATATATATATATATAGGGTGTTTACCGCTGACGATGTCTTCCCTCTCTCAACCGGTTTCTCCACTCATCTCTATCATTCCAATCTCCATCCTCTAGACGTCTCCACGTCATTGCGCTATCCACTTCATCCCTGAATGATCTTCGCGGTCTTCCCCGTCTTCGTCTCCCAATAGGGCTCCATTCCGTTATTCGGGATATCCATCTATCCGGTGGAGCTCGTCTCACGTGCCCATACCATTCCAGCCGTTTTTCCTCAATAAAGGTAATGATGTCGTCCTCCACTGACATCCTTTTTCTGATCTCTTGGTTCGGTATTCGGTCTAGTCTGGTCTTC
Source organism: Coccinella septempunctata (assembly GCF_907165205.1). Lineage (NCBI taxonomy): Eukaryota > Metazoa > Arthropoda > Insecta > Coleoptera > Coccinellidae > Coccinella > Coccinella septempunctata. Next base: position 27,880,172 of record NC_058195.1, read on the forward strand.
TTTGCACTCCTCCTCCAGAATTCCATTTCTGTTACTAGAATTTTTCCCTGTTCTCTCTTGTTCATCAGCCAGTTTTCTGACCTATATGTCATAATACCTATGCGTGCTCAACCATCTTTTATAAGTCTCCTTTTTTTTGCTTTATACAGTTTCTCGTTTCTTCGGTCATCTCGTTCCACGTCTCGCGTCTTCCATCCTCTTTTCTGCCCAGATTTTCCAGTGCTGCTTTCCTTATGCAACACTTGATGTGTGCGTACGTGTCCTCCAAATTGTCGTACCTAAATTCGATCAATCTATTGTCAAGACTTTCTTGGTATAATTCTTTGATTGTTGTGTCTTGGAGAAGGTGTACTCTGAAACCCGGTTCAATTGTTCGTTCTGGTTTTTCATCGTTGTTATCTGTTCTCGTAAGTTGTCCTTTCCATGGTAAGTTTATATTTGCCACAAGTATGTGATGGTCGCTGCCGCATTCAATACCTCGTTTCACTCTTACGTCTTGAACTTTGAGGGTTGTATCAAGTTTGACCACGAAATAATCGATGACGAATCTCAGCTTTCTTTTTGGTTGTGTGCAGGTGTACATATGGATTTCCTTATGTTTGAAGAATCCATCAGTAATTCGAAGGTCGTTTAGCTCGCATAGCTCTATCATTCTCTCTCCGTTGTCGTTAACAGTCGTCTCTCCGAAACCTCCGACAGTCCTATCATTATTTCTCCTACCTACTCTACCGTTGAAGTCTCCGGCAATTATTAATTCCTGGCAGTTTTTCACCTTTTCAATCTCCTGTTGAAGGGTTTCAAAGAAGTACTGTTTCTCACTGTTTGAGCTATCCTTGTTTGGTCCATACACTCCCAGTAGCATGATTTGTCTGCCAAAAACATCCAGTCTCATTCTACACACTCTTTCATTAATAGGCTCCCAGTCACGAATAGAATGCATCCATTTCTTCTTGACCAATATACCGACTCCTACTTTAGCCCTTTTTTCCTTTTCGATGCCGCTTCAACAATGTAAGATCCCATCAATCATTTCAGAACCATTTCCCTTCTTCTTTGTTTCGCTCATGGCAAGTATGTCGATACTTGAGTTTTGGAACTCCTGTATGACTTTGTCAGCCTTTGTTCTCCATCCCTGCACATTCCATATTCCAACATCCATCCTCCTTCTATCCTTTTTCCCTTTTCTGTGTTTCCGGTTGAGAATTAAGTTTGGGTCCTGGCTCCCATTCGCAGAACTGCCCCCCCCCCCCCCGTATCCGATGGGGCTCCCTCTATTAGAGGTGTGGATTTCCACCCGGGTAATTTTCAAATTTTTTTTCATTCTGCACCTAGTTTCCATATACCCTTGGTTTTTTATATGTAACATGATTCTAAGGCCTGTTGCCCTGTACCCCTGGCAAGGGGGGATACTATCAGCCGTCCAATATGGAGCAGACGCTGTTTGCAGCCGCCCAATGTGAGACAGACACTGCGGCGCTAGTTTTGGTCCGCCCCGAGTATTTGATTTCCTCGGTACCACCCATATCTGGGAAGCATTCCCCTATCCGCCACCTGAGGAGGCGCCTAGTAGGGGACTAGCAACCCCCCTGGGTTTCCCATTTTAGCCCCCTATAAATCTGTCTATTCCTGACAAACCAAGGTGCATCTATTGCACATCGTAGCAGCTTGTGGCCTAAATTCTTTTGATATGGCTCTTTGCCGCGAAACCCCAGGCAACAGATCCATAAGTAAGTTGAGGCCTAGCAACGGCTTTGATTATCTTCAATTTTGTCTCTTTCTTCCTATCAGCGGGTAGAGTATATTCATCGCTGCTTTCATTTTGTCGATTGCTTGTTTGATATGACTTTTCCAAGTAAGTCCTTTGTCAAGCGTAATTCCTAAATATTTGGCTTCATTTTTCCAGTCGATTTCTTCGCCGTCAATTTCTAGATTCGTTGTGGGTCACAGTCTTCTCTTCTGTAGTAATATTGCTTGGCTCTTTTGTCCATTGAGCTTGATTTTCCACTTTATGCACCAGTCATTTGTTTCGTCAATCATTTCTTGTAGAACTCGTTCTATTACTTCTGGGTTGCGGTGTCGAATTGCTATGCCTGTGTCGTCAGCATGTAACGTTAGCATGCCATACTTACTTCCACTCCATCATATCATATGGTTCATTTGTTGGGAGCATCATCATTTGTATCCTACATTTTGATCTTGCGAAAGAAGGCCATCAGAATAATATTCCATCTAAAAAAGAAAGAAAGTTGCAGGGAAGCATTTCAAATCCTCAGGATACTTACTTTTCCATCCATGTTTATTCTGGAATCTGTAAACAATGTTCACAAGAATAAATCATTATTTCCAACAAACAACAAATACCACGAATACAATACACGGCACAAAAGCAAATTGTCTATACCTTACCATAAAAGAAAAGAGAACCCAACAAAGTGTGGATATTAATGGTTCGAAAACATCCATTTTTAAGAAGAAAGTTAAAGATTTTTTGAAAAAGAAACTATCTTTTCAATTGAGGAATTTCTATATAGTTGAAATGTTTATTTTATTTTATTTTTTTTTTGAGGTGACATGTCAATTTTTTCATGTCAAATATACTTATTATCATTATTATAGATCTCTGCGGCTTTCAGACTCCTCTCCAAAGGAACATTCACTTCTCCCAGATTTCTCAAATATCAAAAGGATTAAGCTCTGATGGTGGTCGGGTCCGAGCTGCTCCTTGGTCTTCTGATGTCGATCGCGTCCTTCCTCCTTCCCTTGTCCCTGAGGGTGTTCTCTTACTTGTTCAGCTTTTCCCAGGAACTTGCCGTCCCCAGCAGTACCGCTTTCTGCATGACTCTATAGATGGTTTCGTCCAATTAAAATTTCTTCAGATTCTCTGTCAGTTTCTTTGGTATCAGGCCTATTGATGAAATGACAGTAGGAATGATCTCTATACCCTTAAACTTCCATTGGCTCCTGGTTTGATCTTCGAGGTCTCTGTATTTAGAAATTTTTTCGATGTGCCTATCAAGTAGGTTGTTGTTATTTGGAATCGTCATGTCGATAAACAGTGCTCTATTCTCATCTTTATTCTGTAATATGAGGTCAGGTCTATTCTGCGTAATTTTTCAGTCTGTGAGAATCGTACGATCCCAGTAGAGCTCATGGCAATAGCATCATGTCTACTCTTGTATTCCGTGCCTGCGAACTTCCAGCATCCCCTGGTGATGTGTTGGATGGTTTCATGTGTCGCACAGCGATAGCGACAGCTATAGTCCGCCACTGAGGTATCTTAGCTATATATTTCAAGTAGTTCCTTGTTGGATTCACTTGATCTTGAATGGCAATGATGAATTCCTCTGTCTCAGGAAACACCTTTGCAGAAGTCAACCAGTAATTTGACGCATATATGTGGACCTAATCATGATCCACCTGGTTCTGGTGTCTCACATGTAAAGGTTAGCCAATCAGTTTCTGCATTTTGCATTCTGCAGAGTGTTCAACGATTTCTATGTGATTCTGTTGCACCTTTAATGGAGTAGAATTATCGGCCTGACAAATTGCTTGATGGAGTCTTGATGAAGCAGCCTTGTTCAGGAAATATTCTAGAAGTCCTTCAATTTCCTGGGATATACGGATGGACAAATCGATAATTCCTGGACAAGATATCATGGTAGCTCTCTTCGTTCTATTGAGCTTTGAGAGTGATGTTTTTGATGTTTCGTCAGAATTGTTCTTATTTCTTTCTATAGAGCTGTTAAATCGGTGGTGGTCAAAGTGATGATACCGAATAAGAAGTTCAGTGCTGAACAAGCGTAGGTATTAATCGCTTTGATCAGATTCTTTCTGTTTAGACCAGTATTCCTAATCCTTCTTAGTCTTCTAGTGAATTCCTCAGATAATTATTTCTTCATCTGGCTCTGATTAATCTGTCTGATTTTGTTTCCCTCTTTCAATGCTTCGATTTATGTACCTTTTTTGAGTTTGAAGGTACCGTCTTCTATTTTGCCTTTCGTTATATTGAAAAGACGATATTTTTTCAATCTAAACTCCATTTTAATTCCTTCAGATAATTCTGCTACCATTTTCAGCATCCGTTTCGTTTGGGTTTTAGTAGCTGCAAAAAGTTTTAAATCATCCATATAGAGGAGATGATTCAGCTTCATCATATTTCTACGTCCTCACTTGATGGCAAATCGGTAGTCCGTAGAATTCAATCTATGAGACAAGGGATTCAGGGCCATGCAGAACCACAGGGGGCTCCTTGAAAAATTCTGCGTTTTACTGAAATAGGACCTGTTGTGATGGGGCCATTTTCTACTTTCATCTGTAGACTGGTGCGCCAGGATAACATGACGTTTTCCAGGTACATAAAAATATTGGGATTTTGGATCTATTTTGTAAATCCTCAAGATCATCAAGAGCCATTTGTGGAGTATGGAATCAAATGCTTTTTTGTAGTCTACATAAGCAGCATAAAGATTCCTTCGTTTAGAGAATGCTTCATTCGCAGATAACTATTATTAGTTTATTAGCTCTTCTTTGCATCCTCGGCTATCTTTTGCGCATACTGCCTGTTGTGTTGCGATGTTATTATTTCTTTTCACAATGGTCATAACTGCGGTTTGAAATGCACGATGTGATTAACTTACACAGCGTTGGAATGCATGTAGGTAATTGGTCGATATTTTGATGGATCTTCTGTATTACTTTGGCCTTTAGGTAACATCAGGTATGTTGTGCTGTGTGTTAAGAATATTGGCTTATTTTCAGGATATTTAACGACCTCGGTGTTAAATATCCTGTATAGTTGGGAAGTTCTTTGATAGCTAATTTAACTTCTTCAATTTAGACTATGTCATATTGCATCGGTTCGTGATTCAGAGCTCCAGGTTCCTCATCTTCAATCTATCAAGTATCACCATTGACCTGGGGTTTGGTCGATAGTTGCTCTGTCCAGAATTGTTGAATGGCTTTCCTTGGTGGTAACTTTTCATTTTGTCCAGCAGTTGATGAGATTGCCGGTAGAAATTTTCTTCCGACTTTTCAAATAAATTGTCCCTTTTCCGGCTATACGAGTAATTGCTTCTATATCTCCTCAGACGTTCCGCATTCAAAGTAAGTTTCTGCTAATGTGTCGAGGCAGTTGTGAGCTGTAGTATTCTTCAGTGCTCGTTCTGTGTATGTCCTGTTCCTTGTCATGATTTCTTCGGCCATTTGCGCTATTTTCGTTCCTCGATTCCCTTTCAAGTACTCCGTCAAAAGTCCAATGTCTCTTATCAGAGTTTCTGTTTCATTTTATAGACATATCTGCCATGGTGGCATATGTATTTTATGTAATCTTGGAACATGATTGTTCGGCTATATTTGCTGAAGGTTGTATTCCGATCCACCCGCACTACCTCTCGAAGCAGAAGATGTTTATGCATTCCCCATGTACTTGCAACAGTTCTCGCCGTTTCCGTCAGTACCGCTTTCTGCATAACTTTGTAAATATCGTCCAACTGAAGTTTCCTCAAGTTCTCCGGTAGTTTTGTCGGTATCAGGCCTGGAGATGAAATGGCAATAGGGATGGTCTTGATAACTTTCAGCTTCCACGGTCTCCTGGTTGGTTCCTCGAGAACTCTGTATTTTGAAATTTTTTCATTGTGCCTATCTGGAAGATTGTTATTATTTGCAATCGCCACATCGATGAATAGTTCTCTATCCTCATCCTTATTGAGCAATATGAGGTCTGGTCTATTGTGAGTTATTTTCCGGTTTGTGAGAATCTTGCGATCCCAGTAGGTATAGCTTGTGATGTTCATTTTACAATAGAGCATCCGGATGGTAATTGCAATAAGGAACCTTTTTCGAACTTAGAAGTTGGTGTTTCAATGCCAGTGTGGAAGAATCTTGGCAACAGTATAATGTCTACTTTTGTACTCCGTGTCTGCGAACTTCTGACATCCCCCGGTGATGTGCTGGATAGTTTTCATGTGTCGCACAGCTATAACTACAGCTATCGTCCTTCACTGAGACATCCTTGGCGATATATTTCATGTAGTTAATCACATTAAGCAACACGAATAGAAGTAGATTTGAATTAAAACATTCCAAACCTCCTTGATCAAAATGGCCTACTGATATCTTACAAAATTTCATATTTTTCTGTGAATGGTCCTCAAATTAATATTTTAACCAGTTTTAGGGTCTTAGAAACACATTTGAGACATAGACGGCGCTCACATCACTTTAGTCACTTCGTTTTCCATCTTTCTACTCTATAATTTTTGATTACAAGTTTTATGTGAACTAGTGGCAATGAAATTGATTTGATTGGATATGAACGAGTGAAGAGACGGAGAAGTAATATCTTTCATATATCTGGTAGTGCCACACTACAAGAAACAGCTCTGAACATAGTCGAAAATACGGGGACTGAAAATCGTAGCAGATTCGCATTAACTCCCATTTTTCATTGAACATAATTTTGCAATCAACAGCTAATGCGAATCTCTCTGATTTACCTTTGGAAATTTTTCGCAGATGTTTATCTGGGTTACTGCAGTAAAATTTGAAATGTATGCTACAGAATTTTCCGATATATATATTTATTTTTTCAAATTAATACCTGTACCATAAAAACTGACTACGCTGAAGTTTGTTTTTCAGGAGGGCTATCTGTGTTCAATTAATCTGTGGTAGTAGGCAATCTTTTTTCTCATAATAGGTGCCTACGACTAGTTGTTTTTCCCGCAATGATAACACTACTGGTAACAACTACTGGTAACAATGGCTGCAAGTAAAAGCTTGTCAATGTTTTGTGTTATTATGTTGAGTTCTTTTGATTGCTTTTTGTATTGCATACATTTTCTTTGAGGTTATTTTATTTATTTCATTGCAACCCATTGAGATTATTTTTTCTTGCAGGCACAGTTCGTACGAGATAATGGATTCGGAGGAGTCATGGTTTTCTCTTTAAATTCAGATGACTACGATGGAACATGCGAAACCAATAATAAATTTCCTAATACGAAAATGATTCATAGAATTTTTGTTGAATAAAATTTAATTCCCCTCTTGATTAATTTATCTCTGTAATCATTTTGACGCTCGAACTATTCGATTAATAATTTTTCACACGATCAACATAGGCCAATTTCAATATGTTTAGGTAATATTGGTCAAACAAATGCATCTTTATATAAGCCTAGATCCCTAGGTGGACCTTCTAGTAAGCTCGCTGGGATAAATTGCAGAAAAAGTTGATACTGATATAAGATGGTTTCGCCCTTCTCACAAGTAGTACTTTAGATTTGTCGGTGTTGTTAAAGCTGCTGCTAAAACATTTATTCCAAGGGGCTTTCGATAAAATTATATCCCTGGTTGGTCAATGGAAACAGAAGCTTTGTATGAGGAATATCAATGATCCCCAACTGGACAAAAATCAGATGTATTATACAGCATCTCCAAAAACTAGTGAATCAAACGTCACACAACGATAGAGTAGACCAAATACTATCGAAGGTCGCCAAAATCAGTTCAGCGAACATGTACCATTTCCAAAATGATTAGAATTTTATTCATTTTATAGGCACAGCAATACATAAGGGTTGAAATTGTATTAATTTCTTAGAACAACCTTGTTTCGACCCTTATTAACCATATCGATTTCTCTACCCTACTCTCTTGTATCCTAGACAGATAATACATTTAAGAAATATTGTTTATGTCATTTACCAATTTTGAATCTCATTTATATATTATAATAAAAATTTTTTGGATAAAATTTTTTTTTTTATATTTAAATTAACTGAGGTTTTCGATTAATAACTTAGAACAATAATTCAGATTAGGGGTAATAATACAATAATCTAGGATTGAAATGGGCTAAATACACTATCCTTAATCACAAAGTGGTCCTGTGATTGAAAAAAATAGTTCGAAAATGAGCCATTTTTGGTATTTTCATAAATTTCTAATTATTCTGGAAACCGTATATTTTCTCTGAACTAATATTGTTGACATTGGATAGTATTCGGTCTACTCTATCTGCGGTGATGTTTGATTCACTAGTTTTGGGACAGCCTGTATACGCATCGTACTCACCGGACGCATCGGCTAGTCGGAAACGCCGACAGCATTATTCGTGCGAGCAACTTTCTCTATATATTGATGTGTGTTGTGAGAAGAATTTCATTTCATACGTTGCATCTCAAAAACTGGCAGTTTCCGCTAGATCACTCGCTTTGAAAATCCGAAATACAGCACGATGCAGAACTGTGGAGGCTTACTTTTTTACTCCATTCATTAAATACTCTCGTGATCTGATATAATCCCAGCGAATATGATTCGTGCGGCCCATCAAAGGTGAAATATATGGGGAAATGGTATAAATGGTCCTTAAATGTACTAAATGTATAACTAAATTGGGCCGGCGTGTCCCGGCGGCCGGCAGCCAGCCTCCTCTTGTGAGTCTTCAGTTTGCCGTTTATCACGTTGCAAGCCTTCGGAAGACCACTGCTGGCACGATAACTGAATGCCTAAATGGCCAAACTAGGGGCTTATTGAAGTGATATTCAGTAGTCCGCTTCTTAATTTATACTGATTCTCCAAACATATTTTCAAGGCCCGTTGCCGTTGAATTGAATCGCCTGGTTCTAAACCACAAGATATATTTCTTTCTATGGAATATAAAGATGAAATATAAAGCGAATTCGCACAGAGTGCTTCCACAGGAAATTTACAACAAGAAAGTTCCTCTCGAGTATTGTCCAATTATTTCACAATTTGTTTCACTCAAACCGAGGCATATCTTGAATAGTATAATCATAATCGAAATCTTTTCTATGGTTTACGATGAATTTTGAATAAGATGAAAATATTAGAATCTTGAATAACTTTACGACGAAAGAGTATTGGTCCATACTATGTAGAAACTTTAGTTGCAAAATGCTTGTAAAATCACTCTGTGAAATTTGGTCAGAGAATATTAAAATTAAACTTTATGGTAAATTGATGGAGAGGGCCTAGCTAGGCCTGCATTCCCATAGAAAACGGCGGTACATTCTTAGTTGCTACAATATTGGGCCTTCAAATACAGAGACACAAAGAGAAGTCAACTTTCAACCGATTCCGTAAAAATGTAGGGCGATTGCTGGAATACCGATGCAGTCTTCAAGCCTTCGTTCACGTCTTTAGGCTGGCATCCAACCGGCTATTTATGTTTGCTGGGATAGATAGATAGATAGATAGATAGATAATCTTCTTTATTTCAAATTTTACATAAACTACATAAGAAATGAAATGACGTCAACAAAAAACCAATTTAAATTCCCCCATTTAAGTAATCCCCTAAGCTATAAGGTTCTAGCGTAATCAACATCCCTTTTACATCCTTTTTAAATCTAGAAAGACTTTTACAGGATTTGATATGGTTAGGTAATTTATTGAAAACTTTGATACACATGTAATATGGACCTTTTTCACTCAAAGTTAACCTATGGTGGGATAATTAAGAATAAGCTGATGAAAACCACCAAAACGTCAAAACCAGACATGATCAACAAGTAGTCGAAACAAAAGACGAATAGCAAGTCAAGAATCATCAAGCTCACACAATTAATACTAACCACCATTTTCAAATTACATTAAGGCCTGTATCCACAGTGCGAGGCTGCTCGCTGCGAATGCCTCGTGTCGCATGCTCGGCTTGACCTCGGACTGTGGATACAGGGGTTGCTCGCTATGAGCCGTTCGCGGCGCACAATTATTCGAGGCGAGCCGTGTGCTTGTCGGTAAGAGTACGTTCATACCGAAGATGCATGGATGGTGGAGATCGCGGTCGTGCTTTACATCGACGTCTGGCAATACATGTCGAAGATGCTTTCCTTTCAGTCAAAGCTCACAAACGAACTGAAGAATAAATACGTTACCCTGGTGAATGTCATGTGATTTGAAGAGCGCCAATAAGCGTGCAAGGTACCTCGCGGCAACAGCTCGTTCTGCGATCGACATCGCTGTAAACCGCGTACCCTAAGGGCGACCAGCCACCGAATGCGAAATTGTGCGGAGCTGAGCGTTTTCAATGCTAATATAATTGACAAGCTACGAATCGAGTGACGTAGCTTGTCATTAAGCATTGAAAACGCTCAGCTTCGCACAACTTCGCATTCGGTGGCCGGTCACCCTAAAAGAGTAGTGCTCAAAGGTGCCTCGCCGCGAGCTGTACGTCAAGTGGATACCTGTGCTGTCTGCCTCACACCGTACACGACAATTCTACAAACCAAGAAACCTCCACAACGAAACACATTCGCGAATTCTAACGTGTGTTGTGCTGTCGTGTTATCGTACTTCACAATTCTCAGCGAATTTTTGTGCACAGAGTGAATCTGTGGAAAATAATGTGATTCCTCCTGGAAGATGTAGAGCTTATTATCTTCTGATGACAGGAAACCCTATATCCTTTGAGAATGAATATAATTTGGAAACATTTTAAACATTGTCTACCCCGCTTATCTGTTCTCAGATAACGATAACCAACTCCAACTCCAAATACTCGAGGCGGTCTTAAGGTAAGCGCACATACAACGGCATCGGAAGGACGGTACGGATCGGAATAAATTACTTCCAATGGAACTGAATGAAGCAACGCGCATATGTGCGGACGGCAGAATTCATGAGTATACGAATTCACGGCAGAAGCATGAGTTTTCAGGAGAACTTAACACTGCGCGTACAAAATTATAATGAATTGTACAATTTAAGTGACAGCAATTATTGCAACCATCAAAGAAAAGAGGAAATATGGCGGGAAATAGAAAACCAAGTTGGAGAAAAAAGTAAGTATGTTATTCATTTATTCTGTTGAAAATATTATTGAATGAACCATTATATTGCTTCATTACATTTTTCAAATTAAATTGCGTCTTCCACGTCGTACTTCTTGTAACTGCCAATCAACAGCACCTTCGGGAGAATTAAAATAATTTTTAAAAAGCTCTCTGACCTGTATTGCTTGTTGGACGCTGTTACCCCCAATACCAAGAAGAGGACGAAATATTTCTGATGAAGCTCTTACATCGCATTGGTCGTCTTCGGTCCAATAGCAATTATCTTCTCTTAAATAATTGTGTAATTCACATGTTGCTCTAACGACAACATTAATATGTTCGGGTGCCATAATTAACGTTCGCCCATAGATCCTAAATTTTTTAGTCAATAGCCCGAACGCATTTTCACTTACTCGACGAGCCCTGCTATGTCTGTAATTATATATTCGTTTTTCTTCGTCATTTGCAGTTTGATAGCCAGGATATGGTCTCATGAGATTTGTAGAAAGAGGAAACGCTTCGTCACCTACTATCACGTGAGGTAAAATTATATGGGTTCCTGGTAGAGCTTTATCAGAAGGTATTTCTAATCTTTTGCTTCGCAATAATTGTCCGAGTGTCGATGAAGTAAATATGGCACCATCTGAATTTTTTCCATAAGAGCCAATATCAATAATGATGAATTTATAGTCAGCTGATACTAAGGCTAGCAATTCAACGCTAAACGTTTTTTGTAGGAAAAGTACAAAGAACCGGTATTTGGTGGAGCTTGGATAACTACGTGTTTTCCGTCAATTGCTCCAATCACATTTGGAAACTTCCAGCGTTGCAAAAATTATTTTTCTATATCTTTCCACATTTGTTCAGATGGTTGCGGCATTTCCTTGGGCTGTAATTGATCCCATATAGCTTCACAGGTCTTGTAAACGATTTTCCGGACATTGCTTTCTCCCATGCGGAACGAATATGCCATCGATTTGAATGAATTTTCTGTCGCTAGGAACCTCTGAAACAAAATAATATATCATACCCTGGAGAAAATTACGGGATAATTATAGAAAAGCCGAACAGTTGAGGAAAACTAAAAGTGGTCAAGGTGCCAAGACTTTCAAGCCGATAAAGTTTGAAAAGGAATTGGTATTTCTTAACCCTCATTTCCAGCCACCACCGGAATTACAAACGAGTAATTTATCGGTCCCTAGCTCAGGTGATGAAGATGATGCTGACAATTCTATCCAGCAACCAACGGAATGCTTTTCTGAACCAACAACCCCAGATTCGGTGAAAAGTGTTTCAAGTGCCTAGACGTCGCGTCTAAGCGGTGGATTAAAACGAAAACGCATGCATGTGCAGCAGTCGCCAATGTAACAATATCTGCAGTTCAAGCGAGAACAGCAAACATTGCAGCAGGCAGACAAACATCCCCTTGATGTATTTTTTTCTTCAATGGCTGCAACAGTTAAGACATTTCCTGCTGCACTACAACTTAAAATCAAACAACAGATTTTTCATTTGATAACAGATACCGAAGCATCACTTATAAGTGCTGAAACTTCGGGAAATTCCATCCCAGGGCCTTCACAATATGCTGTCCAACCTGAAGCTTCCGCAAATTGCCTCCCACAACATATCAGCAGGAGCAGGACCTTCCAGATACGCCAGACAAACTTTAGGTTCCGTTTCCCTATCCTCGGCATCACCATTACAATCCAGAAATTTCATCTCTGCAACACCAGGACCTGCCGGATTTGATGGCAACATCAAGAGTAGAGATAACTCATTAAATATTGATGAGTACCATACGTCGGCACATACTTATTACCACAATGTGCCACAGAATTTTTCGAAATGAATGGATTTATTTTCAGTTTTTACTGTTCTTACTTTGTTATTTAACAGAAACATTTGATAAGTTCGTTGTTGCATATTTTTAGATGTTACTTAGATCAAAGAATAACTTTTATGTTTTGTTATTTATGATGTTTAAAATAAAAATATATTTATACAAGAGGTTTTTCGTTTTGTGTCAGCCGTAAAAATATAACCTCCATCTACTATATATAAAATAAATATCATTCAATAATAACAAGTAGGTATCTATACTTACCTCAAGCATAACATCGACCTTCCTTCTGCCCCAATGGGTTTGCGAGACGGACACTTTTCTTCAGTAATGGCTTCTCTTATGGATTCCAATAATGAATGGAATGTTTCTTCCCTGCTTATTCGTATGACTACCCATACAACAAAGGAGCTGCTGTAGGTAGGGACTTGCAAAATGACGAAGATGCCGCGGTAATCTCCGATTGGTATCGCACCTATGTCGGGATCGGCTGGCACGGCACGCACCGGTCGGAATTTAATTCTCGTCCTCAATTCCCGTCGGATGCGATGCGATGCCTGCAGTCCGCACATATCCCTAATAGCACAAAGTAGTCCTATGGACATCCATAGGACGTCCTCTTCGGACATTACGGACATCCATGGGACGTCCATTTCAGGTACAATGGACGTTCTATGGACATCCGAGGGACGTACAAATGTCACAACTTTGAACCGAATTCGGACGTCCATCGCGGACGTCCAATGGATATCCCGACCATCATTAGCTACCTCAACGGTACAAAAACTTACCACGACTTTGGCTATCCTATCTATTAGAATTTTAGTATCCTAGAACCCAATGTCTTACACTCAGACGAAGATGGTATTTTCTGTGTTGTTCTCATTTCCATCCATACTTACTGAAAAGTTTTTACACTTGGCCCGGATTCGAACTCGCGAGTATGTGTGGACATCGCATTACTAAGCCTTCGCTGCAACCGTCCTAGCTAGCGAGACTATACGATATACCTACTTGTAGGAACATATTCATTATATTGTTAACTGATTTATGGAATAGTAGTCGATTAATACAGAAATACCATATAATAAAAACTAAAGTCTTAAAACTCAAACAAAGATTATTTTATAATAGTAATTACTCAAGTATTTAGTCTTCGTTCATCATAAGGTTATACATAATATAATATTCGTAAGATATTCATATACTACAAAGCGGAAAAATGGAGTTTAGTGAAACATAATATTAAATTTTGGTGTTCATTGATATACATGTATGTATTATTTGGTCCATATTACGGACTCCTAGTGAATATCGGGTATGGATATTCAAAAGATGTCCTTACCGGATATCCACTAGGTATCCGTGATGGACGTTATACGGACCATGTAATGTGTATATGTAATTTGGTCCATATTACGTCCATTACGGACTCCTAGTGAATATCCGGTATGGACATTCAAAAGATGTCCCTACCGGATATCCACTAGGTGTCCGTGATGGACGTTATACGGACCATGCAACATATACATGTTATTTGTTCCATATTACGTCCCTTACGGACTCCTAGTGAATATCCAGTATGGACATTCAAAAGATGTCCCTACCGGATATCCAATAGGTGTCCGTCATGGACGTTATACGGACCATGTAATATATACATGTTATTTGGTCCATATTACGTCCATTACGGACTCCCAGTGAATATCCGGTGAGGACATTCAAAAGATGTCCCTACCGGATATCCACTATCCACAAATGAAAATTTTTGAACCACAATTTCAGGATCCTTTGTCCATCGTAGTTCCATGTTTGTCCACCTTTTATTTTCATTTGTCCAGGCACGTTTGAGAGATATATGGAAAAAAAAGTTGTTTCGGTGCATTTTCTGACCAGCACCCCCAAATTGCAGAGACGTATTTTTTATGGTATAGATCGTTTGTCCAACCTAAGTCCACTTTTGTCCACCCATTTTTTTTATTTGTCCATAGACAGAACCACAGAAATCTATCTATGCAAATTTTGGAGAGTGTGAAGTTGGCACCCCCAAATGAAAATTTGCAAACTGTCATGTATTGCATTGTCATTGCGCATCACTCAATATTTTATACATCTGGGTCTCAAACATTCTTCCATTCATTCATGATGTAGACTTGTATGTATGATGATGATTATCGAATAAATTATTGATTCAGAAATATTGGTTGTAATTTAAAGTAAGAATTCAAGAACTGAAAACATTACATTTGGCGACGAGGATTGTGTTGAAAAAGAACCTTGTGATTAATAAAAATGCCGAATAACGCCAGTGAAAATCATCCAAACCTAGTGAACGCATTAGGACAATTACGTGAGTTCCATTTAAATATTTTTGATTGGAATATATATAAAGCAAGACTTTTGAATTATTTCAACGCAAATGAGATTAACGATGAAAATAAAAAGAGGGCAATTTTATTAAATATGGTTGACGAAGAAACATACAAATTGATTTTCAACATGTGTAGCCCAGATTTGCCTGAAAGAAAGACGTTTAAAGAAATAATCGAATTTATGGATGGACATTTTGTTTCACAAAAATCTGTTCTTGCTGAAAGATACAAGTTTTATGGGGCAAAAATGAACGTCAATGAATCCATCAAGGAATGGTCAGCAAGAGTACGTGGTTTAGCGGTTCCATGCGAATTCAGATCAGAACTCAACGTGACTTTGCGAGATAAATTCATTTGTGGATTGGAGAAAGGTTTTCTATTGGACCGGCTATTGGAAGAAAAACCTTCTATCACTTTTGAAGAAGCAATTTCGGTGGCTGAGAGCACTTCAATCATTTACGACAGTCTGGAAAATTGTCAGCGAGTACAGCCAGCGCAACCGAGGGAGCGGAAACAGAAGTGTACATGTTGTGGAAAAGAAGGACATCAGAAAGATAAGTGTTATTTCAAACATTATATTTGCAATCTTTGTAAAAAGCAAGGGCATTTAAGACAACTTTGTTTCAAAAATAACAGGGATGATCAGTTTCAACAAAATTATTTAGAAGAAGATTTGTTGAAAAATGACGAAGTTTCTTTAGATGATTCAACATTATATACAGTCAATAGTTCAAAAATAGGTTGTAATAGATTCCAGATCAGGGTTGTCATTATGAAAAAGGAATTGACTTTTCAAATAGACACTGGAGCAAGTATTTCTGCTATATCGAATGAATATTTCATAGAAAATTTTAAAAAAGTAGAATTGAAACCATGTGATAAGTATTTATCTAATATATAAAATTCTCGTGTCATAGTTTTCGTTACCATACTCCTCCGAAACGGCTTGACCGATTTTGATGAAATTTTTTGTGCTTATCCGGTATCTATGAGAATCGGCCAACATCTATTTTTCATCCCCCTAAATGTTAGGGGTAGTCCACCCCTAAATTTTTTATTTCATTTTTTGGACAAAATTTCTAATTTCTATTTTTTTATGATACAACATACAAAAATACATACAATCCTCAATTTTCACCCTTCTACGATCAACCCTTATTTTTTAATAGCCATTTTAGTAATTTAATCATTTTTCCTCTCCGGTCGAAAACTGATCAATCATCATTTAATTAGTTATCCCCGCCAGATGTCTACAGGTGTCACCCCTGTAAGGGGTTGTTATTGTTATTTTTATATTCCCTCATCGTTCACAGCGCTCCATGCTTATTTCACGCATATACCACATTCTTACATACATACAATATACACATTCTAACATACATACATACTTACAATAAGTAAGCTATTTTTTGTCTACACTAGAAATTACTAGGAAATTATTTATATGGCAAAACAACGTTTGCCGGGTCAGCTAGTATTTCTATAATGGTGCGAAGGTTAGACCAATAGGAATTTTAGAAGTAGATGTTTTATATAAAAATGTTACGAATAAATTGAATCTATTTGTTCTGGAAAACGGTGGACCACCTATATTAGGACGTGATTTTCTCAATATGTATAATATTGGCATTTCTGATATCAATTATGTTGAAAATGTGAGCGATAAATTGAAAAAGATTTTGAATGAGAATGCAGTGATATTTTCAAAAGAGTTAGGAAAATTTAACGGTGGTGAAGCTTCCATAGCTTTGAATGATGATAATGTCGAACCAAAATTTATTAAAGCAAGACCTATTCCATTCGCTATAAAACAAAAGGTAGAAGATGAAATTGATAGATTGGTTTCTTTAGGTATTGTGACTCACACGAACTATAGTAGATGGGCAACACCAGTAGTGCCAGTTTTGAAGAAGGATGGTTCAATAAGGCTTTGTGGAGATTACAAAGTCACGGTGAATCCCCACATAAGAATTGATCAGTACCCTATCCCTCGCATTGAAGAATTGTTTTGCAAGCTACATGGAGGTGTTTATTTCTCGAAACTAGATTTGTCTCAAGCATATCAACAAATTTGCATAGATGAACCATCTCAGGAGCTTCTTACAATATCAACTCACAAAGGATTATTCAAGTATAACCGATTAAACTACGGAGTAGCATCAGCGCCAGCAAAATTCCAGAAAATCATGGACTCTGTGCTGGGTGGTATGGAAGGTGTAGTTGTTTTCCTAGATGACATACTAATAATGGGTAAGGATGAACAGGAACATTTGGAAAGATTAGATCAAGTTTTAAAAAAACTTAATGAAGTAGGTTTTAGATTGAGTTTAGATAAATGTTCATTTTTTTCAAGATGAGATAGAATACTTAGGATATGTTATCAATAAAGAAGGGTTCCATACGAGTGCAAATAAAACGTAAGCTGTGATGAATGCGCCTAGGCCGACTAATATAAGTAGGGGAGACTAGGGAGCATTGATACATGGGGAGGCTTGATACAGGCTTATATCCGCGATCTGTAGCCGTTTTCAAAAGTATTATACTAGTGAACACTATTCTTTGGCAGAGGGCATTGCGTGACGTTAATCTGTAAGGCTAACAGTAGTTTGTTTGTGAAATATTCAACGAAGAGTGTTTCGAGGTGAGAAATTGTAAGTTTTTACTCAAGTTACCTAAGGGTTTTATGATCATGCATTAATTCTTCGGCATAAACAAACATTTCACTGGGAAATATGCATAAAACTACTCAATTTACAGTTTTATTCGCTTTTCAAAATATATGAGTATAAGATGAAAACATAAATCACTTTAAAAATTGCTTTCAGGGAGTTTTGAGACATTTGTCTTGGGGAGGCCTAATACATGTATCATCTTCAAAAAATATTCCGTAGCTAGTTGGATAGGCCTACATGAAGGCGTCTTCACCATCCAACATATCAAAGGGATTTTTAAAAACCGCACAATCCCCATGTATTTAACAAGGCCGACTTTTCTTGTGTAGAAGTGACTAACTGACAATTTCCTAATTTTTCTACACCTTTGGGACCAAAGCAAGCCAGTATCATTGCTGACCTACCTACTGAGCTGAATAATCCTCTCGATTACTCTCCCAGTACATCGTATCAATCCTCCCATATGTGGGGAGGCTTGAGACAGTTTGCATGTTTTTGTGTTCAACGTTCTGTACAGAATAAGATGTTTATGTTTTGCGACTTCTATATTTATTTTGTTGAACGATTAATTGAAGAATTATATAATATAAGAAAAGTCCTGCTTCTTCATATAATTCAGTTTCCAGAATAAAAATTCCAAAAAACGTATCAACCCTCCCCAGTCTCCCCTACTCTGAAATCATTTTTAGGTAACTATTACGCTAAATTTGTGAAGAATATTTCAACAATATTGTATCCCCTTTATAATTTGCTGAAGAAAAATAGAACCTGGCAATGGACCAATGAATGTGAACTTGCTTTCAAAAAAATTAAGAGTATTCTTTCGTCGGCAGAGGTTCTAGTTCATTTCAACCCAGAACTTGAATTGAAACTTACTATAGATGCTAGTTCTTATGGTATCGGGGCCGTTCTAAGCCATATTTTCCCTTCTGGAGTAGAGAAACTCATCGCATATGCTTCACGTACACTAAATTGTAGTGAACAGAAGTATTCTCAAATTGAACGCGAGGCTCTGGCCATTATTTTCGGAGTTTCGAAATTTCACCAGTATCTTCTCGCAAAAAAATTCAAATTGGTAACCACAAACCCTTATTGGCAATATTTGGTCATAATAAGCAAATACCTCAATTTTCTGCCAATAGGTTGCGTAGATGGGCAGTCATATTATCCAATTATCAATATGAAATTCAATTTGTGGAATCAGAGAAAATAGTGCTGATTGCTTATCAAGGCTACCAATTCAATATAAATCAGATTCTGTTGAGGACAAAGATATGAATTATTGCGTAAATTTTTCAGAGAGTAGGGAAATAAGAGTAGATTATAAGTTAATTAAATCAGAAACGAAGAGAGATAGGGTTTTGCAGAAGGTAATAGAATTCATGATAAAAGGATGGCCCAAACATTGTTCAGATGCAGAAATTCAATCATACTTTAATAGAAGATTCGAATTCAGTACGTCGGATGATTGCTTATTTTGGAATCATAGAATAGTTATTCCTAAAATGTTGAAACATTCCGTGCTAGAACAGCTTCATGAAACACACCAAGGTATTGTGAAAATGAAGGCTTTGGCCAGATCTTATTTTTGGTGGCCAGGCCTTGATAGTGATATTGAGAAAATAAGAAAGCAATGTATTGTTTGTTCGAAGATTAGTAATGACCCTCCAAAAATTCCCTTAAATCACTGGGAAATACCGAATGGAGCTTGGGATAGGCTTCACGTTGATTATTTGGGACCTTTAAAAGGTAAATATTTTTTTGTAGTTCTGGATGCTTACACGAGATGGCCGGAGGTATTCATTACAGCAAGCACATCCTCACAAATATCTATAAAAGCACTCAGAAATTTGTTTTCGAGATTTGGGTTACCTAATACAGTTGTATCTGATAATGCAACATATTTTGCCTCTGATGAATTTAAAACTTTCTTGTCTAAAAATGGAGTTAATCATATAACTAGCCCTCCATACAACCCAAGTTCGAATGGGGCCGCTGAAAACACTGTTAAAACTGTAAAGAATGCTCTTAAGAAGGTTCTTCTCGAAAACTCTGCTGCGGAATGCGACATGATACTTGAACGTTTCTTATTTGACTATAGAAATACTCCACACTGCACTACTGGTGTTACACCAGCCAACTTAATGTTTGGTAGAAAGCTTAAAAATAGGTTTGATCTTCTATTGCCTGAAGCCAAAAGTAATTCATTGCAAGATGAAAATATAACAAAGAAAGTAAAACATGAACAACAAAAACAGAAATCATATTATAAGGGAAATAGAAATGTAGCTTTCGATATGCACAAAATACTGTAGAACATAATAGTAAAGCAGATGAAATTATTGAACATGAAGTTAATAATCGTGAATTGAGGGTGAGGAATTTAAGACAAAATATTAAACCTCCTGATAGATTAGTTTATGACCATCATGGTTCTCATGTTGTTGTACGTAAGACTTAAATAATGTTGGCAATATAATAAATTGTAATATGTATTCTTTTCAGTTCAAGAATTAGAAGATAATTTATATATTATTTGTTATAACTTGGGGAATTGTGAAATATTTAGACTTATGGTTATAAACAAATAAATGGTCTACTCCACTATATATTTAAATTATGCACTATGCATTTCGGCAAGGTAACTTGCCATCATCAGGTGCTCTAAAATCAAACAATTTGTCAAACAAATGAAAAGATCTTAAATTGAACAAATTATAACCTACCGATGCAGTTGTTAAGACGTCAACGATGTAATATGAGCAAAATGGAATAAAAATAAACAAAATCATCAAGAAAACACACTAATAACGACATCTATGCTTAACAATTAAAATTAAATTAAACATATCCACAATCACATGTTCAACAAAAAGGGGGAACATGCGAAAATACACACATTAAAGAAAGAAAACCCAGATGTCGTCCCGTTCTTCGATACTGTCTAAAATTACAAAAATGAACAGTCCACGAACAAACAAAAACAATAAAATAATAAAACTCAGCAAAAATCAGGCACCTCGTATAGAATTGAAAAAAAGTTGAACAGTCAAAGTTAATCTGCTCATTGACGCAGTTATATTCTTGAGACCTCAACGCTCTGTTGATTTCCAAGATCTCCAGAAGATCCAATTGAAGACTCTTCTCACAAACATGCAAAACTTTGACACCAGTTCTTGGATCGAAAGTGTGGCCTGACTCTAAGATGTGGTTGGCGAACTGTGATGGGGTGTTGACGATATCTTTATCTCTGTTTTTTTCTATATGTTTCAGATGTTCACCAACCCTTGTTTCTATTCTCCTCCCACTTTGACCTACGTAAGTGACATTGCATTGGGGTTGGGAGCAAAAAAGTTGGTAAACTCCAGACCTTTGTGTGATGGGTATTTTATCTTTAGTGTTGATTAGATGTTTAGCCAGGGTATTAACCGTCTTGAAGGTAATCAGAGTATTTTCTGTGTGAGCACTAAACAGTTTTGCGATGCTTACTGATATCTGTCCAAAAAACCTCAAGCTTCTATAGGTCTTCTGTTGAATTCCATCTGTGAGAGACTTATTCAGCTGCCTGTTCATGTGTCTTCGGTATATTCTCTCAATTGCGCGCTCAGGGTAACCATTTCCTTCTGCAATCTGTCTTATAATTGACAATTCCTTTTGAAAATTGGAGGGACTAAGAGGGATGTTGAACAATCTATGGAACATGGAATGAAATGAAGAGAATTTTTGACTGTACGGGTGGTTGGATGTGAAAGGTATTACGGAATCAGTAGTTGTTGGCTTCCGGAAAATATCAAAATTCAAACTGCAATTATCCCTCTCAATAATCAGATCTAAAAAAGGCAAACGGTCATTCACCTCCAGCTCGCACGTAATTTTGATGGAGGGGTGAAGACTATTCAACAAGTCGAGGAAACTCATCAGTTGACCATGGGTGCCCCTAAAAATGGCAAAAACATCATCGACATAACGGTACCACTTCAAGATGTGCTTAAGGAATAAACTTGTTCTAGACAAGTTTTTTTCAAATTTTGACATGAATGCTTCGGATAAAAACGGTGATATGCTGGAACCCATAGACAACCCATCAACTTGACAGTAATATTTATTCTCGAACTGAAAGAAATTCTGTTTAAGGACAAGGTCTAATAAAGTACACAAATCTAAAATTACATGAGTGTGAAGGCCAGATTTTTCAAAGAGTAATTGTCGTACTATCTCCAAACATTCATCTGGAGGAATACTAGGGAAAAGGTTAACGACATCAAAAGAAACGAGCACGCAATCCGAAGGAATAGCAAAGTTCACCAACCTAGAAGAAAGCTCTAACGAATTTTTAATCGAAAACGTGCTTTCAAACTTCAAACATGATGGGAGAAAGGTAGAAAACATGTGAGACAACTTGGAGGCCGGGGAACCTGTGAAGGATACAATAGGTCTGACCGGGCAATTGGGTTTATGGATTTTAGGTAAGCAATAAAGGAGTGGGGTTGTGGGGTTCATCGGGAGGATATTTTGTCTACTGGGGTTTAACAAGTGTGAAGCTTCTTGACAGGTTTTTAAAGTCAACTTCATCTTGGCTATGAATTTGTTGGTCGGGTTATACGGTAATTCGTGAAATTTGTTTTCATTAAGTAGATGGTAGACTTTCTCTCTATAATCCACCCTCGACATCAGAATAATGCAATTACCTTTATCTGCCTTTGTTATAATGAGTTCATTATCTATTACCTTCTTTTTTAAAGATTTCACCGTTTGCCTTTTTTAGATCTGATTATTGAGAGGGATAATTGCAGTTTGAATTTTGATATTTTCCGGAAGCCAACAACTACTGATTCCGTAATACCTTTCACATCCAACCACCCGTACAGTCAAAAATTCTCTTCATTTCATTCCATGTTCCATAGATTGTTCAACATCCCTCTTAGTCCCTCCAATTTTCAAAAGGAATTGTCAATTATAAGACAGATTGCAGAAGGAAATGGTTACCCTGAGCGCGCAATTGAGAGAATATACCGAAGACACATGAACAGGCAGCTGAATAAGTCTCTCACAGATGGAATTCAACAGAAGACCTATAGAAGCTTGAGGTTTTTTGGACAGATATCAGTAAGCATCGCAAAACTGTTTAGTGCTCACACAGAAAATACTCTGATTACCTTCAAGACGGTTAATACCCTGGCTAAACATCTAATCAACACTAAAGATAAAATACCCATCACACAAAGGTCTGGAGTTTACCAACTTTTTTGCTCCCAACCCCAATGCAATGTCACTTACGTAGGTCAAAGTGGGAGGAGAATAGAAACAAGGGTTGGTGAACATCTGAAACATATAGAAAAAAACAGAGATAAAGATATCGTCAACACCCCATCACAGTTCGTCAACCACATCTTAGAGTCAGGCCACACTTTCGATCCAAGAACTGGTGTCAAAGTTTTGCATGTTTGTGAGAAGAGTCTTCAATTGGATCTTCTGGAGATCTTGGAAATCAACAGAGCGTTGAGGTCTCAAGAATATAACTGCGTCAATGAGCAGATTAACTTTGACTGTTCAACTTTTTTCAATTCTATACGAGGTGCCTGATTTTTGCTGAGTTTTATTATTTTATTGTTTTTGTTTGTTCGTGGACTGTTCATTTTTGTAATTTTAGACAGTATCGAAGAACGGGACGACATCTGGGTTTTCTTTCTTTAATGTGTGTATTTTCGCATGTTCCCCCTTTTTGTTGAACATGTGATTGTGGATATGTTTAATTTAATTTTAATTGTTAAGCATAGATGTCGTTATTAGTGTGTTTTCTTGATGATTTTGTTTATTTTTATTCCATTTTGCTCATATTACATCGTTGACGTCTTAACAACTGCATCGGTAGGTTATAATTTGTTCAATTTAAGATCTTTTCATTTGTTTGACAAATTGTTTGATTTTAGAGCACCTGATGATGGCAAGTTACCTTGCCGAAATGCATAGTGCATAATTTAAATATATAGTGGAGTAGACCATTTATTTGTTTATAACCATTATTAAAAACTCCACCGATGGACTATTACCAGATTTAGACTTATGTTATAGAATTAGTGATTAAGAATTAGGAATTGTTTAGACTTATGTTAGTGAATTTAAGGGGAAGATGATGTCATGTATTGCATTGTCATTGCGCATCACGCAATATTTTATACATCTGGGACTCAAACATTCTTCCATTCATTCATGATGTAGACTTGTATGTATGATGATGATTATCGAATAAATTATTGATTCAGAAATATTGGTTGTAATTTAAAGTAAGAATTCAAGAACTGAAAACATTACACAAACCAAAATTTCAGGATCGTTTGTCCATCGTAGGTCCATGTTTGTCCACCTTTTTTTTCATTTGTCCAGGCGTCGTTTGAGAGATATGGAAAAATAAGTTTTTTCGGTGCATTTTCTAAGCAGGTCACCCAAATTGCGAAAATGATGGTAAATATCGTCTGTCCGACGTTAGTCCACTTTTGTCCGCCCAATTTTTTTTATTTCTCCACTCACAGAACCATATTCTGAAAGAGCAACTCGCAACTCTTCGAGTAATAAATCTGAGAATTTCATCCATCCCGGCGCAACCGTTCCGTCTTGACGAATTTTTAACTGAACCCAGCTTTTTCAGGATTTTTCGAAGGTCAGCTTTCGAGTCCTTTATCTCTCAATAAAAGTAACCGTAGATGGCAATGTGATACAAATTTTGAAGGCGCAACTCTACTAGGGTTACATGTTTTATCCTCTAAAAGCTCTCTTCGTGACATAATATGATCAACTTGTCGAAAAGAGAATATAATGAATTTGTTTTCAATATTGTTATTGTTATGAGCTTATGGACCAATAAAAATTTTGATTGGATAAACGTGAATCCGCTATGGACCAATGATTCACTAGGTGAAAAATATTCTTTAGCATTTTGGGAGTAGTAAACGAAGAATTTTGATTAATCAATTTTTCATCCCAAATTGCGAATAGAGTATGGATGGGAATAAAATGAATTCCTGATGTACAAAAATGAACTAGCGAAAAGTAAACGAACCAGAATATTTGGTTCAAAATTTTTTGTTAGTTGTGCAACTTAATAACACTTCCAAAAAATTTTTACGATTGATGTCTATGGTTCTATGGGTTGAAAAATAAAAAAATTGGGTGGACAAAATTGGACGAACGTTGGACAAACGATATTTACCATCGTTTTCGCAATTTGGGTGACCAGCTCAGAAAGTGCAACGAAAAAAGTAATTTTTCCATAACTCTCAAACGGTGCCTGGACAAATGAAAAAAATAGGTGAACAAACATGGATTTACGATGAAAAACCCATCCTGAAATTTAGGTTTGAAAATTTGCGTGATGGATTTCTATGGTTCTGTAGATGGACAAATGAAAAAATTTGGTGGACAAACGTGGACTTACGTTGGACAAACGATCTGTACCATCCAAAATAAGTTTTTGGGATCTGGGTTTGCTGGTCAGAAAATGCACCGAAACAACTTCTTTTTCCATATCTCTCAAACGGTATCTGGACAAATGAAAAAAATTGGTGGACAAACATAGACCTACAATGGACAAACGATCCTGAAATTTTTGTTCAAAACTTTCATTTGGGGGTGCCACTTCACAGTTTCCAAAATTTTCAAAGATTGATTTCTATGATTCTGTGGGTGGACAAATGGAAAAATTTTGTGGCCAAACGTGGACTTACGTTGGACAAACGATCTGTACCATCCAAAATGAGTTTTTGCGATTTGGGGGTGAAGCTCAGAAAATGAACCGAAAAAAGTTCTTTTACGATATCTCTAAAACGGTGCCAGGACGAATGAAAAAAAAAGGGTGGACAAACATGGACCTACGATGAACAAACGACCCTGAAATTTTTGTTTCAAAATTCGCATTTGGGGGTGCCAGCTTCACATAGCTAATGTCTCCCCATGCATCCCACACGAATATATCGTGAGAGCCAGCAAAGGCTAAGGACTGCAGCTGTCATCACCCATATCGTTCCTGGAAGCTGGAATCCCAGGCGACGAATTCAGTCGCGTTCTGAGCTTTAGGCGGGAGATTTGCATCCATGTGAATTCCGAAAAATTCGAACTACAAATCTTCCTCTCCACAGATAGAATGGAATGCTCTCTCTGCAAGCAGTCAGGCTATATTGCCAACTCCTCTTCCAATCTCCCAATCCTCAAAACTGAAAACGCTATTTCTTTACCAAGGCCACAACTGTTGAACTCCGCCTTTGACACCCAATTGCTCGATATTCTACCACTGGTATATAAAAGAGGACGCTCAGAAGTAGACACCACTAGTGATGTCACCAGCTTACCTTATGAGATTCCCGATCCTCCAAGCGAGGCGACAGCAAGAATGCCTCTACCAAAAAATCTAACAACAGCAGACCCATCCTCTAAAAAACCCAAAAAGAAGAAACGTAAATAAGAAGTGACAAACAAATTTTGCCTCTCCAACCAAACTGAAGCCGATATCATAGAAGAGTACAACGCCAACCTCAACGCACTTATTCTTCCAACAATCAATCTTTTCATTTTCATTCATAGAAAACGCCCACGGCTCTAGTAACCCCCACGAAGAAGCAGTCAAGTTCACGAACAACCTCCGAGGCGAACTTCAGCTCATCAATTCAAATCAAAATTTATTCAATATATTATAGTACAATATTTATGATCAGTACAATTTTCAAGTTGGTTAAACATAGATACATTGAATGAACCTATTTATGAAATGAAAATCGATTTATATGAAAAACACATATAATGCAAACCAAAGTATATAAAAGGATAAGTGATTTTTGTACCGTTCGATTATTTTATCTTCAATCAGAATTATTTCCTTATGAATATGTATAAGTGCCAAACCACATACTCTCTCCTGCGTCATGTTTGATCGAAGCCACGATTTTAGTCGTTTTAGAGCCGAAAATGATCTATCTCTCTGCTGACGCAACGGTTACGGGAAATGTAAATAAAATCTGAAGAATCATTTTCACATGAGGAAAGAATTCTATATCACACAGAGCACAGAGTGTATAAATAATGAACTGAATCTTCTACGGCAGTGTCTTTATTTTCGAAGTTTTTGTGCCACACTTCAAATTCAGCTTTTAATTTTATTTCCAATATTATCGAAAAATCTGTACTTAACTCGCTAAGAAATTCGGATAAAATTTTCAACGAAGTATTTTGGGCATAACTTTGAGAACACTGACGGTAACGTAATATTGAAATTTAGAATATTCATAAAATCGTTATCAAATCTATATTCCAAATCCTCTATTAAAAAATCTCATGTAAGAATGTAAGTTGTAATTTGGTTATAGTCTCCAAAATGTTTGAACATTAAAGCGGTGAACACATATGAGCGGCCGCGGCCGCGATCACGATCACGATCGTGAAACATTGCGACTGAACTCCGCTATATCGCTGAACAGATCGTGATATTATGTGCGGAATAATAACGTGCGTTCAAAAAAATTCGTCGTCAAGTAGGCTATGAAATTTCGAACGTCGATATTTCGTGTCTTAACGTAATTCTTAGCTTTTGCTGTACTATTTTCCAGGTGAACTGTCAAGTTAGAAGTAAGCATTTTGTATTGTTGTTGAATTAAAATCATCAGAAACTATAAAGATGGTTTTTACTTTTTACGGACGTGCAAAAAGCATTTATTATGGAATCCTACTTCCAAATTGGGGAGAAAATAGAAGGAGAGTGGAAATATTCTTCAATATTCCAGCGACATTCCCAATGTTACTGAAAGAATCAATTTTTTGAAAGTATACTGTTTTGCGATGCGTTGAAGGAACAGGTATGTTCAAGCCAAAAAAAGTAGTCGACCGAAGAAGATAATCTCAGAGTTATTCAGCAATAATGAAAATATGATGACAGAAGACAGAAACTCCACGAACCTCGGTTAAAATTTTTGCCAAAAATTTTTCTAGCCGCCTCAGATTGGTTGGATTCTTGATCTGACTCAATGGAAGAAATGCTTTTCTCACTTTGGGCGACTTCAACTTTTCCTCAAAAGTGCCTTTCCACTTTCCATACAAAGTTATGATGTATAGGTTAATGTCATCATTGTTTACATTTTGGGAAGATGAAGTAATTCAAGAAAAGACCTACGTTAAGACACCGAATATCAACGTTTAAAATTCCATAGCCTACTTGACGACGAATTTTTTTGAACGCACGTTACATTTGCATGGGACGCTTCTCGATCGTGATCGTGATCGTGGCCGCGGCCGCTCATATGTGATCACCGCCTAATACGATGTATTTGTCTCCCTACCACACGAGGTTTAGATAAATTTAAATCGACTTTTTCATGCAACAAAGCAACCCTTGTGAAGATATTTGAAAAGTCTGTTTCTGGTGCGACTCGTTTGTCTTTTAATTTTTGGATTACATTACAAACTATGGTTTAAGCTGTTAGCTTATCCATATTAATACTTTGCAAAATTTTGCTAATGAATTCTGTCTGCAATAGTG
The DNA here is from genome assembly GCF_907165205.1 of Coccinella septempunctata. Classification (NCBI taxonomy): domain Eukaryota; kingdom Metazoa; phylum Arthropoda; class Insecta; order Coleoptera; family Coccinellidae; genus Coccinella; species Coccinella septempunctata. The sequence continues at coordinate 27,908,377 of NC_058195.1, forward strand.
AATTTCGAAGTGTATCAGCTTCAGAAGAAAAATCGGTGTCTTGCCAGTTTGAGATATTATCCAACGCTTATATTATCGACTCAAAACACCTACAAAACCGAAATATGGATTCATAACGCTCTACTCACCTTGTCTCAAAAAGTTTAATAAGATTTAAATCACAACTTTTCTTGAAAATAATCGAACGCTTTGATGATGAGTTGAAAAAATTTATATGTAGTTTCTTTCATTTTGCCAACAGAGTTTCTAACATTTGTGGTTTTTGAAACAGACAAATTTAAAGCATGGTTGTAGCAAGGATATTTGAAAGCTCTTTTCAATTATTAAAGTGGTATCGATGGGAGTTGGACAAATCAAAAGTGTAATAAAAAAATAATAACCAGTTCGATAAGTGTTGAAAGAGTTAGTCTCAGACAGAAAATCGGCAGATATTGATATCCTACGTTTTCAGAGAGCAATTGGCGATCGGCGGCCTATGTAATTGATTCCAATATTCCGGACTTCGGAACAAGCGAAAATGGTTAGTCATGTAGATTAAGAAAGATTTTCAACTTGTATTTCACGTCCTTCCATTATAATGTTCAGGGGATATTCACGGGTTTAGGACTGAATAATAACAACTTTCTTAAAACAAAGTCGACGTTTCGTCGATATATTTCGACTTTCTCAAGACTAAAAATTGAAACAGGCATAATAGAAACAAGAACACAAACAAATTATTAAAGCTGCATCTCACCTAGTTTTGTTAGTTGTTTAAAATATACATAAAAATCATAGTATGTGCAGGAAGTAGAAGTGAACTACCTTTACTCAAAACAACAGTCAATTAATAAAACAATCCTAAGAACTCTGACACATAGCATCTAGGATAACACAGCGCAAGAAAACAATAACACACGGATGACGGTAGATACAATGTCACGCATCTGACGCACAAACGATCAATCAAAAACAACTACGAAACAGTAGTTCATCTTAACGGCACTTGAATTGTCTGAACAAGGAAATCAAATTATTATAAGATTGGTGTAATCCCTGAGTATCACTCCTATGATTGACGGTATCGTGCAAATTAATATGTATCATCTCGCTTAAATTTCTTTTCATCCAGTTTTTCTCCCCATCCAAAACTGAAATCTGCTGGAAGTCGAATTGATGTCCTGTACTGAAAGAGTGCAAAGCCAGTGCTGTTTTACCTTCTTTATCTCTGAACTTCTCATGGCAATCATTTTTATGTTGTCTGACCCTACTTGAGAGCAATTGTTTCGTCTGTCCTATATAGCATCTATTACAACCTGCGCAGGGAATCTTGTACACCACATTAGAAGATCAAGAGTCCCAGCTCTGTCTTTCAACTTGGAAAAGAGAGATCTGACACTCTTTAGATTGTAAAATGCCAGCCTGGAATTTGTGGACACTCTACGGATCGAGTTAGATATCTTGGAAGACAATTTTGTCACGAAAGGAAACCTAAAATAACTACGTGTCTCCTGTGTTTCGCCCAACTGGTGTCTACTCGGTGGGGGCTTGTACTCGTGGATGATTCTATTAACCAGAAGAGAGGGATAAGCATTCACTTTCAATATTTGTTTTATTTCTTTCAAATTTTCATGGTGAAATTCACTGCTGCTCAGATTGATACCCCTGTGTAACAAATTTTTTATGACGGAAATTTTATATTTTCTGCATGTGTCTGATCTATAATTCAACAGTCTTCCCGAGCTGGTAGGTTTCATGCACCACCGTGTACTCAACGTTACGTCTGCTCTCCTTCTTACCCTGACATCTAAGAACGATAATTCATTGTCTTTTTCACGTTCTACAGTGAACTGTATGCGAGGATGGTATGCATTGAAAGTTTCCAATAGGTGATCTACGTTGTCAGATGGAATAATCAAAAAAGTATCATCCACGTAAAGTTTAAGGATGGTTACGACAAATTTCATGTTTTTCAAACATTCAAAGATGATCTAGGTCATCACTAGATTCGCTAAAGACGGACCCGCCGGATTACCCATGGTGGACCCATCCTTTTGCTCATAAAATACACCATCAAACATAAAGTAGCTTGAGTTGAAGATAAAGTTGACGATTCTGAGGAAAAATTGTTTATCAATCCCTGTATATGCAGAAATGTACTGCCATTTTTTATTTATGATGGAGTTTACGAGTTCCTTAGGTATGTTCGTGAATAATGACACAACATCCAGTGAGACCAACTCATAACCTTCAGGAACTGTTAAATCTTTTATGGTGGCAACAAACTCTAAGGAGTTTTTTACTGTGAACGGGCATGTTGAATTAACTTTGGCCAATATATTATGTACAAAAACCGATAGATTGTAAGTAGGAGCGCCAATGCAGCTAACAATAGGTCTTAATTTAATCTCTGGCTTATGTGTTTTTCGTAAGCCATATAATTTAGGTGATACTGAATCATACCGTCTCATCTCCCGAGCCAACTTGTCATCAATTATATTCTTAATCTTGAGCTCATTAACTAATTCGTTCGCCTTCGTTTGAAACTTGTTGGTAGGGTCTCTATTAATTATTCTATAAGTTCTCTCATCCGACAACATTTCTCTCATACATTCAAGTTACTCAGACCTGTACATAATTACTGTTGAATTTCCTTTATCTGATTTCATCACGATCAGCTCAGGATGTTGTGCGAGAAAGAATTTTGCGCTATTATAGGCCTTTTGTATTGGCTAAGGTCTTTCATTGGCTTGAAAACCATGCCAAAAATTTGTCAGGATGTTCACACACTCAGACCTAACCAAATCTCTCACCTCAGTACTCAATTGTAAGCCCTGTACACAATAATCAAGTTCCTTCAGAATAGTAGGAACAGATATATCTTTTTTCGTTAATGGAATACTGAAATTAGGACCGAGAGAAAGGACATCGTTAACTTCCTCCGGCAGGTTTGTATTAGTGAAATTGTAAATAAACTCACTGTCCTGATTTTAGATTGTTCTTGGAGGGGACCTGTACACTGACTGTAATATACTTATTTTATGCTTGTTGGAGTTCCTGATGCGCTTGAACAGTTTTTCATAATTTTGTCTGCATGTTCTGAGAAAATTCGTGAACACGTCATGTGGTAAGTCTTTCTCCAAGTTCTCATCAACACTTAAAATTTGATTACTAACGTTGTTCATCCTCCAAATAGTCACCTTCACCTCCAAATTCAATATAGATTTTTGAACTCTATTACGTATTCTGTCACATTCAACCTGATAGGGACAACTCTCATCTAAAGCTAAATTGTCCAGGCACCTAATGTTGTGAGCAATGTGATTAGGAAATACTGAGTTCCACCTGCACTCCAACAAGAATATTTTCCTATTGTGTAATGATGCCAACTTCTTGTCCAGCCTGATTCTATGCTTGAGCAGTGCTCTAATCCTACTTCCATACTCTCGTTCAATGGTCTCAAAGAACCTCCCGGTGCAATAGTTTTCAACTTGTATTTCACGTCCTTTCATTATAATGTTCAGGAGATATTCACGGGTTTAGGACTGAATAATAACAACTTTCTTAAAACAAAGTCGACGTTTCGTCGATATATTTCGACTTTCTCAAGACTAAAAATTGAGACAGGAATAATAGAAACAAGAACACAAACAAATTATTAAAGCTGCATCTCACCTAGTTTTGTTAGTTGTTTAAAATATACATAAAAATCATAGTATGTGCAGGAAGTAGAACAAAACAACAGTCAATTAATAAAACAATCCTAAGAACTCTGACACATAGCATCTAGGATAACACAGCGCAAGAAAACAATAACACACGGATGACGGTAGATACAATGTCACGCATCTGACGCACAAACGATCAATCAAAAACAACTACTAAACAGTAGTTCATCTTAACGGCACTTGAATTGTCTGAACAAGGAAATCAAATTATTATAAGATTGGTGTAATCCCTGAGTATCACTCCTATGATTGACGGTATCGTGCAAATTAATATGTATCATCTCGCTTAAATTTCTTTTCATCCAGTTTTTCTCCCCATCCAAAACTGAAATCTGCTGGAAGTCGAATTGATGTCCTGTACTGAAAGAGTGCAAAGCCAGTGCTGTTTTACCTTCTTTATCTCTGAACTTCTCATGGCAATCATTTTTATGTTGTCTGACCCTACTTGAGAGCAATTGTTTCGTCTGTCCTATATAGCATCTATTACAACCTGCGCAGGGAATCTTGTACACCACATTAGAACGATCAAGAGTCCCAGCTCTGTCTTTCAACTTGGAAAAGAGAGATCTGACACTCTTTAGATTGTAAAATGCCAGCCTGGAATTTGTGGACACTCTACGGATCGAGTTAGATATCTTGGAAGACAATTTTGGCACGAAAGGAAACCTAAAATAACTACGTGTCTCCTGTGTTTCGCCCAATTGGTGTCTACTCGGTGGGGGCTTGTACTCGTTGATGATTCTATTAACCAGAAGAGAGGGATAAGCATTCACTTTCAATATTTGTTTTATTTCTTTCAAATTTTCATGGTGAAATTCACTGCTGCTCAGATTGATACCCCTGTGTAACAAATTTTTTATGACGGAAATTTTATATTTTCTGCATGTGTCTGATCTATAATTCAACAGTCTTCCCGAGCTGGTAGGTTTCATGCACCACCGTGTACTCAACGTTACGTCTGCTCTCCTTCTTACCCTGACATCTAAGAACGATAATTCATTGTCTTTTTCACGTTCTACAGTGAACTGTATGCGAGGATGGTATGCATTGAAAGTTTCCAATAGGTGATCTACGTTGTCAGATGTCAGATGTCATCCCACCCAGCCTTTCTGAGTTGAAAATTGAAATAATAGATTGGTTTTCAGCACATTTCTGACAAGTTCGAAGGTACTTTTTGAAATATCATTCTTACTAAATGTATCACGAAAAACTGAATTGCCTTCCACTATCGTACTTGTTCACCAATTAGACATTGTTTATACTTATACGGTTTTCTCATATATTTCCTAAAAATTCATATTTACTCATTGTCTTTCCTGAATCATGATACTCAAGTAAACTTTTATATTATCAGGCAGTTTCCGTTGTTCTACTGCATTCATTTCCACAGGTATATTTAGGTCAGATAATTATATAGCGAAATTTTTTCTTCTTTTCATTTAGGTTCATGAACAGGTGAGTTAGATTTTATGAATATTAGTTGTAGTGTAGATTCTCTTGTGAAACAAATTGAAAATATCGATTATATTGAGCTAGTTTCGAAACGCCCAAAGTGCCTGTTTCTGTGTTACTATTTCTCTTGTACTACAAGTAGCCATAATTCGGTGAGAAAATCCCAGAATACCCAAAATATATTATAATTTGTGTTATTTAAAACGATCAAAACAGAACAAATACCTTCGTTTCTTATCGGTGCAGCACATGCTGTTAGGCCGATTAATAAATATAAAGGGGGCCACACACGATCATCTGCTTCGAGGTAAAAATGATTGAGGAAGTAGAAATCACCAACAAAACGCTTCTAGAAGAAATCAAAAGAAGCAGGGAGGAACTTAAGGATGCAATAAAGGCAGTGGAGGTGAGGTTTGCATTGGAGTTGGAGGGAGTCAAGCACAGATTGAGCAAGGTTGAAAGAGAAAACCAAGAATTGTTGTCTAGGATTGAATTTCTGGAAAGATCAGAAAAGAGGAATAACCTCATAATATTCGGATTAGAGATAGAGGAAGAGTTAACAACACATGGTGTTATCCGATTGTTGAGGGATCTACTGGGAGTTGATTTGGTTGAGGCGGACCTCAACAATTTTCGTACTCTGGGTAGAAAAAAGGATAGCCCATTGAAGATAGAGTTTAATACTTATTTGAAAAAATTACTAGTGTTGAAGAACCGTAGTAAATTGAAGGGAACACAAGTGCACATAGCTAACGACTTAACTGTTGTTCAGAGAGAAGAAATTAAAATTTTGAGAAGGCATTTATTCTCTGCAAAACAGAGAGGAGATAATTGCTATATAAAAGGCAATAAGCTTTTTGTTGACAACAAAGCATATGCTATCTCGGATCTTGAGCTGTTGGGGGGGGTGGATACAGAAACCACTAGACCCAATAGTGCTCCGGCAACTCCGGTTACGGTTCGCTCCCAAGCATCTATTGCAGATCAGCAAGAACCTGGAAGTATTCCGCAGAATACAGAATATCGGAACTTTCATAAAGTGGAAAAGGGCCGACCAACTGCTGAAAGGTCATATGATACTCGAGGCACGAGATCTGTCACATCAGGACTCGCTGAAAGGTACAAGTTGAGGAAGAATTCAAGGACTGCGGTGGTTGATGGATAACTCTCGAAGAAATAAAGCTCATTTTTCCTTTTCTTTGATTGAGCTTTTTCGTTCATTTTGGGTGTTGGTGTATTTGTTTGTTTATTTTTTTTTTGTACTGGGATGGACCAATATATAAGAGATTTCGATAATATGGTGGAATATGAAATAGAGGAAATAAGCGACTGTTACGAGATGTCCGTCGTTCTAAAAACAGCTGGGCAACCAAAATTTTCCATTTTTCACGCAAACATCAGAAGCATTAACAAAAATTTCGAAGAAATGTCACTTCTATTGAAAATGCTCGGTTGCAAATTTGATGTAATCATTTTCACAGAAACCTGGTTCATTCCTGACCTGAGTTTTTTTAGATTGGATGGATATGAAATATGTACTTTACAATTTGGGTGAATACAATCAAAACGATGGGGTTGTGGCCTACGTGAGAAGTTCCCTTGTATTTGAAAGTTGTGTTTTGACCATGGGTAGAACAAAAGTACTTCGAATAATTATTGGTGGAAGTCAGGACGATATTGTTGTGGATGCAGTTTATCGATCACCGTCGTCATGTCCTTACGAGTTCAATGAAGATCTTGCTCGATACCTTGAGAGTTATTTTAGTAGTGAGGGAAAAGTATATTTCTTCGCTGGTGATTTGAACATAGACCTAAAATGTGATGCAGACTATGTCCAAGATTATTTGAACATTTTGGGGGAATTTGGATACTGTTCACTCATAAATAAATATACTAGAGTGCAAGGTTCTTCGAAGTCCTTATTGGACCATATTTTCGTAAGGGATAGGAGAAATAACCTACAGTTTAAATCATATGTTCTTCATTGTGATACCACCGATCATTATCCCACTATAGCTATATGTCAGGATGAAATGAACTTAAAAACAGGTAACATCAGAGAAAATAAAATACGAATTCTGGACGAAAAACAATTTATGAGTAGAATGAGTAGTGAAGAGTGGAATGTATTTTATCAGATCGATGATGTTAATGAACTTGCCAGCTATTTTGTTTCGAAAATCTCAAATGCCTTGTATGACTCTACGATCCAGAAAAAGATGAGATATGTTGAAAGAAAAAGAAACGCGTGGATAACGAATGGTTTAATGAAATCTGTCCATGTCAAACAGTGTATGTACAAGAAAGTATTGAGAAATCCTGATGATGACCAATTATTAAGGAAGTACAAAACATATAAAAATAAGTTGACCAAATTATTGAAACTTACCAGGGAAAAATACTTGAAAAGCCAGATACAGAAAAATGGAAACAGTTCAAAATCTTTATGGAATAATATTAAAAATATCACTGGGAGACATAAACCCTATACAAGCATAGAAAGTATTATGGATGGGGGTGTTGAGGTCCACAATAGAAGAAGTATTGCGAATGTGTTTAATTCCCACTACGCTACTATAGGAAAAAGAATGGCAGATGGAATTCCTAAACCAAAAGAGTCTGTCGTGAAAAGGAAAAAAATAGAAAATACCATGTTTCTGAAAGCGACTGATGAAACTGAAGTTCTTGACTGCATAAGGGAATTGAAGAACAACAAGTGTCCTGGGGATGACGGAATCACCTCGGAGAATCTGAAGTTAATCAGTGATTTCATTAAAAAACCCCTAACTCACCTTATAAACAAAATATTTGAAAGAGGTGACTTTCCTGACCTTCTGAAGGTATCTATTATAAAACCACTATTTAAAAAAGGTGACAAAAAAGAGGTTATTAATTATAGGCCAGTTTCCTTGATCAGTACTGTAGCAAAAATTGTGGAAAAAGTAATCAAAAAACGTCTCACGAATTTCATGGATGTTCAAAATATATTCTCCCCAAACCAGTTTGGGTTTAGGACAAACAAATCCACCGAAGATGCTATTGTTTATCTTACAAACAACGCCTACAAAGCACTAGATCAGGGGCAATATTCGTTTGCAGTGTTTCTGGATGTATCCAAAGCCTTCGACACTGTGAATCATCAGAAACTCATTGATATCCTGGAGGATCTTGGCGTGAGAGGAATTGGTTCGAAGTTGCTAGCATCATATCTTCATAATAGGAAACAGTATGTCCAGATAGACGACGAAAAGAGTGAACCCCAGAAGATAACAACTGGGGTACCCCAAGGAACTGTTTTGGGCCCACTATTGTTTTTAATTTATGTTAACGGTCTCTTTTCATTGGAAATAGATGCTAATATTTCATCATTCGCGGACGACACCGTAATTCTTTTCACTGGTACGACATGGACACAAGTTAAGGAAAAAGCAGAACTCATTATGGAGAAAATAAGAAACTGGTTCTATGAAATGGACTTGACACTCAATCTAGATAAGACAAAGTTCATGACGCTTTGCTGCAGTAAGTCCAATTTGCCAAACATCGAACACCTAATGTTGAGAGGAGAGAATGTAATAGATTATATCGAAGGTGTAGAATCATATCCCTATTTAGGAGTTGTGATAGATAGGCATTTGAAATGGGATATTCATATTAATCAATTAGTGAAAAAGTTAAGATCGATCCTGTTCACCTTTAAACATATGAAAAAGATTCTTGGAATTCGTGAGCTCAAAATTCTGTATCATTCACTGGTGGAGTCTCATATACAGTATGGCATTTCGGCTTGGGGAGGGGCATATAATTGTCATAAAAATCACCTTAATGTGATACAGAAATATTTTTTGAAGATTATTTATAACAAAGATCGTTCCTACTCCACAGAAAAACTTTTTGAGGAAATACCTATTTTCGATGTGTCCAGGCTTTACTGTTATAGAGTTGTATGCTTGCAATATAGGAGCAAAAATGCACTGAAGCCAATTGAGCATGAGAGCAGAGAACACAGTCAATATGTGACTGACAGAGCGAGGAAAACCGTGGGACAGAGATCGTTCCACTACATAGCTCCCAGATTGTTCTGCCAGGTTCCGCAGCATATAAGAGATGTTAACAACTTTTCTTTGTTGAAAACTAAACTAAGAAGATGGCTACTAAATGTGAAAGATGAGAGTTTGAAGTTGTTCTTCTAGATTAAAATGTACTATTGGTCTGTTTTAATAAGGGTTTTTTTTTTGTTAAATTTTCAATTTGTGATGTTATTCATGTAGGAGATGGGTTGGGTACTCCCATAACAAGTAAATCACTTTACTTCATGGGATTCCCCGGTTTATTTCCGATATGTATAAGTATATTCGTTTTTTTTTAAATTGTATTTTTCTTTTTTTTTGCTTTTCTGGAAATAAATCTTTATTATTATTATTATTATTATAGCTCATATGCCTTCAGTACTGAACTTCAGAACTATATTGCTGTTGGTGTACTTCAAATTCCAAACGTCTGTACTAACTGTTCTCGTATCCTCGTATATCATTCATATTATTGTGATAAATTCGATTTCATAACTCTGGATGTAGAAGTTTTTGATCCAATATGTTAAAAACCAACGTTTTCCCTGCGGGACATATCATTCTGCTTAAAAATGTACATCTAACCTCGTCTGTTTGTTTACACCTTAGTTCACGGACGTGAAATTTCTAATCTACGCCAATGCGCGCTAGTGTGACGTCATTGGACGCAGCCGAGTATTTCCGATATGCACTTGCGCCCCCTTTCCTATATCTCCTTGGTTTCACCTCTGGCCTATTTCACTGTACTCTCGCGTATTCTCCTTAAAATTCAGTATTCTAACCTTCCCGTTTTCTGATGGAATAAAGAGGCTCTCGCCATCAATTTTCAATTGATTGTAAACGTTGTGTTAATATTGAATTTATTGAACTCCTCAAAGTCTAAGTCTGACATCAAGTAACTTCTCATTTGAACTGCTCTAGACGATATCTTGTTTTTAGTTGAATAATGTCTCTCTGAGTCTATAGATGTTGTTAATATTAGTTTGCTTTTACTGTATTAGCTTCATGCAGGTGACATATTCATTTTATGATTGTGAACGATATACAATAAATGTTTTTATACCATCTCCAACTCAATTATCAGTCCACTACTCTTTAATTACAAAATCATAACACCCTCGATTTTGAACAATCTCCTATGGCCCTGCGGGATATAACCTAAGGATTTGAGAACAATCAGTTCAGAAAATGCCAATACAATATGGACTACCCATGCGACACAGACTTCTCCGCGAGATCTCTGGGAGGTTATAATGAGGATCTTATGCGAACTCCTTTTGCGACTGGAATTCTATTATTGAGATAACGGATCCTAACTTAGCAACTGAGACACTGGTTAAGTTAATAAGTGGATGTGTAGAGCATGCAAAGGTTAAAACAAGGAAACACAGGGCGGCTCCTCGCGGTCCTTGGATAACTAAGGGTATTTTAAATTCTTGTAGAAGAAAACAGATGTTATATTCTATTTGGAAGTTGGAATCTAATAACCTAACACTGAAGACGGATTATGACATTTATGTTAAAGTTTTAAATAGGGTTTTAAAAAAAGCAAAAATAATTGATGAAAAAAAAATTATTGAAGAGATTATTAGTAGTCCTAAAGGGTTTGTGGTCCTTTATAAATAAAAAACTCGGTAAGAGCTGTAAAAGAAATGACCGTGTGAAATTCATATATGATGGTGATAATGTTAAAGTTGAAGAAACCAATTCAAGTTGCCAACAGCTTTAATGCGTATTTCAGTCAAATAGGTGCGAAACTCTCTAACAGTTTACAGACGGAGACAACTCAAGTCAGATTGCCCTCAATGAATCCTCATTCTGTCTTTCTGTCGCCAACTGATTCTCGTGAAACTTTGAACATCATTAAGAATAGGAAAGTGAAGAGTGCGGGGGTCGATGACATCAATGTAAGGACCATTAAAACTTTGGTCGATTTTATAACTGAACCACTTGTTTATATTATGAATTTGTGTATAGAAGAAGCTATTTGGCCTGATGCATTCAAGAAAGCGGACATAAAACCTATATATAAAGCCAAGGCCAGACACAATATGACAAATTTTAGGCCTATATCCTTAATATCCAACTCAGCTAAAATTTTTGAAAAAATAATCCACAGAAGACTTTTAGGTTTCATTGAGAGGCACAAATTGATAGCTAAGCGACAGTACGGATTCATGAAGAAAATGGGAATTAGAGACGCCCTTAATTACCTAACTGACCTAATATATGGGCGACTCGATATAAGCGCACCCGTGGCCGTGACTTTTTTAGATTTGGCAAAAGCCTTCGATACCGTGAATCATGATATTCTTTTGGATAAATTGTACAATTATGGAATTAGAGGTAAGGCTTTGCAACTACTAACATCATATCTAGAAAAAAGGTGCCATAGGGTGAAGATTAATGACGTTTTAAGTGATTATTGTGAGGTGAGTACTGGTGTCCCTCAGGGAACGGTCTTGGGACCATTGTTTTTTATTATTTATGTTTTTTTTTTATTATTTATTTATTATTATGTTAATGATGTTTTTGATTCGGTACCTGAAAATGTGTTGGTCTCTTTCGCTGATGATACAGCAGTGGTGTCGACTGGGAAAAGCTGGGGAGAAGTGGAGGACAATTTGAATTATTATTTAAAGAACATAAGTGGCTGGTTAACTTCTAACATGCTTTCCTTGAACATAGACAAGACAGTCTACATAACTTTTGGTAACTATTGTGACAGTGTTCCAAAATCTTTGAATATATGTATAAATGGAAGATTAATAAATAGGGTTGATTCGGTTAAATACTTGGGATTAATTTTGGATTATAGAATGAGGTGGGATAAGCATGTTGAATATTTGCTAAATAAGACACGGTACTTAGTATTTGTTTTCCACAAACTTTGTAAGATAATGCCCAGTGAGATTCTTCTTAAAATATACTATGCATTGTTTCATAGTGTGGTAAATTATGGAATAATTGCTTGGGGTGGAGCTTATTCAAATTGTTTAAACCTTTTGAAAAATCAACAAAAAAGAATTTTGAAAATTGTTAATAAGAATAGAGTTGCTCGGAACGTTACCCTGAATATTGAAAATCTGTTTTTACTGGAATCACTGAATTACCATTACGAAAACCTTAAGGATAAATTTTTAGGGTCAGAAAGTGTCACTAGGAACAAAAGTATTCAAATACCTAAAAGATACAGGACTGTAAGTTCCAAAAGTAGCATTGTTAGAGCAATAGGTGTTTTCAACTCTCTTCCAAATGAACTTAAAGTTCTGAATGATGGTTGTTTCAGAAAAAATAAGCTAAAGAGGTGGATTGCGGGTAAATTTCAATGATTTTTGTTTTATTTACTGTATCAGGGCAATTGTATTTCATAGGCTGTTATTTGGTAGTTATTGTGACTTTTCTCTGCTTCATTGTATTTTTGTACAGTTGTTGTTAGGTTGTTGATTGTGCAAATACGATGTTGATCCAAATCGGGCTCACAAACAGGCAATTCGATTGCCTCTGTGAGATGCACATCTTTTTGTATTGTGTATTTTCGATTAATAATAAATTTTTTTTTTGAATATGTAATTAGTTATGATGCTTCATATATTATATTTTTCACCCATATTGGTTTTTCATTTATACTCCACATCACTTTTTTTGTAGGAAAGTCATTTCAGACATTAGGTTCTTTTAAGGGAGGTTGTGCTAACTTTTTCAATTTTCAGTTTCGTTTGTTAAATTGAAAACAACCTAATATTTTCATTTGCCAAAATCGAATCAATCGTTTTTGGGATGATTGAACAAAAAATGGATAATTTGTGTATTAACTAAAATCAGATATTATGAAAAAATAATTTATAATTTTCGACCAATACCATACCATGGCATTAATTTTTTTTTGAGTGAAATCGTTTCGTATATTCTATATTGTATGCGAACTATTGTAGACCACACCAAGAGCACTGCATATAAGTATCACAAAACGACTTCACATATACCTCAACAAAAACAGTTCATGTGAATTCCCCAAAGAACTCGACAAAACACTGCTGGCGAGGATCACATGGCTAGCTTCCGTGCGAGCTCACTGAGACCTCTAAATGAGAAGTGAATGAGAATTTCCCAAAGAAGGCGTCACGAGACTTCGCAGAGAAATCGCTATAAGATTTCGCAGAGAACTAACCAGAGTGTGTTGTTTGAGAATTTCCACGAGGGATATCGATGAGATCTCGCTGAGAATATCCCGGCGGCGGAGACTTGGAGGAGATATAGAGCTCTATATAACCTCTGAAGGAAGTTACAAAAGGCGTTACAATTTCCTAAAAAGTCGTCGCCGAGATGTCTCTAGAATCTCTCTGTGTTGCTTGGGTAATAGATTTCTTTTCACCTCAAGAATATACTGTTAAAATATTTCTACGAGTCAAAGACTCACCCTGTATACTTTTTTATGGTAAAAGGTGTTCGTATATTACATAATAATGCGTAATAGTTTTCCTAACAAGCACGGAAAGTAGTACTCACCCACACAAAACTGCCGTTGAGTTGCGCGCAAGACACTTTCCGCAAAAGTTAAAGTGCCTATAGACGCACCGGCAAACTGCAGTCCAGGACTGGCGATTTGAACTGAAATTACAAAAAACTGTACTGCAGTTGAACGATGCGTGTATAGGCACTTCTAGGAACAAAATTTTTTTTATAAGCGCTTGAAATATAAAGGTCCTCCTCATTTGCATAGGAACTGTAGCACTTTTTTACACTCGGTGCGATTTACACTCGATTTTAGTATTAGTAAAATATCGTAGGAATTTGGACAGGTTGAAAAACAATCACTTATATATTCGCCAACGTTTCGGAACTATTTTGTTCCGTTCTCAAGGCTCATCATACAACAAATAAAACTAATATTTTAAAATTGGTCATGGGAAGTCCAGAATAAATTAATAAACAGTCCGACGTGTGACAGTTGTTTTTCAACCTGTCCAAATTTCTGCGATATTTTTCTTATTTCAAACATGGACGTGAATACTGCAGACTCGCTTTTAGTATTCGTTTGCTGATTGGATTCACACCAATGTAGAGGAGGTAGTTTATCTACACCTAAGATGTCTAAAATTATGGTGTAATCGCACTGATTCTGTTTTGTTCCATTTTTGTTGGGGATATCGGATCAGTTTCATTTTTCCCACTGTAGTAGCTCTGTTTAGAATTTGACAGAGCATTGTCAATTGATATTTGAAAATAATTTGAATACGAGTTTGAATATTTTCCAACGCTTTACGAATATGTTGTACCTATTCATGTGCGATTATTGGTATGCGAAAATGTATTAGTTTCGGGAAGGGGTGTAGAACATTTATTTATTAAACATGTCCTTCAGTTTTGTGTATGGAAATTCAAGAACTACAACTTAGTAGTTGTGTTGTTAGAATTTGAGGCAGAACCAGTTTTATGGCAACTTCAGCAATATTTCAAAGGAACTGTATTGGAAATACGTAATGTTATGTGAGCATGTATTAAGAAAGAGAAATACATGAAACTATTCGACTCTTTTATTCAAATATTCGTAACGAGTAGATATAGTGAAAATTCCCTTTCCGTCAATTGAATATACTGGATATTTGACCAATCAACTGTGTTTTATTAAAATCATATTGAATGACCTTCCTCATGTATACAATTTGTCAAACAGAAATTATCTTAAACCCTTCAATAGTGTTGAAATATTGACAGATTTGTTGTTACAACGAAAATTAAACTGTAAATCCCAAATAGTACTTAACAGCTGACAAAATGGGCCAGTTCATATTTTGTACTCATTGATCGATATTCGATATCAATGCAAAACAAAATGAAACGAGAGAGTATCATTGGACATCCTTTGGTAGAAGAAGGATAGAAAGAAGCAAATGACATGGTGGCACCGCTACGAAACTGATTCCATATTGTGATGGGCTTTTTTCTCACCCTGGACGCTCCTTATCTTTGCTCGGGCGCCAGTGGGGCAATCAGTGGAACCCCACGTCTCTCACAGAATCTCCAAAAATTAGAGAGCCCGGGTAGACTTGAATGATCAGTGGAGAAGGGTAGCAGTGAAAACTAGGGTGGTAGCGTCTTCTTAGTCTCTGCTTTCTAACGGTTTTTAATCGTTGAAAAAGAGTACCTACCTCTTCTGACGAAAATCTAGCTCTAACTGATTTAGGGAACTGTCTCTCACTGGCGAAAATAACTGGCAAAAAAATAAACGTTCAGTCCTTTATTCCTACTGGAGTAAATTATATACAGAAATGTACAAGTAATAACAAATATTGATGTCAACCGGCGTCCTGGTCGGTGTGGGGGCAGCTGATGAAATACGGTCTCTGCAGGAAAATGCGGCTGATATAAACGGTAAATATGGTTAAATTTTGTACGGTCACTCCAGAGGAGTACGGTGGAAATAGACGGTAATTACGGTTAACTTTTGTTTTGTTACCCTCTGTCGGCGGAAATCGGTACCGTGGCTGGTCTCAGTCCAATTTATTTATTTATTTATTTATTTATTTATTCACAAGGAACACAAACAGGTAACCCAATACCCAAATCAGTGTTCACAAAGTAACAATACAAAAAATCAACAAAAGTGCCTTATTACTAATACCCAATATATATACCTAATAATAAGTGAAAGATTGGAACAAAAGAAAAAAAAAAGAAAAATAACAGATGTAGAGCCAGAGGTGAGGCAACTCAATAGCGGGATAGAAAAGCCCCTTTGAGTGAATTTTTCAAGGTTTTTTCACTTTGGAAAAATACATCGATTTGATCTTTTAGATCAGTGGTTCTTAACCTTTTAGTTATCAGGGACCATTTGACAAAATTGTTGTCTTGTCACGGACCACCAACTGTTCCGAGGTAATATTAAGTACCTAAATGTCAATTTTTGTAAATGAATAAACAAGGTTGTTGTAGTTATAAATTTGAATGAACGGGCTCGACTTCGATTTATGCCCCACCTCAGATTTTGATGATTATTTTTTTATAGATAAAATTTTTCATGAGGAATCGAATGGTAGTAATCTCAATCTGCGGAAATTTATAGTTCATTAGCTATGATTTTTTGAAATGTTCGTTAAATGCACTCAATTATGACATTTGAATGTTTGTTCACTGTAATTCTCGATTAATTCGAATGTTTTTCTCAACAGATCGCAACCAATTGGGATTTTGAGGTTATTCATTGGAAGAAATGTGAATAATTCATCAATTTTGGCTAAAAATTGAACTGAATTAATTTGAGGTTAGGTTAGGTTGGGTTAGGACAGTGAAAAAATAATTTCATACATGAAAGTATCATTTTTGGCGATTTAAATTTAAGTCTAAAGGACCGAAAAGTGAAAATATAATTTTTCATGATAATATAATGATATAGCACGTATTTTGATGAAATTTTCGAGAAATCGTTTCTCTCAAATTAAAAGTTTGCCGGGATTGATAGTTGTACGAATAGATTCTGTATCTTCTCTTGCATCCAGGAAAAAATCGGCAAAAAAATCTGACGTAGGCACTTTGTCGAATTCGAGAAAAAGCACTTTACAAAAATTTCAAAAAATCATAACTGCCGAACTAGAAGTTTCCGCAGATTGAGACTAATACCATTCGATTCCTTATAAAAAATTCTATCTATAAAAAAATAATTATTTAAATTTGAGGTGGGGTATAAATCCAAGTTTTACCAGAAGCTTTATTATTTCAATGCGATTTTTTTCACTGCATACTCTTCACCAATTTATGAATCCTTGGTTCAGTGCTAGCTACTTAATGCCAAACTGGCATGTCGGCACTGGCATCCAACCGATTTCGATTCTTGTTTTTAATCACCATTAGAATCGAAAACCCCTGCTCGCATAAATATGTCGATGAAAAGAGAAAGTATTGGGGTCTAGTCTCCCCATTTTTTCTATTCAAGAAACCCAGTTCAATATAATACCCGTCATATTTTCGTTTTGGTGGCATTTTTCTAAAAAACTAATATAAAATAATTGTTATCAATAAGTGCTCTTCAGTGTGGCTCAACTCTATGTCCTGTCGGATGGCTTCGCGGACCACTTCGGGTGCTTCCAGGGACCACCAGTGGTCCGCGGACCACCGGTTAAGAACCAGTGTTTTAGATGATTGCAGTGACGCAGCATCCTGGAAATAGGGGAATTTTTCGCGCTGTTGGTGTGCGTTAAAGGTAGATGGAAGGTTTCCGGATATCTACATCTTCGAATTGGCGCATGCAAGTTAATCAGCCCAGTGATGTCTTGAGAGTCTACACGATTGCTCAACAATTTAGAGACAAAAACAATATCGCCAACAACTCTGCGATCACCGAGGCTTATCATGTTAAAAAACTTCAATCTAGTGGAGTAGTTACCGGGATCTCCCCGAGTCAGACTCAAGTTGTATCTGTACCCCAAAGTGCGGAGGAACCTTCTTTGAATTTTTTCGAGACGGTTTATGCTGCCAGTCAGACAGCAGGTCGGAAGGAGCTCTCAATCTGTAACTTTATCGGTCGGAAATCGGCAATATATCAACAAAATGAGCACCAAAAATACGGTAGGAACACCAAGTCCTCCGGGGACCCCACGGCGGTCGCACGGACACGGATGGCCGACACTCTACACAGTCTACGATCACTAGGTCAAGTTTGAACAGTAGGTAAGTATTCTCAGCCAGTCCAACAGACTAAAGAAAGCGGAAAATAGCCCCCAGGTATGCACTACGTGAGAAACAATTATACTACAAATGACTTGCCTCAAACTTTTTGTCTTCCTGACGTACTTTCCAATTCACGGCAATAACACCTTCAGCACTTTTCTCGGCAGCTCGATCTCAATTCATAATGATCTTGACCTTCAGCGCCGGAACTTGAAGAAGTAGGTACCCCTGCGCGGAAACTGCCCCACCATGGGTAACTCAGTCCCCCATTGGTTGCACTCAAATTGCTCGGACAATCAGCCGGCTCGGAAAGAGACAGAAACAATTGAAGAGAAGGAAAAACTGAACAAGTTGAAAGACCTCTCTCGAGTCAGAAAATGTAAGGTTGCACGGAAAGAATTATAACATATAGGTATGAATTCTGAAAACAAAAGACATATACGGTCTCCGCTAAAAATATGGGACTGGTCGGTGTAAAACAATGACATAATATCAATCGGTAAAGACACCCTATGATAACATAACGGTTTTCATCGGAAATATTTGGGTTGATAGGTCTTATTATACAAGTATGGGTGAAGAAATTTCCTTTTCGTGGCGGGGCAAAATCTGCCTCGTCACATCATCCCCGATTTGCTGAGATTAAGATGTCTAAAACTCTGGTGTATTCACTGATTCGATTTTGTTTTTAATTTCGTGGGGATATGGGATCAGTTTCGTTTTTTCCACTGAAGGTAGCGCTGTTTAGAATTTGACAGTTGATATTTGAAAATAATTAGCTGAAATGTAACGTGCGTTCAAAAAAATTCATCGTCAAGTAGGCTATGAAATTTTGAAGGCTGTTCGGTGGCTGTCTTTCCTTGAATTACTTCATGTTCCCAAAATGACATTAACCTATATATCGTAATTTTGTACGGAAAGGCACTTTTTAGAAAAGTTCCTTTAATTTCAGCCAACGTTCGAACAGCATTTCTTTCATTGAGTAAGATGACAAGAATCCAAACAATCTGAGGCGGTTAGAAAAATTCTTCGTAAAAATTTTAACCGTCCATTATTTTCATACGTAAGAGACATGAATCTTGAATTGATCGTGGTATTATGTTTTTTTTGTAAGAAGGTTCTAGCTACTTCAGTCATATGAATAAATCACAGTAAGAATCTCAATAATATGTTTATTAATTCTCTATAAATATTGAATTGATTCACTCATTACTGAAAATCCATGACTAAACTGAAAGAACTGAATTCCATGAAAATAGCTATTGGACAATTTATTAAAATTCAATTCAGCTATAAAAGGGATGATGCTTCCTCCTTCATAACGTTCTGCTATTAAAGTTCCATAAAAGAAAGTAGGTTCACATTTTGCCTTTGACTGATGCATACTGAACTCCAATTTTTCTTGGATGCTACAAGGTTAGGTAATCACAACCTTTTCAGTTTTCTGATAAAATGTCAATCTTTATGGAAACAAATGGATATCTTCTTTTCAAAATCGGGTGGCATATGCCAACGGATACTCCAGCCACTTGAGATAAAACCTGAACAGAGGTTTGTCGAGCTTCTGTCATCATGTTTTCATTATTGCTAAACCACTTCCTTTTTTGTTAGAAAATATCTGTTTCTTCAACATATCGCAAAACAGTACAATGGAAAAATTCATACTCAATAATCTACTGCAACATAGGCTTCTATGAAGTCGCCGGAACAGAATATTTCCATCTTTCTAAAAACATTTTTGGAAGATTTATATGCAATAATAAGAAATATTTCCATGAAAATTTAGGAAATGTTTTGAATTATATTAAGCGTTATCTGACATGAAATATTTCTGCATTATGCGAAAAAATATCTTGGGAAGTCTCTGAACAATATTTCGCCAGGGTAGCTGAATAACTTCATAAAATACATGTTCCTAAAGAATTGAGCAATACTTCGAATATATATATCTTCAAAGTAATACCAAATTTTTGAGGATTTGTATTTTATGAAGTCCCTCTGTAAACATTGTTCAAAGATCTCGCAAGATATTTTTTAAAAGGAACTATATTAATATGTGTATAAGACCCCCATTAAGCTAGCAGAACCACTGTTGAATTTTGGATTTTTTTTGCGGCCATAATTTTAGGCTAATTTATTACCCCAATCAAAAATTTTTTGCTCCCCAATTTTTGGAGAAAATGGGGGTTCTGCTAGCTTAACGTTAAGCTAGCAGAACCCAGAAGCTAATGAAACATTTAGCAGAAATCTGACAATACCATAATTTTAGGCTCTCATTTGAACCTAATGCGGATTTCCCTAGAATGGTTTTTTTAAAAAAAAAGGTTCTGCTAGCTTTACCGTCAAGCTAGCAGAACCAAACCGCTAATACAATATTTATCCAGAATCTGACCACACCATCCTTTCAGGCTTATTTTGGGCTAATTTATTACCCTAGTGGGAAATTTTCTGCTCTCCAATTATTGGAGAAATTGGGGGTTTCGTTAACCCAACCCGTCGCTAGCCGAACAAAACCGATGATCGATTGTTTATCCAGAATTTGATTACATCATATGTTCAGGCTAACCTTAAGCTAATTTATTACCAAAGTAAAAAATTTGTTGTCTTCCAATTGTGGGAGAAATTGCGAGATCTGAAAGTTCAAAATAATACCACCAAGATTAAATCGATAATCAATTTTTTTTTTTTAATATATGATTACATAATAATTTTAGGTCCATTTTAGGCTCTCATTTGAACCTACTGCATATTTCCCTGAATGAGTTAAAAAAAAAGGTTCTGCTAGCTCTACGTCAAGCTAGCAGAACCAAACCGCTAATACAATATTTATCCAGAATCTGATCACACTATACTTTCAAGTTAATTTTTTAAATTTTTGGCTCTCCAATTATTTTAGGAATCGGATGTTAGGCTTGCTAAACGTTCACCTAGCTGGACCCAGCCGATTGAAGATTATTCATTCGGAATCTGATTACACAATAATATTACATCTACTTCAGGCTAATTTTTTTCTTTCAAAGTACGGGGTTACTATTAATTAAAAAGTCATTTGTCCATTAGTCAGGTATTTTAGGAATATTAGATATATATCAGATATATATATTATTTGAATTCTATTGGACCCCGAATAAATCCGAACCCCTTTTTCTGAATAAGCCATAAGTATTCATATCATTCTAGTTTCTCCTAATAATTTTGAATCCACTGCCGAATTTCGTGATTCACTTTTTCAACGATTTCTGGGTTCCTAGTCCGTTACTACAGTCATTCAGGTCATCTTATTTCTGAAAACTTTTGAACGAGGATTTTTATGAAAGAGAGCAAAATGCGGTGGTACAAATAATTTTTTACTGCTAGGGCAATTCCACCGGTAAATGGGGTGGTACAAATATTTTTTTACTACTATGGCAATTCCACCGAAATTCTACTTAAGCAGGTGGTACAAATAATTTTATTGCTATGAGAATGCAACCGAACTTCTAAATGAAAACATTCAACAAAATAAAACTGGACGATGGCCGTTTAATAAATTCCCAGAATACAACTTTAAACTGTTTATCCCTAAATTTCCGGATCGGTTGAACTCCAAACCTTTACTTGCCTTATGTAAGAAGTTTTCTTAACAACAAGTTGAATTCTGAATATGCCGACTATCAAAAAATATCGATTTTGATGGAAATTTCACAGTTAGCATAAGGCAATTTAAAATCTAAAGTTGAACTTATTGTGAAGATTAGAAATAAACTGTATTCTGGGAATTCATTAAATGCCCAGATTGACCAGTTCTCCCCTGTTGAATGCTATGAGTTAGAGAAAAGTTGCATCTTTTTTTCTAATATAAATATTTCACCACCTTATTCTCAAACTAGTGTATTTTAAAAACATCTGAACAACCTTAGTTGAGCCGCGAGTGCCGTTTTCAATATTATTCAGTTCGCACAATGAATTTTGAAATCGAAATACTGGTCCTGGAAGACCTAAGAAAGTGGAAAGGGATCAAGTGATCCAGTTATTCAAAGATAATCAAAATCGGATTTTCATAAATATAAGGTGATCTCGAAAGTTCATCCAATTTGACAGGAGTTGGCTGAGCGGTTAAATTATAAATTATCCCCAAGGTCTCTATATTCTTTAGCATGTGCCGAAAAATATAAAATTCTAGAAAATAGTAATATATCGTTAAGGAATAATATTTCTATCGAACAAAGTTTTCAAGAAGAATCCATTTGCAACTATAGTGATTTAAAAGAAAACGTTGAGAAAATTTCTTTATTCGTTTCCGAAGACGAATTCATTACTTTGATCGAGAGGAAACAAATTCGAAGAGCAGATAGGACCTATAAAAAATAGTTTAAGAACGTGCGTCAGATTGAAGAAGGGCTTATGGCAAGCGTGGCTAACACACGAATTGTGGAAGGCTGTGAAGTTGCAATGTGGATTTCGGTTCAAATATCACTATTTGAATGAAAATTTAGTATCGGGAAAATTCAAAGGTAAGTAAGTCAATACCACTGAAAAATAGCTATTATTACAACTAGGGAAATATGAACAGTATATTTTCCGAGGTTGTCAAAGTTACATCCCGAGGGCGGAGCCCGAGGGATATATAGACAACCGAGGGAAATATATTCATATTTCCCGTGGTGTAATCAATAGTTTTTTTCTGATTGAAATAATCTGTTATGAGGAAATCATTGTAAGATTGTATATTTTTGTAATAATTAACTGACTGGTTTCACGTTGACGTCTTGTCAGAAATAAAATTATTGAAATAATGTCGAACTACGTCGAAACTCAATCGGCAAAAGCCCGTGAATCTTTGGTTCCGGCCAAATCTCAAGCCGCCTACAGTAGAGAGTACGATTGCTTTCAGGAGTGGAAAAGAAAAAATTTGGTGGACGGTGTGAGCGATAATATTTTGTTAGCATATTTCCAAGATTTGGTATGTTGCTCTGATTCTTGTTATTCTTGATGTATGATTAATTCATTCGATCCCCAGTCGCAGAAATATTCACCAAACACGTTATGGCCGAAACTATCGATGTTGAGATCAATGCTACATTTGAAGGAAAAAACTGATGTCAAATTATTCGATGAAGTCGAAGCATAACAAACAAAAATAAAGGATACGTTCCTAAAAAATCAGCAGTGTTGTCCCGGGAGCAGCTCAAGACATTCTTGAGTGAAGCTCCTAATGACGTTTTTTTGATGTATAAGGTAAAAGTTTCATTTCGATTTCCTCTGTTGATAAGATTTTTACATTCACAATTTTGAAGGTTGTTTTAATAATGGAAATCTTTGGCGCCTGTAGAACACAAGAGCTGGTGAATATGCTGTCTTCAGATATCGAAGATCGTGGGTCGGCAAACATAATTAAAGTCTCAAAAACTAAGAATGATATAAACAGAATATTCACTATAATTGATGAAGAAGATCTGGGTGCTGCTCGTTTGGTGCGGGAGTATTCGGCGTTGCGTCCGCAAGGCGTTCTTAGATTCTTCGTAGCTTATAGAGATAAGAAGTGTACTCTTCAGCCTGTCGGCAAAAATACTTTCGGAAAAATTCCGAGTAAGGTTGCTGAATGGTTGAGATTAGATAATCCGAAAATGTATACAGGCCATTGTGGAAGACGAACATCCGCGACTTTGGTTGCCGATGCGGGAGCCTCAATGACAACACTCAAGAGACATGGTGGTTGGAAAAGTTCGTCTGTTGCAGAAGGCTATCTGGCTGACAGTATGCTGCACAAAAATAAGGTAGCGAAGATGATAGCAGGTGTGGAGGAAGAGCCATCTGCAGCATCACAGTCTTTGAAGACCGTTTTGGGAGAATCGTCCGAGACTGGTGCTGCACGGAATGTTCTCAAGAAAACTGTAGTCTCGTCGACGAATAATTATGAACAAGATATTTCTTCTTCCTTTGTTTCTGGTGGAAAAACTTTCAGTGGAAATTTCAACAATTGCAGTTTCCATTTTGTTACTAAATAAAGAAAAAAAATATGATTTGACGTTTTGAAAGAAATATGATTTGACGTTTCATATTTCCCTAGGGAAATATGAACTGCCATTCCATATTTCCCTAGGGAAATATGAGTGTGTTATGACACATGGTAACTAAGGCGATATAGCTCAATATTGGTTCGATCAGAAAAAAATATATTATTGATTTTATAAGGACTTTCCAATTCTACATCTACCCTATGGTTTACTCGATATAAACTATATCTTCTATAAATGAGTGAATTCTGGCGATCTTGATTTCAACTTCACATTTCATTTGATCTTAATCTTGCACTCATTCGACAGAAGCGGTCAGTTATTCATCATTCGAATAATGGATTCAAATAATTCAGTTACATGTAAGGTTTTATATTATACTTATCATCAGAATTTTTTTTAAGAAATCAATAATTACGTGTCTATGATGTCTCATCAGTTTGAAGATGACCAGTGGAAGATTGAAGAGTAACAAGTCTGGGTTGACTTTTGAACTGTCCTAGAAACTTATAGTAGTTCTCATCGAATGATTATAAATAAGTATTGTAATGATTTTAGAAGAATCTTTCAGTTTTCATTTTCAAGTAATTTTATTTTCGAATTAATTTTGGAGAAAAATATTTTCAATTTCCAATTCAGGATTCCGATATTGTTCGGGATTGTAAACATACCGCACCGTTTTTGTTCTGTTTTCAGTTCTGAAAAAACGATGTCGTACCGTATAAAACAACCTGAATTGGAAGATAACCGTGATTTTTTGGTCGCTAGCTAGATAAGTCGAAATTAAAACGTTTTCATCGACGCAAATTTACCGAATTTCGACTGTCGGGCACATCTGATTTCCGCACCCCCCTGTGGGTATAAAATCAGATGTTCCCCCGCAAGCCACTTCACGACTGTGAAGTTTGTGTAGGTTCTATATTTGTTATCGGAATTTTAATTCGTTAAAATTTTCAAAGTTGGTGTTCATCCTCAGTGTCCAGAAATTTTTATTTTTTTCGTTGGTACTGCAGAAATCATCTGGTGAGCTTATTTTTCGTATCTTTTTTCTGATTTTTCTCATAGCGTAGAGAATTTTTGATAAGATATATTTTTCTTTTTTGTCTTGAAAAATTTTATTTCAAATTGCTTTGAGTAGCAAAGTAATTATTAATTAGATTTCAAAATGTCTGACCATTCGGACTGCGATTCCGTAATGGAAGAAGACGCGCTAGGAATCGCTAATGTCGTGTCCGAACACGATATTTTGAAAGAGGAGAACGCAAGTTTGAAAGCGAGGGTGAATGAGCTAGATAGATGCGTATCTAGCTTAGTTGCTGAGATTAAAAATCTCAGGGAGAGGCTCGAGTTGCAGGAGGTAAATAAGGAAAGTCCTTACTCCAAAGCACTCAAAAAGAACATTGTTTTGAAAAATGTCCAAGAAGTGACCTTGCCGGTTCAAAAACAGAAGATGGAGGTGGTCAAAACCCCTCAAAACAAAATTTCCCCACCCGCCAAAAGAGTGAGAGAAGATAGCTCCTCGTCCAATGAAGACTCGAACAAAAAAAGAGTCTTGGAAACCCCAGCCCAACAGAAAACCACTCCAGTGGAGGAGAGGAAAGAAAAAATCCCCCCAGTCACCCTGAGAGGTACGTCCGAATGGACGTCAATTTCCAACGCGTTAATGCGAAACGGCATTAACTACAGCAGAGCGACAACTGTGAAGGACGGAATTAGGGACCCACAAACCCCACAAGATCACCGAAGGATGACTGAATTCCTCCACAAAATCAACAGAAAGTTTTACACTCTCCAACGAGAGGAGGAAAAGAAAATTTACGCGGTAGTGAGATACCTACCGCTGGATGCAGATATCCCGACGATCCTTGACGACCTCAAGGATCAAGGGATCGTCGATGCTGAGGTCATAAGGATGACCTCAAATATAACAAAAAAGCCGATGCCCTTATTGATGGTTAAAACCCAGAATAAGGCTATCTTCGAGGTGAGAAGGCTCTAGAACATGAACTGTGTTGTTGAACCTAAGAGAAGGACGACCGGGCCTGGACAATGTAATCGCTGTCAGCGATATGGACATGCCCAAAGTAAGTGCACTTTTCCATGGAGGTGCGTGAAATGCTCCGGTAATCACAGCTCCAAGGAGTGTACGCTTACCAGGGAGAACGAGGAGCGAAATGCTTCTTGTGTTCTCTGTGGAGAGCAAGGACATCCAGCCAGCTACAAGGGATGTAGCGAATGGAAATTGGTCACTAAAAAGGCCAAGAGATCGCCAAGATCGAACCAAACCAGCTCGAGGCCAACACAAAATACTCCGAAGCCAGCCCAAAACACTTCGGAAGTGAAGAAACCCCAGGAAACTGCAACCAAAGCAGTCAAAGAGACCAGAGAAAAAGACGGAAAAGGCAAAAACCGTCAAAAAAGCCGAAACCAGAAAAGGAATTTCTGGAATCACTGAGGAACTGGATAAGTTCACGAAAAACCTCCTCAGCACGATGATGCAGAATCTGGAGAAAGAGATTGAGAAGAAGATGCAGCAAATTGTTAAGAATATTTAATGGCTGATACGACGATAAAGAACAATCTCATAATCGTCTCTTGGAACGTCGAAAGATTGAGAGCCCGCTGACCAGAATTCGAAGAACTGATTGAAGAGAAGAGACCGGATGTCTTCGCTCTCCAAGAAACAAGACTTAACCCCAACGTTCGGATAGCATTTCCCAATTACGATATCTACAGAAATGACAGACCTAACAGCACAGGTGGCGTTGCTATACTGGCTAGAAGGAATATGGATCACCATTTCGACCAAATATGCAATGGTCAAGAAGTAGAAGCAATATCGATTATTGTGAATACCAATCGAGGACAAGTGAAGATTATTTCGACTTATAAATCACCGGATAAGGACATGCTGGAAGAGGATCTAAAAATGCTACTAGAAGGAAGACATCCGAAAATCATAATTGGTGATCTTAACTGCAAATCGCAGGAATGGAAAAATAGAGTGGAAAATACCAACGGGAGAAGACTGAAGATTTATGCTGAAAAACTTAATGCAGTTGTGATAGGACCTGATATACCGACCTACATACCAAGAGTAAATGGACTACCCGATGTACTGGACATTGTCGTAATGAAAGACATCACTGAAGAAATCAGCATTGATACAATATAAAACGGAATTTCAGACCACAATCCCATAGAATTCATAGTGGGACATGGCCCAAGAAACGAAGAAAAGACACAAACCAAGGATCGCACAGACTGGGAGAAATATAAGAATTTACTTCAGGAGAAAATCACGGAAATTCCCCAAATAAACACCCAGGATGAATTAGATGAAGCAGTTGAAAAATTGGAAAATCAAATAAAAGAAGCCTATGAAGAAAGCACCAAGAGAATAAGGAAACCAATTCCGAAACATTCACATGGAGATACGCCAAGGGATATAAAGGAACTTATAAAAAAAACAGAAGACTCAGAAAAATCTACAGAACAACAAAAAGAGAAGAAGACAAGAAGAAACTGAATAAGCATAGTCAGATATTGAAAAATGCTTTAACAGAACTGCGTAATAACAGATGGCACCAGAGATTAAGGGAACTGAATACAATAGATCACTCGGCTTGGAAAATGCAAAAACGCTTACGACGAGAACAGACAGTTATACCTCCACTGCATGGAGCAAACGGAATGGTATATACGAGACTTGAAAAAGCCGAAGCACTTGCCGACTCAATTGAGAGAGAAGCCAGAATAAATTACAGAAATGATGATGACAATGAAGATCTAGAAGAAGAAGTGGAGGCAAACGAAGAACTGATGATGGAACCACCGGAAACCGAAATCATTCCAAAACCGGCTTCACCAACAGAAATCAAAGAGATCATAATGAAACTGAAAAACCGGAAAGCACCGGGAGAAGATAGGATAACGAATTATATTTTTTTTTTTTATTTTTATACCAGAGATACAAACAGGTTAAAAACCCACTACAGTATCTACACATTGAAAAAACGAAATTACATAAATTATTTGAATTATAAATGATTTCCCATACAATATTGGACAATATCTTAAAATTAATGAAATAAAACACCCCTTATCTGGAATCAATGGAAGAGCGGCTTTCCACTGAACAAGGGGTGATTATTTTTAAGATGTTAACTACACAAAATTGAAGGCCCCTTTAAGGGCAAAAATGGTGGATTCGGCCCGTCGCGCGAAGGACAGGTCTTTGATGTTTTTCTATATTTTCTGGGGAGAAAATTTAAATGAAAATCTGTTAAATTTAACGAATAAATCTATTGCAGAAATTTGAATACAAGCACGTATTTGGTCGATAACGACCACAATATAATCTCAATTTCTTTCACACATGCAAAGTGCGCAAAGCAATAATCATTAAAATTTTCATCAATAAAAATCTTGGATTAAAAATTCTCTTTTCTCAATTTCACAACAACAATAAGAATATGATCAAAAATCAGATGAATTTTAGAGGAGCTTTCAGGACTCTGGACAAACAAAAATTGGAACCTTCTACCTTTTTCTGCGACCAGCGACCGTCGTTCGCCTGGGGTTGCTGGTGAACTTTTCGATCACCAGACTTTCCTCGCACAGTACGGCGAATTCTTTACACTCAACCGCACTTTTCCGTCGTCAACGATTAACGCTATTCGTTTCGACTCTATCCAAAATTCCTAAAATCCTATATCCGATCTATATCACAAATAAAAGCAATTATTACGCCCTGACTGACTTTAACCACGGTACTAAATCTCTTACACTATTCCCCGAATAGCTTGTACCCGTCTCCCTTTTTGAGACCTAACTCCGAAAAAAATACTTCTAAATTTCTCGGACTGCCGAACTTACTTTCGGACTTCCAAATCTACTCTATTAGAATCCCGGATTCTACTTCCGCTTTCCCGACGTGTATTTTCTTCGACCAACTGACTCCCTTCCCTTTTTTGGTTCCTTTTATTATTCCCCTTCTTAGATCAAAAACCCAAATTCCTTCTCCACCTCTCGTGGGTGTTTCCCCGATTATTCCACGACGCTCTAACCTTGCATTTTTCTGAACTAATTGAATTAGCCGGTTAAAACTCAAGAGCCTGCTAATTCTTACAACGCCGAATCAATTATCTTCGAATATTGAATTGATATATAAGCTCTTATGGGCGAGTTATTATCTAAACTAAACCGTTTTCCTTTTAACTTAAAATTGGCCTCATGTCCAACATGAAACTCTACTTCTTCGACACTTATCTTCCGATCAAACCTTTATTTTCAATTATCTTTGACGTTGAGAGCCCGAGAAAGAATTTCCTAGCCCAATATTCTACAGCATATATATCCCGTCAATATTCCTATTTATTACATTAACACCTTTTTTGAAGTTTACAATTACAAAAAAAAAAGCTTCACTCTAACAAAACCATTTCAACTCTCTAGATTTTTCCGCAGAACATTTCGAACCTGGTGGAGGGTCATCGAGAAATAGTCAACATGCACAGAAATTTCATTACCGGTTCGAGCAATTCGACACAGCGGTGAACTCTGAGATGTATCTGTGTATCGAAATGGTACACTAAAAAGTTCACTCGCCCTAAGGGATCTTTGGGGCACATTAAAACATATACGAGCAAGGACATCCGGGCTTTGAATTATATTGTTCAAGATCTTATACAAAAATAGTGCCTCAGAGACCATGCGTACGTTCGACAACGACATCAAACCAAAATGTGCACGTGCCCCAGCATAATCTCTATCGGTCAAGACATATTTGGTCCCGTTAGCTAGAAACCTTATAAACCTATTTTGAATACTCTCGATGCGATCAATGTTGGATTTCTGCCTTGGGTTCCACACAATGGCGGCAAAGTTTAGTCTACTACGGACGAAAGCATTAAAAAGGACCCTGATTTGTGTGGCAGTTACGAAAGTCTTACATTTTCTAGTTATATATCCCAACATTCGTGAAGATGAATTTACCACGGATTCCACATGGAGATCGAAGATGAGCTTGGTA
Source organism: Coccinella septempunctata (assembly GCF_907165205.1). Lineage (NCBI taxonomy): Eukaryota > Metazoa > Arthropoda > Insecta > Coleoptera > Coccinellidae > Coccinella > Coccinella septempunctata. The sequence continues at coordinate 27,938,303 of NC_058195.1, forward strand.
TCAAAGATAACTCCCAAGTCCTTGACACAACTCAAAGATTTAATTGGCTTGTGATCTATATAGTATGTTCGAGTAACAGGATTGCGGTTTCTTGTGAACGTCATTGATGCACACTTAGAAAAATTCAGGTATAACCCATTCTGTTCACAAAAAGCAAAGGGGCGATCTAAATCTTCTTGAAAATGTGGGCAATCCAGATCATTGAATACAGAAACATAGAATTTCAAATCGTCAGCGAACATTAAAAACCTACTATAATGAAAACAGGTTGCCACCTTGTTTATGTAAATTATGAAGAGTAAAGGCCCAAGGTGCGAGCCTTGGGGTACACCCGAAGTAATTCTGTACAACCCTGACACAAACCCCAACACGGAAATAAATTGGGAACGATTCTTTATATATGACTACCCATCTGAGAAGACTGCCTCCCACACCGACCACAGCCAAGCGGCTCAGCAATATGTTATGACTTATTTTATCAAAAGCTTTGCTGAAGTCGGTGTAGATGGTGTCAACCTGAACTCTTCTATCCATATTATCATGTACGTACTCGGTAAAGACGAAGAGGTTTGTATCTAGAGAGCGACCTTTGAAGAATCCGTGCTGTTCTGGAACTATAATATTCTTAACTAAACATAATAAATGGTCATACACAAGTTTCTCGAAGATCTTTGCAATAATGGATATTTTACTTATTGGTCGATAATTTTCGACGTTATCTTTCTGTCCCCCTTTGAAGATGGGTACAACCATAGCTATCTTCCATTTATGCGGAAATTGACCCAATTTCATTGAAATGTTGTGGATGATCGTCAAAGGTGCAGAAAGAGAAACGGCACAATTTTTTATGAAAATTGACGGCAACCTATCAGGACCAGCTCCCTTCTTAGGATCAAGATTTTCCAGGACCCTCAAAACCTCGTCACGATGAAAAACTATACTACACAAACTATCAGATGTCTGATTTTCTCGTGGATTACCCGTAAACACATAACTTTGTTGAAGAAATTGCCTAGAAAAGGAATAGCAGCCTTGACGAATATAACAAACGGAGTGATGAGGACCGAATACTACCCAAAGAGATGGAAAACTGCAGAAATGATAGTTTTCAACAAGCCTGGAAAGAAACGGAGATTTCTTCAAAATTATAGACCAATCAGCCTACTATCAGCACTAGGAAAAGTCGTCGAGAGGGTTATCGCCAAAAGGCTGAATGAGGAAACAGAAATGTTGAAGATAATTCCACCCGAACAATTTGGATTTCGACGAGAACATTCGACTGAACTCCAATTACTACGGCTCATAGAATACGTCACCGAAGACATGCAGACCAAACAGGCCACAGGATTAGATCTGATGGATATCGAGAGAGCTTTTGATAGAGTATGGCACGAAGGCCTAATCTACAAGATGAAAAAAGCAGGATATTCGACCAAGCTATGCAAGATTATAAGGAACTATTTGAGGAATAGAAACTTTTATGTGAAGATAGATGGAGCAACCTCTCAAACCAGACAATTGGAAGCGGGAGTGCCTCAAGGATCGGTACTAGGACCTCTGCTTTACGTAATATACGTTTATGATATCCCGAAGAATGCTAGAAATATGCTCACCTTGTACGCAGATGACACAGGAATAGCGTTCAGACATCGACGCCCAGAGATCATACACCGGAGACTGCAGGAAGCCATAGATGAATTACTCAAATGGTGCATCAAATGGAAAATCCAAATCAATGGAAGAAAAACTCAAGCAATATTACTGCAAAAGAGAAGATTGAGGATGGAAGAAAATCTTGAAGTTGATGGAGAAGAGGTTGAAAGGAAAAATGAAGCAACATACCTAGGAGTGACGCTTGACAGAGGACTTACAAGGAAAAACCACATCAAATGTGCTGTTGATAAAACAAAAGCCGCAATGAGTAAACTTTATCCACTCATAGGCAGAAGAAGTCATATGAATAAGAACATCAAGTTGACGATGATTAAAACTATTGCGCGACCACAACTCACATATGGATCGGCGGCATGGGGCTTCGCAGCCAAGACCCACATCAAGAGAATACAGGCCACTGAGAATAAACTCCTTAGAATGGCGATGGACGTACCCTGGTTTGATAGGAACAAACAAATCTACAAGGACTTGGAATGGGAACCAGTTACAGAATTTATGAAGAGAAAGGCGGAAAGGATATTCGACAAAGCCAAACAACATCCAAATGGGGAACTACGAAGATTAGTCGACTACGATCCAACGGAAGAAGCTAGAAGGTCAAGAACCTACCACCGAAGACCGAGAGATCAGTTAAGGATTTAAATGTAACCAAAGAAGAGCTTAACCTATAAAAGCTATAGGCAGCATACAACTATCAACACGACTATGATCGTGTGAGAGTCCAGAAACCATAAGAGTCAACTGGTTAATAGGCAAAATGCCCGGAACCTATGAAGAAGCAGTTAAGGGTTTTTAGTGGGTCTCGAGCTCAGAGAGTGAGAATCCCCACACTGTTCTCCCTCAGGAGAGGGTGTGTTCGTCTTTTTTGCAGATTTTCCCCCTGCTACACCAAAAAAAAAAAAAAGGCCACTTCACTTACGATTCACTTACGATTGATGCTAATTGCCTTACTTACGTGTGACACCAGAATTCACTGTTTGCTGCCGTTGAAGAAGTGTTTCTAGAAGATTTTTTTCGTTGTTTTTTTTTAGTTTGGCACCGTTCCGAGTAGAATTTTATTTTATTTTTTTCTTCGTTACTTTTATTTGGTGGTTCGGGAAATTTGCGAGTGCAAGTGGCCAAACCGATATGTAAGACGACACTCCGTCTTTTATTGTTTTACCATTGGGACTTCAGCCTTCCTTCATCCCTTCCTACCCCTAGTTTAGGCTCCACTCCTACTGCAGAAGCACCCCGCTGGCGTGGATACTCAGGGGGCGCGGAAAGCACTTTGGAGTGGCGAAAAACTTCCTCCACCCCTTCCTACCCCGGGTTAAGTTCCACTCCTACTGCAGAAGCACCCCGCTGGCGTGGATACTCAGGGGGCGCGGAAAGCACTTTGGAGTGGCGAAAAACCTTCCTTCATCCCTTCCTACCCCGGGTTAACTTCCACCCCTACTGCTAAAGCACCTCGCTGGCGTGGATACTCAGGGGGTGCGGAAGCACTTTGGAGTGGCTAACCCTCTTTCCTCCCCCGTTGTTTCGACGCTCACCTCAGCTGTTATCGAAGAACCCCGATGACGTGGATACTCAGGGGGCGAAGAACGCATCTAGGGGTGAGCTGTCGTAAATCTGTGCCGTCTTTCATCCCCTAACCTGGCTGAAGTGCGATATCTGTCTGTTAAGTGTACGTCTCAGGTTCTGGCTGGCGAACAAGTCCGTAAACCCCCGTATAACTGTTGAGATCGGATTCCGTTTCATTCCGCCGTTTTGCCCTGTAAATTCACTGATTTCGAGTCTTTCACTGTACGAATTTTGTAATAGTGCCATTTGTGTTCCCCTTTTACGAGTCGACAAATAAAGGTTTTGTGTACGTTGATTTTGACATTGGGCGTCGCTAACACCCTAGACACCACGGAACCTTGTCTTCGGCTAGTAGCAACCAGGGTAGGTTTGCTATTCTCCCTTAAAGAATAGCTGGCGCTCGAGTACACCGAGGAAAACCCGTTACAGTATAAGGCTTTTCATAACCTCAGAGTTTCAATATTTTTTTTTGTTGTGTTCGAATCCAAAAATTTACTGCAGAAACTAAAATTTCTTTCATTGATCTGCGATTTGTTTTCCATAAAATTGATTATTCAATATTCCTAATTCTAAACTCTGTTGATGCATCTTAAAGCTGACATTTGGGATTTCTCTAGCTTCACGAAATATATATTTTTTTTGAGATTCCATAATCACTGAAACTTCAAGCGTTTAGAGGCAATATTGATAAACTAGGCCACAAAATCAACGGGAAGGAGAGAATGTGCCGGGCTAATCTCAAATAACTTCAAAGTTTTTTAAACAATTTCGTTAATTTTTCGATACATTACCTATGCTTTCATCTGCATGTCCTGATGTCAATTAAACGAACAGTATGGATACGTTGACATACAGGATTGCCCAAATACTGCATTTTACGCTTAACTGCTGTAGAAAAACTTGAAAACTGAATGATATTGACACATAAGGTAATAACATGTTCTTCTACGAACTCGCTTATGTATCTATCAGCGTCAATACCTTTGTAAATTGTAACGAAGTCTTTTCGGACTAGTAAAGGATTATTTCATTATTTACTTCAAACCTATGTTTTTTCTTCCAGAATAGAGATACCAGTATGGATGAAAAAACAAATTGTTTACAAATTATTCGCCTTGAAAATGTCGTTCTAAGAAATATCATTTATTTTTTGAAATTTTCTTAAGGATATCCTGTTGAGCGTGAAATGCTTATCAGTTCATTCCGTTCGTAAAATCTATCAGAAAATTACCGAAATTGGTCAAAAAATAAAAAGTTATTCAAGATTGAATTCAGGAGAAATTTATTCCGTCAGGTTAATTTGGCTGCCCAGCGTATATGTTACCGGCAATGTGTATAATACGGCATTTTATACAAGGCCTAGGTATTGTATATAATTCAGATAAGATGATGAATTTACACCTGAATCATTTCATTTCGCACATTGCCAGCAGACCAGCAGGCATTCTATATAATGCCTAGGAATTGTATACAATGCCTTGGTATAGTGTAAAATGGACAAACGCATTCGAATTATTTCATACATTGCCTGGATGACCCAGGCATTCTATACATTGCCTGAATTAAACAAATTGCCGGTACCACTTAGAAAGATAATTAAATAACAAATAACAAACTCTACAATAATAAAATTCAAATGATTGACAGTGGTTCAAACTATATTTCAATTCATACATAATGAAAGGGACAAACTTTAACGATTACTAAGAAGGTACCCACTGCCAGACGTGACCTGCCGCAGACAATAGATCCAATTCATCCGCTCATAAAATCATGTATGTAGAAATTTCATTTTGTCGAATCGGGAGATTTTAAGTGTCCTTTTTTTCGTTTGAAAAATTCCGCGCATGCCACATTTCTTATGCCCCGTTTGCCTTATTGGAAATATAATTATTATATATCAATTTTTAGGTCATTGTACTTGTGGCAGCCAGATATCAAGTCAAATAGTGAACGCAGATAATGGAAAAATACATATTGAATGTTCTCTTCATAGAGGAACAGAGAAAAGAAAATGCGGTAAACGTTACCTTATTGAACCCCTCCGTTCACAGTTAGCAGAAAAGCTCAAATTCAAATCATCAGTCCTGTTACGTTCCGAAGAAGCCGCAGTTTTAATGGATGTTGGAGATGACGAACCGTCTCAACTTTATTCAGGTAATGTTCTCAAGGTGGCAAATAATGAATTTATGGCTTCGAATTATATCCACCAAGATCCTTTGATAGCATTGGGCATTATGAAAAATAAGAATTTTAAGGACTCAATACACAATATTGGATACGACCCGTTTTTTGTTTTTTTCGGAATCAACAATCAGACGCATGTTTACCGCTCTAGTGTGAAACGGGGGCATGTAACATTATGCATTGATGCAACCGGAAGTATTATTCAAAAATTGAAAAAAATCGATGGATCTACTTCCAAACATATTTTTCTTTATAATGGAAGGTTGCAATTTCGGATAATGCAGATGATAAGTGAAGTGCGCAATACAAACATAATCGAATACTGATTGAATGAATGGGTTAGAATAAATTCACCCCCAAAACCAAAAGAAGTGGTATGTGACTCTTCACGAGCTCTGCTCACTGCGACTCTAAGATCTTTCACAGGCTACTTAACAATTGAGGATTACAGTGAATCCTACTGGAGTGAGAAACCTCAAATATGTTATATCAGAATAGATGTAGCTCATTTTATTCAAATATACTCGAATTTTTTGAGTAAACTCAATAAGCCCATAAAAAATTTTTACCTGGCCTTGATTGGACAACTCGTTCTGGCCCAAAATAAAGAAGAAGCGGCGGATGTCCTTTTTGCTTTATTTTTGATATGTCAGTGTACTACTGGGGGAAGTCTTCGGAATGGAAATTCAACATCTGGCAACATACATAAGATGAAAATGCGAAAACTTCTAGATCCGGCGGCTGATGATGTAGTTGAGTTCCCCCAGAGGGTGAGAGCATTTTTTCTTCGAAAAATGAATTTTCGAATAAATGGACAGTTTGGGGGGAAAACATCAATTCAATTCCCAAGAATTGGGCAAAAAACTTTTAAATGACCACAAATGGATGCCCCTTTGGTCATGCGTTGCTAGACCAAAATTTGGTTATGGGCGTATACCAGCATCTAGTGCACCTGTGGAAGGACATTTCAGTATAGTCAAAAATCAAATTTTCAAATTCTGTGCGAAGCCTGTACGAGCAGATAATTTCGTAGAAACATATTTGAAATATTTAGAAGGAAGTTTGAAAATTGCATCTTCCGAACTCACTAATCTCACAGAAGAAGAAACAAACGAAAAAGATGAAGAAACGGACGGTGCGATATTGGCAACCCAGGAAGAAGAGAACTGGAGAGGTCTAGGCAATAAAAATGAAATGCCAAAGTCCTTATACCTAACGAAAAATTATGAAGTTTTCGATGCGCTAGAGGATTTCAAAAAAGTTCAAAAAATCCCTTTAATAAAAAATGGAAATCATCCGTCTCTTCGGGTAAGTATTTACAATAAAATATCACTATTCAAAGGAAATATTCAGTACTAAACTGTAGAATAATTCAAAAGTACTTGGGAACTATGTTCTATTATAACTTTGTCACCATTCAACCATTCGAAATATTTTACCTTGGATATGACTTTTGATTCGCTGAATATTTATTTCTCTCTTCTTTCTCACCCGAACTTACGAAATTTATTCAAATTAATATAAATAAATAAATTTAGAGTATTTGAATCCAACCTAGATACCAATCCTCTTTAATATTTTTACTCATACATTGAGAAAGTTCAATAAGAATTTTAATGCAAAATTCAACAAATTTCCCTTTATTCAAAGATTTTTCACATTTCAGGCAATAGATCTTGAAGGAAGTTCTTATTCTTTAAGAAACACTTGCGCTTTCGACAGCCTGGTACAAATATTTCTTGTTGGATTTCGGGACAAAGAAGAAATCAGGATTTCCCTAGAAAAGTTAGCTTCAGAAGATATAGTGAAGTATATCAGCTCCAAAGGAATAAACACCCACTCATATCGTATGCGAACTATGATACTGAAAAATCTATTCGATACAAACACAAAACACATAACAGAGAATAATTATTCGGTCGATTGTGAATGTAATGTGATTTCATTGATTTCTAAGATATTTGCAGATCTGCCAAGTATGAAGGAAGTCTCAGTCTGTGAGAATGGTTGTACTGCGAAACACAAGGACTTGAGAGTGCTTTCTGTCGACCACACAAAAATTGGAAAAAATTCTGAAAATATAATTGGGGAACATATCGTTCTCAGGGGAAAACAGAAGTGCGCAATGGGTACAGAGAATCTAGATTGACAGAGACAGGTGGGTGTATTGAGAATTATTGTTATTATGTACCGGTGACATTCTTTTGAATGAATGCATATATAAATATATATGCCATATAAACCACGACCATTACTGAACCTGAGTTACATATATTAAATCAATAATTTTACAAACGACTAGTATCCTATAACTTCTATATATATATATATATATATATATATATATATATATATATATATATATATATATATATATATATATATATATATATATATATATATATATATATATATATATTTTTTTTTTTTTTTTTTTTTTTTCAATATCACCATTTACGGGGTCGGCTCTCTGAGAACACCGGTCCGCTCTGCGGGCAAGGTGCGCTCATGAGGTAGTCAGGAATCTTCGCACTATTCTTGCTGTACCAAGAATAACTTGTTTCTGTGCGGTACTTATCAATGTTTTTTGCAGACCCAGTCTTATCGTATTTTCTTCCAGGTGCTCCTCGACCAAACCATTGGTGGAAATTATGAGTGGCAGAATCGTCGTCGATCTTAGGGCATGCATGGTTTTCAGTTCGAAGGCCAGGTCCTGGTATTTATTGAGCTTCTCGGTGAACGCCTTAGAGATGTTGTCGTCTGCCGGTATTGTGACATCCATGATAATGGCGGTTTTGTCCCTCTTGTTGAACAGCACCAGGTCAGGTCTATTATGCGGTATTGGCCTCTCTGTTGAAAACACCATATCCCAATAAAGTTTGTACGTATCATTTTCCAGGACTGGGCTGGGTCGGTATTTATACGGATCTCCCACCTCCGTTACCAAACCTGTTTTCTCTGCTAGGGCCTGATGGTATATTCTCGCCATGGCATTGTGCCTCTCCATATATTCTAGAGGCGCCAGAATGGAACACGATGAGGTGATGTGCTGTATTGACTCCGTTGCCTGCAAGCATCTCCGACACTTATCAGTTGGTATGTTCCTCATTGTAATATTTTTTATATATGATCTCGTTGGTACGACCTGGTCCTGAATGGCAACGAGTCTTCCCTCTGTTTCTGGGTAGAGGTATCCGGCCCGGAGGTAGGTAAGTGACTCCTTCTTATTAATGTTATTTTTTTGTAGACTGCCAGGATACCTTCCATGGAGAGCTTTACTGTGCCACTCCTCCAAGAGTAACTCCGTCGTCAGCCCGCGAACTGTCGCGTCTCTGTTGTTGAGATTGAGTGGACTTATATCCTCATCACATCGACATATCGACTGTATTATAGGTAATTTATTGTCGTGAAAGTACTTTCGCATGTTTGTAATTGTGTTGTTGTGGGCAATCTCTATGTTCTGTAGTCCTCGTCCTCCATCCTGCCTCCTGACGTATAAGCGGAAGGATGATGCATGTGGGTGGTGAATTCCATACTTTGTAAGTAGTGCGCGAGTTCTGATGTCTAGTTCTTTCAACTCAGCGTTGGTCCATTTTATGATTCCGAACGAATATGCCAGGCATGGAAGGACCCACATGTTTATTGAAGTAAACATGGCTTTCGAGTTGAGCTTGGACTGTAATATTTTTCTTAATCTTGAAAAGTACCTCTCACGAAAGATATTTTTCATTTCAGTCGTTTTTATGTCCAGAGTCTGCTGTACTCCAAGATATTTATAGTGCTCGTGCGATCCCAACCTTGGTATTGTTATGTCTTCCATAACCATCAGCCCGTCGCCCTGCTGTATTTTTCCCCGCTTTACATGAACTACCGCGCACTTGTCCGTTCCAATCTCCATTCCAATAGTCTTCGTGAAAGCGGTGACGATCTTCAGAAGCCTCTTCATTTCTTCCTCGTTGGCTGCATATAATTTGAGGTCATCGATATACATTTGGTGACTGATCTTAACATTGCGCTCTTTCTCCAATATGTACCCGTACTTTTGTTTCTTAATGAGTTGGCTTAAAAAGTTCATTGCCAAACAGAACCATAGGGGGCTAAGGGTGTCTCCCTGGAAGATACCTCTCCTGATGTTTATCGTATCTGTTTTTAGTTGCTGGTTTTCAGATTCAAAAGTAAGATTAGTTCGCCAAGATTTCATCAAGCACTCCAAGAGCTTTATCATTTCTTCCGGAACCCCATATAATCTCAGAACCTTTATAAGCCAAGGGTGAGGGACCGAGTCAAACGCTTTTTTATAATCCACCCAAGCGACTGAGATGTTCCTTTGTTTCTTTTTGGCTTGTTTGGTGATGACATAATCTGTTGTAAGAATTTCTTTACATCCTCGCGAATTTCCTCTGCATCCACCCTGTTCAGGAGCCAGAATTTTGTTTTTATTGATATGTTTCCAGTGCTGACGCGTTAAAACACCCGTCAGAATCTTATAAACAGTAGGCAGGCAAGTTATCGGCCTATAATTTTTAGGATCTGTTGTGGATTTACCTTTTGGGATCATCACAGTTTTTCCCAGCGTGAAAAATCGGGGTATTATGTTCGGATTGTGCAGAGCCTCCTGAAAGAGTTTGGCTAAATGACGATGGGTGGACGTGAAATATTTCCACCAATAATTCTGCACACCATCTACACCCGGGGCCGACCAATTATTCGTTTTTTGGAGCACCGACTTTATGTCTAGCTCGGTGATCTCCAAGCATTCTCTCGTGTACTTAACTGTGTCTTTCTCGGCTTCCCTGATCCATGCGGTTTGTTCGTCGTATTGTTTTTCACTTTCCCATACTCCCTTCCAGTACAGATGCATTGCTTCCTTTGTGGGAGCTTTTCCTCTTTCTAGTGGTTTTTCCTCCAGACTTCTGAAGAACTTCTGTTGATTCTGATGGAATAATTTGTTGTTCTTATATCTCATTACTCTTTCGTTGTAGCGTTTAACTCGGTTTCCTAATATTTTTATTTTTTGTTTCAGCTTTTCTGACACTGCACTCATTTGGTCTCTGAGCTGTGCGCTTCCCGTTCGGATCCCGAAGTGCGACACTATTCGGCGGGCCAACTTAGAGACTCTAGTTGATGGTTGACTATTGGACAGGTAAGCTTGTAACACTCCTATTTTTTTTCGGATCTCCTGTATTTTTGTCTCAAGGCGTCCTTTCCATGGTGGAGTTTGATCTTTTTTGGGTACTCGAGGTCCTCTGATCTCCACTCCCATCTCACCGCAGACAGTAATGGCCGCGGCGTAGACATAGTCGACCATGACCTGAAGGGTGTCTGCTGGCTGTATCAGTTTCAGCAAGATCGTATTCACAGCCTCAACCTTCTCCAGCATTTTCCTAGATCCCTTTAATCTTGGGACAGCAAGTCTGCTTTCAGCTGCTACACCAGAGAATCGCACAAAATTTCTGACCAGTTTTTCCTCCAATTTGCTGGTTTTCTTCTGTTCCTCTGGTCTGAGGCTTACATTCTCTACTGGTGGTTCACCATCAGACCCAGGAACTGCTCCCCTTGGGTGACAGCTAATTCTGATATTTTCAAGCTCAATTTGAGTAAACTTTTCCTCTTCCAACAACCATCTCACTCGGTTGGCCAAGAGCGAAGCATATAATTGTCTATCCGGTCTTATATCATTCCAGGTCTGCGTAAGTATATTCCTATAAGTAAAGTCCGTATTCCGTTCCAATTCCCTAGCTACAAAATGAACACGCATCAACATAATATTATCATCGTCACTCCATCGTGTTCTCCCATCTCGTTTTGGAGAGGCTGCGGGACGTGTACGAACACCGTCCAAGCTAATGCTTCTCCTTTCCCTTCTGACAGAGCTCGAGACAAGTCTTGCGGTGCCATCTCGGGGGGCTGCGCCGCTCGCTCCACAGCTTACCCCATCGGGCTCTTCCTCCAGACGGCTCCGAAGAGGGCCAGCCCGCTGCTCTCTACCGCCCTGTTTCATACTTCTGGTTACAGGAGCAACTAATACATCAGCTCCCAGGTTGCTAACCTGGGGGCTGGGTGACTCGGGTACGCGGGGTCGTCAGTCCCCGAAAGCATTACGCCCCCCTGCGTATATATATATATATATATATATATATATATATATATATATATATATATATATATATATATATATATATATATATATATATATATATATATATATATATATATATATATATATATATATATATATATATATATATATATATATATATATATATATATATATATATATATATATATATATATATATATATATATATATATATATATATATATATATATATATATATATATATATATATATATATATATATATATATATATATATATATATATATTTATGTCTAATGGCAGTTTCGGGGACACGAAAAACTTGGTTTATTTTATCGCATACATAGCTCCGGAACAAAATATATATCTTATGTATACTGGAAATTTTTTTATATATATTATAGTTATAGAAAAATTTCGAATTTATTATGTAGCGGTAGTTTTGAGGACTACCACTATCTAGGTTCTCACTTGCGTAGGGTTGATTTTCTGAGCATACATCACTTTCTTTGATGATATATAGATTATGTATACGAAGAATTCTACAAAATATCACCTTTTTCGAAAAGTAAATTTTTTGAGAAATGGCATTTTTGGGGACAGTGCCACAGTATGGTCAAGTTAACCAAAGTATTGCTGAAACAGCAAAAACAATACAACACAATTTCGGAAAAAGTAGTTTGATTCACTTGAACATTTTTTTTATATTATACTGTAAGGGTTTTGAGTCAGAAAGAAGTATCAGTAACAACACTTGAAAGGATTGAAAATTCAACTTTTCGAACAATGTATATATGTTTTTTTTTTGTTTCAAATATTCAAAGCACCATATTAATTCAATCTATATAATACTAGTAATTTATTGAAGTGGGAGAAATTGATTCGCACAATAACCAAGCGGAATACCACCAAACTTTGCTATAGGATTTGTGGGATGAACACAAGAAAATGTCATTAGGATATTTCAGAGGCAGGATGTTCAAGGGATCAACTTCCTCTCAGATAGTAAAAACCGTCATCACTAAAAAACTCTTCTTCTTCTTCTACGTGCGTTGCCCCATCGGGCTGAACTGGGGCCTAATGACTCATTGTTCATCTGCTTGTAGTTAGAGAGACTGACACCCTGAGACACGCTGACAAAAATTCCACAAGTCAACAGAGAGGAGTCCCTCGCACCATAGGAATAGTGGGTGTTGTTTCCTAGGTGTGTCATTCTTTATTCGTCAAGGTCGCTGCAGGTGAAGAGAATATGTTCTACACTGTCTACAGTTTCATTCGTGCTCCTGCACCAGCGGCACAGGAACAAGCGGTTAGTCCCATTGTTCCAGTCACCAGACTTAGCTGTTTCCTCTCCAGTGCCAGGAGTTTTTTGACCTCAGACATAGGTGATGGTCTCTCAATGAGAAGCCTCGACTGCCTGAAACCACTTCCCTTGCTCCATTCAGAGGAAAATTTCTAGCCTTCTATTAAAGGAGTTCTTGGCAGAGAGCGGGCCCCCCGCTTAGTAAGTATGTCTGCCTTCTCGTTTCCCGGAAGCCTCGCGTGCGCCGGACACCAAATAACTTTCACAACGTCACATTTTTTTTCGATGAGAATTCATTTATATACAGGGTGTCCGGGGAGTAACTGTACATACTAATACCAGAGATAGAGTGGGACTATCTGATTACGGATTGACTATAAAAAATTAATTTCTGGATTTCCCTAGAAAGCTACAGGTTGATTCTCCAACTTCATGGAAATACTTAGACCATCATAAAATCCAAACTTATTGACGGATATTATTGAAACTTAGGAGGTTCTTGACACATGCTAAGGTTGAGTCAGAAAGATATCAATTATTCCATTATTCCAGGGCCGGACTCATTAATCTCCATTTAAAGTGTTCAGGGTAAAAAAAAACACTCTGTATTTCGAATTACAAATAATTGATCACCTTTTTTGAAAGAAGCTAAATTATGCTTCAATTTTTGGTACCGCTCAAAGTTGTCACATCAACAATTATTTCTTTATGAATTTTTCAATTTGGATAAAATTCGAAAATTGCAATTTTTTACATGAACAGAACATACACATTTTGTGCAGGTCGAAAATAAATAATAAATTTTCTTAGAAAAGTCACTGAAGGTGAAGAAGACTATAATAATTTGTTGATATACTGGGTGGCCACCCCAGACGCGGATTTCACTTTGAGGCAGTAAATGAAGGTATTTTGAAAAAAAAATTGGTGATGTGTATAGGGTATACAGAAGCATAGTACAAAATTATTCTTATGTATACTGGGTGTTCGACAACAATGATATAGACCAAAGTTACACTTCTTCCAGTGAAGAGAACAGCTGATGAACAGAATAATCAACTGTTGCGATATTTTAAGAAATAATGGTGATATGATTCGAAAGGCTGTATCCAATTTGAAAATTCGGCAAGAGTTCATTTCGAACCACTTTTGAAATATCGTTGACTCAGCAATTCATTCGTTCCTATTTTTATTTTTATTAGGTGCTCTTTACTGTATTTCAGTTTTTTTCATTTATTATTGTTTCGTTATTGAAGTACTTATTAAAGCTCTGAACTTTTTTGTAAATTTTCTACTAATACATTCGCATTTTATATTCAAACATGACATTTTCAGTTCTCTTCATGTTGAAAAATTCAAATTTTCGAACTTTATCCAAATTCAAAAATTCATAAAAAACTTATTCTTGATGTGACAACTTTGAGTGATACCAAGAATTGAAGCATAATTTAGCTTCTTCCTAAAAAACGAATCAATTATTTGTCATTTGAAATACAAAGTGTTTTTTTTTTTGCCCTGAACACTTTAGATGAATATTTATGAGTCCGGCCCTGCAATAATGAAATAATTGATATCTTTCTGACTTGACCTTAGCATGTGTCAATAACCTCCCAAGTTTCAATAATATCCGTCAATAAGTTTGGATTTTATGATGGTCTAAGTATTTCCATGAAGTGGGAAAATCACCCTGTAGTTTTCTAGGGAAATCCAGAAATTAATTTTTTATAGTCAATCCGTAACCAGCTAGTCCAACTCTATCTCTGGTAAGAGTATGTACAGTTATTCCCCTGACACCCTGTATATGCCAGTTTAGGGTTAACTCCAAATCTTTTCGTATATTTGACTCCTTACTCCCATGCCATTTTACTCCACTTCAAATCTTGCTGAAGAAAATGCCATTATTAGCAAAATCAGATCTTAATTGAAAAATCTGAATGCAATTAGTCCCATATAACTCAATGAATAATTGAACTTTTTATCAATAAGATCTTACAGCGGATTATAAGACTTTGCTTTAAAAAGTTTTTGATGTTGGGAAGAGTACATATCTATAGTCGCATATGTATTTTTTGTAATTAACTAATCTATATTGAATGTTAGCTTACATTGAATTAAATACCTTCGAACATATTCGTCTTCGAAGAGCCCAAGCAGTCTGAAATGGAAAGGCTCTATCGTTTTGCTCAACTATGTTCTTTTATACACCCTTTCTCTTCTGGCTTTCAGAATAAATAATTAATGAAACCGAACAACATCGATACCATGAGGCTCAAAATGACGCTGTCACACCAAATGTATTGTGTGTATATCGTTCTTCTATTTTCCTTAACATAGCAAGATTCTTCGGAAAGTGAAGTCCACTGGATTCAAATCCATCACAAATACGCCGTGGTTACCTTACTGGGCATAATTCAAATTGATTCAAAAAAGGGTGTTGGCGATGGCTTTATAAATGTCTTTTTGGCGCATTTATTTATATTCCTTGGACTCGCCATAAACTTGTATTTGTCATTGTACTCATACAGGGCCGGGACGATTTCAGACCATTTTGGAAGTGATGGAATTTTATGGGTCTTGGTGAGACTAAATAGCTCTGTTACTTGTCCTGAATTTTTCCCGATAGCTGCCTATATAAAGGTTGTCTATGATTCTCTATAGGTAGAATAGTAAAAAAACAAAGACAAATTCGGGAAAAATTTATAGAATCTTTTTCGAAGTACTTGAGAAGAGCTTTCAAATTAACTCTATCAAAAATGAATTGAGCAAATATTGACGGAGCTATAACATTCAAAACTTCAATATCGTTATTTTTCAGCATAAATTTTTTCAACCATTCCCTCATCGTTACCGCCAGAATAGAGAATAAAGTAATCCTTTTACACTTCCTAGCACTTGAGTACTGTCAAGGTTATCCAGTAGTTTGGACCGCCTGGTGTGTCCGATTTGGAAAAAAAAAACGAAATCAAGTGAGAAGACATTTTTAGGATTAAACAAACAAAGAAATAAACTTACTTCGCCCTCTTTTTGCAGGTATGAAAAGTCAGCGTTGTCAAATTCGAAATAAATACATATAGAGATATAAACAATTTGATTGCAAATATCTATATTATCCTTAGATTAGTATGATTAATGGATTCATACACAAGTGAGTTAACTGAATGTTTATTCATGAGAAGAAAGTTTTACCCACGAGCCTGAAGGGCGAGTAAGTTTATCTATCATGTAAGTGAAGTAGCAAATATTCAAATAAAATAAGAATTACAAAATCGAATAATAAGTCTTTCAGAAAACTGAATTAAACTTTAATATGAAAATTAAATTACAATTGCATTAAATGAAAACATTCTCATAAAATAACATGATTGAATCAGATATTCAAACTTCCTCTTCACATTTCCTTTTTCAATTGGATTGCCTTGCTCTTTTGATCTTGATCTTGTTTGATATCCACGTTTTGATTACATTCGCATTCCTATCTTTCAGGCATGGATATCGTTGCTTCAATTCTTGTATAGCTTTCAGCGATGGATATATCTCCGTTCTGATAGCATCTTCGAACAGCATATTTGCCACTCTCGTTTCTTCTTCAGTCCATCTCTTCTTTTTTTTCACGAGGCCGAAGGGAGATGCTGAGAATTAAATAAGATAAGATTTTCATAAGTACATCATTCATTGATTGTTTCCAACAGACGATATTCATATTGCGAAATTCTTCGACACAATCTAAAAATGAATCTTAATGCTCATTTTCCCTCATCTTTCACGAAAATACATACTTGATCTTTTCTTTTTGGCATTCCTACTGTCGTTAATCACAGTCTGGCCTGAAAAAGACGTCGATGGCTGTGTCGGCGATAATTCATCAGAAACTAGAAGAAAACTCAATATTTGGTATGGTTATCACAAGATTCATGATTATCAAAATAAAGTTTGAATATTTCTCGAAGATACGCACGTAATCTTTTTCTTTCAGCATTTCTGCAAGAATTCTCAGATTCTTCAATCCCACTCGATTCTGAAGAAAATGTCGACGATGGCTGATTAATCACAGCCGATAATTCATCAGAAACTAGAAAAAAAAACTGAATATTTGGCATATCTATTGATATACAGGGTGTCCCGGGAAGACTGCGACAAACGGATACCGTGAGTTAATGTCATCAGGCTGGACTCGTATCAAGACTTTTTGATCGCCTGAGTGCCTTCGTTTGGGATATACAGGGTGATATTCATTTTATGAGTGAAATTTCACAGTTCAATAACTCTTGAACTAATGGATCGAATGATTTCATATTTTGAAGTTTTGTCACCCTTCACTATCGCCTTTCTTCAATATTTCTAAAGTCGAATAAATCAGATCCGTACTGGGAAAATTTTAGACTTTTTCTCTTTTCATGAATATTGGATCACCTGTACGTGGACATTATTATTTCTTCTCGTTTTCATAACCTCAAAGAATAAACAATAAACAATAAAAATTCTCTTATAGGTGAAATTTCATAGTTCAATACATCTTGAACTAATCGGTAAAATAATTTCGAATTTTGCAGTTTTGACAACCTTTACTACTGCACTCCTTGAAATTTTCCTCATATTGTGAAAACAAATGCATCCCTATCATCAACAAATTGTGCAAAAATTAGAACAAGGTGATGAAATTCCAAGGCTCATTTTTTATTAATGGATCATAGGCCATAGAAGAATGATTTCTCAGATTTTGTTCACCAAAGAATCGCAATTCACCAGGGATGGAATTAACATTTCCCGTAATTTTCACTGGGATCAGAATAATCCAAGATCAATAATTCAAAAAAAATTTCAAAATTAGATTCTCGCTAAATGTTTGGTGCGGTATTTACAACAATCGTTTGATTGGCCCTCATATTCTTGAAAATAGGTTGACAGGAGAAATTTATAAGAATTTTTTGGAACAAATTTTGCCTGGTTTGTTAGAAAACATTCAAATGGAAACATTGTGGTTGCAACATGATGAAGCTCCTGCGCATTATTCAAGAGAAATGCGAGATTATTTGACTAACACTTTTGAAAACAGATGGAAAGGCAGAGGTGGACATGTGGCTTGGCCTCCCTTGATCTGACACCGTTGGATTATTTTTCATGGAGAGCGCTTAAACAAGAGTTCTATGAAGTACATATAAACAGTAGGGAGCAACTGCTACAAAAAATTATTGATGCTTGCGAAATTATTAAATCACGACCGAATACGATAGGGTGATCCAATATTCACGAACATAGGAAAAGTCTAAAATTTTTCCAGTACTGATCTGGTTTATTCGATTTCAGAAATATCGAAAAAAGGCGATAGTAAAGGGCGACAAAACTTCAAAATTTGAAATCATTCGATCGATTAGTTCAAAAGAACAGTGAAATTTATCTGATAAGATGAACCTCACCCTGTATATCCCAAGCGAAGGCACTCAGGCGATTAAAACCTCTTGATACGAGTCCAGTTTGATGACATTAATTCATGGTATCCATTTTTCGCATTCTTCCCGGGATATGCTGTGTATTCCACTAAAATCATCTGAAGAAGTGTTCATTCGCACCAGTTCTATAGTATCCAGTTTGCTTTGATTCAAATTATGGAAATTATTGAATTCATTATCTCACCTTCTCGATTGCCCCTTTCTTCATCATTCCAGTCTTCCTTATCTGATTCAGAATCGTTGCCACCTTGTGCCAATTCTAAAATTCTAGATATTCTCAATATCTCCCTACTAGCTATAGGTTGACGATAGTGTTCTTTGTGAATTTTGCTACTGTGTCCCATGAAGTTAGCCACATCTGTGACTTCAGTTTCAGAGAGGTCGAGATTGATACAGTTGGTGGCAATGTGTTTCCTCAGTTTCGTTCCTCGCAAACTACTTGGAAAACATGCCCCAGAAGCCTCTGCGAATTTCCGCATCAGAACACAAGCACGTAGATACTTATGTCTACTTCTCTCGAAACCAGGGATACCAAAAACGTACCTGTTTTCTCGATGGACCCCCATCTCATCTCTATGTTCGATTATACTTTCAATGCACTTCACTAATTCGCGAGATAAGAGTACAGGCACTGTTCGGTTGAGTTTGCCGCAAATTACAAACCGAACATAAGTTTTAGCTTACTTTCGAGCATCAGAAGGCAAACTCTTCAACTCATAAGGACTTATTTGAGCATAACTCCTGAAATCTTCTATAAATATGCGTTCTATTTCACCTGCTCTACGGCGGTTGAACACATGAACCGAAGTTAGAGTTGACTCTGCCAGTGCCAACCAAGAGTCCGGGCTGAATTTTGTCTGTAATTCATTGAGAGCGAGTTGCCTCCTTTCTCTCAAATAAGTATTAAAAGTTTTAATGTCTTCCGTTGAAGGCATTGCAAAGACTTTCCTCCTCGCATTTCTTGTCTGTGTTTCCTCTACAGTTTTATTCACTGTCACTCCAATATCCTCGGCCAGTAGTTTAAGGAAATCTTCCGCAGTTTGTTTCTTCTCAGTTTCCTTTTTTTTAATGCATTCACTTACATGAATGTTTCCACATTTTTTAATTAAAGAGCCAAGAGTATACGCCGTTGATGGTGCCCTATACATAAGGGTGTTCGGGTCCAAACCGGCTACAATATTTATGGCCGAAATAGCATCATCAAAATGATTTGGAACATATAAATCCTCCAGTTCCACTATTTCTCTATTAATGGACTTCAAGCTGATTAGGAATCTTCCTCTCTCAATTGCGCCCTTATCATATCGTGCTGGTGTTGCAAGCGATACTTGCAGCACATTTTATTTCCATACAGAATTATAAGTCTATCATATCGGATAGACTTGATAACATCATCCTCTCTTAGAACAGGAAATATAGCTTTTCGCAAGATATCGGATGCATCGGAATGGATTCTTCCTAATACCTTTCGCCCCATCACCATAACTGTTCGGCTTCTGGAGCCATCATAGTTGAAACATTTTTTTGCATGATGTCTAATATTGTTCTTCGTGTAGAAACCCTTACAATTCTGACATGCAATATAATCTGATGCTGTCTTGTTCAATTTCTTACCAGGCCTTCGACTTACTATCAATTCACCATCGTTGACGTTGTGGTTTGTATTGTAAAAAAATTGAGATCTTTTTCTTATGGTCTCGATGATATTTCTCCTCTCAGTACAACCTTTCTTCAATTTTATAAATTTTTTAACCTCTGTCTCATTCGAATGCACCAATTCAATGTGCCTAGCGAATTTACTTTGGAATTTTCCACAAAACATACAATAGAGCTTTTTATTTTTAGGATTTCTTGTAGCTTCACTAGTACGAACGAACATATCATTATCATCCTTTGACGATTTTCCATATTCATTGGCCGTCAACGATATTTCCAAGGAACGTCTGGTGTCATCGTTGGGAGTTGTTCTAACATTTGTAGAATTCTCTTTACGTTTCGGTGTAGAAGAGTCCTTCTCAAATTCAGAACTCGAAGAAGATGAATCAGATAGCGAACCTAGGTACTCACTATCTTCATGAGTGTCATCTCCAAACGTATCCGCGAAATCATCATCTGTGAAAAAATTCGCACATTAACTATAATCAAGAATTTTTTTTTTATTTTTTTAAGTAGATATACAGGGTAGGCTTTTTAAAACGAAACAGACGAGATAACGGGCGCAATGAATTTATTTCGAAAAAATGCTCGGACATGTCGATTTTTACTTCGAGGGGGACAACTTTTAAGGTCAAATTCACAACTATATCGCTTCAAAGCTTAGTGTTAAAACACCAACCCCTAAATTTTGAATGGGAACGATAGGGTGAGTGATACCTCATTTAAATGGCCTTTTTATCCTGAATTCAGCGTATTAATTTTTTTCTACTTTAATGCATTCGTTTTCGAGATATTTCATTTTGAATTTCGTACAGTACCAGTCATTCCGCCAACCATGCTATGTGAAATCATCAATTATTTAACTAATTCATTCTGTGATTACGATGGTAACCGTTAATTGTCAACATTAGACAACGAGATAATTATTATTGGTAATTACTTTCTTCAACAATTAAGGTGAAAACGGTTTATTCTTTTTCTGAAAGAATTGAAATTATTTCTTTATTTTTCGAGAATGAGCAATGCGGGAATCGTACAGCAGATTTATTCAATTGATTTCACCCAAAAAAGCACATCTGTAGAAAGTTTGTATTCCTTGTAAGCATTAAATAAATTAAATAAATAAATGCAATAAAGAAATAATTTCAACTCTTTCTGAAAAAGAATAAACCATTTTCACCTTAATTGTTGAAGAATATAATTACCAATAATAATTATTTCGTTGTCTAATGTTGACAATTAACGAATACGATCGTAACCACAGAATGAATTAGTCAAATAATTCATGATTTCACATATCATGGTTAGCGGAATGACTGGTACTGTATAAAATTCAAAATTGAATATCTCGAAAACGAATGCATTAAATGGAAAAAAAATTAATACGCTGAATTCAGGATGAAAAGGCCTTTCAAATGAAGTATCTCTCACCCTATCTTTCCTATTCAAAATTTAGGGGTTAGTGTTCTAACCCTAAGGGTTGAAGAGCTAGTTGTGAATTTGACCTTAAAAGTTGTCCCCTCGGAGTAAAAATCGACGTGTCCGAGCATTTTTTCGAAATAAATATATTGCGCCCGTTATCTCGTCTGTTTCGTTTTAAAAAGCCCATCCTGTATATTCCGTGCGTACCTCAATATAAAGATTCGTGCGTTGGAGGGATTATCTGAATGAGGCTAGTATTTGTTAACATTATTTCAATAATTTAAATTGACTCATTCAAAGGGGATGACCAAATAAAGACAAATTTCATCGGAAAAAACGGATGAGCGTATATAGAGTGTTTCATTATAAACTGGACAAACATATATGGTGGGTGAATGACGACGGGAAAATCACTTTTGCCTTATGACACCTCGTTTTCGACGCATAATCGTATTTGAGCAATATTCTAATGAATGTGGACAGTTATATATGAACTTCGAAGTAACGGTTTTTGGTCTCATTGGAGTATTTTTGAGTGCTCAATTCATAAAAGATGAAGAACCCCGAAAAAAAAATTCAAAATGGCGGAAAACCTTCAATATTTGTGATTTTTTTTCGATTTTCAAATTGAATTTCATTTTCTGAAAGAATACAATTTTCGAATTATTTCCGTAAAAATTTTTCTCCATAAATCGAACACAATTTTTTTTACATGTCCATAGCGAAAAAAAAATTTCACCCGAAATTGTTGAAATGTTTCCCGATTGTACTTCTTTTTATACCTAACACCAGTATGGAAAGAGAATCGAAAAATATCAAACCGTTTCTTTACTGCAGCCGTCCAAATATCATAATTAAAAAAAAACTGGTTGGGATTTGAGGACCAAAATTTTTACATTGAGCTGTCGAAACATTTCAGATAGTAATATAAATTTATCACAAAAAAAATTTTCGATTAAACTTTGTTGGGAGGCGAACTCGCAACTTTGTGCTATGTCCCTCACCTGTGGAATGTAAATTGAAACTAATCGAAGGATATGAATTTTCATCACCAAGTAATTCGAATGCACTCTGAAATTCTGTGAATTGGCGAAAATTTTTTTTGTGATAAATTCATAGTACCACCTGGAATGTTTTGACAGCTCAATGTTAAAATGTTTGGCCTCAAAGCCCAACCAGTTTTTTTTAACTATAAAAGAGGTTCCTATGATATATTTGGACGGCTGCAGTAAAGAAACTTTTTGATATTTTTTGATTCTGTTTCCATATTTGTGCTAGGTATGAAGAAAGTACAATAGGGAAATATTTCAACAATTTCGATGAAATTTTTTTTTCGCTGTAGACATGTAAAAAAAAATTGTGTTCGATTTATGAAAACATTTTTTCACGCAAATTCTAAGAATATCGGGTTCATTCAGAAAATGAAATTCAATTTGGCAACCGAAACCGAAAAAATAATCACGAACATTGAAAGTTTTCCGCCATTTTGAAAATTTTTTTCTGAGTTCTTCATCTTTTCTGAATGGAACACTCAGAAATACTCCGATGTGACCAGAAACCGTTACTCTGAGGTTTATACATAACTGCCCACACTCATAAGAATATTGCTCAAATACGACGTTGAACACCCTGTACCTGGCTAAAGCGGTGAACACATATGAGCGGCCGCGGCCACGATCACGATCACGATCGAGAAACGTCCCATGCAAATGTCATATTCCGCACATAATATCACGCTCTGTTCAGCGATAAAGTGACGTTCAGTCGGGATGTCTCACGATCGTGATCGTGATCGCGGCCGCGGCCGCTCATATGTGTTCACCGCTTTATGCGTCGAAAACGGTCCGCGAAGGTCCCTCTTATCTCCCGGAAAATCGAAAACGAAGAAAAAAGTTAGCCCAGCACTTTTGTTTATTCTTCTCATAAAGGAGTGGAAAAATTTGTGCTACATTTGTGCTGACTTGTGTCATAAATATTTTCTCGAAAATTCGTCGGATTTTCCGGGAAATCTTGAAGTTGAAAAAAAAGTTGGCCCAGCACTTTTTTCCCAATGAAAACATATGTGAAAAATTGTGCCGTTGAAATTTTCACGGAAATACTTCTAGTTTTCCGAAAAACTGAGATTTTGGAAAAAAGTCAGCCCGGCACTTTCGTGTCTTTCAGTTCTTTCATTTTATTATATAGTTGAGCTACATTTGTGCTGATTTGTGCCGTTGAGATTTTGAGAAAAAACTTTCAACTTCTCCTTTAAATGGCGGATATTAGAAAAATCAGTAGATTATTTCAAAATCAGTATATATGGCAACAGGCCTTATGTTCATAACGTTGAGGATCGCAACCCTCCATACACAACAAACGACTTGTCAAGATGTGCATAGCGTCATAAATTATCTGAAGTGTATTGCGATAACAATGTTGCCAGAATTCAGTTTTCAGTAGAGAAATCTCGTAAATTGATCGTGTATAGCTAATGACTAAAGAAGATTACCATTGTTTATTACTGAATTTTTTGTATGGAATACGAGAGTCACACAATAGTTCAACAGTTGAACACAAAATTCCATTTTGGTCGGGCAATTGATTACTATTTTTGCACCGACTTCAGTGTCGCTATGACATGACGATTGGTTTACAGGAATGGAATTCTTTATTTGTACCAAAGATTATAGATAGATTATAAATCTTTGATTTGTACTATTAGGTTGATGTATTGGGAGTTTGGAAATTCGGACGTTTGTAGTTGTAAAATGTTTCCGAATTTATAGTTTAGAAGGAAGTGTGATACTAAGGGATAATTATGTGAGATTCCTCCATTTCATACTTCAATGAGCATGATGGATCCTTTTCTCAGTAAATTTGTGTGATTTTTGTAAAACCTAAACAGTAAATCATTATCGAACAAGTTCCAGGAATGGGTGAAAATACTTTAGATCTAGCACTTTGCTAAATCTCATAAGCGTCATCAGGTTTTATTATACAGGGTGTTCCAGATCGTAACCAAGAAATTTCAACCACGTATTATCAAAAATAAGCCCTAATTTGTCATATAAACATATGTCGAGAAATGTTTCCTATCCGAGATACGGAGTGTTGAAATCATAGAAAAAAAATGTTTTTTATTAATTACTTTCACACTGCTTGAAATATTTTTGGGAAATTTGAGACATAGGTTTTGAGCGTCAAGGAGCACTTTTTGCGTAATATAATTTCTTGTCTATTCTACCAGTGGCGTCCGTACTGCAGCGAGACTGAATATTTTCAGATAAAAAATTATACGCCACTGGTTTTTCAGACAATAAAAATTACTATTCAAATCCTTATTTAATTTGAAGCAAATTGGGTCTCTTGACTTTTTGCTGTATGAGGCACCGTTTCCGATTAAAAAAATAAAACACATTTTCATGCATGAAGAAATCGCCAAAATTTGATATAGCAAAAATAGCCTTATTATCATTATGTACCTACCATATCAAATTTTGGCGATTTCTTCATGCATGAGAATGTGTTTTATTTTTTTGACCGGAAACGGTGCCTCATACAACAAAAAGTCAGGACACCGAATTTGCTCCAAATTAAATAGGTATTTAAATAGTAATTTTTATTGTCTGAAAAATCAGTGGAGTATCATTTTTTTATCTGAAAATATTCAGTCTCGCTGCAGTACGGACGCCACTGGTAGAAAAGAAAAGAAATTATATAATGCAAAAAGTGCTCCTTGACGCTCAAAACCTATGTTTCAAATTTCATAAAAATATTTCAAGCAGTGTGAAAGTTATCAATAAAAAACATTTTTTTTCTATGATTTCAACACCCCGTATCTCGGAGAGGAAACATTTCTCGACATATGTTTATATGACAAACTAGGGCTTATTTTTATGTAGACTACGTGGTTAAAATTTCTTGGTTACGATCTGGACCACCCTGAATTAACGGAAATGAAATTAAAATATTAATCAATAACAACCATCCTGAAGAAAGTCCCAGTTAATTTTCGGACGAAAATTCAATTTTGAGCTGAAAACTCAACAGTATGCAGACAGAATTCTGGAAAAAGTAATGTTAATAATTGTTTACATGCCCTTAATTTTTCAGTTTAATTTTATACTATAACTGAAACGTATCTTCTATGTACATATGTAAAATTTTGAGATCAATGGTAAACTTAAACTAAGAGTCACGAATCTGTCTGTATCTGTATCAAGAAGATCGAGTCGGAAGCAGTAACATTCTTAATTTACGAGAAATTTCTTCTGAAAATTGAATTCTGGTAACCCTGTTATCGCAATACACTTCAGATTCATTTATGACGCTATGCAAAGCTTGACAAGTCGTTTGTTGTGTATGTAGTCCAGGAGGCAGCGGCTTTTTTTCAAGGAATTTCATACCGTATGTTGTAGTCACATTGCTAATAACGAAACCGACCGTCAGCTGGTCAAGTAGCGGTGTGTGCGGGCGTGGGAGGTTGCGGAAGTTGGGAAAAAAGCAAAGTTTAAAGTCGCGAGTTCGACTCCCGACAAAGTTTCATCGAAAAAAATTTTTTTGTGATAAATTCATATTACCATCTGGTCTCTTATTGCTTGTCGCTAAAAGATATTCAACCAAACTAATTAGTAAACTAAGGAATCTGATTCGACTCAATCAAATAATAATAAAATATAAATAAGTAAGCTATTAGATGTTTACATGTACAGAAATGAACAGGATGGCAACATTCGTTGTTTACAGAGGCGATTTAGAGAACTATAGCAGCTAAAAGAAAACAGATAATACATTTTCGAGCTCGTTTTTCCTGATTCATCCTAATCTGAAAACAGAATTTGTCTATCATTTCTACATTTTGAGAAATTGTCATTTTCAATAATGGTGAATTACACGCTTTTTTGAATTAGTACTCAATAATCATCATGACATTCTACAGGCACTTTTTTTAGGAGTAATTTGAATATGATTTTATTAATTTCTTCTATCCAGCCATTTTGCAGATATGAAAGAGATTTCTGATTTTTCAAATGTGAACTATAGTTGAAAGTCCTTTCATCTTACTGCAAATTTTTTGCTAATTTCAAAAATGTATGTATATCATATATTCACCTGAATATTTCATGAGAATAAAATAGGAACTTTTTCTGCTTTCTGTTTCACTATTGAATAATAAGACAATAAGGAGGTAGTCGTTACCAGATCTGGATTAGTCAGGAAAAAAGAGCTCGACAATTTGACATCCGTTTCCTTCTAACTGCTATATTTCCCGAGATCCCCTCAGTAGACAACAAATTTTGCCCACCCTGTACACTGGATCTGTTTAAAATTTCGCACAAATGTTTGATATGTTCACCGTTTTCATCGGGGTATTTCAAAAGACGGATTGTGTTGATCTACGAATTTCTGCAGGGAACTAACTATCGAAAGCCGCAACATATTTAATTTTCAGATTCAGGTAATTCATAATATGATCATTATAAACAAATTTTCCATAAATGATAATCTAGAGTAGTGAGATCCGGCGATCTAGCAGCTAAAAGAAAAGGACCTATATTTCCATGAGCTGGCGCTCCATCCATTTGAAACCAACGATTATTAATACAATGGATTGGCAAATCATCCAGAAATTTTTCCAATACTTCGCTTATTAGAATTCTCAAGAATAGGGTAATATTCAAAAAATTAGTTTAGTATGATATTGCGGCTTTCGAGAGTTAGGACCTTGCCGAACTTTTTTTTCAATTTCAAGATTTCCCGGAAAATCCGACGAATTTTCGAGGAAATATTCGCGGCACAAGTCCGCATAAATTTCTCCACTCATTTATGAGAAGATAAACAAAACTGCTGGAATGACTTTTTTTTTTCTTCATTTTCGATTTTCCGGGAGATGAGAGGGACCTTCGCGAAAATTCGACGGCACAACACAGTACATACTTACATACATAGCATAACCTGTTTCAATCGCAAAAACTAATTTTTCGAAAAGTGCTGGGCTGGCCCATTCTATACATTCTGTGAAATATTTTGAGAACCGTGTGGAATAAAAAAAAATTTCAACGGCGCAAAGCAGCACAAGTTTTTCTTCTGGAAAACGAAAAGTGCTGGGCCAATTTCACACATATATCTCACATGTCCAAGCAGCGTGATTACTATCGGTAAATAAAAGTGCTACTCACCGCTAGAGTTGTCCTGTGTATTTAATGCACCATTCTCCAATTCATTAATGGTTGATGGTAACTCGCATTGTCCAGAAGTATTTTCGCTCGGGTATCGATGCGGTGATTCACCTGTTATTACAAAAATATAATGAAAAAATTCAAATTTAAATTTGTTTCAAGTATTCCAAATTGATAAGGATCATAAGTATTGAATACTTTGTTTGAAATCTTACTCACCGCTTGAGCTGTCCTGTGTAGGTAATGCACCAGCATTCTCCGATTCATTACTGCTTGATGATGATTTGCATTGTCCAGAAGTATTTTCATTGGGGTACCAATGAGATGGTTTTACTGTAACAGAGAAAAAACCAATAAAAAAAATTGTATTCTGCATACATCATGAAATATGAAAGGCTCACCTTCAGATACATTTTCTGCATTTGTAGTTGAAATGTCAAGTAGTATGTATTCATCACTTATAAGAACAATCGGATTTTTTCGACCATTGTTTGCGTTGGCATAAGAAGGATTATCATCAGAGTTGAACTCCGTCAGTGGTAAAAGGCTCGAAATTGTTTCCTCTTCACGGGACAAATTTTCCACTTCATTCTCAGAAGTGTCCTCTTTATTCATCAAGTGCTCAAGGCAATTGAGATCATCTGTGATGAATTATTCAAAATAGATTTCAATCATTCAAAACTAGTATAATATCGATAAACAAATCAACACTACTTACCATTTGAAGCTAAAATTTTGGCGGGATATCGAGCACCATTTCGGTATTTCACATTACACTTCTCTCCATCCCTATTCGATATTTTCTTTTCATCACAAATGTATTGAACACCGTCGTCAAATTTCACAAGAAAATACATCTTCACCAAGTTTTATTTCGTATATCACACTTGAATATTCGAACGAGAAATGAAAAAGTTTTGCGAATTTCTCCTTTTATATACGTGTACATTCCGTTTCATAAACACATGAAAAAAATTCCTATTGGTAGGTTTAGATGGCTCTTCCCTTTTTTTTTCATGTTTCTATCAGAATTCAAACATTTGGCGTTTTATGACTGTCCGCTAATTCCAACGTTCCTGCGTGACTTCGTCAACCCTTGTATATAACTTATACCATACCTTTAATAACAAAAAAAATGTATTGCTGACATTCAAAAGAATATTCCAACAGGCCAGTCCTCTGTTTGTTATCGACTCGCAAAGAGGTTTCGATTCTTCCACTGTTCCACTAGACTCTCAGCTCATTCGAATTTAACATTAATCCCTATGTTTGGAATGGATTTTTCACCTACGTCTAATATTTCGCTAGGCTAATGCAAGTGCAATAAAAATCCCATTTTACGACGTTTGTCAATATGCACGTCTTGCGAACTGGACACCTGCACGCTCCAAAGCGTGCATCCTGGGTGTTTCATCATCATCATAAACTGGACATACATATATGGTCTGTAGATGACACCGGAAGAATCACTTTTGCCATATGACATATACCCCGTTTTCGACGCATAAGCGAGATACAGGATGTTCAATGTCATTTTTGAGTAATATTCTGATGAGTGTGGTCAGTTATCTATAAACTTTAAAGTAACGGTTTCTGGTCACATCTCAGTATTTTTGGATGCTCAATTCAGAAAAGGTGAAGAACTCCAAAAACAAATTTACAAAAGGGCGGAAAACCTGCAATGTTCGTGAATTTTTTCTCGGTTGCCAAATTGAATTTCAATTTCTGAATGAACTCGATTTTCTACGAATTTCTGTGAAAAACTTTTCAATAAATCGAACACAACTTTTTTTCTTACATGTTTACCGCGAAAAAAAAATTTCACCCGAAATGGTTGTAATATTTCAGGAGTGTAGCACTTTCTTTTATACCTTACATGAATATGAAAACAGAATATAAAAATATCAAACCGTTCCTTTACTGCAGCCTTCCAAATATCCCGTAGGAACCTCTATTATAGTTAAAAAAAACTCGTTGGGCTTTGAGGCCCAGAATTTTTACACTGAGCTGTCAAAATATTCCAGACGAAAATATGAATTTATAAAAAAAAAAATTTTTCGATGAAACTTTGTTGGGAGTCGAACTCTCGAATTTGAGGTACTACCCTTACCTATTGAATGTGAATTTGAAAGTGCTCCAAGGATATTAACTTTCGTTACTAAGTAACGATGATTCACAGAATTTTTCACTGCATTTGAATGTTATTTTGCAAGTTCCTTGAAACTATTTTTTTTCTGTGAATCACCGTTGCTCAGTAACGAAAGTTAATATCCCTAGATGGGTTTCAATTTACATTCAATAGGTGAGGGTAATACCTCAAATTTTAGAGTTCGACTCACAACAAAGTTTCATTGAAAAAAAAAATTTTTTTATAAACTCATACATATAACCATCTGAAATATTTCAACAGTTCAATTTAAAAATTCTGGGCCTCGAAACCCAACCAGTTTTATTCTTTTGATTATGTCAGAGGTTCCTACGAGATATTTGGAAGGCGGCAGTTAACAAACGGTTCGATATTTTTCGACTCTGTTTTCATATTCGTGTTAGGTATGAAAGGAAATATACTCGTGAAATATTTTCGCATGTCAAAAAAAAAGTTACGCCATGATGAATTCGACCAGGGCACTGACCTTGAATGCCTTTTATTTAATGAGATCCTATGATTCAGACATAGACATAGAGTCTCTATGTCTATGGATTCAGAATAACAAGCCTTATGCAAAGAGTAACAACTCTTTGCTTAATCTATGAGACTACACGTCTGTGGATCTTTTAAACAAAGTTGCATTCAGCCATAGTACCAAATTTTCAGAAATATCACAGATAATTTTTTATTTTTGAATACATTATTCGAAAACCTTTTATACGAGAAAATACGGAGAATAAAAAATGGTATATATAAAATATATTTATATTTGTGGGAGTTCAACTTACTTTTAAAATTGGTTTCTTTGAATTTCTGGTATTTTTATGGCAATGAAGAAACTGGAAAATGTGGGTAAAATTTAGAGTTCGGAGAAGATTCATCACATCCATGAAAAACTACATCTAGGTCATTTTCGAGGTATGCAATCAGTGTTTGGACCATTTTGTAGAAATTTTCTGAAGCTATGAGCTTCCGCGAAGAAACAAATTCTTCAAGCCCTTCACTTTCAAAAGTATTATCTTCAAATGGATAGGAAGAGTGAACTTTTACTGTAACATGCAAACTTTATACGTTCTTTCATAACTCAGTAATTTTTGATGCTACATGGAACAGACGAAAACCGTTTTATAGGAAATTGAAAATACTTCATTTTTGAATTCTTGCTATGTTTTCGTATATATGCTTTATTTTCTGAGTAATTTGAGAAATAATTGAATTTTTTGCTCAACTCTGGAAATTTCTTCTCACTTCATTCCCTTTTTTTTCCAAACCGGATGTACAAGATGGTCCAAACTTCTGGATAACCTTGACAGTACTCAAGTGCTAGGAAATGGAAAGGGATGCCGTCTATTTTTGATATTGGTGGTAATGGCGGGGAAATTCTGAAAAAAATTTATGCTGAAAAATAACGATGTTGAAGTTTTGAATGTCAAAGCTCCGTCAATATTTCTACAATTCATTTTTGATGAAGTTAATTTGGAATCTCTTCTCAAGTACTTCGAAAAAGGTCCTATAAATTTTTCCTGAATTTGTCTTTGTTTTTCTGCTATTTGATGCTGAACGTTGAACATTCAGTATAGTAGTTTCATACTCAATATAGATAAATCATATCTCGGTTCACATTGCATGCAGATAGTTCGTGAACAGCTAGTTTGTGTTTTTTTATAAGCTACAATTTGGTAGTTTCTCGATATAGCTCATAGTTTTTCAGCTATTCGTGAAAACCGTTTTTTTTATAAGCTACAATTTGGTAGTTTCTCGATATAGCTCATAGTTTTTCAGTTATTCGTGAAAACCCGTTTTAGGTGTAAAATCTTAGGTTCCAATCGGAAATAACTCGAAAACTATTGATTTTACAAAAAACTTTTCAACACATATTTGCTCAAATTCAATCGCCCAAACTACTTCTGAGGGTTATTTCAATTCTACTGATTCAGCAATTTAGATTCTTTATGAATAAATAAATAATAAGAAGCAACAATTATTTTTCGGTAAACTTCGTCAAAAAAAGTACAAAGAATAATTTGCCGCAAAAATTCACTTCTTTCATTCATTTCAGTTTTTAAAACCAGGTGGATGTAATGAGTTTTTATCGGAAAACGATGTGGATATATTTAATGACTGTTTGAAAATCCTGTGGGATTTGTTTTTTCTAGATTAAGTTTTTTTGTTCTACATTTGTAATTATGTACCATAGTTATAGGGGTTGGTGTGGAAGTAAATGAATAAATAAATAAATAAATGTTCCTTGGATTCCGAGGTATAAACCTTACGGCGCTTCGTTATAATAATCGAAATTCTATTCAATAATCAATTGAATTCGTTCTATATTATAGCAAAAACTGATTACTTTAAAAAAATGTTTCTTATAATAATATGACCTACGAACGTTGGGCGACCTCCCCTCGATAGCGAAATAGAATGATCCATTTCACGACAACTGTCAGTGGCTGAAAATTACGATGAAAGACGTCAAAATTCACCATTCTCTTACGTTTTTTTCGAACATTTCTGTTCGGAAATAGAAAGAAGCGTATGTTTTGAACGTATCGTTCTCGGAGAAGATTTATATTACACGCAGCTGTCAATTCATGAGAGATTATTTGGTCTTTGCATTTTTCTCGACCCAACTCACAATGCCGCTTGAACTTTGGGCGAACTTCCCTCAGTGGCAAAATGAAATGATCCGTTGCAAATTATGAAATATTTTCAAGATTGATGTGGAATATGCCAATTTTATATTTGAGAACGTATTAATAATCGAAATTCTATTCAATAATAATCAATGGAATTCGTTCTATATTATAAAGGAAACTGATAAATATAAGAATATTTCTCATAATAATATGATGACATACGAACTTTGGTTGGGCGACCTCCCCCCCGATAGCGAAATAGAATGATCCATTTCACGACAACTGTCAGTGGTTGTGAATTACGATGAAAGACGTCAAAATTTACCATTTTCTTAGGCTTTTTTCGAACATTTCTATTCGGAAATAGAAAAAGGCGTATGTTTTAAACGATCGTATCGTTCTCGGAGAAGAGTTACACGGTTATCAATTCGTGAGAGATTATTTGGTCTTAAAGGAGTTTGCATTTTTCTCGACCCACCTAACAACGCCACATAAACTTTGGGCGAACTCCCCTCAGTATGGCAAATTGAAATGATCCGTTCGAAATTATGAAATATTTTCATGATTTATGTGGAATATGCCAATTTTTAATTTGAGAACGTATTGATAATCGAAATTCTATTCAATAATCAAATGAATTCGTTCTATATTATTCCAGAAACTGATAACTGTAAAAATATTTCTCATAATAGTAACATATTATAATAATAATATATAGATATTATAATATTACGAGCAAAATTTAAAGATTTGGGAAGTGTTTTTGATGTTCCATCCAGTTGCATCAATGACGATTGAAGGACTTCCAAAACAAATTATAGATAATTTGAAGGTCCAGCTTGAATCCCGAAAATCTTTACAAAAGCTTCATGCGTTGACTGTATGTCCCCCTCATTAAAGAATATGAAATGGATACATAGACTTCGGAGACCAAGAAATGGCAAAGCCTTTACCTTTACATATAACAACAAACACTTATTTTTTATTCCCGAATCCAAAATTCTAAATGCCCCCTAGCGGCCAAATTACTAACCTCGCATTTGAGTAATGCATTGAGTTTTATTTGTTTGGGTTTGATGTTTTCATTATACAGGGTGTTCCATATTAAGTCGCCACCATTGCCAACAACGTTATTATTAATGTTACGAATACGAATGGGCAAACTAGTAGCATTTTTAATGGCTTTCTCGATGCCAAAAACAGAACAAAAATTGACAGTCGCGTTTTCAAAATATTTCATAAAATGATTTTTTTTATGGAACACCCTGTATTTCAACATGCGCATTTGAAGTCGTAATAACATTCTCAACAACAAAGCTGAAATCACCTTCCTCCAGAAAGTTGAAAATGAGCTACTTATGTGAAAATATTTATTCCATTCACTAGTACCAAAAATTTCTTTGTTTTGGCGAATAAAACCTCATGATTGTCCAAAATAAATACAGCTAGTTATGAGGTTTTATTTGCCAAAACAAAGAAATTTTTTGTATTAGTGAATGAAATTTATTTCCACATAAGTCGCTCATTTTCAACTTTATGAAGAAAGCTTTGTTGTTGAGAATGTTATAACGAACCGAAATACATGATAAAATATAGGATATTTCATTACAAATAACTATATTTTATGAAAAAATTCGAAAACGACACTGTCAATTTTTTGTTTGCTTTCGGCTTCAAGAAGGCCATTAATAATGCTACTATTTCATCTAATACGCCTCCGCAGTGAATCACCCTGTATAATATCAACCATCAGATTATGAGCATTTCGATCTAACTCAACCTATATATAAAGATAATATGTACTCGGTATTTCAAGTGAAATATAATTATTATTATTCATTTCTGCCTTGTAAGATGACTTCTCACAGAAGTATGAAAGAGCAGTAAACAATTTCATTTTATGGAAACCGAATTCTCTTCTTTCAATATTCAAATCTGACGAATCGGTAGGAAAATTAACCAATTTGAAT
The DNA here is from genome assembly GCF_907165205.1 of Coccinella septempunctata. NCBI lineage: Eukaryota > Metazoa > Arthropoda > Insecta > Coleoptera > Coccinellidae > Coccinella > Coccinella septempunctata. The sequence continues at coordinate 27,972,564 of NC_058195.1, forward strand.
ACCTTCAAATGGCCACCTGTGTAGTTATCAAAACACTTTTTGGCTCTTTCGAATAAAAGCAGTCGTCTTGACATATGTATCTGATTTATGACAAAATTGCGCTTGCTTTCGTGAAGCCCTTCCTAGCTGTGTCCAAGGGAGCTTCTATGTGCACATTGGTTTTCATAGTATGCAAGTTGCGTAAAACAAAGAATATCTTGAATTATTCAAAAATTATTAATAATATGGAACTCATTCCTACGAAGGGGTAGAAGGGACACATAATATCTTAAAAATATTTTTCCTTAAATGCCGACTTTGAAGTCTGAATTTTATTTACTTCGAAACCGATACATGCTAGATGCACAGGGTGTTGTTCTACGACGACATATATTATTTCTCCATATATATGTACTGAGGAGGGGCCTGGGAGCTCAATTTTATTTTATGGTTACTATTTCAGTACCGGGGTGGGGAGAGGTTGTGCCCAACCTTACCTCTACCTGTCTACGACCATAATTTCATAATTATTCAAAAAAATGGACCTAATGACAATGTTCTCCAATAAAATACATCAAGCTCAATTTATTGAAGAACAACCCGTGTTTATTTTGTGAAATCTGAATCCTCTCGTGAATATCTCAGCATATTTGGAAATGAACCAATTCGTCATAAAGCTGCTTATATGAGGTTTTCTCACCGTTGTAATGACCTCTTCATGTAAGAAACAAAGCACACCGGGTGTACCTCGGGGTGTACGGATTTCTTGTCCATTGAGCCTCACGAGTACATATGAGAAGGAAATTTATTCATAAAATATCCGGAATATACCTAAAAAACAGTTATGCCTAAAAAAATATTCATGTCATTTCATGTCATGTCTGTATATATATATATATATATTCTTTTGATGATGCTCTATAGAGCATTACAATCTTGAACAGCAAACAATAATTATAGCATGTGTATGAGATACAGTTTTAGCAGAGGTTAGCGTAACGGGGTACCATACAAATTGGTGTATGATACAAGAGCTTAGGGAAAAACCTCAGTAAAAAAACCATGTCATGTCTGTAAAAGGTTGTCATATTATTGTTATGACCTCTCATAGAAGAAAACTCAAATAATAATGTACACCCTGTGTACATAATTATTCATTTATCATAAATGTGGGAACACTTTGTTTTATGTGAATTTGACTATTTGTAGAAACGCAAACTGTAATTCAGGAACATATCAGGTGCCTATTATATTCACGAAAATGAAAAAAAATTAATCAATAACATGACTCAACTGTAGGAACAACAACAACAAATAGTTGATTTAATTTTTTTCAATAAACCGTCCTGAAGTTAATTATCCGACAAAAACAAAATTTTGAGCTGGATAATTAACAGTATGCAGACGGAATTCTGGAAAAAGTAATGTTAATAATTGTTTACATGCCGTTAATTTTTCAGCTTAAATTCATACTCTGACTGAAAAGAATCTTCTATGTATATGAAAAGGATCCACGGTAAACTATTTGTGATAAATAGCAATATTTATTATTGTGTTTTTTCGTAAAACGCGCTTATGTAGAATATTGGCAAGGCAATTTTTCCTCGGGTTCACAGCGTCCCAGATAATTAAATGCTTCATAATAAAGGTTTCGATGACGTATGTATGAATGATATTTTTCAAATCGGAAGAAGTGGAGTTTCATATCGGACATGAAGCAGGTTTTAAGTTAAAAGGAAAATGGTTTAGTTTAGACGATGACTCGCCCATAAGAACATATATAGTCCATTCAAGAATGATTGATATCTCGGGTTGCTGTGGAAAATCGAATTTAAGTTGGTAATAGCCCATAAGTTCAGATTTTGTGTTGCGGAATTCAGGTTGGTATTGTGAAAAACCATTGATCTATAGACTTATTATACGTGAATCTATGCACTTATCGACGGTTATTTGAATTTTGTACAGCCGTTTATGTACTTAATTTAATCGTACGAATTGGAAACATAGTTGTGTCAATTTTGAATGCTCTCAAAACTAGGCTGAATGGACTTGGTTCACTTCAGCTCTGAACCCCTCATATATCAATTCGATATTCGTTGAGTTAATTAATTCGGCGTTGTAAGAATAAGTACGCTCTTGAGAGTTAACTGGCTAGTTCAATTAGTGCAGAAAAATGCAAGGTTAGACCGTCGTGGAAAACTTGGGGATCCACCCACGTGAAGTGGAGAAGAAATTTGGGTTGTCGGTCTAAGAAGGGGAATGATAATAGGAGCCAAAAAAGGGAAGGAAAAGGAGGTCGTCGGTAGAACCAGGAAGTCGTCCGTAGAACCGGGAAGTCGTCGGTAGAACCGGGTGGTTGTCGAGAAAGGTCGTCGTGAAAACGGAAGTAAAGAGGTCGGAATCCGGGATTTCGAAGCAAAAGTCGTCGAGAAGACGGAAGTGAAAAAGTCGGAAGTACGAGAGTAGATTCGGCAGATCGGGAAATTAAGAAGTATTTTCCGAGTTAGGTCTCAAAAGGGAAAAAGCTATTCAAGGAATAGTGTAAGAGAGTTTCATATTGAGGTTAAGTCAGTTTTTTGGGTGTAATAATTTATTTTATTTGTTGTATAGATCGTAAGAATCTTGGTTATAAGCAGGTTAAGGTTTATATAAGGTTTGTTCGTAGAGTGGTTTGCAACGGTTGTGAACTGTACAGAGCAAGCGCAATTCCATTTTAGGGTAGCCAAAATCCAATTACGCTTGCTCTGTCCAGTTCACAACCGTTGTGAACCACTCTACGAACAAGCCTATAGAATATGTAGGTCGAAACGGATAAGTGTTTATCGTTTGCGACGGAAAAGTGCGTGGAAAGTCTAGTGTTCGAAAAAGTTTTTGATTTTCTTTTCTCATTTAGGGGTTCAGAGGAAAGAGTGAATGGAGTCGATATAGTCCTGAAAGCTCCTCTAAAATTCATTTTATTTTTGATTCTAATCTTATTGTTGTTGAGCGCTAAATTGGGGAATATATTTCAACCCAAGATTTTGTTGTTCTGTTTATTGTTTTGCGTTGCATTGATTCTGTAGCTGTTAGCTGTTCACGTTCTTTTTAATACATGCGAGAAAAGGTCTTCCACAGTACAAAAAGGAAATCATCATTTACCCAACTCACATAACAATATTCCATAATATCTTCAGTCTGTACGAATGTGTAAAATTTCCGGAATCCGATCCCAAAAATAATTCAAAATAATTACATAAAACAATTTGTGAAGCAAGATTTTATTGATAATTATCGTAAACGCGGGATCCACAAACCTCGCGACTAAAGATATACAGGAGTCACATACAAATGTTCATATGGTCGCGCGTAGGCTCCTCTGTATCTTTAGTCGAGCGGTTTGTGGATCGCGCGTTTACGTGCTATTTTTCATCATGAACATAAAAAAAAAACAAATAATTTTTTGAATTTAGAAAAAAAAATTTTACCCTTTATATTTTGTTATACAATCATGTGCGAAACAAGGGTCCGAAAAAAAGAACAAACTCACTAAAGAAAAAAAAAGATCAAGCACAGATACCCCTGAAATAGCCACCCAAACATCTTTTGACCTTCTCATGGCTCTGACCAAATCTTTGAATTGGCATCCACCAAATCTTTGAATTGGGAATTTTTAGAGCTACTTGTATGCCTCAAGGGCAAGACGAAGGTTTCCAGATGTTTGAATCTCCTCAATGGGGCATGAAAGTTGATTCGCGATAAGAGAGACGGCGATTGCAATTGATTATTCAATAATTTATTTGCAAAAAGTACATCACTCTCGATTCTACGATTTTGCGAACTGATCATGTTGAAGTGTTTCAGCCTTATTTCGTAATTTACAGGATCTCCTCTATTCAACCGTAGACTACACCTTGAGCCCAGAAAACGTAGACATTTTGTTTTAATTTTTTTTTTGTCAATGTAATATATCAATATATTGAGGGTTCCACACAATCGAGGCGAAATTCAACTTACTGAACACATAAGCAAAATAGAGTGTAATGGCGGATCTATAGTTGGAAAACGATCGACTCTGTCTCAATATGAAACCAAGCATAAGGTTTGAAGCTATAACGATATTGTCGATTTGTGGGTCGAGACGAGAGTCAAAAGTAACACCCAAATCACGTACATGATTCACACGCATCAGCGGCGAGTTCAGCAACAAGTACGGAAATATTATCCGATCCCTCTTTCTCGAGAAAGTAATCACATGACATTCAGATTCATTTTTAAAAAGATTAGGCTTTCCGCAGAATTCAACAAAAGAGTCAATATCGTTCTGAAGGCGTATGCAATCACCGGGGTCCCTGATTTTCATGAACACTTTCAAATCATCTGCGAACATTAGTATTTTACATGATTAAAATATTTTTATAATATTATTCATGTGAATAATTAATAACAACGGTCCCAGATGAGAGCCCTTTATTATCTACAACTTCCATAAGGAATACAGAAACGATCAGAGGTACAGGAAGGAAGATATTTGAAAAAATGCCTTGTTATCATCGTTAAACTGTCAGATTAAAAAAACGCCCCTTGATTATTGTCAGATTAATGGGTCAACATGCCTGCAACACCGAGAGTAACCATCTGTATGAAAATCTGACACGCCGTCTGTTCCGATATTCCTGAACAGTACTGTCAGTATTTCAGAGACGATGCCTATTGGCCCAGTCGTTCGAGTTCTATTGTTATTCGATTGCGGGCCAGTAAAACCAGCAATATCGGAACAGGCCCACGCTCGAGTATGTACAAGTAACGATTTTTTTGCATTTTCAAAGGACCACTGTGACCTTCGAAATTGTCAGCCTCTTGAAAACTAGCTTCCTTATGGTCCAATTAACTTATTCCCGAAAGATTTGACACACTCGGAAAAAAATTTTTTCACCATTTTCAACTCTTCCGTACGGCTAGCCCCACTACGCAAACTGTCAGATTAACATTAATTTATTATCAGAGAAACGCTCGATTATGTACACCTGATGGTTTTTTTGTACATCTTTGAAAACCTGCAGACGCTTTCCTCACCGCTAAAAGTGCATGCCTCATAGAACCTTTTTTCTTTCTACCATCTATTCTTTAAAATGCACTAGGTCTCAACGACGCTAGAGTAAATCCCGACTTAGCATCGTCGGCTCCCCAACTAATAAGATAATAATCAATATAAGAATATAAGAATCATCACTGAATCAGCCTGTAAAGGTAAATCTACCTACAAGGTAGTTCTATGGGCTTACTGCTATGTTATAATTTTTATGATAAATATTTGCAGTGTACAAACATTCCTTCTTTCAGAACACTTTTTTTATATATTCCTATTATTTTATTGACGCTACGTAGCTTACGCTTGTTATTTTGAAACTATAATGATAATGAAGAATGTGATCACGCCTAACAGGGAGGCAATGAATAAAATAATGAGGATAATTTCAGATGCATACCACCCGACGATATGAATATCGACAAGTGTTACGATCTGAATTGAGCTAGCCAATTTGTCATCGTCAAGGCCCCCAAATGGAGTACGCTCCACCGAAGAAAAACAGATGCTGACCATGGTTTCGGCCTGGCCATGGTCGATGAGGCCAAATGAGGCCGAAACCATGGTCAGCATCTGCTTTTCTTCGGTGGAGCGTACTCCATTTGGGGGCCTTGACGATGACAAATTGGCTAGCTCAATTCAGATCGTAACACTTGTCGATATTCATATCGTCGGGTGGTATGCATCTGAATTTATCCTCATTATAATGATAATGTTATTTAAAACGATAATAATAACACTCTAATGTGCCTATGTACAGGGTAAGCAAATTTCGATGTTTTAGCACTTTAGCTTTTAAACCAGAGGAGATATACAAAATCTGATACCCCATTCCCGCTCTCTTTTTCGGAGAAACTTACAATAGTAGTAGTGATTTTTTGCCACTTTCTTTTGTTTTCGAGTTATAAGCAAAAATTGGAAAAATGGCTATATCGAAATAAATTTATATCTCCGCTAATACTGATGTCAGAGCTCTGAAATTGAAACATTATACAGGCACTTTTTTTTACGTAGAATCCAGAGGGGTGCTCGCCTTTTTAGCAGGATTCTTAATTACGAAGCTATTACCCAAAGTTATGTTTTTTTAAATGGGAACACTAATTTTCTGTGCAATTCTTTGAAAGCTTAATTTTCTCTGATTTCAAAAATATATAACATCATATGGTTTGTATCAATATAAATGATATAAAATGGTCAAAAACCTTTTTTCTCAATATTTCTGTGGTTTCAACTTTTGACGAGCACAGAAAAATAGAGTTTCCTATAACAAAAGCAGTCTCCTTCCGGCAATGTCATTCTTTCTATGCTTTTTACCAATTTTCACAAAATTTGAATTAAGATATATTTAATAAATTTTCATAATAATGAAAAGACTTATAGAAGGAGACAGTGGTAATCATACGATGCTATATGTTTCTGTGCTCATCAAAAGTTGAAACCATAGAAATATTGAGAAAAATGGTTTTTGACCATTTTCATCATTTATATTGATTCAAACCATATGATGATATATATTTTTGAAATCAGAAAAAATTAATCTTTCAAAAAATTGCAGAGAAAACTAGTGTTCCCATTTAAAAAAACATAACTTTGGTTAATAGCTCCGTAATTAAAAATCCTGCTAAAAAGGCGAGCACGCCACTGGATTCTAAGTAAAAAAGTGCCTGTATAATGTTTCAATTTCAGAGCTTTATCATCAGTATTAGCGGAGATATATTTTTCATTTCAATATCGCCATTTTTCCAATTTTTGCTTATAACCCGAAAACAAAAGTAAGTGGCCAAAAATGACTACTACAATTGTTAGTTTCTCAGAAGAAGAGAATGAGAATGGGGTATCAGATTCTGTGTATCTCCTCTGGTTTAAAAACTGTAGTGCTAAAACATCGAAATCTGCCCACCCTGTACACTCAAAAAAATTTCCGGAAAACAAAAACTGAAGGATCGTCTATTTTTCTATACAGATACTTCTCAGACACCCAACAAATACAATGTTTAGTCGTTTTCTAGAAAGTATCTGTAATATATTCATATGATAATTGAATTTGTATCTCCTTGAAAATAATAAATATTAACTTTTTCATAGTTTTGAAAATACGTTTACTTCTTAATATTTCTTTATAAACATAAATAACATTAATGAAGTAATTTTAGACGATCACAAGATCACATACATTTGCTTAAGTCTATCATCATATTTATCTTACTTTATTCATTCATTAATTTGCCAGTATAATTAAAATAATATATTATATGCCTATATGGTTTTAGAATGAGTCGAGGGGGAGGGGGCGCTAAAAAGGTATTATGCCCCATACGCGAGTTAAGCTCGCTACGCCATTGGGTTTTTGGATAATACAAATCAGTTAGCAATATTGTTCCGAAGAAATGAGACTCCGAAACTACCATTAGATCTGATGTCCCCATAACCACCATACCACATTTTTTGGCAGGCATCGGAGGTTTCTGGGACATTTGGTGCTTACTGGGACAGTCCCCAAACCTGCCGATAGACAAAAAAGGCTTCTGAGGACTGTCCTCATAAACACCAAAAGTCCTCGAAACTGCCAATGCTTGCCAGAATATGTCCCCGAAACTGCCGCTTGACATATATATAGATATATATATATATATATATATATATATATATATATATATATATATATATATATATATATATATATATATATATATATATTTTATATATATATATATATAATATAATATAATATATATAATATATATAGATAATGAAGTGAAGTTCATGCCTAAACGGGGAGGCAATGAATAAAATAATAAGGATAAACATTTGTCGATATTCATATCGTCGGGTGGTATGCATCTGAATTCATCATTATTATATATATATATTTTTTTTTGGATGTCAGCAATACATTTTTAGGTATCAAACAATGAAGCATATGTATGAGTTTTAGCAAAGGTTAGTGTAACGGGGTACCATACAATTTGGAGTATGATACAAGAGCTTAGGGAAAAACCTCAGTAAAAAAACCCTGTCTCCCCGTGAGAAGTGTAGTGATGTCAAATTTGTTTACGGAATAAGCTCTTTAAACTGAAGGGCTTCTTTTCCATCGATATAAAAATTTCTTTATCCTCTTTCCCATTTCGAAATAATATCTGAAACAAAGAAACAGAGCAGAAAACGTGAAAAAAAGTGAATAATGAAGCTATCATCAAAACTTATTCGAAGACTTGATGATGACTGAAGAAAAAAAAATAATCATAGGTACATAACTTCATGTAAATGTCGTGCGCGGCTCCGTTTCAAAAGGTTCATTCGGAAGGTCCAATTTTGCGTCACAATGTAAAGTTGCATTCAATATTCATGAAGGGGTAGTAGGTGGATGTAATTGAATATCTCCGAAGTAATTCAGGGGATAGAATGAAAAATAAATTAATACTACTGTATGCAATATAGTTTCAATAGAATATATATTATGGAACGATATTTGTGTTCGTCTATAGACGAAGTTATAAATTGTTGAACAACAACAACAAATATTACTTCAAGGTTTTTTCAATGTATTATAAAGGCGAATTAGAAATATTTGGTGTATATTCCTGCAAATATCTTTTTAAAAATTTAAGAAATATTTCTCACAAATATACTGATTCCTATGGATATTTATTTTCCTGAAATATTGCAAAATCTATCATGAAAATTCCGTAGAATATTTCATGAAATATTAATAAATCTTACAAAGTCATATTTCATGTAACATTTATTACATATCACGCAAATATTCTGCCAATGTTCCGAAAAATTTCTTACCTTAAATATTCTCGAAACTTTCCTTTAATATTTCAATGAAATTTTTCTTGAGAATATTTTGAAATTTTTCACTGCAATATTCCATGCTTTTTTCATACCAAATTTCTTTGGATAAGGCACATAAATGGCGTATGCTCCCCATTTTGTTTATGTTAGATATGGCGTTGTGTTATCGCATCGTAAAAAAGATATTACACATAATATCTTTGCATCGTATAAGCAGGATATGAATCATCACGGAAGCATTTCAGACCAATAAAGGATCGCTTGTGATTCTAAGTGGTTTATATGTAACCTTTATTGTTCGTCTGACCAGAAAATATGGCTTCTTTGTCCTTCGCAGGATGCTCCCCCACCCTGACAACAATGCGTCCGTAAATATCTCCGAATCATAATGACCGCCCCTCATATCATTAGAGGCTAAATGAATATAATTTTCTCACAATAGAGACAAAAATTTCGAAAATATGTTTTTTCCTCATTCGCACCAAAATTTTTACTGCAAAAATAACTCGTACTTCAGGAAAAAGAACTTGCTGAGGTGTTTATGCAAAATTCGACTACAATATTCTGCGTAATCATTTAGTATGGCGTTATTAAGAATTCTGAAGACAGCTTATGAGCTTAAATTCGAAGCTTCATTATATGCCCTAGTCATTATTTTGATGACCATGAAAAAATAACGAAAAAATTCACCTGAAATACAAGTATTTCAAAGAGATTTCCGTTTTGTAGGAGAATAAACTCACTGACTATTCAGTTTATATTATCTGTATCATAAAGTAAATATAGGCGCTGGCGGCTGCATTGCCTCTGAGTCATAGTTGAACGATATCTTTACGATTTCGGAGGGATTCCCCGTCGGAATAATAACAATAAATATTCAGCGTATATATTCGTGTACATTCATTCAGCGTTGAGTGCTAAAATAGCTGTTCTTGAGACGCCTTCTTTATCAGATATAAAATAGGCAAAATTCAGTTAGTGCCACTAACATAATTCCATACACAACAAGTGGATTCAGGTGAGCTTTCTTATTTTGATTTTTATTTACATTTGAGCGTGATGTATCTGTTGGGGCCTATGAAAATTTCTCGGAATTGAAATTAAATACTAAATATACGGGGTGTGGCGTAATGCATAGATAATATGAATATGATATCAGCGGTTAGAGGACGTTCGGGCGGTTTAGAAAGATATGTTTTATGTCTAGTGAAAAAATATACCCTTTGCCACTCTTTAAGGTGGCTGTAAATGCAGGAATTTTTTCAATCTGTTTTTTGGATAGTATTCCTGGATAGATGCACTATCGAAATCGAATGTGATTTTTTGGGCGCATGTATGATTTTTTTTTCAAACAGAGATCTATCTCAAATTTTTTTGCTTATTTTTTTTTTCCGAAGATTTAGCGGATCTATCCGGTAATTTTGAAATTACCGGATGACAGTTCCTTCTTTAGTAAATTGATCCAAATATGATCTATTCCTACCGAACAATTTGCCAAATTATTATCTTGATAAAGAGTCTACGTGTATTCTATTAGATCAAGATAATAATTTGGCAAATTGTTCGGTAGGAATAGATCATATTTGGATCAATTTACTAAAGAAGGAACTGTCATCCGGTAATTTCAAAATTAAATGAATCAACGTTTCTATGCAGTCTCTGTTTCTGTGTATTGACAATAAATGTCCAACAAAAGCCACAATTCAGAAGATTTTCGAAAATAGATTTTTCGTCTGATGAAGGAGTCTGATATAGACTTCGAAACGTTACAACTTAGAATTATAATTTCAACGTTATTTATTTTCAGTTCATTGTCAGGCAACAATTTTTTCTAGTTAATTTGCTCCTGACAAATTAGTGCAAGAATTTACGCAGGAGCAAATCGTTGGTTTCATTTTTAATTGATTTTGTTTCAGCGATTGGGAGTGAAAACCCTAAAAAGTTTATGAAGATAGGTATTAGTGAATGTTAGCACTTTTATCATTGAAAAAGATGCTAAAAATGAATTCCTATTACATTCAGTCAAGACTTATTTCTAAGTTACAAGAATGCTGAAATTTACTTCATTACATGAAATTAACTTGAAAATATTGATTTCATATCTTTTTACAAAAGATGTTTAAAGAGGCTCTACAACTTCTACCCTAATAGCACAAAGTAGTCCTATGGACATCCATAGGACGTCCTCTTTGTACATTACGGACATCCATGGGACGTCCATTTCTGGTACAATGGACGTTCTATGGACATCCGAGGGACGTACAAATGTCACAACTTTGAACAGAATTCGGACGTCCATCGCGGACGTCCAATGGATATCCCGTTGGGACCATCATTAGCAATCTCAACGGTACAAAAATTAACGACGACGTTGGCTATCCTATCTATTAGAATTTTAATGTCCTAGAACCCAATGTCTTACACTAAGACGCAGACATTATTTTTTCTGTGTTAATCTCATTTTCATCCATACTTACTAGAAAGTTTTTACACTTGGCCCGGATTCGAACTCGCGAGTACGTGGGGACACCGCATTACTGAGTCTTCGGTGCAACCGTCCTAGCTACCGAGACCATACGATATACCTACTTGTAGGAACATATTCATTATATTGTTAACTGATTTAGTCTTATCAGTTCATCATAACGTTATACATAATATAATATTCATAAGAGATTCATATACTACAAAGCGGAAAAATGGAGTTTAGTGAAAAATAATATTAAATTTTGGTGTTCATTGATATACATGTATGTATTATTTGGTCCATATTACGGACTCCTAGTGAATATCCGGTATGGACATTCAAAAGATGTCCCTACCGGATATCCACTAGGTGTCCGTGATGGACGTTATACGGACCATGTAACATATACATGTTATTTGGTCCATATTACATCCCTTTCGGACTCCTAGTGAATATCCAGTATGGACATTCAAAAGATGTCCCTACCGGATATCCACTAGCTGTCCGTGATGGACGTTATACGGACCATGTAACATATACATGTTACTCCTAGTGAATATCCGGTATGGACATTCAAAAGATGTCCCTACCGGATATCCACTAGCTGTCCGTGACGTTATACGGACCATGTAATATATACATGTTACTTAGTCCATATTACGTCCATTACGGACTCCTAGTGAATATCCGGTATGGACATTCAAAAGATGTCCCTACCGGATATCCAATAGGTGTCCGTCATGGACGTTATACGGACCAAACTCAAATTTTCCGTTTTGCTTATTTTTTTTCCTAAGTTCAACCCAGCGTGGTGTGAAAAATAATATGGTTACCTGAGAGCCAAATCAAGTGAAAACATGCCTGTTTCACTGAGATTCTGAAATGGTATAACTCACTCTATTTTCAGCATTAAATACAAAATAAATTTCTATTACAATGAGTCAAGGCAGAGTTTGACGTAAGCCTTTTTCTGTAATTTTTAGCAACTGAAATGAGACTTGCAAGCAGAATAAAGCAAATATTCATAAGAAGTTGTAGAGCATCTAGTACAGCTCCTGATGCACACTTTGAACACTTTTTGTAAAACTCGATTCAATTAAACAATATTTTAAAATTGGTTTTTTTCCCTCGTATTCTTTCATTATTAACCCCTATAGTTATAAAGTTAATAGTTGTTAAGCGAATTTCAAGTAACGAAGTGAATTTTAGCACTTTTGTAATTAAGAAAAAAGCTGAAAATTAGTCAATTTTCATTACATTGAATCATGACCCAAGTAACAAAAATGCTGAAATTTAATGCATAACTTGAAATTAACTTGAAAATATTGATTTCACAACGTTGGGGTTCAATAATAAAAGAAAACGAGAGAAAAATAACAATTTTAAAATATCCTTTCATTGAATAAAGTTTCACAAATCACAAATGATGCTTAAATTGGCCACAATGAGTTCTGATACATACTCTATAGTCTACACTTTCTAATGAATCATATCTTTATTGCATAGATATCAACAATTTTAAAATGAGTATCGTTTCATTGAATTAAATATCACAAAAGAATCTCTTAAGCCCGTTTGCAACAGCCGAGAATTCTCTAGAAAATTTACTCGAGATTTCATGCGCCGTGAATTATGTACCGTTCGTTGCATACGCACTTTCGGTAGAATTCTCTGTTCAGTTGCGTACTAAATAGGCTCCGCCCTTTTCTTGCGAGAATTTTGTTCAGAATTCTCCAGAGAATTCTCGGCTGTTGAAAACGGGCTTAAGAGGCCATTATGAGCTTCAGTAAATGCTCTATACCTTCTTATAGACTATTGCTTCATTCTGCTTGCATTTCTCATTTAGATGCTAAAAATTTTAGAAACACTGTCACATTAAACTAGGCCTCAACTGATTGCAATAGGAATTTTCTTTGTATTAAATGCTGAGAATACAGAGAGTTATACCATTTCGGAATCTCAATGAAACTGGCATGTTTTTTCTTGCATTGGCTCTTAGGTAACCATATTATTTTTTTCACCGCGCTAGGTTGAACTTATGAAAAAAAATTAGCAAAACGGAAAAGTTGAGTTAGATCTTGTTTTCATGAAGAACTATTCATGCGCCTCAAAAATAATGAATTACATTCGATAGATCATCTATCCAGGAATACTATCCAAAAAACAGTTTGAAAAAATTCCTTCATTTGGAGTCTTGCCTGCGAAACGAGTGGCGAAGGGTGTAATTCTCTTGAATTTTCGAAAATCTCGAATATCTCGAAAACCAAGGCACTTTTACTGAACGTAAAATATATTTTTCTGAACCGCCATAGAGTCCTCCCAGCGAGCACAAAAACATCTCAGAGATGTTAAAAGTAAGAGATATCGAGACATTGAACATCCACTGCGATGTTCTGTTTATACATGAATAGAACTTTTATAGAACAGCCAATGTCCGCCGCAGGCGGCTATTATATGGATGTCCCTGGGATGTCACAAAAAGAACTACTCAGAAGTTTTTTTGATAGCCTTTTCATGTACACAATAGAACATTTCTAAAGCGCTTTGCGCACACGCTGCTCGTAAGACTTTATATGAAATTCTTTTGTGAGGCTTTTTTTCTTTCATTTGAATGTTTGAGGATACCACATTCTATTTTAAATGAACTACAAAGTTTTTAAATGAAATACAGAATACTATATAAGAATAAAAATATTTTAATGATACTTCAACAGGTACAAAAGGAAAAGAAATCACATTTCACATAAAAAATTTAACAACAAAAAATGATAAATATTATACTACAGAAAGGGAGAATAAACAAAAAAATATATCAAATTCAATAAAACAGAAATGAATTTATTTTCCCTTCATTTTATCGTCCCTCCTCCTCTGCCTAATATGCCTGAACCAATCTTTGGCATAGAGTTCGAATACTTTCAGTAGTGATTTGGAATTTTTTATGGATCTACAAAATAAAAACAATTCAAACAATTAATTCACAAATTATAATATGAAGGTTAAGATAACTTTTTCCAATTAAAATAACAGAGAAAATAGCTGCATGAAAGGATCTGGAAGATTTGAGTTGTATATAGCTCCTGACCAGGTTGATTTGCGAAACGATTTTATTTATTTAATTATTTGTACTGGTATTTAAAGATGGAACAATTTAAAGGAGTTTTCAAAAACAAGAACTTTTCTGGGACAATTTGAATTATTTTGTGATTCACAAGTGATGAATGATTATTATCATCGCCGGAAGAGTAATCTTACAAAATATTCTGGGAATTATCAACGGCAGAGATAGATTATCGAAATATGTTGAAACCCTCGATGATATGGCTTTAAACTTTATAAAGTTATTTCTTGAATAATTATAATAACCTTCCATATACCATTCGATTATTCCAACCAAAACACAATGATCTCTTATACCTAGTCCCAAATACACAAATAATATTAACCACGCAGCGTGGATTCTTTTGAGGTTATATGTATGTTTCTGGACATTATACTATACATTTAATTCATGTAATACTTACTTATTAATTGTATTTGGTTACTATGAAGAGATCGATCCTAAATTCTTAATCAAAACCAACACAGAAGTAGTTAATATTATACAAATCACCAATCAACTTCCAACTCCGAACAGTCCACAGTCCAAACTACGAAGAAAGTGGAAATGGCGGCAAAATGAAATAGGTGAATTGTATATTGTTTATTTGGAATAAACCTCCCAAGGCAAACTATGCGACGCAAAGAGAAGATACCCACACGTTTACATTATTTTCAACACGACAGTACCTCTAAGTAGGTAGACGAAAAAATGCCACAGATGGCACAGATCAGAACAAATAAAGATTTCCAATAGCCTTTGGAGACCTCTTTGGGAAGTGCATATTAGGTTTCAAAGAAACATCCTCATGCCAACATTTTCGAAACATCCCAAAACATCCCAGGGATGTTTGTGCTCGCTGGGCTCTACCCCCAGGCTCAATATTATCCATTCATTACGCCACACCCTGTATATGTACAAGTTATATGGTCCGTACTATGTTCATCTCGGACAACTAATGGATATCCAGTAAGGACATATATTTGACATTGCATGTATTAAGTCGGTCAGGGACCATTTTGGGACTACATGATACGGACATGTGTCATATGGTCCGTATTATGTCCATCACGGGCATCCAATGGATATCCGATACGGACATTGTACATAAATTGGACTAACAATGGATATCCAACTTGGACGTCCTAAAACTGTCCAAAAACGGACGTCCAAAGGACATACAAATCAAGTACATGGACGTTCCGACGTAAAATGGACATGAATTGGACGTCCCAAGGACGTTGTGTGCTATTCGGGTAATGAATGATTGCTTCATTCGGCTTGCATATCAACTATTTTAAAATACCTCTAGTTTTCTTGAATGAAATTTTACAGAAAGTGCTCAAAGTAGCCACCATGATCACCAATACATGCTCTTCTGCGAATGATTGCTTTATTCTACTTGCATTTCTCATATTAGTTGCTGAAACTTTTTTAAAACTAGGCTTCAACTGATTGTAATAGGACTTTATTTTGTATCGAATGCAGGAAATACAGAGAGTTATACCATTTCGGAAACTCAATGAAGCAGGCATGTTTTTATTTTTGCACTCAGGTATCCATATTTTTTTCACCCCACATTAGAATCTCATGAAAAAAATTAGCGGAACAGGAAATTTGAGTAGGAACCTTGTTCAGAAAAAAACACTATGCATGCGCCACCAAAACCATGAATTACATTCGAGAGCGCATCTATATCCAGGAATACTATCCAAAAAACAGATTGCAAAAATTCCTTCCTTTGGAGTCTTGCCTCTAAATCGAATGACAAAGGGTGTAATTTTCTTGAATTTTCGAACATCTCTGATATCTCGAAAACCAAGGAAGTTTTACCAAACATAAAACATATTTTTTGAACCCTCATAACATCCTCTACCCGCAGATACCATATTATACGTTCATTACGCCACACCTTGTATAGTCCATTCAAGAAAGTGCGTTAAAATATATGAATGATTTTCAGTTAATATATTTGTCAATTGCGGTGATATTCTGCGTTATGATATATATTTATATTTGGACTGAGAAAATAAATTATTAGCTAAAACACTTGACCTAAGCGACGAGACTGTCCGAAAAGAGAACGCGAACAGAATTTTTGTATTCAGAAGGACGTGGTTCAATGTGGATATTACTCTATATCTATATCTTTATTCCCATATCGTGAAAATCTCCTTTTTATATTCATAAATGTCAATGAACGTCGAATAAAAAAAACACTTTTGCAGGTATCTACTCTAGCTGAATGTGGTCTTATACCTATTTATTTTTATGTTATATCCATTATAGTATATTATACCAATATTGATTCGTACGCGTTCTTTGAAATACGTGGAGACATATCGTTGCTATTATTTGACTTATACACATGTCTGAAGAAGAGATTCAGTAAAAACAAACTCTTGAGTGAAGATTTTAGCAGGAATTTTGAGAGTTTTTATTGTACCTATATTTTCAATACAACGCCAACGTTGCGAATGTTTTGTGATGCTTTCTCAGGGCTTAGATGGAAAATAAAAATATTAAAATGAACATTGTTGTTGTTAAAGTAAAGGTGAGGAAACGAATGAAAACCTCAGTTCTTCCAACAATATCAACATGCGTATCTTGATGATTGCAAATAGGTAGAGGAGAGCAGGATAATGTCGCGTGCCTAAGTGTAATCATAAATACCTTGGGAAAATATTTCTCAGACATCTCCAGTATATCCCGATTTGGAATAAATCACCAGAATTCTCGAAAAAAAATTAATGTATGTATATTAAAGTGTATTACGCGGCATTATATTGCTCCCCGTAAGGCAATATTGCGCAACCATTGGGGCATGTTCTTCAAGGCACACTAAAAGTTAGTATATTCGCGTCGATTCCTTCAGAATCGGGTGAACAAATTTCATTGGTTATTTTCGATATGGCTTCAAAAAAATTGAACACATGCTTGCGACCTGCTAATATGTTTCTGATAGGCTGTTAGATGTTTATAATTCAGTTCGCACCGCTCTCTAATGCACCCTGTGATAGTATTATCAGTTTAACTGAAGATAATCGTCAGGTCAATCCACACATTGATCAGTTAATCTGAAGAGCTTGAACTGCAGTTGAATACACTACCAGTCACTCGCCTGGAAGGAGGACGTACAGAACTGCAGATCCTTGCCTCATGATAGCATACTTTATGAGCCCAGAGCCTGCAGGCGAAAAGTCGATCCACACAGTTTCTCACCACTCTTCATCAAAAACTTCTCGCGATCTGTCGTCAGTTCCTCGTCTGTATGGCACCTTCAATCCACGAAAACTGCAGCTTCAAATTAACTGCTCAATGTGTGGATGAATCCGATCAACATCTTGACGATAATCTTCAGTTGAACTGATAGTGTATAGCCCACTGACAATCAATTTAAAATTGACATATTTCGATATAAGTTTTCCGGATTTTCGATAGTATCGTGGAAATAGTTTAGGTTGGCCCCAAAATTCACTCACAGGTATTACGCAGTGTATTTCTCTAGTTTGAATTTTTTGATACTTTTCTGTTCGTTAGAGATAAGATTATAAATAAGATTAAATTGCCCATTTGTCATTGAGTATCATTCGTTAGATTTGTTAGTGTCGAGATTAACAGTATTCTATTTTACGAGGTGTCAAACCTAACCTAACCTAACCTAGAAGTCTTTGTCTAAGGATAAACCATAAACATAGAGATATGGACTGAGCAATACTAGCATGAAATTTTTATTTTATAGAGAGAAATGATCGTAGGGCCAATACCTGTCTCTTTTCTGTTGACATAGGGTTGAGTGAGAAAAAGACAAATAGCAGGCCCGATGTACAGTTTCTCTCTGTCACTTTTTTTGAACGTTTTTCATGCACAAATAAGAAAGGGAAGGCACAGTCCATGTCTTTTTGTCTATGGGATAAACAATATACAGGGTGTCCCGGAAAATGTAGGAAATCTCTCGGATTCATATAGAACATAAAAAATAAGATGACAAGTTCCCATAATTTTTTTTCCTAGCGGCCCACCCTACGAAGCTACGACAAGCTTGAGTGAGTTTATTTCAAAAATTTTTTTTTTTTATTGTTGTATAACACTAAATGAAACGTTTTTTTTTCTTCAATAACTTTCGTATCACACTTTTTTGCAGACAAAAAACTAGACTTCATGTTATTTTTAATTGAAATTAAAAAATTACTTACTTCTTTCATTTCATTGACACTGAACAAGAGTACCTTTTCTTAAGCTTAATGTTCAAGGTATCCAAATTGGTTTTTTTTTAGCACCTTATCATACAGGGTGTTAAAAATGTAAGCATTAAAATGTACAACCCAGTCCGCCCCTGGTAAACTGAACAAGCTAATTGAAATTTGAGTGCGGTGATATGAGAGGTCCTTAATACTATTAATCATATCAAATTTTCATCGAATTATATCGAGTAGTTTGAAACTTATTCCACTTAAATAGATTTCCAGTGGCGTCATTTAGGAGGTCGTATCGACGTAGGGAGGGCCGCTAGGAAAAAAAATTATGGGAAATTGTCATTTTCATATTTTGTGTTCTAACTGAATCCGAGAGATTTCCCACATTTTCCTGGACACCCTGTATATATAGTCATTTTAACCCTTTCTACTCATTGGGTGTAGGGTGTTGTGTAGCCTATACATCTGAACATATTCCCTCAACTTCTTCCTATCCAATGATAAACGTCTAGCTTCCGGAATGTTCGTTCCCCTCTTATTGAATATCTCCGCAATGACTTGTCTCCAACTTCTCTCTGGTCTTCCCCGTCTCCTCTTTCTGACATCTTTGGCATCCCAAATTCTCCTCCTCATTTTATCCCCCTTAATTCAATTCAAGTGTTCCCACCATTCCAACTGTCTCCTCTCGATAAATCTTTCCAAAGATTCCACTTGCAAATCTCCTCTGATTATGATGAAATTGATGGTATCGGTCAAGGAACAAACACCAAAGAATACTATTCCTTCAGCGATGTTTTGGCTCCTTTATTGGGCCTTCTTCAGGCTACAATCGATAAATGTCAAAAATTGTTTGTTTTAATGTTTCTTCTATTTCCTGTTCATATAATATCATTGTAATTTTAAATTTTATATTTGTGCCTATACTGTCCTATTGCTATTGATGACATTTATCGATTTTAGCCTGAAGAAGGACCTATGAAGGAGCTGAAACGTCGCTGAAGGAATAGTATTCTTTGGTTTTTGTTCCTTGACCGACACCATCAATTTCATCATAGTTTTTTGGAACGATACTAAAGATTATCATCTCCTCTAATTAGTTCATTCCTTATCCTGTCTCTTCTAGTCATTCCATTTACTCTCCTTAAGTATTTCATTTCCATAGCCTGCAAACTTGACTTTTCTCTCAAGTTCAGGTTCCATGTTTCACATTCATAAGTTGAAGTTGGTCTGTTGGGCTTAGTTGACTTCTCTTTTATTCATAATGCCTGACCTCATGGCTTGGTATACCTTGTTTTCTTCCCTATTCTATTGTCGATTTCATTGACCCGTCCCCCGTGTTGCTCAAAAATAACTCCTAGATATTTATATCTATCTACCTGTTCGATTTTTTGCCTTCCCAAATACACTTCCATTCTTCTTTCCTGTCTTGCTACTGCCATTACCTTTGTTTTTCCTCTATTCATCTTCACCCCATACTCCGATATAACCTCATCCCAGATATTCAAGTTCTGTTGTAATTCTTCTTCACTTTTAGCCAATACTAATACATCATCTGCAAACACTAGCTCCGAAACACATACCCTTTCCATTTTATGAAAACCCACTGTAACCTTTTTAGTTCTTTGTCTGCTTTTCTCTATTATATCGTCCATAAGGGTTATGAACAATGGTGGGCTCAATCCTCCTCCCTGCCTCAGTCCTCTTATCTTCGTGAAACTCTCTGAAATTCTTTGAGTATAATCTGGTTCACGGTATTTTCGTATAACTTCTTTATTAAACTTATAAGCCTTCAATGACTCCTGTCCCTCTCAACTCATGCCACACTGTCTCCCGTATCACCCTGTCAAAACTTTCTCTATATCTACAGAAGCCAGGTAAAGAACCCCCAAAGTCCGCTTCATCA
Organism: Coccinella septempunctata; assembly: GCF_907165205.1. Taxonomy (NCBI): domain Eukaryota; kingdom Metazoa; phylum Arthropoda; class Insecta; order Coleoptera; family Coccinellidae; genus Coccinella; species Coccinella septempunctata. The sequence continues at coordinate 27,993,072 of NC_058195.1, forward strand.
ATTCTTTCAAACTGAAAATATGGTATTGTACGCTGTGATTCTTCCTAAATCCACTTTGAGATTTCAACAACTTGCTCTCTATCTTCTGCCCAATTCTGTTCTCTAATATCTTTTCATAAATCTTCCTTACTGTGCTCAGCAACGTGATTCCCCTGTTCTTTTTGCAATCTTTGTTGTCTCTGCCCTTGTATATTGGTACCAGTAAGCCTACTTCCCATTCCTTTGGTATATCTTCAAACTGTCAAACTCTCCGAATAATCTTTCAGAGTATTTCAAATCCTCTATCACCCATTCTCCTCAACATTTTCACACTTATTCTGTCTCTCCCTGGTGATTCACCCAATTTCATACTCTTCAATGCCTGTATCAATTCTTCTTTCTCTATTTCTGTTTCTTCTTCCTCCTGAATGTCTCCCTCGTTCACCAATATGTCATGTGTTTCATCTTCGACTCCCAGTAAATCCTCAAAATATTCTTTTCATCTCTGAAGAGCTTCTCCTTCATCCCTTATTATATTTCCCTTCTCATCCTTGATATTGGAAGATAACGCTGTCGCTTCTCCTCCTTTCATGCTCTCCATTGCAGAATAGAATAATTTTTGGTTCTTCCTGCTATGCAGCTCCAATCTATTGCCTAATTTTTTCGAGCTCTTTCGCTTCGCCTCTTGTATCAGCTCTTTCACTTTCTTCCTCTGTGCTCTATATTCCATTATTGTTGCATTTCTCGCTTGCAGACAGGTTTTCCAGATCTTTTTCTTCTTCTTCACTTCTATATTATTGATGCTTGCAGACCACCAATTTGTTTGTCTCCTATACCACGCAATTTTCCTAGTACCACACACTTTAATAGCGGACTGTATGAGCGCTTCCTTGAATGCTTGCCATAATTCTTCCAAGCTTCTCTCGTCTTCATCTTCAGTCAGTTTTTCAACTAGTTTCTTATCCACTTCATATCTGAATTGATCAGCAACTTCCTTCGCTCTCAGTTTGTAATACTTTATTGTCTCTTCCTTTCTCCCCTTCTTCAATCCCATCCCCGAAAATTTTCCATTCAACTTCTTTTCACTCTTTGCAACCAACAGATAGTGATCGCTCGATATTACGAACCCCCTGTATACTCTGACATCTTTTATTTGACTTCGGTTTGTCTCTTCTATCAGTATTTAATCTATTATTCATCTTTCCCCTCTTGACTTAACCTCTCTTGTTTACTTGTGTATGTCCTTATGTTCGAAGAAAGTATTCCCTATGAAGAATCCGTATATGCCGCAAAATTCCAACAATCGCTCTCCATTACCATTCAACACATCTTTCCCATGTTCCCCGATATATCTTGTTTGCTGGTTACTTCTTTACCCCACCCTGCCATTGAAGTCACCAGCAATATAGGTCGTTCCTCTAGCCTCCTCCACTACCAAAGTTAATTAATTCCAGAAATGATCCTTTTCCTCCTTTTTATCGCCTTCGTTTGGTCCTTAAACACCTATGATCGTCTCCACCACCCCCCCATAACTCATTTCAAGTAGGTACCATTATTCTTTCATTAATTGCTTTCCATTTATTCAGGTACTTTTCCTCCTCGCTTTTCATCAAGAACATTACTCCGCCTCTAGCTCTTTCATCCTGATGTACACCACTCCATACCAATGTATACCTATCATCTATTGTCATCTTTCCATTTCCCTTCTTTTTAGTTTCAGTTATCACCAACATAAACAACTTAGAATTCTCGAATTAACCGCAAAGCTCCATATCCTTTCCCGAAATTCCCCTCACATTCCATGTCCCAATCTTGTAAATTTCCTTTTTCCCATTTTTCTCCATTTTTGCTGTTCTATTCTGCTGATTACTCGGCGAGTTTATATGTCCATCTCCTTATCTAAATTTTCCCTGTGTAGGGCAAAGTTTTTCATTACTTAATTCCACAGGTCAAGGTGAAGATAATATTGAGGAGATCGAGCAGTTGAAGCTAAATTAAAGGATTCGTCTCAAAATTTAAGCTTAAACTATTTTGCGAGTAGTAGTAGCTGTAGTTTTTAGAAGAAATTCATCCAAAACGTGACAATCTCCTTGGAGAGAAAACATACTTCTTCACAAATAGGTATTACGTCATTACTGAGCCATCTGAATGATTTAAGGACCAATTGAATTGCCATTGCGTGCAGATGGATTATGGCTACCTCAAACATAAAGGTCTAAATTTGTAATTGAAACTAATTTTTGGTGTTATGCAGCACCAAAGAGTATGTGAATCGTAGGTTTGCTCGTGAGTTATTTATTTTTTCATGATTGGGCTCCAAGAAAATCCTTAAAGCCCCAAAACTTTCCTCACCGGCTCTGGCTTGAGCCTGAGTCCGGGCCTATAAGTTCGATAAACTGGCTTTTTTTCGACATCTATTATTTCTTTTAAAGCAACGGAATTGTGTGTTGAAAATATTCCAGAAAATAAGGGAATAAGTAAATAGGCGAATAGTTTACCCAAGTAGGTTTTTGCTTATAAAATTTTGAGAGGCACAAGGAACTCACCAAGACCTTCGGCAAATCTCGAGGAAATCATATTTTCGGTTATCATGAATATGAAAATTGTGAATTTTACGTTGGATCGAAACTTTCAGAACATTATTGAAAGCACAGTAGGCGATTGAGTTCCGACCAATCAAATAATTGCTTTATTTTGGTTAGCATTCAGAACTCGATTCGGTTCGAAGTAGTTGAACAGCGATGGTGTGGGAAGGCACGAGCTCAATCTGGAAAAATAAATGGCTGACCGTTTCGAACCGATCTGGACCATCGAAAAATCGAACCAAAACAGGCATAGTATAACTCGAAAAGTCCCCAAGTATGAAGAATTTGCAGGAACACACAAACGAAACCAGTTTTTTAATTTTTTTTATTTCTATCTCTTTGTGACATGAAATATAGTTACTGAAGCAAATTCAGTTCACGTCTTTTATTTTCAGGGCAATATGGGCGATAGAGAAATACTAGCCAAAACAGTTTATGCTGAAGCTAGAGGAGAACCAGAGAAAGGATGGGAGAGTGTAGCATGGGTCATCAAGAATAGAGCGAATGCCAATCGTGAATACTGGGGAGGAAGCAATATCGGAAATGTTTGTCTTAAGGACAGGCAGTTCGAGTGTTGGAACGGTAAAAAAGATATTCATATCGATGACCCTGCAACTTACGCAAGAATCAAGAGGATGACTGATAGGTATATATCTTTCCACCACTGAGAAAAATTTCCTCGAATTTCAGTTAGGTTTTCAGAAGTATGTAGGTATAATTCCTCGTCTGTATGTTCTATCGTGACCTCGTATTTGACTATGTAATGTAATGAAGAATATATACGCTTTTGTTATTTTCAATGGGATTTTACATACCTATTTCCAACTGTATGTCTATCATCTCGTGGGAGTTCTCATTTGTAAACCCTTTTTTCTGTTATCTGTTAGGCGTGATGAAAAATGTTTTCATTCCGCCTAACAGAAATGTTCGTAAAATACAGGCTGTTCCGTGAACAAGTCAAACAAAATATTGAGTTTAATGACCTTCAATTTGATTTTTTTTCTTAATAAGGTGAAGGATGAAGAAAAACAGTCAGATGAAAATTGTGCCGACGTTTCGATTATATTCAAATCATCTTCGGGTCTCTGAAAGAGCAATATGAGAATATAATACAACAATACAGAATGGCTATCTTGAAGTGAAAAGAAATCAGGGACCTTGAATTTGGACCATTACATACTGACTTTTAACAAATACTCAAATATATAAACACATATCAAAATCTTTTCTGACAATACGAACAAAAGACAATGAATCAACACTAAGAAGAACAAAAAGAATACATATATACCAAGAAATGATCAAGTAGAAATGGTGACTCACATCATTGATTGATTCCTATTGTCCACTACAGAAACACGTAAAATAGTGCCATTGTTGAATTCAGGTAGGTACGACGAAGCATGAAGGATCCAGCCATGAGGAAAACTGAAATCTAAACACCGTGTAGAAACCTTCAATACATCATACGGTGCAAAGGTGGAGAATGCATGCTGATTCACGATTCAAGAAAGTTTCCGTTCATAAAACATAGAATCACGAGGAAATTCCTTCTTAATGATCATTAATGCAGCCATTTTTTTTTTAAATAGGCGGTATTCAAATTCTCAATATCAGTTCTTTTATTTATGGAATTGTTATTGTGCAGAATTGATACCATTTCATGTATCAATCTTTTATTTTTATTTTGCCGATGCTCGTTGAATTGTCAAAATCAAAAGCGTGAAGCTTTATAAGGGAGTACTCGCAGCTAAGGCCGTGTTATTCTCTCCTCCTGCTTGGGACAGGAAAAGGAAAAGGCAGCCTTGCAAGCGCGTAATTCTGCAGTTCAAACATCACTATGTCAGTAGCTATATTATATTGGAGCCAAACAGTTGCCCATACCGAGACAGAAATCCTTTAAATATATCTTTACATCTTTAACAAAGATGTAGTTTGAAGCCTTGGCTACAAATTTACTGAGGTTATAAAGCGGACTGCCCACGAAACTAACAATAAATTGGCCGAAGCGAAACACCACTCTTGTGTACTTTAGACAAGAATTATATTTTCGGACTCACGCCATTTCCACTACGCAAAAATTCGTATGTTGATACGTCAATATGGTTCAGCTTATAAAGTTCGCTTAATGTTTTGTTGAGGCTGTTTTGAACTTTTTTGGTTGGATCACATGGAAGTTTTTTATATGTTTTCATCATCGAGGATTTAGGAAGCATTGCCATTGTATTGGTCCCTATTCATCGCTACAGTGAAATTACCTTTGTCGCTTTCCACAACTAATACATCCTTATGATTTTTAAAGAAATGTTTTGTTTCCCTGATACACTGGGTACACTCGTTTTCACAAAAAGAAAGGGCATACTCAGTGTCAAGCAGTAATTTTTTGAAGGGTGGAGGATTGAATTAATTGTAAGGCAAATTGAAATTTCCGCCCAAACTAAGAAGATATTGAATATTTGTTGGTATATCAATATCAGTAAGATTAATGAACCGACAAGCATTGATGTGTGACTTGGCAGCTGAGCACGCCACAAGGCCATAACCTTGGGCTGTCTTCACTCTAGGAAACTTTCGACTCTAATGAATTTCCTGACGGATCGAAAAAGCATAGTTTTTTGAATCTCAACCTTCGCGCCGTATGATGTATTGAAGCATTGAAGGGTTCTTCACGGTGATAAGATTTCAGTTTCCCTCATGTCTCGATCCTTAATGCTTCGTCGTATTTTAAAGTGGTACTATTTTACGTGTTCTCGAGTGAACAATAGGAGTCAACCGATGATGTGAGTCACCATTTTTAACTACTTGATCATTTCTTGGTATACAGGGTGTACCTAAATTGAACGTACAAACGAAAAGGGGAGATTCCTTAAGTGAGTTTAAGAAAATAGTCCCATAAACATGGGGTCACAAACGTTTCGTTTTCGAGATACAGAGTGTTGAAGTTTGAAATTTTTTTCAAGTTTTTTTCTCATAGTATCTACACTTCACAAGATATTCAACTGAAATTTGGCATAGATATTACATTTTAGAGTTCTCACCACGTGATATGGCAATTTCGATAGAAGATCTACAGGGTGATATTTTTTCTGGAACACTGCCACCTGTTCTTCTGCAGAACTTTTTTTTGGTGAGCAACTGTTAATTTGAAAAAATGTAAAAAGAAGCTTTGTTCTTATACTGAACTTTTCGGTCTTTTGTAGTTTTGTCGTATCTACCAACGATTTCGAGAAAAAAAATTTTGAACGATTCTCTCGAAATTCTCGTGAAAATCCAAATTATGATGGGAAGGCCACCTTGTAAGCTGTGGTGAATGAATCACCCTGTAGATCTTCTATCGAAATTGCCATGTCACGTGGTGAGAACTCTAAAATGTAATATCTATGCCAAATTTCAATTGAATATCTTGTGAAGTGTAGATACTATGAGAAAAAAACTTGAAAAAAATTCAAATTTCAACACTCTGTATCTCGAAAACGAAACGTTTGCGACCCCATGTTTATGGGACTTTTTTTTCTTAAACTCACTCAAGGAATCTCCCCTTTTCGTTTGTACGTTCAATTTAGGAACACCCTGTATATGTATTTTCTTTTTGTTCTTTTTAGTGTTGATTCATTGTCGTTCGTTCATATTGTCAGAAAATATTTCGATATGTGTTTATATTTCTGAATATTTGTTTAAAGTCAGTAATAAAGTTCAAGATCCCTGATTTCTTTTCACTTCAAGATGGCATGATATCCTTATACTGCTCTTTCAGACACTCGAAGATGATTCAAATATAGTCGAAACTTCGGCAGAGTTTTCATCTGATTTCCTTCATCCTTGACCTCCACCAATAATTGATTTGAATACCAATGATTATGCGGAGAAGTAAAAAAGACAATTAAGTACACGAAATTCCTTTTCAGTGTGTTCTGAAAAAATTTAATATTTTCGAGTTTTCGTCACTCCTGGTTATACTGGTAGTAGCTATTGACTTGGTGTACCCAATAGATGATCGCATTTCTAGATTTTCTGTCAAATTTCAATGCGATTTCCATCATGACCTTGAGTCAGTACACATGAGTGAGCACTAAAAAACTAGTTTTTTAAATATATTTGAACTTTTAGACTTAAGACAAAAAGTTTCCATCCGAGAGGATCACAAAGATGATCACTTAGCGTTTGACGTTAGCAGGAGGTAATTTTCAGAAACTATTATTGAAGCCTTTTTGTACGTGTTTCCCTCTAATTTTGATGAAGGAGTTTCGCCGAGGATTCACAAAAAAATATAGAATTTCCATATGGGTTTTTATCAAAGACTTCCTCATTTCATATGGAAACCTACATTTCTTTTTCCGAAAAATGATTCTACCCAAAAAAAATCTTCACAAAATCACAGTTATTGCATTTTTATTCGTAAAGCCCGTTTGCAACAGCCGAGAATTCTCTAGAAAATTTACTCGAGAATTCATACGCAGTGAATTCTTTACCGTTACATACGTAGTGTTCAGTTGTGCATACAAAATAACCTCTTCGTTTTCTTACCAAAATATGATAGAGAATTCTCCAGCGAAGAACCAATATGAAAATTGAACCAAAAGATGTGCTCAAAGTTCTGACCATTCATACGAATGACTAGTTATATATAGTAATATTCTTTGTCGATACGGGCAGTTGCTTACAACATATTTTTTAACCTTCCCGAAACATGCCAATCTAAAGGTAGCCGCGCGATTCTGCGGCTACGTATCGTTCACTGCTTTCATTGTAATTATATGGACCCGTTGTCAATCGCGCGGCTGTAGCGTTACGACTGCAGCTGCCTAAGCGGCTCTGGCGACGCGACTGCCAAAAAGCAGTCTAGTCGCTACAGTATCCGCGAATTGTCAATATTTCGTGTATGAATTATTGTAATCAATTTCTTTCATGAAGTTTCTCAGCCGTTGAATTCAAAAAATTAACTGAATATGTCTTAAGATAAGATAACACATTTTGATTGATTGATACTTTATTGGGAAAGAAATTTATTATGTGACGCGATTCGTCAAAAGAGTTATGAACACTGCATTTTGGGAACATTAATTTCTGTAATTCGATTCTTCCTACAAAATTTTGCCGAGTTGAAATTCAAGAACTCAATCAATTAAGTTTTCCCTCCATTAATTCGTGATAGTCATGAATCAGTGCAGAGAGGCTGAAACGTACATATGTTACGGGCAATGTAAATAATTGAGCATTGTTTATAATGCCCGGGCAATTTAAAAAGTTCCCAAGAGGATATGACAAAATGATTAATTATGTTGCAAATATTACATTGCCCGGTCATTATCATCATGCTTAAAATCAGGTGATCAATTCAAAAATCATATATTATTTATATTTCTTATAAAAAAGATCAAATTTTCACATACCTAACTGACAAAGTAACAAGCAAAACATAACACATAAAATTTCACATGCTGACAAACAAACTGGTGGCGATTAAATAAGTACAAACAAAACTTAAGTCCAAATAAAAATAATGTATTAGATATGTACGTACTTACAAATTTATATTTACAGAAATGTAAATACGTAGCAATACAGGGTCTATTTATTAGAGCAGCTTCCACTTTGGTGACATTTCGAGTAACATTACTTTTTTTCCTTGACACTTGCGCTCGTCGGATTTTCAGCTACCTTTACCCCTATGTCCTAATTGGCAAAGGATCGCGCGATCAGGCGATGGCGTTGGTAGTTTGATCGCGCGATGAAAAAAATCAAACGTGAACAAATAAAGCTGGATGTCCTAATACAGCATCAAAAAAGCTGGATGTCCTAATACAGCATCAAATTGGCTCGCGCGAAGGATGAGGACGCGAAAATTGCTACAAAACCGAAGTAAGCTTTTTATTGCTATATCAAATTTTGGCAATTTCTTCATGCATGAGAATGTTTTTTTTTTCAACCGGAAACGATGCCTCGTACAGCAAAAAGTCGGAAGACCAAATTTGCTCCGAATTGAATCAGGATTTGAATAGTAATTTTTATTTTCGGAAAAACCAGTGGCGTATCATTTCGTTATCTGAAAATATCCAGTCTCGCTGCAGTACGGACGCTCAAAACCTATGTCTCAAATTTCATAAAAATATTTCGAGCACTGTAAAAGTTATCAATAAAAAACATTTTTTTTCTATAATTTTAACACCCCGTATCTCGGAGAGGAAGCATTTCTCGACATATGTTTATATGACAAACTAGGGCTTATTTTTTATATAGAATACGTGGTTGAAATTTCTTGGTTACGATCTGGACCACCCTGTATAGACCACCTTCAGGTGACTACCATTTATTTCTGAGAACTATAGAGTATGTTCTAAATTACTGTGCTACTATATCTGATGTTATCTTTCTTTGTGGCGATCTGAATGTAGATTATCTTGTTGATGATACCAGGAAGAAGCTCTTGAAAGATTTGTTTTTAAGCTTTAATTTAAATGTAGAATCTCTTGAGCCCACAAGTGTATTTACTGATAAATGGGGTAATACATCGTCCACTAAGGTGGAATACATTGTTAATAATGTCTGTGTAGATGTCAGGGAATCGTTTATCAGTGACCACAGAACTGTGATTCTTGACTATTACTCACAAAGCGGGTTCGACCTTGATAATGACTATACTAGAATCTCCAGATGTGTTTCGCCGGACAACCTAGAGTACCTTTCTTTGCTTGTTGGGCAGGGAGAGTTTGGGATCATATAGGGTCACCAATCGATTGACATTAAGTTTGAACATTTTATTTATATACTTAAAACGCTTATGGACTTAGCTTGTCCTTTAAGAAGGAATCATTATTCAGTTTGTAAGAGACCCACATGGATAAATCTCGATGTTCTGGAGGCCAGGGACCGCCTGAAAAACCTTCACTGGCTCACTAAAAATTTGAAAACATCAGTTTCGAGAGAAGTCTACAAAACTCCAAAATCCGAATATTCCCAGGTAATAAGAAGAACTAAATCGAATTTTACCAAAAACATCATTCTCACATCCGAGAATTTAAACAAAACTGTTTGGCATATGGTTGGTCATAAGCTTGGAAAGGATAGTGGAAAATTCAAATCTTTATCCATCATTCAGAATGGAGAACGCGTTTTGTGCCCAAAGCTTCTGGCAGAAGCATTTGGAAAATATTTCGCAGAAGTTAATAAACAGTCAATTCTTGACTTCTTCGAGAACAATATCTCGAAAAATTGTACCACTCAGATATTGCTCAACTGTAGCTTTTATTTATTTCCGGTGACTGCGGATGAGGTACTGTCAATTATAAGAAGTCTCAAGAACAGCAAAAGCCCAGGGCTAGATTATATCTCGTCGATAATTCTCAAATCAGTGGCGCATTCCATCTCAGAACATGTGGCACATTTTATAAATTCGTCTGTGTCGGCTGGAATTTTCCCATCTATACTAAAGCAGGCCAAGGTCATTCCATTTTGAGTCAATTATCGACAGTTTTTGAAAGAATAATGCACCATCGTATGAGTGAATTCCTGACCAAATTTACAGTACTGTCTAAGCAACAACATGGCTTTAGAGTTGGTAGGTCCACTCAGACGGCATGCACTGAATTCGTGGAATTTGTGTACGATAGTCTGGACAAGGGTGCTCATGTCGCAGGGATCTTTTTTGATCTTTCACGTGCGTTCGACTGTCTTCAACATAAATTAAACCAAATAGGTTTCAGAGGCATAATTCTGGATTGGATTCTGAGCAACCTCTCTAATCGTTCCATATATGTCCATGTAGGGGAACACGTTTCTACCGAGTATGAGTACAATCTTGGTGTCCCTCAGGGATCGGTTCTTGGACCACTTATTTTTATTCTGTTCATGAATGACTTGCCTGAATATCTTGTAGAGTGCATTCTGATTCTCTTCGCAGAGAGAAAAAATGTGAGATGGTGATCCATCTCTTCAATAAGTGGTGCAGAACTAATTCACTCATCATGAATGTGGATAAGACTTAAGTGATCCGATTCCGCTTACGGGATTCGTTATCAGTTTCGCCGTTGGTTCTCAGTACTCAGGGGGAAGCTCTGAAATATCTCGAATGCATCAGATTCCTTTGGGTTGTATGTAGACGAGTTTCTGAGATGGAATTTCCATATTGAACATCTAGCAAAAAAATTGAACCGGTCTTTTTACGCCATTCATCGTCTAAAATACTCACTACCCATGGATGCATTAATAAGTATACTACGGTATGGTAAACTGTCACTTTCGTTATAATATAGTTTTATGGGGAAGGTCTTCTGATAGCGACCGAATTTTCATTGCCCAGAAGAAGATCATTAGATTAATTTTCAATCTGCGTCCTCAAGAGTCCTGTAGACCGACATTTAAGAATTTTGGAATCCTGACATTTCCATCTCTTTACATCTTAAACTGTCTCCTGCATGTAAAATATAACATCAATATCCTTATGATGTGTTCTGACTTTTACCAATATCAGACAAGACATAGAAGCATCGTCTGCATACCACGACATAACACAAGCAGATATGAGACAATCATCGCTAGATATCAAAACTTTCAAAAAAAAGATCTGATGTATGTTAGCTGATAAATGCTTTTACAGCACTCAGGAGTTTCTTTCTTTATCAAATTGCCCAATTTTAATGGTCATTATTCATAAGAACCAAGCATTATGAATACTGACCTAAATAATTACATTGCCCGTAACATATGTACAGACTGTAGACCGGTTTCGTGATTATCGTCCCTCATCAGTATAGTGCAGTGTAACACATCTCAACCGGAGGATGGTGTCCATTTCAGATATTTCCATGGTGCCCGTGGCACTTGCCGGCTCTGATATTTTTCAATTCTCTTTTCATATTTGTGTTTGGTATAAAAGGAAGTACAATCGGGATAAATTTCAACAAGTTCGGATGAAATTTTATTTCGCTGTGGACATGTTAAAAAAAAGTTGTATTCGATGTATGAAGGAATTTCTTCACAGAAATTCTTCGAAAATTGTTTTAGTTCAAAAAATGAAATTCAATTTGGCAACCGAGAAAAAAAATCACGCACATTACAGGTTTTCCGCCATTTTGTAAAACTTTTTCGGAGTTCTTCATGTTTTTTGAATTGAGCACTCAAACATACTCAGATGTGACTAGAAACTGTTACTTTGAGGTTTATACATAACTGACCACACTCATATTGCTCACATGCGACGTTGAACACCCTGTATCTCGCTTATGCGTCGAAAACATGGTATATGTCATAAAGCAAAAATGATTCTCCCGATGTCATTTGCCGACCGTATATGGTTGTCCAGTTTATGATGAAACATTCTGTATATTTGTTTATATATGGAGTGGCAAAAAATACCTCAGAACCCTTTGCTATAATTCAATAATTTATAAAGACCTTGTAGTTTTTTTTTCAAGAATTATGGCAACAAATCGAAAGAATCTGAATCAGTTAATTTTTTGACAGAATATTTGATGAACCAATGAGGAACGATCCTACAGGAGGATGTGATCATTATAACAACCCCAAGAAAGAGGGATACCCTGCCTGGACAAGAAACTGCGATCGTGTAATGAAAGTTGGAAACCATGTTTTCTACAAGCAGAAATGAATTATCAACTCTGGAAAACCCATGGTGTAAAATCTAACAGAGGAGGAGGTGAAATCTGATACACTGTATATAGAGTATCAGATTTCATCTCATCTCTGTTTGAAATTATATTTCGTGAATGTATCAAATAATGAATATATATTGAGTTGATAACGAATTTGGTAGTATAAATATTTTGATGTTAAAATATATAGATTATCTATTCCATACCATGCAAGTTCTTTTTTTATTCCTTCATAATCCTTATACGTTCTAAGCTCTTTTGAATTATTCAATTTCGAATTATTGACTGAAAATTAAGATCCATCGATTTAAGAAAGTCAGCTTCCACACTTTTACAAAAGAACATCTCCTAATCTTAGATATCTCAGATATCAAAAGGATTCATGGGATACCCCTGTCTTTTCTCTGAAAATTTAATGCTGTTTCAGAAGTTTGAACAAAGATTTTGAAATGCATACTCTAACCTCATGAAACAGAGGTTTTCTGATTATTGCTTCAGAATAATCATCAAGAATAAAGAAAATTGAGAGTTACTGTCAATGTCTTTCAAGTCTTCCAGTTTCTTCACTGCGACAAAATATGTCAGTGTTTTAACGCATTTAATATTGCGCCGTGAGATTTTGTCGATTTTCTTTTCCACATTCTTTTGACGGAGATAGGACATTTTTGAAGCATGATTTCTAACCTAATGGATTAATTACAAGTAATCAAATAATCGTTGGATGTTTTGTACTACTTATTTGACAAGCTGACAAGATGTTTTTCCTTCAACATCAAATGGAAGTTTTTGAAAGAGGAGAGTCGACAAGGTTTTTTATTGTATCAGGGTTTTTTATTCCTTTTTTTACCTGTCTATTGTATGTATATGTTTATTCTGAATTTCTCTGTTTCTTGATACTATTATATTGTTACGTCCTAATCCTCTGAATGCGCCCCTGCCTCCTCTCGGAAACAATGTAATGGAAGAATGAAAGACTCGCGCCGTTACCCCACGGCAGTTTGTGTTCTAATAGAGAGCAAAGTGAACAGTGCATTCCGGACGGGAATAAGATGAAACGTACATCCGTACATCATTCATAAAGTGATCCTCGGGTAGTTCAAAAATACCCCAAATGTTGGGTTTTACAACGTCCGCGTTTGACTGACAATAATAATAATAATCAAAAAGGGGGTTTTCTAAGTGGAAAGAAGACATAACGCCGATAAACTCTTAAAATATATTTGGCTACGTTTCGTAGACTTTCATCTACTTCATCAGGCCCAAAAAACACAAAACAGTACAGTAAAATTCACTTCTATAAATTTGAGCTTTTTTAACAGATTTCGAACATACATCAAAAGCTTCCATCAGTTATCAATAATTATAAAATCAACAACATCCACGCACATCAAAATTAAAATCAAGCACTATCAGAACTAGAATATTCCAGAATAAGTCACAGAACAGAGAATAGCCGAGAATAGCAGAGAATAGGAACTGTCAACGACACACCACAGACACTAATTATCAATATTCTTCTCTTGGAGGCCAAAGCCTCAATCAACATTGTCTTAAATTTATATATTTAGTTAGAATAGAATTGTATAAAATTTGCTTAATTGTTCGGTATCAGATCTGAAATTAACAGACTAATTAATGTTTATATGGTTACAAACAAACAAATGGTCTACTCCACTATATATTTAAATTATGCACTATGCATTTCGGCAAGGTAACTTGCCATCATCAGGAGCACTAAACAGTGCTCACACAGAGAATACTCTGATTACCTTCAAGACGGTTAATACCCTGGCTAAACATCTAATCAACACTAAAGATAAAATACCCATCACACAAAGGTCTGGAGTTTACCAACTTTTTTGCTCCCAACCCCAATGCAATGTCACTTACGTAGGTCAAAGTGGGAGGAGAATAGAAACAAGGGTTGGTGAACATCTGAAACATATAGAGAAAAACAGAGATAAAGATATCGTCAACACCCCATCACAGTTCGCCAACCACATCTTAGAGTCAGGCCACACTTTCGATCCAAGAACTGGTGTCAAAGTTTTGCATGTTTGTGAGAAGGGTCTTCAATTGGATCTTCTGGAGATCTTGGAAATCAACAGAGCGTTGAGGTCTCAAGAATATAACTGCGTCAATGAGCAGATTAATATTGACTGTTCAACTTTTTTCAATTCTATACGAGGTGACTGATTTTTGCTGAGTTTTATTATTTTATTGTTTTTGTTTGTTCGTGGACTGTTCATTTTTGTAATTTTAGACAATATCGAAGAACGGGACGACATCTAGGTTTTCTTTCTTTAATGCGTGTGTTTTCGCATGTTCCCCCTTTTGTTGAACATGTGATTGTGGATATGTTCAATTTGATTTTAATTGTTAAACATAGATGTCGTTATTAGTGTGTTTTCTTGATGATTTTGTTTATTTTTATTCCATTTTGCTCATATTACATCGTTGACGTCTTAACAACTGCATCGGTAGGTTATAATTTGTTCAATTTAAGATCTTTTCATTTGTTTGACAAATTGTTTGATTTTAGAGCACCTGATGATGGCAAGTTACCTTGCCGAAATGCATAGTGCATAATTTAAATATATAGTGGAGTAGACCATTTGTTTGTTTGTAACCATTATTAAAAACTCCACCGATGGACTATTACCAAATGTTTATATGTATCATCTCTAAGATCTTTCCCTTTTAGAAATGTTTCTCGTTATCTCAGATTTCAACATTTGAGAAATCAAATTTGTGTTCATCTTCAAAATAGTGGGCACACAAAGCAGTCTTCTCACGGTTTTCTGCATCTCTAATATCATATTTATGTTGATCAATTCTACTTTTTAAATATTGTTTTAGGTTTTAGGCCTGATGAAGTCTACGAAACGTAGCCAAATATATTTCAAGAGTTTTTCGGCGTTTGTCCCTATTCCCAATAAGGAAACCCCTTTTTTGGTTCAACCGTGGAGGACACAGTAACCAACTTACTTTTGAATAATAATAATAATAATAATAATAATAGTCTGGCCTGCCTGGCAGCTACCTAGTAGATGGCCTGCCGGGAAGCCATCGTAACGACGTAGACGGTGCAGACAGCTACGCCTGCTGTCCGCAGTCCCATTCCTTCATCCTCTCTCTTTCACATCCTTTATGGGGTGCTCTTTCTGCTCCCGTTTCTCTATCCCTCACCCAAACCGAGAAAGGGGAGCACAAACCCATGGAAATGGTGATAACGAGAAGCCTCGGAAACAAGTCGCTGCCTGGGGATCGTCAGGGCATGTCTGGAGCCGGCGCTGGACATGACAGCATGCGGGACGTCGGTGGCAGGATGTTGAGGAAGCGGGCTTCTGCTGCAAAAGAAGCTACAGCTCCAAAGCAACAACAGCCCAACGAGCAAAAACATCCCCGGGACGTTTTGGGATGTTTCGAAAATGTTGGCATGAGGATGTTTCTTTGAAACGAAATATGCACTTCCCAAAGAGGTCTCCAAAGGCTATTGGAAATCTTTATTTGTTCTGATCTGTGCCATCTGTGGCATTTCTTCGTCTACCTACTGAGAGGTACTGTCGAGTTTAAAATAATGTAAACATGTGGATATCTTCTCTTGACGTTGCATAGTGTGCCTTGGGAGGTTTATTCCAAATAAACAATATATACATACAACCGCTGTCGAGCAGAATGGACGCGTGCCGGTACTGCTCCGACAACTTCATTGTTAATAAGAAAACTTTTAAGTTGTAATAAATCGGAATAAGAAACTCGAATTAATTTGGGATGATTGAAACGAGGTATCGCTGGAACATTCATACATTGTTGCAGCCGTGCTGCAGAGGCGATTTTTAGTTGGGCATACGATACTTTGAGGCGCTTGAGATCAGACGGTATTAAGTCGCGGGAATTTAAATAATAACCAGCTCGATAAGAATTGAAAGAGTTAGTGTCGCTCAGTCAGAAATTCTGCAGATATTGATACAATGTACGTTTTCGGAGAGCAACCGGCGATCGCCGGCCTATGTAATTGATTCCAATATCCGGTGATAAGGACTTCAGAACGGGTGAAAACGGTCAGTCATGTAGATTAAGAAAGATTTATTAGTCTGGAGACCCTGAAAGGAAAACAGTTCTCAGAATTCGAAGTAGCCGAAATTTTCTTGTAACCACCCAGCTTGGGAACGCTGATTTTTCAACTCAGCAAGAATGATCGTCCAATGATTTCGATTTTGGGACGTTTTGGTACCACCCATAGCGTGGGAGAGAAAGACCGGGGAAAAAGTACATCGGAAAAAGTTAGTCAGTCGGTCCGGGGAGCGTGATCAAAAATAATACCCCTTCAAGTCGGTCCGGGGACGTGATCTGAAAAATATCGAAAATATACCCCTTCGAGTCGGTACGGATAAGTAGAGAAGTTATAAATCTTTTGTAAAGTCAGTCAGTAAGGAAAAAGTATAGGGACTTAGAATAATCAGGTTTTCACGAAGTAAGAGAAAAGTCTAGGTAGATCACGGAATAGAATCGGAGACTCGGTCGGCTCATAGATATTTGGAAAAGTTCAGTGTAAAGAAAAGTCCAGTCCTTTGTTTCCTTTTGATAACGTATTGATTTATTATTGCGCGCTAAGTTGGGAAGTTGAATTTTAATCCAAGATTTTGGTTATGAAACTATGTTTTATTGTTTTGCGCTTATTTGCATGTGTTTAAGAAATTGAAGATTTTTGTTGGTCGTTTTGGACCGAGTACGTATTTGTAAGAGAAGTTCTAATTTTATTTTCCAATAGATTTATTTGTTAAAGTTTTTCATGAGTTTCATTTAAACTTCTCCCCAGAAATAATAATATTCAACTTCAAGACCTGTCCCTCGTGCGACGGGCCGAATCCTCATTATTTCTTTCCCTTTCGAGGGCCTTCAATTATTGTGTATTTTACATCTAAAAATAATCACCCCATGATCAGTGGAAAGCCGCTCTTCCATTGATCCAGATACGGGGTGCGTTATTACAAAGTGTAATATTTGCGAATTAAAATTCCATACGAGTTGTACATCACTCAAAGATACGTGGATTAAGATTCTTCTTGAAAGTCCCAATTTGAAGTGGTTTTGCAATTCTTGTATCGAGAAACTACCTACGCAATGGTGCGATATGACAGTTAAAAAAACTGGAAAAAATGCCAGTGATGTTCTACTTAAAAAGGAGATAGAATGTTTAAATCGAGAAAAAGCCCTTCTACTGAAATCTATAAGGGATCTCGACTACACTGTGAGTCTTCAAAAATCAATTATCGAATCCTCAAGAAATAATTCCTTATTTGACAATCAGCAAAACAAAGTAAAAAGCGTAACATCTAATCGGAATGGAAATAGTTCTGATTCATCTTCGACCGCCCGGTCTAATCACGGTGTAGTTGAACTGCCTCCGGAAGTTCCGAAGAAATATGCACGGAATGCACCTGTCAACAATCAATCTGAACAGAATATCATTCCTAACCATGATTTAGTGTTAATAAACAACAAGACTTCCATGGAAGAAAAATCAGCTATGCCTGCCCAAAAGTTGAAATCAATGGATGTTATTCCGCATACTTCGGGTGGAAATTCTGACTTCAATTTTCGAACAGTGAACAATTCTAACTCCGAATGGCAAATTGTAAAAAAACGAAACAAACCAAAAAATAGAAAATTCGTTAGGGGCATTGGTGGAACGACCTCGGAGGTCAAAACTGTCCCTAAATACACACATCTTCATGTGTCAAGACTTCAGCCCAGTACTAAACTAGAAGATCTGCAGAGATTATTGGTGACAACTTTTCCAGAGGAGCAGTGTGAATTGTTGCAATCTAAACACCCACACATATACTCATCAATCAAGGTTTCTATTCATCAGGAAAATTTCGAGAAAGCGTGGTGCAGGGATATATGGCCGGATGGCGCTCTTGTTACACGATATTTTTTATTCAGGAAAGAACCTCCCCAGGTGGATGATGGCCCAAAGGAGGAAAATTTGAACGTAAGGACAGCAGTAAAATAGTTAGTATACTTCATATAAACCTGCAAAGTATCTCAACTTCATTCAACGGTCTACAACAACTGGCTGCAACTAGGGATTTTGACTTCCTGGCTTCCACAGAACACTGGCAAAGTTCTGAACAACTATCTTTTTACTCCATTTTTGATTTTCATCAGATTACAAGTTTCTTCCGTCCAATTAAGGGGCATGGGGGTTGCGTGCTCTATGTTAGGAAAAATATTGAAAATTGTATTATTAGAACATTAACAACTTAAGTGTCCAATATGCATTTGAATGCTGTGCAATCCAATATCCTATTGATAACAATATCAAATTGAATATCATTTGTGTATATAGGTCCAATCATCCCACCCTCAGTGATATGGACATTTTCTTTGAGAGATTGACTACGCTGCTCGATATTCTCACTAGAGAAAAAAAAAACAAATATATAATAATTGGTGATTTTTATATTAATCCTCTGAAGCCGCAAATTGATGTCTGTGAAAATTTGTTAAATATTTTAGGAGCATTTGGAGCTGAGGTCATATTTCATCAACCTACTCGAGTAACTCATTATTCTTCATCCTGTTTGGATAATGTTTTCACTAATATTGTAGATGGCAGGGGGGAAGTTTTTCAACCGCATCTCTCTGATCACCGGGCTATTTCATTTAGTTTTAATGTACATGATTCTAACTGTCCAAAAAAGGTCATGAAACACCGTAATTTCAGCCATTGTAATATTATGAAGTTCAATGCTGTACTTTCTAAAGTGGATTGGTCCACACTGTACTCATTTCAAAGGGATAAAATTAATGACATGTGGAATTATTTTTTTCAAAAATTCGAAATACTGTTCAAGAATTCTTTCCCGAAAGTTGTAAATAGATATCGGAAAACGGTTGGTAACCTATGGAGTGATTCGCGACTTTTTAAGGTCAAAAATGAGTTGGACATCTTGTATACAATATCTCGAAAGAATTCACAATACTTGTTACTCTAAAGATAAGAAAAAAAAAGAATATGACAGACTGATAACTGTACTCAAACAAGAGTATTATGGTAACTTAATTTCTACCTCTACAAATAAATCTAAGACTACTTGGTCGTTGATAAGAGAACTCAAGGGGAGCGAAGGCACTAAGGTATCGAGGTTTTCTTCTGGTGATCCTATAACTTTAACCAACAATTCTAACAACTATTTTGTTAACGCTGGAAGCATACCCTTCACGCCAATCAATGATGGTACTTCTCACAACTTGACTAGATGCCCAAGATCATTCTACATGTTTGAACTTACTACATCAGAATTATTGAATATTGTCTCAAAACTGAATAACTCGTTATCTCACGGTTATGATGAAATTCCTATGAAGATCCTGAAAAAGTGTATTCATGAAATTGCTGAACCCCTAAGTTTCATAATAAATAATTCGTTCACTTCGGGCATATTTCCTGATTCTTCGAAGATAGTAATAGTGAAACCAATTCATAAAAAAGGGTCCCATGAACTATTGGAAAATTACCGTCCAATTAGCTTGTTGACATCTTTCTCTAAAATTTTTGAGAAGGTTTTATCTATTTGCCTTATCTCCTTCTTTTCTAGGTTTGAAATCTTTAGTAAATTTCAACATGGGTTCGTTCCACACAAATCTACTGAGACAGTAGACCATATTTGATGCGATCAATGAAATCCTTATTGCTTTTGAAAACGGCATTATTCCCCTAGGAATGTTTCTTGATCTATAGAAGGCCTTCAACAGCATCAACCATAAAAGACTTCTGTCGAAGTTGGAGGCATGCGGCATTCGTGATAATCAGCTCAAACTCATCCAGAGCTATTTGAGTGATCGCAAACAGAGAGTTGAAATGGTGAAAGATGGTGATGTTTTCTGCTCTGACGATCTTCCAATTTCTATAGGCATTCCTCAGGGCAGTATTTTGGGGCCTCTGCTTTTTCTAATTTATATTAACGACCTCCCACGTCTGATCTGTCTTTTTTTCAGGATTATCCTCTTTGCAGATGATACTAATGTCATTGCCTCTGATCCCGATATAGCTACAGTCATCCAAAAAGCTAATAATGCGTTTGAATCCATTTCATCATGGTGTAACTACAACCACCTCCAATTGAACGTGAGCAAGACCAACCTAGTCTTTTTCCACACTGATCACGCATCTTCTTCCCAGAGTCAATCAATGTCTGTAACACTGACCTTTCCACGAGTAATTCGACTAATGGGATATTCGGGTGGAGAATTTGAGTAAGAGACTGCGCTCTGTGCTATACGCAGTAAATGTTTTGAAGCGTCAGGTAACAATCGACGTGTTGAAGGTTCTTTACTTTGCAAATTTCGAAACATTGATCTCATATGGTATTATCTTTTGGGGTAACAGCCCACATGCGCGACGCATTTTCATCATCGAGAAAATGACTTTGAGATCCATTTTACGACTACCCTACAGAGAATCTTGTAGAGGATTTTTCAGAAGGAACAACATTCTGACGCTGCCAGGGTTGTTTGTATTCAGGTCTTTGTGTTTTATTCGCACGCATCCAGATCTCTTTTCATAATTTTCTAATTCGAACGATACTAGAAGGATGGTGCCTTACCTCCTCCCCAAATGTTCGCTTACTCTCACGCAGCAAAGCTGCCAATATAGTTGTATGCGATTTTTTAATGCTCTTCCGAGATCACTTCAACAAACCAACAATATGCGTTTATTTAAGATAAAGTTACGCAAGTTCATACTCAATATGGAACCCTATAATGTAGAGGAATATTCTAATTATTGTCGGTCAATTAAGGAGTAATATATCTGTTTTGACTTGTTTCAATTTCATCACTGTATTTCATTATGTATCTGTGATAATTGTTGAAATAAATATATGTTATTATTATTATTATTATATACAATTCACCTATTTCATTTTGCCGCCATTTCCACTTTCTTCGTAGTTTGGACTGTGGACTGTTCGTAGTTGAAAGTTGATTGGTGATTTGTATAATATTAACTACTTCTGTGTTGGTTTTGATTAAGAATTTAGGATCGATCTCTTCATAGTAACCAAATACAATTAATAAGTAAGTATCACATGAATTAAATGTATAGTATAATGTCCAGAAACATACATATAACTTCAAAAGAATCCACGCTGCGTGGTTAATATTATTTGTGTATTTGGGACTAGGTATAAGGGATAATTGTATTTTGGTTGGAATAATCGAATGGTATATGGTTATTTTAATTATTCAAGAAATAACTTTTTAAAGTTTAAAGCCATATCATCGAGGATTTCAACATATTTCGATAATCTATGTCTGCCGTTGATACTTCCCAGAATATTTTGTAAGATTACTCTTCCGACGATGATAATAATCATTCATCAATTGTGAATCACAAAATAATTCAAATTGTCCCAGAAAAGTTCTTGTTTTTGAAAACTCCTTTAAATTGTTCCATCTTTAAATACCAGTACAAATAATTAAATAAATAAAATCGTTTCGCAAATCAACCTGGTCAGGAGCTATATACAACTCAAATCTTCCAGATCCTTTCATGCAGCTTTTTTCTCTGTTATTTTAATTGGAAAAAATCATCTTAACCTTCATATATTTTGTGAATTAATTGTTTGAATTGTTTTTATTTTGTAGATGTGATCCATGAAAAATTCCAAATCACTAGGAAAGTATTCGAACTCTATGCCAAAGATTGGTTTAGGCATATTAGGCAGAGGAGGAGGGACGATAAAATGAAGGGAAAATAAATTTTTCATAAATTTTTTTTCATTTTCCCTTTCGGTACATCTAATATAAAATCAGTTTCTTTACTATTATTTCTGTTTTTTTATGATAAATGTGATATTTTTTTTTGGGTATTTATGTTTGTTTTATTGAATGTGATATATTTTTTTTGTTTATTCTCCCTTTCTGTAGTATAATATTTATCAATTGTTTTTTGTTGTTCAATTTTTTATGTGAAATGTGATTTCTTTTCCTTTTGTACCTGTTGGAGTATCATTAAAATATTTTTATTCTTATATAGTATTCTGTATTTCATTTAAAAACTTTGTAGTTCATTTAAAATAGAATGTGGTATCCTCAAACATTCAAATGAAAGGAAAAGGCCTCACAAAAGAATTTCATATAAAGTCTTACAAACAGCGATTTTGTGTGCGCAAAGCGCTTTAGAAATGTTCTATTGTGTACATGAAAAGGCTATCAAAAAAACTCCTGAGTAGTTCTTTTTGTGACATCCCAGGGACATCCATATAATAGCCGTCTGCGGCGGACATTGGCTGTTCTATAAAAGTTCTATTCATGTATAAACAGAACATCGCAGTGGATGTTCAGTGTCTCGAAATCTCTTACTTTTAACATCTCTGAGATGTTTTTGTGCTCGCTGGGAGCAACCAGCGAGTCCAATTCAATTGCCGACTCGAACCGCTGAAGGTTCTGCGCAGGATATTCAGCCAGTGCTCACCCAAGCGGGGTTAGTTAGAAAGCGCATGAAGTGGACAACGTCCATGAATGAAACTATTGTGCGCATATATAACTCCATCACGGTACTAGGGCAGAACACGAACAACTATAGGAAAAGGCTCCATGAGGAATTCTGCAACGCCTACCCAAATCTCAATGTCACTGAACAACGGGTGGCAGACCAGTACCGCGTAATTCTGAGAAATGAACTAATACCAACGGCCCGAATCGACGCAATTAAACGAGAACTTCAGCATCCGCTAGCAATAGAGAATAACACCAACACCTCTGATGAAATTCACATGCCTGGGCAACAACACCCAGAAGACATTGATACTGAAAGTCCATCTTGCAAAGCAAATGAGCCTGAACACCAGGACGATAGGGATGAGCTCCACCGACAAGTTGACTCTGAGATGAGGAGATACTTTGCCGAACTGGAAGGAACAGATCCTCTTCATCGAATAGCACCTCCCTGACTCGATACATCCAAGAAACTGTCACTCATAATCGATATCTTGAATAAGGACGTTTTACCTGTGTACCTACAGAATGGAAGTTTATTGGAATATCTTCATCTAGTTTTTTAATGTGCAGCGCTAACGACGGCTAGAACCATAGGGGCAAAAATTCGCCGAACGAACAACGATGGTCCAAAATTACACAAAATACATGCGTCACCATGGCAGAAAGGTCTTCAACACAAAACAGAGAGACTAAGAAGAGACATTGGACGACTGACGGAGTACTTGAACGGGAATCGCGGAAGAAAGGTTGTGAAAGCTGCCAAAGAAATCATGGATAGAAACAGAACACACACAGAACGAGAGACGGAGAATGCTACAGCTCACCACTGCCTCGACACTCTGAAGCAAAAGTTAAGTCTGTATGCAGAACGCCTGAGGAGATATAAAAGCAATTATAGCCGAAAAAAAAAACAATAATTCATTCGAAAAGTCGGAAGAAACTTTCTACCGGTCACTCACATCGTCTGATGTAGAAAATGGAAAGTAACCACCAAAGGAAGCCATAGAACAATTCTGGACCGAACAATTATCAACGAAACCTCAGTTCAATGGAGATACCGGATGGATTGAAGATGAAAAATCTGAAGCTTATAGCTTCAGATTTTTCGGCTCATATTTTATAAATATGAGCCGATGCAGCATGACAAGATCACAATTGAAGAAGTAAAATCAGCTATCAGAGGACTACACAACTGGAAAGCACCTGGGCCTGATGGATTACAGAAATTCTGGATCAAGAAACTTTGGATCATGCATGACAAATTGACCTCCGCAATAAGTGATGTCATTGAAAATCCTGAAAGAATGCCAATATTCCTTACACATGGCACAACGTACCTGTTACCTAAAGACCAAAGGAATACAGAAGACCCATCCAAATACCGACCAATCACATGTCTTCCAACGATCTAGAAGTTAATCACATCGTGCATTTCAAATCGAATTCACAACCATTGCGAAAGGAATAACATCATCGCCATGCAACAGAAAGGATGCACCAAAGACAGCCGAGGGTGCAAAGAACAGCTAATAATAGATTCAGTTATCTGCAATCAAGCGTTCTCCAAGCGGAGGAATCTTTACGCTGCGTACATGGACTACAAAAAAGCATTCGATTCTATACCCCACGAATGGCTCTTGACGATCTTGAAGATTTACAAGGTGAATCCCAATATTGTTAAGTTCCTGAAAAACGCCATGTCAACCTGACGTACTAGTCTTCAAATGAAAGCAGCAGATTGCTCCATTACAACAGGACCTATTCCAATAAGACGCGGAATTTTCCAAGGAGACTCGCTGATCCCTCTGTGGTTCTGCATGGCCCTGAATCCCTTGTCTCATAGATTGAATTCTACGGACTACGGATTTCCCATCAAGAGCGGCAGTAGAACTATGATGAAACTGAATCATCTACTTTACATGGACGATTTGAAACTCTTCGCATCTACCAAAAAACAAATGCAACAGATGCTGAAAATGGTGAAAGGATTTTCGGAAGACATCAAAATGAAGTTTGGATTAGAAAAATGTCGACTGCTGAACATTATGTGTGTGAGCAGGCGCAAGTAACGGACACGTATTGCTTGTGTTCCAATCGACCCTAGTAGACAAGGGTAATTATTCTTCATCTCCAATAATATTTAATATTGGAACAATGGAATGCAAGACCTGTGGTGAAAACATAAACAAGAAAACACCGGGCCTAACATGTGGTGGAGTTTGCGGTCCCTGTTATCACGGAAATGGTATCTGTTGTGATGTTTCCAAATCGCAATTAACCTTGATCAAGAAGACGGCGGGTGTAGGTTGGAAGTGCGCTGAATGCCGATTGCCGATTGCGGACGGGAATGGTACTGTACGATTAAGTGGGTCCCCTTCTATGTCATTGAATAGGCGATTTTCCGCTACCGCTGGTACCGCTGCGGTGGTTTCCCGAGGTGAGGACGGATGTTCGGAATCAGTATCTCAGCTAACCCTCGAAATAAGAAATTTACAGGCGGCTGTGGAATTTTGCTCCGATAAGATCAGTGTTTTCGAGTCGAAACTCGGTAAACTCACTGAGGTAGTTGCCAGGATGTCCAAGTTGGATAGAGAAAATTTAGCGCTGAAACAGGAAGTGTCCGAGTTGAATTCTAGAATAAGCAGCATCGAGCAACACAACCGTTCAAATAATGTTGAAATTCAGAATGTACCCGAGAAATCTGGGGAAAATCTTATAAACATAATTGAAAAAATTGGAAACTTCATTAATCTGCCTGTTAATGTAGAATCTTTGGACTATGTAACCAGAGTTCCTACGAAACTGAAGAATAAACCGAAGAATATCCATGTTCGCTTCCACTCAAAGATAAAGAGGGATAATTTCCTTGCAGCTTACAGGACAAAACGTATGAACATCAGCGATAAAAAAGCTGGCTTGGATGTTGGGGAATTGAACTGTAGACTTTATATGAGTGAACATCTAACTAATAAAAATAAAATTCTGTTCAAAAAAGCTAGAGAGTTTGCTAGAGAGAAAAATCACAAATTCGTCTGGGTACAAAATGGAAACATCCTTATGCGAAAAGATGATTCTTCTAGGATCATCCATATATCGGATCATTCTGTATTAGACAGTCTATAGGTCTTCAATAAAATGGTTCCAAATTACTAGATAATAAATCGTTGTTTTCTCAAGATGGCTTTGGATGTGTATTACCAGAATATACGTGGTCTAAGGAGCAAGTTGGTGGATTTTAGGCTGAATGTTATGGCAAGTTTCCATGACCTCATATTTGTGACTGAATCCTGGTTGAACACAAGAATTAGTGATTGTGAATTGGTTGACAATAGTCAATACAGTATTTTCCGTCGAGATCGTTGTCCAATAAAAAGTGGTAAAAAGGAAGGTGGCGGTGTGTTCATAGCTGTGCGAAATTATTTAAACCCTGTTCATTTGCCGAGCTTTCAGTGTGATGCTGAGGATGTTTGGATGAAAATAACTGTGGGTAAACAGCTTATGTTTCTTTGTTGTGTATATGTACCACCATCTGACACTTCAGCAATTGATGTTTTTGCCTCTAATTTATTAAGGGTGAAATCGCCTTTTGAGGGAGGAATGCTTTTGATACTTGGAGATTTCAATTTGTCTTCCACTACATGGGAGTTAAGTGATGATGGTTCTTATCTTGAATCTATAAATTTAGAAGCAAAATACTTTAATATTGTCGATACCTTTTCCCTTTGTGAACTTTTGTAGTTTAATAGCATTCCGAATTCAATTGCAAAAACTCTGGACTTGGTCCTATCCAATGTTTGTAAAATTAAGAACTTAGAACGTTGTGATGGCCCTTTGGTGCCTGAGGATAAATATCATCCAGCATTGGAATTTATATTCGATGCTTATCGCTGCGAACTTTTTACTGTAAAAGAACGAATTTTTTTCAATTTCAAAAAGGCTGATTATGATTCGATTAATTCTTCAATCGCTGGAATTGATTGGTCTGATTTGTTAATCAATGAGGATGTAAATGAAGATGTAGATATTTTCTATGAGATATTGTACGATTTAGTTAATATTCATGTTCCTAAAATTAAGAAGTCCAAGAAATTTCTAATTTACTATTCTGCAAAAACGATCAAAACAATAAGACAGAAAAATAGAATTCATAAAAAATGGAAAATATATAAAAATTTAAATGATTATTTGAACTTCAAAATACTCCGTAACAAATCTAAAAGACTAATTTCAGCTGATTTCAACAAATACATAACCACTGTGGAATCTGATATTGTAAATGATCCAAGCAAGTTGTTCACGTACTGCTCAGTCAAGAATAAACATGAAGCTCTACCTAATACGCTGTCATATAATAATTGTACAGGTAAAACCGGACAGGAGATTAGTAATCTTTTCTCTGAGTATTTCGCTAGCACTTATATACCGCTAAAAGATCAAAAAAATGTTGATAATACAACGTTTGAGAACTATACACACACTTCACAGAAGGCTCTATCCTATATTCAGTTCTCTGAATCTGAAGTAGAAAAGGCACTGAGAATGTTGAATAAGAGGAAGGGCGCTGGCCTTGACATGTTGAATCCTTTTTTCGTGCAATCCTGTAGTTTTTCCCTCAGAACACCCTTGACTTTAATTTATAATAAATCATTAAGAACAGGGGTTTTTCCCACATTATGGAAGGTGGCATGCGTCGTTCCAGTCTTCAAAAATGGTGACAAAACAGTTATTAATAACTACCGACCTATAAGCAAACTCTCGGTTTTTGAGAAGATTTTTGAATCGCTTGTCTTTCCACGGTTACATTATGTAGTAAAAGATCAAATTATAAGTGAACAACATGGTTTTGTTGAAGGGAGATCTGTGGAAACCAATTTAACTTGTTTGGTCGAGTACTTGGGGAGGGGTTCACAAGTCGATGTAGTTTATACAGATTTCACCAAGGCATTTGACAGGGTCTGCCGAGATTTGCTACTTAACAAACTTGATAAAATTGGTGTTTTGGGAGTCATGATGTCATGGTTCAAATCTTATCTAACAAATAGGCAGCAATACGTTGAAATTGGTGGTTATTGCTCCGACAGCATTTTTGTATCATCTGGTGTACCTCAGGGTTCACATTTAGGCCCATTGTTATTTTTAATTTATATAAATGACATTATTAAATGCTTCAAAAGGTGCAAATTTTTGTTGTTTGTAGATGATTTGAAAATTTTTAGAATTGTAAGTTCTTTGAGAGATTGTTTAGAATTGCAAGAGGAATTGGAGATTTTCGCTGCTTATTGTAGAGCTAATGGCCTGTACATTAATCACCTGAAATGCTCAGTTATGACCTTTTCGCGTAGTCAGCGAGCACTACTCTTACACGTTGAACAACATTAAATTATCTAGAGTCACCAATATCAGAGATCTTGGTGTAATCTTTGATGCTGAACTCTCTTTTGATAACCACATAGATTCCCTTATAGCTTCTTCTAACCGTATGCTTGGATTTATAATGAGACATTGTAAACCTTTCAAAAATCAGTTGGCCTTGAAGATATTGTACTTTTCGCTTGTTAATAGTAGGTTAAATTTCGCATCAATTGTATGGAACCCATTTTACATAACGTATATAAATAGAATTGAATCAGTTCAAAACAAGTTTCTCAAATTTTTAAGTTTCAAATGTAACTTTTATTTAAAGCCCAGAGATCCAAATAACTATGAATTGAGGCTCAAACATTTCAATTTCAACAGCCTTGAGAATAATAGGAAAATAAATGACATTCTTTTTGTACATAAACTTGTCACTAACAAATTGAGCTGTGATAGCCTGGAGGGTATCAACTTTTATGCTCCTCATAGACACCTAAGGCATAAGGATCTTTTTTTTGTTCCTTTAAGGAGAACCAACAGTGCCATGAATTCACCCCTATGTAGGGCTATGGCAACGGTGAATAGTTGCCCGATTGATTTTGATTTGTTCGCTGATAGTACTGCTAAAATTAAGAAATCACTTAAAAGAGGTTTGCTTCTTGGGGGTAGAGGAATTGTTGATTTGACCAACCGTATATCCCAGGAAATTGAAGGACTTCGAAAATATTTCCTGAGCAAGGCTGCTTCGTCAGAACCCCATCGAGTAATTTGTGTTGCTGATAGTTCTACACCGTTAAAGCTACAACAGGATCACTTTGAAACCGTCGAACACTCTGCAGAAAGTAAAATGCAAAAACTGATTGGCAAACCTTTGCATGGAAGGCACCAGAACGAGGTCAACCATGATTACGTCGACATATATGCGTCGAACTACTGGTTGACTTCCGGAAGGTTGTTTCCTGAGACAGAGGGCTTCATGCTCGCCATCCAGGATCAGGTGATTCCAACAAGAAATTACATGAAATATATCGCCAAGGATGCCTCAGTGGCGGACGATAGCTGTCGTTGTGGCTGTGCGACACATGAAACTATCCAGCACATCACCGGGGGATGTCAGAAGTTCGCGGGCACGGAGTACAAAAATAGACATGATGCCGTTGCCAAGATTCTTCACCAAGAATTGGCACTAAAATACCAACTTCTAAGTTCGAAAAAGGTTCCTTATTACAATTACCATCCGGATGCTGTGTTGGAAAATGAACATCACAAGCTCTACTGGGATCGCACGGTTCTGACAGACCGGAAAATAACCCACAATAGACCAGACCTCATATTGCTCAATAAGGATGAGGACAGAGCACTATTCATCGATGTGGCGATTCCAAATAATAACAATCTTCTAGATAGGCACACTGAAAAAATTTCAAAGTACAGAGATCTCGAGGAACAAACCAGAAGACAGTGGAAGCTGAAAGATATAAAGACCATCCATATCGTCATTTCATCTACAGGCGTGATACCGAAGAAACTTCTGGAGAATTTGAGGAAACTTCACTTGGACGAAAATATCTATAGAGTCATGCAGAAGGCGGTACTGCTGGGAACGGCGAAAACTGTACGCAAGTACATGGGAAATGCAGAGGAACACCGTGTGCGTCGACAGGAAGTGCGGGTGGAGCAGGAATCCAACCTACAGCAAGGAGGCGAGGAGCGACCCGGACCCGACCACCACCACGATCCCGAAAATCTGGAAAGGGCTCCAACAGAGCTTAATCCTTTTGATATCTGAGATAACTGGGATGAGTGAATTTTCCTCTGGAGAGGAGTGTGAAAGCCGCAACTCTAAAGTCATAATATTGAATTGCAGGACTTCGAAAATATTTCCTGAACAAGCCTGCTTCGTCAGAGACGTCAGAACTTCATCGAGTAGTTCGTGTTGCTGATAGTTCTACTCCGTTGAAGCTACTACAGGACCACTTATATGAACTGTCGAACACTCTGCAGAGAGCAAAGAAACTGATTGGCAAATCTTTGCATGAAAGGCACCAGAACGAGGTCAACCATGATTATGTCGACATACATATCTGCGTCGAACCGAACTACTGGTTGACTTCCGGAAGGTTGTTTCCCGAGACTGAGGGCTTCACCCTCGCCATCCAAGATTAATAATTGATTCCAACAAGAAACTACATAATATATATCGGCAAGGATGCCTCAGTGGCGGACGATAGCTGTCGTTATGGCTGTGCGACACATGAAACTATCCAGAACATCACCCTGGGATGTCAGAAGTTCGCGGGAACCGAGTACAAGAATTGACATGATGATGTTGCCAAGATTCTTCAGCAAGAATTGGCAATAATATACCAACAAATCAGGTCAAAAAAGGTTCCCTACTACAATTACTATCCGGAAGCTGTATTGGAAAATGATCATCACGGGCTCTACTGGTATCGCACGGTTCTCATAGACCGGAAAAAACTCACAATTGACCTGACCTCATATTGTTGAATGAGAATGAGAACAGAGTATTATTCATCGACGTAGCGATTCCAAATAATAACAATCTGCTAGATAGGCACACTTGAAAAAATTTCAAAACAGATCTCATTTCATTTACAGGCCTGATACCGAAGAAATTAGCAGAGAACTTGAGTAAATTTCAGTTGGACGAATATATTTATATGTAGAATCATGCTGAAAACGGTACTGCTGAAAACGACGAGAACTGCACGCAATTACATGAGGAATGCAGAGGATCAGGATTCGAACCGATAGCAAGGAGCCGAAGAACCACCCGAACCCGATCACCATCACGAGCTCGAAAACCTGGAAAGGGCTCCAACAGAGCTTAATTCTTTTGATATCTGCTGAGATATCTGGGATAAATGAATGTTCCCCTGTAGGGGAGTGTGAAAGCTGCATGGCTAACGTCATTTATTCATTCTTTAAGACAGAGTCATTCTGTATAGAACATGTCCGAGAAAAAAAAAGTGATGTGAATAAATCAGTCACTAACTAATGAATAGAAAACTTGGACAATATAGATAGCTCAAACAATACAATTCAAGTATTCACCTACACTACAAAAACAATTTGTCAGTAACAGTTCCTTTAATAACTCTCCTAAATACTCCAAAACTTTCAGTCTCTCAGGAAGATGATTAAACAATTTAATATCACAGTATGTGGGCGAATACTGGGCGATTAATACATTGCTCCATCTGACAAATAAATCATCAATCATCAATCATCACATATTCGTAAGATTTGGTATAAAGGGCCACCACAAGGATTTCTGAATAGTGTGATGGGCTTTTTCTCTCACCCTGGACGCTCCTTACCTTTGCTCGGACGCCAGTGGGGCAATCAGTGGAACCCCACGTCTCTCACAGAATCTCCAAAGAATTAGAGAGCCCGGCTAGACTTGAATGATCAGTGGAGAAGCGTAGCAGTGAAAACTAGAGTGGTAGCGTTTTCTTGGTCTCTGCTTTCTGACGGTTTTCAATCGTCCAAAAAGAGTACCTACCTGTTCTGACGAAAATCTAGCTCTAACTGATTTAGGCAACTGTCTCTCAATGGCAAAAATAACTGGGAACAAAATAAACTTTCAGTACTTTATTCCTACTGGATTAAATTATATACAGAAATGTACAAGTAATAACAAATATGGTGGCCTGGTCGGTGTGGGGGCGGCTGATGAAATACGGTCTCTCCAGGAAAATACGGTTGAAATAGATGGTAAATACGGTTAAATTTTTTACGGTCACTCCAGAGGAGTGGGGTGGAAATAGACGGTAAATACGTTTAAGTTTTGTACGGTCACTCCAGAGGAGTACGGTGGAAATAGACAGTAGTTACGGTCTTTTGAGATCCTGGCGAGTCATTCCTTCTGTCGGCGGAAATCGGTACCGTGGCTGGTCTCAGTCCAATGGACGAGTTCAGGAAATTTTGTCAACCTTGTAAATAATAGAAAAATCTCTCTCAATGGAAACGTATTTTTTTTAAATTATATTTTTGCCTTTCGATTGCTTTCATCATTTTACAATCCTTCGAATGTCTCCAGCTTTCAAGTCCAAGTGATATCAAAGATAATTTATATTGAATTTCCAAGGTGAGTTTTGACATTATTCAGGCGTTTTTTCGTGCTTTGTGCATTATATTTATGGTTTCATCCAGAGACTAATGATTTATTTATTATTAGACTATGGTTTCATCTCAGAACGCCTCAACTACTAATGTGTTCTGTGAATTGTACACAGATTAAAGAGAATCTGTAATCTGTGAAAGTGTCAAAGTTTCATATCCCTTCTATTCGCAGTTGCATTATTCAAAATACCTAAATTCCTTATTAATTCATTATTTTTTGCTATTCTTTCTCTATTTGTTGTGTTCGAACGTTGATTTTTTGAGTTTAGTGTTTTTATAAATTAAGTGTGATTGGAGTTCATTGTTTGTCATTCTAGATTCGGTAATAGTGAGTTTGTCGTTCATCTATTTCTCTCTTATTGAATTAACGAATACATTTGAATTTACGAATACATTTCATAAGAGATATATTTCTATTTTCTCAGTTTATGTGCTTTCAAATTTGAAATGATTATCGAGATTACCTAGAGATTCGAAACGACTTGGTGTTAATATAGAAATTGTAGAAGTGATTCAAAAAAAAAAAATAAAAAAACAAAATTTTTCCCGTTCCCTAAAAAAAAAATCTACAAAGATGTTTGAAATGGATAGACCTTTCTGGTAATGAAAAGTTATCTCCAGAGACCATCACACGAAATACGTACATTTGTAATAAACACTTTACTAGGCCAATAACAGAAAATTCGGATTCCATTCCATATTTACCACCTGAGATAGTAGTTCAAGTAGAAACAGAGATTACTGAGAAGATTAATCCAGAATGCAGCATATCAGATGATGACATTCCACTTTCAGAGCATAACTATTTTCAGTCCTCGAAGTATAACTCTGAGATATCAACTCAAACTGATTCCAAACCATCAACATCTCCAAACAAATTTTCTTTTGAAAATTTGTCGAAAGAAAAAAAATATTTCAAGTTTTTCACAGGATTAAAAATTTTAGATTTTGAGGCACTCTACCGTTTCTTGGATCCATTGGTGATGAACAACTTAATATACCCATTCAAAAACTACCAAAAAAGTAATAAAAATTTATAAAACATCACAATAATATTCCAGACCGAGATAAATTGTGTTTAACCCTAGTTAGGTTGAGGCGTGGTTTCACTCTTGATGAAATGTCCTATTTTTCTAATATAACAAAAACTCTGATTTCCGTTATTTTTTATACATGGATCCAGTTCATGTATCACCAGATCATTGGTATAAGAGGAGATATGTTCCATGGTAGCAGACAATTGAAAAAAGTGCCATTTTGTTTTCAACATTTTGAAGATAAAATTACCATAGTGATTGATGCAACTGAAATATTTTTAGAAATCAATGACGGCTAGTGCCCATAAGGTGTGGGTCGGTCAGACCCAGGATATACAGGGGAATATCCTGGAATAAAATTAATATCTATTTTTTCAACCAATAACTGAAAATGAAAACGCAGAATCCCACCATAATCTTTGTTTTTCTAAAATTAAATATTGATATATTTTTTGTCGATTAAGTTTCTAAAGATAAGTTGGATAGGGTTGCGGCTAAGGGGTGGAAAAAAAATTCAATTTTATTTTCCAAAAATATGTTTAATCAGAAATCAATTGACACGTTTTTCAGCATCTTGATGTTAAGTTATTGGTTGAGAAACTACTAATTGATAGAAGAAGAAGGTAATTGAAAAGCAATTGGTGGGTTTCAGCGTCTTTATTTCGAGTGGTTGATTAATATTGAAGAAATATTATATATTTATTCAATATATATAATATATAACATTATATAGATATAGTCTGATTTTTTTTATACAACAGTGTATAAAAGTTTCGTTTTCATGGCGATATAAAGGCTTGTTCTTGGAGAAAGAATGTATCACACTTCTTTGTTTTTGCCCAGCTTTTGAATAATAGTTTTATTCTTCTTCGGGGTCTTTCTGTGAATACCGATAACAAATTTATTACAACACAAAACATCAACGTCAACACGAATCTACAATTTTGATTTTAAGTGATAATGTACTAATGTTTCCTTTCTTTATTTCACCATTCTTCCTTCTACTGTCACATTGTTATTCAACAATTAAAGAAATTTAGAATCCACTCAGATTATCAAAATTTAGGAAATGAATCGAAGAAAACTGA
Source organism: Coccinella septempunctata (assembly GCF_907165205.1). Classification (NCBI taxonomy): domain Eukaryota; kingdom Metazoa; phylum Arthropoda; class Insecta; order Coleoptera; family Coccinellidae; genus Coccinella; species Coccinella septempunctata. Next base: position 28,027,388 of record NC_058195.1, read on the forward strand.
TAAACACGTGCACCCCTTTCTCTTATTCTACGACACTGACAATTCATAATATGGGAACAGCGATGCGGATGCGATTCTCCATCCCCACTCCGAGGGCCGGCCGGCCGATCTTACGAGAAGCTTCGAAATCACCGTGCCCGTGCTCTTATAAATTCACTAGGAATTACGAATTTTTATGGTCAAAAAATCACTTAACTACTCTTATACGGTCGGAATACCCTTTTTCAAAAATTAACTATTCATTTAATAATAAAAAAATCTAACTATAATTAGGGATATACTATATTTTCATTGACTAAACTACTCTTAAAAGGTGCGAATACGCTCTTTTCTAAAATAGACATATTATTTAATGATTAACTATTCATTTGATAATATAATATCTCAGAATAGACAATGAGGAAATCTAGAAATATGAAAACTAAACGCCTAAACCATAGCAAGGTAGGCCCAATTAGTGCTGGCCGACCGTGTATGTATCTAGCAGTGACGTAATACGATGTATTGTTCGGTTGAACTTGGCGATAACTGCGTGCGACGTAGGTGCTGTATAGTACCATAACTTGAAGCGTTTCGCTAGGTTACTGCGGCTGGCCGACCCTAATAGCACACAACGTCCTTGGGACGTCCAATTCATGTCCATTTAACGTCGGAACGTCCATGTACTTGATTTGTATGTCCTTTGGACGTCCGTTTCCGGACAGTTTTAGGACGTCCAAGATGGATATCCATTGTTAGTCCAATTTATGTACAATGTCCTTATTGGATATCCATTGGATGCCCGTGATGGACATAATACGGACCATATGACACATGTCCGTATCATGTAGTCCCAAAATGGTCCCTGACCGACTCAATACATGCAATGTCAAATATATGTTTTTACTGGATATCCATTAGTTGTCCGAGATGAACATAGTACGGACCATATAACTTATATACATATATATATATATATATATAACATGGTCCGTATAACGTCCATCACGGACACATAGTGGATATCCGGAAGGGACATGTTTTGAATGTCCATACCGGATATTCACTAGGAGTCCGTAATGGACTCAATATGGACTAGATAACATGTATATATTACATGGTCCGTATAACGTCCATGACGGACACCTATTGGATATCCGGTAGGGACATCTTTTGAATGTCCATACCGGATATTCACTAGGAGTCCGTAATGGACGTAATATGGACTAAATAACATGTATATATTACATGGTCCGTATAACGTCCATGACGGACACCTATTGGATATCCGGTAGGGACATCTTTTGAATGTCCATACCGGATATTCACTAGGAGTCCCTATGGGACGTAATATGGACCAAATAACATGTATATATTACATTGTCCGTATAACGTCCATCACGGACACCTAGTGGATATCCGGTAGGGACATATTTTGAATGTCCATACCGGATATCCACTAGGAGTCCGTAATATGGACCAAATAATACATACATGTATATCAATGAACACCAAAATTTAATATTATTTTTCACTAAACTCGATTTATCCGCTTTGTAGTATGATGAACGAAGACTAAATACTTGAGTAATTACTATCATTAAATAATGTATATTTGAGTTTCAAGACTTTAGTTTTCATTATATGGTATTTCTGTATTAATCGACTACTATTCTATAAATCAGTTAACAATATAATGAATGTGTTCCTACAAGTAGGTGTATCGTATGGTCTCGGTAGCTAGGACGGTTGCAGCGAAGACTCAGTAATGCGATGTCCCCCACGTACTCGCGAGTTCGAATCCGGGCGAAGTGTAAAAACTTTCTAGTAAGTATGAATGAGAATGAGAACAACACAGAAAAAATAACATCTGCGTCTGAGTGTAAGACATTGGGTTTTAGGACATTAAAATTCTAATAGATAGAATAGCCAACGTCGTGGTAAATTTTTGTACCGTTGAGATTGCTAATGATGGTCCCAACGGGATATCCATTGGACGTCCGCCATGGACGTCCGAATTCGGTTCAAAGTTGTGACATTTGTACGTCCTTCGGATGTCCATAGAACGTCCATTGTACCAGAAATGGACGTCCCATGGATGTCCGTAATGTCCGAAGAGGACGTCCTATGGATGTCCATAGGACTACTTTGTGCTATTAGGGGACCTAGGGTAAGGAAAGAGAACTTCGAAATAAACTAACTCAGAGCGACAGGGGCGTCACGTTGATAGAAATAAGTTGTCCTACGTATTACTAGGGAATTAATCGAGATTTTAATATCGAAATTAATCATCTGGAATAAGTTTCGAAGAATAAAATAATTATAATTATTTTCCATTTCTCGATTATTTTTGGGTCGGCCTGGCCGACCCTGCATACCCAGACGAGTCGTCATTGTTAGAAATGCCTTCAAATTTTCAGCAGCAGGGAAACACATTTTCTAATTACAAGCATTCCAACACTATAAAGTTTTTAGTCGGATTAACCTCAACTAGTGCCGTCATATATGCGAGTGAGGGATATGAAGGGGCAATTTGACAGAAATGAACAATGCGAGTTGACAAACATTTCGCAAGAAAATGATGCCGTTATGGATGATCGTGGATTCATTATAAGAGACTTATTAGATGAAATTAATGTCAAATTTTATAGACCGCCTTTTCTTATGAAAAGAAAACGATTGACATCTGAAGAGGAGATAATGATAAAGCATGCCCGTAAGAGGTGTTGGGATAAGATTCAGATTTGATGGAGGCCTGTTTAACCTGAAGCGCCTCAGAGCAAAAACCCGTACCAAGTTTATCACGGAACTTCAATATGCAGACGACTGTTCACTCATCGCTAGCAGCTCAGAGGATCTACAGATAATGATGGACACCTATAAACATATATACGAAGCTTTAGGCCTTAGACTCAATATTGACAAGACCAAAATCCTGGTAAGTCCGCCAGAAAGCCTTCAAACAGATATCAGCCTGGGCAATGAAACTCTAGAACAGGTCGAGCAGTTCAAATACTTGGGAAGCTTCATAAATACTAGGGCTAACCTTGACACAGAAATACACAACCGTATCAATTCGGCATCACGGGCATTCTGGAAGCTGAAGGACAGAGTGTTCCAAAATCACGACCTCAATCTGAAGACCAAAACAGCTGTTTACAGAGCAGTGGTCCTCCCAACGCTTCTTTACGGAAGCGAAAGCTGGACTCCCTACAGGCGACATATTAAACAGCTTGAACAGACGCAGCAACGTCATCTAAGACAGATAATGCACATCAGATGGTTCCACAAAGTTTCGAATGCAGAAGTCTTGCAGCGCGCGAGTTGTACAACAATTGAGACTCAAGTAACGAGGGCCCGACTCAGATGGAGCGGACACATTCTGAGGATGCAAGACACAAGACTCCCCAAAATAGCTCTATACGGCGAACTCACTGAGGGAGCCCGGAAACCAGGAGGCCAGTATAAGCGGTTTAAGGATACACTACATCAATCCCTAAAATCAGTTAATGCTAATCATAGCTGGGAACAACTAGCGTTAGACAGGTCACAGTGGAGGTCTTTGGTCCACAGTTATAATGGAGAATCGAGAAGGATACAGCGGCGGCCAGATCTGGTTGGAGACTATCCATGCCCTGAGTGTGGAAGGATCTGCAGGTCACGGTTGGGTCTCTTTAGTCACAGTCGCAACTAGAACTAAGAAGTTACAAGTCTGTTAGAATTTTTTTTTTTTCTTCTTCTTTTTGTAGATTTATTCCCGGTAACGGGATACAGCAATGAATGATTGAATGACAAAGAAAATTGCAAAGTCGATAGTGCATGTTGAAAGAACAATTCGCAAAATCAAATCTTACAAAATTTTATCGAAAAGATGCCCAATACTTTTACTTCCTATAAAATCCAGTATGTTCAATGTTGTATGTTTTTTGGTGAATTTTGACGATTGTTTAGTAAAATAGTTCAAACTCTTGCTTTATTTTTCTTATATGAGGTTATCATTTTTCCTCGATCCATTGAAATAATTCTCGCCTTCTCAAATCACAACAGAGTGGAAAAGTTGTAAACATATGCCAACCTCGAAGCAGAATAATTCGTAACAATACTGATTATTTCTTTTCCCCACCAGAAAGTACAAATAAAAGAATGGGAACTGTGGAAATATTATAATAAATATATTTTGTTTCGAACAATTTTTCCTGTCATAAGGAATAATTAACTAAAACGAAGAACAAGAGCATATAATGTCCATCAGCCGGGGTTTATGGGTTCTTACAGTTCTGATGTTCACTACTTGTGAATGATTTTTTACTCGACGCACCACTCATTTATAATATATATTAGGATTATTATGAAGTCCCGCTCTCTTGTATATTCAAGTTGCGTAGTTGCGATTACCCCCAACTACACCTTTTCCAAGTGTATTTCAGAAATCGTCAACTGTATTTCAGATTAGTCAATTCGATTTCAGAAAGCGTCAATTGTATTTCAGATTAGTCAATTCAATTTCAGAAAGCGTCAATTGTATTTCAGATTAGTCAATTCAATTTCAGAAAACATCAAATGTAATTCAGATTAGTCAATTGAATTTCAGAAATCGTCAATTGTAATTCAGATTGAAGTATATGTATTTCAGAAACGGTCATTTATGATTCAGAAAGTACATAGAGATGTAAAAAAGGATGACTTATGTAGATGTCAGGTACATATGTATGTATGTCGAGATGTATGTAGACTTGTTACACTTGTATGGTTTGTGTTATAGGCCCCAGTTGTAATTCAGATTAAATGATTTGTAATTCAGAAAGTACGAATATCATTCAAATTACATAGAAATGTGAAAAAGTGTGAGTTGAAAAAGAGAAATTTTCTTCAGAACGTTGGCAAGCTTTCAATGAAGATTTGAAAAAAGAGATACATTTTGTCCAAATTCCCGCAATCACTGTTAAAATACTGAACTCATGGAATCTGATGTCAATGATACTGAATTCACGCGTTACGCGAGCAGCTGAAGAAGGCCTTTACTGTTGCGTTATTTCTCTTTTCAATAATTGTATTCATGATTGAATGTAGGAACTGCTTTAATCTTATTATTCGTTCGTTTCTTCGTTCAATTTGTGAAGATTACCATCAATAACTACCAGAAGCAATCACTCCATGCTCCATGACTCATTCACGAAATCACGAACCCCTAAAATGTCTTCCAAAAAAAGATCTAACGGTTTTTCAAAGAACTTCAGTAATGATTTTTACATTACATTAAACCGAATTTCCAAATATCACAGTTATCTCACTTTCAGTCTGATCTCGGGATTCAAGAGGATAAACCGTATTTCCAATAACCATTTCTGTAACCTATATGAAATGTGTGTAATTTCGAATTAGGATTTCCGAAATACAATTGACGATTTCTGAAATTAAATAATTGACTGATCTGAATTACAAGTGATGTTTTCTGAAATGCAATTGATATTTTCTGAAATTGAATTGACTAATCTGAAATACAATTGACGCTTTCTGAAATTGAATTGACTAATCTGAAATACAATTGACACTTTCTGAAATCGAATTGACTAATCTGAAATACAATTGACGATTTCTGAAATAAAATTGACGATTTCTGAAATACATTTGGAAATGGTGTAGTGAATCGTTGCGAACTCTTGGGATCGAAGACGATGCCTAGGTCTTGGTGTTTGGCTGGCCGTATATGTTGCAATAGGTATTTTTGCATAATGAAGAAATAAAAAAGACATTAATTAGCACAGCTATGTAATCAACGACAGATTAACTGGTTGTAGATCTCTTACTGTTCTCATAGCGAGCATTTCAGGTACATAAATATCGCGATAAAATGAAATGATATTATTTCTTATTTCTTCTACTATATCTACATGATTCTGTTTATAAATTGGTATCACGAGTAAACTTTTCGGCGACCAAACAACAAGATGACAGGTCTCAGATTCAAGTATCATCAAAGAACCAATTATCTGATATAGTTAAGGATGTTTATCTCTTATATAGATTTTCCCATTTCTTCACCAAGAAAAAATTACTCAATTGGGATTTCGATAGAAAATCTGTGAAGGCAGATAAGTTTTGGCAATCTTCCAGGACTTTAGGACATTTGATTTCGATGATACGTCGAATATCAGCTCCATCCATTACGACGCCATCTAAACTTGTTGCCAAATGTGGGCTTTTTTTATCAACAAAAAGATCAACCTCAATCATTTTCTCATTATTCTCTAGAAAAGCAGCTGTATACTCTTGCCTTGCCTTGGGTTCGTTTTCTTTACTACAACGCATAGCTGCAGTTTCGAAATCTTTATTCTCTAACCAGAGATTTTTCAAGAAAAAGCGTTTTGTTGCATTTTCAGAATGTGGTTTTGTTACAACAAATTTTATATTTGATGATGTAATAAAATAAGTTCTCCATTTCAGCCAATCAGTAGTTCCTGAGGGGAAGTTCCAGGTATTTCGAAAACAGTTAATTTTTGCCGATTTGCAAAATTTTCCATATTCGCCAAAAATTGAGACGTTTGTACCCTAAGAATGCCTTTTTCTTCAGTTGAGTATTCGAAGTCTTTAGGTATACTCCAAATGCAAAACTGATTGAAACATGGAACCTTCTCCAGCCTTTTGCAAATCTACGATGAAATTGTTCCGATTGATATTTCTAACATATTCCTCAGGAATCGGATTGAATAGTGATCTTTTTGTTGGTATGTATCTCTTACTTTGGTATTCAGTTGATATAACAGACTTGGGATTTCGCTTTTTCGAACCTAAACCTCACTGTCTGGGGAAACTAGTAGATGCGACAAAACGATGTCCAAATTTTTCAACATATTCCCATATAAATAAAAGAAATGCTGTAACGTGGCTACACTTTCCCATGGCCGAGTGCATACATTCTCAACTCCCTTCCTTAACCGCACCGGATATTGTATTTATAGTGACTGAAACATTATATTTCACAGTCTTCTGAAACGATGATAAGCACTTGCATTTACAAAAGTACCTATGTCCCTGTCTAGCATCTTCGATATTACTAATATGATCACTCGATACAAACTGGCTTCCTTTCTAGAATGGCTTAACCGTTGTAACATAACTATTAATGGGTCTAATTTCAGTATTCTCGGGGTCTTCCTCATCAATATTTGCTCCAAAAATGAAGGTGTAAATGTGACCTTTTTGTAATACTGGGGTATATGGTATATCACAAGAAGGAAAATTTCCCCATACTGAAGGTTCTGTCTCACTATTGGTGCTACTTGAATTAGGTGTTTGAATGATATTATATTTTTTTCATTTCCTGCCTTTATGCAGTTTTTCACTCTGAAATGTAGAAATGAAATGATTATCAATTTAATTCACTCAAAACAGATCATACGGTTTTCACAAAATGAGTTTTCAGTTTTCAAAACACGACACGACGCTATCATTAATTAAATACTCGACTGTACAATCATATAAAAGGCTACAACAGTGAGCGGTGAGAAACAGGAATGAATCTTGTTGAAAGCATTCCGACTCTGATTGAAAAGGACCTAGAAAGTGCTCTAGTCTAGCCCGTAACTTCAACCTATCCATATAGAGGAAATTCAGATATATGCATTGTTAAAAATTGAGCGAAGCCCCCCTCCGACCTCTCTCTAGTCTACGCTCCTGACCAGCTCCGGTGGCCGCGTATGGTACCCCGATTCGGCGGTGCGCTGGTTGAACGACGCAACGGCTCCACTTTCCGTGTTTTTCAGAAGTGAAAAACCTACACATTTCCACATATTCTTAAGAATTCTCTTTGTTAGCTCTGTAGAAGTAACCTCTCTTTGCTTTCAATTGTGATTTTGTAACAACTCATTTTTAAGTTCACCTCTTTTAGTTGTTCTCAATTTTTCAGTCTTCTCGCACAATCCTGGTGCTAAATTGTTCTTCTCATAAGGTAAAGTACTCTCAGACTACTCAAAATTATTAATTACTCCATTTTCATGATAATTTCATTCTCATGAAATTCGTCCACGTGCAAGAGATTTCAGAATCTTGAAATAGACTCATAATCCTTGCTAGCACCGCTCAACTGAAACGTCCACTCAAGACAACTCGAACCATTGCTGTCTCAGAAATATATATTTTATTGTATTTCAAAATTATATAGATTTTCAGACTTCTCTAGATCTTCTCACATGAAAATGGGTATGTAACACCAGGATTGAAACTTCTCAAGTCCATCTCAATAAAAATGATTACTGATTCATTGTCTGCTCCTAATATTCCTTATTATTAGAATCAGTTTAATCATTTTTGAGACAACTCTTATGATCACCTCGATGTACAGGGTGGGCAAATTTCGATGTTTTAGCACTACAGTTTTTAAACCAGAGGAGATTCACAAAATCTGATACCCCATTCTCGTTCTCTCTTTCTGAGAAACTAACAATAGTAGTAGTCATTTTTGGCCACTTTCTTTTGTTTTCGAGTTATAAGCAAAAATTGGAAAAATGGCGATATTGAAATAAATTTATATCTCCGCTAATACTGACGGTAGAGCTCTGAAATTGAAACATTATACAGGCACTTTTTTACGTAGAATCCAGTGGCGTGCTTGCCGTTTTAGTAGGATTTCCAATTACGAAGCTTTTACCCAAAGTTATGTTTTTTTAAATGGGAACACTAGTTTTCTGTGCAATTTTTTGAAAGCTTAATTTTTACTGATTTCAAAAATATATAACATCATATGGTTTGTATCAATATAAATGATAGAAATGGTCAAAAACCTTTTTTCTCAATATTTCTATGGTTTCAATTTTTGATGAACACAGAAACATATACCATCGTATGATCACCACTGTCTCCTTCTATAAATCCTTTCATTATTATGAAAATTTATGAAATATATCTTGATTCAAATTTTGTGAAAATTGGTAAAAAGCATAGAAAGAATGACATTACCGGAAGGAGCCTGCTTTTGTTATAGGAAACTCTATTTTTCTGTGCTCGTCAAAAGTTGAAACCATAGAAATATTGAGAAAAAAGGTTTTTGACCGTTTTCTATTATTTATATTGATACAAACCATATGATGTAATAAATTTTTGAAATCAGTAAAAATTAAGCTTTCAAAAAATTGCACAGAGAACTAGTGTTCCCATTTAAAAAAACATAACTTTGGGTAATAGCTTCGTAATTAAAAATCTTTCTGAAAAGGCGAGCAAGCCACTGGATTCTACGTAAAAAAGTGCCTGTATAATGTTTCGATTTCAGAGTTCTATCATCAGTATTAGCGGAGATATAAATTTATTTCGATATCGCCATTTTTCCAATTTTTGCTTATAACTCGAAAACAAAAGAAAGTGGCCAAAAATCACTACTACTATTGTAAGTTTTTCAGAAAAAGAGAACGAGAATGGGGTATCAGATTTTGTCTATCTCCTCTGGTTTAAAAGTTGTAGTGCTAAAACATCGAAATTTGCCCACCCTGTACATATGACTAATTACTGTTGTTGAGTTTCAGATGAACGAATCCACATATTCTCCAGGGTGGACCCTGGATGAAGCTGTTTTCTTCAGAACAGGATGTGAACACCTCAACTTTAGTTGATATTGCTCGATACACCTCGACCTAGGCTCCACCCTGAAAAGTCTGCTCGAATACTCATGTCTACTCATTTGGTATGGTCTACTCTTTATAATATGTACTCTCATTGATTCTTTTCTATATTCATTCATCAAACTCAACATACATGTTAGTTTTCTCAGCCTTCAGCACATCTCAAAATCTACGATTAGAGATTTATTTAACTCAGTACTCTCATGACTTCTCTTAATTTATCAATTGTTTCTTCTGTTTTTCTGAAGAACGTTCTAATCGTGCTTACTTGTAAGCAGTTCGTCTCTGTAAATGTTGAATTCATTGATAAATTTTTTGCACTCTTCAAGTTCATCTCAATATATATGAATTATACTATGTTCTTCCCAGATTAATTATGATTGTCCTTTTCATTTAATTAAATATTAATGAACTTCTCATTTAATTAGAATTTATTGCCTTTCTCATATTATTTTTAATATTCTAGTGCTTCTCAAATTCATTAATTCTGTGCTTCTCATTTAACTTGTGCGACTCTTGTTCTGCTCATACTTACATTAACATTATTGATCAACACAAATTTAATGTATCGATTTCTCGTTGATGATCAAACCTAGACATTGCAGTTTCACCTCTGGCCTATTTCTCTGTACTCTCGCGTCTTCTCTTTAAAATTCAGTATTCTAACCGTCGCGTTTTCTGATAGAATAAAGAGGCTCTCGCAATCAATTTTCAATTGATTGCTCTATCACTGTGTAACCGTTGTGTTGATATTGAATTTATTGAACTCCTCAACGTCTAAGTCTGACATCAAGTGACTTCTCATTTGAACTGCTCTGGACCATCTCTTGTTTTTAGTTGGATATTGTCTCTCTGAGTTTATAGATGTGGTTAATATTAGTTACTTTTACTGTATTAGCTTCATGCAGGTGACATATTCATTTTATGATTGTCAACGATACTCAATAAATGTTTTCATACCATCTCCAACTCAATTATCTTTTCATACAGTCCACTACTCTTGAATTACAAAATCATAACACCCTCGATTTTGAACATTTGGTCCTTCGGGCTGGATAATTGAGTTGGAATTTTATCATCGTTCACTAATCATATTTCTCCTGTCTGCAGTTTCAGTTAACACTGGCGATAAGGTTCATACGTCCAAAGATGAGATTATTGATATGGGTGTACCTCAGGGGAGTATTTTGGGGCCCCTACTTTTTATTTTATATATAAATGATTTGCCTTCAGCACTGTATAATATTGTCCAAACATTGGTTAATATTCTTATGTTTGTGGATGACGCAAATGCACTTATTAGAAAGGAAGACATAAAATCCTGCATTGAGCAAACGCGGACAGTTTTTGATCTTATCAGCAATTGGTGTAGTCGAAACGGGCTCCTTCTCAATGTGGATAAAACTGAGTGCATTATTTTCAGGACTAATAGATCTAGGGAAAATTTTCCAGAAAATATCCAATTCAATAATACCATCGTTGAAATAGCACAATACACCAAATTCTTGGGAGTTCATGTCGATAATAAATTGAATTGGTCCGAACATATACATCAGTTGAGTAAAAAACTAAATAGTACTCTGTATATGATAAGGGTATTATCCCGACGTGTGGACAGGCAACTCTTAAGTTCCATCTATTTCTCAAGTTTCGATTCCTTACTTAGGTATGGAATAGTGATTTGGGGTAATGGTTCTGATGCCTGTAAATTATTTATTATTCAAAAATACGCTTTAAGATCTATGCTTGGACTAAAATTTAGAGAAACTTGTAGAGGGCATTTCAGACAGAATGGAATTCTCACTTTTTATGGATTATAAGTTCTGGAAAGCATACTTTTTATGAAAAAAATCCACATTATTTTGAGGATTTAAAAAATTATAATAACACAAGACGTACTGTACCCTTTTTCTTTCCAATACATAAAAGGACACTAACTGCAAAAAACACTGAGTATATGTGTATAAAATTCTATAATACTGTACCTAAGAATATTTTGAATATAGTGAATTTAGCCAAATTCAAAAAAGAACTCACAAATTTAATTATAGATATCGAACCTTACTCGATTTCAGAATTTTTAAACTATTCCTATGTGAACACTATCGTATAATTTGTTTTTGTTTTCTATTGTTGACGGTTTCTCATTTTTTTGTATATTTGTATCGAAAATTCTGAGAATAAAGTTGTTGTTATTGTTATTGTTATTGTTATTGCCCTCTCATGAAATTGTGCACCTCGACCACGAATACTTTGAGTGATAAGCCTGATCATGCCTTCATCTCCACAAGCATTAGTCATCTCAAGGAGTCTCTCGAGCCACCTCAAACGTCATCTCAACCGGTTGCTTCGTCCTCGTCTGCTCAGACATCTCATTATTAGCCTTCTCTGGCGACTACTCAAGTCGGACCTCTCCCAGTCCCTCGTAATTCAACTCCTCAAGTTCTAATGCTGAACGCCTTCATTACCTCAGATCATCTCTTCAGTCGACTCCTCTGAAGTAGATCTGTCGCTTGGCTCTCACTGGCACACCTCACTTCCCATAGCTTGGGGCAGTCTCACTCCTCAAAACGAGAACAAACATCTCCTCTTGGCTGCTCTTTGCGATAAGATCTTTCCGACCCCTCAATGTTCATCTCAAACAAGTCCTCGTTTCTATTATGAGACCCAGCTCTAGACCAGAACCACTATGCCGCCTCTATAGTGTCCTCTAAGATCTTCTCAAGCATCGTGCCTTCTGGTTTAACGGCCAAAACGGCCCACGATCACCTCAGCCGAACGGTCCCACTAAAGTCACTTCAAGCCTCTTCATCCAAGCCAACTCAAAAGACCAGCGAAGCCAAGCCAGCCTCCTCGAAAAGGGCCTAAAGTGCTCAGACAGTCATCAAAACCCCTCGAAGACAGCTCATCTCATTATCGACCCCTCATCACCCCAGTCATCTCGTACAACGCAAGACTTCTCATCGATTCTGGATCGGAACTCTCGTTCATCTCTGAAGACTTCTCAAGACAACTCAGCCTTTCTCGAAGCCAATCCAAAATCACCATCGTTGGAATTGGTAGAGCCGCCTCAAGATCAAGAGGATCAGTATTGATCACACTGATATCTCTTCACAATCACAAAACCGTGAATATAAATGCTCATATCTTGTCATCTCCATTTACTAATCTACTATCTTTCAATTGTTGCACACGACCACGTTTGCCACACCTCGACAATGTGAAGCTCGCCGATCCAGAGTTCCACACCTCAAGGCCAATCGACATCATATTGGGTGCTGATGTCTATGGTTCCATCATTCTTCCTCAACTCCGATAAGGGCCAGATGGGTCAACTCCAACAGCTCAGCTCTCGATCTTTGGATGGTTGGTCCTAGGTCCAATATGCCCTCATCAAGAAGTCTGCTCAAGTGTGTCTCCTCAATACCATGCCACTCAAGAATCTGACCTTCAAAGCCTTCTCGAAAAATTCTGGGAACAAGAAGAAGTCAAGTCCACCTCCGTAAGTCACCTCACTGCTGACGAGCAGGAATGCTTCACTTCAAGACCACTCACTCTCGACTTCCTTCTGGACGATACATGGTAAGACTCCCATTAAAATCATGTTCTAATCTTTTGGGATCTTCCAGACAACGTGCCTTCCGATGCCTCCAAGGACAATTTCGCATTTCGAAGGAAACCAAGAATATTGCCAGCTCTACACGGACTTCCTCACTGAATACGAACGACTCAAACACATGAAGAAGGCTCCCTCAGACATCTCGCATCCCAGATACTATTTGCCGCATCATGGAATTCTCAAACCAGACATCTCCTCCACCAAATTGCGAGAAGTTTTCAATGGTTCCAGTCCCACCTCAACAGGCCTCTCACTGAACGACATCATGCACACAGGAGCGAAACTTCAGTTAGATGTCATTGATGTATTGTTCTGGGTACGTCGCTTTAAATTTGTGTTTTCCACAGACATCACGAAGATGTATAGACAGATCATGGTGCATCCAGACGATTGGGATCTCCAATGCATTCTCTGGCGAAACTCAGAAGATGAGATAGCGACGTACCACCTCACCACCGTCACCTATGGAACCAAAGCTGCTCCTTTCTTGGCCATTCGAGTCCTCCTCCAGCTCATCGAAGATGAAGGTCACAAGTATTCACTCGCCATTCCACCACTCACCAAAGGTCGCTATGTTGATGATATCTATGGTGGTGCAGACACGAAAGAAGAACTCTCAGAAATCGCTCTAGACTTGAAAAACCTCTGCATGGCGGGCGGCCTCCCCTTAGCAAAGTGGCAATCGAACTCTCCTAGTACGCTCAAGATGGTAACCGAGGAAGAAATGATACCATTGCCGATTTCATTTGACGACTGTCCTACTTCAACGAAACTTCTAGGCCTACTCTGGTATCCTCAAGAGGATTACTTCTCATTCAAGATCAACTCAAGCTCATCTGGGTCTATGGTAACTAAACGTACCATGTTATCTCATATTGCTCAATCCTTTGATCCACTTGGTTCAGTATCCCCTGTCACGATCAGGGCCAAAATGTTGTTGCAGGAACTTTGGCTCCAGAAACCGTTATGGGACGAACCACTGTCACCTCAACTCATAGAAAGATGGTGTAACATCAGAGAAGATCTAAAATCACTGGCCAGTGTACGTGCTCCTCGATGGGTAGGCACCCAAGAAAATGCTACCGTAGAACTTCACGGCTTCTCTGATGCTTCTCAATTTGCCATGGCAGCAGTCCTCTATCTCGTAGTCCGCTCACCGTCCACAGGATCCAAAGTCACATTGCTCTGCTCGAAAACAAAAGTAACGCCTTTGAAACGCCTCACAATCCCGCGACTCGAACTCACAGCATCTCTCATCCTGGCCAGGTTAACTAATTATGCTCATCGTGTTTTAGATACACAGATACACTCAACGACTTTGTGGACGGACTCAACAGTCTCTCTCTCTCTCGTGGATCACATCTCACCCAGCACGCTGGAAGGACTTTGTTCGAAACAGGGTAGAGCTCATCCAAGACCTAACTCCAACTGCGCAATGGAGATACGTTTCCGGCAAGGAAAATCCAGCGGACTGTGATTCTCGTGGCTTCTCGTCATCTCAACTACTGAACAGCACTCTATGGTGGACGGGACCACCATTGATTTCCAAGTCACCAGATTCCTGGCCCAATCGTCAGCCGGCAACGACAATTGACACCGAATCTGAAGCAAGACCCACCAAGAACCTCCTCACGGCCGTAACTCAAGACTACTCGTGGGATCTTATATACAGGTATTCTTCTCTCAATAAACTGTTAAGAATCACCTCTCTTTGTTTAAGAGTCCTCGCCCGACTCAGACACTCCTCAAGTCTGAACTTCTCAACTCCGCTCACCTCAACTGATTTGGAAAAATCAAGGATCTATTGGATCAAGGCTACTCAACAAGTGTATTTTCCTCAAGAACTCAAGGCTCTTCAAAATGGCACTGCTCTGTCATCCTCACATGTGTTCAGTAGACTCACTGCGTTCATCGACCATGAAGGTGTTATTCGTGTAGGCGGACGAATCACCAACGCTCTCTTAGACCCAGATAGCAAGCATCCTGCAATAATTCCTCGAGTTTCTCAATTGACTTCTCTGATTATAGATTCAGCTCACAAACGAACACTCCATGAAGGTACACAACTAAGACTGTCCACCATCCGACAACAATATTGGATCATTAGAAGAAGAGCCCCAGTGAAATCCCACATCCTGAAGTGTGTTATATGTGCAAGGCAAAGAGGTAAAAGAGCTCAACAACTCATGGGACAATTACCAGAACGAGGTGTCAGATCATCTCGTCCCTTTTTCATCACCGACGAGCGAATACCTCTTTGTAAATGGCCATTAGGGCGAGTAATGACCATGCACCCAGGGTACCCTCCAGACCTCCACGTCCACTCTAACCCGACCAATCTCGAAGAAAGCAATTCTACCAGTCAACTCTTCAGATGAAGCAACCAAGAAAGAATTTCAACCTCTCTAGTCATCTCGATAACTAACGCTGTTAGTTATGGCGGGCGGAATGTTAAAAATTGAGCGAAGCCTCCCTCCGACCTCTCTCTAGTCTACGCTCCTGACCAGCTCCGGTGGCCGCGTATGGTACCCCGATTCGGCGGTGCGCTGGTTGAACGACGCAGCGGCCCCACTTTCCGTGTTTTTCAGAAGTGAAAAACCTACACATTTCCACATATTCTTAAGAATTCTCTTCGTTAGCTCTGTAGAAGTAACCTCTCTTTGCTTTCAATTGTGATTTTGTAACACCTCATTTTTAAGGTCACCTCTTTTAGTTGTTCTCAATTTTTCAGTCTTCTCGCACAATCCTGGTGCTAAATTGTTCTTCTCATAAGGTAAAGTACTCTCAGACTACTCAAAATTATTAATTACTCCATTTTCATGATAATTTCATTCTCATGAAATTCGTCCACGTGCAAGAGATTTCAGAATCTTGAAATAGACTCATAATCCTTGCTAACACCGCTCAACTGAAACGTCCACTCAAGACAACTCGAACCATTGCCGTCTCAGAAATATATATTTTATTGTATTTCAAAATCATATAGATTTTCAGACTTCTCTAGATCTTCTCACATAAAAATGGGTATGTAGCACCAGGATTGAAACTTCTCAAGTCCATCTCAATAAAAATGATTACTGATTCATTGTCTGCTCCTAATATTCCTTATTATTAGAATCAGTTTAATCATTTTTAAGACAACTCTTATGATCACCTCGATGCACATATGACTAATTACTGTTGTTGAGTTTCAGATGAATGAATCCTCATATTCTCCAGGGTGGACCCTGGATGAAGCTGTTTTCTTCAGAACAGGATGTGAACACCTCAACTTTAGTTAAGCGATCAATGATATTGCTCGATACACCTCGACCTAGGCTCCACCCTGGAAAGTCTGCTCGAATACTCATGTCTACTCATTTGGTATGGTCTACTCTTTATAATATGTACTCTCATTGAGTCTTTTCTATATTCATTCATCGGACTCAACATACATGTTAGTTTTCTCAGCCTTCAGAACATCTCATAATCTACGATTAGAGATTTATTTAACTCAGTACTCTCATGACTTCTCTTAATTTATCAATTGTTTCTTCTGTTTTTCTGATGAACGTTCTAATCGTGCTTACTTGTAAGCAGTTCGTCTCTGTAAATGTTGAATTTATTGATAAATTTTTTGCACTCTTCAAGTTCATCTCAATATATATGAATTATACTATGTTCTTCCCAGATTAATTATGATTGTCCTTTTCATTTAATTAATTATTAATGAACTTCTCACTTAATTAGAATTTATTGCCCTTCTCATATTATTTTTAATATTGTAGTGCTTCTCAAATTCATTAATTCTGTGCTTCTCATTCAACTTGTGCGACTCTTGTTCTGCTCATACTTACATTAACATTATTGATCAACTCAAATTTAATGTATCGATTTCTCGTTGATGATCAGACTTAGACATTGCAGTTTCACCTCTGGCCTATTTCTCTGTACTCTCGCGTCTTCTCTTTAAAATTCAGTATTCTAACCGTCGCGTTTTCTGATAGAATAAAGAGGCTCTCGCAATCAATTTTCAATTGATTGCTCTATCACTGTGTAACCGTTGTGTTGATATTGAATTTATTGAACTCCTCAACGTCTAAGTCTGACATCAAGTGACTTCTCATTTGAACTGCTCTGGACCATCTCTTGTTTTTAGTTGGATATTGTCTCTCTGAGTTTATAGATGTGGTTAATATTAGTTACTTTTACTGTATTAGCTTCATGCAGGTGACATATTCATTTTATGATTGTGAACGATACTCAATAAATGCTTTTATACCATCTCCAACTCAATTATCTTTTCATACAATCCACTACTCTTGAATTACAAAATCATAACACCCTCGATTTTGAACATGCATGTATATCCCCAAAGTTATACACCGAAACATTGAATCATTCGTATATTGAATTGATGTGGCCGATACTTGGCAAAAATCCATAAGTGAACTAAAAACAGAATTACAATGATTTTCACTAACATCAGTTGAAAGTTTACCTTCACCCACCTGAAGATGCTAATGTGATAGCGAAACACGTCTCGCAGTTAGACAACTCATATTAGTGAAAATTGTTGTAGTTTGAATCGAAGCAATAAAACTCCGTTCTAAAGTTCATCAACGACTGACTCTTTATTCATTCTAGAACAAGCAGTAGTACAATTCCAGGTGACACTAAAAAAAACGGAGGGGAGCGCGCCAATTTTAAATGCTCGTTACAATAATCATAACAAAAATCATATAATTCTGCTTTTATTTATATCGTTCATGATGAAAAACCTAGAAAATTTACTAGAGTATTTATTTATTCATTTATTTATTAGCATTTAGGTTGCGAACAGTACCAATAAAGCTACCTATAAAGCAACCACAAATTACAAAATATACATACAAGTCAAATTCACACTACATAATTGATCAGTGGTTTACTGTACAATAAGAAGAGAAAAAAAAAGTTTTTAATGAATTTTTTAAAACTCTCAAAGCCGTCCGAGAAAACGTCAGCACGGTCACTTAACCCGAGGGAGTCAAAAGCGGCCTGCATACGTATGATCGGAGAGTGCTGTCCTGTATTCGTTCTACGATAAGGGTTGTTGAATAGGCTTTTATCCCTAACATCGTGACCAGGTACTCTAAAACTGACTCTTGAAAGTAGGCACGAAGAGTTGATGTGATGATTGATGATTTTATGGAGTGTACAGAGATCCATTACGGTTCGATCATTCTCGAGCTCCAAAATTTTAAATTTATATCTTAAAGGCTTGTAGTTTCGATCATCAATTTGAGTTTGTGTTTTAAAGGCCAAAAATTTCAAAAATTTATTCCGCACTCGTTGAATTCTGTTCTTATGAATATCATATTGTGGGGACCAGACTACAGTTGCAAATGAGAGCCTGCTATGAATAAAGGAATAGTACAGAGAAATAAGCACCTTAGGGCTATTGAAATCTTTACTATTTCTATTGATGAATCCAACCAACCTATTAGATGCATTAATTGTTTTTTCAATATGTGTTCTAAATGACCACTTCTCGTCAAGTGTAACCCCCAAGTCAACCACCTCACTTGAGTATTTTACTGGCTCGTTATCAATTTCGTACGTGTAATTGATTTTATTAATATTTTTTGTAAATGAGATGGAAAAACATTTCGAGGGATTCAATATCAAAAAGTTACGCCTACAAAATTCAGTCAAACGTTGTAAATCTTCCTGCATTCTAAAACAGTCCTCTATAGTCTTGATACGTAGGTAAACTTTCATATCATCCGCGTAGAGAAGTATCAGGCAATGATGGAAACAAGCTTTAATACTATTAATGTAGATAATGAAAAATAGTGGCCCGAGATGACTTCCCTGAGGCACACCCGAAGCTATGTCGAAAAACTCGGATCTATGACCCGCAACAGAGACATATCCGACTCTACCGGAGAGATACGATCTACACCACCTCAAAAGTGAACCACCCACACCCACCTCAGCAAGCATTTCCAAAAGTTTTTCGTGGTTAATTTTGTCAAAGGCCTTGCTGAAGTCGGTATATACCGCATCCACCTGGCCTCGGGCGTCAATATTTTCGACTATGTACTCGGAAAATGAGAGTAAGTTGGTAACCAGTGAACGACCTGGAAAAAAGCCATGCTGCTCTTCGATAATGAGATTTTTAACGCTTGGCAGAAGACGGTTATAAATAATCTTCTCAAATATTTTACCGAAGACGCATAGCTTGCTGATTGGCCTATAATTCTGGACATCATCCCTCACGCCACTCTTATGAATAGGAGAGATCTCTGAAATCTTCCATTTCTCTGGAAAAACTCCAGTCCTAAGCGATAGGTTAAAAATAATTTTTAGTGGCTCAATCAGATTCCGCAAGCACCCCTTAATGAACGAAGGCAGGATTCCATCTGGACCAGAACATTTGTTAGTTTTTAATTCTTTTATTACTCCCTCGATATTTTCTTGTGTAATGGGATCGAGCAAATTCATATGATCTTTCGAGGTATCTGCGGTTTCATTGTTAACAGGTTGAACATAAACACTACGGAAAAATTTGGCGAAGAGTTCAGGAACTTCTAGAGGACCCTCAGCAGTCTCCCCATTAAAAGCGACGGAGTGAGGTATCCTTGTTTCACTTTTTTTCTTGTTAGAAATGAATTTCCAGAATTTTTTGGAATTATACGGTATTTCCTCTTCAATATTCTCTATATATGATCTATAATCAGTCTTCATCATTCGTTTAGAAAGAGAGCGGAGCTCGCAAAACCGATTATAAGCGTTTAAATCGTTATATTTTTTGAACTTTTTGTGAAATTAATTTTTTTCTTTCATTATTTTGATTAATTTATAAGAAAAATAAACCGGAAAGGTACCCCTGACCCTGCGAACAGGAACGAAACGCTGTATGGTACTGTCAATGAGAAAGTAAAACTGTTCGACTGCCAGATCCACGTCTCTGCCAGAAAGCAGCGAACCCCAATCAATTTGCGACAAGTAGTCATTAACAGCATCATAGTCTGCTTTATTGAAGTTAAAGGAAGTTGAGTTGGTTGGATGCAAATGCTTACTAAAGGGTAAGTTCAGATGAAATTCCAAGGCTCTATGATGTTGATTTTCTCCCACTAGGCATTCAGATGAATGATCAAGATTTTCAATAAAATTCTTTTTATTACAGAGTACCAAATCGAGGATCCGGTCATTGTTGTTATGAATATTGTTGAACTGAAGTAAGCCCAAATAGGAAAAAATATCGATAATTTCCGAAAACCTATTGGTACTCAAAACTGGATCAAAAAATAATTCACCCCGAACAGGCAGCCAACTTACAGAGTTAAGGTTGAAATCTCCAACGACAAGAACTCCTGAAAAGCTCTCTCGTTCGCGTAAAGACTATTCACAAACACATTCATTAGACAATCAGAAGCTGGTGGAATGTAAGCACAACACAAAAGAATATTGACGCCATCACTGGACCTGATCGGTATCCAAACATCTTCAGCATCGGATTCCAGCCCATGACAACGTCTTGACTGCAGCGAATCCTCAACCGCCACCAGAACACCGCCCCCCTTGATCTTGGAAGAGGCAGAAGACTGTCGATCTCTTCTATAAACCGTGTACCGATCATCGAAGAGCTCACCAGAGAAGACTGAGTTGTTGAGCCATGTCTCACTTAAGCATATGACATCGTAATTGTTAGATGAAAGATTTTCATGAAAAACATGTGTTTTCGTTCGTAGACCCTGTGTATTCTGGTAATAATAAAGTAGCAGTAACAGAGTAGCATGAATACCCTCTGAACCAGAATGCTAATCAGAAAGCAGACAGGCTCCGACCCTGTCCGAGCAACCTTATAGTCAGAATCTAGCTATAGCTGCCTTTTCCTAGACCTGGCTATAGCTGCCTTTTCCTGGACCTGGAGGATGCCGTCTTTACTGCATTTATGTTCAGGGATGCACTGCTAGATGTGTTTCTCACACCATCATATACTGTGTGAAGACTTTTGAATTCAACTCCGGCAGAAGGTTTTTTCTGTCACCCTTAATATGGTCGCTTTTGATTTATGATTTAATCGCAATCATCTGCTATATTTGAGTGGTTATTTTGTATGCTACAACTATACCTACTTAATGTTCATAACATTCATAGAGGTATGTTATTATTTTGTCTGACTCCATATATGTTTGCACAATGTTTGCATAATAATCAAATATTTCAATATGTACGAACTAACATCCTTACAGAATGACCACTAAAATTTTTCATTTTGTATTTTGATGAAAGTTTTTTTCACAATACCCGCTGGCGGAACCTAACGTCAGCGAAGTGCTCGTCCCCGCTGTTCCAGAAAATCACCTGTGCAATGTACCATATAAAGTGTATAAAAAAAAGGTTATAGGATGAATGCTTCACATGAAGTGGAGAAAAGTAAAAGTACAAAATGTCACGTAGAAGAAAAAATGAAACTATCAGCAGAATCCCGTCTTCCAATATTACATACTTACCTAGTTATAAGTTGTTCCTTGCTACCACTTTTTTGTACCCTCTCAGAGTGATCCTCAATAGGAATATTTTTAAGGATTTCTGCAGGTACATTATTTGGTTGCAAAGTAGTCATGACTGTTTTGTTATGAAAATTCTAATTCCAAGTTAAACTTATGAACGTAAACACAAAACACAACAACAGAAAAAAACAAAAAATCAACGTTCAAACACAACAAATAGCGAAAGAATTTCAAAAAATAATGAATTAAAAAGGAATGTAGGTATTTTGAATATTGAACTTCGCACAAAAGGGATATAAAACTTTGACACTATAACAGAACACACATTAATAGTTGAGGCGTTCAGTGATGAAACCATAGTCTAATCTATATTAATAAAAGAGGATCTATGGTTTACTTCAAAATGCTTTATTGTTCAAAAGATCGCACCAAATTGGACAATTCTTTTCTTGTTGTGTTTATTATTGTTAGGGCAAGGTTTATATAACAAAATATTCCAAAAAAAAATTATACTGAACAGAAAAAAAGTCTTACGACCAATCGAGCAATCATAGAGTACTTATAGGTTTTCGACATTTGGACAAAAAGTTATTATTATCTACCCTAGAAATAATTTAAATGGCAAAACTAGGTTTGCCGGGTCAGACAGTAATAAATAAATCATAAGTCTCTGGATGAAACCATAAATATAATGCACAAAGCACGAAAAAACGCCTGAATAATGTCGAAACTCACCTTGAAAATTCAATATGAATTATCTTTAATATCACTTGGATTTGAAAGCTGTGGACATTCGAAGGATTGTAAAATGATGAAAGCAATTGAAAGGCGAAAATATAATTAAAAAAAAAATACGTTTCCATTGAGAGAGCTCTTTCTATTATTTACAAGGTTGGCAAACGTTCCTGAACTCGTCCATTGCAGTGCACCCTGTCTCTCTCTCTCTCTCTCTGGGTCCCTCAAAATGGCTGCCAGTCAGACAGCAGGTCGGAAGGAGCTGTCAACCTGTAACTTGATCAGTCGGAAGTCGGCAATATATTAACAAAATAAGCACCAAAAACACGGTAGGAAACCAAGTCCTCCTGGGACCCGACGGCGATCAAATAACGGACGCGGAAGCCGGCACTCTACACAGTCTATGATCACTAGGTCAAGTTTAAACGGTAGGTAAGTATTCTCAGCCAGTCCAACAGACTGAAGAAAACGGAAAATAGCCCTCAGGTTTGCACTACGTACCAATAATGCTACAGGTGACTTAAACTTGCAGACTTCCTGGCGTAACTTTCAGCTCACGGCAATAACACCTTACGCACTTTTCTCGGCAGCTCGATCTCAATTGACTTGCTCTTGACCTTCATCGCCGCGCGTCGAAGAAGTACGTACCCATCTCCTCGGACAACTTGCCCCACTTTGGGTAACTCATCTCTCCATTGGATGCACTCAAATTGTTCGGTCAATCAGCCGGCTCGGAAAGAAACAGAAACAACTGAAGAGAAGGAAAAACTGAATAAGTTGAAAGACCTCTCTCGACTCAGGAAATGTACGGTTGAACGGAAAGAATTATAAAATATATGAATTCTGAAAACAAAAGACAAAAACGGGAAAACAATGTCAAAATATCAATCGGTAAAGACCCCCTATGATGCTATAACGGTTTTCTTCCAACATATTTCGATTGACAGGTCTTATTATGCAAGCATAGGTGAATAAACCTCCTTTTCGTGGCGGAGCAAAATCTGCCGCGTCACAATAGATGGGGTGAAGGGATTTCAATTTCTAAGACCGGACTTATATATAAAAGAGTTGAAAATCTGATGTACTATCTCAAATTACTAGTCCGAGTGCGGGCAGCAAAAACAACTACCTCATAAGTTACCAAAGGTACTTGGCACTTTATAATGTAAGTGGTCATTAAAGACAACAATAAATTGTTTGAAAAATACGAGAACCAGAAATCCTTTTACGAGACAAGAAGTGTGGACTATCTCTATCCCAGGTTGAATTTGACAACATCTCAGAGACAGGTTGAATTTAGATGCCTTAATATATATAACTCACTACCAATAGATATCAAAACTATAAGGGATGAAAAATTTTTCAAGAGGAGATTATATAAATTTCTCTTAGAACTGGAGCCTTACAGCCTAGAGGAATTTCTAAGTTGATGTGATTGCACTCATCGGATGTACCTATATTTTGTTTTTTGACATTATTTCACTTCGTCTCCACATAACTTGTTATTTTGGATAGGATTTGAAATAAAGAACCATTATTATGGCTTTAGCCTTGCGGCTTTCACACTCCTCTCCAGAGGAAAATTCACTCATCCCAGTTATCTCAGATATCAAAAGGATTAAGCTCTGTTGGAGCCCTTTCCAGGTTTTCGGGATCGTGGTGGTGGTCGGGTCCGGGTCGCTCCTCGCCTCCCTGCTGTAGGTTGGATTCCTGCTCCACCCGCACTTCCTGTCGGCGCAGACGGTGTTCCTCTGCATTTCCCATGTACTTGCGTACAGTTCTCGCCGTTCCCAGCAGTACCGCCTTCTGCATGACTCTATAGATATTTTCGTCCAAGTGAAGTTTTCTCAAGTTCTCTAGTAGTTTCTTCGGTATCACGCCTGTAGATGAAATGACAATAGGGATGGTCTTGATATCTTTCAGCTTCCACTGTCTTCTGGTTTGTTCCTCGAGATCTCTGTACTTTGAAATTTTTTCAGTGTGCCTATCTAGAAGATTGTTATTATTTGGAATCGCCACATCGATGAATAGTGCTCTGTCCTCATCCTTATTGAGCAATATGAGGTCTGGTCTATTGTGGGTTATTTTCCGGTCTGTCAGAACCGTGCGATCCCAGTAGAGCTTGTGATGTTCATTTTCCAACACAGCATCCGGATGGTAATTGTAATAAGGAAACTTTTTCGAACTTAGAAGTTGGTGTTTTAGTGCCAATTCTTGGTGAAGAATCTTGGCAACGGCATCATGTCTATTTTTGTACTCCGTGCCCGCGAACTTCTGACATCCCCCGGTGATGTGCTGGATAGTTTCATGTGTCGCACAGCCACAACGACAGCTATCGTCCGCCACTGAGGCATCCTTGGCGATATTTTTCATGTAATTTCTTGTTGGAATCACCTGATCCTGGATGGAGAGCATGAAGCCCTCTGTCTCAGGAAACAACCTTCCGGAAGTCAACCAGTAGTTCGACACATATATGTCGACGTAATCATGGTTGACCTCGTTCTGGTGCCTTCCATGCAAAGGATGGTCATTAATTTTTTTCATTTTACTTTCTGCAGAGTGTTCGACGGTTTCCAAGTGATCCTGTTGTAGCTTTAACGGTGTAGAACTATCAGCAACACAAATTACTCGATGGAGTTCTGACGAAGCAGCCTTGCTCAGGAAATATTTTCGAAGTCCTTCAATTTCCTGGGATATACGGTTGGACAAATCAACAATTCCTCTACCCCCAAGATGTCGTGGCAGCTCTGTCCGTTCTATTGAGCTTTTGGGGTGATGTTTATTGTGTTTAGTCAGCATCGTCCTTATTTTTCTCTGTAAGGCTGCTAAATCGGTGGTCGTCCAAGAGATGATACCGAATGAATAGCTCAGCGCCGAGCAAGCGTAGGTGTTAATCGCTTTTATGAGATTCTTGCTGTTAAGGCCAGTTCTCATTATACTTCTCAATCTTCGGTCGAACTCCCCCGTTAATTCTTTCTTCATCTGGGTCTGATTTTTCTTGCCTGTTTTATGCCTAGATACTTGTATGTGTCCCCTTCCTTCAATGCTTCAATTTCTGCACCTTCCTTGAGTTTGAACGTACCATCTTCTATTTTCCCTCTCGTTATGTTTAGCAGTCGACATTTTTCCAATCCAAACTTCATTTTGATGTCTTCCGAGAATCCTTCCACCATTTTCAGCATCTGTTGCATTTGTTTTTTGGTAGATGCGAAGAGTTTCAAATCGTCCATGTAAAGAAGATGATTCAGTTTCATCATAGTTCTACTGCCGCTCTTGATGGACAATCCGTAGTCCGTAGAATTCAATCTATGAGACAAGGGATTCAGGGCCATGCAGAACCACAGAGGGCTCAGCGAGTCTCCTTGGAAAATTCCGCGTCTTATTGGAATAGGTCCTGTTGTAATGGAGCAATCTGCTGCTTTCATTTGAAGACTAGTACGCCAGGTTGTTATGGCGTTTTTCAGGAACTCAACAATATTGGGATCCACCTTGTAAATCTTCAAGATCGTCAAGAGCCATTCGTAGGGTATAGAATCGAATGCTTTTTTGTAGTCTATGTACGCAGCGTAAAGATTCCTCCGCTTGGAGAACGCTTGATTGCAGATAACTGAATCAATTATTAGCTGTTCTTTGCACCCTCGGCTGTCTTTGGTGCATCCTTTCTGTTGCATGGCGATGATGTTATTTCTTTCGCAATGGTTGTGAATTCGATTTGAAATGCACGATGTGATCAATTTGTACATCGTTAGAAGACATGTGATTGGTCGGTATTTGGATGGGTCTTCTGTATTCCTTTGGTCTTTAGGTAACAGGTACGTTGTGCCATGTGTAAGGAATATTGGCATTCTTTCAGGATTTTCAATGATATCATTTATTGCGGAGGTCAATTTGTCATGCATGATCCAAAGTTTCTTGATCCAGAAGTTCTGTAATCCATCAGGCCCAGGTGCTTTCCAGTTGTGTAGTCCTCTGATAGCTGATTTTACTTCTTCAATTGTAATCTTGTCTATTATTATGACTTTAGCCTTGCGGCTTTCACACTCCTCTCCAGAGGAAAATTCACCTATCCCAGATATCTCAGATATCAAAAGGATTAAGCTCTGTTGGAGCCCTTTCCAGGTTTTCGGGCTCGTGGTGGTGGTCGGGTCCGGGTCGCTCCTCGCCTCCCTGCTGTAGGTTGGATTCCTGCTCCACCCGCACTTCCTGTCGGAGCAGACGGTGTTCCTCTGCATTCCCCATGTACTTGCGTACAGTTCTCGCCGTTCCGAGCAGTACTGCTTTCTGCATGACTCTATAGATATTTTCGTCCAACTGAAGTTTCCTCAAGTTCTCTAGTAGTTTCTTCGGCATCAGGCCTGTAGATGAAATGACAATAGGGATGGTCTTGATATCTTTCAGCTTCCACTGTCTTCTGGTTTGTTCCTCGAGATCTCTGTATTTTGAAATTTTTCAGTGTGCCTATCTAGAAGATTGGTATTATTTGGAATTGCCACGTCTATGAATAGTGCTCTGTCCTCATCCTTATTGAGCAATATGAGGTCTGGTCTATTGTGGGTTATTTTTCGGTCTGTGAGAACCGTGCGATCCCAGTAGAGCTTGTGATGTTCGTTTTCCAGCACAGCATCCGGATGGTAATTGTAATAAGGCACCTTTTTCGAAGCTAGAAGTCGGTGTTTTAGTGCCAATTCTTGGTGAAGAATCTTGGCAACAGCATCATGTCTATTTTTGTACTCCGTGCCCGCGAACTTCTGACATCCGCCGGTGATGTGCTGGATAGTTTCATGTGTCGCACAGCCATAACGACAGCTATCGTCCGCCACTGAGGCATCCTTGGCGATGTACTTCATGTAATTTCTTGTTGGAATCACCTGATCCTGGATGGCGAGCATGAAGCCCTCTGTCTCAGGAAACAACCTTCCGGAAGTCAACCAGTAGTTCGACGCAGATATGTCGACGTAATCATGGTTGACCTCGTTCTGGTGCCTCCCATGCAAAGGTTTGCCAATCAGTTTCTGCATTTTACTTTCTGCAGAGTGTTCGACGGTTTCCAAGTGATCCTGTTGTAGCTTTAATGGTGTAGAACTATCAGCAACACAAATTACTCGATGGAGTTCTGACGAAGCAGCCTTGCTCAGGAAATATTTTCGAAGTCCTTCAATTTCATGGGACATACGGTTGGACAAATCAACAATTCCTCTACCCCCAAGATGTCGTGGCAGCTCTGTCCGTTCTATTGAGCTTTTGGGGTGATGCTTATTGTGTTTAGTCAGCATCGTCCTTATTTTTCTCTGTAAAGCTGCTAAATCGGTGGTCGTCCAAGAGATAATACCCAATGAATAGCTCAGCGCCGAGCAAGCGTAGGTGTTAATCGCTTTTATCAGATTCTTGCTGTTAAGACCAGTACTCATTATCCTCCTCAATCTTCGGGTGAACTCCTCCGTTAATTCTTTCTTCATCTGGGTCTGATTGATTTTTCTTGCCTGTTTTATGCCTAGATACTTGTATGTGTCTCCTTCCTTTAATGCTTCAATTTCTGCACCTTCCTTGAGTTTGAACGTACCATCTTCTATTTTCCCTCTCGTTATGTTAAGCAGTCGACATTTTTCTAGTCCAAACTTCATTTTGATGTCTTCCGAGAATCCTTCCACCATTTTCAGCATCAGTTGCATTTGTTTTTTGGTAGATGCGAAGAGTTTCAAGTCGTCCATGTAAAGGAGATGATTCAGTTTCATCATAGTTCTACTGCCGTTCTTGATGGAAAATCCGTAGTCCGTAGAATTCAATCTATGAGACAAGGGATTCAGGGCCATGCAGAACCACAGAGGGCTCAGCGAGTTTCCTTGGAAAATTCCGCGTCTTATTGGAATAGGTCCTGTTGTAATGGAGCAATCTGCTGCTTTCATTTGAAGACTAGTACGCCAGGTTGACATGGCGTTATTATTATTATTATTATTATTATTAATTATGTATTTATTGGTACCTTAAGACATTTACAATGTATAGGACAAGTCCAATGAAAAATATAAAAATCAATTTTCGGGAACTTATTCTACGAATGACATTCATTGAAAATCCTGTAGTAAACTTTTCGCATTAATTCATTCGAACATAAAATTCTCAAATGCCACCACTTTTTTGGGTCTCCCAATAGAAGGACATTTTTCGTCATCCTCTTCATTTATAATCTTTCTGACTGTGGAAATATTCAGCTGAAATATAAGTCGTTTAGATTCAGATGAAACATTATATAAATTCTCTATTCTCTTACATTGAATATGTTCGCTACCGTCTGACGTATTGTGGATTTTAGAATATCAGAGTATAACTATTTGAATGAGCATACCTGAATTCTAACACTTCCTGAAACCCTTTCTCTTTTTTCAATATGTGTCGGCATTTTCGTAATATTAATTGATATTAGTTGTGGCAACGGCCTTATGACATTAACGACATTTCATGAGTGCCAACCTTACTCTGTTCTAGTTACAAAAACTTGAGGAAATTATTTCATGGCCAACCAACTGCTAAAAAAAATGTGAATGCAGTATAGGTAGTACGCGTAGATTCGCAAAATTTCTCGAAGTGTATAACTATTTGTGATTTTTCCTGATTCGAATAATTTCTCTTGAAATAAAAGTTAACTTGTATGTAAAAAAGCGCTATCAACTTCTTCACAAGTTACTTCAGTTTCTTATTGTAAGATTTGAATGTTATAAGGATAAATATGTAAAACATCTAATATAATTATTTGAAACAACAACATAAACATAGAGGTCGTCAAGTGAAATTTCATGTAAAAAATGAGCAATTTGAAAGTACTTAATTATATTTTGTGGATGTTGTTCGGAAAACTGGAGCCAAAATACAGAAAATTTCAGCAGAAATAAAACATACATTGAAAATCTGAATAGCTACCAAAAAATAAATAAATAAATTATTGTTATCTAATAAGAAGTATTAAAATTAAAATGCTCAATACGTGAATTATTATTCAATTAACATTCATCGCTTCTCGCACTGTGGAATACTCATCTTCTTGTGTGTTTGGAGTTGGATCTTCACATATTTCTTGAATTGTAGAAGGCTCTGTTCGTGGTCCAATAAACCATTTCAGTTTGTATCTTCCATCAACTAGAAGCCAGGCATGTTTTCCAGAATAATAAAAATTCGGATGCACTTTTCAGAAGTAATTTCAGATGACGCAAACTTGATTCACATTTTCATTTCATTTGTAATTTTTTTACGAAGTTTACTTTCACAATTTTTTTTCTTTCTAAAGCTTTATTTGCCTGTCATGCTTTAAGAGGCAGTGATTATACGGCATCATTATCTACTGATGCACCCAATGTGTCTCATTCATGAAATCCATAAGACAAAGAAAAATTTTTTATGGGAGCACCTTGTTAAAATGTGCTCATAAATAAAATAAAAAGTGCGAATCAAGTTTGCGGCATCTGGAATCACGCTGCAGAAGCCTATTCGAATTTATTGATCCTGAAGAACAAGCCTGGCTTCTAGTTCAGGGAAGATAAAAACTGAAATGGTTTATTGAACCACAAACTCCTTCTGCACTGAAATATGTGAAGACCCAACTCCAGGCATACGAGGAATGTTTCCAAAGTTCTGGAATTATTCAGCTTCAAATTTTATAATTTTATTAATTCTTTTCAATATCAAAATGTGAAGTTCAACAGAATCGTCTTTTCCATATAGATATATATTCAATCTGGGAGGACTCTCTGCAGATTCTGAAACTCTTCGCAGGGGCAAATCGATTATTATAATTTTTTAATTGATTTTGTTTCAGAGACTTATAGTGACAACACTAAAGAATCTCAGAAGATATAATTTCCTTTGAACGAATACATTCATCTCAACCTGTTGAGTGATCGTAATCATATTCAATATTCAATAAATGATAACAAGAATTTGGACTGATTGAAAAAGTGTATATTGTTGTATACAAAAAATCCCATTATTGTTACTAAAAATAACTTTGCTGAATAAGCAATATTAAAATAATATAAAAGAGACTTCCTCAAACTGCGAAGCAGTTCCGCCCAGACTGTCGTATAGAACGTTAGTTCCGCTTGAGTAATCATACCACACGTATCGCATATTGTAATTCATACGTATAGTAGTTCTGTTCTGTTTTAACTAAATAAGTACCAGTTAAGTATAAAGGTGACCTGTAACCATAACCAGTAAATAAATCAAGTTAAGTACACAGTTTCAATTCCAACGACCATTCGACGAGTTTTGGTGTCTTTTCTGAAAAGCCACCTGGCGTCAGAAGAACCTTTTTGAAAACCCAAAAGTTCGCAGCAAGGATACGACACGAATTTTTGGTGTCAGAAGTGGGAGTAATCAAAAAGAAAGTTGATCAGGGATTCACCAGAAAGAAGGATGATCACCCAGAGGTACCCAACAACCCCAAGAGGGACAACAAAACAAAAACAACCCCAAGAGGGACAACAAATAATCAGCCCACAAAGGGACAACAAGGGATCGCCGGATAGAGATCACCTCAACGCAACAAGGGGTCACCAGAAGAAGGGACCACCACAATTCAATAAGGGATCGCCAGAAAGGGATCGCCAGAAAGGGATCACCAAAGAAACAATCCAAGGGTAACCTAGAGCCAGAGCCAGAGGGATCAACACCAATCAGCCACAACTTCCGGACGCAAAGTCAGAGGAGCACCTCGACGGAAGGCCCCACACAAACACCGCAACCAAGAGTGAGTCAAATTTTGGAAACATTGTGAAGTATATAAAATCTGCACAAAATGTTTTTCAATGAAGAAAAACCAGGCACCGCGAATGATAATCTAAGTGACGACGAACCATTTGAAGAATGAAATGAAAGAATATTGGGATTCTTGGACTAATTTTATTTATTGTTCCTCAATACAACGCCGACGTTTCGAAACGACTTGTTTCTTTTTCAAGGCTAAAAATTTAAACACATTAAAATTTTCATTCGAGATCATTCGCACATACAATTACCTAGTATTCTGAACAATATCGTCGATATAGATTTAAGTTTGGTTTCATATTTCAAAGAGATCTAATTTTTGAAAAAACTTTTAATGTTGTTTCAGGAAGACGCGGAATATTGGCTACGACAGATGACGTCGTTGTTGGCATGTGACATAAAAATTTTTGACGTTCGTCGAGTTCGTGTTCATCTGTCGCCGCCACTAGTCTTTGTCAGGGGTGTACTCTTCTATATCGGGAAATTCTGTATCGACTGATCAATGAAGGTTAAACACAAAATACACAAAAACATACAAAAATATGCAAGGACATGTAAAAAACTTCTCAATTATACGGTGTAAATCACAGACTCATCAATAAAACTTCAGTAACGGTACTATTTTAGTTGAATTCCTGCCGTCTATTTAGTCATCCATTAAGTTGCTGTAGATGATACTTAAGTGTTCAACGTCTTCTCGGTGGTTTACGGTGTTGTTGCGTCTGATCTGTATCATCTCGCTTATGTTCCTTCTGTATCCGTTCTTCTCTCTATCTAGGATCTCTACGTTATCAAAATCAAACTTGTGGCCGGTAGTCATCTGGTGGTGTGTAACCGCTGTTTTGTTGTAGTTGGCCACGTCTTCACAGTCCCTCTTATGTTGTCTTATCCTTTCCTTCAGGTATTGTTTAGTCTGACCCACGTAGCACTTGTGACAGTTTTGGCAGGCTATCTTGTATACTACTTCAGATTCAAGTGTACTGGGTGTTTTGTGCTTGAGTTGAGGAACAATAAATAAAATTAGTCCAAGAATCCCAATATTCTTTCATTTCATCTAACTAAATAGACGATAACCTAAGAACAACATTTGAAGAATTACCATTAACTGTTCTATTCAAATTCATAAAAGCATTCAATGGCGACCGGACGGAATTCAACACTTTCATAACAAATGTAAATTCAGCATTTTCATTGGCTCAAGCACATCAAATTCCAAGTCTTTTTCTATTCGTATTATCACAATTATCCACAAATGTCATGAATGAAATCGATATTGTTGAAATAAGTGATTGGACAACCCTAAAAACCAAATTGAAAACGTATTACAGTCAAACAAAGCATGTCGCACAAAGCCATGAAGAACTATAAACAGTTCGTCAATATTCGAATGAGGGAATTACCGATTTCTTCAAAAAAGTCGAAAAAATCAAAAATAAATGTATCCAAGCTGAATATTTATCTTCCGAACCAGGCGAATTCACCGCGATTAAAAAATCAATTCAAAGAACTGCATTGAGAATTCATTGCAAACCGGAAATATCTCAAATGTTAAGAGCTCGAGATATCGACAATTTGAATGAAGCTTATAATATAGCCCTTCAAGAGGAAAAAATTCTTAATTATACGAAAAATAAATCGAATAATTCAACCGGACTTTACTGTTCTTAGGTAGGTACTGTAAAATGAAAAACCATAACACACAAAATTGTCGCAAAACACCAAGGTCTAATAATTCCAACCATCAATCAAGTCGAAACTCTTATCGTAACAACAACAATTCTCAGCCAGGAACCTCCAAAAATACTCATAATGCAAATTCCAATCATAATTAAATCAACCCAAATTTCAAAAGAATCTTTTGTACGTATTGTAAAATACCTGGACACGTTCATGAAAACTGTCGAAAGAGACAGAATCGAAATAATTATACTCAAAATCCCAAAGTCAATCAAGTGAAAAACGATTCTTTAAACTCGAAAGGTCAAATTCTGCCGAATGTCCCAGAGTTGGACCATGGCCAGTTTATGGAGGCATTCGAATAAATCATTACGGAGCAGAACTCCAAGTAATTTCATTCAATGTCGATAATTTACCAAACAAAAAGATAAAATTTTTAATAGACAGTGGAGCAGCAATGTCTTTAGTGAAACACGATTCATTAATTCCTAATATCACAAAATTAAATCGTGAAAATGTTGTTTTATTCAACGGAATAAATCCAAATCAACCAATTTTATCCTTAGGCACAGTCGACCTCGAACTTAAATTTCACTCTACTCAAGTAGTTGTAAGTTATGAAGTTCGTTTTGAAAATTATGATGGAATTCTAGGTGTTGACTTTTTACAGAAAAACATAATTTAATAATCAACGACATAATTATTTCCTTTGAAAACAAGAGTCCTCAGAAAATAATCTTCCAACCACGCTGTGAAACGATCGTTGAAGTTAACCTAATTAATAATTTATCTGAAGGTGTGATTAAAAACGGCGAAATCGACGATGGTATACTCATTCCGAACGCACTCGTGAAGAACAATAAACAAAAGGCTTATCTACCCATTCTGAATCTGAGAGACAGTACTGTATCGATTGATGCTGACAAATTTAAATTCGAATTGAAAGAAATAATTCCTGATGTAATGATTAATTTCAACGAGCAAATGACGCCGAATGAAAGAAAGCACTTGTTATTTGAAAACCTACGTACCGATCATTTGAATTCAGAGGAAAAACAATCCTTATTGCAAATTTGTAACCATTATTCAGACATATTCCATCTACCTGGAGATTTTCTTACCTCAACAAAAACTTTGAAACATAAAATTCCTACGACAACTCAAGTTCCAATTTCGACAAAAATTTATAGATACCCCGAAATTCACGAAGAAGAAGTGGAAATGCAAATAAATAAAATGCTCAAACAAGACATAATTCAAAATTCACATTCACCCTACTCCAGCCCAGTTTGGGTTGTACCAAAAAAAGCAAATGCTTCAGGAATCAAAAAGTGGAGATTAATCTCCACTTTAGTGATAGATTATCGGAAACTCAATGAAATAACTGTTGAAGATAATTATCAATTACCCAATATTGAAACAATTTTGGATCAGTTAGGAAACTCAATTTATTTTTCAACATTAGATCTAGCTTCAGGTTTTCACCAAATCGAAATGGACGAAAAAGATAAAGAAAAAACTGCATTCAGTTCTCCTTCAGGACATTTTAAATTCAACAGAATGCCATTTGGATTAATATCAGCGCCCAATACTTTTGCAAGACTAATGGATATTGTTTTATCGGGACTCCAAGGAATTGTTTGTTTTTGTTATTTAGATGACATTATTGTATATGGCTCTTCTTTACAAGACCATAACGAAAAATTAAGGAAAGTATTTGATCAATTGAGAATACATAATTTGAAACTGCAACCAGACAAATGTGAATTCTTGAAAAAGGAAATTACTTATCTTGGTCATATCATAACGAATTCAGGTGTAAAACCAGACCCAAAAGAAGTCGAAGCTATTAAGAATTTAAAAGAACCAACCAACGCAAAAATGATTACAAGTTTCTTAGGATTTGTTGGATATTATCGAAAATTCATTAAAGATTTTTCAGCAATTGCAAAACCTCTTACATCATTATTGAGAAAAGATCAAAAATTTGATTGGAGAGAATCACAACAGAAAGCTTTTTCTGAACCGAAGAACATAATAACAACCGATTCATTATTAATTTACACAGATTTTTCTAAACCATTTATTTTAACAACAGACGCATCAAATGAAGCTATAGGCTCAGTTCTTTCGCAAGGAAAACATGGAAAAATTTACCAATTGCCTATTACTCCTCAAAAAAATCGAATTGCAGAAGTAAGTCTCAAAAAACTGCCTGAACAAATAATCTATGTGATATTTATCAAAGATGACGTCACAGAATCCACAACATACGAAACATTATTTGAAACCTTGTTTAACTTGAAACTTGAAAGCCTTATTAAAATTCAACAATTGTTCTAAGTTTGTCATAACTGATATGTATCAGAAAAGATACTTTTAACAGCCTTCTATTCTACTTATTCCGTGATTTCAAATATAACATATTAGAAGAAGATAGAATGCCAATAACAGACAAAAATATGATCAAACAAATATTATTTGACTATCATAATTCACCATTGTCAGGACATCAAGGATTTGAAAGAACGTATCATAAAATCAAGGAAAATTTTTATTGGGATAATATGAAAGAAGATATAAGAAATTATATCAGAAATTGTCAAACATGGCAATTATCGAAAACCGATTTTAGAAATAATAAAAGCCCAATGCAAATAACGACAACCTCATCAAAATTTTGTGAACAAATTGCAATGGACATAGTTGGTCCTATACCAGTAACTCAAAACGGCAACAGATTTATTCCCACTCTTCAAGATGATTTTACGAAATATATATTCAATTATATGCAATGTCTAATCATGATGCAGAAAACGTAGCAATTCACTTTTTAAAATTCTGTACTAATTTTGGCTTCCCAGAAAAAATATTATCAGATCAAGGAATTGAATTCACATCCTAGACCTTGAAAGAATTGAATAGAATGCTAGGAATAAAACACAAATTAACCACCCCATATCACCCACAAACAAACCGATCACTCGAGAGAACTCATTTATCGTTAAAAGATTATTTCAGATGTTACGTAAACAAGGATCAAGATAATTGGGATGAATTTCTTAACTTAGCTGCATATTCCTATAACACGAACATACATAAAAGCACAGGAGTAACACCCTATAAATTAGTATTTGAATAAAAATCAAGAATACCTAACTCCATTCGAAAACCTCCTGAAAAACCTCATTATTCAAATTTAGCGAATTCAATTGCGAAAAAATTGAAAATTGCCAGAGATACAGGAAAGGAAAACATAATAAAGTCGAAAGAAAAATCAAAAACTTATTATGACAAAACACATAATCGTATTTACACATTCAAAGAAAATGATCTAGTAATAATTCAAGATTGCAGAGCAAAACAAACCAGTCAAAAATTATCCAAATATTTCAAAGGACCTTTCAAAATATTTCAAATTCATGATAATGAAACCGCCACGCCACTATTGAAATCGAAAAAAACAAATTAGAAACTTATCACTTCAATCAACTGAAACCTTTTAATATAATTTCAGAAGACGAAAATTGCCAAAATGGACGTTATCAAGATATTACCCTTAACGACCCTTCTATTGATGACCCAGGGCCTAGCAACCGAATATAAAGTAACTCCAATTCCTTCATCCTCAGGAATCATATTTCATAACTTAGGCTTAGCAAAAATATCTAATGAACATTTCACCCTTTCATCCTATATTAATCTTACACATATAGAGGAGAAAGTACAAGTAATTAAAGATTTTTATTCAATATCACTCAGTACGTGTCACATCGCAATTAACGATCAATTGGCTAATGAATGTTTTAATCAAATGAAATATATTCAAAAAGAGTTGGAAACTATTCAGAAACCATTCAATATAATTACTCATAAAATCAATATTATATCTAGAAGGAAACGAAGAGAATTAGTGAATGCCGTTGCCACGGGAATTAAATGCTTATTTGGAAACCCCGACAGTGACGATGCACAATTTCATTCTGATTCCATAAACTCGTTAATTATTAATGAAAAACAAAAAAGTTTTAATGCAACAACAAGTTAATATTATTTCCGCTACTACACCTAATTTCAATAATTCACTCACTAGAATGAATGAAAATATCAATATTGTAAATAAAAATTTGAAAGGTTTCAATAAATTGCAACAAGATATGATAACTATTAAAAACAGTTTTGAAGTCGAAATAGGATTATCCAACCACATTATTTTACTTATCGAGATGACAGATGAGTTAACCAATCAGTTGAATGAATACGTAAATGGTATTTCTCTTTTTTCAAATAATATCATCAGTTACAATGTTCTTGAGATATCGTCCATTATGATACAGAAGGAATATAAGTAAGATGATTCAGATTAAGCGCAACAACACCGTAAATCACCGAGAAGATGTAGAACACCTGAGTATCATTTACAACACCCTAATAAACGATTGAAAACGAGAACTCGGCCACAGTGATACCAGCAGCAGGGAATTTTTTGAGAAGTTCGTCATTGATATTGTTGTTTACGTTTCTTTTACATATTTTATTTATTTTGTATATTTTATCCTTTGTCGACTAATAGGTCTCGAATGGGTTAGAAGTTATCTTGCGGATTGAAAAATGTTTGTTTACAGTAATCAAAAAAGTTCTAAAGATTCTATTCAAATGGATGTACCACAGGGATCTGTGTTGGGGCCACTTTTGTTCATTTTATTTGTAAATGATTTACCGGACTCAATTAAAATTTATTTCATCATCCTGTTTGATTTTAGAATCTTATTGTTTGCGGACGACACGTCCTTCTTGATAACAGCATCAAGCTTACGGGAACTAAAGAGTAGATGCGAGATGTTGGTAGAGGATTTTTCGGACTGGTGCCGGAAAATTCTCTGATACTAAACGTTGATGAGACAAATCTAGTTCACTTTCAGATACGCGAATCTGTTGGAAAGTTGGTTCTTGATCTTCCTCTGGGAAGATTAGAATCTTCTGAATGTGTGAAGTTTTTGGGCCTGAAGGTTGACAAAAATTTAAATTGGCAGAGTCATACCGAGTCTGTCTGCAAAAAGCTCAGCAGTGCCTTTTTTGCACTGAAACGTTTAAAAAATATATTTCCGCCAGGTGTGTTGATTAGTATTTATTACTCAATGACATTCTCACATATGAATTACAACGTCATTCTATGGGGAGGATCAGCAGGCGGTAGGGAGGTTTTTATTGCTCAGAAGAGAATAATTCGACTGATCTTCGGTCTTAAACCCCAGGAGTCCTGCAAGCCAATGTTTTTGGAACATAGAATAATGAGCTTTCCATGTATTTATATCTTAAGATCTTTATTACATATTCACAACAATACTCTGTCTCTCATGAAATTCTCTCAATATCATGAATATAATACAAGGCATAAGAACACTATCTCAATCCCTGTGCATAGAACATCAAAATTTGAGAATTCACCTATGTATAGTGGAATTAAACTTTATAACAATCTGCCTAATAGGCTAAAAAATTTAGAATACTATAGATTTAAGAGGGAACTCAAAGAGCTTCTGCTGGAGAAATGTTTCTACAGCAAAAGTGAATTTTTGAGCTCTGTTATTGAATGAAATATATTGTTTTTCTTTTCTTTTGGTTGTAAAATGACTTGTCCTATACATGAACCATGTCTCAAAGGATTAAATAAAATTATTATTATCCGAAATTGTAGAGTCCACCCCCGACAAAAACGAGGAAAACACCAGCCGAGACAGAATTTCTGCGTCGTCGCGAATGTCATCTGTCGCAGCCAATATTCCGCGTCTTCCAACTGAAATACCTGCAATAAGATAACAAATCAATTGTGATGTTAGAATTTGATCTCTTTGAAACATGTTATCAATTTTGAGATTATTTCGACGATATTGTTTGCAAGACTAGCAAATATGTCTGTTGTTACGTGTACGAAGGATCTCTAAAAAAATTTTAGAAAATTTTAGCCTTGAAAAAGAAACAAACAGTTTCGAAACGTCGGCGTTGTCTTAAGAGACAATAAATAAACGAAGTCCAAAAATCCCAACATATTCCTTTCATTCTCATCAGTTACAATATTTTACCAGCAGAAACACTTTATTCCGAATTGCATAAAATTTCTACGAAGCAGAACTAGAAATTTGGCATAAATTAAGAAATAATCAATGGTTTTATAGTTTATCTTATCCAACACAACTATCAATTGTGTGCGACGATAAATCCACAAGAGTTAAACAAACCTCTCAAATAGGCTTATTTGAATCAAATCAAAAGTATGAAGCATTTACAAAAACAGTAATTCTAGATGTTCAAGGACAAATTGGCATAAGTGAACTGAGGAATAATTTGCCATTCACAGATATTAATGAAGATGATTGTTGTAAAAACTTAAAGAAAATTCTCACATTAGAAGCAGTAAAACTAGAACCATTAAAATTGAGCAATTTAGATCTTAGAGAATTGAAATATGCCAAACATAAATTATCAGAATTTGATGAACAATTGCAGAACCGATTGAATAAACCATTTATAATCAAACATACGAATCGGTTCACAAAAATATTGTTGATGATTGCTTTTATAATAATTTCCATTATAATTTACAAATGTTTGAAATGCTTCAAATTCATAGACTTATTCAGAAAATGTTGCAAATCAGATCATTTAAAAAAGATGAATTTGAATCAACTGAATCCGATTCAAATGATGAGAGTCAATCACTAAAATCATTAAGAAGATCACAAAGACTCAAAAACATACAAATATCAAGAAATTAATTCAGTACTTGACTCTATATTTTGTATTGTATAAATTCAATCTTCATTATTTCATATTTACAAAGTTTTGTTAAATTAAGAAAGCACAAAAATTTTAAATACCCCCAGAGGTGTAGTATACAAAAAATCCCATTATTGTTACTAAAAATAACTTTGCTGAATAAGCAATATAAAAATAATAGAAAAGAGGCTTCCTCAATTTGCGAAGCAGTTCCCCCAGACTGTCGTATAGAACGTTAGTACCGCTTAAGTAATCATACCACACGTATCGCATATTGTAATTCATACGTATAGTAGTTCTATGGTCTGTTTTAAATAAATACGTAACAGTTAAGTGTAAAGGTGACCTGTAACCATAACCAGTAAACAAATCAAGTTAAGTTAAGTGCACAGTTTCAATTCCAACGACCATTCGACGAGTTTTGGTGTCTTCTCTAAAAAACCACCTGGTGACAGAAGAACCTTTTTAAAAACCCAAAAGTTCGCAGCAGGAATACGACAATATATTGATGTTACCTAAATCATTTATTACTTGGCCAACGTTTCGAACACTATTTCCTTTCTCAAGGCTGCAATGATACGAATTCATAAATCATACATCCAGAAGAACGGAACTGACACTCAGCTCGTTATAATTTTTAATAATATTTAATTTTGAGCAGTATTCTCCCTGACATCAAATGACCTTGAACAGGACTTGTTGAAATTTCGAATCTTGAGCAGTTTGTGTTTTTTCACTTGACCTGACATGGGACATGGAAAAATAATAATAATTGATCGAAATCGCCTTCCACTCCTCAGCATTACTGAGTATTTTCCAGACTATTACGCCCTCTATGATTCCACAGAGGAAAAAACTTCTCTCGTATAGGTATCCACAGCAGTGTTATCTGAAGAGGCATACTTACTAAACCTTGAATGGAAATTTTGTATATTCAACGAACTGAATCTTTAGCAGTTTGTGTTCGCTATCACATCAAATGACCTTGAATGAGACTTCCAAAAATTTTCATAATTGTCCGAAATCGCCTTCCACTCCAATGGGACTTGTGAGAATTATATTTTTGAGAGTGGAATCTAGTGCTCCCCTTATTTAATATAACCTTGAATTATGTATGAAAGACCACCTGAGTTCGACTTTTCGCTGAAGATTGTTGACCTTGATTTGTGATAGAAGTAAATCCCTGAATTCTTTACTAAGGTGACTTTATATAGAATGAAATAAAGAACAAAATAGAGATAGCAGAAAAAAATTTTATAATTATATTTATTTTATAAAACGAGAAATAGACTCAATGAATAGAATAACAGACTGTGCGAATTTCAGTTCAATTTATTCCAATTTGATCAAGGATGAAAATAGACGAATTAGACAACCTAACATACAAGAACGAGTTATGATTGTTGATTAAAAACTGAAGGAGGATGGATGATGGATTGTTGTTGATCTGACGTTTTGCATCGAGAACATACGTTTTTTCATCAGATATATTACCGAAAATTTTGTGAGAAATTTGTTTGACGTGGAGATTTCCCAAGAATATAATTACATATAATGTCTTCGCATCTCAGAGATCATGAATACAGATAACAATAACGATGGTGCTTGCTCTGTTGTAGAAATACTTATTTCATAGTGGTGAGCGAATTCTCTAGATTCCTGTCTTGTGTTCTGTTATTTGTGATATTGTTCCAAAGTCCTTTTTTTTCTGTTGCTAAAGAGTATATAAAACTGTATAGTATTATTGTAATTATTATTGTAAGATCTGAAGTAGAGTAATTTCTTTTTAGACTTGAGAATGGCTACAACCAATAGCCGAAACTTCGTCATTGTTGAAAATAGTGAATTACGTTTTCAAATCGTTTATGTATTTCCAAAAATATTTTGGATTCTCGTTCAAGGATTCTTCTACTGAATCTATGAATGACCTATGGCAGATCTCGTACCTTTACCCTACATTTTTTCTCAATTCAGCAAACCTCGATTGATTCGGGATTGATTGATTTTTTTTGTAAATTATATGAGCGACTTTGTGGCTGATATCAATTGTTTCAGCTCCGTAGAAAACCAAGCAGGATAATAAGAAGTACTGCAGTCCTTTTTGGTACGTGTTTTTCAATGATATTTTTTATTATTCCGTTAAAATTGGGGACGCTTGTATTTACATCATTATCTACTAAAGAATTCCAATTGAGGTTTTGTAATGGAACAATTATAGTTCTGGCAACTCATGCATTGCGTGATTCCCTTTGTTCTAATTAGCGGTTCAATTTGTATGGCTATGTTGTGGAGATACTTTTACTGATTACTGATTGCTGGGTATGTTGGACGGAACAAACCAAACCTGCCACTGCGACCAAGCGGTCTATTGTAGCACACAAGCAAGCTCGTAGAGCTAGATCTCTCCCTCTAGTCCCATTCTACTCAAAAAGGAGATTATGTCGGAGGGGAAGTGATTCTTGAGTTCCTTTAGGACCATCTTCGGAGAACCAAATACTCCAATTCTGATCCTGTCTGCCACCGGCCAGTCACAGAGTTTCTTCTCCTGGTGAAGGGAACAATCAAGGTTTTGCAAGGGTTCACACATAACTGCTCCCCCTCATACCAACCTTGAATTATAGTTAGTGTTTCCTGAAGAGCAGCTGAGATGATTGCATCGTCATTGCCCGTCAGTAAAACAACTATATCATCCGTGCAAGCCTGAACATATACGTCAAGCAAGCTGATGATAGCAATAAGATCGTCAACCAGAAGGGACCAGAGAAGGGGTGATTGTACACCGTCCTGCGGGCAACTTCTGCCTGCTTTGAATCTAAGCGCGTCGCCGCAAAGCGTGGTTATAATGTTTCTTGAGCAGCATTGTGCTGATCCAATTCGATATGCTAGGAGGAACACCTCTTGGCAGCCCTCACCAGAAATTCAGTGAGGGCAGCATTAAAGGCTCCCTCAATGTTCAGGAAGACAGTCACCGAAATCTCCCTGGAGTTGAGAGATTCGTTGATCCTACCGAAAAGGTTATTGGGGGAAAGATCCGTAGATTAGACTGATCGGTCGGAATGATTTAGGCCGTGTGTTCGTTTTTCCCGCCTTGGGAATATACACGACTGTAAGCTTCCTCCAGTTGAATGGTATGAAGTTCCATGCTAAGCTGTATCTGAAGAGCCTAATAAGGTAAGACATTAAGTACTACAGTCCGTGCTGAAGTAGAGCTGGAAATATTTCATTGTCACTCGGCGCTTTGTATGGGGGAAAGGATAAAACTGCCCTTCTCACCGCGCATTCTTTGCTGGATCGCTGGAAGCGACTAGTGAAGTTCCTTTCCTTTGCATCTGTGGAATTAATCAGCACATCTGAAAAGTGTGTGTCAGCCATGATTTTAAGTGTTTCCGCCCCAGAGACGGATCCCAGCGTCAAAAATGGCTACAAGGAGAGAATTTGCAGCATCCTCGATGCTGCTTCAGAAGTTTTCCCAAGACTTCCTATTGGCCTCACTTCCTTGTTATACACGGTGAGTGTTTGACGGTACACCTCCCACTCACCTGCTGATTTTGGTCGGTTGAATTTCTTCCGAACCTCTTTACGAAGTGTCTCTCGTTTGGAGTCCCACCAAGATACTTTCCTATTGTCGGATTTCTTTCTTAGTGGACAGTTTTCATGATATGTCGAGACTATGGCTTGGCCAATTGAGTTGGCCAGCCTCTGTAAGTCTTCATGATTGTTAACGTTAACGTTAATGGATCCCAGATTCCGCTTAAGGGATTGTTTATAACCATATCCCAGTCGGTCAGTCTGGGATTGCGATATTCCTGAATGGGTTCACCGCCTAGTTCAATATTAAATTGAATATTTCTAGGGTCTGAGCCGGAGGGAGTGTCGGAAACACTCCAGTCAGTGATTTTAGTGCTCAGGTATTGCGAGCAGAGCGTGATGTCCAGTACCTCAGCCCGATTTTTCGTAACAAAGGTCGGAACAGAGCACCCACGTTGGATGGACCTCGCTTCTTCTAAAATGAGGTCGAATAGGTACCCACCTCTTTCGTTGATGTCCGTACTATCCCACGGGGTGTGGTAGGAGTTGGCATCACAAGCAACAAGGAGTTGAAGGTTTTTCCCCCTGCAGTAGGCAACTAATTTTCGCTCTAAGTTTGGCGGGGGGAACATTGTATCACCAGGGAAATAGGCAGAACAGATAACCAGTTCTTCTGTGCCTGTTTCCATGGGGAGTTTTACCAGGATGCAAGGACAAAAATGTCAATAGTGTTCCTGGAAGATACAGGACCTGGATCCCCAGATCTAAGTGGTATTACCTTGCCAGGAAGGTTACTGAGGCCATTAATTCTGCCTCGAGAAGTAACCCAAAGTTCCTGGATGAAGGCGATCTCTATCCTCTCCTCCAGGATGCGTTTTTCAAGGAGGTAGGATCCAGCCTTGAAATGCTGAATATTAGCTTGTAGGCATATATAGAGCTGCGCCATCGCTGGATGACACAGCTCTCTTCTTCTTTTCCACCACTGGCCCTTTACTAGCCGTTTTACCAGCCTTGGGAAGAGACCCGGTGGTAAGGGCTGCCTGCGGAGCTTTGATCGTAGAGGGAGCAGAGTCAGACCTCGCTCCCTCAACGGGCTCACCTCTGGAGATGCCGGCGAAGGAGGAAGGATTAACCCCTCCCTCCTTGATTTGGGTG
Source organism: Coccinella septempunctata (assembly GCF_907165205.1). Taxonomy (NCBI): domain Eukaryota; kingdom Metazoa; phylum Arthropoda; class Insecta; order Coleoptera; family Coccinellidae; genus Coccinella; species Coccinella septempunctata. Next base: position 28,071,709 of record NC_058195.1, read on the forward strand.
TCCGACTCTTTGTCAAGAGAGAGAGAGAGAGAGAGACCAGAGAGAAGTCTCTGGTCCCAAACCCATAATAGCGCATCATGTCCAGGGCTTTTAGCCTAGACATGGAGCTCTCATCAACAGAGGAGGTCCATGTCCGGCCCGGCCCTGAAACCTGGTGGTGTAATACCACTCAGTTCTCTGCTTCCAGGCCTGGGTTCATCGCACACAGTCAGCACCTCATCTGGTGAGGGTCGATCTTCTAGCGGAGGGTCAGGGAAGTACGCATACATAGGGTTTTGGCAGCTCCATTCCCTGGAAAATGCGGAGGTTGGCCCCGTCGACGGCTTGATCTGCAGCAAACAGTTGCCAAGCCACGAGACGCTTGCCTCGTCCGCGCATCTAATCATAAGCCAACCCGGCGTATGAGTACAGCTCAAGAAGCGGATCCCTGCTCCTATTTTGGAGGTACTTAGTGCATATATGTCTTTGTTGTTACTGGATGGTTCTAACTCCACAAAGATTTAGTGATTCTTTCGTCTATCTACGCCTTCCATTAGTTATATTTTTAACTTTTAGTGTCCTTTGTTTGCTAGTTCGCTCTTGATTACATTAGGATCTGTTGAGTGATGAAGGGTGTTTTATCACTATTCTGTAAACACGCTCCTCTTTCGGCTGGTATGTGTGATGAACTATATTTTTATTTTGAAACTGTTGAGAGGGTCCTTGTTGGTCTGGGTTAAAGAATCTCAATTTAACAAAATGCCGACGTTTCGATTTATTTAAAATCGTCTTCAGGACTCTACAATAGATGGTACACATTAAGACGCTATTTAAAGAAGGTAACATTACACATCAACAAGAAAATATCAGAACAATTGTATATGAACAAACCACTAAAGCAAGCAAACATTAATGAAGGGCAAGGGAAAAAAAGATCGAACACATTAACAACTTGGTTACATATATATAAATATAAAAATAAAAAGAGTATTTATTATTGACCCTTCAATGAAATAAATTGAAGCTACTCACATTGTCAGTTGGTCTCTATTGTCTTCAGTAATAAATAATTGAGGGATGTTATGATGACAGGCATACAACGGAATTCGACTCGAATCAGAAATGAAAATGAAATATATTCAACGTGAATAATCATCTGTCAAGAAGGGAAGGAAACAATATGTAGACACACGAACATGACTAATGTTACGTTAAGATGTGAGATTTCTTATTCTTTGGATTATATTGAAATAGGCCGTGTTCAAATTCTCAATGTCACTTCTCTTATTGAGAGAATTTACTTCTTTTTTTATTTCCAGCATTTCACAAACTAATTTAAGTAAAAGATTGTTTTGTGAAATGCTGGAAATAAAAAAAGAAGTAAATTCTCTCAATAAGAGAAGTGACATTGAGAATTTGAACACGGCCCTGGAATATGACCTCCGGAGTGGGAGGATGGTCCAGCTGAAAGAGAAAATTCAGAGCTGTAATATAAATTACATTTTCAATGATCAAACAATATATATTATAGTGAATGTACGACTTTTAGCAGAGATTAGTTTACAGGGTGCGTATGATTCAAAGCTTACGGAGAAACCTCAGTAAAAAACCCTATCTCCTCGTGAGTTATTATCATTAAAACTGTTTCCTTATACTTCCTTTATATTTTTAATTTCTGCCAATATGAAATCAATATTCAATTCACCCCCTTTTGAAAAAAATATGTAAGAATTGGTCATAACATAAAATATATACTTAAAATATTTTTCTTCGTATGCTCCCTTTCTCTTCTCTGCCTAGCATGCCTCAACCAATCTTTCACATGCATTTCGAATTCTTTTTTGGTAATTGCAAAATGTTTTATCACTGAAGCTGAAACATTTACACATCATTTAAACAGTGCTGAATAATCTTTCAAAAAAGAATAATGTCACCTCACTTAAATTTGTGACAGTTTTCTGGTTTCTAAGAAAAACATTGGAAATTGTTTTTGCCCTATTCAATTAAACGAATAAATAAATATTTACTCACTATATGCACATTCAAAAATCTTTAATTTCTGAAGTTCAAAATTGTGCTGGCCCCTGTCCAACTACACAGCTCTGCAACCTCATTAGTTAATAATTTCTTTAACACTCTCTGAGTGAAGTGTCTTCCTGTTGTTCCTCCTATGGAGGTCATGATATATATCTGAAAAATGGTAAAAATTGTTTAAATTTTGTTAGACAGAGGGGAATATTCACCAAAAAAGATTTGAATCTATAATAATGCTTATGCTCACCAATGATTCGTTATGTTTTTTTTCCGCATAGACTAACGATTCTAAGTACTCCAACTCTTCTATATTTTTGCAAGGCAATTTACTCGTTATGAAGTTAACTGCCTCACTATTAAGTGAAACTTGGCTGTTTGCTCCTATTGTTTCTTTCAGTTCATCGACTTTTAATGTCAACTCCGTTAAGAGCTTGATTATTACATCCGAATTATGGCAACAGTTGTGACAGTTTTCTGAAATTCAACATGATTTTTAACGATTATTATTTGTTTCATTCCATTTTGACAACTTTATTCATTTTGTTTTATAGACTATCAACAGATAGCTGCTTAATGAAACCCCGATATTTAAAGTAACTTTAGAATGTAATCAGTAATCACCATATTCAACAAGATTGGAAAACTATTGATAATTCCCTCTCCATACCAACAAATATGGAATTTCCAAATCGACAGTCTTTCGAATTATTGCATTCTCAATTCTTATAAGAATTGAGTGAAATTTCTGTTTGAAAACCGTTAAAATCATTGAAATCTACAAAATGAAAATATTTCGATGACCACTGCATTGTTACCACTGTATAATATTTGATGAATACAGGCCAAAAAGAATACACAGTTTTATAGAAAGTATATAAATTAAAACTCACCAACATTTTGTTTCCTACTTTTCTCAGACATTTCTGATTCAGGAATCCCCCCGGGGGATTCAACATAATTGAGCCTGTAATCTGATATGTCAAGAACAGTGGGCTCTGTGTTGACAGTAGAAGATGACCGAGTATCTGCAACAAAGATACTCAAGTACTCAGTACAGGAAAGATAAGATATAAGGTCCTTTCGTTTGCATAAAAAGTGTAGCACTTTTCTACACTCGATTTGATTTACACCAGTGTAGAGGAAGTGTAGTTTATCTACACATAGTCAAAAGGAGATGTAGATAAACTACACCTCCTCTACACTGGTGTAAATTCAATCAGCAAACGAATACTAAAATCGAGAGTAGAAAAGTGCTACACTTTTTATGCAAATGAAAGGACCTATTGCGAATCTAATCAACAAACATAAATCAGTTTTTATTCAATTTACCTTCACTTATCTCCTCTATGGTGGAAATTGGTCTCGATATTGGGTTAAGTGACATTGGGGCAATCGGTAAAAACTGGGCATTGTTGTTATTGTTAGCTAGAATGAAATCAGAAGAAATTAATTTATAATGATATATCATATATCAAGAGCTCACCTTCATCACTATAATTCAAAACATATTGTGAAGGATTATACCTTCTATTAGGTTTCAGAGTTCGAACAGTTTCTTCATCACTCGAAGTTATAGACAGAGCTTTTTTTTTGGCTTCCTGATAGGTTTCTGAAAATCATAAGTTCTTGGATGAGTAAAATAAAAAATTTAATCATGGTACAGCCATACCACAATAACATTCCACCTTGATTGGATAAAGTTTCCATGTTTCTGGGTTTGGTTTCTTTTGCCTTGCAATATAAATTGTAGTATTACTCGGAGGCCACCAACACTGTTTCTGGTCAGTAGAAATCCACGATGTAGGAACTTCACTGACTGAGACATTGTCGCTTGTGGATTCCGTAATGAATTGCACCACAGCAAACATTCTGAAAATTTATTTGAAGACTTAGTGTGTTTGAAACCAATATTTTTTAGTTTTTTTTTATGAACTGATGAGAATTTTTAAATTATGAGATGCATGGTGGTGATTTCTTCATAGTTAGCAGGAAATCGGGTACATGAAATATGAAATGAAGATTATATGTAGTTAACAGATTACAGATTGCTGGGTGTGTTAGATTATAGTTAGATTCCATTGAAGTGTGTAGGTTTCAAGCGAATGATATGAATTATATTTACCAAATTATGCTAGATTGTAGAAGTGTCATCAGAAGTATATGACAAGTTTTCGGGCCCACTGGTAAAATGAATGTTTATAGCTGTATAGATTTTGTAGGATATTTATAATTTTTTTTTATCAATTTTACATTTTACTGATGACCATGAATCAGTTCTATGCTTATCCTCCGAGACTCTGATCTTTTCAGAAGCATACATTTGCTCAGGATTTCTTCCATTTCTATTTCCCTAAACCCAAGATCGTTTTCAGAAATTTCTTCTATTCCTACGAGCTTGGATTGTAAGGGAACATTAAATATATTTACTGTCTCGTAAATTTTACCAAAAATACGAACATCATTGGCATGCAATATCCTACTGATAATCATAATTTGTCCTGTCTTCAATTTAATGACATTATTTGGTTCCTTTTCAGTTATCTTGCAATCTTTGAAAGAAACTGTTTTCAGGATAGAACGGGTTACTGAAGTGCTCTCTTTCGTTAAACTCTCAATATAACTTTCTTCACTCAGTCTATTATAAATTTGTTCCAATGGCCTAGAAGTGGTTTTAAGTTTCTGTTTTATTCCATACATACAATTTTCATATTTAAATGCACTGAAATCGTCCAGTGAGCCATGTAACTTTACATCATCTGCAAGATGTATCAAATTATGAACATTGTATGACATGTTCTTCGCACCATATATTGCAGAATAATTTTGAACAAAATGTAGCAACAATTCCTTTGCATACTTATTGTGCTCCTCTGGTAAGTTCTTTCTGCAAAGAATTCTGATTGCACTAGACAATGTGAGGAAATGAATGTATTTGTCTGGAGGTAAAATTCCTGACAAGATACATGGTCCAGTATACAAAAGAAATTAACGAAATTCTGTTGCCTTCCATCTTTCCAATTCCTGAAATATTCGAGGACCACGAGCAAACCCCACTGGAATACAGGATTTTAACGATAAGAACCCTTGTTCTAGTTCTTCTAAGTTCGGCCTACTGATTCTGAGATCAGCCTTTCCTTTGATCCAAAATTGAAGAAGTTTCTTCATCACACCCAAACAGTGCATGTAGTCTAGAGGAATTTGCGAAACCATGCCAGTATTCAGCTCTGTCAAAATAGATACACCTTTATGATGTTCTTCTTGAAGCTGAAGACTGAAAAATTCATCTGTCCTCAGAGCATTATTTGTTTCTGGAAAAGTCACATGGTCTTCTACATAATCTCCTTCTTGTATACACTTGCTACAGCCGAAATAACCAGAGTGGCTCTTTGTGAGAGTGACAAATGCTTTTGCAGGAGCATCACAATTAAATTATGCAACCCAGGAATATTTCAATTTTCTTTCCATTATACATTATACCCTGTCCAAGCAATTCCTTAGCTTCATTAACAAATTGTTTCAAAAATTTGTTGGGGTCTTCAGGTTTTGTATTACCATGAAAAATTCAAATTGTGAATGGTTCTGTATAAAATGAATCCCTTACTGAACCTAAAATAGTCCAAAATTGACTGCCAGAAGATTCACTCACAGGCAAACCATCTATATTGACATCAAAGGTGATTTTATGTGGGATAACGTTGGGATAGTATTTCTTCAAAGATATTTTCAATCCAACTTCAATGCCTATATGATAGTATGATCCGGAATCAATTTTTTCGATTGGAACTTTTCTTGGAGTATGTAATAATGTACGGGCATCACTCATACTTAATTCTGGTAGAGTCTCTTTCAGAATTTGCAGGATATTGGAGATAGCAGTATGGGTGATATTATGAGTTACAGACGAAACACGTAATTTATGTAAGAGATCCGAGTACTTTTTATCTGGAGCCACATCCAATTGATCAGGAATTTTGAAAGAACACCGTGGATCTCTTGATGACGACTGGATAAACGTTGCTGATTCTTGATATCTTGGACTGACTATGGGGGCATCAACTCTATCTTCATTATAATCAATATTTGATTCAATTACATTTGGTGTTTCAATGACTATGTGATTAGAATTTTCATTATTTATATATGCACTGTTTGACCCTGTGTCGCTTGTACTCGGTAAACTAATAACCTCCTGGGTTATTAGTTCACTGTTTGTACTATTAGATGAATCTTCTTCATATCTAAAACGCTTTGATAATTCTGATTCTTGAATCCTTCTAATTCGTCTTTTATGTCTGTCAGAAACATCTTTCAACAATTTGTGCCTTCTTTCCATCTTAGAAAATATTGAGTTTTTCTAGCACGGACAAAATTATAATATGATTCAATATCTAAAATAACATTACAAATTTGAGTTGAATCATCGATGATTGACCTCAAATCATTCGAGTTTGAATTAACGAAGGGTGTGAAAGTTGTAGAATAATAATAAATAATACTACAAGTTTATAAAGGGAGTATATATTTATATAACTCACCTTGCTCTGCACGTTATATTTAGTCAATAATAACGTTATCACGCTGCTGAATGAATAATTCACGAAATTCATTCACTGAACCCAACAAATAAAACTTATAGTCACTAATCACACAGCCTAAAACACGAATGACGAATATTCACTTCACGTTCACATGCAGCAAAGAAAGAGAAACAGTTAGGGCGTTTTGATTTAACCTTTAAACTCGAGAGACCATAGAGTGCAGAGATATATATTATAAAATTCAATGAAATTTTCCCATTTTACGATCATATCTCGATGTATGATGATTTGTAGTCTTAATCATATAAATAAAGAAATAAATTTCCCAGAATTTGAAAGAATAAATTGATGAATTATTCGTCCCCTAAATTATAAAAATACACATCATAGAGTATATTAAAGTAGTGTTCTTGTGATACACATTACGAAAAGATGAACTCTTCGATATTATCTGATATTATTTTACAGATATCTTAATTTCACTGAATATTAGACAATGAGTTTTTCACTCAAATAAGAGGTTCTCCAAATTCCCCGTGATTTCTACGTAAAAAAATGCCTGAACAAGGTTCGAGTTTCAGATCCGCAACTTGAAAACAAAAAAGTTTTGAGAACTTTTCGAAATCGTCAAAATTTATTTTTTTGCTAATAAACTCAAAAACGAAGAATCGTAGAGGAGGCTACACGGTTTCACCATTCTTTGTTTCTCTGAAAAAGAGCTCGGAAATGCATCATCCGTTTTCTTCTAAGTGCTATAATTCTCGAGATCCCCTCAGTAGACAACGAATTTTACGAATTTATGGCTGTACAATATGACTGATATTGAAATATATTAATGAAAACAGGCAAAATTATGATAAAAGTAATGCAAAAGGTATATTGCTGCGTAGTTGCGACGTGTTTTGATGATGAATAGAACATTTCAAAAAGGTACTGAAAAGTTTTCTTCGAGAAGTCGCCGTGTTAGGGTTTATGGAAATTCATTCATAATACATCATTCCATGTTCTAAAAAGATCACCGATAAAATATTTAAGAAATATCAACACACATAAGTCGCATAGTAGTAGCTATGTTCACTTCATGAGAACATCTCGATATAATGTTACATGCAACAACTAAGGAAGTTATTTTAGGAAATTCGCAAACTTAACAATATGTGGATGTTTATGTCCACAATGTGAAATCCTAAGTATATCCATGGTAATTCTCAAAGAAGTTCTTCAATGCGATATTTTTTGGTACTCCCTGCGACTTACTGTTACATTTCTGGTTGACTGGGTACAATTGTTCTGATATTTTCTTGTTGATGTGTAATGTTACCTTCTTTAAATAGCGTCTTAATGTGTACCATCTATTGTAGAGCCCTGAAGACGATTTTAAATAAATCAAAACGTCGGCATTTATTTTTATCACGCATGAACCTAATGAGTTTCCTGTATGTCTCTGGTGTTAAAGTGCTCAATTTTATGGTATTGTCTGCCAACTATTTTCAGTCTTTCTACCATTTTTGTATAGTCCAAAACTCCATAGATGAATATCGGAAGTGGTTTAGGAGAACTATTCCTCTTGAAAGCCAATTGAAGTCCCTTCAAAACAATATGGAAAAACACTTTCATCAATAATTTTATTTTCAAAATAGATCGAAGAAAATACAAGCATATTTAAATTTTTCTTCGGGAAATCAGTAGATGAAGCAAAACGATCTGTAATTTGGTGTTCCTGTAGCGCTGTCAAAACATCCGGTACCTCTCTCAAGCTGACCCTTCTGAAACTGAAATACAAGTTCATTATCATCTAGTACAAAAAACTCAAATTTGTGTATGCTTATGTATAAGCATTTATTTGCCCCCGAGGCACGAGGCATTCGACTTCTTCGAATTTTAGGAGTATATTAAAAGTAATCAGCTTTTACATGTTGCGATTGTCTGAACTGAATGCAATACAAAAACCATGGGCATGGGCGTAGCCACGATTGAGTTTTGGGGGGGTTTTGAAATGAAATTATTCTGAATTTGACATAAAGTGAGAATGAGGAGAGGATAATTGTAATCAGACTGCAAAAACACGTCTGCTCGACTAGTTTCGGTGAGTTAACACATCACCATCTTCGGGAGCCAAGTAACAAAACGACTGCAACGAAAGGAAGAGAAAAAATTTGTGGAAAAATATCGGAAATATATGAGTTCAACTTACGATGCAGCAGTCCTGTCATAGATTTCCAACTGGGCAGAAAAATCGACCGTCATACATATTTGTCAACATATAAAATATAACAGATATTAAACTAAAATTCAAGTCAAAAACTTTGAAAATTTAAAAAAGGATTTTCAGGTGAAGTGGATATATAAACAAAAACAAAACAATAAAGCTACAGCACGCGGGTACACCGCCGTCAAGACAGCTGACAGATTGACAGAAGGGATCGACTCGCAGTCAGCACATAGGCGGCGCCGACAAAAACTCAATGATTAGCTTTTGTTTCAGCTTTTAATATAGGATTCATAATTTCAAACGTACGAAGGCGTAGAAGAGCCACATAATATTTTTAAAATATTTTTGCTTAAATTCCGACTTTGAAGTCGGAATTCTCTAAATTCCGAGTTCAAAGTCGAAATTTAACTAAATTCCGACTTCAAAGTCGGAATTTACTAAAACACACAGGGTGTTCTACGACGACGTAGATTTGTTCCTGTATTACAGTTTGCTTTTCTACAAATATTCAAATTCGTATAATACAAAGTGTTCCCACATTTATGATGAATGAATAATGATGTACACGGGGTGTACATTATTATTTGAGTTTTCTTCTATGAGAGGTCATAACAATGATATGACAACCTTTTACAGACATGACATGACATGAATATTTGTTTAGACGTAATATGTTTTTTAGGTATATTCCGGATATTTTATGAAAAAATTTTCTTCTCATATGTACAGGGTGTGCAAAATTCGTTGTCTACTGAAGGGATCTCGAGAACTATAGCAGCTAGAAGAAAACGGATGACACATTCTCTTTTTTCCTGAATATTCCAAATCTGAAAACAGATTCAACCTAATGGTCATAGATTTTGAGTTATGAACGAAAATTGAGAAATTGTCATATTTAATGAAACTGAATAACTCGCTTATTTGAACTCGTATTCGAATTCTGTTGTTACATTCTACAGACACTTTTTTATGCGGAATTCGAATATGATATCATTAAATTTTTTGATACAGCCATTTTCGAGATACGACAGGGATTTCTGATTTTTCAAATGTAAACTATAGTTGAAATTTCTTTCATATTGCTGCAATTTTTTTGCTGATTTCAAAAATGTATCATATGTCGTTATTCACATTAATTAAACCAAAGGAGAAGAATCAATACTTTTTCCTACTTTTCGATTCTCTGTTGAATTATAAGTAGGCTGGCTTGCCATAGCAACCGTTGAATATGCATTATATTTTGTGAACCTGAGCCTTTATGATTGGAATCACAGATTGCATTCCGATGATTAATTTGCTATTTGTTCTCGCGATGTTTGGCATGCTTATCTTACGATGGTTCACAATTCGAATACTACCGTTGACAGAAGTACCAATTTTTCATCATCTTACTCTTGTAAATATTGTAAATATAAATAGCTATCGTATTTTATTTATATTACTGAATCTTTGAGTTTCTTTCATGAATAGAAAAACGATAATTGAATAAATTTTCTTCTTTAATAATCAGAAGAAAGCCTTTTACTCTCTTTTAAAGGATAGATATCTCGATATCGATATATAAAAGGAATAATTATTCGACAGTTGGTGATTCCTATCACAGAAGGTTGAGTTCACATAGGATTATGTGGAACCATATTGCATTTTCAACGGTCGCTATAGTTACGCCAGCCTACTGAAATTTCAACAGTGAATCGAAAAGCAGGAGAAAGTATTGATTTTTTTTCCTATGTTATATTCATGTGAATAGAGACAAATGATACATTTCTGAAATCAGCAAAAAAATTGCAGCAAGATGAAAGAACTTTCAACCATAGTTCACATTTGAAATATCAGAAATTCCTATCGTATCTCGAAAATGACTGGATCAAAAAATTTAGTAATATCATATTCCAATTCCTCATAAAAAAGTGCCTGTAGAATGCAACAACGGATTTCGAATAAGAGTTCAAATAAACGAGTTATTCAGCTTCATTGAAAATGACCATTTCTCAATTTTCGTTCATAACTCAAAATCTATGAACGTTAGGCTGGATCTGTTTTCAGTTTTGGATTAGTCAAGAAAAAAGAGAATGTGTCGTCCATTTTCTTCTAGCTGCTATAGTTCTCGAGATCCCTTCAGTAGACAACGAATTTTGCCCACCCTGTACTCAATGGACAAGAAATCAGTACACCCCGAGGTACACCCGATGTGCTTTTATGTTCCTTACATGAAGAGGTCATTGAAACGGTGAGAAAACCTCATATAGGCAGCTCAATGACGAATTGGTTCATTGCCGAATATGCTGAGATATTCATGAGAGGATTCAGATTTCACAAAATAAACACGTTGTTCTTCAATAAATATCGAACTTGATGTATTTTATTGGAGATAATTGTCATTAGGTCCATGTTTTTCAATAATTATGAAATTATGGTCGTAGGCAAGTAGAGGTAAGGTTGAGCACAACTTCCCCCCACCCCAGTACTGAAATAGTAACCATAAAATAACATTGAGCATTACTTTGAAGGAGGAGTCATATCGAACTACCGTATCGTGAATGATTTCGATCGGAAGTCATCTATTGGCTTTTCTGAAATTAATGAATTTTAAGTTGGCGAGGTTAACAATATAGTCTCGGTAAGTTCATAATTCCTTTAATTTAAACAAGGATCTCACTAGGAATGTATGATGGTGGATTTGCTTGTTCTGGATTCATTGCTTGCTTCCATTTTGTTTCACAGCATATGTTCTTGTACTGCTTTTCATTTCCCCGGAGCAGGATTCCTTCTCGGGTTTATTAGTTATGATTATTATATTCATGAAAATCTTTGTTTCTTGAAGAATCGAGAAGGAATGCTGTAGAACTTTTGTGCACATTTTCATTTTCTAAGTCTTAGTGTGTTGTAGGGTATAGGACAAAAACAACAGCTGGATTCTCTTAATCTTTATTCGGCGACGTTTCGCAGTATTATTTGTAAATTCTTTCTACTTTATATGTTATTCAGGGTAAAACAATTTCAACTCTATAAAATATAAAATCCTTAAGTCATTTAAAATAACGTTTTCTACCACAATCATCTAAATAAATCTCATTAGAGCAAATCGGCATTTGATCATCAACGTGTTATTTTTCTAGAAATTTCCAATCACAGAGAACAAACCAGACGAACAATAAAACATAACCAGAAACAATTTTATATCATTGACAGATTTGGGTTATTCTTTTTCTTACAATTGGTCTATTTTAATGAACCGAATACTTACAATGTTGAATTAATATTTTATTTATTTTATTCTTCCATTCTATTCAAGTGTTTGTATTCAATTGAAATTCAATATAATTTGTTGAGATGTTCAGTGTCTGTTCTGAAATTGATACTGTTATTTAAATTGATGTGAATCATCTCTGAAATGTTCCTTTTTCTGTATTTTTTTCCCTATCTAAAATTTTTACATTTTCAAAATTAATACGATGGTTCATGTTAAAGAAATGAGAACACAAGGGAGTCTTCTCTTTATTTTTCACATCTTTTAAATCATTTTTATATTGTTCGGTTCTGGCATCTAAGTCTTGTTTTGTTTGTCCGACATAATTTTGAAAATGTGAAAAATATGGTAGAAAACGTTATTTTAAATGACTTAAGGATTTTATATTTTATAGGGGTATGTAATTTGTTTTACCCTGAATAACATATAAAGTAGAAAGAATTCACATAATACAATTAGATTGTTTGCGACTGTAACACGTTGTTTTTATAGGCCTGAAGAAGCTGTAATGATCTCCAGTTTTCTGAGAAAAATTGTTCATTTAAGTGCATTCCTTTCATTTCACATCTCCGCCTTTGAAAATATTTAATTTTCAAATATTCAGTACAATCATTCCGATAGCCAGAGTAAATGTAAAAACCGTTTATCTGTGTTTAACGTTGTTTTTCTTGTATGCCGTTGAAGATTTTGACGTTTTTCTGATATTGATATGCGATAAGCCGGAGCTGACGACGTTTTTCACTCTTGTCGCATTCTGGAATTTTCAGATTTTTAACGTGTGGGGGGATTTGCCTATAAAAGCAGATTTTTCCCCGCGACGGTCACTTTTGACTTTCACTCTCTTTTACTTTGACTCTTTTACTCTTTAGTCTCGTTTGTCACTTTTACGCTCTGTACTCTCTGCGATTCGACTTTAATTGTGTGCACGAAAAGCCGTTCAACGAATTAAGAAATAATTTTGTATTACGAAGTTAGTGCTCTTAGGAATAAATTTTAAGTTCTCGTTTGTTTTCTGCGAGTGCCTGAAATAAAGGAGGTAGGTCCCCGTCTTTGCCGTTCAGTTTCTTTATTAGACCTACACCGGTTACTTCTTTGACACTGCTGTACTGTATCGCTTTCTGTTATCTTTTGCCGTACTTTACCCTGTTTCGCGAGTCTGACTTCTCCCTTCGCTATCAGTCATGGTGCGTAAGCCCTTGGGGTAGCGAATAAAAGTCTCGAGTAGATCCGCCATGGTTGGATTTCTTTCATTTCTGGAGAAATACAATGAATTACATCCCGAAACCGTATAACAAGTCATTTCACTTCGCGAGGTCATCCTTAGTATACATTTCGTCAGTTCTGGTTGGCGCATTTTATTGAACAACCTTTGATTTTTCACTGTACCCGGTATAATCTTTACAAAGTGCTCGTGATCGGATAGAATTCCCAGAATGTATGTTTGCTGATAGATTCGCTCATATTTCATACCTACACATATTTCCGTTGTATATATAATCAGTTTCCGAAGGTGTGAATAAACTGGTACATAATTTGATTTTGACTACTTCGTTATCGCTACCACCCTAGATAACAGCGAACTCTGTCTCCGACTAGCAGCTACTCTGGTAGGTTTGCTATTCTTCCTAGTGAAAAGAATAGCTGGCGCTCGAGATAAGTTTTCTCCGAGGTAACCACGTTACAAAGCAGTTGAAATAATGATGCGAAACGTCGCCGAATATAGATTAAAAGAATCCAGATGTTGTTTTTTTCCTATACCCTACAACACACTCAGAGTTAGTTATTGTGGAGGACATTATTGCTTCAAAGTTGTTTTAATTTTCGTTCATTTCACATAGCTTTTTGGATGGGAGTACCTCGGATCGGAACTCGATCATTTGCAGAATAACTTTTGCATGTGAGCACAATTTTGGCCGGATCTGAATAATTTGGGCTAAAGTGCAACCTTTACCTTGTGAAATACAATTTGCCTTGATCCACAACTTTTGGCCGTAGCCTGGAGCTGTATGAATCTTGGGCTGGAATACGATTCTTGGATGGAATGAATACCTGCCAGTGATTACTCCCTACACGGGAGAATATAAGATCAAATACTATGGGAAATCTATCTCGCAAGAGGACCAGGACCGTTGCTAAAACTCCCTTGAGTTAAGTAGTAATAAAAGTTTCTGTAACTTTGAGAGATTGTGCTTGATGAATCCCCATCGTTGGGAACTGTAAATTTTTTCAACTTACATCTTGTTTTTTTCAAATATATATATATATATATATATATACTGCCAGGTTAAGGGTGTAGTGACTCAGGTATCTGATGTAATAAATGTGAACTCTTTTTTCTTTACCGAGCTTTCGCAATTAATTTATTGCATCCTCAGGGTTTCTAAAAATACAGATATACAATAGTTAAATTGACAAACATAAAGGAGTCGGTTCTCACCGAAAACGAGATTTTTTTAATAAAACACATTGAGAATTTCGTCCAACGAAACATACAAGGTCGCGTACAGGAATGTCTTTGATACACACATACAAAAGTAACATCCAAATATCCAATATTTCACTGTGATGTACTATGATTAATTATTTGTTTTTCATGTTAAAATATAACGATGACAAGTTGAGTCGACGTGTCACTATCGTGTCACTCATCCAATGGACCGTCATAGAATTCATTTTCTTTTTCTTTTTCAAGTAAATAGCTGTAAATATTGCTGAGTTTTTGTATGTCCGATTTCTTGTTTATAGTGTATTCACCCTTTTTGATTTCATTTCATGTATTAATCTTTTGTGATAATTTTTTTCTATTTTAAGTATTTTTACGTTTTCAAGATCAATTTGATGGTCCAAGTTATTAGCATGTATTGCCAGTGCACATCGATCCTTGTTTCTTCTGATGTCTGATATGTGTAGGGATATTCTGCTTTTAACCCATTGGGATGTCTGGCCAACATACACACCCCGACAATCCCGACAGCCCAGCTGATAGACCACATTGCTCTTTAATTCTGTTGGTATTGGATCCTTGAGGGTGCTATATAGTGATTTCACTGTTTTTTTATTGTATGTTGTCAGAAGTACCTTTTCGTCTTTGAAAATAGATTTTATCTTGGAAGTCAGTTCTTTAATATTAGGGAGGGATGCATAAAGCTTCTCTTCTGTGTCCTTTTGTTCTTGCTGTTGTACATCAGGCTGGGGTGTTGTCTCCAACGCATATATAAGTTTATTTAACAAAACAGCTGGATATGAATTTTGCCTTAGGATCTCGAATAATGGAGTGGATAGTCTTATAGCTGACTTAGAATATGTTCTACTAGGAGTGACTGAAGACAGAAGAGATGTACTCAGAGCACAAGCGACGAATACGATCACTAACTTCACCCATGGAAACAACAACAGGAGCTCCTCAATACAAAAATGGTACAAAGATGCGAAGAAATTCTTGAAGGACAACGATGACCTAATAGTATTGGACAGTGATAAAGGAGGAGTAACTGTGATAATGAATAAGAGTGAATATAAAAGAAAAATACAGTCTATACTAGATTCAAAAGAATTTAGGGAGGTGCCCAAAGATCCAACCCAAACTATTCAAAATAAATGTAATAAATTTATAACCACATTGTGTGAAAGAGGATACATCAGTGATCAGCAAGCTAAGCAAATGAAAACATATAACTCCACATGCCCGAGAATATATGGAAACCCGAAGGTACACAAGCCTGACAGCCCGTTGAGACCCATTATATCAAGTGTAAATAGTCCCACGTCAAAACTAGCAAAATTTGTGGCAGACATTCTAAAGTCAGCATACAACCCAAACAATGACTATTATATAAAGGACACATTTGACTTCGCTAACCAAATTAATGATTTCCAACTTCCCAACAACCATAAAATAGCATCATTCGATGTAGTTAACTTATTTGGAAACCTAGATAAAAATAATATCATCAAAATCCTAGAAAAAAAGTGGGAACAAATTCAGGAACATGCAAACATTGATAAGGAACTCTTCCTGGAAATTACACTGTTCATACTCGAAAACAACTACTGTACGTTTCGTGGAAAATTCTACCAGCAAATATTTGGCTGTGCGATGGGGTCAGAAATCAGTCCTATTCTAGCATTATACGTTATGGATGATCTACTTGATAACAGCATAAGTAAACTGAAGTTCAGAATACCCTTTATCAAAAAATTCGTCGATGACATTGTCTTGGCCTTGCCTGAAGATCAGATTGAAGACACAATGAGATGCTTCAACTCCTACTGTAAAGACCTGCAGTTTACTATTGAGATGGAAGATCAGGAGCAAGGAGTTCCTTTTCTCGACACAAAAGTACACCGACAAAACATTATCATTAAATTAAATTGGTATAGAAAAAATACCTCAGCAAACAAGTTTATAAATTATCACTCTGACCATAATATGAATATAAAAATCAATTTTATTAAGGGAATGAAAGAGAGAATCATCAAAATATGCCATGAAACCTTCAAACAAAATGCATTGAAAACATTATTCGAGATCCTAAGGCAAAATTCATATCCAGCTGTTTTGTTAAATAAACTTATATATGCGTCGGAGACAACACCCCAGCCTGATGTACAACAGCAAGAACAAAAGGACACAGAAGAGAAGCTTTATGCATCCCTCCCTAATATTAAAGAACTGACTTCCAAGATAAAATCTATTTTCAAAGACGAAAAGGTACTTCTGACAACATACAATAAAAAAACAGTGAAATCACTATATAGCACTCTCAAGGATCCAATACCAACAGAATTAAAGAGCAATGTGGTCTATCAGCTGGGCTGTCGGTATTGTCGGGGTGTGTATGTTGGCCAGACATCCCAATGGGTTAAAAGCAGAATATCCCTACACAGATCAGACATCAGAAGAAACAAGGATCGATGTGCACTGGCAATACATGCTAATAACTTGGACCATCAAATTGATCTTGAAAACGTAAAAATACTTAAAATAGAAAAAAATTATCACAAAAGATTAATACATGAAATGATAGAAATCAAAAAGGGTGAATACACTATAAACAAGAAATCGGACATACAAAAACTCAGCAATATTTACAGCTATTTACTTGAAAAAGAAAAAGAAAATGAATTCTATGACGGTCCATTGGATGAGTGACAGGATAGTGACACGTCGACTCAACTTGTCATCGTTATATTTTAACATGAAAAACAAATAATTAATCATAGTACATCACAGTGAAATATTGGATATTTGGATGTTACTTTTGTATGTGTGTATCAAAGACATTCCTGTACGCGACCTTGTATGTTTCGTTGGACGAAATTCTCAATGTGTTTTATTAAAAAAATCTCGTTTTCGGTGAGAACCGACTCCTTTATGTTTGTCAATTTAACTATTGTATATCTGTATTTTTAGAAACCCTGAGGATGCAATAAATTAATTGCGAAAGCTCGGTAAAGAAAAAAGAGTTCACATTTATTACATCAGATACCTGAGTCACTACACCCTTAACCTGGCAGTATTAAAAAGAAAAGGCTCTTAGTTCTGTTGGCTATATATATATATATATATATATATAAAAACCTGACTGGGAATTTTGTTGCTGTTGCAATATTAGAATCTCATGCTCGAACGTTATCCAGGGTGATTGTAACGTTTCAGGTGAAAGAAGGATTTCTGTTCAAAAAAAGTTCCAGGAGTTACATAGTGATGCACGATGTGAAGCAATAGTGCTGCGTGAGAATCTGGCAGCACCCGGCATTATTTTCTATAGTTGATGTCTCTCGTGTTTCATTGGCTGTAGTCTGGCTGTAGGCATCAGTGATTAGACATGGTCCGATCCGGGACTAGTGAAGTAGGTATTTAGTAATTTCGAGATTCAAAGCTGTTTCCATGACTTTTGACAAAACAGGTATTATCACTTTTGGACAGTTACAGGATGTAGAACACTATTTCTCCTCCTTTGATTTGGGATTCTCTGAAGATATCAAAAAGAAGTTTTCTACAGAAAACACCAGATCGAGGTCACGATCATGATACGTTAACATATCTACGTCGAACTACTGGTTGACTTCCGGAATGTTGTTTGCCGAGACAGAGGGCTTTATCATTGCCATCCAAGATGAAGTGATTCCAACTTCATGAAATATTTTGCCAATGATGCCTCAGTGGCGGACGATAGCTGTCGTTATGGCAGGGCGATGAATGAAACTATCTAGCACATCACCTGGGGATGCCAGGAGTTCGCAGGCACGAAGAACAATATTAGATTGTTCAACATTTTATATAAATGGCTATGAAACACTAATCAAAAAAGTTCTCCTACGGCAAAAAACACCCCAAACTCTACTAGGATCGCACAGTTCTAACAGACCGGAAAATTCCACACAATAGACCAGACCTCATATTACTCAGTAAGGATGAGGACAGAGCACTATTCATCGACGTTGCGATTCCAAATAACAACAATCTACTAAATAAGCACATCGAAAAGATTTCGAGATATAAATACCTCGAGGAACAAACCACGAAACAATGGAAATTGAAAGACATCAAGACTCCAACTAAAGTTGGACGAAAATATCTGTAGAGTCGCGTTCAGAAAATGGTACTGCTAGGGAAGGTTGGAAAGGCACGCACATGGAAAGTGCAGAAGAACATGGGAAAGAACAACGTTCACTTCGATAAGAAGTGCGGGGAGATCAGGAATCGACAACCAGGAAACGCCGATTGTACCAGATCACCACCATGAGCCAGCAAACGAGGAAAGTTCTCCAACAGCGCTTAATCCTATTGATATCTGATATTTTATCAACAGGCCTGATATCGAAGAAACTACCAGAGTATTTGAAGAAACTCCAATTGGACGGAGCTATCTATAGAGTCATGCAGAAACAGAACTGTCATGGACGGCGAGATCGTTACGCAAGTTCCTAGGAAATGCGGGAGAATAAGGAAAACAACACCATCCACTTCGACAGGGAGTCTGGCGACATCAGGAACCTAATTCTCACAAAAATATTGAAAAGTCGCGATCCAGTACAGTGCATCAAGTGTACTGTTCAATCTGAAATTGTAATTCATTGATGAAAAAAATGATAAGTACTCATGTACTTGGGTTTGTACACAATGGGAAAATTCGAAACATACTAAAATCACGATTCACAGGATGTGTATGAAAAATTGCAATTAATTAATTTTTCCTTCTTCGAGTGGCAATATATTAGATTGATGATGATGGTTTGGACACAAAAGTTACAACATCTTGAGTATAAACTCATCAAAAGGTATTCGAATAACGCAATGCGGATAAAAAATTGAATTTTCAACTCACTCATCAGGCTAGCCTCATCTAGTCCATAATTCAGATCATCCAACGTATTTCTCTTCACTTCTTGGATATCTTCCTCAGTAATCTGAAGACTTTTTATGAGTTCTAAATCTGTTTTAGTCGATGATGTTGCACTGATTATGCTGTTAGTCTCTTCATGAGGATGTCCTCCCTCTATGATTTCTAGCAAAGTATCCAAGCTTCTAGTGGAGAGATTGTCTTTTTTTCTGTCACTGATGCGCTGTATTATCGTGGTGAGTGTCGAGAAGCTTATGGTATCTCTGGAAAAATGAATTTGTTTTATAATTTTGACGCGCACTGTATAATGGCTGAAATTGCAACATTGATGCTAAGAAAAGTTGTCCAAGTTGAATTGGAAATCAGAAATGATTTTCTGAATGAATTTCGTGTGAATGAAAACATATTTATTTTTGTGTAAATTTTTTCATTTTGAGGTTATTCATTCATCCATTCCTTCATTGTTCTTGGTAATCACATCAACCCGGCTAGCAGCCCCTCCAAACCAGGATGACGGTAATCTGGACTCAGCACAAGTAGGCTATGTACCCAATAACAGTTCAGTTCAGATCTTGGTCGTTGTATTCTTGGGGTCCCGAGGAACTGCAGGAGGCTTGGTAGAACCAATCCCCAAAAATAGTTTTCAACAGTCACACGGTGTTCGACCATCACAAATTACCAAGAAAATCACTTAACTATTCATGAAATTTTACATCAAACTAATTACAATTAATGTCTTCATCGTTGAGTTAGAATACTATTTTCAAATATATCTGTTTTTTGGACCTTCAAAGTGGGGCGCTTGGAAAAGTACACTTCACGCCGTCACAACCATTTCGGAACCTCAATTTTAAGGTTATATATCCAGGTAAGTTAATTCAGCTTCTATTCTTCGTAACTAATTTGAAATGTACAAAAAATTTATTATACTACAAGGACGAGATGCATACGTCCTTAAACATTGACTAAACTTTCATTTCATCGTGAAAATAATAAAAACTGAAATCAAGACTGACACAAGGAAATCGTAATCGAAGATTTGCTAAAATTCGTATGAATTCCGTCATGTCGCGAGTACGTGGTAAAGCCTGCTCTCTTTGTTCCAAAAAAATTGATAGGTACGACGATCATATCGATTGTACCCCAATGTTTCAATAGTTTACATACCAAGTGTGCTAATATCTCTATATAAGATTTCAACAAGATTCGTGAAAATTCTTCAAAAGCATGGATTTGTGTTTCTTGTGAGACCGGCGGTTACTGAATGTGAAGCCGGTAATGTTGACAACCTAAGTTCGCTCATAAAACAGGCCATTGAAGAGGCAATTGCCCCACTTCGCTACGAAATAACGCAACTGAGGGATACTATTTCTTCACAAAATAAACAAATGAATTCATTCATAGTTACGATCCTAACATTGACAAATGGAAAAAAATCGTTATCTATATCACCAGCTGATCGGAATTCCACTACTGATAATTCAATATCACATGCGACAACAGACTGCATGAATTTGGACTATTCGCTTGTTTCTGATACGAGGGATCCTCTAAAAGAAAAAGACATCGAAACAAGAGGTGGTTTTGTCTCCACTCTTCCTACTGCCACTTCGGGCTCAGAATGGACTATTGTTGGGGCAAAAAAAGCCTTCAAGAAGAACTACTATTTCCGAAGTTGACAAGACTAAGTTTAATCAATCGCTACCAGGTTTACGTCACACAAAGACCAGAACACCTCTAATTATTATTGGAACATCCAAGTCGAATGCGCTTATAAGCGCTCCTAAGAAAAACTTGTCTCACGTCTCAGTCCTTCTACTGATCCCAAAGATATTCTAAAGTTCCTGGATGGGATACTTTCAGCTGCAGAATCTAGTTGCGGGAGACTAAACTCGAGAAGCAACCTAACATATTACTGGGTGTATATAGACCACCTTCGGGTAACTTCAGTCCATTCATGAAGACTCTTCAATATGTCATTACTTATTGCCTGTCTATTTCTGATTTATTTTTTCTGTCTGGTGATCTTAATATCAATTACATAGCTTCCGATGACCCATACAGAAAACCTCTTGAAGATCTCTTCATTAGCTTCAATCTGGAGGGGAAATCATTAGAGCCGACTAAAGTTTTCACCGATAAAAATGGTCACACTTCTCGCAGTAAAGTTGATTCTGTATAATGCGACAATGTAAGCCTTTCAAAAATCAGTTGGCTTTGAAGATGTTGTACTTTTCATTCCTTAATAGTAGGTTAAATTTCGCATCAATTGTCTGAAACCCATTTTACATAATATAACATATATAACTAGAATTGTATCAGCTCAAAAGAAATTCCTCAAATTTTTGAGTTTCAAATGTAACTTTCATTTGAAGCTCAGGGATCCGGATAACTATGAATTAAGGCTCAAACGAAGGTACTCCAGTGGCGGGTATATTCTTCGACACACTTCAACATAATTTTATAGTTGACAAGCTGCACCAACTAGGATTTATAGGAGTCTTCCTCGAATGTAAAAACAGTTTCTACATGTTGATCAAAATCTCAAATGGATTCATCAGGTTGACTATGTCTGCAAGAAGTTGAATAGCGCCTTTCATGCTATATCCAAACTTAAGAAGGCACTTCCAGCAGATGCCCTAATGGGGATCTATTAAAGTATGGTTTACTGTCACCTATGTTATAATGTAGTTTTGTGGGGGTCATCGGTTGAGTCGGGTCGAGGTCTTGAGGCTCATATTCGGTCTGAAACCTCTTGACTCCTGTCGTCCATTTTTTCACGATCACAAGATCCTGACATTTCCATGTATTTTCATTTTGAACTGCCTATTATACATTAATCAGAATAGGCATCTTCTGAAAAAATGTTCTGACTATCATAACTATGACACAGATTTTAGCTTTGTGTATATTTGATTGTAGTTATTCTTCTGGTTATATAAGCCTAGTTTTATTTTATGTCCCTTCAAAGCTGTTTGTATTTTCTTGTCAACTGTGCCCACTGCAGGAAATTTATAATATTTGACATCATCATCTTTGTACTTTATCTGATTGCTGGAGTAAAAGATCTTGTTAATGAGCTCCAGCAATCAGATAAAGTACAAAGATGATGATGTCAAATATTATAAATTTCCTGCAGTGGGCACAGTTGACAAGAAAATACAAACAGCTTTGAAGGGACATAAAATAAAACTAGGCTTATATAACCAGAAGAATAACTACAATCAAATATACACAAAGCTAAAATCTAAAACAGATAACAGGCACAAATCAGATGTAGTTTACAAAATATCCTGTAAGCAATGCCCTATAACATACACAGGTAACACAAGCCAATACTGCTACATGCGAGCGAAACAACACGCTAATGACATTAAAAACAATAAAGAAACCACAGCAGTCGCAAAGCACGCTAAGGACTTCCAACACGAGTTTGATTTCGAGAACGTGAAGGTAATGGCAACGGAACACGTCCTAGAAAAGAGAGAAATCTTGGAAATATTGGAGATTCACAAAGACAAAAACAGCTGCAACTTCAAAACAGACACAGCGAAGTTGAACACATTGTATAAAGTCCTACTGAGTTGACATTTCATATAGTAAAATATAAAGAAGAGAAAAAGGGTTAAATAGAAAAAGATTGTGATGGGTTGATACGTGAGGGGTTGATACGTGGGCGGCATCCAGCGGACGGAAGTGGAAGCGACGGTGTACTGATCGTATGACAACAGCCAACTGTTTAAATAACGACCTAATAATGACATTTCATTAGGTAGAACGTAGTCTGACTGCATAGTGATGAAAAATAAATCCTTAATTTAAATTAATATAAAACTTACTCCGTGTACTCGATTCATGATTCCGAGATTAAGAATTTTGACAAAGGTGAAAAATAAGAGACTGTAAGTGTTTCCCAATAAAACCTTGTAATACCGTTGTGTCTGTGAAGATGTTATTTTGATATAATTGTGTAATTGTGTTGTCGTGTATTTTAATATTGTATGCTTTAATGACTTAAATTTTAATGTTGTACATGTTGAATTTCTACAAATTTGTAATTTCCGTATTTTCAGCCTCTGATGAAGCCAAAATAAAGTTGGCGAAACGTTAGGTGAACTCCTAGTATATACTTACCTGCTACACCTGTCCTAGCAACCCGCTACAATACTTTCATCATAATATTGGGGACGCGAAACATACAGACATTAATAATAATTGGAATGTGGTACTGAATAGTGATGACGTTAATACTAATGTTGATGTCTTTTATAAACGTCTTCAAGATGTACTTAACCAAGGTGTCCCTAAAGTAAAAGTTCGCAAAAAATATCCAAGCTATTTCTGTCACAGGACAATTAAGCTGTAAAACGTAAGCAAAAGCTTCATAATAAATGGAAGGTGTATAAAGACCAGCGGCATTACATTGAATTTAAAAAGTTGAGAAAACTCTGTAAGATTCATATTAAAGAAGATTTTCATTAATACGTTAACAAAATACAATCTGAAATCGTTGTTAATCCTAAGAAGCTCTTCTCGTTCATTTCCACTAAAGAAAAAAATGTTAGTTTTCCCAGCGCTATGACTTTGAACGACGAAATCTCTAATGGAGGTCATGAATCATGTGAGCTTTTTGAGAAATATTTCAAAAGTGTTTACGTTGAACCATCTTCACAGGTATCATCGAAGTTAACTGAGAGTTCACATTGTTCTCGAAATTTTTGTGGTCTTCAGTTCTCTGTAGATGAGGTTGAACAGGCTCTGAAAAAACTAAATAAAAATAAAGGAGCTATACCCGATGGCATTCCCTCATACTTTATCTGTTTTTGTTCTTCTTCGTTAAAGTATCCTCTAACTTCATTTTTTTATCAGTCTTTACGAAGTGGTGTGTTTCCTGACAGATGGAAGGAGTCATGTATTGTTCCCATATTTAAAAGTGGGGACAGAACTAACGTAATGAATTATAGACCGATAAGCAAATTGTGTATTTTTGAAAAAGTGTTTGAACAGCTTATTTATACTTCACTTTCATATTCAGTGGGTGACCAAATAATCCAGGAACAGCATGGATTTCTGAAGGGGAGATCGGTTGAGACCAATCTTGTTGATTTCGCTGAGTTTCTCCATGATTTCCTGGACCTACGCGTTCAGGTCGATGCCATATATACTGACTTCAGTAAGGCATTTGATAAGATTAGTATTGAACGGCTCGTGTCGGCTCTTGCTGGTGTCCGTGTGTGTGGTGTCGTGTTGCGATGGTTCAAATCCTATCTGACGAAGAGACGACAGTTTGTGTCAGTTAACGGTTATTCCTCTGAACTTTTCGAAACCAATTCTGGGGTTCCTCAAGGTTCTCATCTTGGGCCACTTCTTTTTTTATTTACATAAACAATATATCAAAATGCTTCGAGAGTTGCAAATTTTTACTTTTTGCTGACGACCTTAAGTTGTTTATGAGGGTGAGGAGCCTTGAGGACTGTGTTCAGCTCCAGCGCGAGCTTAATAACTTGATACGCTTTTGTCTGAAAATCATCTGGTCTTAAATATTTCTAAATGTCAGGTTATTACATATACAAGAAATATGTGCCCTATAAAATACCCGTACTGTCTTGGTGGTGAAGAATTGTGTAGAGTAAGCCAAGTTAGAGATCTTGGAGTAATTTTCGACTCTAAACTGATTTTTGACGCTCAGGTGGAGGCAGTAGTCAATTCCTCTAATAGACTGCTTGGGTACTTGATTCGTCAATGTCGCCCATTTAGTGATTTGACTTCTCTAAGAACTCTTTACTACTCCTTCATTTTCTCCAAATTAAACTTCGCTTCAACTGTATGGTGCCCTCAGTATTTGACATACATTGATCGCATTGAAAATGTTCAGAAAAGGTTTTTTATTTATTTATTTACATTATAACTAGGATTGAGGTAAACCTATAAATCCAAAAAATATAAATCTATAATTCTGTAACTAACAATCGTGAGAGAAGAATTCTAACTTATAAAGCAACACAAAATCAGAGCAAAATGCGCATTTCATCCAACCTGTTTTTGAAGGCGTTCACCGAGGCAGCCCCCACAACTGTAGTCGGCAGACGATTCCATTGATTGAACACTCTGTTGAAAAGGATCCTCTGTCTAATCGATGTTTTGAATGGTTCCTTCTGTAGCTTGAAGCGATGACCTCTCAAACTATTGGTGTTAAGGCGATACATGTTTTCGAGTTCCTCCCCAAAGTGGCCATGTACAGCACGAAATGTGAAAATGAGATCACCCCTGGCCCGACGCTCTGCAAAACTGGACAGACCAAATATAAGGAGGCGATCCTCATAGGACGGTCGCTGATATGAATATGGCAGGCGTGTGGTCCAGCGTTGAACGGATTCCAGTAAGTTTTCATCGTATTTGGTCGAAGGCCACCACACCTGTCCAGCGTACCCCATAATGGGGCGAATATATGTTCTATATAAGAACTTCCAAGTCGGAATACTGGAGTTCCTGAAGGTCTTAGCCAACAAGTACCCGACCTGCCTCGCCCTACCCGCAACTGCTGCCACATGGTATGACCAGCACAAATCTGAATCCACAACAACTCCCAGATCAACATGGCGAGTCACTGACTCCAGTCTACAACCGTCGATCCAATAGGACAATTTTGGATTATTTTTGCCTATGTGAAGTACACAACACTTGCTGACATTCAGTGGCAAAATCCAGGCAAGGCACCATTCCATGAGGATATCAAGGTCCCTCTAGAGGAGATCACCCTGTAGAAGAGGAAAGCCGTAGAGTTTAGTATCGTCAGCAAATGTAGAGATGAAGGACCGAATAAGTGGAGGCAAATCAGAAACATATAAAACAAAGAGGATGGGTCCCAACACTGATCCTTGCGGAACACCCGATGTAACCGGTTTCTCAGTGGTGGAATAAGCACCACCCACACGTACACGAAACCTGCGATTGCAGAGAAAAGACTTGAGCCAGCGCAACAGTCCTCCTCTAACACCCAGATGCTCCAACTTGGCGAGGAGACGCCTGTGAGGCACCTTATCGAACGCCCTAGAAAAATCCAAGTATATCACGTCAACAGGTGATCCAGAGTCCAAGGCCTTAGTCCATTCGGCAACGCACGAGAGGAGGTTCGTTATTGTGGAGCGTTTTGGTACGAACCCGTGCTGAGATTTTGGGATCAACTCGTTATCCAAGCAGAATTGTTGCAAGTGGTCGCTTATGATCCTCTCCAGAACCTTAGAAACAGCAGAAAGTATACTTATGGGGCGATAGTTAGAGGGATCTAGTTTATCACCCTTTTTAAATATGGGAGTTATGGACGCATTGAGCCAGTCGGATGGAATACAGGATGAGTTGACAGATCTCGAGAACAGAATCTTCAAGGGAGGAGCGAAGGCTTCAGCACATTGTTTAAGCAGACGAGTGGTGATCCCATCAATACCCGGCGCGGTATCCACTCTCAAATCCAATAGATACTTCTTGATTATTTGTTGGGTAATCACGACGTCTGGTATGTCTGCAGCGATGCGGTCCACATTAGGAGTGGTGCGGCTCCACAGTAAAATTAGAAGCGAAGGTTTCGGATAGGACGTTAGCAGACTCGACGTAAGTGCCACACAATTTCCCTGATTGCTCCCTTACAGTGGGAATACCAACTTTTGAGTTGATTGAGGATCTCACATACTTGAATAGTCTCTTTTTATTTCCAGAATTGACCAGTTTTTCTTCGTAAGAGGATTTCGCATGATAAATAGACTTCGAAACGAAGTTTGAGAAAGATCGATGATTCTCATAATTCTCTACTGATCTGTTTCGAATGTATTTTCTCCACAAAGATTTCTTCTGTCTGACGAGATGTAGAATACGCTAATTGATCCACGGTTTTAATGGGTGTGTTCGGACAATCCTTATCTGCTCGTTAGCTGAAACAGCCTCTCGTGTTTTGTTCAGAAATATGCTCCAAATCGTATCGATGTCTGAATCGTTCATGATGTTAGACCAGTTGATAGAATTGAGATGGGAAGAAACCCCATCGTAGTCGATAAATCTCAAAGTTTTCTCCTCCCTGAGATCACAGGAAGAAACGAGCATCTGAATTTCAGTTGTCAATACCAAGTGGTCAGATTTCCCCAAAGGTGGCAGATAATTTATTTCTGAGATGATATTTGGATCAGAAACTATAAAGAGATCAAGAAGTGAAGGAGTCTGACCGGATCTGTACCTAGTTGGTTGAGTTACGACTTGTTGGCAACCGGAACTGTGAACGAAGTCGGCATAAGGCAAGGAGGGCGAGTTCTGAGATGGCATCGCCGCAAGCGTCCAATCGACATCTGGACAATTAAAGTCACCAGTGATTAGAATATTCTGATATTTCTCCGAAGTTGTTGTAAGAAATCGCGCACACTCTGTATCAGACGAGCACGGATAGGGTCGATATATACATCCAATAAAGAGAGAGGAGTGTTGGTTGGAAATAACCATGAACAAATTATCTATACCCGGCCAATCGTTTTGCTGGATATCAATTTTGAAAAAATTAGTGATTGCTTCGTTGAGATATATGCATACTCCGTGATGACCAATAGTTTCCGTACTGTCGGCTCGATACAAAGAATACCCTGGTATAGAAATGACAGAGTCACTTATTGATGGCCTCAACCAAGTCTCTGAGATGAAAATTATGTATGGCTTGTGTATTTGGACGTAGATGAGAAGTTCACTATATTTAGAGGATATTGATTGCGCGTTTGTGTAAAGAACTGGCCAGATGCAGAGGTTATTCAGTTTTTTGAGTCGTGAGCACCAGGAGGCTGTCGTGGGCAAGCGACAATCGTAGGTTCATGATTAACATATTTGATAGTCAGATCCTTCTCACCTCGGTTCTGTCGGTCTTTGAGCTCCTGTCTGAGTGAACGTAAAGAAGCTAACTGGGACTTGGTTTTGTCGTCCTGGATGATTATTTCTCGGAATTCGGGATGGCCACGGAGAGAATTTTTGTTGCGTAGGAGGCTCATGACAATGTCAGGGTTTGAGAAGGTTAATTTCATCCATCTAGGCCTTGAGGTATTCTTAGATCGTAATCTGACAACACTCATTAGCGAGTGGCTGGACGACTTGCGTATGTGTTCGACAATGGCAGATGCTGTTTTTCGGTCGTCTGATTCACATCTACCCTCTGGAGCGTTGATGATTATGATATTGTAGGATCTCTTTACTCGATCCAAAATTTCAGGGGTTGAATCCACAGCAACATTCACAGAAGAACTGGCCCGGGCAAACGATGACTCAAGGTTAACCATTGTACTCCTCATGGATGAAAGATTTTCAGAAAGCGACTGTTGATAAGTTCGCAACTCAGAGATCTCCGTCTCGCAAGAATGAATCGCAGAATCATGATCAGCCAGAGTTCTGGAGTGCTCAGCGATCGCTTCGGAACAGCTGGACAACTGAAGGAAGAGGTCATCCTGGCGTTTTTCAATGCGTTCCATGCTAGATGTTAGATTACGCATTTGTTCCATCAATATCTCAAAATGTTTTACTGTCAACACCGCATCAGCGACATTCACATCCTCATTAGAGCTAGCGATGGGGGGTGGATTTATCGGGCCTCGACCCTGAGAATTGCTGCGAAGAAGCCTCTCACCTGAGGTACATGGGGAACATGACCACCTTTCAGCACCCTCCCCCAGAAAATCAACATCATTTTTAGTTAAATTGACACAATCATAGTGAAACTGTTTCTTACATTTAAAACATTGTATCGATGAGGCAGAGCCTGATATCCCTCTGGCGCAACCACCACAAACGCGCGGCATAATTAGAAAAATCTTCTACTGGGGGATCGGAAATGGAAAGACTATTCACCTTCTTGGACCTATAAGAAGGACTTACACACAGAACAGGAAGGCCACGGTTAGGAAAAGGATATAAACAATTGGATATGAGGAAATACTATATTGGAAAATCTACCCTTCGAATAAATCAACCGACTGCGATCAGCAAGTGACCAGGATCGAGCTAGTCGTTCAGTGGGGACACAACCTAAGTGTGGACCGCACTCACAGAGCAGAAGATGCGTATTACAGTCCGCGCCCAGTTAGTTCGAAAGAAAAGTAAGTAAACAAACAATATCAATAGGGGAATTCACCGCAATAAACCAGGTGAAACGAAGGAAATTGATATAGAGTTACGAATCGATATCGATAATGTGAGTGAGAAAGTTTAATTAAGATCAGTTGGATTTTACCAGCGATATTGCTCTCAATCAGCACAGCAACACACACACGTCAGCACCAACGATTGTCAGCAGTTTCTCAGATTTCTAAGCTTTAAATGTACTTTTCGCCTTGTTCCTGGAAATACTGAAAATTATAATATCAGGCTCAAATTTTTCAACATGATCAGTCTTGAGGATCGCAGGAAGGTTAATGACATCTTATTCTTCGTCAAACTCCTTAACTTCGAGCTTCATGATAGTAACCTTTTCCGTCAAATTGATATTAATGTACCCGATAGGAGACTGAGACGTCCAGATATTTTCCATCTCAAGTTTCGAAA
This sequence comes from Coccinella septempunctata, assembly GCF_907165205.1. NCBI lineage: Eukaryota > Metazoa > Arthropoda > Insecta > Coleoptera > Coccinellidae > Coccinella > Coccinella septempunctata. The sequence goes on from NC_058195.1 coordinate 28,101,628, forward strand.
TACCAGATGCGCACAGAATTCGCCACTTCAGAAAATGACTCATTTGTGTAACAGTGTGAATGATTATTTCAATTTATTTTCCAATAAATCTAAACAGTTGGAGAAATCCTTGAAAAATCATTATTCATTATAATAGTCCGATGACATTCGCGTACAGACCGTCTTATAGAGCAGGTGTTTTCGGATAAACTTATCGCTGAGAAAATATGTTCGTAAAACGAACAAATACAATAATTCTTGATTTCAAATGCGTGGGGAAAAAACCGACTCCACTTTCGATACATCGATGGATCAGAGAAAAATTCAAATTAAAAAATGAAGAAATTACTGCAATTCAATATGATTATGCCCGAGCGAAAATTTATATCAAACTGATCATAGAGCAACTGATGAAGGAAACATTAAAGAAATACGAAACAGTAGAACTTAAATACAGGGATGAAGAAAATACGGAATATACAATTATATTGGCTGAAGATGTAATGGAAACTATTGTGAGAATACATGAAGTTCCAATTGAAGTGAATAACGAAATAATAAAAAGTGAATTAGAAAAATATGGAAAAGTAAATGGAATCGCTAGAGAAAAATGGAGTGGGCACGAGGACCTTTTTCCGGTTGAGAATGGTATCAGAGCTGTGAAAATGGTAATGAAAAAGGATACCATGAGAAAAAGGATTGTCCAAGTAAACCATCTAACAGAATGAAAATTCTCAGGAATGACTTGAACCCTCATGCATCAAATACAAATGAATACGAGAGGGGACCAACAACCTACTCGGAGGTGACAGCTGGAAGCTATAAAGAAACGGAATACAGACAAGAAAATCCCACAAACGAGGAAAAGCAAGGAAAATACACAAGTACAAATGAAACCCAACAGAGGAATGACTCCACTGAAACAGAAGAAGAGTCGTCTGAAGGAGAAGAAAGAAAAAATCAAGATGATATTGACGGTGATATATCAAGTATCTTGGATACGCCCGAAATAATAGAAAGTACACAGGACCCAAAAGAAAAAACACAGATTATAGCATCTGAACGTAAAAGAGAAAGGAAAAGAAGCAGGAAACTCGGAAAGAATAACAGTTCAAGTGAAGAAGAAATAAAAATACGGAAACTAAAGATAAAACTTGATGGACCAGATGGACTCACTATTGAGGAGAAAATAGGTGAAATGATTATAGAAAATAATAATAATGGCCTCAATGCCGAATAATTTAGGGAACCTTGCTCAAAATCTTTTTTATTCTTGTCTTTTCGCTATGATACATAAAATTGCATCCATAAACTGTAACGGCATAAAGTTTAGGCTGAAACAAGACAGCTTAACGGAATTTATTGTTCAAAATGATTTAGATCTAGTTCTTCTACAAGAAATCAATAGTCATTTTTTTGCATGCCCGTTTGGATATTATTTGTTTACAAATATTGGTACAGATGAAAGGGGGACTGCAGTGATATATAGAACGGGCTATCATCTGTTTGATATGTTATGTTCACCAGATGGAAGAATTCTTTCTTTCGACTTCGAAAATGTAAGATATATTAATTTATATGCGCCTTCAGGTTCTAATAAGTCTAAAGAGAGGGAAGAATTCTTTCAATCTGCTGTGATAACCCATATAAAATTAAATCAGAACAATTTGATCTTGGGGGATTTCAACTGTGTTGTCAGAGAGAAAGACTCACGAAATAAAAAAAGAATAATAAGTAGAAACTTGTGTAATTTCATAGATAGTATCAAAGTGAAAGATATATGGGAGTACCTTCCATAGATAACCTATAGATGCGCAACTCTCTGTCTGAATTTGTTTCCTTATAGAGCGACATCTATTGAGTTTTTTACTTTTTCGCCGGCATGATTTTGACAGCGTTGCTACCAGAATTACAGATGCCTACTGAACTGCCAATGCATTCGTTTTGAATTTTAATACCTCAAGATTGAAATTTCGGCCGCGTATCATCACAAATTTATGCCGAAAATAATCTAATTTCCGACATAAATTAGTAATGATGCGCAGCAGATTTAAAACTTTCCATGAAAATTTCAATTGGTAGATTTGGTAACATCTGATTGGAAAAATTTCTCTATAGGAATAAAAGAAGATAATTCCTCCTCATATTGGGCTTGATACTCCTCAACATCTACTGGCCCCCTGAGTTCTTCCTTAATTTTGAAATGGGTTATTAAAAACAGTTATTTTGGCGAGGATATTTAGAGTTGAGCGATGAAAAATAGTACCTATTAAATGTTCAGGAGGGTCTCACCAATTTTGTGTTTGTCTTCATTTAAAGAATTATGTAGTGGGTTTATAGCTATACTTTTGCCATAATTACTTCCAAGCAATCAGAACATTCAATATAATATCTTTCATCGTTTTTCTGGCTAAATATCCCGCCACATACGGTTTCCTCAATTTTTTACATTCTTACGTCAAAAGTTTTGACTTCCATCACATTGTTGTTGTTTTTATTTTTTTTTTCTTTCTTGATCAAAGTTGCTGGTTATTAGTATTGAATAGATATTCGTGAAGAAATCTACTCTAAGATATCTATTCGTCGATAGTTAAAAGGAAAAAACTCGATAGATGGCACTACTTCTGCTCGAACAAAATCATTTCAAGGGAGTTAACCCCCCCTGGTACCTTCATGGGGACATAGTCGATTTTACCTACTACAGGGGAAAGTCCGCAGCATTTTTTTTTTTTTTTTTTGGTGTAGCAGGGGGAAAATCTGCAAGACAGACGAACCACCCTCATCTCCTGACGGGGAACAGTGTGGGGTTTTTCACTCTCCTGAGCTCGAGACCCACTAAAAACCCTACTGCTTTTTGAATTTTGGTTCCGGGCATTTGCCTATAAACCGTTCATCTCTTGGTCGGTTTTCTTCTCGCACACTATTGTGCTGGGATTTATTGGGATTTATGTGTTTATCCTCTATTGGATTAACACTTTATTGAAATTTTCAATAAGTTTCTGTTGTTATTTTAATCTCTTTTTAATTGATCTCTTGGTCTCCTTCGGTAAATTCGCATTCTCCTTTTGTCTTCCTCTGGGTCGTAGTCCACTAGTCTCCTGAGTTCTTGATTCGGATGGTTTTTCGCTGTTTCGAATAATTTCTCTGCTTTTCTGTTCATGAATTCCGTTATGGTTTCCCATTTCAGGTCCTTACAAATCTGTCTATTCCTGACAAACCAAGGTGCATCTATTGCACATCGTAGCAGCTTGTTTTCAGTGGCCTGAATTCTTTTGATATGGCTCTTTGCCGCGAAACCCCAGGCAACTGATCCATAAGTCAGTTGAGGCCTAGCAACGGCTTTGATTATCTTCAATTTTGTCTCTTTCGACATGTGGCTTCTTCTTCCTATCAGAGGATAAAGTCTATTCATCGCTGCTTTCGTTTTGTCGATTGCTTGTTTGATATGACTTTTCCAAGTAAGTCCTTTGTCAAGTGTTATTCCTAAATATTTGGCTTCATTTTTCCAGTCGATTTCTTCGCCGTCAACATCCAGTTTCGTTGTGGGTCGCAGTCTTCTCTTCTGTAGTAATATTGCTTGGCTCTTTTGTCCATTGAGCTTGATTTTCCACTTTATGCACCAGTCATTTGTTTCGTCAATCGACTCTTGTAGAACTCGTTCTATTATTTCAGGATTTCGGTGTCGAGTTGCTATGCCTGTGTCGTCAGCATATAACGTTAGCATGGTTCTTGGATTGTTCGGAATATCGTGGATGTATATGTTGTACAGAAGTGGCCCAAGTACTGATCCTTGGGGTACTCCAGCCTCAATATCTCTTGTTGAGGAGCATTCTCCTCCCACATTCTCTCCCCGTAAAATCTTCTATTTTTGAGATAATTCCGTATCAACTTGCATATTTTGATCGAATATCCAGCACATCTCATCTTATATATTAATCCTTCATGCCATACTCTGTCGAATGCTCTGGCGACGTCTAGTAAAACAAGACCTGTAGCTTGTTTATTTTGGAATCCCTCTGTTATGTACTCTGTGAGCCTTAATAATTGTTGTTCTGTTGAATGCTCTCTTCTGAATCCGAACTGTTCTGGTGGAATTAGTTTCAGATTTTCGGTTTCCTCATTTAGCCTCGTGGCGATAATTCTTTCTACTACTTTTCCTAAAGCCGACAGTAGACTTATCGGTCTGTAGTTTTGTGGAAACTTCTTCTCTTTGAATGGTTTATTGAATACTATGACTTCTGCTGTTTTCCATTTTTCTGGGTAGTGTTCTGTCCTCATAATTCCATTCGCGATATTAGTTAGAGCGGCTATACCTTTTCTAGGTAATTTCTTTAACATAACATTCGTTATTTTATCGCTTCCGGGAGCTTTCCTCTTCTTCAAACTTCTAATTATTTCCCTGATTTCATTTGGCGATGTTGGCTTGTCTATTTCAGCAGTCGCTGGTAATTCATCCATTTCTTCATCATTTTCTCCAACCAGTTCTTCCAAATCTTCATTATCGTCGTCTATCCTGTAATTTATTCTCGATTCTCGTTCGATCGAGTCCGCCAATGCATCTGCCTTATCAGTATTGGTATAAGCCATTCCCCTTTCTCCGTGTAGGGGTGGAATTTTAGTCTTTTCTCCTCGTAGGCTTTTTTGCATTCTCCATGCAGAATGATCGATTGTATTCAGTTCTTGAACCCTTTTGTTCCATCTGCTTGTTCTTAGATCTTTCAGGGCATTTTTCAGAACTTGGCTATGTCGGTTGAGGTTCCTTCTATTTAGATCATTTTTGTTCATCCTATATATTCTTCTGAGTCTTCGATTTTCTTGTATAAGATCTTTTACTTCTTTAGGCGTATCGCCATGCGGATGACTTGGAGCTGGTCTCTTCACTCTTCTCGTGCTTTTTTCGTAAGCTTTCAATATAATCTCTTCCAGTTTATCAACCGCACATTCCAGATCGTCTGGAGTGTTTATTGTTGGAATTTCTGTTATTTCCGATTGTATTAAATGGCTGTATTTAGTCCAATTGGTATATTCTCTCATTTCCAGCAGTTTTTCTCTTGGTTCTTCTCCAATTGTCAATTCCACGGGATTGTGGTTTGAGGTTCCATCTTCCAAAGTTTCAATCGAGAATTCTTGAGTTATATTTTTCAATATCGCGATATCTATTACATCTGGTATTCCTCTTCCAAAAGCAAGATATGTCGGTAGCTCTGGTCCAATAACTATGGCATTTTGTTTTTCGGCGAAATCCTTGAGTTTTTTGCCATTTCTATTCTCTGTTATGCTATTCCATAATGGGGATTTACAGTTGAAATCTCCGATGGAGATTTTCGGGTTTGATCCTTCCAACATGTTGTTTATCTCTTCTTTCAATAGATTGTTTTGTGGTGGCTTATACGCCGAGGTTATTTCGACTCTTTGCCGATTTAATTCGGCAACAATCGTCACTTTTTCTGTTTTTCCTTGTGTTTCGTCAGATCTACTTTTAAAGTAGTGTTTCAGATCTGTTCTCACCAATATTGCTACTCCTCCTCCGGTGTTTGTAATTCTGTCACATCTATATGTTTCATAATTCATGAAATTCAGTCTTCTGTTCCGGTTTATTCTTGTTTCCTGTAGGGCTATAATATCAGGTTATCTTTCTGATATTATTTGTTCTATCTCGGCTTTCCGAGTGTTGATCCCGTTTATGTTCCACGAGATTATCTTGAGGGATTTCTTCCTAATATCCGTAAGGTCCATTAATTCAGTTTACTGAATAATGTTTGGAGTTTTTTCTCCATTTCCCTCTCAATTTTCAACATTATCTTGTTGAAAATTTTTTCCGTGAAGATATCTAAATCATCGGCTGATTCAGATATCTTTTTCTTCTCCTGTTGACTGTTCACAGCTTGTTTCATTGTAAGCTTTTTCTGTCCTTCTTTTTTCTGGACGGGTTTTGGAGTCTCCCTCTTCTTTTCCTGCTCTGTAGGTTGGATCTTCGCTACTTCCTGAATTTTTTGTTCAGAAGTTGTTGTTTTTGTTACCTTCTTTTTCTGTTCAACTGATTTTCGGGAATTTTTCTTTCTGGTCACCAACTTGAACTTGCTACATCCTTTGTAGCTAGCTGGATGGCCCTCTTCTCCACATAAGACGCATGTGGCATTTCTCTCTTCACCTTTTCTGGTGAGTGTGCAGTCATTGCTGCTGTGGCTTCCTGAGCACTTCACGCATCTCCACGGGAAGGAGCATTTGTTTTGTGCATGCCCGTACCTTTGGCACCTAAAGCACTGGCTTGGACTTTCAGGCCTCTTTTTATGCTCAACCACAATACAGAGGTTGTAGAGTGGCTTCACTTCGAATATTTCCTTTTTCTGGGTTTTAACCAGGTAGAGAGGTATTTGTTTCTTTGTCTTGTTCGATGTCATTCTGGACACCTCAGCGTCTGTTATTCCCTGGAATATCAGGTCGTCCTTAATCAACGCAAGATCAGCGTCGATTGGTAAATGCCTAATAACGGCATATATCTTCTTCTCCTCCTCCATTTGGTAGGTAAAAAATTCTTTACCATGCTGCTCGAAGAATGTAGTGATTTTTCTAAAATCATCTACGGTTGACGCGATGATTTTTATACCGTCTTTAACTGTAGTTGCACGGTTGTAATTTATCCTTTTTGTGTAGAGAGCTTTAGATATCTCTACCCAATCTGAGGTGCCCATCATCGTGATGGGTGGAATTTTATCTCTTTTAGGCACTTCCGTTGCCTTCTTGACAGTCTCCTCATCAGAAGAGGAGCTTTCTTTTCGCGCGCGTTTAGTTGGGGGCGCGTTTGGGGCCTTCGCGACCTGCGTTGAATCATTTTTCCTTGTTTCGGGTTGTGAAACAATTCCATTAAGGGAATTATTTTTGGAACCCGCTACCGGCTTTGTGATTGCGGCGTAAGTGGGAGATTTCGTCATATTATTGCGGGTCATTTCCTCCCTCAAGAGGCGCATCTCACCGACCAACTGTGACACAGTTTCAGTCAGTTTGACTATTTGAGCTTTCAACTGCCCATTTTCTTCTCTGAGCTTTACAAGCTCCTCGTGTTCGCCTTCGCTGAACTCTTCAGCATCGGTCGCTTCCATGTAGGAGCCCTCATTATCTGAGGTTTCCGACATGGTTTTATAATCAAAAATCTCAAAATATCAAATAATTTGAAAATAATAAAATATTCAGAAATCTTCACTAAAATAGTCTAATATAAAACTATGGTATAAAGCCGAATGTTTTATACGCTATGATAAAAATCAGAAAAGAGATACGAAAAATAAGCTCACCTGATGTTTTCTGCAGTACCAACGAGAAAATAAAAAAAATTCTCTGGACACTTAGGATGAACACCAACTTTGAAAATTTTAACGAATTAAAATTCCGATAACAAATATAGAACCTACACAACTTCACAGACGGAATCAAATATTCCGTAGCTTGGTTAGTGGGCACTTTCACCTCCGCTTTCTCTTTTACGGCACTGTGACACTTCGACTTTCTCGTCCGCTTTCTCTTTTATAGCACTAGGAGCACTGTAGCACGTCTTCTCCTGTCAAGCGAATGTTTTGAGTCCGCAGCAAGACTCGATCGCGCGTATTTAAGTTCAGAATATTTAGAAGCTGTTCATAGGTGCCAGCATAAACCAGTCTCCTTCTCGGATCATAATGCTTTGGTAATTGATATCAAACGGAACGAAAAAAGTAATTTTTTGAATCATGGTAGGTCCTATTGGAAATTCAAAAAGTCGTTCATAACAGAAGAAATTTCTAAAATGTTCAAAGTAGAATATACAAAAATGAGAAGTCATATATTATACAGGGAAAATATAGGGAAATGGTGGATAGAAATCTTTAAGAAACGCGCAAAAGCTTTCTTCAAGAGGGTGGAATTTGAAGTAAACTCGCATGAGAGGAAAACTATACAGTTTTATAACAACGTACTATTTGACCTGAAAAATAAGCTGAATCATGATCCTAATTGTGTAGAAGAATTCAAGGATGTGAAAAACATTTTACTCAATCTTAAACAAAAACAAATCGATAGGAAATTCAAAAATAAAAGTAAAGATGACATAAACGGAAAAATTTCACTTTATGACTATATGAAACAGAGGAGAAATAGAATATCTGCGATAACAAAATTAAAACGGGACGGGGATACTAGAATTCTGAAGGAAACAGCCGAAATTTCGGAATACGTTTTCAGCACGTATAAACAAAAATTTTCTTGTACAAATGTACATGATAGGGAAAAGTCGACAAAATTCACAGATGCGTTGAAACATAAAATTGAAATTCATAACCTCAACAAAATTAATACATATATAACGGCAGATGAGGTTTTTGATGTAATAAAAAATGCACAAAAGAAAAAAACGCCTGGTTTAGATGGTTTACCATATGAATTTTACTTACAGTTTTTTGATACGGTCGGGGAGAACTTAACCAAAGTTTTGAACGAATATTTCACTTACGCCAACAAAACTCCAGAAGAATTCGTACAAGGAGTGATAGTATTGATACCTAAAGATAAAAACGCAATAAAGTTGGAACATTTTCGGCCAATTACTCTTCTCAACACGGATTATAAAATCTTAACAAAAATTCTTGCAGGAAGATTAGATCAGGAGACGGAAGAAATCAGTGGTAGGTATCAGGCTGCACGAAAACGAAAAAGTATTATGAATAACCTACTTAAATTACGGGACTTAGTAATATTTTTAGAGACAGAAAACCTAGAAAATATCGCACTTCTTGCGATAGATCTTTTACAGACCTTCGATAGCGTGAAACATGAGTTCCTTTGGGACGTACTTTCAAAAATTGGTTTAGAAGGAAAAATCTTAGATTTGATTAAAATATTGTATAGACGTGCGAAGTCAAAACTTTTGATCAATGGGTACCTAACAAATTTTTTTGAAGTAAAAAAGTCGATAAGACAAGGTTGTCCCTTATCAATGATCTTATTTTGCTGGGTAGTGGAACCATTATTGGAGATGATAGGCGTACAGATAAGTGGTATAAAAATGAAGACTGAAACAATTAAAGTATGCGCATACGCGGACGATATCACCATAATTGTTACGAACAAAACTGATATAAAAATAATTGAAGACATTCTGGAACAGTTCGAAGAAGTTTCTTATCTTAGGGTGAGCAGGGAAAAAACTAAAATAATTTTATTGGGCAAAACGAAAGAGGGATTTTTGAAGTCAAACTTTCGAATAACAAATGAAATCAAGATACTGGGAGTTTGGTTTAGGAATAGTTTGAAGGAAATGATAGAAAAAACTTGGAATGAAGTCATTGAAAAAATTAAAGTAACCCTCCTACTCAGCTATGTGCGGAACTTAGATTTAATAAGAAAGATTTGGTTTGTCAATACATATGTAGGGGAGAGTTCCTTTGAATCGGACGGCCCATGAACCGGACGCTACAGTTTTCTACTACACTCGATAGTAATTTAGCATCCTTTACGTAAATCCTATTTTTGCAACATCGATCGATATCTCTTGGAAAATAGCCAACCCTGTGGCTCGCGCCTTGTTGCAAAAATGGGATTTACGTAAAGGGTGCTAAATTACCATCGAGTGTAGTAGAAAACTGTAGCGTCCGGTTCATGGGCCGTCCGATTCAAAGGAACTCTCCCCTACTATCTAAAACATGGTATGTAGCGCAAATATTGCCGATGCCTCACAAAAAAGGTCGAGTAATTGTGAAAATGACTGGAAATTATATATGGAGAGGAAATTTTTATAGGGTTAGCAGGCCGCAGTTAGAATTGAATGAAGAACAGGGAGGGTTAAATTTAATTAACGTTGAATTGAAAACAATGGCGTTATTCATAAAAACACAGTTTATTTCCTGGACCTTGACTTCAGAAAAAATTGACTATTGCACACTACTCCAGGAACTTTTTGAAGAGACAAAATTGATATACTCAAGTGGTAGGATTTTCGGAAAAATTAGGGAGGCAATTAAGAGTAACAATAAACATCTAAAAAAACAGGGAGAAGTCAATACGAAAAAAATTTATCAATTATTCTTGAAAACACATAAAGTCAAAAATAAAATAGAACAAAAGTATCCCTATTTAAACTGGAATAAAATTTGGGCCAATCTAAATAAATCAGAAATCAATACGGAATGGAAATCATCCTTATATAAGTGCTTGAACGAAACGTGGCCCGTAAGTGAGAAACTTTTTTCGCACGGTGTGATATCAGAACCGTACTGCACCATCTGTCAAGGCCCCGTGGATACAATTATCCACAGATTGAAATTCTGTAACACCGGGAGGGAGGCCTGGAACTGGCTTAATAAGAAACTCAAACATAGGTTCTTTATTGACATTGAGAATAAAAATCATTTGGAACTAGTATTATGTGCACCATCAAAGAAACGTAGATTGAATACATGGATGTGGTACATAGCAGCGTTAGTACATTACAACGTAGGAAGGAAAAAATTGGCATCATTAGAATTTGTAGAGATGATTAGGGAAGAAAGGAACCGTATTGTAGAGGAGGGAAAAATTAAATTATTTTCAAAGGAAATTTTTTACTATTGAGCAAAAATCTTAATTGTTAAAAATGTTATGGAAATTTTTTGCTATTGAGCAAAAATCTTAATTGTTAAAAATGTTATGTATTTTCGTGACTTTGTAAACTTGGTTTTAAATAAAATTTAAAAAAAAAAAAATGAATGTAGTGTTTCTTGTTTTCTTTAATTATATATAGGTATGTTTTTGTTTTTTTTTGTACTATGCTATTTTTTGTTCTTCTCTCTCTTTCTTGATGTTTCATTTTTGGATTGAGTTCAATATTGAGTTGTTCTTCTTTTATTCATTATATATATGATGTTATACCTCAATTTATGTACATGTTGATACAGTAGTGGACTTTGAATAGTCCGTTGTATTCCTTATTTCTAAAAAATATATAAACCTTTTATTTACAAAAATTGACACGAGGGAGCGTAGCGCTTGTTTGGAATTCTCAATACTCAATGAAAATCATGAAATTTCCCAAGTGACAGTCATTCTTATTATTGTATCGTTAATTTTTCAATTTTTGGTAATTATTGACATCTCAACTGAATATCTTCCCGGACATTGCGATTAGCATAATTTATAAAATGAAAATTTACCTTCGATCGTCCAATAACTGCCCCCTTGATGCCATAAGCTTTTGTCTACTTTTCTTGCACAACTTTATCTGATAAACCTCTTGCTCCATGACTTTCGCTCGTTCCAATTCAATCTCTCGTAAGTCAAGTCTGTAACTGATAAAATGAATACTCTATGAACTCGGTTGTAGAAGTAACGAATCAGCAATTGAATAGGAAATAACTTCCAAAGGGAATTTATCGACTTGAATACAATTTGTTATTATGAACATTCATTAGGTACTATACTATAAACTTTTCCATGGGATTCATTCCTATCGAGGCAGGTTCAACAGAGAACTATTCACGTTGAGAAATATATCAAATAAAATTTACCCTTTCTGAAAATAGTCTGGGGAAGACAGATAAACTATGAGAAAGAGAACGCAAATCCTTCAAAAGAGAAAGTTTGGAAGTTTTTCCATTTCAGAGACTGCTTGGATATACAATGAATATTCAGTTTATAGATCTACAGGTCCAATTCATGGGGAAACTCAATTATGTAATGCCTGATGTCGATTGAAATTTATTCTGGGAGAATTCTGCATTTCCTGAAACTCCAGGGCACTATGGCAGTTGATATTATCTATGGTTTACTGAGGAATCGCCTGTCTGATGTCGACTGGAATCAGTGCCTATCTTCGGAGGACATTGATGTTGTGTGGAGTTCCTTCAGGTGTCTGATTACTCGAGCGGTCGAGGCGTGTTCGAGCACTAGGATTGTACAGTTGAGTCCGTCCAAGCCGTGGATCAATCGCAGTATTCTTAGCATTAGTCCGGGAGGTGGCGTCACTTTTGAACTAGTGATCGATCTTCACACGAATTTTTTAGGATGAGTAGTTCTCCACTTGTACATATGAGGTCCGCGCGTCAGTCAGTCCAATAGCGGTGGGCGTGGGCGTGGGAGGTGGTGAAACTCACCGGAAAAATCTCAAAAATAAGTGATTGATCTCCACGTGAAACTTTGTAATAATGGAAATTATTCATGATTATGAGTGAAAATGGGCATCAGTCACTTTCCCGATGGTGGAAACATCGTCAGTCAGGCTGTTGAAGTGGTCAGAAAAATCTGAAAATTGAAGTGATCGCACCTTATGCAGTTCGAATGACGCATATTCCACCGGCATCGTGCCGGCTGACGATTATTTATCGTGTGTACATAACAATTACTTGTTTATTATACACGGTGTTTCATAATATAAATAAATGAATAAAATTTATTGATCTTTTTGGACCCTTAAGAAATGTATAGGACAAGTCATATATTATGACAAATACAAGAGAAAAAAAATAACAAATTCCACAAATGTAGTCCTTAAGGAACTCCCTCACACTATAGTAACACCTGTTAGTTCTCTACTTCTCTCTTGAAAGATTTTCCAAACATTGATTTCAAGTGATTGGGCAAATGGTTATATAATTTGATACCTATATAACTCGGTGGGGACTCGTATTTAACAGTATGATGCCTGGGGAAGGCTATGGTAACAGTGTGTCATGTTTCATACCCATGAAAATCAGAGCATTTCCTGTATTTTCCGATGTTCAGGTGGATATAAACAAGACAATTAAGGATGAATCTACAAGGGAAGGGAAGAATACGAAACTACCTGAAAATCGGACGACATGAATCACGTGACCGAAGTTTGAATATAAGCCTATATAATGACGCGTTTCTAAGAAATGAAAACTCGAAATTGTTGAAATGTTTCCTGATTGTAGGAAACTACAAGAAAATTGTTCGAAAATTGTTCGAAAATTGTTCGAAAATTGTGTTCATTCAGAAAATGAAATTCAATTTGGAAACCAAAAAAAAAATCACGAACATCGAAGGTTTTCCGCCATTTTGAATTTTTTTCGGAGTTCTTCATCTTTTCTGAATTGTGCACTCAAAAATACCTTGATGTGACCAGAAACCGTTACTTTGTGGTTCATACATAACTGAGCACACTCAATAGAATATTGCTCAAATACGACGTTGAACACCTTATTTCTCGTTTATGCCCATTATATAATAATGAATAATTTACATTATTACAAAGTTTCACGTGGAGATCAATCACTTTTTTTTGAGATTTTTCCGGCGAGTTCCACCGCCTCCCACACCCACGCCCACCACGGTCGCGCTGACTGACTTTCGATTTCGAGTACAGTAATAGTGCAACTCTCTAATTAATCACATTTGAGTTGCAGATAAATCACTAATAAAAAAGCGAGACCACCTCCCGGACTACATGGTTCGTACCAAAAGAAGTCTTTGGCATCGCTATCTGCGACGCAGAACTCAGAGAAATTTCGACACGCATAGACAGTACTCAAATATGGTTTCTGCTGCTATTGGTGAGCTAGAAGGAAGTATGAGATGAAATTGGTTACTTCTGGGAGCCGCAAGAAATTCTACAAACATGTCCGATCCATGTTAAATTCCAGGGTGTCGGTGCCTGTGTTGCGGGGATCGTCGGGTGGTGAGTGTGCCGATGATAGTGAATCTGCGGACGTGCTTTCAGACAGTTTCGCTAGTGTGTTTACTTGTGAACCTCTGGGTGACCTGCCGGGTGTTGGTGTTCCCCGGTCTGAGGCTTCGATGGATTTTGTCGAGGTGACTGAGGTGGAGGTGACAGAGCTTCTTACTAAGCTGGATCCTTCCTGCTCCCCTGGTCCTGATGGAATATCGGCGATGGTACTCAAGACATGTGCTGACCTAGTTGCCGCTCCTATTACGGAAATAATACGCTCGTCCTTATGATTGGGTCGGTTGCCGAGGGAATGGAAGTCTGCAAGGGTAACCCCTGTTTATAAGGGGGGTGATAAACAACTCGCCTCCAACTATCGTCCTATTAGTCTGACATCCATTGTGGCGAAAATTGCAGAAAAGGTCATTTATTCGCGAATGGTACCTTTCTTGATATCCAATGGGACCATTCGTGACTATCAGCATGGTTTTGTTCCGGGACGATCGGTCATCACGTGCTTGCTTCAGTGTCTTAATTCGTGGACTTCATCTCTTGATTCTGATTCTCCGGTGGACGTTATATACCTCGATTTTTCAAAAGCTTTCGATCGTGTTCCTTTGAGGAGACTACTGGGCAAGCTTGATCATTTCGGGATCAGGGGTGAGCTACTTCGGTGGATCGAGTCATTTTTGAGCGATCGGGAATTTTCGGTGAAAGTTGGTGAATCCCTTTCATCTAGTCGGCCCGTGGTGAGTGGCGTCCCGCAGGGCTCGGTGCTCGGTCCGGTGCTTTTTCTCGTTTTTGTCGCCGACCTTGTGCGAGTGATATCCTCCAGGTGCGCTGCGTACGCAGATGACTTCAAATTATTTTCTGATGCTTTTACATCCACACTTCAGAGTGATTTGGACAGTATATGCGAATGGTGTGAACAATGGTTACTTCCTCTGAATGTCGAAAAATGTGCTGTGCTTCATCTTGGTAAAAATAACCCTCGGCGATGTTATAATATCGGTGGTGTTCCGCTCCGGTCGGTCGATCAACATAGTGACCTGGGCGTGATTATGACGTCTGATTTATCGTGGTCGGCGCATATAGATAGTGTCGTGGGAAGAGCTCGACGTTTGGTCTATTTGATCCGGAGGTCGTTTCCTCGATGTACCGTTGAGATGGCTAAAATCCTTTACACCACTTACGTTCGCCCTCTTATGGAGTTTGCTGGTCCGGTATGGACGCCTTCGTTGGTAAGAGATCGGGAGCGACTTGAGTTGGTTCAGAGAAGTGCGACGCGTTTGCCGTACGGTAGGGTGCGTCCCTGTTATGATGATAGGCTCCGTCTACTTGGTCTCCGGTCATTTATGGACCGTCGTGAGCGAGGTGACCTTATCATAACTTATAGGGCCTTGCACGGCCTCTTCGGATGCGACATCTTTTCACTTTGAACACCGGCAATTTGCGAGGCCATTCGTTGAAGTTGTACCATGAGAAGTATCGGACTTCGCAGAGACAGCATTTCCTCTGTAACAGGATCTTTGACAGGTGGAATTCCCTTCCGAGTCGCGTCGTTAGTGCGCCAAGTGTGAATGCCTTCAAGAACCGCCTGGATGGACTGAGGTGTTGATTGTAATTTCTGTTAATTGTTTTTGATGTTTTTTTTTTACTGTTGTATCACATGTAAGTGCATTTTTTTTTCTTGAGGGATTATAGGCCCTTGCCTCCCCTCTTATTCAAATGTTAATAATAATAATAATAATAATAATAAATGTCTAATGTCTGGCCTGCCTGGCAGCTATCTGGTAGATGGCCTGCCGGGTAGCCATCGTAACGACGTAGACGGTGCAGCCAGCCACGCCTGCTGTCCGCAGTCCCATTCCTTTTTCCTCTCTCTTTCACATCCTTTATAGGGGTGCTCTTTCTGCTCCCATTTCTCTACCCCTCACCCAAACCGAGAAAAGGGAGCACAAAGCCATGGAAATGGTGATTACGAGAAGCCTCGGAAACAAGTCGCTGCCTGGGGATCGTCAGGGCATGTCTGGAGCCGGCGCTGGACATGACAGCATGCGGGACGTCGGTGGCAGGATGTTGAGGAAGCGGGCTCCTGCTGCAAAAGAAGCTACAGCTCCAAAGCAACAACAGCAACCAACGAGTCCAATTCAATTGCCGACTCGAACCGCTGAAGGTGCTGCGCAGGATATTCAGCCAGTGCTCACCCAAGCGGGGTTAGTTAGAAAGCGCATGAAGTGGACAACGTCCATGAATGAAACTATTGTGCGCATATATAACTCCATCACGGGACTAGGGCAGAACACGAACAACTATAGGAAAAGGCTCCATGAGGAATTCTGCAACGCCTACCCAAATCTCAATGTCACTGAACAACGAGTGGCAGACCAGTACCGCGTAATTCTGAGAAATCAACTAATACCAACGGCCCGAATCGACGCAATTAAACGGGAACTTCAGCGTCCGCTAGCAATAGAGAATAACACCAACACCTCTGATGAAATTCACATGCCTGGGCAACAACACCTAGAAGACATTGATACTGAAAGTCCATCTTGCAACCCAAGTGAGCCTGAACTCCAGGACGATAGGGAAGAGCTCCACCGACAAGTTCACTCTGACATGAGGAGATACTTCGCCGAACTGGAAGGGACAGACCCTCTTCATCGAATAACACCTCCCCGACTCAATACATCCAAAAAGCTGTCACTTATAATCGACATCTTGAATAAGGACGTTTTACCTGAATACCTACAGAACGGAAGTTCATTGGAATATCTGCATCTGGTTTTTTACTGTGCAGCGCTGACGACAGCCAAAACCTTAGGTGCAAAAATTCGCGGAACGAACAACAATGGTCCAAAATTACACAAATTATACGCGCCAGCATGGCAGAAACGTCTTCAACACAAAACAGAAAGGCTAAGAAGAGACATTGGACGACTGACGGAGTACTTGAACGGGAATCGAGGAAGAAAGGTTGTAAAAGCTGTCAAAGAGATCATGGATAGTAACAGGACACATACAGAACGAGAGACGGAGAATGCTACAGCTCACCATTGCCTCGACACTCTGAAGCAAAAATTAAGTCTATATGCAGAACGCCTGAGGAGATATAAAAGCAATTATAGCCGGAAAAGAGACAATAATTCATTCGAAAAGTCGGAAGAATCTTTCTACCGGTCACTCACATCGTCGGATGGAGAAAATGGAAAGTTACCACCAAAGGAAGCCATTGAACAATTCTGGACCGAACAATTATCAACGAAACCTCACTTCAATGGAGATACCGGATGGATTGAAGATGAAAAATCTGAAGCTATAAAATATGAGCCGATGCAGCATGACATGATCACAATTGAAGAAGTAAAATCAGCTATCAGAGGACTGCACAACTGGAAAGCACCTGGGCCTGATGGATTACAGAACTTCTGGATCAAGAAACTTTGGATCATGCATGACAAATTGACCTCCGCAATAAATGATGTCATTGAAAATCCTGAAAGAATACCAGTATTCCTCACACATGGCACAACAAACTTGTTACCTAAAGACCAAAGGAATACAGAAGACCCATCCAAGTACCGACCAATCACATGTCTTCCAACGATGTACAAATTAATCACATCGTGCATTTCAAACCGAATTCACAACCATTGCGAAAGGAATAACATCATCGCCATGCAACAGAAAGGATGCACCAAAGACAGCCGAGGGTGCAAAGAACAACTAATAATAGATTCAGTTATCTGCAATCAAGCGTTCTCCAAGCGAAGGAATCTTTACGCTGCGTACATAGACTACAAAAAAGCATTCGATTCTATACCTCACGAATGGCTCTTGACGATCTTGAAGATTTACAAGGTGGATCCCAATATTGTTAAGTTCCTGAAAAACGCCATGTCAACCTGGCGTACTAGTCTTCAAATGAAAGCAGCAGATTGCTCCATTACAACAGGACCTATTCCAATAAGACGCGGAATTTTCCAAGGAGACTCGCTGAGCCCTCTGTGGTTCTGCATGGCCCTGAATCCCTTGTCTCATAGATTGAATTCTACGGACTACGGATTTTCCATCAAGAGCGGCAGTAGAACTATGATGAAACTGAATCATCTCCTTTACATGGACGACTTGAAACTCTTCGCATCTACCAAAAAACAAATGCAACTGATGCTGAAAATGGTGGAAGGATTCTCGGAAGACATCAAAATGAAGTTTGGACTAGAAAAATGTCGACTGCTTAACATAACGAGAGGGAAAATAGAAGATGGTACGTTCAAACTCAAGGAAGGTGCAGAAATTGAGGCATTAAAGGAAGGAGACACATACAAGTATCTAGGCATAAAACAGGCAAGAAAAATCAATCAGACCCAGATGAAGAAAGAATTAACGGAGGAGTTCACCCGAAGATTGAGGAGGATAATGAGAACTGGTCTTAACAGCAAGAATCTGATAAAAGCGATTAACACCTACGCTTGCTCGGCGCTGAGCTATTCATTTGGTATTATCTCTTGGACGACCACCGATTTAGCAGCTTTACAGAGAAAAATAAGGACGATGCTGACTAAACACAATAAACATCACCCCAAAAGCTCAATAGAACGGACAGAGCTGCCACGACATCTTGGGGATAGAGGAATTGTTGATTTGTCCAACCGTATGTCCCAGGAAATTGAAGGACTTCGAAAATATTTCTTGAGCAAGGCAGCTTCGTCAGAACTCCATCGAGTAGTTTGTGTTGCTGATAGTTCTACACCATTAAAGCTACAACAGGATCACTTGGAAACCGTCGAACACTCTGCAGAAAGTAAAATGCAGAAACTGATTGGCAAACCTTTGCATGGGAGGCACCAGAACGAGGTCAACCATGATTACGTCGACATATCTGCGTCGAACTACTGGTTGACTTCCGGAAGGTTGTTTCCTGAGACAGAGGGCTTCATGCTCGCCATCCAGGATCAGGTGATTCCAACAAGAAATTACATGAAGTACATCGCCAAGGATGCCTCAGTGGCGGACGATAGCTGTCGTTATGGCTGTGCGACACATGAAACTATCCAGCACATCACCGGCGGATGTCAGAAGTTCGCGGGCACGGAGTACAAAAATAGACATGATGCTGTTGCCAAGATTCTTCACCAAGAATTGGCACTAAAACACCGACTTCTAGCTTCGAAAAAGGTGCCTTATTACAATTACCATCCGGATGCTGTGCTGGAAAACGAACATCACAAGCTCTACTGGGATCGCACGGTTCTCACAGACCGAAAAATAACCCACAATAGACCAGACCTCATATTGCTCAATAAGGATGAGGACAGAGCACTATTCATAGACGTGGCAATTCCAAATAATACCAATCTTCTAGATAGGCACACTGAAAAAATTTCAAAATACAGAGATCTCGAGGAACAAGCCAGAAGACAGTGGAAGCTGAAAGATATCAAGACCATCCCTATTGTCATTTCATCTACAGGCCTGATACCGAAGAAACTACTAGAGAACTTGAGGAAACTTCAGTTGGACGAAAATATCTATAGAGTCATGCAGAAAGCGGTACTGCTCGGAACGGCGAGAACTGTACGCAAGTACATGGGGAATGCAGAGGAACACCGTCTGCTCCGACAGGAAGTGCGGGTGGAGCAGGAATCCAACCTACAGCAGGGAGACGAGGAGCGACCCGGACCCGACCACCACCACGAGCCCGAAAACCTGGAAAGGGCTCCAACAGAGCTTAATCCTTTTGATATCTGAGATATCTGGGATAAGTGAATTTTCCTCTGGAGAGGAGTGTGAAAGCCGCAAGGCTAAAGTCATAATAATAATAATATTATCAACAATCCACGCCGCCAATCGTGCGTTCGACGATTATATCTAACTAGCTGACCCGGCAAACCTAGTTTTGCCATTTAAATTATTTCTAGGGTAGATAATGATAACTAACTCATCGTCATTGCTCGATTGGTCGTAAGAAAAAGGAATGCCTTTTTTCTGTTCTGTACAATTTTTTTTTTGAATATTTTGTTATATAAACCTTGCCCTAACAATAATAAACACAACAAGAAAAGAATTGTCTAATTTGGTGCGATCGTTTGAACAATAAAGCATTTTGAAGTAAACCATAGATCCTCTCTCATTAATATAGATAGATAGTCCGAGAACTGGCAGCAAAAACAACTACCTCATAAGTTACCAAAGGTTCATTTTAATAATGTGAACTTGAAACCGTCCGCCTGCCGTTCGTGAGTGGTCGCCTTATTGGATAAAAAAAATTCAAGATGTGAAAAATCGAATAGAACTTTCCAATTATTATCAAGATGAATGTTGTATCAAAATGGTCTAGGATCTTAACTGAATTGAAATCGCAAGCGTCTACCAACAAGGATGGTCGCTATTTTGAAACAGACGCTGTCAAATACAGGGTGGTCCAGATCGTAACCAAGAAATTTTGATCACGTATTCTACATCAAAAATGAGCCCCAGTTTGTCATATAAACATATGTCTAGAAATGTTTCCTCTCCCAGATACGGGGTGTTAAAATTATAGAAAAAAAAATATTTTTTAATAATAACTTTCACACTGCTTGAAATATTTTTATGAAATTTGAGACATAGGTTTTGAGCGTCAAGGAGCACTTTTTGCATAATATCATTTCTTTTCTATTCTCCGTACTGCAGCGAGACTGAATATTTTCAGATGAAAAAATGATACGCCACTGGCCTTTCCAACAATAAAAATCACTTTTTGAATCCTTATTCAATTTGGAGCAAATTCGGTCTCTTGATTTTTTGCTGTACGAGGCACCGGTTCCGGGTAAAAAAAATAAAACACATTCTAATGCATGAAGAAATCGCCAAAATTTGATATGGCAGGTACATAATAATAATAAGACTATTTTTGTGAACGAAACGTGTAACTAAAAAAAAAAATAAGCATTAACAACCACACTCAAAACGAACTTGAAGAAGATGTTCGAAGTATGAACCATTTTGCTGAACACATAATTCACATCGACGTCCAACAGATCCGGCAGCAGCAGCTAAATTTCGATTTCTTAATTCGTCGCAAGCATTTTGAATACGGCCAATAACTTTTTCCCTTGAGTTCACAGGAGTCATATATACTTTGAATTTTTCGCATTTGAAACAGTTCAATAATATTTTTAATAGGAATGGTAGAATGCTCGACCTAATTTTGTGTAATAAAAATAGGGTTGATCGCGTTTGTCGTAGTGACGCTCCTATGGTCAGTGAGGATGACCATCATCCAGCAGTAGAGTTCTTTTTTAATATAAGGGTTCGTAGCTACCTAAGAACGAACTGCTCATTTAAATTTAATTTCAAAAGGGCCGACTACGATGCGATCAATTCTGAACTCTTGATGGTAGATTGGAACTCCCTCTTGGGGGATTTAGATAGAAACGATGGCGTGGATGTTCTCTACGAAATGCTCGATGAATTGATCACCGAGTATATACCCAAAACCAAAATAAATAAAAAATTCCCTTACTTTTATTCCGAGGAAACAAAACGTATCATTCGGCAGAAGTGTAACATTCATAAGAAATATAAAATTTTCAATGACATAATAATATATCATCATTATAGATTCAAAAAGCTCAGAAAACTTTAAAAAAAACTTATTTTTAGGGATTTCTACAGCTATCTTGACCATATAGAGCAGGAGTTACCCAAGAATCCTAATAGTTTCTACAAGTATATATCTCGTAAGAAAGGTCATGGTAAATTTCCATCAGTTATGAGTGATGGAGCTATTGAAGCAACATCCTCGAAAGAAATTTCTGAGCGTTTTGCTGATTATTTTAGTTCTGTTTTCGAACCACCTTCATCCCCGATTGATGACTTGCATTGTGTGGAGAGCATCTACAGCAGTAATTACTTAAGCGATGTTTCCCTATCTGGAGCGATCGTGGAAGAAGCTTTAAAAGCATTAGATCCTAATAAGGGACCTGGTCCCGATGAGATTTCGCCAATATTTTTGAAAAATTGTTCTAAATCTTTATCATTACCACTTACTATTCTCTTCAACCGATCGCTCCGGAGTGGAGATTTCCCACGTCGCTGGAAACTTTCTGAAATCGTTTCAGTTCATAAGGAAAGCCGAAAGGATCTCGTTCAGAACTATAGACCTATTGCTATTCTCTCCGTTATTCCAAAATTATTTGAATCTCTCGTTCAGCGCTCATTGAGTCACCATATAAGGCACCTGATAATTGAAAACCAGCACGGATTTGTTAAAGGTAGGAATCTAGAAACCAATTTGGTGGGTTTCCTTGAAGCCCTACATCATAGAAATACCAAATGAAAAGAAGTCCGACTCCCGTCCTAAATTTATTGACACTGTTTGTAATCTATGATTTCTAGGCACTACAACAGCGCTGCTCCAAAATCGCACCGACGGAAATCGGAACTAATGCTCTGCGGCATCGGTCGTAGGTGGCGGGCCAAAACCTATTCATTCGATTTGAAATTTTGAACCCCAGTAGACTTTGCGTCGTCTTACTTGTAATTCACAAATGAAACTATTTCATTCATTTGCTACAAAACTAAAGATACTACATTAGGTACAGATAAATCGATGACAAATTTGTTGATTGAAAAATGAATCGTGATTTTTTTTTCAACTATTGAATTGTAGGCACAGAAACAATTAAAATTGAAGACTGAAATTACCCACCATGGAACTAAAAAGGTACCGATTGAAATTTATTTTGGGAGGATTTTGCATCTCTTCACAAACCTTTTAGAGCCTGTCCAGATGCAGCGAGAAACGCGCGATTCACTACGCGCGTTTCGAAACGCGCGTGTCGAGATACTAGAGCACAGTAGATCCCGTCCACATGCACACGCGCGTGCAATAAAATCGCAAGTTCGACGCAAGCAATCGCAGAGATCTCGACTCGCGCGTTCTACGCGCGTGTCGAGATACTAGGGCCCCAATGGTAGCGTCCAGTACACATGCGTTGGTTGCTGCGTGAGGACGGATTAAGTGAAATTTCGAAATGGAATTCGATAACTATATTGAACTTTTTATTGATGAAGTTGAAAGGGGAATTCTGTTGTGGGATATGGAATCACCCAAATATTTCAATCGTATTCGGAAAAAATGTTGGGAAGAAATTGTTTATAGATTTTCTGAAGAAGGTGATTCAGACGAGAAAAAAGAGCTTTGGATAAGTAAACCATTTTTATTAGTGCGCGAAGAAGGATTATACGGAAAAAAATGTACTGCGTTACTTGGAACAATACATAAATTATTAAACCATTTGATTTTGTCAGGGCAGTTGACTCATTTACAAAATATTTAGCAAATCGGTCTCCTGTATTACGTTTCAAACGTCAATGAGTTCTGAAAAGTGCCACTTCATATGTCAGAATTGCAAAAAGATAATTCTGTTGTGGTATATGGAATCTCCCGGATATTCCAATCGATGAATACCTACTAAAAATACATGTTGGAAAGAAATTGTTGAAATATTTTGTGAAGGAAGTAATTCAAAAGAGAAAAAAACCATCCACACTGGAAACCGAAGATTCAATAATAGGGAATACTGGGCTGGAAACTCGCGTTTTGACGCGTAGACAAACGCTACATGTGGACGCAACATGAAATTATACGCGCGTAGTCAATCGCGCGTTTCTCGCCGCATCTGGACAAGCTCTTAGGGCTTTCACTCCCAATCTCTGAAACAAAATCAATTAAAAATGAAATCAAAGATTTGCTCCTGCGTAAATTCTTGCACTAATTTGTCAGGAGCAAATTAACTAGAAAAAATTGTTGCCTGACAATGAACTCAAAATAAATAACGTTGAAATTATAATTCTTCGTTACGTTTCGGAGTCTATATCAGACTCCTTCATCAGACGAAAAAATCTACTTTTGAAAATCTTCTGGAATTGTCGCTTTTTGTCTGACATTAATTGTCAACACACAGAAACAGAGACTGCGCAGAAACGTTGATTCATTTAATTTTGAAATTAACGGATGACAGTTCCTTCTTTAATAAATTGATCCAAATATGATCTATTCCTACCGAACAATTTGCCAAATTATTATCCTGATCTAACAGAATACACGTAGATTCTTTAATTTTTCGTTTATAATGGTCTGGTTCTGTCATTAAAATTTTTGTGTTGTCCCAATCCATCATGTGGTCTCCCGTATTAGAACAAATGTGATCTGCGATTTGCGATCGATTAATTTCTCTATTTTTAATATTATTTTTATGTTCGCGTTTTCTTATTTCTAGAGGTCTGGACGTTTCACCTGTATAAGTTTTACCACAAATACAGGGTATGTTGTAAATACAATTTTTTGATTTTTGTTTTTCGTTCAAAGGTTTAGTTTTTGTTAATATAGATCTTAAATCATTTTGCGTTTTAAAAACAGTTCGTATGTTGAACTTCGAACCGATTCTTCTTATTTTTTCTGAAAGGCCATTAACATAAGGAATTACATTCAACAAATTTGGTTGTTCTTGACGGTTTGTTGGTTGTTCCTGATCATTATTACGATTTTGGTTAGTCATTTTTCTCTCTAAATTTAATATTGTTTTTTCAATAAAATTTTTTGGGTATTGATTATCCCTAAGAAAATGTTTAATGAAGTCAACTTCATTATTTCTAATTTCGAGTGTAGATGAAATTAAATTAGCTCTATCATAAAGTGTTTTAATGATACCTCTTTTGACACTTACTTGGTGATTGGAATAAAAATTTAAATATCTATTAGTATGTGTCTTTTTTCGGTATACGCTCGTTTCAAAATAATTCGGAAACTTTTTTATTGAAACATCTAGGAATGAAATTTTGTTATCCTGCACTAATTCCATTGTAAATTTTATTGTAGGTTCTTTGTTGTTGATATGATCAAAAAAATTCTCTAGTTCATCTCTACCATGTTGCCAAATCACAAAAATATCGTCTACATATCGCCACCAAGTCTTTGGTTTTAGTGGGTATGTGTCTATATATTTTTGTTCGAAAGATTCCATGAATATGTTACTCATTACTGGTGATAAAGGAGAACCCATAGCCATACCAAATTTTTGTTTATAGAAAACATCATCTAATTGAAAATATGTGGAATTCAGGCAAACTTCTAATATCTCCATTATATCATCAATAGTCAATTTCGAATTTTCATAAATGGTTCTATCATTAATCAATTTTGTTCTCACTATTTCAAGAGTTTTATCAACTGGAACATTTGGAAAAAGATTTACTACATCAAAACTTACTAAGATGTCTGTTGCATTTAAATTAGAATTTCTAAATTTTTCAAGAAAGTGTTGAGTATTTTTCAAAAAACTAGTTGATTTTCCTGTTAATGGGTTCAAAAATTGTAAAATATATTTAGCAAAATTTTGACAGGGGGATCCGAGTGAACTTACTATTGGTCTCAAAGGAATAAGAGGTTTATGTATTTTAGGTAGGCCGTATAAATGTGGGGGTTTGCTATAAGATGGTGTGATAAATTTCTTTTGAGCATATGTGAATTTTTTGGAATTTTTTGAAATAATTTTCTTCACTTTATTCTCTGTGAGAGAAGTTGGATCTTTTTTGATTTTGGAATATTTATCGGTATCATCAACAATTTCTAAAAGTTTTCTTTTATATTCACCTGAATCCATAATAACTGTTGCATTTCCTTTATCGGCAGGTAAAATTTTATTGTTATTATCATTTTTCAATGAAGTTATAGTTTTATTCTCAATTTTATTTAGATTTGGTTTTATTTTAAAAGGTTTATCAAGTAACAATTTATTTAGTACTCTAAATTCATTCGATTTATCAAGCGGAAGTTTTTGGGCTGTTTTTTCAATAGCTGTAATTATATCTAATGTTGGAATGTGTTTTGGAGTTATAGCAAAATTGAGTCCTTTTGATAATATCAATTTTTCATTTTCATTCAAATTTCGTGAAGATAAGTTGATTACCGT
Source organism: Coccinella septempunctata (assembly GCF_907165205.1). Lineage (NCBI taxonomy): Eukaryota > Metazoa > Arthropoda > Insecta > Coleoptera > Coccinellidae > Coccinella > Coccinella septempunctata. Next base: position 28,127,194 of record NC_058195.1, read on the forward strand.
TTTATTAATGAAGTTGTTACTGATTTTTGTATTGTTGAATTTTTGTTGGTTTTCTTCCATTAGTATATTAAATTTTTTGAAATTAGATCGTTTGCTCTTCTCATATTCATGAAAATACGAAATATTCACACAATGTAAAATATGTTCAAAGTCTTCCTTTGAAAGGTTACGGAAAATTTCTTCTTCTAACCTTAATATATTTTGTTGAAATCTTACCTTATTATATCTGAGAAAATTTATTCTTTCTCTTACCAACGCATAACCGAACCTGTTTTTAATCTTTTCCGAACCATTACTCCGAAATGGTAGCCTAATTCTCAGGAATTTTGGAATCAATCTATTATCTCTGCATCTACACATGAAGGTGAGACTGTTTTCTGTGTGGGATAGTTTTTTGTACAATTCTTCCAATTTTCTAAAACTTGAAATAGAAAAAGGCCCATACCTTTCTTTCAGATATCGATATCTGAAAGATATCGATCGAGAAGAGCAAACGATCTAATTTCAAAAAATTTAATATACTAATGGAAGAAAACCAACAAAAATTCAACAATACAAAAATCAGTAACAACTTCATTAATAAAACGGTAATCAACTTATCTTCACGAAATTTGAATGAAAATGAAAAATTGATATTATCAAAAGGACTCAATTTTGCTATAACTCCAAAACACATTCCAACATTAGATATAATTACAGCTATTGAAAAAACAGCCCAAAAACTTCCGCTTGATAAATCGAATGAATTTAGAGTACTAAATAAATTGTTACTTGATAAACCTTTTAAAATAAAACCAAATCTAAATAAAATTGAGAATAAAACTATAACTTCATTGAAAAATGATAATAACATTAAAATTTTACCTGCCGATAAAGGAAATGCAACAGTTATTATGGATTCAGGTGAATATAAAAGAAAACTTTTAGAAATTGTTGATGATACCGATAAATATTCCAAAATCAAAAAAGATCCAACTTCTCTCACAGAGAATAAAGTGAAGAAAATTATTTCAAAAAATTCCAAAAAATTCACATATGCTCAAAAGAAATTTATCACACCATCTTATAGCAAACCCCCACATTTATACGGCCTACCTAAAATACATAAAACTCTTATTCCTTTGAGACCAAAAGTAAGTTTACTCGGATCCCCCTGTCAAAATTTTGCTAAATATATTTTACAATTTTTGAACCCATTAACAGGAAAATCAACTAGTTTTTTGAAAAATACTCAACACTTTCTTGAAAAATTAAGAAATTCTAATTTAAATGCAACAGACATCTTAGTAAGTTTTGATGTAGTAAATCTTTTTCCAAATGTTCCAGTTGATAAAACTCTTGAAATAGTGAGAACAAAATTGATTAATGATAGAACCATTTATGAAAATTCGAAATTGACTATTGATGATATAATGGAGATATTAGAAGTTTGCCTGAATTCCACATATTTTCAATTAGATGATGTTTTCTATAAACAAAAATTTGGTATGGCTATGGGTTCTCCTTTATCACCAGTAATGAGTAACATATTCATGGAATCTTTCGATCAAAAATATATAGACACATACCCACTAAAACCAAAGACTTGGTGGCGATATGTAGACGATATTTTTGTGATTTGGCAACATGGTAGAGATGAACTAGAGAATTTTTTTGATCATATCAACAACAAAGAACCTACAATAAAATTTACAATGGAATTAGAGCAGGATAACAAAATTTCATTCCTAGATGTTTCAATAAAAAAGTTTCCGAATTATTTTGAAACGAGCGTATACCGAAAAAAGACACATACTAATAGATATTTAAATTTTTATTCCAATCACCAAGTAAGTGTCAAAAGAGGTATCATTAAAACACTTTATGATAGAGCTAATTTAATTTCATCTACACCCGAAATTAGAAATAATGAAGTTGACTTCATTAAACATTTTCTTAGGGATAATCAATACCCAAAAAATTTTATTGAAAAAACAATATTAAATTTAGAGAGAAAAATGACTAACCAAAATCGTAATAATGATCAGGAACAACCAACAAACCGTCAAGAACAACCAAATTTGTTGAATGTAATTCCTTATGTTAATGGCCTTTCAGAAAAAATAAGAAGAATCGGTTCGAAGTTCAACATACGAACTGTTTTTAAAACGCAAAATGATTTAAGATCTATATTAACAAAAACTAAACCTTTGAACGAAAAACAAAAATCAAAAAATTGTATTTACAACATACCCTGTATTTGTGGTAAAACTTATACAGGTGAAACGTTCAGACCTCTAGAAATAAGAAAACGCGAACATAAAAATAATATTAAAAATAGAGAAATTAATCGATCGCAAATCGCAGATCACATTTGTTCTAATACGGGAGACCACATGATGGATTGGGACAACACAAAAATTTTAATGACAGAACCAGACCATTATAAACGAAAAATTAAAGAATCTACGTGTATTCTGTTAGATCAGGATAATAATTTGGCAAATTGTTCGGTAGGAATAGATCATATTTGGATCAATTTATTAAAGAAGGAACTGTCATCCGGTAATTTCAAAATTAAATGAATCAACGTTTCTGCGCAGTCTCTGTTTCTGTGTGTTGACAATTAATGTCAGACAAAAAGCGACAATTCCAGAAGATTTTCAAAAGTAGATTTTTTCGTCTGATGAAGGAGTCTGATATAGACTCCGAAACGTAACGAAGAATTATAATTTCAACGTTATTTATTTTGAGTTCATTGTCAGGCAACAATTTTTTCTAGTTAATTTGCTCCTGACAAATTAGTGCAAGAATTTACGCAGGAGCAAATCTTTGATTTCATTTTTAATTGATTTTGTTTCAGAGATTGGGAGTGAAAGCCCTAAAAGGTTTGTGAAGAGATAAAAAGGTACCACCTCATAAAACGACTGCATTGCAGGGGGTGTTGTAAAAGTATTCAAGTACAAATTATTGCAAAATAAAATAAGAGCAGTTTAGGAAGGAGCGGAATTTTTATTAACCCTTAAACCATATCTCTAAGAAATTGTTCTGCAGAAAATGATATTGGTTAGGAATATAACGACATAACTATTACAGTAAACTAGCAATGAATTATAGGTAATCTTGTAATTGCCCTTGTTGACAGGATATTCGAAGTCTTCTCTTCGGTAAACTCTCTGTTTCTTCTGGTAAACCATTTTCGAGAAAAATTTGTTGAAGGAATGTTGAGTTTTCAAATACTGAAAATACATCCATAATTAAGTAGGTACTCAGTTGCAAAATCGTACTTCATCACAAATTAGTTGTATTTTCATAAGAATAACGCTTGGTTTTGTATGAACTTTGGGTACTCAACTCGGTCGTATTTGAACTCAATGGTATGGTATGGTAATGGCGGCCTGTTTTGAGATCTAAAGAATAGCCACAATTGAGTTGGAGTGATTTTGGCGACAGCGGTCTCATCGAACAGCTGGCCTCAAACCAAGTCAACTTTAAACGTGTTAAAATACAATTTTTCTTTGAAGAACTTATACTTTCTCAAGCCAACGGTGAGCTGACAAATTCCAAGCTTCATGATTACACAAACATAATTATCAAAAAACCAATCACTTACCAGTAAAGCAAGAGACGGAACTAGAAGAACGTATATGATTCCCACTAGACGAACAAATTATTGAAAAAATAAGAACATTTCTTGGAAAAACTTCGCCAAAATAAATCTGTCATCAGAACAGTATTTCATAGATTGAATCTATGTAGGATTTCTATCACAGATATTATTTTTGATTTCTATAGTAACACGACTCGACTCTAGCGCCCCAAAGTAATCGCACCGGCTGAAGGGCGAACTAAAGCGGTTGCATTTCTGCCTATATAAGTTGGAAGGGGTTGCCCTACATGATGGATTCGAATGGCAAAATCAGACAGACGTAATATACACGGATTTTAAAAAAGCTTTCTATAAGGTTAATCATAGTGTACTTTTTCGCAGACTTGCAGAAGTGGAAATATGTGGCAGTCTATTGAGGTGGGTAATATCGTATGTGTTGCGGAGATCCCAGTTTGTATGTGTGGGAGGGCAGAAATCGAGATATTTTTCTAGCACATCGGGAGTGCCTCAGGGTTCGCACCTGGGACCCTTACTGTTTATCATTTATATTAATAATATCTCCTCCTGTTTCCGTACTGCTGATTTTTTGATTTATGCGGATGACCTCAAAATATTCCTGAAGATAAAGAGCATTGAGGACTTCGTTCTACTTCAAGAGGATTTGGATAGGTTCTCTGAGTACTGCAGAGAGAACTTTCTCTTTCTTAATTTGAGTAAATGTTCCATTATTTCATTTACCAGGAATACAAATGTCTTGAAGTTCGGGTATAAAATAGACCAAATTCAATTGCGACGGGTTGAAGGTGTTCGTGATTTGGGAATGTTCTTAGATACCAAGTTAACTTTCATTCAACATATCGATCACATAATTTCATCTTCGAATAAAATGCTTGGATTCATTCTCCGACAAGCTAAATTGTTCAGGACTAATAAGAGTTTACTCACGCTGTACAACACCTTCGTTCTGAATAAACTAAACTTTGCCTCTTCGATTTGGAACCCTCATTATGAATGTCATATTGAAAGATTAGAAAGAGTGCAACATAAATTTCTCAAATATCTGTCATACCGTAATAATCTGCTCATAGAAGATCATGATTACACTGAAGCTCAGGCTAGGTTCAATATGCTTAGTTTAGAAAACCGCAGAAAAATTTATGATATGAGTTTTTTATATAAAGTTCTGAACGGCATTTTTTTGGTTCCCTCTATTCTGCAGCTGTTGTCCTTTAGAGTTCCCGAGAAAAGATTAAGATCGAGGGAAACTTTTGCTGTCCCTTTCCGTCGTTTGAACGTAACGCAAAATTCGTCAATTTGTAGATTTTTGACGACGTTTAACACGGAATTTAGCAATACCGATCCCTTTAATACGTCCATTTTTCAATTCAAAAAACTACTAAAAAAAAAACTATCATAGAATGTTGTTGCGTGAGTGGTTTTCGCATAAATTATCGAAAGAATAATTTATCATTTTGTACAGTGTTAAAAATTGGAGGAATTCTTAACCCAACTCTACCACTCGATGCACATCTCTAGCAACTCAGTGACTACGTTTATCGTTACATGCTTCTGTGAACGTAACCTTTGAATCTCTGTCAATCAGCTGTTCAAAAAAACCGGTGGAACCTGTTGAATCTGCTCAATTTAATTCATTCTTCTTAGATTCTTCGTTCGCTCAAGTGAATTGGAACTTGGTCTAAATTCTTAACGTGATTTTTTAGTGCACTCTCAACTTTTTCAGTCAGCTCAAATCTAATAATATTATTTTATATTATAATTATCAATCGATCAACATCTCAAAAAGGTACAGTACTTTTTCACTCAACAAAAAATGTAATCATTTTTTTGCATGTGTCACGTTAGAATATCATTCTACATAATTTTCCTATCAGCATTCACTCCATCGCTATGCATTTTCTCACAATTACATTTGCAATATTCTGCTCTACATCTCTCTATCATATTTGCATGTATATTTTCTCAATTTTCTCCAAATCTCTCGACCAACCACGTGCTCCATGTATCTAGCTGCTTCAACCTCCTCAAAATGCATCGATATTTCATTCACTGTGAATCACATCACCTCGACAATCACTCACATTTTAATTTCTCTAATTTTAGCACCAAGTTCACATTTCACACCACTCTATTAGAAGCTTATATACTTGTATTCACTCTCATTTTGTATATATGTCACCTCAGATTAACTTTACACCTCTTACGATCAGACTTCTCAGGCCTCTTAAGTTTCAGGTACCTCTACGCTCAAGTTGGACACTTCGAAGGCTTCTCATAGACCAGATCGAAATCCATCTCACTACACTCAGAACTCTGAATAATGGAATACACTCAATCAACTCTCTTGGACAAACTGGTTTGTGATAACGCTCGAGGAGGTCCAACCTGATTTCAACTCAATAAGTATAATTTATTATACACTTTTGCATGACTCTATTACCTGAAACTTATGATACCTTATTTCTTTTCTCTAACGTTATGAACTGCTCTTCTTGTTTCATCTCACTTATGAGTACTATTCATTAATTCTTTCTACGTTTACAATATTTCATTTCTCTACATTGCATTTGTAACACAACTCACCTCAATTTATGTACTCTCATAAAACACCTTCTGCTTTTCTAATAGATTTGCTATTCCTGTAAGCGTTGGTAATCATCTCTCTCATTCTGTCTCATTACACCTGTCTCACTACATTACATATCTCTAACCTCTCAAGTTGTCACTGCAACCTTCTGTTTTTCTGATAGCGAGACAGTTTATGAAATCGTAAACTCTATCACTGTAAACGTTGTGCTTGCATGATAACACTCACATCAATTCATAACTATCAAGCTCAATTATTATGCAACTCAAAATACATAAACACGTTTTGATGTAGATCTATCTCAATTCTCTCAATTCTTCTCCAACACATAATGATTGATCTTGTTACTCGATACATGAAATTCACTCAACCTGCTCTTTCTCTCAAGCAAATAAAACGTTGATTTTCTCATTGAAACATTACTCTCAAATTCTCTCAATAACTTCTCAATAATTGTAAATAGGTTCACTCTGTTTAGATGTTGTATATAATTTTACTTCATGCGAGTGTCTATTTATTATGTGACGTGTTTGATATACAATAAAGATTTTATTTTACCCTCTCCAACTCAATCATTTGGTAACAGTCCACTTTTAAGTAATTGCCAAAAATCTCAACACCCAGGTTTTTGAACAACAGTGTTGTTTTGAAACTATTTCAGGTTGAAATTTTCTATTTTTGATTGTATGATTCTTTTTCCCATGTAATGTGAATATTTTTTTTGGGTTGGAACACCCGTTTGTAATCCTATTTTCATGAAATAAAAAATGAAATAAAAAAAAAATAAAAAAATAAAAATATACGATTTCAAAAACCCCCATACGAAGAAGTCCAAAGGGGTAATATCGGGGCTCCGTGGAGGCCAACTGACTGGCCCATTACGTCCGATCCATTTTTCTGGAAAATTATTATCCAACCAGTTCCTCACATTTGTATGAAAGTGGGCTGCTGGACAACCGTCAAGTTGAAACCAAGCCGCTAATCTTGATTTTATTGGAATATTTTCCCACATATTTGCATGCTCTGCCATTAGGAATTGTAAAAAATTTTCACCATTAACTTGTTCTGGTGAGAAATAGGGTGATTATTATAAACTCCAAGCCAAACATTAACACTTCTAACTTCACTAACAATTCTACTTGGAAATTTCTTGGTCGAATGGGATGTGGATTTTCGTGGGCCCATACATGTTGGTTATGAAAGTTTACCACGCCCCGACGAGTAAAACACAATTAATCAGTCCATAATATAGTATTTAAAAAGTCTCTTTTCTGCTCAATTGAACGAAGAATCCATTGGCAAAAAAATAACTTTCGCTGTTCATCACCTTCTCGTAAACCTTGGATAGGTTGCAAATGGAAAACATGTCGACGGTCCTTTTTTAACACTCGAAGAATTTTTTACTCAGAAAATCGAAGTGTGCGAACTGCTATTCGACTGCTTGTTGTTGGATTCGTATCAAATTCACGAAGAATCCTGTTATTGTTCCTTTCTTGCCCAATATATTCACCCTATTCTGCCGTTCATCAGGTCTAGTACTAAGTCCATTAGTTCTGAGGAATGCGGATGGCGTCTTCTTGGAAATCTTCTCCGGTACTCCCTAGCTGCTTCCGCCGAGTTTCCATTTGCCACAGAAATAGATATCTGCTTGTTCCCGACTCGTAAAACAAAAAGGCATTTAGTTGTTAAAGAGAAACTGACATATCACCAAAGAGTAACCAACAAGAGGATGCACTCTGTCATTTTGGCCGGTTGGGTTTCAATGACCTTAAGGTTTTTCTAGATATTGGTGGGGGTCAACCAGAAAAAGACGAGTATAAACTTTGCTCTCTCTCTCTTTTAGAATTTTGAATTTGGCGGTATATCCGAAATCATCGCCATTCATTTTATGAAATTATGAACGAACAAACGAATAAGACAAGCTTTTGATAAACTTCAATTTTATAAGTTTTACCAAAATTTAACTAGTGACAAATTTTAAATCGTTTTTTTCAAGACGATCTATAAAAATTGATCCTGTTTTGCATAGTTTTTTTCTTATATTTAGTTTAGTAGTCGTATTGCTCGTTGGAATACATCACATTTTGCATGATTGCATGATTCTTATTTGTTATTTTATTTAATTTATTTGTTGGTTTTACTTATTTGCTTTATATTGAACTGCATATCATTATGGGTGACCATAACAAGAAAAAGAAGTGTTCTGTTGAAAATTGTGCTTCGTTAGGTGAGAGACTTTTCAGATTTCCCAATCCAAAAGAATCACATCGGGTTTTGCAATGGCAATTGGCCTGTAGCGATGAAAATATTATGAAAAAAGAACCAGCCTTATTGTATGGTACTAATAGAATATGTAGTGACCACTACGAACCTCATTTTATGACTAGTCACAATATGAGTAAAGCTGCTGCTCCTACACGTAATTTGTTTAAGAAACCCAAAACAGTGGATGTTGAAAAGCAGACAGAGTTTTTAGGACAAACTAGGGATGTTGGAGTACAAGCAGTATGTATTATTAAAGAAACTGTACGAAGAGAAGGAACTAGAAAGTCTGAAAACACCCAGACACAAACATGCAGGAAATATCATCTAGGACCCCAAGAAAAGAAAAATCAAGACATTTGTTGAAATTAATTAAAGCAAAAGTAGGTATTTTCTTTTTTAATCACTGTAATTGTTCCAGACGAAGACAAAAATGATTAGACGATTGAAAATGGATAATATACACCTAGAGAAATCTTTTGAAAAATCAAGCTCTAGAGTCAGTTCGAAGGAAGTTTTTAAAAATTCTTGTGAAGTACATCTTCCAAAAGTTTTGGGCAATTTAGCAAAAATTGTCTGCGACTTGAAAGATAGAAAAGCACAAGGCAGAAGATATTCCAATGAGCTTAAGCAACATGCTCTTTCAATATATTATTCGAGCCCTAAAACATACAGGAAGATGATACAAAATTATTGATTCCCTTCAGTCTCAACGCTGAGAAGAATGACAGAAAATATGATGAGAAAAATGATGAGATTGTTGGATTTCATGATTTGGGTTAGTAATTTCGCAAATGTAATAAATTAATGTTCAAAAGAAATCTTTTCATTGTATGTCTTTCAGGTAGTGGAAAGGAATTTGTACCGGCCAAAAATGCCTTAGTTTTTATGGCCACAGGAGTGAAGGACAAGTGGAAACAGCCCTTAAGATATTTTTTTGTGAATTCAGTCTGTGCTGCTTCAGACTTGAAAACAATTGTCTTCAATGGTATAGAAAAAATGGTTGAAGCAGGGCTTGATGTTAGAGCTCTTATTTCTGATATGGGCTCTAACTTTGTTATGTTTTCTAAACAGTTGGGTATAAGCACTAATAATTCTCAGTTTCAGGTCAATGGTAAAACTTTATTGTATATTTTTGATGCCCCACACTTGATGAAGTTTATGAGAAATTTATTAATAAATCATTAAGTGCACTTCGAATGTCACACAGCAAACTGGAAGCATATCGAGGAACTTTATAACATTGAAAGAAATAAAAATTTGAAAATGGCTACTAAGTTGACTGAAGCACATATATGTCCCACTTCATTTGAGAAAATGAAAGTGAAGTATGCTACTCAGGTATTCAGTGCAACAGTAGTTTCTGGTGAGAAATTGTATCAAAATTGCACATTATATTATGAATTAAATCAGTTGATTAATGATAATAATGAACTATACTCATGTTTTAAAGCTTTGTCGACATATATTGATTGTGGGGAAATGTCCGCTTCAGCTGCAGGTACGGCACATTTTTTGGAGCAGCTCGATCACCTGTTCGATCTGTTGAATTCATCAACGACAAAAACGACCAATCAATATAGGAGACCATATTCAGGATCGGAGGACCAGGAAAAATGTTGGATGCTTTGGAAGAAATGAAAGTCTTTTCAAATACAAATACAGGTAAAAAAGATGTAACTGGAACTTTTAAATGCATGAATTTTTTCCAGATTACTCGTAGTATCATGAGATTGTGGCATTTTCTCAAAAATGATGGACTCCAAGAGATCAGGAGTAGAAGATTGATTGTATTGAAAACCAAAATACAGGCGAAGATAGACAACGAACTCACCGAGCCGATAATAGTGGAAAGAGGTATACGGCAAGGCGACTCATTGAGCCCACCACTCTTTAATATCATTATGGATGAGATTATAAGAAGAGTATGCAGGGAAAGAGAATACCGACTGGGAAATCGAGAAATAAAAATCTTGTGTTATGCGGATGACGCAGTGGGAGGACAAGCTACCAAAGCAGCAAGAACAGCTTCGCAACTCAATGACACGATATTCAAGAATATCTGAGAACAGAATCGAAAGTCCGTATCTACAAGACGGCGATAAGACCTATCCTGACATATGCGGCAGAAACAAGACCGCAAACATCAAAAACACGTCAAATTATGGTGGCGACAGACATGAAGATAGTCCGTAGAATAGCCGGATGAACACTACTGGACAGGGAAAGAAGTGAGGACATTCGACGAGCATGTCACATCGAGAATATCAATGTATGGGTGCTGGGAAAAAAAATTGAGTGGAACGACCATATCACGCGAATGGCAGAAGATCGACTGGTGAGTGTAGCGAGAGATAAATCACCATCGGGAAGACGAAGCAAAGAAAGACCTCCAAACGGTGTGACGGTCTATCTCCATCAGGCGAGTTGCGATGAGTAAGAGGCATAAGCCTACTTGGAAGAGAGAAGAAGAAGAAGAAGAAGAAGATATATCATATCAACAATCCTTCGTCTTGACGTGTGTGTGTTGCTGCGCTGATTGAGAGCAATATCTCTGGTAAAATTCAACTGATCTTAATTAAACTTTCCCACTCACATTATCGATATCGATTCGTAACTCTGCATCAATTTCATTCGTTTTTCCTGGTTTATTGCGCTGAGGTCCCCCATTGATATTATTCGTTTATAACGTACGAAACTGAACGCACGATACGACGACGTTTAAATCGCGTCGAATGTGAGCACTCTCATCTTAGAGTGAGGTTTTGTTTCTTCCCAAGTTTTGTTTCAGGGTTGCGTCGTATACATCTAAGAGAAACTGAGAAATAATTGGAGAGATATGGATTCAATTTCTGTGATTTTTTTCATTGGTATGTGTCATTACCAGCTACACTAAAAACAAATGAATACATCGAATATATGTGATTCACAACAACTTACTTGATAATAGTCAACCAAGCATAAAAGAATGGTCCATGTTGTAAAAGCTGGGCGAATAGAAACTCAATCCACAGTGTACTGATTACTCCATATTTAGAACAGATGTAGAAGCCAGCTACGGTTCCCAAAACATTCACACAAAGTCGAATCGTTCCCACAACTATCCATGGAATGAGTAAGTAAGCTCTTTCGGTCTGCTTGGATAAATAAAAAAAAACTATCATATCAATATTATCTCGAGATATTCACAAGATGATCTGGAAAATATCTCGTGGAAAAACCTTATCTTGAATGAAGAATGTCCAAAATGTGCAAAATCGCTTGAAAGTTTGTCAGAATACTGGATGTTTCTAAATTGAAGATGAAAACGAAGATTCCTTAAGTAATTTTTGGGCAAATATTCCCATAAACAGGGTGTCACAAATGTTTCGTTTTCGAGACACAGCGTGTTAAATTCTCCCTGTAAAAATACATTTTTGTAATGATTATACGAGTTCATCGAATCTTTATGAATCCTTGCTACAGATTGGGATAAAAACTAATTATGAATTTTTTCACCACAGCTTACTAACTGGATTTTTTATGACAAATTGGATTTTTCATAACTCGGACTGGAAGAAATCTCAAAAAAAGGCCTCTGCTTCATTCAGTCGGCATCGTTGGGATGGGTTATGTGATACTGGCGAGCTCAAATAAGAGCAAAACCGGTCTATCAGTACTCACCTACGATGTCGACACGTTCCACGTTCTTCATAGTATACTGAAAGTGTAGATTTCTGCCACTCCGAGTTAAATAGTTATAATATTTATGTCAAATTTCAGTTGAATATCTTGAGTAGTGTAGATACTATAAGACAAAAACTTGAAAAATTTCTTAACTACAACTCGAATCGTTTGATGTCCCAGGTTTATGTTTTTTTTTATTTATTGAATCATAACCGCCGACATGGATTGATATGTGAATCTCTGCTCATATGATTGAAAATCAACGTTAAAGAAGTCTGCGAAAAGATCGGCAATCTCCGAACGCTCAGCACTTTTATTATTTTATTATGCCATTCTGCTTGGGAACGAACCGCGTACCGCGAAAAAATTTAAGGTGCTTCCAAAATCGCTTGGAGTTGACTTTCAACGGAAGAGATGTAACAACTTGATTTAAATTGAAGGGAGCTTATTTTCGACGAAGATGTAACAACTACTATAGTCATATTGAATTGCTCTTTTGGCTCTACGCCTTAACTCCGAAAATACTCGATAGTCGAAAGTTACCTTCCGTCCCTGGCATTGGGGTGAAGTACCAACCAGGCGCATCTCCAGGTAGCGGATAGGAGGGGTCCTTCTGATAATGATTACAAATGAAGCTGAGGACTGTGGGACTATAAGTTGGCTCGTAATCTTTAAAACACTACTGGTAGCCTTCCAAAATCCCAACGCGGACCAACTTCTCCTGCCCAGCTGTAGTGTCGTGGCTAAGGGCCTGCACAGGATTAACGGCGCCAACTTGACCGAACAGTCAAAGACTGGCGGCAGTTGACAAACCATGCAAACTTGTTTGCGGGGGATCTTGCCTTAATTGGCCGGATCGAGAGGAGACAACCTCATCAAAAACCCCCTAGTTCAAGGTGGAACATCCTATGCCGAAGAACTTCCTCTTTGAGTAGCTCATTGGGTTAAGATGAGTTCCTAATAGGCGAACTCCGGACACCTGCCGCCCTCCGGTTTCAATATGGCTTACCAGGGTAAGGGAGCACTGCCCTGGCGGACTTTTATTTCTTCCCTTCTCGTGGGACCGATTATGGACACCTTAGGAAAAAACACAAACGCAAAACCAGTCGAGACGGGGATCAATCCTATCTCGACGAACGAAACCTCGAAAGAGGAATGTGCAGAAATCGGGGTGAAACCTGATTCTGCCATTATCAACCCAACCCCAGGCGCGGAGGAGAAATCCGGAACCGCCCTAGGGGAGGGTATCCCCGAGGCTGCGATCGCTGTAGTCGCTAAGGAGGTTGAGAAAATGAATCTCACCTCCAAACGCAGACGAATGGCGGGAGCAGCCAAAAGGCGCCTGAAACGGCTACTGCAATCAGGTGTCGACTACAAGTCGGCACTTGCGACAGTGCTCCGTGACGGCGCCGAAAAGGCAGCAGTAAAGGAGAGGGAACCAAACCTCCCAACACCTGCTGCCAAAACTCCAAAGAGGTTGCGCTCTGATGGCAGCACCCCTAGCGCCAGTGCGAAAAAGCACTGTCCTGGGGGAACCGTCAGTAAGGGGGTGACCTATAAGGAGATGGTGGAGGGGATCAAGGTCGGCATTGTCGACAAGGACCCTGAAACCAAGCTGTCAGCCGAGCAGCTGGACCTGCTCCAGGGCGCCATCCTGAAGCATACCCTCAGGAGGGAGGAAAAAGGAGCGGCGATCCGCTTCTTGAGCTGTACTCATAAGCCGGGTTGGCTTATGATTAGACGTGCGGACGAGGCTACCGTCTCGTGGCTTGGCAACTGCTCCCTCTACGAGCAAAGCGCCGCAGGCATCCCTTCCCACCGGGGCTCTTTCCAAGGCTGGTAAAACGGCCAGGAAAGGGCCGGCGGTGGGGAGGAAGAAGTAAGCAGTAACATCTAGCGATGGCGCAGCTCTTCAAATGCCTGCAGGCTAATGTACAACATTCCAAGGCTGGATCCTACCTCCTTGGAAAACGCATCCTGGATGAGAGGATAGATATCGCCCTCATCCAGGAATCTTGGGTTACTTCCCGAGGCAGAATCAACGGCCTCAGTAACCTTCCTGGCAAGGTAATATCACTTGGATCTGGGGAATCACCCAGGTCCTGTATCTTTGTCAGGAACACTATTTACATTTTTGTACTTACAGGATTCTGTTCCAGAGATGTAACCTCCATCCTGGTAAAACTCCCCATGGAAACGGGCACAAAAGAACTGGTTATCTGTTCTGCCTACTTCCCTGGTGACACCATGTTCCCCCCGCCAAACGAAGTGCAAAAATTAGTTGCCTTCTGAAGGGGGAAAAACCTTCAACTCCTCGTTGCTTGTGATGCCAACTCCCATCACACTACGTGGGGCAGCACGGACATCAACGAAAGAGGTGAGTACCTATTCGACTTCATTCTAGAAGAAGCGCTTTTTGTATTGAATAGGGGCTCTGTTCCAACCTTTGTTACGAAAAATCGGGCTGAGGTATTGGACATCACGCTCTGCTCGCAATACCTGAGCACTAAAATCACTGACTGGAGGGTTTCTGACACGCCCTCTGGCTCAGACCATAGAAACATTCAATTTAACATTGAACTAGGCGTTAAACCCATTCAGGAATATCACAAGCCCAGATTGACCGACTGGGATGGTTATAAACTATCCCTCCAACAGAATCTGAGATCCATTAACGTTGACGTTAACAATCATGTAGACCTAGAGAGGCTGGCCAACTCAATTGGCCAAGCTATAGTCTCGGCATATCATGAAAACTGTCCACTAAGAAAGAAATCCGACAATAGGAAAGTATCTTGGTGGAACTCCAAACTAGAGAAACTTCGAAAAGAGCTTCGGAAGAAATTTAACCGAGCAAAATCAGAAGGTGAGTGGGAAGTGTATCGTCAAATCCTCACCTTGTATAACAAGGAAGTGAGGAGGGCCAAAAGGGAGTCTTGAGAAAACTTCTGCAGCAGCATCGAGGATGCTGCAAGCGGGACAAGACTCCATAAAATTCTCTCCAGAGAGCCGTCTTTGACGCTGGGATCTGTTAAAAGATCAGACGGCACCTATACGGCCTCTGGGGCGGAAACCCTCAAGATCATGGCTGCCTCACACTTTCCGGATCACGTGCTGATTGATTCCGCATCTGCGGAAGAAGGTAACTTCACTAGTCGCCTTAAGCGACCCAGCAAGGAATGCTGGAAATTTGTTAACAAACTTGTCACTGCGAGCACGGTGAGAAGGGCAGTTTTATCCTTTCTCCCATACAAAGCGCCAGGTGACGATGAAATATTTCCAGCTCTACTTCAGCTGGACTGGAATGCTTAATGTCTTACCTCATTAGGCCCTTCAGATCCAGTTTGGCATGGAATTTCATACCATCCAACTGGAGGAACGTTAAAGTCGTTTATATTCCCAAGGCGGGAAAAACGGACTCACAGCCTAAATCATTCCGACCGATCAGTTTAATTTCGTTCGTGATGAAAACTCTTGAAAAGATACTAGATGAGCACGTCAGAGAGGTGATTCTACGGAAGCATTCCCTGAGTGCTCATCAGTAGGCCTACAAGAAAGGCAAATCCACAGATCTTGCCCTCAATAATCTTGTCGGCAGGATCAATGAATCTCTCAACTCCAGGGAGATTTCAGTGACTGCCTTTTTGGACATTGAGGGGGCCTTTAATGCTGCCCTTACTGAATCTCTGGTGAGGGCTGCCAAGGTTAGAGGTGTCCCTCCTACCATATCGAATTGGATCAGCACAATGCTGAGCTCCAGAAACATCATAACCACGCTTTGTGGTGAAGCACTTAGATTCAAAGCAGGCAGAGATTGCCCGCAGGGAGGTGTATTATCACCCCTTCTCTGGTCCCTTCTGGTTGATGATCTAATTGCAATCATCAGCTCGCTTGAAGTATATGTTCAGGCTTACGCTAACGATATAGTTGTTTTACTGGTGGGCAATGACGATGTAATCATCTCAGATGCTCTTCAGGAAACACTAACAGTAATTCAGGGTTGGTGTGATGGGGAGCAGTTAGGTGTGAACCCCTGCAAAACCCTGATTGTCCCCTTTACCAGGAGAAGAAAATTTCAAATCTCTCCTACAACTCTCTACGGCAAGACCATTCCACTCGTAGAGGAGGCCAAATATCTAGGCATTACCCTAGATAGGAAGCTTCAATGGAACTCCCATGTGGAAAAAGTCATCCACAAAGCCAGGCACTCCCTATGGGCCTGCCAAAGGATTTGTGGAAAGACTTGGGGGATTGCGCCGAAGCAGCTCCGCTGGCTGTACGTCACGGTGATCAGACCATTGATCACCTATGGCGGTGCCGCCTGGTGGTCCTCCACTGAACGCGTTCTAACCCAAAATAAACACTCCAAACTCCAGAGAACGGCTTGCCTCATTATTTCGGGGGCATTCCGCTCTACTCCAACTTCGTCCATATAGATGCTATTAGACCTCCCTCCCCTTCACATTTTTGTCCAGGGAGAGGCAAGACTAGCAACCCACAGGCTCCACCACCTTACCGTAAATGAGCCTGACAAACTCACTTTCGTGCCCAGTCGTCTGTCAGCCCAACTGGAGGCTGACGAGGTGATGGGCATGAGAACTGATCAAATTGTTCACGAAACTCTCCACTCAATCGTATGATGGATACTTATGGGATATTTTTTGATAATTTTGATCTCTTTAATTCAAACTTTTTGTCTTTCAAGAAAATGCTGAAGAAAGAACTCTCATAGAATTGCTGATGTATTGTATTTTTTAATGAATCATGGATTGTTAATTGAAGTATATGTATATTCTGTTTTGCTTTTGCTGTTATTTTGGTTGTGAGCTTATTGCATGGATGTAGATATTTTACTTTAGCGAATACTGTTTCTGGGGTAACCTGTTAGTATTCCTGTTTTTCATAAATAAATAAATAAATAAATAAATAAATAAATAAATAATCACTAGAACCAGCACTTATGGAACATTCGTTTCTCTGATTCCAAGCAGAGACGAATGGCTCCGTCACAAGGAATTCTATCTACAAGGACCTTGCTGGTTTACTGATGGCTCCAGAATCAGTCAGGGATCTGGAGCCGGAGTCTACAGCCGTAGACCGCTGACTAAACTCAGTGCTACTCTGGGAAAGTCGGCGACAGCTTTCCAGGCAGAAATCTTCGCCATTGATCTGTGCACAAGCCATTTACTTGACAGTGGTTGGGCGGGCAGATCAATAAAAATCCTAACGGATAGTCAAGCTGCGATTAAATCTCTCGCGGCAGACAAATGCAACTCGGCACAGGTATTTGAATGCAGATCTAAGCTCACCAAATTGTAAAGTTCAAACAGACTGCAACTGATTTGGGTACCTGGACACTCTGGCTTCAGTGGCAACGATGCATCGGATGCTCTAGCCAGAGAAGGCGCAACATCAACGCTTATTGGCCCGGAACCCAGAATAGGAATTTCTAATTCCTTAATCAGGGACCGAAACAACAGCTGGATAAGGCAAAAGGTCCTGGAGCACTGGCGCAACCGTCCTGGACTGCGTCACTCGCTTAGGGCTATTTCAGTGCCTCCCAGCCCATACACCAGTCGCTGGCTAGAATTTTCTAGAACTAATCTGAGATCTATAATAGCGGTTTTCACAGAACACTGCAGACTCAGAGCCCACCTCAAAAAACTCAGCATCGTCAATGACCCGCTCTGCAGGCTCTGCTTAGAGGAGGACGAAACAATTGAGCATATCCTGCCCGGCGGCAGACAGGGTCAGACATGGAGTTTTTGGCTCTCCGAAGATGATCCTAGAGGAACTCAAGAATCACTCCCCCTCCGACATCATTCCTTTTTGGGAAGGATGGGACTGGAGGGAGAGATCAAGCTCTATGAGCTTGCTTGTGTGCTACAATAAACCGCTTGGTCGCAGTGGCAGGTTTGGGTTTATCCGTCCAACACACTCAGCAATCAGTAATCAGTACCTTCCGTCTTTAATGAGCTTTTTCTTTTCTTTGATACAGCTTATAGTCAAGGCTGCCGCCAGACATTTTGCCGCCCTGGCAAAATAAAATTTCGCTGCCCCCGCAAAATGATATTTTGCCACCTTGCTAGGACTATATACCTACATACAGCAGGTTCAAATGTAGTTATTCAGAGCTGAGTGTTTTCATAAATTGATATGCATTAGTTAAAGTTGAATCTAAAAAAACGATAAGAAAAAAGGGAAAACAAAAGAGTGGGCTATATATCTACTAACTACGCTGGCGACGGTGTCATAAAGTAAAATACATAAAGTGGAACATTTGAAAAATACAGATATAGAACTTGCCTTCAATATGATTCAATTTGAAATTCTATATACCACAGATAAAGAGATATATGAAAATCTATAACAGTCTCAATTCGTATAATCACGATATACCTACTATTGTAAAGGGTTGATAGATACTCTTGATTCTCAAGTATTTTAAATCCCTCCTAGAAATCAACATTTCAAATTCGGATTGGCAAACAGAATTTGAAAATTATTTTTTAATTATCCTGGAAGCCGCCTATGGAAGCCGCTCCAAAAACTATACAGTCCGTGACGTTTATTTTGATAAAAGTCACGGTATTTATGGAGAGAGCCATAACTAAAAAAAAAAGTTCAGTGAGTGGCCGCTGCGGTGGAGATATTTACGGGCTGACTTTGATAGTTTTTCATGAGTAGAATGCTTCGATCGTTTTCCATCAGGCGGTATTCCTCTTGTTTATGGTTGAAATGAAAGCCGCCTTTTAGATTCCACTGTAATAATTAATAATGTCGATTTTGAAAAAAAAAATTTCGTGTAAAAAGTTGGTATCGTTTTATCAACTGATTTGCCGCCTCCTGAATGTACCGCCCCGGCAGGGTGCCCGGTTTGCCGGTCCTGACGGCGGCCCTGCTTATAGTACTGTTGCTGAATATGATTTGTAATTCTTTGCTGTTATATGAATTATAACGATTTTTATTGGTGAACAGAGCAGCAAAAAAAAAAGAGTACACGATTCAATTTATTAATCGGATTTGCTATCCCACTAATAAATATCGTTGTAATGTTGCTGAGGTAATTCAGAAAACTACTATGGACTTTTTCACGTGGTACATACAGTCCCTGGCCATATTATTAGACGCACTGATTCGATGCAAAATCTCAATATTGAATTATTAAATTGAATGTATATGTTACATATACTTCATCTGTAAATGATTTTCACATATAATATATCATATTGGATAAAAAATATTGATTTATTGATGATTAAACATGAAATTCTAATATTTTGCTGAGGCACCCTGTGTAGCTATGAGAGCTTCATACTATCAAAGCAGAATTGTTCGGTTTGCTGCATTCGAAGATATTGATTTCATATGTGGATTATCGAAATAACGTACGAACCTGAAGAATGCAAGACGTCCACTAGAAGACATAGTACTGATTCATACTTAACTATTAATACTACAACATCAAAAATAAATGCCAAATAGAACAATTTAATGAGAGTCATAGATAAAACTGACATTCTGTGGAAATGAAATTTAAATATTCTGCTTTTTCCTCGGGCAATACCAGTAAATATAAAAAAAATTCTCAGTGCGTCTAATAAACTGGCCAGGGACTGTACATACCAACTAGTTCATAAATTTTACAATAAATAATATTTATATAGTGCCGCAGGCGCGTACTCAGGGGGGGCTATTGGGGCTCTAGCCCCTCCCAAGGATTTTGCAAGAGATCACTCATTATCATTCGACACATAGAACTTTCAAGTATTGTTCGTGTAAAATAAGAAAAGGCCAATAACATTATTATATGAAACTACAAGTACAGCCATCTATTGAATGTCAAGGTAATTCGCAAGAACTTTGTTCGTACTGTCATCTAGTGCTTTTTTTATTTGAATTGGCATCCAAATATTCCTCACTTACAAGAAAGTATTCCCGCTGCAGTGCATTATTCCAGCCAGCAACGTTAAATAATCTGTCCGAGAATGAAATAGAGCAAGAAATATCTGGTAATGATGAACCAGACATTGACAAGGGTCTTCTTTCCAGTGAATCAAAATATGGAAAAAAACAACACCGAATGATCCCGAATCATGTCCTTCATCAGCACTTGAGAAATGTCCAAAATTTGTTCAAATTACTTCAAATAATTTGTGTACTTCCTGTAACGACAGATGAAGAAGCAGAGCGCAGTTTTTCTTCCTTAAGGAGACTTAAGACCTGACTCAGAAGCACTATGGCAGAAAACTGCTCGAATGGATTAGCTCTAATGCACATAAATTACGAGAGAGTCAATAGGTACCTTTACACTAACACTCTTTCGCGCGCGATCGAATCGCGAGTGCCAGTCACTCGTGTTTTCGCGCGGTATGGAGTGGCGCGTGTTAACTTTTTTGTGTCTTGAGATCGCAACGGCTTTTCGCGCTGTCTTGCGTGTGCTTTGGAGCGTCCAATTCGAAATCTCTCATTATAAGCGAGAGGTTGGCGTGACTCGTGGCATGTTGAAATTTTCAACGGTTTTAGCGGCACTCCATAACTTGAAATGGAAAAATTGAATAAAATACGCTAACTGAAAGTAGCTTTGTGCTTGGCAATGTACCTGAATATTCCAAAGAAGAGAAACAGAAGATGTTGAGCGAAAGAATGTATGGAAAATCGTACATATGGACATATGCCTCTCTTGACTGAGTTGCGTGAAAATTTTACTATGGACTTCAGGAACTATTTGAGAATGGATGCCGACGCTGCTCCGGAAGCTTGAATCTCCCATGTTTCTTATAAATTGAAAACTTGTATGAATAATCATTAATTAATGCATACCTATATGTACTTACGAATTTTGAACGTATATACTTCTTCAATTAGAAACCCGCGCGAATACACAATCGCCCCGAATCCAAACAAACTCAGTCACTCGGGCTAGTCGCTCGCGAATTTTTACACGTCCAAAAACCGAGTGAATGATTTGCCTTTACACTAGCATTCTTTCGCGAGCGATTGGCACGGGGCGTTCTAGTCGCGCAGGAAAGAGCGTTAGTGTAAAGGCACCTATTGATACAAAAATGGTTGTGACCAGATTTGCTAATAGGTACCTTTACACTAACGCTCTTTCGCGCGCGACTAGAACGCCCCGTGCCAATCGCTTGCGAAAGAATGCTAGTGTAAGGGCAAATCATTCGCCCGGTTTTTGGACGTGTAAAAAATCGCGAGCGACTAGCCCGAGTGACTGAGTTTGTTTGGATTCGGGGCGTTTGTGTATTCGCGCGGGTTTCTAATTGAAGAAGTACATACGTTCAAAATTCGTAAGTACATGTAGGTATGTAGGTATTAATTAATGATTATTCGTACAAGATTTTAATTTATAAGGAACATGGAAGATTCAAGACTCTGGAGCAAAGACTTTATGGATTCGGCATCCATTCTCAAATAGTTCCTGAAGTCCATAGGAAAATTTTCACGCAACTCATTCAAGAGAGGCATATGTCCATATGTACGATTTTCCATCCATTCTTTCACCCAGCATCTTCTGTTTCTCTTGGAATATTCATATACACTGCCAAGCACAAAGCCACTTTCAGTTTGCGTTTTTTATTCAATTTGTCCATTTCGAGCTATGGAGTGCCGCTAAAACCGTTGAAAATTTCAACATGCCACGAGTCATGCCAACCTCTCGCTCATAATGAGAGATTTCGAATTGGACGCTCCAAAGCACACGCAAGACTGCGCGAAAAGCCGATGCGACCTCAAGACACAAAATAGTTAACACGCGCCATTCCATACCGCGCGAAAACACGAGTGACTGTCACTCGCGATTCGATCGCGCGCGAAAGAGTGTTAGTGTAAAGGTACCTAATGCTGGCTCAAGGCACTTGGAGCTTTTATTTAATAACTAGGTAATTATGGAGAACATGCCACCATCGGATAAACCAGATGAAAAATTCAGTACTTACTAATTTCGGGGCGTAGATTGCGAATCCGAAGTCGAAATCCCGTGCAAATGCCTAGTTTTTGAGGAAAAAAATAAAAATGGTCACTTCATTCACGTGCCTTCATTTCTTTATTTTTGCCGTAAAAATCCATTCGTTCTTGATTTCAGCCAAGTATTTCGTGTAAAGATTCATTTTCAATCATATTTCATGCATTTCCATCCATTTCGTTTTTTTACCATCAATTCGGTAATAATTATGGATATGATGACATCGAGTGGAGCGAAAATTTATCAGATCAGCAAAGATACATCAGCAGAGATGTGGGCCACCCAGAGATATATTTCTGGGGGCCACCTTTGCCTGGATAGAAGAATGGAAAAAAGGAATGATTGTGAGAAGGAAAAAGAAGGTTAGGTTAGGTTACGTTAGAACTTTTTCTAGCACATAATTGAGGTGAGTACAGCTGAAAAAGTCATCCAGAAAACACCACGGGGAGTTGTAGGTCACCTTTGCCTGAATAGGAGAATGAAAAAAAGGAATGATTGTTAGAAGGTTGGGTGAGGTTACGAACAAGGTTATGAACAGGAGAAGCTTGAATGATGAAATAGAAACGAAAAATAAAATTATTACCGGAACTAAACCGCAAATTTGAACTATTCAATTATTTGCTTCCTCATCATTTGGAGAGAGCTGTACTCACCTCAATTATGTGCTAGAAAAAGTTCTAACGTAATCTAACCTAACCTTCTTTTTCCTACCCACAATCATTCCTTTTTTCCATTCTCCTATAGAGGCAAAGGTGGACCCCAGAGATATATCTCTGGGTGGCCCACATCTCTGCTGATGTATCTTTGCTGATCCGATAAATTTTCGGTCTGGCAACCTCCCTCCACTCGCTGTCATCATAACCATAATGGCCAATTTCGTGGGCAAACGTAAACATCTCGTTTTTACCGAATTGATGGTAAAAAAAACGAAACGTATGGAAATGCATGAAATATGATTGAAAATGAATCTTTACACGAAATACATACTTGGCTGAAATCAAGAACGAATGGATTTTTACGGCAAATATAAAGAAATGAAGGCATGTGAATGAAGTGACCATTTTCATTTTTTTCCTCAAAAACTAGGCATTTGCACGGGATTTCGACTTCGGATTCGCAATCTACGCCCCAAAATTAGTAAGTACTGAATTTTTCATCCGTATTATTAATATCTTTTCTTTTTGTTCTTCATAATTTATTATGGTTAAAAGAAATAAATGTTTTTGTTACATTTTCCTCTTTTAGTGGATGATAGCTGAGCCCCCCCCAACACACCTTTCTGGGTAGGCGTCTGCAATGCCAACCAATCAATGCTCTTCAATTCCGAAGCAATAACCACGCAGTCTGCACATCGAAAGCTGCGCGAAAAAGATCTTGCAAAATTCAGATATTTCTCTCCGGCGCAAGCAACCAGAAACTCAAGACTTCTATGATGAGGATCCTCGATCACCAGAGGGTAATTGGATTCAGTGATCACAATTGATAGTTCATTACAATAAATGAAATCCAATATTCTATGATTGAAATTTTTTCACATGATAAAATTGCTACAAGAATCCCAACACATCATTCATCAAACTGAATCTATTATCCTTCACTATTGTTTACAGATTATTCTCACTTTGTCAAACATCATGGATCATGGTAGAAAGAAGGTGGAAGAAGTTTTCGGATTTTGTCCTATGAAGAAGATGTCCTTCAATATAATAATATAAGCTTATTCTTCAAACAAATTAATTATCATTTTACTTATACGGACAAACAGAGAGTTTTTTCTGAGGTTTTCATCTCTCTTTTCAAGACGATCTGTCGTACAATATTCCCTGTCCCCAGGATTACAGCCTTCTGCATCCACAGGATGGGATTGGGGTTAGGTTCAATTCTCTCAGGTGCTCTGTTTGTTTTCCTATGTACCAGTCCGTTTCAAGTGATTATTAGTGGCTTTATGTCCACTCTCTTCAGTTGCCACATGTCTGTCATATGCCGAGCCGAAGCTTGGTATTCGATTTTCTCGGAGTGGGCTTTGCCGATGTTCTAATCTAAAGGCACCGAGAAGTCGATGATCAGAGCTATCTTCTCCAGCTTATTCCATATCACCATGTCAGACCTGTTGTGGCCGACGGCCTGGTCCGTTATAACTGTCAGGTCCCAATAGACCTTGAAGTGCTCGTTTTCGAGCAACGTTTGAGGTGAGTAATGGTGATGTGGGGTGAAGTGATCCAGCAGTTGTTCTTTGAGGCATATCAGTTGGTGTACGACCTTCCCCATGCTGATGATGCTGATAAATACTTTGTGTGTGCTATTGTTTCGCAGCCGTATGATAAGTGCTGGACTGTTTCCTCGTGGTTGTTGCACATTCTGCACATCGTAGTTTCAACCTCTTGATTCATTATATGCCGCTTGTAGGCACGTGTTGGTACCACCTGATCTTGGATTGCCAAGAGTGTACCCTCCGTTTGGAGAAAGAGGTATCCCTGCGATAGGTAGGTGTTAGACTTGATTATGTCCACCTCTGGTTGGTGTAGACTGGCGAAAAATCTTCCATGCAGTGCTTTCGACTTCCAGGTAGTTCTTAAGTTCTCCATCGGGATTTCTTTTGCCTTCCGTAGGTTGGAGATTTCGGATGTTGTAGAGGTCTGATAGGTTGACCGCTATCCACTGATACGAAGGTAAGTTTATCTGACAGGAATACATTTTCATTTCATTCCGAGTCAATCGCTTGACAGGAGAAGACGTGCTACAGTGCTCCTAGTGCTATAAAAGAGAAAGCGGACGAGAAAGTCACAGTGCCGTAAAAGTGAAAGCGGAGGTGAAAGTGCCCACTAACAAAGCTACGGAATATTTGATTCCGTCTGTGGAGTTTGTGTAGGTTCTATATTTGTTATCGGAATTTTAATTCGTTAAAATTTTCAAAGTTGGTGTTCATCCTAAGTGTCCAGAGGATTTTTTTTTCTCGTTGGTACTGCAGAAAACATCAGGTGAGCTTATTTTTCTTATCTTTCTTTCTGATTTTTCTCATAGCGAAGAGAATTTTTGATGAGTCGTTTTGTTTTTATGCATGAGATACATTTTTCTTTTTTGTCTTGAAAAATTTTATTTCCAATTTCTTTGAGTAGCAAAGTAATTATTAATTAGATTCTAAAATGTCTGACCATTCGGACTGCGATTCCGTAATGGAAGAAGACGCGCCAGAAATCGCTAATGTCGTGTCCGAACACGATATTTTGAGAGAGGAGAACGCAAGTTTGAAAGCGAGGGTGAATGAGTTAGATAGATGCGTATCTAGCTTAGTTGCTGAGATTAAAAATCTCAGGGAGAGGCTCGAGTTGCAGGAGGGAAATAAGGAAAGTCCTTACTCCAAAGCACTCAAAAAGAACATTATTTTGAAAAATGTCCAAGAAGTGAACTTACCGGTTCAAAAACAGAAGATGGAGGTGGTCAAAACCCCTCAAACCAAAATTTCCCCACCCGCCAAAAGAGTGAGAAAGGATAGCTCCTCGTCCAATGAAGATACAAACAAGAACAGAGTCTTGGAAACCCCAGCCCAAGAGAAAACCACTCCAGTGGAGGGAAAAGAAAAAATCCCCCCAGTTACCCTGAGAGGTACGTCCGAATGGACGTCAATTTCCAACGCGTCAATGCGAAACGGAATAAATTACAGCAGAGCGACTACTGTGAAGGACGGAATTAGGGTCGTCCCACAAACCCCACAAGATCATCGAAGGATGACTGAATTACTCCACAAAATCAACAGAGAGTTTTACACTCTCCAACGAGAAGAGGAGAAGAAAATTTACGCGGTAGTGAGATACCTACCGCTGGATGCAGATATCCCGACGATCCTTGACGACCTCAAGGATCAAGGGATCGTCGATGCTGAGGTAATAAGGATGACCTCAAATAAAACAAAAAATCCGATGCCCTTATTGCTGGTTAAAACCCAGAATAAGGGTATCTTCGAGGTGAGAAGGCTCTACAACATGAACTGTGTTGTTGAACCTAAGAGAAGGACGACCGGGCCTGGACAATGTTACCGCTGTCAGTGATATGGACATGCCCAAAGTAAGTGCACTTTTCCATGGAGGTGCGTGAAATGCTCCGGTAATCACAGCTCCAAGGAGTGTACGCTTACCAGGGAGAACGAGGAGCGAAATGCCTCTTGTGTTCTCTGTGGAGAGCAAGGACATCCAGCCAGCTACAAGGGATGTAGCGAATGGAAATTGGTCACTAAAAAGACCAAGAGATCGCCAAGATCGAACCAGACCAGCTCGAGGCCAACACAAAATACACAGAGGCCATCCCCAAACTCTTCGGAAGTGAAGAAACCCCAGGAAACTGCAACCAAAGCAGTCAAAGAGACGAAGAAACCAGAGAAAAAGACGGAAAAGGCAAAAACCGTCAAAAAAGCCGAAACCAGAAAAGGAATTTCTGGAATCACTGAGGAACTGGATAAGTTCACGAAAAACCTCCTCAGCACGATGATGCAGAATCTGGAGAAAGAGATTGAGAAGAAGATGCAGCAAATTATTAAGAATATTTAATGGCTGACACGACGATAAAGAACAATCTCATAATCGTCTCTTGGAACGTCGAAGGATTGAGAGCCCGCAGATCAGAATTCGAAGAACTGATTGAAGAGAAGAGACCGGATGTCATAGCTCTCCAAGAAACGAGACTTAACCCCAACGTTCGGATAGCATTTCCCAATTACGATATTTACAGAAATGATAGACCTAACAGCACAGGTGGCGTTGCTATACTGGCTAGAAGGAATATGGATCACCATTTCGACCAAATATTCAATGGACAAGAAGTAGAAGCAATATCGATTATTGTGAATACTAATCGAGGGCAAGTGAAGATTATTTCAACTTATAAATCACCGGATAAGGACATGCTGGAAGAGGATCTAAAAATGCTACTAGAAGGAAGACACCCGAAAATCATAATTGATGATCTTAACTGCAAATCGCAGGAATGGAACAGTAGGGTGGAAAATACAAACGGGAGAAGACTGAAGATTTATGCTGAAAAACTTAATGCAGTTGTAATAGGACCTGATATACCGACCTACATACCAAGAGTAAATGGACTACCCGATGTACTGGACATTGTCGTAATGAAAGACATCACTGAAGAAATCAGCATTGATACAATAGAAGACGGAACTTCAGACCACAATCCCATAGAATTCATAGTGGGACATGGCCCAAGAAACGAAGAAGAGACACAAACCAAGGATCGCACAGACTGGGAGAAATTTAAGAATTTACTTCAGGAGAAAATCAGGGAAATTCCCCAAATAAACACCCAGGATGAATTAGATGAAGCAGTTGAAAAATTGGAAAATCAAATAAAAGAAGCCTATGAAGAAAGCACCAAGAGAATAAGGAAACCAATTCCGAAACATTCACATGGAGATACGCCAAGGGATATAAAGGAACTTATAAAAAAGAACAGAAGACTCAGGAAAATCTACAGAACAACAAAAAGAGAAGAAGACAAGAAGAAACTGAATAAGCATAGTCAGATATTGAAAAATGCTTTAACAGAACTGCGTAATAACAGATGGCACCAGAGATTAAGGGAACTGAATACAATAGATCACTCGGCTTGGAAAATGCAAAAACGCTTACGACGAGAACAGACAGTTATACCTCCACTGCATGGAGCAAACGGAATGGTATATACGAGACTTGAAAAAGCCGAAGCACTTGCCGACACAATTGAGAGAGAAGCCAGAATAAATTACAGAAATGATGATGACAATGAAGATCTAGAAGAAGAAGTGGAGGCAAACGAAGAACTGATGATGGAACCACCGGAAACCGAAATCATTCCAAAACCGGCTTCACCAACAGAAATCAAAGAGATCATAATGAAACTGAAAAACCGGAAAGCACCGGGAGAAGATAGGATAACGAATTATATGTTGAAGAAATTGCCTAGAAAATGAATAGCAGCCTTGACGAATATAACAAACGGAGTGATGAGGACCGAATACTACCCAAAGAGATGGAAAACTGCAGAAATGATAGTTTTCAACAAGCCTGGAAAGGAACGGAAATTTCCTCAAAATTAGACCAATCAGCCTACTATCAGCACTAGGAAAAGTCGTCGAGAGGGTTATCGCCAAAAGGCTGAATGAGGAAACAGAAATGTTGAAGATAATCCCACCCGAACAATTTGGATTTCGACGAGAACACTCGACTGAACTCCAATTACTACGGCTCATAGAATACGTCACCGAAGGAATGCAGACCAAACAGGCCACAGGATTAGTTCTGATGGATATCGAGAGAGCTTTTGATAGAGTATGGCACGAAGGCCTAATCTACAAGATGAAAAAAGCAGGATATTCGACCAAGCTATGCAAGATTATAAGGAACTATCTGAGGAATAGAAACTTTTATGTGAAGATAGATGGAGCAACCTCTCAAACCAGACAATTGGAAGCGGGAGTGCCTCAAGGATCGGTACTTGGACCTCTGCTTTACGTAATATACGTTTATGATATCTCGAAGAATGCTAGGAATATGCTCACCTTGTACGCAGATGACACAGGAATAGCGTTCAGACATCGGCGCCCAGAGATCATACACCGGAGACTGCAGGAAGCCATAGATGAATTACTCAAATGGTGCATCAAATGGAAAATCCAAATCAATGGAACAAAGACTCAAGCAATATTACTGCAAAAGAGAAGGTTGAGGATGGAAGAAAACCTTGAAGTTGATGGACAAGAGGTTGAATGGAAAAATGAAGCAACATACCTAGGAGTGACGAGGTCCATGTCTCCAGCCCCCCCAAATTTGAATATTTCACTTTTTTTGACGCTAAAGTTTTGTACTAGTTCTGTACCGAAATGTACCGTTGAAAAAAAGTTTTGTACCCCTAATTAAAGTGACGAAAATACGGTTTTCAGTTTGGGGGGGCCGTAGACATGCTCACCCCCCAATTTTGAAATTGCAAGTTGTTTGTATTTGAAAGTTTTGTACTAGTTTTGTACCGAAATGTACCGTCAAGAAAAAGTTTTGTACCCCAAAATTAAGGGGTCTTAGGAGGGTTTGAAATTGGGGGGGCTGGAGACATGTTTTCGCAATAATGAAATTTCTGTTTTCGAAAAAAGCTAAAACATGAGTACTAGTTTTGTACCGAAATGTACCGTTGAGAAAAAGTTTTGTACCCTAATCAAAATAAAGAAAATACAGTTTTCTGTTTGGGGGTACTGTAGACATGCTCAACCCTCACTTTTGAAAATGCAATTTTTTTTTATTTCAAAGTTTTGTACTAGTTTTGTACCGCAGTGTACCGTCAAGAAAAAGTTTCGTACCCTAAGATTAAGGGGTCTTAGAAGGGTTTGAAATTGGGGAGGCTGGAGACATGTTTTCGAAATAATGAGGTTTCGGTTTTCGAAACAAGCTAAAACATGAGTACTAGTTTTGTACCGAAATGTACCGTTGAGAAAAAGTTTTGTACCCTAATTAAAATGAAGAAAATACAGTTTTCTGTTTGGGGGTACTGTAGACATGCTCAACCCTCACTATTGAAAATGCAATTTTTTTTATTTCAAAGTTTTGTACTAGTTTTGTACCGAAATGTACCGTCAAGAAAAAGTTTTGTACCCTAAGATTGAGGAGTCTTACGAGGGTTTGAAATTGGGGGGGCTGCATACATGTTTGCGAAATAATGAGGTTTCGGTTTTCGAAACAAGGTGAAACATGAGAACTAGTTTTGTACCGAAATGTACTGTCAAGAAAAAACTTTGTACCCTGAGATTGAGGAGTCTTCTTAGGAGTGTTTGAAATTGGGAGAGCCAGAGACATGTTTTCGAAATATTGAGATTTCGGTTTCCGAAACCAGGTGAAACATGTGCACTAGTTTCATACCGAAATTTACCATTGCAAGAAATTTTTGTTCCTTAATCAAAAGAAAGGAAATATGGATTTCAGATAATAAAGATATTGAAGTTTCACAGTCTCTAGATAATTCAATTATCCTCAGAATTGATATTGAATTTATTCTTCAAACTGAATTTTCCAGATTTATATGTATTTTAACATCAGTCAATAGTAAACGGATCTAAAACAAGAATCTGGAGGCGCCCATTTATTCCATTTGAATTTCAGAATTTTCCTCATCCACGGCCTTTCGACAGCTGGCTCTCCAAAGGTGCCAGTTGCATTTTGACATATTTATTTTTTTTGTTACAAAAAATTCGATAAAGAGTTGGTGAAAAATTTGACAGACAAAAACACAAATGAAACAATACAAAACTGAGGTTCGTGCTGACGGATTCCTCTTCTTCCAATCAAGGTAGACTCAATTGTTGAATTTTCCAACGATACAGTGGCGTCCTCGAGGACCATCCATATAAAATTTTATATGTGTCTTTCACATTGTTTGTTAACATAGCATTTAGTGTCCTGTATTATATGTTCTTGATATTTTTATGTTAACAAACAATGTGTACATTTCGGTAAAAAACTAGTAAAAAACTTTGAAATAAAAAAAAAATTTGCATTTTCAAAAGTGAGGGTTGAGCATGTCTGCAGTACCCCAAACAGAAAAATGTATTTTCTTCATTTTAATTAGGATACAAAACTTTTTCTCAACGGTACATTTCGGTACAAAACTAGTACAAAGTTTTGAAATAAAAAAAATCGCATTTTCAAAAGTGAGGGTTGAGCATGTCTACAATACCCCCAAACAGAAAACTGTATTTTCTTCATTTTAATTAGGGTACAAAACTTTTTCTCAACGGTACATTTCGGTACAAAACGAGTACTCATGTTTTAGCTTGTTTCGAAAAACGAAACCTCATTATTTCGAAAACATGTCTCCAGCCCCCCCAATTTCAAACCCTCCTAAGTCCCCTTAATCTTAGAGTACGAAACTTTTTCTTGACGGTACATTTCGGTACAAAACTAGTACAAAACTTCGAAATACTAAAAAATTGCAATTTCAATAGTGAGGGTTGAGCATGTCTACAGTACCCCCAAACAGAAAACTGTATTTTCTTCATTTTGATTAGGGTACAAAACTTTTTCTCAACGGTACATTTCGGTACAAAACTAGTACTCATGTTTTAGCTTGTTTCGAAAACAGAAATCTCATTATTTCGAAAACATGTCTCCAGCCCCCCCAATTTCAAACCCTCCTCAGACCCCTTAATCTTGGGGTACAAAACTTTTTCTTGACGGTACATTTCGGTACAAAACTAGTACAAAACGTTGAAATACTAAAAAATTGCAATTTCAAAAGTGGGGAGTGAGCATGTCTACGGCCCCCCCAAACTGAAAACCGTATTTTCGTCACTTTAATTAGGGGTACAAAACTTTTTTTCAACGGTACATTTCGGTACAAAACTAGTACAAAACTTTAGCGTCAAAAAAAGTGGAATATTCAAATTTGGGGGGGCTGGAGACATGGACGTGGAGTGACGCTTGACAGAGGACTTACATGGAGAAACCACATCAAATGTGCTGTTGATAAAACAAAAGCCGCAATGAGTAAACTTTATCCACTCATAGGCAGAAGAAGTCATATGAATAAGAACATCAAGTTGACGATGATTAAAACAATTGCGCGACCACTACTCACATATGGATCGGCGGCATGGGGCTTCGCAGCCAAGACCCACATCAAGAAAATACAGGCCACTGAGAATAAACTCCTTAGAATGGCGATGGACGTACCCTGGTTTGTTAGGAACAAACAAATCTACAAGGACTTGGAATGGGAACCAGTTACAGAATTTATGAAGAGAAAGGCGGAAAGGATATTCGACAAAGCCAAACAACATCCAAATGAGGAACTACGAAGATTAGTCGACTACGATCCAACAGAAGAAGCTAGAAGGTCAAGAACCTACCACCGAAGACCGAGAGATCAGTTAAGGATTTAAATGTAACCAAAGAAGAGCTTAACCTATAAAAGCTATAGGCAGCATACAACTATCAACACGACTATGATCGTGTGAGAGTCCAGAAACCATAAGAGTCAACTGGTTAATAGGCAAAATGCCCGGAACCTATGAAGAAGCAGTTAAGGGTTTTTAGTGGGTCTCGAGCTCAGAGAGTGAGAATCCCCACACTGTTCCCCTCAGCAGAGGGTGTGTTCGTCTGTTTGCAGATTTTCCCCCTGCTACACCAAAAAAAAAAAAAAAAAAAACAGGCATGCGTTCTCTATACTGACGAGTCCTCTTCCTCCCTCTGTACGGGGCAAATATATTCTTTCAATAGCAGAATTCGGGTGTAGCATACCATATTGTTAAAGTTGTTCTGATTGTTCTATCTGCTTTTTCAAGGTCTGTTTTTGACCACGTAAGGACTTAAGCAGTATATGTGAAAGAAGATATTGCCCAGATGTTGATGGCTAGCATTTTGTTTCCTGCTGATAATTGCGAATTAACTACTGCCCGGACCCTCCTGTTAAGCTCAGTCTCGGCTACCTTCTTGTTTTCCTGATGTTTATCCCCAGACTCGATATTGTTTGTCCATCAGAAAGTAGGATGTTTTCTGCCTCTGTCAGTTTTCCCTTCTTCACTTCCACAGCCGCGCATTTATCAGTGCCAAATGGCATTCTTATATCTTCACTATATTTCCTCACCAATTCAAGTTCCCCTTCCAGTTGTTTCCGGCCCCTGGCGTACAGTTTAAGGTCGTCCATATAAAATAGATGGCAAAGATTATATATAGAATTAGGAAGAAACAAGCGACTACACTTGCGTTAGGGCCACCTGGTGGTCCAATTGTGTTACTAAGATGCTAAGAATGGTTAAATTATTTATTCGACGGTAATTTGGAGAAACATACTTTGACTTTTGTGAGATTTAAAGAAATATGGCCGTTTTGTTTTGATTCTCTTTCCGCTCGTCGTTTATTTAGCTCATTCTAGTCGTTTATTATTAAAGTTTCTTGTGTATTTTCTTAGTGAAAACTTCAAAATCAAAGAAAAATATCTTTGGAGGTTGCATCTTCCAAATACTGAGCAGAAAAAAGAAATTTGTTTCCTGATGTTCGATGAAATTAGTCTATGTAAAGAGTTGCACTTTGACGATCACCACGTTGTCTATGAGTAAGTGGTGGGACAAGCTGAGGATGGTATGAAAGAGTAAGTCCAAAACTTCAAGTGCAAAGGACAGAGCAATACAAAGTACTTGAGAAACCAACAGGACGAATTTGGGAATAATTTTCAACTTCAAATCTGATTTTCTCAAAACCAAATAAATTGCACTCGTACTCCTAGGCTCTTACACACTCTTACACTACAATTTTATACGTTAGAATAGATACACGTATATCAATTTATCACTGAATTTCATCATTTATAGCTGGATATATATGTATTATTATGTTGATATGCAATTCATGTTATTAGTGAAGTTATTCGCATTGGAGTTGACTTGTTATTCTTACATATCTTTACCGACATACAGATTACACCTATGTAAATTTGTTTTTAATTGTGGTTCTGAAAATTCTGTAACTAATGTGTAAAAGAATTCTTGAAATATGTTGTATCGAATATTCGTTCATATTAATTTCTGATAAAAATTGTACAAATTCAACTGATTCTATTAATTGGAAAAAAATGTATTGTGTAGAACAATAACACCTTTGATATATAACATTTCACCATGTTCTGTTGTGTCCTATATTCAGAGCTCAATTATTTGTGTACAGGGTGTTTTCAAAGGTGAATTAAAAAGCCTGTCCTTTGAATACACCATGTACAATCTTCAATTTTGTCAAATTTTTCTATATATTTCGAATAAAAAGTATAGCAAATCTAACACAGTATTTCATTGATATTAATTGATTCACAACAATGTTTAGATGAAAAAAACATCTTGATCACAAAACAAAGTCCTATTTTGTTTTGTCGCTCAGGATGTTTTTTCTGGTTTCGACCAAGTCTATACCCGAATTCAGTGAAAGGAATAGAATTCGAATTTCGCGCCCTTTTATTGAGGAACAGAATTCGAATTTCGGACCCTTTTATTGAGGAACAGAATTCGAATTCCGCGCCTTCAATTATGAAATAGAAAACTGTTATTTAACAGTTTGACAGTACGATTCCAGCGCCATCTGATTGTCAATTGTGTGCAACACAGGCCAAAACGTAGTCGGTTTTTAGTACTGGCGATGTGAGGCTGTTTCCTATCTTCCTAACTCTATAATCTTTGATAGATGGGTTAGTTTGGTCCGTTCGTCTAGTGAGTACCCATTTGTTGACCTATTTAGCATGCTGCTCAGTGGATTCAATAACTCGTTTAACGCTCTCACCATGACAACGTTTTGCCTTGTTTTTTAGCTTGTTAGATTCAGGAGGCTCCAGGGACCAACATATCAAAAAATCGTTTTGGGCTCACAACGTACCCCGTTTATGTACTGAACAATCTTTTAGTTCGAGTGTATATCACTGGCGCTAGTGTGCTGAGCTGTATATCGAAGAATTGCTCTGGGAGACTCTTTGCTCGTTAGCACCTCCGAAAATGGCAACGCTGTACTGTCCAAGCAGATGTAGACAGGCGGAATATCAGTATACGGAGGAATTAACTGAAAACAAGCGCAGCGCAATATCTGCTCTATTATTGCAATCCAGGCGGCATATGTCAAAGTTTTTTTTATCGCATTCTTCTGTAGAGGAAATAATAACGTGAAAGAAAACCAATCTTGGCTCTTTCGAAAGGGATTATGACTGTTTATATTTCATCGTGTGTATCTATGCATCCGTTGAGCTTCTTTCATCTCAAGCTAACGCTATAATTCTGAATTTGGCGAAATATTTCATTACCTATCTGAAAACAAATCGATTTGAATCTTGTCCATTATAATATTTCTCTCTATGGAAATGATCTATTTGTGTCGCGTTCGGCCAGTAGACTCTATAAGCACTTTTTGTTCCGTGTCGTTCGGGCACGCAGTTTCAGAACAAAAAGTGTCAATAGTTGTCGTTCGTTCTAGACGGAGTGGAGTTTTCGGAATCAACTCTATGAGCCCCAGCTCCGAAGGTGGGGCACGAAAGGAGGTTCTGTAGAAGTGGGGTTATGAAACAAAAACAAACCATAAAAAAACAAGAAATAAACAAAAAACTCATTAACTGCATTTAGTTTTTATTTCTACGCGGCGTCCTGTTTTGAAACTTTGGAAATTTTAGGGAAGAATATTCACTTTGTGAAAGTGTTCGTGGAAATTCTTTTACTGAAGATTTACAAATATGTCAGGGACATATACCAGAAAGAGCCACAGTGCCATAATGACCGGGGAAGGAATAATTATACAGAATAATAGAATTCTTTTGCTCGAAATATCAAGTAGGTATTAAAAACAAAGAGTTCCTCTTTTTTCAGAAGAATATAATGATTACATCAAACCAGAAATTGTCTCTTTATACTAATTTCGTAAGTACTAAGTGAGAGAGGCAACAGGAAAAAATCAGCTGATTCAGAGGGTTTGGAAATCGATATCTGAGAGCGAACCCCTGCTCATTGAGGGCCACAAACAAATCCAAACGAAAGACGAATAACTGGAGCGTGCCCAGTTAATACTTTACATTACCAAATTGTAACCATCACTTCTTTTTCTAATGATGCCCGAGTATGCCCATTACATATATTGAGTTCAATTATGGTCTGATGAATCTTCAAGAGTAGATCTTCAAACGTTGTCGGATCCATTCTAAAATGCGTTTGAAACTGATAATCCTTCATATGAGGTACAGTGAATTCGCAGAATTGATCAACTTTCTCACATATTTCATTTTCTTCATCTGAACTGTCCTCAAAATAAAGGTACTTTGCTACATTAAGGATCGGGACTAAGAATTGTCTATTTATGTTCATTTTCGAATAAATCGCTTTCAAATTCAAATTTTTCCCACGTTTTTTGTGGTTGACAGGTCTTGTCATTCGTTCGTTCAAAAAAGGGCAATTTGTACAGACTCCATAAACACTAGCTGATCTGTGATCAAAATTCTAGTTCGTCTCGCTCTGTACCGGAGTTTACAGGCCGAACGTAGTCATAGATAATACTACCTATAAGAATAACGAATAATCAGTAATGTTACATTGCATATAATAAAATGAGCTGTTCAGAGAAAAAAAAATTATTTGGAAAAGTATATTCAGCAGTAAATGGTGATGAATATTCAAGGACAATGAGCCATTCCGAGAATTTTCATTTCAGAATCAAGAGAAGAAATGACACAAATTTCACAATATCACAGAAATGAACAACGTCGGCTGAACCGAATGTTGGACATTGTTGTGTTATTTCAAATGGAACGCTCTATATATTTTTCTTAAGTCGGATTGCTCAATGATTTTGAGCAATCCGATCCAATTCTTCTTGAGGTCAAGAAGAAGGGGGTCAATAGAAGAAGATTCTCTATGATGATCAGGAGGAGATTGATTAGATGCCCACTTGCACAGCTCAAAACCGGCCGCCATGAGCAGATCCTGAACTTGCTGCCGCAGTTCAAGAGCTTTAGACTCGGATTCTATGCCGAAATGTCGAATTCAAAGAAAATACCCCAGGTGAGTAGTGCCGATAGCACGAAATCTCACACTGATTACAAATCAGTCTGCCTCAATTCGGATTCTGGGGGAGGCAAAAATTCGATAGATCCTAGTAGAAAACAAGAAGCGAAAACAACAAAGATCTATGTTGCCACATATAATATAAGAACGATGAGAAATACGGAACACCTCGCTAGATTAGAAAAAGAACTTGAGCACATAAAGTGGGACATTCTGGGATTATGTGAAACCCGCCTTCCGGAAGAGAAAGCCACAGTTCTGAACACAGGTCACTTGTTGTATCAGAGAAATTCTGCCGAGCCTGGGCAGGGAGGAGTAGCTTTTCTGGTAAATAAAAGACTGAGACACCTGATAACCGAAATGAATTCGATCTCAGACAGGGTGGTCTACATGATACTTAAACTGAATAAGAGATACAGCATTCAATTCATCCACGGATACGCCCCGACAAGCCAGGCAGACGAAGTAGAGATGGAAACA
This sequence comes from Coccinella septempunctata, assembly GCF_907165205.1. Taxonomy (NCBI): domain Eukaryota; kingdom Metazoa; phylum Arthropoda; class Insecta; order Coleoptera; family Coccinellidae; genus Coccinella; species Coccinella septempunctata. The sequence goes on from NC_058195.1 coordinate 28,164,320, forward strand.
TTTCTTGAAGATATCTCTAAGGCCATGGAGTCACGAAAAACACACTTCAAAATAATAAGTGGTGACTTCAATGCAAAAATCGTCCAGAGGTGTTCAACTGATTCTCACTATATTGGGAACTTTGGTACTAGGAACGATAGAGGAGAATCTCTGATAGACTACTTAAACAAAGAACGCTTATATTGTTTGAATACGTTTTTTAAAAAACCCAAGCAGAGAAAATGGACTTGGAAAAGTCAGAATAACAAAAAATGAGATTGATTTCATATTAACGAACAACAGAAAAATTTGCACAGATGTTTCGGTTCTGAACCAGTTTGATACGAACAGCGATCACAGATTGGTAAGAGCTTCCTTTAGTTTAGGCTGAAGATAGAAAGAAACAAGCTTATCCATGCCTGCAGATTCCCAACCTCTAAAGAACTACAACTAAGAAAAGGCGATTATCAGAGAGAACTAGAGAAAAAACTTGAATCAACTAGTGATTTAGAAAAAATGAACATCAATGACCTAAATCACAAGGTGACCACTGATGTATACACCGCTACCAAAAAAGTATGCATGAGAGCAAAAACAAAAAACAACCCTAAAATACAGCCAGATACGCTCAAACTGATCGAAGAGATAAAAAGAACCCCAAGAGATGCATCAGGCTATGGAGAACGAAATAGGAAGATCCAAAAACAGGTCAGAAAAGACATTCGCAACTATAACACCAGAATAATCGAAGATGCAATTGAAAACAATGCGAATATGAAAGTCTTAAGATCGAAACTTTCCACGGGTAGACACAGAATATCGCAGATGAAAGATCAGAGTGGAAATGTGGTGTCAGACAGCAACAGTATTACTGAACACACAACAGATTTTTACACACGTTTTTATACTTCTACCAGACCTAGCCCAAGAACTACAGAATCCGTCGTGTGCAATGTGGGATCCGAACAACATCCCCATAAACCTAAAAAAAAGAGTTTTTGATGCCTGTATACTGCCAGTGGCGACATACGGCCTTGAAACAATGGCACTGACAAAAAAATCTACAAGTAAATTAAGGGTAATGAAGAGAGCTGTGGAACGTGCGATGCTTGGATTGAGTCTGAGAGATAAGGTGAGAAACGAAGAAATACGACAAAGAACAAAGGTCGTAGATATAATACAGAGCGTGGCAGATCTGAAATGGCAATGGGTTGGACACGTGGCTCGTCAAGCTTCTAACTGGTGGACAAATAAACTTACACACTGGCGACCAAGACAAACAAAACGCAGTGTTGGAAGACCGCAACGGAGATGGTTAGACGACATTAAGGCTCGGGCGGGAAATGGATGGCATCGGGTGGCACAGGACAGATCGGAATGGAGTCATTTGAAGGAGGCCTACATCCAGGAGTGGATGAAGAATGGCTGAGGAAGAAGAAGAAAGAAGAAGACTCGGATGAACAGTCTGTCGAGATATCATCGACATAAATCTCATCTAGCAAGACATGCATTGCAACAGGAAATTTGGCTCCCTCATCCGAAGGCAGCTACCGAATAGTCCTAAGTGCCAAATAAGGAGCGGCAGATAGTCCATAGGTGACAGTGTTCAGACGATAATATTGTAGAGGTTCCTGTTTGGTGAAGCGCCAGACTATGCGTTGATAGTCTCTTTGCTCAGGGCGTATCTGAATTTGTCGATACATCTGTCTGATATCGGCAGTGAAGACAAATCGATGCAGACGAAAGTGAAGAAGGAGAATGAAAATATCCGCTTGCAGCTTCGGGCCGGTAAGTAGAAGATCGTTGAGGGACTTGCCATTAGAAGATGCGCAAGAGGCGACCACTCTTATCTTGGTGGGAGGATCATCCGGACGATGTAGATGATGAGGAATATAGTAAGGCTCATATTGAGGAAAGTCAGATGATTCAGGAACCAATTCCATGTGACCACTGTCGAGATAATCTTGCATGAACTCATAAGCGTTGCGAAGATCAGAGTTGTTATCGAGACGATGCTCTAATCGAAGAAACTGCCTGGTCGCCACATTGACGGAGATGCCCAGCTGGCGAGATGACAAGGGCAGACCAACAGTGTATCGACCGGTGGGACCACGGCTGACATCAGAGCGATACAGCACCTCACACTCTTTCTCAAGGGTGTGTCAAGGGAAGCACGTCAGGCACCTTATCGAGTTCCCAAAATCCCAAAAAAGTGGATCAGCTAGGCTGAGGTGCTGAAACTCAGGCTACCGTCCATTGAACATTTGGACAGGAAGAGGATCTATGTGACTGTCAATAACGTAGGCCTTGATTACACGATTGGGAGGATCGCCTCGGTGACAAAGTGTGACGTATGCATACCCCTGGATGCGAAACCGATCCGCATTACTCAAGGTGCGAAGTTGAATAGTTTCAGGGTGGATGAGCAGACGAAGCTCGGAGGCCCAATCTCGGTTGTGTTGACAACCTGAATCCAAAAGAGCACGACCGAACACGACGTTTTGCCTGCTATTAAGACGTATCCAAGCAGTAGACATGAGGTGGTCGGAATTATTGGTTCGGCGCAAGGAAGATCGTGGAGATGAGTAAAGATGACTAGAGGAAAGCAGATGAACGGACGACGACGGATGTTTGCTCATTGGGGTTAGATGACAACGAGATGATAGTCAATCGGTACCGCTTCCGGAGGTGGAGCAAGAGTGACGAGACGGAGGAGCGAGGGACGCTCGAGAGGATGCAGATCCAGATGGCCTAGAAGTCTCGTGATATCTACCCCTGACTGAAGTGCCCCAAGAGATGACAGCGCGGATTGGAGACCTGGACCCGGCAGGAGGTAAAGAAGAACATTGGTCCGTCGAGGGGGGGATCTCTTCCGTGTGGGAAGCTGAAAGGGGCGAGGTGATAGGTGTCAAGTGGAGGATCGTGTGGTGTCGTTGCCCGCACGTGTGGCAACACTGATCCGAAATTCACGCAATAGTACCGTGGAAAGCCGACATGCAGTTTCTACACAATTGCCTTTCAGTCGCGAAAGCTCGCCTCTGGTGGATGTTCATCGTCTTGAATTCTCGACATTGACGAATGGAGTGATTCGCGGAGCAATACACACAGGCTGAGGACGAACTAGATGAAGCGGAGGGGCGTACTCCAGCATATGTATGGGGGCGAGAGGATGGACCAGGGGATGATTGACCAGACGATAGAGGAACAGATGCTGGTGATGGAGGTCTTGACGATCTCCTGGGCGCAGACGATGATCGGGCCGAGGTGAGAGTAGAACTTTCCAACACTCGCAACTGTCGATTGATGAATTCAATCAGTTGAACGAGAGTGGGAAAATCATCAGAGGATAACTGCCCTTCAAACAACTGGCGAGATGATTCATCGAGGTTACGCAATGACATGGATAACAGAAGATAGTCTGCCAGATCTGGTATTGGCTGCGCCTTGGTGGCATTTATGGCGTTCTGATGGGTGGTGATGAACCGTTTTAATTATGGCGAAGAAGACAGAGATGCTGGCCGGGACTCCAAAATCTGGTTCACGTAAGGATCTGCCAGCCGCCGGGGATTCTGGTAGCGAGAGTGAAGGGCCTGATAAGCCAGAAGATAGTTGGCCGAATTCATCTCGAATCCGGAGATAACGGATGCGGCCTCACCGGAAAGAGCCGACGACAGCAGATGGAATTTCTGAACGGGCGCCAGTGAGCAATAAATCCGGGCCATTCCTCGATTTTACCGGAAAAGCAGGGCAACTCAACCCGAGGAATCGGAAGCTCAACCGACGATGAGGAAGGCACGGCAACAGGCGAAGAGGCAGTTATGCGACTGTGGGCGGAACGAATATGCAGGCAAGTTTCGAAGAATGCTTCAAATTTGGAAGGTGATTCGTCACGCTCAGACTCCTCCAACTGAGAGTTGAGTCTGACTATCAAGTCATCAGGCTTGTTCGTAGAGTGGTTCACAACGGTTGTGAACTGTACAGAGCAAGCGCGAATGGATTTTCGCTACCCCAAAATGGAATTGCGCTCGCTCTGTACAGTTCACAACCGTTGCAAACCACTCTACGAACAAACCTATTAGCTTCCCTGAATGATTTTTCCACCCTGGTCAATTCAGTCAGGCACATGTTAGCTACCTGGACCTCAGTGGTCAAACCCTTAATTAAATTGAGCAGGGTGGAAGCTGCGGCGAATGCACTCTCGCGCTTGAGCATCGAATCGGAGATTGAGGCATTCAATTTGTCTATCGACGGCATTCCGACCTTGGAGAACGACCCCGGTATATAAAGGTGAAAATAATAAAACTATTCATGGGGGTTCCGAAGGAGCAATGAACAGACGATTGATTGATTACACGACTCTACAAAAAAATTTTCGTTCTTTGCCCTAACGTTTATACTAGGATATTCCGGTTAATTATGCACAAAAACGAAAAGAAAATACTTTTTTTTTGGGATAAATTTTGCTTTTGTAATAGTTATAGTATTACTACTCATTCTTCATTTTTTTTCTAATTTGTAATAATTCAAAAACCGCGCGATGAGAGTGGGTTGTTTACCCCTACAAAGTGTCACTAGTGGGCACTCGAGTCATAAACAACGATAAGGTGTTGTTTACAAGCCCAGACAAACTTCAAATGTCGTCAAGAAAGTGTAAATACGATGCTGATGCATTTTGTTTTATATGTGGTCAATTTATTATAATTCGTGACGTGAAATACGAATTAAAGACATTTCACGTTCTCCCTGAAGCCTATAAAGCATATTTTGACTTTCCTGTTTGGAATCAAGACAAGCCATGGGCTCTACATGTTGCTTGTAGTTATTGTAAATGATATCGTTGAATCAGTCTCCTAAACACAGAAGCAAACTTTTTCATGCCATATATTTTTTTTTCGTCTGATTTGGATCTAAACTATCGAAATTTTATGCTTTGCAGTCCAAGTCAAATTTGGTGTTGACCCGTGTTATCACTGAAGATAATAAACAGATGACGTCGAATGCAACACTCGAAATTGCAATAATAATACTGTGAACTAGTAATTATTCCAAGATTTTACGATAGATTTACTTCGAAAGAATTCCGAAATAAATACCTGATGCAAACGATTATCGCTGAAGATAAAAAACACATGACGGCGTGATGAGGATTGCCGTGTAGTAAATTCAAATAATGTATCCGAATGGAAACAAAGTGATGAATTTGAAATTAAATAATCAGATGAACAGAAAAGGAAAGAAAAGACTGAATTAAGGGGATTTCAGATTAATTCCCGGGTTTCTCGGCACCAATAATTGATCGCAAATAAGTTTGCGATGAACTTCAGATGACTTATAGATATTGAGCAACTGAACAAGTGAAAATGCTCTTACCTACCTTAAGTCGAAAGTCAGATGAATCTCCACTGGTCTGGTATCAGAAAGGGGGTTCCTAAGGGGAGGGGAAACACGAAACCAACCCTCCTTCTGCACTTAGCTTCGTGGCACGATAGAGGCTGATTAAGGACAAGGCACTTAAAATTGCTCAATATCACTTTGATTCACTCAATATAGAGAGATGACAAATGGTGCGATGATTTCGGCGATATACAAGAAAATTATTTTTGGTTTCGGAAAGAAAAACCTCATTAACTTATCAACAATAAGGTTCTTTCAAATCAAACTTTCGATATTCATTTATATCATCATCGATAGCACTACAAAAATTGGATTACTCACAAAAACATAAGGATGAATTCTGCTCTACTTAGAGAAACAGCTCAAATTGATGATACCAGATGGTTTTTCATAAAGAATATACAACTACCTGCTGCGGGATAACGCTAAAGGAGAAAAAGATTAATCTTTTCAAACACTTGGTTATATACATATCGAAATGAGGACCCTGAATCTAAACCAACACGAATTAGTAAAATTGGAGATATTTCATGTTATCCCGTGTCTTGTTTCTGCATGATTTTATTTGGCCAAATGTTGCCTTGTTTTTGCCGGTTTGATAAGCACTGATAGAAATATTGACAAATTGTAAATGAAATTTCAGAAAATTTTGAATTTCTTTCTCGTTTTCTCCTATATTCTGATAAATAACCACCGATATATCTATATGGGAGATGATTTCCCAATATAAGAGTCCCGAAACGTTCCTGAAACAACTGAAGAACAAACAACTGGAAGACCAAACCTAGTCGAAAGACCCTCATGGTCAAAAGCAAGATTTGAAATATTATTAATTTCACTACTTGGTAAACTGAGTTTACCTTCACCCAACTGAAGATGTTATTGTGTCGTGGTTGAAAACATCAAAAATCGTATAATCTGTTTTAAGTTCAATTATGTATCTTCATTTAGTATCAGTCACATCAATTCAATATTCTCGAATATCATTGAATGAACTATTTTATGTTCTCTTTCTGTAAATTCAAGTAGGTACTTTCAATATAAATAATTGAATTTTTTTACTGGCCATCACCTGTCCGAATAGACAGAGTGGAACAAAATCGATTAATAATAATTGAACTGAAATATAAAAACTGGAGTCGGGGAAAATATTATCTAATATATAAAATTCTCGTGTCATAGTTCTCGTTACCATACTCCTCCGAAACGGCTTGACCGATTTTGATGAATTTTTTTGTGCTTATCCGGTATCTATGAGAATCGGCCAACATCTATTTTTCATCCCCCTTAATGTTAGGGGTAGTCCACCCCTAAATTTTTAATTTCATTTTTTGGACAAAATTTTTAATTTCTATTTTTTTATGATACAACATACAAAAATACATACAATCATCAATTTTCACCCTTCTACGATCAACCCTTATTTTTTAATAGCCATTTTAGTAATTTAATCATTAGGAAATTATTCATATGGCAAAACAACGTTTGCCGGGTCAGCTAGTTATTATTATATTAATCTGACAATCATAGAGAATGTTTCTTAATAAGATTGGGGCTTTGGAACTTTGGATGTGATACAGATCAACACTACTTCTGAATTCGATTTATTCCTATAAAAGTATCGACCTTCCCAAAACTTTCAGGGGGCTCTTCTTTTCTCAAAATGAACAAAGTTGAAAAATATTTAGAATTACTTCCGCACGAAGAATTTCTGTAGATAAATATTATTACTGATGATATATTTGAAACACTCCTGTGTATGATCGTCCTGCATATAATTTTATTATACGCATTATTTTTATTTCTTTCACTACAATGAAATCCACAAACACAAAAGTGACTCAACATTTGTTTGTGCATAGCGTATTTACCAGGAATTTTTTTGTTTTGTTTATAATTCTACAAATATCATAATATTCCTCCTAACTCACATACTTCAAAACTTTTAATGGAGTTCTGTTCGTGGAGAAATTTCGTCAAGAGAAAATTCGTTACCATCTTACTCAAAAATTGAATCGAAATAATAAGTTCGAGTAAACAACAAGAACATAAAAATTCGAAATGTACAGGATGGACAAAATTCGTTGTCTACTGAGGGGATATCGAAAACTATAGAAGCTGAAAGAAAACGGATGATTTATCCAAACCTTAGAAGAAATTGGAATTTTCAATAATTCTAGCTTGTTTCAACTCGTTCTCGAAATTGATTATGACATTCTACAGGCACTTTTTCATGAGTAATTTGAATGTGATTTCATGAAATTTTTGGATCCAGCCAATTTCAAGATATGACAGGGATTTCTGATTTTTCAAATGTAAACTAAGGATAAAAGTTCCTTCATTTTGCTGCAAATTTTTTGCTGATTTCCAAAATGTATCCGGTAATTTCAAAATTAAATGAATCAACGTTTCTGTGCAGTCTCTGTTTCTGTGTGTTGACAATTAATGTCAGACAAAAAGCGACAATTCAGAAGATTTTCAAAAGTAGATTTTTTCGTCTGATGAAGGAGTCTGATATAGACTCCGAAACGTTACAAAGAATTATAATTTCAACGTTATTTATTTTGAGTTCATTGTCAGGCAACAATTTTTTCTAGTTAATTTGCTCCTGACAAATTAGTGCAAGAATTTACACAGGAGCAAATCGTTGATTTCAATTTTAATTGATTTTGTTTCAGAGATTGGGAGTGAAAACCCTAAAAAGTTTATGAAGAGATGTAATTATTCACCTAAATATTTCATTCGGAAAAAAATATGAACTTTCTCCTGCTTCCAGTTTCACTGGCGTCACCATAGCGACTGTTAAATATAAATTTATTGTTCGTGGGCTCAATACTTTTTGATCGGAATTACTGATTGTCGAATCATTTTTCTTATGCATCTATTTCTAATTCAGCATTCTTGAAAATAGTAATTTCTCAATTTTTGTTTATAACGCTAAATCTAGAAATGATAGATATCTGTTTTCAGGTTTTCAGGGTGACGCATTGAGAATGCGTCACCCGTTTTCATCTAGCTGATCTTGTTCTCGAGATCCCCTCAGTAGAAAATGAATTTTGCTCATCCTGCACACAGGGTTTTTACGAAAGATACTGAAGTATTCCAAGAATTGATTTATTTGGACGTCCAAGGTCAAGAAGTATAATACATTTTTTATATCTCTCAATATACTCCATACACACTTTTTTTAGGACTCAGTTGGCCATGAAATATTTTTGTCAAGTTTTTGTAACTAGAACGGAGTAAGGTTGGCACTCATCAAATGTCGTTAATATCATAACGCCGTTGCCACAACCAATCAATTAATATTACAAAAATGCCGAAATTGATTGAAAAAGATAGAAGAAGGGTTTCAGAATATTCAGAATTCAGGTTCGCTCATTCAAATAGTAGGTAACTTTGATATTCTAATATCTACAATATACCAGACGGTAGCGAACATATTCAATGTAAGTGAATTTATATAATGTTTCATCTGAATATGAACGACTTATATTTCACCTGAATGTTTCCACAATCAAAAAGATTGTGAAGTTTTTTTCATTAGTTAACGTCGTTTGCGAAATTATAACCCAAATTTTAAAAGACAGCAGCGGATCCATGAAACATTTTGATAAAACGTCAATTAGAGATTCAATTTGTTTCAAGTTATAAAGTTACTTGAACGATGAATGAAATTAAATTTCTTCAGTGGAATTCTCGATCTATGAATTCTAATAAGGGCAGTTCTGAGCATTATATTGATGTTGCAATAATCAGCGAAACCTGGTTCAAAGTTTCAAATAAAAATTGTTTTTCAGGGTATAATCTGATAATGAAAAACAGAGATGATGGATATGGCGGAGTAGCCATATTATTAAAGAAATATATTTCATATGACAACATTCGTAGTTTGAACCTCGGCAATATAGAAAACGAGAAGGTTGATATTTCACTGTCCTCTGGAGAAAAACTTAATGTCTGTTCGATATATGTTCCTTCTAATTCCAGAATAGAGGAGACAGATTTGGATACATTTTTTAATTCACTGGGATCACCAGTCCTATTGGGAGGAGACTATCAAATTGAGCAAGAGAAATTCTTGGGGAGATTTCTGCTCAAGTATGAATTGTCACACACCTGTCAACGAGGTGTGGAAAAATATAAACAAAGTGAGGAATAGCTCTCCCATCTCTCAGCCTTCTCTCAGGAAAGAACTGGCAGCAGAATTTCTCTCTAAATTCACGCCACCGGGAGTTTATCGTGAAGAACGAGCTCTTTGGACAAAAAACCCAGCTGATTTAATGATGCAGAGCTTCACTCTTACAGAACTTGAAAGATCTCTAAAGCGTAATGCTAATACGGCCCCAGGTTTTGACAACATCCAGTATATCATAATGTTCAATCTCCCAACAATGACCAAACACTTCCTGGTGAATATTTCCAACGAAATACTTATAACAGGCTGCATACCTTTAGAATGGAGAACATACACAATTATACCAATTCCTGAACCAAACAAAAATCCATCCTCTGTCGACCCATTTAGGCCCATCTCACTGGGCTCATGCGTTTTCAAAACTTTTGAAAGGATGTTAAAACACAACGAAAATTTCCAATCTCACAATCAGGGTTTCGTAGGGGATATAGTACATATGACAGTATCTGCCAGCTTGTAACAGATATATACACCACATTTTCAAGTTGATGCAGGCAAAGAAGGGTATATCATTGAACACTAAGGACCTTGGATTCCAGGAAAGTAAAATGTTCTTTATTAATGAAGATATGACAACGTTGAATCAGCTTCTATTCAAGAGAGCTCGTGAAATGAAGAAGCAGAATTCAATAAAATTTGCATGGTTCAAGGATGGACATGTCTTTGTACGGGAAACTGATACAAGTAAATCTATTAAAATTCTCAATGAACAGGATTAAATACACAAAAAAACTAAACAATTTTTTGAACATCTTGTATCTCAATATAAGATCTATAAGGAAGAGCCAAAAATTTGAAAATTTGAAATGTTATATTAGAAATTACAATTACCCAGATATAATTGCTATTACTGAGTCCTGGCTCCGTCAATCTGAGATAAAATACTACAGCATTGATAACTATGTGGCTGTACATAAATGTAGAAACTCTAGAACCAGAGGTGGTGGTGTGATCCTATATGTTAAAAAGTATTTAAAATTTGAAGTCGTTGTTAATAAGGAATTTGAACTCCTGGATAAGTGTGAATACTGTCAGATCTATATAGAGGATTACAAAACTCATATTCTGAATATTTATAGAGCACCTAAAAACAAATTACATAATTTCATTGCTAAACTTAATCATACTCTTACTGTATATCCAAATGTTATTGCAATAGGTGATATTAATCTGGATTTAAAAAAGAAAAAATTGAACTTCGTTAAAGACTACATTGATCTTGTTCACAGCAATTATTTTAAATTCCTCACCACATCAAAAGTTACACGCATGAACTCAAATCAGGGTTCCTGTGTCGACCACATTATCATGCCCAGAAAATTGACATGTAGCTCGAAGTTTTATGACACCCCTGTATCAGACCACAAAATGATCAAAGCAAAAATCAGTTTACCTTATTATGAACCAAAAAATAAAATAACAAAAATATTCTCACGAACTAATTACAACAATTTCAAGGAATGCATGATAGAGAAATGTAGACAAAATATTCAAACAACAGATGATTTGATTGGTGCTCTAACCTCCGCAAAAAAAACGCAACAATGAATTATCATAAAAAAGTATTAAACAACAATTTTTGGTTTAACAATAAAATTAAAAAACAAATAAAAATAAGGGACAATGTTTATCGGAAAATGAAAAAATACCCACATATAAACAAATATAAGGATGATTTTAAAGCCATCAAAAAAGAAACTTACTACATGATAAGAAGAACCAAGAAAGAATATATAAGAAACAGAATAAACAAAATTGGTACCAATAGCAAACAGTTATGGTCCATTATCAATCAAACACTCAATATTGAAAATAAAAAACAAAATAATAAAATCAATAAAATCAAAAAGGATAATATATCTATATCAGAGGATGGAGAAATTGCTGAACAACTAAATGAATATTTCACGGAGAATCCTTCAACATTGCATAGCAAACTCAAAGTTTTTCCTGATACCTTCGAAGAAATAGTAAGTGACAGATCCATCTATTTACAAAAATGTACTAAAGAGGAATTGAAAAATGTAGTGAACTCTCTCAGTACTTCATCTGCTAGTGGAGATGACGACTTGACAGCAAGAGACATCTCATCAGTCTACAATATTGTGGAGGATACACTATTGAACACTATAAACTTTTCACTCAGAACTGGTGTTTTTCCCAAAAAATGTAAAGTATCCAAAATTATACCGGTTTTCAAGAAGGGAAGCAAAGAAGAAGTGGAGAACTATCGGCCAATTGCATTAAATTCTACAATTTCAAAGATAATTGAGAAAATAATCAAAAAAAGACTGGTTGGATTTTTCAGATTGTCTCAAGAACAGTATGGTTTTCAAGCAAATAGTTCAACGCTGGGACCAGTGGCAGACCTGGTAGAAAATATAATAAAAAAAACAGACGACGGTTATTATGTTGCTACAATATTCATAGATCTCAAGAAAGCATTCGATACAATAGATCATCACAAGCTAATTGAAAAACTGGAGCTACTTGGAATACGAGGACCAGCCTTGAAACTTATAAAATCGTTTCTACTTGACAGATCTCAATATGTTGCAATAAATGGTAAAAAAAGCAGAAGAAGAAAAGTCAAAACCGGTATACCTCAAGGATCAGTCCTCGGGCCTCTATTATACCTGCTGTATGTTGACAGCTTATCAAAGGTGAATCTACCAGGAAAATACTATATGTTTGCAGATGACACAGTATTATTATTTTACCACAATGATCTGAAGGAACTTGAAAGAATTGCTAATAGTGCTCTACTAACATTTTTTAAATGGTTGTGTTGCAACAAGCTCGTAATCAATGAAGATAAGACAGTCTACATGTTGTTTAGCTCCATAAAAAAAAGAAAAAACAAACACGATATTTCACTGAAGATAAACGAATGTGTAATCAAGCGTGTGAACTCTTATAAATATCTGAGGTTGGTTGTTGATGATGAACTTGGATGGAGCAATCACGTCGACACTGTAATCAATAAAATCAGCAGTATGATTGGTCCTATTTCCCATATACGAAATTACCTTACAGACAAAGAAAAACTGATGTTCTATAATGCTCATATAAACAGTGTACTAATTTACTTATTAGTCATATGGGGCAATACCACCAAATTCAACATAAATAGGTTGCAACGATCACAAAATAAAATAGTGAAATTCCTATTCAAGTTGCCATTTGATACACCTACCACATTGCTGTATAGTAGATATCCCATTTTGCCTATACACAAGCTCTATTTGCGAGAATCGTACATGTTTGTCTACAAGATCACCAATAATCTCTTGAAGAACGGCCTTACAGTGGAGAGCAACATCATCCATCAATATAATACAAGAAATAGAGAAAGATTCAAGCTGGATAAAAACACAAAAACAAACTATGGTAGAAGAAGACCTAGCTATGCCGCTGTAGAACTTTATAACAAATTGCCCCTTGCCATCAGATCTTCCAAATCGCTGGGGACATTTCGAACTGGTATACGAGAACATTTAGTTGTGTGATTTTATTGTTAATATTCAATATTTCTAACTTGTGATAAGAAATTTATGTAGCAAATGAACTTATTCCTTGTTAATATTTCTGTGAGAACAACTGTATGTTGATTAACAGAATAAACTTTATTATTATTATTATTAAACAGACAAATACTCAACGCCTTATTTATATACATAGTGGGTGCTTATGATGAATGTATGCCTTGAAGTGTTAAGGGAGAAAATTGTTCAAATCGGTTTGGGGGAAACTTTTGCTGATTTAGTTTATAATATGTACATCAACAGAAGAGTTTTTCTGAGATTGGGCGATAGTTTGGAGGGTCCAAGGTTCACCAGTATGGGTCTTCCTCAGGGAGGAGCACTACCACCACTTCTTTACATCATTTATTACCATAGACTCGACAAGCTGCTGATAAATCTGAAAATCCGCATGATACAATACGCTGATGATATAATTTCATATTCAATTGAAAACGATATACTGAAGACTTCGCAAAACCTCGAGAGGGCTATGTCAGTATTTTTGGAATTTGTGTTTTCACATGGACATATTTTGTCCACTGAAAAAACAGTTGCTTGTACATTCACCACCAACGGAACGATATTCCAAGTCATTATAACATTTGCGGTATGAATTTTAAGTGTCAGGAGGTGGTGAAATACCTGGGAGTCCACCTAGACCGAAGACTCAACTGGAATGTTCAAATTCAAAAAACGAAACACAAGGCTGAAAAATCTTTACAAACCCTGAGATATGTTTGTGAAAAAAATTGGGGTTCTGACCGAAAAACCTCTTTGATATTCTATCGCAGTTTTGTACGCTCTGTGATTGACTATGGATGTATCTTTTATGGAAATGTCCGCATTGTTATCTCCAAGATCTAGATGTGCTACAGCGAAAAGCCATTAAAATTGGTGGATTCTTGAAATCCACCCCCAACATCGTGGTAAGTGGCTGAATTAGGAGAGAAACCGTTGAAATACAGGAGAGAAATGTTAGCCAAAGAATTCATACTGAAGAAAAGCTCAATGTCAAGCCCGTTAATCAATTTTATCCATGGCCTTTTCCTGAATACCTTGACAAACTGATTTTAAATCATTAAAAAGGAACCTCCCTATATTTCATGCTATGAGCCCAACTCAGAGGAACTAATCATCGATAATAAATTTCCAGTTTACATTGCAGAATATAAATCCCTCGAGATAACTCCAAAAATTTATTTTACCATCCTACAATCATTTGATGCCCACCTTGGATTTTCACGCTGTGATTGATGAAAACTACTTAACCGACTGTCACCGGATTTTCACGGATGCTTCAAATATAGGAACGTCCTTCGTTGGGGTAGCTGTATATGATGCAACACTTGACATATACCTACAGGATACCTTAAATAAAAACTATTCAGTGTTCAATGGAGAATTGTATGCCATCTATTTGGCACTAATACACATTTTATTGCCTCAGATAGTCGAAGTGCCCCCCTCTCTTTGAGAAAATCCGCTTTCCAGTCGCACTTTACCGTGATCCATCGTGACATATATGCTAATCTCCAGATGTTAGCCAATAAAAATACGAGGTTATATTTTTGTGGGTCAGGGCACATATCGGTATTGCTCCGAACGAAAAGGTAGATTATGTTGCGAGGGCGGCTTCTTCGAAGCCTTTGAATGTTTTGAAATGTATCCATTCTGACCTCTACCAGGATTTTAAAAGGAAGTGCATGAAAAAATGGGAGAACGACTTTCAAGCCAGCACAACGGGCCTGTTTTACAAAAATGTTCAACCAAATCTGCCTAAATCTACTTGGTTTTCCATAGCTGAAAGCAGTCGCCTATTCATCAGAATAATATGCCGCCTAAGAAGTGGTCATTCAATTTGCCCACAATATCTTTATAAAATTAGATTGAGTGTAATTGTAGGAAAGAAAGTATTTAAGTTAAAGTTTATTAATTTGAACGTCGGTAGCACATATCCAACAAATTCGAAGAATGACAACTGCTCACCTGAATGAATTTTCGTCTTCACTCCTTGAGTCTGCCATGGTCGAAGCGTCTTCAGTGCACTGAATAATTGGCAATGGTACACGAAGTAACTCAATGGAAAACTTTGACTCTTGATTGAAGCCCAAGTTCGGAAAATAAAATGCGGCGAAAATTATGCGATTTTGCAGCGATGACGGTTAATTAGGTACTGATCGCGCACAATCACATGTGTATTTCCTGACCCCTCGCCCTCGCAGAGATGGACATGTGCTCCGCGAACGCGTAACAAAAGAAAATAAAAGAGAAAATAAATTATTTTATTATAATTTAATAAAATTTGGAAGAGTTCCAAACATTGAGAGATAACGATTTATGTGACTGTGGAGAAATTGGTAGCCCCAATCATCTTCTGTTTTTCTGTTGTAATCATAGATTTAAAAACACAAAGTTCATTCAGGACATCTCGCGAATAATCGACCACTTCCCACCCTTCAGTCTTGAGTTTTTATTATATTATCGCTCAATAATTTGAATGTGTACGAAATTATTTATAAACATGGAGATTATTCGATCTCAATTTTTAACTGAGTTGTTGCCTTTGTTTATAAACCCTGTGTGATTTTCCTATCTTTCCGTGGCTCTATTCTTGTTTGTCTAAGAAGAAAAAGTCGCTCTGATGAGCCCCTTAGCGCAATGTGTCCCTGTGTTTTGTGAGGAGTCTGTCTGAGATCGTGTAATGCAGCGTTGAGATAAATGGTTTCAGTTTTTGTTGGATAATATTTTGAATTGTTATTGGGTAATGCATACACCTGCAAGCCTATTGAACTTGAGGAAAAAAAAAATTGTGAATGAAGAGGATGATAGAGAATTTCCTTCTATTGGGAGACCGAAAAAAGTGGAGGCAGTTGAGAATTTTATTTTAGGGTGAACGAATACGAAAAGTTTCTATAGGATTTTTGATTAATGTATTGTAGAATAAGTTCCAGAAAATAATATTTTTTATTTTTCATTTGACTTGTCCTATACATTGTAAATGTATTAAGGGATCAATGAATAAATAATTATTATCATTATATCAATATATTGAAAATAAACAGACATAAATACGAGCCAGTATTTTTGTTTGAAGGTGCAGCTGCTCTTGCTTCTAACTTTTTTTAATTATTTTAACTACCATTCATGTAAGATAATTGTTTCTTCATGAACTTTTTAGGGTTTTCACTCCCAATCTCTGAAACAAAATCAATTAAAAATGAAATCAATGATTTGCTCCTGCGTAACTGAAAATAGATTTTTCGTCTGATGAAGGAGTCTGATATAGACTCCGAAACGTTACAACTTAGAATTATAATTTCAACGTTATTTATTTTCAGTTCATTGTCAGGCAACAATTTTTTCTAGTTAATTTGCTCCTGACAAATTAGTGCAAGAATTCACGCAGGAGCAAATCGTTGATTTCATTTTTAATTGATTTTGTTTCAGAGATTGGGAGTGAAAACCCTAAAAAGTTTATGAAGAAATGCAGAATCCTCCCAGAATAAATTTCAATCGATATCTGAAAGATAATTGTTGTTGAAGAATTCAACGTTCTTGTAATTATCTGTTAATTTCTTCAAGAGACACCCATGCCTTACCACCTTTGAGTATTCAACTCAATGCTACCACTGCATCAGATGCATTTCATCTTCGGGTTGATTTTTTTAAATTCTACAACTTATGTAACGTCTTCAACCTTTAGCCAAAGAAGATAACCAACAGTAACTCTCCTCAAGCTACTGCATATATAAATATATTTAAAAACTGGTCACTTGAATTTTCCATTGAAATAACTAGATTTCGTATGTCTTCAAGCAGTTTGTATAAACGTCAATTGAAGGGTACAGGGAAAAAACCATTGATGTCATATTTTGTCCGAGAATGAGTTAGACACACCATTCAATTCAGAATGAAAAGTAGTATATTATGGTATATTGAAATGGGCATGAAACTAGCTCAGTCATACGTTATAACGCTTCCGTAGAGAAAAAACTAACGATGTCGATCAATATACGAAAGAAAAATCTCTAAGTCATTTCATATAATGCACTCAGTTTATGTATAATAATATTAATAATCGAATGATAAGTATTTACCCTGTGTAACCCCAATGACATCCAACAAATGAGTTGGGAAATAACTTAAAATGAATTATAAAGGCTAGAAAAAGGGTACTGCCCGAAACGTTGCCAATCACCATTATATTTTAAATAATAATAAACCCTGCAGATCAAATACATTTATTCTTTCAATATTAATAATGTTAATTTCGAGAAAAATAGTATATAATTTGTCATATTCCAAATAATAGGAACGGCTCTTGAAGTTCAAATCGCGTTTTTCTCAGCTCTAAGGAAAATTGACATCGATGGTTTTTTCCCTGTACCCTTCAATTATGTTCATTACATATTTTCGACTTAATATTTTCCGAAGTGATTTGACATTGTGATGTAATACGTCATTACTGAGAGTCTCACGTAGAACGGACCACGTAGAACTGATTTAAAACTCAAAAATGCCGGTAGCAGTCCCCAAAAATTTTTTCAAACAGGAAGTAGCTCCAGAACCGGAAAAGAAGAAAAATTTTGCAACTCAAGTTGCAAAAACCCAGAAAGCCCACAAAACGCGCGCGTAAAGAAAGTTCATCTTCAGACGAAGAGACCGCAAAAAAAGCAACGGAGATAAAATTCCACCCATCACGACGATGGGTACAACCGACTGGGTAGAGATTTCCAAAGCTCTCTACATGAATAAATTCAGCTACAACAGAGCAACCGTCGTACGAGTGAAGATTATTTCGACTTATAAATCACCGGATAAGGACATGCTGGAAGAGGATCTGAAAATGCTACTAGAAGGAAGACACCCGAAAATCATAATTGGTGATCTTAACTGCAAATCGCAGGAATGGAAGAGTAGGGTGGAAAATACCAACGGGAAAAGACTGAAGATTTATGCTGAAAAACTTAATGCAGTTGTGATAGGACCTGATATACCGACCTACATACCAAGAGTAAATGGACTACCCGATGTACTGGACATTGTCGTAATGAAAGAAATCACTGAAGAAATCAGCATTGATACAATAGAAGACGGAACTTCAGACCACAATCCCATAGAATTCATAGTGATACATGGCCCAAGAAACGAAGAAGAGACACAAACCAAGGATCGCACAGACTGGGAGAAATATAATAATTTACTTCAGGAGAAAATCACGGAAATTCCCCAAATAAACACCCGGGATGAATTAGATGAAGCAGTTGAAAAATTGGAAAATCAAATAAAAGAAGCCTATGAAGAAAGCACTAAGAGAATAAGGAAACCAATTCCGAAACATTCACATGGAGATACGCCAAGGGATATAAAGGAACTTATAAAAAAGAACAGAAGACTCAGAAAAATCTACAGAACAACAAAAAGCGAAGAAGACAAGAAGAAACTGAATAAGCATAGTCAGATATTGAAAAATGCTTTAACAGAACTGCGTAATAACAGATGGCACCAGAGATTAAGGGAACTGAATACAATAGATCACTCGGCTTGGAAAATGCAAAAACGCTTACGACGAGAACAGACAGTTATACCTCCATTGCATGGAGCAAACGGAATGGTATATACGAGACTAGAAAAAGCCGAAGCACTTGCCGACTCAATTGAGAGAGAAGCCAGAATAAATTACAGAAATGATGATGACAAAGAAGATCTAGAAGAAGAAGTGGAGGCAAACGAAGAACTGATGATGGAACCACCGGAAACCGAAATCATTCCAAAACCAAAAGGCTGAATGAGGAAACAGAAATTTTGAAGATAATTCCACCCGAACAATTTGGATTTCGACGAGAACATTCGACTGAACTCCAATTGCTACGGCTCATAGAATACGTCACCGAAGGAATGCAGACCAAACAGGCCACAGGATTTGTTCTGATGGATATCGAGAGAGCTTTTGATAGAGTATGGCACGAAGGCCTAATCTACAAGATGAAAAAAGCAGGATATTCGACCAAGCTATGCAAGATTATAAGGAACTATCTGAGGAATAGAAACTTTTTTGTGAAGATAGTTGGAGCAACCTCTCAAACCAGACAATTGGAAGCGGGAGTGCCTCAAGGATCGGTACTTGGACCTCTGCTTTACGTAATATACGTTTATGATATCCCGAAGAATGCTAGAAATATGCTCACCTTGTACGCAGATGACACAGGAATAGCGTTCAGACATCGACGCCCAGAGATCATACACCGGAGACTGCAGGAAGCAATAGATGAATTACTCAAATGGTGCATCAAATGGAAAATCCAAATCAATGGAAGAAAGACTCAAGCAATATTACTGCAAAAGAGAAGATTGAGGATGGAAGAAAACCTTGAAGTTGATGGAGAAGAGGTTGAATGGAAAAATGAAGCAACATACCTAGGAGTGACGCTTGACAGAGGACATGGAAATCAAATGTGCTGTTGATAAAACAAAAGCCGCAATGAGTAAACTTTATCCACTCATAGGCAGAAGAAGTCATATGAATAAGAACATCAAGTTGACGATGATTAAAACTATTACGCGACCACAACTCACATATGGATCGGCGGCATGGGGCTTCGCAGCCAAGACCCACATCAAGAGAATACAGGCCACTGAGAATGAACTCCTTAGAATGGCGATGGACGTGCCCTGGTTTGTTAGGAACAAACAAATCTACAAGGACTTGGAATGGGAACCAGTTACAGAATTTATGAAGAGAAAGGCGGAAAGGATATTCGACAAAGCCAAACAACATCCAAATGAGGAACTACGAAGATTAGTCGACTACGATCCAACGGAAGAAGCTAGAAGTTCAAGAACCTACCACCGAAGACCGAGAGATCAGTTAAGGATTTAAATGTAACCAAAGAAGAGCTTAACCTATAAAAGCTATAGGCAGCATACAACTATCAACACGACTATGATCGTGTGAGAGTCCAAAAACCATAAGAGTCAACTGGTTAATAGGCAAAATGCCCGGAACCTATGAAGAAGCAGTTAAGGGTTTTTAATGGGTCTCGAGCTCAGAGAGTGAGAATCCCCACACTGTTCCCCCTCACAACCGTCGTAAAAGACGGAAATAGGATCGTAGCTTCGACTGTGGATTACTACAGAAACATAACAAAATATTTGGACCAGATTGGTAAGGAGTACTTCACCTACCAGATGGAGGAAGAGAAAAAGATCTACGCAGTCATAAGGCATCTCCCAATAGATGCTGACCTAGATATTATCAAAGATAACTGAATCCTTTTTGTTGCATGGCGATGATGTTATTCCTTTCGCAATGGTTGTGAATTCGGTTTGAAATGCACGATGTGATTAACTTCTAGATCGTTGGAAGACATGTGATTGGTCGGTACTTGGATGGGTCTTCTGTATTCCTTTGGTCTTGAGGTAACAGGTATGTTGTGCCATGTGTAAGGAATATTGGCATTCTTTCAGGATTTTCAATAACATCATTTATTGCGGATGTCAATTTGTTATACATGATCCAAAGTTTCTTGATCCAGAAGTTCTGTAATCCATCAGGCCCAGGTGTTTTCCAGTTTCCAGCCATTCCTCTCCTCGCTGAGTTAGTAATGAACTATGTTGTGAGCGAGTGTTTGAAGAAACTCAGTTTCACGGTGCTCTTTCTGAAGATCTATGTGGATGACACCATCATGGCAGTTCCGCGTGATAAAATTGATGAATTGTTTAGTATTTAACTCGTTCAGCGATACAATTAAGTTCACTTGTGAGGTTGAATCGGGTAATCAGATACCTTTTCTTGAATTAAGTATAAACGAAGAGAAGAAAACACGGGACTTGATGTGATGATCCACCGGCAGGATAGTGGGGTCCGTGAAGTTAGCGAAAAGTTGAAAGCAGTAATTCTGAAACTATGTTAAATATTTAGTGCTTAATTAGTGCCTATTAGTGCCGTATGAATCTTTGACAGCACCATTGTAGTTTTTGAGAAATTGATAATTCAAGTTCTTGGTGCTGACTTCACGCTCAGCACCAACATTTTAAAATTACCATGAAATTATTATACTAATATTTAGTGCTTAATTAGTGCCTGTTAGTGTCTTTGGAACCAATGGAAAAAAATGAACGGTTTTCATAATATCACAGATTATTTCCTTTGGTGCTGACTTCACGCCCAGCACCAACATATTGGAATTTCGTGAAAATTTTTGTTGCAATAATTAGTTCTTAATTAGTGCATATTAGTGCTTTTAAAACGGATGCGATATCATTTTTGGTTTTACAGTAATTGCCTGATGCTTTTCGAACTAGCGTGAAGTTAGCGAAAAGTTGGAAGCACCAATTCTGAAATTATGTCAAATATTTAGTGCTTTATTAGTGCAAATTAGTGCCGTATAAATCTTTGACAGCACCCTTGTAGTTTTTGAGTTACACGAAAAAATCTGTTTTGATACCGCGTAGCCATCTATGGAGAGGTATGCGAGTCATTCTCTGCAATAGATTCGTCGTCAGTGCGTCATTTTATCATCACCTAAAGCGGCTCACACATATACGACTCGGGGCGCCAATCTTGATATCGAAGAATAATTGTACTATTGATTTAAGGGGACACAAAACTATTTTCTGAATTATTCAAATAATGTTTATATGAAGTAAAGGTTCTTTTTCTCAGATACTGCCTAAACTCTTTTTTCTTTTGTAATAATAATAATACTTTTTGGGTCATCGAGATGAAGAAAGAATATAGAGTGTATTATATGCTTAAAAAGAATATCAGAAGAACTGTATTATTTTTCAATATGGAAGTACGAAAATTCTAACAGAAAAATGTATAGTGCTATGAAAATAGACATATTATCCCCTATAATGGGGATAATATAATAGTAAAATATATTTTTATGTATATCTAACCAGACATATGAAAATAAAAATGTCTTAATACGTAGGTACATAACGAAACATAATAGCAATATTTTGACAAAAAAATTCTCAAACATAAACGATGCAACAACAAACTCGAAAAAACGCAAAATTTTCTATATGTAATACAACAAAAAATTGATGAGGAGAAGGCAGAATCATATATCCATTTGAAAAGCAGTTTACAAAAATTTCAGCTTCATTCAAATAATGAATTTGTGTAATTTCATGCTACATATCAATCTTTTAATAGGTATACCTATATATATTCTTCCCATTGACCTTTGACCCTTATATTTTCTCTAAAATTAGCTGTCTCGTAAACTATGAGTTTCATTATGAATGATTAAGATAATTTCGATTCCATAAAGATAAATGAATAAATCTTTCTATCACAGTCGATAAATGAAGAGTATGTATATTTTTGGAGTTTCGATTAATGTGATAATCGTGAGCTGAGTTTCCTCTTCATTTTCTCGTTTGCTTAATATGATCAAGTGTCCTTGAATATTGAAGGTTAAAGATCACGCAAATCAGTGGTCATAATATAATACGATCTAAGACAGACTAGACAAATTCGATACGAATATTTTGTTGAGTCTGTGGAAGACTTTAGATTCAATAGATTGGCATTTGCGTCAAATAACGGCTCTTCAACGAAAAAGGGCAACTACAAAGAAAAAGGGACGAGTAAGAGGTTTTTCGTTGTTTTTAGCTATTTCTAGATTTTTCGTATATCTTCCCCACTCAACATCTTTACCTGAGGTCACCTCAGACCTCCCTTAGGCTTCCCCCCACCAAAAAATGTTTATTTTCGTCTATGTATGGATCTAAGGAAT
This sequence comes from Coccinella septempunctata, assembly GCF_907165205.1. Lineage (NCBI taxonomy): Eukaryota > Metazoa > Arthropoda > Insecta > Coleoptera > Coccinellidae > Coccinella > Coccinella septempunctata. The sequence continues at coordinate 28,187,167 of NC_058195.1, forward strand.
TAAATAATGTGCTTTACTACCCTGATCTTTCTCAGAGAATAAGTTCCCTTCTTTATATGTTTTATTCAAGAAATTGAAATTCATGAAAATATTATTCTTTAACCGATTTCCAAATCTGCCGATTTTGCGCAGTCGTTTCTACCGAGTTCGGAAGTTTGACAACGCTGTTCTCAACATTACGATTGGGTAGAGCCGAGATCCGACGCAAATGCCAATCTATTGAATTTAAAGTCTTCCACAGACTTAACAAAATATTCGTATCGAATTTGTCTAGTCTGTCTAAGATCGTATAATATTATGATCTGGATTTTCTTGAGTTCTGTAATCTTATATCGAACAATGTCGATCTACAAACGTTAAAATAATAAGCTTTGTGAAAAGTTTTAGCTGCCCATGCGACCATGCGAAAAAACCATACCTAAGCATTAACAGGAGTTTCTGTTTGATATTCTCATTTTAAGATCAGTACGCAAAATTTTACTCACTTCCGAATATAAGAGATGGTGAGAGGTGAAATAGATAGTCTTTCCGGGAATTCAATATTTTCTTCATTTTCTTGTTCTTCCGTTGGTAATGATATATTACTTCAATATCAATATCAACTGCAGAGAAGTGTTCGAGATAGGTACGGAAAAGTAGAAAAAACAAACTGATTTGCGTGATCTTTAACCTTCAATATTCAAGGACACTTGATCATATGAAGCAAACGAGAAAATGAAGAGGAAACTCAGCTCACGATTATCACATTAATCGAAACTCCAAAAATATACATACTCTTCATTTATCGACTGTGATAAAAAGATTTATTTATTTATCTTTATGGAATCGAAATTATCTTAATCATTCATAATGAAACTCATATTTTACGAGACAGCAAATTTTGGAGGAAATATTAGGGTCAATGGTCAATGGGAAGAATATATATAGGTATACCTATTAAAAGATTGATGTAGCATGAAATTACACAAATTCATTATTTGAATGAAGCTGAAATTTTTGTAAACTGCTTTTCAAATGGATATATGATAAAAGATGATGTAGCATGAAATTACACAAATTCATTATTTGAATGAAGCTGAAATTTTTGTAAACTGCTTTTCAAATGGATATATGATAAAAGATGATGTAGCATGAAATTACACAAATTCATTATTTGAATGAAGCTGAAATTTTTGTAAACTGCTTCTCAAATGGATATATGATTCTGCCTTCTCGTCATCAATTTTTTGTTGTATTACATATTGAAAATTTTGCGTTTTTTCGAGTTTGTTGTTGCATCGTTTATGTTTGAGAATTTTTTCGTCAAAATATTGCTATTATGTTACGTTATGTACCTACGTATTGAGACATTTTTATTTTCATATGTCTGGTTAGATATACATAAAAATATATTTTACTATTATCCCCATTATAGGGGATAATATGTCTATTTTCATAGCACTATACATTTTTCTGTTAGAATTTTCGTACTTCCATATTGAAAAATAATACAGTTCTTCTGATATTCTTTCTAAGCATATAATACACTCTATATTCTTTTTTCATCCCGATGACCCAAAAAGTGTTATTATTATTATTACAAAAGAAAAAAGAGTTTAGGCAGTGTCTGAGAAAAAGAACCTTTACTTCATCTAAACATTATTTGAATAATTCAGAAAATAGTTTTGTGTCCCCTTAAATCAATAGTACAATTATTCTTCGATATCAAGATTGGCGCCCCGAGTCGTATATGTGTGAGCCGCTTTAGGTGATGATAAAATGACGCACTGACGACGAATCTATTGCAGAGAATGACTCGCATACCTCTCCATAGATGGCTACGCGGTATCAGAACAGATTTTTTCGTGTAACTCAAAAACTACAAGGGTGCTGTTAAAGATTTATACGGCACTAATTTGCACTAATGAAGCACTAAATATTTGACATGATTTCAGAATTAGTGCTTCCAACTTTTCGCTAACTTCACGCTAGTTCGTAAAGCATCAGGCAATTACTGTAAAACCAAAAATGATATCGCATCCGTTTTAAAAGCACTAATATGCACTAATTAAGAACTAATTATTGCAACAAAAATTTTCACGAAATTCCAATATGTTGGTGCTGGGCGTGAAGTCAGCACCAAAAGAAATAATCTGTGATATTTTGAAAACCGTTCATTTTTTTCCATTGGTTCCAAAAGCACTAATAGGCACTAATTAAGCACTAAATATTAGTATAATAATTTCATGGTAATTTGAAAATGTTGGTGCTGAGCGTGAAGTCAGCACCAAGAACTTGAATTATCAATTTCTCAAAAACTACAATGGTGCTGTCAAAGATTCATACGGCACTAATTAAGCACTAAATATTTAACATAGTTTCAGAATTAGTGCTTTCAACTTTTCGCTAACTTCACGGACCCAGGATAGTGGGTGTTCTGTCAACAAGCTGATATATGAAACCTAATAGTTCGGGTAGATTTGTGAATTATTTATCTAATCATCACATTTCAGAAAAGATGGGAATCATGAGGGGGTTTTTGTCAAGGGTGAGACGTTGGAGTGGTAAAGATCACATTGATGACGATTTGAGCGATTAAAAGATTTGATTCGCTTTCTCAGGTGGCTTATTTCAAAAAATTAACAACATCTTTAAAAGTCATGTGGAGGATGTCATATTCGCATTTTATAATGTCAAAACTGTTGGTTCGATTTTCTCTAAACTGAAAGAAAATAAGGAAACTATTGAAAATTCTAATTTAGTATACAAAATTTCCTGTAAAGATTGTGGTAAATGTTACGTTGGACAGACCAGGCAACTTCTTAAAAACAGAATACGACAGCGCAAGTATGATTGCCAATTGCAAAATGCTAGTCGGTCTGACAGAACAGCCCTTTCTGAACATCACTTCACAAATCAACAGAGTTTTGACTTTGCCGAAATAAAATTCTTAGATCTAGAGACGAATTTAAAAAAACTTAATCTCAGTGAAATGATTTTCAATTATATGAATAACAGTGTGAATCATCGCTCAGACACGCAGGGTCTCAATATCATTTACTGTTCTTTGTTGGATATAAATATTTAAAGAACGTATGTCACCTCAGTGAACACATTTGTCTCATTCGCTTGGTCTGTCTAATCGATTCCGTTCTATGTACTGTACATTTTCCGTATGTAATGTCATCGTTGAACTTCATGGTTATATTTATCTGTGTATTTTAGTCATTTATTCTCGCCTTACATATATGTATATTAGTATATGTATATTAGTGATTTTTCTACCCTCTGTATCTTTCAGGTCGTAGACGACAGGTGAAACAACTTTAACAACGGTAAACGGTCCGGAAAACTTCGGAGCCAACTTGGCGGCGAAACTGTCAACGGCCGAGGATAAAGGACGGTCTCGGCGTAGAACTTTATCTCCCACATGGTATCGGACTTCTCTTCGCCGAAGATTGTAGTGGTGAGCCTGTTGTTGGAAGGCACGGTACAGTCTGGTACGGACGAACTCATAAGCCTCCTGGAGATGTCTAATCTGTTGAGTACGGTAAGTCATGTCTCTGTTTTCTTCTTCTGTACGGTTGGATTCTCCGTTCATTTCATTATTGTGGGGGTTTGTCGAATAAATCGCCCTCGGGACTTCTAGTTCCCTTCCATCATTCAAAAATGCCGGTGTGAATCCAGTAGACTCCTGTTTAGCGGTGTTGATGGCAAACGTTAACTCTCCTATCTTTTCATCCCAGGTTCTTTGATCGGCTTCACAAAACTGTGCTATCATGGTCTTCAGGGTACGGTTAGCTCTTTCCACAGGGTTACACTGAGGAGTATACGGTGGCGTGAAACGGTGAGCGATGTTCAGCTCTCGGAGACTGTTCTTAAATAGCCTGCTGTCGAATTGTACTCCATTGTCGGATTATACTAGTTTTGGGCAACCATATTTCAGGATAACTTGTTCGTAGAGGGCCGAATAAACAGTTTTGGCGGGGGCTTTCCGCAACGGACCAACCCACTTTGTGAACCGGTCTTGCAGTACCACGATGTAGGAGTTTCCCTTTTTTGACCGTGGCAATGGCCCTACAATGTCGGTGGATACTTCTTTGAACGGCGCATCCGCCATTCGTTGTGGTTGCATCTTACCAGGGGTTTTCTGTTGCGAAACTTTGTACTTTTGGCACGATGTGCAGTTCCTCACGTATTTCGCAATGTCTCTAAACATCCCTGGTCAGTAATAGTTTCTGGCTATCCGTGCAATCGTCTTGGCAATCCCCATGTGACCTGCTAGTTCTGAGTCGTGGTTTTCCTTCAGTACTTCGGTTCGCTGTTCGGTCGGTACACAGAGGTCCAGGGTTGGCCGGTTCCATCTTCTGTGAAGTCGGATGAGTCCCAGAAATGTCGTCCCAGAAATGTACCTCGACAGCTTCTTGAATTTTCGGTGTTGGTTTGGCAATCAGTCGACCTTCCAGGTAACAGTCCGCGGTACTGAGGTTAATGGAAAAATTGAACCTTCCTAATACGTCCATTCCTAGTATGAGGTCAACTGGTAAATCAGGTACGAATAAAAATTGTACGTCGGTCAAGGAATAATCAGCCAGGTGAACGGCGGTAGTGTAGAGTTTGGGTGTTGTCGTGGGTTGACCATTTGCAACCACCACGAAACCATTCTCAACATGTTGTCCGGTGATTCCCTTGCTTTCACATTGTTTTGCCACTTTCCGACTTACGAAACTCTTCGTGGCGGTTCTTCCACAAAACCTGGTTTTGAGGGTGGCCGGGTGTACTGGCTCATCTGCCACTGGACTAGTTCAAAAACTTTTCCCTTACGGAGAAGTTCATCATACGTCTTGGTCTCCTGGAAAGCCAAGGCTTGTTGTAAGGGCGGAATCAACCTCTGTCGGATAAGTCGGATCTGCTCTACCTCGGATGGTTTTGTATAGGTGATTCTCTGAAATTCATCCTACTGGATATGTTTTTGTATAGGTGAGTTTTTGGAATGAGTTCTGCATCCGGGTAACATACAGAAGCAGCTTTTCTTCTGGGCCCTGTGTTCTCCTTTTTATTTCCTCTAACAGATTCTCCTCGTAGTTGACCGGCAGAAATGCTTCTTTCAGTTGGTTGGAAAAATCTTCCCAGTCGTTGAAAGTACCTCTATTGGGAATAAACCAATCCCTTGCATCCTTTCGTAGTAGTTCATAAACTGATTCAAAAACTTGTTCCAGGGACACTTTACGGGATTCAGCCAGCCTCTCCACTTCTTCAAGAAATCCGGTCACACTTCCAGTGCCATCAAAGGAAATGTTCCACTTGTGTACAGGGACAGTCGGTATTGTTGATCGGGACTCCGGTTCTGATCTGGCAGGTGTTGTGATGACTGGTCGGTCAGAACTTATCCAAGGTGCAGGTAAGTGTGGAAAAGACACCCTTCGTGTAGAATTAATCCATCTACCCTGTGTCGGACCTTCAGGTGTTGTTGTCCCACAGTCCTGTGACTGTGTGAGAGGTATCGCTGGTAACTGTCGCAGTAATGCTCTACATGTCTGTCTTGTCTCATTCATGACCTCTTCTAATGTTGAATTCCTTACAGGTGTGCCAGTATGTGAAACATTGGCTACAAAAGGGACCTCTGGTCTCGGTTGGATGGCTGCGGCTGTTCACGATTACTCTTCTTACATAGCTCCTCCAGTGTTTCTAATGCTTTAGCTGTAGTTGCCTTCATTTGTTCAACTAGTTGTAACTGTGTTGTGTCTGCAGTGGCAATAAAGTCCAGCCTTCCTTGAATGTGTATTAATGGGGTGTAAATTCGCGAAAATTCGTTAGCCGCATTCTCATGATTGAAGTTCTGAAGGGATTCCACCAAATCGGTGAGTTTGTTTTGGCAAATCTCAATCTCCGAGGCGGGATTCAATGATGTTGGGGGTAATAGAGGTTCATTAGACTGAAGTACTTGTCGTAACAGACTCCGTTTAGTCATCACAGTACCCGGTATCGATTGTCCTCTCAGTTGTAATTCGTATGTAAGTTCATCACTGAGTAACCGGTTCACATCCATGTTCCACATATTATTTTCAACTAAGTCCGATTCAGAACGCACCAATCTTTCACACTCGGTATGTCTTTCACAATCTGTTTAAGTTCTAATTCCAACCCGGTAGGTTAATCGTTAGCCAACCTATTCGCTTAAGTTCGAAGTGGGTATCGGTACACCACACAAAAAAAAAAGAAAATCAAAGTCATGTCCCGGTGTATCAAAAAAAGTCTAAGTTCAAGTCCCGGCGCACCAAAATAATCTAAGTCCCGATGTATCGCACTAAAAATTTTACAAGTCCAACGTTACTCGAAAAAAATTTCAATCAGTCCCACTAAAGCCCGAAAATATTCGCGAAATACCGCTCACACACTCGCAAGTCGTTTCGTATAGTCCGGAAAATGTCCCGAAATTCGAATCGCACCAGAACGCATAGGTTAATTTCCGAACAGTCTTTCAAGTTCAATATCCAGAAAATAAATCACAATAATCGAATTTCAGTTTTCAGAAAAAATCAGCAATAATTGGTAAGTTTCAACAGAACAGGTCAAAATAAAAGCAGGTAGACAAGTTATCAACAGGGTAATAGGTGATTTACTATTAAAACGATAGGTAAATCAAACCTATTGAATTTTACCAATCGTGACAATAAATTTTCAATGTTCGGAAATTCACTCACCTTCAATACGAAATTGAAACAGTTCAATTCAATAAATCAGAAATAATAAAAAATCGGAAATAATTTTCACTGATATAACGGCGCAACAACGAAGAAGTCAAAATCGAATTATGTAAAAGTTTATTCACACCTTCGGAAACTAATTATATGTACAAGGGAGATATGTGTAGGTATGAAATATGAGTGATTCTATAAGCGAAAATACATTCGGGAAATTCTATCCGGTCACGAGCACTTTATGAAATTTATACCGGGTGCAGTGAAAAATCAAAGGTTCAATGAAAATGCGCCAACCAGAACTGACGGAACGAATACTAAGGACTTGCTATACGGTATCGGGATGTAGTTGTATTTCTCCGGAAATGAAACACAACCAAGGCGGATCTGTTCGAGACTTTTATTCGCTACCCCAAGGGCTATAACGCACCATGACTGATGAGCGAAGAAAAGGTCTATTTTTAGCGCAACTACGGGATTTCACTGACTACGAGCGGTATCTCTTATTCTCTGTCCCAAGGGCTATAACGCGCTATGACTGACAGAAAAGAAGAGATTTCGGATTCAACACTTATGACGCGGAACGCGGACAGGGGGGTTGACGGGACTTTCCCTTCAGTACCCCAAGGGCTTACACGCCATGACTGATAGCGAAGGGAAAAGTCAGACTCGCGAAACAGGGTAAAGAACGATAAAATACAACAAAAAGCGATACAGTACAGCAGTGTCCAAGTTAAAGAAGTAACGGCGTAGGTCTAACAAAGAAACTGAACGGTACAGACGGGGACCTACCTCCTTTGTTTCAAGCACTCGCGGGAACTCAAAGGAAAGAAAAGAAAACTAAAAAAAAAATTGATTCTAAATAGCACTGATGCAACACAAAATAATTATTCCTCAACGGCGAAAAAAATACGGAAAATTAACTGAATTTAAAGAACTGAATTTTAAACAGAAGTCACCACGTTAAAAAGCGAAAAATCGAAATACTGAAATACTGAAGTAAAGTCAAAGAGCAAGTCGAAGAACTGGAGTAAAAGTGACCGTCGCGGGGGAAAATTTACTTTTATAGGCATATCCCCTCTCACGGTAAAAATCTGAAAATTCCAGAATGCGACAAGAATGAAAAACGTCGTCAGCTCCGGTTTATCGCATATCAACAGATGAAAAACGTCGAAATCTTCAACGGCATGTAAGAAAAACAACGCGAAACACAGATAAGCGGTTTTTTACATTTACTCTGCCTATCGGAATGAACGTACGGAATATTTGAGAATTAAAATATTTTCAAAGACGGAAATCTAAAACGAAAGAAATGCACTAAAATGAATTCCAATTTTCCTCAGAAAACTGGACTTCATTACAACATCTTCATGTATTGCCTTGATTTTATTTATACTGATTTTACTTTTTACAATATTTATTCTGGGTAAGTCTGCTTGATCTGTGATATTCTTGGTGTAGTCTGATTTCGTTGCCTCCTTTACAGTCATGATGAAGTCTGAAAATACAGACGAAACGTCGACTTTTGAATAAAATTTTGTTTAACATTTTGATTTGTCCTCGTTCATGTGAAATCTTATACAGGGTGGCCATTTGAAAACGAAACAGACGAGATTACAGACGAAAAAAATTTTTTCGATAGAAATGCTCGGATAGGTCGATTTCTATTTCCAGGGGGACGACTTAAGATGTAGGTTACGGACGCATAGCGCTTCAACCCTTGCTACTACAACCCTCACCCCAATTTTTGAATAGGGAAGATGGGGTGAGTGATACCTCATTTGAAAGGTATTTCTATACTGATTTCAGCACAGTAATTGTTTTTTCATTTTATGCATTAGTTCTCGAAATATTCTTAACTAAGTATTCGAAAAAGAAGTGGTGTTTTCATGGCACTTGTAGTGTTTTTTTTGTGAAAAATCGACATTTTAAGCTTCAAAACATACTTCCTATTAACATGTTTATCTAAATGTCGTTGATTGAAGAATTCTGCGGCTCTATTCGCACATTGATTGTTTGCAAAAAAAAGTGAAATTATTTCCACCCGCTCTGCAATTGAATAAACCATGTCGAACAATGAATTAGAACACATACAAGTCTCGATTCAAAACTAAGAATAATTCACATGTCAAAGAACCAGTAAGCCAACTCAATGATCTGTTCGTAATAAATAAAAAATTATCGATTCTCATTTTTTTGAAAAAGATATGAATTCAATAATCAACAAAATGAAAACATTATTGAAGCCAACTGAGAAAACACTTCATAATTAAGTCGGAAATCGTTTCACGAATTGGGACTGGAATATTTCTGTGGCATCATTAATGATTTGATTTTCTCACCTGGTAATCTGATTAAAGATATGTACGTATTAGGACTTTTTGGAGATTTCTATCGATCAAGTGTTACCGCATGTTATTGGAAATACTGCAAATTATATCGAAGATAATTTAGATTGAGTTTCAGCAAGATTGAGCTCCTTCGCAATACGCTTTGTTTGTTCGACATCTTGATTAAAGATTTCTATGTCAGTGGATTGGAGAAAGGAAGCCACAGTCATGGTTGTTTTGAAGCTCAAAATGTCGATTTTTCACAAAAAAAAACACTACAAGTGCCATGAAAACACCACTTCATTTTCAAATACTTTAGTTGAGAATATTTCGAGAACTAATGCATAAAATGAAAAAATAATACTGTGCTGCAATCAGTATAAAAATACCTTTCAAATGAGGTATCACTCACCCCATCTTTCCTATTCAAAAATTGGGGGTGAGGGTTGTAGTAGCAAGGGTTGAAGCGCTATGCGTCCGTAACCTTCATTTTAAGTTGTCCCCCTCGAAACAGAAATCGACCTGTCTGAGCATTTCTATCGAAAAAATTTATTTCGTCTGTAATCTCGTCTGTTTCGTTTTCAAATGGCCACCCTGTATATTTCATTAAGTTCCTTGTCGGAATCACCTGGTTCTGGATGGCGAGGAGTCAACCAGTAGTTCGACGCAGATATGTCGACGTAATCATGATTGACCTCGTTCTGATGCCTTCCATGAAAAAATTTGCCAATCAGTTTCTGCATTTGGCTTTCTGCAGAGTGTTCGACAGATTCCAAATGGTCCTGTTGTAGCTTCAACGGAGTAGAACTATCAGCAACACAAACTACTCGATGGAGTTTTGACGAAGCAGCCTTGTTCAGGAAATATTTTCGAAGTCTTTCAATTTCCTGGGACATGCGGTTGGACAAATCAACAATTGGCAGCTCCGTCTGTTCTATTGAGCTTTTGTTTATCATGTTCTGTCAGCATCGTCCTTATTTTTCTCTGTAGGGCCGCTAAATCCGTGGTGGTCCAAGATGTGGTACCGAATGAGTAACCCAGCGCCGAGCAAGCGAAGGTATTATCCTTCTAAATCTTCGGCTCGAATTGATTTTCTTGCATGCTTTATGCCTAGTTACTTGTATGTGTCTCCTTCCTTTAATGCTTCAATTTCTGCACCTTCCTTGAGTTTGAACGTACCATCTTCTATTTTCCCTCTTTTATGTTCAGCAGTCGACAATTTTCTGGTCCAAACTTCATTTTGATGTCTTCCACCATTTTCAGCATCAGTTGCATTTGCCTCTTGGTAGATGCGAAAAGTTTCAAATCGTCCATATAAAGGAGATGATTCAGTTTCATCATAGTTCTACTGCCGCTCTTGATGGAAAATTTCGCGTCTTATTGGAATAGGTCCTGTTGTAATGGAGACATCTGCTGATTTCATTTTGCATTTGAAGCCAGGTTAAGATGGCGTTTTTCAGAAACTCAACAATATTGGTAATTGGGAGCCACGTTGTAAATCTTCAAGATCGTCAAGAGCCAGTGGTCAGGTATGAAATCGAATGATTTAAGATTCCTTAGATTAGAAAAAGGTTGATTGCAGATAACTGAATCTATTATTACTTGTTTTCTGCACCCTCGGCTGTCTTTGGTGCATCCTTTCTGTTGCATGTTGATGATGTTATTCCTTTCGCAATGGTTGTGAATTCGGTTCGAAATGCACAATGTGATTAATTTGGACATCGTTGAGAGACATGTGATTGGTCGGTACTTGGATGGGTCTTCTTTATTATTATTGATTAAATAATAAGAGCTGAGGCTATGCCTTTTAAGCTCAGAAACAGAAATCAAAATGGACACAGTGCAGTAATACAAATTCAATCACTTAATCGAACCTATTTTGGAGAGCTTTCACACTGGGAGCAAAAACTACGTCTTAAGGCAAACCTTTCTAGGTTGAAAAAATTTTTATTGGGCAGTTTTGTCGTTGGGTAGTCCTGAAGTTTTCTTTCATCAATTTGTACCGGTATCCTCGTAAGTTATTAGTGTTGCGGGGGAAAAGTGAATAAGGGTTGACATCAGTCATATTACTGATTGCCCGGAAGCTGAATATGAAATCACCTATCAGTCGGCGATCCTGAAATGAGGATATACCGGAGATATGGAGTCTCTCACAGAGATATAGAAGGGGGGAGATTGAGCTTTGTGGGTCCTCCATTTGTCAGGTCATAGCACGGTATTATGATCACGGTCTAACAATTTAGTGAATATTCTTGTCATTTAGCTGCCATTGCCTGCTGTCAAGTCAAAAGAATGTAAACAATAATAACAAATATGAACGTATTTTTGGTGATATTCAGCGGATTCGTGTGGTTTTATTAGCTTTTTTCGCTGAATAGCAGGATATTTACGATGGCTTACTTCACAATTATAGGTAAGTTCCCAATTATATCAATTTTTGAATATCTTTGATAGGTTTACCAATTTTTTAAACTTGTTTCAGTATTTCTCCTTCAAAATTGATGAAAAGACTCATCGAATTGAAAAAACTCCATATAGAAGGAAATTATACAATTAAGTCTCTTAAAAATAAAATACAACACATGAAAGAAGTGATGGACTTTTTGAGACAAGATCAACGTATTTCTGAAAATGCTGCCCATCATTGGGAGAAATCTTTTGATTCAGTGCCACATTGATGAAGAGACATTTAAAAAATGTAGAGAATGATACTGTGACCCTAAAAGTTCCAGTCTTGAGGGAATTGTAATATTCTTCAAAAATCAAGGTAAGATGAGATAATTTAATATGAAACTGAGATGATTTTATTTTTTGTTTGTTTCAGAGGGACTTCATGTACCATCATATGGAATTATAACGATATGTCAATCAGGAATTTGATGATTTCAACTGAAAATAGAGTTTCAAGAGATGAAAATTTTCTCGAAGCATTTGCAACAATTCAATTCCAAAAATTTTATGATCGAGTTGATGATTTGTTCCCTTCCTTGAAAGAACATTTTTTATATTCTTCAGTGATTGGAAGACATTATGGCTTTCTTTTAGTGAAAAATATTACCAGATCTCATTTTAAAATTAGAATATTCAATCTGTAAAAAGTTTATACTGAAAAATTCAAGGTTCTGCAATTAGAAGACTTCATCAGTTGATTTTATGCAGCAATCGATACTGGATATACAATATTGTATAAATAAAATGAATAGAAAAATGTTTTTTTTTATATATTTAATGCCAGTAGCTACTGGAAAATTTATCGACTTGTTAGCTTTCATCATATCATGTCTTACTTCCAATAAAAAATATCAGATCAAATTATCCACTTTGTGCAAGAGTTCCAGAATTGCATCTCGAAGGAAATTGGGCGAGCAATTTTTCAGGGTACTTTCCTCTGATCGTAATTAGGGAACAGTAGTGAAAAGAAGCGATTCTGGAACAAACCAAATATTGGTGACGCTTCGAAGTCTATATATATCAAACTACCCCATAAGACCAAATTGCTAGAATCTTCGAAATCATGGATTTTATTTTGAAAACGTTACCTATTTAGAAAAGACGAAAAGACAATTAAATTAAAATTCATCGTTGGTTACAAACGCTTGAATATAATTCAAAAGGATTCATTGGTTTAGATGATATGTTCAATATTTGGACATCTCATTATATTCACCAGAATACATAAAACAAAAAATTTTTTCCTTCGTTGACATTTTTGGTATTCATTTTGTATTGTACTGAATAAATAAGAAAAGAATTGACCGAATTCACATAATTTCAAGTACTGTTATCAACGAAATCATAACATTCAAATTCTGAATTTTACGTCCCCCTGTATATAACTCTTGCCACATGCTATCACTTTTAGGCGGTGCTGTATATATTTCCTGACAAATGGCGGCCTTCAATTTTAGCCAGTTCGCGCAGCTTGAAGCTCAATCTCCCCCCTTCCATATCTCTGGTCTCTCATCATATACAAGACGCATATGACCATAAGGAATACGATTAGGCCAACGCTGTACCGCCTCCAACTGCTCAATGTCAGCATTTAGGATAGGGCACCAGGCTGGGCCAGCAAATTCGAGGAATGGTCTTATATATGTTACGGGCAATGTAATTATTTAGGTCAGTATTTATAATGCTTGGTTATTATGAATAATGACCATTAAAATCGGGCAATTTGATAAATTTGAATTACTTCACAATAATTTCTCACATTGCCCGGTCATTATAAATACCGCTATTATTTCTTTGGGTACTTTGATTAATTGACACCAAAGGGACAACCTATGTGAAAAGAATGGCGAAGATATTCCACAGATAGAGATTTAACTAAGAGAATGTGCAAGATTGTCATCCAAGACAGGCTATAGTCGATGTGGCTTTAAAGGTAGCTGTAAATCCGACGAGCGCAAGTGTCGTAAAGAAAAAAAGCTATGTAACTCGAAATGTCACCAAAGTGGAAGCTGCTCTAATGAATAGAGCGTGTATTGGCCTGTATTGCTACGTATTGACATTTTGTGTGAATATAAATTTGAAAGTACGTACATATCTAATACTTTAGTTTTATTTGGACTTACGTTTTGTTTGTACTTATTTCATCCCACCGGTTTGTTTGTCAGCATGTGAAATTTTATTTGTTATGTTTTGTTTGTTACTTTGTGATTCAGGTATGCAAAAATTTGTTATTTTTTATAAGAAATATTAATAATATATATTATAAAATGCCCACCTGATTTTTAGCATTATACATAATAACCGGGCAATGTAATATTTGCAACATAATTTATCATTTTGTCATATCCTTTTGGGCACTTTTCAAATTGCCCGGGCATTATAAACAATGCCCAATTATTTACATTGCCCGTAACATATATAAGTCTTGTATTAGCTACAATAGACAGTGGGAGAACAACCTCGGAAACACTTCGAGATCATAAAGACGAGGCTGCTTGCCCTGGATGTTACCTTCTTTACACGAGGAGACCAGCTCAAGTCAGGTGTGATGGTCAATCCTATTTTCATTCAGTTTTTAACATGGCCTTTTCCTTGACACATTACTGATATCATGAATGATATAAATCATGTCAAAGTCAATATTGTCGAGATTAAGGGAACGATAATGGAGCGAACACGTTGAGAGTCAAAAAGCATATCCAAACAAGAATTTTAGAAAATAGCCTCATACATTTTTCATGCATGGTCGTTATTACAGCCATTGTGAAATGAACCCCCCTGACCCCCTGGTCGCTGATACGGCAGTTTGTAGTTTCGACTTCATTTCGTTGAACCGCGTTGTTCCTCTTGCATGGGGTACAACTTAAATTTAGTTGACTGAGCAAAAACTTCGGTTATCGATTTCTTTGGACTCGTTATATTATCTGGCTCAACAAAGCGACGGGACTTGATATAGGACCATATTGGAGGATCATCCATGAATAAAATTTGCGAAACTTGCTAGGAGAATAGGCTTTCAAGCATTGCTTCTGTTCGCTACATCTCGCTTAAGTTCATGATGCTCTTTTGAATCTTTCTGCTTCCTGAAGGAACAATGAACTCAGTTGCAGCATCAGAGGCCTTGTCATTAGTTCGCATATGGAGCAATTTGAGTTCATATAGTCACAATGGTGGCTTGGTACGACATATATTGTGTCTAGTAAACATTGTTAGTAAAACTATCCATGGATTTACCGAAAACGACGCAGTTGCTCAAAAATTGCTAGGACCTACCGAGTTTTTTAAACTCCTTTAATATATCAGCTACATTTAGGGAAAGAGCTCTGAAAAGTGGAATAAATCCTTTTTTCAAAGGACCCCGCACACCTACTTAGGAAAAGCGGGTCCAGTGAATTTTCCTCATTTTTACATATTATATTTATATCAACCTTAAGAACAATATATCAGATTTTCACGAAGGTCTTACATCCGGTTTCTTCTATAGCGTTCCAAAATTGCAGCTGCGGAAAAATGAATCTTTAAATTTTGATGATAATTCTTCTTATTTTCAAAATTTCATCATGATGCCTTGGGTTCTGAATAACAAGATATCACAGATATCCAAACACCGCCCACCACGTTATGTTTCGTTATACAGACTGTTTCATGAAAGAACGAGTTATGAAGGAAAATGATTTGCAGTATTTTCTGAATTAAAGAAAGATCTGTAATAGCTAAAAGGGTTGCCATTTGATCATTATCTACTTTGAGTGAATTGGAGTTTGCGAACCGAATTATTGACTTATTATTATCATCAATGGCGCACCCAAAATGATATTATGGGGGGAGGGGGGCACACATAGGTTCTGGGTGGGGCACGCCTAACTGTAAGCTTGATGAAAGTAGTTTTTTACGGTTTTACCATAGCAAAATCAGTTAGCTTTTCGACGCTTGGGGGGGCACGTGCCCCCGTGCCCCCCTGCTGGGTGCGCCAATGATTTATTATACTCAATACTTTTCATTCTTGAAGTCGTTACCACATGAAATTGAGAGGCGAGCATTCAAGCTCAATGGCGTCAACCACTTTGCTTGCCAGATTTATCCACATATATTAAAGATCTACTTCTTATCAGAAACGAATAAGTAACTGCAAACTGAAAAACAATAACTTCTTCTATCAAAGAGGCGATTTATTGAGGTCTCGCACCACCTGAAAATTTTGCAGGAGCCTCTGCCACCCGTCGTAATATTTATTACATTTCATGATGAAATTCCAGTTATATTTTTTTTTCGAATGATGACAATAGTTAATGATACGGTTTATGCCATATCTATCTATTGCAGAATTCTATGAAAAATATTTTAGAAAAGTGATAAATTTCACTCATCTTTTGCCGTGATCCCTGAAAACTTGACTCGGTGTTGAAAAAATACTTATAGAGTAAAAAAAGAAAGTTCCGCAGAGAATAGATTTCTTTTGCTATTTTTTCTCTGAGATGTTTAAGGATTATCCATTCATTCTGGGAGACCATGTAAATAATTATATATAATGCAATGAAATAATACTCACGAATAAAGCTGGCCACAACATAACAACGTAAAGAGCAATCGTGAGGTGAACAGTGAAGGTCCTCACTATTACCAGCATAGATAAATAATATTTGAGGTACATCTGTCTCAGCGGTGGAAACTTATAAGGATCGAGGGCAATTCTCCAGAGTTTTTCCATATCTTTGCTGAACGTGATGAAGGAGGAATCTATCACCAATGCTGCAACTCCGGCTAATATCACGAAAACTGTTTCTGCTTGATGTAAGAAAAAATGTTCTTTCATCTTTCTTTGGTATGCTTCAGCACAAGAATTTTGATTTGAGTTATCAAACTGAAAAGCATAGAATTATTCCAATCAATCAAATTTCTGACTTTTCCAACATTTATAGATACATATATCAACCCCTACCATGAGTGTACAACTAGTACCACCTTCGAAAAGCATACTCCGTCGACCTTTTTTTTCCCATTCCACACTAGAAATACTCATATTCAATTGGTGGTATTACATTCATATTTATTTTAGCAGTCGGTTGTTCATGAAATAATTAAATAGTTTTTGTAACTAGAACGGAGTAAGGTTGGCAATCATGAAATGTCGTTAATATCATAATACCGTTGCAACAACTAATATCAATTTTTATTCAAAAAATGCCAAAAGTGATTGAAAAAAGAGAAGACAGGGTTTCAGGAAGTGCTTTTTCGAATTCAGGTCCGCTCATTCAAATGGTTATACCCTGATATTCTAAAATCCACAGTACGTTAGAAGGTAGCGATCATATTCAATGTAAGAGAATCAGATGTTTCATCTGATTAGGTACCTTTACACTAACGCTCTTTCGCGCGCGACTAGAACGCCCCGTGCCAATCGCTTGCGAAAGAATGCTAGTGTAAAGGCAAATCATTCACTCGGTTTTTGGACGTGTAAAAATTCGCGAGCGACTAGCCCGAGTGACTGAGTTTGTTTGGATTCGGGGCGTTTGTGTATTCGCGCGGGTTTCTAATTGAAGAAGTACATACGTTCAAAATTCGTAAGTACATGTAGGTATGTAGGTATTAATTAATGATTATTCGTACAAGATTTTAATTTATAAGGAACATGGAAGATTCAAGACTTTGGAGCAAAGACTTTATGGATTCGGCATCCATTCTCAAATAGTTCCTGAAGTCCATAGGAAAATTTTCACGCAACTCATTCAAGAGAGGCATATGTCCATATGTACGATTTTCCATCCATTCTTTCACCCAGCATCTTCTGTTTCTCTTGGAATATTCATATACACTGCCAAGCACAAAGCCACTTTCAGTTTGCGTTTTTTATTCAATTTGTCCATTTCGAGCTATGGAATGCCGCTAAAACCGTTGAAAATTTCAACATGCCACGAGTCACGCCAACCTCTCGCTCACAATGAGAGATTTCGAATTGGACGCTCCAAAGCACACGCAAGACTGCGCGAAAAGCCGATGCGACCTCAAGACACAAAATAGTTAACACGCGCCATTCCATACCGCGCGAAAACACGAGTGACTGGCACTCGCGATTCGATCGCGCGCGAAAGAGTGTTAGTGTAAAGGTACCTAATCTAAACGACTTATATTCAAGCTGAGTATTTCCACAATCAGAAAGATTGTGAATGAAGAGGATGACAAAGAATTTCCTTCTATTGGGAGACCCAAAAAAGTGGTGTCATTTGAGAATTTTATGAGAGAATTAATGCGAAAAGTTTACCATAGGATTTTCGATGAATATCATCGTAGAACGAAGAAAAAGTTCCGAAAATTGATTTTTCTATTTTTCATTTGACTTGTCTTATACATTGTAAATGTCTTAAGGTAACAATCAATACCTAATTATTTTTATTATTATATCAATTTATTATGATGACCAGCCACAAATACGCGCCAGTTGTGCTGGTAATTGTTTATTCAAGTGAAATTTTTGTTCAGAGGAGAAGTTCATCTTGACATGAAACTTCCTTTCATTACTTTTACTTATATTGATGCAAGATGATTTTTGTTGAAGAATTTAACATTCCTGTAATTATCTGTCAATTCCTTCGGGAGATACCCATTCCCATCCCCTGCATCTTATGCATATATATCATCTTCGGGTTAATATTTTTGAAATCTACAACTGATGTGAACTATTCGAACTTTAGCCAAGGGAGATAACGAAAATTAACTCTCCTCGAGCTAGGCCATATTATGATATTATACTGATCTCTTGTATTTTCCATGCAAATAACTGGATTTGGTATGCCTTCAATCAGTTTGTATAAACTTCAATTTTCCGAAGAGATTCTATATTGTAATGAAATATGTATTAACAGAAACTTTTACGTAGAACGAGCAACAGCGTTGATTCAAAACGCAAAAATGTTTCGACTAGCGTCATAACCCCACATTTTCGTACTATACAGAGTGAAATGTGTCATGGCCAACCGAGTGCTAATATAAAAGGAATGGAGTATATATTCTTTATTCATAGACGAAGTGCAACTGAATGAAAACTAAGGAACATCCGAAAAAACACATATTGCATATGATGAACAATAGAAACATTATTCCACATTCTAAGCAAATAAATAAATCACAATCTGTTGGATTTGAATAGATCGTACATCACACATCTTCTCCTTAAAATTATCGACACAAAGAAATCTAGGAAACCCAAAGAATTATTTCTTCATAAACTTTTTAGGGTTTTCACTCCCAATCTCTGAAACAAAATCAATTAAAAATGAAATCAACGATTTGCTCCTGCGTAAATTCTTGCACTAATTTGTCAAGAGCAAATTAACTAGAAAAAATTGTTGCCTGACAATGAACTGAAAATACATAACGTTGAAATTATAATTCTAAGTGGTAACGTTTCGGAGTCTATATCAGACACCTTCATCAGTGCAAGAATTTACGCAGGAGCAAATCGTTGATTACATTTTAAATTGATTTTGTTTCAGAGATTGGGAGTGAAATTCCTAAAAAGTTTATGAAGAAATGCAGAATCCTCTCAGAATAAATTTCAATCGATATCCCAAAAAATTATACCTATATTGTAAATACAAATTTCAAATAAAAAAAAATTCTATCTGGCTTTTTTTTAATGCTCTTAGATTTTGCATCAATTGCCTTTTCCTGTTCTTTAGAATCAGGAGATTTGAAAAACTCATTCAATCTTAAATCTTCTATACTAGATATACCACTTCTATTCGAAACATTCTCTTTTATATTTTCAGAAAGATTTCCCACACATTGTCATATTCAAATATCTGATTTAGATGCCGGTGGCAATATTTGCTCAGTTTTGGTATGTAAATGAAATATGTTCGCGGCCCAATCTTTTCCTTAATTATTCCATTGATCCATTTCGATTCAGACCGCGAAAATCTTTGGCAAGAACTATTTCATTCATGCCGTATTCCTTATTTCTAGTGCCCTTGTAATGTTCGTTTTTTGTAAATTTTGCTTTTGTTCAATGTTTTTACCAATTTCGACATCTACCTTTTTATTATCAATAGTGGTAGCATATAACAGTAAATCAAGTGAATGCCGCAATCTTCTTCCGAACATTAGTTCAGCAGGAGACTTACCAGTGGTACAATGCGGAAAACATCTATAGTCGAACAAAAAATTTCCTAAAAATGAACTCAAATTGCTGTCTCCTATTCTACCTTCTAAAGCTTTTAATAGTGACATTTTGATATTTTTAGCTGAGTTTTCATCCTATCTATTAGTAGCAGGATGATACGGAGGCTCCTGTTTCAATACAATTCCATTTCGATTTAAGTATTCCGTAAACTCCGGAGATGAAGAATAGGTTGCATTATCCGATACTAATGCTTGGGAGTGTCGAGTGAGAACTCGACCAGAGCAGACGTGCTGTAGAAGTGAAAGTGGAAGAGAAAGTCGAAGTGAATGTGTACACAAGCGAAGCTGCGGACTTTTTTATTACGGACTATGAAACTTGTTTTTGTAAGTTCTACATGTGTATGTGTTATAGATCGCAAATTCGCTCAAATTCAGTCTATTCAGTGTCTTTAGTTCAGATCATTGATCGTTGATTCCACGGATATCACTGGTGAGTCGATTTATTTTTCTGATAGTTTAGAAAATATTCAACTTAGCCACATAGCTTTATAATAATATTGTAGTGAGGATTTCAAATATTTCATTTTTCAGAAATACCTCATATAGTTTAATACAGATAATAAGCCATGTCGGAGGTCTCAGACAATGAGAGCTCCTACATGGAAGCTACGGACACCGAAGACTTCAGCGATTGAGAAGCAGAGGAGCTTGTAAGGCTCAAAAAGGAGAATGGGCAGTTGAAGGCTCAAATAAATAAACTAACTGAAACCGTGGCTCAGTTGGTCGGGGAGATACGCCTCTTGACAGAGGAAGTTAACAAAAACAAAGCGCCTCAATCCCCTAGTTTTGCTGAAATTGCAAAACAGATTGCTGAACAGAAATCCCCCACATTTGCAGAAATTGCAAAACCGGTAGCGGTCCCCAAAAATTCTTCCAAACAGGAAGTAGCTCCAGAACCGGAGGTGAAGAAAAATTTTGCAACTCAAGTTGCAAGAACCCGGAACGCGGCCCACGAAACGCGCGCGTTAAGAAAGTTCATCTTCAGACGAAGAGACCGCAAAAAAAGCTACGGAGTTGCCCAAAAAAGATGAAATTCCACCCATCACGACGGTGGGTACAGCCGATTGGGTAGAGATCTCAAAATCTTTCTATATGAAAAAATTCAGCTATAGGTAACAGAGCAACCGTCGTAAAAGACGGAATTAGGATCGTAGCCTCGACTGTGGACGACTACAGGGACATAACCAAATATGTATTTGGAACAGATTGGTAAGGAGTACTTCACCTACCAGATGGAGGAAGAGAAAAAGATCTACGCAGTCATAAGGCATCTCCCAATAGATGCTGACCTAGAAATAATCAAAATTGATCTCAAAGTCAAAGGAATCCATGACGCCGAGGTGTAGGTACAGAATGACATCCAATAAAAGCAAAAAGTTTATAACCTTGTACCTGGTCAAAACCCAGAGAAAGGAGATTTTCGAAATAAGTCGCCTCTACAATCTCTGCATTGTAGTGGAATCAAAAAGAAGGGCAGAAAATCCAAGCCAATGCCAGAGGTACGGACATGCCCAAAACAAGTGCTCTTTAACATACAGATGCGTTAAATGTTTGGGCAATCATTGCACAAAAGATTGCGAACTTACCAGAAAGGGTGAGGAGAGAAATGCCACATGCGTTCTATGCGATGAAAAAGGCCATCCAGCAAGCTACAAAGGATGTAGCGAATTCAAATTAGTGACAAGGAGGAAGAAAACAGGCCAGAAAGCGGCTGCGCACAGCACGATTCATCAAAAAGTCCAGGAAAAAAGAAGCCCAGCCTCTCCAAAGTAGACGACATGAAAAAAGAAGTACCTAAACCATTACAGAAGAAGGAACAACAGAAAAAGAAAATGCCCCAAGCAAAACCTACGATCAACAAAACAAAAGAAAACAGAAAAGTCTCTGAATCCGCCGACGATTTAGACACTTTTACTGAAAAAATTTTCAACAAAATCATGTTGAAAATTGAAAGAAAGATGGAGAAAAAACTCCAAGGAATGTTCAGTAAACTGAAATAATGGAACATACAACTAGGAAGAATTCCCTCGAAATAGTCTCCTGGAACAGAACTCGAAAATCCGAGATAAAAAAAATGATATCAGAGGGAAAACCTGATATTATAGCCTTACAAGAAACAAGAATACAATAAAATACGCGATTGAACATCATGAATTATGAGATGTATAGATGTGACAGAATCGGAAACACTGGAGTAGGTATTGCATTACTGGTTAGACGAGATCTGCAACACTATTTTAAAGGAAGATCTGACGAGTCACAAATAGAAACAGTGACGAATGTTGCTGAAATAAATCGAAAAAGAGTCGAAATCACATCGGCATATAAAAGACCCCCAAATAACTCATTAGAAGAAGAGATCAACAATTTGTAAGATGAAACAAACCCAAAAATCTGCATCGGAGATTTTAATTGAAAATCTCCAGAATGGAACAGCAGGATGGAAAACAGAAATGGCAGAAAACTGAAAGATCTCGCTGAAAAACATGAAGCTATCGTTATTGGACCTGAAGAACCAACGTACCTAGCATTCGGAAATGGATAACCATCGAATTAACAATAGGAGAAAGGTCAAAAAGAGAACTAATGCAATCAAGAGAATACACCGATTGGACTAAATATAGCCATCTGATACAATCGGAGAAGACGCTACCACCCAAGTTTTCACTGCTACCCTTCTTCAATGATCATTCAAGTCTACCCGGACTCTCTAATTTTTGGAGATTCTGTGAGAGACGTGGGGTTCCACTGATTGCCCCACTGGCGCCCTAGCAAAGGTAAGGAGCGTCCAGGGTGAGAGAAAAAGCCCATCACAGCTTTTACCCATTTAGTGAAATAGTCCATCGCTACCAAAATGTACTCGTTTCCATTGTCTGTTCCGGGAAAGGGGCCGGCGATGTCGATATCAGTAGATAGGCAACAAGAGTTCGAGCGCAAAAAGGATAGTTTTTACATGTAAATTCTCATAAGGAAGTCTAAGGTCGATTTTGCAGAAATCGGTCAATTTTGAAAATTTTTCTAAGTCCCGTTCAAGGTCATCCAGTAGGCGGGTCTGAGAGGGTGAGAGGAGAGTGGGGGAGAGGGTAACAGGTTTGATGATGAGGGGTGTGAGGGTGAGCGGGTTCGATATTTTGTTTCATACTTTTCTAAACGTCGGGATTCGAACTCGGGACTTTTGTGTTACGTGATAGATAGATAGGTAGGTACCTTAGCGTTGATATTAGAGATACGTCATGCTTTTTAGGGTGGTAATGAGGAGATATGTCGCTAATCAAATAATGTAGAACAGCTGGATGCTTTCATGTTTATTTTTCAAATCATGAGTGAAAGGGTGATGGTGATTCATTGATTGAAACCTTGTGAAAGAAAAATCATTTATTTTATTTACAGTGACATTGATATTTGTTTGATGAAAACAAAGTGATCGCTGAAAAAAATTTAAATCACATAGTCAACAATTTTTCCAACATTGAAATCTTCTTCCTTGGTTCATCATATTCCTCAATCTTGCGTTTATTGAGTGAATAATGACCCCACGGTACAGTGTTGAATGTTCCGGGCACCAAACATCGTTTATCGTCTTCAGGACTTAAAGCTATTTTTTCCTGTGTCAGTGAATACACATGATGTTCCTTCACCTGAATCAAATTTTGAGAAATAATTTTATGTTTCCATGTTTCTAAACATTCAATGTAATCATCGAAACATATTCTGTTCTTAACGATTGATTTTTTAATACCCTTAGCTTTCTTGGTGGTACCATAATTTCGACACATGGATTCAATTTCATCAGCTTCATACTCTTCTTCCACCCATCGTTGTTTTTTCACATTCAGATCATCCTTAGAAGTTTTCACAGCATACAGTTTAGATCTGAGACCAACATAATCGGTCATAGGTATTCCATTGTTTTCATCCTTCATCATTCCTAATACCTTTTTATTAACTTGAGGAATACCGTAAGTATTATTCTTGGGATAATCTGAGGTATCAAATCTTTCATAACAGTCAAGTTTCATTCTTTCATAAGGATCTTCAGAGACCTCATAAATGAGAGAATCGGTATCTGTGTATAAGATGGTACAGCCAGCACTGAAAGCTTCATTCATGTAGTGGTAATGGAAGTCATAAATAGTAGTTTTAGCCAAATCCAAGATACTCATTCCCACATAAATTGGCTTGTTCAAATAGATCTGCAGCTTTCGCATTTCAACAGCTACAAAGTTCTCATTGAAAATAACAGAGTTCTTGAATTCAGGTTTGGAGATATAAGTTTCCGCCCCATATCGTCCTTTCCATTTTGTTAGAAGGTGGACATTAACCCTTTTCCGAATATTCTCCATCGTTTTTCCTGTAACAATAGAAAAGAATATGTAGGTATCTGTATAGGAAATCATATGAATGTAATTTGAATGGATATAACAACTTACCAAAAACAGCGTTGTTCATCAGTTTGAAGAGATTCTTCTCGAACTCATTTTCGGCATTCTTTCTCAGATCCGTATTGAGGTCGATGTAAGACTTGAGCCATGTAGATTGCTTGAACTTGAGCACTCGATGTATTTTTGTTATAATCAATCCATTCTTCAATGCTTGCTTCAGATTTCTGTAGTGGATGATATATTTCTTCTTTTGATGTAATGTGGCCATAAGTTTAGCGTTTTGCTGAGATGCATAACAAGGTGTTTGAGTTTTAGAGTTGTAATGTTCTGGACAGAATGGAAGATCTTTGTGCACATCATGCAATTCTCTAGGATATTCGAGATCGACTTCTAAAATATAACCCTCGGGAGCATCATCAGGAATTTGCAAGACATTTATATTTGTATCGGTCCACGTAAAACCGCCGTATGGTAGACATTGTGACATTGCCCATCCATATTGATTGTTGACATCAAAGTACATGAGGTAATTTTCTGGTTTAGTTGAATCATAGTTTGGTATATACTTGTTGTTCGCATGTGCTCGTCGTTTACCACATACTTGACTAAGGCCGCCCCGAATTCCTCTTTCAACAAACAAAAACATATCAACATCTGTGAGAAGTTCTAATTCCTGTTTTGTATATTTCAACATAGCATCCCACGTATATCCTGGTAAAGTAAAATAATGCGCAGGATCTAATCCATAAGTCTTATGGCAGCTCGATCGAAATTGTTCAAATACGTCAGCCAGCAATAGAATGTCAGTTTTCATGTAGAGATCGCTGTATTCGCCCAAATTCTGACATTTGAATTTATTCCACACAAGTTGTGCTCTCTCATATCTTCTTCGTGGACATTTCCTACAATCCAATTTGTTATAGAATGCTTCAATAGGTGGAAGAGAAGTTTCATCGAATCGGTCATAGGAATCGATATAATCATATGGCATTACTCCTTTGTTCGTAAGAAGACTGATATGTTCTTCAGATTCCTCAGGAAATTGTGATTTCAAGTTCGGAAACTCTTCTAAATAGGACGCTAGTTTGTCTAAAGAGCAAGCCATGAATCGGAAACTATCAATGAATCGGAAATTAATGTGATAATCATCATAGTGTTTGGTGAAACTGATATATTTCTCCTTAGTTATCGGTAACAAATCGATTTTCCCTTCCATTCTTGTGGCAATATCTTGTATCAGAAAATTAGCGTCATATCCACTCAGGTTGTGAAATACTACAGGAATCATGTGACTATCCTTATAATTTATATTACACCCCTCATGTGCTGCTCCACGGTAATTCTTTTCGGGGATAAGATGATTATGATCTCTTACTTTTTTATCTTCAGGTTTGAACATTTCTTCACAAATATGACAGTGAGTTGCCTTCCGAAATTCGACTTCCTGTTTTGGCGTCATATCGATGTCGTAGGGACATAAGAAAACTGAGTCAACGTCTCCAGCAAATTGATTCATCTCATCTGCAAACCATTTCATGCAATTGAGACCTCGATGAGAACGATAAAAACTCAGAGAATCATCATATGAACACTTTACATAGTATCCTACAGCTGCAGCTTTATGTTCTTGATAGTTGTTTTTAGTGTTAGTAGGTTTTAGTATGCTCTCCAGATCTGCATAAATAATAAAAGGTACCTTCTCCTTGTTTTTATGATTTTTGAACTTGAGTGTATTGTTTCCTATCTCAGGCAGCTTTATAGCTGTTTCATTCATGTTTCCACAATCCTCTGAATGACTTTTTAGTTTTTCTTCAGATCGTAAGTACCGGAGACATCTATCACATATAAATTTCTGTCCATGTTCCTTGCTCAATTGACTCGATACCAGACGAGAGAGATTTTTGATCCATACATAATGGTATCGCACTGGAGTATCATCGTTTGAATAGTGATCTTGTACAAGGAGTAAGTTGATATGTCTATTCATTTTAATTTTTGTTAGGTATGTTGGCAATGTAGTGAAGTTCTTCTTTTCCTTTTTCAGAATATAAACATTAATGGATATCTGGTTTTGTTTTTCAAAGTTGGGTATCTGTTTCATTGTCATCGGAAATTGAATACCGTTCAACTTCAAAATTTTGGAATAATGAGGATATTTGGATAATCGTTGGGGGTCCTTCTCAACAGGGTGTAATGCAGCCATCACAGACCATGCGAAACATGCTTCATCGTCGTTTTTCACATTGATACAAGCCTCTTTCCGTTTTATTTGAGGAGGAAGTTCTATGTATGAGCTTCCAAGTTGGGGTGTGAACTTGTTTATATTCACCCCTAGGTTAACAACATTAACCAGAGCCCATCCGCTATCACGTTCTTGGAATTCCTCAAGATCTTTGAGAATTGATACCAAAACATTTATATTGAACCATTCAGTAATATTCGTGTCTCGGTAAATAGGTGAATTGGATGTTGTGAAGTACTTATATTCCTTTTGAATTTTATTGGCTGTCATAATCTGAAACTCTCCACAAAAAACCATATTGACCTTAACAGCTTCATCCTTCTTCAATGCATTCAGAATTCTTCGACGAAATATAGCTTCGCAGTCCATCAAAAAATCCTTAGGCTCCTTATGTTTCAGGTTACTAATCACACCTGTTCTTATTCTCGAGTCGAATGCTGATAATGAATCATTCCAATGGACTCTGTTCCAAGCAGTTTCCTTTCGTCTACTCAGACCTGCACCAATTCGTTGTTGTTGTTTGAATTGTTGTTTCAATGATTTTATAGAACGGATCTGAGCTTCGAGTTGCTGTTTTCCTCCAATTGAAGTACAACCTGGCAATTCCCGATACAGTTTTCTTATTGCTCTCGTACATCCCTTTATACCTTTTATTGCATGCTCATTATCAGATGTAGTGATAAATAAAGCCACTAACGACTTTATTAGTCGAAGACAATTCTCTATGTTGAACATTTTAGATACAACTGAAACAAAATATCCATGTCAACATTTTAAATATTCTCAAAATCGGATACAACACACGAAAATAGCCGAAGATTCCCGAACATAGCCGAAGATTTCCGAAAATAGCCAAAGATTACCGAAGATACAAAACGTACACAAAAACGGATATAAAGCGGATACGAAGTGAATATAAATCGAGTACACAACACAGTTAAGCTGTGCAATACAGTTTCAAGCAGCTGAACAGGCAGCTTCAAAACAGCATCAGACAGACAGCTAAGCAGACATCTTCAGCACAGCTTCAGACAGCTTCAACACAGCTCCAGACAGCTAAGCTGACAGCTTCAGCACAGCTCCAGACAGCTTCAACACAGCTCCAGACAGCTAAGCTGGCAGCTGTTATGAAGGGTATAAGCGGATACAAAGTGGATACTTGTGGAATATATAGGAAAGAATTCAGTCTAACAAATAACTTGAGCAGGCATCTAAATGTATATAAAAAATTGACCTCTCTTGTCTTGTATGCAGGAAAAAATCACTAGGAACAACACTTTGAAAAAACACATAATCGAGAAACATGACGCAATTCATGATACTCTGAGAGAAAACTATGAAAAGATCTATTAGAAATATAAGTGTGGTAGACCGCAGGATGTAGAAGATAGTTATCCAAAATCGAATACTAGATGTTCTCATGAAGTTAGTAGTGGTGAATATTTTACCGAAATAAATTATATAGTCGATGAGCTGCGTACACTGCATAGAAAAAATAATATTCTCGTCTGAAAAGTACAATTTTTGTTGGAAGAACTATGAGAGCTTGGTGTCATTTATTATAATGATAGTATAGCAGACTGATAATATGATGTATGTATGAATCATACTTTTCCGATAAATATCGGAACTAATAATTTTATATTTTAATTAATAACATATATCCTAAGCATCCACATGCAATAACTTATATCAGTCTTCAAGTCAAGTCATTAGTTTGATTTGCTTGCAACAAATTTGTGATTAAAACATAGAGATAAGAAGATTGGTCTCAGAGAAGTCCTTGGACTCAGTAAATCTTCATATAAACTGTCATCTATAATACATATTTATATAAATAAATAATGAGAGATTCAACGGCTTCTCCGGTTTTAAGGATTTACGTAAATTAGATGATAAAATTTTATCTAAAGATTTTTTCTGAATAACAGATACCTACTATTTTCATTTTATCAATAAATCTATCGAGGTCAACCAGGCGGTTCTTTAATAGCCATCGCATGCAACAATTTTCCTACTTACACATATATACCTAGTATATAGCAGATGACAGCCCACTTTTCAGATGGGTCTTACAGACATCTCAATACTGATACTTGACCCTCGTAAGAGTTCTCTAGTGTGTTTTCGTTAATCGTCGTCCACCCTTTTATACCGCATAAGCGGAACCTCTATCGAAATCTATATGAACATAATCTGAATGTTTTATAGCCAGGCGGCCCCTCAGGATTCTAAGACACTACACAGAGGTCTGAGGTTTAGATTATTATCATATAGAAAGATCGATTTTAATTGATAATATGGTAAGATATAATACATTATAATATGTGCATATCAACATGAAATAAGTACTTACGTGGTATGATAGGTTGATGAGTTGGGATTGAAAGTTATGGTTTTTTTAAAGAAGGAACAGTCCCTACGATCAGATTGGGGAACTGAAAAAAAAAACGTTTATTTAGCCTGTATGAATTCAAGAAGATGTGCTAAGCAATAATGAAAATACCGCATAATTTTCATCCGTTAGTTTATTCTGTTATCAGCAGATCGAATGAATGTATCATGTCTATGTAGAATGAAATATTTCTTAGTCCAAATTTTCTCTTAATCCTGCGATATCTCCGAAATCATACATTATAGGGAAAAACTAAACCAAAAATCACCCCCTTCACTCCCTAATGAATAAGATGACAAAGTTTCAAAATCATATCTAATCATTTTATCACTTCCCCGCTATTCAAATTCGACTATAATATTCATATCATAGGATACCCGGAAATGAAAAGAATTATTCTAAGTCCTAATTTTTTCTTCATCCTGCGATATCTCCGAAATCATGCATTTTAGGGAAAAACTAAATCAAAAATCACCCCCTTCACCCCCTGTCGATTTATCACCTAATGAATAAGATGACAAAGTTTCAAAATCATATCTAATCATTTTATCACCCCCCACTATTCTAATCCGACTATAATATTCATATCATACGATACCCAGAAGTGAATAAAATTGTTCTAAGCACTGATTTTTTCTTCATCCTGTGATATCGCCGAAATCATGCATTTTAGGAAAAAATAAATCTAAAATCAACATCCCCCTCCCCCCGGATTTAACATCCACTAATAATTATTATTGTAACAAAGTTTCAAATCATATTATCTTCCCATTCTACCGTCTCTAAGATAAGATTAACAAAAAATAAATCTCGTCTTACTCACCTAGATATGTTTTTTTTCACGATTTCGTAACAATAGAACGCAACTAATCGAAACCCTGCGAACGAATGAAGAATTGATACAATACTGGCTGTATTTATATTCTCTCAAGCTGCCCTTAGTTTGAACAATGAAAATGATACCTGTTTGAAGACGATTTTGACGCGAATTCATGAAAGAACGATCCATATAAATTCGATATCCTATTTAATTTCGAATTAATTTTAGGTTGTGAGGTATCCTGGAGTAAATCACTGCTCCTTCACAACCATCCGGAAGGTATTTTAATTTTTTTATATTGATTTATTGAGGTTTAATCGGAAAATACTGTTCATTAAAGCTCCAATATTGTAGTCATTGGTATGTGTATATGCGCTGACGGGGTACAAGGCTCACGATCTATCCATGACTCTTTCTTGTCCAGACCTGTCTGTAACTTGAACCCCGTCAGCGCATATACACATACCAATGACTACAATATTGGAGCTTTAATGAACAGTATTTTCCGATTAAACCTCAATAAATCAATATAAAAAAATTAAAATACCTTCCGGATGGTTGTGAAGGAGCAGTGATTTACTCCAGGATACCTCACAACCTAAAATTAATTCGAAATTAAATAGGATATCGAATTTATATGGATCGTTCTTTCATGAATTCGCGTCAAAATCGTCTTCAAACAGGTATCATTTTCATTGATCAAACTAAGGGCAGCTTGAGAGAATATAAATACAGCCAGTATTGTATCAATTCTTCATTCGTTCGCAGGGTTTCGATTAGTTGCGTTCTATTGTTACGAAATCGTGAAAAAAACATATCTAGGTGAGTAAGACGAGATTTATTTTTTGTTAATCTTATCTTAGAGAGGGTAGAATGGGAAGATAATATGATTTGAAACTTTGTTACAATAATAATTATTAGAGGATGTTAAATCCGGGGGGAGGGGGATGTTGATTTTAGATTTATTTTTTCCTAAAATGCATGATTTCGGCGATATCACAGGATGAAGAAAAAATCAGTGCTTAGAACAATTTTATTCACTTCTGGGTATCGTATGATATGAATATTATAGTCGGATTAGAATAGTGGGGGGTGATAAAATGATTAGATATGATTTTGAAACTTTGTCATCTTATTCATTAGGTGATAAATCGACAGGGGGTGAAGGGGGTGATTTTTGATTTAGTTTTTCCCCAAAATGCATGATTTCGGAGATATCGCAGGATGAAGAAAAAATTAGGACTTAGAATAATTCTTTTCATTTCCGGGTATCCTATGATATGAATATTATAGTCGAATTTGAATAGTGGGGAAGTGATAAAATGATTAGATATGATTTTGAAACTTTGTCATCTTATTCATTAGGGAGTGAAGGGGGTGATTTTTGGTTTAGTTTTTCCCTATAATGTATGATTTCGGAGATATCGCAGGATTAAGAGAAAATTTGGACTAAGAAATATTTCATTCTACACTACATAGACATGATACATTCATTCGATCTGCTGATAACAGAATAAACTAACGGATGAAAATTATGCGGTATTTTCATTATTGCTTAGCACATCTTCTTGAATTCATACAGGCTAAATAAACGTTTTTTTTTTTCAGTTCCCCAATCTGATCGTAGGGACTGTTCCTTCTTTAAAAAAACCATAACTTTCAATCCCAACTCATCAACCTATCATACCACGTAAGTACTTATTTCATGTTGATATGCACATATTATAATGTATTATATCTTACCATATTATCAATTAAAATCGATCTTTCTATATGATAATAATCTAAACCTCAGACCTCTGTGTAGTGTCTTAGAATCCTGAGGGGCCGCCTGGCTATAAAACATTCAGATTATGTTCATATAGATTTCGATAGAGGTTCCGCTTATGCGGTATAAAAGGGTGGACGACGATTAACGAAAACACACTAGAGAACTCTTACGAGGGTCAAGTATCAGTATTGAGATGTCTGTAAGACCCATCTGAAAAGTGGGCTGTCATCTGCTATATACTAGGTATATATGTGTAAGTAGGAAAATTGTTGCATGCGATGGCTATTAAAGAACCGCCTGGTTGACCTCGATAGATTTATTGATAAAATGAAAATAGTAGGTATCTGTTATTCAGAAAAAATCTTTAGATAAAATTTTATCATCTAATTTACGTAAATCCTTAAAACCGGAGAAGCCGTTGAATCTCTCATTATTTATTTATATAAATATGTATTATAGATGACAGTTTATATGAAGATTTACTGAGTCCAAGGACTTCTCTGAGACCAATCTTCTTATCTCTATGTTTTAATCACAAAATTGTTGCAAGCAAATCAAACTAATGACTTGACTTGAAGACTGATATAAGTTATTGCATGTGGATGCTTAGGATATATGTTATTAATTAAAATATAAAATTATTAGTTCCGATATTTATCGGAAAAGTATGATTCATACATACATCATATTATCAGTCTGCTATACTATCATTATAATAAATGACACCAAGCTCTCATAGTTCTTCCAACAAAAATTGTACTTTTCAGACGAGAATATTATTTTTTCTATGCAGTGTACGCAGCTCATCGACTATATAATTTATTTCGGTAAAATATTCACCACTACTAACTTCATGAGAACATCTAGTATTCGATTTTGGATAACTATCTTCTACATCCTGCGGTCTACCACACTTATATTTCTAATAGATCTTTTCATAGTTTTCTCTAAGAGTATCATGAATTGCGTCATGTTTCTCGATTATGTGTTTTTTCAAAGTGTTGTTCCTAGTGATTTTTTCCTGCATACAAGACAAGAGAGGTCAATTTTTTATATACATTTAGATGCCTGCTCAAGTTATTTGTTAGACTGAATTCTTTCCTATATATTCCACAAGTATCCACTTTGTATCCGCTTATACCCTTCATAACAGCTGCCAGCTTAGCTGTCTGGAGCTGTGTTGAAGCTGTCTGGAGCTGTGCTGAAGCTGTCAGCTTAGCTGTCTGGAGCTGTGTTGAAGCTGTCTGAAGCTGTGCTGAAGATGTCTGCTTAGCTGTCTGTCTGATGCTGTTTTGAAGCTGCCTGTTCAGCTGCTTGAAACTGTATTGCACAGCTTAACTGTGTTGTGTACTCGATTTATATTCACTTCGTATCCGCTTTATATCCGTTTTTGTGTACGTTTTGTATCTTCGGTAATCTTTGGCTATTTTCGGAAATCTTCGGCTATGTTCGGGAATCTTCGGCTATTTTCGTGTGTTGTATCCGATTTTGAGAATATTTAAAATGTTGACATGGATATTTTGTTTCAGTTGTATCTAAAATGTTCAACATAGAGAATTGTCTTCGACTAATAAAGTCGTTAGTGGCTTTATTTATCACTACATCTGATAATGAGCATGCAATAAAAGGTATAAAGGAATGTACGAGAGCAATAAGAAAACTGTATCGGGAATTGCCAGGTTGTACTTCAATTGGAGGAAAACAGCAACTCGAAGCTCAGATCCGTTCTATAAAATCATTGAAACAACAATTCAAACAACAACAACGAATTGGTGCAGGTCTGAGTAGACGAAAGGAAACTGCTTGGAACAGAGTCCATTGGAATGATTCATTATCAGCATTCGACTCGAGAATAAGAACAGGTGTGATTAGTAACCTGAAACATAAGGAGCCTAAGGATTTTTTGATGGACTGCGAAGCTATATTTCGTCGAAGAATTCTGAATGCATTGAAGAAGGATGAAGCTGTTAAGGTCAATATGGTTTTTTGTGGAGAGTTTCAGATTATGACAGCCAATAAAATTCAAAAGGAATATAAGTACTTCACAACATCCAATTCACCTATTTACCGAGACACGAATATTACTGAATGGTTCAATATAAATGTTTTGGTATCAATTCTCAAAGATCTTGAGGAATTCCAAGAACGTGATAGCGGATGGGCTCTGGTTAATGTTGTTAACCTAGGGGTGAATATAAACAAGTTCACACCCCAACTTGGAAGCTCATACATAGAACTTCCTCCTCAAATAAAACGGAAAGAGGCTTGTATCAATGTGAAAAACGACGATGAAGCATGTTTCGCATGGTCTGTGATGGCTGCATTACACCCTGTTGAGAAGGACCCCCAACGATTATCCAAATATCCTCATTATTCCAAAATTTTGAAGTTGAACGGTATTCAATTTCCGATGACAATGAAACAGATACCCAACTTTGAAAAACAAAACCAGATATCCATTAATGTTTATATTCTGAAAAAGGAAAAGAAGAACTTCACTACATTGCCAACATACCTAACAAAAATTAAAATGAATAGACATATCAACTTACTCCTTGTACAAGATCACTATTCAAACGATGATACTCCAGTGCGATACCATTATGTATGGATCAAAAATCTCTCTCGTCTGGTATCGAGTCAATTGAGCAAGGAACATGGACAGAAATTTATATGTGATAGATGTCTCCGGTACTTACGATCTGAAGAAAAACTAAAAAGTCATTCAGAGGATTGTGGAAACATGAATGAAACAGCTATAAAGCTGCCTGAGATAGGAAACAATACACTCAAGTTCAAAAATCATAAAAACAAGGAGAAGGTACCTTTTATTATTTATGCAGATCTGGAGAGCATACTAAAACCTACTAACACTAAAAACAACTATCAAGAACATAAAGCTGCAGCTGTAGGATACTATGTAAAGTGTTCATATGATGATTCTCTGAGTTTTTATCGTTCTCATCGAGGTCTCAATTGCATGAAATGGTTTGCAGATGAGATGAATCAATTTGCTGGAGACGTTGACTCAGTTTTCTTATGTCCCTACGACATCGATATGACGCCAAAACAGGAAGTCGAATTTCGGAAGGCAACTCACTGTCATATTTGTGAAGAAATGTTCAAACCTGAAGATAAAAAAGTAAGAGATCATAATCATCTTATCCCCGAAAAGAATTACCGTGGAGCAGCACATGAGGGGTGTAATATAAATTATAAGGATAGTCACATGATTCCTGTAGTATTTCACAACCTGAGTGGATATGACGCTAATTTTCTGATACAAGATATTGCCACAAGAATGGAAGGGAAAATCGATTTGTTACCGATAACTAAGGAGAAATATATCAGTTTCACCAAACACTATGATGATTATCACATTAATTTCCGATTCATTGATAGTTTCCGATTCATGGCTTGCTCTTTAGACAAACTAGCGTCCTATTTAGAAGAGTTTCCGAACTTGAAATCACAATTTCCTGAGGAATCTGAAGAACATATCAGTCTTCTTACGAACAAAGGAGTAATGCCATATGATTATATCGATTCCTATGACCGATTCGATGAAACTTCTCTTCCACCTATTGAAGCATTCTATAACAAATTGGATTGTAGGAAATGTCCACGAAGAAGATATGAGAGAGCACAACTTGTGTGGAATAAATTCAAATGTCAGAATTTGGGCGAATACAGCGATCTCTACATGAAAACTGACATTCTATTGCTGGCTGACGTATTTGAACAATTTCGATCGAGCTGCCATAAGACTTATGGATTAGATCCTGCGCATTATTTTACTTTACCAGGATATACGTGGGATGCTATGTTGAAATATACAAAACAGGAATTAGAACTTCTCACAGATGTTGATATGTTTTTGTTTGTTGAAAGAGGAATTCGGGGCGGCCTTAGTCAAGTATGTGGTAAACGACGAGCACATGCGAACAACAAGTATATACCAAACTATGATTCAACTAAACCAGAAAATTACCTCATGTACTTTGATGTCAACAATCAATATGGATGGGCAATGTCACAATGTCTACCATACGGCGGTTTTACGTGGACCGATACAAATATAAATGTCTTGCAAATTCCTGATGATGCTCCCGAGGGTTATATTTTAGAAGTCGATCTCGAATATCCTAGAGAATTGCATGATGTGCACAAAGATCTTCCATTCTGTCCAGAACATTACAACTCTAAAACTCAAACACCTTGTTATGCATCTCAGCAAAACGCTAAACTTATGGCCACATTACATCAAAAGAAGAAATATATCATCCACTACAGAAATCTGAAGCAAGCATTGAAGAATGGATTGATTATAACAAAAATACATCGAGTGCTCAAGTTCAAGCAATCTACATGGCTCAAGTCTTACATCGACCTCAATACGGATCTGAGAAAGAATGCCGAAAATGAGTTCGAGAAGAATCTCTTCAAACTGATGAACAACGCTGTTTTTGGTAAGTTGTTATATCCATTCAAATTACATTCATATGATTTCCTATACAGATACCTACATATTCTTTTCTATTGTTACAGGAAAAACGATGGAGAATATTCGGAAAAGGGTTAATGTCCACCTTCTAACAAAATGGAAAGGACGATATGGGGCGGAAACTTATATCTCCAAACCTGAATTCAAGAACTCTGTTATTTTCAATGAGAACTTTGTAGCTGTTGAAATGCGAAAGCTGCAGATCTATTTGAACAAGCCAATTTATGTGGGAATGAGTATCTTGGATTTGGCTAAAACTACTATTTATGACTTCCATTACCACTACATGAATGAAGCTTTCAGTGCTGGCTGTACCATCTTATACACAGATACCGATTCTCTCATTTATGAGGTCTATGAAGATCCTTATGAAAGAATGAAACTTGACTGTTATGAAAGATTTGATACCTCAGATTATCCCAAGAATAATACTTACGGTATTCCTCAAGTTAATAAAAAGGTATTAGGAATGATGAAGGATGAAAACAATGGAATACCTATGACCGATTATGTTGGTCTCAGATCTAAACTGTATGCTGTGAAAACTTCTAAGGATGATCTGAATGTGAAAAAACAACGATGGGTGGAAGAAGAGTATGAAGCTGATGAAATTGAATCCATGTGTCGAAATTATGGTACCACCAAGAAAGCTAAGGGTATTAAAAAATCAATCGTTAAGAACAGAATATGTTTCGATGATTACATTGAATGTTTAGAAACATGGAAACATAAAATTATTTCTCAAAATTTGATTCAGGTGAAGGAACATCATGTGTATTCACTGACACAGGAAAAAATAGCTTTAAGTCCTGAAGACGATAAACGATGTTTGGTGCCCGGAACATTCAACACTGTACCGTGGGGTCATTATTCACTCAATAAACGCAAGATTGAGGAATATGATGAACCAAGGAAGAAGATTTCAATGTTGGAAAAATTGTTGACTATGTGATTTAAATTTTTTTCAGCGATCACTTTGTTTTCATCAAACAAATATCAATGTCACTGTAAATAAAATAAATGATTTTTCTTTCACAAGGTTTCAATCAATGAATCACCATCACCCTTTCACTCATGATTTGAAAAATAAACATGAAAGCATCCAGCTGTTCTACATTATTTGATTAGCGACATATCTCCTCATTACCACCCTAAAAAGCATGACGTATCTCTAATATCAACGCTAAGGTACCTACCTATCTATCTATCACGTAACACAAAAGTCCCGAGTTCGAATCCCGACGTTTAGAAAAGTATGAAACAAAATATCGAACCCGCTCACCCTCACACCCCTCATCATCAAACCTGTTACCCTCTCCCCCACTCTCCTCTCACCCTCTCAGACCCGCCTACTGGATGACCTTGAACGGGACTTAGAAAAATTTTCAAAATTGACCGATTTCTGCAAAATCGACCTTAGACTTCCTTATGAGAATTTACATGTAAAAACTATCCTTTTTGCGCTCGAACTCTTGTTGCCTATCTACTGATATCTACTCGTTGGGGTGTAAGAGGAAGGATGCGTTTTATAGCCTCTCCTCTCAAATGCCAACCTCACCTTCTCGCGGTGCACCTTGTTCTTACGAACGAGGCTCTGGCGACCGAACATGAGCGGTATATCTCTGTTTCCCACAATCACCTAGCCTAAATATTGGCTTGAGCAGGAAATGGCTCTCTGCGTTGCTTAAGTTACGTCTCAGACCTTGTCGTCTCAGGTTACCTGTGCCACAAGATAATCTAGTCGCAACCGCAACCAAAGTTGCACTGACAGCGTTACCAGTGCAGCTTTTAAACACCTTCTAACGCAGCTCCTACAAAAAGATGGATCAGTCGAACAGGACAAAATTTGTATCCGGAGTTAAAATACCTTCCTATTCGGATCTCCGGGGGAGGGTGCCTGAGCGAGTGAATCATCGTACAACAACCAATGAAAAGCACATAGCTTTTGCAGCATGGAACGTCAGAACCTTGCTAGACAACCCCAAGGCCGACCGACCAGAGAGGCGTACTGCCCTAATCGATAAGGAACTGCAACGAACATCCATTGCAATAGTTGCCTTAAGCGAGACACGCTTCTCGGGCGAAGGTAGCTTGGTAGAACATGCTTATACTTTTTTCTGGAAGGGCTTGCCAGAAGGCCAAATCAGACAACATGGTGTAGGCTTTGCCATTAGAAAAGACCTGGCCGCCAAACTAACCGAAAATCCAGTTGGCATCTCAGAACGTTTAATGACTCTACGCTTTCCTGCAGCAAACAACACGTTTGTGAACATCATTGCAGTATACGCACCCACTTTGAACTCCTCTGACAACTCAAAGGACACTTTCTACGAATCACTCGTTGCTACATTAAGTAAAATCCCAAAACAGGAACGTATTATCCTACTTGGAGACTTCAACGCTAGAGTGGGCAGATGTCAAGACACAGAACTATGACCGGGAATAATAGGGAAACACGGCACAGATAGCATTAATTCGAACGGAGAACGTCTGCTGGCTCTTTGTGCAGAACACAACCTTTGTATAACGAACACCTTCTTTATTACGAGACCCAATTCAAGGGGGACCTGGCGCCACCCGCGCTCAGGGCATTGGCATACTCTCGACTATGTGATCGTGAGAAGAAAAGATCTCAAAGAGGTGTTGGTCACTAAACCCAGAGCAAATCTGGAGTGCTGGACTGATCATAGGCTGGTAATCTCGAGAATGAAGATCTCAATGCTCCCAAAATACCAACGCAGGCCAAAGTTACTAAGAGAGCGCCTTCAAATCTCCAAACTACATAACCCTTCTACAAAGGAAAGCTTCACAGCTAACGTCAAATATAGCCTAACACCACCGGATTATGACGACGACATTGAGAGTCATTGGCTTTGCGTCAAATCATCTCTTACAAATTCAGCGAAAGAAATACTGGGCACAGAACGCTCCCGAAAATCCCCAGACTGGTTCGCCGAGAAAGAAACTCATATCGCAACCCTTCTGGAGGCAAAACACAAAGCGATGAAAACAGCAATTAACAAGCCTAGCGATGTTGCAGCCCAAAAATGTTTTAATAACATAAAACTCGAGGTCCGTCAAGAAATAAGAAAAATCAAGGACAGCTGGTGGAAAGAAAAAGCTAGGGAAATACAAGCTTACGCCGATAACCATGATTACAGGCGTTTTTTCGAAGCTATTAAAACTTTTTATGGTCCAAGCAGAAAAGCTAACTTTCCTATAAGAGATACTAATGGAGCTATTCTAACTGATGACAAAAAAATTCTCGAAAGATGGAAGGAGCATTACTCACAGGTCTTGAATCAAAATAACGACTCGGATTTGTCCATTTTAGACCTGCTCCCCTCATATAGTCCGATGACATCGCTTGATGACGAAATCTCAATGTCGGAAATCATAAGTGCGATCAAAAATATGAAAAACGATAAGTCACCTGGTCTAGACGGCATTCCAGCGGAGATATTCAAGGCCTTGGATGAAGACATTGTCAATAGTCTCCTAATACTATTCCGCAAGATCTGGGAACAGGGAG
Source organism: Coccinella septempunctata (assembly GCF_907165205.1). Taxonomy (NCBI): domain Eukaryota; kingdom Metazoa; phylum Arthropoda; class Insecta; order Coleoptera; family Coccinellidae; genus Coccinella; species Coccinella septempunctata. Next base: position 28,226,452 of record NC_058195.1, read on the forward strand.
ATGTGCCACAAGACTTCAGAGACGCTTTAGTTATCAACCTCTATAAGAACAAAGGCGATACGTCGAATTGCAACAACTACAGGGGCATATCGTTGCTTAGTGTGGCCGGTAAAATTCTCTAGAAGATTATGGCTAATCGTCTGGTTCCACTCTTGGAGAAGCTATTGCCTGAATCCCAGTGCGGTTTCAGACCAAATCGAGGTACGGTGGACCTAGTTTTCACACTGCGACAGCTGCAAGAGAAGGCCCGTGAACAACAATCATGGGTCTATACAGCCTACATCGATCTAAGTAAGGCGTTCGATTCGGTGAATCGGAGAGCGCTATGGAAAATCATGGCACGTCTTGGAGTACCCGAAAAATTCTTAGCAGTGTGTGAAAGCCTTCATACCAACAACACCTCTAGAATACAGCATAATGGTTCTACAACCGACCATTTCTCAACAAACTCTGGAATACAACAAGGCTGCGTATTAGCGCCTTTACTGTTAAATATTCCATCCTATCTTCCTGGAATATTTAACAGTAAAGGCTGTAACGGGGTTTTCCTCGGTGGACTCGAGCGCCAGCTATTCATTAAGGGAGAATAGCAAACCTACCCTGGCAGCTACTAGCCGGAGACAGGGTTCCCTTGTGTCTAGGGTGTTAGCGACGCACAATGATAGGCAGAATCAACGTTTACAACTTTTATTTGTCGATTCGAAAAAGGGGAACACAACTAGCACTATTACAAAATTCAGTGACTCGAAATCGGTGAGATTTACAGGGCAAAGACTAACGGAATAACACTGGATCCGATCTCAACGGTATACGGGGGTTAACGGAGTTGTTCGCCAGCCAGAACCTGAGACGTACACTTGACGGACAGATATTGGACTTCAGCCAGGTTAGGGGTTAAAAGACAGCACAGAAATACGACGGCTCACCTTCAGGCTCGTTCGGCACTCCCCGGGCGTCCGCACCAGCAGAATGCCTCCCTAACCGTAAAGGTGAACACCGGAACGGGGTAAAAAGACGGGAACTGGGGAAAGGGTGCGCCACCCCAAAGTGTCCTCGGTACCCCCCGGGCGTCCGCACCAGCAGGGTACTTTAACGACAGTAGGGGTGAACTAGATAAGACGGGAAATTTCGGGAAAGGGTGAGCCACCCCAAAGTGTCCTCGGTACCCCCCGGGCGTCCGCACCAGCAGGGTACTTTAACGACAGTAGGGGCGGAACTCAGACTCGGGTATGAGAGACGGAAAACTGAAGTTCCAATATCAAAAAAAAATATATAACGGCGTGTCGTCTTACCTTTGGCTTGGCCACTTGCACTCGCGAATTTCAAAATCACCCAATATGGTGCACACTAATTACAGAGAGAGAAAAAAAAACTAAAAATTTATATTCTGAACGGTGAAACCCAAAACTCAAAAGAAATCTTCTAATAAAATTCAACGGCGGAAGGTAAGGCGATTAATGAAACAGCAAATCAAGCGTAAGTCGAATGTGAGTGAAAATCGTAAGTGAAGTGGCCTGCGGGGGAACATCTGATTTTATACCCACAGGGGGGGTGCGGAAATCAGATGTGCCCGACAGTCGAAATTCGGTAATTTTGCGTCGATGAAAACGTCTTAATTTCGACTTATCTGTGCTAGCGAACAAAAAACTCGGTCATCTTCCAATTCAGGATGTTTTATACGGTGCGACATCGTTTTTAGGAAATAAAAACGGAATAAAAACGGTGCGGTATGTTTACAATTCCGAACGATGTCGGAATCCTGAATTGGAAATTCGAAAAGATTTCTCGGAAATTAATTCGAAACAAAATTATTTAAAAAGGAAAACTAAAATAATTATTCTAAAATGAGGGAATAGGTTGGAAAACCCATTTTCTCATTACATCCCCTCGTCTCCGGTTGAAAAATTGAATCCACGATGAAATAGGGGATTAAATTTTTCACGGTGAAATCTACCAAGTCCGGTTAACGGTTTGACTATTCACGGCAAGACGATTGAGATCGGATTTTCAATAAACAAGTTCACCTAATCTACTCCAGGTGGCGTATACTCGGCGAATGCTATCCTGGTTGCTCCCACTCTATGGTCCGCGTTGACGTATGTCCGCCGGTGGTTCTGTCGAAGTTCGGTGTTCTATCAGCCAACCTCCAAAGTCCAATTGTCAAATTTCGCCGGGTGGTTCCAAACTTCGATTTCCACCTCCATCGGTGAAAGAAATGCCGGAAAACAGTGGAAACAGTGCAGGACGGAATCTTCAAAGTGAGTACCATTTCGATTTGTCATTCGTTGTGTTATTTCTGAACCATTTTAGGGTGGACCTCGCAAAGCCGGCTCCGGGCACATGTCATGGGGGTCAACAGCCACCAATATCGTCCAACCAGGGTAGTTTGGAATACTGGACAGCGTCGTTGGCTCCCCCTGTGACGGTGGTGCAATTCTCCGATGGTGTTGGAGTCAGCAGCAGTTGTAGGTTGCATAAAAATGAGAGAAAAGCATTTAGTATACTGATATCCTGGAGCAGAGGGATAACAGGGTGTACGGTGGAATTTCGGAAGAAACGGTAAGTACGGTCGGTAATTTGAATAAGGAGATACAAATATACTGTTCTATTTCACTTACCGTTCAGGCCAGTTTGTAATATCGGTGTAAGCGGTGTCAGCCTTCTATTGCTATTTTCTATTCGGTTATTGTATTTAACAGTGACACAGGGGTGAAATAGAGACAGACAGGACGGGCGTATCTCACTTGTTATTATCGGACCCACAATTAATACAGAAAAATTGAATCAACTGTAACGGTTCCTGTTTTTCCATTGAATTAACGGAATTTTCTGTTGTAGGTGTGTGGGATACCACTTACCCACTGGATGACAGTCAGACGGTCCTGTTTGGTGGTAACAAAAGTTGCACAGAACAAACAAGATTGTACGGAACAGAATCTTCCAACACTGGCAAACCAGGTTAGATCTATCGGTTATGGTGGAATCGCGGAAATATAGGTATGTACATTCTGTCAGTTAATAAGGAGATACAAGTATAAGGCTCTATTTCACTCACCTGGGCACTTATTCAGTGAAAGCAGCGGTAGTACCCCATTACTAACCTATTTTCGGTGATGAATATTATTTTTAACGGTAATAGAGGAGTGAAATAGAGACGGACAGAACGGATGTATCTCATTTATTATCGGTGATCAGTACAATATAACGGTACGGTTGGTTTTTATTTCGGTTGCTATACAGTGTACTTACTAATGATCAGACGGATGGAACGGTTTTAAATCCTTTACATGAATATTGGTGATTTTCTTACCACTGTCATCTTTCAGGTCATAAATAACGGGTGAAATTACTTTCACAACGGTATACGGACCAGAGAACTTCGTAGCCAACTTGGCTGCAAAGCTATCAACGGCAGACGACAGCGGATTAGCACGGCGCAAAACTCTATCACCGACATAAAAACGAACTTCTCTTCGACGGAGGTTGTAATGGTGAGCTTGCTGCTCAAATGCACGGTACAACCTGGTATTGACAAACTCATAGGCCTCCTGAAGATGACGGATTTGTTCCGTACGGTGAGTAAGGTTTACTCTACTTTCTTCGGGGCTTCTGTTTGTCTCCTCGGTGTCTTCGTCTTGGGTGTTTGACGAGTAGATTGCCTTTGGAACCGTTAGTTCCCTTCCATAGTTCAGGAATGCCGGTGTGAATCCTGTAGATTCTTGTTTTGCGGTATTCAGGGCGAAAGTTAGTTCACCTAACTTCTCATCCCAAGTACGGTGGTCGGCTTCACAGAACTGACCTATCATAGTTTTCAACGTACGATTGGCTCGTTCTACGGCGTTGCACTGTGGTGTATACGGAGGGGTGAAACGGTGAGCAATGTTTAGCTCTCGGAGACTGTTTTTGAACAGTCTACTGTCATACTGTACCCCATTGTCAGATATCACCAGCTTCGGACAGCCATATCGGAGTATAACTTGTTCGTACAGGGCTGAATAAACGGTTTTGGCGGTGGCTTTCCGCAACGGACGGCATTCAACCCACTTCGTGAAACGGTCCTGCATCACCACTACGTAAGAATTTCCCTTCTTGGAACGGGGAAGTGGCCCAACCACATCTGTACAGACCTCTTGGAACGGTGCATCAGTCATTCTATGTGGTTGCATTTTTCCAGGCGTCTTCTGTTGTGGTACTTTGTACCTTTGACAGGATGGGCAGTTTCTTACGTATTTTGCGACATCTCTGAACATCCCTGGCCAGTAATAATTCCGGGCTAGCCGAGAGATGGTTTTGGAGATTCCCAGGTGACCAGCTAATTCCGAATCGTGATTTTCTTTCAGGACCTCCAGTCGTTGTTCGGTGGGTACACAGAGCTTCCATGGTTGTCCGGATCCAACTTCAGTAAAGTCGGAAGAGTCCCAGAAGTGACGATACAGTTTCCCATCCTCAACGGCGAAGTCAGGGAAATCTTCTGGGTCTCTTTGTACCTCTTGGAGCTTTTTGTTGTACCAACTGCAGCGAACTTCGACGTCGGCCAGGCATACGGAATCTACAGACGGTAACGGGTTTCGGGACAGACTGTCGACGACTTTGTTCAGGGCACCTTTCCGGTATTGGACTTCAAAGTCGAATTGCTGAAGGAAAACGGCCCATCGAGCAATTCTTCCGGACGGTGACTTGATGGAATTCAGCCATTTCAGACTCATGTGGTCGGAAATTACGGTGAAATGAAATCCTTCCAGGTATGGTCGCAGTTTCTCTATCGAGAAAACAATGGCGAGACATTCCTTTTCGGACACGGAGTAATTTCTTTCGGCGGTGTTCAAGGTACGGCTGACATAGGCGATCACCCTTTCCTCTCCATCAAGAACTTGGGTCAGGGCTCCTCCAAGGCCTACATCACTGGCGTCTGTTTGCAGGACGAACGGTTGATTGAAATCCGGACAGGCCAGTATCGGTGATTCGGTCAGTTTTTGTTTCAGGAGGTCGAACGCTTTTTGTTGTTCCTCACCCCACTTCCAACGTGGTTTCTTCTTTAATAGGTGAGTTAACGGTGAAACGACATCGGAAAAGTTCTCTATAAAACGGCGGTACCAGCTAGCAACTCCCAGAAAACGGCGCAATTCACGGATAGTTTTCGGCGCTGGGAATGCTACGATAGAGGAAACTTTATCCGGGTCGGTACGGATTCCTTCGGAAGTAACGACATGTCCTAGGTATTTTAGGGATTTTCGCACAAAGTCACACTTTTCGGGATTGAGACGAAGATTGGCTTCTCTCAACCGCCGGAATACTTCTCTTAAGTTCTCCAGGTGCTCCTCGAAAGTTTCCCCCAGGACAACTATGTCGTCCAGGTAAGCGAACGCCTCCGGTTCCATTTCTGGGCCAATAACGGTATCTAAGAATCTCTGAAATGTGGCTGGACTAGCGTGAAGACCAAACGGCATGACGGTGAACTGGAACAATCCCCTTCCTGGAACTGTAAAGGCAGTAATCGGACGGCTCTCCTTTGCTAACGGTATCTGCCAATATCCTTGTTTCAGATCCAGTGTGGAGATGTATTTGGCCTTACGCAGTTTGTCCAGAATCCCAGAAATGTACGGCAACGGGTATGCATCTTTTACAGACACTTGGTTGACGGCACGGAAGTCGATGCAAAAACGGTATTTTCCGTCTTTCTTCCTGACCAATACTACTGGTGAACTCCACGGTGACTTGGAGGGTTCAATCACTCCCTCAGCCAGCATACGGTCTACTTCCTGATTGAAGATCTCCTGCATTTTCGGGTTTAGCGGTCGGTATCGTTGTTTGATCGGTTCGGTGCCCGGTTTCAGTTTGATCTTATGTTCAATCAGGTCAGTTGTACCATATAGGTCTTCAAACTTCTTTAATTCTTCTTTCAGAAATGCCTCCAGCTCCTGTTTCTGAGACTCCGTCAACTCCAACAGGTGTTCTTCGGCGGTGTGAACTTCTGCGGTGGTTTCGACAGGAGTCATCGGTTTCGAGATCAGACGGCCTTCCAGAAAGCACTCGGCGGTACTGAGATTTACGGAAAACTTGAAAGTCGACAGAACATCCATCCCCAGAATAATGTCAACCGGTAAGTTTGGTACCAGTAAGAATTTCAAATCAGGCAGTGTGTAATCGGAAATTTGCACGGTGGTGGTGTACAGTTTCGGTGTGACGGTGGTTTGTCCGTTCGCTATTACGGCGAAACTGTTGTGCATTGTTTGTCCTGTGATTCCTTTACGTTCACACTGATCGGATACGGCCTGACTGCAGAAACTCCTGGTCGCTCCGGTATCTATCAGTGCTCGGAAGTGTTTGCCGGCTATTCTGACCTCTACTAACGGACGGTTATCATTACAGGTAGTCGGTGCCAGTGGAGTCAAGATTCCGGGAGATGTGGTCGACTCCGCCTCCAATCTCCCCTTCAGTTTCCCGAACACGGACAGTCTCGTGAGAGAATGTTTTCCCTCTGGCATCGAGAACAGAAGATTTTCGGTGGCCTGCGACATTCTCGACGCATGTGGCCATATCCACCACATCGGAAACACTGTGTCTGGAAGGACACTCTCCTCCCTGAAGGTGGTTCCGTCCGGTCAGCGGGGCTATTTTCGGCTGGGCGGCGGGGTGGCGGTGTTGCAGGTCTGGATCGACCTTCGGACCTGTCTCCAGAAGTCGGACGGTGAGATTCCCGTCGCTGGGCTATTGACTCTCTGGACCTGGGTGGCTCTGAACGGCTTTCCCTCGGCGGAGAAAGTCGTGGCTGGTTGGCTTGTGTCGGCGGTACTGATTCCCTGTGATCGGTTGTTTGGTGAACCTGCTCTCTGGTGTCCATAGAAAAACTTGCTTGACATCGGTTCAGTTGACGGGGACTGTACGTCAGGTGAGGTTCTTCCACAAAACCTGGTTTGGAGGGTGGCCGGGTGTACTGGCTCATCTGCCACTGGACCAGTTCAAAAACTTTTCCCTTACGGAGAAGTTCATCATAAGTCTTGGTCTCCTGGAAGGCCAAGGCTTGCTGTAAGGGCGGGATCAACCTCTGTCGGATAAGCCGGATCTGCTCCACCTCGGATGGTTTTGCATAGGTGAGTTTCTGGAACAAGTTCTGCATCCGGGTAACATATAGAAGCAACTTTTCTTCAGGGCCTTGGGTTCGCTTTTTTATTTCTTCTAACAGATTCTCCTCGTAGTTAACTGGCAGAAATGCTTCTTTCAGTTGGTTGCTAAAATCCTCCCAGTCCTCGAAAGTACCTCTCCTGGGAATGAACCAATCCCTCGCATCCTTTCTTAGTAACTCATACACTGATTCGAAAACTTGCTCCAGGGATACCCTACGGGATTCAGCCAGCCTCTCCACCTCTTCAAGAAATCCAGTTACACTACCAGTGCCATCAAAGAAGATGTTCCATTTGTGTACCGGGACAGTTGGTACTGTTGATCGAGACTCCGGTTCCGATCTGGCAGGTGTTGTGATAATTGGCCGGTCAGAATTCATCCACGGTGCAGGTAAGTGTGGAAAAGACACCCTTCGTGTGGAATTAACCCATCTACTTTGTGTCGGACCCTCAGGTGTTGCTGTCTCACAGTCCTGTGACTGTGTGAGCGGTATTGCTGGTAATTGTCGCAGTAATGCTCTACATGTCTGCCTTGTTTCATTCATGACCTGTTCTAATGTTGGATTCCTTACAGGTGTACCGGTACGTGAGACATTAACTACAGCAGGAGGATCGACACCATCTCCTAAGTCGATAAGTGATGGCTCAACCTTTGATAACCTCTCCGGTTGGATCGGTGACATCCCAGGTGAACTGGGCACCTCCTCATCCAAAAGAGACCTCTGACCTCGGTTGGATGTCTGCGGCTGTTCATGATCACTCCTCCTACGCAGCTCCTCCAGTGCCTCCAATGCTTTATCTGTAGTCGCCTTCATTTGTTCAATCAATTGTAACTGTGCTGTGTCTGCGGTGACAATAAAGTTCAGTCTGCCTTGAATGTGTATTAATCTGGTGTAAATTCGCGAAAATTCGTTAGCCGCATTACTATGATTGAAGTTCTGAAGGGATTCCACCAAATCGGTTAGTTTATTTTGACAGATCTCAATCTCGGAGGCGGGATTCAATGATGTTGGGGGTAGTAGAGGTTCATTAGACTGAAGCACTTGTCGTAGCAGACTCCGTTTAGTCATCACAGTACCGGGTATCGATTGTCCCCTCAGTTGTAATTCAAATGAAAGTTCATCACTGAGTAACCGGTTCACATCCATGTTCGACATATTATTTTCAACTAAGTCCGATTCAGAACGCACCAAAATCTCACACTCGGTATGTCTTTCACAATCCGTTTAAGTTCTAAGTCCAACCCGGTAAGTTAATCGTTAACCAACCTATTCACTTGAGTTCGAAGTGGGTATCGGTGCACCCCAAACAAAAATTAAGTCTAAGTCCCGGTGTATCAGAAAAAAAAAGTCTAAGTCCCGGCGCACCAAAACAAGTCCCGATGTATCACAAAAAAATTTCAAAAATTTTTACAGTCCAACGTTACTCGAAAAAAATTTCTATCAGTCCCACTAAAGTCCGAAAATATTCGAGAAATACCGCACACACTCGCAAGTCACTTCGTATAGTCCGAAAAATCTCCTGAAATTCGAACACCACCAAAACGCACAGGTAAAATTTCCAAAAAGTTCTCAAAGTTCAATAGCCAGAAAATAAATCACAATAATTGACTTTCAGTTTTCAGAAAAATCAGAAATAATCGGTAAGTTTCAACAGTACAGGTCAAAAGAAAATAGAAAACAGGTAGATAGGTTATCAACAGGTAATAGGTGATTCCCTATTGAACCGACAGGTAAATCACACCTATTAAATTTTACCAATTGCGACAATAATCAATAATCAATAATCACCTTCAATGTGAAATTAAAACAGTTCAATTCAATAACTCAGAAATATGCAATTAGAAATCGGAAATAATTTTCACTGATATAACGGCGGAATAACAGTTCAGTGTTCAACAACTCAATACAGTAATCGGCAAAAAGAATAATCACAAATTATTTTCAACGGGGTTCAACAGTAGGAAAATTTTCAGAATATAGTCCAATTCAATTCACAGTATAACAGTTCAATACAGAAAGGCAGGGAATAAAACACAGTTCAAGTTTATTTTTCACAGTTTTCCGTTCCAGGAATAGTTACTCACTGTTCTGGGGTTTTACTCACTGTTTCGGGAATTCACTCACTGTCCGGTTAATGTCTCTCACCTCAGTTGTTTCCTGGTAGATTCTGAACGGTCCCTGCTCGGGCGCCATTTTTGTAACGGGGTTTTCCTCGGTGGACTCGAGCGCCAGCTATTCATTAAGGGAGAATAGCAAACCTACCCTGGCAGCTACTAGCCGGAGACAGGGTTCCCTTGTGTCTAGGGTGTTAGCGACGCACAATGATAGGCAGAATCAACGTTTACAACTTTTATTTGTCGATTCGAAAAAGGGGAACACAACTAGCACTATTACAAAATTCAGTGACTCGAAATCGGTGAGATTTACAGGGCAAAGACTAACGGAATAACACTGGATCCGATCTCAACGGTATACGGGGGTTAACGGAGTTGTTCGCCAGCCAGAACCTGAGACGTACACTTGACGGACAGATATTGGACTTCAGCCAGGTTAGGGGTTAAAAGACAGCACAGAAATACGACGGCTCACATTCAGGCTCGTTCGGCACTCCCCGGGCGTCCGCACCAGCAGAATGCCTCCCTTACCGTAAAGGTGAACACCGGAACGGGGTAAAAAGACGGGAACTGGGGAAAGGGTGCGCAACCCCAAAGTGTCCTCGGTACCCCCCGGGCGTCCGCACCAGCAGGGTACTTTAACGACAGTAGGGGTGAACTAGATAAGACGGGATATTTCGGGAAAGGGTGAGCCACCCCGAAGTGTCCTCGGTACCCCCCGGGCGTCCGCACCAGCAGGGTACTTTAACGACAGTAGGGGCGGAACTCAGACTCGGGTATGAGAGACGGAAAACTGAAGTTCCAATATCAAAAAAAAATATATAACGGCGTGTCGTCTTACCTTTGGCTTGGCCACTTGCACTCGCGAATTTCAAAATCACCCAATATGGTGCACACTAATTACAGAGAGAGAAAAAAAAACTAAAAATTTATATTCTGAACGGTGAAACCCAAAACTCAAAAGAAATCTTCTAATAAAATTCAACGGCGGAAGGTAAGGCGATTAATGAAACAGCAAATCAAGCGTAAGTCGAATGTGAGTGAAAATCGTAAGTGAAGTGGCCTGCGGGGGAACATCTGATTTTATACCCACAGGGGGGGTGCGGAAATCAGATGTGCCCGACAGTCGAAATTCGGTAATTTTGCGTCGATGAAAACGTCTTAATTTCGACTTATCTGTGCTAGCGAACAAAAAACTCGGTCATCTTCCAATTCAGGATGTTTTATACGGTGCGACATCGTTTTTAGGAAATAAAAACGGAATAAAAACGGTGCGGTATGTTTACAATTCCGAACGATGTCGGAATCCTGAATTGGAAATTCGAAAAGATTTCTCGGAAATTAATTCGAAACAAAATTATTTAAAAAGGAAAACTAAAATAATTATTCTAAAATGAGGGAATAGGTTGGAAAACCCATTTTCTCATTACAAGGCGCTAATACGCAGCCTTGGATAGGATGGAATATGAACCACGAATTGAAGATGAGCACATAAGGACTACTGGATCACCCATCAGAGTCTATGAAGATCAAATAGAGAGGTTATGTCTTAGATTAAAAAATAGAAAATCGCCAGGCCCAGGCAGCATTCCCTCAGAACTGCTCAAATACGGCTCAAACAGGTTATTCGAATATCTTGCGGAACTTTTTCAGAAATGTCTTAACGGAGCAAGCATCCCTGAGGAATGGAGGACTTCATACATGACAACAATCCATAAAAAGGGAAGTAAGGAGGTCTGTGACAACTTTCGAGGTATCGCCGTACTCGGCACCATCTCGAGAGTATACGGTAGATTACTGTCGGAGAGGATTGAAGCGGAGTTCTATGATATGGAAGCCAAGGAACAAGCAGGTTTTAGAGCGGGTAGGTCAACCATTGATCATCTATTCACCCTAACGCAAGTAATAGAAAAAAAGAGGGCAATGAACCAGGAGGTACACCTTCTTTACGTGGACCTCAAAAAAGCGTATGATAGTGTACCTCAGCAAAAACTTTGGGAATCTTTGGAAAAAACCAATATCAGTATAACCCTCATTAAGGCCATCCAAGAAACATATAAAAACAACAGTTAATAATAAAAAAAAGAATAAAAAGAGGTCATAGAGTGTCGAAGGGATTCAGAGTGAGCAAGGGGTTGAAACAAGGTTGTTGCCTTTCTCCTGTCCTTTTCAAAATATACTTGGAACAAGCTCTCAAAACATGGAAGAATAAATGTCGCGGTATGGGTATTCCACTGAGCGAGTCTATCCTCTTCACGCTGTGTTTCGCCGATGATCAGGTGGTTTTGGCCCAAGACTATGAAGACCTACTGTACATGACCCGAAAGCTCATAGAAGAATACCAGAAATGGGGTCTTGAGGTGAATATCAGTAAGACAAAGTATATGTGTATGGGCGGTGAGCAACGGGATTTGATACTAGAAGAACAACAGGTTATCCAAAAATGTAGGGAATATAAATATCTTGGAATACGGATAACAGATGACGGAAGCATGGATGAAGAAATAAAACACCGTAATAACTTGGGCAGAAGAGCAATCAGACAATTGAACGCTATAATGTGGGATAAAACCATTTCCAGAGAGAACAAGCACAGAGTGTATGAATCCATTATTAAGAGCATAATAACTTATGGAAGTGAAGTATGGCAGCTGAAGCAGAGATCCTTAAGGTCGCTCGAGGCTACGGAAATGGATTATTGGAGGAGAGCGGCTGGAAAATCACGGTTGGACAGAGTGAGGAATGAGAGTATATATATATATATATATATATATATATATATTTACATCTGGCATACTTTATTGCGTCCTTTCATAAAGCAACCTTATTGCGTCTCCCAGAAATACGCTACCTAGGTGGAATCTGATCGAAGTATATTAATCTACGCAAAAAATTACGTAGTTTGGTCGTTTCAGATCTCAAATATCTTCATTAATAACGAAGTTGATATACGCACATTATTGCGTCCTTTCATGGTCCTACCATTAGTGCGTCCGGTGTATATTTTGTTTTCATATGCAGAACAATGCTGCGTCCGAATTTTATTCAATCTTTCACCATTAGCATGTTATGGCGTCCAGCGTAGTTGCCACATATGTTCTTGAATCTGGTACAGTAGGATTATTCGAACTCGATGACGTGATCGTATTATAACAATGGCTCAAATAGGGAATGCATTAACTGTACAGTTGTAAGTTTATTCCACGAACAATTTGGCAGTCTGGAGAGTCAACTACTCTTTCAGGGTAGTCAAATGGGCGGCAAATGAAATTCTCGAGTTCAATAGATCGATGAGGAGAGTGATGAATATGAATCTTAGCCTGCATCCTAGCTCTTCGACAAGGAACTTCACATACAAGGACCTTGTTGGTTTTCTGTACAACCTCGGCGTTTATTGGCATAGAACCTGTGGTAGTGAGCCACTAGCACAGGGCAATATCTTTACCTCCCGGTAAACACACCAATCACTGGCTAAGATTTTCTAGATCTATGGCTGATTTCAGCGTCATTGTAGATTCTGGAGCTCTATTACACAAACTCTACATCATCAATGAAACACTCGCTTTGCTTATAGACGGACGAAACCATTGAGCATATCCTCAGTGACTGCCCGGCGGCATACAAGGATCGCTCTGGCTGGTTCTAGGGGATTTCATGAACTACTCCTCCTGTGACATCATCTTTTCCCTAAGGAAGATGGCACTGGAGGTAGAAGTTTAGCTCTCTGAGCTTGTTTGTGTGCCACGATAGACCGCTTTGGTCGCGGTAGCAGTTCAGGGGGATTCGACCGATATGCCCAACAAACTGTAACTCTCCGATACAAAGGATATACTTTGCTCGAATGCAGGAAGACAGTGGTTTCAAAGATTGCAATAACAACATAATATATACACAAAAGTTGGAAATGGAATAATATTATTGAGAAGTCAAGACCCACTCAAGGGAATAGTGGCTCATCATGAAATCAGTAGTCAAAGAACTGAAGTGCCTTGGAGAAGCTAATATCGGACATATGAATCGATCTTAAGTTTTATCTATCACTCCAGGAGAACGAAAGATATTAGAAAGTCAGATAAGAAAAGCAAAGTTTTCAGTTGGATATCATATGAGTACACATCAGCACTTTATATATTTCTAGAGATTGAAGGACCATGAATTGCTCGAAAAACCATCTTCTGCTTTTTGGAGTCGGCTGAACTGATGTCGGAAACGGAAGGATTTGTTTATAGGTGTCCAGCCTTATCTGTAAATCCTCAGGGCTGCTAGCGATAAGTGCGCAGTCGTCTGCATATTGAAGTTACGTAATAACATTTGAACGGGTTTTTGCTCTGAGGCGCTTCAGGTTAAATAGGCCTCCATCAAATCTGAATCTTATTCCAACACCTCTTACAGGCATACTCATGTCAGCAATTATCGAGACAGCTATGGCGAAAATATTGAACAGGTGCTAACACGCAGCCTTGTTTGATTCCAGAGTTGGTTAAGAAATGGTCGGTTGTAGAACCATTATGCTGTATTCTAGCGGTGTTGTTGGTATCAAGGCTTTTACACACTGCTAAGAATTTTTCGGGTACTCCAAGGCGGGCCATGATTTTCCATAGCGCTCTCCGATTCACCGAGTTGAAGGCCTTACTTAAATCGATGTAGGCTGTATAGATCCTTGATTGTTGTTCACGGGCCTTCTCTTGCAGCTGTCGCAATGTGAAAATTAGGTCCACCGTACCTCGATTTGGTCGAAAGCCGCACTGGGATTCAGGTAAAATATGCGATATGAGTTTCGCTGTCGGCGAACCAGTCAGGGGAATTTCGGGAGCGTTCTGTGCCCAGTATTTCTTTTGCTGTATTGATAAGAGATGTCTTGAAGCGGAGCCGATGACATTCAATGTCGTCATTATAATCCGGTGGTGTTAGGCTATCTTTGACGGCAGATGTGAATATTTCTTTTGTAGAAGGGTTTCGTAGTTTGGAGATTTGAAGGCGCTCTCTTAGATACTTTGGCTTGCGTTGGTATTTTGGGAGCATTGAGATTTTCATTCTCTAGATTACCAGCTTATGATCAGTCCAACACTGCAGATCTACTCTGGGTTTAGTGACCAACACCTCTTTCAGATCTTTTCTTCTCACGATCACATAGTCGAGAGTATGCCAATGTCCTGAGCGCGGGTGGCGCCAGGTCCCCCTTGAATTAGGTCTCGTAATAAAATAGGTGTTCGTTATACAAAAATTATGTTCTGCACAAAGAGCCAGCACACGTTCTCCGTTCGAATTGATGCTGTCTGTGCCGTGTTTCCCTATTATTCCCGATCTGCCATCAGCCAAACCATACATGTAATGCATATCGGCCAACTCCGCATTAGTAAACTCGACCATTATTTTTCAAAATAACCCTGCTCGAATAGTATTTTAAACACAAAATTAATAAGACGAGAAGAACTGAATTTGAAGACTGATGAACTGGTACACGGAATAATGACAACCGCCTTGAAAACAGAAATATCCATTCTTGGCCATAGCCTACTACGATAATAATTAACAATTCTCTTTTACTTACATACATAATGTAATTTATTTCAATGCAGAGAAACAGTTTTTATTTTTTTGAACGGAAACCGTGAATCGGATCGAAAAATGTCAAGTGATCAACTTTGGTAAGAAATGATTGGGAATTTCAAAAATAATTTTTATTTCAAGAAAAATCTGTGGCGTACCATCAATGTCGGCCAAAATAGGTAGGCCAAATTACGTACGAACGCCACTGGTGGAAATTAAGAAAAAAGTGATACATTAAAAAATGCCTCTTGATTCATAGTATACATGTATAACAAAATTCATTAAAATATTTGAAGTGGTATTGTAGATATTGATAATAAATGATTTATTTTTTAAAACTTCACCACCCTGTATCTCAAATGGTAAGACGTTTAGGACATCTGTTCATATGAAGTTTTTTTCTTAAAATGGGCCCAAAAATCATCCCCATAAATTCAATTAGGAAACACCCTGTAGAGTAACAAAAGAGGAACTTATCTTCTTTTAAGATACATCTGAAGCAAAACTTATAACAGTTTGAAATTAATATGCCATACCTCTCCTACTACGATCTGGAACAAAGAGTCGGTCAGGGAATTTTGGAGGCCCTCCACTCCAGTTATCCACTCCCAGAAGTTTGAACAAGTGAGGATGCACCTAATTAATCCTATTCGTGCATTGTCTCATGCCGACGATTTTCAAATCTTTGGTGCTATAGGTTTTATTGTAGACTGCGTTTCCTGCAGCGTGCTTTGTGGAGTCATTGTTGATTTGGTGTGGCCGAAATCTACTACCATTGAGCATTTCTGAGTGCAATGTCGTTACGTACACCAGAAAAAAGAACTATCTATTGTATAGTTATAGTCTTGATGGCAGCGTCCTGAGCAGAGAAACGGAGAAAAGAGATCTTGGCATTATTTTGATCAAAGTTTTACATTTTTTCTTCATGTTAATCATTTACTTGGTACGACGCCAAGAATGTATGGATTCATCGTGCGTAATAGCAGATATTTTTCTGATTCGGAAACCATGATTTTGCTGTTCAATACATTTGTGAGGAGCAAACTGGAGTTTGGATGCATTGCTTGGAACCCAATATACTTTTTTTGGTATCTTTAACACTGCGAGATTTAAGAAGTATCAGGATATTAGCAGGTATTTGCTATATCTTCTCACTATATTCCATACTCAGGAAGTAACTAATGAAAATGGGTCTATCGGGAACTCACAAGTGTAGTTTCTTTAGGGAGGAGGATTGAACTCCAGATCACCTTGTACACAGAATGCCATAGCCATCCCAGATACTGGAGTTCACTAGAACTCTGGTCGGCACAATAGATCTTACGGTCACAGTGCAACGCAACTTGTAGTCAATCAATTACTAAAATTATATGTTCCATAAACATACCGATTAGATTCAATCAGAATCTGAGAGCTTAATATTCTGTTTTATCCCAGCAGTTATTGTACGAAGAATTGGGTTTTCAAGAGAATTTCATAGTAACCGGAGTCAAGGCTTTTCCTGACTAAACAAGTGGAGAAAAATCTGAAATGATTAACTGCGATATATTAGGTATATCTGATTAAATTTAAAGACGACATGATTCAACCTATGGCAACAAGAGTAGGATGACGTTTATTCATCCAGCAGAATAAAAAATTTTTTGAAATGACATAAGCATCGGATAAAGCGATACCTTTCATGTCATTTCATAAATCCGATAATTCTCTGGAAAGTGTTATCGTTTGATTTCTAATTGGTATAAAATTCTGTATACAACACGTGAGTAAGAAATGTTTATTTATTCGAAAAAATAATAATGACAATATCAGTTAAAAGAACACCATAGGGGCACTTCAATCGGACCTGCTATGGCTCGAGAGACAGAATCCAATTCATTCACATAAAAGAGTGTCGAGATGACCTTGGAGCCTAGGAAGCTAAATCATTTCAGTTGTGCAAATACAACTTGGTTTACTTGTATACACAGTTGCCAGATTTAGGACGCAACATTATGCGTCGTGTGAAAGATGTATATTGACTGTATATCAGTTTTCATCATTTGAAGCGCCCCCGAAGCGGAATTTGCGTGAACTAAAAATATACTTTAGGTTTCATGAGAAGCACTTTACTGCGTCTGGAGATATGTTTTTCAACATAGAATAACTCTTTCATCAAAAGATGAATGGAATCTATAGTTGTTCCAAAGATAGCTCTCGACTTCCTTCACGATTTGCGACCACCCCTGTCGTTGAATCCCTCGAAATACCAGAGAAAACTTTGAAAAACAATGCTGCGTCCGGTATACGGACGCAGTATTATTCAGGACGCAATAGTGTATGGTCCAAAGACAATGTATGGACGCAACATAGTATGCTGGATAAATATATATATATATATATATATATATATATATATATATATATATATATAAATATATATATATATATATATATATATATATATATATATATATATATATATATATATATATATATATATATATATATATATATATATATAGGACAGCTATAGATACTTAGGAGTTCAACAAACCTATGAAATACGTCAACAAGACAACAAACAACTTGCAGAAGAATAACTCATCAGAAGGGTGCGAAGGATTCTCGGAACGCAGCTGTCTGCAAAAAACATAATGACAGCAATAAATATATGGGCCATACCATCATTTACTTATACGGCTGGCGTCCTGTCTTGGTCAAAAACGGACCTAGAAAGAATAGATAGGAAAATTCGCACAACACTTACGAAGTATGGTACCCTTCATCCCAATTCAGCTATAGAAAGAATATACTTACCCCGTAAAGAAGGTGGAAGAGGTCTTAGAAGTCTGGAGGAAGCCTGTCTGAAAGAAGAGAAAAGCATAAGAGAATACTTTGTCAGGAGCAACCGCCCACTACATAAATGGGTCAATACGTACCACCACGCACCCAACAGAGCTGGGGCAGCAATCCCGGAAGAACCTGAAAGAGAAAATCAGTTGGAAAGCATGAAACAGAGTTGGAAATCTAAATCACTACACGGTAGATTCTATGCAAGTATGCAGCAAGAGGAAGTAGACGTTACAAAGTCGAACACTTACCTTACTCAAGGATATTTGTATCCTCAACCGGAGGGTACATTGTTGGCCATACAGGACCAGGTAGTGCCAACAAGATCGTATATTAAGCACATAATGAAGCAGCAGATAGAGTCAACTAAATGCCGGTTGTGCAACAGCTATGAAGAGACAATTCAACACCTCTCATCTGGAAGCTCACAAACAAAATACCTCTCTCGGCATAATGATATGGGAAAGGTGGTTCACCAGCAGATGTGTCTTCGAGAAGGACTGCTCCGGCACTTTACTCCGTACCACCTATATACCCCACAAGCGTTGTTAGAGAATGAAAACACCAAGATCTACTGGGATTTAACTGTGGTGACCGATTTAGGGATAGAGCACAACCGACCGGACATGGTCGTGTGGAATAAGGTGAACGAGACCGCACTTATCATCGACTTTGCTGTGCCCCTAGATAATAACCTATCGAAAGCGTATGGAGAAAAGGTAGCAAAGTACGAGGCGCTTGCACGACAGATGAAGGACCTGTGGAAGTTGAAATCCGTCAAGATAATGCCTTTAATTATAAGCGCCAACGGACTAGTACATCGAAGGACTGCCGCACATGTTGAGGAACTGAACTTGCCTCAAAACACAATAACGTGGATGCAGAAGGCCGTAATACTCGGAACAGTCAGCATAGTTCGACAAATTATCTTTCCTCATTAACTTCTCAGGTTGTCCTTGGCTTCTTGGAGTCCGGGCAACTTTGTTACCCCACGAAAGTGTGAAGCAAAAAAAAAAAAAAAATATGTATAACGTTTTGTTTTTTACCTAGTATTTTATATGTATCATTCATTCATTATGTTGGGTATCTAGGTTAGGATAACTTTTGTATTGTTCATTTATTTCGTATAAACGTTTCGGCGTATGCCTTCTTCAGTATACATTACATCTAAAAACAACAAAAAATTAATATAATGAAATCATGATTGTGTAAACATCCTACTTTATGTTTTCATCATCGTTTTGGTTTCGTCTGTTGTGTATTGTCTTGTCAACTATGTCATTGTTTTGTACGTCAGTGGAGTCTTGTCTTCTTCTTTCATTTGATGGTCTTCGCAACAATGGCATATATATATGACTTAGGTTTTTCGTGTCTTGTGTGTCGTTTACTACATTTTCGCTATTTATCTGAATATGGATCATTTCTAATATTTCTCTACGTTTTTGTTGAGGTTCGATTCCCAAAATTTTTGTGTCTTCGTAATTGAACTCATGTTTGCTTGTGTTCTTATGTTTATTGAGAGCTGTGGTAGCGTTCTTCGTGTATTTATGTGCGTTTAGTCTGTCTTTTAGTCTTTGTGAAGTCTGTCCTATGTACTGTTTGTCACAGTTCTTGCATGGTATACTATACACGACTTGTGATTTTTTGGTTTTGGGTGTTGGTGCTTTCAATTTGCTAAGTCATCAGTAGTTTGTTTAGCAAATTGAAAGCACCAACACCCAAAACCAAAAAATCACAAGTCGTGTATAGTATACCATGCAAGAACTGTGACAAACAGTACATAGGACAGACTTCACAAAGACTAAAAGACAGACTAAACGCACATAAATACACGAAGAACGCTACCACAGCTCTCAATAAACATAAGAACACAAGCAAACATGAGTTCAATTACGAAGACACAAAAATTTTGGGAATCGAACCTCAACAAAAACGTAGAGAAATATTAGAAATGATCCATATTCAGATAAATAGCGAAAATGTAGTAAACGACACACAAGACACGAAAAACCTAAGTCATATATATATGCCATTGTTGCGAAGACCATCAAATGAAAGAAGAAGACAAGACTCCACTGACGTACAAAACAATGACATAGTTGACAAGACAATACACAACAGACGAAACCAAAACGATGATGAAAACATAAAGTAGGATGTTTACACAATCATGATTTTATTATATTAATTTTTTGTTGTTTTTAGATGTAATGTATACTGAAGAAGGCATACGCCGAAACGTTTATACGAAATAAATGAACAATACAAAAGTTATCCTAACATAGATACCCAACATAATGAATGAATGATACATATATATATATATATAATCTATTTTTAATTGATCTCTTGGTCTCCTTCGGTAAATTCGCTTTCTCCTTTTGTCTTTTTCTGGGTCGTAGTCCACTAGTCTACTGACTTCGGATGGTTTTCCGCTGTTTCGAATTTCGAATAATTTCTCTGCTTTTCTGTTCATGAATTCCGTTATGGTTTCCCATTTTAGGTCCCTATAAATCTGTCTATTCCAGACAAACCAAGGTGCATCTATTGCACATCGTAGCAGCTTGTTTTCAGTGGCCTCAATTCTTTTGATGTGGCTCATTGCCGCGAAACCCCAGGCAACTGATCAATAAGTCAGTTGAGGCCTAGCAACGGCTTTGATTATCTTCAATTTTGTCTGGTTAGACATGTGGCTTCCCCTTCCCATCAGAGGGTAGAGTCTATTCACCGCTACTTTCGTTTTGTCGATTGCTTGTTTGATATGACTTTTCCAAGTGAGTCCTTTGTCAAGCGTTATTCCTAAATATTTGGCTTAATTTTTCCAGTCGATTTCTTAGCCGCCAACTTCCAGTTTCGTTGTGGGTCGCAGTCTTCTCTTCTGTAGTAATATTGCTTGGCTCTTTTGTCCATTGAGCTTGATTTTCCACTTTATGCACCAGTCATTTGTTTCGTCAATCTTTTCATGTAGAACTCGTTCAATTACTTCTGGGTTGCGGTGTCAAGTTGCTTTGACTGTGTCGTCAGCATATAACGTTAGCATGGTTCTTGGATTTTTCGGATATTGTTCTGTCCTCATAATTCCCTTCGCGATATTTGTTAGAACGGCTATACCTTTTCTAGGTTATTTCTTTAATATAACATTCGTTATTTCATCGCTTCCGGGAGCTTTCAACTTCTTCAAACTTCTAATTATTTCCTTGATTACATTTGGCGATGTTGGCTAGTCTATTTCAGCATTCGCTGGTAATTCATCCATTTCTTCATCATTTTCTTCAACCAGTTCTTCCAAATCTTTATTATCGTCGTCTTTCCTGTAATTTATTCTCGACTAGCTGACCCGGCAAACCTAGTTTTGTCATTTAAATTATTTCTAGGGTAGATAATAATAACTAACTCATCGTGATTGCTCGATTGGACGTAAGAAAAAGAAATGCCTTTTTTTCTGTTCTGTACAATTTTTTTTTGGGAATATTTTGTTATATAAACCTTGCCCTAACAATAATAAACACAACAAAAAAAGAATTGTCCAATCGTTTGAACAATAAAGCATTTTGAAGTAAACCATAGATCCTCTTTTATTAATAGAATAGATTCTCGTTCGATCAATCCGCCAATGCATCTACCTTATCAGTATTTGTATACGCCATTCCCCTTTCTCCTGTAGGGGTGGAATTTTAGTATTTTCTCCTCGTAGGCTTTTTTGCATTCTCCATGTATTCAGTTCTCGAACCCTTTTATTCCATCTGCTTGTTCTTAGATCTTTCAGGGCATTTTTCAGAACTTGGCTATGTCGGTTTAGGTTCCTTCTATTCAGACCATTTTTATTCATCCGATATATTCTTCTGAGTCTTAGATTTTCTCGTATAAGATCTTTTACTTCTTTAGGCGTATCGCCATGCGGATGACTTGGTGCTGGTCTCTTTACTCTTCTCGTGCTTTTTTCGTAAGCTTCCAATATAATCTCTTCCAGTTTATCAACATTCCAGACACTCTGGAGTACTTATTGTTGAAATTTCTGTTAGTTCCGATTGTATTAAATGGCATGTTTAGCCTAATTGGTATATTCTCTTATTTCCATCAGTTTTTCTCTTGGTTCTTCTCCAATTGTCAATTCCACAGGATTGTGGTTTGAGGTTCCATTTTCCAAAGTTTCAATCGAGAATTCTTGAGTTATATTTTTCAATATCGCGATATCCATTATATCTGGTATTCCTATACCAAAAGCAAGATATGTCGGTAACTCTGGTCCAATCACTATGGCATTTTGTATTTCGGCGAAATCCTTGAGTTTTCTGCCATTTCTATTCTCTGTTTTGCTGTTCCATAATGGGGATTTACAGTTGAAATCTCCGATGCAGATTTTCGGGTTTTTTCCTTCCAAGTTACTCGAATTAAAAACGCAGTTAATTAAATTATTGTTGTTGGGTGGATTCGAGCTAAGAAAATTCCCATCAAATGATCTTTCTGTATTAGATGATCTTCCAGAATCGCATATTTCTTTAAATGAAAGGTTCTTTGAATCGACTGAAGAGGATGCCTCCTTACGCATTTTAGGAATGCAGTGGCGTCCCTCTACGGACTCTTTCCATTCTTCGGTTCGTTTTATTGATCGACGATGCACAAAGCGTCATTTGTTGTCAGAGTTGGCTAGAATTTATGATCCCATCGGACTTTTGGGACCTGTTACATTCTTTCTAAAAATCTTGATTCAACGTATTTGGGCCGCCGGGATAGGTTGGGATGATGAGCCTTCGGTGGAAATATTTCGTTTATGGGAAAGATATAAAACAGAAGTATCGCAATTACCAAATCTTCAGATTATCAGAAAACTCTTCGAGGGAAATTCTGATGCTAAATACGAGTTGCGTGGCTTTTGTGATGCCTCGGAAAAGGGTTACTGTGCCCTCGCTTATATTCGGGTTGTATATGATGAGCAAATATATTGCAAATTCTTGTGCTCTAAAACAAAAGTCGCTCCTTTGAAAAAGATCACAATACCTCGATTGGAATTATGCGCCGCAGCTCTTTTAGCAAAGCTTTTATCTTATGTCAAAGAGACCTTACAATGTCAGCTTTCATTCTGTAATTTAGTATATACACGACTACATTATTGCATTTTCCGCATTTTTTGATAAATCAAACAGTGATTTCGCTAATTCGATATTTCTCGTTTAACTTGTGTGGAAACCGCATTCATCTGAACAAATTGTTAGTAACTGATAGAGACAGTGCCTTAGAGTTAGTTAGCTTCAATTGAAGCATTCAGAATTCGTCCAGTGTCCAGTGTATGGAAAGCGACTGGTCATATTTGAGGGATCCCTCCCAGCCTGCAAGTTCAAGGAAGCCCCCAACACCATTGGCTGTCGGTAAGACATTTTATGTTCAGTCTCTTACTGATTTGAAATCTGTACTTGTGTCTGCTTTCGCAACATCTCTAAAAATACAGTCCTCACTAGCTCTACGTATATTAAATACGGTAAAACGCCAACATTTATTGGTCCTTTGGGCCTCCTTCAGAGGTCTTTTGGAGAACATTTTTAATGCAGGTTTCATTACTGAACATTCATATATCTTTTCTACTGAGGTTTTCTTTTTTTTTGCCTTTTTTCGCGGCCGGAGGGTTATTTGATTTGTCTCGTGATTTATCTGTCAGTGAACCACTTGAAAAACGCAAACTTAATCGTTAATGTTCCTAGAATACCTACATCTTTCCATACGCATTTCATTTATTTCATTTCATAGATCTCCATTTTGAAATCTTTTTTTTCGTCGCATTTTGTATTTCACTTGTTTCGTTGGAGTTCTCGAAAATTTTCAAGGCGCAAGTGTACGTTGTTCGCGCTCACGCAAATATAATTTCTCTCAGGTGACTTTCTCGCAGCCTTTATTTGGTCCGCATTTCGCTTTGACAAACTAGTCTGTTTTTACCGGTCGTTGGGTGAATATAAACAAAGTCAACACATTTTTTGATTTTCCTTCTGAGGATAAATTGCTCGAATTTTGAAATTATTACGCTTTGAAATCGCACCGCTCTTCGTGAATGACTCGAATTACCTTTTGAAATATTCTTCGCACTATTCGCATTTGTTGAATTCGCTCCTTCATACATTGTTGGACTAAACTTGTTTACTTTACGCTACTGTTCATATAATACATTTCATCATGACTGATACTCGTTTGAAAAAGGCCAAACTAACCAGAGCCATTGCTATTTCTGAAATGGAAACCTTGAAAGCTTTAGCCGTTGAAGCTAAATCGGATAAAACTAAACATACGCTCTTCAAAATACGTTTCGGAGAAATCGATAATCTCAGGGAAGATTTCAATAAAAAGCATACCAATGTGTTAACCGGATTATTATCTGACGAGATCTGACAGCTGAGGAAACGATACGATCTCAATTTCAAAACGATTTCTTCCTTGTGAGAACTATTTTTTCTGAGCTTTTTGATATGGAGGAATAGTAGTTATAGAAAGCAAAGCCTGTTACCTCAGACGCATTCACCCAATATTAGACTACCAGAAATAAAAATTGGAAAATTCGATGGGGATTTCACTAAATTTCCTACATTTTTGGATTTATTCGACACTCTGGTTCACAATAATCAAAGTTTATCGGAAATTGAAAAATTCAATTATTTAATTTCATCCCTAGAAGATCAACCGCTATCGTTAGTACGTACATTGCCAATGGTTCGTGATAACTACCACATAGCTTATGATTCACTGGTACAACGTTATTCTAACAAACGCTTAAGGGCTCAAGCTCATTGGGAGGCTTTAGAAAATTTTGTCGAAATTAATTCTAATAATGCTAGTACATTGCGTCATTTACTCGATACCTTCACTGAACATTTGGCTGCATTAAAACACATGACATTTCCGGTGGATCAATGGGATTTCATTTTGGTTCAAATGTTATTCAAACGCATGGATAATTCTTTGATAACGAGGTTTGAACTTGAATATGGGTCTTCAGATATTCCTCAATTTTCGACTGTAATGGAGTTTCTGAATAAATATTGTTAAATAGAATCCTTGAAATCTCCAACCTCCTCTGATACTAACAAGGGTTCAACTTCTCAAAAATTTACTCCGCAAAACAAAAGGGTGAATTCTCATTTTTCAAATGTTGGGAATGATACGGTGATAACTTGCCCTTTATGTAAAGATTCGCACCAGCTTTTTGCATGTCCAAATTTTTTGAAAAAAACCCCGAAAGAGCGCCACACTTTCTGTAAAAATATCGAATAAGCGAAATCACTGTTTGATTTATCAAAAAATGCGGAAAATGCAATAACTATCGAAATGCACTGGTGCAGTTTCTTAAGACAACTGGTCTTTTTACAGTTTAACACCACAAAAAAGGGTTTCATTACTTATGGATGCGTGTTTTTCCAAAAATGAGAATGAGACATTTATAGTTCAGCAACTCACATTGCGAAAAACTGCATTGTGGGTTGCGGACACAACATCGTTGTTTATCTCTTCTTCCAATATATTGTTTAGTAGTGGCTTGTATGTCGAGGTAATTTCGACTCTTTGACGATTTAATTCGGCAACAATCATCACTATTTCTGTTTCTCCTTGTGTTTCGTCGGATCTACTTTTAAAGTTTTTCAGATCTGTTCTCACCAATATTGCTACTCCTCCTCCGGTGTTTGTAGTTCTGTCACATCTATATGTTTCATAATTCATGAAATTCAGTCGTTTGTTGCGGTTTAGTCTTGTTTCCTGTAGGGCTATAATGTCAGGTTGTCTCTCTGATATTTTTTCTTCTATCTCGGCTTTCCGAGTGTTGATCCCGTTTTTGTACCACGAGATTATCTTGAGGGATTTCTTCCTAATATCAGTAAGGTCCATCAATTCAGTTTACTGAATAATGCTTGGAGTTTTTCTCCATTTTCTTCATATCTCTCTCAATTCTCAACATTATCTTGTTGATAATTTTCTCCGTGAAGATATCTAAATCATCGGCTGATTCAGATATCTTTTTCTTCTCCTGTTGACTGTTCAAAGCCTGTTTTATTGGAGGCTCCTTCTCTTCTTCTTTTTTCTGAACCGGTTTCGTAGTCTCCCTCTTCTTTTCCTGCTCTGTAGGTTTGGCCTTCGCTACTTCCTGAATTTTTTGAACAGTAGTTTTAGTTTTTGTTACCGGCTTTTTCTGTTCAGCTGGTTTTCGGGAATTCTTCTTTCTGGTCACCAACTTGAACTCGCTACATCCTTTGTAGCTAGATGGATGGCCCTCTTCTCCACATAACACGCATGTAGCATTTCTCTCTTCACCTTTTCTGGTGAGTGTGCAGTCATTGCTGCTATGGCTTCCTGAGCACTTCACGCATCTCCACGGGAAGGAGCATTTGTTTTGTGCATGTCCGTACCTTTGGCACCTAAAGCACTGGCTTGGACTTTCAGGCCTCTTTTTGTGTTCAACCACAATACAGAGATTGTAGAGTTGCTTCACTTCGAAGATCTCCTTTTTCTGGGTTTTAACCAGGTAGAGAGGTATGGGCTTCTTCTTCTTGTACGATGTCATTCTGGACATGACCGAACATGAGCGGTATAACTCTGTTTTCCACAATTACCTAGCCTAAACATTGGCTTGAGCAGGAAATGGCTCTATGCGTTGCTCAAGTTACGTCTCAGACCTTGTCGTCTCAGGATACCTGTGCCACAAGATAATCTAGTCGTAGCCGCAACCAAAGTTGCACTGACAGCGTTACCAGTGCAGCTTTTAAACACGTTCTAACGCAGCTCCTACAAAAAAAAGGATCAGTCGAACAGGACAAAATTTATATCCGGAGGTAAAATACCCTTCCATTCGGATCTCCGGGGGAGGGTGCCTGAGCGAGTGAATCATCGAACAAACACCAATGAAAAGCACATAGCTTTTGCAGCATGGAACGTCAGAACCTTGCTAGACAACCACAAGGCTGACCGACCAGAGAGGCGTACTGCCCTAATCGATAAAGAACTGCAACGAACATCCATTGCAATAGTGCCTTAAGCGAGACACGCTTTTCGGACGAAGGTAGCTTGGTAGAACAAGCGTATACTTTTTTCTGGAAAGGCTTGCCGGAAGGCGAAATCAGACAACATGGCGTTGGCTTCGCCATTAGAAACGACCTGGCCGCCAAACTTACCGAAAATCCAGTTGGTGTCTCAGAACGTTTAATGACCCTACGCTTTCCTGCAGCGAATAACACGTTTGTGAACATCATTGCAGTATACGCACCCACTTTGAACTCCTCTGACAACTTGAAGGACACTTTCTACGAAACACTCGTTGCTACATTAAGTAAAATCCCAAAACGGGAACGAATTATTCTCCTTGGAGACTTCAACGCCAGAGTGGGCCGATGTCAAGACTCAGAACTATGGCCGGGAATAATAGGGAAACACGGCACAGACAGCATCAATTCGAATGGAGAACGTCTGCTGGCTCTTTGTGCAGAACACAATCTGTGTATAACGAACACCTTTTTTATTACGAGACCCAATTCAACGGGGACCTGGCGCCACCCGCGCTCAGGGCATTGGCATACCCTCGACTACGTGATCGTGAGAAGAAAAGATCTGAAAGAGGTGTTGGTCACTAAACCCAGAGCAGATCTGGAGTGCTGGACTGATCATAGGCTGGTAATCTCGAGAATGAAAATCTCAATGCGCCCAAAATACCAACGCAAGCCAAAGTATCTAAGAGAGCGCCTTCAAATCTCCAAACTACAAAACCCTTCTACGAAGGAAAGATTCACAGCTGCCGTCAAAGATAGCCTAACACCACCGCATTATAACGACGACATTGAGACTCATTGGCTTCGCTTCAAGTCATCTCTTACCAATACAGCGAAAGAAATACTGGGCACAAAACGCTCCCGAAAATCCCCAGACTGGTTTGCCGATAGCGAAACTCATATCGCACCCCTTTTGGACGCAAAACACAAAGCGATGGAAACCGCAATTAACAAGCCTGGCGATGTTGCAGCCCAAAAAAGTTTTATAAACATAAAACGCGAGGTCCGTCGAGAAATAAGAAAAATCAAGGATAGCTGGTGGAAAGAAAAAGCAAGGGAAATACAAGCTTACGCCGATAACCATGACTGCAGGCGTTCTTTCGAAGCTATCAAAACTGTTTACGGTCCGAGCAGAAAAGCTAGCTTTCCTATAAGAGATGCTCATGGAGCTATTCTAACTGATGATAGAAAAATTCTCGAAAGATGGAAGGAGCATTATTCACAGGTCTTGAATCAAAATAACGAATCGGATTTATCCATTTTAGACCAGCTCCCCGCGTATAGTCCGATGACATCGCTTGATGACGAAATCTCAACGTCGGAAATCATAAATGCGATTAAAAATATGAAAAATGATAAGTCACCTGGTCTAGACGGCATTCCAGCGGAGATATTCAAAGCCTTGGATGAAGACATTGTCAATAGTCTCCTAACACTATTCCGCAAGATCTGGGAACAGGGAGATGTGCCACAAGACTTCAGAGACGCTTTAGTTATCAACCTCTATAAGAACAAAGGCGATACGTCGAATTGCAACAATTACAGGGGCATATCGTTGCTTAGTGTGGCTGGTAAAATTCTCTCGAAGATCATGGCTAATCGTCTGGTTCCACTCTTAGAAAAACTATTACCTGAATCCCAGTGCGGCTTTAGACCAAATCGAGGTACGGTGGACCTAATTTTTACACTGCGACAGTTACAAGAAAAGGCCCGTGAACAACAATCAAGGATTTATACAGCCTTCATCGATTTAAGTAAGGCATTCGACTTGGTGAATCGGAGAGCGCTATGGAAAATCATGGAACGTCTTGGAGTACCCGAAAAATTCTTAGCTGTGTGTAAAAGCCTTCATACCAACAACACCGCCAGAATACAGCATAATGGCTCTACAACCGACCATTTCCCAACCAACTCCGGAATAAAACAAGGCTGCGTATTAGCGCCTTTACTGTTCAATATTTTCACCATAGCCGTATCGATAATTGCAGATATGAGTATGCCCGTAAGAGGTGTTGGGATAAGATTCAGATTTGACGGAGGCCTGTTTAACCTGAAACGCCTCAGAGCAAAAACCCGTACCAAGTTTATCACGGAACTTCAATATGCAGACGACTGCTCACTCATCGCTAGCAGCTCAGAGGATCTACAGATAATGATGGACACCTATAAACATATATACGAAGCTTTGGGCCTTAGACTCAATGTCGACAAGACCAAAATCCTGGTAAGTCCGCCAGAAAGCCTTCAAACAGATATCAGCCTGGAGAATGAAACTCTAGAACAGGTCGAGAAGTTCAAATACTTGGGAAGCTTCATAAATACTAGGGCTAATTCAGACACGGAAATACAAAACCGTATCAATTCGGCATCACGGGCATTCTGGAAGCTGAAGGACAGAGTGTTCCAAAATCACGACCTCAATCTGGAGACCAAGACAGCTGTCTACAAAGCAGTGGTCCTCCCAACGCTTCTTTACGGAAGCGAAAGCTGGACGCCCTACAGGCGACATATTAAACGGCTTGAACAAATGCAACAACGTCATCTAAGACAGATAATGCACATCAGATGGTTCCACAAAGTTTCGAATGCAGAAGTCTTGCAGCGCGCGAGTTGTACAACAATTGAGACTCAAGTAACGAGGGCCCGACTCAGATGGAGTGGTCACATTCTGAGGATGCAAGACACAAGACTCCCCAAAATAGCTCTATACAGCGAATTCACTGAGGAAGCCCGGAAACCAGGAGGCCAGTATAAGCGGTTTAAGGATACACTACATCAATCCCTGAAATTAGTTAATGCCAATCATAACTGGAAACAACTAGCGTCAGACAGGTCACAGTGGAGGTCTTTGGTACACAGTTATAATGGAGAATCGATAAGGATACAGCGGCGGCCAGATCTGATTGGTGACTATCCATGCCCCGAGTGTGGAAGGATCTGTAGGTCACGGTTGGGTCTCTTCAGTCACAGGAAGGCACACAGTCGTAACTAGCCCTAATTACAAGTCTGTTCGCAATTTTTTTTTTTTCTTCTTTTTGTAGATTTATTCCCGGTAACGGGATACAGCAATGAATGAATGAATGAATTCTGGACACCTCAGAGTCTAATATTACCTGAAATATCAGGTCGTCCTCAATCAACGCAAGATCAGCGTCGATTGGTAAATGCCTGATGACGGCATATATCTTCTTCTCTTCCTCCATTTCGTAGGTAAAAAATTCTTTACCATGGTGTTCGAAAAATTTGGTAATTTTTCTATAATCTTCTACGATTGACGCGATGATTCTAATACCGTCTTTAACTACGGTTGCGCGGCTATAATTGAATTTCTTGGAGTAGAGTGCGTTACAAATCTCTACCCAATCTGAGGTGCCCATCATCTTGATGGGTGGGATTCTGTCTTTTCTAGGCACTTCAGGTGCTTTTTTGGTAATTTCCTCGTCTGAGGAGGAGCTGCCTTTACACGCGCGTTTAGATGGGGGCGCATTTTGAGGTTCCATCAGCGTTGCTTGATTCCTCTTAATTTCAGAAGTGACATTATTTCTCGATGCCGAACTCGCAATTTCGGCAAATGTAGGGGGTTTCGGCTCTGGAAGCTTATTTATTTCTTCTTTCGCTAGGCGGAGTTCATTGATTAATTGGCGGACTGTTTCATTCAGTTTCGCGATTTGAGTTTTCATTTGCTCGTTATCCTCTCGTAAAGGATGTCCTTCAGACTCATTCTCGCTGAAGTCGTCGACTTCTTCGGAAGCTTCCATGTAGGAACCCTCATTATCTGAGGTCTCCGACACGGCTAAACGTTTTTAGTTTTTTACAAAGGTGGTAAATATCAATAAGAGAGAAAAGAACGAAAATCACCTGATGTGATTTGCACAACCAACGATCGATTTGATCTGGACTGAATACAACACAACACAATAAAACTCATTCACAAAACTCGTGTAATCGAAAAATCACTCAACACGTCTACTCGCTTCGAAGTCTGGCTCTCGACTGCAAGCCGAGAGAGATAGATGGCTTAGGAGCCCTCCTCACCATCTTCGTAAATAAATTTTAGCCAATCACTTCCTCTGTTCCAATAACCAATTTCATTACTATGGAAACGGCTTGGACAGTACCGTACTGTCACGAACAGAATACATTATTTTATATCATAAAAGTTCTTAAAACGGTGAAAATGTGCTGTATCACATTATACAAGTGGGATTCGAGTCATAAAGGGAGTGTTACTTTCCGTTGGTATTATTGCAAGGTTTACATTTATAGAATATATATGTAATACTAACTTCTTGAAAATTTCAGTTTCCCCATGAAAAGATCAGAACTGTGAAAAAGTGAATCACGGCAATTCCTGAGGATGATAAAGCGCCAAAAAAACCATTGTATTCACAGCCAAAAATTCTTCCGTGAATCATTTAGCATCGGTGTTGTAAAATTGAGAAGTATATGTAATGGTGACACACAATCTGATGAGGATATGAAAATGATCATTACCAATATCTTGCTAACAAGAAAATCTAAGTAATATGAGTGTAAGTGTTTAAATTGATTCATTTTTGTTTATATAGCTCTAACTCAGCATAGAAAATATCTTACGATTGCTGTCATTTCACTAATTTTCAATTCAGGCCCGGTTCTTTCATCTTCGAATAAATTTTATTCAATGTCAATAAGTATCTGTCAAATAATTTCCTATCTGAAGGAAACCTTATTTCGGTGTTTTGTGGATGAAATTATTTGACGAATAACAATTCTATGAAAACACAGTATACCACTTTTCACCGATTAATGTAAAATAAGACACCGCTTTGTAGAAATTGTCATAATTCCAACTAGAAAGCAAATATTTCGTGAAAATCACACAAAGAATATCCATATATCAAGAATCTAAAAAATTCAACCAATAATGACGTACCGACATTCGATCTATGACAAATAAACTCTTTCAGGCCCGGTATTTTCACGTTCGAATAACTAAATTTATTCGATAGATAAGTCTTATTCTTAGGATAAGTAAAAATGCAGTCTTTTCAGATTCATATAGTGTTATTCATCGAATAAATCTGTCATTGAAACTCAATTAAAAGAGTTTATTTGTCATAGATCGAATGTCGGTACGTCATTATTGGTTGAACTTTTTAGATTCTTGATATATGGATCATTATATGGATTAATGATTGAGAGTTGTCATAATATAGAGAAGACGTTTATCATAGACAATTAATCCCTCTAGACCGACAACTTGCCGTGAATTTCTGGTTTCGGTTTTTTAGTCCGGCATACAAACGCAAAAGTTTAATTTGGCAGGTCGATCGTTTCTTTTCTCTCACATTTGATGTATACATAGAGGTTTCCATGGATTAACAATCAAGTCCATTCAACGTTCATGAATAGATTAAAGAAAATTGAATATTTTTGGGATTAGTAATTTTTTTCATTTATAACTAATAAAGAAACCGATAAAAGTAGAGGACTAAGTATGTAAATGAATGAGCTTGATGAGTAATGTAATTTATTGACATCATGAAAGTTTTGACAGCATTCAGACAGGAATTGAATTCTGACAAAAGTACCACCCAGAACAGGATTCGAACCTTCGACCCCCCGATTACCGGTCAGGTACTCTCCCCCGTAATTTATTGATAGTTGATTGTTGTTAGTTTATGCTCATTCCGGAATTGAATTCTCAAAGTGTTTGAAATATGAATAATTCAATCCATATCCTTGTAAAAATTCTTATTGGAGTGTAATATTTTTAGGAACTGCAACGTGGTTTCCTCGGAGCGCCAGCTATTCTTTTCACTAGGAAGAATAGCAAACCTACCAGAGCAGCTGCTAGTCGGAGACAGAGTTCGCTGTTCTCTAGGGTGGTAGCGATAACGAAGTAGTCAAAATTAAATTATGTACCAGTTTATTCACACCTTCGGAAACTGATTATATAAACAACGTAAATATGTGTAGGTATGAAAAATGAGCGAATCGATCAGCAAACATACATTCTGGAAATTCGATACGATCACGAGCACTTTGAAAAGTTTATACCGGGTACAGTGAAAAATCGAAGGGTGTTCAATAAAATGCGCCAATCAGAGATGCATACTAAGGATGACCTCGCTAAGTGTTTCTGCACTTTCTGCAGTTCAATTATATACCTAATAAAAACAATAAAATGTTAGATCTGGTGTTCTCCAATCAGTGTCTGATTAAAAATGTAAAAAGACCTCTTGAGATTATAATAGGTGAGGACAGTCATCATCCCGCAGTAGAAGTAAACTTAAAAAAATTGAATTTGAAAAAATTGCCCATCAAAAACAAAGCATATTATAATTATAGTAAGGCCGATTATGGGGCACTCAACAGCGATCTCTCAGGAATTGACTGGCCGGGTTTGTTCTCCGACAAGGATGTAGATACCGCGGTTGAGATTTTCTACGCCAAGATTGGAGAAATTATCAATAAACACGTTCCTTTGATGCGACCGAAGCGAGGTTTCCCAATATACTTCAAACGTAAAACGATACTCACTATAATTCGAAAAAACAAAATGCACAAAAAATTTAAAACCTATAATGATGCGGCCTTTTACCAAAAATTTATCGAACTGCGACGCCTTTCCAAAAAACTGATGCGGGATGATTATCTCGAGTACACCCGCAACATGGAAGACCAAATCAAGACTAACCCCAAAGCATTCTGGAAATATGTGAAAAATAAGAAAAAAAAAACTTTGCAGTTCCGAATGTTGTAAATCTTGATGATAAAGTCGCTAATAGTGGTGACACTATCGTCGATCTATTCTCCGAATTTTTTAAGAGTATTTATGTCCACCCAACATCAATAAATCAACATAATTTTACATTCGGAACTGCGGACAAGACGGAGATCACTCGAGAACAACTGTTGGCTGAAATAAATTCGTTGGACTCTGGGAAGAGCGCAGGGCCAGATTTTATCCCGGTTGCATTTATACTTAATTGTAAAGATAGCATTCTTACACCTCTTCTTCATATATTCAATCTCTCTCTGAAAAGCGGCATCTTTCCCACTAAGTGGAAAATATCTGAAATTCTACCGATATATAAAAACGGAGATAGACATTGCGTGGGGAACTACAGGCCCATTGTGATGGGCTTTTTCTCTCACCCTGGAGGCTCCTTACTTTTGCTCGGGCGCCAGTGGGGCAATCAGTGGAACCCCACGTCTCTCACAGAATCTCCAAAAATTAGAGAGCCCGGGTAGACTTGAATGATCAGTGGAGAAGGGTAGCAGTGAAAACTAGGGTGGTAGCGTCTTCTTTGTCTCTGCTTTCTGACGGTTTTTAATCGTTCAAAAAGAGTACCTACCTCTTCTGACGAAAGTCTAGTTCTAACTGATTTAGGGAACTGTCTCTCACTGGCAAAAATAACTGGCAACAAAATAAATGTTTAGTCCTTTATTCCTACTGGATTAAATTATATACAGAAATGTACAAGTCTCAACAAATATTGATGTCAACCGGCGTCCTGGTCAGTGTGGGGGCGGCTGATGAAACACGGTCTCTCCAGGAAAATAAGGTTGAAATAGACGGTAAATACGGTTGAATTTTGTACGGTCACTCCAGAGGAGTACGGTGGAAATAGACGGTAGTTACCGTCTGTTGAGATCCTGGCAAGTCACTCCTTCTGTCGGCGGAAATCGGTACAGTGGCTGGTCTCAGTCGAATGGCAGTGCACCCTGTCTCTCTCTCTCTCTCTCTCTGTGACCCTCAAAATGGCTGCCAGTCAGACAGCAGGTCGGAAGAAGCTGTCAACCTGTAACTTGATCGGTCGGAAGTCGGCAATATATCAACAAAATGAGCACCAAAAATACGGTAGGAACACCAAGTCCTCCTGGGACCCAACGGCGGTCGGATAACGGACGCGGAAGCCGGCACTCTACACAGTCTACGATCACTAGGTCAAGTTTAAACGGTAGGTAAGTATTCTCAGCCAGTCCAACAGACTGAAGGAAGCGGAAATTAGCCTCAGGTATGCACTACGTAAGAAACAATAATACTACAAGTGACTTGCCTTAAACTTTCAAACTTCTTAACGTAATTTCCAACTCACGGCAATAACACCTTACGCACTTTCCTCGGCAGCTCGATCTCCACTAATTCGCTCTTGACCTTCAGCCGCTTCAGCGCCCTGCGCCGAAGAAGTAGGTACCCCGGAAAACTGTCCCCACCATGGGTAACTCAGTCTCCATTTGGATAAACTCAAATTGTTCGGTAAATCAACGGGCTCGGAAAGAGACAGAAACAATTGAAGAAAAGACAAAAACTGAACAAGTTGAAAGACTCCTCTCAAGTCAGAGAAATTACGGTTGAACGGAAAGAATTATAAAATATATGAATTCTGAAAACAAAAGACGGTCTCCGCTACAAATATGGGACTGGTCGGTGGAAAACAATGACATGAAATCAATCGGTAGGTCCCCCCTATGATAATTTAACGGTTTTCTTCCGAAATACTTCGATAGTCAGGTCATATCATGAAAGTATCGGTGAAGAAATTTCCTTTTCGTGGCGGGGTAAAATCTGCCTCGTCACACCATCTCCAAGTTGTGCATTTTCGGAAAGCTTCTCGAAAA
Organism: Coccinella septempunctata; assembly: GCF_907165205.1. Lineage (NCBI taxonomy): Eukaryota > Metazoa > Arthropoda > Insecta > Coleoptera > Coccinellidae > Coccinella > Coccinella septempunctata. Next base: position 28,261,695 of record NC_058195.1, read on the forward strand.
AATCGTATACAATGAAATTCTCAAGGTGACTAAAGACGTTGTTATACAGGAACAGCATGGGTTTTTTCCGGGTAGATCGATTGAGACTAATTTAATGACCATCACCGAATATATATTAGAGTCAATGGACGATCGCGTCCAGGTGGATGTCGTTTACACTGACTTCAGCAAGGCATTCGATAAAATAAACCATGAAATACTTATAAACAGACTTGCTGAGGTTGGTATGAATGGCTTCCTTCTCAGATGGATTTGGTCGTATCTTCGCGGTAGAATGCAGGTTGTGGCTCTTAACGGTTAACGGTCTGAACCCTTTGACGCGTTGTCCGGTGTGACACAGGGCAGTCATCTAGGCCCGTTATTGTTCATTCTTTACATAAATAAAATCTTTAATTGTTTTAAGTTCTGTCTTTTCCTGCTATATGCAGACGACTTAAAAGTTTACCTTCGTGTGAAAAGCCTGGCTGACTGCCTTAAAATTCAGGAAGATCTTGATAGACTTACAACTTTCTGTAGAGGTAACAGTCTTTTTCTGAACTTCGAAAAATGTTGAAGAATCTCGTTTACTAAAAACAAGAATTGTATTGAATTCACCTACAAAATTGAAAATCATGAATTGAGACGGGCTTCTGAGGTAAAGGATTTGGGAGTTTTAATGGATTCGAAACTTACATTCAAAGCGCATATCGAAAAAACTGTGAACGATTGTAACAAACTTATCGGTTTCATAAGGAGAACCTGTCATGTTTTTCGGGAAAGGCCTCTTCTGAACATTTATTTCGCGTATATTCACAGTAAACTGTGCTTTGCTTCGGTTGTCTGGAATCCCCATTATCAAGTTCATATTGACAGGATAGAAAGAGTTCAGAGGAGATTTCTCAGGTTTGTTGCATATAGGTCCCAAACTCCCATTGAAAATAGCGACTATTCTCCATTGATGCGAAAGCATGGGATTGTGACACTACAGGGTAGAAGATCCATCGCGGACTCGATTATGGTCTTCAAGATAATGAATGGACTAACTCAAAGTCCGGAAATCTTTTCTAGGGTCCAGCTGAACATCCCGAATAGAGTGCTGAGATATTTTGAATTCTTTAAAATACCTTTTAGGAGAACAAATGCCGGTCAGAATTCCCCTTCGTGTCGAATGCTCAGGACTTTCAATGAATACTGCGGCAATGTAGAATATTTGAGGTTATCCCTGCTGTCCTTTCGTCGGAGAGTGAGGAGAATTTTTGAGAACTGAACGCAAGGCCATACAGGCTTAAGTGCTTATGAACTGTGGAACTGTGTCCTTTTCACGAGCCGCTGGTAGTATTTATTACTGTTTACCTATGTGCAAATAATGTTTTTTTTGCTATTGTATTGATCACTGATTGATGTTTTGGTTTTATTGTATTTTATGCACAACCCACTAAATTTAAATAGAGGGTTCTATTTTTGGATCACTAGATCTGTATGTAACCCCTTAGCATAAATAAATAAATAAATAAATAAGTGAAATGTCTTGCTATACGGTATCGGGATGTAATTAATTGTATTTCTACAGAAATGAAAAAAACACAACCAGGGCGGTTCTACTCGAGACTTTTATTCACTACCCCAAGGGCTACGTTCCATGACTGATAGCGAAGAAAAGCTCTATTTTAAGCGCAACTACGGGATTTCACTGACGACGAGCGGTATCTCTTATTCTCTACCCCAAGGGCTTACGCACCATGACTAATTGAAAAGAAGAGATTTCTATTTCAACACTCATGACGCGGGAACGCGAACAGGGGGTTGACGGGCTTCCTCTTCACTACCCCAAGGGCTTACGCACCATGACTGAGAGCGAAGAAAAAGTCAGACTCACGAAACAGGGTAAAATACGGCAAAAGATAACAGAAAGCCATACAGTACAGCAATGTCAAAGAAATAACCGGTATAGGTCTAATAAAGAAACTCAACGGTATAGACGGGGACCTACCTCCTTTACTTTAAGGCACTCGCGGAAAACGAAAAATAAAAAGTAATTTCCAAAAAAAATAACCCTCGCAAAACAAAATTTACTCTAACTTCGTTGAACGGCTCGTCGTGAACACAGGTAATCAAAGAAGAATCGCAGAGAAAAGTGATAAAGAGACCCGTCTCGGAAAATCTGCTTTTATAGACAAATCCCCCACACGTTAAAAATCTGAAAATTCCAGAATGCGACAAGAGTAAAAAACGTCGTCAGCTACGGTTTATCGCATATTAACATCAGAAAAACGTCGAAATCTTCAACGGCATGCAAGAAAAACAACGTTGAACACAGATAAACGGTTTTTTTACATTTACTCTGCTTATCGGAAAGAATGCATTGAAGATTTGAGAATTAATTATTTTCAAAGGCAAAAATGTGAAATGAAAGGAATGCACTAAAATGAATTCCAATTTTCTCAGGAAATTCGGATTCATTACAGTACTAATGCTGGATGTCAGGAATCATGCCAATGAGTCGTATGCATAAAGAAGAGTATTTGCTTTTACTATAATACTATCCTTGTCAGTTGCTTATAAAATGAAGGTATAATTTCCTTCCTATAAACTAAAGTGAAAGCATTTACTAATTCTTTATGCATATGGCCCACTGTGTAACAGATTTTAACCAAATGTTCCCGTTGACCCGATGCCAACCAAATGTTACAAAAAAAGCTGCCCCTTCACTTATTTATGCTTTATATGTATTTCAATTTCCTTCATTAAGATTTGCTGTCCTTATATCCTTCCTTTCGTCACTAACATTTTCAACTCCATTCTACTAACTTCTAAGCTTCCCAAGTGGTGAAAGTGTACGTGTGGTTATCCCTATTCCAAAGACCAGTAATCCCAAAGAGCTATCCGATCTTAGACCTATTAGTATCTTGTCAGCATTGTCCAAAATAATGGAAAAGATAATGGCTGTTCAGCTTGAGGAGTGTCTCAACTCTAATAGGATTCTTCCTGATGTACAATCCGGTTTTAGACCGGGTAACAATACCACTAGCACTATCCTTGATGTCAGTGATGATATTTTGCAGTCAGTTGATGAATCTAAATGTTAGCTTTACTTTTGCTCGATTTCAGTAAAGCTTTTGATACGGTCAGGCATTATACTCTTCTTGCTATTTGAAGTTCTTGTGGGGTATGTAATGAAGCACTAAAATTATTCGAGTCTTATCTCAGTGGTCGTTCTCAAGTCGTTAAATTAGGTAATGAATTTTCTGCTGCCAGACTGGTATTGAGTGGAGTACTTCAAGGGTCGGTTGTTGGGTCATTTTATATATCAGCCAATTCCCAAAGTTCATACATCACTACAAAGTGCACATGTATGCTGATGATTTCCAACTCTTCCTAGACTTCTTCATTGATGACTTGAATGTTGCTGCCCTCAGGCTGAACGAAGACTTGTATCGGCTATGGGATTTTGCAGAGAAACATGGCTTGAGATGGAATGGCAACAAATTATTTGCTCTCGCTTCTGGTTCCAAGAAAAATAAGAAAATTGTTCAAAACGGTCACAAACTGAATGTTTCAAATTATGTCATTGGTTTTGAAGATAATGCTCGAGATTTGGGCTTGATTGTGGATGATTCGATGAGGTTTCGAGAGCATGTAGTAAGCGTGATTGGTAAAGCTTATGGGTCGAGAATGTTGTTTCCCCATAGATCATACCAGCCTATGGCTTTGGTCTTGTCAAAATTCAATTATTGCTCTTCTGTTTATAGTTTTGCTTTAACCAAGACTCGCTCGATCGAATACAACGTGTTCAGAACAACTGTATAAGGTTTATTTTTAGGATCAGAAAATTCGAGCATGTATCGCACAAACTTAAAGAAATGAGTTGGCTCCCAATGAGGCTTCGTTTTCATTATTATGCCTTTTGCACTCTCCATCATTTAATTTTGAAGAGAAGCTGAGGTAGAGATCTGATGTTCACAACGTCAACATAAGATATAGAAATTTATTGTCATGTCCTCACCACAGAACATCAACATTTAAGAGAAGTTTTAGATATAACATTTATAGATTGTATAACGTTGTTCTTCATGAATTCAAACGGCTCAAAATTGAAAAATTTAGAATAAAGATCAAGAATTTCCTTCTCAGTTGCTGCTAACCTGATGATGTTTGGAAGTCTAAGAATATTATATTCCTTTCTTTCTTTCTGTATGCACTGTTGTATATGATGATTGTGCTTTTTATTCACTTCACGGCAATTGTTTTTTTTTTTGTAACGAGAATTAAGTGGTAGAACACCTCCAGGTGAACTTCCCCTTGAGATTTCTGTGTAAATAAAAACCTTATTCTGACTTTAGCCTTCCTCCTCTCCAGAGGAAAATTCACTTATCCCAGATATCTCAGATATCAAAAGGATTAAGCTCTGTTGGAGCCCTTTCCAGGTTTTCGGGCTCGTGTTGGTGGTCGGGTCCGGGTCGCTCCACGGCTCCCTGCTGTAAGTTGGATTCCTGCTCCACCCGCACTTCCTGTCGCAGCAGACGGTGTTCCTCTGTATTCCCCATGTACTTGCGTTCAGTTCTCGTCGTTCCGAGCAGTATCGCTTTCTGCATGACTTTATAGATATATTCGTCAAACTGAAGTTTCCTCAAGTTCTCTAGTAGTTTCTTCGGTATCAGGCCTGCAGATGAAATAACAATAGGGATGGTCTTGATATCTTTCAGCTTCCACTGTCTTCTGGTTTGTTCCTCGATATCTTTGTATTTTGAAATTTTTTCGCTGTGCCTATCTGGAAGATTGTTATTATTTGGAATCACCACATCGATGAAAAGTGCTCTGTCCTTATCCTTATTGAGCAATATGATGTCTGGTCTATTGTGGGTCATTTTCCGGTCTGTGAGAACCGTGCGATCCCAGTAGAGCTTGTAATGTTCATTTTCCAACACAGCATCCGGATGGTAATTGTAATAGGGAACCATTTTCGAACTTAGAAGTTGTTGTTTTAGTGCCAATTCTTGGTGAAGAATCTTGGCAACAGCATCATGTCTATTTTTGTACTCCGTGCCCGCGAACTTCTGTAATCCTTGGCGATATATTTTATGTAGTTTCTTATTGGAATCACCTGATCCTGCATGGCGAGCTGAAGCCCTCTGTCTCAGGAAAAAACCTTCCGGAAGTCAACCAGTAGTTCGACGCAGATATGTCGACGTAATCATGGTTGACCTCGTTCTGGTGCCTTCCATGCAAAGGTTTGCCAATCAGTTTCTGCATTTTACTTGCTGCAGAGTGTTCGACGGTTTCCAAGTGATCCTGTTGTAGCTTAAACGGTGTAGAACTATCAGCAATACAAACTACTAGATGGAGTTCTGACGAAGCAGCCTTGGTCAGGAAATATTTTCGAAGTCCTTTAATTTCTCGGGACATACGGATGGACAAACCAATTCCTCTACCCCCAAGATGTCGTGGCAGTTCTGTCCGTTCTATTGAGCTTTTGGGGTGATGTTTATTGTGTTTAGTCAGCATCGTCCTTATTTTTCTCTGTAAAGCTGCTAAATCGGTGGTCGTCCAAGAGATGATACCAAGTGAATAGCTCAGCGCCGAGCAAGCGTAGGTGTTAATCGCTTTTATCAGATTCTTGCTCCTGAGACCAGTTCTCATTATCCTTCTCAATCTTCGGGTGAACTCCCCCGTTAATTCTTTCTTCATCTGGGTCTGATTGATTTTGCTTGCCTGATTTATGCCTAGATACTTGTATGTGTCTCCTTCCTTCAATGCTTCAATTTCTGCACCTTCCTTGAGTTTGAACGTACTATCTTCTATTTTCCCTTTCGTTATGTTCAGCAGTCGACATTTTTCTAGTCCAAACTTCATTTTGAAGCCTTCCGAGAATCCTTCCACCATTTTCAGCATCTGTTGCATTTGTTTTTTGGTAGATGCGAAGAGTTTAAAATCGTCCATGTAAAGGAGATGATTCAGTTTCATCATAGTTCTACTGCCGCTCTTGATGGAAAATCCGTAGTCCGTAGAATTCAATCTATGAGACAAGGGATTCAGGGCCATGCAGAAACACAGAGGGCTCAGCGAGTCTCCTTGGAAAATTCCGCGTCTTATCGGAATAGGTCCTGTTGTAATGGAGCAATCTGCTGCTTTCATTTGAAGACTAGTACGCCAGGTTGACATGGCGTTTTTCAGGAACTTAACAATATTGGAATCCACCTTGTAAATCTTCAAGATCTTCAAAAGCCATTCGTGAGGTATACAATCGAATGCTTTTTTTTATACTCTATGTACGCAGCGTAAAGATTCCTCCGCTTGGAGAACGCTTGATTGCAGATAACTGAATCTATTATTAGTTGTTCTTTGCACCGTCGGCTGTCTTTGGTGCATCCTTTCTGTTGCATGGCGATGATGTTATTCCTTTCGCAATGATTGTGAATTCGGTTTGAAATGTACGATGTGATTAATTTGTACATCGTTGGAAGACATGTGATTGGTCGGTACTTGGATTGGTCTTCTGTATTCCTTTGGTCTTTAGGTAACAGGTATGTTGTGCCATTATTATTATTATCTATCCGCCGGTTAATTTTGTTCTCGTTTTGTGCCGTAAGGTTGGATATCTTCCCACAATTCTTCAATCAACGACCATACGATTCTTCACCTGGTGCTACCACTACGTCCCCTTCCATTTTCCACACGGAGCAGGTATTCCTTTCATGGACCAACGTACTTCTTCGCCCTCCGTATCATCAGAGCAGCCAACCCATGCTTTCTCCTCGAGATGAGGTCTCGCGAGGCCTCTGGGGCGGCAGGCTCAGCATCTTCTCGAGCTTCACCAACTTCGTCGTCCCCTTATTCCTGCCCCTCTTCTGGAAGTAGTTCCGAATGACTTTAAGTGTGATAATCTTGCGGTCGTCCAACCCCGCCGATGCCATCGTCTTCTCGTCTGTTTTCTTCTTGTCATATGTTTTTATCTCCGCGGGCTTCTTTGCGTCAGCCCTGACTATCTCATGCCTTCCGCTTGCATCCTTCGAGATAACTGGCGGAATGTCATGTTCCTGCGTTCTTCTGGATTCAGGCTGCCAACATAGCTCAATCACTCTAAAGAGAGCCTCTAAGCTTCGTCTGTGAATTCACCTTGAAACTATTCAACTTCGCACCTTAAGTAACTTGGATCTTTTTCGCAGGGGTACGCATACGTCACCCTCTGTCACCGAGGAGATCATCTCCATCTTATCATAAAAGCCTACGTTGTTGACAGTAACTTACATCTCCTTCCTGTCCAAGCGTGCACTGGCTGGAGGCCTGAGTTTCAGCAACTCAGTCTAACTGATCCACTCTTCTATTTTCGTCTTACCATAGGCATGTTGATTGGCTTGACGTGCTCCCTCATCTTATTCTTCCTGGCAGGTTCAGACAATCGTCTTTGCTTCCAGGTGCATTATCCACCACCTTAGGTTGGGTACTCTATGGGCCGTAAGCTTGCCATCACAAGAAGACCAAACGATATCAATGGTCGCACTCGACGACCTCAGAGTCCTCATCAGGACCTTGTCTTGACAATCTCTTCTTCATCATCTTCTGCAGGGTCATCATCTGCTGTGTCTTCTCCATCACCTTCTCAGTTTGATGGCCTCTATTAGTTACCACCTGCTTCTCTTCTCCTGATAAGATTAAATCTTCTAGTGCGTCTCCACAGATCTTACCATCTTATATGACTTCTGCCTTCTACCGTCACTGATCTTCAAGCAATTACTCTGAGCTCCTCGCATTACTCAGAACAGGAACTTGTCAACATCGTTCGGCGCTTTTGAAGACTCGATAAGGTACCTAACGTGCTCCAATTGACCCCTTCCCGAGAAAGAGTGTGAGGTTCTGTATCTTGCTGATGTTACCCGTAACTCCACGGGTAGATACACGGTTGGTTTTCCCTTGTCATCTTATCGTCTGGACACCTCCGTCAATGTGGCGACTAAGCAGTTTATTGGGTTGGAACACCGAAATAATAACCCTGATCTTCGTGTTGTTCATCATGACTGTCCTCGATATAAACCCTATTATATTCCTTATAATCCTGTACAGTCGTACCAGTCGTCAAATTGTGTCCTCTTCCAACTCGGTAGATTGATTCTGGCTTCTTTCGTCTGTTAATTCCTCTCGATTCATCTAACTGAAGGGACACTTCTAGCTGGCGGCATCGGCATGTCCGATCGGTTTTTGTCCCAGTCGCTAGCAACAACTTGCGGGCAAGAAAAGGATGTCTGTGAATCATCACAACAATAATAATATTTTCGGCGGACGCGCCGAAAGTTTTCTCTCAAACCCAAAGCAATCCTCTGTAATATCGCCGCATTTATCGCACCATGTGTCATCTATATTGAAATCATCTATATTAATTTAACCAGAGCGATATTGCGCAACTTTTACTGGAATGCTTTGGGTCTTCTCTATCAGCGAGATAACCACGAAACTTGTACGGAAGGAAGGTAAGTTCCCTGTTTCCCTTCTCTTTGGAATCCCATTTATGCTGCCAGACCAGTGGAGATTCGCCTAGGTTTCATCTTAAGCCCGTTGGGTAAGTAACTGCATTTTCACCTGTTCAGTTGCTCAATATCCTCAATAATAATCATCTGAAATTGGTCGCAAACATTTTTCGAACTTTCAGTGCCTACGAAAAAAATTACGTTTGGATATTTTTTGATTCCTCTATTTACTCTATCCATGAATTTTTTGCCGGCTATTTTGAACATATTATTATATTACATATTATATAACTCCTGCAACATTGCGATCAGAAAAATGTAGTATGAAATCAGTCCATTCCTCCTTTCATTAATGTGGGAAAAATTTTGGGTATTGACCGTGGTGGAATAGTCGTCTCGGATCTGACCGTCCAGAAGCTAACATCATCACGGTGAAAACGAAGCATTTGCGGAAAAAGTTATATAGCAAACTGTCCTTATTTTTCATGTAGAATCAGCCCCTGAATCTGTCGGACTCATTCTTTTACACCCTGTATAATTTTCTATTTTAAGGAGACATATTCTTTGACAAGATGGCGGATTCTGTAGATGTGTCGGAAGATCTCCCAATGATAACTGAAATGAACTTCAGAGAAAAATCATTTAAATGTTGTCAGAATAAAACAAATCAAACACTTATTTGTGTAGAGTGTGGTAACATCTATCATCAATCCTGTGCTATTAGAAATAAAATGAAGTGCAAGAAAATATGTGACACCAGAATAGTGTGCTGTGAAACCGCAAAGAACAAAAACACCGAAAATGAAGTAAGTGAACTTGAGAGAATAAAAGTAGAAAATGAATTCTTAAAAAAACTATTGCAAGAAAAAGAGGATAAATATAACCTATTATTAGAAAATAATAATTTATTAAAAATCAATAATCAATTTCTCCAAGAAAAAATTGCAGCTGGTTTGAAATCAGATAAGGAGCCAGAAATAAATACAACAGATAAACATACTCGACACAAGGGGGCAAGAACACAAACAAACCCAGCTGATCGCATTAAAAACAAAACACCAGTTTGGCAACAAATACTGATAGATAAAGATACCCAGATAAATTCTTCACATTCTAAACAACCGGAAAATGATGTTGGAAATAAAAACAATGAATTTTCCAGTAAAATTCGTGGAAACTCGAATGACGTAAATTACCAGCAAAATAGTGAGTTTGAAACAGAAACCAGCAATTGGAAGGAAGTCAATCACAAAAATAAGAGAAAGGTTAAACCTTTTCAGAAAAAAACAATTGGAACAGCTGAAAATTATGAGAATAAAAATGATTTCTGTGGGAAAGAGAAGAAGGTTTGGCTTTACATATACAGAGTTAAAAGCCAGGTGACAGAAAATAATATAAAAGATTACTTAATGAAAAAACCTGGTTTCCAAAACAAAGAAATAACTGTTGAAGAACTAGCAACAAATGGGGCACGTAAGAGTTTTTGTGTCACTGCACCATTTGGAAAAAGGGAGGAGATGTATGAGGCAAGCTTCTGGCCGGTTGGTGTTGGAGTTAAACGTTTCAGTTTCATTAAACATCGAGAACTGAATGAGGGAGCAAATTTTTTGGATCAAATGAGAATAACGAAGTAAATACCAAAAATACCACTGAAGATATCAAAAAAGGAAAAACAATGTTCAGTCTATTTCACTGGAATGTCCAAGGTTTGGGTACTGCAATTGACGAATTGGAATCTGAGTTGAAGAACCATCCGGAGTGTGCTATGGTGTGTTTAACCGAACATTGGAAGAGTAAAGAGCAATTAGAAGTCATGGCAATGAAAAATTTCAGACTGGTTTCAAGTTTCTGTAGACACCAAAAGAAACACGTAGGATCAGCACTATACATAAGAGAAGACATAAGATGTAAACCATTGAGGAAGTTGTCAAAGTTGGGTGTCAGTGGTGTCTTCGAATGTGCTGCTGTTGAGTGTTGTGTTGGGGGTACTGTTATGGTGGCCTCGATCTATCGTCCCAGTGGCTCAGATATCAATATGTTTTTGGAGAGGCTGGAATTGTTCTTGTCAGCAGTGCGAGAATATAAATTTGATCACGTAATTTTGGCAGGCGACTTCAATATACATATCGAATATGCAAACAAGTACAGAACAAACTTCATAAATCAGTTAGAGTCATTTGGATTACATCTCACTGTAGATGCGATGACCAGGATAACACCAGAGTCAGAAAGTTGTTTGGACAATATTTGTACGGACATAATAGAATCTAAGAGTAGTATCGTAAAAATGCATCTATCGGATCACACGGCTCAAAAGTTGACTTTTGCAGCGCAGAGAATAAGAGAAAATGTCAGAGAGTTTACCAGATTCTTCAACGAAGAGGCGAAGCAGGCTTTCATATCAAGACTGGGAGAGCAAGACTGGAAGATGGTGTACGAAGTAGATGAGAAGGAGGTGAATAAACAGTGGGACAGTTTCAGCTCAAAGTTTTTTGGACTGTTTAATGAATGTTTTCCGTTAAAATTGAAATTTAAAAAAAAGAGTACATCAAAACTAAATCAAGACCCTCAGTTAATACAATGTAAGAATACGCTAGATATTTTGTTGACTCTTCATAAACGGGATACTAGATATAAACAATTATATAATGAAACAAAAAAAGAATATGATAGGCTATTAAGAAATCTGAAGGCAAAAAATTATCAAGAAGAAATTAAAAAATCTGACAACAAAAACAAAACTATGTGGAAGATATGTAACGAGATTAATGGTAAACAAAAAATAAAAACTAACTGTGAAATTGGGGATAGTGCACTTGATGCAGCCCAGAAATTCAATGTACATTTTAAAGACAGTGTATCTAAGCTGCTGGATGAATTTGATTATTTTTCATTTCATGATTACAGTAATGTTATTAGGAATGATAAATCAATTTTTCTAAGACCTACAACTCCGGATGAAATTGTTAAGCTGTCAAAATCTTTGAAAAACAAGAATAGTAGTGGAGAAGATGAAATTCCCATATTGTACGAAACGTACAATAAATATCCAAAATTAAATATATCAAAAATTCATAAACTCAATTCAACCAAATATTTCCATTCGAAATTATTTAGATCATCCGCTCTTTCATAATTGTTATTTCCTGTGTACGTAGGCCAGGTGAGACAAAGGATTGCAATAGTTTGCTTTAATATCTAACATTCCTTAATCCAACTACGGCAATTTTGCAAGTAAAGAAAAATGTACTGAATATGCAGAATGTAAGTCGATTTCGATTATGTGGTCTTGACGTCATTGTACAATTTGACTATATATAGTTTGTTAGATTAGGAAATAAACGTTCATTAACAAGTGATCCGCATTATCAATCACAATCCTCGAGTCCCTAAGTTTTCACCAACCCAGAACTCTTAGAACTTGAGGTACAATTGAGATACCACCCCAACATTGGTCCTTCGAGCCTACTATCAACCACCAGGGACTTTGGAAAAATATCCACTGAACCCATATCAAGAAGCAGTCAACAGACTCAACCACCAGGGAAATACATCCACTGGGCACACATCAAGAAGCAGTCATCGGACTTACAACCCTTTGACTCAACCACCAGGGAAATACATCCACTGGGCACACATCAAGAAGCAGTCATCGGACTTACAACCCTTTGACTCGACCACCAGGGAAATACATCCACTGGGCACACAACAAGAAGCAGTCAACAGACTCAACCACCAGGGAAATACATCCACTGGGCACACATCAAGAAGCAGTCATCGGACTTACAACCCTTTGACTCGACCACCAGGGAAATACATCCACTGGGCACACAACAAGAAACAGTCAACGGACTCAACCACCAGGGACTTTGGAAAACACCCACTGTATCCACGATCCACAAGAAATCAACCACTCACATAATATCCAGCCACTGAATCCATCAGCCAGCAACACAGAGATCAAAAAAAAAAAATGGAAAACCTCGTCGCCGAGCAGCTCAAAACGGCCGAAGCCATAAAAAGGGCTCATATCAATATGAAGAAAGATTCACCATCGAGAAAAACCAAAGAATACTGCGACAGGAAGATGGCACAATTAAATGAAGAATGGGACAACTTCAAAGAAACTCATCAGAAGCTACAAGAACTTCCGAAAACCCATGAATATCATGCCAAGGACGTATATGGCCAAGCCGAAAAGATTTATCAACAAGCAATTGCCCATTTGGAAAAAATTGAGCAAAAACTTCAGGAAGATGGACTTACGACGGAAGGAAATGCCCACAAACCATTAATTACCGATTCCCAAATCATCAAAGAACAGATGTCGAGCATTCAATTATTCCTGAAAGATCTGAACAAAATCAACAACCTACTAGAAGATGAAAGTTATTACGAACTACTGAAGGTCAAACAACAAAATATGGAAAGAAGATGGTCAGAAATTGTCTCTCTGGAAATCAAAATAAACGCTCTGGGAACAGAAGATGCAGAGTTATATTCAAAAAATGGATACTTCGATGAGGCAAATGAAAAGTACGAAGAAACCCAAGCCAAATTAATAACCACAATCCGAAGAGAAAATTCAGCAGGATCCTCAAAAATTAATCTTCCAACTACAACTATTCCGACATTCACTGGACTGTATGACTCATGGCCCAACTTCCGAGATATATTCAAGCAACTAGTAGACAACAACAGTTTCTTCGGAGGTGTAGAAAAAATGCAACTGTTGAAAACAAATCTCAGAGGAGAGCCCGCCAGAATTATCCAACATCTGGAAATATCATCTTCCAACTACCAAACAGCCTGGAAACTCATAGAGGAAAGATACAACAACCCAAGGATGCTGTTCAATAAACACATGGACAATCTTCTCAATTTCACCAATCTGAATTCTGAATCAGCAGGAGCCATGAACAAATTACATGACACTATTAGGGAAAGCACAGAAGCCCTCAGAAACATGAATATAAACAAATGGGAAGACATAATTGCATATATCATGCTAAGAAAACTGGATTCAACTACAGCAAATCTCTACGAGCAAAGTGTAAACAAGCCACGAGATATTCAGCACCTGGATGACCTCATCAGCTTCCTAGCTCAACGTTTCCAAACACTTGAAGTCGTCAGAACGAATACAAAGAAACCAGAAAGAAAATACGATGAACACCAGAAAATAAACAGTCACCTCCAGAGAACAACAAAATGCAGCAAATGCAATAGTATCCACGAAATCTACAGATGTGAAAAATTCAAAAATCTTAGCTTAGCTGAAAGAGAAGCACACATCAACCAAAAACAACTATGCAGGAACTGCCTGAGTCACCACTTCAAACAAATCTGTCACTGTCGTTCCAGATGCCAAAAATGCAATGGTCGCCATCATACAATGCTCCATCGAGAAAAGCGAAATGATGATACAAAAAGGCCACATCCTTCCAACCCCACTCAAGAAAGGGTCAATTCACATCTGGGACACGCAAAGAACAACCTTCAAGAATCAAAGACCTCAGTGCTAGCAACCGCCCTCATCAGAGCTACCAACAAAAACGATGAAAAAATAACTCTAAGAGCCCTGATTGACCCAGGATCACAAGCCTCTTTCATCACAACGGCCGCAGCTCAAGCATTGGGAAAACAAAAAATCAAACAAAACGCTGAAATAACCGGCCTAGGAAATACCGCTACGGAATCCAGGTGGAAAATAAATACGAACATTACACCCAACTTCGACAGTGAATTTGCGATGGACGCTGAGCTCAATGTAATAGGCAAAGTTACAAATAATATGCCATCCACTCACCTTTATACCAAAATACAACTCGCAGATCCATTATTCCATGTACCAGGTCCAATCGACGTTCTACTCGGAATTGACTACTTCCTCAAGTATATGAAGTCGGGATTCAAGGCAACAGAGGATGGACTAGTGGCACAAAACACTCACTTCGGATGGATTATTAGTGGAACCGCATCATCGAGTCCACAACTTCGTGTAACAAGCTTGATCACGAATTTGAATGAAAATTCACAACTCACAAAATTCTGGAACATCGAAGAAGCAGAAAATTCCGAGGAAACAACAAACGACGATACTTTCGTCGAAGAATTTTACTCCAACACCTTTCGACGGGACGAGCACGGTTATACTGTGAAACTTCCATTCAAGAAAAGTACAACTCAGCTAGGAGAATCGAAGCAGAGGGAACTGGCACGACTATTTCAATTGGAAAACAAGCTGGATAAAGACGAAAAGCTCAGAACTATGTATAAAGAATTCATGCAGGAATACATTGCGCTAGGTCATATGAAAATTGCTAGCTCAAATAATTCAGCGAAGAGGTATTATATTCCACATCAACCTGTATGAAAGAAGAACGTGATACGACAAAGCTAAGAGTCGTATTCGATGCAAGCGCAAAGACAAGTACCGGACTCAGCCTAAACGACATACTTCACACAGGACCTAAACTACAGCAAGATCTCATAGATATTCTGATAAGATGGCGAAAACACAAAATAGCCATAACAGCTGACATCGAGAAAATGTATAGGCAGGTGAAATTGGACAGAGAAAACCAGCCATTACACTCTATACTCTGGAGAAACACCAAAGATGAGCCAATTCAAACCTACGAATTAACCACTGTAACCTACGGTACAGCACCAGCAGCTTACCTGGCCATAAGAACAATGAGACAACTAGCTACAGATGAAAAGAAAAACCACCCCCTTGCGGCTGAAATAGTGCTACGGGATTTCTACGTGGACGATCTTCTGAGTGGCGCTGACACTATTGAAGAAGCACGACATATACAAAAGGAAGTAACTGACCTACTCAAAAAGGGAGGATTCAATATAAGAAAGTGGAAATATAACGTACTGACCGAAAGCAAATCCACCGTCACGCTGGACGACAAAAATGGACCAACCAAGACGCTCGGTATAACATGGACTCCCAGAGAAGATAATATTCAGTATCTAATAAAACGAAACTCCGAACATCGGTTAACCAAAAGAAAAATCTTATCAGAAATCGCCACAATCTTCGATCCTCTTGGATTATTATCTCCAATCATTATACAGGCGAAACTGTTAATGCAAGAAATATGGAAAACCAACACATCTTGGGATGAACCACCACCAGAGCACATCAGGAACACCTGGAAAAACTTCAGAAACGAGCTTCCAAAATTAGAAGAAATTCAAGTTCAACGCTGGATTCACCTACGACGTGGTCAACCCTTGGAAATACATGGATTCTCAGATGCATCCCTGAAAGCATATGGCGCTGCAGTATACATAAAAACAACAGACACAAATGGGAACACCCACGTAGGACTCCTGGCTTCCAAATCAAAAGTATCACCACTAAAAAATACAAAGACAATCCCGCAGTTAGAACTCTGCGCAGCCCTTCTTCTAGCCAAACTCATCAAACGCTGCGTTACGGCCCTGAATCACAACAATTCGAAAATATTCACCTGGTCCGACTCTCAAGTAGTAATATCATGGATAAACGCTGACGCTGGAAAGTGGAAAATGTTCGTCGCGAACAGAGTTCGAGAAATCCATAACCTGCTAGGTCAAGGTCACTGGTACTACGTAAGGTCAGCCGATAATCCGGCAGATTTAATCTCACGAGGATTGAGACCCAGCGCGCTTGCAAGCAATAACCTTTGGTGGAATGGACCCGAATGGCTAAAGCATGGACTGAAAGAAGAAATCCCACAATAACTACAATTACTCCCTTCTGACACACAGGAAGTCACGAAGGAATTGAAGAAAACAGAAATTTCCGCGAATACCGCAAGCGTGGAGAATCAGCCAAAAATATTGAGTAAATACTCTTCATGGAAAAAAACGGTGAGAATTATGGCGTACTGCAGGAGATTCCTGAAACCAGAAAATCGCAGATCCACCACATCCCTGGAAGCAGAAGAACTACAGGAGAGTGAAAAAGCTCTTCTCAAGCTTACACAACACACATATTTTCAAAATGACATTGAGCTGATCATCAAAACAGGAAAAGTGAAGAAGTCCAGCCACCTGAAAAGTCTTAACCCATACATAGATCACGAAGGCCTACTCAGAGTAGATGGGAGAATACATAACGCACCCCTAGAATATAGCCAAAGGCATCCAATTATACTACCCACAAGGAGCCACATTACTAACCTCATAATAAGAAACGCTCATCATCAAACCTTGCATGGAGGAAACCAAGCTACTTTGAATTATTGTATTGGATAATTCAAGCGAAGAACAAAGTTAAGCAGATGATCCGGCAATGTGTTGTATGTACACGATTCCGAGCAGAGACAAGAAACCAATTAATGGGATCACTGCCAACTCCCAGAGTAGCTCCGTCGCATCCATTCACCCACACTGGTGTCGATTACGCTGGGCCGATACAGATAAGACTCTCCAGAGGAAGAGGATGTAAATCCTACAAAGGATACATAGCAGTTTTTATATGTCTATCAACGAAGGCAATCCACATAGAAGCTGTCACGGACCTTACATCGACCGCCTTCATGGCTGCCTTCAGGAGATTCATCTCGCGCAGGGGAATATGCACCGATTTGTACTCAGACAACGGCACAAACTTCGTAGGAGCCAAGAAAATCCTGGACAAGGAAACAAAAGATGCCATTGACGAACAAGCCATAAAAGAAGCAGTTGCCACCGAAGCCGTGAGATGGCACTGGAACGCTCCAGCATCCCCCCATCATGGAGGTCTTTGGGAAGCTGGAGTCAAGTCCATCAAATATCATCTGAAACGAACAATCGGCAATCACACTTTAACATATGAAGAACTGTCAACGTTGCTCTGCCAAATTGAAGCATGCCTGAATTCACGCCCACTAATAGCACTCTCAGAAGATACAGAGGAAATAGATGTCATTACACCAGGACATTTCTTAATCGGTCACCCTCTCAAGGCGATTCCAGAACATCACAGCCACTAGATGAAAGATTGAGTCTTCGAAATAGATGGTCTCTTATCCAGGCGATAAAGAAAGACTTTTGGAGGAAATGGTCCAGCGAATACCTGACTCGCCTTCAACATAGATCGAAATGGACTAGGAGAGAAGAGAACTTGAAAATAGGAGACATTGTGTTGATAAAGCAAGAACACGTCAACCCAAACAACTGGCCCCTCGCAAAAGTTAGTGAAACGCACCACGGCAACGATGGTTTAGTACGGGTGGTGACCTTACGCACCAAAGATAATCCCAACTTAAAAAAAAACGATTACGAAAATCTGTAAACTGCCCGTTACGAGCGAAGAAGAAGAAAACCTGAAAATTCCCATGGCACCCACACAAAGGAAAGAAAAAAACAAATTTCTAGTAACACTTCTGACCTTGTTGTGCATATTTACCCCATCCTATGCCGATTTCACAGAAACTCCAATGAAACCCGGACTCTACGTGGAACATATGGGACAAGCCTGTATAAATGCTGGCACGCTGAAACTCAAACTTAACGTATCTAGGGAACAAATAGCTGCGGACAGAGATAACGTCAGAAACACCTCCCTGCAATTTCACACCATCTGCGAAAGGATCGCTACTCATTCAGTAAATACCCATTGCAGAGAATTCGAACATCATATAAGGGAAATGGAAAATGAAGCTGTGTCCTTGATAGAAAGTTTGCTTGATGGAAAAACAAGACAACGAAGAGGAATCCTTGGAAAA
The DNA here is from genome assembly GCF_907165205.1 of Coccinella septempunctata. Classification (NCBI taxonomy): domain Eukaryota; kingdom Metazoa; phylum Arthropoda; class Insecta; order Coleoptera; family Coccinellidae; genus Coccinella; species Coccinella septempunctata. The sequence continues at coordinate 28,279,846 of NC_058195.1, forward strand.
CTCATGACAGCCGTTTTTGGAGTTAATGAAGAAGTATACCGTGATATCGACGACCTACATGACAACCAACAACACTTAATCAGCCTCACAAATCGTCAATCCAAAATAATGATATCTACACTGGCCACTTTGAACACAACGGAAACACGAATTAACCAGAAGCTGGAAAATTTCCGTCGAAAATTCAATGAAGGAATAAGAGTTATCAATGATATGCACGCATGGTATAAAACAGTCGATGAAAATTCCTTGAACTTACAAGCGATGAACAACTTCCAACTTGCAAGCAACTACCTCGAAGAAATACGCGAAAAGTATCGAAAGATAATGAAAGCCCACTACTCTCAAGGGCACATAATAGACTTCATAACACCGCCAGCATTAAGAAAAATCGCTAAGGATGTTGAAATGAAATTGCCATCTTACCTGAAGATCCTCATAAAACCGGCATGGAAAATGGAAACGCGATATGACAATGACAGCCTATCAATTAACTGCTATTTATATGTGGTACAGAGGAGATATTACGATCTGATAAAAGTTACCCCGATACCAGAAGAAAAACCAAACAAAACATTTGTGGAACCAGGGATAACCTCTTCAGTTCTTGGCGTTGAGTATAACACTCAAAAATACTTCGAGCTCACAGAACAGGAGGACGCCAAGACAAGAAAAGTTGCAGATAACATTTATTTATGCAACCCCAGTATCGTCAGGAATATGGACAAACACCCCAACTGCGTAATCAACGAAATATTCAAACAACCCCATCAAAAAAGATGTCCTTCCTACAGCTACCGGGTATCCAGTATATTGTGGAGGAAATTGAAAAAACCGAACTCCTGGCTCTACATTTCCGACCATGCAGTGACAGTTTCAATCACATGTGATGGTGAAAGAGAAGAAATCACTATAAACGGAACAGGAATAGTACAAGTATCCCCACATTGTACGATACACACCGACGGGAGCATCTTAAGAGCCGACACTTTCGACGAAAAGGCCGTCATTGGAACATACGTCCATCCAATGACCATGAACTTGACGACACAGGAATTCCCAGTGACACATCACATAGCGGAAGAAGAAGAACTCCAAACATCTGGAGAAATAAACAAACTCCTGGTACAACAATCTAACCTGAGCGACGAAGTATCAGGTTACCGTTGGAAACAATATCACTTGCATTCAACGATAAACTCCAGCACGAACATCGTAATAATCATTGTCATTGTTTTACTTATTGTTTACTTTTTGAAACATAGGAAACAACAACAAGCACCTGCTGATGCACACGCGAGCAATAGACCAGTTCATCCTGAGGAGATCGAGCTGCAGCCAATATACAATGACTCCAGACTAGGTGTCCAGCTCCAGGGATGACAACCACCAGCAAAGACATCAAGACCCCAACCACATCACCATGGCCGCCGGGAATATGTACGAAACGTACAATAAATATCCAAAATTAAATATAATATATCAAAAATTCATAAACTCAATTCAACCAAATATTTCCATTCGAAATTATTTAGATCATCCGCTCTTTCATAATTGTTATTTTCTGTGTAAGTAGGCCAGGTGAGACAAAGGATTGCAATAGTTTGCTTTAATATCTAACATTCCTTAATCCAACTACGGCAATTTTGCAAGTAAAGAAAAATGTACTGAATATGCAGAATGTAAGTCGATTTCGATGATGTGGTCTTGACGTCATTGTACAATTTGACTATATTATAGTTTGTTAGATTAGGAAATAAACGTTCATTAACAAGTGATCCGCATTATCAATCTCAATCCTCGAGTCCCTAAGTTTTCACCAACCCAGAACTCTTAGAACTTGAGGTACAATTGAGATACCACCCCAACACATATTCATTGTGAAGTTATGCATAGAAAAGATAAAATATGTTTTATCATATATAATTTATAACTCGCTCAAATATGGAATATATCCAGAAGGTTTAAAATCTGCCTTAATCAAACCTTTACTAAAAACAGGTGATCCATCAGATATAAATAATTATCGTCCTATTAGTTTGTTACCGAGCTTTTCAAAAATATTTGAACATGTGATGGTTGTAAGAGTGCTCTCTTTTTTTCATGATTGTGGTATTTTTACTGAGACACAGCATGGCTATCTTGCTGGAAGATCAACTCAAACAGCTATTTTTCAATTCACAAAAAGTATAGTCAAACTAATTAAAAGTAATAACATTGCTTTGGGACTATTTTTAGACTTGTCCAAAGCCTATGATACTTTAGATCGAAAGCATATGTTGGAAAAACTTAATTTGTATGGCATTAGAGGTAATGCTGGGGCATGGTTTGAATCCTATCTGTCAGCTAGGTATCAGAGGGTAGAAGTAATAAAAGATGGTTTCAAAGAAAGATCAGAACGAATAGAGAATATTGTAGGAGTGCCACAAGGCAGTATTCTGGGCCCAATTCTGTTTATAATCTTCATCAATGATTTATGCAAGATAGCACTGAACTCAGATTTAATTATTTCAAGTTTTGCCGATGACACAAGTTTGCTGGTGGGGGCGAAAACAATAGTCGATCTAACTAATCGAAGCGAGTTTTTCTTTAAAAAAGCACAATCATGGTTCGAACAAAATAAATTGGTTTTAAATGAGAAAAAGACCAACATTGTCATTTTTACCACAAACCGAAGTAGATTAGAAAAACCTGGTCAAATAACAATAAATAATAATGAATTTTCTATTTCAGAGTACACCAAATTTTTAGGTGTATACATTGACAAATTTTTAAAATTCGACCATCATACAAATATCGTGTCAAAGAAACTTAGCGGAATTTGTTATGCTATACGAACAGCTTCTAAATATGTTGAAGTAGAATCACTCAAAATATTGTATCATGCTAATTTTGAGTCAGTATTAAGATACGGAATAATTTTTTGGGGACTTAGAGAAAATTTAGAAACTGTGATGATATTCAAAAAAGGGTAATTAGGGTTATATATAAAATAAAATACAGAGAAAGCTGTAGAGGAGTATTCAAACAAAAAGGTATTCTAACAGTGAGCGGCTTATATTTGAATGATTGTTTGCTTTTCCTGTTTAAGAATAAAAATAACTTCATAACTACTGAAAAATACTCATCAAGATCATTGGACATAAACTTTCCTATACACAGATTAACATTAACAGAAAACAACCCATCATACATGTGTATTAGAATATTTAATAAACTACCAAAAAGAATAAAATCCATCTGTAATCTAAAAAAATTCAAGAGAGAAATTTATTCTCTATTGTTAAACTTAGAGCCATATAGACTAGCAGAGTATTTTGGTGCAAACTTAGTTTAATCTTTCCTGCTTTTTTTTTGACGTCATTTCATTTATTGTTGTGTTTATATACGTTATGTGAACATGTACATTATTTGAAATAAAGTGGTGTTATTATTATTATTATTATTATTATTCATTGAACTCGCTATAACTGAATATCTGCTGAAATTCTCATTAAACCTTTAGACGAACTTCTGCAACCTCCTTTATTTTATAATATCCTCATGATACGGAGCGACATTCCATAAACAGAAAAATTTTCTGCTTTTTCTGTTAAAAAAAAATAATGGTGGTATCTATGAACCACCATCTATTTTCTTTCCTACTAATGGTTGTATTTTGCTTTTTATCTGTAAGTAACAAATCTGTAGAGTACGAACGATCGGTCACATAGGTTCGTAAATAATGCAATTCTGGAAATGTTTCTGTAACTATCTTCATCACAGTGTTAAGTTTGAACTACTTAGTAAAAATTTACGGATTTCTGTAAGCTACAGGTCACTAAAATCGTCCAGGAGTTTATGAAAAGTTACAGATTGACTTACAGATGAAAGCAGAATACCACCATTAATTTTATTATCTAATTTTCAACCAAACGATATTCCTTGTTCCAACGGTATAACGCGTTCTCTGTCATTTGTTCACTTAACGTAGTTCAGTCATTGCATTTTGTAGTTCATATCTTACATATAGTTCCCGTACTTCCCAGTTTCCGCACCTCCCGCCTTTCCATATGCCTCGATGGTGGGAAGAAGTGCATAGTGCATGAAACGTTCGACGTGTCCCCAGTCCCCACCTTATTCGAGTCATAGACAACCTCCAGTGACTGACGATAGTGAGAGAGTGTGGTGTGCTAATCAAATGCGATAAACAATGGAAAAATTCGTGTATGAAGATTTGCAAAATATGTGTAGATTATGTTTCTCGAAAACTTCATTACTTAGTATTTTTGATGTTCGTTTAGAATCAACAGAAAGCATGGCAGAAGTGATTGAAGTTACAACAGGAGTCAAGGTAGGTTATTCCTCATAAGATTAAGATTATTGAGTGTAATTGCTTCGAATATTGACGATTGAAAAAATTCTTGAATATAGAAACAACCCGGAACGAGTGCCTTGGGTAGACACGCGATTGCGCGTTTTGTGTAAATAGGTAGTAGAAATCTTTTTACGTGAAATGTTACGAGAAACAAGAATAGTATGACGATTTACAAAATATGTGTAGACTATGTTTCTCGAAGACTTCATTTTACTTGATATTTTTATAATAGTTTAGAATTAACAGAAAACATGACAGAACTAATCGGAATTACAAGTTAAGTTCATTCCTCGATAATATTAGGATTATTGAGTGTTAATTCTTGGAATATTGACGATTGGAAAAATTATCGAAGACAGAAACAACCCGAAACGAGTGCCTAGGGTAGACACTGCGATTGCGCGTTTTGTGTAAATAGTATATAGAAATCTTTTTAAGTGGAATGTTTAGATGAACTACATAGTATATCTATAAAACGTTTCAAAGATTCTATTCATTGCTGACATATGTTTATGCTGATTGCAACATTCATCAATATAATGGGGCAGAGGAGGAGTTCTGCGCAGGTGCAGGAATATTAAGAATAAAAATGCCTGATTAGTTCTATCCAATTCTGATACATGGCTTTATGAACTGACAGAAATGAAATGAATTTTTTTCACAATCGATTGAATATTTTCGACCTTAACCTAACAATATGATGATATTTGATTTAAGTGGTTCCCAACTTATTGTGACCCATCGCCCCGTTTTAGAGGTTGACTAATCTTACCGTCCCCTTTTCATTTTATGCTTAGTTTTGATTGAAGAGAAGTGTTTATAAAAGAGCATTCGATAATTATTTTTAGAGTTTTATCTAGGTGTGTATTCTATCTTGAGTGACTACTCCATAATGAAATATTAAATAACTAAAATGTGGGTGATTTATTGCATATTTTTTGAAGAAGACAGAAGGGAAATTATGAATCGCGATTATAGACGTACATTGAAGGAAATAGGATTACATGTACATAAAATGGAAAATGAACATAAAGATTCGAAAACTGTTATTAATAGATTTCAACTCAGCGGTGACTGCCTTGTGCTTGGTGGATTTTAGTTAAAGCTTGAATATTCTGTATAATTTCGGTCAAGTTCGGGCGTAAGTCTCCTTCGAGGCAAAATGTCCAACTTATTTATTCGTTTTTTTAGGAGCTGGACAACAGAACTGAATCCCTTCTCATTTAAATATGTTAACGGAAACGAAATGAGAAGTGGTTCATTCAGTTTTTCTCCACAGTTGTGGATAAGTGTCCATGAGCTTACCCAGGCTAACTTGTAAAAGCTTTGCTGAAAATTATTTTCGCCTCACAGTAGAACTTCAGATCTAGAAACTCACTCTGCAGAGTAATCAAGCGCAACCACAGCTTCAGACGAAAATGGATCCAGAATCCAATCCTGAATCTGTGACTCGATCAAATCTTCTTGATTCCATGTCAGTTTTTAACTGGTCAAGGTGAATTTTCTCTATTCTGGAATTCGAAATTGTACCGGTGTGAACCTAGCCGACCGTTTCCAGCAGATCGTTCGACGGAAACACCCGAACGCGGTGACCAGTGGCGTACAATGAAAATTTTATAACACGGAAAATATTCGTCGGAGCATAACCATATTTGATGTGTAGGATCTTTATATCGATGTGATTAACCACAATGAAAATCAGCGACTCGTATAGAGATCCAGGGGTTGATTCGTCATCCCTTATATTTCGGAATTCGATAACACGAAAACTATTCGCCGGAGCATAACCATATTTGGTATGTAGGATCGTTATATCGATGTGATTAACCACAATGAAAATCAGCGACTCGTATAGAGATCCAGGGGTTGATTCGTCATCCCCTAAATTTCAAAATTCGATAACACATAAACTATTCGCCAGAGCATGACCATATTCGAAATGTAGGATCGATAAATCGATGTGATTAACCACAAAAAAATCAGCGATTCGTATAGGAATCCAGGGGGTGATTAGTCATCCCCTGAATTTCAAAATTCGATAACACATAAACTATTCGCCGGAGCATAACCATATTTGGTATGTAGGATCGTTATATCGATGTGATTAACCACAACAAAAATCAGCGACTCGTATAGGGATCCAGGGGTTGATTCGTCACCCCTCAAATTTCAAAATTCGATAACACAGAAACTATTCGCCGGAGCATTATTATATTTCTTATGTAGGATCGTTATATCGAAGTGATAACCACTAAAAAAATCAGCGACTCGCATAGGGATCCAGGGGGTGATTCGTTATCCCCTAAATTTCAAAATTTTATAACACGGAAACTATGCGCCGCAGCATAACCAAATTTGGTATGTAGGATCGTTATATCGGGGTGATTAACCACAAATAAAATCAGCGACTCGCATAGGGATCCAGGAGGTGATTCGTCATCCCTTATATTTCGAAATTCGATAACACGGAAACTATTCGCCGGAGCATAACCATATTTGGTATGCAGGATAATTATATCGATGTGATTAACCACAAGAAAAATCAGCGACTCGTATAGGGATCCAATGGTGGGTTCCTCATCCCCTAAATTTCAAAATTCGATAACACAGAAATTATTCGCCGTAGCATAACCACAAAAAAAAATCAGCGACTTGCATAGCGATTCAGGGGGTCATTCGTCATCTCCTAAATTTCAAAATTTCATAACACGGAAACAATTATCCGGAGCATAACCTTATTTGGTATGTAGGATCTTTATATCGATGTGATTAACCACAAGAAAAATCAGCGACTCGCATAGGGATCCAGGGAGGGATTTGTTATCCCCTAAATTTCAAAATTTTATAACACGGAAACTATTCGCCGGAGCATAACCATATTTGGTATGTAGGATTGTTAGATCGATGTGATTGACAACTCAAAAAATCAGCGACTCGCAAAGGGATCCAGAGGGGGATTTGTCATCCTTTAAATTTCAAAATTTCATAAAACGGAAACTATTATCCGGAGCATAACCATATTTGGTATGTAGGATCGTTATATCGAGGTGATTAACCACAAAGAAAATCAGCGACTCGCATAGGGATCCAGGGGGTGATTCGTAATCCCCATAAATTTCAAAATTATATAACACGGAAACTATTAGCCGGAGCATAACCATATTTGGTGTGTAGGATCTTTATATCGATGTGATTAACTACAAGAAAAATCAGCGACTCGGAAAGAGATCCAGGGGGTGATTCGTCATCCCCTGTGTAATAAAATTTTGAAATTTGCGGGATGACGAATCACCCCCTGATCCCTTTGAGAGTCGCTGATTTTTTGAGTTGTCAATCACATCGATATAACAATCCTACATACCAAATATGGTTATGCTCCGGCGAATAGTTTCTGTGTTATCGAATTACGAAATATAAGGGATGACTAATCACCCCCTGGATCCCTATGCGAGTCACTAATTTTTTGTGTGGTTGATCACATCGATTAACGATCCTACATACCAAATATGGTTATGCTCCGGCGAATAGTTTCTGTGTTATCGAATTTCGAAATATAAGGGATGACTAAACACCTCCTGGATCCCCATGCTTGTCACTGATTTTTCTTGTTGTTAATCACATCGATATAACGATCCTGCATATCAAATATTGTTATGCTCCGGCGAATAGTTTCTGTGTTATCGAATTTCGAAAAATAAGGGATGACTAATCAACGAACCTAGCAGACCGTTTCCAGCAGGCCGTTCGACGGAAACACCCGAACGCGGTGACCAGTGGCGTACAGCCAAAATTTGCAACACGGAAACTATTCGTCGGAGCATAACCATATTTGGTATGTAGGATCGTTATATGGATGTGATTGACCACACAAAAGTCAGCTACTCGCATGGGGATCCAGGGGGTGATTAGTCATCCCCTCAATTTCAAAATTTCATAACACGGAAACTATTCGCCGGAGCATAACCATATTTGGTATGTAGGATTGTTAGATCGATGTGATTGACAACTCAAAAAATCAGCGACTCGCAAAGGGATCAGAGGGTGATTCGTCATCCCCTAAATTTCGAAATTTTATTACACAGGGGATGACGAATCACCCTCTGGATCTCTTTCCGAGTCGCTGATTTTTCTTGTAGTTAATCACATCGATATAGAGATCCTACATACCAAATATGATTATGCTGTGGCGAATAGTTTCCGTTTTATGAAATTTTGAAATTTAGGGGATGACGAATCCCCCCCTGGATCCCTATGCGATCCGCTGATTTATCTTGTGGTTAATCACATCGATATAAAGATCCTACATATCAAATATGGTTATGCTGTGGCGAATAGTTTCCGTATTATAAAATTTTGAAATTTAGGGAATTACGAATCACCCCCTGGATCCCTATGCGAGTCGCTGATTTTCTTTGTGGTTGATCACCTCGATATAACGATCCGACATACCAAATATGGTTATGCTATGGCGAATAGTTTTCGTTTTATAAAATTTTGAAATTTAGGGGATGACGAATCCCCCCCTGGATCCCTATGCGATCCGCTGATTTATCTTGTGGTTAATCACATCGATATAAAGGTCCTACATATCAAATATGGTTATGCTGTGGCGAATAGTTTCCGTATTATAAAATTTTGAAATTTAGGGAATTACGAATCACCCCCTGGATCCCTATGCGAGTCGCTGATTTTCTTTGTGGTTGATCACCTCGATATAACGATCCGACATACCAAATATGGTTATGCTATGGAGAATAGTTTTCGTTTTATAAAATTTTGAAATTTAGGGGATGACGAATCCCCCTCTGGATCCCTATGCGATCCGCTGATTTATCTTGTTGCTAATCACATCGATATAAAGATCCTACATATCAAATATGGTTATGCTGTGGCGAATACTTTCCGTATTATAAAATTTTGAAATTTAGGGAATTACGAATCACCCCCTGGATCCCTATGCGAGTCGCTGATTTTCTTTGTGGTTAATCACATCGATATAAAGATCCTACATACCAAATATGGTTATGCTCCGGATAATTGTTTCCGTGTTATGAAATTTTGAAATTAAGGGGATGACGAATTACCCCCTGAATCACTATGCGAGTCGCTGATTTTATTGTGGTTAATCACCTCGATATAACGATACTACATACCAAATATGGTTATGCTGCGGCGAACAGTTTCTGTGTTATCCAATTTTGAAATTTAGGGGATGACGAATCAACCCCCGGATCCCTATACGAGTCGCTGATTTTTTTTTGTAGCTAATCACATCGATATAAAGATTCTACACACCAAATATAGTTATGCTTCAGCGAATAGTTTCTGTGTTATCGAATTACGAAATATAAGGGATGACTAATCACCCCCTGGATCCCTATGCGAGTCACTAATTTTTTGTGTGGTTGATCACATCGATATAACGATCCTACATACCAAATATGGTTATGCTACGGCGAATAGTTTCTGTGTTATCGAATTTCGAAATATAAGGGATGACTAATCACCTCCTGGATCCCCATGCGTGTCACTGATTTTTCTTGTGGTTAATCACATCGATATAACGATCCTACATACCAAATATGGTTATGCTCCGGCGAAAAGTTTCTGTGTTATCGAATTTCGAAAAATAAGGGATGACTAATCACCCGAAAACGAACCTAGCAGACCGTTTCCAGCAGGCCGTTCGACGGAAACAACCGAACGCGGTGACCAGTGGCGTACAGCCAAAATTTTATAACACGGAAACTATTCGTCGGAGCATAACCATATTTGGTATGTAGGATTGTTAGATCGATGTGATTGACAACTCAAGAAATCAGCGACTCGCAAAGGGATCAGAGGGTGATTCGTCATCCCCCAAATTTCGAAATTTCATTACACAGGGGATGACGAATAACCCCCTGGATCTCTTTTCGAGTCGCTGATTTTTCTTGTAGTTAATCACATCGATATAAAGATCCTACACACCATATATAGTTATGCTCCGGCTAATATAGTATCCGTATTATAAAATTTTGAAATTTAGGGGATGACGAATCCCCCCCTGGATCCCTATGCGAGTCGCTGATTTTTTTTGTGGTTTATCACCTCGATACAACGATCCTACATACCAAAAATGGTTATGCTGTGGCGAATAGTTTCCGTGTTATAAAATTTTGAAATTTGGGGGATGACGAATCCACCCCTGTATCCCAATGCGAGTCGCTGATTTTTCTTGTGGTTAATCACATCGATATAAAGATCCTACGTATCAAATATGGTTATGCTCCGGCTAATAGTTTCCGTATTATAAAATTTTGAAATTCAGGGGATTACGAATCACCCCCTGGATCCCTATGCGAGTCGCTGATTTTCTTTGTGGTTAATCACCTCGATATAACGATCCCACATACCAAAAATGGTTATGCTGCGGCGAACAGTTTCCGTGTTATAAAATTTTGAAATTTAGGGGATGACGGATCACCCTCTGGATCCCTATGCGAGTCGCTGATTTTTTTTGTACCTAATCACATCAATATAAAGATTCTACACACCAAATATAGTTAAGCTCTGGCGAATAGTTTCTGTGTTATCGAATTTTGAAATTTAGGGGATGAGGAATCAACCCTTCAATCCCTATACGAGTCGCTGATTTTTTTTTTGTAGCTAATCACATCGATATGAAGATTCTACAAACTAAATATAGTTATGCTCCGGCGAATAGTTTCTGTGTTATCGAATTTTGAAATTTAGGGGATGAGGAACCAACCCCTGGATCCCTATACGAGTCACTGATTCTTCTTGTGGTTAATCACATCGATATAATTATCCTGCATACCAAATATGGTTATGCTTGGGCGAATAGTTTCCGTGTTATCGAATTTCGAAATATAAGGGATGACGAATCACCTCCTGGATCCCTATGCGAGTCGCTGATTTTTTTTGTGGTTAATAACCTCGATAAAACGATCCTACATACCAAATATGGTAGCATTATTATATTTATTATGTAGGATCGTTATATCGAAGTGATTAACCACTAAAAAATTCAGCGACTCGCATAGGGATCCAGGAGGTGATTCGTCATCCCTTATATTTCGAAATTCGATAACACGCAAAATATTCGCAGGAGCATAAGTATATTTGGTGTGTAGAATCTTTATATCGATGTGATTAACCACAAGAAAACTCAGCGACTCGTATAGGGATCCAGGGGGTGATCCGTCATCCCCTAAATTTCAAAATTTTATAACTCGGAAACTGTTCGCCGGAGCATAACCATATTTGGTATGTAGGATTGTTATATCGATGTGATCAACCACACAAAAATTAGTGACTCGCATAGGGATCCAGGGGGTGATTAGTCATCCCTTATATTACGAAATTCGATAACACAGAAACTATTCGCCGGAGCATATCCATATTTGGTATGTAGGACCGTTATATCGATGTGATTAACCACACAAAAAGTCAGCGACTCGCATGGGGATCCAGGGGGTGATTAGTCATCCCTTATATTTCGAAATTCGATAACACAGAAACTATTCGCTGGAGCATAACCATATTTGGTATGTAGGATCGTTATATCGATGTAATTATTATGACTTTAGCCTTGCGGCCTTCACTCTCCTCTCCAGAGGAAAATTCACTTATCCCAGATATCTCAGATATCAAAAGGATTAAGCTCTGTTGGAACCCTTTCCAGGTTTTCGGGCTCGGGGTGGTGGTCGGGTCCGGGTCGCTCCTCGCCTCCCTGCTGTAGGTTGGATTCCTGCTCCACCCGCACTTCCTGTCGGCGCAGACGGTGTTCCTCTGCATTCCCCATGTACTTGCGTACAGTTCTCGCCGTTCCGAGCAGTACCGCCTTCTGCATGACTCTATAGATATTTTCGTCCAACTGAAGTTTCCTCAAGTTCTCCAGTAGTTTCTTCGGTATCAGGCCTGTAGATGAAATGACAATAGGGATGGTCTTGATATCTTTCAGCTTCCACTGTCTTCTGGTTTGTTCCTCGAGATCTCTGTATTTTGAAATTTTTTCAGTGTGCCTATCTAGAAGATTGTTATTATTTGGAATCACCACATCGATGAAAAGTGCTCTGTCCTCATCCTTATTGAGCAATATGAGGTCTGGTCTATTATGGGTTATTTTCCGGTCTGTCAGAACCGTGCGATCCCAGTAGAGCTTGTGATGTTCATTTTCCAATACAGCATCCGGATGGTAATTGTAATAAGGAACCTTTTTTGAACTTAGAAGTTGGTGTTATAGTGCCAATTCTTGGTGAAGAATCTTGGCAACAGCATCATGTCTATTTTAGTACTCCGTGCCCGCGAACTTCTGACATCCCCCGGTGATGTGCTGGGTAGTTTCATGTGTCGCACAGCCATAACGACAGCTATCGTCCGCCACTGGGGCATCCTTGGCGATATATTTCATGTAATTTCTTGTTGGAATCACCGGATCCTGGATGGCGAGCATGAAGCCCTCTGTCTCAGGAAACAACCTTCCGGAAGTCAACCAGTAGTTCGACGCAGATATGTCGACGTAATCATGGTTGACCTCGTTCTGGTGCCTTCCATGCAAAAGTTTGCCAATCAGTTTCTGCATTTTACTTTCTGCAGAGTGTTCGACGGTTTCCAAGTGATCCTTTTGTAGCTTTAACGGTGTAGAACTATCAGCAATACAAACTACTCGATGGAGTTCTGACGAAGCAGCCTTGGTCAGGAAATATTTTCGAAGTCCTTCAATTTCCTGGGACATACGGTTGGACAAATCAACAATTCCTCTACCCCCAAGATGTCGTGGCAGCTCTGTCCGTTCTATTGAGCTTTTGGGGTGATGTTCATTGTGTTTAGTCAGCATCGTCCTTATTTTTCTCTGTAGTGCTGCTAAATCGGTGGCCGTCCAAGAGATGATACCGAATGAATAGCTCAGCGCCGAGGAAGCGTAGGTGTTAATCGCTTTTATCAGATTCTTGCTGTTAAGACCAGTTCTCATTATCCTTCTCAATCTTCGGGTGAACTCCTCCGTTAATTCTTTCTTCATCTGGGTCTGATTGATTTTTCTTGCCTCTTTTATGCCTAGATACTTGTATGTTTCTCCTTCCTTCAATGCTTCAATTTCTGCACCTTCCTTGAGTTTGAACGTACCACCTTCTATTTTCCCTCTCGTTATGTTGAGCAGTCGACATTTTTCTAATCCAAACTTCATTTTAATGTCTTCCGAGAATCCTTCCACCATTTTCAGCATCTGTTGCATTTGTTTTTTGGTAGATGCGAAGAGTTTCAAATCGTCCATGTAAAGTAGATGATTCAGTTTCATCATAGTTCTACTGCCGTTTTTAATGGAAAATCCGTAGTCCGTAGAATTCAATCTATGAGACAAGGGATTCAGGGCCATGCAGAACCACAGAGGGCTCAGCGAGTCTCCTTGGAAAATTCCGCGTCTTATTGGAATAGGTCCTGTTGTAATGGAGCAATCTGTTGCTTTCATTTGAAGACTAGTACGCCAGGTTGACATGGCGTTTTTCAGGAACTTAACAATTATTACATTATTATTATTATTATTATTATTATTATTAACCACACAAAAAGTCAGCGACTCGCATGGGGATCCAGGGGGTGATTAGTCATCCCTTATATTTCGAAATTCGATAACACAGAAACTATTCGCCGGATTATAACCATATTTGGTATGTAGGATCGTTATATCGATGTGATTAACCACACAAAAAGTCAGCGACTCGCACGGGGATCCAGGGGGTGATTAGTCATCCCTTATATTTCGAAATTCGATAACACAGAAACTATTCGCCGGAGCATAACCATATTTGGTATGTAGGATCGTTATATCGATGTGATTAACCACACAAAAAGTCAGCGACTCGCATGGGGATCCAGGGGGTGATTCGTCATCCCTTATATTTCGAAATTCGATAACACGGAAACTATTCGCCGGAGCATAACCATATTTGGTATGCAGGATAACTATATCAATGTGATTAACCACAAGAAAAATCAGCGACTCGTATAGGGATCCGGGAGTTGGTTCCTCATCCCCTAAATTTCAAAATTCCATAACACAGAAATTATTCGCCGTAGCATAACCATATTTGGTATGTAGAATCGTTATATCGATGTGATTAACCACAAGAAAAATCAGCGGCTCGTATAGGGATCTAGGGGTTGATTCGTCATCCCCTAAATTTCAAAATTCGATAACACAGAAACTATTCGCCGGAGCATAACTATATTTGGTGTGTAGAATCTTTATATCGATGTGATTAGCTACAAAAGAAAATCAGCGACCCGCATAGGGATCCAGGGGGTGATTCGTTATCCCCTAAATTTTAAAATTTTATAACACGGAAACTGCGCTGCAGCATAACCATATTTGATATGTAGGATCGTTATATCGAGGTGATTAAAGACAAGGAAAATCAGCGACTCGCATAGGGATCCAGGAGGTGATCCCTTATATTTCGAAATTCGATAACACGGAAACTATTCGCCGGAGCATAACCATATTTGGTAAGCAGGATAATTATATCGATGTGATTAACCACACAAAAAGTCAGTGACTCGCATGGGGTTCCAGGACCGGTGTGAACCTAGCAGACCGTTTCCAGCAGACCGTTCGACGGAAACACCCGAACGCGGTGACCAGTGGCGTACAGCCAAAATTTTATAACACGGAAACTATTCGCCGGTGCATAACCATATTTGGAATGTAGGATCTTTATATCGATGTGAATAACCACAAAAAAAAATCAGCGACTCGCATAGGGATCCAAGGGGTGATTCGTCTACCCCTAAATTTCAAAATTTTATTACACGGAAACTATTCTCCGGAGCATAACCATATTTGGAATGTAGGATTTTTATATCGATATGATTAACCACACAAAAAATCAACGACTCGCATAGGGATCCAGGAGGTGATTCGTTGTCCCCTAAATTACAGAATTCTATAACACGGAAACTATTCGCCGGAGCATAACCATATTTGGAATGTAGGATATTTATATCGATGTGATTAACTACAAAAAAAATCGGCCACTCGCATAGGGATTCAGGGGGTGATTAGTCATCCCCTAAATTTCAAAATTTTATAAAACTGAAACTATTCGCCGGAGCATAACCATATTTGGTATGTAGGAAAAAAATCAGCGACTTTGAAATTCAGGAGATGACTAATCACCCCCTGGATCCCCATGCGAGTCGCTGATTTTTTTTGTGGTTAATGACATCGATATGAAGATCCTGTAAACCAAATATGGTTATGTTCCGGCGAATAGTTTCCGTTTTATAAAATTTTGAAATTTAGGGGATGGCTAATCACCTTCTGGATCCCTATGCGAGTCGCTGATTTTTTTTGTGGTTAATCACATCGATTTAAAGATCCTATATACCAAATATGGTTATGCTCCGGCGAATAGTTTCCCTGTTATCGAATTTCGAAATATAAGGGATGACTAATCACCCCCTGGATCCCTATGCGAGTCGCTGATTTTTTTTGTTGCTTATCACATCGATATAAAGATCCTACATTCCAAATATATGGTTATGCTCCGGCGAATAGTTTCCGTGTTATCGAATTTCGAAATATAAGGGATGACGAATCACCCCCTGGATCCCCATGCGAGTCGCTGATTTTTGTTGTTGTTAATCACATCGATATAAACATCCTACACACCAAATATGGTTATGCTCCGACGAATAGTTTTCGTGTTATTGAATTTTGGCTGTACGCCACTGGTTACCGCGTTCGGGTGTTTCCGTCGAACGGTCTGCTGGAAACGGTCTGCTAGGTTCACACCGGTCTCTACTATTCAGGCTGGTTACGCAATTGTCAACATAAAAACTTTCGATGAGCTGTGTAATGATTGATCTTGTTCCTTCCTCAGAGTTCTTGAGGCAATGCTTCAGGTGGTATTCGATTACTGCTCCTAAGAGGAATGGACTGCAAGTAACTCCAAAAACTACTTTTCGATGACGATACGTTTTGAGCTCTCCGGTATCATTCGACCATAAAAACCGCAAAAAAGCTGATTTGCAAAAAGGCTTTTCTGTCAGAAATCAGTCCAAATTTCGAAAGAGTGAGGGTATCAACTCGATCAAATTAACTTCTTTTTCCAAACACTGGTTCACGGATGGTTGCATCTTTTCTCGAGCAGAGGCATCAAAAACTGGCCTTATTTTTGGCTTATTATTATTATGTCCCTCTTTCAAAAAGTCTGATTGAGGATCTTTTTCAATGATATTTTCATTCAACCATTCTCTGAAAAATTCATCATACACATCATGATAACCATCTATCTTGACTTTCTTCAACAAGGAATCAAAACGTTTTTTCGCAATTCCATAATTACTTGGTAGTGGAGGGTGATCTTCGATTCATGGCATACAAACTTCATATCTTCCATCATCATTTCAAGAGATAGTACTCATAAATTGAGCCATAACGAGCTCCTCGTTTTCTTTCTGAGTTCTTTTCTGTGTTGAATCAGATATACCAAGAACATCCAAATTCCACAAATCAGCAATCGATTGATTATGCAAAAACATGGACGTTACCATCGATACCGCAATTTCGTTACTGTTTCTATCGACATTTAGGCGCGGTTCTCACTGGAGCAATACGATAAACGATGCGACAGGTGATTCGATAAGCAACCCGACCCTGATTCGACACGGCTCTCTTATAACCGTGCAAACGTAATGGAAGCAACTAATTCAGTGCACACTGAAGCGATCGCGATACTACATCGATAAATATCGAAATCGCGTCGGTTTGGGCGACACAGCTGCCGTGTCGCTTCAGCGACAGAAAGGTGATTGAGAATCAAATCGGAAAAAGTAGCATAGAATTTCGTAATTGATTGACAATTAAGCGCTTAATTTGGATATCGTATCGCTTCAGTATGCACTGGAGTGTTGCGAAGATAAAAGTTGCATCGGGCGATAAAAGATTGCTCATGTTGCATCGCTTGTCGTATCGCTCCAGTGAGAACCGCGCCTTAGGCGCGGTTCTCACTGGAGCGATATGATAAACGATGCGACAGATGATTCGATAAGCAACCCGACCCTGATTCGACACCGATCGCTCATAACCGTGCAAACGTAATGGAAGCAACTAATTCAGTGCACACTGAAGCGATCGCGATACTACACCGATAAATATCGAAATCGCGTCGGTTTGGGGGACACAGCTGCCAGGTCGCTTCAGCGACAGAAAGGTAATCAAATCGGAAAAAGTAGCATAGAATTTCGTAATTGAGTGACAATTAAGCGCTTGATTTGGATATCGTATCGCTTCAGTATGCACTGGAGTGTTGCGAAGATAAAAGTTGCATCGGGCGATAAAAGATTGCTCATGTTGCATCGCTTGTCGTATCGCTCCAGTGAGAATCGCGCCTAATGTATTTAACTGATAACGGTTTCCAGTGAACAATTTTCCGGCTATATCAGCACCAATAAGAATATCGATTGGTCCATCTCGACATTTCAATTGCAATAGAATGTAACTCGTCAATCCATGGGCCCTTACGAATAGAGGCCACATTGCTGCATATGATAGATTGGTCAAGTGCTTCGAAATTACAAGCATAATCATTCTTCAGTGTACTCATCCTGATGCCATAACATTTATGTTTGACAACATTGGTTTTTGATCCACCAAAAAGTGCGTGAATTATTTCTTCTTGTCGCAAACAATCGTAACCCATGTCTGCAGCTACTGCTTTTGTTATGTATGACTTCTGAGAACCAGTATCGATAATCACTCTTGCTAGCCTAGATTTCTTGGAACCTTTCAAGTTAACAACTGAAGTTGATAGGAAAACTTCAGAAGAATAAAGAAAGATAAGATAAATCATTCTCTACATTTGTGTGTTCTGCTCCAGAGGGTTTCGATTTGTGAACCTCGGGTTTTGAACACATAATGGCATGATGTCTTCCAGCACAGATGGTACATGTAACATTCACACGACAATTTTTGGAAATACTTATGTCCACATTTGAGGCATTGATAACAGCATGATTTTTCAATCAATTTCTTTTTACTGTCGAATAAAGTCCACTTCTTGGCCTCTGCACAAATTTCACTCTAGTGGTTTCCACTGCAGAAGTTACATTTGCTCTGTAACTTATTATTCATCAATCCAGACGCTGTTGGTAAAATCTGTTTGGAGACATGATTCTTCAATTTGTCTACTAATTTTCTACTTTCTGAGAAAACTACTCCTTTGCCATACTCGTATGAGATCCTCCGGAAGGAAGAATCAATTAGGGGATATAACATAGCAGCACAAGTATCTGAGGTAACAGTGAGTGTTTCTAAAGCACGTAACTGAGATTCAATTTTATCATATATATATATATATATATATATATATATACCTATAGCTCAAATTATTATTGCTGGAAATATTGCTCAAAACGATCTTGAGCAACTCACGTATAGAATTCTACCAAGAAATTGTTTCCTCCAAATCTATTCTTCAAACTATCGATTACCTTGGAATAATTTTCCGCACTTGGAGGGTAACTATCTATAAGTTGACGAGCCCTTGAGTTAGGTATCGTCGCCTGAATCAAATACTGGAACTTATCTTCCAAGGCAATGTCGCCATCATTGTCAATTCGTTGAAATTGACTCCAAAAAACAGCCAGTCTCTAATTTCACCACCAAATTTTTGACAACTTCAGTTTCCTAAGTGTCCCTTGGGAGCACTTGAAATATTGTCTGCAATAATTTCCATGTTCGAAAGTTCATCAGCCATAAGTTTTACTTCATAGTATTTTGTCGAATATTCATCAGCTGTTGATATTTCCAACTTCAAATCATCATCATTGTCTAGCAGAAAATCCACGAGTTGTTTGTGTAAATCCATCAAAATATCGATTTTTTGTTCGAGAAGATTGACTTTACTGAATATGCTACTTTATCCACATCTGGCTTGTTGAACAAATTCATGATATCATTGAAAACTTGGTCCTATGCATTTCGTTGAAACGCTAGTACATTTTTAACTTCTCCATAGTCTTTGTTGTCCTGTCACGATCGCCAAATGTTAAATATTCGAAAATCACCTACCCGGTGACTGAATATCTCAATGAAGGACTGAATAATATGGTGCAGTAGTAAAAAGTTTAATACAATTTTTATATCTTTTCACTAGACAAATTCTTATGACATTCAACTTCAATCGTATTTCAAAAATAACATTTTCACGTAACAATGAAAATGCAAAATATAACAATCTGCAACTGCAACAGGTGGTTTATTAAAAATAATTTGATAACTTTTTTTGAATAGAGGAGTACGGCCTTCTGCTTTCAGAATGAGTTTGATGAAGGAAAAATTAATCGAATTAGAGACGCTTATAGGTTGTCGGGAGTTTCAACTTTTTTTGATGTTGAAGTTTTGTACTAGTTTTGCACCGAAATGTACCGTTGGAAAAAAGTTTTGTACCCCTAATTAAAATGATGAAAATACGGTTTTCAGTTTGGGGAGGCCGTAGACATGCTCACCCCCCACTTTTGAAATTGCAAATTTTTTATATCTCAAAATTTTGTACTAGTTTTCTACCGAAATGTACCCTCAAGATTCAATTTTTGTACCCTAAGATTAAGGGGTGTTTCAAATTGGGGGGGCTGAAGACTTGTTTTGTGAAATAATGAAGTTTCGATTTCGAAAACAAGCTGAAACATGTGTAGGGGAGACTAGGGAGCATTGATACATGGGGAGACTTGATACAGGCTTATATCCGCGATCTGTAGCCGTTTTCAAAAGTATTATACTAGTGAACACTATTCTTTGGCAGAGGGCATTGCGTGACGTTAATCTGTAGGTCTAACAGTAGTTTGTTTTTGAAATATTCAACGAAGAGTGTTTCGAGGTGAGAAATTGTAAGTTTTTACTCAAGTTACCTAAGGGTTTTATGATCAGGCATTAATTATTCGGCATAAACAAACATTTCACTGGGAAATATGCATAAAACTACTCAATTTACAGTTTTATTCGCTTTTCAAAATATATGGGTATAAGATGAAAACATAAATCACTTTAAAAATTGCTTTCAGGGAGGTTTGAGACATTTGTCGTGGGGAGGCCTGATACATGTATAATCTTAAAAAATATTCCGTAGCTAGTTGGATAGGCCTACATGAAGGCGTCTTCACCATCCAACATATCAAAGGGATTTTTAAAAACCGTACAATCCCCATGTATTTAACGAGGCCGACTTTTCTTGTGTGGAAGTGACTAACTGACAATTTCCTGATTTTTCTACACCTATAGGACCAAAGCAAGCCAGTATCATTGCTGACCTACCTACTGAGCTGAATAATCCTCTCGATTACTCTCCCAGTACATCGTATCAATCCTCCCATATGTGGGGAGGCTTGAGACAGTTTGCATGTTTTTGTGTTCAACGTTCTGTACAGAATAAGATGTTTATGTTTTGCGACTTCTATATTTATTTTGTTGAACGATTAATTGAAGAATTATATAATATAAGAAAAGTCCTGCTTCTTCATATAATTCCGTTTCCAGAATGAAAATTCCAAAAAACGTATCAACCCTCCCCAGTCTCCCCTACTAGTTTTGTACCGAAAAGGAGTTGAAAAAAAGTTTTGTACCCTAATTAAAATGAAGAAAATACGGAGTTCAGTTCGCGGTAACAATTGACATGCTCATCCCCTCCCGATTTTGAAATTGCAAATTATTTTTCTTTCAACTTTTTGTACTAGTTTTGTACCGAAATGTACTCAAAAGAAAAATTTTTGTACCCTAAGATTACGGGGTCTTAGGAGGGTTTTGAATTGGGGGCCTGGAGACATGATTTCGAAATAATGAGATTTCGGTTTCCGAAACAAGCTGTAACATGTTTATTAGTTTTGTACCGAAATGTACCGTTGAAAAAAGTTTTGTACCCTTATTAAAATGAAGAAAATACGGAATTCAGTTTGGGGAAACTGTAGACATGCTCACCCCCAATTTTTTTTATTTCAAAGTTTTGTACCGAAATGTACCGTCAAGAAAAAGTTCTGTAATCTAAGATTGAGAGGTTATAGGCCATTCTACGAGAAAAATGAAAATCTTCAATTTTCTGATATCAGTTGAATCTATACTAATAATATGAAAACACATTGACGTCTTTTTTCTCTAAATCGTTTATCATATTCTTACACAGACTCCAACCACTAGAGATAAAACACGAACAATCAACATACTATCAACATTGTTGATACTATGGTATGCTCTTTTTTCTTCTTAAAGACTTTCTAATTCACAGAAAACGCTAACACATGGCGAAACAGTAAATAGGTTCTTTCGAAAGATTGATAATCTTCAGCAATATTGGGGTACTCAATTTATCAACAGAATATTTCAGATGTCCCTTCTGTCATTTGACCATTTCTGGAGTAGTATTCAATCATAAAAGCTTTTTGCTTTTGTACATTCCGGTACAAAACTTCGAAAGAGAAAAAATTTTAATGAAATGAAAGTTTTAGCGGCATACAGACAGGAATTGAATTCTGAAAAAGTACCACCCAGAGCAGGATTCGAACCTACGACCCCCCGATTACCGGTCAGGTACTCTCCCAACTGAGGTACCCGGGCTGACGTGAGGATCCATATGCATTGTCTGGAAACCACTATCTTCAGAATTCACGTGTTAGTATTATCACTTCCGAACTCCGGCGTTCGAAAGCGATTGGAAATGTTATAGGTGGAGGGGATACACATTCGCTTTCAATGATCTTTGGGATTCTACATATCCATTTCCCAGTGCCTCGTCGACATATAGCGACATCAGCGGGGATCGGATGCGAACCTCCGATCATTTCATTTCATTATATTTTCAGACAAAAACTATCATCACAAAAATTTTAATTTTCAATAGTGGGGGGTGAGTATGCGAACATCCCCTCCGAACTGAAATACGTATTTTCGTCATTTCAATTAGGGGTACAAAACTTTTTTCAACGGTACATTTCGGTACAGAGCTTTAGCGTTAAACAAGTGCAAAATTGATTACTTTTTTCAACGTCGCGTCACCATGTATTCTTTTCTGATTTTAGGTTAATCAAATTCCACTTTATCAAGAAGAAAATTATGATTTGTGCAGAAGGGAGATAAATCTAGGGACGGAGGATTGTCTCACAATTAATTTCGTTTTTACAACTCTACATATCGGTACCAAACTAGTACACATGTTTCAGTTTGTTTCGAGAACCAAAATCTTATTACTTCGAAAAGATGTCTCCATCCCTGGAATTCTCGTAGGACCCCCAAATCTCAGAGTACAAAACTTTTATTGACGATACAAAACCAGTACGAAATTTTTACATAGAGAAAATTTTCATTTTCAAAGTGGGGTGTACTTGCCTATAGCCGCTTGTTAAAAATGATAGTTCACTCATTCTATTTGAGTCTACAAAATTTTTTATCGAAGGTACATTTCAGTATCGAAAAAGTTCAAAACCAATATCCCATATTCCTTGGTGTAAAAAAAACACCCCTGAAGCCTCAGTACTTTATATGGATAACTTCTTTAAACCCTTTGGCGTTCACCATCTTAATGAGGAGAAAATAATTGTATGCCTTATTTTTGGTGAGAACTTTATTTATTCAATCAGACTGCAAAAACACGTCTGCTCGACTAGTTTCGGTGAGTTAACACATCACCATCTTCGGGAGCCAAGTAACAAGACGACTGCAACGAAAGGAAGAGAAAAATTCGTGGAAAAATATCGGAAATATATGAGTTCAACTTACGATGCAGCAATCCTGTCATACATATTTGTCAACATATAAAATATAATATAATAGATATAAAACTAGAATTCAAGTCAAAAACATTGAAAATTTAAAAAGGATTTTCAAGTGAAGTGAATATATAAACAAAACAAAACAATAAAGCTACAGCAAGCAGGTACACCGCCGTCAAGACAGCTGACAGATTGACAGAAGGGATCGACTCGCAGTCAGCACATAGGCGGCGCCGCAGAAGGATGAAAGAGCAACTCCTTCAGTCCTCGGATGTCAAAATCCTCTCCACATTTGGGTCCCTCTTAGGTACATCAAAGAGGCGGGGGAAAACGTGTGTGGACAATGAATTGAGAGTAACCATAGACACATCGTCGATGTGGCAGAAAATCTCTATCTCCTCCAACACGGACTGTCTCAAACCGAAGGCAGACGGGTGGATGATTCTGGCGTCCTTTTCCGGGTCGAAGGGATGGTTGTTTAATCTCAAATGCCTGCCAAAGATAGACTTGTCGCAGTTGTCCCTTTTCTGACTTCGAAGATGTTCGTTTATTCGTTGTTGTAGAGTTCTACCCGTTCTGCCGATGTAAACCACGTTACAATTAGGGTCTCCGCAGGTCAATTTATAAACGCCGCTCCGTTGCAACAGTGGTACACTATCCTTGTTGTGCACCAGAAGACTGTACAGGGTATTGGGGGACTTAAAGGCCACTCTGATGTCGTGGTTGTGGAAAACATTTCCCAATCGAGTAGACAACGGCCCGATGTAAGAAAGCCTCATGTATTTAGTATTGGGCGTATGCTGTTGGAGGATCGAAGCCTCGTTGTTCAGGCGTTTTATGTCTTCTTTTCTTACCAAAGAATCGACCCATCCCACGTCGTATCCATTACGGACCGCCATATGTCTGATAATGTTTAGTTCAGACTGGAAATCCTCGCTTGAGAGCGGCGTGGTAAACAGTCGGTGTACTAAGAACCTTAGTCCTGAAAGGCGCTGGCTTAAATGGTGGGACGAACTGAAGCTGATAATGTGGTCAGTCTGTGTCGGCTTCAGATGAATACTGAATGATATTCTGTTGTTCAGACGTTTCAGTTTTAGGTCTAGGAAAGGTATTTCGGAGTCTTCTTCCAATTCCATAGTAAAGTTGATATTCAGCTGTTCAATTCATCGCGATCACCTGTCCAGCAAACTATCACTTCACACGACAAGATGAAAGATGCTGTCGCAGTGTTCGCTGTCTAAAGGTGATGTATATAGGATGTGTTTGAACAGAAGCATTGTCTGAGACAAAGGAATACTCGTGAATAGGTTGGAAACATCGACGTGATAGTTTGCTGGACAGGTGATCGCGATGAATTAAACAGCTTTCTATGTTGGCTTAATAGTTCACATCTGAATATCAACTTTACTATGGAATTGGAAGAAGACTCCGAAATACCTTTCCTAGACCTAAAACTGAAACGTCTGAACAACAGAATATCATTCAGTATTCATCGGAAGCCGACACTGACTGACCACATTATCAGCTTCAGTTCGTCCCACCATTTAAGCCAGCGCCTTTCAGGACTAAAGTTCTTGGTACACCTGTACGACTGTTTACCACGCCGCTCTCAAGCGAGGATTTCCAGTCTGAACTAAACATTATCAGACATATGGCGGTCCGTAATGTATACGACGTGGGATGGGTTGTAAGATTTTTGCATGTGTTTTTTGTTGTTGTTATTTCTTGTGATTAGTCGATAGGTTGGTTTTCGTCATTCAATTATCCATAAGGAAAAATCTTTGAAAGACTATGCAGGGCAGGTTTTCAACTAGAAGGGAGATAATCATCAGGTCATCATCAGTGGAATAATCTCCGAATGGTGGTTAACCTTAGTTAGGTGGCGACGACGAAAGTTCACCATAGTGCGGGTAAGCAACCGGAAATCACGCAATATTTGAAAATTATCAAGAACTCCAAGATTCTTCCGCTCGTTAAATAAAAAAGTTAAGTAAATTTTGCGAAGAAATATAAGGCTGTTATTCAACCTAATATTTGGACTTGTGCGTACGAGGGTACTTTGAACTAACCTCTTTAGTGCAGAAAATAGAACGATGTCGGTCCGTATATAAGACTCGAAATCATCATCATTAGAACGCGATGGTTCAGTTTAGAATGGTTCTTCGATAGATGCGAGTGGAGGGTATCCAGAAGAGATTAGAGACGACGGGACATGAACTGTCCACCATTTACCTTTGCCATCAAGAAAAAATAGAATAAGTTAATTATACTGCAATACTGCGATTGATCAGTAGAGAGTATACGGTGTTTAAAACTTATGGGAGAAGAATAAGGGCGAATAAATGCCAGCAAATATGACGTCGAAAGTACGATACTAAAACCATTCAGAGAACCATCTCCATAGTTATCCCTAATTTTGATAGTGTTACCATACTGGACTGAGGGACATTCTTCTTGTTCTTCTTCTACGTGCGGTGCCCCACTTGGCAGAACTGAGGCCTCGTGACCCATTGTTCATCCGCTTGTAGTTGGAGAGGCTCAAACCCTGAGACACGAGGACAAAAACGCCACAAGTCGACAGAGAGGAGTCCCTCTCACCATAGGAGTTACGGTTGTTGTGCTTTCTAGGCGTGTTATCCTCAAGTCCTCAAGGTTGCTGCAGAAGAACAGAATGTGTTCGACCGTTTCATCCGTGCACCAGCGGCACATGGAACAGCTAGCCAGTCCCATTTTATTTAAGTGTTTATTAAACAAATGGCCAGTCATTGCTCCAGTCACTAGACTCAGTTGTTTCCTCTCAAGAGCTAAGAGTTTTTTGACCTCAGGCATAGAGGATGGTCTCTCAACGAGAAGCCTCGACTGCCTGAGACCACCTCTGAGGCTCCATTCAGACGAAAATTTTCTATCTAGCTATCTATTAAAGAATTTCTTGACAGATGTTCGACAGATAGGCAGCGCCGGTCCCGGACCAACAAGAGCTGAGCGGGTTCCCCGCTTTGCAAGTATTTCTGCCTTCTCGTTTCCCGGAAGTCCTGCGTGCGCTGGACAGCAGATAACTTTCACAATGTTATCATAGCCTCCTTGCATTCCTCTACTAGGTGTGAGTTAACCCTTTTCTCAGAAAGGGATTTCAGGATTCCTTGACTATCACAACAAATATAGATGTGTTTGCCGGAGTACCCTCTGCGGATATTCTCCAGTATGCAGGCCAAAACAGCATACAGTTCAGCCTGAACTATGGAACAATCCTTCCCTAGGGGGATGGATAGATTGAAACGAAGTCCCACAATTCCTACTTCAGTCCCTGTCTGCATCACAGAGCCATCGGTGAACCAAGTGGGACTTTCAGGCTCAAGAAACCTGTTTGGTGTAAACTGTAGACCATAGGTCCCTGTCAGGAATAATTACCCTGTAGGGGTCGGAAAAGTAGAAGCTGGTGCTCTCGGGGTCCCCTCTATGGAGAAGGGATGCGTTGGCATCCTTCACTATCTTAAGATGCCCTGTGTGCTCCCTGAACAGTCCTCTGTCGCACCATTGCCCATGTTCCCAAACTTTAGGAGCTGTCTTCATAGCCACCTCTGTAACTACAAGGTGTAAAGGAGGCAAACTTAGTTGCCGTAGGGGTGGATCTCAGAGCGCCTGTGACGGTAAGGCATGCGTTCCTCTGACATCTAGTCATAATGGTGCGGCTGCAGTTCTTTCCCATGAAAGTCCACCACCAGAGATGCGTAGGTAAGGATAGGCCTCAGCACTACAGTGAACAACCAGTGCATAATGTGTGGTTTGCAGCCCCATTCCTTACCAAGCACTGTGCCACCTGCAGAGAGTATCTTCCTTAGCCGATTGGCTTCAGGGGCACCCTCTATGTCGCTACAAAAGCGCCTACACGATTCACGCATGGACATTCTTATGAGTCCTTTGTATCTCTTTAGGGCCGATTTGTAATCATTTCAAGGCCTGATCTTATTGCCCCGTTAAAGAGATGCCTGCTAGTAAGTCTAGCATCGGTAAGCTGTCAGCAGCAGTTTCCAATTCTCTTGTGGTCTTTGGTATAAGGTTCTCCTGTCCCAGGTTGTCAGATAATCAAGTAATTGGACCAATCTGTTCTTCTCAGAATCCTGAAAATTTCTGGATCCTTTACAATTAAGTTTCCTTTGATAGTGAAACAGATGTGTCAGTGGTCTGATCTGAGAGATCACTTCCGTTGCTACACGCCAATTCTCAATGAAGTCAGCGATGGAACTGATACACAAAGTTATGTCGAGCACCTCCCTTCTACTCGAATTAACGAAGGTCGGCTGATCATCCCTATAGAGTAGGTGTTAAGGATCAATAATTAATATATTCGCATCCACAGATCCGTCACAGTAAAAATGCATTTATTTTATATTTCCATCACGCATGCAGCGAAAGAATCTCGACATATGTTGACGGAGATTGAGATAATGTGAATTAAGCAGATTGTATTCGACTTTGACAACGAATAAATATCATTGTTAATTAAAAAGTCTTTCTTCCTGCTTTCCAAGAAATTACGATCTAATAAACAACTTATACAGTCCACTTCTCCCTGAAAATGGATGATAAATAAAGTCCATTGCTAACAGTAGATTCAGACTTGTTGGATACAGAAAGTCAATTAGCGCCTCACCCCTCGGGTTGACTTCATTGCTACCCCACAAAATGTGATGGGCATTAGCGTCACACCCAACGAGCAAGGGCCATCCCTTCCGTTGATATAATTTGACCAGCACCTCCAATTTCCTTGATGACGGTGGGTCCGGGGAGTCGTAGCGAAGGTATGCCGAACACACCGCTAAATTCTCCAGCGGTCTAGAGTCTGAACCGCTACCAGATCTCTGAAACAGACACTTTTTAGTAATTGAGCCCTCAAATCAGTGGAAGCAAGTATACACGCCCTCAGACTCGTATTCTTGGGCGAGCAGAAGAGCCTACCACCTTTGAAAGAAAGGCCCCTCACCTCGCCACCCCTAATCCAGGGTTCCTGAATCACAGTTACAAATGTGTGGAACTTTGCCAGCCGCAACAGAATATTGATTGCCGCTATGCAGTGCTGCAAGTTTATTTGCGTGACGTATATGTCAGCAGCCATGAGGAGCAATATTTGTCCTCAGTTAGCTGATTGTCACTTAAGGATTTGCTGGTGCTTTGGCCCGCTCAGTTCCCCCTCCTCCGGCCCCCTGCCCGCCGGTCGCCTTAGATTCACGTAGGGCAACGGGAGACACGGGAGCGGCGGGAGCCCTCGCAGAGTACACCTCCATCTCCGACTGGCTAGTCGGGTTAAAGGATTTCTCCTCTGGAGTAAAGATATTCCTCCTCCTCGGCGCTTGGCCCCGTTGTTGGAGCTGCCTGTCGAAGAGACTGGAGCATCCGTAACCCGGTCTGGGCCTTGGATGAGCTTGAATGTGCCACATTCCAATCACAACTTGGAATTTGTAGGCCTTCAGGACCCCGAGAGACGCCTTGTCTATACCAAGAATGACTTGCGCCAGTTCAGGCTTGTCAATACTGTTATAGACCCTCCAGCCCCTGGTTTTGAAGGCCGGAGTTGACATCTCTATTCGCCTGAGAATCAGTCCCGTAGGCGTGGAGCTCTGAGCTCCCCTCACCCACAGACTCACTCTCGTCAATCTTTCCAGGTCCCCCATCTCAATCATCTCGAGGCGGAGTCCCTTCGGAAGCTTCAGCTTCGACAGACTACCCTGTAGCCAGTTTCTGCTGAAGGTACCTACACAAGAGGTTATGATTGCCCCCTGGTGGTTGAGTTCAACATTTCTGAACGTCAGGTAGGGCTGGCCGGTCTGGATCTTGTACATCGCGGAAGCCACCGCCAGCTCCACAGTGCCGAATACCCCCTTGGAGAGTGCCCTTTTTGGGCAGCCCTCGTGAACAAAATCTACCTTCAGGGGAAAACTTGCTACCTCATTGTAAGAGTGCCTGTTCGGAAGGTTATTGGCCTTCTCCGCTGGCCGCTCGCATGAGGGTGGTATATTGGATTCGGGGGCGTCCCTTTTAGAGCCACCTACCCGTAGAAGAGGAGAGTTCCCGGCAGCAGACCCTCCAGTCGCTTGACCGGCCGAGTCTGCGCGAGCCATTCTCGATCTTCTTCTTTTCCGCTCCGACGGCGGTCGATGAAGGCCCGGTTTTGAGTCCCCTTCATTGACTGAAGGGTCCTCTTAGGGTGCCTTTGTTGGTTTCTTACTATGAGCCCCTCCAGTTAGGGCCCTCGGTGTCAGGCTGCAGTGCAACCTGAGGGGTTTGTTTTTTCGTTTGACTATCCATATAGTTCCCACGAGTAACGAAGAAACAAAAGTCGCCCTCGGCAGAGCTTCGATACCGAGGGGAGGTCTATTTACACACTCCACTCGATGCAATTCAGCACTGGACACGATTTCTTACATCACGGCTTGGGGGTCAGTCTTAGTTTTCACCGCTCAACTTGGACCTTATCGACATGGGAGACCCCACCAGAACAGTGTTCCGTCGACATCGCTCCAAGAATCATCACATTTTACTTAAGTTCTCACACCAACGTCAAGGTGCCGACCATTCGTGAGAGACTGAGGGACAAATCCGGTAAACGATGCGCCAGTAATGTGCCGCGTCAACAAAGTCGAACTGAGTGAGCGGTGTTTCATGTACCAGATTATTGTAAAGGTGGGTACAGACATGCTCCGAATACCGCCGCGAACCGCGTCACGTTCACCGACGCGATCAAAAAAAGAAGTTGGCGACGATGTTGCAGGGTTCGTTGAGAAAATTTCACCGTTCCGAACTCCGCACTATACATTTTGTAGTTCCATCAGTAATTGAGTAGAATGTACAGGGTGCGGCACGGAGGATGGATGGTTCTAAAAAAATAATAAAAGCGTTAATTTTTACTCAAAAACACATTTATTGACGGAATCAGATTCTCAAGGAAATAGCATTTGAGACAGTCAAGTGTGGAAAATCACATCAGGCATGTGGTGGCCGAAATCGGTGATGCAGTGCTGGGGGCGCTCTTGGAAGTTCGCGTAGACTCTCTCCAAGATCGCTCTCTCAACTTGGGCAACTTCCACGCGAATAGCCCTTTTCAATTCGTCCAGAGTTCGGGGCTTGGTCTCGTATACTCTAGCCTTGAGGTGTCCCCATAAGAAAAAACCGCATATGGATAAATCTGGGGACCGGGGAGGCCAATGAACATCTTTTTTTTTTTTTTTTTTTTTTTTTGTGGTGTAGCAGGGGGAAAATCTGCAAGATGGACGAACCACCCTCATCTCCTGAGGGGGAACAGTGTGGGGTTTCTCACTCTCCTGAGCTCGAGACCCACTAAAAACCCTACTGCTTCTTGAATTTTGGTTCCGGGCATTTGCCTATAAACCGTTCATCTCTTGGTCGGTTTTCTTCTCGCACACTATCTTGCTGGGATTTATGTGTTTATCCTCTATTGGATTAACACTTTATTGAATTTTTCAATAAGTTTCTGTTGTTATTTTAACCTCTTTTTAATTGATCTCTTGGTCTCCTTCGGTAAATTCGCATTCTCCTTTTGTCTTCCTCTGGGTCGTAGTCCACTAGTCTCCTGAGTTCTTGATTCGGATGGTTTTTCGCTGTTTCGAATAATTTCTCTGCTTTTCTGTTCATGAATTCCGTTATGGTTTCCCATTTCAGGTCCTTATAAATCTGTCTATTCCTGACAAACCAAGGTGCATCTATTGCACATCGTAGCAGCTTGTTTTCAGTGGCCTGAATTCTTTTGATATGGCTCTTTGCCGCGAAACCCCAGGCAACTGATCCATAAGTCAGTTGAGGCCTAGCAACGGCTTTGATTATCTTCAATTTTGTCTCTTTCGATATGTGGCTTCTTCTTCCTATCAGAGGATAGAGTCTATTCATCGCTGCTTTCGTTTTGTCGATTGCTTGTTTGATATGACTTTTCCAAGTAAGTCCTTTGTCAAGTGTTATTCCTAAATATTAGGCTTCATTTTTCCAGTCGATTTCTTCGCCGTCAACATCCAGTTTCGTTGTGGGTCGCAGTCTTCTCTTCTGTAGTAATATTGCTTGGCTCTTTTGTCCATTGAGCTTGATTTTCCACTTTATGCACCAGTCATTTGTTTCGTCAATCGACTCTTGTAGAACTCGTTCTATTATTTCAGGATTTCGGTGTCGAGTTGCTATGCCTGTGTCGTCAGCATATAACGTTAGCATGGTTCTTGGATTTTTCGGAATATCGTGGATGTATATGTTGTACAGAAGTGGCCCATCCTTGGGGTACTCCAGCCTCTATATCTCTTGTTGAGGAGTATTCTCCTCCCACTTTCACGTAAAATCTTCTATTTTTGAGATAATTCCGTATCAACTTGCATATTTTGATCGAATATCCAGCACATCTCATCTTATATATTAATCCTTCATGCCATACTCTGTCGAATGCTCTGGCGACGTCTAGTAAAACAAGACCTGTAGCTTGTTTATTTTGGAATCCCTCTGTTATGTACTCTGTGAGCCTTAATAATTGTTGTTCTGTTGAATGCTCTCTTCTGAATCCGAACTGTTCTGGTGGAATTAGTTAGATTTTCGGTTTCCTCATTTAGCCTCGTGGCGATAATTCTTTCTACTACTTTTCCTAAAGCCGACAGTAGACTTATCGGTCTGTAGTTTTGTGGAAACTTCTTCTCTTTGAATGGTTTATTGAATACTATGACTTCTGCTGTTTTCCATTTTTCTGGGTAGTGTTCTGTCCTCATAATTCCATTCGCGATATTTGTTAGAGCGGCTATACCTTTTCTAGGTAATTTTTTTAACATAACATTCGTTATTTTATCGCTTCCGGGAGCTTTCCTTTTCTTCAAACTTCTAATTATTTCCCTGATTTCATTTGGCGATGTTGGCTTGTCTATTTCAGCAGTCGCTGGTAATTCATCCATTTCTTCATCATTTTATTCAACCAGTTCTTCCAAATCTTCATTATCGTCGTCTATCCTGTAATTTATTCTCGATTTTCGTTCGATCGAGTCCGCCAATGCATCTGCCTTATCAGTATTGGTATAAGCCATTCCCCTTTCTCCGTGTAGGGGTGGAATTTTAGTCTTTTCTCCTCGTAGGCTTTTTTGCATTCTCCATGCAGAATGATCGATTGTATTCAGTTCTTGAACCCTTTTGTTCCATCTGCTTGTTCTTAGATCTTTCAGGGCATTTTTCAGAACTTGGCTATGTCGGTTGAGGTTCCTTCTATTTAGATCATTTTTGTTCATCCTATATATTCTTCTGAGTCTTCGATTTTCTTGTATAAGATCTTTTACTTCTTTAGGCGTATCACCATGCGGATGACTTGAAGCTGGTCTCTTCACTCTTCTCGTGCTTTTTTCGCAAGCTTTCAATATAATCTCTTCCAGTGTATCAACCGCACATTACAGATCGTCTGGAGTGTTTATTGTTGGAATTTCTGTTATTTCCGATTGTATTAAATGGCTGTATTTAGTCCAATTGGTATATTCTCTTATTTCCAGCAGTTTTTCTCTTGGTTCTTCTCCAATTGTCAATTCCACGGGATTGTGGTTTGAGGTTCCATCTTCCAAAGTTTCAATCGAGAATTCTTGAGTTATATTTTTCAATATCGCGATATCTATTACATCTGGTATTCCTCTTCCAAAAGCAGGATATGTCGGTAGCTCTGGTCCAATAACTATGGCATTTTGTTTTTCGGCGAAATCCTTGAGTTTTTTGCCATTTGTATTCCCTGTTATGCTATTCCATAATGGGGATTTACAGTTGAAATCTCCGATGGAGATTTTCGGGTTTGATCCTTCCAACATGTTGTTTATCTCTTCTTCCAATAGATTGTTTTGTGGTGGCTTATACGCCGAGGTTATTTCGACTCTTTGCCCATTTAATTCGGCAACAATCGTCACTTTTTCTGTTTTTCCTTGTGTTTCGTCGGATCTACTTTTAAAGTAGTGTTTCAGATCTGTTCTCACCAATATTGCTACTCCTCCTCCGGTGTTTGTAATTCTGTCACATCTATATGTTTCATAATTCATGAAATTCAGTCTTCTGTTCCGGTTTATTCTTGTATTCCTGTAGGGCTATAATATCAGGTTGTCTTTCTGATATTATTTGTTCTATCTCGGCTTTCCGAGTGTTGATCCCGTTTATGTTCCACGAGATTATCTTGAGGGATTTCTTCCTAATATCCGTAAGGTCCATTAATTCAGTTTACTGAATAATGCTTGGAGTTTTTTCTCCATTTCCCTCTCAATTTTCAACATTATCTTGTTGAAAATTTTTTCCGTGAAGATATCTAAATCATCGGCTGATTCAGATATCTTTTTCTTCTCCTGTTGACTGTTCACAGCTTGTTTCATTGTAAGCTTTTTCTGTCCTTCTTTTTTCTGGACGGGTTTTGGAGTCTCCCTCTTCTTTTCCTGCTCTGTAGGTTGGGTCTTCGCTACTTCCTGAATTTTTTGTTCAGAAGTTATTGTTTTTGTTACCTTCTTTTACTGTTCAACTGATTTTCGGGAATTTTTCTTTCTGGTCACCAACTTGAACTCGCTACATCCTTTGTAGCTAGCTGGATGGCCCTCTTCTCCACATAAGACGCATGTGGCATTTCTCTCTTCACCTTTTCTGGTGAGTGTGCAGTCATTGCTGCTGTGGCTTCCCGAGCACTTCACGCATCTCCACGGGAAGGAGCATTTGTTTTGCGCATGCCTGTACCTTTGGCACCTAAAGCACTGGCTTGGACTTTCAGGCCTCTTTTTATGCTCAACCACAATACAGAGGTTGTAGAGTCGCTTCACTTCGAATATTTCTTTTTTCTGGGTTTTAACCAGGTAGAGAGGTATTTGTTTCTTCGTTTTGTTCGATGTCATTCTGGACACCTCAGCGTCTGTTATTCCCTGGAATATCAGGTGGTCCTTAATCAACGCAAGATCAGCGTCGATTGGTAAATGCCTAATAACGGCATATATCTTCTTCTCCTCCTCCATTTGGTAGGTAAAAAATTCTTTACCATGCTGCTCGAAGAATGTAGTGATTTTTCTAAAATCATCTACGGTTGACGCGATGTTTTTTATACCGTCTTTAACTGTAGTTGCACGGTTGTAATTTATCCTTTTGTGTAGAGAGCTTTAGATATCTCTACCCAATCTGAGGTGCCCATCATCGTGATGGGTGGAATTTTATCTCTTTTAGGCACTTCCGTTGCCTTCTTGACAGTCTCCTCATCAGAAGAGGAGCTTTATTTCCGCGCGCGTTTAGTTGGGGGCGCGTTTGGGGCCTTCGCGACCTGCGTTGAATCATTTTTCCTTGTTTCGGGTTGTGAAACACTTCCTATAAGGGAATTATTCTTGGAACCCGCTACCGGCTTTGTGATTGCGGCGTAAGTGGTAGATTTCGTCATATTATTGCGGGTCATTTGCTCCCTCAAGAGGCGCATCTCACCGACCAACTGTGACACAGTTTCAGTCAGTTTGACTATTTGAGCTTTCAACTGCCCATTTTCTTCTCTGAGCTTTACAAGCTCCTCGTGTTCGCCTTCGCTGAACTCTTCAGCATCGGTCGCTTCCATGTAGGAGCCCTCATTATCTGAGGTTTCCGACATGGTTTTATAATCAAAAATCTCAAAATATCAAATAATTTGTAAATAATAAAATATTCAGAAATCTTCACTAAAATAGTCTAATATAAAACTATGGTATAAAGCCGAATGTTTTATACGCTATGATAAAAATCAGAAAAGAGATACGAAAAATAAGCTCACCTGATGTTTTCTGCTGTACCAACGAGAAAAAAAAAAAATTCTCTGGACACTTAGGATGAACACCAACTTTGAAAATTTTAACGAATTAAAATTTCGATAACAAATATAGAACCTACAAAAACTTCACAGACGGAATCAAATATTCCGTAGCTTGGTTAGTGGGCACTTTCACCTCCGCTTTCTCTTTTACGGCACTGTGACACTTCGACTTTCTCGTCCGCTTTCTCTTTTGTAGCACTAGGAGCACTGTAGCACGTCTTCTCTTGTCAAGCGAATGACTCGGAATGTGATGATTCGCCAATGAACATCGCCAAACCTGGAAATAAGGCGACCAGGGAAGAGAGGGCGAATAACGTCCATTGATGCTCTGGCTGTGTGGGCGGTCGCCCCATCCTGTTGGAACCACACACGTCGGATTGGAACACGTTGCCGTCGTAATTCGGGGATAAAGAAGTTGTTGATCATTTCGACGTACCGCTCTGAGTTCACGGTAACAGCACGACCATTAACGTCTTCGAAGAAGTAAGGGCCAATGATGCGAGTTTGCGATACAGCGCACCAAAATAAAAAAAAAAAAAAAAACTAGGAACACACGAGTTTAACGGCACCTTCCCCACTTCTCTCGTCCTCAGTGGGGGAAAGTTATGCCCATCTGAAAAACGTCCGCCCTCCGTGCCGCACCTTGTACATGATGGGCGTGTTAAATTAGCGTTATAATAAAATAACTTGGGCACACAGTCACACAATATTTTAGCAAAAAGTGCTATTCTATTTTTGTGTTGTTGGATGGGGAGGCCGAGAAAACAGAGACAGTGTTTTTTTTCGTATTCTCTATTTTAACATAAGAAGCTTCACATAGAGACAACTCTTGCTTCACATATATGAGTTGAAAAGGGGACAATAAAAATTTTTGGATGCTACTATAAGAAGAGCTGACTTATACTGGTTATTTTTTCACTAATTATATTTAAGGGTTTTCACTCCCAATATCCGAAACAGTATCAATTAAAAAATTGAAATAAACGATTTGCTCCTGAGTAAATTCTTGCACTAATTTGCCAGGATCAAATGAAGTAGAAAAAATTGTTGGCTGAAAATGAACTGAAAAAAGAACTTTGAATTTATATATAGTAACGTTTCGGAGTCTATACAGACTCTTTCATCAGACGAACATCAATTTCAGAAAATCTTCCGAATTGTTGCGATAGCCCTTTACCGACAACGGACGGAACGCCATTATGTTACACCGTGATCGCGGCGAGGTGCGATACTTGGAATAGTTGGAGATCCACCCACGAGAGGTAGAGAAGAAATTTGGTTTTCGAAGTAATAAGGGGAATAATAAAAGGAGAGAGTCAGAGTTAGGAAGTCTGAAGCCGGGTGTCAAAAGTTTAAGTTAAAGTAGATTCGAAAGTCCGAGATTAGATTCGGCAGTTCCGAAAATTCCGAGAATTTTTTTTCAAAGGGTCTCGCAGGGAAGACGGATATATCAATTCAGGGAATAGAGATTGAGGAGTGTTTGGTTATTTTTTTGATTTGTGGTAAAGATCGAAATTTACGATTTTTGGGAATTTTGGTTATTAGGATAGCTAACGAGCTCTCGAGATAGGGTAGAAACGGATAGGCGCTTAGCGTTTGCGGCGGAAAAGTGATTTTAATGTTTTTTGTTGTGCGCTCTTTGCAAGTGTTTTAAGAAATTGAATTGAAGTTGGCCGTCACCAACCAAAGAATACGTGCTTGTAAAGAAGTTTTTTTCCAAAAAAGTATTTGTTAATTTTCACATCAGTTTCCTTTAAACTTTCTCCCCAAAAAAATATAGAAATAACATCAAAGACCTGTCCTTCGCGCGACGGGACGAATCCACCTTTTTTTCCTCTAAGAGGCTTCAATTTTGTGTGCTTAACATCTAAAAAATAATCACCCCTTGTTCAGTGGAAAGCCGCTTTTCTATTGATTCAAGATACGGGGTGCATTATTACACAATGGAGTTCATTTTTGGAACTTATACCTATCACTTTTTTTCAGATAACTCCCAAAGAAGAAATATCTCACATGCTGTGTAACAAATGCACACACCTCACAATTAGAATGTTCAAATTCAGAACTACTTCCATACTCAACGACAGCTATTTGAGAGTAAGTACTATATAAATCGTCAATATTCGAGTTTTAACGAGTTTCAATTACAGGAAAAAGCAGCAATACAAAAAAAGGTTCACAAATCTGTGAAAGGACTGTTTAGGACATATCCGAACTTGATAGTTCCTTCGTTAGTCATTAACCGCAATGTTTCACCGTATGTTACCTTACAGAATAATTTCAAAAACAGTCTGAACAAATCCAAGAGTGCATTGTTAGAGATGAATTCATCTAGGAATCTAACATTTGAGCCTTTGTCTATAGAGGCAAGATCTGTCGCAGCAGATGCCGGTCTTGAAGTGAATTTCATGGGAAACTTCCGAAATCAAGAATATCCACCGCCTTCGACTACTGAAAAGAGAAACACGAATCCTTCTTGGGGAAACAAAAATCATGTTGGAAAAAGAACAAAACGGGAATATAAGGATCAGAAATGTAGTGGAGAAAACGGAGATCCATTATTTACCGTGAAACCTAAATATAAAACTCTACACATATGCGATTTGTGTAATCGTGTCTTTTATAATATTGGAGAACTTAAAAGGCACATAAGTTTACATATGCGATGTAGTTTGTGCAAGACATCATTCAACTCCATGAAAAAAACCAAAGAACATCAAGCAGACTGTTCACTAAGGAAAATGATGAATAATATGCCAACGGTGAAAATCAAGCGTTGTGACCAAATTCAAGAAATCCGCGAAAAATATACTAGTGCTTTCCAGAAGATGTGCATCATAGAAATTTCCGAAGACGAAGAAGATTCCACTCATGACTCGAATTATCGAACAAAACCTATCGCTAATATAATGCAATCCGTTCAGGAATCCTGCGAGAAGCTCCAAAGCGTGAAGGAATATAACAAATCCTCGAAAATGTTTCTTGAAAATTCATGTTCTACTGGTGTTGTCGACACGTCAGTAAGAAGTTCTTGCTCGGAAAACATCAATAAAGATATAAAAGAACTAGATCAAACCGAGAATCCCAAATCTGATAATACCGACTCCCAAAAACTTCAAAAAGCTGATGAATGCGAAAATAATAAAAATTGTTTCACCAATGAGCAAGAACCTGAAGAAACATCAAAGTCCAGCCTTCTTATTTCGACTCTAAAAAAAAATAATCGTTATAAAGTCTCAGGGGCAACATTATTGGATAAATCGAAAAAAATTGAGTATTCCGTTATTCCTCCAGAAAGTTCCAATAAATCTTCAGAGAAAATGACTACAGAAAGGCAGAAAAAAAAAGATCTTGAGAATAAGACTGTGAACGGCCAAAACAAACTGAATATTGGAAAACGCAGGGAAGTACAAACCTACCGTAAAAAGGTTTTTCGTTCTGAACAGACTGTAGAGTTTAAAGGTTCCAAGATTACGAGGATAAAATCCTCGAATTTCGAGAAATCGACAAAAATGCCAACATTAGAAGAAATGACGGAAATTTTACCAGTTGATAGAGAAAATACACAAAGGTTCGTGAATTCGAGTGAAATTCATGAGGGTGAGAGGGAAAACGTTGAGCGCAAAAGAAAAAATATTGAAAATTCAGAAGGTGTGAAAAAAAAGAAATTGAATAATGTTACTATCATTCTAGAACCTTCGGATTCTAATTCAGAACTGAATAGTATAACGAAAAAAAACCAGAGCCAAGCTTCCAAAAAGGAACCTTCCAGACCAAGGATAAAAATTTGTGATGAAAATGCTCTTGTAGTGGATTTCGAGGAAGAAGAGAATACCTGTCTGAAGAATCTGATAATACGATTGAGAAAAGGTGAAAATAAGGTCGAGAGAACGATACAAACAGATATACCTTCCAATGATGATGTTGTGGAGACAAAAGGAATCACGAATTTAAGAAATTATTTGAGTTCCTCTAATATTTCAGTAAATACTTCTCATAGCAAAGTAGCTATCAAACACACTTCCGAAGACTTAATGATAAAGGTGATCAAATCAAATGTCAATAAAACGCAGAATACTGTGAATGATAATATGCAAAACAAGGTAACGAAATTTAATATCGGTTGTGAGAAAATTCAGAACACTCTAGCTTCAGCAGAATTCTTACAAAGTAATAAGAAGAAAGAAATCGATGAACCCCAAAAATGTTCAGCTGGAAGTGGTGAACATAATCAATCAATAGAATGTAATAGTGAAAAGAAGCAGAACATTGCTCTACTGAATTCAAGCGTATGTGGCAAAGAGAAGCAGATCGCTGTGGATCCTTTAAAGACTCCCCTTTCTTGTAGTGCAAATTCGATCACTGTCATACCCGGCAATACGACTTCACAAATTTCACGATGCGCAATCAGCAATATGCCAGTACGTGCGGTCAATATACAGCCGCCGTTGGGAACTTATTATATAGTTAATAAGTCGAACATGCCGATGTTAACACCGAATCAATTACCGTCGAATGCTAACAAGTCGCTCACTTCTTCTGCAAAAATGCCACCTACGAATACTTCTATAAATGAATCATTGTCCTATTCAATTTATAAACCAGCTAGAAAGCCTGCAATTTCCTCAACAGGACTACCACTTATCAGACAACTTGGACCCAATATTGTTCAGGCACAAACTGTGAATTCGCATATCGAACCCACACCAAGATCACATTTGCCAACTACATCTTCACTATCATGGATAGATTGTTTCCGACAATCGTTGGCCTCTAAACAAGTGTCTACTGTGCAACAAACACCAATAACATCAACAAAAATACGTATTGTTTCTAATAATTGTATCAAAAGTGCTTCTAACATAACAACCACTGACGACAGTAATAGCTGTACTGTAGAACTCAACAAAAATAATATTAGATTTTCGGCCGCCAATGAACAGAACAATCAGACTGTGACTACAGCACCTGAAAATCCTAAATATATTCGGGTGAGGAATTTGGCGGAACTCAAAGAGTGATGGGAAAAGGAACTGCATAGCAATTGCTGAAAACTGTAGAATTACTATTTATTTTATGAATACCTCTCTATATTTGTTAGAATTATTATTTTTTGTTCGGAAATATATTTTTCATATAAAGATTTATTGCTCTTCTAGAATGAAACAGAAATTACTTCATTTCTTCACGTCAACATCTCCGTTGGAGGATATAATTCGTCGGTTTCATCATTTCTCCACATATATCATACAAAGATATGTATGGTACTCCGTTGACATTTTTCCTCTGCTTACACTGGAACGAGGAACAGGTATTGGGATCTGTCTCTTGTTGCCAATTATAGTTTGATAAATAAACTCATGGCCCAAAATGCATGTTAAGGGAGATATATCTTTCCAAAGTTGATAAAATGAAAAAAATTTCTCCACATAACTTCCAAACGATTAATCCCATCTGATTGAAATTTCGTGTATGAATGCATGTTGTTGAAATACATTTTTTTATTACACTTCTACATTTCTGATATTGTTAAATAGGGTGTGACTTTTTTTTTTGGACAACTTCCTTTTTTTCCCTCTCAGTTGACACGCATCATAGTTCTTCAGCCACACACTAAAAATTTTGACACTAGGTGTTTTATATTAATATGCCATTTTTAATAATTGATTTTAAATAAACGTTTGTAACGATAGGGTAGTTCTCAAACCTACCCCCTCATTTTAGAATAATTCTTTTAGTTTCCATTCTTAAGTAATTTTGTTTTTGAATTAATTTTCCGAGAAATCTTTTCAAATTTCCAATTCAGGATTTCGACATCGTTCGGAATTGTAAACATTCCGCACCGTTTTTATTCCATTTTCATTTCTTAAAAGTGATGTCGCACCGTATAAAACATCCTGAATTGGAAGATAACCGTGTTTTTTGTTCGCTAGCACAGATACGTCGAAATAAAGACGTCTTCATCGACGCATATTTTACCGAATTTCGACTGTCGGGGCACATCTGATTTCCGCACCCCCCCTGTGGTTATAAAATCAGATGTTCCCCCGCAGGTCACTTCACCTCGGGACGTCGCAGGTCAGTTCACCTCGAGACGTCGAAGCGAGTAGACGTGTTGAATGATACCAGTGCGATACATCATTTTTCAAAGAGAAAGTCGAAGTGAAAGTGTACACTAGCGAAGCTACGGAATTTTTGATTCCGTATGTGAAGTTTGTGTAGGTTGTATACGTGTGTGTGTTATCGAAATTTTAATTCGTTAAAATTTTCGAAGTTGGTGTTCATCTTCAGAGTCCAGATCGGTTTAGATCGTTGGTTCTGCAGAAAGCATCAGGTGAGCTTATTTTTCGTATCTTTTTCCTGATTTTTCTCATAGCGTAGAAAATTTTCGATGAGTCGTTATGTTATATGAGATATATTTTTCTTTTTTGTCTTGAAAAATTTTATTTCAAATTGCTTTGAGTAGCAAAGTAATTATTAATTATATTTTGAAATGTCTGACCATTCGGACTGCGATTCTGTAATGGAAGAAGACGCGCTAGGAATAGCTAATGTCGTGTCCGAACACGATATTTTGAGAGAGGATAACGCAAGTTTGAAAGCGAGGGTGAATGAGCTAGATAGATGCGTATCTAGCTTAGTTGCTGAGATTGAAAATCTCAGGGAGAGGCTCGACTTGCAGGAGGTGAATAGAGAAAGTCCTTACTCCAAAGCACTCAAAAAGAACATTGTATAGAAAAATGTCCAAGAAGTAACCTTACCGGTTCAAAAACAGAAGATGGAGGTGGTCAAATCCCCTCAAAACAAAATTTTCCCACCCGCCAAAAGAGTGAGAAAAGATAGCTCCTCGTCCAATGAAGACTCGAACAAAAAAAGAGTCTTGGAAACCAGGCCCAACAGAAAACCACTCCAGTGGAGGAGAGGAAAGAAAAAATCCCCCCAGTCACCCTGAGAGGTACGTCCGAATGGACGTCAATTTCCAACGCGTTAATGCGAAACGGCCTATAGCAGAGCGACAACTGTGAAGGACGGAATTAGGGTCTTCCCACAAACCGCCGAAGACCACAGAAGGATGACAGACTGCCTTCATAAAATGAATAGGGAGTTTTACACTCTTCAACGGGAGGAAGAAAAGAAAATCTACGCAGTAGTGAGATATCTACCGCTGGATGCAGATATCCCGACCATCCTTGACGACCTCAAGGATCAAGGCATCGTCGATGCTGAGGTCATAAGGATGACCTCAAATATAACAAAGAGGCCGATGCCCTTATTGCTGGTTAAAACCCAGAATAAGGGTATGTTCGAGGTGAGAAGGCTCTACAACATGAACTGTGTTGTTGAACCTAAGAGAAGGACGACCGGGCCTGGACAATGTTTTCGCTGTCAGCGATATAGACATGCTCAAAGTAAGTGCACTTTTCCATGGAGGTGCGTGAAATGCTCCGGTAATCACAGCTCCAAGGAGTGTACGCTTACCAGGGAGAACGAGGAGCGAAATTCTTCTTGTGTTCACTGTGGGAAGCAAGGACATCCAGCTAGCTACAAGGGATGTAGCGAATGGAAATTGGTCACTAAAAAGACCAAGAGATCGCTAAGATCGAACCAAACCAGCTCGAGGCCAACACAAAATACTCCGAAGC
The DNA here is from genome assembly GCF_907165205.1 of Coccinella septempunctata. Lineage (NCBI taxonomy): Eukaryota > Metazoa > Arthropoda > Insecta > Coleoptera > Coccinellidae > Coccinella > Coccinella septempunctata. Next base: position 28,322,408 of record NC_058195.1, read on the forward strand.
CAGCCCAAAACTCTTCGGAAGTGGAGAAACCTCAGGCAAGTGCAACCAAAGTAGTCAAAGAGACGAAGGAACCAGAGAAAACGACCGAAAAGGCAAAAAGCCGAAACCAGGATATTCGACCAAGCTATGCAAGATTATAAGGAACTATCTGAGGAATAGAAACTTTTATGTGAAGATAGATGAAGCAACCTCTCAAACCAGACAATTGGAAGCGGGAGTGCCTCAAGGATCGGTACTTGGACCTCTGCTTTACGTAATATACGTTTATGATATCCCGAAGAATGCTAGAAATATGCTCATGCACCTTGTACGCAGATGACACAGGAATAGCTTTCAGACATCGACGCCCAGAAATTATACACCGGAGACTGCAGGAAGCCTTAGATGAATTACTCAAATGGAAAATCCAAATCAATGGAAGAAAGACTCAAGCAATATTACTGCAGAAGAGAAGATTGAGGATGGAAGAAAACCTTGAAGTTGATGGAGAAGAGGTTGAATGGAAAAATGAAGCAACATACCTAGGAGTGACGCTTGACAGAGGACTTACATGGAAAACCACATCAAATGTGCTATTGATAAAACAAAAGCCGCAATGAGTAAACTTTATCCACTCATAGGCAGAAGATGTCATATGAATAAGAACATCAAGTTGACGATGATTAAAGCTATTGCGCGACCACAACTCACATATGGATCGGCGGCATGGGGCTTCGCAGCCAAGACCCACATCAAGAGAATACAGGCCACTGAGAATAAACTCCTTAGAATGGCGATGGGCGTACCCTGGTTTGTTAGGAACAAACAAATCTACCAGGACTTGGAATGGGAACCAGTTACAGAATTTATTAAGAGAAAGGCGGAAAGGATATTCGACAAAGCCAAACAACATTCAAATGAGGAACTACAAAGATTAGTCGACTACGATCCAACGGAAGAAGCTAGAAGGTCAAGAACCTACCACCGAAGACCGAGAGATCAGTTAAGGATTTAAATGTAACCAAAGAAGAGCTTAACCTATAAAGGCTATATGCAGCATACAACTATCAACACGACTATGATCGTGTGAGAGTCCAGAAACCATAAGAGTCAACTGGTTAATAGGCAAAATGCCTGGAACCTATGAAGAAGCAGTTAAGGGTTTTTAGTGGGTCTCGAGCTCAGCGGGTGAGAATCCCCACACTGTTCCCCTTTAGGAGAGGGTGTGTTCGTCTGTTTTGCAGATTTTCCCCCTGCTACACCAAAAAAAACAAAAAAAAGGCCACTTCACTTACGATTGATCTACGATTCACGTCACTCACGACTTGCTATTCGCTTATTACGAGAACTTGCTTAGTGCTGTCCGCCGGATTTTTTTTTTCAGAAGATTGATTTTCGGTTTTTTTTTTAATGAACGAATAGAGTTGAAATTTTCTTTTGCTTTCTTTTCTCATTCACCGCAGTTGGGGCGGTTCTTTCCGTGTTTTGCGAGTGTAAGTGGCTGAATATTGCTCAGAGGTAAGACGTCACTACGTTTTTTTTTATTATTCACTGTTGGAACTTCAGCTCCTATCTTCACCATTCCTATACCACAGTCTTAGTTCCACCCCTACTGTCATTAAAGTACCCTGCTGGTGTGGATACCCGGGGGGTACCGAAGGCACTTTGGGGTGGCTCACCCTTTCCTCATTTTCCTTCTTTTTATCTTGTTCCCGTGTTCAGCCCTACGGTTAGGGAGGCATTCTGCTGGTGTGGATACCCGGGGAGTGCCGAACGCGCCTAAAGGTGAGCCGTCGTAACTCTGTGTCGTAATTTTTCATCCTTAACCTGGCTGAAGTCCGATATCTGTCCGTTTAGTGTGTGTCTTAGGTTCTGGCTGGCGAACAAGTCCGTAAACCCCTCGTATAACGTTTGTGATCGGATCCTGTTTCATTCCATCCGTTTTGCCCTGTAAATTTACTGATCTCGAGTCCTTCACTGTACGAACTCTATAATAGTGCCATTTGTGTTTTCTTGTACGAGTCGACAAATATAATTTGTGTGCGTTGATTTTAAGTTTTCACTGGTTGTCGCTAACACCCCAGACACCGAGGAACCTTGTATTCGGGTAGTAGCTACCAGGGTAGGTTTGCTATTTTTTCCTTAAAGAATAGCTGGCGCTCGAGTACACCGAGAGAAGCCGTTACAAAAATGGCGCAACGAGCAGGGACCGTTCAAAATCCAGTAAGAAACAACAGAGGTGAGAGACATTAATCGGACAGTGAGTAAATTCCCGAAACAGTGAGTAAAACCTCAGAACAGTGAGGAACTATTTCTTGAACGGAAAACTGTGAAAAATAAATTTGATCTGTGTTTTATTTCCTGCCACTCTGTATTGAACTTTTATACTGTGAATTGAATTGGACTATACTTTGGAAATTTTTCTATTGTTGAACCCCATTGAAAATAATTTGTCGATTGCTGTATTAAGTTGTTGAAAACTGAACTGTTATTACGCCGTTATATCAGTGAAAATTACACTATTCAACAAGGGTTCTCCCATCTAAGAGATTTATATTTTTTTTGTTAGGTATTCCTCACCTTATTACAAAAATAATAGTACTTACGTTTGTTTAGCTCCCGTTATCAAAATAAAAGACATGCGTGAATTGTCCATGTTCGCACTTCTGTACCCTACGATACTTTATAAAATAAACAAACTATTGAAACAATTTCGGTTTCTGGCAGCATTGAATGACTTTGAAAAAGAAGCCTGGTTGTCCTTTGTAGAAGTGACAAAAAATTTTCTTGGCAATCACAAATCTCCGCAATATGTAAATATCGTCAAAACGATGTTACAGGCTCATCAAAAAATGGGATGGAACATGTCCTTAAAGTCCGTTTGCAACAGCCGAGAATTCTCTGGAGAATTCTCTACAAAATTCTCGCAAGAAAACGGCAGAGATTATTTTGTATGCAACTGAACAGAGAATTCTACCGAAAGTCCGTATGCAACGGTATATAATTCACGGCGCATGAATTTTCGAGCAAATTCTCTAGAGAATTCTCGGCTATTGCAAACGGGCTTAAAAATACACTTTTTGCAATCACATATTAATTTCTTTCCACAAAATATGGGAGCCGTAAGTGACAAGCATGGAGAGCGATTCCATCAAGACATCGCGTCATTCGAAAAACGCTACCAAAGCAAAGGGGAACCCTTTATGCTTGCTGATTATTGTTGGTCCATCGTTAGAGAAATACTGGAGTCGTCCTCCAGCAGAAAAGACAAAAGATCTAAGCGATCGGAATCTTCTACACCATTGCAAATATTATAATGCATTGTTTTTGTTGAAAATCATGAATATAATTATTAAAAAAAACAAGAGCTAACTTCCACTTTTTATTTATCGTGCGTTTATACCTTGGCTACGAAGATTCAAAATATATATATTTTCCTTAGGTGGGAGAACAAAGCTATAATTTTGTCGATCAGTGTTATTTACGATTTCTTATTATTTCTGATTTGTTGGATTGAACTGTTTTAATTTCACATTGAAGGTGAGTGAATTTCCGGACTTTGAAAAATTCAAATTTTATTGTCGCAATTGGAAAAATTTAATAGGTTTGATTTACCTATTGGTTTAATAGTGAATCACCTATTACCCTGTTGATAACTTATTTACCTGCTTTATATTTTCTCTTTACCTGTACTGCTGAAACTTAACGATTATTTCTGAATTTTCTGAAAACTGAAAGTCGATTATTGTGATTTATTTTCTGGCTATTGAACTTGAAAATTTGTTTGGAATTTAAACTGCGCGTTCTGGTGCTATTCGAATTTCGGAAAATTTTCTGGACTATACGAAACGACTTGCGGTTGTGTGCGGCATTTCTCGAATATTTTCGGACTTAAGTGGGACTGATTGAATTTTTTTCGAGTAACGTTGGACTTGTAAAACTTTTTTGTGATACATCGGGACTTAGATTGCTTTTGGTGCGCCGGGACTTAAACTTATTTCCTGATACACCGGGACTTATGCTTTGTTTTTTTTTGGGTACACCGATACCCACTTCGAACTTAAGTGAGTAGGTTGGCTAACGATTAACTAACCGGGTTGGACTTAGAACTTAAACGGATTGTGAAAGACATACCGAGTGTGAGATTTTGGTGCGTTCTGAATCGGACTTAGTTGAAAATAATATGTCGAACATGGATGTGAACCGGTTACTCAGTGATGAACTTACATTCGAATTACAACTGAGGGGACAATCGATACCCGGTACTGTGATGACTAAACGGAGTCTGCTACGACAAGTGCTTCAGTCTAATGAACCTGTACTACCCCCAACATCATTGAATCCCGCCTCCGAGATTGAGATCTGTCAAAATAAACTAACCGATTTGGTGGAATCCCTTCAGAACTTCAATCATAGTAATGCGGCTAACGAATTTTCGCGAATTTACACCAGATTAATACACATTCAAGGCAGGCTGGACTTTATTGTCACTGCAGACACAACACAGTTACAATTAATTGAACAAATGAAGGCGACTACAGATAAGGCGTTGGAAACACTGGAGAAGCTGCGTAAGAAAAGTAATCGTGAACAGCCGCAGACATCCAACCGAGATCAGAGGTCTCTTTTGGATGTGGAGGTACCCAGTTCACCTGGGATGTCACCGATCCAACCGGATAGGATATCAAGGGTTGAGACATCACTTATCGACTTAGGAGATGGTGTCGATCCTCCTGTAACAGTCAATCTCTCACGTACTGGTACACCTGTAAGGAATCCAACATAAGAACAGGTCATGAATGAGACGAGACAGGCATCTAGAGCATTACTACGACAGCTACCAGCGATACCTATCACACAGTCACAGGACTGTGGGACACGAAGGGTATCTTTCCGACACTTACCTGCACCGTGGATAAATTCTGACCGGCCAGTTACCACCACACCTGCCAGATCAGAACCGGAGTCCCGATCAACAGTACCAACTGTCCCGGTACACAATTGGAACATTTCCTTTGATGGCACTGGTAGTGTGACCGGATTTCTTGAAGAAGTGGAGAGGCTGGCCGAATCCCGTAAAGTTTCCCTGGAACAAGTTTTTGAATCAGTTCATGAATTACTACGAAAGGATGCGAGGGATTGGTTTATTCCCAGGAGAAGTACTTTCAACGACTGGGAGGATTTTAGCAACCAACTGAAAGAAGCATTTCTGCCAGTTAACTGTGAGGAGAATCTGTTGAAGGAAATAAAAAGGCGAACACAGGACCCTGAAGAAAAGTTGCTTCCATATGTTACCCGGATGCAGAACTTATTTCAGAACCTCGCCTATGCAAAACCATCCGAAGTGGAGCAGATTCGACTCATCCGACAGAGGTTGATCCCACCCTTACAGCAAGCCTTGGCCTTCCAGGAGACCAAGACTTATGATGAAAATCTCCGGAAGAGAAAAGTTTTTGAACTGATCCAATGGCAGACGAGCCAGTACACTCGGCCACCCTCAAAACCAGGTTTTGTGAAGGAACCTCACCTGACGTACAGTCCCTGTCAACTGAACCGATATCAAGCAAGTTTGTCTATGGATACCGGAGAGCAAGTTCGCCAAACAACTGATCACAGGGAATCAGTACCGCCGACACAAGTCAACCAGACACGACTTTCTCTGCCGGGGGAAAGCCGTCCAAAGTCTCCCAGATCCAGAGAGTCAATAGTCCAGCAGCAGGAATCACACCGTCCGACTTCTGGAGACAGGTCCGAAGGTCGATCCAGACCTTCACCGCCACCACGCCGTGAAGCCGAAAATAGCCACGCTGACCGGACCGAACCACCATCAGGGAGGAAAGTGTCCTTCCAGACACAGTGTTTCCGGTGTGGTGGATATGGTCACATGCGTCGAGAATGTCGCAGGCCACCGAATATCTTCTGTTCTCGATGCCAGAGGGAGAACATTCTCTCACGAGACTGTCCGTGTTCGGGAAACTGAAGGGGAGATTGAAGGCGGAGTCGACCACATCTCCCGGAATCTTGACTCTACTGGCACCTACTACCTGTAATGATAACCGTCCGTTAGTAGAGGTCAGAATAGCCAGCAAACACTTCCGAGCACTGATAGATACCGGAGCGACCAGGAGTTTCTGCAGTCAGGCCGTATCCAATCAGTATGAAAGTAAAGGAATCATAGGACAAACAATGCATAACAGTTTCGCAGTAATAGCGAACGGACAAACCACTGTTACACCGAAACTGTACACCACCATCGTGCAAATTTCCGACTACACACTGCCTGATTTGAAATTCTTACTGGTACCAAACTTACCGGTTGACATCATTGTGGGGATGGGCGTTCTGTCGACTTTCAAGTTTTCCGTAAATCTCAGTACCGCCGAGTGCTTTCTGGAAGGCCGACTGATCTCGAAACCGATGACTCCCGTCGAAACCACCGCAGAGGTTCACACCGCCGAAGAACACCTGTTGAAGCTGACGGAGTCTCAGAAACAGGAGTTGGAGGCATTTCTGAAAGAGGAATTGAAGAAGTTTGAAGACCTATATGGTACAACCGACCTGATTGAACACAAGATCAAACTGAAACCGGGCGCCGAACCGATCAAACAACGATAGCGACCCATAAACCCGAAAATGCAGGAGATCTTCAATCAGGAAGTAGACCGTATGCTGGCTGAGGGAGTGATTGAACCCTCCAAGTCACCGTGGAGTTCACCGGTAGTATTGGTCAGGAAGAAAGACGGAAAATACCGTTTTCGCATCGACTTCCGTGCCGTCAACCAAGTGTCTGTAAAAGATGCATACCCGTTGCCGTACACTTCTGGGATTCTGGATAAACTGCGTAAGGCCAAGTACATCTCCACACTGGATCTGAAACAAGGATACTGGCAGATACCGTTAGCAAAGGAAAGCCGTCCGATTACTGCCTTCACAGTTCCTGGAAGGGGACTGTTCCAGTTCACCGTCATGCCGTTTGGTCTTCACGCTTGTCCGGCCACCTTCCAGAGATTCCTATATACCGTCATTGGCCCAGAAATGGAACCGGAGGCGTTCGCTTACCTGGACGATATAGTTGTCTTGGGGGAAACTTTCGAGGAGCAGCTGGAGAGCTTAAGAGAGGTATTCCGGCGGTTGAGAGAAGGCAATCTTCGTCTCAACCCCGGTGTGACTTTGTGCGAAAATCCCTGAAATACCTAGGACATGTCGTTACTTCGGAAGGAATCCGTACCGATTCGGATAAAGTTTCCTCTATCGTAGCATTCCAAGCGCCGAAGACCATCCGTGAATTGCGCCGTTTTCTGGTAGTTGCTAGCTGGTACCGCCGTTTTATACAGAACTTTTCCGATGTCGTTTCACCGTTGACTCACCTGTATGAAACCACGTTGGAAATGGGGTGGGAAACAACAAAAAGCGTTCGACCTCCTGAAACAAAAACTGACCGAATTGCCGATACTAGCCTTTCCGGATTTCAATCAACCGTTCGTCCTGCAAACAGACGGCAGTGACCTAGGCCTTGGAGGAGCCCTGACCCAAGGAGAGAAAATGGTGATCGCCTATGTCAGCCGTACCTTGAACACCGCCGAAAGAAATTACTCCGTGTCCGTGAAAGGAATGCCTCGCCATCGTTTTCTTGATAGAGAAACTGCGACCATACTTGGAAGGATTTCATTTCACCGTAATTTCCAACCACATGAGTCTGAAATGGCTGAATTCCATCAAGTCACCGTCCGGAAGAATTGCTCGATGGGCCGTTTTCCTTCAGCAATTCGACTTTGAAGTCCAATACCGGAAAGGTACCCTGAACAAAGTCACCGACAGTCTGTCCCGAAACCGTTACCGTCTGTGGATTCCGTATGCCTGGCCGATGTCGAAGTTCGCTGCAGTTGGTACAACAAAAAGCTCCAGGAGGTACAAAAATACCCAGAAGGATGGGAAACTGTATCGTCACTTCTGGGACTCTTCCGACTTTACTGAAGTTGGATCCGGACAGCCATGGAAGCTCTGTGTACCCACCGAACAACGACTGGGGGTCCTGAAAGAAAATCACGTTTCTGAATTAGCTGCTCACCTGGGAATCTCCAAAACCATCTCTCGGCTAGCCCGGAATTATTACTGGCCAGGGATGTTCAAAGATGTCGCAAAATACGTGAGAAACTGCTCATCCTGTCAAAGGTACAATGTATCACAACAGAAGACGCCTGGAAAAATGCAACCACATAGAATGACTGATGCACCGTTCCAAGAAGTATGTACAGATGAGGTTGGGCCACTTCCCCGTTTCAAGGAGGTAAATTCTTACGTAGTGGTGATGCAGGACCGTTTCACGAAGTGGGTTGAATGCCGTCCGTTGCGGAAAGCCACCCCTAAAACCGTTTACTCAGCCCTGTATGAACAGGTTATACTCCGATGTGGCTGTCCGAAACAGGTAATATCTGACAACGGGGTACAGTATGACAGTAGACTGTTCAAAAACAGTCTCCGAGAGCTACACATTGCTCACCGTTTCACCCCTCCGTATACACCCCAGTGCAACGCCGTACAACGAGCCAATCGTACCTTGAAGACTATGATGGGTCGGTTCTGTGAAGCCGACCACCTTACTTGGGATGAGAAATTAGGTGAACTAGCTAAACAAAAACCTACAGGATTCACACCGGCATTTCTGAACTATGGAAGGGAATTAGCAGTTCCAAAGGCAATCTATTCTTCAAACACCCAAGTCGATGACACCGAGGAGACAAACAGAAGAAAGAAGAGTAAATCCTACTCACCGTACAGAACAAATCCGTCATCTTCAGGAGGCCTATGAGTTTGTCAATACCGGGTTGTACCGTGCATTTGAGCAACAGGCTCACCATTACAACCTCCGTCGAAGGGAATTTCGTTTTCATGTCGGTGATAGAGTTCTGCACCGTGCTAATCCGTGGTCATCCGCCGTTTATAGCTTTGCAGCCAAATTGGCTCCGAAGTTTTCTGGTCCGTATACCGTTGTGAAAGGAATTTCACCCGTGTTTATGACCTGAAAGGTGACAGTGGTAAGAAAATCACCAATATTCACGTTAAGGATTTCAAACCGTTCATCCGTCTTACTCACCTGGTTACAGTCCTGATGAATCCGTTCCACCATAACCTATAGATCTAACCTGACCCTGCCAGGGTTGGATAATTCAAATGTCTGTTCCGTACAATTTTGTTTGTTCTGTGGAGTTTTCATTACCACCAGACAGAACCGTCTGACTGTCACGAGTAAGTAAGTGGTATCCCACAACACCTACAACAGAAAATTCCGTTAATTCACTGGAAAAACAGGAACCGTTACCGTTAATTCAAGTTTCTGTACTAATTATGGGACCGATAATAATAAGTGAGATACACCCGTCCTGTCTGTCTCTATTTCACTCCTGTGTTACCGTTAAATACAATAACCGAATAGAAAATAACAATAGAAGGCTGACACCGCTTACACCGAAATTACAAGCTCGCCTGAACGGTAAGTGAAATAGAACATTATATTTTTATCTCCTTATTAAAATTACCGACCGTGCTTACCGCTTCTTCCGAAATTCCACCGTACACCCTGTTATCCCTCTGCTCCAGGGTTTCAGTATACTAAATGCTTTTCTCTCATTTTTATGCAACCTACAACTGCTGCCGATTCAAACACCCTCGGAGAAGTTCACCACCGTCACAAGAGGAGTCAACGACGCTGTCTAGTGTTCCAAACTTCCCTGGTTGGATGGTATTTGCAACTGTTAACCCCCATGGCATGTGCCCGGAGCCGGCTTTGCGAAGTCCACCCTAATATGGTTCAGAAATAACACAACGAATGACAAATCGAAATGGTACCCACTTTAAAGATTCCGTCCTGTTCTGTTTCCACGATTTTTCGGCATTTCTTTCACAAATGGAAATTGAAATCTGGAACCACTCGGCAGAATTTGACAATTGGAGGTTAGCTAATAGACTACAGAACTTCGTCACGTCACTGACTACGGACAGCACCACCGGAGCGGGCACACGTCAACGCGGACCATAGAGTGGGAGTAACCGAGATAGCATTAGCCGAGTATACGCCACCAGGAGTAGATTAGGTGAACTTGTTTAATGTAAATCTCAATCGTCTTGCCGTGAATAGTTAAACCGTAAACTGGACTTAGTAGATTTCACCGTGAAAAATTTAATCCACTACTTCATCGTGGATTCAATTTTTTTACCGAAGCTCCGGGGATGTAACGAGAGGGTAGTTTTCAAACCTACCCCCCCATTTCAGAATAATTCTTTTAGTTTTCATTCTTAAGTAATTTTGTTTTTGAATTAATTTTCCGAGGAATCTTTTCAAATTTCCAATTCAGGATTCCGACATCGTTCGCAATTGTAAACATTCCGCACCGTTTTTATTCCGTTTTCATTTCTTAAAAACGATGTCGCACCGTATGAAACATCCTGAATTGGAAGATAACCGTGTTTTTTGTTCGCTAGCACAGATAAGTCGAAATTAAGACGTCTTCATCGACGCATAATCTACCGAATTTAGACTGTCGGGGCACATCTGATTTCCGCACCCCCCCTGTGGCTATAAAATCAGATGTTCCCCCCGCAGGCCACTTCATTTACGCTTGACCTACGATTTACGTCACTTAAGACTTGCTATTCGCTTGTTACGAAAACTTGCTTAGTGCCGTCCGCCGGATTTTTCTTTCAGAAGTTTGCTTTTTAGTTTTTTTTTTTTTATTAACGAATAGAGTTCAAATTTTCTTTTGCTTTCTTTTCCCATTCACCGCAGCTGGGGCGATTCTTTCCGTGTTTTCCGAGTGTAAGTGGCCGAATATAGCCCAGAGGTAAGACGACACTCCGTTTTTTTTTTATTATTCACTGTTGGAACTTCAGCTCCTTCACCATTCCTATACCACAATCTGAGTTCCACCCCTACTGTCATTAAAGTACCCTGCTGGTGTGAATACCCGAGGGATACCGAAAGCACTTTTCGCTGGCGCACCCTTTCCTCATTTTCCTTCTTTTTATCTCGTTCCCGTGTTCACACCTACGGTTAGGGAGGCATTCTGCTGGTGTGGATACCCGGGGAGTGCCGAACACGCCTAAGGGTGAGCTGTCGTAACCCTGTGTCGTAATTTTTCATCCCCTAACTTGGCTGAAGTCCGATATCTGTCCGTTAAGTGTGCGTCTTAGGTTCTGGCTGGCGAACAAGTTCTTAAACCCCCCGTATACCGTTTGAGATCGAATCATGTTTCATTCCGTCCGTTTTTCCCTGTAAATTTACTGATCTCGAGTCTTTCACTGTACGAACTCTACAATAGTGCCATTTGTGTTCCCTTGTGCGAGTCGACAAATATAATTTGTGCCCGTTGATTTTGACTTTCACTGGTTGTCGCTAACACCCCAGACACCGAGGAACCTTGTCTTCGGGTAGTAGCTACCAGGGTAGGTTTGCTATTTTTTCCTTAAAGAATAGGTGGCGCTCGAGTACACCGAGGAAAAGCCATTACACGTTTTTGTTCTCGGAGGCTAGAAGAGCCTGGATATTTAGTGGAAGTTGTATGTTTGTCTCCGATAGTTTTTCAATCAGTTCGTGTTTTTCTCTAGTTTTGACACAACTAAATATCAAATGGTTTAGATCTGCGATTTCTTCGTCTTCTACGCATAAAGGAGAATTTGCTATTCCAATCTTGTGCGAATGCTCATTAAATAGTCCGTGATTGATCTTCATTTTCGTAATTATGCTACTATACTTCTTATTCACATCGAACGCAAAAATATGTGTTACTTTTTTGGGGAGGTCGGGATGTATAAAGAAATATTCATTTTTACTATTTTGACCGATCTCTTTCCATCTGTGTTTCCAGATATTTAGAATGCCATGTTTGAATGTAGCTAAGATGTCCGGGTAGCAAGGGAAATGTAAGTTTTCTCCGCTTATGCGAGCATCTTTCGCTAAGGCATCGACCATTTCTTTTGCGTCTAATACACTATGACTGTTGGAACTAGATTAATTTATTATTGAAAATATAATGGCATCATTGAATTTGATAGTTAAGGTTGAAATATACAGGGTGTCCGGGGAATAACTGTACATGCTCTCACCAGAGATCGAGTTGGACTAGCTGGTTACGGATTGACCATAAAAAATTACTTTCTGGGTTTCCATAGAAAGCTACAGGGTGATTTTCCAACTTCATGGAAATACTTAGACCATCATAAAATCCAAACTTATTGACGGATATTATTGAAACTTGGGAGGTTATTGACACATGCTAAGATCAAGTCAGAAATATATCAATTATTTCATTATTCCAGGGCCGGACTGATTAATCTTCATTTAAAGTGTTCAGGGTAAAAAAAAACAATTTGTATTTCGAATTACAAATGATTGATTCGCTTTTCAGGAAGAAGCTAAATTATGCTTCAATTTTTGGTATCACTCAAAGTTGTCACATCAACAATTATTTTTTTATGAATTTTTGAATTAGGATAAAGTTCGAAAAATTGAATTTTTCACCATGAAGAGAACTGAAAATCTCATGTTTGAATATAAAATGCGAAAGTATTAGTAGAAAATTTACAAAAAAGTTCAGAGCTTTAATAAGCACTTCATTTCTCTGCATTTTTGAGCTTGATCTTTGAATCTAGTTAGATATTTTGTAACATTCTCCCAAACTGAAAATCATGAAACTCATGATTATTTGAACTTGCCATACCAATTTTGAGTTCATATAGAGGTTTTTACATTGGAAGAAGTGTAACTTTGTACTATATCATTGTTGTCGAAAACCCGGTATACATAAGAATAATTTTGAAATATGCTTCTGTATACCCTATACACATCACCAATTTTTTTTTTTCAAAATACCTTCATTTACTCCCTCAAAGTGAAATTCGCGTCTGGGGTGGCCACCCAGTATATCAACAAATTATTATAGTCTTCTTCACCTTCAGTGACTTTTTTAAGAAAATTAATTATTTCTTTTCGACTTGCACAAGATGACTATGTCCTGTTCAGGTAAATAAATTGCAATTTTCGAACTTTATCCAAATCAAGAAATTCATAAAAAAATAATTGTTGATGTGACAACTTTGAGCGATACCAAAAATTGAAGCATAATTTAGCTTCTTTCTAAAAAGCGAATCACTTATTTGTCATTCGAAATACAAAGTGTTTTTTTTACCCTGAATACTTTAAATGAAGATCAATGAGTCCGGCCCTGGAATAATGGAATAATTGATATATTTCTAACTCCACCTTAGCATGTGTCAATAACCTCCTAAGTTTCAATAATATCCGTCAATAAGTTTGGATTTTATGATGGTCTAAATATTTCCATGAAGTTGGAAAATCACTCTGTAGCTTTCTAGGTAAATCCAGAAATTAATTTTTTATAGTCAATCCGTAATCAGCTAGTCCAACTCTATCTCTGGTATGAGTATGTACAGTTACTCCCCGGACACCCTGTATTTTTAGAGTTGTCAATATAGAAAAATAAAGTCACTTTTGGAAAACTATTAACGGCCAGTTTCATAATCAAACCTAAAGTCACTTTAATTTTAAAGCTTCCTTTAACCCTACTAAAAATGACTGTAAAGGAAGCTTTAAGCTTAAAGTGACTTTAGGTTTGATTATGAAACCGGCCGTAAGTTGTTCAATTCTAAGTTTTCAAAAGGTAAATAAGTAAAGATATAACATTTGGCGACCGTGATGATGGAGAGTTTCAAGAAAGAACGAGAAATAATAAGAAAACACTTCAAGAAAATATGTGCAGAAATAGACCTGAAAATAAGCGACAAAGAACGAAGCAAAGACAACATGTTATCCCTTTTAAGGCAATTAGAAGACAAGGGTGACCGACTATTCTCTTCAGATGAAAACATTAGAGGTATGTTATTATCAAATGAAACTGAAGAGGAAGATTTAGAAGAGGAATTCAACAAAGTAGAATTTTTCCGAGAAGAATTCGTAAGACAAAAAACTAAATGTGAAGCTGAGTTGAAGAAGTCATTGGATCAAACAACCTCGCAAGAATGCAACGGCGAAACGAACATGAGAAAATTCCGGCTTCCAAAAATTGAAAGAGAAAGACATGGAAATCGATTCTGAAGACAAATTTCAGTACCTACTTCAGGCAACAGAAGTTGATTCAGCAGCAAGGAAGCTAGTGGAGAGTTTTCCTCCATCAGGAGCGAATTACACGATAGCTGTCGATCAGATGAAGGCAAGGTTTGCAAAAGATGAATTCCTTATCGAGGTGTATGTGAGAGAATTGATGAGTTTAGTTCTCAAACAAGCAATGGACAATACAAATATGTCACTTTCCAATCTTCATGATAAGCTAGAAACACAACTTAGGGCATTGGAATCTCTAGAGGTAACGAAGGAAAAATATGCGGCAATGTTGTATCCTTTGGTAGAGCCTTCATTACCAAACGATACATTGAAAGCATGGGAAAGATATCGCAGCTCAAATAAAGTGAACAGCATTTCTAATCCAAATGAGATAGAGAAAAGTATTTGTGGTTCTGATAATCTGTCATTTTTATTAGATTTCTTACGAAGCGAAGTTGAATCAGAAAAAAGAATAAATCTAGCACAGTCAAGTTTCTACAATGAACCAGTCGATAAAACAGGTGACGGTGGATTATACACAGCTGCAGCATTGTATTCAGCAAGTTCGAAAGACGCAGGAAAAGTTGGTAAGAAAGTTCCATATTGTCTCTTCTGTACAAAATCTCACTGGAGTCAAGATTGTCTCAAAGCTCAGAAATTATCTTTGAATGGGAAAAAAAAATTGTCAAAGAAAAGAAAGGTTGCTTCGTTTGCCTAAAACAATATCATACTTGTAAACAATGCAGAGCATTTGTGAGATGTATAGTTTGTTCGAGGAAACATTATCCAATAATGTATCCGGATTTAGATGTGAAAAGGGGAAAGAAGGATAATGAGAAGAAAGAAATAGAAAATATTTTGACTAGCAATTTATCTAATACAGTATTATTGCAAACAGTTTTTGTGCGGATTCATTTTGAAGGGAGCGAAAAAATGGTTAGAGCATTATTAGATTCTGATTCACAAATATCTTATATTTTATCTAGAAGTGCAGAAGAACATATAGGTGTTGAATTTACGGAGTTGAGGAAGAATATTAAGCAACAAACGAAGCTTGAATATGTCGAATATAAAAAACAATTAGAAATGAATTTCAAGAATGATCCTTCCACTTTTTGGTCATTTATGAAAAAGAAAAAATTTCAGAATAAGGTACCATCAATGATGACATTCAGACAAGAGTCTCTCAATAACGCGGAAAGCATATCGAATGCCTTTGCTCAGTTCTTTGAATCAATTTACACTTTGGATTCTGATTGCTACGACACAGTGTCGGATTGGGGAACTTTCGGTTTCTCCTTAATAACAGAGGACGCTCTGAGCGAAATAAGTCGGGGGAAATATGTCAAGTCGAGAATTACCGACCCATAAACATCTCGATTGCTTAGTCCAAGATATTTGAAAGGATAATATATCAAGATATAATACAAAATTTACATCTCAAGATTAATCCGATTCAGCATGGTTTTTCTGGGGGGAAATAGATGGTAAGCAATCTTTGTAGTTTTACTGAATTAGCGGCGGAAGCAATTGAAAGTGGTCATCAGCTCGACACAGTATATACTGATTGCGAGAAAGCGTTTGATAGGGTTAGCCATGCAATTCTTATTAGGAAGCTGGCTGCAGGAGAGTTCTCGAAAAATGCCTGTAGTTTCGTTGACTCATATTTGAGGCAGAGACAGCAGTTCGTCAAGATTGGAGGTGCATATTTTCGATCTATAATGCAGATATCAGGTGTACCTCAAGGAAGCATACTCGGTCCACTGCTTTTTTTGATCTTTATGAATGATCTTCCTGCTCACCTGTATTTCTGTGTGGCTTTATTGTTCGCGGACGATTTCAAGCTTTTCAGGAAGATTCTTGATCTGTCAGATTGCTACCTTTTGCAAAAAGACCTAGATGAAGTAGAGCGATGGTTTAAGATGAACAAGATGTCTTTGAATATCAAAAAGTGTCATGTTGTTAGCTACACACGGAAAATGAATCCGATACAATTCAATTATACAATCGGTTCACAAATAATTGAGCGCAAATCGAAAACCAAAGATTTAGGTGTCATGTTTCAGCCGAATCTAAAGTTCAATAGCCACTTTGAATTATCAACCGCAAGGGCATATAGAATGTTGGGATTGGTTTTCAGAAATACGAAAGATTTTAATTGTTCAACTATCACTCTGCTGTACAATGCCCTCGTAAGACCTCATCTCGAATATGCCTCGGTAGTTTGGATGCCGTTCACAGTCACTAAAATAGACAAAATTGAGAAAGTTCAGAAAAGGTTTCTGCGCTATTTACACCTGATAAAATATAATGAATATCCATTTAGAATATCGTACCAAAACATGATGAAGGATTTCAGTATGATTTCACTAGATAATAGGCGTAAATTCAAGGCTGTGACCTTTATGTTCAAAGTTCTGAATAATGTGAGCTACCAAGATTGTGATTTTGTGAAATTTATTAATTTTAAGGTTCCCAAATTGAATTTGAGAATTCCTTTTCATGTAATACCTGGACACTTATCTCCTGTAAATTGTATGATGCATGTGTGCAATGAAATTGTAACAAAATTTGATGTGGATATTTTCAATACTACCACTAATGAATTGAAAACTATACTATTGTAGGTTAGAATATTTTCTCTGTATTGTCTCTGTTCTGCATTTGTAATTTACCTTAAAGGTGTTTATTTGGAATTAAATTGAATTGAATTGAATTGAATTGAAAAAACTGTTGAGGAAAATTGACAATGAAACTATAATACAGGGAGTTTTTGGAGGGAAGCAATCCCAACCAGAAACTCATAAGTTATTCGAAGTAACAATAAAAAGTATTGATAACACACATGAATTTAAAATCAATATGTTGAATCAAGATAAAATCGGCAATTATATTCCTCGTATTAATGATTCATCTTGTATAAATTATTTGAAGCAGAGTAATATTGTGATTCACGATAGTAATTTGTCAAATGCTCCAAAGGAAATTGAACTATTACTAGGAGCAGATACATTTGGTCATTTATTAACTGGTAGAAAACATCACCTTGATGGTGGCCTTGTAGCGCTCGAAAAATATTTGGGGTGGACACTCATCGGACAGTACGACACAAAACAACGCAATGAGACTATATTTTCTGGATTTTCCGAATTGTCAATACCAGACTCATGGGAGAATTACTTGGTATAAAAGATTCGGTACAAGTAAAATCAAATGAAATTATAGAAGAGCCAGCTTTGATCCATTTCTATGATACTATGACTATAAATGACGAAAAAAGATATGAAATTAAATTACCTTGGTCGCAAGATCACTTGAATCTTTTAGATAATAAGGAAATGGCTCTTGGTAGATTAGAGTCTAATACAAAAAGATTGCTGAGTTTGAAAAAATATGATGATTATTCAAGGGTATTCGATGAATGGGAAGAATTGGGAATTATTGAGGAAGTGACCGACGAGAAAGAAATGAGACAAGAAAATTCAATTCATTATTTGTCGCACCATGCAGTCATTAAAGAATCAAGTGCAACTACTAAAATTCGCCCAGTTTTCGATGCATCAGCTAGGGACAAGGATGGGAATTCATTAAATGGTTGCTTGGAAAAGGGTCCGAATTTTCTGGAATTAATCCCATCAGTGCTTGTAAAATTTCGCATCAATGCAATTGGCATAGTTTCTGATATAGAAAAAGCGTTTTTACAGATAAGTATATGTCCAGAAGATAGAGATTATTTAAGATTTTTCTGGTGGAGAAACTATTCAGAAAAGGAAACTAAAATATACAAGCATTGCAGAGTAGTGTTTGGTGTCAAATGCAGTCCATTTATTTTGTCAGCTACGATTAGTTATCATTTGGATAATGTTGTAGTACAGTTGAAAGAGACGGCGGAAAAATTGAAAAATTCATTTTACGTAGATAACTGTGTAACAAGTGTAACAAATGAATCAGAATGCGCAAAATTTATCAAAGAAGCAACATTTATCATGTCGTCTGCAAAGTTCAACTTACGAGGATTGTTAAAAATTGGAGTAATTTTTAACCCAACTCTATCACTCGGTGCACATCTCTATCAACTCAGTGACTGCGTTTATCGTTACATGCTTCTGTGAACGTAACCTTTAAATCGCTGTCAATCAGCTGTTCAAAAAAAAACCGGTGGAACCTGTTGAATCTGCTCAATTCAATACATTCTCCTTAGATTCTTCGTTCGCTCAAGTGAATTGGAACTTGGTGTGAATTCTTAACGTGATTTTTCAGTGCACTCTCAATTTTCTCAGTCAGCTCAAATCTAATAATATTAATTCATATTATATTAATCAATCGATTAACATCTCAAAAAGGTACAGTACTTTTTTCACTCAACAAAAAATGTAATCATTTTTTTGCATGTGTCACATTAGAATATCATTCTACATAATTTTCCTCTCAACATTCACTCATCGCTATGCATTTTCTCACAATTACATTTGCAATATTCTGCTCTACATCTCTCTATCATATTTGCATGTATATTTTCTCAATTTTCTCCAAATCTCTCAATCAATCACGTGCTCAATGTATTTAGCTGCTTCAACCTCCTCAAAATGCATCGATATTTCATTCACTGTGAATCACATAACCTCGACAATCACTCACATTTTAATTTCTCTAATTTTAGCACCAAGTTCACATTTCACACCACTCTATTAAAAGCTTATATACTTGTATTCACTCTCATTTTGTATATATGTCACGTCAGATTAACTTTACACCTCTTACGATCAGACTTCTCAGGCCTCTTAAGTTTCAGGTACCTCTACGCTCAAGTTGGACACTTCGAAGGCTTCTCATAGACCAGATCGAAATCCATCTCACTACACTCAGAACCCTGAATAAAGGAATACACTCAATTAACTCTCTTGGACAGACTGGTTTGTGATAACGCTCGAGGAGGTCCAACCTGATTTCAACTCAATAAGTATAATTTATTATGAACTTTTGCATGACTCTATTACCTGAAACTTATGATACCTTATTTTTTTTCTCTAACGTTATGAACTGCTCTTCTTGTTTCATCTCAATTATGAATACTATTCATTAATTCTTTCTACGTTTACAATATTTCATTTCTCTACATTGCATTTGTAACACAACTCACCTCAATTTATGTACTCTCATAAAACACCTTCTGCTTTTCTAATAGATTTGCTATTCCTGTAAGCGTTGGTAATCATCTCTCTCATTCTGTCTCATTACACCTGTCTCACTACATTACATATCTCTAACCTCTCAAGTTGTCACTGCAACCTTCTGTTTTTCTGATAGCGAGACAGTTTATGAAATCGTAAACTCTATCACTGTAAACGTTGTGCTTGCATGATAACACTCACATCAATTCATAACTATCAAGCTCAATTATTATGTAACTCAAAATACATAAACACGTTTTGATGTAAATATATCTCAATTCTTATCAAACACATAATAATTGATCTTGTTACACGATACTTGAAATTCACTCAACCTGCTCTTCCTCTCAAGCAAATACAACGTTGATTTTCTCGTTGAAACATTACACTCAAATTCTCTCAATAACTTCTCAATAATTGTAAATAGGTTCACTCTGTTTAGATGTTGTATATAATTTTATTTCATGCGAGTGTCTATTTATTATGTGACGTGTTTGATATACAATAAAGATTTTATTTTACCATCTCCAACTCAATCATTTGGTAACAGTCCACTTTTAAGTAATTGCCAAAAATCTCAACACCCAGATTTTTGAACAAGGATGGATATACAATTCACAAAAATTTAAGGAAATTTCTGATCAAGTGAACGTAGTTGGAGTACTAGGACTACTTTGGAATATACAAGAAGATACATTATTTTGTGATATCCATAGCATGTCTGATTCTCAAATTGTATTGACTAAACGAAGTTTGCTATCAGTGGCACAAAAAATTTTTGATTCAATTGGTTTCTTGTGTCCAGTATTATTGATTCCCAAATTATAATTACAGGAAACTTGGCAACTTAAGATTGGCTGGGAGCAAGAATTGCCATCTGAAATATCTAAAGAATTTCAATACTGGGTAAAACAACTAGATTTATTAGTTCATTGTAAAATTCCAAGGACATTTTGTGGAAATTCCAATTTAAAAAATTCTTCAAACTCGACCATCCTTGTATTTTGCGACGGTAGTAAATCAGTATATGCAAGTTGCATATTTCTAAGAACCATTATTAATGGACTGATTTCAGTCAATATAATTCTTGCTAAATCTAGACTAGCTCAAAAAAATATCACTTTACCTAGACTGAAATTATTGGCGGCATTACTAGGTGTCAGACTATACATAACTGTTACAAAAATAAAAGAATTTTGCGATATGAAGTATTACTTCTGGAGTGATTCAACGGTGGCATTGACCTGGATAAGTACAAAAGGACAATGGAAAACTTTTGTGGAAAACAGGGTTAAAGAAATAAGGCTACATCCAAATATAGATGATTGGTATCATGTTCCAGGCAAAATCAATCCAGCAGATCTGGCTTCCAGAGGCTGCAATGCCAGGACTTTGCTGGAAACTAAGTGGTGGTTTAGTCCAACATGTGATGAAGTCAGTGAAGCAGAAAAAAGATTACTTAGAATGGTGCAAGAAAAAGTCTTCGGTAAAGATCTTAGTTCCTTAAATTTGGAGACTTTTCAAAATGAAAATAAATTATGGAGAATAAGGTCAAGACTCATTCTGGGAGATTTTGAAGAAAATTTCAAATACCCTATTCTACTTCCTAGTAAGCATGTTCTGGTCAATAGACTCATAGAAGAATATCATATACTCAATCGTCATACAGGAGTTCAAACATTGTTGAGAATTTAGGATATTAAAGAGTAGAAAAACTGTGAGACAAGTAATTTCAAAATGCTGTATATGTAAAAGATATACCAGTAAACCTGTAGAGACACCTTTTGCACCTTTACCTAGAAATAGAATAACATGTGGAAAAGCTTTCAATGTGGTAGGTATAGATTTGGCTGGACCTCTGTATCTCAAAGATAAAACGAAAACGTGGATAGTATTATTCACATGCGCAGTTTATAGAGCGATACATCTGGAACTGGTAAATTCTCTTTCTACTGAAGCATTCCTTTCATCATTAAGAAGATTTTCAGCCAGAAGAGGTAGAGTTGCCACTATTTACTCAGACAACGGTAGTAATTTTGTTGGTGCATTTAATCTATTGAAGAAAATCGATTGGCACAGGGTGTTATCATATTCCTCTGTACATAAAATAAAATGGATTTTCAATACACCCACAGCTGCCTGGTGGGGAGGATGGTGGGAACGTATGGTTCGAATTGTAAAGGACTTCCTCCGAAGAAATTTAGGTAAAGCGGTAGTCACTTACGAAGAATTACTTACGCTTTTGTGTGATTGTGAAACAGTTATAAATAGTAGACCTCTGAGATATTCATCTGATGATAGAAATTATTCATAGACATATAGACATGGACTGTGCCTTCCCTTTCTAGTCCGGGAGGCAGGGCCTTTTTTTTCAAGGAATTTCATCCCGGCTGAAATTAATACTGTATGTTGTAGTCACATTGCAAATGACGAAACTGACCGTCAGCTGGTCAAGTAGCGGTGGGTGCGCGCGTGGGAGGCGGCGGAACCTGGGAAAAAATGCAAAATTTCAAGTGATTTTATCCCGGCTGAAATTTTTTATACGTGATATTAATGTTAAATAGAAACAAAATAGTGAAGTCAGCCGACAGGCGGACGGTGAAAAATACGTCAGTCGAGCGCATGAACTGGGGAAAAAAATTTGAAAATCAAGTGATTTCATCCCGAATGAAAACACCTCCATATGATTTCTTACATATATGGAAATAAAAAAATGACCGTCAGCTGCGTGTCTAGCGGGGGAAAGACCGTCATAGAAAATTTCAGCCCTGATAAAATCACTTGAAATTTTCCACTTTTTCCCAAGTTCCGTCTCCCACGCCCGCACCCACCACACTTATTTTCAAAGAAGCGCTCGTTGAATTTTTAATAGACGATTGGTTAAATGATCACATGGCATGTAACTCCATATGATTTCTTACATATATGGAAATATAAAAATTACCGTCAGCTGCATGTCTAGCGGGGGAAAGACCGTCAGTCAGAGCAAAAATGTATGAGCCCGTTCATTCATTTATACGGCGCGCGGAATTTTCAATGGTCTGACTGATGTCTTTTTTCTCATTATTTAATCAGCCTACGGATATTTTAACATTTATATTTATTGAAACTATGATTTCGATCAATATCAAACGGGTTTGTTACGATTCACCCATGATACATGTAGATAAATCAGCAACATCATATAACATACTTAATCATAGTATAGTATAGTATATTTATTTCATTTCTACAATTAATTTACATACCACAGATAATTCAAAATAAAATAGAAACATGTCAAAGCAACAACAAAAAAATATATCCCAGGAGCAATTTTTCTTTTTAAAAAATTCTCTAAATTCTTCCAAGTTATAACGTTCACACTGAAGTTATGTAGCTGTAGCTGTGAATCCTTCTCCGAAAAAGGTCAAACTGATCGATTCCTTGGTAAGCCATTAAATAATTTCATCGCTGCATAATGGACATTTTTCTCCCTTAAAGTTGAAGAGTGTATGGAATAATAATAATAATAATAATAATAATAATAAAGGAGTGCAAGGATGCAAGGACAACTTGCTGATCGACAAGAGCGTATGCCTAGACGCCAGACATTACAAGCGCGACCTACATACATCATGGTTAGACTACGCGAAAGCATTTGACACCTCGCCGCACGACCTGATCATACGGCTATTAAAAATGCTGAAAGTCCACCCTAACATCATCCATGCGATAGAAAGCATCATTGCGTTGTGGAAAACGAAGTTTGCCATCCGAGCAGAGGGACGAACCGTTTATACGGGATGGGTGAGGTACAGAAGAGGAGTGTTCCAGGGAGATTCGCTAAGCCCGTTATTATTCTGCATAACACTCATGCCACTATCAATTGAGCTGAGGGCAAGCAGAATAGGATACAAGGCCGGTCCACCAGGCAGAAGGAACCACCTGATCTCCCATCTAATGTACGTGGACGACTTGAAACTCTACGCTCCCTCCAGGACCGCACTACAGCAACTATTGAATATCGTTTCCGAGTACACCTCTGCAGTGGGAATGTCATTTGGTTTGGACAAGTGTGCTGTTTTTCATCTCCGCAGGGGAAGGGTTGATGATCCAGGAGAAGATATCCAACTGGAAGATGGAATGACTTTTCGACGTCTGGAAGACGGAGAAACTTATAAGTTTCTCGGGATGAAACAGAGGGGAGTACTGGAGACAACCCAGATAAAGGACGCCTTATCAGCCAGCTACAAGAAGAAGCTGAGAGACATCTGGAAATCACAGCTGTCAGGAAAGAACAAAGTATCAGCTACAAATATGCTAGCCATCCCGATACTTACCTACTCTTTCGGGGTGGTAAATTGGACGGTGAACGAACTCCTCGATCTTGATAGGTCAACAAGAAAAACGATGAACATGAATCGTAGCCTTCACCCAAATAGCTCGATTCAGAGGATATATCTTCCCCGAAGCCAGGGGGGTAGAGGATTGCAATGTTTGGAATATCAACACTATCAACAAACATTGGAAACAGCAGTAAGGGTCCTAAGAAGTGAAGATCCGCTTCTGAAGTTTGTAGCTCAGCATGAACTCGCGAACCACGGAGCCTTCCTATTCCGAGCTGCACAGAGAGCCTTGGAGAAGCTCGGTATAACCGGCGTGTCGATCGATCCTGAGCGTGCTGGAGCACCGATCACTCAAGCGGACCAAAGAAGGCTAGCAAGACTGATCCGGAAGTCTCAGTCGAATACATTACTCGAACATCATATGAGTAAGAGCCTGCACTCCATATTTTTCAGGAGTTTAAAAGACCAAGATCTGTCGGAAGAATTGTCTTTCGCCTTTCTAAAGTCGGCTAGCCTTAAGTCAGAGACGGAGGGATTTGTGATGGCGTGTCAGGATGGAGTAATAAATACCAGATGGTATAAAAAGAACATCATGAAAATGGACACCCCAACAACGTGCAGAGCGTGCCATAGTCAACAAGAAACGATTATGCACATTCTTTCCGCCTGCAGAGTCCATGCTCCATCGGGGTATATAGAGAGACACAACGCGGCACTCCGAGTTCTCTACTTCCATCTGAGGGCGGCATATGAGATAGACAAAGAACCGGTGCTACCATATGTGCCTCTGGAGATTGAAGCGGTGGTCCAGAACGAGAAAGCTCGAATATACTGGAACTATCCTGTCTCAACAACACGGCAGATCAATGCAATAAAGCCAGACATACTTCTTTTGGACAAAGAGCTGAAGGAATTGTTCGTCGTGGAATTCTCATCCCCTGCAGAAAACAACATGGTGATGAAGGAAGAGCAGAAAAGGCAAAAATACAAAGATCTTGTTTTCGAGCTTGGAACTATGTACCCGGGTCATAAAGTTAGGATGGTTGTACTGATCATAGGATGTCTCGGAGGAATGAGAGCCAACTACGTGGAAGAATTGAAGATTATTCCGGCCTGCAGATCTTGGGCCGAGATACTAGCGCACAGAATGCAGAAGGCGGTGTTGCTTGGGTCACTGCATATCATCAGATCCCATGAACTCTAGATGCCACTTGCAGCTCATCTCTTTTGTTAAGGGACGCTGCAAGGGCCGGACGAAGAACTTCTCCGTCGAAAGTGTGAGGGGTTTTTAGTGAGTAGCCAAACAAGATCTCGGAGTCTCACACTACCTAGAGTGCGGACCCTCTGGGTGCCCATAAAGGGTTTTCCCCTCACACGAAGGAAAAAAAAAAAAAAAAAAAAAAAAAAAAAAATTTATTCATCCTTTCAGATACCGCAGAGGTATATAGGAAATGTCAATACATAAGTAAGCAATACAAAACTATTATTCTAATACATCAGAAAAGAATTCCTTCAAATCATAGTATCCCCTGGAAGATAACATTTTTTTGATCTCCCTCTTGAACATTCTCTCATTCATGGACTTAAACCTATTCGGCAGATGATTATATAATGCAATACCGGCATATATGGGGGATGACTCGTATTTGGCCGTCGAGTGCCTTGGCACACAAATCATATTTCGGTTCCTAGTTCCATAGCTATGGAAATCAGAGCATTTCGTGAGACAATTAATATTAGATCGCACATACAAAAGACAATTTAGGATGTAAATGCAGGGTAGTGTAAGTATTTGATAGTTCTTGAATATCAGTCTGCATGAATCTCTAGGTTTCAAGCCGAATATAAGACGAATGATCTTTTTTGAGTGATGAACACACGATCGCATTCCGACGATCCGCCCCATAGGATGGTATTGTAGTTTAGGTGACTGTAAACAATAGAATAATATATATTCAATAGGGTTTCTGTGGAGACAGACCCCCTCAGACGATGCAGAGCATAATACGAGCTATTGAGCTTACGGCATAAATGGTCAATTTGAAAATTCCATCTCAAAAACCTGTCAACGTGCAGTCCCAGAAACTTGACATATTCAACAGTGTCAAGAGAATTACCCGCAACTGTCACCGCAAGTGGAGTAGACCCACCGAAATCGCGGTTTTGAAACTTAATTATTTGAGTTTTCGCCAAGTTTATAATAAGCGAATTTTTACGACACCAGTCGAGAAACCGCTGAATAAGTTCTTCACATATATGTTTCAATTCTTCAATACTTTTCGCCCTTACCGCCAGAGAAACATCATCCGCAAACATCACTAGAATAGCTGCAACGAGATAGTCTGGTAAGTCATTAATGAACAAGAGAAAAAACAAAGGTCCCAGAACTGACCCCTGGGGAACACCTAGCCCTGAGTGATATCTTTTAGAAAAGTTGCCATTGAGGTCGACGAACATAGTACGATCGGACAGGTAACTGGAGATCCAGTCAAGAAAAACACCCCTGAATCCGATCTGGTGCAATTTGTCGATTATGAACTTGTGTTGCAAACAGTCGAATGCACGAGAGAGGTCAAAAAATATTCCTGCGGCATGATCACCCTTGTCCAAACAGATATAAATAGACTCCATAAACTCGGAACACGCAGTTTGTGTGGACCTACCGACTCGAAAACCGTGTTGACGATTCGAAAGTATCGAAAATTTCGTAAGGAAATCACTCATTCTCTGGTACACTATTTTTTCGAATACCGTAGACAGTTGGCTTAGGATTGATATGGCTATGTTTTTTGTATCCTCCCTTTTGTGAACGGGTATCACCTTTGCCAGCTTCAAAATTGATGGAAAACATCCAGAACTGATGGAATTGTTGAAGAGATGGGACAAATGTTCAGCTATAAAGGGAGCGATGGATTTCAGTAACCTAGCAGAGATCATATCGTGTCCTGTTCCACCGCCATTTTTCAAATTTTTAATGACGGATAAGACCTCATCTGCAACCACAGGAAAGAAGAAAAAATTGCAGTGTAACAATCTCTGAACTGTGCAAGTATTCGGGATTTGCCCCCCATAGCAGCTCAATAAGGATCGCTGACTGACCCCTGTGAAATACTCTCCAAATGCTTCAGCTACCATTTTAGGGCAGGATATAAATTGACCGTTTAATTCTAGAGAAATATTTTTTTCTCTCTCTGTTTTGTTTCCTAGTTGGTCATTAACAAAATTCCACACTGTTTTATTTAGATTTTTAGATCTCGCAAATAGATTTCTATGGTAATCGAATTTCGCAGAGGTCAGTATTCGATTATATTGAATTTTAGCATATTTATACTTATCTCGTACTGTTGGAGAGTTAGTGAACTGCGCAAGCCAATGTAAGTTGCGTAAGTTAGCCCTTGCTTCTAGAACTTGAGAATTAATCCACCTTGGCCGACATGACTCAGAACTATCCTGCAATCTCAATGGACATGCAACCTCTATGGCGGATTTCAGGATATCTACAAATTCCCGAAAACGGTCCTCAACCGACCGATCGCAATAAATACCACGAAAATCAGTACCCGAGATTAATGCAGACAGATGGTTCAAGTTGTTTTGTGACATCGATCTTACTAAAAAAGGTTGCTTATAATTACTTTTCGGTGAATAACCTGCAAGATAATCTAGCACAATAACTTTGTGATCACTTATAAAAGGCTCCTGAACAGAAACTTTAATCTTATCATGCATAACATTTGTAGCAATGTAATCCCCTTTTGAAGTGGTAGTGATTCCATGCTTGTTTGTAAATATTCTAGTAGGCTCACATGAACTAATGGATAAGTTATAACCTAGGAGAAGATCATCCAAAAGTTTTTTCCGATGATTATTCGCTAGCAAATAGTCAATATTGAAATCTCCACACAAAAAAAGAACATCAGAAATGGAGTCACAATAGCTTAGGACATATTCTAAGACATTAAAGAAAATCATCAAATCACCCGATGGAGGTCTGTAGACACTCAGTATACAATAAACTAGCCCGCCGGTCCTAATCTTGATTCCACATAGCTCGCGGTGTAATTCCACGGAGAATTTATCAACATTTAATGTGTGAAATTCAAACATAGGTTTAACATACAATACACATCCACCATGCTCACGTTCAGGTCTACAATAATAAGCAGCGATGCGGTAGCCAGAAAGGGTCATGAAAGCGATCCTCTCCGATGAACACCAATGTTCCACTAGACTGACGAAATCAGGATTGGTCGAAGCCAAAAAAACGTCCAAATTGTTCAGTTTGTTGGCTATGCTTTGGGCATTCACTTGAAGAATTCTTAATTTGTTGACAGTATCGCAGAGATTGTTTCTTGAGGAAATCTCATCATTCATTTTTTTTGTCATTCGTATGACGGGCTCGTCGAAAAAACCTGTTGACCGAAACACCTTCTGGCCAAAATGATGGTTCCATGATGAGGGACTCAAATTCAGCGGGAAATGATAGCTTGAATGAAGAGTATATGTTTGGTTGTTTAGAATTCAGTTTTTCACAACTCAGATTGGGAATAGTGTTTCCGAGAAAATCATTAAGTTGCTCCAAAGTTGTCGTAGGACTGAGTCTTGATAAGTGAACATAGCAGAGTTGTTTTTTGGGTACACATACAAGAGCCGTAGAATTGGAAGAACCATAAATTGGTTTGGATTTCATTGTTCGTTTAGCGGTGGTAGTATTAGAAGAGCTTAGCTTGGTTTAGTTGTTACAACGCTGGTCTTCCGTTTTTTCTTCTTCTCTACAATCTCCCATCCCTTCTCAGCCTGAGACGGTAAGTTTTCCGCGTAGGTGGTATACGGGTCAACAACAGATCCAGAAACATTCGAAACTCCTTTAGATAAAAGTAGGGTTCAGTTCTTCTTGATTATTACCATTCTCACAGTCCTCAAAGTAATACTGGTGCTTGAGGAGAAATAGAAGTAGTCTATATAGACTACTTCTAGTTTATGGTCTCTACATATAAATCTAGAGACCATAAACTGTCAGAATGTTGTTTTTTCTAAAGTGACCCCGAGACGATTCTCTATGTCCAAATGATAGTATAGATCTTATTGCACATATGCAAAAGGTCATTCATATTTTTATTAATTCGTTATCAACATAATCAACATTCAAATAAATCGGTAGGTACAGGTAAATGTGCTTGGCTCCAAAGGTGGACGATGTATGCCGTTCGAAAGAAATGTTGGTTCAGTTCAGCCTTAGAGGGCGGGAATAACAATCCTTCAATTTTTTTTTCCAAGTTAAGTGGATTACAATCATCTTAACTGCCGTATGCTCTATTGAATGTTAACACATGAGGAGTGTTAGTATCATCAAATTCTGTAAATCCATATATTCCACAAACATAGCATTCTAAGTATGTGAACAATTGATCGAGGTTACAATTGGGAATTTGTGAAATGTCACGCACTGCTTGGATGTACGTTGGAAACTTCCGGAGAATTTCAACCGTTTTTTTTCCTTCACGGTAAAATGCTGAGTTGAAATTGCATCCACTGAAGGCATGAAATCCTGGCAATACAGAGCACATCAATGAATGTCTGAATATTGCCGGTCCAACATGCCTCGAGATTTGGATGTTCTTCTCGATGAAATTCACATTTCCCAACATAATGATCAATATATCTGTATCAGAACATCGCATTGTTACATGAACATCAGATTTCAAGTGACAGACATGGAAAACCATCTCTGCTTCTTAGTGACCTGGACACGTTAACAATGGATCCGATGATCGTTGAATTTTACCTTGTTCCACTTCGGTACGACTCACTCGCCCGAAAACTCTTTGAATCGAAAGATCAGTGCCCAGAAAATGTATTGCCCCGAAGGATCACTCGCCAGAAAATACCGCCCACTACCTCCTGATTGGCCGACTGACCAAAGGACAACTGTCTGTCATCTTTGTCTAACCATTTATGAAGTTTGACAGAAGTTAGGCCCAGATTTTTGATATGATTGTACAAGTTGGGGATTTAATTTTAAATTTTGTACAGCTGACAGCTGACCACAGATAACCTAACCTGTTTGTTTATATTGACATAACCGTTACAGTCGGAGCCGGAAACTTTCTGATTTTTATTCGACTTATAAAACTAATTAAATGAGACCATTGATATTGATACTTTGAAAGCAATCTGATGATGACATGCATTAAGAGTTCTTCTTTTGGGTACATCAAACTTTCCATTTTCCAAAAATAAAAGTAGGTATCGAATGAATTGTACAGAACAAGTACCATTCTATTCAGTTATATATATATTTTTTTAGGTAATATTAGATGATCGAAATACTCAAAAATCTGGAGCATTCTCAAATAACAAAATTAAAATTTTAAATGATAATCAAATGTGATTTAAACCAATACATTTTATTGAGGAGTAGAATGAGTATCTGTTTTTGAAGTGGCCAGTGAGAGTCTGCAATCTCAAGTTCCCGATACTTATCACTTTCAATCCCTCAAGAAAATGCAGAATTTTCTTGAATTGAATAAATTATATCGATTACAAGAAACAATGTATGAAAACGTTATAACATTCTCCTCAAATATGATTTCCCAAAGAAGATGATATATGAATACTGATGGAAGAATCAATTTTGGCCCGCAAGATGCCTTTTAATATAAAATATTTCAGCTTATTTCGTGAAAAGTTATTATTTGTACAATTCACTGCTAGGGAGAAAGGGTCTTTTACTGGAGCTCTTTTATCATACACCAGATTGTGTGGTATCCCGTCACATTAAACTCTACTAAAACTTTATCTCATACTGTTGCTTTACTCATTGTTGGATGTTGAACATTGTTATGCTTATTATCAAAAAAATATATCGTGGGCAAACAATCAAAACCCACTAAATCCCTTTTTTTTTGGTAAAATGCCATTTTATCACCTGTAAAAGATCTTTAACTCCAAAACCATCTTTCCAAGCGATCTATAACCTTCATAATTTACATCAAGCCCTCAATAGTCTAACATTCAACAGTAAAAACCTATCAAGTCCACTTAGGGGAATTCTCAGAATGCAATGGGTTATGATTGTATGCTCACGATATATAGATAGATGTAATCAATCAATCAATGATCGAAGTAACATTTCATTTATGTCAACATTACACATTAAGCATGGATTTCACAAAACTCCCATTGTCCGATCAACAATATGACAGTCCCTCGGTTTCCTAAACCAAATCACTGTTACTTTTGCATTTCTGAATATTTGGAAGGAGTATCAATTGAGAATCATTGAATGGAGGTGTATATAGATCATAATTGGATGCCAGAATGATATTCTGAATGCTCATGACTGAATTATCAATTGCAAAGAAATTGACGTTTATATGTCAAGCAAGCTTTGATTCCCAGATCAAGCTTTGTGAAACCGGGGATAAGGCTTACATTAATTGTGAATGAGCTGTAAACAGTGAATTATTGATTTGAGACTGTAGGCTTCACAGTTTCATTTTTTCCGAGTACATTCTTGATATATCATTTCATATTTCATGTATTTTCAAGTGAAATAGAAATTTTTCATATCTCTTTTCTTTCATTTCACAAATCCTATCACTATTTCAATATTACAATATCTTTGAAAATGGAGATTTAGCAGAGTGGGAATGGGATTGAAGAGCAACAGTGAGCAAATTTTTCTTGGGATGTGCCAGAATTATTTTTTCTTCAGAGTTATGGGTGTATAATAATAATGAGGAAAATTTTTCTTGATTGAAATGTTCATTAAGGTTTCATAAAAAAACTATGCTATAATGAGTTTTAATTATTAATTGAGGGAATAATAGAAAACAGTGTGTAATTGTAACATTAAGATACGAAAAAGAAGAAATTAAGAATAATACAAATAATTATCAGATACAAACAAAATACAACGATACAAAGGTCCAGCAGGATGCTCTTTTTGCAAGTTCATCGGCTTTCTCGTTTCCTTCCACAACACTATAATATAGTGCCCTGGGTACCCATATATAGTAGAGTCACTTTGTTGTCTCTGGCCAGTTGCTTTATGGTATTACGGCACTCCCATGTCAACAGAGATCTCTCTGGCAGTGTGATTCCAGGGACCTCGGCGTGGCCTGGCTGTCCTTGGTGATATAGATATGCTTTTTTTTTTTTTTTTTTTTTTGGTGTAGCAGGGGGAAAATCTGCAAACAGACGAACACACCCTCTCCTGAGGGGGAACAGTGTGGGGATTCTCACTCTCTGAGCTCGAGACCCACTAAAAACCCTTAACTGCTTCTTCATAGGTTCCGGGCATTTTGCCTATTAACCAGTTGACTCTTATGGTTTCTGGACTCTCACACGATCGTAGTCGTGTTGATATTTGTATGCTGCCTATAGCTTTTATAGGTTAAGCTCTTCTTTGGTTACATTTAAATCCTTAACTGATCTCTCGGTCTTCGGTGGTAGGTTCTTGACCTTCTAGCTTCTTCTGTTGGATCGTAGTCGACTAATCTTCGTAGTTCCTCATTTGGATGTTGTTTGGCTTTGTCGAATATCCTTTCCGCCTTTCTCTTCATAAATTCTGTAACTGGTTCCCATTCCAAGTCCTTGTAGATTTGTTTGTTCCTAACAAACCAGGGTACGTCCATCGCCATTCTAAGGAGTTTATTCTCAGTGGCCTGTATTCTCTTGATGTGGGTCTTGGCTGCGAAGCCCCATGCCGCCGATCCATATGTGAGTTGTGGTCGCGCAATAGTTTTAATCATCGTCAACTTGATGTTCTTATTCATATGACTTCTTCTGCCTATGAGTGGATAAAGTTTACTCATTGCGGCTTTTGTTTTACCAACAGCACATTTGATGTGGTTTTTCCATGTAAGTCCTCTGTCAAGCGTCACTCCTAGGTATGTTGCTTCATTTTTCCATTCAACCTCTTGTCCATCAACTTCAAGGTTTTCTTCCATCCTCAATCTTCTCTTTTGCAGTAATATTGCTTGAGTCTTTCTTCCATTGATTTGGATTTTCCATTTGATGCACCATTTGAGTAATTCATCTATGGCTTCCTGCAGTCTCCGGTGTATGATCTCTGGGCGTCGATGTCTGAACGCTATTCCTGTGTCATCTGCGTACAAGGTGAGCATATTCCTAGCATTCTTCGGGATATCATAAACGTATATTACGTAAAGTAGAGGTCCAAGTACCGATCCTTGAGGCACTCCCGCTTCCAATTGTCTGGTTTGAGAGGTTGCTCCATCTATCTTCACATAAAAGTTTCTATTCCTCAGATAGTTCCTTATAATCTTGCATAGCTTGGTCGAATATCCTGCTTTTTTCATCTTGTAGATTAGGCCTTCATGCCATACTCTATCAAAAGCTCTCTCGATATCCATCAGAACTAATCCTGTGGCCTGTTTTGTCTGCATTCCTTCGGTGACGTATTCTATGAGCCGTAGTAATTGGAGTTCAGTCGAGTGTTCTCGTCTAAATCCAAATTGTTCGGGTGGGATTATCTTCAACATTTCTGTTTCCTCATTCAGCCTTTTGGCGATAACCCTCTCGACGACTTTCCCTAGTGCTGATAGTAGGCTGATCGGTCTATAATTTTGAGGAAATTTCCGTTCCTTTCCTGGCTTGTTGAAAACTATCATTTCTGCAGTTTTCCATCTCTTTGGGTAGTATTCGGTCCTCATCACTCCGTTTGTTATATTCGTCAAGGCTGCTATTCCTTTTCTAGGCAATTTCTTCAACATATAATTCGTTATCCTATCTCCTCCCGGTGCTTTCCGGTTTTTCAGTTTCATTAAGATCTCTTTGATTTCTGTTGGTGAAGCCGGTTTTGGAATGATTTCGGCTTCCGGTGGTTCCATCATCAGTTCTTCGTTTGCCTCCACTTCTTCTTCTAGATCTTCATTGTCATCATCATTTCTGTAATTTATTCTGGCTTCTCTCTCAATTGTGTCGGCAAGTGCTTCGGCTTTTTCAAGTCTCGTATATACCATTCCGTTTGCTCCATGCAGTGGAGGTATAACTGTCTGTTCTCGTCGTAAGCGTTTTTGCATTTTCCAAGCCGAGTGATCTATTGTATTCAGTTCCCTTAATCTCTGGTGCCATCTGTTATTACGCAGTTCTGTTAAAGCATTTTTCAATATCTGACTATGCTTATTCAGTTTCTTCTTGTCTTCATCTCTTTTTGTTGTTCTGTAGATTTTCCTGAGTCTTCTGTTCTTTTTTATAAGTTCTTTTATTTCCCTTGGCGTATCTCCATGTGAATGTTTCGGAATTGGTTTCCTTATTCTCTTGGTGCTTTCTTCATAGGCTTCTTTTATATGATTTTCCAATTTTTCAACTGCTTCATCTAATTCATCCTGGGTGTTTATTTGGGGAATTTCCCTGATTTTCTCCTGAAGTAAATTCTTATATTTCTCCCAGTCTGTGCGATCCTTGGTTTGTGTCTCTTCTTCGTTTCTTGGGCCATGTCCCACTATGAATTCTATGGGATTGTGGTCTGAAGTTCCGTCTTCTATTGTATCAATGCTGATTTCTTCAGTGATGTCTTTCATTACGACAATGTCCAGTACATCGGGTAGTCCATTTACTCTTGGTATGTAGGTCGGTATATCAGGTCCTATTACAACTGCATCAAGTTTTTCAGCATAAATCTTCAGTCTTCTCCCGTTGGTATTTTCCACTCTACTATTCCATTCCTGCGATTTGCAGTTAAGATCACCAATTATGATTTTCGGGTGTCTTCCTTCTAGTAGCATTTTTAGATCCTCTTCCAGCATGTCCTTATCCGGTGATTTATAAGTTGAAATAATCTTCACTTGCCCTCGATTAGTATTCACAATAATCGATATTGCTTCTACTTCTTGTCCATTGAATATTTGGTCGAAATGGTGATCCATATTCCTTCTAGCCAGTATAGCAACGCCACCTGTGCTGTTAGGTCTATCATTTCTGTAAATATTGTAATTGGGAAATGCTATCCGAACGTTGGGGTTAAGTCTCGTTTCTTGGAGAGCTATGACATCCGGTCTCTTCTCTTCAATCAGTTCTTCGAATTCTGATCTGCGGGCTCTCAATCCTTCGACGTTCCAAGAGACGATTATGAGATTGTTCTTTATCGTCGTGTCAGCCATTAAATATTCTTAATAATTTGCTGCATCTTCTTCTCAATCTCTTTCTCCAGATTCTGCATCATCGTGCTGAGGAGGTTTTTCGTGAACTTATCCAGTTCCTCAGTGATTCCAGAAATTCCTTTTTTGGTTTCGGCTTTTTTGACGGTTTTTGCCTTTTCCGTCTTTTTCTCTGGTTTCTTCGTCTCTTTGACTGCTTTGGTTGCAGTTTCCTGGGGTTTCTTCACTTCCGAAGAGTTTGGGGATGGCCTCGGTGTATTTTGTGTTGGCCTCGAGCTGGTCTGGTTTGATCTTGGCGATCTCTTGGTCTTTTTAGTGACCAATTTCCATTCGCTACATCCCTTGTAGCTGGCTGGATGTCCTTGCTCTCCACAGAGAACACAAGAGGCATTTCGCTCCTCGTTCTCCCTGGTAAGCGTACACTCCTTGGAGCTGTGATTACCGGAGCATTTCACGCACCTCCATGGAAAAGTGCACTTACTTTGGGCATGTCCATATCGCTGACAGCGGTAACATTGTCCAGGCCCAATCGTCCTTCTCTTAGGTTCAACAACACAGTTCATGTTGTAGAGCCTTTTCACCTCGAAGATATCCTTATTCTGGGTTTTAACCAGCAATAAGGGCATCGGATTTTTTGTTTTATTTGAGGTCATCCTTATGACCTCAGCATCGACGATCCCTTGATCCTTGAGGTCGTCAAGGATCGTCGGGATATCTGCATCCAGCGGTAGGTATCTCACTACCGCGTATATTTTCTTTTCTTCCTCCCGTTGAAGAGTGTAAAACTCCCTACTTATTTTATGAAGGAAGTCCGTCATCCTTCTATGATCATCGGCGCTTTGTGGGACGATTCTTATACCGTCCTTTACTGTCGTCGCTCTTTGGTATTTAATACCGTTTCGCATTAACGCGTTCGAGATTGACGTCCATTCGGACGTACCTCTCAGGGTGACAGGGGGGATTTTTTCTTTTCTCTCCACTGGAGTGGTTTTCTCTTGGTCTGGGGTTTCCAAGACTCTTTTCTTGTTTTTATCTTCATTTGACGAGGAGCTATCCTTTCTCACTCTTTTCGCGGGTGGGGAAATTTTGGTTTGAGGGGTTTTGACCACCTCCATCTTCTGTTTTCGAACCGGTAAGTTCACTTCTTGGACATTTTTCAAAATAATGTTCTTCTTGAGTGCTTTGGAGTAACTTTCCTTATTTCCCTCCTGCAACTCGAGCCTCTCCCTGAGATTTTTAATCTCAGCAACTAAGCTAGATACGCATCTATCTAACTCATTCACCCTCGCTTTCAAACTTGCGTTCTCCTCTCTCAAAATATCGTGTTCGGACACGACATTAGCGATTTCTGGCGCGTCTTCTTCCATTACGGAATCGCAGTCCGAATGGTCAGACATTTTAAAATCTAATTAATAATTACTATGCTACTCAAAGCAATTTGAAATAAAATTTTTCAAGACAAAAAAAGAAAAATATATCTCATGCATAAAAACAAAACGACTCATAAAAAATTCTCTACGCTATGAGAAAAATCGGAAAAAAGATACGAAAAATAAGCTCACCTGATGTTTTCTGCAGTACCAACGAAAAACAAATTCTGGACACTTAGGAAGAACACCAACTTTGAAAATTTTAACGAATTAAAATTCCGATAACAAATATAGAACCTACAAAAACTCCACAGACGGAATCAAATATTCCGTAGCTTTGTTAGTGGGCACTTTCACCTCCGCTTTCACTTTTACGGCACTGTGACTTTCTCGTCCGCTTTCTCTTTTATAGCACTAGGAGCACTGTAGCACGTCTTCTCCAGTCAAGCGATTGACTCGGAATGACATGATAGATATGCGCACCTTTGAAGTTCATTTTAAGACACTCCTGAGCGCATACGTAAACAGCCAATGTCTAGGTCAGACATGGGCAAACTTTTTGAGGAAAGGGCCAGATAAAATGAAAAATTACCAATTCACTATCACCTCTGCTGTGGAGTCTGGTCATGGACGATCTTCTGGAGAGGCTAACGGCAGGTGGCTTTTATAGCCCTGGCATACGCCGATGACATAGTGGTGACTGTGAGAGGCAAGCTTTTTTTTTCTTGGTGTAGCAGGAGGAAAATCTGCAAAACAGACGAATACATCCTCTCCTGAGGGGGAACAGTGTGGGGATTCTCACTCTCTGAGCTCGAGACCCACTAAAAACCCTTAACTGCTTCTTCATAGGTTTCGGGCATTTTGCCTATTAACCAGTTGACTCTTATGGTTTCTGGACTCTCACACGATCATAGTCGTGTTGATAGTTGTATGCTGCCTATAGCTTTTATAGGCTAAGCTCTTCTTTCGTTACATTTAAATCCTGAACTGATCTCTCGGTCTTCGGTGGTAGGTTTTTGACCTTCAAGCTTCTTCCGTTGGATCGTAGTCGACTAATCTTCGTAGTTCCTCATTTGGATGTTGTTTGGCTTTGTCGAATATCCTTTCCGCCTTTCTCTTCATAAATTCAGTAACTGGTTCCTATTCCACGATTTGTTTGTTCCTAACAAACTAGGGTACGTACGTACCCTAGTATCATCGCCATTCTAAGGAGTTTATTCTCAGTGGCCTGTATTCTCTTGATGTGGGTCTTGGCTGCGAAGCCCCATGCCACCGATCCATATGTTAGTTGTGGTCGCGCAATAGTTTTAATCATCGTCAACTTGATGTTCTTATTCATATGACTTCTTCTGCCTATGAGTGGATAAAGTTTACTCATTGCGGCTTTCGTTTTATCGACAGCACATTTGATGTGGTTTTTCCATGTGAGTCCTTTGTCAAGCGTCACTCCTAGGTATGTTGCTTCATTTTTCCATTCAACCTCTTCTCCATCAACTTCAAGGTTTTCTTCCATCCACAATCTTCTCTTTTGCAGTGATATTGCTTGAGTCTTTCTTCCATTGATTTGGATTTTCCATTTGATGCACCATTTGAGTATTTCATCTATGCTAGGCTTCCCGAAGTCTCCGTTGTATGATCTCTGGGCGTCGATGTCTGAACGCTATTCCTGTGTCATTTGCGTACAAGGTGAGCATATTTCTAGCATTCTTCGGGATATCATAAACGTATATTACGTAAAGCAGAGGTCCAAGTACCGATCCTTGAGGCACACCCGCTTCCAATTGTCTGGTTTAAGAGGTTGCTCCATCTATCTTCACATAAAAGTTTCTATTCCTCAAATAGTTCCTTATAATCTTGCATAGCTTGGTCGAATATCCTGCTTCTTTCATCTTGTAGATTAGGCCTTCGTGCCATACTCTATCAAAAGCTGTCTCGATATCCATCAGAACTAATCCTGTGGCCTGTTTGGTCTGCATTCCTTCGGTGACGTATTCTATGAGCCGTAGTAATTGGAGTTCAGTCGAATGTTCTCGTCGAAATCCAAATTGTTCGGGTGGAATTATCTTCAACATTTCTGTTTTCTCATTCAGCCTTTTGGCGATAACCCTCTCGACGATTTTTCGTAGTGCTGATAGTAGGCTGATTGGTCTATAATTTTGAGGAAAT
Organism: Coccinella septempunctata; assembly: GCF_907165205.1. NCBI lineage: Eukaryota > Metazoa > Arthropoda > Insecta > Coleoptera > Coccinellidae > Coccinella > Coccinella septempunctata. The sequence goes on from NC_058195.1 coordinate 28,360,661, forward strand.
TTCCGTTCCTTTCCAGGCTTATTGAAAACTATCATTTCTGCAGTTTTCCATCTCTTTGGGTAGAATTCGGTCCTCATCACTCCATTTTTTATATTCGTCAAGGCTGCTATTCCTTTTCTAGGCAATTTCTTCAGCATATAATTCGTTATATATCCTATCTTCTCCCGGTGCTTTCCGGTTTTTCAGTTTCATTATGATCTCTCTGATTTCTGTTGGTGAAGCCGGTTTTGGAATGATTTCGGTATCCGGTGGTTCCATCATCAGTTATTCTTCTTCTAGATCTTCATTGTCATCATAATTTCTGTAGTTTATTCTGGCTTCTCTCTCAATTGAGTCGGCAAGTGCTTCGGCTTTTTCAAGTCTCGTATATACCATTCCGTTTGCTCCATGCACTGGAGGTATAACTGTCCGTTCTCGTCGTAAGCGTTTTTGCATTTTCCAAGCCGAGTGATCTTTTGTATTCAGTTCACTTAATCTCTGGTGCCATCTTTTATTACGCAGTTCTGTTAAAGCATTTTTCAATATCTGACTATGCTTTTTCAGTTTCTTCTTGTCTTCTTCTCTTTTTGTTGTTCTGTAGAGTTTTCTGTTTTTTTTATAAGTTCCTTTATATCCCTTGGCGTATCTCCATGTGAATGTTTCGGAATTGGTTTCCTTATTCTCTTGGTGCTTTCTTCATAGGCTTCTTTTATTTGATTTTCCAATTTTTCAACTGCTTCATCTAATTCATCTCGGGTCTTTATTCGGGGAATTTCCGTGATTTTCTCCTGAAGTGAATTCTTATATTTCTCCCAGTCTGTGTGCGATCCTTGGTTTGTGTCTCTTCTTCGTTTCTTGGGCCATGTCCCACTATGAATTCTATGGGATTGTGGTCTGAAGTTCCGTCTTCTATTGTATCAATGCTGATTTCTTCAGTGATGTCTTTCATTACGACAATGTCCAGTACATCGGGTAGTCCATTTACTCTTGGTATATAGGTCGGTATATCAGGTCCTATCACAACTGCATTAAGTTTTTCAGCATAAATCTTTAGTCTTCTCCCGTTGGTATTTTCCACCCTATTGTTCCATTCCTGCTGCAGAAACAGCAAAGGCTGGCCTGTGTTGGTGCTAGGGGAGCTATTCATACATCTCCTACAGCAGCGCTTGAGGCCACACTTGATCTGCCTTCGCTACACTTACATGTGAGGAAATGTAGCCTTCTAGAAGCAATAAGAACATCCCTTAACGGGAATCTCCTACACGAAAACTGGGTTGGACATATGAGGATATTGAATCCACTGGACTCAAACCTCTTGGAAAAACCATCGGATGTTATACCAATCATTTTCGATTTCGAAACGCCCTTTGAAACGATTAAAGCTGACCGTCCTAGTGCAATATAAGTTTCCTAAATCGTTTGGACAAAAAGTCATCCACGTGGTTTACTGATGGATCAAAAATAGGCATTGGCATTGGCGAATATGGACCTAAATTGAGGATCTCCAAAGCCCTGGGAGGTGAACCCTCTATTTTGAATACCTAGACACTGGCTGTTTACGTATGCGCTCAGGAGTGTCTTAAAATGAACTGCAAAGGTGCGCATATCTATATCGCCAAGGACAGCCAGGCCACGCCGAGGTCCCTAGAATCACACTGCCAGAGATCTCTGCTGACATGGGAGTGCCGTAATACCATAAAGCAACTGGCCAGAGACAACAAAGTGACTCTACTATAATATGGGTACCCAGGGCACTATATACTGTTGTTGAAGGAAACGAGAAAGCCGATGAACTTGCAAAAAGAGCATCCTGCTGGACCTTAGCCTTTCTGTGGGCTCGGAAAGTACCAATACAAATGGGATCCAACAATGGGAGTTGAACAACAGACTAACCCTCTGGAGAAACACTCCTGGACTTACTCAGTCAAAGAAATTCATGATGATTTCACCGATCTACACCAGAAAACTGCTAAAGTTGTCACGAGCTGAGCCTCGGGTGATGGTGGGACTGCTGACAGGGCACTGTCGGTACAAATATCATTTGCACCGTATGGGTGAGTCAGGAGATGAGATTTGTAGTCTTTGTCGATCAGAAGCAGAAACAGCTGAATACATGATTTGCAAGTGTCCAGAGCTGGCATATTTTTCTCTTAAAATTGTACAAGGAATCTCTTCTTTTCATTTTATTATATAATATTGTTTTTTCTCAGTTTTTTCATAAATGAAATCGAAATCGTTGTGGGCTCTGGAGGGGTAATTACCCTCTTTATCCCCCCTCCCGTAGGATCGCCCTTACTGAAGAATCGGCCTGTATTTTATACAATGCTAACACCTAAAACCAACGGGGGACCTGTAATTTCTTTATGTACCAAGGCCCGCCGAAGCTTTGACGGTCCTGGTCCAAGCCATTGTAAAAATTGAAACTTACAGTCATCATACAATTTATTTGTTTGTATCTGATAATTATTTGTATTATTCTTAATTTCTTCTTTTTCGTATCTTAATGTTACAATTACACACTGTTTTCTATTATTCCCTCAATTAATTAAAACTCATTATAGCATAATTTTTTTATGAAACCTTAATGAACATTTCAATCAAGAAAAATTTTCCTCATTATTATTATACACCCATAACTCTGAAGAAAAAATAATTCTGGCACATCCCAAGAAAAATTTGCTCTCTGTTGCTCTTCAATCCCATTCCCACTCTGCTAAATCTCCATTTTCAAAGATATTGTAATATTGAAATAGTGATAGGATTTGTGAAATGAAAGAAAAGAGATATGAAAAATTTCTATTTCACTTGAAAATACATGAAATATGAAATGATATATCAAGAATGTACTCGGAAAAAATGAAACTGTGAAGCCTACAGTCTCAAATCAATAATTCACTGTTTACAGCTCATTCACAATTAATGTAAGCCTTATCCCCGGTTTCACAAAGCTTGATCTGGGAATCAAAGCTTGCTTGACATATAAACGTCAATTTTTTTGCAATTGATAATTCAGTCATGAGCATTCAGAATATCATTCTGGCATCCAATTATGATCTATATACACCTCCATTCAATGATTCTCAATTGATACTCCTTCCAAATATTCAGAAATGCAAAAGTAACAGTGATTTGGTTTAGGAAACCGAGGGACTGTCATATTGTTGATCGGACAATGGGAGTTTTGTGAAATCCATGCTTAATGTGTAATGTTGACATAAATGAAATGTTACTTCGATCATTGATTGATTGATTACATCTATCTATATATCGTGAGCATACAATCATAACCCATTGCATTCTGAGAATTCCCCTAAGTGGACTTGATAGGTTTTTACTGTTGAATGTTAGACTATTGAGGGCTTGATGTAAATTATGAAGGTTATAGATCGCTTGGAAAGATGGTTTTGGAGTTAAAGATCTTTTACAGGTGATAAAATGGCATTTTACAAAAAAAAAAAGGGATTTAGTGGGTTTTGATTGTTTGCCCACGATATATTTTTTTGATAATAAGCATAACAATGTTCAACATCCAACAATGAGTAAAGCAACAGTATGAGATAAAGTTTTAGTAGAGTTTAATGTGACGGGATACCACACAATCTGGTGTATGATAAAAGAGCTCCAGTAAAAGACCCTTTCTCCCTAGCAGTGAATTGTACGAATAATAACTTTTCACGAAATAAGCTGAAATATTTTATATTAAAAGGCATTTTTCGGGCCGAAATTGATTCTTCCATCAGTATTCATATATTATCTTCTTTGGGAAATCATATTTGAGGAGAATGTTATAACGTTTTCATACATTGTCTCTTGTAATCCATATAATTTATTCAATTCAAGAAAATTCTGCATTTTCTTGAGGGATTGAAAGTGATAAGTATCGGGAACTCGAGATTGCAGACTCTCACTGACCACTTCAAAAACAGATACTCATTCTACTCCTCAATAAAATGTATTGGTTTAAATCACATTTGATTATCATTTAAAATTTTAATTTTGTTATTTGAGAATGCTCCAGATTTTTGAGTATTTCGATCATCTAATATTACCTAAAAAAATATATATATAACTGAATAGAATGGTACTTGTTCTGTACAATTCATTCGATACCTACTTTTATTTTTGGAAAATGGAAAGTTTGATGTACCCAAAAGAAGAACTCTTAATGCATGTAATCATCAGATTGCTTTCAAAGTATCAATATCAATGGTCTCATTTAATTAGTGTAATAAGTCGAATAAAAATCAGAAAGTTTCCGGCTCCGACTGTAACGGTTATGTAAATATAAACAAACAGGTTAGGTTATCTATGGTCAGCTGTCAGCTGTACAAAATTTAAAATTTGAAATTAAATCCCCATATTTGTTCCAACTTGTACAATCATATCAAAAATCTGTGCCTAACTTCTGTCAAACTTCATAAATGGTTAGACAAAGATGACAGACAATTGTCCTTTGGTCAGTCGGCCAATCAGGAGGTAGTGGGCGGTATTTTCTGGCGAGTGATCCTTCGGGGCAATACATTTTCTGGGCACTGATCTTTCGATTCAAAGAGTTTTCGGGCGACCGATCCCTACTCTTCAACTTCATATTTGTGGCATTCCATATAGTTTACGAAAACTGTTTTATTCCCAATCCACGATGCCATGTGATCATTTAACCAATCGTCTATTAAAAATTCAACGAGCGCTTCTTTGAAAATAAGTGTGGTGGGTGCTGGCGTGGGAGACGGCGGAACTTGGGAAAAAATGGAAAATTTCAAGTGATTTTATCAGGGCTGAAATTTTCTATCTGTAATATTGATGTTAATCAGAAACATAATAGTGAAGTCAGCCGATCGGCGGAGGGTGTGAAATACGTCAGTCGAGCACGTGAACTTGGGAAAAAAATTTGAAAATCAAGTGATTTCATCCCGAATGAAATCACCTCCATATGATTTCTTACATATATGAAAATATAAAAATGACCGTCAGCAGTATGAGCGCGCTCATGCATTTATACGGCGCGCGGAATTTTCAATGATCTGACTGACGGTCTTTCCCGCGCTAGACACGCAGCTGACGGTCATTTTTATATTTCCATATATGTAAGAAATCATATGGAGGTGTTTTCATTCGGGATGAAATCACTTGATTTTCAAATTTTTTTCCCCAGTTCACGCGCTCGACTGACGTATTTTCCACCGTCCGCCTGTCGGCTGACTTCACTATTTTGTTTCTATTTAACATTAATATCACGTATAAAAAATTTCAGCCGGGATAAAATCACTTGAAATTTTGCATTTTTTCCCAGGTTCCGCCGCCTCCCACGCGCGCACCCACCGATGGTATTGAAGCTGACGGTTAGTTTCGTCACTTGCAATGTGACTACAGGCTACAGTATTAAATTCAGCCGGGATGAAATTCCTTGAAAAAAAAGCCCCTGCCTCCCGGACTATTATATCTATGCATGAAATACGGTCAAAAAAAGTGACAGAGAAAAACGCACGTCGGGAATGCAGTTGTCTCTTTCTAGAATTTTGATTGGTCCACAGTCTACACTCACCTCTATGTGAACAAAAAAGAGACAGGTAAATTCTCGACGATTGTAACGAGAGGGTGGTTTTCAAACCTACCCCCTCATTTTAGAATAATTATTTTAGTTTTCATTTTTGAATAATTTTGTTTTGAATTAATTTTCCGAGAAATCTTTTCGAATCTCCAATTCAGGATTCCGACATCGTTCGGAATTGTGAACATACCGTACCGTTTTTATTCCGTTTTTATTTCCTAAAAACGATGTCGCACCGTATAAAACATCCTGAATTGGAAGATAACCGAGTTTTTTGTTCGCTAGCGCCGATAAGTCGAAATTAAGACGTTTTCATCGACGCAAATTTACCGAATTTCGACTGTCGGGCACATCTGATTTCCGAACCCCCCCTGTGGGTAAAAAATCAGATGTTCCCCCGCAGGCGACTTGACTTACGATTTATTTTCCTGGTTGTTAACTTAGTAACCAACAAACCGTCAAGAACAACCAAATTTGTTGAATGTAATTCCTTATGTTAATGGCCTTTCAGAAAAAATAAGAACAATCGGTTCGAATTTCAACATACGAACTGTTTTTAAAACGCAAAATGATTTAAGATCTATATTAACAAAAACTAAACCTTTGAACGAAAAACAAAAATCAAAAAATTGTATTTACAACATACCCTGTATTTGTGGTAAAACTTATACAGGTGAAACGTCCAGACCTCTAGAAATAAGAAAACGCGAACATAAAAATAATATTAAAAATAGAGAAATTAATCGATCGCAAATCGCAGATCACATTTGTTCTAATACGGGAGACCACATGATGGATTGGGACAACACAAAAATTTTAATGACAGAACCAGACCATTATAAACGAAAAATTAAAGAGTCTACGTGTATTATATTGGATCAGGATAATAATTTGGCAAATTGTTCGGTAGGAATAGATCATATTTGGATCAATTTATTAAAGAAGGAACTGTCATCCGGTAATTTCAAAATTAAATGAATCAACGTTTCTGTGCAGTCTCTGTTTCTGTGTGTTGACAATTAATGTCAGACAAAAAGCGACAATTCCAGAAGATTTTCAAAAGTAGATTTTTTCGTCTGATGAAGGAGTCTGATATAGACTCCGAAACGTTACGAAGAATTATAGTTTCAACGTTATTTATTTTGAGTTCATTGTCAGGCAACAATTTTTTCTAGTTAATTTGCTCCTGACAAATTAGTGCAAGAATTCACGCAGGAGCAAATCGTTGATTTCATTTTTAATTGATATTGTTTCAGAGATTGGGAGTGAAAGCCCTAAAAGGTTTGTGAAAAGTTTTCACTGGTTGTCGCTAACACCCCAGACACCGAGGAACCTTGTATTCGGGTAGTAGCTACCAGGGTAGGTTTGCTATTTTTTCCTTAAAGAATAGCTGGCGCTCGAGTTCACCGAGAGAAGCCGTTACAAAAATGGCGCAACGAGCAGAATCTACCAGGAAACATCTGAGGTGAGAGACATTAACCGGACAGTGAGTGAATTCCCGAAACAGTGAGTAAAACCTCAGAACAGTGAGTAACTATTCCTTGAACGGAAAACTGTGAAAAATAAACTTGAACTGTGTTTTATTCCCTGCCACTTCATATTGAACTGTTATACTGTGAATTGAATTGGACTATATTTTGAAAATTTTCCTACTGTTGAACCCCGTTGAAAATAATTTGTGATTATTCTTTTTGCCGATAACTGTATTGAGTTGTTGAAAACTGAACTGTTATTACGCCGTTATATCAGTGAAAATTATTTCCGATTTCTAATTATTTCTGATTTATTGAATTGAACTGTTTTAATTTCACATTGAAGGTGAGTGAATTTCTGGACTTTGAAAAATTGAAAATTTATTGTCGCAATTGGTAAAATTTAATAGGTGTGATTTACCTATCAGTTCAATAGGGAATCACCTATTACCTGTTGATAACCTATCTACCTGTTTTCTATTTTCTTTTGACCTGTTCTGTTGAAACTTACCGATTATTTCTGAAAACTGAAAGTCAATTATTGTGATTTATTTTCTGGCTATTTAACTTGAAAGACTGTTTAGAATTTAACCTGTGCGTTTTGGTGCTATTCGAATTTCAAGAAATTTTTCAGACTATACGAAGTGACTTGCGATTGTGTGCGGCATTTCTCGAATCTTTTCGGACTTTAGTGGGACTGATAGAAATTTTTTCGAGTAACGTTGGACTTTAAAAATTTTTGAAAATTTTTTTTTGTGATACATCGGGACTTAGATTGTTTTTGGTAGGCCGAGACTTAGACTTTTTTCTGATACACCGGGACTTAGACTTAATTTTTGTTTGGGTTGCACCGATACCCACTTCGAACTTAAGTGAATAGGTTGGTTAACGATTAACTTACCGGGTTGGACTTAGAACTCAAACGGATTGTGAAAGACATACCGAGTGTGAAATATTGGTGCGTTCTGAATCGGACTCAGTTGAATATAATATGTCGAACATGGATGTGAACCGGTTACTCAGTGATGAACTCACATTCGAATTACAACTGAGAGGACAATCGATACCCGGTACTGTGATGACTAAACGGAGTCTGTTACGACAAGTGCTTCAGTCTAATGAACCTTCACTACCCCCAACATCATTGAATCCCGCCTCCGAGATTGAGATCTGTCAAAATAAACTCACCGATTTGGTGGAATCCCTTCAGAACTTCAATCATAATAATGCTGCTAACGAATTTTCGCGAATTTACACCAGATTAATACACATTCAAGGCAGGCTGAACTTTATTGTCACCGCAGTCACAACACAGTTACAATTAATTGAACAAATGAAGGCGACTACAGATAAGGCGTTGGCGACACTGGAGGAGCTGCGTAGGAGGAGTGATCGTGAACAGCCGCAGACATCCAACCGAGGTCAGAGGTCTCTTTTGGATGAGGAGGTGCCCAGTTCACCTGGGATGTCACCGATCCAACCGGAGAGGATATCAAAGGTTGAAACATCACTTATCGACTTAGGAGATGGTGTCGCTCCTCCTGCAGTAGTTAATGTCTCACGTACCGGTACACCTGTAAGGAATCCAACATTAGAACAGGTCATGAATGAGACAAGGCAGACATGTAGAGCATTACTGCAACAATTACCAGCGATACCTCTCACACAGTCGCAGGACTGTGGGACAGCAACACCTGAGGGCCCGACACAAAGTAGATGGGTTAATTTCACACGAAGGGTGTCTTTTCCACACTTACCTGCACCGTGGATAAATTCTGACCGGCCAATTATCACAACACCTGCCAGATCGGAACCGGAGTCTCGATCAACAGTACCAGCTGTTCCGGTACACAAATGGAACATCTCCTTTGATGGCACTGGTAGTGTGACTGGATTTCTTGAAGAGGTGGAGAGGCTGGCTGAATCCCGTAGGGTATCCCTGGAGCAAGTTTTTGAATCAGTTTATGAATTACTACGAAAGGATGCGAGGGATTGGTTCATCCCCAGGAGAGGTACTTTTGAGGACTGGGAGGATTTTAGCAACCAACTGAAAGAAGCATTTCTGCCAGTTAACTACGAGGAGAATCTGTTGGAGGAAATAAAAAGGCGAACACAAGGCCCTGAAGAAAAACTGCTTCTATATGTTACCCGGATGCAGAACTTATTCCAGAAACTCACCTATGCAAAACCATCCGAGGTGGAGCAGATCCGGCTTATCCGACAGAGGTTGATCCCGCCCTTACAGCAAGCCTTGACCTTCCAGGAGACCAAGACTTATGATGAAAATCTCCGTAAGGGAAAAGTTTTTGAACTGATCCAGTGGCAGATGAGCCAGTACACTCGGTCACCCTCAAAACCAGGTTTTGTGAAGGAACCTCACCTGACGTACAGTCCCTGTCAACTGAACCGATATCAAGCCAGTTTTTCTATGGATACCGGAGAGCAGGTTCACCAAACAATCGATCACAGGGAATCAGTATCGCCGACACAAGCCAACCAGACACGACTTTCTCCGCCGAGGGAAAGCCGTCCAGAGCCACCCAAGTCCAGAGAGTCAATAGCCCAGCGACAGGAATCTCACCGTCCGACTTCTGGAGACAGGTCCGAAGGTCGATCCAGACCTGCAACACCGCCACCCCGCCTTCCAGCCGAAAATAGCCCCGCTGACCGGAACGAGCCACCATCAGGGAGGAGAGTGTCCTTCCAGACACAGTGTTTCCGATGTGGTGGATATGGCCACATGCGTCGAGAGTGTCGCAGGCCACCGAAGATCTTCTGTTCTCGATGCCACAGAGAAAACATTCTCTCACGAGACTGTCCGTGTTCGGGAAACTGAAGGGGAGATTAGAGGCGGAGTCGACCACATCTCCCGGAATCTTGACTCCACTGGCACCGACTACCTGTAATGATAACCGTCCGTTAGTAGAGGTCAGAATAGCCGGCAAACACTTCCGAGCACTGATAGATACCGGAGCGACCAGGAGTTTCTGCAGTCAGGCCGTATCCGATCAGTGTGAAAGTAAAGGAATCACAGGACAAACAATGCAAAACAGTTTCGCAGTAATAGCGAACGGACAAACCACCGTCACACCGAAACTGTACACCACCACCGTGCAAATTTCCGATTACACACTGCCTGACTTGAAATTCTTACTGGTACCAAACTTACCGGTTGACATTATTCTGGGGATGGATGTTCTGTCGACTTTCAAGTTTTCCGTAAATCTCAGTACCGCCGAGTGCTTTCTGGAAGGCCGTCTGATCTCGAAACCGATGACTCCTGTCGAAACCACCGCAGAAGTTCACACCGCCGAAGAACACCTGTTGGAGCTGACGGAGTCTCAGAAACAGGAACTGGAGGAATTTCTGAAAGAAGAATTAAAGAAGTTTGAAGACCTATATGGTACAACCGACCTGATTGAACATAAGATCAAACTGAAACCGGGCACCGAACCGATCAAACAACGATACCGACCCCTAAACCCGAAAATGCAGGAGATCTTCAATCAGGAAGTAGACCGTATGCTGGCTGAGGGAGTGATTGAACCCTCCAAGTCACCGTGGAGTTCACCGGTAGTATTGGTCAGGAAGAAAGACGGAAAATACCGTTTTCGCATCGACTTCCGTGCCGTCAACCAAGTGTCTGTAAAAGATGCATACCCGTTGCCGTACATTTCTGGGATTCTGGATAAACTGCGTAAGGCCAAGTACATATCCACACTGGATCTGAAACAAGGATACTGGCAGATACCGTTAGCAAAGGAAAGCCGTCCGATTACTGCCTTCACAGTTCCTGGAAGGGGACTGTTCCAGTTCACCGTCATGCCGTTTGGTCTTCACGCTTGTCCGGCCACCTTCCAGAGATTCCTATATACCGTCATTGGCCCAGAAATGGAACCGGAGGCGTTCGCTTACCTGGACGATATAGTTGTCTTGGGGGAAACTTTCGAGGAGCAGCTGGAGAGCTTAAGAGAGGTATTCCGGCGGTTGAGAGAAGGCAATCTTCGTCTCAACCCCGGTGTGACTTTGTGCGAAAATCCCTAAAATACCTAGGACATGTCGTTACCTCCGAAGGAATCCGTACCGACCCGGATAAAGTTTCCTCTATCGTAGCATTCCCAGCGCCGAAAACCATCCGTGAATTGCGTCGTTTTCTGGGAGTTGCTAGCTGGTACCGCCGTTTTATAGAGAACTTTTCCGATGTCGTTGCACCGTTAACTCACCTGTTAAAGAAGAAACCACGTTGGAAGTGGGGTGAAGAACAACAAAAAGCGTTCGACCTCCTGAAACAAAAATTGACCGAATCACCGATACTGGCCTGTCCGGATTTAAATCAACCGTTCGTCCTGCAAACAGACGCCAGTGACGTAGGCCTTGAAGGTGCCCTGACCCAAGTTCTTGATGGAGAGGAAAGGGTGATTGCCTATGTCAGCCGTACCTTGAACACCGCCGAAAGAAATTACTCCGTGTCCGAAAAGGAATGTCTCGCCATTGTTTTCTCGATAGAGAAACTGCGACCATACCTGGAAGGATTTCATTTCACCGTAATTTCCGACCACATGAGTCTGAAATGGTTGAATTCCATCAAGTCACCGTCCGGAAGAATTGCTCGATGGGCCGTTTTCCTTCAGCAATTCGACTTTGAAGTCCAATACCGGAAAGGTGCCCTGAACAAAGTCGCCGACAGTCTGTCCCGAAATCCGTTACCGTCTGTAGATTCCGTATGCCTGGCCGACGTCGAAGTTCGCTGCAGTTGGTACAACAAAAAGCTCCAAGAGGTACAAAGAGACCCAGAAGATTTCCCTGACTTCGCCGTTGAGGATGGGAAACTGTATCGTCACTTCTGGGACTCTTCCGACTTTACTGAAGTTGGATCCGGACAACCATGGAAGCTCTGTGTACCCACCGAACAACGACTGGAGGTCCTGAAAGAAAATCACGATTCAGAATTAGCTGGTCACCTGGGAATCTCCAAAACCATCTCTCGGCTAGCCCGGAATTATTACTGGCCAGGGATGTTCAGAGATGTCGCAAAATACGTAAGAAACTGCCCATCCTGTCAAAGATACAAAGTACCACAACAGAAGACGCCTGGAAAAATGCAACCACATAGAATGACTGATGCACCGTTCCAAGAGGTCTGTACAGATGTGGTCGGGCCACTTCCCCGTTCCAAGAAGGGAAATTCTTACGTAGTGGTGATGCAGGACCGTTTCACGAAGTGGGTTGAATGCCGTCCGTTGCGGAAAGCCACCGCTAAAACCGTTTATTCAGCCCTGTATGAACAGGTTATACTCAGATATGGCTGTCCGAGACTGGTGATATCTGACAACGGGGTACAGTATGACAGTAGGCTGTTCAAAAACAGTCTCCGAGAGCTAAACATTGCTCACCGTTTCACCCCTCCGTATACACCACAGTGCAACGCCGTAGAACGAGCCAATCGTACGTTGAAAACTATGATAGGTCAGTTCTGTGAAGCCGACCACCGTACTTGGGATGAGAAGTTAGGTGAACTAACTTTCGCCCTGAACACCGCAAAACAAGAATCTACAGGATTCACACCGGCATTCCTGAACTATGGAAGGGAAGTAACAGTCCCAAAGGTAATCTACTCGTCAAACACCCAAGACGAAGACACCGAGGAGACAAACAGAAGCCCAGAAGAAAGTAGAGTAAATCTTACTCACCGTACAGAACAAATCCGTCATCTTCAGGAGGCCTATGAGTTTGTCAATACAAGGTTGTACCGTGCATTTGAGCAACAGGCTCACCATTACAACCTTCGTCAAAGAGAAGTTCGTTTTCATGTCGGTGATAGAGTTCTGCGCCGTGCTAATCCGTTGTCATCCGCCGTTGATAGCTTTGCAGCCAAGTTGGCTCCGAAGTTCTCTGGTCCGTATACCGTTGTGAAAGTAATTTCACCCGTTGTTTATGACCTGAAAGATGACAGTGGTAAGAAAATCACCAATATTCACGTAAAGGATTTAAAACCGTTCCATCCGTCTGATCATTAGTAAGTACACTGTATAGCAACCGAAATAAAAATCAACCGTACCGTATATTATAGCATGCACCGATAATAAATGGGATACATCCGTTCTGTCTGACTCTATTTCACTCCTCTATTACCGTTAAAATAATATTCATCACCACAAATAGGTTAGTAATGGGGTACTACCGCTGCTTTCACCGAATAAGTGCCTAGGTGAGTGAAATAGAGCCTTATACTTGTATCTCCTTAGTAACTGACAAAATGTACATACCTATATTTCCGCGATTCCACCATAACCGATAGATCTAACCTGGTCTGCCAGTGTTGGAAGATTCTGTTCCGTACAGTTTTGTTTGTTCTGTGCAGCTTCATTGCCACCAAACAGGACCGTCTGACTGTCATCCAATGGGTAAGTCGTATCCCACACACCTACAACAGGAAATTCCGTTAATTCATTGGAAAAACAGGAACCGTTACAGTTAATTCAATTTTTCTGTATAAATTGTGGGACCGATAATAACAAGTGAGATACACCTGTCCTGTCTGTCTCTATTTCACCCCTGTGTCACTGTTAAATACAATAACCGAACAGAAAATAGCAATAGAAGGCTGACACCGCTTACACCGATATTACAAACTGGCCTGAACGGTAAGTGAAATAGAACAGTATATTTGTATCTCCTTATTAAAATTACCGACCGTACTTACCGTTTCTTCCGAAATTCCACCGTACACCCTGTTATCCCTCTGCTCCAGGATATCAGTATACTAAATGCTTTTCTCTCATTTTTATGCAACCTACAACTGCTGCTGACTCCAACACCCTCGGAGAAGCTCACCACCGTCACAGGGAGAGCCAACGACGCTGTCTGGTGTTCCAAACTACCCTGGTTCGATGATGTTGGTAACTGTTAACCCCCATGACATGTGCCCGGAGCTGGCTTTGCGAAGTCCACCCTAAAATGGTTCAGAAATAACACAACGAATGACAAATCGAAATGGTACTCACTTTGAAGATTCCGTCCTGCACTGTTTCCACTATTTTCCGGCATTTCTTTCACCGATGGAAATAGAAATCGAAATTAGTGATGTTATAATTCGAATTGAAAATAATCGTTAATCCGATTATTGAAATAATCGGCAACATCCGATTATTGAAATCGAGAATTCGAATGAAAAATAACCTGATTACAGAACCTAACTTTAACCGTTTTGCATCGTTGCAAGAAGATTATGGAGAAATCGGTGAATGAGATAACCTGAAATCTTTTGGAGTTTGGGCCTCGGCACTAGGATGTAGAGAATCGGGCAGCTGTGAATGTAGATTCTAGAGTTCATATAAAGGTTGTTAATGGGCATTTAAGTCTTATTACTTCTTTTAACAGGCGTAGACTAAGACATTCCTCATCTCGGAATTTATTATTCGGAATTGAACGGAAATTGAAACTTCTTTCATTTCTGACAGTATTCAATGATTTTTTCGGTAGAACTTAGTCCACCATCAATAACGATAATTGAATCGCAAATCGATCATCCTACCGTTAATAATGAGGTAGTAAGAAATGAAGAAAACTCTTATTTATTTTGGATGCTAAATTCAAAACATCAGTAATGAAACTAATTGATATTGCAGTCCGGTCCTTACTGAGCTTCGAAACTCGATCGAGATAGTTTCGTTTCGAAAACATTCAAATGATGAGAGGAATTCGAATGTCTGCTCGACAATCTGTTGCAACCCCACCGCCACCGGCGCCACGATTCGAATGCTCGATTCGTAGGTGTCATAGAACCAAAGGTTTCAGGTTATTTTTAATTCAAATGATCATTCGATTATTGAGATCATTCGAATCGCCATAATCCGATTATTGAAATCATCCGATTATGAACAACACTAATCGAAATTTGGAACCACCCGGCGAAATTTGACAATTGGAATTTGGAGGTTGGCTGATAGAACACAGAACTTCTACATCCAAGCGCGCCGTCAACGCGGACCATAGAGTGGGAGTAACCGAGATCGCATTAGCCGAGTATACGCCACCTGGAGTAGATTAGGTGAACTTGTTTAATGTAAATCCGATCTCAATCGTCTTGCCGTGAATAGTTAAACCGTAAACTGGACTTAGTAGATTTCACCGTGAAAAATTTAATCCACTACTTCATCGTGGATTCAATTTTTCAACCGAAGCCGGGGGGATGTAACGAGAGGGTGGTTTTCAAACCTACCCCCTCATTTTAGAATAATTATTTTAGTTTTCATTTTTGAATAATTTTGTTTTGAATTAATTTTCCGAGAAATCTTTTCGAATCTCCAATTCAGGATTCCGACATCGTTCGGAATTGTAAACATACCGTACCGTTTTTATTCCGTTTTTATTTCCTAAAAACGATGTCGCACCGTATAAAACATCCTGAATTGGAAGATAACCGAGTTTTTTGTTCGCTAGCGCCGATAAATCGAAATTAAGACGTTTTCATCGACGCAAATTTACCGAATTTCGACTGTCGGGCACATCTGATTTCCGCACCCCCCCTGTGGGTATAAAATCAGATGTTCCCTCGCAGGCGACTTGACTTACGATTTATTTTTCTGGTTGTTAACTTACGATTTTCGCTTGACTGATTGACTTCCGATTTTCACTCTTACCTTACGCCGTTGAGTTTTAGCATAAGATTCCTTTTGAGTTTTGGGTTCATTTTTTTGCCGTTCAGAATATAAATTTTTAGTTTTGTTTTCTCTCAGTAATTACCGTGTACCATTCGGGTGAATTCGAGAGTTGTGAGTGTAAGTGGCCGAATATAGCCCAGAGGTAAGACGAAACTCCGTTAGTTTTTTTATTGGAACTTCAGTTTTCCGTCTACATCCCTCTCATACCCGTCTAAGTCTAAGTCCTCTACTATTCAGTATGATAATGGACAAAATTATACAGAGAGTTAAAAAAGCAGGAAAGGGATACAGGCTCTCAACGGACATGATAAAAATTGTGTGTTTTGCAGATGACGTAATATCCGACAACGAAGACGACCTACAGCGCATGGCATATGAATTCAAACTAGCAGCAGAAGAGTACAACATGATCATATCAATATCAGAAACGAAATCCTTGGTTATCGCAAGGGAACCCAAAAGGTGTAAAATTGTAATAAACAATGAAATAATTGAGCAAGTGTCTAAGTTCGAATACCTGGGGGTGGAGATTTCTGATTGCGGAGGCCTTAAAGCAGCCGTACGCAAGCAAGCCAACAAAGCGGCGTATGTTTCCGGTTGTCTGCGTGATGTCATTTGGAGGAATAAGGATTTGAGATTGGACGGAAAAGTACGCATATATAAAGCATGTGTTAGGCCTATCATGACGTATTCTATCGAGACAAGAGCCGATACAGCGGAAGCCAAGAGGATTTTGAGGACAACAGAGAAGAAAGCGTTAAGATCAATTGCAGGAAAAACACTACTTGACAGAATACCCAATAGTCAGATAAGAGAACTCTGTAAAGTCCAGGATGTTGTGCGATGGGGAAGACAGAGAAGAAGGGATTGGAACCAGCATGTGAGCAGAATGGACCCTCAAAGATTAGCCCGAATAGCGAGGGATTTGAAGCCACTAGGCAAGAGACCACCAGGACGTCCCTTCAATAGATGGCGAGACAGCTGGCAGTCTACATCGCAGTTACTTCTGCAGAACTGACAATTAGATTCTAAAGATCGTCAAGAACAGGCCTAAGGCCTAACATAAGAAGAAGAAGCTACGGGAAGGTCTAAGAACACGCTTCAAAAAAGAATATTTTGCAGAACTGGTTAACTCTGGTCGTCGGAATCCACGTGAATTGGAAGTTGGCGAAATAGTTCTGGTTGGTGAAGAAAATACCAAACGGACAGATTGGAAAATGGGGAGAATATCAGCACTTTACCCCGGAAGAGATAGAGTGTCGAGAGTAGCAAAGGTGAAAACAATAACTGGTGAACTTTTACGACCCTTCCAACGTTTATATCCCATGGAAATCAAAGATTTGAATAGATCAACGAAAGATCGAACTGATCAGTCAAGAATAAAGAACACAGACTAGAGCTGAACTCAGAAGGAAGCCGTTCAAATAAAGATGAAGAAAGAAATCACAACTAGAATAGGACGTGTGGTGAGCCGCCTTATCGTTATGGTTTTCGATAATTTCGCGGGGGAGTATGTTGGAACTAGATTAATTTATTATTGAAAATATCATGGCATCATTGAATTTGATAGTTAAGGTTGAAATATATTTCATTCTACAAGCGTGCGCGTTCAACCCTTTTTCAGCACGCATTCCAAGTTGCAAAGAGTCACTTTCCCGAAAGGTGCGGGAAAAACGCCTGCTATTTCTTTCCCGCACGCATTTGCGTGCGGGAATGGATTAGCAGAGGTTTTTCCCGCACGCAAATATTTTAGAGTAAATTAAATTCTATCATGTTTCTATGCACAGAACGTCAACGATGAGGAACTCATAGTAATGACATGCAGAATTACGTCTGTCATTATATATGAATTAATCAAATGAGATATGATCTGTTTCGTGAAATGGATATATTTATATATTGCAAGCGCTTGTAGAAAATAACTATTAGAATTGTCAATATAGAAAAATAAAGTCACTTTTGGAAAACTAATCAGTTGTTCAATTCTAAGTTTTCAAAAAGTAAATAAGTAAAGATACAAGAAAAATTTTCATGTTTTTATGTGACGCTTCCATGAGGAGGTTTTTTAATTAGATAGATTAGTGGTCTTCTTTTGTTATTTGATCGTATATTGTTAATATTCTCGAGAACAGACTTCGAATCTGAAAAGATAATTGCATCAATACCATTGCCATTCTCTATTGAGAATGGCTGTATTCAGCATTTTAACGATTTTTCGATTGCAACAGCCTCAGCTGTGAAAATGCTGCAAGATTCTGGCAATTTGAATTTTCTAGTCAGGTTCAAGTTTGGAATGCAGAAGGCACAACCAACACCCAACGAATCCCTGCTTCCATCCGTGAAAATGGTCGTTGTTATGTGGAGGTCTTGTATCAGTGATTGGACAATACCATGATTATATACTGGGATGTCTAAATACTTGGGAAAAATTATCAACGGCTCAAAAAGAAGTAATTCGAAATGAAAATGATGGTGAGGTTTCCAACTGGTTGGGATCGTGGGAAATTTCTTGGGTATTAAAGAAGGCGATCGTCAGGGAGGTGAATTTTTTATACGCAAGGGTTTGCAAGGTTCTCTGTATTCAGGTGTGCAAGCCTAGTTATTAATGAAGAGTTGCATGCTCTGAGCCTGGCTACAAACTTTTCGGCGAGGTATTGTCGTCTCAGATCTAAGGGAGGTTCATTCGCTTCCGCCAATATTACATCGCATGGTCAGGATTTCATTGCTCCTATGCAGAGTCTTATGGCCTTGTATTGGATTCGGTCTATTTTCATTAAATTTGTATTGGATGACGACCCATAAAATATACTTTCATAGTCTGAAATTGATCTCACATACGATTTATAAAAAAGTAGTGCTGTTTTGGGATCAGCGCCCCAAGATTTTTTTGTTACGCATCTCAATATATTCACAGCCTTTTCGCAACGGTTCGTCGTATATTTAATAGGACTTGTCCACAGAAGCTTAGGGTCGGGGATCATGCCAAGGTATTTATATTGTGTGACAAAGGGAATTTGTGAATCTGCTATATTTAGGTGTGTTATCGTAGGCAGATGGTGTTTGGTAAAACACATGAATGCAGAATTTTCGGGACAACTTCTTGTTGTATTCGTTTCGGTGAAAAAACTAGAAGCATTCGATGGAGCGAAGAAAATCACATGAAAAAGATACTCTTATCCAAATACAAGATATTGAACCGTTTTAGAGATATTTGAGTTTTTGTAGTCATATGATTCATCGCGAGATTCATCGATAACGATATTTTATCAGGCCATAATAATAAGACTTTAATAAGACTTTATTTCCAACAGGTCAAACAACCCAATTACAGGAAAGTATACATAAAATATTGAGAGCAATGAAAGAAAAAAAAAAAAACTTATTCTTATAATTGGTTGACATTACCAATCCCCTCCATAAATGCAGCCACTATAGAGCGGGGAGAGTCATTATATAAATCACATTTGCCAGCTATGGAATTGAATAGGTTACACATAAAATTAATTGGTGATCTGAGACTGGCGTTTGTTCTACCTGCCCTACAGTAAAATACAGCATCACTCCTAGAGCCCAATCGTGGCACCAAAAAGGGAAGATGCTCAATCAAATCACTACAATCTATTAGGTTATTCACAATCTTAAAAATAAACAATAGTGCTTTTACTTTGACCCTTTGTTCTATGGGCTCAGCTCCAAATCTACCAAGTAACATATCATTGCAACAACCTATATTTGGATAGACACCATCTTCTCTCCAAACTAGATACTTATAGAACTTTCTCTGTACTGATTCAATTCGTTTTTTATGACAACTATATATGGGTCTCCAAATGATGCTACAATATTCTAATTTGCTACGAATAAAACTATTAAATAAAATTATCAACGTGTTCGAGTTGTTGAAGCGCCTACCATTACGAATAATGTATCCATATGTTTTACTGACAGAAGAAATAAGTTGATTCAAGTGTGGTACAAAAGAGCACAGACTGTCACACAGCACCCCCAAATCTCTATACTCAGTTAAACGAGATAATTCATGATTATCGACTCGATAATTATAAAGAATTTTATTACTTTTTTTCGTGTAAGACATTGCATGGCACTTGGAAACATTCAACGACAGCCTATTCCTTTCACACCATCTCAAGAGAGTATCGAGCGCCCTCTGCAATCGAACACAATCAGTAATCGAGAATATTCTGGTGAATAGCTTTAAATCATCAGCGAACATCAAAATAAAAATGTCAGTGTCATTTAGAATATCATTAATAAAGAGAAGAAACAGCAAAGGTCCCAAGTTAGAGCCCTGAGGAACACCAGATGTTGCACAGAACTCAAATGAGCGAGATTGCTCGATCTCTACAAAACATACTCTTTCACACAAATAAGACTCCATCAGAGAGGCCAACCTATCTCCAAATCCAAATATAAACCTCAATTTACTCAACAGAATTCTGTGATCGACTTTATCGAATGCTTTCTGAAAATCCGTGTAGATTACGTCCACTTGTTCAGATTTATCCAATGAATCAAGCACCAATTCAAAAAAACAGGCAAGATTAGTACAGGTGGATCTTTTTGGCATGAAACCATGTTGACTAGGTTTGATACGGTGCCTAACTGATGGAAAAATTGAATTATACAAAATAATCTCAAATAATTTGGAAAAGTTCGACAAAATAGCAATAGGTCGGTAATTTTTTATATTCGATTTCTCACCTTTTTTGAAAATAGTGTAACCAGTGCGGCCCTTGCGGTCGGACCTTTCGAGAACCAGGGCGGTCGCTTCCTTCTGGAAGAATCGCGAAAGGTTCGCGAAGGTACCTGAATGTTTCCGGCGCCTATATAAGCCCAGCGGAGGAGCAGGTAGGAAGTACAAGTACAAGTACAGTAACAGTGCAAGCGACTAGTGGAAATAAACAAGAGTGGAAATAAATAGTAGTGTGATAGTTAGTTTGTGAATTATAAGTGTATTAAGTGTAAATAAATAATTTTAATAAGTTGGACGTTTTAATCAAGCGAAGAAAACGTTACATTGGTGTCAAGTGTGCGGTTCAACATCGCTCGAATTAAATAAATATTTTCGGTTATTTGTTCATGCCAGTGACCACAAGATTACAGAACGCAATGGAGACTCAAGCGGTAATGGACTTTTTGAGTAAGATGAACGAAAGAATGGAAGAAAATTCTCGAAAATTGAATGAGAAAATGGACGAGAACTCTTGTAAGTTGAATGAGAAAATGGACGAGAACTCTTGTAAGTTGAATGAGAAAATGGACGAGAACTTCATGTAAGTTGAATGAACAAATGGAAGGAAATTCCAGAAAATTAAATGAGAAAATTGATGAGAAATTGAATGAGAAAATGGACCAGATTAGGGAAAATTGTAACGATGTGGTGAGTCAACTATCAGATAAATTGGATGAGAAACTGGAAATAATAAATGAAAAATTCGATAAAGTGGACGAGAGATTCGATATAGTCAGTGGAAAATTTGACGAAGTTGATGAAAAGTTTGACAAGGTTAACGGAAAGTTTGAAGAAATGGCAGGAATAATTGAGCATCATTCCAAGTTCATAGATTCCTTGAAAAGAATGTCAAACAGAACAGATATTCTGGCTTCAACACCCTACAGCACAGCGAAAGCGGAAAATGACGGCGAAGGTAGTAGAATGAAGATCAAGCCTCCAACTTTTGATGGAAAAATACCCTGGTCGACATATCAAAAACAGTTTGAAGCTGCTGCCCTGGTAAACAATTGGAACGACAACTAAAAAGCCACGGCATTAATTATAGCTCTACGAGGAGAGGCACTCAACATTCTCCAGACGATCCCGGAGAGTCAACAAGCCTGTTACGAAGTTCTTACATCGAAACTTCAGATGAGATATGGTGATGCTCATCTACAACAAGTATACCATGCACAAATAAAGAACCGAGTGCAGAAAACAGGGGAAAATCTCCAAGAGTTTGAAGCTGATGTGGCGAGATTAGACAGGCTAGCTTATCCATCTGCCCCAGATAGCTTCCTGGAACAGCTATCAATCCAGACATTCGTGGATGGGATAAAGGATAGCGAAATACAACAAGCCCTGAGACTAGCACGCCCTAGAACCATTGATGATGCCTTAGCCCAGGCTTTAGAAATTGAGGCAGCAAAGCAAGCGTCACATAGAGGACACCTTCGTGTAAGACAAGTCCAAGAAACAGACCGATCTATTCAGGACATTGTCAGAGAAGAAATCCGCAGAATATCACAAGTTAGGAAAAAGGATGCTGTGTGCTGGAACTGCAACAAAAGTGGGCATTTTAAGCGAAACTGTCCAGAATTGGAAAAAGAGTCTCAGCAGGGAAACTAAAAGGGGTCGGTGATAAGGGGCATAAATCGACCCAAGCCAAAAATGCCCCCGAAGTGATAATCCGAGGAATAATGTCTAAGGATTTATCAAGCATAGTTATCCCAGGAAAGATAAATGATAGAAGTGTGAAAATACTGGTAGACACTGGCTCGACTAAAACCATTGTGCGTCCAGAAATTGCTGAAGGATTCAAGATTCGCCCAGTTAGGATCAAACTTCGAACTGCATCTAGACAGGAAATACCGACTTATGGATCGATCGTCTCCACCATTGAATTGGGAAACACAACAGTTAGCCACGAAGTTCTGGTAGCTGGAATCACGGAAGAAGTTATTCTGGGATTGGACCTTGTTAAGAAGCTTGGATGCCAATTGGATATGAAGAGTGATGTACTTCGGCTAGGAAGTGAAGAGATTCCATTCAATGATGTGGACGACAAGATATATCGGATTCGACTGACCGAGGACATCACGTTACCGGGCCGAACTGAAGGCATAGTGACTGGTAGATGTGAGGATGTAACGAGGAGTGGCTGCGTGAGAGTAATTGAGCCCTCTGACGATACAACCTTAGCTAAAGGACTATTACTTGGGAAGACCTTGGTAAGGGTAAGAGACAGCATTCCCATCCGATTGCTCAATGTCAACATGTTTCCAGTCACCCTGAAGAAGGATACCTTGATTGGACGTGGTGTATCTGTGTACCATATTTCGGGTGGGATAAGTACTGCAGATGTCTCAAAATCGCAAAGGAATTCTGAAGAACTGGTGTCCCTCCTCACTTCAAAATGTCGAGAGCTCGACCGATATCAACTACTCGAAGTGAGGAAATTGGTTCAAACGTTCTCCGACGTTTTTGCTACGGATGGAAAAGCAGGGAGAACCGATGTTGTGCAGCATAAGATCAATACTGGTGATGCACAACCTATCCGACAGCATCCTAGACGTCTTCCTCCGGCAAAAAGAGAAGAAGCTGAAAGGATTATTGAAGACATGGCGAGAGAAGGTGTAATCGAACCGTCCGATAGCCCCTGGACATCGCCCGTTGTATTAGTGAAAAAGAAGGATGGAACCACTAGATTCTGCGTAGACTACAGGCAGCTCAATCAGGCCACGAAAAAGGACAGCTACCCCTTACCGAGAATTGACGATACCCTGGACACACTCTCGGGATCACGTTGGTTTTCCACCTTGGATCTGAAGAGTGGATATTGGCAGGTTGGCTTGGATCCAAAGGATAAAGAAAAAACTGCCTTCAGTATTGGAACAGGTCTGTGGCAGTTTAAAGTCATGCCTTTCGGTCTATGTAATGCTCCTGCCACATTTGAACGTCTGATGGAGACAATATTGAGAGGGCTCTCCTGGAAAACTTGTCTGGTGTATCTTGATGATGTAATAGTAGTGGGAAAATCATTCCAAGATCACCTACACAACCTATCAGAGGTTTCCAGCGACTTCGTGATGCCAACCTAAAGCTAAGTCCTAAAAAGTGTAATCTGTTTCGAACAGAAGTGAAATATTTAGGACACGTAGTTTCACGGGCAGGTGTGAAAGTTGATCCGGATAAGATCAAGGCAGTGCAGGAATGGCCTATACCGAAAGACAAGAGTGAGTTGCGGAGTTTCTTAGGCCTTTGCACTTATTATAGAAGATTTGTATCTGGTTTTGCCAACGTTGCCAAGCCGCTGACGAAATTGACGGAAGATGGACAGGAGTACATATGGTCCGATGATTGCGCTGAAGCCTTCGAACGATTGAAAAAGGCTCTGGTCACAGCTCCAGTTCTGAGTTACGCAAGGGCTGAAGGTAAATTTGTGCTCGACACCGACGCCAGTAATACAGCCATTGGCGGCGTTCTATCACAAGTCCAGGATGGACAGGAAAGAGTCATCGGGTACTTCAGCAAGGTGTTGTCCAAACCAGAACGGAATTATTGCGTGACCAGGAGAGAACTTTTAGCAGTCATCAAGTCCGTAGAACATTTCTACAAATATTTGTACGGAAGGAAATTCTTACTAAGAACGGACCATGCTGCTTTGAAATGGCTCCTGAGTTTCAAGAACCCGGAAGGACAAGTGGCTAGATGGATTGAGAGGCTGCAAGAGTATGACTTTGACACTGAACACAGAGCGGGGACTAGCCATCGCAATGCAGAAGCGTTATCAAGAAGACCTTGTCCCGAGAATTGCAGCCATTGTTCGCGCCTGGAAGAAAAGATCGATTTAAGGCGGACCACCGTAATCGAAGACGACTGGCTACCTGAAGAAATTCAAAGAGCACAAGAGGAAGATAACGACTTGAAAGTAATCCTGAGTTGGAAGAAGAGCGGTAGACGACCTACTTGGGAAGAAGTATCCAGACTGAGCCAGAATGTAAAGTCGTATTGGGCACAATGGGAAACATTGAAGATTGATGGAGGTCTTCTGAAACGTTGTTGGGAAAGTAAAGATGGAACTGAGCAGAGACTTCAGTTGATTGTGCCGAAGAGCCGTGTGACAGACATTCTGACCAGACTACATAACGGAACTTCAGGTGGACATTTCGGGATAACCAAGACATTGGAAAAAGTCAGGCAGCGATTCTATTGGCCAAATTGTAAGAGGGACGTTAAAGATTAGTGTAGAAGATGCAAGGTTTGCGCTGCTGCTAACGGACCTTATGGTAAAGGAAAAGCACCAATGAGACAATATAACGTCGGATCCCCCATGGAACGAGTAGCTATCGACATCGCTGGCCCCTTTCCCGAAACAGACCATGGAAACAAGTACATTTTGGTAGCGATGGACTATTTCACGAAATGGGTGGAAGCCTACGGTATTCCTAATCAAGAGGCAAGTACGGTAGCTGATAAATTGGTCAGAGAATTCTTCTGCAGATTTGGAATACCTCTGGAGCTGCATTGTGATCAATGCCGAAATTTTGAATCGAAGCTATTCCAAGAAGTATGCAGCAAATTGGGAATTCACAAAACAAGGACTACACCTCTTCATCCACAATCAGACGGCATGGTCGAACGAATGAATCGGACCATGGGAAAACATCTGGCCAAAGTAGTTTCTGATCACCAGCGGGATTGGGATGAATATATACATCTATTCACCATGGCATATAGATCTTCGGTTCAAGAATCTACCAAGGAAACTCCATCCAGTATAAGGTTCGGCCGAGAAATAAGACTGCCTTGCGACTTAGAGTTTGGATGTAAGCCTGGAGAAGACGTAGCTGGGGAGGACTACGTTAGTAAATTAAGGAACAAGCTGGATTACATTCATGGCAAGGTGCGCAATCAAATGCAGCAAGCAAGTGACCGAATGAAAATGCGCTACGACATCAAGGCTATTGAAGGTGGATTCACCGCTGGAGATCTGGTGTGGCTACATAATCCACAAAGGAGGAAAGGTTTTTCACCAAAGCTGCAGAGGCAGTGGGAGGGACCGTATGAAGTAGTCAAGAGGATAAATGATGTAGTTTACCGGATAAGGAAGCTCCCCAGAGGAAAACCAAGGGTTGTCCATTTCAACCGATTAGCCCCGTACGCGCAGGACAAAGAAGAAGTACGTCTTGTGGAAGCCCCGATGCAAGGTAGCAGCGATTACCAGAAGTTTATGGATCGTTATGGTGAGACACGCGTTGCACGGTTCGGCGTTACACAGGAAGTACATCAAGATCTCTTTACTGTGTCTGAGGAATACTCTCTCGCTCATTGCGTAGCGGAGGACCTTCGTATGAGCAAAGGAATAGCAAGAGTATTCAGAAATAAATTTGGACGTCAGGAACAACTATTGCGACAGCAGCCAAGAATCGGGAAAGTTTTGAAATTGAAGGCTGAAGGTCGGTTCATTTATTACTTAGTCACAAAGCAACATTCCTATCAGAAGCCAACCTATCAGAATCTATGGACGGCACTGCATAGCTTGAAAGAAGACCTTCAACGCTTTGGGGTTAGGAAATTAGCTGTTCCCAAGCTCAGTTGCGGATTGGACCAGCTAAATTGGCGAGTTGTGCGAAGCATGCTGGAGGTGGTATTTCAGGGGACTGGTATACGGATCCTGGTGTGCAGTTTCAACCCAAAGCAGGCCAGGGAGCCTGGAAAAACTGTGGAGTGCTACTTCCATCAGAATGGCTACTGTAGGAATGGTGATGAGTGCAAGTTTCGCCACGGTCCTCGGAGAAATTCACTAAATCTGTTCTGGGACAGAACAGGCTTAAGGAGGGGACAGTGTAACCAGTCCGGCCCTTGCGGTCGGACCTTTCGAGAACCAGGGCGGTCGCTTCCTTCTGGAAGAATCGCGAAAGGTTCGCGAAGGTACCTGAATGTTTCCGGCGCCTATATAAGCCCAGCGGAGGAGCAGGTAGGAAGTACAAGTACAAGTACAGTTACAGTGCAAGTGACTAGTGGAAATAAACAAGAGTGGAAATAAATATTAGTGTAATAGTTAGTTTGTGAGTTATATGTGTATTAAGTGTAAATAAATAATTTTAATAAGTTGGACGTTTTAATCAAGCGAAGAAAACGTTACAATAGGTATAATTTTTGATAGTTTCCAGATAGAAGGATAATTTCCCTTAATAGCAGACAAATTAAAAATATGCGCTAGAGGTGCAGCAAACGCACCAATGCAGTCCTTGACTAAAAAACTAGGAACTCCTTCAGGTCCAGCTGTACACTTGTTCGACAGCCTTTTAGACGCCTTAATGACATCATGCTCCGTAATATTTCCTAGTTCAACGAAAGTACTATCAATAGCATGTTCCATAAACAAGGTATCGGCAGGTCCCTCATACACACCAGAAAAGTGAGCAGCAAATGCATCAACAACTTCAGCTGGAGTTTTAAAAGTTTCATCGCCATTTTTCATTACACCAGGTATACGAGAAAAACCCTTATTCTCACGCATAAATGACCAAAAAGACGCTGGATCAGTACGTATTTTATCCTCAGAAGAACTAACAAACTTTCGATGTGCGATACTTATTTTAGATTTGAGCAGCTTACGAAGTGATCTATATTTGAGAAGATTAATATTATTTTTGAACTTTCTGTAATTTTTTAAAGCTCTTAGCTTTAATTTGATCAACGCAACTATCTCAGAGGAGTACCATGAAGGAAAACGTTGTTTCCTCCTCACCTTGACTGGAACAGTTTGTTCGAAAATATTATTGAGAACGTCATAAAATTCAGTGCATGCTATGTCAGATTCACAACTACTCAGAACCCTTGACCAGTCAGCCTTGAGGAAGTGATCATACATATCAATGAAATTGGCTTTACGAAAATTATAAGACGAAAACATCGCATTCTTATCGATTCCGAAATTGCGAACTTTTCTAGGCTGCCTGAAACTAAACAAAATTTCAATTGGTGGGTGATGGAAATCCACCGAGACGAGCGGGAAGTCAGAGGCAGCTATTGAGCACTCAATATTAGAAAGTACGAGATCCAACAATTTACCATTACTGTTAACAATATTATTGAACTGATGCAGGTTCAGTGTTTGTTTAAATATATCGATAATTACAGTTCGATGATCAGTTAGCGAATTCTCAACATATTTTGTGGCATTAAAGTCGCCTAATATAATAAGTTGGCTATTCAACATAAAGTCAAGGGATGACAAAGTTTCAAAAAACAACTCATACAATTCAATGTCCAATTTAGGTGGAATATAAAGAACAAGTATAATTACAGATCTGAAGTTACACCTAACTTTACATGCAGTCACATCAACAGAAGGCATCAAATCTACCAGAACAGATAAATCTAGTTTCTCAGCACAATACTCACTCCGAACCGCAACTAACACTCCTCCTCCGGTAGATGAGCCGGTTCTCACTAAATCCCTGTCAGACCGAAACACATCGTATTCAGAAGGAAACAACTCACCATCCTGTATCCCATCCTGCAGCCAAGTCTCAGTTATAGATACAAAATCGAAATCACCACTCGACACTGAATTCCTGAATTCATGAGACCTCATATTCAGACCACGAACATTTTGATTATAACCATTGAGTTCTCCGTGACAGCGATCAGAAAATGGTACAAACGTTGAACTGGCTCTGTTTTTCACGAAGCAGTGTTGGACAGGCGTCGTTTCATAAAAAACTTTTTCACTGCAATCCCTGCAGGCCAGAAGTCAGGATTTAAGACTTTGTCCAAAAATTCCGTGGGTAGAGTAATCTTGAATGACGAGTATATCTCAGGCTTCCTAGAAGTTAATTTTTCACAAGAGACATTGGGTATGTTCCCATCGAAAAAGTCCAGCAGCTCATTCGTAGATGTTTCCGGGCTGAGTCGTGTAATATGGATATGCGAGAATTGAATCTTCGGGACAGCATGTAGATTCCCCGTCTTCGAGGTTCCCACTATCGGTTTCAGTACTTTTTTAGTACCCTCTCTGTGTTTGGCAGGGGGAATTTGTGGTGTCTCGGCCCTAGGTGAACTTTGTTTGATTTTATTTTTCTTATTATTTTTATTCGATGTTACAACAGTCCAACCCGATGAATTATCTCTCCCATTCTGCCGACTCCCATTGAATCCGCTCTCTTTAGAGGCATTAACATTGCTATCATTAATAAAATTAGGAATGTTTTGAGCATCGAGATGAATTTGTTCAGTATGCATCGACGTATCAGCGATGGAATTCCGGCCGATTGAAATCTGGGTGTTATCAGCGCCGGCTACATGCATCGATGACTCAACGAGGGAATTCCGGCAGGCTGAAATAAGGGGTATTATCAGCGGTAGCAGCTGTCGCCATAATGTTTTTAAGAGTACATATTTCTTTCTTGAGGTCGCTGATTTGTTTATTTTGCGATACTATCAATGATTTCAAATCATTGCACCAGCATCGGCAACATCAGGTTGTAGACAGTCATCACAAACCCATTTTTGTGAGGTATCTTCACGCAATTTATTGAAACTTTCTAGAGTTAAATTCACACATCTCAAATGATAACCATTATTACACTTAATGCAGTTGATGGAATCATCATATCTATCAACTTTGACATTACATCGAGCGCAAATAATACCACGTCCGCGCGTCATGATGTCGGACAAGGCCATGATCAATATGTTCTTAATTTTGTCGATGATAGGAGAGTAACTTTTTCATGTAATTTTTTTCGGTCCATCGAATGCTTCTATTTTTTCACCAAAACGAACAAAAGGAAAGGAGTCCAAAAACACCCTTTATAACACCATCAGAAATGTAGAAGTGTACTTTAACAACATACATTAACGAAGAACAATTAGAATGAAACTTAACAGGACAGTTATGTCTCACCTAGTTCTGTCAGTTGTTCAAAATATGATTGATGAAACATATGTACAACGGCCGGTTTCATAATCAAACCTAAAGTCGCTTTAATTTTAAAGCTTCCTTTAATCCTACTAAAAAGACACTGAAGGAAGCTTTAAGCTTAAAGTGACTTTAAATTTGATTATGAAACTGGACGTAAGTAAACATAATAAGTAAGTGA
Source organism: Coccinella septempunctata (assembly GCF_907165205.1). Taxonomy (NCBI): domain Eukaryota; kingdom Metazoa; phylum Arthropoda; class Insecta; order Coleoptera; family Coccinellidae; genus Coccinella; species Coccinella septempunctata. The sequence goes on from NC_058195.1 coordinate 28,390,171, forward strand.
ACAACTGACAGAACTAGGTGAGACCATTGAGTATTAAACCCACCTAGAGGAACAACGCGGTTCAACGAAATGAAGCCGAAATTGTAGGCCGTAAAGTGGCGGTACATAGCAACTAAAAACTTCCATGATGGCAGTAGTGCCATGCCAGTCTGCTTCGATTTGGTTGCAATTCATGTACAGCAATCTGTAAGAATATTTACTACCCTCCGGTACTTCGACTCCGCAGCAGGGTCGGAATTGTCCAAATCTTTGTTACATAACCTGGGAAACAGAGTTTATCTCATAATGGTGGTCGTAGGACAATCGAAAATCGGCAATAAATTACCAAAGAAATTATATCACTTCAACAAGTGTATGTTTCTTCAAACTAATTTTCTGAAATGAAAATACATTAATCGTTTTAATGCTTAAAAGTTAATGGAAACCCTTTGAATAAATTGAGATGGCAATTGTCATGTGAATTATAGTCAGGTTTTTCTGAAGTAAATTCAAATTCATTTTTTCATAGTTATTTATATATCAACGTGTTTGACTTTATTTGTTGGGTGTCTAGGTTATAGTTGAAAAACGTGAAATAATTTATTCATACAAACGTTTCGGCGCATCCGCCTTCTTCAGTGTAAAATACATCATAATGGACTTAAAACATCAATTGTCATCTTGGTTGATTAGGTGTTGTCGAGCCCGTATCACCACCTAATCAACCAAGATGTCAAAATTTTTGTGTTTCAAAGCGAATTCACTCACGTATTACATTTCTCAAGCGGGTTTACTACATTTGAATCTAAATTCAAAATGTAATTCCAAAAGAATTCATATTTTGACTATGCATACTTTCAATCACTTTTTTACTCACACTCAGTAGGAACTGAGGATTTAAAATGAAAACGAGTTGAACAGAATTTTAAAGTGTCAAAATCTCTAGAGAAGGCATTAAATAATATTACTAAGGCCCGATACTTTCACCTTCGAATAAATTTTGACTATGTTGAATAAGTACCGTCAAACGGAGTGAAGTGAATCCAAAATCGAGGTATCAGTGCGAGCGGGCTGGCGTTTATAATATAGATTCTATGATCCTTTTGCTATCGATCGGCCTATTTACCAAAGTTTTTGGCTGCACAGTTTTTGAAATTTTTTTTGTTGAAGTGCGATCACATTTTAAAAATCAATGGATATTCACTTTAACTATACGAGGATCCGAGGATGGATGTGGATCAGATGAAATGAAAAAAAAATGTGTTTTGAATCCTTAGTCCAACAAGTGCTGTGTAATCAGAACTAGAATCATTGAGAAAATATAAAAACCCTTATTCTTTCTGTGTAAAACTAAACATGTTTTGTTTCAAAACAAAATACAATAAACAAAGAAAATAAATTTCTAACGAACATATAAACAGTCTTTTGAATTAAGGCACTGGCGCAGCTAGGGAAGTGGGCAACTCCCTCCCAAATTCAAACATTGTCAGAAGCCTGTCCAACAGGTTCGTACACACTACGGAAATAAGAAGCAAAAAGATTACATACGTCCTCAGCTCCCTATGCTATAGTCATTATATTTCATTGTGCAGGGTACAGAAGAATCCTTTTTACAATTAGATACATAGTTCCAAAAAAGTCCTTATTTGTTCCTGCACAGCATCAATATATAGCTTATAATCATTATGTATTATGTCTTTACTCTTAAATCTCAAGTGTCTAAACTTTTCATAATAATATTCACAACCGAACTTCTTCCATTTTCTGTGAAATTTATTCTTCAGTTTAATTACATCGATAGTTGTATTGGAAAAATAAGACGGATATTTTCTATTTTTGATCCTAACTTTCGGAACAAACAACTCTGTACCCTGCTTAAGAATTTCGTAGAAAACGGAAACGGCCTGTTCAACAGAGATATCAAAGATATTGTCCCAGTCTTTAGAAAGAAAAAAATTATTCAGTTCAGTGTAATCACCCCTCCTGAAATTAGAAAATATGAAACCGATAATTTAAACTTCTTTAGCCTAGAAAAAGGAACATAAAATTCAACTGGTGGATGGTGAGAATCTTGATCGACCAAGGGAATGATACTCTGCATCAAACTGGCAGGTTTCGTTCTCGAACAGAAAATCAAATCCAACATTCTATTATAGTATTCAGAGGAATATAGAAATTGTTACACTCACTAGACATCTTTCAACATCTTTCTCTCCAGAGCAAGGAACACCACAAGGATCTCCACTTGCACAACATCCAACCGACACCGAGCAGCAATCAACACTCCACCCCCGGATTTCTTGTTTTTAATAGTAGCGGCACTTTCCCGGTCACGACGAAAAATCCTGTACACAGACAGATCACAAACCTCCGCATCCGAGACACCACCATCAAGATTAGATTCAGTTATCAGGTATAGGTCTGCATTCATGTTTGAAACATTCAATTTGAAAGTTGTCAATTTGGAACGTAGACCGTTAACATTCTGTCCATATATAAACAACCTATCCATAAAGTGAGACCGGCTAGGTAATGAGCTAATACTGCGGTGTAGAGGTCCTACAACTTCTCTAACGAGTCCTGGTTCTTAATGAAGAAAATCCTAGAGGAATCGGTTTTCCTGCAGAATATAAAACCATTCTTAGACCAGACATACTTATAGTGCTTAGTCTTTGCAACCTGTCGGGTCTCCCTGAATAAGATTTTGTTAGCTAGAGTGAGATGCTCATTGATATAAACTTCATCCGAAACACCTTCGATTGATAATTTTGATGAACGGCCATTCCTGATGCGCTTTGTTTTCGCTGCCATCAAAAAACGGTCTCTTTCCTTCCTAGAATTAAATTTAACGATAATATTTTTGGTTTTACTTTTAGGGGCTTTCTGATTAGACTGCACTCTGTGAACATAGTCGATAGTACCGGAATCCACAGCACAGCCAATGTGCTCACCAATTTTTTCAACCAAGCGATGTAAATCCTCCCCACTCCTTTCTGGGACACCCTGTATCTCAACATTATTAAGACGAGAAACCTGTTCCAAATCGTTCATTTTAACCTGTAGATCGTTGATTTCACCTTTCATCTTCTTGTTCTCCTCATAGAGCTGGTCAGTTTTCCGTGTGTATTCGTTCAATCTTTTAATTTCCTTCTCGAACTCGGAAATTTTATTGCTACAGAAATCGACAGACTGCAGGAGCACAACCTGTGACTCACGAATCTTAGCAAGTTCCTCACGTATCTTCTCAAGAGCATGTGACGCTGAGTCACCAGTATTATGATGCGATCGAGGTGTCGTGGGTTCTTCAACAGATGTACGTTGTGTACCCTGACAATCTAAACATGTCCACGTGACACCCTCGCAACGCAAATTATCGAGCATATTGCTGGCGATGTTGACACACTGACCATGATAAAATCCGGCACAAAAACTACTACATTGCAGACCTGGATTCTTTCTGTTTACTGGTTTTGTACAGATTTTGCACGATCGATCAGCCATTTTGACACTCAAAACCGGAAAATTATCGGGAATAGTGTTAAATAAAATGACTATAAAGTAAGCACTCGAGTACTGAACAATTTTCAAATTTTCTTCTAATCTGATTCTGGAGAATTAGATCTCGATATAGGAGCTCCTGAACAACGCTCCGTCACATCTGAAGACACATGTATAATGTGTAATTGATAATATAAGAGTTCACTTGAGTAATAGTCCAAGAGCCAGAGCCAAAAAAAGTCTCTGAATTTCTTAAGCCTGGTTTTTTCTCAGGTGATTACAATCATAATATACATACATTAAAATGCTGCAGTCAGTCAAGTGGATGTTAGAACATGTGCCTCTGGTGCGCGGTCAAACATGTCGTGATTACCGACATAACAAAATCAATTTCTTAAGGCTGAAACTTTATAAACTTTTGTATTTTGGTATTTAAATCAAAATTATGATAGTCAGTCAGCGTCCGATCGGGACAGAGCTGGTCAGTCAGCTTTAATGTGCGTAGACTGGACTGGACGTGTGACTGGAAAGCATCAAAGGATGATTAATGTCAGTAGAATGCATCAAGAATTGGGAAATTCAGTTTGCAATGCTCTTCCTGGACTGCATGCTTTGACTGGATGTGATTTTAACCCAGCTTTTTACAGGAAAGGTAAAAAAAACCTCTGCAGATAATTAAGCAAAGCGAAGATTTTCAAAAAACATTCGCTGACCTTGAACTTGTAGATGCAAGCAACTAAAATAACATGTTCAATAAGGTTCAAGAATTTGCCATTTATACGGCTTGAAAAAAATTAAATCAATTGACGAGGCAAGATTCGTTTTATTTTCACAGACGTATAAATGTTTAAGCACCACAAATCATCCTTTTAAAATTAAAATAAAGAATATAGATGGGTCGAGTATGCCACCATGCCAATCGGAATTGATGCAGCAGTTCTTAAGAGTGAGCTTCATTTCAAATATTTGGCGTAATGCTCACCGTCAAATTCCAACGGAGCTATCTCCTACAGACTACGGGTGGAAATTGGTGGATGAGAAATATGACTTTGATTGGTTCAAAGGTGACCAATTACCAGAACTTGTACAAGATGTCATTATTCCACCTCTACAAGAAAATACAGGTATAGAAATATCTTTATCTGGATTAAACAATCACAAAAATACTTTTTTTACTGAATTTTATTTATTTTTCAGATTCTGCAACACCCGAGCTCGACTTGTCAGATCACGATAGTGAAAATGATGATATGGATTCAGATGAAGATTCAGATTATGAATCATGTGATGATTCTTTATAGCTTGTTATCGTTAATGAATTAAATAAATATTAGAAATGTTTGAAAATCAATGAGTTCTTACTTGTGCGTATACCCACGTTCGTTAAGTATCTTGTTGATTTTGAACGAATTTTATTTCTGAGATTTTAAAGAACAGTTGCTCATTAAAATAAATGTGTTATACTTTGAATGAGTATGATGTAATATCTATAGGGAGCGAAAAAATTTAATTTCTTATCCACTGACTGACGGGCGTTGGTCTACGGAATGGCCGACTGACCATTTTATTTATCAATAATATAGTCAGTAGTAGTAACAAAAAAAATTTCACGCTCAATAAACGAATTGCATCCTTATAAACGACGCTACGCACATTGAAGCTGACTGACCAGCTGTGTCCCGATCGGACGTTGACTGACTATCATAATTTTGATTTACATACCAAAATACAAAAGTTTATAAAGTTTCAGCCTTAAGAAATTGATTTTGTTATGTCGGTTATCACGACATGTTTGACCGCGCACCAGACCAGAGGCACATGTTCTAACATCCACTTGACTGACCGCAGCATTTTATTGTATATTATGATTGTAATCACCTGAGAAAAAACCAGGCTTAAGAAATTCAGAGACTTTTTTTGGCTCTGGCTCTCCGTCTATAAGTATCATGATTTAGAAAAGACAGATGAGAAAAGATGAACTTTCAGGAAATATGTGAGAAAACCGTATAAGTATAAACTATGTCTAATTGATGAACAAGTACGATAGTGGAAAGCAATTCAGTTTTTCTTGATACATTTATAATAGTAAGTATGATATTTCAAAAAGTACCTTCAGACTTGTCAGAAATGTGCTGAAAACCGATCTATTATTTCAATTCTCAACTCAGAAAGGCTGGGTATATAAAATAATTTTTCATTATTACATGTGCTTCTTTATAACTTTTCTCGTAACATAATCAGTTTCCATTGAAATGTTCAACACATACCCTAGAAAATTCAGCAAAAGAAGTTGGTGTATATGTCAACAATTAACTTGAGGCACATCAACTACCTGCATGTACTTTGTAAAATAAGGAGACTATAGAGAAGGAAACAATCCTAGTATGCAAGGGTTCATCAACATAAGTCCAGCCTGTTCTCTTGTTAAAGTTTTTCAAGGATGTCCTTGTTCTTCTTCAACAGATTAGTAGAAAATTCCTTCCAATTAATTTTTGTTTTTAGGTATATTGTTTCCGGATAAGAGGTTTAATTCCAGGTACTGCAGGAAAACACTATCCTATAATGGCTAACTGTTATTGGAACTTCCAAGAGAAGTGTCTCGACTAGAAGTTTAGTAGGAAAGTACCATTAATGAGCTTAGTGAAAGAAATAAAATGGTGCAGTCATTATTCAAATCAATATGGATATGTTGAGTACGAAAAATTTATCATATGGCTCAGTTCTATAAGTTGGTTTGATAGAGTGAAACCAATGTCGTAATGAACACCTAATGAAAAAAACTGTAGTAGCTTAATGATTCCTGACAACACAGAAGCTTATCATTAAAAGGGTTAGTTAAAAGAGATAATTGAAAAGAATTTGAATCAATGTAACCATACCATCCCAATTGTAGCCTCTCATTAATGTTCTATAACTGTATCTTTTCATACATATAAGTAATTAGCAGTCCCGTGTTTCAATATTGCCTTAAAATTATGCTGTCATAATATAGGTCAAAATATTTAAAATGTAGTATTATTTTTTGATATACAGGGTGTCCCGTAAAGACCTCGTCAAACGAAAACGGAAAGTAGATCAGAATGTGCTCTACCTGATGTGAAAAATTCGTTCATATGAAAGTCTCACAGTTCTCGAGATATTTGTTGTTTTATTAAAATGTTGAATTTTTTAACTCAAAATGCTTTCTCTCTTGCGGAAGCTACAATTAAATACTTTTCGAATCAGTTTTTTTCCGTAAATTTTGTTGAATGATTACTTCAATTCATGCAATGAAAAATACCACAAAATATTATACAGGGATTTTGAAAAACAAAATTGAAATTCATGTTCTGAAGGAAGTGTTTTTTTGTGCTTGATTCTATCTGACGTGGTATAAAAAAAAGACACTAGACCTTTTCTGCATATTACGTTGAGAAGTTGCCTATTTTGTGAGGATTCCGAAAAGGTAATATACAAATAATAATAATAATAACTGTCATTTATTGACCACAGTCAAAGGCCATCGACCAAAGTCCTTCAGCCTTGTACATTTAGATACATCGATGTAGCAAAAAAAAAAAAGGTTAGTCTATTATATATTAAATTAGGTTAATTTTTTATTGATCTACATAGCCATGGACGTGAGACTGTCCATGATTGTTTGGTCTGGAAATTTTCTAAGTGGGTTGCTCGCTGTATCTCTGTGGAACATGCCATATATATCCTCCAGTTCTTTGACCCGATTGAAAAATCTGCCATTTAAAATTTTCAGTCTTTCTATTATTGGCTGTATTTTGGTCTTTCTGTAGAGTAGTTCATTGGATGGATTGTGTAATTTATTGAGGTGTCTCATTCGTGTTATTGTTCTCAGAGATGTTCTCTCCCCTACCTCTAGATTTTTTAATACCGAATTTGTGGCATTTGCATATAATGTATGCCCGTACTCCAGAATTGGTCTGCAAACTGTTTTGTATATTTTTGTGGCATTTTCAATGCTTATTCCTTCGTTCTTGTAGGTGAGACATTTGAAATGTTTCGCTCTCGCAATTGTTTTTTTCTTGGAGAGGTTTGATTGAAGCTTCATATTCAGTTTACAGTCGATTTGTATGCCAAGGTACTTTATTGACGGAGACGGAGTTATATTTCTACTGTCTATCTGAACTAGAGGAGAACTTGGTCTGATCTTGTGGTTGAAGATTATGAATTTAGATTTTTCAGGGTTGGGATGTAGCCTCCATTTGTAAAACCAGGTTATCAATCGGTCCATGTAAAGCTGTAATGCCTTTATGCACTTAGCTACGGTTTTTCCATGCGAGATTATAATGGTGTCATCGGCATATTGCAGGAGATACTGATCTTTGCTATTGTTCTCAGGTATGTCATAGCAGAAAATATTAAAGAGCAAAGGGGAAAGGGGTGAACTCTGTGGTGTACCCTGTTCTGGTGAGAATGAGGTGGATGTTGTCTCATTGATTTTTACACAGAGTTTCCTTTCTTCCAGAAAACTTTTCACCATTTTTATTAAATAGTTCGGAGTATTGAGTTTGTGTAACTTAAAAATTAGGCCCTTATGCCACACGCTGTCGAATGCCTTGTTGATGTCCAAACTAACAGCAGCTGTCTGTTTCCGGGTTCTTTGGGCGTTTTGTGTGTTGGATACAAATATAGTAAGAGGATGAATTGTTGACTTTTTTGAGCGGAATCCAAATTGGCTCTTTGGGATAGCGTTCTTAATTTTCTCTTCCAGTCTTCTTTTAATTATTTTTTCAAGAAGTTTTCCCAGTACAGGCAGCAGTGTTATGGGTCTATAATTTTGTATTTTATGATGGTCTGTACCGTGTTTGGCAATGGTGATTATGGTGCCCTTTTTCCATATTTCTGGGAATACTCCGGACCTCAAACAGTATTCATACATCTGAATAATTTTGGCATGTATTTCCTTGTCTAAGGTAATATACAGGTGATAACATTCTTCACGAAAAAAGATATTTGAATGTTTATCGAAAATGGAGCATTTCTGTGAAAAACTGATTTTGTCGCCTTTTCCACAAATTCTTTTATATACACCCTGTATACCTTAAAATATTCTCTCTATACTGATATATCTTGAACCGAGATGAATGAGAAATACTCAACAATCATCCTATATCATTCAAATAGGAATTATTAGCTCACTAATCAAAAATGTATTGATATAATGACAATAATGAAATTGAATACGGAATGTATAGCCTAAGCGTCCAAAGCAGATAAGACAAATTTCAATATGAGAATGGATCATCGTTATAAATCAAAATGAAAAATTACTGGAAAAGCTGGAGAAGGGAGCATTGAAGTCAAACAGGGCGAAATAATATGCATATGTGGGATCCAAAGAAAAAATGTATTTCATGATGAAAGCAAAAAACAGAAAATAATTAATTATTTTGTGCATGTTGTTGCCAATTTGTCAGTGCAAAGAGAGATCCCTTGTCGCTTCGGCTTTTTAAGTAGCATATTAAAATATTGGACATGAATAACTTTTCTCAGATTCAGAAAACAACTCAGCAAATCTTTCCGACAATCACTAGTCCGTTTTTGATATTTTTCAGCTTGTCGATATCTCTATGAATAGGGATTTTTCGTTCAAAATATCTAAATCAACCTTTGAATCCTGGCATCTTCTTGTATTGTAGACCTGAAAAATATTGCACGTGATTTTGAATTCTATCGAGCGAATTTCGAATAAGGATCTGCAAAATGAATTGAATACTTATTAATTATATAGACTGAACATTCAAATTTCAGTTTTCGAAATAACGCATTTCAAACGTGCAGCATTTTCTACATTGACAAACTTATTTATAAAGTACCAATACCTTTTAAAAGTCTTCCCAGTGCTCACTAATGACGAAGTTAATCTTTCCTAACGATTATTCAGATTATTCTGAATAATTTACGTCGTTAAGCTACGCCACTGCTAAAGACACCAGTTCTGTCAATTATTTAGCTTGACATAAGCGTCCAATGACGTCATAATTTTCCCGACGAACTGGTGACCTGCGCCTCCTTTCCTATATCTTCTTGTGCCCGACCATCATTTCTCTCTTTCTATAAAAAAAAGCCAATTTCATGCTGACATTGCTCAGTCCATGTCTCTATGTCTATGGCGGGAAAACACGGTTGATCCATTTCACCCCGTTTGACGGTATCTGTCGAATAATTTTTATCTGAAGGATGCCTTATTTCGGTGCTTTCACATGAAATTATTTGACGAATAGTAATTCTATAAAAACACGGTATACTACTTTTCACTGATTAATGTACAATAAGATACCGCATTGAAGAAATTGTCATGATTCCAACTATAAAGCGAATATTCCGTGAAAATCACACAAAGAATAACCATACATCCAGAATCTAAAAAATTATATCTATAATGACGTACCAACATTAGATCTCTGTTCATATTTGAAAATATCTGAAAGTGAATAGTCTGCATTTTTACTTATCCTACGAATATGACTTATCTATCGAATAAATTTAGTTATTCGCAGGTGAAAGTACCGGGCCTAAAGGAATAAAAACAGGACCGCAATTCGAAAAAATTGCATGAAAGATTAATTCATCCAGTTCGTATTCTCTTCTCACAAATATGCCATGCAAAGTGAAAATTGGATTCCTTAGAAAAAAAACATAGTTTCTAATGGCAATGACGAAATTTTTGTAAGGGATGTAGATTTTGGGGCATGAAAGAAAAATCATGATATTCTGAGTACTGCCCTAAAAATATGGATATTTAATCAGCCGTTTGAAAGAACTTTCTGAAGTGAACAAAACCATAAAATTTGATCGAAATCGGACCTTGCATTCCAGAGTTATGGCTATCGCAAATTTATGTTCATGAATCACCCCGTATCACCGAAACTAGCCTTAGGTTACAAAACAGGCAAGTTTTCTGAAAGGCCTGGATTACCTGCATTCACCATCAGGCTATGGCCAACAACTCATGAAACACCCTGTATACCCAATATAATTTTCTGTTTTATATCGGAAGATGACAATAATTAGGTTTACGACAGGTTTCCGAGCAGCTTCGAAACCGATTAAAATAAAATTGAAAATAAATACGCAGATCCATTTCGTGGGAATGCAGTTAAGATATCAGACGTGTTGCAATGGTGGTTTACATTTAATTTATCAAATAATTATTAAACAACATGATATTCGTATTTCATCATCTGAACTATTTTGATATACGAGTAATTCAAATCAATCCATAACATTTCATCTTGAACTCGAATATAGAAGACCGGTTCATCATTGAAAGCAAATAAAACAAATCGTGAAATTTAAGAGTAGTGCTCTCAGAAGTGTGTAGTTTGAATCTTCAGTATGATGTCTACGCCAAGAGATATCAAAAATGCGGAAAATGGAAAAGAAGGACACCCTGCCAGTCCATTGCCTAGTCCTCCTGATCAAGTGAGTCTCTTTTCTCAACTCTTTGAAAATCTAAAGAATGAACAATTGATGTGGCTAAATAAATGTTTGCATCACTGACTATCAAAAATGAAATATTTTTCAAAACCAACAGGAATGGGTACAATGTATTTTTCTCATTTCCTTATTATGGAAAACTATTGATTCCTCAGCTCTACCGTTGGTTAGATTGGAAATATTTCGGAAACATGTTTCAAACAATCATTAAGGAAAGACGTTTGAATCTCGCAAGACTCGAGCTTGCACTAAAGCTTAAATAATATTTTGAAAAATCAAAAAAAATACCCAGCAAATCCTGCAATAAATCCTCACAAAAAATGTTCCGTGCATATCAATGATCTTAAATTTGGGGCTAGTTTCGGCTAATTCCGTGATGATAACTCCGCTTAACTCAAACTAAGATTAAAATTAAAACAAACTCTTTTCAACATTGACGTCTGCTTTGTCTATGAAGTGAAGTAAGGAGAGTAAAGAAACCACAAAAAACAGCGACATTCAATTTAAAATTGAATTGAATAAAATTAAAATGCGTCATTGACGACACGCACTCAACCAGTTTCAGTCACAGGGAAGTTAATGAGAATTACTATAGTAGAAATGCGACTTCACAATGTTGATTTAAAACAAAAAAGGCCACCAGTACTAATTGGAGAGTGTGCTTTGTCCGCAACATCGCATATTGGGGGTGTTTACCCAGTTTACCCAATTTGCACTCTATATTTGAGGTGTTTAGAGCAATAGCACCAACTACAAGTTTCGTGAAATTGAGTTAACAGTAAGTAGGAACGGCCTACAAAATCATATAAATTTAAACTCAATTTCAGAAAAATTGTGGCTTGAGCCTCTTTTGCTCTGAATGCCTCATTTGTGTCTTTAACCTTATCAGAATCAGGTATGAGAAATAAATACCTATTGTACCTAATATTGTACAATAAACAATTACACATACCATTTTCACAACCAAAAGTAAAGTATTTGTTCAATTTTGCAATACTTATTCTGCCCTCATTCTCAAAAGGATATTTAAACAACTAAATAGATACTAATTACTTCATTCAAGATTGATGTGTTTCATACAATTCGAAATATAAGAAGAAAACGAAATTCTCTACCTCTTATCTTAAATCTTCATTACAATTCATGGTTCATGGTCCAGCAAGAAGAAAAATCAGGGCTGTAATGATTGATACCAATAAATTGAGTGTTGTGAAAAATCTTAAAACTGTCTCGTAACATTAGTCACAAATTTTTTTAGTAACCCCTGTTTAGATGCAGCAGCTCAATGAAAACAACTGAATGGAAATGTTCAATTTTTTTCATTTCAAATTTTTGAATACTCATTATACGCCTTCTATGTCTGTCACAAACTTCTTTCAACAATTTGTGCCCTCTCTCTACTTCAGTGAAAGGTGATTTTTTCTAGCTCAGTATCTAACATAATAATTTCAAGTTCTCTCGTTGATTATTCAAATAAATTGCATGTTGGATTTTGAAGAGTGTGAAAGTTGTTCGACTTCAATCACCTAATTTTATATTGAGTAGGTATGTTGAAACTTGAACATTACGAATGTGGAAAAATGGGAGGGATGAGTAGACCAAGAAATTATTATACAATGAGATAGTCATTATTCCCATAGGTTCTTCAGTTAAATACTAATTATATAAATACTTTTACTCCATGTCAATTTATTAATTAATTGAACATTACGAAGGTGCAAAAATGGGAGGGATGAGTAGATCAAGAAATAACAATGAGATAGTCATTATTCCGATAGGTTCTTTAGTTAAAAACTAATTATATAACTACTTCACTGTATGTCAATCAATTAATTAATGTTTATTCATTCACAAAAATTTTCTTTCTGTATTCACTCAACTTGACGCATTCACAGAACGAAACACGAATAGTCACAGCACCAATATCACTATAGTCTATAATTATTATTATTATTATTATTAAATGGAATTAAAGAGTTGAGGCAGAAGCCTATGAACTCAAAGAAAAGTAAAAACTAGAACATGCAAATACAGGAAATAGAAAACAATAAGAAAACAAGAACCAGCAGCAAAAATAAAATGGAATGCTCAGATGCGAAACCCGTTGTTGAACCAGGCGTCAAGTCTGTTCCTGAAGGAATTGACCGAGGGTGCGTTCACGACGTCACTGGGGAGTCTATTCCAAACACTGAACACCCTATTAGAGATAAAATGTTCGCGACACTTTGCACGAAAACACTCACGCTTAAGTTTTAGGCTGTGACCACGCAGATTGTTTGTATTCAGTTGGTATAAATGTGAGATGTCGGTACCGAACATTCCACGGAGCGCACGAAAAGTTATAATCAAATCCCCGCGCAGCCGTCGATCCTCCGCTGAAGACAGCCCCATCCGATCCAGCCTCTCCTGATACGATGGTCTGAAGACGCCATAAGGCAGACGAGTCACTCTGCGCTGAAATCCCTCCAGGAGCATCAGATCACCCCTGAGCCAAGGATGCCAAACAGGACCAGCAAATTCTAAAATTGGCCTCAGGTATGTTTTATAAATCTGGCCCATGGTAGCGATATCACACCCCCTAAAGGACCTCTGTATAATGAAAAGTGATCTCCTCGCCTTGCTAAGTGTTCTGGTTATGTGGCTTGACCAGGAGAGATCACTGGTGATGGTCACACCCAAGTCAACATGTGTGGTGCACCCCTCCACTCTAAGTCCATCAATATAATAGTTGTTTCGAGGGTTGTTTGCACCCAGATGGAGGACACGACACTTTGACTGGTTGAGGTGTATGAGCCATCGAGATGACCAGAGGCACACTCTATCAAGGTCTTCCTGGAGTTGTCCTTTGCAAGTCTCAGCCTCTCCAAAAAACTTGACATCGTCCGCATAGGACGCACTTGTTGAGGCAATGGAAGAAGTCAGATCCTTATATATGCTATAAATAGAAGAGGGCCGAGTACCGACCCCTGAGGCACGCCGCTAAGCACCTCCCTGGGCTCTGAATAAGCTTGTCCGACCTTCACTGAAAATGTTCTGTTGGTCAAAAATCCCTTGATCCAGTTGAGAAGTGCACCACGAACGCTAAAATTTTCCAATTTGAAGAGCAGATGAGATATTGGAACCTTATCAAAGGCTCTGGAGAAATCCAAAAAAATAACATCAATAGGTGTCCTCCCATTCAGTGCTGACTTCCATTTATCCAGACAAAATAATAAATTAGTAATTATGGATCGACCAGGGACAAAGCCATGCTGTGAATCAGGAATCTTCTTGTGAATAAAGAGGAAAGATGTTAGCTGCTCGGAAATAATTCTCTCTAAAATTTTACAGACTATTGATGTAAGACTAATTGGCCGATAATAATTGTTGGGATTGTGCCGGTTGCCCTTCTTAAAAATTGGTTTGACCCTCGCTTCACGCCAGGATAAGGGTAAATCACCAGAAGCAAGAGAAAAAGAGAATATCGACGCAAGAGGCACAGACAAGCTGGAAGCACATTCTGATAAAAATTTAGCACTGATATTATCGGGACCAGGTGAAGACGAAATCTTAAGAGATCTGAGTTGTCTTTCAACTTCTTCATGCGTGATCAAGATGTCTGAAATTGATGACTCATTACGGGGGGTCGTCAGCGGCGGCATCGGGCCCACAGGCTCAGACACAAAGGCTCCAGAGAAGCGAGATGCAATGGACTCTGCCGTCTCTGGAACTGAGCAAACCACCACTCTCCGCAGAACTAATTGAGGGGATGGACACCTTACTGTTGAGACATTGGCGTGTAAACTTAAAAAATTTCTTTTTGTTGATAGATTTCGAGCTGTTAATGTAAGAAATTTTAGCTCTTCTAATCGACTGCGACAAGGAGTTGAATAACTGTCGATGCTGTTTAAATATAGCTTCACTCTTGCTTCGAATGTATCGTCGCCAAAGGCTCCTTTTATATTTTATTGTTCGCAATAGATGGTTATCGATCCATGGTTTGAGTTTATTAGTAACTGACTCCACGATGTATCTATAAATCTTTGCACAGCACGTTTTGTAGCGCCGGATTTAGTTTAAGTTAATCTTGAAACCACAGCTTAATAAATAGAATATTTCAGAATGTTTAAAAAAGTTTTTTTTTTCTAGAATTCGCTGGGTGGAGTTCATGGAAATTTATTCATAACATAATCATATTATGTTCTAAAATGATTACAGATTCAATATGTTAAAAATATCAACAGAGACAAATCGCATAATAGTATCTATGTTCACTTCATCGGAACATCTCGATATAATTGTCAACTCTTTTGGCCAAACTCTAACTGTTCCTGAAATAACGGAGGATGCTGTGATCAAGTCCTTAAAAAAATGCAAGGCAAATAGGACAGCGGGACCCGAAGGAGTTCCCTCGTTTCTGTTGAAGGACTGTGCGATCGTTTTGGTCAGGCCTCTGACTGTTATTTATAGACTGTCTCTCTCAAAACTTTCCTTTCCGACCATCTGGAAAGAGGGTAGAGCACTGGTTCTTAACCGGTGGTCCGCAGACCACTGGTGGTCCCTGGAAGCACCTGAAGTGGTCCGCGAAGCCAACCGACATGACATAGGGTTGAACCACACTGAAGAGCACTTATTGATAACAATTATTTTATATTAGTTTTTAGAAAAATGCCACCAAAACGAAAATATGACGGGTGTTATAATGAACTGGGTTTCTTCAATAGAAAATATGGGGAGACTAGACCCCAATGCTCTCTTTTTTCATCGGCATATTTATGCGAGCAGGGGTTTTCGATTCTACTGGTAAATAAAAACAAGAATCAAAATCCGTTGGATGCCAGTGCCGACATGCCAGTTTGGCATTAAGTACCTAGCACTGAACGAAGGATTCATAAATTGGTGAAGAGTATGCAGTGAAAAAAATCGCATTGAAATAATAAAGCTTCTGGTAAAACTTCGATTTATGCCCCACCTCAAATTTTAATAATTATTTTTCTATAAATTTACGTCCAGTTGCAGGAAAGTCCATTAAAATTTAATACTTCATTAAAATCTTAATCCTCCATTTTCCCCTTCAAAAATGACAGTTTTAAATTTTGATAGGACATCAAATCTTAATGGACTTTCCTGCAACTGGGCCAGAATTTCTTATAAGGAATCGAATGGTATTAGTCTCAATATGCGGAAACTTCTAGTTCGGCAGTTATGATTTTTTGAAATTTTTGTAAAGTGCTTTTTCTCGAATTCGACAAAGTGCCTACGTCAGATTTTTTTGCCGATTTTTTCCTGGATGCAAGAGAAGATACAAAATCTATTCGTACAACTATCAATCCCGGCAAACTTAATTTGAGAGAAACGATTTTTTGAAAATTTCATCAAAATACGGGCTATATCATTATATTATCATGAAAAATTATATTTTCACTTTTCGGTCCTTTAAACTTAAATTGAAATCGCCAAAAATGATACTTTCATGTATGAAATTGTTTTTTCACTGTCCTAACCCAACCTAACCTAACCTCAAAATAATTCAGTTCAATTTTTAGCCAAAATTGATCAATTATTCACATTTCTTCCAATGAATAACCTCAAAATCCCAATTGGTTGAGTTCTGTTGAGAAAAACATTCGAATTAATCGAGAATTACAGTGAACAAACACTCAAATGTCATAATTGAGTGCATTTAACGAACATTTCAAAAAATCATAGCTAATGAACTATAAATTTCCGCAGATTGAGATTACTACCATTCCATTTCTCATGAAAAATTCTATCTATATAAAAATAATCATCAAAATCTGAGGTGGGGCATAAATCGAAGTCGAGCCCGATTCAAATTTATTACTACAACAACCTTGTTTATTCATTCACAAAAATTGACATTTACGTACTCAATATTACCTCGGAACAGTTGGTGGTCCGTGACAAGACAACAATTTTGTCAAATGGTCCCTGATCACTAAAAGGTTAAGAACCACTGGGGTAGAGTGTGTCCTGTTTTCAAAAAGGGCAACAGGGTTAACATCGAAAATTACAGACCCATTGTTATTTTGAGCAACTTCAGTAAAGTTTTTGAGAGAGTGCTTTATGACATAATTTACTCACATGTAAGATGTCATATTTCTGACAGTCAGAATGGGTTCGTGAGGGGTCGATCAACCGTGACCAATTTAACTTGTTTGACTGAGTACATCACTGCAGCCTTGGATGAATCTTCTCAAGTCGATGTGGTTTATACAGATTTTTCGAAAGCGTTCGACCGACTAGATCATGGTATACTACTCCAGAAGTTATCAGCTTTTGGATTGAATCTCGGATTTTTGCGCTTCATGAAGTCATACCTCTCGGACAGAAAACTTTGGGTTCGGTGCTTCGGTTTTAGATCGAATACGTTCGTGGCGTCATCTGGTGTTCCACAGGGGTCTATTTTGGGGCCACTGTTGTTCATAATTTTCATCAACGATATTAGTCTGTATTTAGTGTGTTGTTTCCTCCTTTATGTAGATGATTTCAAATTATTTCGTCGTATTCTTTCGATTGAGGATTCTTGGGATCTTCAGGGTGACATAGATGGCTTGAATCGTTGGTGCAGGGATAACTTACTGCCCCTAAATATCGGAAAGTGTAACGTGTTATCATTCAGCCGTAAGAGAACAATGATTGAGTTTTCGTATAACGTTGACGGCCGTGTCCTTGGTAGGGTGGCGGAGTATAAGGACCTTGGAGTTCTGTTTGACCAGGGACTCAGTTTTGTACCATATGTGAGATCTATTGTTTCAAAAGGATTTCAAACGCTTGGTTTTATTTTGCGAAACTCAAGGTGGTTACAAGATAACAGGACACTTTTCACTTTGTTTAATGCTCTTGTGAGGTCAAGGCTCGAATATGGGTGCTTAATATGGAGCCCAGGGTACGATGTGCATGTCAATGGTTTAGAGAATGTACAGAGGCGATTTTTAAAGTATATATGTTTTCGAATTGACGGTGTTTATCCAAACAGGGGTACTGCACATGCAAATCTTTCAAGTAGATTTGAAGTTAATTCTCTAGAGCGACGGCGTACTTATTTAGGTATTCTGTTCCTGATGAAGATTTTATCCTCAGTAATTGATTGTCCGTACTTGCTTGCCCTTATAAATATTCATGTTCCTAGACTACCCGTGCGAAATATGACCACATTTTACCTACCTTTTCCACGTTCTAATGTACTTCTTTCGCCTCTGTATAGAATGCGTAGTGATTACATGTCCCATCAGAGCATTATGGATATATTTCATTGCAATCCATCTGATGTAAAAAGGGCTATTCTTGGTTACATTTTTTTTTATCGCCGAGTGAGCTTTTTTCTCCAATGGAGTTTTTTTTCAGCTCATGCTCTGCTTTGGATATTATAAAGGTGCTTATTGTTTGCTTAGTTTAGTTACGAATTGTACAGGAGGTTAAATTATCGTATTACTTTTTATTGTAAATTTCTCCCATTCTATAATTGGCCCAGGCTGTGGAATGGCGTATTACTTAAATAAATTAATAAATAATAAATGAATAATTTTGCACTAAGGAAGTGGAGTTGAGAAAATCGCAAACTTAACAATATGTGTATGTTAATGTCCACATTGTACATTGTACATCCTTGATCATTCTCCAAGAAGCTTTTGAATGCGATATATTTGAGTACTCCCTATGAGTAACTGTTACATTTCGCATAAATTGCAACTTTAATTATTGTTTGTATCAGAAATGGATAAACATCTAATTGCTGAGGATTTTTTGGTCATTTGGTTTTTTTTTTCAACTGGGTGAAATGTTTAGATCTATTGAGTTCGAATATCTACTTTTCAAACAAGGTGTATATGAATAGTTGTGAAAAATATTGAAACGGTCATTCCTTGCCCAAAAATAATGAGGTTCTTTCAAATGATGTTTTTTTTTAGAAGTTTCTGCTTAGCTGCAATTTTCAAAAATGGCACCTGAAAAACAATTCTTAATTGTTTTCTTAGAAACCACAAAATTTACAAAAATGCAATACGGCAAATGTCCTATGGGAGCTAGTAGACATTAAAAACATCTCGGTGGTGTTTTCATATCATTGCACTGAAAATTATATCACAGAAACAGTTCGATTCATTTCGAATGAATAAGTGGTAATTTCATGCTAAACGTAACGGTTTGCGAGAAAAATAATTTATCAACAGGAACGTTGTTGAGACTGAAGTCTTCGAACTTAAATTTACATAGTAGGCGGTCATCATCCTGATATTATGAGGAGAAACCATCCAAATTTTTTTTGCTTGCCTTGTATACAAAATTTCTTTTCGCTCAGTTTTCTGGTTTCTAAGAAAAAAATTGGGAATAACATTCTCGAGCTCTTTTTTCCTGACTATTCCAAATATGAAAACAGATCCAACCTAACGTTCATAGATTTTGAGTTATGAACGAAAATTGAGAATTTGTCATTTACAATGAAGCTGAATGACTCGCTTATTTGAACTCGAATTCGAAATCCGTTGTTACATTCTACAGGCACTTTTTATGGGGAATTCGAATATGATATGATATGATTTTGATCAAGTCAATTTCGAGATACGACAGGGATTTCTCATTTTTCAAACGTAAACTATAGTTGAAAGTTCTTTCATCTTGCTGCAATTTTTTTGCTGATTTCAAAAATATATTATATGCCGCTATTTACATGAATATAACATAAGAAAAAAAAATAATACTTTTTTCTACTTTTCGATTCTCTGTTGAATTATAAGTTGGCTGGCTTACCATCGCAACCGTCGAATATGCATCATCTTTTGTGAACCTGAGGCTCTATAATTGAAACCACTGAATGAATATTTCGATGATTAATTTGTCATCGTTTTGTTTTCGCGATGTTTAGCATCATAGACTTATAATACATGGACTCACTGTCACGTGACTTTTCAGTAGATCGAGAGGTTGGGTGCATTAAAGAGAGAAAAGCTTATGCGTTCTAATCGAATAAGAAAGAGATGAACTGATTCCGTGTGGGCAATGTCAAAATCATATGATGGATATAAACAACTATATGACGTAGACGTTGCCCACAAGGTGTTCATACGTTGATTTATTATTCACATTATATTTATTCTTGAATGAAACTCTCATAATTTTTATATTTTCCATTTCGAAGGAATGTTAAGGAATTCCTGTTTGCCTTGTCGGAAGTTTGTTGATATGAACATTTATTATGTAAAATTTTCAAAATTTTCGCAGACTTTGCCCACAAGGTGTTGATACGTTGATTATTATTCTCATTACATCTATTCTTGAATAAAACTCACATAATAAATAATAACAATAAACGCAATTTATTGACCAAAAGGCCAAATGGCCATCGACAGTATTAGTCCTACAGCCAGGTAAGTTTATAATAATGAAATGTGAGATTGCACAATATTTGGGGATTGATTGTTTGAAAATTCAAAATTTGTACAGATCAAAAAAAAAAAACAAACTCAATATATATATTATATTATTTCTTTTTGAAGTGGTTGAAGTGGTGGTCATTGATCGGCATCTTGCATGCTCACTCAGTGGGCAGGACTGTCTCTGAATTCCTCAAGATGTTCTCTGATAGTTTTTAGGGGGTATTTTGCTCTGGACTTGGAATGCTCGTTTCGTTGGTTTAAGTGCGGTTGTAGGATTTCCCAGTTGTGCAGTCTTTGTGCGAATTTCATGGAAAGTTTCCTCATTCTGTCTACTATAGGCTCGATTTTGAGTAGATCGTATAGCAGCGAGTTTGGAGGATTGTGTAAAGGATTATTGGGATGGCGAATTTTGGTTATTTTCCTCATTGCAGTTGTTTCTGCTATTTCAAGTTGCCTAATGGTTGGTCTTCTACAGCCCAAGTATAGATTGTGCCCATAATCGATAAGTGGTCTGCATATACTTTTATAGATAGTGGCAGCAGTCTGAGAGTTGATTCCCTTGTCTTTGTAGGTAAGGCTCAATGGCGGCTCTGGCATGAGAGCACATGAGCACGTGAACCCCCAAACAAAGTAACGCAAAATCAAATTTCTTCTCTTAATTAACCAATAAATTACCGTTCTTAAGTTACAATATTATTTTGTACCCAGTAACTATTTATGAATAATACGAAAATGTCGAACATGACCCAGCGACAAAGACTTAGCAGTGCTTTTCTCTACTCTTGCCGTCCACATACGTCGGTCGCACGTGCGAACGAGTAGGAGGGGTTTACGACGAATTGCTAGACAATTTTTATTAGCGGGCGGAGGGGGATGTACGCCGTTTTAACTTAAGCAGGAGCACAACTTCGCTGTGCACAAACGGTGAAATCTACGGATACCCCGTTTGGACTATTTATCCCTCGACACGCGACGTAATTCATTAGGTGAAGTAGAAATTATACGTTCATTGTTTGCATTATGAATGCAACAAAATTTGCTGTGGAATATTTAAAACAAAATTTTAATTCATTGAGTTATGAAGAAAAACTCCACGTTAAAAAAAATGGTAGACGAAAACCTGAACGGCATTACTTTTTTGCGCAGACAAATTTGAACAGTATGAAAACCGTTTTCCAATGCAGCATTTAGATACAACAGTGGACGCATATCCATCTTTTGATAAAATTAGGTTGAAAACCGAATAAGAGATTATTTACAGAAGACCTGATTTCAGAAATCTTAGCAGTGCTCTCAATTTGTTGAAACTTATCATTGAAAATAACCTATAACTGATATTTTCTGCCACTTTTTCCCTTCTCCAAATACTTGTGGATGACGACAGCTGAAGTAGAAAGAAGTTTTTCAACATTGAAGAGAATTAAGACCTTTGCAAGAAGTTCGATGAATGAAGAAAGACCTACGGCACTAGCGATGCTATCTATAGAAAAAAAATTTATTGAAAATTTACAAAATTTTAACGATGTGGTTATAGATAAGTTCGCTGCAAAGAAGGAAAAAAGAATGGATTTCATTTTCAAACACTGTACAGAATGTTGAACAATTATGTAAATTCGTGAACCTTTCTCATTCAATGAAATCATTGGCTTTTTTAATTTTGTGAACCCCTGCCTCTTAGGCCCACGAGCCGCCACTGGTAAGGCTGCGGAAAACTTCAGCTCGGGTAATTACCCCTTTTTTAACCAAGTTACTGTGGTATTTGAAATTCAGCTTTTGGTCTAATTGAAATCCTAAATATTTTAGGTTAGCTTTAGGCTGGATGCTGTGTTGGTAGATCGTGATGTTTGGCGAAGCACTCGTAATTTTGTGATTGAATATTATCAATTCGGTCTTGAGGGGGTTTAATCGTAGCTTCCATTTTTTCAGCCATTCCAGTGTAGCATCTGTTAGTCCTTGTAGAGCATTAATTACTTGTGGTAGGGTTCGGTTATGGGAAACTAAGGCTGTATCGTCCGCGAACTGGAGAACGTATTGGTGGAAGGCGCCGACCGAGGCAGGCATGTCATGGCAGTAGATGTTATAGAGAAGGGGTGACAGTGGTGAGCCCTGTGGGAGACCTTTTTCGATGGTGAAGGTTTGAGAAGTGCCGTTCCCTATTTTTACCCTTAACATTCTGGCAGTGAGGAAATCCTTTATGATTTTTATTAGATATGAGGGTTCATTGAGTCTTTTGAGTTTGTAGAGTAACCCCTTGTGCCACACACTGTCAAACGCCTTTTTGATATCTAAAAACAAAGCAGCGGATTTCAGGTTGCTCAGTTTGGCGGTTTGCACATTTGATGACAGTATTGTAAGTGGATGGAGGGTTGAGCAGTGCTCTCTGAAACCAAACTCACATATTTTTGGACATAATTCATTTCGAAGGAATGCTATGGAATTCCTATGTGTCTTCTCGGAAGCTTGTTGAAAATTTATTAAAGAAAATTTTCGCATAAACTTGTGTTCTATAACCTTTTGACAGCTTGCCCACAAACTCTCCATCTTATTCAACCTACCGACCTCTCTCTCACAGGCGGAGTCCAGGTTATTATAAGTCTATGTTTAGCATGCTTATCTAACGATGGCTCACAATTCGAACACTACCGTTGACAGAAGTACCTACTTTTCAACATCCTACTTTTTTAAAAATTATAATTACAGTTAACTATCGTATTTTATTTATATTATTGACTCTTTAAGTTTCCTCATAATCAGATGAAAGTCTTTTACTCTTTAAAGGATATCTATCATTCTTCTTTTGAAATATTTTATATTCTGAGCGGCTACACGCTTTGCCTTCGCTCTTAATTATAATAAATAGAAATAAATAAATAGAAAATAATTAATTCAACAGTCGGTGATTCCTATCACAGAAGGTTGTATGTGGAGTTCACGAACCATAATGCATTTTCAACGGTCGCCTTGGTTATGCCAACCTCTAATGAAAATTCAATAGTGAATCCAAAAGCAGGAAAAGGTATTGAATTTTTTTTCTTGTGTTATATTCATGTGAATAGAGACATATGAATCATTATTGAAATCAGCAAAAAAATTGCAGCAAGATAAAAGAACTTTCAACTATAGTTTACATTTAAAAAATCAGAAATCCCTGTCGTATCTCGAAATTGACTTGATCAAAAAATTTAAAACTATCATATTCGAATTCCTCATAAAAAAGTGTCTGTAGAATGCACCAACGGATTTCGAATACGAGTTCAAATAAGCGAGTTATTCAGCTTCATTGTAAATGACAATTTCTCAATTTTCGTTCATATCATAACTCAAAATCTATGAACGTTAGGATAAATCTGATTTCAGTTTTGGATTAGTCAAGAAAAAAGAGCTCGAGAATGTGTTTTCTTCTATACTTCATTCACATTTATTTTAGCAGTCGGTTGGCCATGGATATTTGACACATTGTACTCTGTATAGTACGAAAATGTGGGGTTATGAAGCTTGTCAAAACATTTTTGGGTTTTAAATCAACGCTATGTTGCCCGTTCTACGTTAAAGTTTGTGTTATTACGTATTTTATCACAATGTCGAATCTCTTCGGAAAATATGTGACGAACATAATTGAAGTTTATACAAACTGATTGAAGGCATACCAAATCCAGTTATTTGCATGGAAAATACAAGAGATCAGCATAATATCATAATATGTACTTGCTTGAGGAGAGTTAATGTTCGTTATCTTCTTTGGCTAAAGTTTGAATACGTTACATCAGTTGTAGATTTCAGAAATATTAACCCGAAGATGAAATGCATATGTTGCAGTGGTTGGGAATGGGTATCTCTCGAAGGAATTAACAGATAATTACTAGAATGTTGAATTCTTCAACAAAAATCATCTTGCATCAATATAAGTGAAAGGAAAAAAAGGAAGGTTCGATCAAGATGAACTTCACCTTTGAACAAAAAGTTCACATGAATAAACAATTAGCAGGACAACTGGTGCCTATTTGTGGGCTGTTCATCTTAATTAATTGATATAATGATAATAATTAGGTATTTATTGGTACCTTAAGACATTTACAATGTATAGGACAAGTCAAATGAAAAATAGAAAAATCAATTTTCGGGAACTTATTCTACGATGACATTCATCGAAAATCCTGCAGTGAACTTTTCGCAATAATTCACTCAAACATAAAATTCTCAAATGCCACCACTTTTTTGGGTCTCCCAATAGAAGTAAATTCTTTGTCATCCTCTTCATTCACAATCTTTCTGATTGTGGAAATATTCAGCTGAAATATAAGTCGTTTAGATTCAGGTGAAACATTATATAAATTCTCTTACATTGAATTATGTTCGCTACCGTCTGACGTATTGTGGATTTTAGAATATCAGGGTATAACTATTTGAATGAGCGGACCTGGATTCTAAATAGCACTTCCTGAAACCCTGTCTCTTTTTTCAATCACTTTCGGCATCTTCGTAATATTAATTGATATAAGTTGTGGCAACGGCGTTATGACATTAACGACATTTCATGAGTGCCAGCCTTACTCCGTTCTAGTTACAAAAACTTGATAACATTATTTCATGGCCAACCGACTGCTAAAATAAAAGTGAATGCAGTATAGCTGCTATAGTTCTCGAGATCCCTTCAGTAGACAACGAATTTTGCCCACCCTGTACTCTTCGCTCAGGGAGTCATGCGCCGGGAGCGTCATCGGGCGGGAGTCGAGAAAAGCTGTACGGTTACCAAATGTGTATATACGGACCATACGTCCATACGCCACATATCAGACGGTAGCGAACTTATTGAATGTAAGTAAAATTATATAATGCTCCAACTGAGTGAATCTAAACGATTTATACTTTAGCGAAATGTTTCCGTAGTCAGAAAGATTGTGAATGAAGAGGAGGACAAAGAATTTCTTTCTATTGGGAGACCCAAAAATTTTTGGCATTTGGGGACTTTATTTTAGGGTGAACGAACGCAAAAAGTTACTATAAGATTTTCGATTAATGTCATCGTAGAATAAGTTCTACAACGTTCATTTTTATATTTTTCATTTGACTTATCCTATACATTGTGAATGCCTTAAGGGATCCATAAATATATCAGTATTATTATATCAAAGCATTAAAAATAAACAGTAAACAGCCAAAATTACGAGCCAGTTATCTTGTCTATTGTTAATTTACATAAAATTTTTGTTTAGGTGTTCCTCTTGCTAATGATTTTGAATGACTTCCATTGATGCAAGATTATTTCTGTTGAAGAATTTATCATTCTTGTGATTATTCGTTAATTTCTTTGGGAGATACCCATTCCCTACCACTGAATGGGATGCATTTCATCTTTGGGTTGAATTATTTTGAATTCTATAACTGATGTCTTCAACCTTCAGCCAAAGAAGATAACCAACGTGCAACTGCATATGCTGGAATCCCTTCAATCAGTTTGTATAAATTTCAATTATATTCATCATGTATATATTCTCGACATTGCAATAAAATACATAATTATAACTGAGACTTTCACGTAGAACGGACAACATAGCGCTGATTTAAAACCCAAAAATATTTTGATGAGCGACATAACCCCACATTTTCGTATTATACAGAGTGGAATGTTTCAAATTTCCATGGCCAACCGAGTGCTAAAATAAAAGTGGATGGAGTATAGATAACGTATGAAATCGCTCGGCAATCTTTCTTGACTGCAAATGAAAGTGAGAAAAATTAGTTTATGCTTGCGGAGAGTTCAAAACACTAATGTGTGAGAATTATACAAAAAGCTGCTCGCAATTAAGTTAAAACCTCAAAAAAAAATGATTTTTCCATATTAAGTTTATGGGAACTTTGAATTCGATTTACACCTATTGGAAGCGATCAAATCATGTATCTAAAGGTGGGTACAGACATGCTCCGAATACCACCGCGAACCGCGCAGCGTACGCCTCGGCGTCGCGATCAAAAAAAGTTCGCGGCGATGTTGCAAGGTGCGTTGAGAAAATTTCAACGTTTCAAACTTCGCACTGTACATTTTGTCGTTCCATCAGTAATTGAGTAGAATCTACATGAAGGACGTGTTAAATTTTCGTTAGTAGTGGTAATGATAGCATTCTAATGCCTTGGGCAAGTCACACAGTATTTTAGGAAGAAGTCCTATTCTCCTGTTGTTGGATGGGGAGACCGAGGAAATAGACATAGTTTTTTTCGTATTCCTGAGGGAATTTCTGTATTTTCTATATTTTTATATAATTTTCTATATTTTTATATAATATATATATATATATATGACCTGACAAGAAGACAGCAAAAATGTTTGGATGCTATTATTAGGAGAGCTGACTCATACTGCTTATATTTTGTTACCCATTATATCTATGCTGTTTATTTTCTTACCAGTCATATTTTGTACCAATTATTCAATATGTTCAATATGTGATATGAAAACATCCTTCTAATAAAAGAGTATATTTTTTTTTATATTCAATTGAACTAAATCACAAAATATTATGTATTTACATTTTGGAAAAATATATATTCCATCTCTGATCTACCCGTTCAAACGCTGAACAACAAAACGGTCAGCCAAACACGTTTCATGTAGAGCCAATGTATTTTATCCATAGACCGACATGCTCCGAATATCGTACCGAACCGCGTCGCGTACCAAAGTGTGGACAAAGGGTTGCAACCGTGTATCGCACCTCGCCGCGATCACTGCTCGGTAGAAAGGTGGGTACAGACATGCTCCGTATACCGCCGGGAACCGGGTCTCGTACGCCGTCGCGATCAAAAAAAGTTCGCGAAGATGTTGCAAGGTGCGTTGAGAAAATTTCACCGCTCCGAACTGCGCTCTGTACATTTTGTCGTTCCATTAGTAATTAATTAGTAGAATCTGCATGAAAGACGTGTTAAGGTGCATACAGGCATGCTCCGAATATCGTACTGAACCGCGTCGCGTACCCAAGTCTGGACGAAGGGTTGCAACCGCCACAGATTACAGAGTAGAATAGATCTGACACTCACGTTCTACGGTGAAAAATACAGTTTATCCCGCCCTCAGCGCCCCCATGCGGTTGCCACCCAACTAACCGGGAGTAATGTCGGTATAACAGGAAACTGCAATCGCAAAGCGCGAAATTTAAATTAGCCCATTCACTGGTGTTTTAGACGTTGATAGAATAATATGGATTATTAGGGGAATTTTAAGGAGAAATAAAACTTTTCATGAAAAATATACATATATTGATATTTCCAGCACAGGAAGAAAAAAATATGGAAATACATAAGCTATAATTATGGCAATGAATATATGAGCAGAGGTAAAATGTCAATAGGGTCACATAACTTCGTAAGATAATAATTATAATAAACAGTAATAATATTGTTCATAGAAAATAAAATTGTAATTAAAAATCTATCAATACAAAAAAAAATTAAATATGCAATTTAATTATTTTATACCACTCTGCAATATCAAAAGCTATAAATATTGAAATAATTATAATAAATACTAAAATTTTGTTGTGAAAAAGTAGATGCTGTCCATGCTTTCGGTCTCATTTGAGCTCGTCAGAACAACAGAACTAATGCCTGCTTATAAAGCATAAAATTAAAATTAAAAATATTAAATACATTAACATAAAAAAAATGCAGTTGAAATTATTGTATGTTCAGAAATCTTCAACATTATCCAAACAGGACACAATGTTTGTTGGTAGTCGGCCATAGAAATTAAAAACAGCATGCCAAAGCTTAGAATGCATGAATAATTTGGAAAAGAAAAAATTAGTTGCCAAAGACCTATGTGGATTTTATATTTTCCTGCAGGAAAGATTTCAAAGTGTCTAAACAAGGACTCCCTGTTTTATCTTCCTCACAGTTAGATCCCCAGGAATGCACTGACATGAAATTATTAATAACTAAAGTTTTGAATGATGAAATAAAGTGTTCAACATTTGGGTTTGTATTCCTTACTCCATGTGCTCTAATGTACCCAAAAAATTTTTCTAAACAATCTTGATTGAAAGCCCCAGTGAGAATATATTTAAAGTGATAATCATTGAACAGTTTTTGCCTAAGGTAAAGGAATGCTTTCAATGTTTTCACTATATTCTTCAAAGTGAGCACCACAATGGATCTTTTCTTTCGAGGGCAATAAAATGAAATACTGTTGAAAATTTGTATCGCCTGCTCCCAACAAACATTGTGTTCTGTTTGAATACTAACCGTCTTCTTTAAGAGTTTCGCAGTGGATGTCCAAGCTCTGGATACATTCAACGAATCAAATAACTCTTCCAAGAATAGTATAAAGTCAGCAGTGTCGATAGCCTCTCTGGGAAGCTGAAGCGGATGCTTGATTTCTAAAAAGGAAAATAGTAAATTTTTGTATTATTATGTTTGAAAAAAAAACTTACACCATTGAGAAATGAGCTTCATCATTGACCCCACGGAGTGGCTTAATACCTGACTACACAGTTTGACTTTCATTTCCATTAACACAATTTTTAAAGGGTTTGGTTGGATTGGTTTAAGTATAAACGATTAATGTTATAATTATAACACTGCATAATTAGGTGGTTCTTTTTGATTCAAACATTTCTTACAAGAAAATCTATTTTCTGATAAAACTGTCGCCTTTAATGAATGGGTATTTTTAATTTAGACTCCTATAAAATTTGTAATATGTTGTTTGTAAACAAGAATTTGCATTAAAACATATTCACAGATTACAGAGTAGACCGCAACCGCGTATCGCACCTCGCCGCGATCACGGTGTAGCATAATGGCGTTCCGTTCGGTGTCGGTAAAGGGCTATCGCATCAAAGGAAACACGAAAGCAACGCTGTTGCACTGCGATCTCATGTCTGGACTAGCTTGCGAATCTTTCAGTGTTCCAGTCGGTCTATGGATAAAATACATTGGCTCTATATGGAACGTGTTGGGCTGACCATTTTGTTCTGCAGCGTTTGTACGGGTAGATTAGAGACGGAATGAATATTTTTCTAAAACGTAAATACATAATATTATGTGATTTGGGTAAATTGAATATTTAAAAAAAAATACACTCTTTTATTAGAAGGATGTTTTCATAATACATATAAAACGGGGAAGGTATACAGGGTGTTTCCTAATTGAATGTCAATATTTATGGGGGTGAGTTTTAGGCCCATTTTAAGAAAAAAACTTCATATGAACATATGTCGTAAACCTCTCACCTTTTGAGATACAGGGTGGTATTATTTAGAAAATCAGTACTCAACTATGAGCAAATTTGATCTCTTAAATTTTTTTAGTCCGACGCACAGGTTTCATCTAAAAAAAATAAATCTACGTATGTCACTGCATGGTGATATTGTCATATGTATGTATTAAGGATATTGTTATTATCATGCAGAGAAACGGTTTCTATTTTTTTTTAAGCGGAAACCGTGAATCCGATTGAAAAAATTCAAGTGATCAACTTTGGTAAGAAATGATTGGGAATTTCAAAAATAATTTTTATTTCAGCAAAAATCTGTGGCTGTGTGTGTCTGCCAAAATAGGTAGGTCAAATTACGTACGAACGTCACTGGTGGAAATTAAGAAAAAAGTGACATTTAAAAATGCCTCTTGATTCATAGTATACATGCATGACAAGTTTCATTGAAATATTTGAAGTGGTATTGTAGATATTGATAATAAATGATTTATTTATGAAAATTTTACTTCCCTGTATCTCATAAGGTAAGACGTTTAGGACATATGTTCATATAAAGTTTTTTTCTTAAAATGGGTCCAAAAATCACCCCCATAAGTATTGACATTCAATTAGGAAACACCCTGTATAAATATAATCGGTACAGAATTAAACTGCTAAGAAAATAAACAGCATAAATATAATGAGTAAGAAAATATAACCAGTATAAGTCAGCTTTCCTAATAATAACATCCAAACATTTTTGTTGTCTTCTTGTCGAGTGATTATTGTGAAGCCAGAGTTGCCTCTGTGTGAAGCTCTTTATGTAAAAATACAGAATCCGAAAAAAAAATTATCTCTGTTTCCACGGCCTCCCCATCCAAAAATACAATAAGAGAATAGCACTACTGACTTGCTAAAATACTGTTTGACTTGCTCAAGTTATTGAATGCTATCATTATTACCATCACTAACGCAAATTTAACACGCCCTTCATGTAGATTCTGCTCGATTACTGATGGATCGACAAAAAGTACAGTGGGAAGTTCGGAACGGTGAAATTTTCACCGCGGCGCTATTCGGAGCTTGTCTGTACCCACCTTTAAATTTGCGTTAGTAATGGTAATGGTGGCATTCAATAACTTGGACAAGTCACGCAGAATTTTAGCAAGAAGTGATATTCTCTTATTGTGTCCTTGGATGGGGAGGCCGAGGAAACAGAGACGGTGTTTTTTTTTTTCGTATTTCTGAAGGAATTTCTGTATTTCAACACAAGAAGCTTTACACAGAAACAACTCTGGCTTCACATAAATGACTTGACACGGAGACAACAAAAATGTTTGGATGCTATTATTTGGAGAGCTGACTTATATTGGTTATATTTTTTTACTCATTATATTTATGCTGTTTATTTTCTTACCAATTATGTTTTGTACCGATTATATTTTTATACTGTTTCTGTTTTATATGTTATTTGAAAATATTATTTTAATAAAAGAGTGCATTTTTCTCAAAAATATTCAATTCAACTAAATCACATATTATTATGTAGGATTTACATTTCGAGCAAACATTCATTTCATCTTTAAACTACCGGTACAAATGCCGCTGAACAAAATGTTCACACATTTTTTTATGTTAGAAGGTTGTGACAATCAACAAAGCCATCTCGATGAAAGTACACTTTCACTCTGTAATATCACAGCCAAATCAAATATCCGTACTGAAATATTTGCATTTATTTTATATTCAAAATTTCGTTCTGTATTCTTAGGTCTCATTAGTTTTCAGTGGATTCAGCTAGCTAATTGATATTAAAGCCGTGTCAGATAGTAGGAAAAAAGTCTTAGTTTATCACCACAAGTTATCTCATCATACACTACAATATTCATTCGAAATACGTCTCCTCAATATCAGTCCTCAGTTATCATGTAAGTATATGATAATGTATGTCGTAGTTCCTCGTTTGAGATAAAATGTCAATGGTTTTTCTAGGCCAGATTAAATGAATATTTTAGGAGAATTTAATTTGGAAATGGTTTATTATTAGAATCAATTTGGATCATCCGTGATATAGAATGGACGTATATAAAAATGAGTGAATTCGAGTCGAATATTATAGATTTGGTATGAATTACTCCAGAATTCATTTTCTTTAAAATTGTTATGAAATAAACTTTTTCCACCGTCTTCTTCCAAATATTATCAATAATTCGAATCATTGAAAAAGTAGAAGGTTTTGGTTTTTATGAATTATTATGCAGTGAGCGTCATAATATATTCTGCATAAACATACTTTTACGTTTAATCGTTTTGAAAGAAGATCAGAAGAATCATGAAATTCTGATAAGCATAGAGAATATAATTAATTTATTAATCAATAATTACTTTTTATTCCATATTCGTGGGCAATAAACTCGTGTATATTGATTAATCGCATGCACAGGGCAGAGCCGTTCGTTTTACCATCCGAGATGAGACGGATTTTTTCGTCACGTGACCAAAAATCTATGGAAGAAAGAATTTCTCTTAGAACGTCCCCCCTTCGGAACAATCTAACCAAAGCCGAGGTCAGAAACGAACGCCACTATTATGTTCCCTTCCATTTAAGAATGAAAATAATACTATACAAGTTTTCACATGGTTTTTCCCTAGATTACTTTCTTAGGTTTCGAGAAACATCATCTCTATATGTCGATTCGAACCTGTAAAGCTTAAGGAAATTACAATACAATGTAATAACTTCAAGAAAGAGATTCACCAGTTTATATTGAATGGTGAACCACATGATTTTAAGGAATTTGTGTAGTTTAGCAGGAGATGATTGGAATTATTTGACTTGTTTCATTTTTATGATCTGTACTATGATTGTTGAGATTAATATATACTATATACTACTTTACCTACACATTATTCATATTTGTTTCTTATTTCCTTCAAAAATATTACAGGGTGTGTCAAATAAAGATATCAATAATTTTACGTAAATAATGACATGAATACAACATAAATTTGAAACGCGAAGAACGCAAGAACGAAGATATACATATATGTATATATAAAAAATGGTAAATCAAAATCTGAACGTACGAAAGACGTTTTATTTCCAGGGGGACAACTTTCAAGATCAAATTCACAACTATATCGCTTCAACCCCTGGTGTTAGAACACCAACCCCTAAATTTTGAATAGAAAAGATAGGGTGAGTGATACCTCATTTGAAAGGCCTTTTTATCCCGAATTCAGCATATTAATTTTTTTCTCATTTAATGCATTCATGTTCGAGATATTCAATTTTGAATTTCGTACAGTACCAGTCATTCCGCTAACCATGCTATGTGTAATCATAAATTATTTGACTAATTCATTCTGTGGTTACGATGGTAACAGTTAATTGTCAACATTAGACAACGAAATAATTATTATTGGTAATTACTTTCCTCAACAATTAAGGTGGTTGTTTCGTCTATTTCGTTTTAAAAATCCCACCCTGTATACAAAAATGGCGAATCATACAAAACCATTGAGAGCCATCAAGTCAAAGACAGGATTCACCTAGGTCATGCGAGAAGAATTCATCAAGGGCATAAAAAACTTTTTCGATAAAAATTATTTTCATAACTTTATCATTAATTGCAAGTATGTGCTCCGGAGCTCCGGAAGTTTATTATACAATTTAATTCCCTGATAGATATGCGTGGCTTGTGTCATTTCCAATCTATGTCTTTGAATAATAAGTTTATTTTTGTTCCTTATATCATGTTTGTGCAACGCGGAGTGTTTATGTCCTTATTCTTGTGAACAAACATATACGACCTTCAAGGATGTAACACATAGAAGTGGTGAGTACAAGGGTGAGCAAAATTCGTTGTCTACTGAAGGGATCTCGAGAACTTTTTTCCTCACTATTCCAAATCTGAAAACAGAATCAGCCTAACAAGATTTTGATCAGTCAAAGATTTTGAGTTATGAACGAAATTTCAGAATTGGTCATTTTCAATGAAGCTGAATAACTCGCTTATTTGCGTATTCGAAATCCGTTGTAACATTCTACAGACACTTTTTTAGGAGGAATTCGAATATGATATTATTAAATTTTTTGATCCAGTCATTTACGAGATACGACAGGGATTTCTGATTTTTCAAATGTGAACTATAGTTGAAAGTTCTTTCATCTTGCTGCAATTTTTTTGGTGATTTCTAAAATGTATCATATGTTGCTATTCACATGAATGTTACACGAGAAAGAAATTCAATACTTTTTCCTGCTTTTCGATTCTCTGTTGAATTATAAGTAGGCTGACTTACCATAGCAACCGTTGAATATGCATTATATTTTGTAAGCCTGAGCCTCTATGATTGGAATCACGGATTGCCGAATAACTATTGCGATGTTTAATTTGAAATAGTTTATTCTCGCGATGTTTGGCATGTTTATCTTATAGTCTTATATGGGGAGCCGACGATGCTAAATCAGGATATACTCCAGCATCGTGGAGACCTAGTAGATTTTGAAGATTAGTTGGTAAAAAGAAAAAAGTTTCTATGATGTATGCACTTTCAGGGGTGGGGTAAGCGTCTCCAGGGTCTCAAAGATGTAAAAAAAAATCGTCGGGTGTACATACTCGAGCGTATCAGATTGAGATACTAATATGCCCCACTGATAATGAATTCATGCTTATCTGACAGTTTGCGCGGTGGAACTGGCTGTACGGCTGTAAAAAAAATAAATTTCCAGCGTGTCATATTTTTGAAGGATATGTTAATTGGACCCAAAGGAAGCTACTTTTCAAGGGACTGACAATTTGGACGTGACGCAAGGTCACAGCGGTCCTTTGAAAATGTAAAAAAAATCGTTACTTGTACATACTCGGGCGCGTCAGATTTCCATACACGTGGTTCATCTCGGTGTTGTAGACTTGTTGACCTAGTAATCTGACTTTAATCAGGGGGGATTTTCTTAATCTGACACTTTGAAGATGATAAAAATGCTTTTTTTTCGAATATTCCTCTGACTGTACCTCTAATCGTTTTTGTTTCGTTATGAAAGAATGTAGATAATAAAATTCTACACAACTTTCTCCGTTCTCTAGTTAGAGGGCGATAAGGGCGAGGAGCTTAGCCACACATGCGAAAGGGCAAGGTCAATGTAGAATCCCAGTCTAATATACATTCATCCAATTGTCAAAATGACAGGGTATTTATATGATGACAATTTCGAAATTAGTCACGAAAATTTTATTGTTGTCTGAGATTGAACCTTAGAATGTATTATTTTCCAACGAGTGAATTATCGCTTCAGCATTTATCGCTTAACACCTCGCATTAATCGCTATATATATCAAAAACGTTTGAACGTAGAAAAAATTGCTCAGGACAAAATTTGTAGAAAATGTTATGCTCTACAACTTTTATAATGAATGCGAAAAATATTTGAAGCCCAGGGGAAAAGATAATTCTAAAAAACTGATTTTTGTGACCTTTATGGCCAATTTTTATTGTTTCGGCTTGCTAAAACTGTCATATTTTTTCCGTTATTCTTTAATCATTAGCTTCAAAATAAAAAAAAAACGAGAATGTACACTTGGCATTTTTTTTTGCAATTTTGGCGCCCTCCCACACATTTTCGACAAGCTCAATTTGTCAGATTAAGAGAATATATATTTTTCAACATGTAATTAATCACATATATCTTAATTTGACAGTCACTGATTCCTATCGCAGAAGGTTGAGTTAACATAGAATTATGTAGAATTCACGAACCATAATTCATTTTCAACGGTTGCTATGGTTACGCCAGCCTACTGAAAATTCAACAGTTAATCGAAAAGCAGGAAAAAGTATTGATTTTTTTTCTTACATTATATTAATGTGAATAGCGACATATAGAGTACATTTCTGAAATCTGCAAAAAAATTGCAGCATGATGAAAGAACTTTCATCTATAGTTTACATTTGAAAAATCAGAAATCCCTGTCGTATGTCGAAAATGCCTAAATCAAAAAATTAACTATTATCATATTCGAATTCCTCATGAAAAAGTGCCTGCAGAATGCAACAACGGATTTCAAATACGAGTTCAAAACAGCGAGTTATTCAGCTTCATTGAAAATGACATTTTCTCAATTTTCGTTCATAACTCAAACTCTATGAACGTTAGGCTGGATCTGTTTTCAGTTTTGGATAAGTCAAGGAAAAAGACCTCGAGAATGTGTCGTCCTTTTTCTTCTAGCTTCTATAGTTCTCGAAATCCCTTCAGACAACGAATTTTGCCCATCCTGTATATTATATTTTTTACATAACGTTTATATATTCACGTTACTTCTGCGTCTGTTGTCGGCTGACGTAGGATTGCTTAATTCTTTATCGGCTAAATTCAGAACTGTAAAATGCAACATCTCTGAGTTTTATGATGAGATCGATACGTATGCAGATTAGTATACAGGGTGATAAACAGCGATGGCCTATTAGACGTTTATGGAGAACTAATTTTAATTTTGAGCTGAACATTGATAAGTTGGGGTTCTCGTCAATGAACTTACTCCCTAATTCTTCTATTCTTGTTTTAAATGAACTCTCTGCATTGTTATATAGCATTCTTATGAAAACAATTGGTAAAATTAGGAGTCGGAGGTTTCTGCATATTTCTGCTGAGAAAATTTTTTCGAGAAAATCTCAACCATTCTAAATTTTGTCAATATGTAGAATTATTGATCTACTCGTATTTACTGTTCAGACCGAAAATGTACAAGGTGTAAATGACAAGAACCTCCCCTTCAACAATTCTAATTAATCGAAACTCAATATTTTCAAACAAAAAACTATATTTTTCAAAATTTCAGCCTATTCGATATGAAAATATCTGACTCTCATTGTGAAAGTTCAGAGCGCTAAAAATGAAAGAGCCCTGAACCGTGTTTCGTTTGTGCTGTTTTCTAGCCTGTACATAAAATGTAAAAAAACATTTCAAATTGCACGTAGTAATTACAAATGTAACACAAGTTCACGAAAATCAATCAAAATATTATCGCACAATAATTCAACAGAAGAATCTTGGGCTATATTCATGTTTATTGAAGAAGCGTTTTATCGTAAGACTTATGCAACTATATAAATTCAACTCGGACAAAAAGAAACGAGAATGTTGGTTAAAAATATTTTTTCTGAAAAATTATCGGAATATTCGTAAAATTCCAACAGCACAAGTAGGGGAGACTGCGGAGGGTTGATACGTTTTTTGGAATTTTTATTCTGGAAACTGAATTATATGAAGAAACAGGACTTTTCTTATATTATATAATTCTTCAATTAATCGTTCAACAAAATAAATATAGAAGTCTCAAAACATAAACATCTTATTATGTACAGAACGTTGAACACAAAAACATGCAAACTGTCTCAAGCCTCCCCACATATGGGAGGATTGATACGATGTACTGGAAGAGTAATCGAGAGGATTATTTAGATCAGTAGGTAGGTCAGCAATGATACTGGCTTGCTTTGATCCCATAGGTGTAGAAAAATCAGGAAATGGTCGGTTAGCAATGGCGGCTCTGGCATGAGAGCACATGAGCACGTGAACCCCCAAACAAAGTAACGCAAAATCAAATTTCTTCTCTTAATTAACCAATAAATTACCGTTCTTAAGTTACAATATTATTTTGTACCTAGTATCTATTTATGAATAATACGAACATGTCGAACATGACCCAGCGACGAAGACTTAGCAGTGCTTTTCTCTACTCTTGCCGTCCACATACGTCGGTCGCACGTGCGAACGAGTAGGAGGGGTTTACGACGAATTGCTAGACAATTTTTATTAGCGGGCGGAGGGGGATGTACGCCGTTTTAACTTAAGCAGGAGCACAACTTCGCTGTGCACAAACGGTGAAATCTACGGATACCCCGTTTGGACTATTTATCCCTCGACACGCGACGTAATTCATTAGGTGAAGTAGAAATTATACGTTCATTGTTTGCATTATGAATGCAACAAAATTTGCTGTGGAATATTTAAAACAAAATTTTAATTCATTGAGTTATGAAGAAAAACTCCACGTTAAAAAAAATGGTAGACGAAAACCTGAACGGCATTACTTTTTTGCGCAGACAAATTTGAACAGTATGAAAACCGTTTTCCAATGCAGCATTTAGATACAACAGTGGACGCATATCCATTTTTTGATAAAATTAGGTTGAAAACCGAATAAGAGATTATTTACAGAAGACCTGATTTCAGAAATCTTAGCAGTGCTCTCAATTTGTTGAAACTTATCATTGAAAATAACCTATAACTGATATTTTCTGCCACTTTTTCCCTTCTCCAAATACTTGTGGATGACGACAGCTGAAGTAGAAAGAAGTTTTTCAACATTGAAGAGAATTAAGACCTTTGCAAGAAGTTCGATGAATGAAGAAAGACCTACGGCACTAGCGATGCTATCTATAGAAAAAAAATTTATTGAAAATTTACAAAATTTTAACGATGTGGTTATAGATAAGTTCGCTGCAAAGAAGGAAAAAATAATGGATTTCATTTTCAAACACTGTACAGAATGGTGAACAATTATGTAAATTCGTGAACCTTTCTCATTCAATGAAATCATTGGCTTTTTTAATTTTGTGAACCCCTGCCTCTTAGGCCCACGAGCCGCCACTGTCGGTTAGTCACTTCCGCACAAGAAAAGTCGGCCTCGTTAATACATGGGGATTGTACGGATAAATTCCAGTTGTTAAAAATCCCTTTGATAAGTTGGATGGTGAAAACGCCTTCATGTAGGCCCATCCAACTAGCTACGGAATATTTTTTGAAGATGATACATGTATCAGGCCCCCCCACGACAAATGTCTCAAACCTCCCTGAAAGCAATTTTTAAAGTGATTCATGTTTTCATCTTATACTCATATATTTTGAAAACCGAATAAAACTGTAAATTGAGTAGTTTAATGCATATTTCCCAGTGAAATGTTTGTTTATGCCGGAGAATTAATGCATGATCATAAAACCCTTAGATAACTTACAATTTCTCACCTCGAAACACTCTTCGTTGAATATTTCACAAACAAACTACTGTTAGCCTTACAGATTAACGTCACGCAATGCCCTCTGCCAAAGAATAGTGTTCACTAGTATAATACTTTTGAAAACGGCTACAGATCGCGGATATAAGCCTGTATCAAGCCTCCCCATGTATCAATGCTCCCCTACATGTGGAGCGCACTTTTCTACATGGCCATATTCATGATTTCTAGTAAAATCCAAAGGATTTTCTTTAAAATTTAAGGGCACGATTAACACCAATCAAGCACAATTTTTTCCATGAATTTTTCAGAAGACAAAACAATTTTTTTCCGAGAACATCGCATGAAGCAGCGGAAACCTAGCACACAGAGTATTAAATATATATATTTTGACATATAAAGTGACACATTTTGAAACACATTGACGTTTTGAAACGCTTTACATTTTGTTACCAGTTACGAAAAGGAAAATATTCCGCAACTGATAATGAAACAATGCTCCCATAGCAACGAAGTAAAAAATTTAATAATTTGCGTCACTAGTCGATTTAAGAGGAATATCCGAGGAACGCTTTCATAGAAGTTTTTGGTACTTTTCATTTGAATTCATACCCACACCCTATTCAAAAATATAATTTTTTTTATGTTGAACATGTTGGGAAACACTTCGAAAAATAATGCTTTTCCCAACTGGTTGCACAAATAACTATTTTGACAATCGAAAAGTGTTGGGCTTACTGAATTTTATTGTTACTTTCGTTAGCGACCGCTGTGAAGTGTGACGAGGTGAAATGTCATGAATAATAATGCTTCAATAACCATGCCAAGATGGCTTAATAAAATATGGATAATTCAATACAAAAATTGACAACACAAAATTTTCGTCAGGATGGAATTAGTCTGAATGAGATGAAAATCATCATTACAACCGTAGATAAAAATCACATACTCGTTTGACGAATCATTCAACTCTTTGTTTACATTCAGATGATTACTGGTAGAATTCCGGTATTCTTGAAACGGTTGTAAAGGTCAATGTCAATGAGATTGTGTTCTTTTTGTTTTTATCACGATGACCTTGGTTCAATTTATCTGCACAAGCAATAAGTGAAAGATCAGTAGACTACAGGGATGGAAAAATATAGAGATTCCGTGGATTATTGTCTTCTGTCCACATTCGATTTATGTGAGTTCGCACACTTACGATATCACTGAGATAAACGAAATTAGTAATTAGGTAAGAATTGTCACGGGAAATTCGACAATGAAACAATTCTTGAGGCTGTAATGAATTTATTCCTATGCAAAACGTGAACAAGAATAACAAAAAAACAATACAATGACAAAAACATACTCATATCGAATAAAATGTTTCCCAGAGTCAGAATGGGAGGCCGAAACGTTCATAATCCTTCAAAAATAAATCCCAATTTCATTTATCAACAATTCCTAATAATAAACACCTGATGCGTAGATGCGGTGTAGTCGAGAGTTTTGATGACGATTATATTATTCAGCCAGCCAATATACAGTTGGAACATTAGTAGAATAGAATACGTTTATTGATCTTTCCGAATATTAAATGAATGTGTTTATAAGACGAGTCATGCTGAAAAAAAAATTATTACAACAAAAATAACTACATAGTTAAAAAAAAAGAAAAAATTTCTAATCTTCTAAAAATTAATTAACACTGTAATATGTTTTATTGACCAGGAATGATCTAATTTGTCTTTTGAATTATCTATCTGTCAAATTCTTAAATTTTTTATTCAGTTGATTATAGAGCTTGGCGCCAATGAACATTGGTGATGAAGTATATTCATTATATGCATGAAAATCAGTACACTTTTTCGAAAAGTACATTTTTTGTCTGTTGTAATTAAAAGTATACAGAATGAAAATGGACAGTAAAGCAAAAATCTTTTATTGCTTGAAAATTGGCTCACTGGAATCTTGAGATTGAACATCATCCTTGAAACTTTTATCTGGGTAATAAATACACGATCACTAACCGTTGACAAGCCTCACGAAACCAAATCATAGCATAGATCACTTTAAACCTTACCATAGTATATTTGGAGCAGGGTGTTTATGAGATCGCGTAATAGAACTTAAGTTTTATATGGTGATCCCATCCCAGATTACTATGAAGAAATAGTCACAGAAATTTCACACAATCTGTAGACTGTTTATCTTGGTAGTATAAGGTGTGAGGAATCTCGTCATGGCGAATTTGAAATTCAGCAATTTCAGTCTTAGTCATGTTAGGAATGAGTGCTACCCCAAATACGAAAATGGGTCACATCTTTGAGCAATAGCCTGAATTACATACTAAGTCAGTTGAAAAGTAGAAATTACCACGTGAGAAGTGATATTAGTTAATTTAATTTTCAGTTATTCCTGAATTTCAGCGTAATTTTGCCATATATCGCTATAAAAATATCTGCAATTTATAAAGAATTTAATCGCCGATGTCACCCCGTCGTTATTTTTATAGAAATATGTCGAAAAACCGTCAGAAAATGATTGTGAAAACAAGTTTTATTGACACTGGAGTTCAAGTTTTTTCTCATAAAAAAAACAACTAAATTGGAAAAAAAGAGACGGGTTGACATCAAGACGTCCTTTAACTTCAATTTAAAAAAAAAATCAAGGCTTTACTTTAGAAATTGAAAGCGCAAATTAGAAACTAGTGAATGCCGTTTTTGAATGGAGATTCTTGAGGTATTACTTCCCCTTAATGCAAAACAGTTGAGAACTGTTCACCCACGTTAATTCTTGTACCCATACAGCGCTGAAAAAAACATGGTTGCAGTAACAAAATGCTTTGTTTAGCAGGTTTTCTTTGAATTCAATTCATGATTTTATTGTTTCAAATAAGATAATAAGAACTCTTCAAGGTAATTGAACTTTAAACAGATTATACGATTTTCATAAATGAGTTTTTAAACCACGACACGCGTTTCGCTATCACAATAGCATCTTCAGGTGGGTGAAGGTAGTTTACCTCCACCTACAATGTAAGATTCGGGTGACTGTCAAATTGTTGATCAGCCAATCAAAGTTTCGTGAAACCTGCTGTGAGTATTCTGTGAGTCCATGCTATAACTATACTAATTCCGGGCCTCCAGGTCTTGTACATGCATGTAAGGTTTTTTTTCAATTGTGGTTCTGAAAATTTTGTAATACCTATGTGAAAAACTGAATTGTGTATATAATAATAATAATAATATAATAATAATATAACTTTATTACCCAACAGGAGTACTCCCAATTACAGGGTAAAGTAAAAAAAATATTTAACAAAATGAGAAAATTCGCAACCTGAAAAATAACATATACAGAAAATTCCCTACAATGTACCAACCAAAGAATGAACAAGAAAAAAACAATAAAAATAATCATAACACTTGACCATAACAATCAAGGAAACATATTCAAGCTCAGGTCATTTGCACTTTTACACGCACGATAAACTGGTGCACGAATCAACAAGTTAGTGCGAGGTGTCGGCAAACGAAAAACAGGAGCAGATCTAGAGGTCAACCTTGGAACGTTAACATTCACCTTGGACAGCAGATATGAAGAGTCGAGAGTACCGGTCAGCAACTTTCGAGCAAATCTTGCACACTGATTTTCGTGTCTTTCAGCCAATGATGATATTCTCATCTCTCTCATGACGGAGGAAAGGTCAGCTCCACGAGCAGGGTATACACCAGTTTGTCGGAAAGCAGCGTACTTGAAAAACCTCCTATGTACACGCTCAAGCAGATTTAAGTGACAATCATAGGTAGGAAACCAAATGATGCTACCATACTCTAGCTTGCTTATAACCAGAGTTAAATAAAGTTTTCTAAATAATTCTATGTCATCAAATTCTTTAGAGCATCTAAAGATAAAACCCAGCGTTCTACAAGCAGAGGCGCACAGCTCATTAATATGAGGAATGAAGCTCAAAGAACTGTCAAATAATACACCAAGATCGCGTATTTGATCTACACGTGCAAGAAAGTGATCCCCAATGAAGTAATTGGCAACCAAGGGCTGGAGTCTCCTAGTGTAGGACATCTGGAAGCATTTCTGGAAATTCAATTTTAGCCCATTCCTCTTACACCAATCCCAGACAATCTGCAAACTGAACTGGAGCATCCTCAGATCATCCACACCACATATTCTCAGGAACAACTTTAAATCATCAGCATACGCCAAAGCCATGCATCCGAGGGAATTTAACAGATCATTTAAAAATATCACAAATAGTAGAGGGCCAAGATTCGACCCTTGAGGAACCCCAGCTTCCAGTTCATATTCAAAGGACCGAAAACCATTATAAAAAACATAGTTGTATCTTCCCTTCAAGTAGGATCCAATCAACCTCACGTAAGCAGGACAAAAACCGAATGAAGACAGTTTTCTGAGAAGCACATCAAAATCCACCGAATCAAACGCCCTTGAAAAATCAGTATAAATCACATCTACTTGACCACCATCATCTACAGTCTCTGTAATATACTGTGATAAGGTGGCCAGATTTGTGATAGTCGATCTACCTCGCACAAAACCATGCTGGCTCTCAGCCAGGTGGGACTGTACACCCTGACGCATACTTCTATACAATACCTCCTCGTATACCTTGGCGAAATTGGAGAGGATCGATATCGGCCTATAGTTTTTGATCTCGCATTTGTCATTCTTTTTGAAGACCGGGACTACTCGAGCTCTTTTCCATAAGCTTGGGAATGTCGATGTCTGTATACTCATCGAAATGAGGAGATGAACAGGACAAGCGAGAGCAGAGGCGCACTCCCTGACCAACAATGCAGGAATCTGATCATCGCCAGTAGTTAGTTTATTAGGAACTTTTTTCATAATAGATTCAATTTCTTCCTCCGAAATTTTAGGCAAGACAAAGGGAGAAGAATGATCAAAATCAAATGAGTTTTCACTCGTGGAGACATGTATCCCTCCTAGACTTGAGAAATGAAATGCAAATGAATCAACTATAGCTTTAGGATCCTTATACGTGCTGTCATCATCCCGCATTACCCCGGGTATCCGAGTGGTCTTCCTTTTCCTGTTTATGTGTCTCCAAAAAGATGCTGGATCAGATCTGATATCATCCTGCACGCCAGCCAAATAATCATCATACTCCAAAGAAACTTCAGACTTGACCCTCGCTCTCAAACGCTTGAAGTTGTCATAGTATCTTCTGTCTCCCGTGGAACGCCATTTGGTATGGTAATAATTTTTCAGACGGATTAGTCTTCTAGTACGAGCACTGAACCAAACAGGATATCTTCTCGCCATTGAAGGCTCTGACCTAGTAGGAATGTGCTCACGAAAAAAACAAAAAAGCTTATCATAAAAAAATTCCAAGGCCAGATTGACATCATTGAACATCTCCAGAACACTCCAATCATAGCTGCAGATAGAATTATTCAAAGCAGAAAAGTCTGCTCTTCTGAAATCAAAAGAAAACTGTCTCGACCCCCTTGGAAAATTCTCCAGACGGACATGCAAGGATTGACTCAAATCAATACTCAATGCTGGATGATATGGATCCTCCGAAACAAAAGGCATCTCACAGTGAGAAACCATCACATCAAGATCTCCACCAACCATAACCAGATCCAATAGTCTTTCATCCCTATTCAACACAGCATTAAGCTGTTTCATACCCACAAGGTCACAGAAATTCTGTAGCAGCATAGACCTCTGACAAGAA
Organism: Coccinella septempunctata; assembly: GCF_907165205.1. Classification (NCBI taxonomy): domain Eukaryota; kingdom Metazoa; phylum Arthropoda; class Insecta; order Coleoptera; family Coccinellidae; genus Coccinella; species Coccinella septempunctata. Next base: position 28,434,410 of record NC_058195.1, read on the forward strand.
GAGGAACCAGAAAACCCAGGAACGTTAAAATCACCAACAACGATAACTGTCTCACCCTGAAGTTTAATCTCAAGAACAGTCACCATCGTTTCCAGCTGAAGAAGTGAGACATCCGGAGGCACATACAAAACACAAATTAAAAATCTAATAGGCAAAATACACCGAACCAAAATGATATCGACCAATGGAATGAGATCCCTTATAAATTCAACACCCAAAATCTCATAAACCAAATCATCAGAGAATGCAGCAAGCACACCACCACCTCTAGATCTACCAATCACATCAAACTGTCTGTCTGAACGCACTACACTGTAACCAGGAGGGACCAGCTCTGCATCAAAAACTGACTCACTTAACCATGTTTCACTAATACAAATAATATCAAATGAATAATCACAAACAGATTTCATAAATTTAGTCAATTTAGTATTGAGTCCCCTCGCGTTTTGATAGTACACGGAAACACCCACCGTTGAAGCACAAGTATCATCTACTGAAGAAGTAGTAACCCCATTGGGACAACTCAGTTTTCCGACACCAAACTTACTATGGTGGGAACCCCATTTATATGCTTTATTGTGAGCTGTGTCTCACCAGCAGCCAAACGACCTTCCAGCTCAGTCTTCACAGCCCTGAACACGGCCATCTGATGCGGCGTCCTATCCGGGGAAATTGACAGGTTAGGAAACTTGGACTTGAGTTTCCTGAAATTGCGTAAGATCCGAGGAACCCACTCCGGTGACGATAAACGAACCTTTATAGGACGGGAACGCAATTCTCTGGTGTCATCAAATTTACCCAGCCTGATAGGTACCACTGTTTGCTCAGGTATATTACACTCCCTCAACAACTCGCCTACAAGAACTGTGTCCTCTCTCATCTGATCCTTTTTGGTACTGCCATTCTCAGCTCTGCCGTGTATTATAAAATTGCTGGAACGCTTATTCCTTTCAAGCAACTCGCTCATCATCCTCTCCTCAGCCAGCAATGGTCCAGGACTCAACTGATTACCAGCCGTACTCCCCGTTCTCAGCTCCTTCATTTCACGAACTTCCTCCCTGAGATCACTAATGAGCTTCAATATCTTCGGAATCTGCTGAAGACCTTTCTCACATTCCGCACATAAGTATTTGACCCTTCTCCTGGTATTGGGTCGAGACTCGAAACATTTTAGTTCAGCAGGCGAAAGTTCAGAGCACTGTGCATGGACAGGCCTATTGCAGCCATCACATATAACAACCCTATCAGTTCCCTCCTTTACAGTAACATAACATTTAATACAAGACATAGTAGGCATCAGAATCACCTAAAACGGATTGGTGTAAATATGGGAAAATAAACAAGGGTCACTTTTCACAACGGCCGGGCCGATAGCCGATGACTTTCAAACAAACAAGAGGGCCGCAGGAAAAACAAAAAAAAAAAATGTTAAGGATAGGATACACCAATAAAATTATAGAAATATCCAAGAAATCTCGAATGCACCCCGTATATGCGAAACTGATAAGAAGTGCTATCATCTACATATGAGGCTAAATAACAGATAAGTACCGATAATCACGCGCGATTTCAGAATAAAATCTCGAATTCGCAAATGAAAAAATTATCGAAACAAGCATCAATCGAAAAATTTTTCTCTATAAGAGAAGCCAGCTACAGTTTACTTGCCACCCATATGAGAAAAAATCTCATCCGGAACAAACCCCGAGCACACAATCACAAAAGATAGGAACAATCAAAACACAACTTCTTTCTTCGGCGAATTTTTCTTCTTTCTGAGTATATGCTATGATGATAATATATTGATTATTTATTCTTATTAATTTCTGATATAAATGATCAAATGAAACTAATTTTATCATTCCAATCAATGTATTGCACAGAAATAACACCTTTGAGGTATAATCACCATATACTTTTGTGTCCTATATATATTCAGAACTCTATTCGTTGTCCATAATCTTCAATTTCTGTCATAGTTTCTTCATAAATTTCAAATAAAAATATAGCAATTCCAAACAATGTGATCATAAAACAAAACACTACTTCTGTTTTGTTGCTCAGATGATTTTTCTGGTCCCCACAACCTAGATATTCAAATCTTCAATACAAGGAATAGAATTCGAATTTCACGCCCTTCAATTATAAATCGGAAAACTATCATTAAATGGTTTTTCTGTATTGATAGTTCGTTTTCAACGCTCATTGAGTGTTGAATATTTTCAAATTTACCGAACGAGTGTCAATCCAAAATCAAAATCTTCGTTTCATCCATTATTTGAATAATTATTTGCTTTGGCTTAATATCTAGAGAAATGGGATCTCTTCAACCTAAGAATATTTTCCTTTCATGAGAGAATTCATCTACAGATACCTCAGAAAAAAAAGGAATTTCATTCAATAAACCATTGATATGTTACCCAAATATTTTATTTGAGATTAATTTTGATTGAAATATCCGACGTGTCCGTAGAACAAAAACTGTTCGAGTATCTGAATTTTTTCTCGGAGTGATGAAATTTCAATCACGGTTACGAAGTTTCGCTCTGGAATCACCTTCAAGAATGAATTGGCTTTTCCAATTACGTCTCGCTTGCAACGCAATAAGGAAGTTAAACACTTATACGTAATTACCGTAGACTGCTTCGGAGAAAAATAAAAAACTATCTCAATCGAACAAAGATTAAAAATTACCTTCCAAATGATTGGAATTCCTGTTTCAGTTTCTCGTTGTTCTTTAAGAAAATCAGCTGCACTGTTAATAGCTGCTTATTATTCCGTTTCTTCATTGAGATGGGTAAGAGTGGTATTAAAAAAAATGTAAGTTTCTATTTGACTTTTCAATCACTCATGAATTCATTAGAATAATAACGGGCGTTCAAAAAATTTCGCCTGGAAATGTGTTATGGAATTTTAAAGGTTGTCTTTCCTTGAATTTTGAATAACTTCATCTTCCAGAAATGTAAACAATGATTACATTAACCCCAATGTCGTAATTGTGTTTGAAATAGCGCTTTTTAGGAAAAAGGTACTAGCAGATTTTTCCCAACGTGCGGCAAGCATAATCTTGGTAAAAATTTCGACCGAGGTTCACAATTTTCATCCTACTTCATACTAATTAAGAGACATGAATCTTGAATGAATCTCATTCTTTTTAATTCTCTATAAATATTGAATTGATGTGGTCGATACTTAGTGAAAATCCTTACAACTAAAGAAACTAAACTACATGATTTTCATTAGAATGATTGTCAGGTTTAAGTGTCTTCTGCTCTACAATTAAAATAGAAATGTCCTCTTCTTTGTTTCTAACACCTCTCAGATCTTCATAGATAACCTACAAGGGTCGTCATTCTGAAATGCATAATTGTTGAGTTCTACAATTTTCAAGCAAAACTATTGCTCACAATTTAGAAATTATTGTTCAAGGCACACCTGAATTTGTTCATGTTACGCATAACATTGTTCAGTATTAACCCCCATGTTGAATACTCAGAGATTATACATATAAAAGGGCTAAGGTTTGCTTTATTTCGAGTCTTGATCGAAGTATGCACATCTATTTGTTTTCAATCGATAATCCAGTTATGAATATTCAGAATAACATTAACTCATTACCAATGCAGGAGAAGGAAACCGTCAAACATATCACAAATTTAGAAAAAGTTAGAAAAATATTCTATGAATTCCGCAATCGGTATGATCGATATCTAAAAAAAGTTTAGTTATTTCGATTTCAAATTTTTTACATCAAATTGATGAAATTACTTGGTAGAAGATTGAATATTTCTATACGCAAATATTTTGTGTTTTTTCTTCGGTAAGTCAGTGAATGTTTCGGGAATTGGTATGTGGTATGGAACTATAGGTGTTATGTGTTGTTATTTTCATTCAATAACATAAATATCGGGGATATTTTATCAAAACAATTAGCGAATCCAAAGAATCGAAGATGTACAGTCCCTGGCCAGTTTATTAGACGCACTGAGGATTTTTTATTATATTTACTGGTATTGCCCGAGGAAAAAGCAGAATATTTGAATTTCATTTCCACAGAATGTCCGTTTTATCTACGACTCTCATTAAATTGTTCTATTTGGCATTCATTTTTGATGTTGTAGTATTAGTACTTAAGTATGAATCAGTACTATGTCTTCCAGTGGACGTCTTGCATTCTGCAGGTTCGGACGTTATTTCGATAATCCACATATGAAATCATTATCTTCGAATGCAGCAAACCGAAAAATTCTGCATTGATAGAATGAAACTCTCATAGCTACACAGGGAGGCTCAGCAAAATATTAGAATTTCATGTTTAATCATCAATAAATCAATATTTTTTATTGAATATGATATATTATATGTGAAAACCATTTACAGATGAAGTATATGTAACATATACATTCAATTTAATAATTCAATATTGAGATTTTGCATCGAATCAATGCGTCTAATAATATGGTCAGGGACTGTATAAGCAAAAAACATCTCCAGGCATCCCGAAATAATGATTAATCATCACCATTTTATTTCGGACACCACGATTACCGTTAGGACGTTTTTAAGCACTGAAGCACCCTTAATTAGCGTGTTACATTCAAATTCACCCTCTTATGAGGCTGCAGTTTGCTCTTTCTGTACTGCCAGTGCTCTTCGGGGTAATGAATAATAAGATAAATAAATATATCACAATATTTCTTCTCACCTATTCTTGCTTGGAACTATTGAAATCAGTTTATGCAAAAAAATGTTGCACTTGCCTGTTTTTCTACCACACTGCCATTGGGACCATTGCAAGAAAATCACACCAGATTGACAAATTGTCCTTGGACTATTCTTGCTTGAAGGGCTTGAAATTTTCACATGAAATGAAATGTTACAATTGTCGGTTGTTTTACCACACCAACACTGGGACCATTGCCGGAAAATGGGGCCCGGTTGTCCTCTGACTGAATTGTCACTTGAGGTCCTTGAAAATTCTTGGAGCAGTCGTCCACCAAACTTTCCGGATAGAAACTGCTCAAAATTGGTTCAGGGTATTTGATAATCCACACAAATGCGATTTGATATTATTTACCAACTTGGATATCACGATTTAAATTCAACGAAATTCTCGAATTATTCCATATTCAATTTCTAAAATGAATTTATTGCCAAGCTAAGTTTTATTATCTCTCACCATGAACGGTTTCAGCATAAATGAATCTGAATTAATCTTCAAATCTGATAATCAACTTAACATTAGACAAATGCCTCTTATTTCTTGGTGTTCTACTATCCAGATAAGTTTTATTATTTCTCACCATGAACGGTTTCAGCATGAATGAATCTGAATTGATCTTCAAATCTGATAACCAACTTAACATTAGACAGATGCCTCTTATTTCTTGGTGTTCTACTATCCCTGGAAATTATCTTTCGAGGTTTTCGAGTTATCTTTTATACACAGTCTCTCGGGAAGAATGGGGCAAACGGAAACCATAAACTGAGGTCAAGCAGATCATAGATATCTTGATTCGTTCTTGAGTTACAGGGCATTTCTGATTTTTTCAAATATTTCTGTATATCTTGGTTTATGCTAGAGATATTCGAAAATTCAAAAGTACTTTTTTCATTAATTTTTATGGACTTCTGGTTTATGTAATACCTACTCTTAACGGATCATAGAAATCAATTACCATTTCAGGGAAAGGTATAGAAGAGAGTCGGTGTTTCTTTAATGAGACATCCTATATGATGTCATCCGTTTCAAAGATATTTAGTTTTTAGACTTCATTCTTGACATGGGACACCTTATGTCATTTGATTTAATAACAGATGTAATTCATTTTATGTCTTTTCATTCAAGATAATATCATTTAAGAAGGAGAAAGTATCTGAATGTTTTAATTTAATGAAGAATACATATAAATTGAAACGAAACTCCGACAGCATTCTCGAAAAACCGGTAACGGGATGGTTTTCGACAAATCTGCGACTGGAAAACTGCTTTGCAAGACATAAGGTATCCTATTCAAAAAACACATAGGAACTATCCTCTTTATCTCTGGAATGGTGATTAATTTTTATGATCCGTGACGAGTATAACATAAAACATAAAAATTAATAAAAAACAGATTTCTCCAATATTTCGAACATAAACCAAAAAACCAAAAAAGAGTCATTTTTCAGAAACCCCTTGTAACTCGAGAACGAATCAAGATATGATGTGATTTCTGAAATCTAATTATTTCGAAAAAAGAATTCGGGGTCCTTGAAGATTTTCTCCAGATGCTCTCATTGACAATCGAATTTGGGACAGCCTGTACCGGCGTTTATCTGATATTAACGTATACAGAAAATAATTAAAAACTTTCCTACTCCGGAGATATTTAATTTGTTGAATTTTGGTGTGATTGCAACGACCTCGACCAATGTAATTTTACCATACACGCATGTATTTGTATTTTTCTTGTAGCCTGAAGAAGGTGGAAAATTTACAAGCGAAACGTCGTTTTGCTATTAATGGGTTTCATTTTTTTCTTTAGCGAAGAATTTTTCACCGACATAAATCTTTTTATTTTTATTTTTTCTGGTCTTCTTTCATAGAGATATTTTTTTAATGATAATTATTGATCTGGTTTCTTTTTTGTTTCACTCGAATTTCGTCGGTTTTTGCCTTTTCGTATTTTGATTACATCATCATATTTGAAGCAGGCTACCTGCTTTCTCAAAATATTCAATAGGATTCAAAACCGTATCTAATTCAAATCTTCCTTTTTCAGCCTAAGCTAATGCCTGGAGGAAACTACATTCAAACAGGACGAGACTCGGCTAAAAGCACCTGCTTGATTTTTGCCCCCCATGACGATGAATGTGGAATATTAGCTAAATTCTTGAAGATCTTCATGAAAAATGACGTGAATCTTTTACACATAGAATCAAGACCGTCCGCAAGATTACCCGGGCGATATGAATTTATGGTTGAATGTGCACCAAGTGGTGACATTGCATCAGCAATATTAGATGTCAAAGATATGAGCGACTACCTCAATATTATATCCAGAGATTACAGAGATAATAAAGGTAAGATTTGAATATACTATATTGATCATGATAGCAATAACTACCTATCCAAACCCACAAACATCCATCTGGTTATCTCGACCGGCTTCAAAAAAATGAGGAAATACATAGTTTTTTTTTGAGTTTTTAAGAAAATCTTCAACACCGCATATCTCGGAAAACGAAGCATTTACAGACCAAATTTAATTTGCAAACTGTCATTATTTTTTCATGCAGGATCACTCATTTATATATTATAACACCTGGGTGGATTCTACAGGCTATCATCAAAAATGTTCGTATAGAGTAGGTTTATAGATGAGTCCAATTTTCTTCAGTTGTATAGTAAATATTTTGTAACTTTTCCTAATTATTGCACTCAAAACAAGGCATATCTAGACGACTATAATAGCAATAGGAAATCTTACTTATTCATGGTGTAAAATGAATTTCGATTAAGATTATAAATAGTTTTCAAGTCATGTTATGTTTTCAGTGGAATTTCCTGTAGAAATTTATTCGATCTGATAACTGTTCCATTGTAAGGATATCTGTTTCATAGAATTTCTTCTTCAAATAACCCCAAAGAAAGAAATGGAGGCGTGTCAGATCAGGGGATCAAGCAGGCCAATGTTGGGATCCTCCACTTCGAATCCATTCGTCTGCATATTTTCTATTTGTAAACTTGTTGGGTATTCTGAAAATTTTTCTTCTTTCTTGGCATGAATGCGATCAATGCTTCAGTAACAAAGAGTAAAAAAACGATAATCTTCATAGATCCAATAATGACAATAATGGACTAAAGAAGAAAAATTCGAAAAAAATTATCATATTCGAATTTTCGATTATTACCTCCACTAAAAGGGCAAATGAGGGGAAAATGAATCAGGAAAAGTACTTGAGGTCCAAGTTGTCTATACTTTTCATTCTGAAAATAGGTATCAAGTTATAATTATATTTTTCATGATATCGTAGTTTTTTATTTCTGCCTTTATATCATCAATAATGAAGCTTATTATCACTGTAAATGACAATTCTGAATAACCGGATATACTATAAATATAAAAAACAAAATCAAGCCATATTTCAGGAACGAAAAAAGTTAGTTGATCATTTCCATATCCATTTTTATGCAGGGCATTGCATTAAAAATAATCCACGGATAGAGAATACCCCCGATTCATTGAATTCGAGACAATCGTACCTGCAGATAACTAGAATATTAAAATTATGATGAAAAACAACATATACAGGGTGTTTTTCATAAGTTTTAATTTGAATATAGACTTAATTTGTCCGGTCCTGAGTTTTGTCAAATTTTAATGTTTCGTTTCATTGACACTAACAACTTAAATCTAATCATAAATTTTCAGTTGAATCGATCAAAAATATCAGAAGTTATGGCCAAACGAAATTTCGAGAAACTTTAGAAAGCCCCTGTATATCGGAAACGGAGTACCTACATATACATATGAGATGTTTTTAAACTCAGCTCAATGCCCTTTATTCGCGGTTTTCGTTTGAAGAAGGAGTTGACTAGTAAGTGCTATCGCGAAATTAATAAATAACAAATACCAATGGCAGTATTTTAGTGTAAATTTTCAATTGGGTGAACTTTTTTAGAAATGAGTTTTTCATGTATTCGTTTATGTGGCCAAATTAAGGATAGCACTAGCCAATATTTCCTTCCAGGAGAACTTTGATGATGATGATGGTCTGCTAATTAATCGACTATTGTTTTTCAACTCATTACACATTGTAGTTCTACCAGTGTTATTCTAAAATGAATAAGTGATAAGAATATATATTTTCCAATTGGTATACTTCAGATATATTTTTAAACAAGAAATTTACATCAAGAGATTTAAGTTCACATCTCTCAGTACTGTTATAGTTCTTATAACCTTGTCGGCCAATAGTAATTTTGACCATTTTCTGTTGCAAATTAATACAGGATCTATGGATGGAAAACATCGCCTATGATGTCTTACCTACAATGGAATATTGCTCAATGATGACGCAAGTTGAGTTGACTTTGAGTTATCGGTATTTTCCATGAAATTTTGTAATGTGGTTTTTCTGACATTTATCTTATATAGAAAAATTGCATCAAAATATTTACATTCTGATGCAATTCGTAAATAAAACAAGATAAATATACCACCAGCCAATTCGAAAACATTCGTGTTTATTTTCAGAAAGTTTTCCGCATATCTTTCAATGGAGTTATCGATTTTCACAGTCATCACCATCTTCATCATCAATCATTATAAAACTATTCCGATTTTTCGTTTGCATTTTCTCTTATACTTTCAAACTGAATTTTCCGTCGAACTAAATACTGCAAAGAACTTCGTTAAATTCGGGTTTTTAAAATTGGTTGGGTTCTGGTCTAAATGCTAACTCAGCACATAAAAGTTCGTGATTAAGAATGCTTTGTAAAAATCCAAAGGCTTAAGTATTGAGGCCTTTTGCTCATCAAGCGTTCTCAATATGTCATCCGCAACGCCCAACAGAAGTTAAGCTGCTCAAACCTTTTCGATACGAAATATACATAGTTTAACCGGAATTTGTTAAACAATTTGCACCCCTATATACCACTACCTACCCCAACCATATATTGCCAAGAACTTGGAACATAAATGAAGGGTTTTTAAACAAGAAGTTTGTTTTGTAAATCAAAATAAAACAATAAATTCAGATGACAATAATTCAAATTTTTATTGTATTCAAAAAGAAAGGTTTGGCAATTATGAATAGAAAATGACATCTTATAGATATCCACCACAACCATGGTTACAAAGGTCGATTCTTTCATCAAAGTTTTTAATCACTTTTCATCAAATGGTGGGTCTATTTCGTTAATCACTTTACGCATTTCGAATTTTAAGGCTGCAAGCGATTCGATTGGCATCGTATAGACTCTGCCTTCAATATAACCCCATAAAAAATAATCCAGCGGTGTTAAATCGCATGATCAAGCTGGCCATTTAACGGCTGAATTTCGTGAAATTATGCTATCAGGAAATTTGGTTTGCAATAAATCCATTGTTTCGGTAGATGTGTGACTTGTGGCACCGTCTTGTTGAAACCACATATGCGTGATATCCATATTCTTCAACAGTAGGCCAAAATTTAGTTGTTAACATCTCTCGATTATGTTGACCGATGTGTAAAACTTTAACAGATCCACCATTTTCATAGTGAATTTTGAAACGATTTTCGAGTAAAATGGAATTCATTGTTACAATTGCCCAAGCTTCCACTATAGATATGTCAAAATCCGAATGTCAAAACCTTTATGTAGTTCCGGTGGGACCATAGTGAAAAACAAAGTTCTTGTTGAAAAGCTCTTTACATGAAATGGCCATTGAAATGCTACAAATATATTTGTTGTGGTACAAAAATTTGATGCTTCTCTGTCTAGCGGGACAGTGGCGTGAATTATATAAATTTATTCACATCCTAGCTTTTCGTATTGAGAATTTATGTTTCAATGATGTACATGTACGTGTAGAAATAAGCTTGTAGTCGGGCTTTCTGAACTTTTAATTTGATGTACCCCGTGATCTTCACTGCTTGAATAGCTTCTGCAGAAGAACCTACGGGTATGCCGAGTGTCAGAACAACCGCTGGAAACAACATCCGTGCACAGAGTCCAGAGGTAAGACAGCACTCCGTACTTTTAACCTCAGTTTCAACCCCCCTATCCTATCTAGTTCTACCACTTCTGGGAGTACAATTTTCTGGCTGGCGTGCAAACCCGTTAAAAGCAGAAACCAGATTGATGAACAATTGTGCCCCTTTTTCCTTATACTTTTTGGTTTCCATCCGCTGGAAGAGCTTTATGGCAAACCCGTTGTGAGCGGAAAACCTTTACTCAACGCTATGCCTTGTTCTCTCGATCTGCAATCCCGTAGTTTTGGAGCTGAGCCCCGACTTCATTGTTCGTTCTTGGTTCTGGCTGGTGAACGAATCGGCACACCCGCCGTGCGTTTGAGATCGGATCCCCCCTTTTCCTTTCCGTCCGATTCACTCCGTGAAGTCACAACTTTAGCATTTCATTCCGAGGGAACTCTTTTTAGTTGTGTAGAGTACTGTTCCTATCCACCTATCGTACTGCGCTTTTCACTTGATTTTTTGACTTGTATAAAAGAGTAATTGTGTTCCTTGTTGCGAAGTGTCAAGTTTTACATCGCGGTTCGAATAAATCCAACAAATTCATCGACTGGCTCATATATTCCACACTTTGTATAAAATTCCTGATTCTCGGTTTCGATTTATATTGAGAAATCAAGACATGACTTTAATTTTGCGGATTTTACACTTGCCCTCAGAGGAACTTATCCCTTATTGAGATTGATGACTGTTGGATTCCTGAACTCATCGCAGTCCTTGTCGAATTGGATAGTGTTCCTTTCCATGTTCTCCCGTTCTCAATTTTCATCCAATTGAAGTTTCCTCAAATTCTCTGGTAGTTTCTTCGGTATCAGGCCTCCAGGTGAAATTACAACAGGGATGGTCTTGATGACTTTCAGCTTCCATTGTCTCCATGTTTGTTCCTCTAAGTCTCTGCATGTCGAAATCTTCTCGATATGCCTATCTAGTAAGTTATTATTTGGAATCGCCACGTCGATTAATAAAGGTCTGTTCTCATACGTACTCAGCAAGATGAGGTCAGATGTACTGTGAGTTTTTTCTGGTCTGTGAGAACCGTGCGATTCCACTAGAGCTTATGATTATCAATACAGAATCTGGATGGTAACTGTAATATGGATCCTTTTTTGACTTCGTACTTTATTGCCAATTCTTGTTGTGGCATCTTGTCAACAGCATCTTATCTATTTTTATACTCCGTGCCCGCAAACTACTGGCATCCCACAGTTTTCCTTCAGAAGAGGTAAATTTTCCATTGAAGATGATGACCGATCGGGAAGCCCAGTTTCTGTGTCAGTCCCCGAAAATATCGATGCAGTTCATAACATGATTTCATCAGAACGTCCAATTGGGCTAAAACGGATATCTGAAGCACTAAATATTTCATACGAACGCGTTCATAATATAGTTCACGTCAATTTGGACATGAGAAAAATTGCTGCAAAATTGATCCCGAAATGTTTGAATGTTGACCAAAAGTAAAAGCGTGAAAGGGTAGAAGCATCGCTTTCGATCTGTGCTCTCTCTACATTGAAAACAATGTAGACTTCTTAAACCGAATTGTTACTATGGATGAGACTTGGGTACATTTCTACTATCCAGAAACAAAGCAACAATCGATGGAATGGCGACACTCTGGTTCCCCAAGATCTAAAAAGTTTCGTGTCCAAAAATCTGCTGGAAAAGTTCTTGCTTCAGTTTTTAGGGATGGCCATGGAGTAAACATGATTGATTTTTTGGATAAGGGACAAGGGTAGAACAATAACCGGAGATTTCTTTTCGACATTACTGACCATTCTACGGGGAAAAAATAAAGAGAAAAGACGCGGGAAGCTATCCAAAAGTGTTTTTATTTTTCTGTATCAAATAAATGAAAGTGAGCACCTGTGAATGAAAAATGTGTGAACGATATTCAGAATTGTGCATTGATTTGTTTTAGCTGTTAATGTACATGGCGATTTTTTTGACCTATCCGCTATTGAAAAACAAAATCTGAAATGAGAGTCTGTCCCTGAATATTGCAATACTTGCACATCGAGTGGATCTAAACTGATAATATTCTTCTGTGCCCTTTTTGAGATACATCTCCGTATGGTTTTTCCATGAAAATCAAGCCGTCCAAAAAACTTATCTCCGAGTACGCATTTTCAATATTTTTTTTCTCTGAATCTGTAGGTAGGCCACGAGATTTCATGAATCTTATTTAGAATGTATGTAGTGTAGATTGAATTGCCATAACAAGTTTATAAACTTTTTCATCTACAGGGTGATTTTTTATATGATTTCCGAAAATATGAAAAAAATATAGTCCGGTTCTGGAAACTGATGAACTATTACATGTGCTGTATGGGGATTAGTGTAGTCCTCCCACTCATCAAATTTGATGGGTTTGTGATCATTCGTTCGTACTCTAGAGCATTTTCAAAATATGACACAAAACTGGAATTCGCCCTGTACAATCCAAACGAGTGGCTAAACACTTAGCATGTGGGATATTTTTGGAACCGGCTAAGTACCCCCTACCTTTGTGTGAAGTATGTGCAGTTCAACAGGATTCACCCTGTTTAGGTTATAATATAAAAGTGCATTGTTTGGGTTCATACAGTTAAACATCCCTTGTGTAAAAACCTCTTTATTTTTACCACGTTTTTTGACCGACAACTTTTTTTTATCAATCTTATCTCGATTCATGTCAATTATTCAAAAAACTTTCGATTTCAACATTCAGGACCATAAATAATGTAACGAAGATTAATCTGCTGTTGACATGTATGTTTACACAGTCGAACACTGCTGAAGAATAATTCAACACTTCAACCACAAGCACTAATATTGTCGACTAAACAAATCGCATTTGAATTTATTGTCATTCATTGTCGAAGATTCTGAACGAGTAAGAGATTTGGTTTTGCTTAACTCTCGTGATTTTATCTCAACAAAAGCTTACATTACAGTATTATAGATATACAGTAGGTACATTGTTAAAGAAAAATTTTCATTTCAGTTCCTTTTTCTTGATAATTTTCTAATTTCAATCATTTAATTCATGCTAGATAGTGTACCCTGGTTTCCAAGGAGAATAAGAGATCTGGACAAATTCGCTAACCAGATCTTATCGTATGGGGCAGAACTAGATGCTGATCATCCAGGATTTACGGATCCCGTATACAGAAAAAGGAGAAAGTATTTCGCTGACATCGCTTACAATTACAAACACGGAGAACCTTTACCGAGAGTTGAGTATACGAAGGAAGAAATTGAGACCTGGGGAAAGGTATTCAGGCAGCTGACTGCCCTTTATCCCACACATGCCTGTAAAGAACACAATCACGTTTTTCCTCTCCTTGTACAGAACTGTGGATATAGAGAAGATAACATACCGCAACTTGAAGATATAACAAATTTTCTCATGGGTAAGTTATACTTATAGTTTTATGTCGAAAATTTTATGAAGAAATGAAAACTTTCATAATTATATTTTCTATAAGTAAAGAAGAAATGGGAAAGAATGCAATTATTCATAGCCGCCTCTCAAATTACTATGTCATTCCTGAAATAAAGACTGAAATATATAATTTTCACTGACATGAGTTGGTTAACCACGACACGTATTTCGCAATCACAGTACGTCTTCGGGTCGGTAAATGTGAGTTATATTCACCAACCTGAAGGCTTGACAGCCACATACATACTAGATTCATAGAAGATCCGTTCATGCACAATGTTGTATTTTATTTATTTCACTGAACAACCATTGCTTTTACGGACATTATAGGGAAGGGGGAAGGAGGGCAAGGCTTACAACTTACAAGCTTTACCCATAGATGGGCATTAACTCGGTAATCCGTTAATCGTTAATTAACGAAGTTTACATTTTCACTAACGGATTAACTCTTGAGTTAACTTAATTTTTTATCAACAGACTCGTTAACTTCCGTTTAATAATCTCCAAGTCCGTTAATCGTTAATCCGGACCAACTCTTTACAAAGCCCGGCTCGGCGCCGCTGACAAGTTGGTTCGATGGTTCGAAACTATGACGGAGGTGGCAACGCAAGTAACAAAGACGATGATGAAAAAGATTTCTTCAATTTTGTCACTCTGTCTAAAGAAAAGTCTAAGAGTAAAAAGACCAAAGCTAAAAATCTTCTCAAAATATGGTTAGAAATTAAATGAAAAGATTCGTTCAACGATGATGCATTTCTTAGGGAACAGATTTTCATAAATAATTTTATTATTAATTCAATTTATAATAATTAATTTAATATTAATTAAATTAATTATAATTTATGTTGGAGGATATTGATATTGCAGAACCAGATACCTAGATTTAATGATTCAAATCACATTCTGATTATTCACTTCTTTCATTTTGTTCCTTAACTGTTAATTTCTATAACCCTGATCATTAATTCTCATAAATATATCTTGAACGCAACAATCTGGAAGCGCATTTCTGATATGGTGTTAACGATTAACGTCAACTTGCGTTAAATAGTCTCAAAAGTAACGCTTTAAAGTTTAACGAAGTTAACTTTTTTAGTTAACGGACCAGCGATTAACGAAGTTAATTATTTGATTAACGGTGCCAAGCTATGACTTTACCTCTTTGTAATATCAGTATATATGATCTCTGTTTTCAAGTACCTATATATTTAAAACATCAAGAAAGAATCACAGAATCACTGATAACTATAAATAACGAATTGCAGACTGCACAGGCTTCAGATTGCGTCCAGTGGCGGGACTGCTTTCTTCGAGAGATTTCCTGGCTGGATTAGCATTCAGAGTATTCCATTCGACACAATATATACGACATCCAAGTAAACCATTTTACACACCAGAACCTGATGTCTGCCATGAATTGCTGGGACATGTACCACTTTTCGCTGATCCCGCTTTTGCTCAATTTTCACAAGAAATAGGTCTGGCTTCCCTTGGAGCTCCAGATGATTATATAGAGAGACTGGCTACGGTGAGTGTTATTATTAACTTTGATCAATAGTTGAATTCATAAATAGCTAAATTTAATAATGATTCGATTCAAATTTGAATTTTGCCATTTCGACCTGTAGTTATTGATGAACACCAGTCCACTTCCGAATTGTTCAATTCCCGGACTCTTATTTATTGCAAAAATGAACCGCTTACTGCTAGGTTCAGTAGTCTTATAAGGGATTGTATGTCACTACCACCAAACCTTCAGATTCTAGGGTTGCAATGACGGCTCGTCAAGGTATTCAGGGTCGGCCTGGCAGACCCGAAAATAATCGAGAAATAGAAAATAATTATAATAACTCATTATTCTTTAACACTTATTCTGAATTATTCATTTCGATATTCAAATCTTGATTTACTCCCTCGTATAACGTAGTTTGACTTATCAGATTTTTAGAGCACATGTTAATTGAACCCAAAGGAGGTTACTTTTCAGGAGACTGACAATTATAAAAGTAGTAAAAATATAATATTCGTAATTCCTAGTGAAGATCAGTAAAATCAGGGCGAGGATGATTTCAAAGCTTCTCGAATACGCGTAAGATCGCCATCGTCACTGAAAGGGTTGGGTATTATTGGTGGCAGTATCTTCATGCTGTATTTCCATGATACTGATAGCCTCCCCAGATAGCCAATTGAATTTTGTCTCTTATAAAAGGATATATATATAATAGATTTATCGATAAATATATGATCTGATAAAGTTTGCTTTAGTATTCAGGAGAGTGGTTGATCAATATTTCAGAAAATCTTCAGTTCAAATATTAATCTATCGATGAATCGAAACAAATTATAAATAAAATTTTTTACCAATTGCTTGGAAAATAGGTGAAAAAATATTCAAAAGTGAACCTTGTTACTTTGTTTTTCATGTTTGAGGGTATGTACTTTTTATCAATAAGCACCGAATTTAGGTCCCCATTATATTTGATCGTTGTTCCTGTTGCTTTTTTGAGTACGCCCCTATCTTGATTTGAAATTTATCTTGATGAGAATGTAGCATAAGTATAACAAAATACATCAACATCGTATTGAAACTTTTAGGACTATGGGTATTTTTCATTTATTTTAGAGCATAATGAATAAAAAAAATTAATTCTAGGACAATCATTCTAAATAATAAGTTTTATATCTAGGCCCTACAAATAGAGTAATATGCATAAGAAATCAACTGATAATTATTGTTTCGAATAAAAAGTTCAATTAGCTTTCTAATGTTGGCTTTGGAATTTGCTTATATTAAAATGAAAATAAAAGGTTATTTATTAATAATAAGAATTAATCCAGATTCACAAAACCCATTTGTGAATATCAACAAGTATAACGATCTGAATCGAACTAGCCAATTTGTCATCGTCAGGACAACGAAAAGGCGAATGTTCTATCGAAGAAGAGTAGATAGTAATGAAAACCCCATATAAATTAGTGGTTTCTAACGTGAGATATTTATTTTCTCTTTTTGAACGAACCTCTTAATGTTGGTTATCTTCTTTGATAGAGATTGAATACGTTACATCAGTTGTATATTTCAAAAAAATCAACCCTAAGCTGAAATGCATATGACACTTGGATTGAGAATAGGTATCTTGGGAATTAACGGATAATTACAAGAATGTTAAATTCTTCAACAAAAATCATTTTGCATCAATGGAAGTCAAAAGAATTGAAGGAAGTTTCAAGGCAAGAGGAACTTTTTTTTAATTTCATTTCATTTTCATTAACAATTAACAGGACAACTGGCTCGTATTCATTGCTGTTTATTTTTATACTTTGATGATAATTATATATTTATTGATTCCTTAAGACATTTACAATATATTGGACAAGTTAAATGAAAAATTTCTGGAACTTATTTTGCGATGACATCCATCGAAAATTCTGTAGTAAGTTTTCGCATTCATTCACACCAAAATAAAAATCTCTCAGTAGAAGGAAATTTTTTGTCATATTCTTCATTCACAATCTTTCTGATTGTGGAAACATTAAGCTAAAATATAAGTCGCTTAGTTTCAGATGAAACATTATATAAATTCACTTACATTGAATATTTTCGCTACCGTCTGATATATTGTAGATATTAGAATATCAGGGTTACCTACAATTTAATTGAGCAAACCTGAATGGGGTATTTTCCTAAATTTCAAAATATATATCAACGAAATCCTCATATCTCAAATATATGGAAAAGTATTTTTTTTCTATTTTAACAGTTGTATTTTGCCTGTTTTTAATTACGGAAATTCACATCGCGGAGGCATTCTCCCAGAAACATTCTACGTCACTTTTACAATCCGGCATCGTTGGAACACTCATCAATGTTTCTCATCAAATTTTCTGATCTCCATATATTATTGCGTCTATGGTTGTGTATTGCCATCAATGACTCTCATCAATGTTTTCTGATCTCCATAGACTTGATAATATATTATTGAGTCTATGGTTGTTTATTGTCAGTTAATATTCGATCTTCCTTGGGCTGTTATTGTTGATGAAAGAAGGCATTGCTGATATATTTTATAGGTTCCTAAAGTCATCAATATGAAAAAGTTTACAGGTGGTAAATTTTCACTGCTTGCTTTTGAAAAATTCGACTCCATTTCCACAAGTTATAACAATCTGACAAGAACGTTTAAAACAATGTCAGAAACTGTCATCGGTTTCAGGAAGATATAATTCTGTATCTTGGAACATAAATACATAAATGCATTTATGTTCCAAGTTCTATATAGACTACGTTCGGCCAGTAAACACCGGTACAGAGCGAGTAGAACTAGAGTTTTATCACAGATCAGCTAGGGCTAATGGAGTCTGTACAAATTGGCAATTTTTGAATGAACGAATGACAAATGTCAACCACAAAAATCATGGGAAAAATTTGAATTTGACTGCAATTTGTTCGAAAATGTATATGAATAGATGATTCTTAGTGTGGATTAAAC
Source organism: Coccinella septempunctata (assembly GCF_907165205.1). Lineage (NCBI taxonomy): Eukaryota > Metazoa > Arthropoda > Insecta > Coleoptera > Coccinellidae > Coccinella > Coccinella septempunctata. The sequence continues at coordinate 28,453,049 of NC_058195.1, forward strand.
GGAAATTCTACAGTTTTATGAATAGTTTGTTTATAAGCTGTTTTTTTATGGTTTGTCTCGTTTCATAACCCTACTTCTACACAAACTCCTTTCGCGCCCCACCTTCGGAGCTGGGGCTCATAGAGTTGATTCCGAAAACTCCACTCCGTCTAGAACGAACGACAACTATTGACACTTTTTGTTCTGAAACTGCGTGCCCGAACGACACGGAACAAAAAGTGCTTATAGAGTCTACTGGCCGAACGCGACAATAATATCCTCTTGATCAGTTCCGATGTTGTCGAATTCACAAAAATTACTAGACTCTAGTAAAGGCATTCTACGTCACAAGCTCTCACAAATTTTTTTTCAAAGGCTTTATTTTTTTTCCTACTGAATTTTGAGTGGAACCTTTTATGTGGTGACTAACCAATGGAAAATGGTTTCCAAAAATAATTTTTAATTCTTTTTTTGAGTTTTAGGAAAATACCCCATTCTAAATAGCACTTCCTGAAACCCTGTTTTCGCTATTTTTTAATCACTTTCGGCATTTTCGTATTATCAATTTATTGATATTAGTTGTGGCAACGGCGTTATAACATTAACGACATTTCATGGGTGCCAAGGTTACTGCGTTCTAATTACAAAAACTTGAGAGAATTATTTCATGGCAAACCGAGTGCTAAAATAAAATTGCCTAGAGACAGGGTTACCTTTTTTTGAAACACTCTGTAAATCATTGAGAAGCACCTTGGTGTCCTCCATTTACACCTACTAACTCTATGTGCATAACTCAATGAATCACCTTGTTTAAGTCTGTAAAATATACAGGGCAAAAAAACAAATATTTAAATTGCCCCAAACATTTTTGTTACATTTATATGTAAGGAAACACCTCCCGTAGTTTGTTCACATCACATAGTCAGATTAGGTTAGGTTAGGTCAAAAATTTTTGTTACATTTATGTAAGCTTTGGTCACATCACATAGTTAGGTACTGAATTATACCCACTTTGATCAGTTGTTCTGTCTTTTAGTGCTTCTGGTTCACTGTGGAGTACGGCCTTTGCCGAGAATACAACGAAATAAAAGCCTACGGTGCTGGTCTTCTATCATCCTATGGCGAGCTTCAATATGCATTAGAAGGAAAAGCTGAAATTAGGCCATTTGAACCAGAGAAGACGGGAGTGCAGAAATACCCAATAACTGAATATCAACCAGTTTATTACGTTGCAGAGAGCTTCGACGATGCTAAGGAGAAATTGATGTACGTATGATAAGTTCTGTCCATGGTTTCAAAGATTTATGAATAATAGTCTTTTTTTCATTTCAGCAAGTACGCTGCAACAATTCCTAGGTCGTTTAGTGTGCGATACAATGCCTACACTCAAAGTATTGAAGTTCTCGATTCGAAGCCACAGGTGGAAATGTTACTTGGTAATATAGTGAATGAGTTATCGATACTGAACGATGCCCTCAAAAAATTGTGAATTTATATTTTTAGGTATACAGAGTATCTTCGAATATTTGATGTACGTATAATATGAATGAATACATGTTAAGTTTTTGTAGAAATTGTTATGTTACGGTAGATTAAATTATGTAGAAAGTCGAAATTTATTACCTACTTCTGGGATAAATCTTGAATTTCCTTTCCGAACGCAGTATAGAGGTTGGTGTCGATGGACATTCTTCTGACGTTCGCCGAATAAATGAGGCTTTTTTTTTCACATGACTGACCTTCTGTACGGAAGTAACTGCCATATCCACTCCTTCATAGACGGTAACACTTCAGTGAAGCCTTTTGTTTGACAAACGGTCTTCATTATGGACCTGGACATCAAGAGATAATATGTCAGCTCCAGCAGAGATCTCGACATCATAATTCACTGGGCGTTAGGAGCCTCGTGAGCTACCTAACCAAAGAGTTGTTACTCTTTGACCTAACCAACAAAACTCACTGGTGTGAATACAGCGGCCAAAGATAGCAGACCAAATCTCCGGAAACACCCGAACGCTGACGCCAGTGGCGTACAGACTGATTCAGTTTGCATCATGAGAATTGGATGTATAATGGGAGACATAGTTCAATTATCAGTATATTGAGGACTTCAAATCTTCAATCGTTGTTTTTTCAGATTAAATCGGAAATTGAGCGTTCGAATCGGATAGGTTCATTGAAATTTCTACCCTCCAATTACAAAATCCTATTTCATATGAAAACGTGAATCCTGCATCATAAAATTCACAGGGTGTATTCTTTGGGGCGAAAGCATCAAATATTGATTGAAAAATTCGACTTCGGATGGGGCTCTGGGGTTGAAATTTCAACCCTTAACATTGAAAATTCGTATTTAATAAGAAAACGTGATTCCTGCATCATAAAATTCACAGCAAATATTCTTTGGGGCGAAAGCATCAGATATTAATTATAAAATTTGACTTCGGATGGGGCTCCGGGGTTGAAATTTCAACCCTTAACATTGAAAATTCGTATTTCATGAGAAAACGTGAATCCTGCATCATAAAATTCACAGGGTGTATTCTTTGGGGCGAAAGCATCAATTATTGATTAAAAAATTTGACTTCGGATGGGGCTCTGGGGTTGAAATTTCAACCCTTAACATTGAAAATTCGTATTTCATGAGGAAACGTGAATCCTGCATCATAAACTTCACAGGGTGTATTCTTTGGGGCGAAAGCATCAAATATTGATTAAAAAATTTGACTTCGGATGGGGCTCTGGGGTTGAAATTTCAACCCTTAACATTGAAAATTCGTATTTCATGAGAAAACTTTAATCCTGCATCATAAAATTCACAAGGTATATTTTTTAGGGCGAAAGCATCAATTATTGATTAAAAAATTTGACTTCGGATGGGTCTCTGTTGTTGAAATTTCAACCCTTAACATTGAAAATTCGTATTTCATGAGGAAACGTTAATCCTGCATCATAAAATTCACAGGGTGTATTCTTTGGGGCGAAAGCATCAAATATTGATTAAAAAATTTGACTTCGGATGGGGCTCTGGGGTTGAAATTTCAATCCTTAACATTGAAAATTCGTATTTCATGAGAAAACTTGAATCCTGCATCATAAAATTCACAAGGTATATTTTTTAGCAGACCAAATCTCCGGAAACACCCGAACGCTGACGCCAGTGGCGTACAGACTGATTCAGTTTGCATCATGAGAATTGGATGTATAATGGGAGACATAGTTCAATTATCAGTATATTGAGGACTTCAAATCTTCAATCGTTGTTTTTTCAGATTAAATCGGAAATTGAGCGTTCGAATCGGATAGGTTCATTGAAATTTCTACCCTCCAATTACAAAATCCTATTTCATATGAAAACGTGAATCCTGCATCATAAAATTCACAGGGTGTATTCTTTGGGGCGAAAGCATCAAATATTGATTGAAAAATTCGACTTCGGATGGGGCTCCGGGGTTGAAATTTCAACCCTTAACATTGAAAATTCGTATTTAATAAAAAAACGTGATTCCTGCATCATAAAATTCACAGCAAATATTCTTTGGGGCGAAAGCATCAGATATTAATTAAAAAATTTGACTTCGGATGGGGCTCCGGGGTTGAAATTTCAACCCTTAACATTGAAAATTCGTATTTCATGAGAAAACGTGAATCCTGCATCATAAAATTCACAGGGTGTATTCTTTGGGGCGAAAGCATCAAATATTGATTAAAAAATTTGACTTCGGATGGGGCTCTGGGGTTGAAATTTCAACCCTTAACATTGAAAATTCGTATTTCATGAGAAAACTTGAATCCTGCATCATAAAATTCACAAGGTATATTTTTTAGGGCGAAAGCATCAATTATTGATTAAAAAATTTGACTTCGGATGGGGCTCTCGGGTTGAAATTTCAACCCTTAACATTGAAAATTCGTATTTCATGAGGAAACGTGAATCCTGCATCATAAACTTCACAGGGTGTATTCTTTGGGGCGAAAGCATCAAATATTGATTAAAAAATTTGACTTCGGATGGGGCTCTGGGGTTGAAATTTCAACCCTTAACATTGAAAATTCGTATTTCATGAGAAAACTTTAATCCTGCATCATAAAATTCACAAGGTATATTTTTTAGGGCGAAAGCATCAATTATTGATTAAAAAATTTGACTTCGGATGGGTCTCTGTTGTTGAAATTTCAACCCTTAACATTGAAAATTCGTATTTCATGAGGAAACGTGAATCCTGCATCATAAAATTCACAGGGTGTATTCTTTGGGGCGAAAGCATCAAATATTGATTAAAAAATTTGACTTCGGATGGGGCTCCGGGGTTGAAATTTCAACCCTTAACATTGAAAATTCGTATTTCATGAGAAAACGTGAATCCTGCATCATAAAATTCACAGGGTGTATTCTTTGGGGCGGAAGCATCAAATATTGATTAAAAAATTTGACTTCGGATGGGGCTCTGGGGTTGAAATTTCAACAATGGAGCCCCATCCGAAGTCAAATTTTTTAATCAATATTTGATGCTTTCACCCCAAAGAATATTTGCTGTGAATTTTATGATGCAGAAATCACGTTTTCTCATGAAATACGAATTTTCAATGTCAAGGGTTGAAATTTCAACCCCGGAGCCCCATCCGAAGTCGAATTTTTCAATCAATATTTGATGCTTTCGCCCCAAAGAATACACCCTGTGAATTTTATGATGCAGGATTCACGTTTTCATATGAAATAGGATTTTGTAATTGGAGGGTAGACATTTCAATGAACCTATCCGATTCGAACGCTCAATTTCCGATTTAATCTGAAAAACAACGATTGAAGATTTGAAGTCCTCAATATACTGATAATTGAACTATGTCTCCCATTATACATCCAATTCTCATGATGCAAACTGAATCAGTCTGTACGCCACTGGCGTCAGCGTTCGGGTGTTTCCGGAGATTTGGTCTGCTATCTTTGGCCGTTGTATTCACACCGGTACAAAACTCACGTAATGCCACTGCCACTTATAATGAAAGAACAGACACATCCCTTGCAACTTGTTGCAGTTGCTATTCCGCGGGACCTTATCCGGTTATCTACGTTCTTCGGCACAACAATTGTTGGATTTGGCAATTGCTACTATATAGATAGAAGTATGTAAAGTGGATTCAGGATATGTATAAAATGATGTCATGAACGGTGAATCAGTCATGCCAACTGATGTAACCAACTTGGAATTCGCACGAAACTGACCAATTCATTATAATTTGTGTTGTCAACATTATTCTCTTCTTGGTTTCTGATGCACTAGCGATTCATTTCAATCGTTTTGTTTTTGTCGAAGAGTTAGGTTATTAACTCCATAAATTTTAGTTCTGGCTGTTTCCGATCAATTCTCGTTTGTTATACAGCAGCAATAGAACGCATTTTTGATTATTGTACAGTGACTTCATCAAGTCACTGTAGTATTGCTACAACGACTGCCCTCTGGTGGACTCGATCAAAGACCCTTAAGCTAAGCGTAGAGAGTACAGTGACTCTAACTCCTGTTAGAGTACGCAGGAGAAAATAATCGGTTATTCAAATTTTTCAATTGATTTTGTTCCAGAGAGTGAAAACCCTAAAAAGTTTCAGAAAATAAATTGTAACCGTTTTCTTTTCATCCCTTATTAATTCAAATGTCTTATAACGAATGCATGATTTACGGAACTAGACGTATTTCATAAGATATTTCATTGTTAAACGAAGAATTCGAATGGGACGGAACAAACTGAGGGTCCGACGTCATCGGGCCTTTTCCGATATTGCTGGTCACAGATTACAGATCTCTGTAATCTGTGTTGCTGGTTTTACTGGCCCGCAATCGAATAACAATAGAACTCGGACGACTGGGCCAATAGGCATCGTCTCTGAAATACTGACAGTACTGTTCAGGAATATCGGAACAGACGGGAAGTCTATGAACCGACCGGTTAACAATTAATCAACCGAAAAAGCCATTCGAAATCGCCTAAAGTGTTTAGGACATAGGTACCCATCTCATGCATTGTTGTAATTAGTTGAGGGCCCATTCTGTTGGTTTCTATTTGATGTGCTTCACACATAATATAAGTCATTTTGATAATACGGTACTTCCTGATTTTTGAAAACGACATAGGGAAGCGAGACACCATTTTCAACGCCACCTCCTTGAGATTCAAATTCGGTTTGATATGCAATTTGAGTACTAGTAATTATAATAAATCTGTTTTACGGAGGATGCTTTTTTGCTTCATGATTTATTAATTTCCTACTTTCGAGTTTCTTGAACTCATCTTATGAATGCTTGAAAATGTCAATGATGCGTCCTCAAGCCAAGCCGATGAATTGGTATACAGGGTATCCTCAATTTTTTTTGACAGAGGGTGGAGTCATTTCACCGAAAATTGTCTATATTCAAGATGGCTGAACTACAACCCCAAGAATTCCGACAAAATTCTATTAACTTCCAAGTACAGAACTGTAGAAGGTGATTCCGGCATCGAAAAAACTAAACAAACATAAACATATGGCTGGACAATGAATTATACAGTATATCGTAAGGAGTAAGTAACAAAACCTACAGAGAATACAACTGGTTCTCCAAACTAGTACAAGATCGCAGAGCTTCTGAGGGGTACTTCGGTACCTAGGGAGAATCAGAATAATATAATAATATTATATACCTATGCGAGTCTATGTGATTATAGAGTAAGATCCCAGAGCGACCAGACATAACTTATTTTCACACAAATGAAACTTTAGGATCTCAGTAGATTCTCATGTGCTTTGAATACCTGCGAACTTGTGTAGCTTGCCTAGTGACACCTGGGCAGATACCAGGTGGCAAAGATGACTAAAAATAAGTGTTACTTTACTTATTTTCACATGGCTGATTTTTATATATGTTTCAAAGAATATCATTCTGAAGTTATATTATAAGTGCCAGACACTTCCCATGGGCCATAACTCTTGCCAGACACTTTGAAGATGCACAAAAATATATGAACTTTACTTATTTTCACATGGCTGATTTTTATATATGTTTTAAACAATATCATTCTGAAGTTATATTATAAGTGCCAGACACTTCCCATGGGCCAAAACTCTTGCCAGACACTTTGAAGATGCACAAAAAATATATGAACTTTACTTATTTTCACATGGCTGATTTTTATATATGTTTTAAAGAATATTATTCTGAAGTTATATTAGAAGTGCCAGACACTTCCCATGGGCCAAAACTCTTGCCAGACGCTTTGAAGATGCACAAAAAATAAATGGACTTTACTTATTTTCACATGCCTGATATTGAAATATCCAATTGAAGTAACTATAAAAAAGTTATATTTCATCAGTCAGACAAATAGTAGTGACCAAACATCCCCTAAACATGAAAATTAGCCGGGAGTGTGAGCGACATAGTTTTCACTAATTTTAACAATGCCACACACAAATTATACACTAAAACTGAAAAACCATGTGTACATTCTACAGTCTACAGTGACAGTGGCAACAATTAGAAAATTTTGAAATAACATGGCGGCTCATAAGCACAGATTACAATGCTGTATACCTATTCGCGTTCTGTGCTGTAATATGTGGCTTAGCTCCATAGTTGGGTTGTAATATTCGGATTGAAAGAATTTTCTTTCGATTATTTGATTTTCGGCAGATTTTATAGGGAAGAAGAGACGTTTAGAGAATCCGAAATCAAATTATTCCCTATATAAAATTGGAAGTTTCATTAAAATTTAATAAAATACATGTTCGTTTTCCCTGAAGGCCTTCAATAATCAAGTATTATATTCTCGATGGACATTGAAAATTTTGCGAAATTTGTGTTCAACATACATTTCAGCCAAGGTAGGAGGACGAGGAGTAGGATCAATTCAGTACACTAAGAATTTTGACACAAAAATAATTGTACTACAACTCTCATTTTATTCACTTCTACTATTACCACTTGAAGATTGTTTAACGAAGAAAAGCTCAGCAGTTGAAGTGGATGGAGTGGAGGGATTCACCTATACTTCAATGGCATATTTTATAACATCATACATGTGAAAACAAGTAAAGTTCATTTATTTTTTGTGCATCTTCAAAGCGTCTGGCAAGAGTTTTGGCCCATGGGAAGTGTCTGACACTTATAATATAACTTCAGAATGATATTCTTTAAAACATATATAAATATCAGCCATGTGAAAATAAGTAAAGTAACACTTATTTTTAGTCATCTTTGCCACCTGGTATCTGCCCAGGTGTCACTAGGCAAGCTACACAAGTTCGCAGGTATTCAAAGCACATGAGAATCTACTGAGATCCTAAAGTTTCATCTGTGTGAAAATAAGTTATGTCTGGTCGCTCTGGGATCTTGGACTATTAGTTGCATCAGGTTACTTGAAAAAATTGTTATACCTATATCGTCCGATTTGGAATGGAAACAGTGTAAAAAATTAAGACAGTTTATTGAAAGTGCTCATGTTGACAAAGTGCTCTTGCTTTCACCAATTTCACACCATTTTCACGACGATTGTTTAAGGATTCGAACAAGATGAAGATTGCGAAAAAATTGTGAATAATTTAGACGAAATTTAGGTATTCGTGTGATTTTTAACTAATATTCTATTTTCATAAAATGCTTTCTTAGAAGTAAGTTCTTTCCTAGAAAACTGTCACCGGACTGATATTTATTTTACTGAACGAACATACAGTCCCGTCGGCGCCGTAAGCGGGCGTGCACTCCACAAGTGCGGCACGTCAAGGGGGCGACAAATCGAGTGATTGATAAGTTCATACAATATCGCACGGCTGAACATTTTGAAATTGTGTTAGCAGAAGCTTCCAAGTCAACTTAGAAACAGTCCGACCAAGAAAAAAACCAACACAATTTCAATATGAACACAGTAATGAAGTTTTAGTAAGTAGATCCAAAAACCAAGTACCGACATATATGGCTTTTCAGTTACATCTGGTGAAAGATCCTTTTCAAAATTAAGAATAATCAAAAATTATTCATGATCAACTTTCAACAATGTTTCAGTAAAGACTAAGTAGGTAATTTAGCTATAGTTTCAATTGAACATGAAATTTTGGACAGCTTGGATACAAGAAAGTTCATAAAAGATTTTGCAAATATGAAAGCAAGAAGAGAATTTTTGCAATTGCATCGCTACGGTGTTTTCATTCATTACAGATAGTATTCCATTTACAGGGTGTAAATGTCTAGTTGGCAAAAAAATTTCCAACTGGAAGTGTGATGGACAGACTATCTGAGCTGCAGTGAAAAAATCACGTAGAAATAGAATGAATATTTTTTTTTGTATTCATAGGCTGAAGAACTTCGTTTTTTCAATTTTCTACTGAATAACCACTGGTATATCTATGGGAGATTATTCCCCAACATAAGGGTCCTGTAGTATCCCTCGAACAACTGAAGAACAGAAGAATCATCACTTGGAAGACTGGACCTGGTCGAAAGACCCTCCGAATGAAAAGCAAGAATTGGCTATTATTAATTTACTACTGAAGGCATTTCTAACGACGAGGGTGATCCTCCACCAAGATCAGCAGAAGGTTTTTGACGCAGAGATGATATTCCTTCCAGTGCAATTGAAGGACAAGTTATGGACCTATAATTATTTATTTTTTTCTTCATTCATCATGAAGTCTTCGAATATGTTTTGATGAAAGCTTTAATATTGGTATAGGGATGGTGGTGAAAAAGGTCGAAATATTCGAGAATCAAACCTCCAAACTAGCCGACGTTTCGGAAATTATATTTCCATCATCAGGGCACTGAAAATGAGCATATAAAATTCCAAAAGTCTCTCCCTTCACGACAGTGAGACAAAAGTACAAAATAATACGGGGATAATAGACAGTTCTTAAAAATTGATCTGAGAATGACGAAAATCTTAAAAATAACAAATCGCATAAAATTACAAAAAGTTATAAAAATAAAGCCATTAGAGTCAAAACCAAAAAGCACAGTACAGAGGAGAAGGAGAAGAAAAAAAATAAAAAATTATATATGGAAGAATATGTACATATATATGTAAACAAATATCAATAATTTGATAAATAAATAAATAGATTAGATGGTAAAATGACTAGGAAAACAAAGAATAACAGATCAATTGATACTTACAGGATGAAATTGCTTTTCCCACTGTCATTGAAAAAATAAGAATATTTATGAAATTCATGAAGATCTAAACAATGGTACCTATCCTCTCATCGAAGTAGAAACATTGACAACTAACGGAGATGGGGAACATGTGGAAACAAACACAGAGAAATGTGAGCGGACAAAGAAATCTTTACGTTTTCTTCCTTACTTTCTTCAATAAATTATGGTATATTTTGAAAAGGTGCTGTATGTCAGCTCTGGAATTGACAGAATCATGAACCTTGATCTGAAACATCTCATGCAACAACCGTTTGCCGAGGAAATGATGCCTCTCCAAAAAAACATCATTGAAATCAAAGCGATGTCCACTTGACTCACTGTGGAGAGCTAGTGCAGTCTTAGGGTTGGTGATAGGTAGTGTAACATGGTTTCCTCGGAGAAAACTTATCTCGAGCGCTAGCTATTCTTTTCACTAGGAAGAATAGCAAACCTACCAGAGTAGCTGCTAGTCGGAGACAGAGTTCGCTGTTATCTAGGGTGGTAGCGATAACGAAGTAGTCAAAATCAAATTATGTACCAGTTTATTCACACCTTCGGAAACTGATTATATATACAACGGAAATATGTGTAGGTATGAAATATGAGCGAATCGATAGGCAAACATACATTCAGGAAATTCGATCCGATCACGGGCACTTTTATATTTATTTTATATATATAGTTTATACCGGGTACAGTGAAAAATCAATGGTTGTTCAATAAAATGCACCAACCAGAACTGACGAAATGGATACTAAGGATGACCTCGCGAAGTGAAATGACTTGCTATGCGGTATCGGGATGTAATTAATTGTATTTCTCCAGAAATGAAAAGAAACACAACCAGGGCGGATCTATTCGAGACTTTTATTCGCTACCCCAAGGGCTACGCTCCATGACTGAAAGCGAAGAAAAGGTCTATTTTTAGCGCAACTACGGGATTTCACTGACGACGAGCGGTATCTCTTATTCTCTACCCCAAGGGCTTACGCACCATGACTGATAGAAAAGAAGAGATTTCGGTTTCAACACCGCGAAACGCGAACAGGGGGTTGACAGGACTTTCTCTTCACTACCCCAAGGGCTTACGTACCATGACTGATAGCGAAGGGAAAAGTCAGACTCGCGAAACAGGGTAAAGTACGATAAAAGACAACAGAAAGCGATACAGTACAGCAGTGTCAAAGAAGTAACCGGCGTAGGTCTAATAAAGAAACTGAACGGTAAAGACGGGGACCTACCTCCTTTATTTCAGGCACTCGCAGAGAACAAACGAAAACTAAACATTAATTCCTAAGAGCACTAACCCTCGCAACACAAAATTATTCCTAAATTCGTTGAACGACTTGTCGTGCACAAAATTAAAGTCGAATCGCAGAGAAAAGAGAGTACAGTGCGTAAAAGTGACAAAAGAGTAAAAAAAGGCCGTCGCGGGGGAAAATCTGCTTTTATAGGCAAATCCATTACACATTAAAAATCTGAAAATTCCAGAATGCGACAAGAGTGAAAAACGTCGTCAGCTCCGGTCTATCGCATATCAACATCAGAAAAACGTCAAAATCTTCAACGGCATGCAAGAAAAACAACGTTAAACACAGATAAACGGTTTTTTACATTTACTCTGCCTATCGGAATGAATGTACTGAATATTTGAGGATTAAATATTTTCAAAAGCGGAAATGTGAAATGAAAGGCATGCACTAACATGAACTCCAATTTTCTCAGAAAACTGGAATTCATTACAGTAGACTAACTGAACGTTTATGCTCCTCAACTCTAATTTTTTAATATCTGCCAGTCTGGCCAACATATACTTGGGAGCAATCATTACATCTAATCATGTAAACAATGCCAGACTGTGACGAAACCGGAGTTACGTCCTTAATACGGGTGAAAAAATTAATGCTCACGGTGTTTTTTTTCTGAAAGCCACATGCAAATCATCAGATCGTAATATCTGCGCCAATCTTTCCGATTGGGACTTAACGTAAACCAGTCCACAGAATTTCCTCGACAGGACATCCCCAACGCCAACAACATCCTGAGAAGTACCTGTGACACTAATCGGAAAACCCTCACCGAGAATACGGTTTACAATAGAGATAACTATTTTTAAGAAGTATCGATCTTACGTATTCTAAGTTTTTTCCCCAGTATGACTCATCAGACAGGTGTAACGCCCTGTATTTCAAGTTTCGGATAATGCTGATTTTATGTACGAGCGGATGATGAGAGAAAAAGTTTATATAACGTTCAGAGAAAGTTGGCTTATGGAACCAATCAACAGTTAGGAAGTTCAATTCGTCACGTTGAATCTTAAGGTCTAAAAGACTTATGCTACCATCATGTTCATTTCCTAGAGAAAATTGCAAACGGGGATGAAAACTGTTAAAGACCAGCAGAACCTCATCGTTACCATCGATCGGTACATCAATAGATCATCTACATATCTACGAAAAATTGGCACAAAAAAAGGTAACTTATCAATAGAGACCCTTTGCAACCGAGACATTACTAATTCAGCACATATGGAAGAAATGCAACCTCCCATACCAAAGCCAAAGATCTGCAGATAAAGGGTGTTATTAAAAGAAAAATAACTGCTATCAATGATAAATTCGTAAAGGAGTTTAAAAGTTGCAAAATCAAAGGACTTGTTCTCAACAAGGCGCCATCGATCTTCAATTATATCTAAGGCTAAATCAGTAGGGGTATTGGTGAAAAGGGATATCACATCAAGGGACACCAACTTATAGCCAGGTGGCAACTGAAATTCATTTATAGAGTCGAAAAGTTCGAAAGAGTTCTTTACATATGATTCATCTTTAACAAAAATTGGTCTCAGTGTCAGAGAAATAAATTTGCTCAGAGCAAAAATCGGCGAACCTACAAAACTCAATATTGATCTGAGTGGAAGCTGCTCCTTATGAACTTTTGGTAAAAAGTACATTTTAGGGGTTACTCCATTGTTTGTAATTAACGTCCTAGCTTCTTCTTCAGTTATTATATTCTCTCTAAGCAGAACTTTTACCAATCTATTGTTCTTGCTCTGTATTTTAACAGTGGGATCAGACGCTAAAACTTTATATGTACTTAAATCACCAAGCAAGTTGAGTGCTTTGTTAAAGTATTCGTCCCTATCCATGATAACTGTAATGTTACCCTTATCATCAGCTCTGACAACTATAATTCGTTCTTTATAATTAGCCAAAAACGTCCTGGTTTCCCCGATCGATCGAGAAAGCCAAGAGTCACACTGTTTTTCCCCATGGTACGAACCCACCTGTGATGATGAGCTCCTTGAGCCTTTTGAAGGCCTGATGAGATATACTCTCGCCAGTTGAACCTATTGCTGTAGCTGCGTTAATGTTAAACCGTATCCGTATAGTACTTATACTTTAAAAACCCATTATCCGGACCAGTGTTATAAGAATTCCCTATTATACGGACGTCCCCGATACGCGACCTCAAATGAAAATCACGGAATATTTCAACCCAAAATGAAATCAATACACATACCTATCTACATAGTAAATATTTGAGAGGAATTTAGTAAATTTATTATTTTTTTTTTTGAATATTTATTGTTTTGCTGAGTGATATTTTTGTTTTCCTGAATAAATATATACATAATGATTTTTGCAATGATATGTACAATAGTCCTTCCTCTCGTCCGATTATCCGAATGCCTTACCCTAAAGACAACAATTAGTACGGATAATGGGGCTTCTACTGTATGTGTTTTGAAGGGAGTTTTTTTAGCAGCACTTTTTCCACTTCTCCTCTGCTGATATTTTTGAAAATGATTTGAATACATTCCTACGACTTACGAATGTGCCGTATTTATAAGCAATTATTGGTGTAATAGTTTCGAGAAAGAATATAGAACTTTCATTTCTTCAGCATGCCGTTCAGTTTTCTGTGTGGATAATCAAGAACTACAACTTCAGAATAAGATACTGTTGAACTATCACTCTTTGTTGTTGGAAATTGAGGCAAAACCATTCATTCATTGCTGCTGTATCCCGTTACCGGGAATAAATCTACAAAAAGACAAAAAAACGGTTCGAACAGACTTATAATTTCTTAGGGCTAATTGCGACTGTGTGCCCTCCTGTGAGTGAAGAGATCCAACCGTGACCTACAGATCCTCCATCAAATCTGAATCTTATTCCAACATCTCTAACAGGCACACTCATATCATAAATTATCGAGACAGCTATGGCGAAAATATTGAACAGTAATGGCGCTAACACGTAGCCTTGTTTTATTCCAGAGTTGGTTAAGAAATGGTTGGTTGTAGAGCCATTATGCTGATTTCTAGCGGTGTTGTTAGTATGAAGGCTTTCACACTGCTAAGAATTTTTCGGGTACTTCAAGCCGTCCCATGATTTTCCATAGCGCTCTCCGATTCACCGATACCAAGGCCTTACTTACAACGCTGTATAGATCCTTGATTGTTATTCACGGGCCTGATTCTCTTGTAGCTGTCGCAGGTCCACCGTACCTCGATTTGGTCGAAAACCAAATCTCAGATGAACGGGCGGGACGGATACATCTAACAGTTTTATAGCAAGTTTAGCAAGGTACGTATTGGAAATACGTAGATATTGCTGTGAAAAAAGATAGAGGGCGTTAAAGTTGAATTTTTTATAAGGGGACAGAATAATATTTTCTTCGAAGTTCGAAAGTCCTTTATTAAAAGAATTAGAAAAGGCATAGAAGTCGGAGGAGGCCACGTAGAACATTTAATTTAAGTTTATTCTTTTTATGTTACATTGTTTTTAATTATGCTTTATCGTCCAAATAAATGAATAAAATAAATAAATCGTTTCTTCAAATCCCCTTCCAATGCTCTGAACTGTTCAATTTTGTTTTCCTCAAAAAAAGGATGAAAAAATATACAGTGAAATTATTAGCAAAAAACGAAAAAAATAATACAACTTTAACGCCCTCTATTTTTTCCAAAGCAATATTTTATTGTCGCCATATTTTGGTCCAAACAATCTGCCCTTAGCCTATGTCCCAATACATTCGACATCATGTCGTCGAGTAAGAAAGTTGGAATTAACGAGTCTCTGCAAATATCGATACCTGAATGTGGTATCTGTAAGCGAACTGTTATTAAAAATATTGTGCAAAATCTGTACCAAAGTTTATCACCCTAGTTGTGCTAATAGATACAAAAAATGTTGTGACAAAATTATCGCAAGTCAAAGTGAATCTAATACGTGTGAAACATCCCCAATTTCGGATACTACTGGAAAGTGTACTTATTTTTATTATATGAAATATCTTCCCTTGAAACGGAAATAATCGATAAGAACAATGAAATCGAAAACCTTAAAAAACAAATCAACATAATTCCAACTGTTATCAATGGAGATGATGAATCACCTGCACATATTCTACCGGTGAGTGCGGGAGATGAAGTAGAACTCTGTGAATATAACACGAATCTGTCTACCACCAAAATCGCAAATTCGAATGCCAGCGGTAATTCCCGAACTGATTCATCTGTTAAGGAACTACGAGCTACTGGTGAAGCTACTCATTCTGAGACTGTTAAAAATTACGATCAATCGAATCAGCAGAGATCACAAACAACACAAAGTAAGGGAGATGACTGGAACATTGTTTCACGTAGGAAGTCAACTAAACGTAATCGTTCTCTCGTGGTCGGAAGTGGCTCAGGGGATACTTCTGTTGAGGGGATAGAAAAGTTCAAAACTTTCCATGTTTCCAATCTGAAACCCGAGACCACAGCTGAAAATCTTCAACAGTTTTTAAAAAGTAATTTCTCCGAAGTGAAATGTGAGAAACTTAAGTCCAAATTTCCGGAAAGCTATTCCTCATTCAAGGTTCTCATTCCAAGTTCAGAGTACGAGAAAGCACTCAATGGATCAAATTGGCCCAACAAGGCTATTATAAATCTTTCTTTTCAACCGAGAAAGGCCAATCGTCCTCCGGACCGAATGGTTCCTCGCACATTAGAGAAGAATTAACGATAACCCAAATGAATGTTCAAGGCCTTTCTAATAAACTGGATATTCTCGAGGTCCACGTCAATGAAAAAAAACCGGACATTATCAGCATTGCGGAGCACTGGTGTAGTCCTAAAAATATTAGAACAATGGTTATTCCTGGTTATGTTCAAGCTGATCCATATTGTCCTCCCAGCAGGAATCATGGAGGATGCATAATCCATGTGAGAGAGAAATTACCCACAAAGAAACTGTCCGTGTCGAGATACTCTGAGGAAGTGGTGTTTGAAGTGTGTGGAAATATAGTTGAGGTTATGAAATCCAAATATATTATTCTTAGTATTTATCGATCTTCCTCAGGTAATTTTACTTCGTTTGTTGAACATTTATCGTACACACTTGATCATGTTTCCAAATCAGGTGGCATAATGCTTGTTTGCGGAGATATGAATGTGAATTATTTAAAAGATGAATGTCCTAATCGAACTGTATTCTTAGACTTACTTGAATGCTACGATTTACATATCTCATCAACTGCTCCCACAAGGGTTTTCACGAATGTCAATGGCCACACATCCACCTCCAAGCTTGATTACGTCTTGACTGGTGGGAATTTTCCCAAATCAAATGTTGAGGTCTACGAGGCTCATATTGGTGGCCACAGAGCTCTTTCTGTTACGTTTCCGTTGAGTTTCATTCCGGAACATACTAATTCACATAATTTGGTCCGGGATCTGAGCCCGCAGAATCTTGACAATTTTTGTCATTACATCAAAAATTGTGATTTTCAATGTGTTTATTGTTCTTGTGATGTTGATGAATGCTTTGGAGCATTCATATCTCTTATTGAAGGAGGTTTTCTGAAATTTTGCCCATCAATTATTTTAAGTTCTAATCATGCTAAATATGAGAAACTATGGATCACTCCCGAGATTCGTTTGGCGAAGTGCAACTTGAATAATCTTTATTGGTTGTATAATAACATTAAATGCCAATCCACTTATAATAATTATAAGAAAGCTAAATCCTCATACTACTCATTAATTAAGGAAACAAAATCTAGGTATTATAATAATTCGATTGAAGCATCTGACAATAGAAATAAAACAGTGTGGAGTATTGTGAATGCCCAAACTGGCCGATCGAGCAGAGGCTGCAAGCCTGTCGAGTTGATTATTGATGGAGCATCTTATGTTGACCCAGAAGATCTCGCAGCTATATTTGCTGGATACTTTTCCTCAGTAACTGAAAAACAGTTGAGCAAACATTATGGTTTTTTACAAAAAGGAAGGAATACTGTATAAAAAGATATACAGTACTCCAAGCGCCTAACCGGACGCATCGGAAGAATGAAATATTAATGGAATCAACAATTCCGAAGGAATTGTCGTTCCAGTAACGTGAGTTAGTCATGAACTATCATAGGAAATCCCAGAGAAGTCGAAAAATTCAAGTGCAACTGTAGACCGGTTTCGGGATCATTTTCCCTCGACGTCCCAAGATCGCATAAGACCACCATCCTCCGATCGAGAAGCATACACTAATTTCTCCCTGATGCGAACCAATCAGGAAACAGCACATGTCATGCGACAACGATAGAGAGAGAGGGAGAGTGGGAGTTGTCTCTGTCTCTGTCGTATTCTTCAACTTGAAGAATTTGTAACGGTCTTTCCACTCTTTCCGCCATTCAATTCTGAATTGTTCTGATAGTTGCTTACTTGCCCAAACATTTGTGCTCTGAAAGCTGCTACTGAATATTTTGAGAATATATTTGGAATATCTTCAAGCAATTTTCATTGCTCTAATTTATATCTATTATATTTCAGGAGTTTCTTCAAATTAAAGCAATTTTTATTGCTCTAATTCATATCTATTGTATTTCAGGAGTTTCTTCAAATTAAAGCAATTTTTATTGCTCTAATTCATATCTTTTGTATTTCAGGAGTTTCTTCAAATTAAAGCAATTTTCATTGCTTCAATTTTTAACTTGTAGTTTAGCTTTCAGGAAATAGATTCTTGAACATGGATGGGGAAAAGTATGTATTCACTGTTATGTTATGTTATTATACATATTATTGATTCATTATTAAAACCTCATATTTCAGCGATAAACTGATTTGTCAAATCTGTAAAAAGAAATACTCTAGTGTTTCGGCGAAATATCGCCATTTGCGAGATGTTCATAATGAACAACCTATTGCAAAACAGACAGTGCATATAAAATGCCCCATTTGCCCTCAAGAAGAAAAAATAGCTCTTGAGTCTCATGATATGCTGATTAATCACTTACAGCAGATTCATTCTCTAAGTATCAAGACATCACTTTTTACTTTTAAGAATGAAGAAGAATTTGAGACTTGGAGAGCACTTGATAACAGAAATGTGGATTACGTAAAACGAAGAGATCGTAAAATCAGCGATGGACAGGTGGTATATTATGAATGCAATCGTAGTAATTTTTCAGGTTTGTACCTATTTGTTATTCATCATAATATTTACAAGTGAAGTATTATTATTTCACCATCGATAATGTAATATCATCTATCTGTTCCATTTTTAGGATATACTAGCCAATGTAGCAAACGCAGCATGAAAACTGGGGGAAGTATCAAAATCTCTGGTTTCTGCCCTTCTAGAATTCGTGTGAAGATATGTAATACAGGTAAATATTGTAATATTTTAGTTGTATTCTCTAGAGCGATATACTGAATATGTTCAAGGGGTGGATGTTAAATTTGTTGAAACACATGTTGGTCATGACGATCTACTGCGATCTAAACATTTGACAAAGGACCAGCAGGAAATGATTGCTAGTAAATTGGCAGCTGGAGTCACAAAAGAAAGAATTTTGGAAGATGCAAGAACTATAACCGGCAATAAGCTAGAAAGAATTAATGTGCTTAAAAGGGCAGATCTTGCTTATATTATAAGAAAATTCAACATAGAGAAGAGGAGACATGATGATGACATGGTTGCCACCACTTTAAAAGTGAAAGAGTGGAACAGTCAAGGAAAAAATTATGTTTTTTTGTTCAAGCAAATTGGTATGTATATTATTCAAAATTGTGCCTTCATTCCTATTCTTTCTTTACAAATTGTAAAATTATCAGGAGAAACCTACCCAGGATTGAAGGCAGAAGACTTTGCTCTAGGATTCATGAACGATGATATGGAGAGAAAGCTCAAACAATTCAAAAGGATAATATGCATCGATGGAACCCATGGCACGAACTCAAGACATTATGATCTGACTATAGTTTTAGTCAAAGATGAGAATAAAATCGGTTTCCCGGTGGCTTTCTTATTATCGAATAGACTGGATCAAACCATCCAAAATATTTTTTTTGATGCTTTGAAATCTAAGATTGGAGAGCCAGTGGACGCAGAATATATTATGACCGATGATGATATAAAATATTATAATGCATGGTGTCAGGTATTGAAGAACATAGCTACATATTGGATTTATGTTACAGCTATTAAATTTTTAATACATTTTCCAGGCAATGGTAACTGAAAGAAAGCCAAGAAGGCTCCTCTGTACTTGGCATGTTATTAAGAATTGGAATATACAGGGGAGAAACAAGTTGAAGAATGTGGACAACAAAAAAGAGATGAAAAATAGAATGCGAAAAATTTTGAAGGAGACTGATGTATCAACATTCCACAAGATGAAAGACGAATATTTCAAGCATTTGGAAGAAGGACAGGAAAATGAATTTTTGAAATATTTAAAGAAGTGAGTTGTTTTAAATGTGGAAGAGTATAATTGAAGATTTTCATAAATGTTTTTCAGTTATTATTTCCAAAGTGAAGAAAGAATCATGATGTGGGCTCACTGCCACAGAGTAAATGTTGGGATTAATACCAACATGGCTATAGAAAGCTTGAATAAAGTATTGAAGTACAATAAAATGAGGGGAAATCAGAATTTACGGTATTGTTTTGAAGGATGCACCATGAATAATAATCATATTCTATAAAATGTATTGTAGGGTAGAGAAATTACTGGACACTTTGGAGGAATTGGTAAATGAAAAGATGTGGAAAAACATTATTGACACTGAAAGACCTTCTGCCAATCAATACCAGGCCAGAGTTAACCGAGAAGCTCATTCGAAAGCAGAAAATGGACTGACCGATAAAGTAGTATGCTTAGAAACTGGTGAGTTTAGAGTACCATCGGAATCCGTGAGTAATAAATTTTATATTGTGTCATATAATGAGTTGTGTGATAAGGATTGCACATCTCTATATTGCATTAAGTGCAAAATATGCATCCATAGGTTTAGATGTCAATGTGCAGAGTTTACTATAAAAACTGCCATGTGTAAACATATACATGCAGTTGCTCTGGTCGCAGAGAGAAGCGATTCTGTTTTAGGTGTGAGAACTGTAAATGATGATGATGAGGACAACAACTTATATATATGTCAACCATCAACAAGTAGGGCTGCTTATGAAATGGATGTCCAGAGTGTCGTAGGTGGATCCAGTCAAATTACAAATGATCCAATAGATTCTACTACAAAAGATGTAAGTCTTTGTGATGATTCATGCATATGGTTCTTCATAGTTTATTATAGATTGTATTAGAACAAGCTAGAATGCAGCTTGGTTTATTGGATGTGGGTACCCTTCGTAACATTGCAAAAATTATTAGAGACGCTTATAACTTGCAATGCAATAATGCTTCTACCAGCAGAAAAAGAAAAATAGAGAAACAGTTGTATTTCCCAAGTAAGAAGTAGTCAAGTTGCACATCATGTTGGTGGAGTCAAAAGGTTTATTGTCTATGGAATAAATGTATGTTTTCTAATGTATTGGGGCTTGGTATGATGTGTAAATGTAGCTTATTTTGATAATTCCAGATCAATATGAAGAAGACTCTTTGCCTTTTCAGTTTCTTTTGAAATACTGCATGTCATTTACTCAAATCTACTAACTAACAGGTGATATAATGGAAGGTTGTAAGGTTATCGACAAATAAAGCATGTTTTTTAACACCAAATAAAAGTACGATTCAAGGTAGTGGTAATAAAAAGAATTTCAAAAAGGAAGTATTTTTCCTATAATTTATAGAAGCTTGATGTACATTTGACTTTTATTTTTTGAGTATTCTAGATCTAAATGAGATAATTAAATAATGTTAGAAGAGGAAAATTGGAATTGAAAGAGTCCTTATGTATTTTTCTATTGCAACATGTTGGTGTAAGGATGGTTTTAAGGCTATACTTGAAAGAGGTTGGTCAATTTTTAATTGATTTGACACATAATTAATTTTTAATCTTGTACAGCTTTCTATTTCAGACTTTGAATTTCAACCACCTCGGAGAAGACTCTAATTTCCCTTTTTGGAAGAATCAAGATAAGATGTCCTTCAGTATTGAATATCTCCTGTTAATTTTGTTTTGTTTTTTTTTGTAAACACGGGGAGGCAGGGTTTTTTCTTCTGAGGTTTTTCCCTGAGCTCTTGTATCATACGCAGAATTGTATGGTTCCCCGTTGCACTAACCTCAGCTAAATATTAACATGAATAAAGAAGCATGTTAATCATAGCAAGACTTTTTTTTCCTTTACTCCTTAGAATGAAACTGATTTAAGTTTTTCCAAATCATAATACAAAATTTAAGTATGTTTGGTACTAATCAGAGAGAGATGATCAAATCTCAGCTAAATACTAACATAACAATAATGAAGCACATTTATCAATAGCGAGACATTTTTTCTTTTACTCCTCAGTAGGAAATTAATTTCAGATTTTTTGAGCCTTTCCACTTATAATACAAAGTGACCTACTGTCAGTATGTACGAATCATAATTTTTTAGAGATGATCAAATGAAATATACAAAAAAAGATAATATTATTTGTGGCATTATTTTCACTGCTTCACAAATAATGGATCATGCTTATTCGTAACTCGTTATCGAATTGCTGTAATCAAAATTTTTTATTTTTCACTTCAGAGTTTTTGAATTGTACTCGAACTGTATGTAATTTGCGAAAAGTTGAACTCGTAATCGTAATGCCCAAATGAATTACTACAATATTTCTGCTTGTTTTTTATTACAAAATTGATGACAAATCTATATATTCTAACTTTGAATTCATTTGATAATCCGCAAGTCTTCGAAAATTCAGAACAAAATATATGCACACGTACAAACAACACGCAAACATCTTTGCTCTCCACAAAAGTAATTAAATTTAGGCCTTAAAATAACACGCAAATATGAAAAAGAATAGCATATTCCACCTGCTACAATCAAAACATTTTTGTTTTGATCATGTCGCTGTCACTCTGTCACTATCGGAATACAGGTTATGTTGTTTATGGTGCATTTTGGTTTTCCTACACGTCGACGACCTAATCGTCGACGTGGGGAGGAAATAAGTGGTATACAGTGCTGTTTCCTGATTGGTCGAGAAATTTCGTACCGGGGAGAAATTAGTGTATGCTCGATCGAGAGATTCAGTGCTATACTGTACTGACGAGGGAAAATGATCCCGAAACCGGTCTACAGTTGCACTTGAATTTTTCGACTTCTCTGGGATTTCCTATGATAGTTCATGACTAACTCACGTTACTGGAACGACAATTCCTTCGGAATTGTTGATTCCATTAATATTTCATTATGGTTCTTGCTTATCTAGCGTTTGTACTACCTCCTCGATTTTAAATTCTAATTTCTTTTTTCTGCCAGTTTTGGACCACGAAGTGATCAATGTAGTAAATTCGTTGAATAATAACAAGTCTTCGGGAATTGATAATATTTCTGCTCGTCTATTGAAAAAGATAGGAGCAGAATCGCACCTCATTTTGCCCATATCATCAATATATCAGTGAGTTCAGGAGTATTCCCTAATCTTTTGAAGAAGGCCATAGTTTCTCCCATCTATAAAAAAAAAGATATTCATGATATTGCAAATTACCGACCAATATCTGTTCTCAGTGCCTTCTCCAAGGTGTTCGAGAAAATTGTTCTCAACCGTATGATGAACTATTTGGACAAGTTTCATATATTGGACGGTGCCCAGCACGGTTTCAGGGCAGGTCGCTCAACTCACGCTGCAGCTTTATCTTTCGTTGGGTTTGTGCATGATTGCCTCGATAAAGACCTCTTTGTCGCGGGACTATTTTTCGATTTGTCGCGAGCTTTCGGTAGCCTCCCCTTCGAGTTTCTAATTGATAAATGTTACAACATTGGGTTCAGAGGTATATTTCTAGCATGGATTCGAAGCTATTTAGAAAATAGAAAAATCCTTGTCAAAGTCGGCAACTCTTTCTCGCAAGAAGAAAATATTAACTTGGGCGTACCTCAGGGATCCGTGCTGGGACCGCTTCTGTTTTTGTTGTTTGTCAATGACTTGCCGGCTAATTTGAAGAACGCACTATTTTTGTTATCGGGTTTCACAGATTTCAACCTTCTTTTGAATGTGATAAGACTGGTCTTGTTTGCTGATGACACTTCAGTCGCGATAACTGCCAAAACATTCGAGTTAGAAATCTGATTCCCCTTCAGTCACTATTGAATGTGTACTACAGTCTTGTGTACAGCTAGAACTTCATGAAGGCCTTATTTTAAGAATCACAATATTCTAACGGTTGCATCAATATTTATACTAAGGTGCCTCCTATACGCAAAAGAAAATGAGGACCATTTTGCAAAAGTGTTTTTTTATCATAATTATAACACCAGAAATGAAACAATTATGTCCATTCCAAAGCACAGAACTGCTAATTTTGAGATGTCCCCTTTGTATCAATGTGTAAAGCTTCTCAATCATCTTCCAAAAGAAATACGATCGCTTAGTTTCAAGGAATTTAAGAAAATAGTTAAGGCTAAACATTTGGAAAAATGTTACTACTCAGTTTGTGAATATTTTTATGATAAAATGTGATTGTTGATTTATTGACTTGTCCTATACATGTTAAATGTCTTACAGGATTAATAAATTATTCTATTCTATTCTTATTCTATGAATCACCCTTTGGAGTGTAAGGGGGAAGGATGCGTTTTATAGCCTCTCCTCTCAAGTGCCAACCTCACCTACTCGCGGTGCACCCTGTTCTTACGAACGAGGCTCTGGCGACCGAACATGAGCGGTATAACTCTGTTTCCCACAATCACCTAGCCTAAACATTTGCTTGAGCAGGAAATGGCTTTCTGCGTTGCTCAAGTTACGTCTCAGACCTTGTCGTCTCAGGATACCTGTGCCACAAGATAATCTAGTCGTAGCCGCAACCAAAGTTCAACTGACAGCGTTACCAGTGCAGCTTTTAAACACCTTCTAACGCAGCTCCTACAAAAAGATGGATCAGTCGAACAGGACAAAATTTGTATCCGGAGGTAAAATACCCTCCCATTCGGATCTCCGGGGGAGGGTGCCTGAGCGAGTGAATCATCGAACAAACACCAATAAAAAACACATAGCTTTTGCAGCATGGAACGTCAGAACCTTGCTAGACAACCCCAAGGCCGACCGACCAGAAAGGCGTACTGCCCTAATCGATAAGGAACTACAACGAACATCCATTGCAATAGTTGCCTTAAGCGAGACACGCTTTTCGGACGAAGGTAGCTTGGTAGAACAAGCTTATACTTTTTTCTGGAAAGGCTTGGCGGAAGGCGAAATCAGAAAACATGGCGTAGGCTTTGCCATTAGAAACGACCTGGCCGCCAAACTTACCAAAAATCCAGTTGGTATCTCAGAACGTTTAATGACCCTACGCTTTCCTGCAGCGAATAACACTTTTGTGAACATCATTGCAGTATACGCACCCACTTTGAACTCCCCTGACAACTTAAAGGACACTTTCTACGTAACACTCGTTGCTACATTAAGTAAAATCCCAAAACGAGAACGAATTATTCTCCTTGGAGACTTCAACGCCAGAGTGGGCAGATGTCAAGACTCAGAACTATGGCCGGGAATAATAGGGAAACACGGCACAGACAGCATTAATTCGAATGGAGAACGACTGCTGGCTCTTTGTGCAGAACACAATCTGTGTATAACGAACACCTATTTTATTACGAGACCCAATTCAAGGGGGACCTGGCTCCACCCGCGCTCAGGACAGTGGCATACCCTCGACTATGTAATCGTGAGAAGAAAAGATCTGAAAGAGGTGTTGGTCACTAAACCCAGAGCAGATCAGGAGTGCTGGACTGATCATAGGCTGGTAATCTCGAGAATGAAAATCTCAATGCGACCAAAATACCAACGCAAGCCAAAGTATCTAAGAGAGCGCCTTCAAATCTCCAAACTACAAAACCCTTCTACAAAGGAAAGATTCACAGCTGCCGTCAAAGACAGCCTAACACCACCGGATTATAACGACGACATTGAGACTCATTGGCTCCGCTTCAAGTCATCTTTTACAAATACAGCGAAAGAAATACTGGGCACAGAACGCTCCCGAAAATCGCCAGACTAGTTTGCCCACAGCGAAACTCATATCGCACCCCTTTTGGACGCAAGACACAAAGCGATGAAAACCGCAATTAACAAGCCTGGCGATGTTGCAGCCCAAATAAGTTTCATAAATAAAAAACGCGAGGTCCGTCAAGAAATAAGAGAAATCAAGGATAGCTGGTGGAAAGAAAAAGCTAGGGAAATACAAGCTTACGCCGATAACCATGACTACAGGCGTTTTTTCGAAGCTATTAAAACTGTTGCGGTCCAAGCAGAAAAGCTAGCTTTCCCATAAGAGATGCTCATGGAGCTATTCTAACTGATGATAGAAAAATTCTCGAAAGATGGAAAGAGCATTACTCACAGGTCTTGAATCAAAATAACGACTCGGATTTATCCATTTTAGACCTGCTCCCCGCGTATAGTCCGATGACATCGCTTGATGACGAAATCTCAATGTCGGAAATCATAAGTGCTATTGAACATATGAAAAATGATAAGTCACCTGGTCTGGACGGCATTCCAGCGGAAGATATTCAAGGCCTTGGATGAAGACATTGTCAATAGTCTCCTAATACTATTCCACAAGATCTGGGAACAGAGGGAGATGTGCCACAAGACTTCAGAGATGCTTTAGTTATCAACCTCTATAAGAACAAAGGCGATACGTCGAATTGGAACAATTACAGGGGCATATCGTTGCTTAATGTGGCCGGTAGAATTCTCTAGAAGATTATGGCTAACCGTCTGGTTCCACTCTTAGAAAAGCTATTACCTGAATCCCAGTGCGGCTTTCGACCGAATCGAGGTACGGTGGACCTAATTTTTACACTGCGACAATGTAATAATGCACCCCGTATCTCGATCAGTAGAAGAGCGGCTTTCCACTGATCATGGGGTGATTATTTTTAGATGTTAAGTACACAAATTGAAGGCCCTCGAAAAGGGAAAAAATGTGGATCCGGCCCGTCGCACGAAGGACAGGTCTTGAAGTTGAATATTATTATTTCTGGGGAGATGTTTAAATGAAACTCATGAAAAACTTTAACAAATAAATCTATTGGCAAAATAAAATTGGAACTTCTCTACAAATACGTACTCGGTCGAAGACGACCAACAAAAATCTTCAATTTCTTAAACACATGCAAATAAGCGCAAAACAATAAAACATACTTTCATAACCAAAATCTTGGGTTAAAATTCAACTTCCCAACTTAGCGCTCAATAATAAATCAATACTTTATCAATGAATTTTGGAGGAGCTTTCAAGACTCTGGACGAATAAAATTGGAACTTTCTACCTTTTTCTGCGACTGCTGTTTATCTGACGCTGCCGATGAAAACTTTTCGACACCAGACTTTACCCGCACTTATCGGCGAATTCTTTACACTCAACCGAACTTCCCGCACTTTTCCGTCGCAAACGTTTTTCGCTTTAAGTTTCCCTATCTAAAAATTTCAACACAAGTTTATATCTGGTCTTACTACGAATCAAGAAAATTAACGATCACTCCTCGAATGTTACTTTACTGACTTCCGATAAACTGACTTTAACTTCAAATTATTTCCAAATTTCTTCAACTACCTAATTCCCAATATTCCGTTTCTACTTGAACAAAATCAACAAAAACAAAGGACTGGACTTTTCTTTACGCTCAACTTTTCCAAATATCTATGAGCCGACCGAGTCTCCGATTCTATTCCGTGATCTACCTAGACTTTTCTCTTACTTCGTGAAAACCTGATTATTCTAAGTCCCTATAATTTTCCCTTACTGACTGACTCTACAAAAGATTTATAACTTCTCTACTTATCCGTACCGACTCGAAGGGGTATATTTTCGATATTTTTCAGATCATGTCCCCGGACCGACTTAAAGGGGTATTATTTTTGATCACGCTCCTCGGACCGACTGACTAACTTCTTCCGATGTACTTTTTCCCCGGTCTTTCTCTCCCACGCTATGGGTGGTACCAAAACGTCCCAAAATCGAAATCATTTGACGATCATCCTTGCTGAGTTGAAAAATCAGCGTTCCCAAGCTGGGTGGTTACAAGAAAATTTCGGCTACTTCGAATTCTGAGAACTGTTTTCCTCTCAGGGTCTCCAGACTAATAAATCTTTCTTAATCTACATGACTGACCGTTTTCACCCGTTCTGAAGTCCTTATCACCGGATATTGGAATCAATTACATAGGCCGGCGATCGCCGGTTGCTCTCCGAAAACGTACATTGTATCAATATCTGCAGAATTTCTGACTGAGTGACACTAACTCTTTCAACTCATATCGAGCTGGTTATTATTTAAATTCCCGCGACTTAATACCGTCTGATCTCAAGCGCCTCAAAGTATCGTATGTCCAACTAAAAATCGCCTCTGCAGCACGGCTGCAACAATGTATGAATGTTCCAGCGATACCTCGTTTCAATTATCCCAAATTATAATAATTCGAGCTTCTTATTCCGATTTATTACAATACTCCCCCCTTTCAAAAAGTTTTGGCATTGGATGCCACAACTTTTCCTAAATCATCATATATTCGTCCAAAGTCCATCATCTTACTCTTTCCTTAAACTAACATTCACAAATTTAAGTTTCATAAACGAATTTATCTCACAATTCATAGTTTCTTACTCATTATTTAGACTACTACTATTCTTAAACGACTAAGGTGGTATGTTCTTCGCACAAAATATAAGCAAATTTCAGAACTCTTCCGGTACCTCTTAGCTGTGTTAACAAAATTAAAAGAGCCGGAGGTACCCCCCAAAACAAATAAAATAAACAAAACATAAAAAATGCGCTACAATTATTTAATCAAGCAGTCTGTTCACCCCGTCTAGCATTTTCCCAAAACACCCCACAATCTCCAGCATGGAGTCTTTTCACTTTACGGAATTGCTATTTCACTTTCGCGCACACTTTCCGCTTAGTCCCCTGGTTGCTACGCTTCCTGCCATCCTCTCGTGTCGTTGTTCCCTAAGCCTAACCCTTCGCTTCTGGAATAACCTTTATATTACGTTTACAACATCATCTTATTATTGTTCCGCCTAATCGCGAAATGATTCTCGGGATACTCGAGTTTACACCGCACATGTCACGGGTTCACGACATTTCGCCTCAGATTGCTTTGTTTGGTCATGTGTCGATTTACCATCCACATAGTAAGAGTGTTCCATAAGCTAGCCACTATCGTCAGTCCACATCCAAATACTTCATATAGGTGTAGTCCATTCAATATAACTCCTATACCATATTTTATCATCCGGAAAATAGCGTAAAATCCCATAAGTCCACTCATAAAAAGTCCAATATCCGTAAACCACCCCCATACTTGACGAATCGTATTGTGTGCTAGTTCCTTCATTTCCTCCGGATTGAATATGTTTATTGCGGAAAATCCTTGATCATTCGTTTCCAAACCCGCCACTCGTCTGGCTATAATATTCTCTACAGCTTTCCTTTCTGTGCCAAAATTATGAATTCTCTGGGCATTACTGATTTCTTCCTGGGTATATATACCAAGGGCACCA
This sequence comes from Coccinella septempunctata, assembly GCF_907165205.1. NCBI lineage: Eukaryota > Metazoa > Arthropoda > Insecta > Coleoptera > Coccinellidae > Coccinella > Coccinella septempunctata. The sequence continues at coordinate 28,482,127 of NC_058195.1, forward strand.
ATAGGTTGGATGGGGAAAAAGTTCAGTTTCGAATTGGTGTCTGGGGATAATTCTATTGGGGCCTTTTTTATAGTCGGGTAAGGGCTTAAACCCATCCATTGGTCATCTATTTTGTAAAGGGGGGGCATAAGGCCATTACAATCCACCTCTTCAGCATATGTCTGTATAATACTAGTGACGGGCGCCATGAATTTTGATTGATTGTTGACCAAAATAGGCAATTCGTTGTAGCACTTCTCAGCTCGTCTCACTATTACTGTGCGAGGGACGCACCGCATAATATACAGGACTTCACCTAACACTCTTCCTACGTATCCTCCATGTTCTTTCACTAGTTGACTCAACATGTTCGGTACCAAAGGGGCCATAAGTAATCGATTTCTCAGTATCTCTCGTTGTAACAGACACCGCCTGTAGACTGTGTCCGTGTATAATTGGTCCAATTTCCTAGTGTACGCCTGTTCCACGTATAAAAATTTACTATTTACGTATGCCATCAAGTCAGCTTTGTGAGGTAGGATATTCATTTTGGGTCGAAGTCGATCTCTTTGGGCCTCTCTCCAAACCAAAATTCTAGAATGTTCTGTTTGGCAAATCTCTATCTGACATATTACCACCTTTTTAATTAATGTTACAGCGAATACTTCAGTACTATCTTCTATGACCAGAATCTGTTCGCTGGTGATTCGATTGGAAACTAAATCAGCTTGACCATGGTAGAGTAAGCTTAGCGCCTCTTCACAAGTAGACAATGGTTCATTTTCCCAGGTTACTTCACCTAAGGTTGTGTCAAAACAGTACCCCTTCAAATATGGGCATGTAACGCCCCCCAAAAGACTTATTTCGTTCTCATCTATTTTCACCCTAGCTTCATAGTCAGAGACCCTTATCTTCACTGACGCAGTTATAATGACGTCCTGCCATGTTTGCCCATTTTCTTGATATGTGGTTCCTTTACAAGTCCCGTCGGTCTTCACCATGCCCCCTATTGTGATAGACGCCGATGTAGTCCCATTCATGTTTATTTCCCCTATCTCTTGGTGATACAGCTTCAGCGTTCTATACCGATGTACGGCCCGACATTCTTCCGCTACTAGTCTATATATATAGTTCGATACACCCCCAGCCACGATCGAACTATGGCTATGCATTCCGCAATGCGTAATTACCCGCGTTATTTCGACACAGCAAGTCCACACGTGACGTAATTTTACCTCGTCCTTCTGTAACACTTGTACCTTGACCTGTTCATTTTTATATGCCGACTCCACCTTCGGACACTCCGCCACGTCCCGAATCGACACCACCGTTATTTCCGTATTTTTGTCCGTACAGTCATACGCTATCAACGCCCGAGCCACTTGACTTTTCACGCACACTACCCAAAAAAAGGCTATTCCATAAGCTAGGATCAGCTTCATCGTCGCTCAATTGATTACCCCTGGATTGTGGTTCCTGTATAAAATTACATTAGTTTCCATACTATATCACATTCTCATATCAACAAATCAGTGAACATAAAATAATTAGAAGAACATGCCACCCTAACTTACACCCTGTGTTCGCCCGTCGTATCGACGACCACCAGGCTTTTCTTTCTTACCCATTTTCTCGTCTAAGCAAAAAAAAAAATTGTTACATATTTTTTTTTTCACTCACCCTTGACATTACCCTACAATAATTCCGGGCCTATCGACATTAAACTTCATTTTTCCCGTCTCAACCCTAAATCGGTATTCCCCCCGTTACTACTTACCGTTATATCTCTATAATTTATCATGTTGACCTTATATATGTCATGCAGCTAACTACTTATCATTTCTTTACACTACCCTGCTCTGCCCAAAATACATCTTCCTCCCCTCTTTCTTTCGGACTCATACTACCATACTAATCACGTTTTCTAACTAATTCTCTCTTTCTCTCCGGGAGTTCCTCACTTCCTAGCATATAGCAACTACTCCCCCTAACGTCTACATCATTATCTTCTGCCCCCTCTTACCATCCACAATTTGAGGTCTCTCTACTACCAATTCGCACTTGCCCCGAGTAACCGGAACGAAAAAAACTATTAATAACTATTAAAAATTAAAAATTAAAACTATTAATAACAAATAACAACCTAGAAGGCAGAAAATGGAGAGACACCAGAAAACAAGCAAAGTTACGTACGATGGAACAAGGATTCCGTCGTTCGATCAGACAGTACGAGCAAAAGATAATGATGAACGTCGTTCTATGCCTCAAAGTCATGCGAAAGGACAACTGCTACGATTTGCTTCTCGCCAGCAGCGAGAAGGGTAAAAGGACAACAAGACCCATAGGATAGACGACGTCGATAATGAGATTTCCCCAAAAGTAAGCCAAATAAATGGGACCCCCCAATATTGAGGAACCCCCCCTTTTGGAGAGGTAGCGAAAGAAAAAGGAGAGAAACAGTAAAAAAAAATTGAGATGCCAAGCCATAGACCCCTAAAAAACGGACTCTATGGCTTACGACTCGGACCGTGGGGGCGTCACACCCCAGTGGTATCTAAACCACTCCGTGCGGGCATATGCAAAACATTAACTTTCATCTTAATCATAAGACAACCGGTTGGGAGGGCGTCTGATCCTAGTGGATCTCCGTAAAACCGGCGCTGGTTCCTCATGTTCAACCTCTTCATCCGTCCCCCCTATTTCCTCCTCCTCAAAAATCATTTCTTCCTCGTCCGAATCCGGCCCCACCCCCCCACCATGGAAGCATTAGGGGGCGAGCCCTTTCTGTTTCCTCTACCTCCTCTACGAGTTCCGTCTCGTCGGAGTCGCTATAAATTTCTCCCTGTCTCTTTAATGTCCGTTCTCTTATCCCCTCCGATATCCTATTAATATAGGGTTTTAACCTATTTACATGAACAATAGAGAGATATGGAAGCATTCTTAACGTCATGCGGTAATAACGTCAAGCGCTAATAACGTTACGACGCATGCGTATTTCCATTTTCAGAATAGCGGGCGGTATTAACGTTACCGCATGCCGTAATTTACGGGTGGATAACGTTGAACGTTATCGTAATTTACGTTGTTTTCTTGCCTTGCGCATTACTATTTTTCCGTTTGTTTTGACAGAAGTAGGTTATGTTATGAAAAAGGGGCCTCTTAATCGACATTGAATCGAATTTTTTATAAGAGCAGAAGAGACTAAATGAGTTCCTCAAGAATAATCTGATAACCAAATGTAAAAGTGTATATCTTCAATTAATGGGTCACATGAAAGGAAAAGTCGAATGAAAATAGAAATTTTCATCCTAGTGTTTAATTCTGAGTACCTATTTCAATCCTATATTTTTGATTAAGAACTATGTAACTTGTTTTCAATAGGAAATAAAAGGGTTCAATTCGAGATTTTTTTATTAAGACTCATAAAAGTAGAAACATCTAGATTGGACATTGGCTTATAGGTTAATGGCAGTAAAGCAGTACACAAATAATTCTACGTTATCTCTACATATCCTCCAGATGATATTCCAATTTTTTCTTAGTAACTATAGTGGCCACTTAAAGGTCCATGTCTTTTTCAAAATCATGAAAGCATCACTGTGAACAGGTATTTTTCAATACAGTTCAATCCACCTCCACAAACAAAAATTCCTGTAGATATGCATCCATATAAACGCACATTATTCACAAAAACAGCATAAAATCAACCCAAAATGCATAACCTATCGACAACAAACTTTGACATTTACCGATCATCTGTTGCTTACGCTAATAACGTAAATTCGTATCTTCCATACGACTAAAATCTGAGCCAGATAGCGCAAGACGTTATTCCATTACCGCATGACGTTATTAACGTACGTTCGCGTTATACGCTTCTTCCATATCTCTCTAATTTGTTCATCTCTTCCCTTACATTTCCGTACTTTACAAGTAACGGGGCCTATTTTTTCGGTTATTCTATATGGACCGATCCAACTCTTTACTAATTTTTGTGATAACCCCCTTTTTGAACTCATATCCCTCACATATACCATGTCTCCTACTTCGAACTGCGGATCCGACGTTCGTTCGTTGAATTTATTCACTCTTGTCGTCTTAGCTTCTTCCGTTTTCAAATACCTCCGTATAAACTCTTCTTAATCTTTCCTTTAATTCCGAAGCGTAATTTTCGTCATAATCGTATCTGACCCTGTCCGATTTTATAAAACTATCAATCGGCAGTACTTGTTCTCTCCCATGAAGGAGGAAGAATGGACTATAACCCGTGGTGGAATGAACATTTCCCCGATATGCCATTAAAACGAATGGTATCCAACTATCCCAATCCCTTTGATCCCTGCTTATGTAATGTGATAACATATCCTTTAATACCCTATGCATCCTCTCGATTTGTCCATTAGAAGTAGGTGCGTAACTCGAAGTTTGAATTTTTCGTATCCCTAAAATGCCGCATACTTCCTTAAATAAACTTGACATAAAATTTGTCCCCCTATCAGTTAATAATTTCTGCGGGGCGCCATGTCGAACGATGACATTTTCCACAAAAGCTCGAGCTATTGTATCCGCCTTCTGATCCGGTACTGGTATTGCCTCTACATACTTCGTAAAGTAATCCTGGAAGGTAAGAATATAACGGTTCCCATTAAAAGATGTTACTAATGGCCCTACAATATCCATCGATGTCAATCCCCAGGGTTCGGTCGTTGAAGTGAACCTTTGCAGTGGCGCTTTCTTCTGGTGAGGCGACGTCTTCCTTCTATTACAAGCATCGCAGCTGGTACAATACTTGATAACGTCCGTCCGCATTTTCGGCCAGTAAAACCTTCGTTTTAAACTGGCGAGAGTCTTCTGTTGGCCAGGATGTCCTGCCATTAGCGAATCGTGAAAATCATGTAGTACTTTTGGTACATACACCCGGGGCACCACTAATTTATCGTTTCCGTCTTCACAAAAATATAGTACCCCATCCCTAGATAGATAATAGGGTTCCGTAGATTCCCCACCAGCCTGTATCGTCTCAATAATTGTCTTGCAGTAGGGATCCTTCTTCTGCGCGCCTTTTAAACTTTCTCTATCCCATTCCGGTTCCATCCCGTCTAAACCCTGTTCGTTAATTTCCACTAAAGATACCAGTGCCGACTCCAATTCGTAAATTACAATTTTAATGTCCAAGTCATGGAATATGAATTTAATCATTTCTAGAACCCTTTCCCAATCTAATTTATCTAGCCCACACCCTATCCTGGGCATGGCTAATACACTATCCCGATTTTTCTCGCAACATGCTCTCAAACTCCTCAAAGCATTCCACATACCCCTATACACCGGTTCATCAAAATAATTAACTTTCGTTACCAAATAATAAATATTCCTTTCTGGCAAATTTAGTTCCGCCGTTTCCCCCACTATTTTTCCTTGCTGACGTAATTTGTCTACTGATCCATATATATTTTTGAACTGCAATGCTATCCCTGCTCCCATAGCTAAATCCTCTGACACACAATGGGCTAGAGCCCATGACTCCGGTGCTGTAAAAATATTTCCCTTTTTCGAACATAATGTAGACATTTCAGGTACTTGATGAACCTTCCTATATTCCTGAAACTCCTCGAACTCCATATCAATAAAGTGGTCTTCCCTATTGTATTTCCTACTCAGTGCGTCGGCGTTCCCGTGAAGCCTCCCTTTTCGATGTATTACGGTAAAGTCATAATCGGCTAGGGACATGGCCCATCTAGCGAGTCTAGATCCTGGATCCTTCAGACTAAGCAACCATTTCAACGGGCGGTGATCCGTCACGACAGTAAATTTCTTCCCATAAAGATAGCACCTAAACGTTTTTACTCCGAAAACAACCCCCAACAATTCCTTTTCTGTTGTCGAATAATTTAACTCGGCTTTCTTAAAACTCCTACTCGCATATGCTATAGGTCGCTCATAACCTTCTCGCACTTGGCTCAATACAGCCCCAACCCCTAGTCCTGACGCGTCCGTAGCCACAATAAAAGGTTGGCTAAAATCCGGATAAACTAAAACTTTATCTGAAGTCAATATCGACTTCAACTTTCTTATTGACTCCAATACTTCCGCAGTTATTTCAAATTTCACCTCTTTCTTTGTTAAATTTGTTAACGGGGTTGCTAAGTCATCTGCATTAGGGATGAACCTTCTATACCAGTTAACTTTTCCCAGGAAAGAACGAACTCCTCTTACATTTTTGGGTATAGGAAAATTTTGTATCGCCTCGATTTTCTCCGGATCCGGAAGCACCCCCTCTTGTGTAATTATATGACCCAAATATTTAACTTCCTTCATCATAAATTTGCACTTTTTTGGTTTGAGTTTAACATTGGCTTCACGAAGTCGATCGAAAACACCCCTTAACTTTTCAATATGATCCTCTTCCCCATCCGAATTAAAAATAATTATGTCGTCCAAATAAACCATGCAAGATTGTCCGGTCAATCCTGCTAATGTCAAATTCATAAAACGTTGAAAGGTCGAGGGCGCGTTCTTCAATCCGAAAGGCATCTTTAGATATTCGAAATGTCCCTGGAAGGTACTGAACCCAGTCAGTGGAATATCTTTCTCCTCCATATCAATCTGGTGATATGCTTCCGCCACATCAATCACCGAAAATAGTGTCTTATTTCCTGCACTATATCCCTGAATTAAGTCCGAGATGTTAGGTAAGGGGTAATATTCTGTTTTCGTCACGCTGTTGAGTCCCCTGTAATCAATACACATTCGTATTTTATCTTCCCCATTAGGCAACCGTTTGGTAATAAGTACCACCGGAGCAGACCATGGACTAAAAGAGGGCCGAATCACCCCCGCCTCCAATAATCTATCAATTTCTTTTCTTAGTACTTCCCGCTGATGATAAGGAATTCTATACGGTGCTTTACAAACAGGTTGCGCTCCAGGTTCCAATGTAATGGAATGTTTCACCTTCGTCGTACTAGTCATTTTTTCATCTTCCTCTAAAAATAAATCCTGATATTCCTGTATCAATTTTTTCAATTTTTCCCGAATATTTCCCTCTAAGTGATCTACACTAAAACCAATTTCGTTCCAATCTCCACGTTCCAGATCAATTCTTCCGATTTCGTAACTTTCCTGACCCCTATCTACGACTTCGCCGGAGACCGCTTTGGCGATCTTTTGTCTTTTCACCAGTCTTACTTCGCTGCGCGATACATTGACAACCCGAATCCATATTTTCTGCGTGTTCTCCATCAAACAATTTGCCACGAGAATATTTTCGTTTCCCAAGGGTATGGACTCACATACCATAACTGCCCCTTCAATATTTCCCACTAACTTAGCCCTTACTAACGCTTCCGAACGGGCAGGTATTGTTACCCCATTCTCTATTAATACATCCGTTTCCCAGTTCCGCTCCTGACCTACGTCGATCATCTGTTCTACCTTATCAATTGATTCTGTCGACTGGCATTCCTCCGTCGCGACCGTCCTTGGCACGCGTTCGCTATTCCTTGATCCCTTCTCCCGTAGGTACCCAATGTGCTTCCCAGCCATTTCCGTATTTCTCGCTCCGTTACTAACATTCCTAATATTTTTATTTGGAAGTATTTTTTCTAAGTCCTGTTCTGGTCTCCTCTTGACTTCTTCACTACGAATTCCTAAATTCTCTTGAATTCCTTCCGCAATTCCTACCACGGAACCAGCTGGCAAGGCCCAACCACCTGTTCCTGTACCGACTGTCCTATCAGTTCCGTCAACGATTCCCTTGTTATTCTGTTCATTTTCCGTTTTACCCTTAGCTCCCACTTGGGCACTAGCATCCTTAAATAATTTCACCTTTGGCTTTATACCCTCGAAATTTTCCGTCTGCGTACCGGACTCCTTAAACTGTGTCCTAATTTCCACATTTTCCTTTGGTTTCCTTAACCGTTCCCCATTTGTGTCACTTTTGACATTATCTTCCGTGTACGACTTATCCTCCAATACAATTTTTCCTGCGTTCCTCTCAAATCCGGTTTTCCTACGAACAACTTCCCTGAAGTTTCCGTTGACTTGAATCGACATCGAGCGAGATGTCGAGCGAGAAGGTTGTTGGAGAGACGATCTGCGGTTGTTGCCGTAGAGGTGTTGTGAAAGCGGTTAAATGCCAAGTATGTGCGAGGGTATTTCACCCGAGTTGCACTACAAAACTTAAACAGGTGAAAATGGTGAGTGATTCGGTCATTGTTTGCTGTGCCGACAATAACAAAGTCGGTGAAGTCGCAAATGACGAAGTTTCGAATGAGAACTCTGATGGAACAAACATCAAACAGTCAACAAGTAAGTTCGAGATAACTGAAAAGACTACCCAAATTGAGCTTATGATGAAGATAATTAGAGAGTTGGAGGATAAAAATATTTTAATGAATGAAAATAATTCATTGTTGAAATACAAAATCTCTGTTATGGAAAAGGAAATCTTATCTCAAGCAGATAAGATAAAACAACTTGAAAAAAATCTAAACAAGGCGCAGGGAGATGACAGGCAAGAGGTGGAAAGATCTACCAGAACAGCAAACAATAAAATCAGAAGTCATCAGAAAGAGGAGGGATTTTTAGTTCAAAATTCAGTAGGTAAAATGCAGCAGCTGGAACATGCGCAACGAAAGAAAATGAATGAAGTCATCGACCTAGGTAAATATGACAAGGTGAAGGAAGGAGTTGACAAATCAAATCCAACCACAAATCGCTTTGCTGATGAGAAATCTGAGGGAAAATCTAACAGCGAGAGTAATGAGAAGTGGATCAACGTGAACAACAAAAGAAAGAGAAAATACAGATCTTTAAGATTTGGAACCTGCGAAGTGAATGATAACGAAAACTCTTTTGTTGGGCAGGAGAGGCAAGCGTGGTTTTTTATTAGCCGTGTAAAGGATCACGTCACCGAACCCATGATAGAGAATTATATCAAGGAAAAAACAAATTTCAAGGATGAGGTGGTGGAAGTTAAAGAGCTAACGTTTGAGAAGAAAAGAAGCAGTCTCAAGAGTTTCCTAGTGAAGGTACCCTTTTCAAAAAAAGATGAAGTTTACGATCCGGAATTTTGGCCTGTGAATATAATCATAAAACGCTTTAACATGCAAGTCTATAAGAAGAATTGTCCTGCAGATAATTTTTTATAGGGAACCAACAGCATTTCGAGAAAAGCAAAGTAACATCAAAGAATTTGAAACATAACATTAAAAGAACTTACGAAGTAATACATCAAAATCTACAATCAATAGGAAACAGTGTTGATACCCTCCAACACTTCCTTTCAACTCAACCCGATTGTAAGGCAGTCTGTGTAACGGAACATTGGAAAAGTGAAGATGAGTTGATAAATAAGTTAAATGATTACAATCTTGTATCGTTCGTTTGCAGACCGAAAGGTAAGCACGGTGGAACAGCCATCTATATTCATCAAGACGTTAACAGCAAAAGGAGAAGAAAATTGGAAGATCTCTCGATAATTGGACAAATAGAGTGTGCAGCAGCTGAAATGTGTTTGGGTGGCAAAAGTTTCATTCTCCTATCAGTGTACAGACCTTGCAGTGCGACCAGTGATTTTGATGTGTTCATTGCTCAACTAGAAAAAGTGCTAAGAGTGGCTGTAAGTGAGAACAAGTATGTGATACTGGCTGGGGATTTCAACGTGGATCTGTTGATGAACACAACGAGAAGGTCGGATTTCCTAACCTTAATGAATCTTTTTCAAATATTTCCCTCAATTCTTGAACCAACAAGGATTACGGAGCGCACCAGGAGTTGCCTGGATAATATATTTGTTAATTTTGATGTTCAATCTGAAGTACTCAGGACAGCTGTTTCGGATCACTTTGGGCAAAAAATAGGTTTCTCTGTGATGGAAAACCATATTAAAAATATAACTTATCGTAGAATATACACTGATGATGCTATAGAAATGCTACGGAGTGATCTTTTGCAGGTGAACTGGGATACAGTATTCTTAACAGAGGAATCAGAAGTTGACTTGCAATGGAATAATTTTGTCAATATTTTCTTGCGTTTGTTCGAAAAATGTTTTCCTTTGAAAGCATTTAGAAATATGAAGAGAAAAACTATTAATTATTATAACAACGATTCTGTTCGACAAAGTAAGGCTCGATTAGATATTTTACTAACTCTGAAATCTTGTGATAGTTCCTTTAATAATGCATACAAACAGGAAAAAATTAATTATGATAAACTTCTTAAAGCGGCTAGAGCCGATTATTACAATGAGAAAATTCAACTCTCAGATAATAAAAGTAAATCAATGTGGTCTATCTGCAATGATATAATAGGTAAAAAAACTAGAACCGAATCTTTTGTTAACGAAGATCCCAAATATGTTGCTGAGGAATATAATAAATTTCTCATAAAAAAGGTTCCAAACTTGATGAACGTTTTGAATCATGTGCCTTTCTCATGCAAATTGCCTATGACCTCAATAGCCATGAATCTGGAACCAACAACTCCTAATGAAATAGAACAAATAATTTCAACCAAAATTAAAAACAAAAACTGTTGTGGTGATGATGGAATCCCTGTTAATATAATGAAAAAATGTGTCCATGAGATAAAAGTAGTCATTTCACAAATAATTAATAACTCATTAAAACATGGAATATTTCCTAATCATTTGAAATTAGCATTAATAAAGCCTATATACAAAAAAGGAGACATAGATTCTTTTGAGAGTTATAGACCAATAAGTATTTTGTCCAGTTTCTCAAAAATTTTTGAGCATGTTATGTGTAATAGAGTATTGAAGTTCTTGAACGATTGTAAGGTCTTTAACGCTTCCCAGCATGGTTTTTTGGAGGGACGTTCAGTTCAGACCGCGTTGTATCAATTTACCGAGAGGGTACTGAAGATAATTGAGGAAGATAAGCTTGGTCTCGGTCTGTTTATAGATCTGGCGAGCGCATATGATTGCTTATTCAGGCCGTTCTTATTGGAGAAGCTGGAAAGATTGGGAGTCAGGGGCAATGCGAAGAAGTGGATTGCCTCTTATCTTTCTGGACGATTACAACGGGTCTCTATCGTTAGAAATGGCAGAGAAGTTAGATCTGACATAGTTCAGTCAGATTATGGGGTTCCTCAGGGCAGTGTCCTGGGGCCACTTTTATTTTTAATTTTCCTGATTGATATTTGTGATTTGAATGAGGAGATCCTGAACTGGTTAACCTCATTTGTTGATGACACTAACGTGATAGTTAGTGGTGTAGATTTTGAGGACATAGAATCTAAATTGGAATTTATATTTCAACAAATAAAAATGTGGTTTGAAAAGAACAAGCTAGTAATGAATCACAGTAAGACATCAGCTGTTTTGTTCAGCACTAGCAGATCGAATAAAGCTAGACAAGGTGGTCTTTGCGTCGATGGAAATGAGGTGGAAATTAAGGATGCTGTCAAGTTTCTGGGTGTATTTCTGGATGGGCATCTGAGGTGGTCTTATCAAATAGATCACTTGGAGTCAAAGCTCTGCAGGGTTGGATATGGTCTCAGGACTCTTTCAGAGTATTTGAGTGTTCAGAACTTGAAAATAGTATATTTCGCGAATTTTGAATCCTTGCTTCGCTATGGCGTCATTTTTTGGGGATCATGCTGTGAAGTAGAAAGACTGTTTATTGTGCAAAAAAGGATTATAAGATATATGTTCAAAATGAAATTTAATCAGTCATGCAGAGGGGTATTTAGAAAAAACAGATTGCTTACAGTATATGGTATATATTTAGTGGAGTGCTTAATTTTCTTTTTCAAAAATAGGGAGATTTTCTCAGCCCACACGACTAGAAGTCACTACCCTATAAGATCGTTAAATTTACATTATCCCATACATAGATTATCGTTAACCGAAAAGCATCCCTCTTATATGTGTATTAAGATTTTTAATAGATTACCTGATGATATGAAGAGATTGAATAATTTCAAACTGTTCAAGGAAAAAGTGAGAGATTTTGTAATAGAATTGGAACCATATTCTTTGTCTGATTTTTTGGTTTAACTATGCGCATGACACTTGACACTGTTTCTCTTATGTATCTATGCTGTATGGTTACATACTATGAAATAAAGAGGATATTGTATTGTATTGTATTGAATCGTTCCGGTAAATCCCTTACTATCTTCATCTTCCGCACATAATTCGCTTTCTATATCCTTTTTATTCAAAAATTCGAATCTCCTACCCCACATCATAACGGACGGCTCCCCCTCATAACTAACAAGTGCCTCATTTGCACTGAGAAAATCTCTCCCTAAAATAACTTGGACGTTTCCTAACATATCGTCATCACACAAAATAGCCGTCCAAGTTGTACCTAACTTTCCTCCCACAGGTCCCACCAAAATATTGGCCGTACCCCAGGTACGTAAACTATGACCTGTTACGCTCGTCAACCGATAGTCGACCTCCTCTCTATTTATTCCATCTTCTGGAATTATTCTCCTATTTACAAGAGTCACCGCGGCTCCCGTATCTACCAAACAACGCCTCGTCCTTCCATTTATGTTTAATTTAATCATGTGAGGTGCATCAAATAACCCTCCGGAGTTCACTTCCGGGATCACCATTACCGAACGATTCTTACTTTCCCCCTTATATACATGCCCCCCTGGCATCCCCGAATAAACCAGCCCTTTTAAAAATTTCCGGCCACTATCCCGGCAGTTGGATTTTGGCCCTCCCCGTTTAAATAGTCTTGCCTCTTCGGCTGAGACCCCCTCGAGAATGGAGGCGATCGTTTAGGAATAGCTCCCGTACTTCGCCCCCCTTCCTTATCAGCATTTCTTCCCATTTCCTCGTTTTCACGTTGACCCCAGGCCATATTCGCTTCACCCCCTCTTCCTGGGGGTGTAGTTCTCCGTATTCTATTTTTCGAAAAATTCTCTCGTCCCTGACGATTTTGTCTTGGGCAATCCCTAGCCCAATGACCCTTTTGTCCGCAACTATAACAACCTCCCTGCGTCCTTTGCCCTGATCTATTATTATTCCTACACTCTCTCGCAAAATGACCCGGTCTACCACAAGAATAACATTTATAATTGCGATGTATTCTTCTTTGTCTCTGCGAATTTTCTAATATTCCCCCTTTCATCCTTCGAGTCGTGCTCCTTTTTCCCGCAATTTTGACATCCCTCCGTTGCATCTAACGCCGATACCCTCATATTTGATGTCCTTCCTTGTATCATCATTGTTGCGGTCTCTTGTAATTTGACCAGTCCTTCCGCTTTTTCTAAATCTAGATTTTCTTCTCTTAATAAAGCTACCCCCATATCTTTCATCAAGTCTTTGCGCAACCCTTTTTAAACTGATTTAATATCAACTCTTTATTTTTCTTTTTGATTCCCGCTTGTTCGTCTAGCGATGCTCCGCCCAAATCTTCCCGGAGTAATTCCGCGCCTAAAATCCGCAGCCTAGTACAAAATGATGAAACATCTTCATCATGTCGCTGGAAACAACGACTTAAATTCCACTGACTCTCCCCTGGTAATTTTGATGGTGTAAATTTTAAAATTAGCCGCTGTTTCAATTCCGAGTATTTCAATTTATCATACGCCTCATCAGACTTAAAATATTCGTACGCCGCGCCTATCAGTTTTAATTTCAATAGAGTAAGGGTTTCTTCCTCACTCCATCCGTCCAATTTCGACCTCAACTCTAATTTGTCGAAGTACCGCTTTGCATCCTTTCCCGAAAAACCATCAAGGGTTGTCGCAATCATCCCCAACGAATACATAAACGGAAACCTCATAACATCTTTCTCAGCCACCGCAGGGGTGGTAGTACTAGCACTAGCCGCCGGCAACATTTTTCAAAATCTTGTAAATAACCCCAATAACAGTTAAATCCGAAAACTATCTTTAAACTCCGCAAATTAAACGAGGAAAACAAAACAATTTTATCAGGTTCATGATATTTCAAAGTATGAATCAAGTATCCCTATTTCAAAAATCCAAAATACGCTGCGCACGCAAGATAGAAGTAATCAAACTATAAACGCCAAATACTCTCCCTATTCAAATTATATTAACCTTATATGGAAACGTCCTGAAAGAAAAATTATATCGCACAAAAAAAAATACTATTCTGAGCGCAACTGTTATCCCAAAAATAAATAACGCCCTGAAAAAAAAAATTATATCTCAACAGCAAAAATAAAATTCATTAAACAATGTCCTGAAAAAAAAAACCTGCAACCCTATCTTGTCCTAACTTTCCGAATTATTCTGTAAATCAAACCGATCAAAAATTTACATCCAACTGACTTAAAATTCCGAAATATTCTGACGTTAACTTGATAAAAACACTTAACTTGAAATTACCAAAATTCCAAATTTCACTTAATTGAAACCAATTAAATTCAAATGACCGAAATTCAAAATTATTTGAGCCTCCAAATTAAAAAAAAAAATAACTCAAATGATTTCACCCTTAAATGTGTTCAAATTCTGATAAGACAACGTCTTAATTTTCCTTATCTGCTTTCCCTAAATTGATTTTAATTTCGCAAAAATACTTGAATGAAATGAACTAATTCTCAAACCCACTTTTTGTAACAAAATAACCGATCATTCAATCACAATCACTGATAAACAAGAAAGGAATTATTATACACGCCAAAAATTATAACTTGATTGACGACTTTTCTTCTAAAATTTCCGATAAACTACAAGTCCAAATTCAATAAATCCGCGCACACAACTTTGCCTTCAAAATCCTACGTAATTGATACTCAACAAAAAAAAAATTTCAAAAATTATTCACTTCAAAACCATTAAATTCCTGCAAAATCAAAAATTTCAAAACACACAGTAATATACACTTCAAAATATAATTCACCTGGAAACAATAAAAGAAAAAAATATCTTTCACCATCAGCCAAGAATGCACCCTGAAAACAATAAAATTATCGCGAAAAATTTAATTCAAATCTTCAATACTGATCAACTACTTTATCAATTTTTCTTAACGTTTCCATCCATCGATTAATTAAATCTTCCACAAATTATTGAACTCCAATGTTCTTCACGAATAAAATTTTCTAACTATCTATCCGATTAAAAACTTGATAACTTATCCGATTTTTGAAATAAAATTCTGATCTACCACAACGAAGAGTAAATAACAAACTTTTTCCAACTCTACTCAACTTTCTCTAATATCACGGCAGCTAGACTTTAACGAAAACAAAAGTTTCTGTTCACAACTCTACTTATTACTTTTTACAAATTAACTCGATTATTCTCTTGAAATAAACAAAAATCGACGCAAAATGAAATTATTCTTGGCAATAGAAATAACTCAGAGTTCCTTCATCCGAAAGTCCTCAAATTCATTGATATACTCTCAACTAAATCCATCCATCAACCCTTAAGAAAAAAATTTTTTAAACACAATTCTCTCAATTTTTTTCACTTCTACAATGATGCCTGTTAAATTATTGGATTCTATCTCGACTCGCTCCAGAAACGACTGAAACTTTAAAACCAAACTTCTCAATTAAAACAATTTAGTATTCTACCCCAGAAAAATCAACATCCCACCGCTGTCACCAGTGTAATAATGCACCCCGTATCTCGATCAGTAGAAGAGCGGCTTTCCACTGATCATGGGGTGATTATTTTTAGATGTTAAGTACACAAATTGAAGGCCCTCGAAAAGGGAAAAAATGTGGATCCGGCCCGTCGCACGAAGGACAGGTCTTGAAGTTGAATATTATTATTTCTGGGGAGATGTTTAGATGAAACTCATGAAAAACTTTAACAAATAAATCTATTGGCAAAATAAAATTGGAACTTCTCTACAAATACGTACTCGGT
Source organism: Coccinella septempunctata (assembly GCF_907165205.1). Classification (NCBI taxonomy): domain Eukaryota; kingdom Metazoa; phylum Arthropoda; class Insecta; order Coleoptera; family Coccinellidae; genus Coccinella; species Coccinella septempunctata. Next base: position 28,497,949 of record NC_058195.1, read on the forward strand.
CGAAGACGACCAACAAAAATCTTCAATTTCTTAAACACATGCAAATAAGCGCAAAACAATAAAACATACTTTCATAACCAAAATCTTGGGTTAAAATTCAACTTCCCAACTTAGCGCTCAATAATAAATCAATACTTTATCAATGAATTTTGGAAGAGCTTTCAAGACTCTGGACGAATAAAATTGGAACTTTCTACCTTTTTCTGCGACTGCTGTTTATCTGACGCTGCCGATGAAAACTTTTCGACACCAGACTTTACCCGCACTTATCGGCGAATTCTTTACACTCAACCGAACTTCCCGCACTTTTCCGTCGCAAACGTTTTTCGCTTTAAGTTTCCCTATCTAAAAATTTCAACACAAGTTTATATCTGGTCTTACTACGGATCAAGAAAATTAACGATCACTCCTCGAATGTTACTTTACTGACTTCCGATAAACTGACTTTAACTTCAAATTATTTCCAAATTTCTTCAACTACCTAATTCCCGATATTCCGTTTCTACTTGAACAAAATCAACAAAAACAAAGGACTGGACTTTTCTTTACGCTGAACTTTTCCAAATATCTATGAGCCGACCGAGTCTCCGATTCTATTCCGTGATCTACCTAGACTTTTCTCTTACTTCGTGAAAACCTGATTATTCTAAGTCCCTATACTTTTTCCTTACTGACTGACTCTACAAAAGATTTATAACTTCTCTACTTATCCGTACCGACTCGAAGGGGTATATTTTCGATATTTTTCAGATCATGTCCCCGGACCGACTTAAAGGGGTATTATTTTTGATCACGCTCCTCGGACCGACTGACTAACTTTTTCCGATGTACTTTTTCCCCGGTCTTTCTCTCCCACGCTATGGGTGGTACCAAAACGTCTCAAAATCGAAATCATTGGACGATCAACCTTGCTGAGTTGAAAAATCAGCGTTCCCAAGCTGGGTGGTTACAAGAAAATTTCGGCTACTTCGAATTCTGAGAACTGTTTTCCTATCAGGGTCTCCAGACTAATAAATCTTTCTTAATCTACATGACTGACCGTTTTCACCCGTTCTGAAGTCCTTATCACCGGATATTGGAATCAATTACATAGGCCGGCGATCGCCGGTTGCTCTCCGAAAACGTACATTGTATCAATATCTGCAGAATTTCTGACTGAGTGACACTAACTCTTTCAACTCATATCGAGCTGGTTATTATTTAAATTCCCGCGACTTAATACCGTCTGATCTCAAGCGCCTCAAAGTATCGTATGTCCAACTAAAAATCGCCTCTGCAGCACGGCTGCAACAATGTATGAATGTTCCAGCGATACCTCGTTTCAATTATCCCAAATTAATTCGAGCTTCTTATTCCGATTTATTACAACAACTACACGAAAAGGCCCGTGAACAACAATCAAGGATTTTTTCAGCCTTCATCGATTTAAGTAAGGCATTTGACTCGGTGAATCGGAGAGCGCTATGGAAAATCATGGCACGTCTTACAGTACCCGAAAAATTCTTAGCAGTGTGTAAAAGCCTTCATACCAACAACACCGCTAGAATACACCATAATGGCTCTACAACCGACCATTTCTCGACCAACTCTGGAATAAAACAAGGCTGCGTGTTAGCGCCTTTACTGTTCAATATTTTCGCCATAGCTGTATCGATAATTGCTGACTTGAGCCTGCCCGTAAGAGGTGTTGGGATAAGATTCAGATTTGATGGAGGCCTGTTTAACCTGAAGCGCCTCAGAGCAAGAACCCGTACCAAGTTTATCACGGAACTTCAATATGCAGACGACTGTTCACTCATCGCTAGCAGCTCAGAGGATCTAAGATAATGACGGACACCTATAAACATATATACGAAGCTTTAGGCCTTAGACTCAATATCGACAAGACCAAAATCTTGGTAAGTCCGCCAGAAAGTCTTCAAACAGATATCAGCCTGGAGAATGAAACTCTAGAACAGGTCGAGCAGTTCAAATACTTGGGAAGCTTCATAAATAGTAAGGCTAATCTATGTAGACACGGAAATACAAAACCGTATTTCAGCATCACGGGCATTCTGGAAGCTAAAGGACAGAGTGTTCCAAAATCACGACCTCAACTAAAGACCAAGACAGCTGTTTACAAAGCAGTGGTCCTCCCAAGGCTTCTTTACGGAAGCGAAAGCTGGACGCCCTACAGGCGACATATTAAACAGCTTGAACAAACGCAACAACGTCATCTAAGACAGATAATGCACATCAGATGGTTCCACAAAGTTTCGAATGCAGAAGTCTTGAAACGCGCGAGTTGTACAACAATTGAGACTCAAGTAACGAGGGCCCGACTCAGATGGAGCAGCCACATTCTGAGGATGCAAGACACAAGACTCCCCAAAATAGCTCTATATGGCGAATTCACTGAGGGAGCCCGGAAACCAGTATAAGCGGTTTAAGGATACACTACATCAATCCCTAAAATTAGTTAATGCCAATCATAACTGGGAACAACTAGCGTTAGACAGGTCACAGTGGAGGTCTTTGGTACACAATTTTAATGGAGAATCGAGAAGGATACAGCGGCGGCCAGATCTGGTTGATGACTATCCATGCCCTCAGTGTGGAAGGATCTGCAGGTCACGGTTGGGTCTCTTTAGTCACAGAAGGGCACACAGTCGCAACTAGCCCTAAAGAATTACAAGTCTGTTCGCAATTTTTTTTCTTTTTTTCTAGATTTATTCCCGGTAACGGGATACAGCAATGAATGAATGAATGACCCTGTATATTAAGAAACTCAGTTTCGTTTCAGGATATTCCGCCAATCAACTATGTTTCATTGAAATCACATTGAAGATTCCTCACAGATAACATAGTATAAGAATAGTACTCCTTCGACAGTGTGGAAATATCTGCAGATTGGTTTTTACAACGAAAATTAAAGTGTAAATCACAAATATTTATTTATTATTAACAGCTGAGAAAATAGTCCACTTCATTTTTTAATCTCGTTGAGTAATCGAGATTACAGATTACTCTTATCAGTGCTTGATATCAACGCAGAACAAAATAAAACCAGACTTTCTTTGGTAGAACCATGATAGAACGAAGCAATAAATGACATGATGGCGCCGCCACGAAACTAATCCCATATCCCCGATATGGAATAATGTTGGTGCTTGCAAAAAATTACAAGTGCACACACCAGTGTTTTAAACATCTCAGAATGTTCGAAGTAAAAATAACTCTATAAGCATCACTGACCATTACAAGGTACTGTTTGGTCAGAACAGTAGAAACAATATGATCATATTTCATGAGTTTTTCACCATCGAAAAGTGGTAAATCTGAGTCAGTTCCATAGAGTAGGGCCTATAAATATTCGGTCAGTATTATTTAGGTGAATTGAAATGCAACGTTTCCAATTGTATATTTATGAACATTTTCTTATGAAATTTCATTTCCCTCTAAAATTGGGTTTCCTTTTGTTTTGGAATGCCTCCAAAGCTTCTATCCTATCTTTAGTCGGGATTAGTTGCGCATAACACGCGGTTTCGATAGCCATTCCAGTATCAATATTCGTCTCCAAGCCTCTATTTATGGCTAGCTTGGCCATCTTCAAAGCAACCGGACCATTTTGAAGAATCTCCTCACATAATTCCAGCGATTTCATGTAAGCACTATTACCACTTGTATTTTGTTCCACTGCATGATTCACCATTCCTGTAAAAAAACATAATTTTGAATAAGATCGAATAAAATTTCTGAGCACAATGACTACACATAATGTACCTAATTCGAATTATTGTTCACCGATATTTCTAGGATAAAGAATCTCGAATGAAAAATTGTTGATGGTATATAGGTACTAATTTCCTAAGCACCGAGTGGTAGAGGCGAAGGGGAAAATCAGATGATTTAGAGCGTTCGGAAAACGCTCTTTTTATTCAAACCGCTGCGTCTCGCCATCTGCGAAAGAAGCCACATGGAAGTCTAATTATCAGACCGTGCCAAGGTCACACTGTGAAATTTGAATTGTAATTTGGGGGTACGAAACTTTTTTCCTGAATTACATTTCGGTATAGAAGTAGAACAAAACTTTGGCGCTCAAAAACATCCTGTATTACATATTCTGAACAAAATATTCCTGAAACACTAGTAGGTACTTATTTACATGGAGTCTAGGAACACCTCCGGAGTTGAAAAAAGTACCGGAAATTTTTCGACGGTACATTTCGATACAAAACTAGAACACATATGTTTCGAGAACCGAAATCTTGATTTTTCGAAAACATTTTTTCAGCTCCACCAATTTGAAAACCTCATAAAACCCCTAAATTTTAGGGTACAAAACTTTTTTTAACGGTACATATTGGTACAGAACTAGTACAAAACTTTGACAAATAGAAAATTTGAAATTTCAAAAATAGGCGGTGAGCATTGTGCCCTCCTAATCTTAAAACCTTATTTTCGTAATTTCAATTACGGGTACGAAATTTTTTTTCTGCGGTAGAGTCATTCGGGGTAACTGAGCGCAGTGGGTAAGTGTGCGCAGTGCGTATATCTCGACTATGCAATGTATGAAAGAGGGGTTCATTTGGGTGAAGCAAGGGCGCAGAATCGCCAAATTAGTTTTTCATAGGAGTGCGCCGTGCGACGTTTCGTTAACTTTTTATTTGCAATCAATCAAATTCACTAGTTTTCTTATTAATTTTTAGCATCACTGCAAATTCTGCCAGGTCCAAGTTCCGAGTCCGACAGTGTTAAACAATATTTTATTCGATCATGTGCATATTAATCTAAATATATAATAAAAAATTTTAGGTTCTCTTAGCTGCTCAACTCTGTAAGAACGTCAATTCTAATTTTGGATTACTGGGGAAAGTGTGCGCGGGTAAGTGTGCGCGGGTAAGTGTGCGCGGGTAAGTGTGCGCATAGATTCATTATATGGGCATTAGTTCAGTGAGGAATAAATTATGACATTGTTGATTTTCTTGGTTAAGACTCGATCAATATTGTCCTATTTGTTCAGAAAAATATGAAGAGCCACCAACAGGGGAATGTATCAAGTGTTGTGTTCACCAAGAATTGTGGCACGAACAATAATGCACTGCTTGTAAAAAAGCGCTTCTGTATTGACAATAAACAGCATTTCTCTAATATTGTAACATTTTGATGACACTATTTTGTAATTTGTTTTGATTGTGTGGTTCACTAAGCACTACGTTCACTTACCCCGTGAGGGTGCGCACACTTACCCGCAATATGGGGCATGTGAACGCACTCCGACTTTCCCTATTAAATTCTTTTTTGCGGAAAGAAAACGTTTTTGTTTGTTTGCTTTTTGATGTTTTCTCATAGATTAGAAAATTCTTCATCTTATGAGTATGTTTTAATTTTCCTAGCTTCAACATTTGAAACAGGGTATGGCTTGAAAGGCAAAAGTGCGCACAGTTGCCCCGAATGACTCTATATACACTTAGGTAAAAATCTAGTACACAATTAAGCGCAAAAAAAATTAAAAATTCAAATTGGGGGGGAATGGAGACATGAACCTTACGTAGTAGACCGTAGGGAATTGTAGAGTTGTTTTCAGGAGGAGTTTGTTTTTAGTTTTCTTCTTTATTTTCTTCATGTTTTCGTTACATGCTTATTGATTTTTTGATGCTGATTATTGATTTTTATTCCTTTTCGAATTCATTTTTCATACTGGGGTTTATTTATATTCAGCTCATTTTCTTTGTTGAATTATGTATTCTAATAATCTCAATTAAAGTTTTACTATGAAATATTGCGCGAGCGATGCCACGGGTTTAAGCTAGTATATCGATATGTCTGAACAAAAAGGCAGCAGAACAAATACGAGCAGCTTGAAGAGTCCTGCTTGGAATCGCTAAGAAAGGCAAAGTACCTAACAAAACGATCAGAACTAAACATTAAAACATAGTAGAACACATGACTAGAATGAAGTGAAGTCAGGTCATATAGCTAGAGCATCAAACGAAAGATGAGCTGGGCGAATTTTTAGGAGATATAGAACGAAAGCGCTATTCAGTTCGAAACGAATTGGAAGGGTGATGACATAGTGGGCGAGTTCCGATATTGCTGGTGTTACTGGCCGCATTCGAAAAACAATAGAACCCGAATGACTGGCAAATAGTCATCGTCTCTCAGGGTACACTGGCAGGACTGTTCGGGAATATCGGAAATACCCCATAGGGTAGCAAGGTCCAGCTCAACTTTCGTGCGTAGACGTTGTGTATCTCATGAATGGGATAAACAACGTATAGGTATAGGTCAGTCGACTTAGTGTTTATTTTTATATAAGCAATCGAAATATCATTCTATGAGCTAATTTCATAACAATATATAGGTTCAGACTAGAATATGACGTGAGGTCAGCTGGCCAGTGCCCCTGCAATCTTCTTGGATCGCTACTTTCTATAGTAGTGGTTGCAGAAGGGTATTTGTTTGTCTCTCTAATCTTTCGTGGTGTTTTCTGCCTCTGTTTTTGATGACATCTTTAACAAAGGGAATTTTCAGGTTCTCATGGAGAGTCGAAAAAAAACATAACCAGAAGATTAACACGAAGAAACAACAAGAGAAAATGGTTGGTTGTCCTATAACAAGAAGTTTATGGATGAAATCAAGATCTAATTCAACATCGTCGGAAATTAACAACGTAAACAGTTATGAAGAGATAAGAACGGACGAACAAAGCATCTGCGATAAAGATAGAGGAATAGCGAACGAGGAAAGAAATGAACTGGATATACGAGGGAACTTGAAACATTCTAACGAAATGAAAGAGAGTACCTAGGAAGACCTCTTTACACCGAAAAGGACTATAATGCGGACACCTCCTAAAGACAATGAATCCTCGGAAATACAAACACCATCAAATCAGAATAATGAAGTGAATTTCAACTGATATGGTAATAGCACCAGCCAGAAATATAGAAGACACCACCTGTATCATTGATGGAATTTCAAAAGAATTGGAAACAATAAATGATTTATCGCAAAATGATAAGATTGAAGGTGAAGATATAAAAATATCAAGAATGGCAAGCTTTAAGCTTCACGAAAAGGTGACATAACTCGCTTTTAATGTGGAAAAATTAGAAAGAGAAAATGGTACTAGAAAAGAACTTGAGGAAGTATAGGTAATATTCATTAAAGACAAAGCATGCAAAGAAGACCACAATAAGAAAACATACATTGAAATTGTAAAATCCAAAGAAGAAAGGGAACTTAGTCTTGAGAAAGTCGAAATATATCGACGAAACGTCGACTTTGTTTTAAGAAAGTTGTTATTATTCAGTCCTAAACCCGTGAATATCCCCTGAACATTATAATGGAAGGACGTGAAATACAAGTTGAAAACTATTGCACCGGGAGGTTCTTTGAGACCATTGAACGAGAGTATGGAAGTAGGATTAGAGCACTGCTCAAGCATAGAATCAGGCTGGACAAGAAGTTGGCATCATTACACAATAGGAAAATATTCTTGTTGGAGTGCAGGAGGAACTCAGTATTTCCTAATCACATTGCCCACAACATCAGGTGCCTGGACAATTTAGCTTTAGATGAGAGTTGTCCCTATCAGGTTGAATGTGACAGAATACGTAATAGAGTTCAAAAATCTATATTGAATTTGGAGGTGAAGGTGACTATTTGGAGGATGAACAACGTTAGTAATCAAATTTTAAGTGTTGATGAGAACTTGGAGAAAGACTTACCACATGACGTGTTCACGAATTTTCTCAGAACATGCAGACAAAATTATGAAAAACTGTTCAAGCGCATCAGGAACTCCAACAAGCATAAAATAAGTTTATTACAGTCGGTGTACAGGTCCGCTCCAAGAACAATCCAAAATCAGGACAGTAAGTTTATTTACAATTTCACTAATACAAACCTGCCGGAGGAAGTTAACGATGTCCTTTCTCTCGGTCCTAATTTCAGTATTCCATTAACGAAAAAAGATATATCTGTTCCTACTATTCTGAAGGATCTTGAGTATTGTGTACATGGCTTACAATTGAGTACTGAGGTGAGAGATTTGGTTAGGTCTGAGTGTGTGAACATCCTGACAAATTTTTGGCATGGTTTTCAAGCCAATGAAAGACCTAAGCCAATACAAAAGGCCTATAATAGCGCAAAATCCTTTCTCGCACAACATCCTGAACTGATCGTGATGAAATCAGATAAAGGAAATTCAACAGTAATTATGTACAGGTCTGAGTACCTTGAATGTATGGGAGAAATGTTGTCGGATGAGAGAACTTATAGAATAATTAATAGAGACCCTACCAACAAGTTTCAAACGAAGGCGAACGAATTAGTTAATGAGCTCAAGATTAAGAATATAATTGATGACAAGTTGGCTCAGGAGATGAGACGGTATGATTCAGTATCACCTAAATTATATGGCTTACGAAAAACACATAAGCCAGAGATTAAATTAAGACCTATTGTTAGCTGCATTGGCGCTCCTACTTACAATCTATCGGTTTTTGTACATAATATATTGGCCAAAGTTAATTCAACATGCCCGTTCACAGTAAAAAACTCCTTTGAGTTTGTTGCCACCATAAAAGATTTAACAGTTCCTGAAGGTTATGAGTTGGTCTCACTGGATGTTGTGTCATTATTCACGAACATACCTAAGGAACTCGTAAACTCCATCATAAATAAAAAATGGCAGTACATTTCTGCATATACAGAGATTGATAAACAGTTTTTCCTCAGAATCGTCAACTTTATCTTCAACTCAAGCTACTTTATGTTTGATGGTGTATTTTATGAGCAAAAGGATGGGTCCACTATGGGTAATCCAGCGGGTCCGTCTTTAGCGAATCTAGTGATGACCGAGATCATCTTTGAATGTTTGAAAAACATGAAATTTGTCGTAACCATCCTTAAACTTTACGTGGATGATACTTTTTTGATTATTCCATCTGACAGCGTAGATTACCTATTGGAAACTTTCAATGCATACCATCCTCGCATACAGTTCACTATAGAACGTGAAAAAGACAATGAATGATCGTTCTTAGATGTCAGGGTAAGAAGGAGAGCAGACGGAACGTTGAGTACACGGTAGTGCATGAAACCTACCAGCTCGGGAAGACTGTTGAATTATAGATCAGACACATGCAGAAAATATAAAATTTCCGTCATAAAAAAAATTTGCTACACAGGGGTATCAATCTGAGCAGCAGTGAATTTCACCATGAAAATTTGAAAGAAATAAAACAAATATTGAAAGTGAATGCTTATCCCTCTCTTCTGGTTAATAGAATCATCAACGAGTACAAGCCCCCACCGAGCAGACACCAATTGGGCGAAACACAGGAGACACGTAGTTATTTTAGGTTTCCTTTCGTGCCAAAATTGTCTTCCAAGATATCTAACTCGATCCGTAGAGTGTCCACAAATTCCAGGCTGGCATTTTACAATCTAAAGAGTGTCAGATCTCTCTTTTCCAAGTTGAAAGACAGAGCTGGGACTCTTGATCGTTCTAATGTGGTGTACAAGATTCCCTGCGCAGGTTGTAATAGATGCTATATAGGACAGACGAAACAATTTCTCTCAAGTAGGGTCAGACAACATAAAAATGATTGCCATGAGAAGTTCAGAGATAAAGAAGGTAAAACAGCACTGGTTTTGCACTCTTTCAGTACAGGACACCAATTCGACTTCCAGCAGATTTCAGTTTTGGATGGGGAGAAAAACTGGATGAAAAGAAATTTAAGCGAGATGATACATTTTAATTTGCACGATACCGTCAATCATAGGAGTGATACTCAGGGATTACACCAATCTTATAATAATTTGATTTCCTTGTTCAGACAATTCAAGTGCCGTTAAGATGAACTACTGTTTAGTAGTTGTTTTTGAGTGATCGTTTGTGCGTCAGATGCGTGACATTGTATCTACCGTCATCCGTGTGTTATTGTTTTCTTGCGTTGTGTTATCCTAGATGCTATGTGTCAGAGTTCTTAGGATTGTTTTATTAATTGACTGTTGTTTTGAGTAAAGGTAGTTCACTTCTACTTCCTACACATACTATGATTTTTATGTATATTTTAAACAACTAACAAAACTAGGTAAGATGCAGCTTTAATAATTTGTTTGTGTTCTTGTTTCTATTATTCCTGTCTCAATTTTTAGTCTTGAGAAAGTCGAAATATATCGACGAAACGTCGACTTTGTTTTAAGAAAGTTGTTATTATTCAGTCCTTAACCCGTGAATATCCCCTGAAGAAAGGGAACCTTCAGTACGTAAAATATGGGAAACTCCACCCCCTCAAAAAAAAATATGAAATAATGGTAAAATGCAAAAAATCAAGATAAAGAAAATCATATTAAATTCATCACGAAAAATCCATGCCGAAATGGCACATAAGAAACGAGTCTTCATATCTTGATCTCACTAAATTTCATGTAGAAGAATTTAGGCATTTTGCAAAATATTGGCAAGCAAACCTCTGTTGTCACAAATGTGGACAAGAGCACGAAGCAAAAACATGTCCCAGTAAGAATGAATTCGAATTCGACTGTCCCAATTGTAACCGCCTGAAAATTCAAGAGGAAAGACATTCTGCTAGGAATCAAAAATGTCCAGTTGTTCAAAAAAATATGGCAGAAACATCGAGATATAAACTTCGTGAAGATGGAAGAAAACAAAACGATTTTTTATAAATAATACTGAAACGGGAAGATTCGACAAGAAGCAACAAACTGGAAAGAAAACAACCATAAATGGAACAAATTCCTCTAAAAGGTATAAAGTTGATATCTGATGAAGAAGACGCTGATGTCGTTGCAATAACGGAGCATTGGAGGTGTGAAGAGGAACTCAGTGCATGTCATCTCAGTGGTTATAAATTAATATCAAGTGTAACGATACTTGATTGTTTCATATAAAAATCAAGCCTCGTTTTAAATGTCCGTTTCCCTGAATTTTCCAGTTGAAGCAATGCAACACCGTCTGATGGAGATTTCAGTTTTAATATAGATATTCCGTTTCATTTTAGAAATGTTCTTCAGATCCTGAAAAATTAACCTCAAATTCCGTAAGATTGAAATTTCCATCAGTAATCCGCCGTAATAATCTAAAACAAAGAAAAAGTGTCTTTCTGCATTCGGCGTTGATTTTCCGTCCAAAAAACACACCGAATTCAGCATAAAACAACGTGGATTGCAGATAATGACAGTTTCTTTTACCGATAGGGAGATAACCGCCACCGAGAATGTTTGTTGGAATTAAGAATCCCCCTACGTAGATCTGCGCTCTGATTGGACGGTATGACGTAACAGATTAAAAAGATGCGATTCTGGAACGAGCCAATTGTTTTTCGAATATATGTTGAACGTCGAGTTGTCAGGATGTGTAATGTTTTTCGAGTAGAACTTGTCATAGTTGTCAAATACATATATTGAAATAAAAGTTGTTGATATAAGATGTAGATTTGGCCTTCAATTCAAAAAGGTACACCCATATCTGATAGCTAGGGAACTACAGACTGAGGAAACATCAGTTCCAACATATGGCTACCGTGACAGGACCCTTTATTACAGGTATGGAAAAAACCAAGAAAGCTCTACAAAGAACAGCTTTTATGAGGATCTATGATAAGTTGAAAGAAGATTTCTCCAAAGAAAAATGCGATATCCTAGAAATACAGAGTAGCATCAAAGTCTTGGATGAAATAATGCTTCAAGTATCTGAACTGAATCAACTCATGATTGATCTAATGTTGGATGCAGGAGAAGAAGAAGCGAATATGAATGCAGAAGTGGAATTGATGAATACGATGAGTTCTCAATATCACAAGATAAAATGTAGTTTCGATAAGTTAATATGTCAAGGCAGTGTCTCCAAGAAATCAGAATCCAGGAGCAAATTGAAGATTCCCAAAATTCAATTCAGACAGTTTGGTAGTGAAACGAAAGATTGGCTTGTATTTTCGAATCAATTCAGCAGAATTGATGAAGATTCTGATATAGAAGAGGAGGATAAACTACAATATTTAGTTCAAGCTACCACACCAGGCTCTCGAGCTAGACAAATTGTGGAAAGTTACCCTGCTTCTAAAGGTAACTATGGATAGTTTGAAACAAAGATTTGGAAGAGAAGATTTGTTAATAGTTTATATCCGAGAACTTCTCAAGCTAGTTTTGATGAATCTGAATACCAAAAATAAACTATCAACATATTCTGACAAAATTGAATTCTATTGAGAGCATTAGAAAGTCTGGGTGTAAAATCAGATACCTGCGCTGCGATGCTATACCCTTTGGTTGAATCATGCCTAGGAGAAGATTTAATACGAGCATGGCATAGAAGTCAGTTCTATTCATCAGAGTACAGTTTGAAGAAGAATGAACTCTCATGAATTTTCTCAGAGAGGAAGTGATGAACGAAGACAGAATTCATCTCGCGGTGTCCAGTTTCAAAGACAGACGAAAGCTTGAAGATAGGAGCATACGTAGTAGTTCTAATGTACCCACTGCTTCTGAATTGTACAACAAAGGAGTTCCATGATGTGTGTTTTGCAGAAAGGAAACAGAAATTGTCAGAAAATGCTTGTTGCCACCTATGCACCAAATTTGGTCATACAGCTCGAAGATGCCGCTCTCGAGAAAAATGCCACAGATGTCAAGGTAGACATTGTGTTATTATGTGTCCCAAAAACGATGTCGAGTCATCATCGAGTTCTAATGATAGGAATTTGAAACAGCCAAACTTAAAAATTGATGAACACAGTCTGTCCAACCACACTTTTCCCGAAATTTTTTTTGCGAACCATAGTAGTAGAACTGAGGGAGACAAAGAATGTCGCCGAGTAAGACTCTTGATCGATACTGGATCCCACAAGTCATATATTACAAGAAAAATTGCCGAAGAGGCTGGGTACCCTCCAGTTCGAGAAGAACAGCTAGTACATTCACTTTTTGGAGGAACCCAAACTGAATCTGTGAGTCATAGATGCTTCAGAATTTCTCTACATAGTCTTACTGAAGACTACTGTTGCAACTTCGAAGTTTTGGATCAACCATTGATTTGTAACGACATAAGCTCAGTGAAAAAGGGACCTTAGCTGGATGAACTGAAACAAATGGGAGTAGAAATCATTGATACTACAGATGGGCCAACTGATGTTTTGGTTGGTGCCGACATAGCCGGAAAACTTTTTTCCGGACATAAACTAGATTTGGATTCTGGACTTGTAGCGGTTCATACATTACTAGGTTGGACACTCATGGGAAAACTGAAATCAGAATACTCATCTAAGACATCCCTTCTTGTAACTTCAATGTTTTCGAAAAATGTGGCCATATGTGACTTATGGAACCTAGATTTCCTTGGTATTCAAGCTCCTGAAAGATCTGAATCACAACGGGAACAAGAAAAACTTGTTATGGAACATTTTCTAACAACAGTTAAACGAAGAGATGACAGGCGATATGAAGTGTCTAGGATTGAAGGTCATCCCCCTTTATCATCCAATTTCGATTTATCCTATAAAAGACTGCTCCACACTGTGGAAAAGTTGAAAAAGGATAATTTCTACAACGTCTACGATAGCGTCTTCGACAATTGATTAGCTGAAGGAGTTAAAGAATGTTCGTCAGAAATGAACCTCTTGAAACATCATCTCAGTCTGGTCATTTTTTACCTCATCATCCAGTATATAAGCCCAGTAGTACCACAGCACCTGTACGTCCAGTTTTTGATGCTTCGTCAGGAGCAAGGAAGCAACCATCTTTGAATCAGTGCCTTGAGAAAGGAATCAACCTCATTGAATTAATTCCATCTATGATTCTACGTTTCCGCTTGGATAAGATAGGAATCATAGATAACCTGATAGGAATCACCGCTGATATAAGAAAGGCATTTCTTCAGATTGGATTACAAGAAAACGATAGATACTTTCTAGAGTTTCTTTGGTACGATAAAAACGGAAAAATAAAAATTTATAGACATGCCCGTTTCGTATTTGGAGTAACTTGCAGTCCTTTTCTATTGGGAGCAGTCCTCGAATTTCATCTGCAGGAAACTCTAAGAGAATCAATTCATGAAGAAAACTCCTATAGTCCCGAAGTTATTTCGAAATTATTGAAGTCATTTTACGTTGACAATATTCTTATAAAAAACGAAGAAGCTCTCAACCAATTTATTGAACAGTCAACTAAAATTCTGGTTGATGGAAAGTTCGAGTTGAGAGGGTGGGAGCATTCTTTGCCAGAAAATGTCGAAGTCGAAGCAAAAAGTAACATCCTTGGACTCATCTGGAATCGTAAATTGGACACCTTAGAACTTTCTCTAGAATGGTTTGATAAAATGGATGTAGGACTGATAACTAAACGAACTATATTATCTGCAGCACACAAACTGTTTGATCCAATTGGTTTCTCATGTCCAGTGACACTGATCCCAAAAAATTTTGCTCCAAAGGACTTGGTCTAGGAAATTGGGATGGGATTTGGAAGTTGATGAAGTAGTTCAAGAATTATTCCTGAAGTGGTTAAAAGAACTACCCTATTTGACATCCGTTAAGATTCCTCGGTGGATATCTTTAGATTCCACTATATTGACCACTGAATCTGTACATGTTATCTGTGATGCAAGTGCAGATGCCTATGCAGCTTATATTTTTCTCAGAACAGAAACTGGTGATGGTCAAGTGGTTTTGAGATTAATCGAAGGAAAATCTAAAGTACCACCCATAAATTAACCATACCACGTCTCGAACTTTTGGCTGCAACAATTGGAGTGAGAATATTTCGAAATTTCCAGACAAACTATGGAATCAACCTTCAAGCATTTTTTTGGTCAGACTCCTCAACTGTTTTATCTTGGATCAAAAGGAAAGAAAATTGGAAACCATTCATCTGGAACCGTGTTGAAGAAATAAAACGTTTTTCTAAACCTTTAGACTGGTACCATGTTCCTGGTGATATGAATCCTGCGGATCTTCCATCACGAGGATGTTCTGCTAAATCACTAGCTGATGGAAGATGGTGGGAGGATCCAAAATGGTTATGTGATCCAATTTCCCAATGGCCTAGTCAGAATTTTGATAGTAATGAAGAGGAAATGAACTGCAAAGGAAGAAAAACTGTTGTTTCCTCGTTGTCTGTGTCTGAAGATTTTGTATGGTACTACAAGTACTTTTCGAAGTTCAGCAAAATCGTCAAGATGGTTGGATGGATCAAACGATTTGTCAATAATAGCAGAAAGAAAAATACCTGGAAGTATCAAGAAAACTAGTAATTCGTTTCATACAAGAAGAAAGTTTTGAGTCTGTAGAAGATTCCAAATTATCATCTTATGTCCCTTTACTGATAACCAAGGACTGATCAGATTGCGAAAAAAAATTTCAGATAGAACTGATGCAGAGGATTTTCGTATGCCATTTGTATTTCCCACAAACCATGAAGTTGTGAAACGTTTGATTTTCGAAGAACATATAAAGAATAATCATGTTGGAGTAAAAGGATTGTTGAGTATTCTTAGAGCAAATTATTGGATTCTTAAAAGTAGACGCACTATTAGATCCGTTATTAGTAGTTGCATCACTTGTAAGCGATTTAGATGCAAACTTAAATGTCCTACCATAAGTTTACCAGAAAACAGAGTCCGTGATGCTGCTGTATTCGAGATTGTGGACATAGATATAGCAGGACCTTTGTACCTTAAATCAAATGAGAAAGTGTGGATTGTTCTATATACTTGTGCTGTCTATCGAGCTGTTCATATTGAATTAACATCGTCCTTGTCAAGTTATGCGTTTCTACAGACACTGAGAAGATTCATCGCTCGTCGAGGTAGACCTTCAACAATCTATATAGATTGCGGAACGAATTTCGTTGGATGTGCAAACGCCTTGCAAGAAATATACTGGTTGGAAGTAGCTGAAAACTGTACGAAATTACACCAAATAAAATGGAAGCTGAATCCTCCAGCAGCTGCGTGGTGGGGAGGTTGGTGGGAGCGGCTTATAAGATTATTGAAAGATTTGTTACGAAGAACCCTTGGGAAAACAAGTCTTGATTTCGAAGAACTGCAGAATGTTCATTGTGATTGTGAAGCAGTTTTGAACGCTCGCCCATTGACATACATGTCCGAAGATCCAAACGATTGTATTGTTCTCACACCAGCAATGTTCTTACAAGACATCAAAGAAGTTGGAGTAATTGAACTTGATTTAGTTGAAGCCAAAAATCTTAGCAGACGATTTAAGTATCGTTTGAAACTAAAAAATGATTTGAACAGAAGATTCAAGTCAGAATATTTAGGCCGACTTACTCTCTTCTCAAAGAAAACCTCAACTGAAACAATCGGAATTGGAGATATTGTTCTGATCTCGGATTTCAATAAAAAGAAATTGGAATGGCCCATAGGTCGAGTTGTTGAAACTATTTCTGGACTATTTCTGATGGAAGAGTGAGGTTGGTGAGTTGAAAACTGCCACAGGTGAATTACTGAGACCAGTACAACGTATTTCATTACTGGAAATGAAAAGGTCATTAGATTCACCAAGACCAGCAGTGCCAGAAAAGAAAAGCGATAACCAAAGGTGAAGAGGAAGAGTTAATCTATCGTTAACTAGAGATCCGGTAGTTAGAACGAGATCAGGAAGACCTGTAAAGTTCCTGAAAGATTTGGACATTGATTGTGTCATTACTTCGATGTATGAATGACACAAGGTGGGAGTGTGTTGTTTTTCGAATATATGTTGATCGTCGAGTTGTCAGGATGTGTAATGTTTTTGGAGTAGAACTTGTCATAGTTGTCAAATACATATATTGAAATAAAAGTAGATTTTGCCCTCAATTCAAAAAGGTACACCCATATCTGATAGCTAGGAAACTACAGACTGAGGAAACATCAGTTCCAACAATGTTTCTTCTGGAGAGAATATTCGAGAATACCGAATTTTTAGATGCAATTTTTGTCACATGACCGTCCACATGTTGGAAAGTTAATAAATAGGGCCGCACCACCAGACGAACGGTCATTCATTATTCGGCAATTATTGATGATTCGGCGATTGTCTCAATCTGTTTGCTTAATTCTTGATTTTTTTCATTAGACTGTGCGACACTCACTTGATTCATTAATTCAGCTCTCGATTATTGATATTTTCTTGTTGCTTTCGATTTGGTGGTGTGTCCGTACCGGAACAAACCGTAAGTCTTTTCTTGATACCGCATACTTAATGATTCAAAGTTGCATTCTTTTATTTGTTTAATTGTGTTAATCCTTATTGTTAATCCCCCTGTTTATCGCAGACTTCTGTCGTCTGGCTTTCTGGTGAACCAAGACCAACCAACGGAAGTCTCGAAGTCGTTCCGCTGGTAATGCTTGGCGTGTACACCCACTGTTGCCACGGAAAGACCACAGTAGCCTATCCCGTCCTACCCCTGTTGTGTTCCGTTTAGTTTTCCCGTTTACCGCAACTTCTGTCGCCTGGCTCTCTGGTGACGGAAACCAATCGGCAGAGGTACACCCAAGGTGGCCACTTAGAGACTACGATAAACTACCCCATTATCCTGTGAATTGTTGCATTGTGTTTCACCTGAATCAACCCCGTCCCGTTTATTGAATAGTTTCCATTCTGATTGGCCTGTACACTGAAAATCACTGGAAGTCGTCGGGATCAACCCCATCGCTAAATTAACCGATTACAGGGACTTGAACAGACAACCGGTTACTGTAAATTTTGTGTAAACCCCGTACATGCCTCATTGTCTCAGAAGGAATCAAAGTGACCGCTATTGATTTCTTTCTTTCTTTAATACCTGATATTTTGACTGAATATAATTAATTTTAATATTATTTAATTCATTAATTTAACTGTATTGATTTTGAATTACTGACCACCGAGTTAGTTATTGAGTGTTGCATTTCTGTTTTTCTCATTTTGGAGAGGATCATCAGCTGTACATATTTCTTGACTTGGAAACCATTGTATGATTCACTGTAATTTAGATTATTGTAATAAATTCGATTTTAAAGTACTTGTTATCGCTACCACCTTAGATAACCCCGAACTCTGTCTCCGTCTAGTAGGAACCTGGGTGAGTTTGTTATGTCCCCCTTGTTGAAGGGCGCTCGAGATTAACCCTTTTCGCAAACTAAACCCGTTACACAAGCTACTGCCGAGAAAAAGGCAAGCGTGGGAGTTGCAGTTTATGGTAAAGAAAAGCACATTTGTACTAATAGGTCAAATTTCAAATCATTAGTAAATGTTCTGTTATTGAATGTGCTGCTGCTCAGCTTATCGTAAGTTATTGATTATTTATATTTACAGACCTAATACTCAGCCATTTGCAAATGTAGAGTTGTTTCTTGAAAGATTGAAAATAATTTCAGATCGCTGCTCTGAGGAGAATGCAATGTATTTATTGGTTGGGGATTTTAACTTTGATATTTTATCTACCTCCCCCAAGATAAGGAGTTTTCAATTGAGGATTACAATCTTTAAACCCACACGACCCTCCTCTGGTACATGCTTGGACAATGTATTCACACCCCTTGATGGCACAACAAGCTCTTGAATACCACATCTCGGGTCATTCTGCCCTGAAATTTGTATCAAAGTTCCAATACAGGATGCCACCAAACAAGGTGATCAAAAAATGAAGCATTAATGCATGATGACTCCATGTCTCTTTTCTTGGGTGAACTTTCTAAGGTTGATTGAGATGATATCTGCATCTCACACATCAAACTCCAATGAATTTCATAACTGTTTCTTCGAGGTTTTTGACCGGTGTCTTCCAATAGTCAGTATTCGACAGCCCACTTTCAAAATAAATTTCAAATTGACACCAAAATTTAAAGATCTTCGGGTTCTTCTTAACAAACTCCTTATTATATCATCAGCTAACCAGAACTGAAGTGCATTTCAAACCTGCTGATCAAAAAAAGCTAGCAAATGAGTTTAAGAACTTTTTAGCTGAGATTGCCACATCCCTGACTCAAAACGTGTCAAGTCCGCTGTGCCTCCCACTGTTTCTAGACTGGACAATTCGTTCTTTATGTTTGAGATCTCTCAGGAGGAGGTTATATCCGTTGTGCGGTCTTTCAAAAATTAAATGTCATGCGGTCATGGCGAGATCCGCATTACGGAAATCAAGTCATCCATTGATCTGATATTCCATTCCATTGCTGTATCCCGTTACCAGGAATAAATCTACAAAAAGAAGAAAAAAAATTGCGAACAGACCTGTAATTTCTTAGGGCTAGTTGCGACTGTGTGCCCTCCTGTGACTAAAGAGACCCAACCGTGACCTGCAGATCCTTCCACACTCAGGGCATGGATAGTCACCAACCAGATCTGGCCGCCGCTGTATCCTTCTCGATTCTCCATTATAACTGTGTACTGTACTGTGTACTGTGACCTGTTTAACGCTAGTTGTTCCCAGTTATGATTGGCATTAACTAATTTTAGGGATTGAAGTAGTGTATCCTTAAACCGCTTATACTGGCCTCCTGGTTTCCGGGCTCCCTCAGTGAATTCGCCATATAGAGCTATTTTGGGAAGTCTTGTGTCTTGCATCCTCAGAATGTGGCCGCTCCATCTGAGTCGGGCCTTCGTTATTTGAGTCTCAATTGTTGTACAACTCGCCCATTGCAAGACTTCTGCATTCGAAACTTTGTGAAACTATCTGATGTGCATTATCTGTCTTAGATGACGTTGTTGGGTTTGTTCAAGCTGTTTAATATGTCGCCTGTAGGGCGTCCAGCTTTCGCTTCCGTAAAGAAGCGTTGGGAGGACAGTGGATTTGTAAACAGCTGTCTTGGTCTTCAGATTGAGGTCGTGATTTTGAAACACTCTGTCCTTTAGCTTCCAGAATGCCCGTGATGCCGAATTGATACGGTTGTGTATTTCCGTGTCTAGATTAGCCCTAGTATTTATGAAGCTTCCCAAGTATTTGAACTGCTCGACCTGTTCTAGAGTTTCATTCTCCAGGCTGATATCTGTTTGAAGACTTTCTGGCGGACTTACCAGGATTTTGGTCTTGTCGATATTGAGGCCTAAAGCTTCGTATATATATTTATAGGTGTCCATCATTATCTGTAGATCCTCTGAGCTGCTAGCGATGAGTGAACAGTCGTCTGCATATTGAAGTTCCGTGATAAACTTGGTACGGGTTCTTGCTCTGAGGCGCTTCAGGTTAAACAGGCCTCCATCAAATCTGAACCTTATCCCTACACCTCTTACGGGCATACTTATGTCAGCAATTATCGATACAGCAATGGCGAAAATATTGAACAGTAAAGGCGCTAATACGCAGCCTTGTTTTATTCCGGAGTTGGTTGAGAAATGGTCGGTTGTAGAGCCATTATGCTGTATTCTAGCGGTGTTGTTGGTATGAAGGCTTTTACACACTGCTAAGAATTTTTCGGGTACTCCAAGACGTTCCATGATTTTCCATAGCGCTCTCCGATACACCGAGTCGAATGCCTTACTTAAATCGATGAAGGCTGTGTAAATCCTTGATTGTTGTTCACGGGCTTTCTCTTGTAGATGTCGCAGTGTAAAAATTAGGTCCACCGACCTCGATTTGGTCGAAAGCCGCACTGGGATTCAGGTAAGAGCTTTTCTCAGAGTGGAACCGGACGATAAGCCATAATCTTCGAGAGAATTTTACCGGCCACATAAAGCAACGATATGCCCCTGTAATTGTTGCAATTCGACGTATCGCCTTTGTTCTTATAGAGGTTGATAACTAAAGCGTCTGTGAAGTCTTGTGGCACATCTCCCTGTTCCCAGATCTTGCGGAATAGTGTTAAGAGACTATTGACAATATCTTTATCCAAGGCTTTGAATATCTCCGCTGGAATGCCGTCTAGACCAGGTGACTTATCATTTTTCATAATTTTAATCGCACTTATGATTTCCGACATTGAGATTTCGTCATCAAGCGATGTCATCGGACTATACGCGGGGAGCAGGTCTAGAATGGATAAATCCGAGTCGTTATTTTGATTCAAGACCAGTGAATAATGCTCCTTTCATCATTCGAGAATTTTTCTATCATCAGTTAGAATAGCTCCATTAGCATCTCTTTTGGGAAGCTAGCTTTTCTGCTTGGACCGTAAACAGTTTTAATACCTTCGAAAAAACGCCTGTAGTCATGGTTATCGGCGTAAGCTTGTATTTCCCTTGCTTTTTCTTTCCACCAGCTATCCTTGATTTTTCTTATTTCTTGACGGACCTCGCGTTTTATGTTTATAAAACTTATTTGGGCTGCAACATCGCCAGGCTTATTAATTGCGGTTTTCATCGCTTTGTGTTTTGCGTCCAAAAGGGGTGCGATATGAGTTTAGCTGTCGGCAAACCAGTCTGCGGATTTTCGGGAGCGTTTTGTGCCCAGTATTTCTTTCGCTGTATTTGTAAGAGATAGCTTGAAGCGAAGCCAATAAGTCTCAATGTCGTCGTTATAATCCGGTGGTGTGAGGATATCTTTGACGGCAGCTGCGAATCTTTCCTTTGTAGAAGGGTTTTGTAGTTTGGAGATTTGAAGGCGCTCTCTTAGATACTTTGGCTTGCGTTGGTATTTTGGGCGCATTAAGATTTTCATTCTCGAGATTACCAGCCTATGATCAGTCCAGCACTCCAGATCTGCTCTGAGTTTAGTGACCAACACCTCTTTCAGATCTTTTCTTCTCACGATCACATAGTCGAGGGTATGCCAATGCCCTGAGTGCGGGTGGCTCCAGGTCCCCCTTGAATTGGGTCTCGTAATAAAATAGGTGTTTGTTATATAAAAATGAGGTCCTCTGGTCGTCAGAATATATATTATTAACTTTTAAGAGACAAAAATGACATTAACAGAAAAGAATTATTATTTTTCAACTACTGTCGCTGTCATCCAGGGCTAGATTTATATTTCTATCGGAATCATGACGACTTTTCCTCAACATTCTCCACCCCGATGACAGCAATTTTAACTGCTGGTCTTCTTAAAACTCCCCGATTGGTCTTGATTTCCGCTGATCGGATTTGCCCATCTTTTCCCAGAAATACCTGAATGATTCTACCCATTGGCCAAGAATTTCTAGGTAAGTCATCGTCACATATTATAACGAGGTCGTCGATTTTGAGAGGTCTCGCTTTCAGGAACCATTTTGAGCGCTTAGTCAAGGTAGGTAAATATTCTTTCAACCAACGTCGCCAAAAGTGATCTGCCATGAGTCCAACTTTTCTCCATTGTTTTCTGGAAAATATATCGTCTTCCTGAAAATTTGTAGATAGGAACAAATAAAAATTGCCTCCCAATAAAAAATGGTTGGGAGTTAATGATGCTCCATCAGTTGCGTCCAAAGAAATGGGAGTAAGCGGTCTAGAATTGACGATATTTTCTACATAAGAAAGGAGTGTCTGTAGTGTTTCATCTTTAGGATATTGTGAAGTAAGTACTGCGCTCAAGCCTTTCTTGACAGATCTAATCAACCTCTCCCAGCAACCTCCCATGTGTGGTGTTCGTGCTGAATTGAAATTCCACTTGATACCTTCTTCCATATGAATAAGGGTCTTCTGAATTTTTTGATGATCCAAATGTTTCACTTGTTGCTGTAACTCTCTATTAGTACCTATAAAGTTTGTACCACAATCAGAGAAGATTTCTCGTGGACAAGGTCTGTGGCTGGTGAATATTTGTATGGCCATTATACAACTGTCTGTTGTTAGCGAATGAGCGACTTCAATGTGAATAGCTCTGACAGACATACAAGTGAATAATAAACACCAACGTTTTTCATGTCTTCGTCCTACAGCAACTTCGATGGGTCCGAAGAAATCCATTCCTGTGTAAAAGAAAGGATGTGGAGGTTTCGTCACTCTACACTGGGGTAATGGTCCTATTTCTGGCACTTCAGGTTTGGAATCTCGTCTCTTACACCAAAGACAATTATTTTTTACTTTCTTGACAATTGTTTTAATCTTAAAAATCCAAAAATTTTTTCTTAATTCCATTATAACAGATTCTGTTCCTTGATGTAAAAATCGTTTATGTACATGTTGTACCAACAATCTTACTGCTTTACAATCATCTAGGATTACAGGAAATACCGTCATTCGGTCAATTTCAGAAGATGCTTCCAAACGACTCCTCATCTTAATTATTCCATCTTCATCAAGGAAAGGTGACAATGGAAACAGTTTGCTTGATTTTTTCAAGGCTTTTTTACTCTGCAGGTGCTTCACTTCTTCTGGAAATAGGGAAAACTGTATTACAATTAGAGTCATTTTTTCTGCCTCTTCAATTTCCTCTAAGGATCCAATGATCTTTTCAGTGTATTTCGAATTTTTTTATGACTTTTCAAGTTCCTTGTGAAACGAATAATCCAAGCAGTGCATCTAAGATATTTCAACCAGGATGAGAATCTGTTGATATATGAATTCGGAATAATCCAGATGCAATTGTCCTTCTCCATATGAACAGTCACGTACTCCTTCTTCAGTTCTAAATCAGACTTATGATTAAAAAATATAGGAGGTTGGTCTGGCCATTCGGATTTACAGTTTTTCAAGAATGGTGGACCTTCTAACCATAATGAATTCAATGTTAGAAATTTTTTCTTGTAGAAACGAGTCGCTAGGTCGGCAGGATTCAAGTCAGTCGATATCCATTTCCACTCATCGGGTCTTGTGAGATCATGGATTTCTGTGATTCTGTTCGCTACAAATTGTTTATATTTTTTGGAGTCGGATTTTATCCAATGAAGAACAGACTGGGAATCAGACCAAAACATTCTCCCTTTTATTTCTACTTCCAGGGAATTTTGAACTGCTTCAGCAAGCCGAGATCCAAGCACAGCTGCCTGAAGTTCCAGACGTGGTATTGAAATTCCTTTCAGGGGGGCAACGCGATTTTTCGATATAATTAGGGAAACTGAGATTATTGGACCACTTTCGTTTCTCAAATAAACTGCTGCTGAATAGGCTTCTTAACTGGCATCAACGAATATGTGGAGTTCCGTAGATCCATAACTGCTTGAGAGTGGTAAATAACACCTTGAAATTTTGAACGTCTTCACATTATTTAGTAAATTGAGCCAGATTTCCCATTTTGCTTGAAGATCTCTTGGTAGAAGTTCATCCCAGGTAATATTTGAACACCAAATATTTTGTAATAAAATTCTGCCAGCCACTAATATTGGTGATACAAGTCCTAGTGGGTCGAAGATACTCATCACAACTCTCAATATCTCTCTCTTTGTTGGAATTTTTAAATGAATATTTTCAAATTTTGATTCATTAACTCGAAAAATAAACGTATCTGCTTTCGCGTCCCACCACATTCCTAAAATCCTCTCTGTAGCGAGGCCATCATCTGAATTCAACTGTTTGTCACTGTGGGCTTTGAGATCTTCAGGGATATTGTCTAAAACTTCTTTCGAATTACTGATCCAAATACATATAACAAATCCACCTGCTTTATGAATTTCAATTACTTGCTGAATTCTGTTAATAGCACTATGAATTGTTTCACAGCAGTCTAAATGGTCGTCCATGTATTCCTTGGTACAAATTGCTTTACTAGCTTCAGGATATTGATCTTTAAATCTTCTGGAATTCAGTTTCACCACATAAAGGGCAGTCGATGGTGAACAAGTTGCTCCAAAAGTCATTGCTTTCATGATGTAGGTGTCTGGTTTTCTATGCCTCTCCATTCCACGCCAAAGAAATCTTTGAGAATCGACATCTTCTGTTTTTATGTTAATTTGATGAAACATTTCTTTTATGTCTCCAACAAAGGCGATGGCATGCTGTCTAAATTTCATGAGGACCGCTGGTAGTGAATTCAAGAGATTGGATCCAGTTAGTAAAGCATCGTTCAAGGATACTCCATGACTTTTTGCTGCAGCATCGAACACTAAACGCAATTTTCCAGGTTTATTTGGATTGCGCACTCCAAAGTGTGGCAAATAATAAGTTCTATTGTGTGTTTGGGCTACCTCTTCTACACTTAATTTCTTGACGTAATTTTTGTCTAAATATTCATCTATTTTTCGACAGTATTCTTCCGCTAATATTGGGTCTCGATCTAATTTACGTTCTATTCCATGAAGTCGACTTAGAGCGTTGTTATAACTGGGAGGAAATCTGAAGTTTTCTGTGGCCCATAACAGTCCAGATTCATAACGTTCTCCTGTATAGGCAGTTGTTTCTTCTAAAAATTTTAGTGCCTTTTCCTCCTTCGGTGATAATGAAGTTTCGTAATTCGGCTTTGTAATTCCATAGTTATCAAGCTTAAATGAATCTTTGACCAACCGATGTAAATCATCTTCAGATTCTTGATAACAAAAGAAATTGAAATTTGAATTGTCGAGAATATCCTTTTTGCATCTAAATTTTCCGTGAACAATCCATCCAAGTTTAGTCCAGTTTAAAATTGGTGAATTTGGTGGACCTTCATAAATCTTTCTGGGCATTATGAGATGGTAGTTATCTTGTCCCAATAAAATAGTTGGCCTAACGTCGTTCTTGAAAAATAAGTTTTGCGGACAAATAGACAGATGAGACCATTCATTTTTCATCTTCGAGAAATCGAAATTTGGCTTGGCAGACTGAAACCAGTCATAGTTCGAACGTCATCGATTTCATATTCTTCGTTTTCGTAAAGCCCCCTTTTTTTCAGTTTCACTCGACGAGAATTTTGATCTTTATGACTTGTTGAATTTGTCCAGCAAATGTTCAATGGATCTTCCTTTCCATTTAATCCCAGATATTCTGCAAGGTTGTCTTCGATTAGAGAAACAGTAGATCCGTCGTCAAGCAAGGCATATGTTTCGATTGAATTTTTCTCTCCGGATAAAACAACTGGACAAATCCGAAGCAAAACTTTCTCATTATAACTAGGAGTCGTTGAACAAAATGATGGTTGGCTATTCGGACCCTCGATTTGTGCTTCTGAATCTTGTTTATATAGAACATGATGATGGAATTTTGTGCAATTGTTAATTCCACATTTTGTCCTCCTCTTACAAGATTTAATTTAGTGTCGTCCAAAACAAGAGAAACACAACTTCTTCTTTGTAATCAATTCCTATCGACTGTCGATACTTCTTTCTAAAATCTCTCTACATTTTGAAGTTTGATGATTTTGACTACAAATTTGGCATTTTGGTGTTACTTGCGTTAGAACATGTCTATTGTTGGAGTTTCTTAGTTCTTTGTTGCTAAAGTTTTCTTGTCGTCTCCTGTCATCTGCTTTGGGTTGTAAAAATATACTCAGAATTTTAGCTTGATGTTGGATCCACGAAGAAAATATATCCAAAGTAGGCATTCCAATATTATTCATTCCAGACAGATGGACTGCCCAATTGTACTTCAAATGAGTGGGTAATTTATTGAGAAGCTCCCTCAATACTTGTGGATTACTCAGATAGATCTGCATGTTAAGATTTTTTGCAGTAGCGCTGAAATTTTGAATTTCAGTGGCGAATTTGATGAAACTGGCTTGGTCATCTTCTTTCAAATTTGGCAGGAAACGAATTTTTCTGAGAATTGTCTCTATTATGAATTCTGGTCGCCCAAATCTCATCGCTAAAGTTTCCATAATAGAATGTGTACTTTCGAACGATATCAACAGCGGTCGAACAGCCTCGAGAGCTTCCCCTTTGAGGCATTTTTGAAGTTTGGATAGATTTTCTTCCTCACTATAATTATTCTTTGTTCTCTCGAATACAGTTTTGAAAATAGGCCATTCCTCAGATTTCCCATTGAAATATGGTAAATCTTGGGAAGAGTTATTACGTCTGGAATTTTCCAGTACACCAGATAGTACATTAACTCCGTCTGCTATGGTCTGCGTTAGTAGTGCTATGTTTTCGCTAGAGTTATTAGTTTGATGAACAGGATTTTCTTCATACAACCATTCCTTTACTTTTTGTACTGGACATATTTTTCTGATGTTACAACAGATTTTTTACTTGAACATGATGTGTCTGATGCTTCTGATAATTTAGCTTTTTCCAATTCAAGGGTTCTTCTGACTATTTCTCTCATTGAATGTATTTTTTCTCTTTCATTTGTAGAAGTAATTCTGCCTTTTGTTTTTCTAAAACCATTAAATCCTTGTGGGTCTGTAGCTCAACTTCTAAAATCCGTATTCTTGATTTGGAAGAATTACTTGTCTTGGTATTGTGTGATTTGTCATCGGATTTGTCTTTAGTGTCACAATTTTCTTCCTGAGTTTCAGAGTGTCGGGGGTAATGTCTGTCGGACTGCATTCTACTTGAAGCTTTATCGTCGTCTTCTATATACGTTATCTCCTCAGTAGAAATGCGGGTTACCTTTTTACTCTGACTTGGAAATCGTATGGGAGGTTGACCTTTATTATTTCGTTCGCTCCTCCTCAGATTATTCATACACGAGTTTCGGCACCAAATGTTCGTCGTCAGAACCGGTCAAATAAAAATGAGGTCCTCTGGTCGTCAGAATATATATTAACTTTTAAGAGATAAAAAAAATGACATTAACAGAAAACAATTATTATTTTTCCAACTGTCGCTGTCATCCAGGGCTAGATTTATATTTTTTCCTCAACAAATGTATTCATCTTCTTACCTAAATCTTCCGCTTGTTTACCATCCAATACTCTTCCAGTGAAAATAAGTTCTTTAGCTATGGCCGGATTGACGAGGCGTGGTAATCTCTGGGTGCCACCGGCTCCAGGAATAATAGCAAGTTTGGTTTCTACCAAACCAAGTTTCGTACACCTTGAAGCTATCCGTAAATCACAGGCTAGAGCTAGTTCCAAACCACCACCTAGAAATGAAAACACTTCAATGATCTCTCATTTGATACAGACCTAGGTTAGGTTATATTTATATGCTAACTGCAGCAAAATGGTCTTTAGAGTATAGTATGAATTTGCAGGGTTACTGGTAACGTGAGACGTAAGGGACAACGGTTCATACGAGATATAAACCTGAAACTTAATATCCTCTTGTTCTAGAGACACAGTAAAATAATGAGCTGCCGTATTTTCGATAATATGAAAAATTTAGGTGTCAAAAATTTTCATTCGGTATATGTGATCAAAAATATACACGATGCGTTCAACTTGGGGCAGTAAATTATCATCGGTGACTTCAGAGAAGACACCCAACATCTTAAAGTGATATATAACAGCTCGATAATATAGAGTGGAGGGCTACTTGGGGGGAATATATTCAAATTAGACTGTAATTGTTTTGCCATTTTGGTTCAGTGATACTTTGACTGGCGGTTTGTAGCTTATATTATTTTAACCCCTGCCTTTGATCTAATTTTATAATTTCTTGACTTTTGATATTTTTAAGTTGTGATGTTTTGTGGATTTTAATGCGTTGTAATTACCAAGACCATTTGTTATGACGAAACAGATTTACCGACTCACTAACATGAGAAAGATAAGATAAACTAATAATTTGATAGATACCTACAATAACCAAACTTTTTGATCCAACTCCGAACAAAACATTCATTGCCAAGAGAAATATTATAAATTATAACGAGCTTAGTGTCAGTTCCGTTCTTCTGGATCTTCTCCATCAATATATACACTTTTTCAATCAGTCCAAATTCCTGTTATCATTTATTGAATATTAGACATGTACGCGATCACTCAACAGGTTAAGACGAATGTATTCAGTTAAAAAGAAATTATATCTTCCAAGATTCTTTAGTTTTGTCACTACAAGTGTCTGAAACAAAATCAATTAAAAAATTATAATAATCGATTTGCTCCAGCAAAGAGTTTCAGAAGATGCAGAGAGTCCTCCTAGATTGAATTTCAATCTATATGGAAAAAACGATTATGTTAAAACTTACATTTTGATATTGACAGGAATTAACAAAATTATAAAACTTGAAGCTAAATTCAGCTAGACTTCTGAAGTGCAGAAGAGGTTTGTGGTTCAATAAACCATTTCAGTTTTTATCTTCCCTCAGCTAGACGCCAGGCTTGCTTTTTAGGATCAGAAAATTTGAATAATAATAGTAATAATAGTGATTACGAGAAGCCTCGGAAACAAGTCGCTGCCTGGGGATCGTCAGGGCATGTCTGGAGCCGGCGCTGGACATGACAGCATGCGGGACGTCGGTGGCAGAATGTTGAGGAAGCGGGCTCCTGCTGGAAAAGAAGCTACAGCTCCAAAGCAACAACAGCAACCAACGAGTCCAATTCAATTGCCGACTCGAACCGCTGAAGGTGCTGCGCAGGATATTCAGCCAGTGCTCACCCAAGCGGGGTTAGTTAGAAAGCGCATGAAGGGGACAACGTCCATGAATGAAACTATAGTGCGCATATATAACTCCATCACGGGACTAGGGCAGAACACGAACAACTATAGGAAAAGGCTCCATGAGGAATTCTGCAACGCCTACCCAAATCTCAAAGTCACTGAACAACGGGTGGCAGACCAGTACCGCGTAATTCTGAGAAATGAACTAATACCAATGGCCCGAATCGACGCAATTAAACAAGAACTTCAGGGTCCGCCAGCAAAAGAGAGCAACACCAACACCTCTGATGAAATACACATGCCTGGGCAACAACAGCCAGAAGAAATTGACGCTGAAAGTCCATCTTGCAACCCAAGTGAGCCGGAACACCAGTACGATAGGAAGAGCTCCACCAACAAGTTGACTCTGAGATGAGGAGATACTTTGCCGAACTGGAAGGAACAGATCCTCTCCATCGAATAGCACCTCCCCGACTCAATACATCCAAGAAACTGTCACTCATAATCGACATCTTGAATAAGGACGTTTTACCTGAGTACCTACAAAATGGAAGTTCATTGGAATATCTTCATCTAGTTTTTTACTGTGCAGCGCTAACGACGGCTAAGACCATAGAGGCATAAATTCTCCGAACGAAAAACGATGGTCCAAAATTACACAAATTACTTGCGCCACCATGGCAGAAACGTCTTCAACACAAAACAGAGAGACTAAGAAGAGATATTGGACGACTGACGAAGTACTTGAACGGGAATCGCGGAAGAAAGGTTGTGAAAGCTGCTAAAGAAATCATGGATAGAAACAGAACACACACAGAACGAGAGACGGAGAATGCTACAGCTCACCACTGCCTCGACACTCTGAAGCAAAAGTTAAGTCTGTATACAGAAGGTCTGAGAAGATATAAAGGCAATTATAGCCGGAAAAGAGACAATAATTCATTCGAAAAGTCGGAAAAAACTTTCTACCGGTCACTCATATCGTCTGATGGAGAAAATGGAAAGTTACCACCAGAGGAAGCTATTGAACGATTCTGGACAGAGGAAATATCAACGAAACCTCAGTTCAATGGAGATACCGGATGGATTGAAGATGAAAAATCTGAAGCTATAAAATATGAGCCGATGCAGCATGACATGATCACAATTGAAGAAGTAAAATCAGCTATCAGAGGACTGCACAACTGGAAAGCACCTGGGCCTGATGGATTACAGAACTTCTGGATCAAGAAACTTTGGATCATGCATGACAAATTGACCTTCGCAATAAATGATGTCATTGAAAATCCTGAAAAAATGCCAGTATTCCTTACACATGGCACAACATACCTGTTACCTAAAGACCAAAGGAATACAGAAGACCCATCCAAATACCGACCAATCACATGTCTTCCAACGATGTACAAATTAATCACATCGTGCATTTCAAACCGAATTCACAACCATTGCGAAAGGAATAACATCATCGGCATGCAACAGAAAGGATGCACCAAAGAGAACCGAGGGTGCAAAGAACAGCTAATAATTGATTCAGTTATCTGCAATCAAGCGTTCTCCAAGCGAAGGAATCTTTACGCTGCGTACTTAGACAACAAGAAAGCATTCGATTCCATACCTCACGAATGGCTCTTGACTATCTTGAACATTTACAAGGTGGATCCTAATATTGTTAAGTTCCTGAAAAACGCCATGTCAACCTGGCGTACTAGTCTTCAAAGGAAAGCAGCAGATGGCTCCATTACAACAGGACCTATTCCAATAAGACGCGGAATTTTCCAAGGAGATTCGCCGAGCCCTCGTGGCGCTGTATGGCCCTGAATCCCTTGTCTCATAGATTGAATTCTACGTACTACGGATTTTCCATCAAGATGAAACTGAATCATCTCCTTTACATGGACGACTTGAAACTCTTCGCATCTACCAACAAACAAATGCAACAGATGCTGAAAATTAATGGAGGATTCTCGGAAGACATCAGAATGAAGTTTGTACTAGAAAAATGTCGACTGCTGAACATAACGAGAGGAAAAATAGAAGATGGTACGTTCAAACTCAAGGAAGGTGCAGAAATTGAAGCATTAAAGGAAGGAGACACCTACAAGTATCTGGGCATAAAACAGGCAAGGAAAATCAATCAGAGCCAGATGAAGAAAAAATTAACGGAGGAGTTCACCCGAAGATTGGGAAGGATAATGAGAAGTGGTCTTAACAGCAAGAATCTGATAAAAGCTTTTAATATCTACGCTTGCTCGGCGCTGAGCTACTCATTCGATATCATCTCTTGGACCACCACCGATTTAGCAGCCTTACAGAGAAAAATAAGGACGATGCTGACTAAACACAATAAACATCATCCCAAAAGCTCAATAGAACGGACCGAGCTGCCACGACATCTTGGGGGTAGAGGAATTGTTGATTTGTCCAACCGTATGTCCCAGGTTATTGAAGGACTTCGAAAATATTTTCTGAGCAAGGCTACTTCATCAGAACTCCATCAAGTAGTTTGTTTTGCTGATAGTTCTACACCGTTGAAACTACAGCAGGACCACTTGGAAACCGTCGAACACTCTGCAGAAAGTAAAATGCAGAAACAGATCGGCAAATCTTTGCATGGAAGGCACCAGAACGAGGTCAACCATGATTACGTCGACATATCTGCGTCGAACTACTGGTTGACCTACGGGAGGTTGTTTCCTGAGACAGAGGGCTTCATGCTCGCCATCCAGGATCAGGTGATTCCAACAAGGAACTACATGAAATATATCGCCAAGTATGCCTCAGTGGCGGATGACGGCTGTGCGACACATGAAACTATCCAGCACATCACCGGGGGATGTCAGAAGTTCGCGGGCACGGTGTACACAAATAGACATGATGCCGTTGCCAAGATTCTTCACCAAGAATTGGCACTAAAACACCAACTTTTAAGTTCGAAAAAGGTTCCTTATTACAATAACCATCCGGATGCTGTATTGGAAAATGAACATCACAAGCTCTACTGGGATCGCACGGTTCTCACAGACCGGAAAATAACCCACAATAGACCAGACCTCATATTGCTCAATAAGGATGAGGACCGAGCACTATTCATCGATGTGGCGATTCCAAATAATAACAATCTTCTAGATAGGCACACTGAAAAAACTTCGAAGTACGGAGATCTCGAGGAACAAACCAGGAGACAGTGGAAGCTGAAAGATATCAAGACCATCCCTATTGTCATATCATCTACAGGCCTGATACCGAAGAAACTACTAGAGAACTTGAGGAAACTTCAGTTGGACGAAAATATCTATAGAGTCATGCAGAAAGCGGTACTGCTCGGAACGGCGAGAACTGTACGCAAGTACATGGGAAATGCTGAGGAAGTGCGGGTGGAGCAGGAATCCAACCGGCGGCAGGGAGCCGAGGAGCGACCCGGACCCGACCACCACCACTAGCCCGAAAACCTGGAAAGGGCTCCAATAGAGCTTAATCCCTTTGATATCTGAGATATCTGGGATAAGTGAATTTTCCTCTGGAGAGGAGTGTGAATGCCGCAAGGCTGAAGTCATAATAATTTTTTAATCCTTTTTGACATTCTATAGCGTAATTCCAGATGCCGCAAACTTGATTTGCACTTTTTATTTTAGTTATGAGCACCTTCAACAAGGTGGCATCAAGCTCCCATAAAAAAATCCTTTGTCATATAGATTTTATGCCTGAGACACAGAACTACCATGGTTTCTTTCTTAGGAACAAATCCAGCCCTACTTTATTTATCAGCATAACCATACATGCAGCATACAAATCTTTTATTGCCTTGAATTTGCTCTTCTAATGTTTCTTGAGAATGTCAAGAATACATATCTGTTTCAATAATACTAACATGATCAATTGTTTGCATCAGTAAATAACGATGCTGTATAATCTTTGCCTGTTAAAGCATGTCAGATAAAGCTTTAGAGAGAAAAAAATTTTCCTCTTCATAAAAAAAATTACAAATGAAATGAGAAGGTGAATCAAGTTTGCGCCACCTGAAATGACGTCTGAAAAGTACATCCGATTCTTTTTTATTTTGAAAAACATGCCTGGCTTCTAGTTCATGGAAGATACGAACTGAAATGGTTTATTAGACCACGAACAGAGCTCTTCTCCAATTCAAGAAATATGTGAAGACCCAACTCCAAGCATAGAAGAAGGTAAGTATTCCACAGTGCAAGAAGTGATGAAGATTAATTGAATTCATTATTATTAACGTATTTAGATAGCATTTCAATGTTAATACTTCTTATTAGATAACAATTATTTATTTATTTTTTGATAGATATTCAGATTTTCAATGTATCTTTTATTTCTGCTGAAATTTTCTGTATTTTGGCCACTGTTTTCCGAACAACATCCACAAAACATAATTAGGTCATTTCAAATTGCTCATTTTCTACTTGAAATTTTTACTTGACGATTTCTATGTTTATGTTGTTGTTTCAAAAAATTATACTTGCTTGCTTGCTTTATCCTTTACTATGTGCTAGGTCGAATTCCATCCACACATCAAACAAATATCAATTGAGACTCTACCTCTTAACTGTGCCAGGAAACTGCGTTCCTCTACACGTTAAACAATCCTTTTAAAATTACCCAAATGGGGGGATCTTGACAGTCACAATTCTATCAACATCTACACAATCAC
Organism: Coccinella septempunctata; assembly: GCF_907165205.1. NCBI lineage: Eukaryota > Metazoa > Arthropoda > Insecta > Coleoptera > Coccinellidae > Coccinella > Coccinella septempunctata. The sequence continues at coordinate 28,531,857 of NC_058195.1, forward strand.
TTTAGAACTTTCACACAAATATTTTCAAAAAGACTCTTTCAAACTATATTTTTGAGTTCCAAACCAGGACGCGGGGAAAAGTAGTCATCCCGCCGTGACAATCATTTTGGAACTCCCCAAAAATTATACCAGATGTTTTACATATTCATAGAATAGAAGTCATCTGTTCGTAGGCCGAAGATTTTTCCATTCGCCCACATAGCATAAAAAAAAAAAAAACTTACTTACCGATTAGAGAAAAAAATACCCGACGACGACTGAATAATATACCTGATGATGACAAGAAACTTCACTCGAATGCGACAAAAGCTATACCCGATGATGACTGAATTTTTACCCATCCTTGGATATCATGATATTTTTTGTGGAGAATATGAATATTCATGTTTTGTTTTCTTTCAACGTTCATCCTCATGAAACAATATTAAGAATTATTTTTTATTTCAAAGTCACGAACAGGTTGTAATATAATTCGCCTCTGTGATGTATTCTGTTTATTTTTCGAAATAAACTTATTATTATTATTATATATTATATTATAAAAATGAAAATGAAAAACTATATTTGGCATTCTATATAGAGTGCCATAACATAAACATATGTTTATGATGGTCTGCTGTTAAGTCGATCTAATACTATTTTAGAAGAAATTTTTGAAAATTTGGGACATTTGAGATAACAATCTGTCCATTTTAAATTTCTGTTGGAATGAAGATTGCTAGGAATAGAAATGATACAAGTTTGATTATTCATCAGATCAAGGTGATGCCATCAACTTGAAAGTATATTCAGATGAAGATTTTGCAGGAGATCTGGATAAACGGTATTCAACCACAGGCTATGTTACTTTGATGGCAGGTGCTTCTGTTACTTCGACTTCACGGTTACAAAAATGTGTTACAAGGTCAACTACTGAAGCTGAATATGTAGCATATATAGCCCAGATTCTGAATAATAGGTCCTTTCGTTTGCATAAAAGTGTAGCACTTTTCTGCACTCGATTTGATTTACACCAGTGTAGAGGAATTGTAGTTTATCTACACATAATCGAAAGGAGATGTAGATAAACTACACCTCCTCTACACTGGTGTAAATTCAATCAGCAAACGGATACTAAAATCGAGTGTAGAAAAGTGCTACACTTTTTGTGCAAACGAAAGGACCTTTTGTTTCACCTACTTTGTTATTAGCTGATAATCAAAGTGCAATAATTGGCACAAAAAAGAGGAACAGAAAAAGCCTCAAATGAAACCGACTGTGAACAGTCAACAAGAAAAAAGAAAAGTGCTTAAACCACCGATGATTTGGATCATCATCTTGTAGCCGTTATTGCCCACTGCTAGATGTAGACCTCCTCTAAGCTCCCCCATATCTTACGGTTTTGGGCTGTCTTCATCCAGTTCACAGAAATTGTTTTCACATCGTCTCTCCAGCGTTTCGGTGGTCGGCCTACGCTACGTTTGTCCTATGGAGAGTAGATAGTCCGAGAGCTGGCAGCAAAAATAAACTACCTCATAAGTTACCAAAGGTTTGGATTGGCACTTTGGTTCAACTAAACTTGAAACCATCCGTCTGCCGTGCGTGAGTGGTCGCCTTATTGGATAAAAAAAAACTTGAAAGATGAGGAAAATCGATTAGAACTTTTCAATTATAAGCCATAAACTTCCTCATAAGTTACCACTGTCATTTTTGTGTCAAATTTTCAATCAATATACCACTAATCGAAGTTCAGAAACAAAACATTGGCAGACGGTCGCATTCTCAAGACAGACGGCCTAAAATTATCACTACCTGAGGTAGGTAATACTCGTAGATTAGTAAAATTTCTCGCGGTATATAACCATGTGTGATTTTTCCTGATTTGAATAATTTCTCTTGAAATAAGAGATAAACTGTATGTAAACAAGCGCCATCAACTTCTTTACAAGTTACCTCAGTTTTTCTTCTCAGATTGCTAAATTATTTATGATTGTAAGTTATGAGGGCGAATGGAAAAATCTTTGGCCTACGAACAGATGACTTCTATTCTATGAATATGTAAAACATCTGGTATAATTTTTGGGGAGTTCCAAAATGATTGTCACGGCGGGATGACTACTTTTCCCCGCGTCCTGGTTTGGAACTCAAAAATATAGTTTGAAAGAGTCTTTTTGAAAATATTTGTGTGAAAGTTCTAAAGTGATTGTGTAGATGTTGATAGAATTGTGACTGTCAAGATCCCCCCATTTGGGTAATTTTAAAAGGATTGTTTAACGTGTAGAGGAACGCAGTTTCCTGGCACAGTTAAGAGGTAGAGTCTCAATTGATATTTGTTTGATGTGTGGATGGAATTCGACCTAGCACATAGTAAAGGATAAAGCAAGCAAGCAAGTATAATTTTTTGAAACAACAACATAAACATAGAAATCGTCAAGTAAAAATTTCAAGTAGAAAATGAGCAATTTGAAATGACCTAATTATGTTTTGTGGATGTTGTTCGGAAAACAGTGGCCAAAATACAGAAAATTTCAGCAGAAATAAAAGATACATTGAAAATCTGAATATCTATCAAAAAATAAATAAATAATTGTTATCTAATAAGAAGTTTTGTTGGTTTTGTTCAAGTAGAAACGGAATATCGGGAAATAGGTAGTTAAGGAGAACGGAAATAATTCGAAGTTAAAGTCAGTTTATCGGAAGTCAGTAAAGTAACATTCGAGGAGTGATCGTTAATTTTCTTGATTCGTAGTAAGACCAGATATAAACTTGTGTTGAAATTTTTAGATAGGGAAACTTAAAGCGAAAAACGTTTGCGACGGAAAAGTGCGGGAAGTTCGGTTGAGTGTAAAGAATTCGCCGATAAGTGCGGGTAAAGTCTAGTGTCGAAAAGTTTTCATCGGCAGCGTCAGACAAACAGCAGTCGCAGAAAAAGGTAGAAAGTTCCAATTTTTATTCGTCCAGAGTCTTGAAAGCTCCTCTAAAATTCATTGATAAAGTATTGATTTATTATTGAGCGCTAAGTTGGGAAGTTGAATTTTAACCCAAGATTTTGGTTATGAAAGTATGTTTTATTGTTTTGCGCTTAATTGCATGTGTTTAAGAAATTGAAGATTTTTGTTGGTCGTCTTCGACCAAGTACGTATTTGTAGAGAAGTTCCAATTTTATTTTGCCAATAGATTTATTTGTTAAAGTTTTTCATGACTTTCATTTAAACATCTCCCCAGAAAAACATATCAACTTCAAGACCTGTCCTTCGTGCGACGGGCCAGATCCACATTTTTTCCCCTTTCGAGGGCCTTCTTATTGTGTATTTAACATCTAAAAATAATCACCCCATGACCAGTGGAAAGCCGTTCTTCCATTGATCAAAATAAGGGGGTGCATTATTACACTGGTGACAGCGGTGGGATTTAAGTTGATTTTTCTGGGGTAGAATACCAAAATTGTTTTGTTTGAGAAGTTGATTTTCAAAGTTTTAGTTGTTCTGGAGTGAGTCGAGATAAAATCCAATAATTCAATCGGAGCCATTGTAGAAGTATTGAGAGAATTTTGTTTTAAGAATTTTGTGGTTGACTAAGGGTTGATTGATGGATTAAGTTTCGATTATATCAATGAATTTGAGGACTTTCGGATGAAGGAACTCTGAGTTATTTCTATTGCCAAGGATAATTTCATTTTGCGTCGATTTTGTTTATTTCAAGAGAATAATCGAGTTAATTTGTGAAAAGTGACAAGTAGAGTTGTGAACAGAAATTTTTGTTTTCGTTAAAGTCTAGCTGCCGTGATATTAGAGAAAGCTGAGTAGAGTTGGAAAAAGTTTGTTATTTACTCTTCGTTGTGGTGGATCAGAATTTTATTTCAAAAATCGGATAAGTTATCAAGTTTTTTAATCGGTAGATAGTTGGAAAATTTTATTCGTGAAGAACATTGATGTTCAATAATTTGTGGAAGATTTAATTGATCGATGGATGGAAACGTTAAGAAAAATTGATAAAGTAGTTGATCAGTATTGAAGATCTGAATTTAATTTTTCGCGATAATTTTATTGTTTTGAGGGTGCATTCTTGGCTGATGGTGAAAGATATTTTTTTTTTATTGTTTTCAGGTTAATTATTTTTTTTTGAAGTGTATACTACTGTGTGTTTTGAAATTTTTTATTTTGCAGGAATTTGATGGTTTTGAAGTGAATAATTTTTGAATTTTTTTTTGTTGAGTATCAATTACGTAGGATTTTGAACGCAAAGTTGTGTGCGCGGATTTATTGAATTTGGACTTGTAGTTTATCGAAAAATTTTAGAAGAAAAGTCGCCAATCAAGTTATAATTCTTTGGCGTGTTTAATAATTCATTTTGTGTTTATTGGTAACTAGTCGAATGATCGGTAATTTTGTTACAAAAAGTGGGTTGGAGAATTAGTTAGTTTCATTCAAATTTTTTTTTCTTGCGAATTTAGAGAATTTAGAGAAAGCAGATTAGAAAAAATTGAGACGTTTTTAATGCTGTTTTATTAGAATTTGAACACGGATTTAAGGGTGAAATCATTTGAATTATTTTTTTTCATCAATTTGGAGGCTAAAATAATTTTGAATTTCGGTCATTTGAATTTAATTGCTTCAATTAAGTGAAATTTTGAATTTTGGTAATTTCAAGTTAAGTGTCTTGATCAAATAAACGTCAGAATATTTCGGAATTTTAAGTCAGTTGGATGTAATATTTGGATCGGTTTGATTTACAGAATAATGCGGAAGGTTAGGACAAGATAGGGTTGCAGGTTTTTTTTTCAGGACATTGTTTATTGAATTTTATTTTTGCTGTTGAGATATAATTTTTTTTCAGGGCGTTAATTATCATTGGGATCACAGTTGCGTTCAGGATAATATTTTTTTTGGTGATATAATTTTTTTTTCAGGGCGTTAATTATTTTGGGATCACAGTTGCGTTCAGGATAATATTTTTTTTTGGTGATATAATTTTTCTTTCAGGACGTTAATTATTTTTGGGATCACCGTTGCGTTCAGGATAATATTTTTTTGGTGATATAATTTGTCTTTTAGGGCGTTTCCATATAAGGTTGATATATTTTGAATAGAGAGAGTATTTGGCGTTTATAGTTTGATTAATTCTATCGTGTGTGCGCAGTGTATTTTAGATTTTTGAAATAGGGATATTTGATTCATACTTTGAAATATCGTAAACCTGATATAATTGTTTGTTTTCCTCGTCTAATTTGCGGAGATCGAAGATAGTTTTCGGATTTAATTGTTATTGAGGTTATTCACAAGGTTTTGAAAAATGTTGCCGGCGGCTAGTGCTAGTACTACCACCCCTGCGGTGGCTGAGAAAGATGTTATGAGATTTCCGTTTATGTATTCGTTGGGGATGATTGCGACAACCCTTGATGGTTTTTCGGGAAAAGACGCGAAGCGGTACTTCGACAAATTAGAGTTGAGGTCGAAATTGGACGGATGGAGTGAGGAAGAAACCCTTACTCTATTGAAATTAAAAGATGTTTCATCATTTTGTACTAGGCTGCGGATTTTAGGCGCGGAATTACTCCGGGAAGATTTGGGCGGAGCATCGCTAGACGAAGAAGCGGGAATCAGAAAGAAAAATAAAGATCTGATACTGAACCAATTCAAAACAGGGTTGCGCAAGGATTTAATGAAGGATATGGGGGTAGCGCTATTAATTCCGAGTCATTCCGAGTCATTCGCTTGACAGGAGAAGACGTGCTACAGTGCTCCTAGTGCTATAAAAGAGAAAGCGGACGAGAAAGTCGAAGTGTCACAGTGCCGTAAAAGTGAAAGCGGAGGTGAAAGTGCCCACTAACAAAGCTACGGAATATTTGATTCCGTCTGTGAAGTTTGTGTAGGTTCTATATTTGCTATCGGAATTTTAATTCTTTAAAATTTTCAAAGTTGGTGTTCATCCTAAGTGTCCAGAGGATTTTTTTTCTCGTTGGTACTGCAGAAAACATCAGGTGAGCTCATTTTTCGTATCTTTCTTTCTGATTTTTCTCATAGCGTAGAGAATTTTTGATGAGTCGTTTTGTTTTTATGCATGAGATACATTTTTCTTTTTTGTCTTGAAAAATTTTATTTCCAATTTCTTTGAGTAACAAAGTAATTATTAATCAGATTTTAAAATGTCTGACCATTCGGACTGTTACATTTTTAATAAGGAAGGATGTGAATGATGCAAGATCTAGATGGGAACTGTCTATTCACAATCAAGTACAATATATATGACAGACGACCTCCAGTGGCGGCTCGTCAACAATACAATACACCAGTAATGAACTATGATATGTGACATCTCCTTTTTTTTTTTTTTTTTTTTTAAAGAATTTACCTAACTAAACAAAAGTTCCTATAATATATACAACATATTTTTTGCATAACACTGTAAAAGTCCCTTAAAAAATATTATACAGTACAAATACCTTTAAATGAATCCGAATCTTTCGGGCTTTCTTACAACCCTACCTGAAGATGTTGATGGTACTACATTGTAAACCTCTTCAGGCTCATATAATTTACTTAAATTAAAATCACTTATTTCCGCTTCTTCCGCTTTTACTAGTTCTGTTTCAGGTTCTGACAAACCTTCTATAAACCTCCTATTTCTAAATATTTGATTTCCATTTTCTTTTTCTATAACATAAGAACGTTCTCGAGGTATATCAATTATTTTGCCAACTTTCCAATTAGAACCCGAATAATCTTGATATCTGACTCTATTATTCTTTTTTTAATGGTTTTAAATTTTTATGACTACGATTGTAATAATATTTCTCTCTAGTTTTTCTTGATGACAACGTTTTATTATAATTTTGAAAATTTACATTTTGGGGTCTAAGTGCCTCAGCAGTGGTAGGTAGTATATCTCTTAAATTTCTAGAAAACATAAGCTGTTAAGCTGTACCGGAGAAAAACCACACTCCAAGGGCGTGTTTCTGTATAAAAGCAAAACCAACTCTATGTCTTTATCCTCCTCTCTGGCCTTTCTGAGTAATTTTTTGATGGTTTGTTTTGTTCTCTCGACCATTCCATTAGACTGCGGATATTGTGCACTAGTGAATATATGTTTAAAACCCCACTTTTTTGAAAAATTGTTAAAAGCTAAGGAAGAAAATTGAGGTCCCCCATCTGAAATTATAACTGCTGGAATGCCAAATGTGCCGAATAATGTTTTCAAAATATTTACAACACTAACAGAATGAGCATTCTGCTCCAATTTTATCAACTCAACCCACTTTGTATAATAATCTACAACTAACAAGAACATTTGAGACCCTAAATACAGTATGTCTATACCTAATTTGTTCCATGGAATTTCAGGTATTTCATGATGTTTCAATTCCTCCTTTTGATTATTTACTCTATATTTATTGCATATTCCACAATTAGATACAGTTTTTTCCAGTTCTGAAATCATTCCTGGCCAGAAAAAAGATTGATTGGCTCTATTTTTACATTTTACAATTCCAAAATGACCATAATGAATACTATCAATAATCTTAGACCTTAACCCTTTAGGCACAATAATTTTATTTCCTTTGAATAAAAGACCATTGCTTTCAACAATCTCATTCCTAAATCTATAATAATCCCTTAACATATCAGGAACTTTTTTAATAGTATTAGGCCAACCATTTTTAATATATTTACTCAATAAACACATTTCTGAATCTTCATTTGAAAGTTTCAACAATTCTCTAAACTTCTCATCGCTAAATTTACTATTATTTTCTATCACACATACTTCTAAACCATCATCAAGTGGTATTGAATTTTCATTATTCTTAATGTATGCTCTGGACAAAGCATCAGATAAGAATAAGTCTTTACCTGGCTTATAAATCAATTCAAAATCAAATTTTTGTAACTGAAGTACCATACGCTGTAATCGTGCAGGACATTCTAATAAAGGTTTTTTAAAAATTCCTATCAAAGGACGGTGATCAGTTTCCACAGAAAAGGGGCGCCCATACACAAATTCATAAAATTTTTGACAGCCAAAAAGAACTGCTGCCAGTTCCTTTTCAATCTGTGCCCACCTTTTCTGAGTTTCAGTTAAAGCTTGCGAAGCAAAAGCACAAGGTAGACCATTCTGTAGTAAACAAGCACCAATTCCATCTTTGGAGGCATCAACAGAAATAACAACTGGCTTGTTTAAGTCATAATATTGCAAAACCGGGGCTTCAGTTAATTTTCTTTTTAAATTTTGGAAGGATTCCGTATGCTGATCAGTCCAAACAAATAAATTATTCTTTTTTATGAGCTCCCTTTATGGTGAATTTAAATTTGACAAATTTGGTATAAAACGACCGACATACGTAATCATCCCCAAAAACCTTTGTAATTCTTTTTTGCTTGTAGGTATTGTCATATTTTTTATAGCTTCAATCTTATCTAACCCTGGATAATATCCTTCAGATGTTATTTTGTGACCCATAAAAGATATTTCCGACATTAAAATCTTACATTTATTTTTATTGAAAGTGACATTATTTTTTCTTGCTATGTCTAAAACCTTTCTCAATCGTAAATTATGTTCATCCAGTGTCTCACCCCATACAATAATATCATCTAAATATATCTCAACTCCATCCATGTCAAAAATATTTTTGAAATGTTTATGAAAAACCTCCGGAGCTGATTTTATACCAAAAGGCATTCTCAAAAAACAATATCGCCCATATGGCGTACCAAATGTGCATAATTTGGCACTAGCATCATCAAGTTTAATTTGCCAAAAACCACTTGTGGCATCTAATTTACTAAAATATTTAGCTCCTGTTAATTTTGATACAATTTGATCAAGAGTAGGTAATTGAAAATGTTCTCTTTTAATGGCCAAATTTAAATCACGTGGATCCAAACAAACACGAAGAGATCCATCATTTTTTCGTAATACAACCAATGAATTGACCCAATCTGTTGGCTCATTGATTTTTTTAATAATTTTCTTTTCTTCCAAATCAATCAAAGTTTTCTTAAAGTCATCTATCAATGGGATGGGTATTCTACGAGTAGGGCGAACCACTGGCTGAACATTGTTATTCAGTTCTATATGGTATTTTACATTTAAACATCCTAAGCCTGAAAATCTATCGCGATATCTATCCATAATAGCAACACTGCTTTCTTTGAATGGGTATTCTATCATACCTCTTTCATTTTGATCGATTTTATCGTTTGAATCAATTAGTTTTATTAAATTTAACTTTTGGTATGCTTCTAGACCAAGTATACACTCTAAACTGGAATCCACTACAAAAAATTCCAATAAGGCAGTAACATTTTTATATCTACAATTCAAAAAACATTTGCCAATAACAGGAAGAAAATCATTAGTATATGACTTCAATTTTATGTCATTATTAAATTATTTTCCTTTAAATTTTTCATTTTACTCATTGATATTAAATTCGCTTGGGCTCCCGTGTCCAATTTAAAACAGACAGTTACCTTGTTATTCAAGAGTAAAGACGTATACCATGAATTATTTCTTGAGTATGTTTGATCAACACTGTACACATAAACAGGCTTGTTGTCAATTTCCTCGCAATTCTTTTCCATATTAACACCATTCACTTTTCTTTTATTACACATTTTCGCAAAATGATTGTATAACCCACAAACTTCACATTTTCGTCTATATGCCGGACAGCAATACTTCTCGTGTTTACTTCCGCACTTGTAACAACAATCTTGACCTTGAAAATTTGTTCGACGGTTCGATTTTGAATTGAAGTGGGCCGAAGTAGTTCCCTGTTGATTACTCGTCCCTTTTTGTGACTGCGCGTGACTCTGTTGATAGGCCATTTCTTTCTTCGAGAAGGAGCGTAAGGATTTTCCATGCTGTGGATGGACACCATTTTGACTTTTATAGAGAGAATTTATTGGAACAGTAGAACCTGCCTTCGAAATTAAACTTGACTGCTTTCTTGAACTTTCAACAGATAAGCACAATTGGATAGCTTCTTCTAATGTTTTTTGATCGTCCTGCAGTAATCTCTCTCTTAAATTTTGACTTTGTAAGCCACATGTTAATATGTCTTTGATAAGACTTTCCTTCAAATCGCCGAATTCACAAGACTTAGCTTTATTTTTAAGATCAGTGGCAAACTGTTCAATCGTTTCTCCTTCTAATTGTTTTCGAGTAAAAAATTTAAATCTTTCATAGGACAAATTCTTTTTCGGCATGAAGTGAGACTCGAACTGATTAATTACCGTGGATAATTTTTCACTTTCTTCTTCATTCGCAAAGGTGAATGTATTATATATTGACATACCTTCTTCACCAATGTAATGCAATAATTGAGCAATTTGAACTTTCGGGTCCTTTTTACTGACCTCTGAAGCAATCAAATAATTTTCAAATTTTTGACGCCATAACCTCCAATTTTCTGACAAATTGCCGGTGAAATTCATGGGTGATATTCCTCTATAGTCTCCCATTTATATTTTGGTTGTAGCACTTTTCTACTTTTAATGTTTCTATTATTCTCACTTTTATCTAGTTTTTATAACTAGTTTTTATATATCTAGGTTATAAGAATCGTCCCACAAACCGCCGATGATCATCGAAGGATGACTGAATTCCTCCACAAAATCAACAGAGAGTTTTACACTCTCCAACGAGAGGAGGAATAGAAAATTTACGCGGTAGTGAGATACCTACCGCTGGATGCAGATATCCCGACGATCCTTGACGACCTCAAGGATCAAGGGATCGTCGATGCTGAGGTCATAAGGATGACCTCAAATATAACAAAAAAGCCGATGCCCTTATTGCTGGTTAAAACCCAGAATAAGGGTATCTTCGAGGTGAGAAGGCTCTACAACATGAACTGTGTTGTTGAACCTAAGAGAAGGACGACCGGGCCTGGACAATGTTATCGCTGTCAGCGATATGGACATGCCCAAAGTAAGTGCACTTTTCCATGGAGGTGCGTGAAATGCTCCGGTAATCACAGCTCCAAGGAGTGTACGCTTACCAGGGAGAACGAGGAGCGAAATGCTTCTTGTGTTCTCTGTGGAGAGCAAGGACATCCAGCCAGCTACAACGGATGTAGCGAATGGAAATTGGTCACTAAAAAGGCCAAGAGATCGCCAAGATCAAACCAAACCAGCTCGAGGCCAACACAAAATACTCCGAAGCCAGCCCAAAACTCTTCGGAAGTGAAGAAACCCCAGGAAACTGCAACCAAAGCAGTCAAAGAGACGAAGAAACCAGAGAAAAAGACGGAAAAGGCAAAAACCGTCAAAAAAGCCGAAACCAGAAAAGGAATTTCTGGAATCACTGAGGAACTGGATAAGTTCACGAAAAACCTCCTCAGCACGATGATGCAGAATCTGGAGAAAGAGATTGAGAAGAAGATGCAGCAAATTATTGTAACCAGTCCGGCCCTTGCGGTCGGACCTTTCGAGAACCAGAGCGGTCGAGAGCTTCCAGAATAACCGCGAATCTACCTGAATGTTTCCGGCGCCTATATAAGCCCAGCGGAGGAGCAGGTAGGCAAGTACAACTACAGTAACAGTGCAAGCGACTAGTGGAAATAAACAAGAGTGGAAATAAATAGTAGTGTGATAGTTAGTTTGTGAATTATAAGTGTATTAAGTGTAAATAAATAATTTTAATAAGTTGGACGTTTTAATCAAGCAAAGAAAACGTTACATTGGTGTCAAGTGTGCGGTTCAACATCGCTCAAATTAAATAAATAATTTCGGTTATTTGTTCATGCCAGTGACCACAAGATTACAGAACGCGATGGAGACTCAAGCGGTAATGGACTTTTTGAGAAAATTAAATGAGAAAATGGACGAGAATTCTTGTAAGTTGGAAGAAAATTCTCGAAAATTGAATGAGAAAATGGACGAGAACTCTTGTAAGTTGAACGAACAAATGGTCCAAATGGAAGAAAATTCTCGAAAATTGAATGAGAAAATGGACGAGAACTCTTGTAAGTTAAATGAACAATTGGAAGAAAATTCTAGAAGATTGAATGAGAAAATTGATGAGAAATTGAACGAGAAAATGGACCAGATTAGGGAAAATTGTAACGATGTGGTGAGTCAACTTACAGATAAATTGGATAAAAAACTGGAAACCATAAATGAAAAATTTGAAAAAGTAGACGAGAAATTTGATATAGTGAACGAAAAATTTGACGAAGTTTATGAAAGAGTTGATGAAAAGTTTGACAAAGTTTATGAAACAGTTGACGAAAAGTTTGACAAAGTTTATGACGACGTTAATGGAAAATTGGAAGAAATGGCAGGAATAATTGAACATCATTCCAAATTGATAGATTCCTTGAAAAGAACGTCAAACAGAACAGATATTCTGGCTTCAACACCCTACAGCACAGCGAAAGCGGAAAATGACGGCGAAGGTAGTAGAATGAAGATCAAGCCTCCAACTTTTGATGGAAAAATACCCTGGTCGACATATCAGAAACAGTTTGAAGCTGCTGCGCTGGCGAACAATTGGAACGACAACGAAAAAGCCACGGCATTAATTATAGCTCTACGAGGAGAGGCACTCAACATTTTGCAGACGATCCCGGAGAGTCAACAAGCCTGTTACGAAGTTCTTACATCGAAACTTCAGATGAGATATGGTGATGCTCATCTACAACAAGTATACCATGCACAAATAAAGAACCGAGTGCAGAAAACAGGGGAAAATCTCCAGGAGTTTGAAGCTGATGTGGCGAGATTAGTCAGGCTGGCTTATCCATCTGCTCCAGACAGCTTCCTGGAACAGCTATCAATCCAGACATTCGTGGATGGGATAAAGGATAGTGAAATACAACAAGCCCTGAGACTAGCACGCCCTAGAACTATAGATGATGCCTTAGCCCAGGCTTTGGAAATTGAGGCAGCGAAGCAAGCGTCGCATAGGGGACACCTTCGTGTAAGACAAGTCCAAGAAACAGACCGATCTATTGAGGACATTGTCAGGGAAGAAATCCGCAGAATATCACAAGTTAGGAAAAAGGATGCTGTGTGCTGGAACTGCAACAAAAGTGGGCATTTCAAGCGAAACTGTCCAGAATTGGAAAAAGAGTCACAGCAGGGAAACTAAAAGGGGTCGGTGATAAGGGGCATAAATCGACCCAAGCCAAAAATGCCCCCGAAGTGATTATCCGAGGAATAATGTCTAAGGATTTATCAAGCATAGTTATCCCTGGAAAGATAAATGATCGAAATGTGAAAATACTGGTAGACACTGGCTCGACCAAAACTATTGTGCGTCCAGAAATTGCTGAAGGATTCAAGATTCGCCCAGTTAGGATCAAACTTCGAACTGCATCTGGACAGGAAATACCGACTTATGGATCGATCGTCTCCACTATTGAATTGGGAAACACAACAGTTAGCCACGAAGTTCTGGTAGCTGGAATCACGGAAGAACTTATTCTGGGATTGGACCTTGTTAAGAAGCTTGGATGCCAATTGGATATGAAGAGTGATGTACTTCGGCTAGGAAGTGAAGAGATTCCATTCAATGATGTGGAGGACAAGATATATCGGATTCGACTGACCGAGGACATCACGTTGCCAGGGCGAACTGAAGGCATAGTGACTGGTAGATGTGACGATGTAACGAGGAGTGGCTGCGTGAGAGTAATTGAGCCCTCTGACGATATAACCTTAGCTAAAGGACTATTACTTGGGAAGACCTTGGTAAGGGTAAGAGACAGCATTCCCATCCGATTGCTAAATGTCAACATGTTTCCAGTCACCCTGAAGAAGGATACCTTGATTGGACGTGGTGTACCTGTGTACCATATTTCGGGTGGGATAAGTACTGCAGAAGTCTCAAAATCGCAAAGAAATTCTGAAGAACTGGTGTCCCTCCTCACTTCAAAATGTCAAGAGCTCGACCGATACCAACTACTCGAAGTGAGAAAATTGGTTCAAACATTCTCCGACGTTTTTGCTACGGACGGAAAAGCAGGGAAGACTGATGTTGTGCAGCATAAAATCAATACTGGTGATGCACAACCTATCCGACAGCATCCTAGACGTCTTCCTCTGGCAAAGAGAGAAGAAGCTGAAAGGATTATTGAAGACATGGCGAGAGAAGGTGTAATCGAACCGTCCGATAGCCCCTGGACCTCGCCCGTTGTATTAGTGAAGAAGAAGGATGGAACCACTAGATTCTGCGTAGACTACAGGCAGCTCAATCAGGCCACGAAAAAGGACAGCTATCCGTTACCGAGAATTGACGATACCCTGGACACACTCTCGGGATCACGTTGGTTTTCCACCTTGGATCTGAAGAGTGGATATTGGCAGGTTGGCTTGGATCCAAAAGACAAAGAAAAGACTGCCTTCAGTATTGGAACGGGTCTGTGGCAGTTTAAAGTTATGCCTTTCGGTCTATGCAATGCTCCTGCCACATTTGAACGTCTGATGGAGACAATATTGAGAGGGCTCTCCTGGAAAACTTGTCTGGTGTATCTTGATGATGTGATAGTAGTGGGAAAATCATTCCAAGATCACCTACACAACCTATCCGAAGTTTTCCAGCGACTTCGTGATGCCAACCTAAAGCTAAGTCCTAAAAAGTGTAATCTGTTTCGAACAGAAGTGAAATATTTAGGACACGTAGTTTCACGGGGAGGTGTGAAAGTTGATCCGGATAAGATCAAGGCAGTGCAGGAATGGCCTATACCGAAAGACAAAAGTGAGTTGCGGAGTTTCTTAGGCCTTTGCACTTATTATAGAAGATTTGTATCTGGTTTTGCCAACGTTGCCAAGCCGCTGACGAAATTGACGGAAGATGGACAGGATTACATATGGTCCGATGATTGCACTGAAGCTTTCGAACGATTGAAAAAGGCTCTGGTCTCAGCTCCAGTTCTGAGTTACGCAAGGGCTGAAGGTAAATTTGTGCTCGACACCGACGCCAGTAATACAGCCATTGGCGGCGTTCTATCGCAAGTCCAGGAAGGACAGGAAAGAGTCATCGGGTACTTCAGCAAGGTGTTGTCCAAACCAGAACGGAATTATTGCGTGACCAGGAGAGAACTTTTAGCAGTCATCAAGTCCGTAGAACATTTCTACAAATATTTGTACGGAAGGAAATTCTTACTGAGAACGGACCATGCTGCTTTGAAATGGCTCCTGAGTTTTAAGAACCCGGAAGGACAAGTGGCTAGATGGATTGAGAGGCTGCAAGAGTATGACTTTGACACTGAACACAGAGCGGGGACTAGCCATCGCAATGCAGACGCGTTATCAAGAAGACCTTGTCCCGAGAATTGCAGCCATTGTTCGCGCCTGGAAGAAAAGATCGATTTAAGGCGGACCTCCGTAATCGAAGACGAGTGGCTACCTGAAGAAATTCAAAGAGCACAAGAAGAGGATAACGACTTGAAAGTAATCCTGAGTTGGAAGAAGACCGGTAGGCGACCTATTTGGGAAGAAGTATCCAGACTGAGCCAGAATGTAAAGTCGTATTGGGCACAATGGGAAACGTTGAAGATTGATGGAGGTCTTCTGAAACGTTGTTGGGAAAATGAAGATGGAACTGAGCAGAGACTTCAGTTGATTGTGCCGAAGAGCCGTGTGACAGACATTCTGAACAGACTACATAATGGAACTTCAGGTGGACATTTCGGGATAACCAAGACATTGGAAAAAGTCAGGCAGCGATTTTATTGGCCAAATTGTAAAAGGGACGTTAAAGATTGGTGTAGAAGATGCAAGGTTTGCGCTGCTGCTAACGGACCTTATGGTAAAGGAAAAGCACCAATGAGGCAATATAACGTCGGATCCCCCATGGAACGAGTAGCTATCGACATCGCTGGCCCCTTTCCCGAAACAGACCATGGAAACAAGTACATTTTGGTAGCGATGGACTATTTCACGAAATGGGTGGAAGCCTACGGTATTCCTAATCAAGAGGCAAGTACGGTAGCTGATAAATTGGTCAGAGAATTCTTCTGCAGATTTGGAATACCTCTGGAGCTGCATTGTGATCAAGGCCGAAATTTTGAATCGAAGCTATTCCAAGAAGTATGCAGCAAATTGGGAATTCACAAAACAAGGACTACACCTCTTCATCCACAATCAGACGGCATGGTCGAACGAATGAATCGGACCATGGGAAAACATCTGGCCAAAGTAGTTTCTGATCACCAGCGGGATTGGGATGAATATTTACATCTATTCACCATGGCATATAGATCTTCGGTTCAAGAATCTACCAAGGAAACTCCATCCAGTATAATGTTCGGCCGAGAAATAAGACTGCCTTGCGACTTAGAGTTTGGATGTAAGCCTGGAGAAGACGTAGCTGGGGAGGACTACGTTAGTAAATTAAGGAACAAGCTGGATTACATTCATGGCAAGGTGCGCAATCAAATGCAGCAAGCAAGTGACAGAATGAAAATGCGCTACGACATCAAGGCTATTGAAGGTGGATTCACCGCTGGAGATCTGGTGTGGCTACATAATCCACAAAGGAGGAAAGGTTTTTCACCAAAGCTGCAGAGGCAGTGGGAGGGACCGTATGAAGTAATCAAGAGGATAAATGATGTAGTTTACCGGATAAGGAAGCTCCCCAGAGGAAAACCAAAGGTTGTCCATTTCAACCGATTAGCCCCGTACGCGCAGGACAAAGAAGAGGTACGTCTTGTGGAAGCCCCGATGCAAGGTAGCAGCGATTACCAGAAGTTTATGGATTGTTATGGTGAGACACGCGTTGCACGGTTCGGCGTTACACAGGAAGTACATCAAGATCTCTTTACCGTGTCTGAGGAATACTCTCTCGCTCATTGCGTAGCGGAGGACCTTCGTATGAGCAAAGGAATAGCCAGAGTATTCAGAAATAAATTTGGACGTCAGGAACAACTATTGCGACAGCAGCCAAGAATCGGAAAAGTTTTGAAATTGAAGGCTGAAGGTCGGTTCATTTACTACCTAGTCACCAAGCGACATTCTTATCAGAAGCCAACCTATCAGAATCTATGGACGGCACTGCATAGCTTGAAAGAAGACCTTCAACGCTTTGGAGTTAGGAAATTAGCTGTTCCCAAGCTCGGTTGTGGATTGGACCAGCTGAATTGGCGAGTTGTGCGAAGCATGCTGGAGGTGGTATTTCAGGGGACTGTTATACGGATCCTGGTGTGCAGTTTCAACCCAAAGCATGCCAGGGAGCCTGGAAAAACTGTGGAGTGCTACTTCCATCAGAATGGCTACTGTAGGAATGGTGATGACTGCAAGTTTCGCCACGGTCCTCGGAGAAATTCACTAAATCTGTTCTGGGACAGAACAGGCTTAAGGAGGGGACAGTGTAACCAGTCCGGCCCTTGCGGTCGGACCTTTCGAGAACCAGAGCGGTCGAGAGCTTCCAGAATAACCGCGAATCTACCTGAATGTTTCCGGCGCCTATATAAGCCCAGCGGAGGAGCAGGTAGGCAAGTACAACTACAGTAACAGTGCAAGCGACTAGTGGAAATAAACAAGAGTGGAAATAAATAGTAGTGTGATAGTTAGTTTGTGAATTATAAGTGTATTAAGTGTAAATAAATAATTTTAATAAGTTGGACGTTTTAATCAAGCAAAGAAAACGTTACATTATTAAGAATATTTAATGGCTGATACGACGATAAAGAACAATCTCATAATCGTCTCTTGGAACGTCGAAGGATTGAGAGCCCGCAGACCAGAATTCGAAGAACTGATTGAAGAGAAGAGACCGGATGTCATAGCTCTCCAAGAAACAAGACTTAACCCCAACGTTCGGATAGCATTTCCCAATTACGATATCTACAGAAATGATAGACCTAACAGCACAGGTGGCGTTGCTATACTGGCTAGAAGGAATATGGATCACCATTTCGACCAAATATTCAATGGTCAAGAAGTAGAAGCAATATCGATTATTGTGAATACTAATCGAGGACAAGTGAAGATTATTTCGACTTATAAATCACCGGATAAGGACATGCTGGAAGAGGATCTGAAAATGCTACTAGAAGGAAGACACCCGAAAATCATAATTGGTGATCTTAACTGCAAATCGCAGGAATGGAACAGTAGGGTGGAAAATACCAACGGGAGAAGACTGAAGATTTATGCTGAAAAACTTGATGCAGTTTTGATAGGACCTGATATACCGACCTACATACCAAGAGTAAATGGACTACCCGATGTACTGGACATTGTCGTAATGAAAGACATCACTGAAGAAATCAGCATTGATACAATAGAAGACGGAACTTCAGACCACAATCCCATAGAATTCATAGTGGGACATGGCCCAAGAAACGAAGAAGAAACACAAACCAAGGATCGCACAGACTGGGAGAAATATAAGAATTTACTTCAGGAGAAAATCACGGAAATTCCCCAAATAAACACCCGGGATGAATTAGATGAAGCAGTTGAAAAATTGGAAAATCAAATAAAAGGTGCCTATGAAGAAAGCACCAAGAGAATAAGGAAACCAATTCCGAAACATTCACATGGAGATACGCCAAGAGATATAAAGGAACTTATAAAAAAGAACAGAAGACTCAGGAAAATCTACAGAACAACAAAAAGAGAAGAAGACAAGAAGAAACTGAATAAGCATAGTCAGATATTGAAAAATGCTTTAACAGAACTGCGTAATAACAGATGGCACCAGAGATTAAGGGAACTGAATACAATAGATCACTCGGCTTGGAAAATGCAAAAACGCTTACGACGAGAACAGACAGTTATACCTCCACTGCATGGAGCAAACGGAATGGTATATACGAGACTTGAAAAAGCCGAAGCACTTGCCGACTCGATTGAGAGAGAAGCCAGAATAAATTACAGTAATGATGATGACAATGAAGATCTAGAAGAAGAAGTGGAGGCAAACGAAGAACTGATGATGGAACCACCGGAAACCGAAATCATTCCAAAACCGGCTTCACCAACAGAAATCAAAGAGATAATAATGAAACTGAAAAACCGGAAAGCGCCGGGAGAAGATAGGATAACGAATTATATGTTGAAGAAATTGCCTAGAAAAGGAATAGCCGCCTTGACGAATATAACAAACGGAGTGATGAGGACCGAATACTACCCAAAGAGATGGAAAACTGCAGAAATGCCTGGAAAGGAACGGAAATTTCCTCAAAATTATAGACCAATCAGCCTACTATCAGCACTAGGAAAAGTCGTCGAGAGGGTTATCGCCAAAAGGCTGAATGAGGAAACAGAAATGTTGAAGATAATTCCACCCGAACAATTTGGATTTCGACGAGAACACTCGACTGAAC
Source organism: Coccinella septempunctata (assembly GCF_907165205.1). Lineage (NCBI taxonomy): Eukaryota > Metazoa > Arthropoda > Insecta > Coleoptera > Coccinellidae > Coccinella > Coccinella septempunctata. The sequence continues at coordinate 28,551,118 of NC_058195.1, forward strand.
TCCAATTACTACGGCTCATAGAATACGTCACCGAAGGAATGCAGACCAAACAGGCCACAGGATTAGTTCTGATGGATATCGAGAGAGCTTTTGATAGAGTATAGCACGAAGGCCTAATCTACAAGATGAAAAAAGCAGGATATTCGACCAAGCTATGCAAGATTATAAGGAACTATCTGAGGAATAGAAACTTTTATGTCAAGATAGATGGAGCAACCTCTCGAACCAGACAATTGGAAGCGGGAGTGCCTCAAGGATCGGTACTTGGACCTGCTTTACGTAATATACGTTTATGATATCCCGAAGAATGCTAGAAATATGCTCACCTTGTACGCAGATGACACAGGAATAGCGTTCAGACATCGACGCCCAGAGATCATACACCGGAGACTGCAGGAAGCCATAGATGAATTACTCAAATGGTGCATCAAATGGAAAATCCAAATCAATGGAAGAAAGACTCAAGCAATATTACTGCAAAAGAGAAGATTGAGGATGGAAGAAAACCTTGAAGTTGATGGAGAAGAGGTTGAATGGAAAAATGAAGCAACATACCTAGGAGTGACGCTTGACAGAGGACTTACATGGAAAAACCACATCAAATGTGCTGTTGATAAAACAAAAGCCGCAATGAGTAAACTTTATCCACTCATAGGCAGAAGAAGTCATATGAATAAGAACATCAAGTTGACGATGATTAAAACTATTGCGCGACCACAACTCACATATGGATCGGCGGCATGGGGCTTCGCAGCCAAGACCCACATCAAGAGAATACAGGCCACTGAGAATAAACTCCTTAGAATGGCGATGGACGTACCCTGGTTTGTTATGAACAAACAAATCTACAAGGACTTGGAATGGGAACCAGTTACAGAATTTATGAAGAGAAAGGCGGAAAGGATATTCGACAAAGCCAAACAACATCCAAATGAGGAACTACGAAGATTAGTCGACTACGATCCAACGGAAGAAGCTAGAAGGTCAAGAACCTACCACCGAAGACCCAGAGATCAGTTAAGTATTTAAATGTAACCAAAGAAGAGCTTAACCTATAAAAGCTATAGGCAGCATACAAATATCAACACGACTATGATCGTGTGAGAGTCCAGAAACCATAAGAGTCAACTGGTTAATAGGCAAAATGCCCGGAACCTATGAAGAAGCAGTTAAGGGTTTTTAGTGGGTCTCGAGCTCAGAGAGTGAGAATCCCCACACTGTTCCCCCTCAGCAGAGGGTGTGTTCGTCTGTTTGCAGATTTTCCCCCTGCTACACCAAAAAAAACAAAAAAAAGCGCTATTAAGGGAAGAAAATTTGGACTTAGAAAAAGCGGAGAGACTAGTCATTTTACAAGAAACTACAACCAGGATGATACAAGGAAGGGCATCAAACATCAGAATATCGGCAGTTCACACACACATAGTGTGTCAGTTATGCGAGCAGCAGGGTCACTCGGCGAAAGAGTGTAAGAAAAGCTGGAGGAGTCAGGAGAATGTAGGACTAAACACCAAAAAAGGGTGCCATTCATGTGGTAGATCGGGCCATTTCGCTAGGGAGTGTAGGAATTATAGAATGTCAGGGCAAATGACTCAGGGAGATTGTTATACTTGCGGTCAAAACGGTCATTGGGCTAGGGATTGCCCAAGACAAAATCGTCAGGGACGAGAAAATTTTAGAGAAAACAGACTGCAGAAACCCACAAACCTAGTAAGAGGGGGTGACGTTAATTTAGAAATGATTCAACGAAGGGGGGAGGAAAAGGTTCAACATTCAACTAGAGAAGGGAATCGAAATAGGGAAGCTATTTCCAACCGATTGTCTCCATTTCCGAGGGAGTTTCAACACAGGATGCAAGAGGTTAACATACATAGGGGTATTAATACTATCAGAATAGAAAATCCGGACCCAGCAGTGGTAGGTCACAAGGATGGTGATAGGTCGGCGAACCTAGAGTCACTGTTGGGAATCCCGATGAGGGATGATGAGAATGAAAAGGGAAACAAGAAGAATAGCGGTGAAAGGGAAGCAGCTTGGGAACTGCGAGAAGGAAGGTCTTCGATGGTTAGAGCAGAAGTTGCGGAAGGAATTCAGGAGAATTCAGGTGTTCGGAATGAAAAAATAAAGGAGAAACCGGTGGAGGCATGGGAAAAGGCAGCCTCAAATAAGAATACTAAGGATTTTGAACGTGGAAACTTAGCGAGAAATACGGAAATGATAGGAAGTAATGCTGAGTACTTACGTGAAAAGGGGCCCAGGGGGTCAAGAATTAGTGGACGCGTGCCAAGGACGGTCGCGACGGACGAATGCCAGTTGGCAGAATCGAATATGGGAATAATCGATAACGTAGAGCAGATGATCGACGTAGATCAGGGGCGTAACTGGGAAACTGATGTTTGCCATGAACAAAGGAGTTGCATGGAAGGAACTGGGAAGGAAATTCGGAAGAATTTAAAAATTAGTACCGGTTATACTAGGAAGAAACGAGGGGATGAGGATGATAACAGGGAACAAGGAAAAAGGTACAAAGAGAAGTTTACTGAAATAGTAGTGGATAGGAACAAAGTGGAGTATCAAGAGGAAAATAGACCCAGGAGGTCGAAATCAAGTAAACGAGTATCATGGGACGTCAATACAGAGGAATTTCAGATGGTGGAATTTAGGGTAGGAGACTTGGTATATTTCAAGGAGGTATCTGAAAAATTGGAAAAGAAATGGTTAAGGCCATACAGGATCAAGGAAGTGTTTGATTCGGTGACCTGTAGGATACGGAAATGTGGAGGATGGGAGGAGAGAATTGTCGAAATAAATAGGCTGAAACCTTATGTCGCTAAGGTTCGGAAAAAGCGCCCTGAGGAACATCTGTCAGGAAAGAAGGAACGATTTGGGAATTTTAGTAAGACAGATTCGGAAATAGAGAAACCTCGAAGGTTTCATCCGATAATGGTTCCACAGGGATATGGGAGACATACATGGAATTCAGACATGGACGTAGAGAGCAGTGATGATGACAAGAGAGAACCAGAAAGGATTGTAAGGAAGTCCACCCGCATAAGGCGTCCCCCAGATAGGTGGAGCCCTACCTAATCAGAGGTCAGGGTAGCGGCAGGAAAATCTGTAGGATTGACCTGTCAGGAGAAGTGAATCGACTCCTGCCCTTTCGCAGATTCCAGGGGCTCTCACTGACCCGGAGAGTCACAACCTGAAAAGGGTCTTCTTCTTCTTTTTCCTGGGTAGTGGCAGGACATTTTGGCTGATAGTCCTGAAAAAGGAATAATCGACCTTTCCCATTCCACAGATTATAAGTAGAATAACAAGGAGGTCCAGTAATAATGACTTATAATAAGGGAAAGGAACGGTATAAAGATGGGTTTCTTTAATTTTTTTTTGGGTCAGATGGGCGCCAGGGTTGAGTATCATAACGAATTGATCTCCCGAAAAACCCTTGATCATTATATAGCAATTGGTTCATTTTCGTTTAGATTGAAATCGTTGAAGTTAAAGGTTGTTTGCTGTATTACATATGAGAAGTTTTGGGAGAGACACCGTCGAGTTGACGTCTTTTTAGTTAAGTTTCAACTAGAGTCATTATTGAGTGATAGATTTTCATAGGAGCAATGTCATTTTCGGTTGAGCTAGGAGCTTTATGTTGGAAGCTAGATTAACGATACAGGGGTTAATTGTGATTTTCTGATGGATGATTTTAAATATCATCCATAAAGAATATCGGGAACAGATGGAATGAGATAGAAATAATCCTGGACGGAATAGGATTATGAAGAAGCGTTGTGGTCACCCTTTATCGTGAGCACAACGTTCTGCATGCTTTTACGATAAGGTCGAATTTTGTTGATATAGTTATGATAGGTATTTTATGATTATTGTTTTCTCCATGATTAAATTGCATGCTCATGGGAGATGAGTTGTTTTTGTATGATTTTTGCATGTGTTTTTTTCGTTGTTCTTGTATTTAGTCGATAAGTTGGTTTTGGCCAATCAATATCCAACAGAAGGTATCTTTGAAAGACAATCCATGGCAGATTTTCAACCAGAAGGAAGGTATAATCATCAGGTCATCATCAGTGGGATAACCTCTGAATGGTGATTAACCTTAGTTACCAGGTGGCGATGGCGATAGTATACCATAGTGCGGAAAACCGAATATTGCGGCTATTTCATCAGAAATGTTGAGAATCTTCATGAACTCGAAAAGTTGTGCGTCAAAGAATTAGAAAGAAGAAATGAGAGACATTCAACTCAATATGTGAACGTGTGCGTACGAGGGTATTCTGAACTGATTAAGTGCGGTTTATGGAACAATGTCGGTCCGTATATAAGGCTCGAAATTCATCATCCAGAGGTAGACGTAATCGTCATCAGTAGAACGACGATGGTTCAGTTTAAAAAGGTTCTTCGAGAGATGCGAGTAGAAGGCAACCAGAAGAGAATTAGATTAGAGACGGCTGGACATAGACTGTCCACTACGTACTTTGACGATGAAGAAGGAATAGAATAAGCTCAACAAACTGCGATTAATCAAATGCTTAACTCAGTAAAGAATGTTTTCAACTTATGGGAGACGAATAACGGCGAGAAGGTGCGAGCAAAAAATCCGACGTCGAAAGTACGCTACCAAAAACAAATCGAGCAATATCCAGGGTTATACCCAATTTTACCGATAGTGATACCACACTGGACTGAGAGACATAGCCGGTAAACGATGCGCCGAATAATGTGCCGCGTCAACAAGGTCGAACTGAGTTTGTGTTTTCGTGATCCAAATATGATCATACGATATGGACATTAGCACGAGTTAAACAGTGGCGTTCCGTGTAAAGAAACTTTTCCACCTGAGGTAACTTTTGGTTTTTCACCTGAAGAGTTATTCCATATGATTCCGAAGGGTTAAGTTCAGGAAAGAACGATACGAGAGGATGGCAGGAAGCGTAGCAACCAGAGAGTCAGGCTGAAAATGTGCGCGAAAGTGAAAAAGCAATTCCGTAAAGTGAAAAGGACTCCATGCTGGAGATAGTGGGGTGTTTTGGGGAAGGACTAGAAGGGATGAAAGGACTGCTTAATTAAATAATTGTAGCGCAGTGTTTTATGTTTTGTTTATTTTATTTGTTTTGGGGGGTACCTCGGCTCTTTTAATTTTTTTAACACAGCTAAGAGGTACCGGAAGAGTTCCGAAATTTGCTTATATTTTATGCGAAGAACATACCACCTTAGTCGTTTAAGAATAGTAGTAGTCTAAATAATGAGTAAGGAACTATGAATTGTGAGATAAATTCGTTTATGAAACTTAAGTTTGTGAATGTTAGTTTTAGGAAAGAGTAAGATGATGGACTTTGGACGAATATATGATGATTTAGGAAAAGTTGTGGCATCCAATGCCAAAACTTTTTAAAAGGGGGGAGTATTGTAATAAAACGGAATAAGAAACTCGAATTAATTTGGGATAATTGAAACGAGGTATCGCTGGAACATTCATACATTGTTGCAGCCGTGCTGCAGAGGCGATTTTTAGTTGGACATACGATACTTTGAGGCGCTTGAGATCAGACGGTATTAAGTCGCGGGAATTTAAATAATAACCAGCTCGATAAGAGTTGAAAGAGTTAGTGTCACTCAGTCAGAAATTCTGCAGATATTGATACAATGTACGTTTTCGGAGAGCAACCGGCGATCGCCGGCCTATGTAATTGATTCCAATATCCGGTGATAAGGACTTCAGAACGGGTGAAAACGGTCAGTCATGTAGATTAAGAAAGATTTATTAGTCTGGAGACCCTGAGAGGAAAACAGTTCTCAGAATTCGAAGTAGCCGAAATTTTCTTGTAACCACCGAGCTTGGGAACGCTGATTTTTCCACTCAGCAAGAATGATCGTCCAATGATTTCGATTTTGGGACGTTGTGGTACCACCCATAGCGTGGGAGAGAAAGACCGGGGGAAAAAGTACCTCAGAAAAAGTTAGTCAGTCGGTCCGAGGAAAGTGATCAAAAAGAATACCCCTTTAAGTCGGTCCGGGGACGTGATCTGAAAATTATCGAAAATATACCCCTTCGAGTCGGTACGGATAAGTTGAGGAATTATAAGTCTTTGTAGAGTCAGTCATTCAAGATAGAGAAAAGGGACTTAGAATAAATAGGTTTTCACGAAGTAAGAGAAAAGTATAGGTAGATCACGGAATAGAATCGGAGACTCGGTCGGCTCATAAATATTTGGAAAAGTTCAGTATAAAGAAAAGTCCAGTCCTTTGTTTTGTTGGTTTTGTTCAAGTAGAAACGGAATATCGGGAAATAGGTAGTTAAAGAGAACGGAAATAATTTGAAGTTAAAGTCAGTTTATCGGAAGTCAGTAAAGTAACATTCGAGGAGTGATCGTTAATTTTCTTGATTCGTAGTAAGACCAGATATAAACTTGTGTTGAAATTTTTAGATAGGGAAACTTAAAGCGAAAAACGTTTGCGACGGAAAAGTGCGGGAAGTTCGGTTGAGTGTAAAGAATTCGCCGATAAGTGCGGGTAAAGTCTGGTGTCGAAAAGTTTTCATCGGCAGCGTCAGACAAACAGCAGTCGCAGAAAAAGGTAGAAAGTTCCAATTTTTATTCGTCCAGAGTCTTGAAAGCTCCTCTAAAATTCATTGATAAAGTATTGATTTATTATTGAGCGCTAAGTTGGGAAGTTGAATTTTAACCCAAGATTTTGGTTATGAAAGTATGTTTTATTGTTTTGCGCTTAATTGCATGTGTTTAAGAAATTGAAGATTTTTGTTGGTCGTCTTCGACCGAGTACGTATTTGTAGAGAAGTTCCAATTTTATTTTGCCAATAGATTTATTTGTTAAAGTTTTTCATGAGTTTCATTTAAACATCTCCCCAGAAAAACATATCAACTTCAAGACCTGTCCTTCGTGGGACGGGCCGGATCCACATTTTTTCCCCTTTCGAGGGCCTTCTTATTGTGTATTTAACATCTAAAAATAATCACCCCATGACCAGTGGAAAGACGCTCTTCCATTGATCAAAATAAGGGGGTGCATTATTACAAACAGATGATCGGTAAATGTCAAAGTTTATTGTCGATATAGGTTTCTAATGCTTTTTGGATTCATTTTATTCTGTTTTTGTGGATTATGTGCGTTTATATGGATGCATATCTACAGGAATTTTTGTTTGTGGAGTTGGATTTAACTGTATTGAAAAATACCTCTTCACAGTGATATGCTTTCATAGTTTTAAAATTTATGGACATGGACCTATAAGTGGCCACTATAGTTACCAAGAAAAAATTGGAATTATTTGTGTACTGGTTTACTGCCATCAAGCCATAAAGCCAATGTCCAATCTTGATTTTTCCACTTTTATGAGTCTTAATAAAAAAAAACTCGAATTGAACCCTTTTATTTCCTATTGAAAACAAGTTACATAGTTCATAATCATCAGGGATTGAAGTAGGTACTCAGAATTGAACACTAGGATGGAAATTTCTATTTTCATTCGGCTATTCCTTTCATGTGACCCATTAATTGAAGATATACACTTTTACCTTTGGTTATCAGATTATTCTTGAGGAACTCATTTAGTCTCTTCTGCTACTATTCTCTTTAAAAAAATTCAATTCAATTTCAATTAAGAGGCCCCTGTTTCAAAACATAACCTATTTCTTTCAAAACAAATGGAAAAATAGAAGTGCGCAAGGCAAAAAAACAACGATAACGTGCTACGTTATCCACCCGTAAGTTACGGGATGCGGTAACGTTAATACCGCCCGTTATTCTGAAAATGGAAATACGATTCCGGGCATTTGCCTATAAACCGTTCATCTCTTAGTCGGTTTTCTTCTCGCACACTATCGTGCTGGGATTTATGTGTTTATCCTCTATTGGATTAACACTTCATTGGATTATTCAATAAGTTTCAGTTCTTATTTTAATCTCTTGGTCTCCTTCGGTAAATTCGCATTCTCCTTTTGTCTTCATCTGGGTCTAGTAAAACAAGACCTGTAGGTTGTTTATTTTGGAATCCCTCTGTAATGTATTCTGCGAGCCTTAATAATTGTTGCTCTGTTGAATGCTCTCTAGCTCTCTTATGAATCCGAACTGTTCTGTTGGTATTAGTTTCGGATTTTCGGTTTCCTCATTTAGCCTCGTGGCTATAATTCTTTCTACTTCTTTTCCTAACGCCGACAGTAGACTTATCGGTCTATAGTTTTGTGAGAACTTCTTCTGTTTGGATGGTTTATTGAACACTATAACTTCCGCTATTTTCCATTTTTCTGGGTAGTGTTCTATCCTCATAATTCTATTCGCGATATTTGTTAGAGCAGCTATACCTTTTCTAGGTGATTTCTTTAACATAAGATTCGTTATTTTATCGCTTCCGGGAGCTTTCCTCTTCTTCAAACTTCTAATTATTTCCCTGATTTCATTTGGCGACTTTGGTGTGTCTATTTCAGCAGCCGCTGGTAGTTCATCCATTTCTTCTTCATTTTCTCCAACCAGTTCTTCCAAATCTTCATTATCGTCGTCTATCCCGTAATTTATTGTCAATTCCACGGTATTGTGGTTTGAGGTTCCATCTTCCAAAGTTTCAATCGAGAATTCTTGAGTTATGTTTTTCAATGTCGCGATATCTATTACATCTGGTATTCCTATACCAAAAGCAAGATATGCCGGTAACTCCAATCACTATGGCATTTTGTTTTTAGGCGAAATCCTTGAGTGTTTTGCCATTTCTATTCTCTGTTCTGCTGTTCCATAATGGGGATTTACAGTTGAAATTTCCTATGCAGATTTTTGGGTTTGTTCCTTCCAACATGTTGTTAATCTCTTCTTCCAATAAACTGTTTTGTGGTCGCTTACATGCCGAGGTAATTTCGACTCTTTAACGATTTAATTCGGCAACAATCGTCATTGTTTCTGTTTCTCCTTGGGTTTCGTCGGATCTACTTTTGAAGTAGTGTTTCAGATCTGTTCTCACCAATATTGCTACTCCTCCTCCGGTGTTTGTAATTCTGTGGCATCTATATATGTTTCATCATTTATGAAATTCAGTCGTCTGTTCCGGTTTACTCTTGTTTCCTGTAGGGCTATAATATCAGGTTGTCTCTCTGATAATGATATTATTTCTTCTGTCTCGGCTTTCCGAGTGTTGATCCCGTTTATGTTCCACGAGATTATCTTGATGGATTTCTTCCTCATATCCGTAAGGTCCATTAATTCAGTTTACTGAATAATGCTTGGAGTTTTTTCTTCATTTCCCTTTCAATTTTCAACATTATCTTGTTGAAATTTTTTTCCGTGAAAATATCTAAATCATCGGCTGATTCAGATATTTTTCTTTTTTCTTGTTGACTATTTACAGTCGGTTTTAATTAAGTCTTCTTTTGTTCCTCTTTCTTCTGCATAGGCTTAGTAGTTTTTTCTTATTTTCCTGTTCTGCAGGTTTGGTTTTTACAGTTTCCTGAACTTTTCGTGCAGGTGTTGCTTTATTCGACGGCTTTTTCTGTTCTGTCTGTTTTTGGCTGGCTCTCTTCTTTCTGGTCACCAGCTTCGCTACATCCCTTGTAGCTTGCTGGATGGCCCTCTTCTCCACATAAGACGCATGAGGCATTTCTCTCTTCACCTTTTCTGTTGAGTGTGCAGTCACTGCTGCTATGGCTTCCTGAGCACTTCACGCATCTCCACGAGAAGGAGCATTTGTTCTGTGCATGTCCGTACCTTTGGCACCTAAAGCACTGGCTTGGATTTTCAGGCCTCTTTTTGTGTTCAACCACAATACAGAGATTGTAGAGTCGCTTAACTTTTTCTGGGTTTCAACCAGGTAGAGAGGTATGGGCTCCTATGTCTTGTTCGATGTCATTCTGGACACCTCATCGTCTGATATTTCCTGGAATATCAGGTCATTCTTAATCAACGCAAGTTCAGCGTCGATTGGTGAATGCCTAATGACGGCATATATCTTCTTCTCCTCCTCCATTTGGTAGGTAAAATATTCTTTACCATGCTGCTCGAAGAATTTGTTGATTTTTCTAAAATCATCTACGATTGACGCGATGATTCTTATACCGTCTTTAACAACGCAGTTGTAGTCAATCTTTTTTGTGTAGAGAGCTTTGGATATCTCTACCCAATCTGAGGTGCCCATCACACGAGGAACTTTCTCTGGGCGCGCGTTTTGTAGGAGGCGCATTTCGGGGTTTGACCGAAGGCGTTGTAGGGCTTTTCTTGATCTCCACAGGAATTACTTTTTTCCCCACCGAATTGGTTACTTCGGCGAAAGTTGGGGGCTTCAGTGCAGAGAGTTTTACAATTTCCTCTTTGGCTTGACGGAGCTCATGTATCAAAATCGAAACCGTTTCATTGAATTTAGCGATTTCGGCTTTCATGAGCTCATTTTCTTTGCGTAAATTTGTCCGATACACGGACTCACCTTCGCTAAAATTTTCTTCGACTCAATCGGAAGCTTCCATGTAGGAACCCCCATTATCTGACGTCTCCGACATGGCTAAACGTTTTTAGTTTTTCAAAATAGCGATAAATATCAATAAGAGAGAACAGAACAAAAATAACCAATTATTATATAGAAAAAGTCTCACCTGATGTAATTTGAACAGCCAATGATCTTTTGATCTGGACTTTATACAATAACAACACAACAAAACTCATTCACAGAACTCTCCCGAATAATCAGTATTCAATCAAATTCCTTTGTCGTATATTCGAAAAACCATTCAACACGTCTACTTGCCTCGACGTCTCGCACTGAACTCATTTTCTCGATTTCTAAGACTTCTTTGTGCTTGTTCCGTTCAATTCTCCGATGAAGCTCCTCCCACTGAAGGAAATATCTCTTCTTGAGATTATGGTTGATATCTCATAATTTTATCGTTCAAAATATCTTCTCGATCTTCTCCATTTTTACGATTTCGAGTTTCATTTACAATATTTACATTCTTTTCTTCATAATTATGAGCTTGAATCTCAGTTTTTTCACCAACTTCAAAATAGAGATAATCTAAAATCTTCACTTCATTTCTCATTAAACACCACATCACGGGCTACAAATACTCGTTTTTGTATTATACATAGGATCATACAACCGATAATTGTCGCTTTCGTTCATCTCATAGTTAAAGAATTGCTGTTTCAACATAATTTTATTCACTGCAGATCGCTGTTCGTTAATGAGCTTCAGCTGTCTCAACATTTCAGGTGCATTTTTACACGACATGACTGATTGCAACTGATTAAACTCCATCGATGTGGAAATCAGAAACATGGCTTTTGTATTCAATCTTTCCCAGTTTTCCTTATTTTCCTAATCCTGTTTCAACTTTCCGCTAATCAGATCCCCAATTGATTCTGCTTGAGATACAATGTCCATTTGATACTTCCAAAGTTGAAAATTATGGCCGTCAAATTTCTGAACCCTGAATAGGAATTAAAATTATATTAACACTAACGAAAAGGGAAAAGCCCGCCGGCTCATCTCAAAATGCAGACGGGCTTTAACCTAGAATCAAACTTCATTCATAGAAATACCAAACGAGAAGAAGTCCGACTCCCGTACTAAATTTTTTGACAGTGTTCTGAATCTATGGTTCTAGGCTCTAGAACAGCGCTGCTCTAAAATCGCACCGGTGGAAATCTGAACTACTGCTCTGCGGCATCGGCCGTAGGTGGCGGGCCAAAACCTATTCATTCGATTTGAAATTTTGAACCCCAGTAGACTTTGCGTCGTCTTACTTGTAATTCACAAAAGAAACTATTTCATTCATTTTCAACAAAACTAAATATACTACATTAGGTACAGATAAATCGATGACAAATTTGTTGATTGAAAAATGAATCGTGATTTTTTTTCAACTAATGAATTGTAGGTACAGAAACAATTAAAATCGAAGACTGAAATTACCCACATGGAACAAAAAAGGTATACCACCTAAAAAAACGACTACATTGCAGGGGTGTTGTAAAAGTATTCAAGTACAAATTTTTTTTAAATGAAATAAGAGCAGTTTAGGAAGGAGCGGAATTTTTATTAACCCTTAAACCATATCTCTAAGGAGTTGTTCTGCAGAAAATGATATTGGTTAGGAATATAACGACATAACCATTACAGTGAATCAGAAATGAATTATAGGTTTCCTTGTAATTGCTCCTGTTGACTGGATATTCGAAGTCTTCTCTTCGGTAAACTCTCTGTTTCTTCTGGTAAACCATTTTCGAGAAAAATTCGTTGAAGGAATGTTGAGTTTTCAAATACTGAAAATACATCCATAAATAAGTAGGTACTCAGTTGCAAAATTGTACTTCATCTTAAATTAGTAGGATTTTCATAAGAATAACGCTTGGTTTTGTATGATCTTTGGGTATTCAACTCGGTCGTATTCAAACTCATTATTTTTTGAACGAATATGATATAGAATCATATTTTCCAACTTTTTCGGCAACCCAAAAAAGCACTCCTTGTGGCCAAGCGGCCTGTTATGAGATCTAAAGAATAGCTACAATTGAGTTTGAGTGATTTTGGAGACAGCGGTCTCATCGAACCGCTGGCCTTAAATCGAGTCAACTTTAAACGTGTTCGAATACAATTTTTCTTTGAAGAACTTATACTTTCTCAAGCCATCGGTGAGCAGACAAATTCCAAGCTTCATGATTACACAAACATAATTATCAAAAAACCAAACACTTACCAGTAAAGCAAGAAACGGAACTAGAAGAACGTATATGATTCCCACTAGTCAAACAAATTATTGAAAAAATAAGAACATTTCTTGGAAAAACTTCGCCAAAATAAATCTGTCATCAGAACAGTATTTCATAGATTGAAAATCTATCATAGATCAACTTAAAATATAGTTGGACCACTCTGACAAGTGGCGCCACCTATTATTATGGTACACTAATCACAAAAAATTATTCTAAATTTGATCGTTAGGTGTCACTGCATTTTGAGCTTTCGATCGTTATCACTCGTGAATGACAGACATAATAGCTATTTATGTAACAAGTACATAAATTAGGTCTTTATGGACGAGTCCAAAAGTTTATAGGCAACTTGGGCAAGTCCATAAAGCCTAATTGTATGTACGAGTTGCATACAGAGCTTTATGTTGAACTGTAATGCAGCAATTTCATTTTCTGAAATGGCTTATTGGCCTTATTGCTCAAAAACATTAATAAGTGTGCTTTTGATTTTCTTACCTTAGTAACCAGCGACCGAGAAATTTCGTTCACTCCGTTTTGAAATAAGATATCATCCACATCATAACAATGCATGTAAAGAATACTAAAATCCATAGCTGCCGTTGCACACTCGGCCGCTACTACCTCGCAGCCAGGTGTAAGCAGGTAACATTTCGATGTATTTCTACGTTCATGACGTACACGAATGGTTTTGATATCAAATTAAAGCTAATTTTTTTTCGAATAGGATGATGTAAGGCTGCCTGTGAAAAAATAGCCGCAAGTTAGGTCGGCCATCTGTTAAAATAGCGTTGTTTAAAGTTTAGTGCGGAGAATAAATGGTTGGCTTCTTCTGGATGGTGCCCTGAAACCAACATTTTTTCTGGGAAGTTCAACTCCAATACAAGTAGAAAATGTATTATGTAATTGAGCTAACACATTTTCAGATGAGGAAAAAGCTAAAAAATTAGCTTTAATTTGATATCAAAAACATCCGTGTACGTCAAGAACGTAGAAATACATCGAAATGTTACCTGCTTACACCTGGCTGCGAGGTAGTTGCGGCAGAGTGTGCAACGGCAGCCATGGATTTTAGTATTCTTTACATGCATTGCTATGATGTGGATGATATTTTATTTCAATAAGTGAACGAAATTTCTCTTGGAATATTGATTAACATTAATTTAATTGAAATTACTTGCGGCCACTTTTGACAGGCTGCAATGTTATCAGTGTATTCTCCTATCGATAAACGTATGTAAAAATGTGTGTTTGTCTCTGTACGTAATGAACGTAGTAATTCTGCAACGGGATCTCGTACTATATATTCTGCCTTGATCATTACAAGAAAATTAAAAATGAGCGTTACAGATTCCCTCTTTATTTGGTTTCGTCGAAAATTAGTACATGTACCATACTAAGGCTAAGTTGGAAGGGGTTGCACTTCATTACACTAATAAAATATTTCTGAGGGCTTCATTTCCTGAATGTGCACAGAAATTCATAGCTTTGTTGAAGACTTGATCTCGGAGGGAATAATATTTTCATTAGATGTCGCACATTTTTTCGGAAGATGCACAATTTGCTATCAAGTTAAATAAGAATAAACTTTTCGAATGTACAGGGTGGGCAAATTTCGATGTTTTAGCACTACAGCTTTTAAACCAGTGGAGATAGACAAAATCTGATACCTCATTCTCGGTCTCTTTTTCTGAGAAACTAATAAGTGTTATAGTCCTTTTTGGCCACCTTCTTTTGTTTTCGAGTTATAAGCGAAAATTGAAAAAATGGCGATTTCGAAATAAATTTATATCTCCGCTAATACTGATGATAGAGCTCTGAAATTGAAACATTATACAGGCACTTCTTTAAGTAGAATCCAGTGGCGTGCTTGCTCTTTCAGCAGGATGTTTAATTACGGAGCTATGACCCAAAGTTATGTTTTTTTGAATGGAAACACTAGATTTCTGTGCAATTTTTTGAATGCTCAATTTTTACTGATTTCAAAAATATATAACGTTATATGGTTTGTATTAATAAAAATAATAAAAAATGGTCAAAAACCTCCTTTCTCAATATTTCTATGGTTTCAACTTTCGATGAGAATAGAAAAATGTAGCATCTTATCATTACCACAGTCTCCTTCTATTAGTCCTTTCATTTCTATGCTTCTTACTCAATTTCTCCAAGATTCAAATTTTGTGAAAATTGGTAAAAAGCATAGAAAGAATGACATTGCCGGAAGGAGACTGATCTTGTTTTAGGAAGCTCTATTTTTCTGTTCTCGTCAAAAGTTGAAACCATAGAAATATTGGGAAAACAAAGGTTTTTGATCATTTTCTATTTTTTATATTGATACAAATAATATGATGTTATATATTTTTGAAATCAGTAAGAATTAAGCTTTCAGAAAATTGCACAGAAATCTGATGTTCCCATTTAAAAAAACAAAACTTAGGGTAATAGCTTCGTAATTAAAAATCCTGCTAAAAAGGCAAGCACGCCACTGGATTCTACTTGAAAAAGTGCCTGTATAATGTTTCAATTCCAGAGCTTTATCATCAGTATTAGCGGAGATATAAATTAATTTCGAAATCGCCATTTTTCCAATTTTCGCTTATAACTCGAAAACAAAAGAAGGTGGAAAAAAATGACTACTACTCTTGTTAGTTTCTCAGAAAAAGAGACCGAGAATGGGGTATCAGATTTTGTCTATCTCCACTGGTTTAAAAGCTGTAGTGCTAAAACATCGAAATTTGCCCACCCTGTACCTAAATACTTAGAAAACGAAGATTTGCTTTTGCAACAGCAATAAAATATGACTAGACTTAAGTTAATGGACAAGGACTTCTCGATTATATCAAATTGAAATATATTCATGAGTGCCTTCAAGATTCAAAACTTATTATGGAAGTACTTAATAACTGCACTTCGCGTTCTATATTTGATTGATCGCTCAATTTTTATCTACTTAATCCGGTTCTATGAATCGAAATTCAGATGATGTTCATTGAACTTACCGAATGCTGAACCATCCATTGCTGCAATAACTGGTACACAAAGATTTTGTATCTTATTAGTTACCGATTTTAGTTTGTGTAAAAACAGTGTTATTTCATGGTTAGTCATCTTTGACCTTTCCTTCAAATCGGCCCCTGAAATGAAGATTGAATAAGTTAATATATCACGTAATATCTATAATATCGAACAGATAATAGTATAAAGTATTGAGTATTGGAATAAAGAACTTTTACTGCGTTAAACCAATCAGAAAGTTGAGTTTAATAAAGTCGATATGAAAATCACAGCATTCATTTTTCTTTTCGTTTTTCACCTAAAACTCTAAAAGTATGAATTTATCCCGACTGACAGCGGGTGGATATTTAATTTTTCAAAAACAATTATAATAGCACACCTACATGAATACATACTTTATAAATAAATTTGGGGTGTCTGTACTTAACGAGAAACTATTTTTGTGTTTTTTGGATTATTTGCACGATATCTGAACCTAATCAACGCTTTTTTAAATTTTTGTCTGTCCATGTCTCTATTTACACTTGTGATCTCCGGATTCGTAAGACCTATATAACACGCAGGACAATTGGGAAGATAACAATACGAGAAAGGCTTAAGGGGAAGTAGTACATACGATTCGAGAGCAAGACGATCGACATTGGTTGCTTTACGGATGCTACCCCAAATACGAAAATGTGTCACATCTTTGAGCAATAGCCTGAATTACGTACTGAGTCAGTTGAAAAATAGAAATTACCACGTGAGAGGTAATATTAGTAATATTGAATTGCTTTCAGTTATTCCTGAATTATAGCGTAATTTTGCCATATATCGCTGTGAAAATCTTTGCAATATATGAAGAATTGAATCGCTGATGTCACCCCGTCGTTATTTTTATCGCAATATGCCGAAAAATCGTCAAAATATCATTGTGAAAACAAGTTTTATTGACACCAAAGTGTCAATTGATATTCTGATCGCCTCCTTTTTTTCAGCACAACACCTTCAACATTATCCTTTGTTTTGTGAAACTCATTAGTCAGCTAGATAAAATCTTTGCGAGTTTTAGATGAAAACTCTGAAACTGTATTCAAAAAGAAATTTCAATGAATTCTTCAACAACAAAAAGAGCTGCTCAGTTATGGGCAGCGATAAACTCTTTCAATTTTGTGGTTTGTTTAACGGTAGCAAGTAAATATTCAAATATATTGGAACCAATAGCAAATACACTACAAGGTGTTTTTATCAATTTTGTAGATGTTCAACGTCACATAAATTTTATTATAGATATACCTATGTGGAAAATATCGTTCCGATGATGCATGCTTCACAGAAATTTTTTCCAAAGCATCATCTATTGCTCAGAGTCTCAAATATACAGATTGGAAATCCACGAATTCGCGGTAGACAAATGTATATCTAATTATGAAGCTGAAGATTACCTACTTCAAAAAATCTATATTCATCCAATATTAAGATCATCTGATTTCAGCCCTTGAAACGAGATTCTCAAAAAGAATATGAAATGTTTTCTCTTCGTTCAATATTTTGTCCAAGAATTCAAAATTACTAGATATTGAATCTTGCGCATCTAAGATCGGCCATATTTATAGCATTGAAGATTTTATGGAGCTTGATGCAGCCGTTCGGTCTTGGACGATCATTTAATTGATTCCATCTTTTTGAAAATTTTTCGATAGTCACCGTTTGAGTAATTTTTCTCTCAATAAATCTAACCGTAGTTGGAAATGTAATACATATTCTGAAAGAGCAACTTCTCTAGTTGAAAATCTGAAGATTTTATGGAGCTCGTTGCAGCAGTTCGCTCTTGACGATCATTTAATTGATTCCATCTTTTTGGAAATTTTTCGATAGTCACCGTAAAAGTAGTTTTTCTTTCCATAAAACTAACCGTAAATGTAAATGTGATACATATTCTGAAAGAGCAACTCCTCTAGTTGAAAATCTGAAGATTTTATGGAGCTCGTTGCAGCAGTTCGGTCTTGACGACCATTTAATTGATTCCATTTTTTTGGAAATTTTTCGATAGTCACCGTTAGAGTAATTTTTCTTTCAATAAAAATAACCGTAGATGATGGAAATGTGATACATATTCTGAAAGAGCAACTCCTCTAGTTGAAAATTTGAAGATTTTATGGAGCTCGATACAGCCGTTCGGTCTTGACGATCATTTAATTTATTCCATCTTCTTGGAAATTTTTCGGTAGTCACTGTTAGAGTAATTTTTCTTTCAATAAAACTAACCGTAGATGAATATGTGATACATATTCTGAAGGAGCAACTCCTCTAGTTAAAAATCTGAAGATTTTATGGAGCTCGTTGCAGCAGTTCGGTCTTGACGATCATTTAATTGATTCCATATTTTTGAAAAATTTTTTATAGTCACCATAAGAGTAATTTTTCTTTCAATAAAACTAACCGTAGATGATGGAAATGTGATACATATTCTGAAAGAGCAACCCTTCTAGTTGAAAATCTGAAGATTTTATGGAGCTCGTTGCAGCAGTTCGGTCTTGACGATCATTTAATTGATTCCATATTTTTGAAAAATTTTTTATAGTCACCATAAGAGTAATTTTTCTTTCAATAAAACTAACCGTAGATGATGGAAATGTGATACATATTCTGAAAGAGCAACCCTTCTAGTTGAAAATCTGAAGATTTTATGGAGCTCGTTGCAGCAGTTCGGTCTTGACGATCATTTAATTTATTCCATATTTTTGAAAAAATTTTTATAGTCACCGTAAGAGTAATTTTTCTTTCAATAGAAATAACCGTAGATGATGGAAATGTGATACATATTCTGAAAGAGCAACTCCTCTAGTTGAAAATCTGAAGATTTTATGGAGCTCGATGCAGCCGTTCGGTCTTGACGATCATTTAATTTATTCCATCTTCTTGGAAATTTTTCGGTAGTCACTGTTAGAGTAATTTTTCTTTCAATAAAATTAACCGTAGATGAATATGTGATACATATTCTGAAAGAGCAACTCCTCTAGTTAAAAATCTGAAGATTTTATGGAGCTCGTTGCAGCAGTTCGGTCTTGACGATCATTTAATTGATTCCATATTTTTGAAAAATTTTTTATAGTCACCGTAAGAGTAATTTTTCTTTCAATAAAACTAACCATAGATGGAAAAGTGATATATATTCTGAAAGAGCAACTCCTCTAGTTAAAAATCTGAAGATTTTATGAAGCTCGATGCAACCGTGCGGTCTTGACGATCATTTAATTGATTCCATCTTTTTGGATATTTTTCGATAGTTACCGTTAGAGAAATTTTTCTTTCAGTTAAACTAACCGTAGACGATATTTTGTCCCCCCTGAGAAAAATTTCTGCGGGCGCCCATGCCTGTAAAATATATTCTATGGAACCTAGAAAGTCCTACGTGGAGTCAAAAAAATTGTAATTTAGTCTTCTTTTCATTAATACTTTTTAAAATTTGACATTTATCAAACAAGTAATCAGTGTTGCCAACATTTGCAAATTGTTGTTTTTCTCAATTTTTTTTACTGGAACATTCTATATATTAATACATTTTCGCCTTAAGCGTTCCAAGAGCTATTATTGATGATATGGCATATCATGGGTCTCCTGGTCATACCTTAAGAGTTGCATGTAATTTAGTTTGGTAAATCTAGAATATTGGTATAATTCGGTAATGAATGAGTAAAATCGTAACCATAGCAACATAAAAAAAATTTCTGTCAAAGCTAGAAATGTTCGCTCTAGATTATGGATATAATTTTTATTGCTATATAAAAATCCACTAATAAGAATCAAATTACATTTTTTCTACATAAATTGATTAGTAGCTCTTAAATTAAGATTAGGAGACCTATGATGTGATACATTATCAATCATCTCTTGAAATTCTCTATTTGAAAATGTACTAATATAAAGGGAATATCATTTAAAAAAATTGAGGAAAACTACAATTTTCAAATGTTAGCAAAACTAATTAGTTGCTGGTAGTATTCAAAATTTGAAAGCGTTAATATGTAGAAGACTAAATTACAAGTTTTTTGACACCACGTAGGACTTTGTATAGGTTCAATTGAGCACAGATTATAGAGTAGAAAGTTAGGAAACGCCCTTATATCTAGTACATTTTGGTCAGTGAAAATACGCTTGACAATGAGATGGCGCTGAAAACCCACTGCCAATACGAAAAAACTTTTTAATAACAGTTTTCTGTTTTTTTATGTATTCCTTGTATTCCATGTCGATATATCGACTTTGTTTCGATCAGAAAACAAACATCCTGAGCGACAAATCAAAAGCATGGTTTTGTTTTGTGCAAAGATTATATTATAATCTTTGGTTTTGTGATGATGTCAGTTTTCATCTAAACATTGTTTGGAATCAATTGATATCAATGAAAAACGCTGTTGGATGTGCTATATTTTTATTTGCAATTCATAAAAAATTTACAAAAATTGAAATTATGGGCAATAAATGAAGCTTTGACTAGGACACTAAAGTATATAGTGATCTGCTATACGTTATTTATGTGCAATAGGTTGTTTTGTATCAATATACGTATAAACTTAGGTGGATTTTGAATTTGTGAAATATAAATATATCAGAAATTAATATGAACTAATATTCAATATACCATCATATCATACACATTCCAGTTACTTACATATGTAGGTATTATTTATAGAATTTTCAGAACCACATATAAAAAAAACTTACATGACCTGTAGTCAGTATAGTTTCTTGGTGCTTTTTTTATGATTTCCTTATGATATGGTCTCTTTATGACACAATATACAAATATTAATGAATGAACAAAACACTCATAGCAGGTTTCATAAAACTTTGACTTTCCAATATATATAATAGATTTTCTTTCAAAAATTCATCGAAAAAATAAAGCTCGAAAGAGCATGAACAACTTTTATATGAATTTTTTTTTGTAGCTGTTATACTTTCACAGATAAGGGGATAGGGAATTTCAAACGGGCCATCCTGTACGTAGTAAATTGTCAACAAGTAGAGAATAGTCCCACTCATTCATGCCATACATAACCCGGGGTGTAAGGGGGAAGGATGCGTTTTATAGCCTCTCCTCTCAAATGCCAACCTCACCTACTCGCGGTGCACCCTGTTCTTGCGAACGAGGCTCTGGCGACCGAACATGAGCGGTATAACTCTGTTTTCCACAATTACGTAGCCTAAACATTGGCTTGAGCAGGAAATGGCTCTCTGCGTTGCTCAAGTTACGTCTCAGACCTTGTCGTCTCAGGATACCTGTGCCACAAGATAATCTAGTCGTAGCCGCAACCAAAGTTGCACTGACAGCGTTACCAGTGCAGCTTTTGAACACCTTCTAACGCAGCTCCTACAAAAAGATGGATCAGTCGAACAGGACAAAATTCGTATCCGGAGGTAAAATACCCTCCCATTCGGATCTCCGGGGGAGGGTGCCTGAGCGAGTGAATCATCGAACAAACACCAATGAAAAGCACATAGCTTTTGCAGCATGGAACGTCAGAACCTTGCTAGACAACCCCAAGGCCGACCGACCAGAGAGGCGTACTGCCCTAATCGATAAGGAACTGCAACGAACATCCATTGCAATAGTTGCTTTAAGCGAAACACGCTTTTCGGACGAAGGTAGCTTGGTAGAACAAGCGTATACTTTTTTCTGGAAAGGCTTGCCGGAAGGCGAAATCAGACAACATGGCGTAGGCTTTGCCATTAGAAACGACCTGGCCGCCAAACTTACCGAAAATCCAGTTGGTATCTCAGAACGTTTAATGACCCTACGTTTTCCTGCAGCGAATAACACGTTTGTGAACATCATTGCAGTATACGCACCCACTTTGAACTCCTCTGACAACTTAAAGGACACTTTTTACGAAACACTCGTTGCTACATTAAGTAAAATCCCAAAACGGGAACGAATTATTCTCCTTGGAGACTTCAACGCTAGAGTGGGCAGAGGTCAAGACTCAGAACTATGGCCGGGAATAATAGGGAAACACGGCACAGACAGCATCAATTCGAATGGAGAACGTCTGCTGGCTCTTTGTGCAGAACACAATCTGTGTATAACGAACACCTATTTTATTACGAGACCCAATTCAAGGGGGACCTGGCGCCACCCGCGCTCAGGGCATTGGCATACCCTCGACTATGTGATCGTGAGAAGGAAAGATCTGAAAGAGGTGTTGGTCACTAAACCCAGAGCAGATCTGGAGTGCTGGACTGATCATAGGCTGGTAATCTCGAGAATGAAAATCTCAATGCGCCCAAAATACCAACGCAAGCCGAAGTATCTAAGAGAGCGCCTTCAAATATCCAAACTACAAAACCCTTCTACAAAAGACAGAATCACAGCTGCCGTCAAAGATAGCCTATCACCATCGGATTATAACGACGACATTGAGACTCATTGGCTCCGTTTCAAGTCATCCCTTACAAATACAGCGAAAGAAATACTGGGCACAGAACGCTCCCGAAAATCCCCAGACTGGTTTGCCGACAGCGAAACTCATATCGCACCCCTTTTGGACGCAAAACACAAAGCGATGAAAACCGCAATTAACAGGCCTGGCGATGTTGCAGCCCAAATAGGTTTCATAAACATAAAACGCGAGGTCCGTCAAGAAATAAGAAAAATCAAGGACAGCTGGTGGAAAGAAAAAGCTAGGGAAATACAAGCTTACGCCGATAACCATGACTACAGGCGTTTTTTCGAAGCTATTAAAACTGTTTACGGTCCAAACAGAAAAGCTAGCTTTCCTATAAGAGATGCTCATGGAGCTATTCTAACTGATGATAGAAAAATTCTCGAAAGATGGAAGGAGCATTACTCACAGGTCTTGAATCAAAATAACGACTCGGATTTATCCATTTTAGACCTGCTTCCCGCGTATAGTCCGATGACATCGCTTGATGACGAAATTTCAATGTCGGAAATCATAAGCGCGATTAAAAATATGAAAAATGATAAGTCACCTGGTCTAGACGGCATTCCGGCGCAGATATTCAAAGCCTTGGATGAGGACATTGTCAATAGTCTCCTAATACTATTCCGCAAGATCTGGGAACAGGGAGATGTGCCACAAGACTTCAGAGACGCTTTAGTTATCAACCTCTATAAGAACAAAGGCGATACGTCGAATTGCAACAATTACAGGGGCATATCGTTGCTTAATGTGGCCGGTAAAATTCTCTCGAAGATTATGGCTAATCGTCTGGTTCCACTCTTAGAGAAGCTTTTACCTGAATCCCAGTGCGGCTTTCGACCAAATCGAGGTACGGTGGACCTAATTTTTACACTGCGACAGCTACAAGAAAAGGCCCGTGAACAACAATCAAGGATTTATACAGCCTTCATCGATTTAAGCAAGGCATTCGACTCGGTGAATCGGAGAGCGCTCTGGAAAATCATGGCACGTCTAGGAGTACCCGAAAAATTCCTAGCAGTGTGTAAAAGCCTTCATACCAACAACACCGCTAGAATACAGCATAATGGCTCTACAACCGACCATTTCTCAACCAACTCTGGAATAAAACAAGGCTGCGTATTAGCGCCTTTACTGTTCAATATTTTCGCCATAGCTGTATCGATAATTGCTGACATGAGCATGCCCGTAAGAGGTGTTGGGATAAGATTCAGATTTGATGGAGGCCTGTTTAACCTGAAGCGCCTCAGAGCAAAAACCCGTACCAAGTTTATCACGGAACTTCAATATGCAGACGACTGTTCACTCATCGCTAGCAGCTCAGAGGATCTACAGATAATGATGGACACTTATAAACATATATACGAAGCTTTAGGCCTTAGACTCAATATTGACAAGACCAAAATCCTGGTAAGTCCGCCAGAAAGCCTTCAAACAGATATCAGCCTGGACAATGAAACTCTAGAACAGGTCGAGCAGTTCAAATACTTGGGAAGCTTCATAAATACTAGGGCTAACCTTGACACGGAAATACACAACCGTATTAATTCGGCATCACGGGCATTCTGGAAGCTGAAGGACAGAGTGTTCCAGGATCACGACCTCAATCTGAAGACCAAGACAGCTGTTTACAGAGCAGTGGTCCTCCCAACGCTTCTTCACGGAAGCGAAAGCTGGACTCCCTACAGGCGACATATTAAACAGCTTGAACAGACGCAGCAACGTCATCTAAGACAGATAATGCACATCAGATGGTTCCACAAAGTTTCGAATGCAGAAGTCTTGCAGCGCGCGAGTTGTACAACAATTGAGACTCAAGTAACGAGGGCCCGACTCAGATGGAGCGGCCACATTCTGAGGATGCAAGACACAAGACTCCCCAAAATAGCTCTATACGGCGAACTCACTGAGGGAGCCCGGAAACCAGGAGGCCAGTATAAGCGGTTTAAGGATACACTACATCAATCCCTAAAATCAGTTAATGCTAATCATAACTGGGAACAACTAGCGTTAGACAGGTCACAGTGGAGGTCTTTGGTCCACAGTTATAATGGAGAATCGAGAAGGATATAGCGGCGGCCAGATCTGGTTAGAGACTATCCATGCCCTGAGTGTGGAAGGATCTGCAGGTCACGGTTGGGTCTCTTTAGTCACAGGAGGGCACACAGTCGCAACTAGCACTAAGAAGTTACAAGTCTGTTCGAATTTTTTTTTTTTTTTCCTTCTTCTTTTTGTAGATTTATTCCCGGTAACGGGATATAGCAATGAATAGCAATAGCAATGAATACATAACCCGTACCGTATATTATATATTACACCAAATGATTGAAGGCCGCAAAGGTTTAGCTGCAAAACAGGCCACAGCTGCATTACTTTACCAGAGACAAACGAGACGGTTAACTTGGCCAGAGACAAACGAGATGGTTAACTACCTGCTAAAAGTTAGTCACATCCTAATTCTCCATCTCTCTCATTTTTTCGGAAAGCATTTGTAGAGGCGCTGCATGCAGTATATCGCAAAAGCGCGGGAAATTTGAACTGACGCATTGCCGATTTTATTCCGTTCGAAGAGCCAACATTGTTTTATGAGAAATTTTGCATTTTTGATGAACGGAAAATTTCCTATCTGATAAATATTGCCTTTATTGACAAATTTTCATCAAGGAAAATTTTCAGATATCAAAAATGCAAAGTTTCTCATTTATTCACTAAGGAAATAGGAAATGTAAAACTACATCAGTAAGATTCATAGCTATATTTCAACTTCAAACATAAAAAAAGTCCCATCACAATTTTAGTAAAAAACATATACATATATAATTATTGCTAAGGTTTCTCTGTTTCTTAAACCAAAGAACTAATAACGTCTTCCGTAAATCTTATAGAATGATATGTAAAATAGTCATTACAAGCATGGTCGATCTATGAATGGAATCTTTTTTGCAATGTGCTAATATTATTGAAATTTCAGATCTAAGGAATGGCAAGAAATACTAGGAATGGAATACACGGGTGAATCTCTGCATTCATTCAAGATCTGCAATAAGCCTCTTTCACCAGATTCATATATGGATCTAAACAGATTTAAGCTTCACAGATCCGCAGTTCCTATTCCTTGGCAAACCTCTGCAAGAACTATTAAGATACATGAAGTAAATATGGAATTTCATATGTAGAATCTGAAAAAGGTATTTGAAAATTGCGATTTTGTGTATACGCCCCTTCTGTCACGAAACCTTTTATATGATAACACATAACATTTCAACTCATTTTGCAAAAGTTTTGTTTCTTGTAGTTGTTGAAAAATAGTTATAAACTGTTTCAGAAATTATGACTGAAGTGACTGTGGCAGCTTTGGATGATCCAAGCCCTAGCTCAAAAACCCCAGATTTGGCCACACCGAGTATCAAGGAAGAAAATATTCAGAAATTTTGATGCACTTTCAATAATGGACAGTACATACACCAAGAAAAAGGCAATTAATAAGAATTATTCATAGAAGGGAGAACAATCTGAGGAAGATTAAAACCTTATGTAGGGAGAATCCCAACATTTAAAAGCTCTCACAAATGTGTGTGAAACTAGTGTGGTATGTAAAATTGTGAAATTAATGAAATTAGAAAAGAGAAAAGACAGTGAAAAGAAAAATAAATATAATTCAACGTTGAAAAATTTCAAATTCATTAATTTCACATTTTTTTCTCTAAGTTCCATTTATTTTGTATTTCATTTGTAAAATAAAATTTACCTATTGTATATATACATATACCTATATCTGTTAATTACTGAATTGTTTTTTACTAAAATTGTGATGTTTTTCATTTTTGAAGTTGAAATATAGCTATGAATCTTACTGATGTAGTTTTACATTTCCTATTTCCTTAGTGAATAAACGGGAAACTTTGCATTTTTGATATCTGAAAATTTTCCTTGATGAAAATATGTCAATGAAGGCAATATTTATCAGATAGGAAATTTTCCTTTCGTCAAAAATGCAAAATTTCTCATAAAACAATGTTGACTCTTCGAACGGAATAAAATCGGCAATGCGTCAGTTCAAATTTCCCGCGCTTTGCGAGATACTGCATGCAGCGCCTCTACAAATGCTTTCCGAAAAAATGAGAGAGATGGAGAATTAGGATGTGACAAACTTTTAGCAGGTAGTTAACCATCTCGTTTGTCTCTGACTTTACGTTCTATTCAGTTTTTCAGAGTGAACACACATGTGTTTTACATAAATATATCGTGAAAGTTTTTACCAATAGGAGTACGTTCGTCTTGGAAAGTTTAATGCAGTAGAATGAGGAATATCTCCATCATTCTGATAAAATTTTCGATAATGAAAATTGATACTCATTGGTATAACCTATAATAGTATATCCGGTCTTTCATTACCTACCCAAAAATAAAAGCGCTTTAAATTTTACATGAAATGTCGAAAAATATTTCACTACTTCATATCAAACCTGAAAGGGGGAAATTTTCGACCCGAACGAGCCTCGAACTCGAACGATTCGTTAAGGTACAATTCCACCAAAACCGTGTGCGGCACAATTGTTCACGAACATTCTGTGCAACACTCCAGGACGTACAATACAAGCCATAGAGAAAGGTCTCTGATACAAGCACAGACTACTAACCCCCGGGTTAGTAGTCTGTGGATACAAGCTTTTAACGCATTTATCATCATAGCATCATAGGTGTGCGTTACTTTTCCATGTGGGCGAGTCCACCGCAACGAACTTTTGTTTTTGTGCCGCACAATGTGCGCAACAGTTCAGCACTTCGGTGGAATCGCACCTTAAGAATACGGATTATTTCATTTCCTCTCTAGAAACTACAGATAGAACAATGTTTGGGATAAAAATAGTGAATGGATCACACCTTCAGAGTAAGGCAGGTGAATAATAAACGAATTAATTCAGATAATTAAATCACAAATATTACGATCTAAATCGAACTAACAAACTGCTATCGCTCGAAGTATTACCAGAAATTTCATTTCGTCGACAAAGACAAATGTATTGTAATAATTTAATTGATATTTTTATAAAATAATTTTATTGGAAATGTGGAGAGATTTTTTAAACATTTTCAACTCTCATTTTCTTGAATTGCTTTGAATGTAAGTTTATTGTTTAAACAATGTTCTCAGAATTCTCAAAATGCTAAAACTGTAATTTCAGCATTTTATTTAGTTTGTTCTGTACCACATAAAATTTATTATCTTGCATTATTCAAAACTCAAAATTATATGTAGATGTTGATGTACCTAAATAATCAAAACAATTGAATCATATTTTTTCATAAAAATTTATTTCTTATTTCATCAAGTTGAGATTTCAAGGGAGAAAATGTGCACTGACAAATCGAGATTCCGATAACCCAAAATTCTTGGTTCGAAACTTCAGCTTTTTTCATTTCTAATAAATTTTCTGACTAAGCACATACTTCTAAGAAAGTTTTCCCCTCAATTATGTTCAGCTCTGGACTATGAATGTTCGTCAAAATATGATTGTGTAAGAATAAAAGTCAGTGAAGTCATAAGCAAAGATTATAGAGTACTCTATAATCTTTGGTCATAAGTTCCTTTTAAAGCGGCTACACACTGCCCAATTCGGTCTGGCCGACAGCCCGACTCGGGTTGGAAATGTAATCCCATTGAACTCTATGGGAAGATCCCATAGAGTTCAATGTGTAATCCACTAGCGTGTGTAGCTACGACCGCCGACAGATGATTTGTCGGGTCTTGTCGTATGGACTAGCCATACAACCGCACTACCGACCGACCGAATTGGATCGTGTGAAGCTCTGTCGGGTGGAAACGGGCTCATTCTGTATTCAGATGTCGACCACAGATTACAGAGTAATCTGTAATCTGTGAGGTCGACGGGAGAGGTACTCGTTGATGAAAGAATTGTTGTCACGGAGAGCAAAATTTCCGAACTCAAAGAAATGTAAAGAAAATTTGAATGTGGTATGGGACATATTATCATTATTTATTATCTTCGAAAGATTATAGCAATAGAGATGCTTGAAATCAGGCCTTGAAAATATTGGTGGAAAAATGAAGATCCTCAGACGAGAAAGCGTGTGTGGCCACAGTGAAAAAAAATTGAAAATATGTGGTCTATCAATAAAAGAGAATATGAAAGTAGTAATCCATTCTGAAATAATTTTTGAAATCATCCAATTCCTTGAGCAATCTCATATGACTGAACTCGTTCAGCTAGCCATTTTTCATTTCACTTTCGTATTTTTTTCATTTCTGGAAGTTGTCCGGGAGATAATGCTGTTAGAGCCATTCCTATTTCTTTTTCTCGACACTCCAATCATTGATACGCGCGATGTATACTCCAGCAATCGTGAAATTCAACTCATTCAACTGACCAAGTTGGACGGCGGTCGTACCGTGTGTACGCAACGCACAATCTGGTCTTCCCGACAGTTGGGCAGTGTGTAGCCGCTTTTATCGATCGTAGTACTAGTACAATGAATAGCAGAAATCCACAAACTTGATAATCGAATTATCTATAATTTTTGATACCCCTAGTCCCAGAAAGCGTGTATATTACACCGCATGTTCCTTCGATAAATATGGTTTTGGGTAAGGAACAGTAGCGGATCTAGGGGGCACGTGCCCCCCCCAGATCAAAAATTCCTTCCTCGCTTGCATTAAATTTCATACAGGGTGGCCATTTGAAAACGAAACAGACGAGATTACAGACGAAATAAATTTTTTCGATATAAATGCTCGGACAGGTCGATTTCTGTTTCGAGGGAGACAACTTAAGATGTAGGTTACGGACGCATAGCGCTTCAACCCTTGCTACTACAACCCTCACCCCCAATTTTTGAATAGGGAAGATGGGGTGAGTGATACCTCATTTGAAAGGTATTTTTATACTGATTTCAGCACAGTAATTGTTTTTTCATTTTATGCATTAGTTCTCGAAATATTTTCAACTAAGTATTTGAAAATGAAGTGGTGTTTTCATGGCACTTGTAGTGCCATGACTGTGGCTTCCTTCCTCCAATCCACTGACATAGAAATCTTTAATCAAGATGTCGAACAAACAAAGCGTATTGCGAAGGAGCTCAATCTTGCTGAAACTCAATCTAAATTATCTTCGATATATTATTAATTAACTGGTAAAGTAAGACACACTTGTTTTTATAATAATATACTTTGACAATCGATTTCGGCACTAGGCCATCATCAGGTCAGCTGAAATATAAATAATACATAGATAATAAAGTTAACAAGACGTCAAATAACGTAAAATTTTACAAGTGTTTTGTTCACATTAATATTCTTTGATATACACGAAGCAATATATCACAAACTCACCGTCAATGAAACATGTACAATTAAAAGACATTAGATGTAATATAAAATTATAGTTTTCCTTTGAATATTTGTTTTCTACCGTTATTAGATGTTCTAGGTTAAGTCGGTATAATCTCTAATTTCCTAAGAAAAACACCTCGACAGTTTTCAATTCTTCTTCTTGGTTTTATGTATTCACGTACACATGAACGCGTATATGGAGGCAGGTGGAAAAGACTATATAGCAGGAGGGTGAATCATCTTGAATAGATTGACCGTCGGGAAATCTTTAATATCATTGAGGAGATGTTCGTCGTTCTTGCATTTTAGAATTTCCAGTTGTTCCAGGAGTGTTAACTTATGGAAATCACTATGCTGATGAAGTAAAGTTAGTTTATCGAGAGAAGTAGAGTGTTTGCTCTCAAATAGATGGTTACCCATGGCCGAAGCAGGTCTATTCTTGATATGTTCGTTGAATCTGATCTTTGAAGCTCTAGTTGTCATGCCGATATAGAAAGCAGGGCAGTTACCGCAGGTTACTGCCAACTAGAGCTTCAAAGATCAGATTCAACGAACATATCAAGAATAGACCTGCTTCGGCCATGGGTAACCATCTATTTGAGAGCAAACACTCTACTTCTCTCGATAAACTAACTTTACTTCATCAGCATAGTGATTTCCATAAGTTAACACTCCTGGAACAACTGGAAATTCTAAAATGCAAGAACGACGAACATCTCCTCAATGATATTAAAGATTTCCCGACGGTCAATCTATTCAAGATGATTCACCCTCCTGCTATATAGTCTTTTCCACCTGCCTCCATATACGCGTTCATGTGTACGTGATTACATAAAACCAAGAAGAAGAATTGAAAACTGTCGAGGTGTTTTTCTTAGGAAATTAGAGATTATACCGACTTAACCTAGAACATCTAAAAACGGTAGAAAACAAATATTCAAAGGAAAACTATAATTTTATATTACATCTAATGTCTTTTAATTGTACATGTTTCATTGACGGTGAGTTTGTGATATATATTGCTTCGTGTATATCAAAGAATATTAATGTGAACAAAACACTTGTAAAATTTTACGTTATTTGACGTCTTGTTAACTTTATTATCTATGTATTATTTATATTTCAGCTGACCTGATGATGGCCTAGTGCCGAAATCGATTGTCAAAGTATATTATTATAAAAACAAGTGTGTCTTACTTTACCAGTTAATTAATGATTCATCAGACACACTCATGGAGTTTTTCATTCAAAAAATATCTTCGATATAATTTGCAGTATTTCCAATAACATGCGGTAACACTTGATCGATAGAAATCTCCAAAAAGTCCAAATACGTACATATCTCTAATCAGATTACTAGGTAAGAAAATCAAATTAATGATGCCACAGAAATATTCCAGTCCCAATTCGTAAAACGATTCATCTCTCTAAGTCCTTCGCATTTGTTTACAGACACCCTCTATATTTGGAATTCCTTATTCTAAATACGACTTTCACACATTGTCTACTTGTTGGAGCATGCCTTGAAATACCAAAATCTAGTTAAACCTGCAAATCGTTTTTTTTGCAGTCTTTTTCCTGTCTTAGCAGGGCAGTATAGATGTTCACATTTGAAATGCATTATCTGATTTCTGACGTTTGAACAATGATTATTTTATACGTTTTTTTACGAGTTCTACGCCCCTGACTCCGCGAACGTGAACGTATGCGTGTTAGCAGAGTCTCTGGTGTTAGGTTAGTTAGTCAGTTAGATCAAAGAGTAACCAACAAGAGGATGCACTCTGTCATTTTGGCCGGTTGGGTTTCAATGACCTTGAGGGAATACTCATAATTCGATATTCGAACTATTTTGAAAGAAGTCGCATTATTTTCATAAACGGAAATTGATTCGTTTCCGACAGGATACGAAAACGAAAGCCGATATCTGCCGATATTCGTTCGGTTCGCAACTCGCAATTTGATTGGACGCCCAGATTCTCCATTTGACTGCGGATGATTCTGTTCGCAGTATTCTGGCGCGTATCGTGTCCCCACTCCAAGGTTAAAATTCCATGAGTCAGATTTCGCCTTGTAAATTGACAGAGTGAAACCTCTTGTTGGTTACTCTTTGGTTAGATTTAGTTACTCAGTGTCTTAAAACATCAGTCTCACCAGAACAGAATACTCCATCAACTAAGCTCCGTATAATTAAAATTCTCGCTTTTTCATCGGAATTAAGTCTTTCAACCTCCAGCTCCAATTTGTTCACTAAATTTAAACCCAATGCGTTTTTCTTCTCCGGCCTATTCATTCCGATCACTGTCACACCGCTATACTTCTCAGTAAGTTTTTCTACCACTAGTTCTTTACTTTCCACTGAATAATGCCTCATATAATTCCTGGAGACAAACATAATTTTTGAAAAGTTCATCATTCTGTATTCTTCAATCCCACATTCCCACACAATAATAACCAATTATGTTCTATCACAGATTATAGTGCAGTTGTTTCTCTCTGCTTTTATCTTATCAGCTGTAATTGGCCATTCAACTGCATCAGTGGCGGCGACACAATACACGAATCGATATCAGGAACAGCAAATTGTAACCATTCTCAAACTAAAACCTGCATGGCATAATTTTTACTAACATGGGTTATTCTTATTCACGACGATTGTTACACTATAGCCTTCCTTTAAATGGCTGTGGTTACACAGTAGTATCCTCAAGTGGGTGAAGGTGAACTGAATTATTTCGTACCGACCACAAAAAGAAATATAACAGAAGCAATTAACTCTTAATTCTAGTCATCTAGAGGGGGGAATAATATTTTTCATAACATTTAACGTAATTATAAAGCAGATGGTCGGCAAATATAGAAAAGAAATTTGACGATCATAAAAAATATAAAATATGTAGGTATATGCTTCAATGATATCGAAAATTATCATCTTCCAAGTAACGAGTTGTGCTGGGAAACATCGCGGGAAATGGTTCTTTTAAGTACTACACCCGAATAGTTGGGGAGCCGACGATGCTATATCGGGATTAACTCGAGCGTCGTGGAGACCTAGTGGACTTTGAAGATTAATATGGTAGAAAGAAAAAAAGGTTCTATGATGTATGCACTTTCAGCGGTGGGGAAAGCGTCTGCAGGGTCTCAAAGATGTAAAAAAAATCGTCAGGTGTACATACTCGAGCGTGTCAGATTAAGATACTGTATATGCTCTACGTGTCTCTGATAATGAATTCATGCTTATCTGACAGTTTGCGCGGTGGGACTGGCCGTACGGAAAAATTGAAAATGATAAAAAAAAAATTTCCTGCGTGTCAGATTTTTGAAGGATATGTTAATTGGACCCAAAGGAAGCTACTTTTCAAGGGACTGACAATTTGGACCTGACGCAAGGTCACAGCGGTCCTTTGAAAATGTAAAAAAAAAATCGTTAATTGTACATACTCGAGCGTGTCAGATTTTCATACAGTTGGTTAATCTCGGTGTTGTAGACGTGCTGACTCATTAATCTGACACCAATCAGGGGGAGGGTTTCTTAATCTGACACTTTGAAGATGATGAAAATCCCCTTTTCTCGAATATCTCCCTCCCTGTACCTCTAACTCTAATCGTTTTTTATTAATTATGAAAGTTGTAGATAATAAAATTCTACACAACTTTTGCCTGAAGCAATTTTTCAATTTCACCCTTAACTGTTCTCGAGTAAGAGGGCGATAAGGGAGAGAAGCTTAGCCACACATGCGAAAGGGCAAGGTCAATGAACCTTAGAATATACTATTTTCCAACGAGTGAATTTTCGCTTCAGCATGTATCGCTAAACACCTCGCATTAATCGCCATATATCTCAAAAACGTTTGAACGTGGAAAAATTGCTTGGGAGAAAATTTGTAGAAAAAGTTATGCTCTATAACTTTTATAATGAATGCGAAAAAGATTTGAAGCCCAGGGAAGGAGATAATTCAAAAAAACGGATTTTTTTGATCTTTATGGCAAATTTTTATGGTTTCGGCTTGCTAAAACTGTCAGATTATATTTTTTCCGTTATTCTTGAATCATTAGCTTAAAAATAAGAAAAAACGCCACCACGCTCGAGAATGTACACGTGACTTTTTTTGCAACTTCGGCGCCCTCCCACATATTTTCGACACGCTTATATTAGCGTATCAATTTTGTTGAATACTTATTATTCAAGGAAATTTATTTATCGTTATCTGACATATATATGTCAGATTAAGAGAATATATATTTCAACATGTAATTATAGTCCGAGAGCTGGCAGCAAAAACAACTACCTCATAAGTTACCAAAGGTTTGGTTTGGCACTTTGGTTCAACTTTATTACCAAAACTTGAAACCACTCGTCTGCCGGGCGTGAGTGGTCGCCTTATGGGATAAAAAAAATTGAAAAGATGAGAAAAAATCGATTGGAACTTCCTAATAGTTACCAAGATGAATGTTGTGTCAAAATGGTCTAGGATCTTAACTGAATTGAAATCGTAAGCGTCTGCCAACAGGGGTGGTCGCTATTTTGAAACAGACGCTGTCAAATACAGGGTGGTCCAGATCGTAACCAAGAAATTTGAACCATGTATTCTACATCAAAAATAAGCCCTAGTTTGTCATATAAACATATGTCGAGAAATGTTTCCTCTCCGAGATACGGGGTGTTAAAATTATAGGAAAAAAAATGTTTTTTATTAATAACTTTCACACTGCTTGGAATATTTTTATGAAATTTGAGACATAGGTTTTGAGCGTCAAGGAGCACTTTTTGCATAATATCATTTCTTTTCTATTCTACCAGTGGCGTCCGTACTGCAGCGAGACTGAATATTTTCAGATAAAAAAATGATACGCCACTGGTTTTTCCGACAATAAAAATTACTTTTCAAATCCTTATTCAATTTGGAGCAAATTCGGTCCATTGACTTTTTGCTGTACGAGGCACCGTTTCCGGTTAAAAAAATAAAACACATTATCATGCATAAAGAAATCGCCAAAATTTGATATGGTAGGTATATTATAATAATAAGACTATTTTTGTGAACGAAACGTGTAACTAAAAAAAAAAAAATTAGCATTAACAACCACAGTCGAAACGAACTTAAAGAAGATGTTCGAAGTATGACCCATTTTGCTGAACACATAATTCACATCGACGTCTAATAGATCCGACAGCAGCAGCTAAATTTCGATTTCTCAATTCGTCGCAAGCATTTTGAATACGGCCAATAAGTTTTTCCCTTGAGTTCACAGGAGTCATATATATGATTTCTTTCAAAAACCCCCATACGAAGTAGTCCAAAGGGGTAATATCGGGGCTCCTTGGAGGCCAACTGACTGGCCCATTACGCCCGATCCATCTTTCTGGAAAATTATTATCCAACCAGTTCCTCACATTTCTATGAAAGTGGGCTGGACAACCGTCAAGTTGAAACCAAGCAGCTAATCTTGATTCTACTGGAATATTTTCCCACATATTTGCAAGCTCTGCCATTAGAAATTGTAAAAAATTTTCACCACTAACTCGTTCTGGTAAGAAATAGGGTGCAAATAGGTGATTATTATAAACTCCAAGTCAAACATCAACACTAAATTCTTGGTCGAATGGGATGTGGATTTTCGTGGCCTATACATGCTGGTTATGAAAGTTTACCACGCCCCGACGACTAAAACACGATTCATCAGTCCATAATATAGTATTTAAAAAGTCTCTATTCTGCTCAATTGAACGAAGAATCCATTGGCAAAAAAATAACCTTCGCTGTTCATCACCTTCTCGTAAACCTTGGACGGGTTGCAAGAATTTTTGACTTAAAAAATCGAATTGTGCGAGCTGCTATTCGACTGCTTGTTGTTGGATTCCTATCAAATTCACGAAGTATCCTCCATGGCACACTTTGCTTTCCACAATAAAGAAATTACAGTCTTTTATGGTTATGCTTGTATTGAAACGAGTAATTGGAAACCAAAACTGTCATTTAAGTTTTCTAATCAAATTAATCTACCCTAAAAATAGGAGAAAATTGCTACAAAACCGTAGTTAGATTTTTATTGCTATATCAAATTTTTGCGATTTCTTCCTGCATGAGAATGTGTTTTATGTTTTTAACCGGAAACGGTGCCTCGTCCAGCAAAAAGTCAAGAGACCGAATTTGCTCCAAATTAAATAAGTATTTGAAAAGTAATTTTTATTGTCGGAAAAACCAGTGGCGTATCATTTTTTCATCTGAAAATATTCAGTCTCGCTGCAGTACGGAGGCCACAGGTAGAATAGAAAAGAAATGATATTATGCAAAAAGTGCTCCTTGACACTCAAAAACTATGTCTCAAATTTCATAAAAATATTTCGAGCAGTGTGAAAGTTATTAATAAAAAACATTTATTTTTCTATAATTTTAACACCCCGTATCTCGGAGAGGAAACATTTCTCGACATATGTTCATATGACAAACTAGGGCTTATTTTTGATGTAGAATACGTGGTTAAAATTTCTTGGTTATGATCTGGACCACCCTGTATTTGACAGCGTCTGTTTCGAAATAGCGACCACACCTGTTGGCAGACGCTTACGATTTCAATTCAGTTACGATCCTAGACCATTTTGACACAACATTCATCTTGGTAACTATTAGGAAGTTCCAATCGATTTTTTCTCATCTTTTCAATTTTTTTTATCCCATAAGGCGACCACTCACGCCCGGCAGACGAGCGGTTTCAAGTTTTGGTAATAAAGTTGAACCAAAGTGCCAAACCAAACCTTTGGTAACTTATGAGGTAGTTGTTTTTGCTGTCAGCTCTCGGACTATTAACCACATATATCTTAATCTGGCACGTTCGAGTATGTACAATGACTGTTTTTTTTTTACTATTCTGACAGGCTGTCCTCGACAATTCCCCCTATATCATTGAACTAAAGAAAGTTCAATGGACGAAACCGTTTTTTTGCGCCCTCTCTTAACCTGGGGTGAATTAATGGGTGTTTCTTTCAATATACAATTAATAGATGACGCTGGAAAAAGTTGATTTCAAGATTTCCTTCAACTTTCAACTTCATTCACAGGACAAGGAGAGATTTGTGTTCTGTCATTTGAAATTTTGAAAATTAATCTTTTTGAATTGAAATGTTTGAAAATATTTTATATATCCTAGTTTAGGCAGCGAGTTATTATTCCCATGATTTTGTGAGGTTTTTTCATCCCCTTCAGGTAATGCGAAGAACATTTTTAGTGAACTGTTTTATTTTTACCTATTGAATTATGCATTTTCAAATGGACTTGGTAACATTCGATACATTGGAGTTGTAACGAACGATACTACCAATTTTACTCACTTATGAAATGACTTAATTTTAATATTTTTCAACTATTGATCAATAAGGTATCGGAAAGAGTAAATATCAAAAGGGAAAATATCAAACTATATTTCCGGATATCCGATTAGAAAAAAAAATTCATTCCCGTGCTGGAGAAGGCGTAATTCTACGTGAAAGTTACGATTGTGGCGTCTGTGAAATAGCTTATCAGGAAAAACTTTCCTATACCTACTGAAATGGTTCGAATTTAAGACTGGAGTCCTGGTATAAACGAAAAAATAAACCTTTATAGAGTATATCTTATTGCTTGTTGATCCATGCAATTAATAAAATAATACAATAAAGAATGCCATATTATCCTTATTTTTTCCTTTGCATTAATCGGTTTTTCACTTTGAAAATTATGCGAATGAAAGAATACTACTGCGGTGATTTATTCGTATCATAAAAATACTAAACTACTGATATTTCATCTGAACTAAATACCAGTACATTGGTGTTTATATTATTTGATACTAATAAATTGTCAAGTAGTTTTCTTGCGTTCACATGGACAACTTGAATTTCCTGCAATGTATGGAGAATATACTGAAAACACAGAAATTATACTCGTTCTTTTTGTTTGACAATAACACAGCTTTTTTTTCAAAACCAGATCTACTCAAGCTTCACCCCAGTCCACCAGAGGTCGCGGTGAACAATGTTT
This sequence comes from Coccinella septempunctata, assembly GCF_907165205.1. Taxonomy (NCBI): domain Eukaryota; kingdom Metazoa; phylum Arthropoda; class Insecta; order Coleoptera; family Coccinellidae; genus Coccinella; species Coccinella septempunctata. Next base: position 28,588,638 of record NC_058195.1, read on the forward strand.
CAAAATATTGTGAGAGTTTCCTATCTACACTACCTTAATCTATGGGACCACAGCCAGAGTTTGTCTCTGAACATTGAACTAAAGTTCAATGTCTCTGACTGCTCTGTAATCTGTGGTCTCTGACAAGAGTATGACCACTGAACACTAATATAAGTACAGAGATAAAGGCTGTGGTCCGTATATACACTTTGGTTACTTCTGGTTAGTAAGTGGGCGGTCCGTATATGTCGAATTTCTGACAATTTGGTTCAATATCAGTCACCAGACTAACCGCTCTGGTAACTTTCGGTTACCAAATGTGTATATACGGACCATACGCATAGATTCTATATCTCTGTATAAGTATGACCACAGAACACTAATATAAGTACATTGAACTAAAGAAATTCTTTAGTTCAATGTATAAGTATGACCAAAAAGTTGATAGTGTTCTGCGGTTGATACTCTTTGGAATGACCCATAGAGAAAGGGAAAGTCTCTGTGAACGTTAATTGGGAGTTATGGGTTGCGTTCACAAACTTACTCTGAGCAAGCTCTGAGTAAGCTCTGATTACTCGAAGCGTTCACAAACGTACTTTTAGTTCCTCATAGCGTTATTTATTGGTAAAACTAGTGCTGCACTGGTGCAGTTTTTATGTTCTATTGGTGTTTGGAGTGCAAAAAGTAATGTTCTTTTGGAAAATTGGTTCCGCACTATATGCACTCAGTGCGCATTTTTCGGCACGAGGTCTGAGAGCTGCCAGTGTTGGTGCAATTCCAGAGACCCTTTCTCTTAGCGTTTTCTATTGGTAAAACTAGTTCTGCACTGAGTGCACTCGAATATTATTTCCGTGCTGTCAAGGAGCACATCTAGTGCAGCTCCAACAGAACATACGAAACCGAAATTTGAACGGGTCGATCATAGATAGAAAAGAAATCTATGGGTTCGATGTCATTTGTTTGCCTTGTTTATTGTGGGGCAGTTTGCCCTTTTTGAAATAAAAAATGGAAAATGTTTTAGTACTCATTTTCAGAATCAATCAAGAAATAATTTCTATACATGAAGCAGTTGAAGAAGATAATCCTGATCATGTTTTCAAATCATGTAACTAGTAAGTGCGCGACTTCAGATTAATTCATTTTTGCAATTCATTTATTTTTGAAAAGATAATTAAGATACAAAAGTTTTCTATTTGTTACTCAGCATCAGTCCTCTTGTGAGGAACGTCTGTCCTTCTGTTTAGATGAAACAACTAAATATGTCAGCAAATGAAGATAACAAATTCATAACAGCAAAAATATCTTCACTGTTCATGACGACAAAAGTTGCAAAACACTACTAAACAATATTCTGAAAATGTTTTTAAAATTTTCAACATAATTTGTGTCAGTGTTCTCTGGTTTTGAATCTAACCGAATTGCACCAACACTGGCACGAGCTCTCAGACCTCGTGTCGAAAAATGCGCACTGAGTGCATATAGTGCGGAACCAGTTTTCCAAAAGAACATGACTTTTTGCACTCGGAACACCAATAGAACATAAAAACTGCACCAGTGCAGCACTAGTTTTACCAATAGAAAACGCTATCTATGTGCAATTCGATTAGATTCAAAACCAGAGAACACTGACACAATTAATGGTAAAATTTTAAAATTCAAATTATGTTGAAAATTTGAAAAACATTCTCAGGATATTGTAGTACTGTTTTGCAACTTTTGTCATCACAAACAGTGAAGATATTTTTGCTGTTATGAATTTGTTATCTTCATTTGCTGACAGCATTGAGTATTAATACTCAATGCTGACAGTGAAGACGAGCTCGAATATTTAGCTGTTTTATCTAAACAGAAGGACACTCCGAAAATAAAAAAAATTCTTGCAGACGTTGTTCACAAGAGGACTGATGCTGAGTAACAAATAGAAGACTTTTGTATTTTAATTATCCGTTCAAAAATAAATGAATTGCAAAAATGAAATTGAACTGAAGTCGCGCACTTACTAGTCACATGATTTGAAAACATGATCAGGATTATCTTCTTCAACTGCTTCATTTATAGAAGTTATTTCTTGATTGAATCTGAAAATGAGTATTAAAATATTTTCCATTTTTTATTTCAAAAAGGGAAAACTGACCCACAACAAACAAGGCAAAATGACATCGAACCCATAGATTTCTTTTCAATTTATGATCGACCCGTTCAAATTTCGGTTACGTATATGTTATGTTGGAGCTGCAATGTGCTCCTTGACAGCACGGAAATAATATTCGAGTGCACTCAGTCAAAGATATTACACAATATCTTTGCACTCAGTGCAGAACTAGTTTTTAAGAAAACGCACTGCCCCACTATTTACAGACTCAGGAACGAGTGAGATCTCTTGTTCCTCTCAAAGATTATAGAGTATATATAATTCTCTATAATCTTTGGTTCCTCTGTGGTTCTATGGCTCTAACCCATAGATTTCTCTATGCTCTAACCTAATCTAACCTAACCCTATTTGACTGAGAAAAATATTGAATGTAAATGTAATATCTTTCCTCTTTCCTAAAAGACCTTTTAGGGTTCAATGAGTTGAAGTGGATGCACTGAATTCTATACATTAAACTCTATCGGTTCATAATGCCAAAAGTGAAATCTGAAAAAAAAACTAGGGTCCATGGGACTGTAGCAAAACAAGGTATGCTTTCTCTCTTTTTGAAGATTCAATATATGTGATATATATATAAAATTTTTTTAGGTATCCTTTTCAATAAGGATTTCGGTCAACATATATTGAAGAATCCCATGGTCATCAAATCTATGGTAGAAAAAGCAGCAATTAGACCTACAGATACTGTGCTCGAAATAGGGCCTGGTACAGGAAATATGACTGTAGCTCTATTAGATTGTGCAAAAAAAGTTATAGCGTGTGAAATTGATAAAAGATTAGTTGCAGAATTACAAAAACGAGTTCAAGGTACTCACTTGAAACCGAAACTTGAGATTTTAGTAGGAGATGTTTTGAAAACTGATTTACCATTTTTCAATTTATGTGTTGCTAATATTCCATATCAGATATCATCTCCTCTTGTTTTCAAATTATTATTGCACAGGCCATTTTACCGATGTGCCATACTTATGTTCCAAAAAGAATTTGCACAGAGAATAGTTGCTCAGAAGAATGACAAATTATATAGTAGATTATCTGTGAATACACAGTTATTAGCCAGAGTGGACATTATATTGAATGTGAGTATAAATTGAAGTAGATATTTATAAAACTCAAATTATATATCTGATAATTTTTAATGATAGGTATATTTTTCTTTTTGCATGTTTCAATTTTCATTTGATTCTGGGTAATTGTGCTTATATCAATTTGTGAAATAATAGTTCAGTTAATTGAGCATTATAATGCGTTTCTTAACACGTTCGCGACATCGACAGATTCATAGAGGGACCCGTGTGGACGTTATTTCACTTTTCTTGTTGAATTACATATGTTCATTTTAAACATTAATATAACCTATTTTTATGTCGAACTTGTTTGTTTTTCAAGTTTTTGACCATTTTCCGTCGTGTCCCACCGGTTGGACACGCAAGGCCTCTAGCAATAACCCAGCGTGACCCACCGGTGGGTCATGACGTCGTGAACGTGTTACGAACTAACGAATTAACTTAAAAAATACTGTGGAATGACACAGATTCCTTAGTCACAAATGATTTGGAATATGAAGTTTGAAAAAATATGAACATACTGTTAACATGTAAAGGGTGTTTTATAATAAACTAGACAACATACAAGGTTTGTCTAAAGGATGATTCCTTGGCAAAAATTAAAGGGGCCCTTTCTATAAACCACTGTTTTTCAATGTGCTTGTTGCAATCCTCTGGGGATCCGATCCCATATTAGGGACCTATTTTTTAGTTATGGGGGATTCTAAAACTTAAGTTTATCTTGCCAGGTTTATTCTGAGCTACTTATTGCTTCTTGTTCCATAATAATGGAAATTTGTTTTGCTTTACAATCAATTGTCACAATTTTTTTACAGGTTGGAAGAAATAATTTCAGACCTCCTCCCAAAGTTGATTCAGCAGTGGTACGTTTAGAACCTAGAAATCCACCTCCACCTATTTCATATACTGAATGGGATGGATTGACTAGAATAGCTTTCACCAGGAAGAATAAAACATTGGCCAGCTTATTTCGGCAAACATGTATACTTTCTACCCTAGAAAAAAATTACAGGATACACTGCAGCATGCGCAATCAGGTAAATTCAATATGTATGATAAGAGAGAAAGAAAAGTTTCCATTTCATCATTTAATTCTCTCAAATCTTTCAATATTTGTGTGTCTGTTTTTGATGGATCAAATGTTATTCTTGTGATTGAAATAGTAAGGAAAACAACTGTGATGTCACATACATTTGTGATTTATGAAGTGGTCTTTGATTTCAAAATTTCTGTGAATTCATGTAGCAAGTTGCAAAATACCACCTAGTTTTCAGGAAATGAAATGTTCATATACTTTCAGGAAATACCAGAAAATTTGAATTTCAAAGATAAAATAGAGAAAATTTTAACAGATGTCAATGCTGATAAATTGAGAGCCAGGTCGATGGATGTGGATGACTTCATGTCGTAAGTTTATTCTGAGAGGAAAAATTCTGAATGACAATTTTTTTTTCTTTTCAGGTTGTTGCTGGCGTTTAATAAGGAGAACATTTATTTCGCGTGATCGTAATTTGGTACAGATATAATTTTATTTTGTAAATAAAAATTAGATTTCACTATATTTTGTCACATTTTCTACTTGTTTGGGATATGGGTGAAATTGGCGCAGCACTTTTCGGTTCATCATTCATTTTTGTGTTGTCATTTTATTTAATGCGGGTTTAAACGCAGTGGCGCATTTTCTATATAAGTTAGATAGGCTATAGTCTACGGCGCTGTAGTAATTTAAATATGAATGCAACATATCTCTTCAACGGAGCGCTTTCAGGCATGACACCATGCGTATGGTCCGTATAAACACATTTGGTAACCGAGATTTACCAGAGCGGTTAGTACTCTGGTGACAGATAATTGCACCAAAGTGTCAGGAATTCGATATATACGGACCGCCCACTTACTAACCAAAAGAAACCAAAGTGTACATACGGACCACAGCCCATATAAAGTAGTTTTCATCTTATTTTGAGGTTTCAAAGCTATATCTAAATTTATTCTCATTAATCCTGTTTGTTAATGATAGGCTTGTTCGTAGAGTGGTTCACAACCGTTGCAAACCACTCTACGAACAAACATATTATATTCTACTATTCTTAGTTTTCTAAGAAATATAGGTTTAGAATAGGCGTCAATTTAGGGCGACACATTTGTTAGGCCCACAGGCCACCGAATGCGAAGCTGAGCGTTTTCAATGCTAAAATGAGTAACAAGCTGCGAATCGAGTGACGTAGCTTGTCATTTAGCATTGAAAACGCTCAACTTCGCATTCGGTGGCCGGTCGGCCTCAATCCGCTCAGTTTGAACTGCTTAAATAGATTTTTTTCATAAGTACCTGAAATTCAAGGCTTAAGGTTAAGTTAGCCCTTGTCCCTTGTTGATTCGGGCTTTATTTTGGAAAAAGTAAGTAAAGTAAAAAACTTTCGTCTAGTAAAGAGGGCGGGCACACCTAGTTTTTAAGCGAACTTCAGTCGCCGGTCATTGTTAGTGATAAAAATTATGGATAAAGTTTTAAATAAGTAACTTCGACTCATGTGCAAAAACGTTGTTGATAAAGAACTTTATTCAGTTCATTGTATCCAGTAGGTATGGCACGGATTATATCATTATAATGAGGCCTATCCTCTATCCTACATAGTCTCGGTATACTGAAAAGAAGCTCTGCGCTCATATAAAGTATTTTCCTAGTTTTTCGGTACATATTTTACCCCTTTTCTCGTGAAACGTGAATTCCGTTAGATGGCGGTCGAACTAACTATATTCTACAGTGACTATATAGTCACTGTACTACAGGGTGGGCTTTTTAAAACGAAACAGACGAGACAACCACCTTAATAGTTGAGGAAAGTAATTACCAATAATAATTATTTCATTGTCTAATGGTTTCCATCGTAACCACAGAATGAATTAACCCTCTAATACCCAAGTCCGCCTTGAGATTGGTTGCATATAAATGGATAAAAAATTATTCTGCCCATGTCCGCCTTCAGTATAGGTTCATTTTGTGAGTACAGGTGTTAATGTAAATCAGTTAACTATTTGCGAAAAAAAGATGTAGATTATTCATGAGCTGATTTTTAACTATACGGAAATAATTTTAAAAAAGAAAAAAAACTTGGGCACTAGAGGGTTAAGTCAAATAATTGATGAATTCACATAGCATGGTTAGCGGAATGACTGGTACTGTACGAAATTCAAAATTGAATATCTCGAAAACAAATGCATTAAATGAGAAAAAAATTAATACGCTGAATTCAGGATAAAAAGACCTTTCAAATGAGGTATCACTCACCCTTTCTTTCCTATTCAAAATTTAGGGGTTGAAGCGATATATTTGTGAATTTGACCTTAGAAGTTATGTCCCCCCCTGAAACAAAAATCAGGGTTGAGTTTTGGGGGCGGTTTGAAATGAAATTTTTCTGATTTTGACATATAAAATGAGACTCTTTGAAAGTAATATTAAATATGAACCTATATTACTTCGGGGGGTTTGAACCCCCAAACCCCCCCCCTGGCTACGCCCGTGTGTCCGGGCATTTTTTTGAAATAAATTTATTTCGCCCGGTATCTCGTCTGTTTCGTTTTAAAAAGCCCACCCAGTATATTCAACTCCCAACAACTTACCTAACTTATATTAATTCCTTCAGAGAAAGATTTTTGACTGTGAGGCATCAAGCAATAAATATTCAAATGAAATTATAGTTCGCTATAAAACGGTCTACTAGATATTTGATCTCTTCGAATAATAAATTCAATAAAATGAAGATTTGTTACAAAAAAGTGATCCAGAACAGCAGAAAAAAAAATGTGAATTTCAAAGAGCTTCTGAGTCCCTTTTGGTACAACAGGAACATGAAAAAAATTTAGGAAAAAAGTGCTGAAAATGCAGCACGAAAGACATTTTACATCACAGTAAAAACCAACTTCGATAAACACATTGACACAATTCTCAAGTACTATTCATAAGGATAATTATGGTAAAAATCAAACAAATACCTATCATAAAATGAACATCATATTCTATCCCAAATTTTATATTAACAAAAAATAGCAACATAACAAATATTCTTTGTAAATATCACTCATAGTAGGAAATTAGGACTTCTTCTATCACAGTTCTTATACCCTGGATTTGTCTATATGAACTAAACTCAAATTCAAATATGTTGAATCCATGAGAATATTATTAAAAAATAAGAAAAAAATTAACAATTGATAATATAAATATGTCAGAAAATCAAGTAAAATAAAAACAAAAATTGAATAAATTCGTGAAAAAATACTGTTGTAACAATATCACTCTAGGCAAGAATAGCCTACGGAGTTTGTGAAATAGGATCTAGGATTTTTGTAATAATAATGCATTTTCAAATGTTGTTGAAAATCGCACTTGAAAAAATCCATGAAACATAAATGACATCGGATTTTATAGAACTGAATGTGGCTATATTTATAATCACAGCTCTGCGTTAAGAAGGATGCGATATTATTTATACTGGTTGCATACGTTTCAGAGTTGAAATTAATTAAATAGTGATTATAATTTTGTTCCATTTCTAAAATATTTCTCATAATCTCTTGTTCTTGATGTATATTCAGGTGATTCAGAAGGTGAACTTTATGAATGAATTCCAGATTACATATATGGCAACAATAGATAGTCACATGGTTTTTGATATGTTCACTATATTGCTTTTGAGTGAGGTAATGTGTATTACAAGTTTGACAATGAAAATTGTGGAGTTTTCTATGCTCTATCAATTTACTCTTAGTTCTATATCCATTTCCACATATAGTACAGTATACTTTTTTGTCAAGAATGGGATAAAATGAGTATTTTCCATTGTCAGATGATGACTCTGTATCAGAAGTAACCATTATTATATCCTCTTTATCAGTATCAGGTTCCTCTTTTCGACTACAATCACAAATGTAAAATTCTCCAGTTTTATGATCTAAAGATTTTAGACCATCAGGTTTCACAAACTCTAGACAGAACCGTTTATAATGCTTTATTGGTTTTTTATTTCTTGCTACTCTCTTCTTCAATTTATTTTCCTTAGATTTTTCTGGAACAAGAAGAAGCTTTTCATTGGGTTTAATGACTTCTAACATACAATTTGAATTATTATCATAAATGAAAGCCTTCAAAGGAAATGTCTGTTTTGGTGGAATTTCTTCATACTTAGTTGAATTGCTAGGTATATCATCTATACTTAATTCCAAAGATTCTTCATTGTCACTACATAATTCAATAGTTATTTCTTTGTTGCCATATGTGATTTGAATATTATCTTCAATATATAATTTTTCAACTCTCCGTGAACCATTTGTTCTTTCATTAAGGGGTTCAATTTTTTTCTTGGTTTTCACCCAACTAAATGGCCGCACAGTACAATGTGAAGAATATTTAATTAACTGTTTTGCTATCCTGCGTTTGCAATGTCTCTTTATGTAATGTTCACCCAAAATTTCCAACGATGGAAATCTCAAGAAACATATTGTGCACCGTACATGTCTCAAATGGTTTTTCATATGATGCTGCATTAGCAATTTCTTCGATGAGAATTTCAATAGACATACTTTGCAAATAACAGGCATTTCAGAAGTTGATAACGGAAAATTACCTGCAATGTTTCAAATTATTCAGAATTCTAGAAGTTACAGAATTAAAAAATAAGTAAGTTTAATTTGATAAAATAAAATAATGTATATATGTAGGTACTCTCTATAATTATTGTCAGAAAAACGACTGAATGTACCTTAATAGATATTGATATTTTTCGATATAGGGAACTATATATCACTATATCCAAATCATATAAAACTTTTTAAATTAAAAAATATTTGAGGTTGTAACCACAGATTACAGAGATCTCTGTAATCTCACATAGAGGTGAGTGTGGACCATAGACCTAATAATACATGGACAGGCCTTCACGTGGTTTTCCCGTTCACCGCATCGAGGAATACCAACGAGAGAGAGGGGGGTGGTAGAAAAGAGAGATAACAGTAGTCCCTGGTAGTAAACGTCAAGCTGGTAGCTGGTAGAGAATAAATCAACGTTGCCGCTTCAACCAAGTTATCGAGTAAACTCGGGAATTCTACCAGCCCGCTGAACCTCCATGTTGCATTTTTGGGTGGTTGTCGGTAGATTTATAGACTTTCTATTAATTTGAAGCAATTTTTGTACTGAAAGAGAAGACAACAACAGAGGTTGTCTCTGACTGAAATCAACTTCGAAAATGTTATCAAATCAACTATATTTTTCTCGTACTTGAAACTTTCAAGTGTTGATAAAATAATAGATTCCGTATAAAAAAAATACTACCTGAAAATTTTTTTTTTGATTTTAATTAATGTAAAAAACTTGAGAGTTGTGTAAAACAACACTATTATCTCATTCGCCAGAGTCTGATTTTATATACACTGAAATTACTCGTGATTTGCGAAGATAAAAGGACCCCTGCTTTGCGTTCTGGCTGCACAGAGAAAAATTAATCGTTAAAGTGAATTTTTTAAACATTTCACCTTCCTTGAGCAAGAACATGTGTGGTATAGAGAAAAGGACAATAATTTTGAGTATGTTTATTGATACTTTCACAAATAACATGAAATTTCCTGCCGGGAAAATATTTATATGATGATTAATCAATCACAATTTTTTTTTCAATTATTTTGATAGGTTCTCCATCAGGTGGTTTAGTTGCTCTTCTCTGGCACTCCTGGCAGTAATATTTTACTGCTCCTGTTTCTTTATCGTGTGGCTTTCCAGTGTTAGATTTCTGTGACACTGATCAACAGAAAATATTGAGTTTTTAGTTTGCCGATGTCACAGGACTTACTGAATGATTTACATCTTTTCTCTTCCTAATATTGAATCCAGATTAGAGTTAAGTATTTTCTTCGGACATGCCTTGAAATAGAATGTGATGGTACAATATGTAACTACTTCGTTTAGAACAACATTCCTTATAATATTCAATAATATATCTACTATCTCGAAATTCAAGTCACCTCTACAAATTCTTGCTGTGGCCTTATGAAATATAGAAAGTAGACTAGGTATATTCCTTGTAAATCTTTGTAAATCATGTCCTATATGTACATACATGAAATAACAAAGAAACTCCTTCATTGGTCTATTATTTCCAAAAATAAATCACTTTCGCTTTATTAGCATGTAGCAGTCGATTCTAAAAACCTAGATTTCTGCTAAATTGTTTGTGACGAGAATGAAATATCGATTGAAAACACAGTAGCTGAACAGTAAACAATAAACATATGATTTTGACATTTTCTACCATATGTCCATCTCTTTCTAACGTACTACTCGTGACCTCTCTCTCTCAGGGCCTGTCCATATTTTATTAGGTCTATGGTGTGGACCAATCAAAATTCTAGAAAAAGACAACTGCATGCCCGACGTGCATTTCTCTCTGTCACTTTTTTTGACCGTATTTCATGCATAGATATAAAGGGAAGGCACAGTCCATGTCTATATGTCTATGTGTTAGCGTTTTCTGCTTGTTGCACTGGTGCGCAACTGCGCACCACTTATTAGTGTTCTGTACTGCGCACTAGCAAAGCAATAGTGCTGCGCCGTTCGAGTGTATCGTTTTCCGCTTACCTTTTCGGTGCGAACTTTTTCAGTGTTTGCCAGTGTTTGCGTTTTCTGCTTACGCTTGTACTGTCCTGGCCTTAAATTACCTTGCGCTGGTCAGTGATGCTTGTAGAATTCTTTTTACTTCGAAGATACTTACGAATGACAGCACTTTAAAGACACCTTACTACTCTATGGCCAAAAATCGTGATCGTCTGGTTGTGGTAGGACCAGTGGCGGCTGGTCTGTGAGGGCTATAGGGCTACAGCCCCCCATACAAGAAATCACAAGAAATCAATCCTTTTATGCTATTTACCTTCCCATACGATTTTCAATGAAAATATTACTTTCCACGGTTATTTATATAATTTATTAATGTAAAACTTTCATGCGACTCCTGCAGTTTTGTTTATTTCAATCATAATCTAGCAGTTCGTCCCTGCATGGGCGATGAATCGTATAGCCCCGAATTCTTGCATTCGGACAGTCATTCGGCTCCAGCCGCAACTCTTCGTGTCGGTCGTTTTAAGGAGTAAAAGGGCTACGTTAAAAGTCGCCCCTATCCGCTTCATTCTAGCCGCTGCCGGCTAGCGTATAGACAACCTAGCGTGCGTTCGTATTTGTTTACGTTTTCAAATCACGGCGGACAATAGTGTTCAAAATATTTTAAAAACTGATTTCGCTGGCGGAAAAAAGCCGTATTCAACTGCTGGGTAGACCGACTCCCGATTTAAATTTAACCCAGGCAGATAAAACTCCAAAAACTTCTCAAGACAAGTGTATAACAATTGATAACGTATGGACAAGGGCAGGATTTAGAGATTTGCATCACCTTAATGAAAAAATTAAGAAGCATGAGCTATCTGCCTAGCATGTAAATTGTTCGACAGAATTAGCTTTTCTGGTTACGACTAATATCGCAGCTCAATTAGAATACCGCGGAATAATATTATTAAGCACAACGAGCAAGTAGATAAGAACAGGTATGTTTCAAAAAGAATTATAAATTGCATAAAATTTTGCGGAAAACTGGTTTTAAAATTTCATATTTTTATTATTATTCTAAAAGTAGCCCCCTAGTGAACTAGATCACGAGCCGCCACTGGGTAGGACTCCACATTACGTAGGCAACCCAAAGTACTTACCCTGATTACTAATAGAAAAATTGACGGGAGGTTGGGAGATTCGAAAGAAAACAACACATTTAAACCCAAACAAGAAACGTTTATTTCGGGTTTCATTGGAGACGATTCCCAATGTCATAGCGCTAGGGCGCAGCAGAGGGGAGGAAAAAGAGCTGCGAGAAAACCTCCCCTTAGAACAGCAACAACTACATAATCTACTACACAGGTATGCTTTTACGTAGCTACGGCAACAGGTTCAACTGGCGAGAGAAAATCTCACGTGAAATGCACACTTGGTGGAATCAGTTACATCTACAGCTATCAGCTCCTTAATGATGACTCTTAACCGATACTTCAGTGAGATGAGTTACGTTCAGCATACAACAGTTCTGAATTGGGTAGGGTTCAGTCAGGGGGTTGTGGGAAGGATTAAGCTGCATTCACAATCAATTCGCGGGCCGAAGTGCACTTCGGCACGAAATTTACCATTCGCAATAATCTTGGAACCAAATACTCAAATGAATCAAAAATGTAACTGATCAAAACATAAGCATCAGCATCATCTATAGCCGGCACGAAATTCCTTGCCGAAGTGATAGTTTGCAACTTGCAAGAAATTTTGTCTTGAATTTCATTGTGAATGGTAACGGAGAACGCCATCTGCTAAGCTTCCGTGCCGAAGTGCACTTCGGCCCGTGAATTGATTGTGAATGTAGCTTTAGACTCAGATGCAAGGGCATCCAGCCTAAAGGGTTGGAGACGCAGTTACAACGGTACCCGGCCTCAAGGGAGAGAGATGCAGCTGCAAGGGCATCCGGCCTCAGAAATCGACGCAGATACAACGGTATCCGGCCTAAAGGGTGAGAGACGCAGCTGCAAGGGCATCCGGCCTCAGAAATCGACGCAGATACAAGGGTATCCGGCCTGCAGGATACTAGGAAGGGCAAAATCCACAAAAGTTGTATGTTTGTCCCGTAACACAAATATGAATTATTTCCGCTCTTGGCTATCACGTTCAAATATGTCCTGTATTGACCAACTCCACCAGTGAAGAGAAAAATAATAATAATAAAAGAAAAGGAAAAAATGGTAATTAAGGGTCCTTAATGCAATTACAGTATTTACCCTGTTGGTCGTACCTAAGTAATCGAATCATTGGCTTGGCTTGGGGACGTTTCAGTGACATTTACACGTATTCATAAGATGAGCACAAAAAAATATGTAGAAATTAAGAAATTAATACTGTGAACATTATATAACACAAGCGCATCCACCATGAAACAAGTTTATTATAATAACTAGCCCTCAAATCATAAATGGAATAGAATTGGAAGCAAAAAGGGGTAGCGTACAAAATGGCGTCTGGCGTCCCTATGACGTGTTCAAAGAAAGAAAAACTCAGAAAGTACGTTATTATCTACAATAAAGAAAATGAGTTATATTGTGTGTGAAGCACATAAAATAGGGACGGACGGAATTGGCCCTCGAGTAATTAACGAAATACAATGAAAACTAATATGATGCACCAAGTACCCCAAAACCGCATATTCGCAATAAAACCTTAAAATTAATAAAATAAGAAACGGTAATAATGAAATGAGTGGTAACTTACGTATGGGATTCACTGAACAAAATAAAGAAAAAGAACAAGCTTTGTCTTACTCAAAAATTCACTCTAGAAAAAAAAAACTAACTAACAGGAAAAACCGGTTTAACTCGTTTCAAGAAAGGACGCTTAATGAATGCCTTCTTCATTAGGAATTTCTTGTCTTTTCGATCTCAAGTGCCTACTTGAAAAAGAGCGTCTTCCAGGGTTCTTAACGCTTGCGCCATCTCCCCTTTCAATTCAACAGCTAGTACAGAAAACCTTCTCCAACATTTCATTTCTTACTGGTGGTCTTTGATATTGAAAAAAAAAGCAGTCCACTACACGCTTAACTTTATCAAAGATTAACAAAGATTAACTTTATCAAAGATTAACTCTTTGACTTTATCGACACTGGCTCTGCACTCTATAAACGTTTTCCATATGATTGTCTGCGCTCTGGTAGTTTATTTTGGCTGATATATTCTTGAATATTTGCACCACGTTTTCGTTGTTCGACTCAGGAACCCCGACCACCTCAAGCTCGCTCATCTTCATACTCTGCTGAAGCATACCTATTTCCTCTTTAATTTTTTTATTTTCCTGTTTAAGTTTTTTTATTTTCCTGTTTAAGTTTAACAACTTCTGAATCAGATGCGGAAATCATATTTTCAAGAGTTTCTACTGATTTAAGCTTTTTCTCGAAATCATCAATCTTACTTACCATAAAAATTGATTGCTGTAGTTAATTCGTTCTGTTGTTTAATAATAGCAACAGTTCTGTCAAACTTGCTTTCGATACTCTTATTCGAGTTGGACAGCCTCGTACCTTCCGTACATTCTCCACAAAGCCACTTAATTCCTTCATTGCCGGAGTACTTGATGACATCATATTATTGTCGTAGTAGTTAAAAAATTTTTCACTCTTAATAAACGAATTGCACCGTTAGGCCTGCCGCAGACATGCAACTTTTCAGTTGCGCAACAGTTTGATTGCAAGCGGTTCGAGGGCGCACACAAAGGCAATCGCTGCAACTTTTCAGTTGCATGTCTGCGCGGTCCCATATAAATTCATTGTACATGTCTGCGGCAGGCCTTATAAACGGTACGCATATTAGCTGACTGACCAGCTGTGTCCCCATTGGACATTGACTGACACTATCGTAATTTTGATTTACATAACAAACAACAAAAGTTTATAAAGTTTCAGCCTTTAGAAATTGATTTTATTATGTCGGTGATCACGACATGTTTGACCGCGCACCTGAGGCACCTGTTCTAATATACACTTGACTGACCGTAGCATTTTATTGTATATTATGATTATAGTCACCTGAGAAAAAACCGAGCTTAATAAATTCAGAGACTTTTTTTGGCTGTGCCTCTCCATCTATTATCCTTTGAATCTTTGAATCGCAACCATAGACTAATAAAGGTCTATGATCGCAACCCAATTAATAGGGTAATCTAACGATTTGTCAAAATCAGCTGATTGTTCGTTACCGTGGGGCACATAAAGCTTTTTATTATAACTGTAAAGAGGCATTTCTGAGAAAGTTATAGTCTAATTACTCTAATTTAACGTCGGGAAGAACATTTTTTCCAAAAACATGCACAAAGCACAATACTCGACCAAAACAGCACGCGAATCAATGGAGGGAAAAGCTTGTGTGCCCCACGACAGCGAACGCTTAGCTGATTTTGACAAATCGTTAGAGTTTCAATTTCATCTAACCTAACCACAGATTA
Organism: Coccinella septempunctata; assembly: GCF_907165205.1. Taxonomy (NCBI): domain Eukaryota; kingdom Metazoa; phylum Arthropoda; class Insecta; order Coleoptera; family Coccinellidae; genus Coccinella; species Coccinella septempunctata. The sequence continues at coordinate 28,603,891 of NC_058195.1, forward strand.
CAGAGATTACTCTGTAATCTGTGAACCTAACCATTGCTACTGTCAAGTCAACCCCCAACATTTTTTGGAAGTGGAAGAGATGTCCAGTGTTGGTTAGTTTAGAACTATTTATGTTCTCTACAGTTAAAATTTTCAAAATCACTTCATTATTCTCGAAATAATGTAATGTATAATCCTTGAATATTATTATTGAATAACTTATTACCATAGATTAGAGTTATTAAGTTACCACCTTAATCTATGCTTATTACCGTCAAAAGATTATGTTGATCAGACGGTTGAACCGCCAAAACTCAAGAATAAATAATTTTGAAGTTCTACATTATAGAGAGACAGAATTCCTATGCATGACGACATTGTTCCAAAAAAAAACACCTGAGGGTGGCAACAACCCCCAACATTTTAGAATATGGAACAGATGTTGGAGGTGGTTTAGTTAAAAAGCTGTTTATTAACTAAAACACATCAGCCATCTCTTTCCTATCAAAAAAATAGGGGGTTGCGCCACCCTCAGGTGTTTTTTTCGGAACAATGTCGTCATAGGAATTTTTTCTCCCTAATAGAGAACCTGAAAATAATGTTTTGATTCTTCAAAACTCTTATTAGGTTCTTCAATTTGGGCGGTTCAACTATCTGTTCAGCATCACCTTTTGACGGTAATTTCAATATTACATTTCTTGGATAAACACATAATGAACCGATTTTGAAAATTTTCAACTGGATTATGTACAGAACCAACATAAATAACTTTCAAACTAATCAACACTCACACGAGACACACCTTTAAAACAGCCAGTATGAATTTAGATTGGACTACCTATATCCCTCCATCAGCTTCTCTTCTAAAGAAATAGGGCAAGGTTATTGAGAAAATTCAACCTATATCCTCTATCTCACATTGCACAACGCCTTGCCTATTGATTTTTCGGAGTATTGAAGGGAAAGAAGGGCTTTGGCATTCACCTTGACCTACTCCACATTCTGCATTTTACCCCCACTGGATCCCTGGGTCGCGTTATCCTTTATAAAGCTGGCTTGTCTGAATCATCTGTGAATTGCATTGCAAATGAATTGTTGGTTGCCGTGCTGTGGATCATTTTTCTGAATGACGATAACAATAACAAAAACAAAAGTCGTTTCAAAGGAATGGTTGTCGTTTTTAACTGTAGTGGACAAAAAGCGCAAACATTTCATAAACAGTAACTATAATCTAAAATAATTTATGGTATTTAATAGTATTGAAATAACCTATAATTTAATTTCTTCTCCACAAATTTTTGGACAGTTTCACTGTAATGATGGTGAGTAGCCTCTTCATTATTTAGTACTAGTAGAGACTTTTTTGAACTTTGAGGGACAATTCCAATTCTACAGGCACTCCGAATAAACCGTTTTCGAAGAATGAAAGTTGGCATTCCACTGAAAAGATCATACCTATTAAACGTTTATAGGTCTATGATTAATATACACTGCTATCGCTTGAGTTATAGCTTTTAGCTGTATGTCATGAATGAAAATTGATTTCCTTCCCCAACAGGAATTACTATGAATGTAAATTTTCTGCATTTACATTAAAATACATACCTACACTCAGAAGCAATTTTAGTCTTACAAATACGTGATATTGAAATAATATAAAATATGAATGCACAAATTATTCCAGAACCAATATCAGACAACAACTCAATATATTGAAAGTGATTTCATATGCTCGTATCATTTCAGAAAAAATCGGCTCTAAATTATGTATGAAAAACTGTATGCAAAATTCCCTGAATTTGTGGAAAAATCCATATAGAAGGAAGACAATGATTAGAAGTGAGGAAATCTGAACCTGAGGAATAGAGACGAGCAAAGATTTCATATATCATATCATATTATGCAAGAGGTTAATCATATGATAGATTATACAAAGGTTCTGATAACAGGGTCTAGTGTTTTGAAGAAAAAAGTTAAGGAGGAGACATGTATTTTAAAAAAGAAAAAGTAATTTTGTTATCTTGTTCTTAGAAATGGACCGTGTTTGGCATAATTTCAATGATGAATATTCTGAAAAATATTAGTATGAGAATAAAATTATGAAGAGTGGATCTTTGTCGTTGTATCCCTGGAGTCCCGAGGAAACAAGGGGACGTGTTGAAAGTGACCATAGAATATTTTTGATGAGCCTAGTGTCCCACATAAATAAGGACTTTTCAACAAAATCACAAATAGCATTTTATGCCATACAAATATATATAAAATTTAAATCTTGGTTGTTGTATAACATTTCAATTTCACAAGCAACAAAATAGGATCCGTGGAAAAATAGACACTTTGCCATGACAATGCCTAGGTTGTACATGTTATTGGGAACTGAAAAATTGCCATATTTCTGCCCATGCCCCTGATTTTTAATCTTGTATCTATGTTACTGCTAAAGAGAGGTGTGAACATAAACTTAAGATTAGCTGGCCAAACTTAGGCTTATCTTCGTCTATTTGCTAATGTTAGTTTCTTCTATCATTAGCAGGCTAAACTTAAGTGTAACCACAGTCCATCGGCTAAAAATGTAGAAGCTAATAGAAAAAAAGAAAAGTATTGCCAAATTTTCGGCAATTAAAAAAAATTTAAAGAAATGGTAATATAATCTAACTATTAATACAATGCATTTTTTGTATGAATTTCACATATTTTTAATAACAGAAAAGCATTCTGTTAAGCAGTTGATAAATTGAGAATGAACATATATTTGTTTCTACTGGGTCTCAACGCATTTTTATTAGCGAATCTAAAAATCTGAACACCTGCTGACAAAATTCGAGATGAACAAGCTATTTGTGTGAGGGAAAACTGTAGAGTTAATGGTTATCTTTCATTTTGTTATTAAATGAGCAAAGGAGGGAATGAAGACAAGAATGGTGCCGCGGACTTCTTCATCAAAATACCAAAGATCAAATTCTGGAGAAATATAAGTAGCAGTACCCAATTTTGTTTGTAGCTAACCGGACTATTTCTCTGATAAGCTTTACGATAACTGCACTCAAATCTCCCGGGATGATTCATCAAGGGTGGCGACAGGCCCTATTTTGGAATCCGTATGCTCAATGACTTAGGAAGAAATATTTTACAAAATCAGCTAGAGAAAGTGTTCTCAACTATTTTTATGTTCATAGTTTTCTTTTGTTTTTTTCTGCAATTTTTCCATAAACCCAATTATTGTATGGTAGGGAAAATATACTTTTGTTTACAGAAAAAATATCTAATGTCTAATATTTCATTTCCTTGTGAAGTCATATTCTGGTTTTTCGAGGACAATTGACTATCCACGTTCCTATTGTCCTGTGGGAAAACTGTATATCTAACTTCTGTATGTGAAATGATTTTAAAAAACTTAGGCTCCAATTGAAGAGCATTAATCTCCTAAACAGATGAAAATAACTCATTAAATGTTAAATTGAAAACCAATGGGCGTTATGTCACGAAACCTCAATACAATAGCATTCGATGGAATTCTGCATATTTCAATTCTAAAAATTGAAACAAAAACGTGACCGCGTGCGTTCGTCTTCCCCCATTCGACCATTCAAAAGACATCACTCTTCCGCGTGTCCATCGAATACATGTTTAGCCATTTCGTTTTGGATCATGATTGATGTTTATGTTCTGTGTTTTGGATAATGTGCACATTACCCATATATCTATTATATTATATAATATATCTATTATATTATATAATATAATAGATATATATTATATATTATATAATATAATAGATATATGACATTAGCCGGCTAAGGATGAAAGTCCCTGACGCCGATAAACATTTTATCGAACTTTAGCCGGTCCTCGAATATAAACCTAAGTTTAGCCAACTAATCTTAAGTTTATGCTCACACCTATCTTAAGCATATATAGGATGAAGATTTTATCCCAGATGGTCATCTTGTTTTTAGTAAACTCATTAAGTGTTTGACATCGGATGAGAGTTTGACCAAACAACCCCATCCACTACTTTGCAGACAACCATACTTCAAAGATAAACTTTCTTGTCAAAAAATTAGAACGAGGGGAAGTAATTATAGTTCCTCTTCATTGGGTGTCGTAGGAAGGTTGAAACAGGAGGTTATGTATCCAAATCATTAGGGAACGATTATCAACCATTTTCGTCATATTTTACTCCCAGAATCGCTTCAGTAAGGACACAGGCAACCCGAGCTTGTTTCAATGGAGGAGTTCCCTATATGTTGGCCAACCTAGAAAAAGGTCTACCAACGGGGAATGATTGCTTCCTAACGAAGCCTACTCCATTTTTTCCGCAATGATCAAATATATTTATGAAATTCTACCGAGCTTTCTAGAGTTTACTGTTAAAGAGAAAAAAGTTTTTCTTGTGACAATTGACATGTTTCGTTAGCAAATGTCAAGAAGAAAAAAGTAATCTGTTAGGTTATGGGCAAAGTTTTGGTTATATGCACAATCTTTGCTTGAACGCATTCTTGTTTTCTTGTATTTTGTAAGCTATACAGCACATTGACAATATTAATATTATTACTATATATATCAGTAAAAATGACATTTGCCAATGAAATATGTCAATTGTCACAAGAAGTAGTAATACCAACATAAATTTCAACCAATCAGCAATCGAGGTTATGAAAATCTTTTTTTCTCTTTAACAGTAAACTCTAGAAAGCTCGGTAGAATTTCATAAATATATTTGATCGTTGCGGAAAGAATGAAGTAGGTTTCGTTAGAAAGCAATCAATCCCCGTTGGTAGACCTTTTAGACCTTTTTCTAGGTTGGCCAACATGTAGGGAACTCCTCCATTAAACGTTTAGTCCAAAGAATAAAGTCAATATGGCGGATGCGCTGTTATATGACTCCATGATTTGGCATCGAAAGTATTGGTTGAGAAATGATAAGATTTTTAATCAATTTTCCTCACTTGGACAGCTAAAATACCTCAGTTTCATATTGTCAGTCTTACTTGGAGGCGGTGGATCGGCTATTTTTATAGGCCAGGCATTTGCGTCCCTTAAGAATTGAAATTTCGGCGTGGAAAAATCTTCGAAGGTGCGCATTCTTTCTGTTTACAGAATACCTTCAGGTATTTTGAGGAATTTCTTAGCCTACTTGAGGGACTATCGGACCATGTCCATGGGGTTGAATTGTTGTGACTTCAACATCATCTATGACACTGTGAAGGGGAGGTTCCAAGAATTATGCCTTCCCCTTGACTCGTATGGTTTCGACCGAGTGCATACTGTAGTAACTAGTCTGAAGGATGCAAGGATGGTGTGTTTCTGTACCCTATATCCAGGTTATGCCAAATATCACTGGTTACAACATACAGTGTGGAAAAGCCAAGTCGAATAAATTGATTATCTTGGTTACAGGTTACAGTACATATTTATGATATGTGAAATTTAAAGTTCAAATTATCATTTTCTTTCTTGAAAATCGAACTCTACCTTCAAACCCTTTCGAAAGACTGTTACAACCCCCAAGTTTTCAAATAAGAAGTATGGGCTTGTGATAATCATTTGAAGGACATCATCATTCTCTATTCTGAAATTGAAAAATCGGGGGTTGTCAGCTGTCTTTAGAAGGAGGGGGGGGACATTTTTGCGTAGCAGAATGAATTGATATGCCTTAGTAAATGTTGAATCTAAAAAAAAGATAAGAAGAAAAAGAATACAAGACAGTGGGTTATATATCTACAAACCACGATGGCGCCGGCATCATACAGTAAAATATATACGGTGGATCGTTTGAAAAATACAGATATAGAACTGACCTTTAATATGATTCAATTTGAAATTCTAAACTACATAGATAAAGAGATATATGAAAATCTACAACAGTCTCAATTCATATAAACACTATATACTATTGTAAACCATCTGCTCCAGATAGCTTCCTGGAACAGCTATCAATCCAGACATTCGTGGATGGGATTAAGGATGGTGAAATACAACAAGCCCTGAGACTAGGATGCCCTAGAACCATTGATGATGCCTTAGCCCAGGCTTTGGAAATCGAAGCAGCGAAGCAAGCGTCGCATAGAGGGCAGCTTCGTGTAAGACAAGAGCAAGAAACAGACCGATCTCTTGAGGAGATTGTACGAGAAGAAGTCTGCAAAATATCGCTTGCTAGAAAAAAGGATGCTGTGTGCTGAAACTGCAACAAAAGGAGGCATTTCAAGCGAAATCGTCCAGAATTGGAAAGAGCTACAGCTGGGAAACTAAAAGGAGTCGCTGTGGTAGACACTAGCTCGACCAAAACCATTGGGTGCCCCAGAATTCCAGCCATTGTTCGCGCCTGGAAGAAAGGATATATTTAAAGCGGACCACCGTAATCGAAGAAATTCAAAGAGCACAAGAGGAAGATAACGACTTGAAAGTAATCCTGAGTTGGCAGAAGAGCGGTAGACGACCTACTTGGGAAGAAGTATCCAGACTGAGCCAGATTATAAAGTCGTATTGGGCACAATGGGAAACGTTGAAGATTGATGGAGGTCTTGTGAAACGTTGTTGGGAAAATGAAGATGAAACTGAGCAGAGATTTCAGTTGATTGTGCCGTGTGACAGACATTCTGACCAGACTATATAATGGAACTTCAGGTGGACATTTCGGGATAAGTAAGAAGTTGGAAAAAGTCAGGCAGCGATTTTACTGGCTAAATTGTAAGGGAGATCGGCCACCGAATGCGAAGTTGAGCGAAGCTGAGAGTTTTCAATGCTACAATAACAAGCTACGAATCGAGTGACGTAGCTCGTGATTTAGGGAGATCGGCCACCGAATGCGAAGTTGAGCGAAGCTGAGAGTTTTCAATGCTAAATGATGAGCTACGTCACTCGATTCGTAGCTTGTCGATTATATTAGTACTGAAAATGCTCAGCTTCGCGCAACTTCGCATTCGGTGGCCGATTCGCCTTAGGGAGATCGGCCACCGAATACTAAGTTGAGCGAAGCTGTGCTTTTTCAATGCTAAATCACGAGTTACGTCACTCGATTCGTAGCTTGTCAATTATATTAGTACTGAAAATGCTCAGCTTCGCGCAACTTCGCATTCGGTGGCCGATCCGCCTTAGCATTGAAAAAACACAGCTTCGCTCAACTTCGCATTCGGTGGCCGATCTCCCTAAGAAGGACGTTAAAGATTGGTGTAGAAGATTAAAGGTTTGTGCTGCTGATAACGGACCTTATGGTAAAAGAAAAGCACCAATGAGGCAATATAACGTCGGATACCCCATGGAAAGAGTAGCTATCGACATTGCTGGCCCCTTTCCCGAAACAGACCATGGAAACAAGTACATTTTGGTAGAGATGGACTATTTCACAAAATGGGTGGAAGCCTACGGTATTCCTAATGAAGAGGCAAGTACGGTAGCTGATAAATTGGTCAAAGAATTCTTCTGCAGATTTGGAATACCTCTAGAGCTGCATTGTGATCAAGGCCGAAATTTTGAATCGAAGTTATTCCAAGAAGTATGCAGGAAATTGGGGATTCACAAAACAAGCACTACACCTCTTTATCAACAATCAGACGGCATGGTCGAACGAATGAATCGGACTATGGAAAGCATTTAGCCAAAGTAGTTTCTGATCACCAGCGGGACTGGGATGAATATTTACATCTATTCACCATGGCATATAGATCTTCGGTTCAAGAATTTACCAAGGAAACTCCATCCAGTATACTGTTCGGCCGAGAAATAAGGCTGCCTTGCGACTTAGAGTTTGGATGTAAGCCTGGAGAAGACGTAGCGGGGGAGGACTAAGTTAGTAAATTAAGGAACAAGGGGGATTACATTCATGACAAGGTGCGCAAAAAGGCTAAACTCTTTCTTGTATGAAAACTCTTTCGGTATGAAATCGGCCGTCCATAATCGGTGTGTGTGTGTGCAACTAGCCTAAGATCAAAATAAGTCGGTCTATTACGTGGAAAATTTTGCGAAAATCTTGGCCTACACCCGTATAAGATCCAGTTGATACAGGAATTAAAGCCACGTAGTTCTTTCGTCGATTGGAACGTTGATCAGTTGGAAACTAGTTTTATCTTTTATCAGAAAATTATGTACAGCGATGAGGCTTATTATTAAACAAAATTACCGCATGTGGAGTGAGACTAATCCACCAGAAATCCTACACATTCCATTACATCCAGAATGATTGTTTCGTATTGTTCGTGACATACTAAATATCAGCAATTCTCTCGCGACATTGTGTCCCAAAATTAGAGGTCCACTATGCGCTTCGTCAAGAACAGCTACGATGCTTTCAGTTTTTTTTCTGATGAATTTGAAAGTTGTCACTTTTCATTAAATTTACCGAGATTTACGGCTTTGAAAGCTCAGAAGTTTTTTAATTGTATCAAGTAATTACTCAATTAGAATAAGGATACATTGCAAAATATAAACACGAACTATTTTGTGGTATTACACCACAAACAATAAAGTAATGATGGTTAAAAGGCAAGATTCCGGGTGAAAAAAAAAAAAAACTAAAAAATAACAAATAAACGACTACACTTAGTACATAGGATGTATTGGGGAAAACTAGAATATTACTCTTGTTTTCTTAGCCGAGCTTTCGGATTTATTCTAATCCTTCTTCAGATCATCTACAAGGATACAAAGAACATCAAATATTACAACTACAACCACCAGCTAAAAAAACAAGAGTATTATTGATGTAAACCAGGCCGATTCCCTTACTAACGAATCTTTAAATTTGCGACCATTATTTAGCTAATCAGTATATACATACATATCGCAGGGTAGTCGCAAGGCTATCGGGGAGTGACGCCCCCGCGAACCCGAGTCGCCACAACCCCTCGAAGATTGGCACCCTTCGAGAGGATTACGTTAATTCAGCCCCTATAACGAGAAGTAGACACCAGGGCGGTGGGGAGTCTCAGGTCGACTCTCTTCGAAACCGTCAGGAGGATTGGCCTGTAGGAGGTGTGTGTGGAGTGAGCACCCCTCCGAGATGGAACCGCAAGGCCAGTTCCTGCAACCCAGCGAAGGGAAAGAGTTAGTAAGGGTGACCGGCCACCGAATGTGAAGTTGTGCGAAGCTGAGTGTTTTCAATGGCAGTGGCGGCTTGTGGTCATGAGAGCTGAGGAGGCTAATAGTTTTCGAGGAGTGTTGGAACAAACTTTTATCAGTCAATAAAGTATACTTCTTCAATATAATGAAAAGTTGCCAGTTCTAAGACTAATTTTCAATGCAAGGGGATGCTATATGCTCCTTTGACTTGTTATGTCTTTCGATAGAACGCGGTATATTTTTCAAATCTGAAAACCCCGTTTTGAACCATGAAGTATATTCTGTTTGATGAGAAAATAGTAAATATGGCCAGCAAAATAATTTTTCCCGTTTGATCGATCCAGTTAACCAATCACATTTATCGTACCAAACAACACTGAAACCTCTATTCTGACGATTTTCGGTAGACTTTAGTGTAATTAAATTTGGTGGAGGTCTTGTAAAGGTTTTAACAACGTGTACAGTTAATTCTCAATATTCAATTCCATTTTATTTTTTGATCCGTATCAGTACTTACCCCTAACGCCCTAACAGAACAACCTATCATAACAAGAATATATCACAAATTTCCCGAAGTTCCAGTTCTCCAAGAAGTCGTTACATTCAAATTGAAAATTGAAATCATAACAACTACCGCCGGACAACGCCCCTACCGCCGGAGATCAAGCGAATATAGTCGAAGACGGCACGAAAGAATCGATGGAGAACAGGGGAGCTGTGCCTCCTCTGGTACATTTTACGGGCGAATATGGTACAGTAAGTCAGCTGAATTCTTGTTCGGCTAGTATGTGAGTCCAGAGAACGTATGCATGAGTTACACTATCAACGGAGGCAGCAGGCCCAACAGCCTCCGTCCGAATAGGCAGTCCTAGGAAATATTCACATTCGATGCGGCGGATGCGTACGCGGCCGGTGGATTGTATGATTGTTATGCTGGATTTTTATGAGCGGAGGAACGAAAAATAAACTAATTTTTATCTGAATATCTAGTTCAGGTGTTCGGAAAATTTATATAGAAATTACTTTCTGAAAATAAGGACATGCCCAAAATGAATGTATTTTAGCTCTAAGCTTTATGAGGAGGCTTAGCCTCCCTTGCCTCCTCTGACGAGCCGCCCTTGTTCAATGCTAAATGAAGAGCTGCGTCACTCGATTCGTAGCTTATCAATTATATTAGCATTGAAAACGCTCAGCTTCGCATTCGGTGGCCGGTCACCCTTAGTGTAGTGTATGCGGGAGCCGTAACTGTATGCGAGATAAATGGACAAAAGATACAACAACGGAATGATCATAAACAACCGATTAGGTCCTCAATCCTTCCTTGGAAAGCCCGTCTGCAAAGAGAGATAACTAAATTAAGAAAAAAAATTGGTATTATTCATACTTACCTGAATACTCCTGCACCGTCAACCAGAGTGGTCAGAGCAATCCGAAAGGTGGCATCTGAATTCCATATTAGGCGCCGGGATCCCTTGTTCAGAGAAAAAATTTCGATCAGATGTGTCACCCTGAAACAAAGAATAAAAGTACTAGGGCTTCGTACTCGGCGCTACAACGAGAAGGTAAAACAACACAACAACACACTTTTTTTCAAGAACCAAAAACAATTCTTCAGGAACCTTTAGCAGAAGAAAGAACATGTGGAAGGCCATCTCAACTCCAAAACCGCCCACCAGTATTGGAGTGAAATCTGGTCCGAAAATGCTACCTACGACGACCAAGCGTACTGGATGGACGAGGCACAGAAGAAAATTCCACAAGCACAAATGCAGGTCCCAAATATTGATGTGCTAGACATAGCTGAAGCTCTGAAAGGTCTGAATAACTGGGTAGCTCCCGGTGTGGATGGAATCCACAACTACTGGTAGAAGCCTCACGAGTGTTCATGGACCACTGGCGGAAACTTTCCAGAAGGCACTCTGTGACCCCTCCGTCACACCTGACTTCTTCACGAAAGGAGTAACACATCTGATCCAAAAAAAAGGAGACAGTAAGAACCCAGAAAACTACATGGTAAGCATCACATGCTTACCCTCGGTATATAAAATATTCACATCAATTTAAGCTTAATATATAGAGAACCACCTTAGGCGGAACAACATGATGGCTGAGGAACAGAACAGATGCCGAATGAAAACAAAAGGAAGTAAGGAACTCTTGGTGGTCGATTATATCTTGACCAAACAGGCCCGGAAAAAGTTGAGGAATATCTCCGGGTTGATTATAGGAAGACCTTTGACTCCATCCCACATTCTTGGGTGCTGAGGATGCATGGAATAGCAGATAACATCATAACTGCGTTGGAGTGTCTCATGAAAACTTGGAGAACCTCTCTTCTGATAAGAGCAGGGGATCTTGTGGAGATGTTTGAGGAGATCCACATTCGTCGAGGTATATTCCAAGGCGATTCGCTCAGCCCTATCTGGTTCTGCCTCGCACTGAACCCCCTGAGCAAGCTGCTGAATAACACAAACTACGGCTATGTCATAGACAAACAACGAAATATAAGAATTAATCATAATCTGTATATGACCTGAAAATATACGCCACAAGTATAGAACAGCTAAGGAGATTATTTGAAATTTTAGCAGCATTCAGTGACTCAATAAAGATGCAGCTAGGAATCGAAAAGTGTGCAGTGCTGAAGGTAAAGAGGGGAAAAGTTCAAGAAACGCAACACCAAACCCTGATAAATAACATCACAATACCGGCCTTGGATGATGATGGCACCTACAAATACTTGGGAATCAACCAAGCTTTAGAGATCAGAACCACAAAGGTGAAAAAGATATTTGAGGATAAACTATATGCCAGACTTAGACTACTAATGAAAACTGGACTAAATTCCAGAGCAATTTTCACAGCTATTAACATCTGGGCGATTCCTAGTATGGTGTACTCGTTTGGTGTGCTGTCCTGGTCGAAAACAGAGCTCCGCGAAATGGATAGAGCGATAAGAGCAACGCTCACGAGATATGGGGTCCATCATCCGCACTCGTCTATTATCAGGCTATATCTCAGTAGGCAACAAGGAGGAAGAGGATTACTTAACCTAGAAGAGGTCCATGACAAACATATTGAGTCCTTAAAGGATTATTTTCGTGGGAGTGACTCGCCTCTTGCATGCGATGTGCCGGGCGGGCGAGAACTACTCGGCTCTTGGGCTGTCTGTTTGGGATGGTCGGGTGTCCGGGCGCTCGAGTGAGGAGTGGATCGAAGTGTGGAAGTCCAAGGCTCATCATTACAGATACGCTTCTCTTCTGGAAGAGGGACATGTCGAATCACTGTCATACTAACGTGCTGGATACCTGTTCCTAGAGACGGAGGGGGGGCTAATAGCAATACAGGACCAGGTGGTGCCAACCAAAATGTACCTGAAGCACATAGCCAAACAAGATGTTCCCTCTGACCGGTGCAGGAGGTGTTTCCAAGCACCCGAATCTATTCAGCACTTGACGTCATCATGCTCGGTTATGGCCCCCAGGGACTATTTGGACAAACACAATGCGATGGCCAAGATATACCATCAGCACTTGGTTCTCAAATTAGGCATGCTTGATAGAGAAGAGGAACTTTATCGTTATTAGCCAAAAACTCTCCTGCAAAGCAGCCGTTACAAATTATACTGGGATGCCACACTAATCACAGATGACGGGGTGTCGCACAATCGGCCTGACATCGCATTATTTGATCTGGAGCAGAAGATCTGTTTCCTGCTTGATGTAACCATCCCGGCAGACGACAATGTACTCAGAGCTTACTCGGAAAAGATAAGCAAGTACAACGACCTAGTTCTTCAACTTCGTGAGATACATTACCTGAAGAGCATAAGCATACTACAAATGATTATATCGACTAATGGATAAGTAGAAAAACACCTTATCGAAAATACACGAAAACTGAGTCCGGCAACCGCATAATTACCCGTGAATCGGTGAGAATAAAAAAAAAATATAATAAAAAAAAAATATATATATATATTCTTAGGGTAGTAATTGCAGATCAACAACACAATTGAGTTTCTCTGGAATAAAGAATCTTTTTATTGTTCAAACAGACAAGCATTTTCAAAATATTTCCAGAATCTTACCTGGATAAAGAAACGACATTTTATGCTGCTAATTACAATAACTATCCAAAAATAACTTCTTTTCAATAACTATAAATAATTGAGTGGCTCAGAGGAAAAGTGATCTAACTACAATTAAGTGAAATGTTGGAAATGAAGGTTTTACGTTTCAATCGATTGAAAAACCGCATTGATAGGTATGGAAAATTTTGTTGAGAGGAAAAACATTAAATGGGTATAACTCGGTCAAAACGACGATTTAACTCATACCACTCATAAGAAGAATAATATGCAACCTTTGGTATCCAAATATCGGTATAACTCAAAAATCGTAATTTGTGACTTATACCACTTTTCCTCTGACCGGCTCAATTCGTCTTTGACAAGTTCCTATCTAAACAATCAACGAAACGATTCTATAGCAACGCTCGACGGAGAGCAGTGCGATTTTGGAGAAATATAATTTCTTTACACTAATAACTCATAAATCGTTGAGTTTTAAACCAAGGTGTGGAACTGTGCAGAAATTTCCATTGAATCAGCTATCAAACGATGCAGAGATATACTGGGTGTGCCATTTGATATAAGAAAGTAGTAAGCTGTTGCTGAAGTCAGAAAATATTATGGGGAGAAAGTTTATTGATGAAAACCCCAACATGCAGTTTTTCAACACAGAATTGTAATTAATTTTCCATAAACGTCTTATAGGCCATCGCAGTGAATCACCCTGCATATTATTAGATTCACACAAATTATCCACTTCAATTTTCAAGCAGTTTATAACATTTCCATCAATCATTGTATATACCATTTCCACTGAAACTCATCAATGTGTTACAGACTACGAGTTCCTCAAAAGGATTCAAGGTGACAGATGCTGAAAGGAAGACAAGAGTTGGAATAGCTGCCAAAGACTTGGAAGAACTTAAGATCAAAACTATACAAAAATTCAAATTGAAGCTCACTCCTTCAGAAATCAACTTTCAACTTCCGGACGGGACTTTCGTCGAAACGAACGATTACTTCGAGACACTAAAATCTCACACTTTATTAATTTGGGTAAAACATGGTGAAATCGCTCATACTGATGCTGAAATACTTTATAAAACAATTAGAGATGTGAATCAAGAATATCTCACTGCCGGCGAAAAAATTCAGGAGTTTTTTAGTGAAAATATGAAGAGTAAAGTTTACAAATTGGCCGAGTTGCTGAGAGGCATCGATGATGACAAGTCCAAGATATCATTGAAGAGCGAACATCCAGAATGGTTCGATGGTAAATATATTTTTTATTATATTATATATGCCATTTTATAGTATGTATTGTAATTTATTATTCATTCCGGAAATTTCCGATTTTGCCTTGGATCTGAGAAATGTGGCACTAGTTTCAAATTTTATTCATTCTATAAGAATATATGAAGGGTTCGAACGTCGTTTTCTCAGACTACTTAATCCATGAAATCCAATTCCTACCTGAGTATAGTAGTAATTTTATTATCTTTCCGAGTAAGATATTTATGTTTCATCTATCTCTTTTTCTTATTGAAATACTTTTCATTAAAAATATCAATTAGGTACCTCCATTCCACTTATGCAAAACTTGGTGAAGACCACATCGCAGTATTTGTGATAATTTTTGATAACGTAGATTTTCTTACTACTAAATTCGCAATTTCTTCATAACGATTGAATCATTCATTTAAAATGTGTAGGATTAATAAATTTCGTTGCCATTATTTTATGATATCCATATGTTTTGATGATTTATCGAGGCAAACCGGTTTTATTCAAACTTCTGACCAAGAAGTCATGGAATTCAATAGTTATTCATAATGGCGAGATGATTCCCCTTCACCATAGAAGTCCAACACATCAAAAGAAGAGTATGTTAGGATAGGTCTCACCACCACAGTATACAACCAGTACATAATGTTTGGTTTAAAGCCCTATCTCTCAGAGTAGAAGAAAAGATCACAATCATATCAACACCTCGAAAGCCAAAGGCAAAAGTGCTCATGTCAAAGCAATTTGCTCTAGCAGAGAAATTAGAGATATCAAAAAATCACCAAAATTTTCAAGAAAATGGCTATCCCAAGAAAAATCATATCGAACAGCCTTGTACTGCAAAAAATTTAAAAAGGTTGTCCAAGAAGATGGGGAGAATCGGTAACCAGTATAATTTGGGGAGAGCATTCAAAACTAAAGATACTACCATGCCTAACACTTTATGTCCATACGGGGTGACTCATTTCAAAAGATCAGATGAAATAACTCCTTGGGAAGAGCCTAGATCGAAAAATGTTTTTTAGTCTTGTTATAGAGTGCAGACATTTCATCTAACCATGGGGTTTTATTTCAAGGTCGAGTGGATTTTTGAATAGGAAATATACATTTTTCTTTGAAGGATATTAATCTACATGAAGAACATTAAAAACTAAACAAAATTTTATTCATAAAATTTATTTCACCATTTCACCATGGTCGTATGTTGTTCTCGTATCAAAAGTAGAAAATAATAATATGTTAATCAAAGATTATAGAGTAGAAAGATAGGAAACGCCCTCATATCACTGGTACTAAAAACTGACTACATTTTAGCCAGTGAAAACACATTTGACAATGAGATGGCGCTAAAAACGTACTGTCAATACAGAAAAACTGTATAGAAAAACTGTACAGAACAACAGTTTTCTGTTTTATAATTGAGTGGTGCGAAATTCGAATTCTACTCCTCGTATTGAATTTCAATATCGATTTTGTTGATACCAGAAAACAAACATCCTGAGCGACAAAACATAATTATGGTTTTGTTTTGTGATTAAGATGTTAGTTTTTATCTGAAGATTGTCTGGAATCAATTGATAGCAATGAAATACGCTGTTGAATGTGCTATATTTTTATTTGCAATTTATAAAAATTTACAAAATTTTGAGATTATGGACAACGAATAAAACTTCGACTAGGGCACAAGAGAATATGTTGATCTGCTATAAGTCAAAGGTGTTATTTCTGTGCAATACATGGTTTCGATAAACTTAGTTGAATTTGTGCAATTTATATCAGAAATATATATAAACCAATATTCAATATACCATCATAGCATACACATTTCAGTTACTCACATATTATTTGCAGAATTTTCAGATTCTTAATTGAAAAAACCTTACAGAGGTATACAAGACCTGTATGTCAGACCGTCAGTATATTTTCTTTATGCTTTTTTCATGATGTCTTTATGGTATGGTCTCTTCATATAACACATGACACAAGACACAATGTACAAATTGATTGATGAATGAAGAAAAGAAAACTTTGACTTTCCAAACATCAATTTGACAGTCACGCGATTCCCAAATCGAAATCAATAAAACCTTTGCATTTCTGAATTTGCTGAAGGAGTAGCAATTGAGAATCTTTGAATGGACGTGTAAAAGTCATAAATTCCCCTAATAGGCCTTAACAGTAAAATGTTCACTGTTCATGGTGTAGTCAGTAGTGTTTGCTGAAGTCACTGAAAATAAAAATCAATGACTGACCGAGTCACATGTTACCGGTTTTAGTACTAACATTTCCATTTTCCTCAATGAAGTAAAAAACTTAATTTCAGAAAATTCATCTTATTTGATTCACCATTCGAACAATATTTTGGTGTTTTCACCAAAAAATTCAATAATCAGCAACTACGAGCTGGATAAACATAAATCGGTACGAGAATCAAAACATTCAAATCCTCTTTGATCAAAATGATACAAAATTTCATATGTTTCTGCAAATGGCACTCATATTAATATTTTAACCAGTCCTAGCGTCTTAGAACACGCTTTACACATAGATGGCTCTCAAATCGCTTTAGTCGCCTCGTTTCCCATCTTTCTACTCTATAATCTTTGGGATAAACGAAAGACGGTATGAGAATCGAAAATTCAAAACCTCTTTGATCAAAATGGCCATCTGAACTGAAATCTCACAAATTTTCATATGTTTCTGCGAATGGCCCTAGAATTAATATTTTATCCAGTTTCAGGGTCCTAAAAAACACTTTTGAAACACAGATGGCGCTCACATCACTTTAGACGCTTCGTTTCCTATCTTTCTACTCAATAATCTTTGATTTTAATCATCTGTCACCAGGAAGACAATTCATTCAACTAGTTTAAATCAAAATTTCGCCACCCCGTGATCGCCAGCGCGCCTATTGGCAAAAACATGAACTACCCTATTGGTACATATTTTAGGGGACATGGGGACAAAAAAATCTGTGGTCTCAAAGCAGCGATCGTTTTCCTTCTCTCTACTTTCCATAGTATTCCCTATGAACCTATTGAAGGAGAAGAAACTAGTTTGTTCTCTCCAACCGCAAACGTTAGTTGACACCGCAATCATAAAATATCTTATCTCTTTCGAACATTTGAGTTGGTGAAATGAGATATTAATTTGATAAAAAAATTTATTTTTGATTTGTTATTTGTCTCTCCACTCCTTCAAATATGCTCTGTAGTTTGTATGTGGAAGATTTTCATTATAACCATTCTGAACATGAAATACTTCATACCTCCTCAATGATTCATTTTATGGCAAGGACGAAGAATAAGATTCTGCAAAGAAAAATGTACTTTTTTGTTGTCATATTACATTCAGTAAGGAAATGGCCGAAACTCTACGGCGATTCTCATGTTTCTATAGGGCACTTTTTCCATTTTATTTTTAATAACAACTTCCAAGTTGAAAATTCTTTTTATTATGTACATAAATCATTAGAACATCAATTTCCCATATATTATTCCAGCTGTCGAGGCTCAATATTAGTGCCCATGAAACACTACTAGAATACCTCAATCATTCCATCTTGCAAATCTGAGCACCTAAGTTATTCTGCTTCAAGAACCAATTTTTTCATCCTGAATGAAATCAAGTAATAAAATACAGCCTGATTGAAAATTCATAACGACTTTATTAGCATAAAAATGAATAACCTATTTCCAGTATAATATCAATGAATCCAATGTTTCCAATCAATCCAATGTGTTTTATTTTGTTTAGTTCACGCAAAACAACATAAAAGCAAAATATATAATACAAATTGGATAGGTTCAACCTTGGCAGCACTTCAACTCAAATTTCACTACAACCCGAAAATGTTATACAGGTAATTCATAGGGAAATGCGTATATAATCAGGGTAGATAGAGGAACCGAGAGGTGCTTCTAAATAACTCATATTTCATAGATCTGTCATTCTTCAGTACCAATACCAAGATACAGGGTGATTCATTGATTTCCCTTATTTTATACAAAAAATCATAACTTATGAACCAGCCTGTAATATTTGATTCGTACCGTAAGTTCTTTGTCTGGAATGCTGTCGATAAACATGATGAAAAAAGTCGTATTCCAGGTCCGGCCTAAAATATTGATAATTTGGCTTTTTAAGTTTAATAAACAACACCCTGTGTATCAATATTTTGTAATTTCATTAATATTTGTCATATCTTCTGCTTATCAAAACTTCAGCATCAGATATCAGGCGCTTCGGCTATTCAAATGATTTTATTTCTAAGGGAATTCTCTATTGCCTGGGAATCCCAGAATTTATTGAATTAATAATCGTCAAACGTCGAACATCCTCATTTACTTCCTTCGGCACTGTGCGCTGCCACACCTACGGAATTTTGCGTTGGAATTCAGGCGGTACCTACGGAATCTCCAATTCTATTCGATATTCTACAGAATCATTATAAAATTATTTTAAGATGGTCTTTATTGCTGTCAAGTCGAAAAGATTTATCTGTTTATCTTTTGCGTTACCCCACAGCAGGTAGTTGGGCACAAAATTCATTACATATGGCACAAATCAGCATAAAATAAGTTCAAAATATCCAAAACATTTCGATATCAAAATTCGAGGGGTGGGTCATCATCTTGACGCTCCTCACAAACATAACCCGAAATATCTCGAGAACAGAACGGGTAAAAAATTTATAAAGTACGGCACAAATTAGCACAATCTATCGAAATTTACAATTTTTCACATGTGGGTCATAGCGTCAAGTTGATGACACACTTGAAAAACTTGAAATATCTCGCAAACGGAACGGGCACAAAATCCGTAACATACGGCACAAATTAGCATAATTCATCGAAAGAAGAAAATTTCCTATTTTGCAAATGTGGGTTACAGCGTCAAGTTGGTGACACACTTGAAAAATATCTCGAAAATGAAAAGGGCACAAAATTCATAACATACGGCACAAATTAGCACAAAATGGGAACAAAATTCCCAAAACATTTTGATACCAAAATTCAATAGGTGGGTAACCAACTTGACGCACCTGATAATAAACTATACAGTCCAAAAATTAGAATAATGTGTAGGGTGGTTGATGAGTTTAATCACCTTATATCTTGCTAAAAAAGACGATAGATCTATAAAATATGAATTATTTAGAAGCACCTATACGCTGTTTGTTCGTATGCGCATTTCCCTATCAATCACCCTGTATGTATTTGATGTTATTTCTCACGTTTACGCTAAGGCTAACGTACTGTGTGCACTTCTAATATTTCACATTTTTTGACCTCCTGAATAACACAAGAGAATGAATTCTATGAAAATATCTTCAGATTACACTCTGTACAGCTGTCAGTTCATACGGATGGAATTGTGAAGTGGTGCAAATCCATTGATCAACATTGATGCCAAGATTGAAATTGCAAAAGCAAATGGGGGTGGGAAAGTGTAAAATGACACGAAAGCGTTTTCTTCAGTACATGGTGTCATTCGTAATTAAGTTTTTATGTCACACTCTTACATTTTTTCGTTCAAAATATTTTCCTAATTTTTTTCTTATTTTGAATTATTCAATAAAAATTTTTTCCCTCAGAAAAGACTAATCTCCTTTGTCCAATTCGAGTTCTAAACTCAAAATCATAGGATGAATTGGGTAAACATGTTTAATGAAAGATACCAACTGAAATCCTATCACTGCTGTAACCGGTGTGAACCCAGCAGACCGTTTCTAGCAGACCGTTCGACGGAAACCAGTTTACAGCAATGCAATAGATATCAATAGAGAATGCATGGAGATCTCGAAGTTGTTAAAATAAGAGTGAAACAATAGAAGGGGATAAAAAAAAATCTTGGAGATTAATTTGAGGACTTGATCCTCCAATATATGTGTTTCACTAGAGCAAAAATTCGTAGGAGCTTAACCATATTTGGTATGTAAGACCGTTATATTGATGTGATTAACCAAAAAAAAATAAGCAACTCGCATTGGTTTACAGGGGGTGATTAGACATACCCTATTTGAAAATTCGATAACTCGGAAAATTTTTTGACAGTTCTAACAACCATTCAAACTTTGCATTTTGTATCATGTGAAACAATTTCACCCAATCATGTCAACATTACACTGAAAATTGCATTCAATGCAATTATCAATTACTATGACAACGCTTGACAACTTCATTCCAAATCAAAGATTATAGAGCAAAAAGATAGGAAACGCCCTCATATCTCTAGTACTAAAAACAACGGACTACATTTTGGCCAGTGAAAACACATTTGATATGAGATGGCGCTGAAAACGTACTGTCAATACAGAAAAATTGTTTAATAACAGTTTTCTGTTTTATAATTGAAGGGCGCGAAATTCGAATTCTATTCCGTGTATTGGATTTCAATATCAACTTTGTTGAGACCAGAAAACAAACATCCTGAGCGACAAAACAAAAGTATGGTTATGTTTCGTGACTAACATGTTAGTTTTCATTTGAACATTGTTTGGTGGATTTTTTTCAAATCGAGAAAAATAACGATGACTCTCCAACAAATCGCGTTGAATACAATCCGGTGTTCAGTAAAACGTGCCAAGGTGATTCTAAAAGCTGTACAAGTAGTAAATGGTTGGTTTCTAATAGTGAAAAACAAAGCTGCCCTGTACGTCTTTTTCATAAACTGATATCAAAACGAGGCGACAATATTACCTCACCACGACTGTTCTTAAAACCAAATCGACTCTGGAAAAATGAAACTGACAAATGGTACGATAATGTACCTGTTGAAAGAAATACTATAAATGGATGGACTAAATCTGCTGCTTAGCCAATTGGCTTGAATGTAAAAGACAAAAAGATAACAAATCACTCGAATAGATCAACTGCTGTTAGCGAATTGGCAAAAAGTGGTGTAGAAGAACAACAGCTGCTGAAAATTACTGGTCATAGCAATCAAAATTCTATAAAACCATACTTAAATTTCGATAAAGAACACCACAACAAGATCATAAATATTATGCGTGGTAATAGATCTTCTATGGTAGAGAACAGCAACGAATCTAATGTTAAGTTAAATTTTAATAATTGTACTCTCACTAACTGTCCTTTCAATAAATAAATAAATGTTTCGTTGTGTTGAGTTATAAATTTTTTTGTCAAAAAATTTTCCGCCGAATAGCCCTCGGGCATTGACAAATGACTCATAATTTTCTGACAAATTTCTCAAGCTCGTTGCTTGTTATTAAGGAACGAGCTTTCGATTGTCATAAAATTATCTCGTCTATTTTATTAATGTCCTAGGGATATTACTACTGAAAATAATGTTCGCCGGAGCATAACTATACATATTTGGTATGTAGGATCGTTAGATCGATGTAATTAACCGCACAAAAACTCCGCGACTCGCATTGTTTCCATGTTATCGAATTTTGAAATTTAAGGGATCACAAATCACCCCCTGTATCCCTATGCGAGTCGCTGATTTTTTGTGTGGTTACTCACTTCGCTATGACGATTATACATATCAAATATGCTTATGATCCGGCAAATAGTTTCCGCGTTATCGAATTTTGAAATTTAGGAATGACGAATCACTCCCTGTATCCTTATGCAAGTCGCTGATTTTTTGTGTGGTAAATCACTTCGATATAACGATCCTACATAGCAAATATGGTTATGCTCCGGCGAACATTTTCGAATGCCTTCTATTGTTTCACTCATATTTCAACAACTCCGAGATTTCCATGCATTCTCCATTGATATCTATTGCATGCTGTAACGTAATTTTCATATAAATTCTAGCTTCCGGCTGTACGACACTGGTCACCGCGTTCGGGTGGTTCCGTCGAACCGTCTGCTAGAAACGATCTGCTGGGATCAAACCGGTAATATACTTATTTGATTATATCAAAAGAAACACCTTTTTTATTTCACTGTAACTGACAATGAGAATATTTAAATCATCAGGGTTAGACACAAGCGCAAAAACAAAGGAAGATTATATGTTCCGAAAGGCTCAGGACAGGATCAGAACCTTCTTCTATCGCACAAAGGAAGAGCTCAGAAAACATACAGAATTACCACAAGATGAACTGCAGTTTTTATTGTTAGAATTGAATAATAGGCTTAAAAATTCTAAATACAATGGACATTATTTCGACAGGCGAAAATGGCATGAAGACGACATCTTGAAATGTATTTGCAATGAAAGTGGAAATTTTTCCTGTCAAGGAAGATGGGACAAAGAGAGATGTTTGTATGAAACTTCACATCAAATCAACCCATACAGGAGTAGAGAAGAAAGGATAGTTTTCCAATGTTGGAATCTGGATCATGTGAAAGAAAGATCCAGAAGTATCATACCTGCTATACGTGAAGCACTTAAACATAAACTCACCCTCGAGAATGCGAAAAATTTTGCAAGTTTGAAAAAAGAAATTTATATTGACACTAAGAGTATTTATAATGATCTATTTACCACAAAAAATCTCAAGCTTGTACATATTGTTTGTCATGACAAAGGAGCCCATAACGAGAAGGCTGGGCCTTATTTGTTGATCTGAATGAGATTTTTTTGCTGGAAATCATTTGATTGAATTAGCTACCAAGATATTTGATGTGCAGTGATTAAAACACAAATATCCTAAAATATAAAGAAGTACAATAAGTCAGTTAAAAATAATTCAAAAATAGGGGAGACTAGAGAGGTTTGATCAGAAAAATCTCAACTATATAATTTATAAATACATTTCGTGAAAATTTGAAGAAGTATATTGCATTTATATTTATTGGAAAAGCTTATTTTTTGGTAACTCTATCAGGAGGAGGCTATTCAATGGCGTCTTGTGTGTTGTGATATGGAGTGATATGTAGATTTGAATTTCTACAATCGTTCCAACATAGTGCTTTCCTATTTATTCCGTAGAAAAACGCACTAGTAAAGCATCGTTGACTTTTATGATTCCATCAACGAAATGGTCTTCTTGAAGATTTGTTTCTCAATATCTGTTAGTTAATCTGATGATGCTGATACAGAATTTTCTGACTCAGATTAATCTACTTTTAAGTTCTGCTTATACAAATTTATTCCCATAATCCTGGGACACCCTGTATATATTTTTTTAAATTCAGAATGCCATTCAAATGGAAGAATGGCAGACTAGAAAGGTCTAGTCTTCACAGTTTTGTTCGTGTCGTTCATACCATTTTTTTCATTTGAATAGCATTCTGAAATTAAAAAAGATATATACAGGGCGTCCCAGGATTATGGGAATAAATTTGTATTTAGGATCAAAACCTCAAAATAGGATGAAAAGTTTTTATGTAGTCATGCTCGGAACACACCTTCGAAGAGTTACGTGACTCAAAGATCACGACCTGATTATGGATTCATTCAATTTTTTCAAAGTGGAAG
Organism: Coccinella septempunctata; assembly: GCF_907165205.1. Taxonomy (NCBI): domain Eukaryota; kingdom Metazoa; phylum Arthropoda; class Insecta; order Coleoptera; family Coccinellidae; genus Coccinella; species Coccinella septempunctata. The sequence goes on from NC_058195.1 coordinate 28,627,688, forward strand.
GAGATGAACAAATGAAATTTTGCAGTGGTATTTGTCAAATACAGGTACACCTAGGCCCTTATTGATAGTCAGATCTCAAAATGAGTCTCAAGACCTATCTCAGTTGGTACTTTCTCAAGATAGTGACATCATCTGAAGGTGACGGCTTATTAATAAACTCATATTAAGTCATTATCAGTTTGATACTATCTCAAGAATCGAGACTTGAAACTCAACTTATGAATGTCTTGAGTAATGATCTTGAGATATACTTGAGACTACAAAACTAAAAGAGAAATTAGTATTCTTCTTCTTGCTTGATCTTGATATTTTTCAATATTGTGGTTCATAATAAAGTGTAACGAAGCAGGTATTTGTATCTCGAACGAACGAAATATGTCACATATTTGATCAGCCGCCGATGCATCTCGGGATCTCGGGGTACAAATTCACTCGCGAAATTAGTTAAAAGGGATGGCGATGAAGAGATTGTTTTTCGACCAGACCGCGGAAGTAGCACAGATTAGAGAAACAACTTTCTGTAATCTGTGGGAAGTAGTGCCATCGAAGTAGGAAACTCTAGCTTTACAAACAGAAGAACCCTGGACGTAACATCTGACTGCAGCTTCCGCCCTATATAGCATGAGTCCTACAGAAGACCTTGTGAGATACCATACCCACAGGACCACAGTATCCTCAATACTTAAAACTTGAGGAAGAGGCGGAGTTTCTATCTTTGGAGTTAGGTAAGTCAACGAGATGGCGTGAAACTGCGTTGGGGACGCTACAGGAGAAATTGTCAAGAAGTGAATCAATGCAAAAAATCGCAATAAAAAAAATACTCAAAATATGATTGTCAAGTTGTCAATCTTTGTTGTACCTTATTGATGGAGCGTCTTGTGTTGGAGGTATTATAGATGTTAGTAAAAATGGTAATGATGGGTAACCATTATCCCCAACAAGACGCCCATCCAGTACACGTTGTGTGTACCTCATGCTCATGTGAAATCTGGACATTTGAAAGATCCTGGAGTCGTGCATGCTTCCTGCCCACCTTGAGACAATATCCAAAAATTCTGTATTCGGCCCAACAATAGCTTGGGCATTAATTGAAAAGTCTGATTTTCTGTTGTGATAAACTTCATGAAATCGATTTCGTCCAATAGTTGACCACATCTTCCATAGATTCCATATTGACATTAATAATGATGATTTTTGGGAGCACAAAAGACAATTAAATTATTGTCAGTTCACAAAGCAAACCTACCACGAGTCAGGTTTCGACTATACTCGAAATTTCACGTTCTCAAAACCTATCTTGAGATAATTCGAGAACTTGAGTCACATTTATTAATAAGCGCCTACTCAAGTGAGATCGCCGATTGAGACGTCATCTTGACAGATTCTCAAGTCAAATTTATTAATTGGATTGGTGTCTCAAGACGCTACTTAAGACATTCTCAATACTTGAAATCTGACTATTAAGGCTACGTTCGGCCTGTTAACACCGGTACAGAGCGGGTCGAACTAGAATTTTATCATAGATCAGCTGGTGTCAGTGGATCCTGTACAAATTCTGAATTTCTGGATAAACGAATGACAAAAACCTCCTTTCGCGCCCCACCTCCGGAGCTGGGGCTCATAGAGTTGATTCCGAAAACTCTACTCCGTCTAGAACGAACGACAACTATTGACACTTTTTCTTCTGAAACTGCGTGCCCGAACGACTCGGAACAAAAAGTGCTGATAGAGTCTATTGCCGAACGCACCTTAATACGGTCCCTAGAACTCAATTCTTTACTCATCCGCATTAGCTACAGAGCGGTGAAATCGCAAACATTGTTTTATTTCTCACTAAAGTCATTAAAAAATTTGCATTGAAATGACGATTTTATGCTATTGTAAGTTGTATGCTATGGAGGAAGAGGGAGAAAATGAGTTTTAGGTGAATGTCCATTTGAAAAATACCTCTGCAAAATTTCAATTCCTTATCTCTGTCCTTGAATGAAAAAATTTTATAAATCCCTAATCAAGTAGCCATCTTTGAAGCAACGTTTCACTTGAACGAAGCATTTCCCGGCATGCCTCCATAAGATATTTTATCTAATTTTGAGCTTCTGAATTCATATCCAAATTTATTCCCATTAATCCTGGGACTCCCTGTATACTTATTCACTGAAATAATAAATCCAGTTTCGGGGAGACATGATACATAATATATTATATTATGTATCATGTCTCCCCTAAAATGGCTGTCATGTCTTCTCATAAGCATTGACTTGAAAAACTGCATGTTAACAATAGCCTATCGTTTGTGTAGGTAGATATCGAGTCTAAATTTTATTCAAAACAATGCATAGACTTATTATGTGAAAACAAAAAATTTAATTCTAATGAGCCAGTTGCAGGAGGGTCCATTAGGATTTGATGCTCCATCAAAATTTGAAACTGTCATTTTTGAAGGTAAATATGGAGGATTAACATTTTGATCATAGATTATAGAGTAGAAAGATAAGAAACACCCTCATATCTCTAGTACTGAAAGCCGACTACATTTTGGTCAGTGAAAATATCACCTTCGACAATGGGATGGCGCTGAAAACGTACTGTCAATACAGAAAAACTGTAATAACAGTATTATAATCGAGGGGCGCTAAATTCGAATTCTATTCCTTGTATTGAATTTCAATATGGACTTTATTGAGACCAGAAAACAAACATCCTGAGCGACAAAACAAAAGTATGGTTTTGTTTTATGATCACATTCTGTCGGCTGTGCTAGATTTCAATTATCAATTCATTAAAAATTCACAAAAATTTGAAATTATGGACAACGAAGCTCTACTTCCACTAGGAAAAAAGTATATAGTGATCTGCTATACGGCAAAGGTGTTATTTCTGTGGAATACTTTGTTTTGAATTAATAAACTTAGTTGAATTTGTACAATTTATATCAGAAATTAATATAAACCAATATTCAATATAGCATCATAGCATATACATTTCAGTTACTCACATATTATTCACAGAATTTTTAGAACCACAAAAAAAAAAACTTAAAGAGGAATACAAGACTTGTATGTTAGCCCGTCAGTATAGTTTCTTTATGCTTTTTTTTATAATTTCTTTATGATATGGTCTTTTTATGACACAATAAACAAATTAATTAATGAATGGATAAAACACTCAGCAGGTTCCATGATACTTTGACTGTACAAAAAACAATTTGACAGTCACTCGATTACCAAAACGAAATCAATAAAACCTCATTTCTGAATATATTGAAGGAGTAGCAATTGAGAATCTTTTGATGGACGTATAAAAGTCATAAATTCCTCTAGATAGGCCCTTCATGAAAGGGATGTTTTCTGCATACAATAATTGACAGTTCTCAATTGTCCTGCAGTAGAATGTTCAATTCACATGGTGTAGTCAGTAGTGTTTGCTGAAGTCATTCTCTTAACGCCCTGAGAATTTTATCCACTTTGAAGCACTGAAAATGAAAATCAATGAATGACGAAGTTACATGTTACCAATTTTAATACTTACATTTCCATTTTCCTTAGTAAAGTAAAAAACTTAATTTCGGAAAATTCATTTTATTTCATTCACAGTTCTTCAGCATGTAATAATCTTCGAACGATAGTTTGTGGTTTTCATCAAGAAATTATACAAAAAAAATCAATAACCAGAACGTTCTAAATAAACAGAAGGCGTTAAGCCGGCCACAGACACAGAGAGAAGACGGCGTGCAACATGCAACATGCAAAGAATGACAACCATCAACTTTCTCACTTATTGCCCATACACATGAGAGAAAAGAACGCGGAATAATGCGAGAATTCGTCAGTTCGAAAATATCATCAGTGGAAGATGAGGAATATTTTCTGATGGCAGTGGCGTACGCTTGTTTGGTGAAAAAGAAGCAATTGAAGTCGCTACGAGAGAGGAAACTTCATCCTCTCCTGTGCCTGATCGTTTGGATTCCAATACCTACTTTTTTGAATTCCCGTCGGATACCACCACGAAGGGTGTTAATTTTTGATTTTACCGATTCAACTGTTGCGGATTTTTCATTATCTTTCAACTTAGCAAGTAAGACATTATATATGCGTAATTCTTCTTCGATCTGTCCATATATTCTTTCGATTTTGTTTTCCACAAAGATGGAAAGGACCTATACAGTTCTATGAACTCCGTTAGGAATTTGCGGGAGAGATTTCTCAGGTTCGACATCGTCCTTGGTGCCTTTCGAGCCGAAACAGTCCGAAGACTGAAGCTGCAGCTGCTCGATTTGATTTGCTGTATACCTATTGCCTACTGCACTAGTGTAGAAGTCCGTTCGTGCATAAAATCGGCCACACACGGACTTTCATGCTACGCGCATCATGCAATTTTTCAGGATGGTTCGGAAGAGATGAATGACGGACAACATGCAACATTCATGCCCACACACGAGCGTTGATGGTTGTCATTCTTTGCATGTTGCATGTTGCACGCCGTCTTCTCTCTGTGTCTGTGGCCGGCTTTACGAGAATCAAAACATTCGAAACCACTTCGATCAAAATGGCCATGTGAAATCTTACAAAACTACATATGTTTCTGCAAATGGCATTGAATTAATATTTTAACCAGTCTTAGAGTCTTAGAAACACATTTGAAACTCAGATGGCGCTCACATAACTTTAGTCGCTTCGTTTCCAATCTTTCTATTCTATACTATCTACTCTTTGATCTACTCTATTTTGATAAAGTATTAAATTTTAACGGACTTTCCTTCAACCGGACGTTAGTCATACTCACCTGTTGGAAATGAGTATTTAACTTCATCACTGATAATCTACCTATCGCATGCAATGACCTGAAAGAGCCTTACTTATCTTACTGTTTGTTCAATGTTTAGTGGGTCTACCTCTTCAAGATATGCGCGGTGAATTAAAAAAAGTATCATGCCTCCCATGGTCTCAATTATTCTGCCTAGTTTTCCCTAATCTTATGAATTTGAAAACGGAGTCGTAACAAATTATAAAATCGCAGTGGGCTTCGAAATATTCTCATTTTGCAGATTAAAATAATTTTCACTGTTTTGGGAAAAGGTTCAAGAAATTTCAACAAGAATAGAGGATACAATATCTATAATAAGCAATAAAGCAATTTCAAAATTACATGATAATTGTTAGTATGGATGAGCGGCAGAGAATAATTCAAAGCCTACTGCTATGCTACAATCATTATTTACGATTCCGTATATATTATATGATCTCAATTTGAATCAAGTTTTCTTCTATTAAAAAAGCTTTTAATTACACAATGTTTCAACCTTCGGAACCCTCAATTTTGTTTTGGAACGATTGTCTGAATTGTTAATTCGAAATGTAGATACCAACAAACGACCTAAAAAATATATTTTCATTCGATTCTACTTGAGAAAGTAGAGGGTTTTTTCATAAGAATCCCAATAACTCAAACCATTGATTTTTTATCAAATATATGCTATACTAATGAAATTGCCATTAAATCAGCTATCTAACGATGTAAAGTTATCCTGAAATAAGAAAGTAGAAGGCTGTTGATATAACCAACAGTAAATATTTTAGGGAGGAAATTCATCGAAAGTCCTAACATACAAATTTTCAGCACAAAATTGTGATTAGTTCTGTATAGACGTCTAGTAGACCGATGTTTCCAATCCCGTAGTCCACATGCCGATCGACGTGCACGCTCCAATTAAATAAAAAGGGTGGCATGTTTCAGTTTGGACTCTATTTAATTTGATACCGAACTAATAAACTTAAAAACCATTAAATGTTCATTTTTAAAAAGTAACCTACATGAATTTAATCATAGAAGTCGGTGTACTCTGAATAGATTTTTCTACTGATTAAATTATTGGGTATATATTACTCTATTTTTTCATTTTATTCTGTAGTATCTACCGAAAAAGACTATCTGAAATCCTATAAAGTCTCATTAGGATCTCGATTAATTTTAAATTATATGATGAATAGGTGCTAATTTTTAGGTATGTGAAGTATTGTTGTTGTCAGTGATAAGATATAATGTTTAATGACTTCTCTTCATGAAGGAATGAAATGGCAGGTCACTTCTTTTAATATTTCATTAATCTCATTCTTGATTCTTCTTAACTACAGACATATCTTCATGCCCAAATAACTATAAAAAAATGTGATGAGATACATTAATTGGTATTGGCTTGATTGGTAGTGGCTAGCTAGTTCGATTTGATCGTTACATTTGTTGATTTTTATATCTATGGATGTTATGTATCTGAATCAATATACAGCATTGTAGAGCAAGGCAGAGGTGGCTTTTCCTCAGAGAAGGGAATCAGAATTATTTTCTTCCGAAAGTTTTTATTTTTCGTGGAATCTTTATAATGATTTCTTAATAATTTATCTTTATCTTTATAACATCAATCAGTGATAATTGGATCCTGTAATCTGTTACTAGCGCCAGTTGGATAATCACTTTCTTGGTGTTCAAGAGTGATATTTTCTTTATATCTTAGAGTCGTTACATATTCCAGGACAATGTTAGAATCCAAAGTGATCTTATATCTTGGCAATGATGATCTTCGTTCGAATACCCCCTTTCAAGAACGTTTAAATCTAAAATCCCCTCCAAGATCGGTTTATAGAACTTCGTTTAGGAATAAGGAAGATTAGTTCCACTAAAAATAAATTAATCTTATGGCTTCTTATTTGCACCACTAAAGTTTGCTTCATAGAGGTCTGTGTCGGGCTAGGTTTCAGATTATCCTTTTTTATTTTTATTATAATCCCACATCTTTCCAGAATATCTAGGGTCTCGACAACATTTCGTTTATAACTATAAAATAAAGATCAGCAGTGGTACCACGATCAATCGACAACCTATCGATGACGAATTCGATACGCGTTGTTGGCAATCTAATTATAACCGACAGTTTTCCTGTCAACAAAATGTTCGAAGAGAGAAAATCGATCATTTTCACCTACTCAACCTAAAGATAGGGTTGGGAAAAAGGGATTACTGTCGAGTAGTGCGCTTGTCGTACTACTGTTGACTTCTGTTTCGTATTTATGTCAGCAACGCTTTTATTTCGTGCACAAAAATATGAAGTGTAGTATTAAATCCAAGGGATGAACAGTTGAATTGATTCAAAGAACCATTTACGAGGAACCCGAGATATTTTCCATGCTGAAATCACATGATACGCATCTTTCAAGTCTATCTTGGCTGGGAAACACTGGGAGGAGAGTAACTTCGAGACTATTTTATGGTCTTTTAATTAAAAGTGTCGTGTTTTAATGACTTATATAGGTTTTTAAATTGACTCATAATACCAGGTACATTGAGGTTTCTTCGGGAGTCTCATTTGCCTAAGGTTAATGAAGGAAGGTTTTTTGTAACCATCAATTGTGATTGCATACAATCTGATCAGAAGTGAGCTATGTCCATGCATGCCTGAATTGTTTTAAAGGAACAGAAAAATCACATTTATAGCCTCTGCTGTTATGTCTGATGCCTGTATCATCAGAGATCCTCTCGTCTTGAACTCTGGCCGTCTAGATCTGCATGTAGCTCTCCTGGTTCTCTTCAGTTCTTTCCTCTGTTCAATTTTTCCGATAATTCAGGGCCAAAGAAGAATATACCAGGATTGGTTTCTTCAAACATCTCCCTGAAATACTTATTGAGGTTTGGTTTGATCTGAACAAATGTTTTGTACGGATCGCGTCTTCGTTGATATTAATTTACCCGCATCAGGCAATTATGTTTTTTTTCATCCTGAATCATCTCGTTCAGGACCCTTGCAATTGTTAGGGTAACTCTTAGTTTTGAATCTCTTTAGTTCCTTCTCTAATCTCTGAATTATTTCCTCATCATCTTAGTCTCACTTTGGGAGCATTTTGAAAAATATATATCTTTCCCTTTTCTAAAACTCATGTTAGAGGGACAATATCGACACGTGTGGCTCTTTCTACACAGAAAACCAATAATGGCGGTGTAAGGTTGAAGTAGCAGCGATCAATAAAATATAGAAAGGAGGCTCGAAAGTACATATATCTGAAATACCCCAGGGAGCTCCGGCGTTGTCACCTGCTACGTCATAGATCATATTGCCGTAGCTATCATAAAATTAGATTTGACCACCCAATAAACTGTACTAGTAGTTTAGTTTTTTGACGTTAACGTTGTTTCTGTGATATCTTCAAGTTGAACACAAGTTCTAGATTCCACTGTTTTTTTGTCAACATCTTCTACCTACATCTGTAATATGTATTTTTAATTATAAAATTAGCATAGTTGGGAAAATTAGTAAAGATCATGAAGATCCATGCCATATTGCTAACATGTCTAACATGAAGTGTCGAATGCAACTTTAATTCTGTATAGGCAGTATTCTCGACAATAGATTGAAACTAAACATATTCATATTGGCCATTGAAATTCTTTTTCCAATTACATTAATAGTTTTCGGGGAATACAAATTCTTTCAATAATTTTATGTAAAAACTTTTCATTACTGGTCACACTGGTCGGTCAAAAATGCTTTGAATATTTCTAATTCGCAGATTTGTAGTACCTTCCATTTCAGCCTTCATCGAAGGACAATACTTAAAATCCTAAAATTAGAATTATGATAAATCTCATGAATATATTTTATAGATTATGAATTAATATCCAATTTTATCATTGAAACTTGTGATAAGACTAAATTTTAGAATAGGAGAAATGTGAAATATCGAATATGCTTAACAGGGTGTTATGCAAACTACTATACTTTGATGAATTATTACTGCCATGTGTGAACATAATCAGATAGGCACACAATATATATTTTTACAATAAATGATAGTTTGAGTATTATAATATAACGAAGAACCTATTGGCAAAAAATGTTAGATAATTAATAAATCATACAAAAATGTGATAAATTATAAAGTATCCATAGGATTTAGAATTTTACGCATAGCGCATAGTTTCAATGTTCGAATGTTTCATGCTAGCTTCTGTAATATGTAAGCCTTTCATTGTTCAGAAAACGGCTGTTTATATTAATAAATGAAGTTTTACCAGTACTCTTATTGTGGTTTGGATATACTGAATGTATATAACTACTTTACTATTCAGTAAGTTATATAGGTATGGTACGGGGTATATTTTTGCTGAATAAGAATAATATGAAATGTGTAACCTATACAGAGAGAGAAAAGGTTCAAAAGTTTACCAACTTGGATCTAAGAGGGCCTTTAACAATATGTCCTCAACGATATGAGTTTTTGACTGTGAGACTTACAATACAGGGTCTTTCACGAGGAACCTCACCCATATTCATACGGGAAACTACTGAACGTATTTTCATGAAATTCAACACTTACAAGTATTTCACGATGCTGATGAAATCTAAAATATTTTCAAGGCATGAGCACCTCCGGTTTTCCCGGAAATGACGTCAACTTCCGTTTTTCAAATTAGAACACCATTTTTTTATTGCAGAAATAGATTCCTTAGAAAATTTCAAGCTATTGTGATGTAACATTTTTCAGTTTTGGTTGAAAAATTCTCTCTGAGCGGGAAAATTCGAAAAAAAAATCGAAAATAGAGCTCCGCTGAAACAAGAATAACTTCGAGGTTTTTGGATGGAAAATTTTCATTTTTGGGATTTTTCAAGATGTAAGATTGATGTATCCACTTTAAAAATCAAAATCGCGATTCATGATACAGGGGGTGAAAAAATCGCTTTCAAAGTTAGGGATGACAAAATCGTGAAAAATCAATTTTTTCAAATTAGAACCCCATTTTTTATGGCAGATATTGAATCTACGTTAAAAAATAATGTGAGTGTATGCATCACACCCTTGCCCTAAAGTGGATATTTTCTGAGTTATTCACAAAAAACTGTTTTTCGTCTTGAATTTTCAGCTATTTCTTTTCCCTTCACGCCAAAAAGATGAAATTTTCGGGAACTGTTACTTAAACCATGTTTTAGATTTTACTACCCTAATATGCAAGAGAAAAAAGTTACAGGTTGTTCCTAAATAGATGGCGAATTTTGATTCGAATTTGTATCGGAAACCTCTTTATTTCAACTAATCGGCCATCGGTTTTCTCTCCAGTGATAAATAAATAATTCCTTATGAACCATATGCAAAAACTTACCATATTTTACATTATTTTTTTTTTTAATGATAGATATCATTAATTACATCTGCCAAATTCCTCTTTATTCAGTAGCATTTTGTGTTTACTATTAATTTGGTGATAATTCGTATTAAGTTATAAAATCGATCACTATGCCTAATTTTACCAATGAAGATTATTTAAATCTCATTCTACTTCATGGAGAATGTAATAAAGTTGTAGATAGAACGATTCGACTGTTCATTGAGAGGTTTCCTGACCGACTCAGACCAACGAGAGATACCATTAACAGAACCATGACAAACTTGAGAAATGTCGGATCTTTCGTTAAGAAAACTATACACAGAGAAAAAAGTGTAGTAGAAGATGAGAACAACGAAATTACAGTTCTTGCATATTTTCGTGTGAATCCTCAAAATTCTCTCAAAGATGCCGAGATTGATCTGGGATTATCTCAATCGAGTGTTTGGAGAATATTATAATAAAAAAACATAAAATGCACCCATATAAATTCAATAGGGTACAGCATTTGAAGGAAACTGATTTCGTTAGGAGAACAGAGTTTTGCGAAGCTATGATTCGATTTCAAGAGAATGAAAACTTTTTGGACTGTATAATTTGGACAGATGAAGAGAACAACCACCACTTCAGACAATGGAACTTTCAAGAGACCTGGAATTTCAATGTTTTTTGCGCCATCAAAAATAATGCAATTCTCGATGTTCACATTCATGATGGGACTTTAACTGGTAAGATAGAACACTACACATGTTTGCATTATTTAAAGAATGTTCTCCCTTAGGAGATAGATATTCTGATATATTGACTCAAATAATTGAGCCGCTAGTACAGAACCATAATGACTTATGGTATCAACAAGATGGCGCGCCTCCACACAATTCACTCAATGTGGCAAATATCCTCTACAGGCTCTTTGAAGATCGATGGTTGGCGAACAATGGTCCACATCTTTGGCCACCACGTTCTCCCGATTTAACTCCTTTAGACTATTATGTTTGGGGTAGGATAAAAAATATTGTCTACTCAACTCCCCTGACTGATAAAGAGGACTGCATAGAACGAGTCAGAAATGCGTTCAGGTTTGTTTAGATTTTTAGATTCATAGTTTTGAAACTCAATTTGGTTTTTAAACACTCTTCCTCCGATGAAATAAAAAGAGCAACGCACGAAGCATTCCTGAGACGTATAAATAAATGTCTAGAAATTAACGGTCAAAACTTTGAGCATCTTCTCTAGTTATAACTGCGAGAGTTTGCCATGGTTCTCCTAATAGTAACTTGAAGTCGGTTTCAAGAAGGGGTGAAAAATCTACAGCATGGTTCAAATAACAGTTCCGGAAAATTTCATCTTTTTGGCGTGAAGGGAAAAGAAATAGCTGAAAATTCAAGACGAAAAATAGTTTTTTGTGAATAACTCAGAAAATATCCTCTAAGGGCAAGGGTGTGATGCATACACTCACATTATTTTTTAACGTAGATTCAATATCTGCCATAAAAAAATGGGGTTCTAATTTGAAAAAATTGATTTTTCACGATTTTGTCATCCCTAACTTTGAAAGCGATTTTTTCACCCCCTGTATCATGAATCGCGATTTCGATTTTTAAAGTGGATACATCAATCTTACATCTTGAAAAATCCCAAAAACGAAAATTTTCCATCCAAAAACCTCGAAGTTATTCTTGTTTCAGCGGAGCTCTATTTTCGATTTTTTTTTCGAATTTTCCCGCTCAGAGAGAATTTACCAACCAAAACTGCAAAATGTTACATCAAAATAACTTGAAATTTTCTAAGGAATCTATTTCTGCAATAAAAAATGGTGTTCTGATTTGAAAAACGGAAGTTGACGTCATTTCCGGAAAAACCGGAGGTGCTCATGCCTTGAAAATATTTTAGATTTCATCAGCATCGTGAAATACTTATAAGTGCTGAATTTCATGAAAATACGTTCAGTAGTTTCCCTTATAAATATGGGTGAGGTTCCTCGTGAAAGACCCTGTATAAAAAAGCCAGTCATAAAAGAATGAATTCTCAAAAATTTTCTGACTTTATCCCAACTCCTTTCCTTGTTTGTTCTATTTTCGTCATACTTATAACTTGATTCATAAAAGAAGAAAATTCAAAACAATTCTATTATTAAAAAACGGGAACTCAAATCAGTGATAACTGATTTGATACAGTATAACTTCTCCGGGCAGGTATCGTTCCGGAATATGTCCAGAGTAGTGATGTGATAAAAAATCATTAATTTTTTTCATCAAAACTGCGAATTTGTGAAAATTCTGAGTTATTCTGAAACAATATCGAGATCACAAAACAAAACTGAAGTGTATGTTCAATTATGTAAGGGCCTTCTGATACGAAAATTATCTAAAACTGTTTGGTTGGACTCACCGACGAAGAATCCTTGGTCTAAATCTGTCACCTCTCAATATTTGAAAAAATACCGATCCAATTGAACTGAACCGCAGAAGAGAAACGCTCTGATGGTAGCACGATAGACCTTAAGGTATATCTAACTATAAACAATGCATACAGGATGTTGAATATTGCAAAAAAATTTAAGGGGTGATTCCTTGTCAAACAATAGTATAGGTTTTTCATATACATTTTTTTGAGCTGCCCCTGCTCAGTTCCGAAGAGGAATTTTTAATCTTTTTCTTAGAAACCAGAAAACTGACAGACATCAAATTGACCAGGCATTCCATGGGGGCTCGAAGGTAATCGAAAATAAGTTTAGTGGTATTCCCCTCTGACGTCAGCATGACGCCTGAGTAAATTTAAGTTCGAAGATAATTCTAGTCTATACGACTTGCTGAAAAAATATATACATACAGTTGTGAAGCGAAAACTTGTCCAAAATTCTGCATTTATTCAGAGATGTCACTCAAATTTCATAACGTCATTTCAGAGCCATCTAAAGTTTTTCAATTCGATTGAAACTCAATGTCAACTCGACGATGAAATGAGAAAAAATTATATGAATATTAATTATAAGAAATATTTTTTGGAGTGAGAAAAACTTTAGCAAGGTTTTTTCGAAATAATTTTTTTAATAAACGCTATATCTTCTTTTTTCATCACATATGAATGTTTCAATTAATCCAAATTAGGAAATTTCATGTGCTACAGAACAAACTATATCGAGAATTTTTTAAATCATTGTATAATAAGAGTACATTCAGAACATTCAGGAAATAAATGTATCAGCTCTTTAAAATGTTTTATCATTAATTTATTATTATTTATCATCTTAGGAATACACTCGGGTGATTTTCACAACCAAAAAGGTGAAAAGTGTAAAAAATGCTTCCCACATTTCTTATAAAATTATTCTACTCCATTACAATACATTTTGAGATTAGTTGCATGTGGTCAAGAGTAGGCCTAACTCCTAACTCACACACACGTACCACTTTTCAACTACACAGCAAGCCCGAAATTGTCGTCACCTGCAGAGAGTAGCCGACTAGTAGGGAAACCCACCGTTGAGTTGAACTCTAGGGGAGAGTTGGATAAAACGGAATAGCTAACGTTATATAACCCAAAACTCCCTAAACAAGCTATTGATAACTGCAACTTCTGCATAATAACTTCTCTGGTGTCTTCTTTATACATTGAATATCGAGCATTCCTTCATTGTTTAATGATTATGTAGAAAAAGTAATATTTGTGATAAAAGGTAAAGTATCCTGTTTTGCTCTCCTAGTCGGGTAAAATGGGATGATATATGAATGAAAATGAAAATGATTATGAGAGTCATATATATCTATTGAAATTGAGAACAGAACACTTTAGGAAACTCATACTTATAACAAAAAACAAATCAAGTCTTCAACAACGACAAAAATCGCACGAGTACGGATCAACATCATTCTCAAACCCGGCGCACAAGCTTCGTGAGACCAAATACGACAGTCCGGGCACATTACCGAAACGTCAGCACTCTTCACAGATTACAGAGTAGCACTCTTTGATTTAGAGTTCAATTCTGAAAAATAAATGCAGGTTACAGCATCTTGGAGTACCCGAAAAATTCTTAGCAGTGTGTAAAAGCCTTCATACCAACAACACCGCTAGAATACAGCATAATGGCTCTACAACCGACCATTTCTCAACCAACTCCGGAATAAAACAAGGCTGCGTATTAGCGCCTTTAGCCAATCATAACTGGGAACAACTAGCGTCAGACAGGTCACAGTGGAGGTCTTTGGTACACAGCAGAGACAACAGGTTGTCTCTGGTACACAGTTATAATGGAGAATCGAGAAGGATACAGCGGCGGCCAGATCTGGTTGGTGACTATGCATGCCCTGAGTGTGGAAGGATCTGCAGGTCACGGTTGGGTCTCTTCAGTCACAGGAGGGCACACAGTCGTAACTAGCCCTAAGAAATTACAAGTCTGTACGCAATTTTTTTTTCTTCTTCTTTTCGTAGATTTATTCCCGGTAACGGGATACAGCAATGAATGAATGGTTACAGCGGGTTTCTCTTCATCTTCTGAACTACTACAATTTTGTTTCTTCCTCTCTTCTGTTTTGTCGACTTTTTGTTAGATATTATATCTTTTACCTTCTCTTTATTTTTGTTTATTACTGCCGATTCGTATTTCTCGCATATTTTCCCATCCTTCTTTAGATTTGTTGAACAATTGAATTCAAAATCTTTGTTGAAACCAATAACAATAACTCTTAGTTGGGCAAAACGGGATAGTTTCCAGTTTTATCCGATTGCATGGTATCCCATTTTGCCCGACCGCGTCTTCCAAAATATTATTCAGGATTTTTACGAGAAAAAATTTTTTTTTCATATCTGTAAATATCACGAAATAAAGTCAATTATTCAAACTTTCATATGAAATACACATCGTTCTTTATTTTCGTTATTTAAATCGAAAAATTCTCCATTCTACCGGTAAAACTAAATAGTATAACACTACCTTCACGAATTGCAGCTTGTCACACGTTACAGATTTACAATTCATTTGAATATAATAATTGAAGATACCTTATTCACAGCATTGAACTAAAGAACTTTAGTTCAATGATTCACAGCGAGTTATACTACCAGTCGTCAAGTGGCCCTGCTTATTTTCGAATATTACCCGATATCCTGTTTTACCGAACTATCCTGTTTTGTCCAACTCTCCCCTACTTGGATCACAGCACTGCTCTTTCCTCTTCGAAATCTATCGTGAAACAATTTCTATAAAATACCTAATTGAATAGTTGTGATTTGAAAATGGTCGATAGGGGCGGTAGTCCAATCACTGTTGGTTGGAAAATGTTATGTGTTTGAGGTGAGCCTAAATAAATTCGAATTTTCTTCGGAAGAGATATTGAAAACCAAGAACTCAATGAGGACGAAGGATCTGAAGATAGGCAAGATTCAGACGAAGTCGGAAGAAATCAGAAGCTACACAAACTTCAACAATGAAGAGAACCCTTCAAAGAAAATTCGATTTAAAGAACTCGCAAATGTGTTTCCAAATTAGACGTGAACCTTGGAGGAGGTGTTAGTAACACTTATTTGCTGTCGTTTGAGCCATATTTATGGATAACCAAAAATCAACAGTTTCCGAGATATTTTAGTTCTTGTGTTTTTCAAAAAATTTCCTAACTTACTTTATATTTCGTCTATTTTTTTTACGTTGACCAAGTTCGATGATAATTTTGGATTATTTCCATTTTCCATCAGAAAAAGATATAATACGTATGAAAAAAGCGAAACTATCCTGTATTAGATGGTTGAAAAAGAATTAGTATGATTTAAAATGTGGTGACTGCATTCTAAAGAAAACTTTTTTAGAGAACGAAGAAGGAATTTGGCAAGTTTTTAAAATAATTTTTTCATGGATGAATTGTGGAATTCGAAACTTGCAGGCAAATTGATATTAGAAATAGATTTTTCTTTTCTTCCTATACCAAATTTTAAATCATATTTATTCTTTTTCATAACTGATAATGCATAAGCATTCATTGAAAAGCTGATTTTTATTTCATCGTTAACTTGAGTTTTGAAGGAGGAAATGAGCATTGATAAAGTTGAAAATTCGAAATTTCGCCTACCAAATTTTTGGTTTGAAAACTGGGCTCGTTTTCCAATTGTGATTCGTGCATATTTTGCTTCAAACAAATCACTTCTTATTTAACTCAGAGAAATCTATACTTTCAGTGATTTTTATCTAACTTTTGTTCATTGATGAAGATTGGCAAAGGAAAAAATTGTAGGTGTCGCAATTTTATCTACAACTCCCACAAGGTAATAAGATGCAGCCCTTGTTTTAGCTTTCTTGGTTGACATCTTCCAAAATCGACACACAACATGAATAAATGCTTCCTTCAATCGATATAATACGTATACTGCGTGGAAACAGCTTATTCGGAGATATTTCCTCATGATGGGAAAATCACATAGCTCGAGTGTTTCACAAATATATCAGGTTCTGTGGAATCACAGCTGAGAGAAAATTCTCAGGATACAAAAATCTAATGAGATTTTCGTTTCATTGCGGATTCGCATGCACCTTTACAAATTATATCAGGATTTGGCAGGGTGATTTGATTGTTGGTGTAGTTGTGTCACTCATGGATTTAGCTCGTCATAGTAGAAACACATATAGAGATATTCACAGGGAGCAGTCAAATGTTACATCAAATCTGAATGCTATCCGAAACCTCTGAAGATGCTGATGATTTGCTCAGGGATCTGCATCTTGCATGATCAAAATAATAGTTCTATGAATTAAACACACTTCCTCTAATTAACATTTTATTGAATAAATTAAATGATACAAGGGTATGATTCAACATCTGTGATGATAGATACAATGAGACGAATTCTTAAAAAATTCTTATCTTTAATTAGATATTGAATAAAATGTATGAATTCTTGAAATTCAGCTCAACACCTAAAGTCTGAATGTAGGCCATTAAAAAGTGGAGCATGCTACGTGATTTATTTCAGGGAGGCAATGAACTTCCATGAAACTGGGTCACTGGGATCGAGTTGTGAACTTCCGAATTAGGTCAATATCTGAACTATTTTGGATGACCATGGCCTACTGACCTCTTTGTGGTGCCTGGAAGAAATCAATACGTTAAAACTTGTGGATGTTATGGAATTTTTTGTAATTTATTGTATCAATCTCGCTGTATTGCCTTCAGATTTATTCAAGTAGTAGTGGTAATTTCATTGTTACTCTATTTAAGGCCTCATTAATATTGTGCTCCAAATTGCTTCACACATTCCATATTATTGGGAAAAAAGTATCGCCATTTTGAGTGTCGGGTTTGGGAAGGGGGAGTTATTAGTTGAGAATTAGTAGTTTTTTCAGATTTTCTCTAATATCTCGAAAACTATGAGGTCTATTGCGAACAGTGTCTTAAATTGAAAATTGTCAGTAAACTAGTTTGTAATACGAAAAAAAGGATGAATGTAGTCGGACCACATTTTGGTGGAACGCGGCGAGTCATATAACGATGTTAGTGTAAGAATTGTGTAATGGCTGAAAATTCATTTACTGATTATAATGTATAACTACTTCTAAGAAGAAAATGGTCACACCTGATTGATGGTACAGAGCGGTTAGCGGATATCTATCGGTACATCCCAAAACCTAAGGACCAAATTTGAAACAAGGTTATATTTTTGTCTACAAAGTAATGGACAACATTTTGAGCATCTTTTATAGTAAATTTTTTTTATCACGTTTCATTGCAACTTTGGCTATTGTAACTATTTTACCTTTTTTTATTTTTCGTTAGTACAAACTAACAGAAGAGGTCAAGTGTACGGCATTTTTGACAAGGTTTTAAAACAACGTACTGCTCAACCCCCTTCCTATTTAAAATTTTTAGGGATTGCTGTTTCATAAAATATTCTACAGTGTGTGTTTGTCTTTATACTAGATGTGTATTTTGAGGAAATTTTTTTTTTGGGGTTTTGGGTGAGACTCTAGGTGGTTTAGGTTCACACTCGAACCCGGTAGGTAGGGGTTGCAGTCGAGTTAAACAACCTTCCACCTGGAAAGATTCCAATAACATCTTGTGTGTGTGTGTGTGGGTTTGGGCACATCCGTCTATAGAGGGTACTTCAGAAGACTGGTTTGGGTGAGGCCTCGGATGGTTCAAGATTCACGATCAAGCCAGGTAGTTGGCGTTGCAGTCGTTGAAATCTAAAGTTGCTGATAATTTCTTATTCTCAAAAATTAAAAATTAAAGCTCTTAAGTTAGGAGTACCGTAAAACGGGGCTACTCGCTGCTCCTAAACGGTTTATTTAGGAAACATAATTGTTGATTTCTGTGTTTCTAGGGTGCTATCACGCAGCATCACTCGAATAGTTAGGTAACGTGCGTTCAAAAAAATTCGTCGTCAATTAGGCTATAGAATTTTAAATGATGATATTGGGTGTCTGAACGTAAGTCTTTTCTTGAATTACTTCATCTTCCCAAAATGTAAACAATGATGACATTAACCTATAGATCGTAATTTTGTATGGAAAGACACTTTTAAGGAAAAGTTAATTTCGCCCAAAGTGCGAAAAGCATTTCTTCCATTGAGTCAGATCACAATAATCCAAACAAACTGAGGCGGTTAGAAAAATTTTCGGTAAAAATTTTAACCGAGGTTCGTGGAGTTTCTGTCTTCTGTCATCATATTTTCATTATTGCTGAATAACTCTGAGGTTTTCTTCTTTGGTCGACCACTACTTTAGTTTGAATATACCTGTTCCGTCAACGCATCGCAAAAGTGTACTTTCGAAAGATTGATTCTCTCAGCAACATTGGGAATGTCGCTGGAACATTAAAGAATATTTATTTACACTCTCCTTCTATTTTTTCCCCAATTTTGAAGTAGGATTCAATAATAAATTCTTTTTGCACGTCCGTAAAACCATCTTTATAATTTCCTGATAATTTTAATTTAACAACAATCTAAAATGCTAACTTCTAACTTGACAGTTCACCTGGAAAATAGTACAGCAAAAGCTAAGAATTACGTTAAGACACGAAATATCGACGTTAGAAATTCCATAGCCTACTTGACGACGAATTTTTTTGAACGCACATTATAAAACGATGCTTTTTTAGCTGTGAATACTTCTTACTCCCTGGATATACTAGTAGTACTAAAACAGCAATGTATTTTTTTTAAGAGTATCACAACCCCTCAACAGCACAATACAACCTCAATTCAATGCTGTTGTTGCTAATAGGGAAGCTTGTGCCGTAGATTTTATTTTTTGATCTCATTCTTGGGGCTTCTCGAAAATGGTGAATAAATACGTTAGGAAGGCGGGAGCTCGGACGTACCACAATTATGAGGAGGCTCTGAATGCCGTTGTGCAGAGGTATGAAAGGGGTAATTTGATGCAACTCAGTAAGGAATACAATATATTATATTATACGATATATAGAAAAATTAATGGGTTACTCCCATTTGGTCCTTTAGTCTGTCTCTTAGTGTAGTGTAATCTACACTGTACTTTGAATCAGCTGATTTTCAGTGTAATTGCGCAAACGAATGAAAAAACCACTGAAGTTAGGTTGTCACGCTCATAGACTAATAATTTGGATTCGAAGATTCAGAAGATTCGTTACTTTTTCATCCTCTTGCAAAGTGATGAACTTATGGCAAATTTTAAATTCAATCGTATCCATTTTGAAGTAGGTTACTGTGACGTCCGCAACATCAATATCAAATTTTGCATTTCACACCACAGAACACTAATAGCGTTTTCTATTGGTAAAACTAGTTCTGCACTAAGTGCACCCGAATATTATTTCCGTGCTGTCAAGGAGCACATCTAATGCAGCTCCAACAGAACATACGAAACCTAAATTTGAACGGGTCGATCATAAATTGAAAAGAACTCTATGGGTTCGATGTCATTTTGCCTTGTTTGTTGTGGGCCGGTTTGACCTTTTTGAAATAAAAAATGGAAAATGTTTTAGAACTCATTTTCAGATTCAATCAAGAAATAATCTCTATAAATGAAGCAGTTGAAGGAGATAATACTGATAATATTTTCAAATTATGTGACTAGTAAGTGCGCGACTTCAGTTTAATTTCATTTTTGCAATTCATTTATTTTTGAACGGATAATTGAAATACAAAAGTCTTCCATTTGTTACTCAGCATCAGTCCTCTGAACAACGTCTGCAAGAATTTTTTTTATTTTCGGAGTGTCCTTCTGTTTAGATAAAACAGCTAAATATTCGAGCTCATCTTCACTGTCAGCAAATGGAGATAACAAATTCATAACAGCAAAAATATCTTCACCGTTCATGACGACAAGAGTTGCAAAACAGTACTGAACAATATCCTTAAAATGTTTTTTAAATTTTCAACATGATTTGAATTTTAAAATTATACCATTAATTGTGTCAGTGTTCTCTGGTTTTGAATCTAACCGAATTGCATCAACACTGGCACGAGTTCTCAGACCTCGTGTCGAAAAATGCGCACTGAGTGCATATAGTGCGGAACCAGTTTTCCAAAAGAACATGACTTTTTGCATTCGGAACACCAATAGAACATAAAAACTGCACCAGTGCAGCACTAGTTTTACCAATAGAAAATGCTATAATATTACACCTCCTTTTGACTAAGTGTAGATAAACTACACCCCCTCTACACTGGTGTAGATCCACCAATCAGCAAACGAATACTAAAATCGAGTGTAAATTACACCGAGTGTAGAAAAGTGCTACACTTCCTATGCTAACGAAAGGACCTATTGAATACATTAATATTATTTCTATTTATTTTCATTTAGCCCTTATATCAGGTCAACAAGTAAACAAAAGCATATTTTCAGGCAACTCCATAGCGGGGTTACTTGAAAATGAGCACGTAATATTTTACATAATTTTTTTCCTACTGTGAGAGCTTTTTTTGATTCGAAATTCCATCGGAGTAATTTTAATTCTCGAAAAAGCTTAATAATTTGAAGTTGATAGTATGAAATTCCAAAAAACAGCCATCAATTTTTATTAAGCTTAAAGTTGCTAATTTGAATGAAACATAGTGGCTTTATATAACTTCAAACGCATGAAACGACAAATATTAAAATGATGATGAAAAAACTACATGCAGTATGTTTTTCACGATAGCCCTAATGAGTACAGTCTTGATTTATGTCAAATTTTAATGTTTTTTTAATTGAAACTAACAACTGTAACCTGAGGATTAATTTTCTGTCTAATCAGCCGAAAATATCAGGAAGTATAGCCAAAGAGTATCAACTTTGGTATAGCGAAACGAAAATTCGAGAAAACTTCCTTTATATCGGAGTACCCAAGAGGTGTTTTTAAACTCAGCAATGCCCTCTATTCACGGTTTTCGTTTGTCCGTTCACTCGTGAAACACCCTGGATTTCTAAAATTTCGAACACAGATGATAAAATGAAGCGGTTTCAACAAACTACATTCAATTTTCCATGACCTTTTCCGATTGTTGAGTGAAATAATAAAGGTCGAAAAATTTGTAAATGAAATAATAGTCCGGGAGGCAGGGCCTTTTTTTTCAAGGAATTTCATCCCGGTTGAATTTAATACTATACTGTTGTAGTCACATTGCAAATGACGAAACTGACCGTCAGCTGGTCAAGTAGCGGTGGGTGCGGGCGTGGGAGGCGGCGGAACTTGGGAAAAAATGCAAAATTTCAAGTGATTTTATCCCGGCTGAAATTTTTTATATGTAATATTGATGATAATTAGAAACAAAATAGTGAAGTCAGCCGATCCGCGCAGGGTGGAAAATACGTCAGTCGAGCGCGTGAAGTTGGGAAAAAAAGTTGAAAATCAAGTTATTTCATCCCGAATGAAAACACCTGCATATGATTTCTTACATATATGGAAATATAAAAATGACCGTCAGCTGCGTGTCTAGCGGGGGAAAGACCGTCAGTCAGAGCAAAAATGTATGAGCGCGCTCATGCATTTATACGGCGCGCGAAATTTTCAGTGGTCTGACTGATGATTTTTTTCTCATCAGTTGATCCGTCTATGGATATTTTAACATTTATATTCATCAAAAATATGATTTTTATTGATATCAAACGGGTTTGTTATGATTTACCCATGATACATGTAGGTATAGATACCTAGATCAGTTTTCGTTGTTCCTTTAAAGGTAGCTCAATTCAATAGGGTTTACAACCATCCCCGATTATTATTAAAAGGTGTTTCTCCTTTTCCATTTATCTTTAATACCTCCTTTGTAATTCTTCCGTCCGACGTTCACTCGGATTTCTCTTCTTGAGGTACCAACCTACCTTTACATTTATCTCTTATTTTATGAATTCAATATTTGCATATTTTGAATATTCCAAGAATATGCCGAGATAAGATTCCGTTATATTGTTATACCTTCAAAGGCGGCTCATTATACGATGGGGTTTACAACCACCCCAAAAGGTGTTTCCCGATTGATCTGGAACACTATTTTTGTTATTCTTTTGTGACACCTTCGGTCCAACCTTCGCTCAGATTTCTCTTCTTAAGGTACCAAACTACGGTTACATTTATCTCCCATTTTACTCTTTACATTTTTAACTCTTCAGAAGGATCTCGACAGCATCCCACCAAATCAGTGCGACGTAATTATTTATGACGGTTTTTTCATTATGCATTCAATCAGAGATGTGCCATCATCATTTAGTAAGATATCACAAAAGCTGATGCAAGTATTTACATCAAATAGTGCCGATACAGTGATAATTGCTTTTGACCGATACGTTTTTCCATCTATTAAGGACAACGAGCATGCATTAAGAAATAGGGTCAGAGGGCAGCGATTTCAAATAAACGGACCCGATCAAATACGTCCATCAAATTTCTCAGATGCATTGAAAAATATTTATTTCAAAGAAGCGCTCGTTGAATTTTTAATAGACGACTGGTCAAATGATCACATGACATCGTGGATTGGTAATAAAAGAGTTTTTGTGAACTATATAGAATGCCACAAATATGAAGTTAAGGAAGGTAGAGTTCAACGATCATCTGATCCATCGTTAAAGTGTCCAGGTCACGTCACTTGTCCATGTCTGTCACTTAAAGTCTGATGTTCATGTAACAATGCGATGTTCTGATACAGATATCTTGATCATCATGTTGGGAAATATGAATTTCATCGAGAAGAATGTACAAATCTCGATGCATGTTGGGACCGGCAATAATCAGACATTCATCGATGTCAACAAATTGTTTGTATCATTGGGTACAAATTTGTGCTGTGCATTGCCAGGATATCATGCCTTCACTGGATGCGATTTCAATTCAGCATTTTACCGTAAAGGAAAAAAAAAACCGTTTGAAATTCTCCGGAAGTCTCCAACGTATATCCAGGCACTGAGTGGCATTTCACAAATCCCCAATTGTGACATCGATCAATTGTTGACAGACTTGGAAAGCTATGTTTGCAGAATATATGGATTTGCAGGAGTTGATGATGTTAACACTGCTCGTGTGTTAACATTCAACAGAGCATACGGCAATAAAGATGACTGCAATCCAATAAATTTGGAAAAAAAAATTGACGGATCTTTATTCCCGCCCTGTAAGGCTGAACTGAACCAGCATTTCATCCGGACGGCATACATCGCCCACCTTTGGAGCAATGCACATCTCCCTGTCCCTACTAACTTATTACCATCCGACTATGGATGGGAGAAAATTGAAGACAAATATTTTTTTAAATGGTTTGTGGGAGACCAACTGCCACCATCTATTACTAGCATCAGTAATATGGACTTGAACATTGAAGGTATGAAAAAATTTTTTCGTTTATTCATATATGCCAAGAAAAGCATAAAACAACATGATTTTATTAATTGATTGATTTTTTTATTTCAGAAGAACACGACACAGAAACGGATGGAGTGTGCGATATAACAATCGACAATTCGGACGATAGTGAAGGTTCGGATGAAGAGGAAAATTTGTAAATACTAAATTAAAATTTCTGTCATGTGAATAAATAAATAAATAAATCGATATTTTGATGTTGATAACTAATTAATGAAAATATGAATTACCTATTGCATATAATTAAGTATATCATATGATGTTGCTGCTTTACCTACATGTATCATGGATAAATCGTAACAAACCGGTCTGATATCAATAAAAATCATATTTTTGATAAATATAAATGTTAAAATATTCGTAGACTGATCAACTAATGAGAAAAAAGTCATCAGTCAGACCACTGAAAATTTCGCGCGCTGCATAAATGCATGAGCGCGCTCATACATTTTTGCTCTGACTGACGGTCTTTCCCCCGCTAGACACGCAGCTGACGGTCATTTTTATATTTCCATATATGTAAGAAATCATATGCAGGTGTTTTCATTCGGGATGAAATAACTTGATTTTCAACTTTTTTTCCCAACTTCACGCGCTCGACTGACGTATTTTCCACCCTCCGCGGATCGGCTGACTTCACTATTTTGTTTTTAATTATCGTCAATATTACATATAAAAAATTTCAGCCGGGATAAAATCACTTGAAATTTTGCATTTTTTCCCGAGTTCCGCCGCCTCCCACGCCCGCACCCACCGATGGTATTGCAGCTGACGATCGGTTTCGTCATTTGCAATGTGACTACAACCTACAGTATTAAATTCAGCCGGGATGAAATTCCTTGAAAAAAAAGCCCCTGCCTCCCGGACTATAATAATAATCATACGAATCAATAAATAAATCGACAAGACACCCGACGTTCAACCATCTAAACTATCTTCTTTTTAGCCATTTTTGAAGCAGATACCTGCGTGCATTCCATTCTCCCATGGCAGAGTTTCGCAACTGCCCATTTAGAATCTGATGCAGGCCACTGGGGGGAGGGAAAATATGTCCGATTCACGCGAACGCAGGGATCTACTTTTCCAGTGACCATAGGAAAGAATGCTTTTGTGGTTGAACCCCAGGTGTCGCATCGGTTTATTTAGCACTACAGTGACTCTATACAACTCTATACTTGTATAGAGTCACTGTATTTAGCACATCGATGCGGATGTTCGCTTTAAACACGGCCTTCTAAAGATCTATAGACGGTTGTGGCTTTGAATATATGTAACAGCCCTCTTAAGAGGGCTGTGGTAACACCCTCTGCTTCATTCGGGCGTAAGGGCCGTCATCGATACTTGAAATTGTGCATGAGGGACCGATCGTCGACGCAATGACCATTAACGTAACTAAACTGTTATTTTTCGTTCAACTTCGATCAACTAATTCCGTCGACAAGTTGATGCATAAACGGTTGTATTATTAACAAAGACGACGAGAAGGTGTTAATCGATCAAGAATAGACTAGTTAACTAATAGTTTTCGAACATGCAATTGCAAACGTTTGTTTCAAAATTGATTGAACGATACTCGTGGAGATACCTACATTAATTTTAACATTTTTTATTGTTATTTCTAACATTTTCGATATACCAAAGCGAAAAAGTAAGACCTTCGAATTTTAGCCTTCATTTTACTCCGCAGATATGATGTTCCTCACACTGCCATTGGAGAACAAGTTATAAGAATGATTGTTTATTGTTGCTCAAGTCATTATCAAGTCTTTGAATTAGTTTCAGGAAACCAGTTGACTTTTTCGTACTCGTATTTTGCTCTGGGTGTTTTTTTGGTTCAGATATAATTTCGAGATGAGAGGATTAAGAAATTTTTATGTCAATGGTAAAGATGCCATTTTTATTATTAAGAGCTTTTTCTGTAAACAAATTTGACATCAATACACTATTCACGGGGAGATGGTTCTTTTTACTTTTCAAACTGACTCGCTCGGCCGGGGCTCAGGCCTGCGTGGTTCGCCTCGGTCGTGGCTCGGATCCTCGGCTTCTGCGAAAGATATTTTTCTCTCTCCACGATCGAGAAATCACCTTTCACCATCTTCTATAATTTGCGACTGTCGGCGGGATTCTAGGTGTCCAGATCTTCGAAATAAAAAAGAATAGGGCGAAACCCATCCTGAATCCGAAAGAACGATACTACGATTACGTAGTAACAATTGAAAATTTCATTTCAAATAGTTCGTCAAGTTAACGGTCATCTCTTATATGGGGTACTGATGAGCTCTAAGAACTTTATCTCGATGAAGGCACTTTTATGAGGTTTACTCTGAAACTAGATCTCTTCCATTCCGATTCCTCCTGTTTTATATCAGCGAATCATGGATTTTAATAGGCCACATAAATTCGAATTCGGAGTATCTGAGCCAGATTCTAGAGTCTAGAATAGATAGATATTCAATCTGTCTAGAATCTAGACAGATTGAATATCATAACCATACATTTAAGAAAAATGAAGAAGGGTCTGAGCTTGTCAATTGGATGAAAATACATTAAGTAACAGACGAAATACATGATTAGTTTATTGCATAAATGACATAACGAATAGAAGCATAATTAAATTTTTATTGTCTCATTTCTATTACCAAATTAGATTTGCTCACCTTTCTTATTTCAATTTTGCCATGAACTGTGATATGTCATATTCATCATCATATTGCTTATGATCCCATAAGTCGGGTAGATTCTCCAGAATTGCTTTCATACCTCCAGAGCTCGAACCAGAATTATTCGATATTCCACTGTTATTAGAAGGTTTATGCGAGAAAAGATCAAGAAGTTGCTCTGTACCCATTGTTTCTAATTTGCTGTTTTCCCCGCTGATAATCGTATTAGCTGTTTGTACTTTGAATTTCTGCAAGCTGCGAAAAGAAAATTCAGTCAAAAAAAAGCCCTGCATTATAATGATTTTCAAACAATCTACTGATTTTTCTAACCTCCACCATTAGAAAAAATGTCGAATGTTGTTTTCTCTGAAAATTTGAACGAGTCAGAATAAATGTAGCAGAACTGCAGAAAACATTCCCTCGAAATTCAGACGAATCTTCGTGAGAAAGTTTTTTTTTCACCCATTTTCGAGCAGAAAAAAAAAAGTTCCAAGTTAACTTTTTGGCTGTGACTAGAGTCCCGACTCGGGATCCGTGTCCAGTCCCGACTGACGAAATCAAATGACTCAATTACCAAACAAGTCACTTGTCCTTACTCGGGATCCTTGTCCAGTCCCGACATTGTGAAAGAGTTTTGAGGTTATGTTCGCGAATCGTATAATATTAGTTATGAATAGTTGCGACAAAATTTAAGTAATGATTGCTTATCAAAAAATAGTGTGGGCTTTTTCAAAATCAAGATTGCAAAGATAGGAGAAAATACTATCTTGGAATATGAGAATAGATGGAGCAATTCTAACTTAGTGTAAATTGATCCAGAGGAATTGCCAGACAATTTTTGATTCAGAAGTGAACCTCTTCCTTACGGCCATTCTTGACTAAAAAAAATGTGATCGAGAAAGGAAGCTGAAAAATATATTTGTGAAATGTGTGATATTTTATACGAAATAACGATACAATGCTGCGGCACCTCAATAAAATGTATTTTTATTTGAAGTGTATGAAAATTTAGCCAAAAAGGTAAAGGTAGAGGTTCTGTTTGAAATGTTCACCTTAGATGTTTCATTTTAAGATTGCTCTTTTTTCTCTTTATAAAAGTGATGATTTGAAAATAAAATATACTTTAACAACATATTTATCTTTATAGCAACTCATATCTACATGCCCGATTGAAATATAAATCATTGTTTCTATTTGACTGGGTATACGCTCATGATTTTCGCTTCTTCTTTCACTGCTTAATAATTTCAAAGCACCAGTGCAGTGCATCGTTGAATTCGGGACCGAATATCAGTCCCGAATTCAATGACTTCACTCGGGACTGGACACGAGTCCCGAGTCGGGACTCTAGTCACAGCCTAACTTTTTTCTTCATTATCGACTGTCCGGGAAATTAGAGGGTTTTTCGCAACAACTCGAAATATACCAGTACAGAGTGTATTCAAATATGAGGCTATTTTTTAACAGATGTTAGAGAACTGGTCAAAATAAAGAGTTTCACCAAAAATCACCCATACAAAACTTTCAAAACGACAAGTTTTTTCTCATTATTTATTAATTTGAACGATTTTATGAAATGGCTCATTTCGATACCAACTGACAAAACTGTCTGAATTTTCTTCGCTATTTTTACCCCAAATCGCACGATACAAAAATTTTCAAGTGACCTGATAATCAGATAAGACTTGGATGCACTGAATCATTCATTGTCCAGCCATATGTGTATGTTTTATTTCGTTTTTCCGATGCCAGAGTCTCCTTCCATAGTCCCATACTCAAGATCCAATGAAATTGTATAGAAATTCTTGGTATTGTAGTTCAGCCATCTTGAATATTTTACATAGACAATTCTTGGGTGAAATTACTTATTTTGATGACTTCTACCCTCTGTCAAAAAAGAAGCTCTTTTCTGGAGCATTTCTCTCCTTTTCCGAGTATGTTGGTGAGAAAAATGTGAATAATAAAGAGTGATGTTTTTGATACCTCATCAACTTATCATCAGCAACCAGAAACAGTCATTCACGTTGGGAGTATTTTTATTTTCATTCATAATTAAAGATTCAAATATAATATCCTCGGAATATGTGGATGACTTTCAGAATTTTAAGGATGATCTAATAATTCAATTAAAAAAAAAACGAGATGATTTGTTATTCAGTTCCATTAAAAAAATAACTACGTCAACAAAATCGGCCGACAGTTATTTAAAGTTTCATAATAGAACTTAAATCCCTTTACTTTCAAAGTTTACTTTTACCCTACTTAAAATGACACTAAGGGAAGCTTTAAGTTCAAAAGGACTTTGAATTTGATTATGAAGCTGGACGTGAAAGAATTTTTTCGAAACTGTAAGAAAGTGTGTGAAAACTGGCGCATTCCCCATATTTTTGTGCTTCTATAGAATGATTTCTATAAAAAATTATTCAAATTAAGTCAGTGATGGGTAATAACAAGAAAAGGCGAATGCTTTATACTTTTTTCATTGGACATTCTGAGTATTTTGGATACAAAATCTGGTAAAAAAAAATTGAATTACTCGCCCAATATGTGACGAAAAAATTCTCTCACCCCGTTTATGAAAAAGAATTAACATATTAATGCGTATTTCTCATTCAATTATCAAGAACTATTTAATGTTGTGTTTATTTTTAAATTTTGTCACCCACTGAACGAGGAATTCAAAAATGATAATTAGTTTGAATCATCTCAGGGGCCTCTTAAAATCCACAAAATTTAATTTGCTAGCCGACAACACCTCGATTTTCCGACTTTATAATGAAAATGTGGAAAATCGATCGAACCCGTCATCCCCGTAACTTCCTAATACCTCATAAACCTTCGAATTTTTGCAAAAGTAAGCATACTATTGAAATTTCCATCAAATCAGCTGTCTACCGATGCAAAGATTTGCTGGGTGTGCGATTTGAAATAAGAACGTATGTAGTAGGTTGTTTGCGGAAAATTCTTTGCCGGAACTTCCAACATGCACATTTTCAACACATATCATTATAAGTTTTCCATAAACTTCCATAAAAAAAATCTAATCGCTTCATCGCAGTGAATCACCCTGTATAAATATTAAAAAAAAAACCTGATCGACTTCATGAAGATTCTCAGGAAAAGCGCCACGATTAAAAACATTTTTACAAAGGAAATAATGGTAGACTACATAAGATTTAGCAACACAAGAAGTTTCAAAAAGTTGAGTAATTTTCCGGCAAACGCTCAGACTGTGAATATCGTGAATTGGCAGTGACTACAAGACCATCACCAAATACAATGATAAAGGATATATACCCCATAATTTTCTCCTCCAATGTCATTCTTGTTATCAGCCTATAGACATTCACCACTTTTCTTTGTCCAATTCTGTGAGCACGATCCATAGCTTGCAGATCTTTCATGGGGTTCCAGTCATGCTCCACAAATATTACAGTGTCTGCACCAGTTAAATTCAATCCCAATCCTCCAACTTGTGTTGTTAAGAGAAGAACATCAATAGATGGATCATTGTTGAATCTGAAAAAAAATTGATCTTGAGAGGGAGATTTTTCATTTATTGATTGGGAATATAGCGACCAAAGTTGATTTCGAGCGAATAACCGGTAATTACCGCCGCGGTTATTACTGGTTTTGCCCTTGGTTATGTCCCTTGTAGCCCTGCACAGCTTCTAACCACACCTGCGGTCCAAAACGATGACCAAAAGCGCTTTAATACAGTCGGTAAATGCCAATAACCAATGATGACAGGTTACTCGCTTGAAATTGGTTTCGTGTTGGCCGACCGTGTATTGTACAGTTCAACTTGGTGACAACCGCGTGCGTCGCGTCGTAGGTGGTGTACAGTACCATAACTTGAAGCGTTTCGCTAGGTTAGTGCAGCTGGCCGAACTAGCGTGTTTAGCGTAAGGAAAGAGAACTTCGAAATAAAGTAATTCAAAGCGATTGGGGCGTCATGTTGATCGAAATAAGTTGTACTACGTTATACGAGGGAATTAATCGAGATATGAATATCGATAGTGATCATTTGGAATAAGTTTAGAAGAATAAAATAATTATAATTATTTTCGATTTCTCTTTGGGTCGGGGCCGGGCCGACCCTGCATACCCTGACGAGGCGTCAATTTTTTATCATAATACTAGAGGATCCCAAATTTGAACCAATTAATGGCACCTACTCAAGTTTTTCAAGTTCAGTTTTGAAATGCCATAGATCATTTCTTGACCACAGATAGTATCTGTGTTATCTTTGTAAATTGGCTCAATTTTGAGGTCTTAATATGGAAACGGGTCGAGGGCAGAATATAGTGATCCACAATTTTTATAGAGTGATATATTCAGATTTCCAGTGGAGATGTAACATAAACACAAAAACATAATGTTTTCACGGGCGTACTTTTGGTCATCCAAAGTTTAACTCATCTCTATGACCTACGATAATTTGTCGTTTCAGGAAGTTCGAGAACGGGTGCGGTTATTGCAGTGGCGTGTCTAGACCTTCGGAATTAGGAAAGCTACTGCATATATATTTTTTTTTAACACACATTTATATGATATAACGTGCATTCAACAAAATTTGTCGTCAAGTGAGTCCATATTAAATTTACCAATAAACTACACATCTTTACGCATATTTTAGAACAAAAACGGAAAATTCATAGTAGATGATATAATTACATATATCAATTTTTGTATTCCAACGTTGATTTAAATGTTAATTACAACAAATAGGTACTTCAATCGACGACATAGTATTCTATTCTCTACTTTGCAAAGCATAAAATTGTTTTTGACATGCAAAGTTTATGAACAGACATTTCGGAACGCTACAAGATAAAATCGAAGGACGATTTTGAAGAGTTGAAGGCTTCTTCCAAAATTTTCTTCCTTTCTTTAAAGTGTACACGAACTTTCGAAATTATTAAATCTGTGTACCGAAAAATCTTCTATAGGAAGCCAATATATTCAAAATCATAGCAGTTAAAACTGAGCCGCTAATGTACCGGCACCCGGCACTACTACCAAGCGTAATCAGTAGAATCGCAGCTTACAGGCGGTCCGAGGAAGTTGAATTTCTCGTACTTTATCAAGACCCGTAAATACTAATGGTCAAATAAGAAAGAGATATTTCAAAGCAAGAAAATATAAATAGCCAACAGTTAGAAATTCAAAGCAAAACACCAAAATTTCAAGTTCAATTAATGACATTTAGAGTTTACGCGGGTACCTATCGGAATTCTATACAAGAATCCACTACGGGAGTTAAGCTGGGAGATCACAGCTTACAAGGCGTTTCAGGGCTAGATGTGGTTCCTATCGTTCCTATCGCTACTACGTTGTTTCGTAAGAAAAATGCAAATAGGGAGATTATTTTGATCATTTTTCTCGATAATTGTTTTCTTTTCATTATTCATTTAAGTTATTGTTATACTATTATATCATTAATTTTACTCGAATTTGTTAGAGAAGCTGTGCTTCCCTAACTTCCATGATAAACACGCCCCTGCGTTATTGAAAAGTTCTCGAAAACCGTAGAAATCGCACAAAAAGAAGATTTTGTGCGTCGATAGGCCTTATTCAGGTGCGAAGGTGAGCACACAAGTCGCAACGGGAAGGTTTTTTCGCGGCGCTACGACTGATATTTCATCCGGCTATGTACAGCCGTTAATAATATAAAGATTATGCAAAGGAGGTACGAAAGTAGTTCAGATCATATTCATTATACAAGTACCTAATGTTTAAATGGTCCCACCAAATTGTCAAAAGATACTCGTAGAAACCTCCTGATATAATCATGAATAAGATTTTGATCGACTATCATTCATGCTCTTAGTAATATTATCTGCGATAAAACTCACCTTTGAACAACAGAATGCCTTACACTTGGAGCGATAGATCCATCCAAGCGTAGATATGTGACACCCGGCATGTGTTTCTTAAATAAGTCATTCTCTATGATATCCAGCATAGCTTTTAACTGACAGAAAATTAAAGCTCTATGTTGGTTTATGACTAGCTCTGTTGAAGTTGGTGATTCTGAGGAACCTATACCACAGTCTTGCAGAAGTTGTCTGTAACAAAAAGTATGGAATCAATCTTACACTACATACATTTTTCCTTAATCAAAATCAAAACTGCAAAAGATATTGTCATTAAATTAATTTTCAGAGAGAAATTAAAATATTTTCGAGTGTTGTCACTCCCGGTTATACCAGAAGTAGCTATAAATTTATTATGTGGGGCAGAAAAGGAAACTCCTGTTCATTTGGTTACAGAATGCCTCGCCATTGCAAGAAATATTTTGGAAGAGAAATTATAGGAGGAATGAGGACTTAGCCTCCTTGAAGCCCTCTCAGATACTGGAGATTATTGGAAGCTTTAATGAGGGGCACAATAGACCTTAGGGTAGGAAGTTCTATCGCCCCCGAATCGAAAATATTGAAAGAATGAATTAAAAATTTCATTAACTATTAACAACAAAGGATCCCACACCAACGCGGTATTGCGGGAACGGTAACGGGAACGACGCGGGATCTTCTTCATGGGATGAGGAATCCATTTCAATATCAATCGATTTTGTCTGGCGAAAACACACAAAAATCGTCACGTTACTGCGTACTTCTCCGCTTTGGTGTGAGAAAATATGTCGCAGTACACTGCGTCGTTCCCGTTCCTGCAGTACCGCGTTGGTGTGGGATGGGGGATCCTTAGCCCGTTTGCAACAGCCGGAAATTCTCTAGAGAACTCGTGAATTTATGCACCGTGAAGTCTATGCAGTTACATTCGGTAAAATTCACTGTTCAGTTGCATACAAAATAATTTCTGGTTAAATTCTGTGGATAATTCTCTAGAGAATTTTCGACTGTTACAAACGGGCTCAAGAATAGGTTTGTTCGTAGAGCGGTTTGCAACGGTTGTGAACTGTACAGAGCAAGCGCAAATGGATTTTCCCTACCCTAAAATGGAATTGCGCTTGCTCTGTACAGTTCACAACCGTTGCAAACCACTCTACGAACAAGTCTAATATAACGTTACAACTTTCATACTATTTGGTTTTATCTATTCGCGGTGTAAAATAAGATTGCAGCGCTATGGTATGGCTGTTGTTGTTATTGTTTTCATAACCTTAAAAGCTAATCGTTTTTGAGGGTTGAGTTTGAATGGGTGTTTAGTTGTTCAAATGGACTAATAGTCAAAATAAG
Source organism: Coccinella septempunctata (assembly GCF_907165205.1). Classification (NCBI taxonomy): domain Eukaryota; kingdom Metazoa; phylum Arthropoda; class Insecta; order Coleoptera; family Coccinellidae; genus Coccinella; species Coccinella septempunctata. The sequence continues at coordinate 28,661,507 of NC_058195.1, forward strand.
GTGAATTTAATCAATTGTGTGTATTATCATTAGAATTTAGTTGCTCCTTACTGGCCTATTTCTATGGTTACAGCCATATTCGGGTTACTCTAGCTCCCCCCAGAGGGCGTATCGCTTAATTTGCAACGCTAATTATGGACTTCTTCACCTTTTTGAATGAATCCACATTTTTCAAGTTGATCTTGAATCTTTCAAAAATGGATTTTTGAAGTTGATTCCTATCAGGACATTTGTGGAGGTTCTGATGTAACTACTTTAAATGTAACACTCAATCATATAAAATGATTCAGTTATTGTAGGTCATTTTGGGATATCTTGAAAACTGTTCCAACTTAATTACAGAATGGTTTCAATGTAGCTAGTCGTGGAATTCATTTAACGCGGACATATTTTTCAACGGTCGATTTTTCTATGACAGTTTCGATTCGGAGTCCAAAGAACCGCCTACCATGTTAAAAATGCTGTAAAAATAATATTACTATTGAAAGTATTTAATGAAGAGTAAACTAACAATTGTTGTATATGTAGATTATGAATATTTGCTGGAGGCCGAATTCACTGACTTGTGTGTCGAAAAAACATTTAACTCCATAACTCACCCACCGTTAATGTTTTTAAGCGTTCGATATAAATAATAAATGAAACTTACTTTAACGCAGGTAGTTTTGCAGAGTGATTGATGTCATTTAGTTCAGATTGATTCTGCTGCAATTTGGCCAAAATATTTTGGTATTGAGGATGGCTCTGATTCAGAACGAGCTTGGGGTGGTTACAAACATTTTGGAGATATCTCAATGCTTGGAATATGTGAGTATTGCCTTGTAAGGAAGCTGCAGTGGAACCAGAACTTATAGAATCCTGTAAAAAGTATTTCATTACAATTAATTTATCTACTTTAGTCTAAGATCGAGAATTCAATCAATGGGATTAATGATAATGACTGACTTGGGTACCTAACTTCAAAAAAATTTAACAAATATTTCAATACATTGACAACCGATGATATAAGTTTATTGTTTAAATGATAAAGATGAAGTCTCAATATAGGGTGTTTCACACAAAGTGTCTAGCTAGAGAATAAAATTTTGCTTCTAAAAATTTGTGAATCAGTATGAATGGCCGGAAACCATTCAACTAAAATATTTTCGCATCGGTGGAACTCTAACGGAAGTGGAGCTAAACGTTTTTGTTTCAAATTGGATAACAATACAAAATTTTAACACAAACCTTGAAATTCTGGCGATATTAATTCATTTGTCCCAAATTTGATTAAATTAATTGTTATAACTTCTCGAAAATATTCAGATTTAGGAATAGAGTGTGAAACATTTATTAGATACAGATTTTTACATCTCATCTGATGGTCTACTAAAATACTGGATTTTATATTTTGGAAAACTTTCAACTCTGCAACTTTTGAAAGTAGGAAGTTATAACAATTCATTCGAGACCATATTCTCAATTTTAATTTGAAAAAGAAGTGATAGCTCCTCAGGACCTTGAGGTGGTTTGGGAATAAACTATAGCTGAATAATGATAATAGAACTTTATTGCTCACAAGCAAAGGCTACCTATCTATCAGAGGTTTTTCAGCCCATTTTATATACAGGGTGTCGTTGGTCAATGCAGGTCATCCAGGCCTTTCAGAAAACTTGCTTGTTCTGTATCCGAAGGCTATTAGTTTCGGAGATACGGTGCAATACGGAATGCAAGGTGCGATTTCGATCAAAATTTATGGGTTTGTTCACTTCAGAAAGCTCTTCCAAACAGTTCATAAAATATCAATATTTTCAGGGCAGTACACAGAATATCATGATTTTTCTTTCAAGCTCCAAAATCTATATTTTTCACATCATTTGCTGAAATTTCGTTATTGCCATGAAAAACTACATAATTTATTCTAAGGAATAGATATTAGAATTTTTCGGAAGAATAAATTTTAATAGTTATGTGTGTTATGATGGTATCATGGATGGATCATTTGTATCTAAATTCAATATTTAATTTCAAAAGCATTCACAGCTTGACTTTGCATACTCTCAAACACTTTTTTACGAACACTCAGTATGTGCTGAGGGTTTAAAATGAAGAAGAATTGAACAGAATTTAAAATAATTCAGAATCTCGTCAAAGGACAATAAATATTATCACCGAAGGAATAAAAACAGGACCGCATTTCGATAAAATGACATAAAATATGAATTCGTCCGGTTCCTATTCCCTTGTGCATGCAAAGTGAAAATTGAATTTCTTAGAATAAATTAGGTAGTTTTTCATGGCAATAACGAAATTTCTGTAAGGGATGTAAAAAATATAGATTTTGGGGCTTGAACGAAAAATCATATTCTGAGTACTGCCCTGAAAATATTGATATTTCATGAGCCGTTTGAAAGAGCATTCTGAAGTGAACAAACCCATAAAAGTTGATCGAAATCGGACCTTGCATTCCAGAGTTATGGCTATCGCAAATTTAGGCCAATGTTCATGAATCACCCCGTATCTCCGAAACTAATAGCCTTAGGATACAAAACTAGCAAGTTTTCTGAAAGGCCTGGATGACCTGCATCCACCATTAGGCTATGGCCAACGACTCATGAAACACCCTGTATACATGCAAGAATAGTAGCAAAGAAAAACAATCATTTTATAATTCTAAAATGCTATGCTTCTTGGTAATACTCCTGCAAAAAACTGATATAGAGTATGTGCCATTCAAAAAAAAAAACAAACTTCTATTATAACCTTTACCAACTAGACTAGAATATTTCAGTCAAATAGATTCCGACGATTCATTACGATCCACAAATTTTCAGAAATATTTGGTAGTGGTAGTAGACACTTTGTGTGAAACATCCTGTAATGTGTCCACATGTATGCAAATGCTTGTAGGTATACAACATGCATATATGTACGTTTACTCTGTATGACCATACCTGGTGTGCTTTTTAAAAGGAAGCAATCCCGATAATGAAAAAATGAAGGAAATATTATAAAATTGACGATAGAAACGTGTAGATGCAGAGATAAGATGAAAGAGAGAAATCTGTCATTCAAGCTTCTGAAACATGCATTGAATAATCACAGAAATAACCAAATGGAAATATTCAGATATTATAGAAGAGTTGAAATAAATCATATAATCCATTCAAGATTTACTGAAATTGCGGGCGGGTGTGGAAAATCGAAAATATGAATATCTTATTAAGTAAGATTTTTAGTTGCGGAATTCAGGCTGGTGTCGGTAATAAACACTGACCCAAAATCCCTACTGCAACCACTACTACAATCTAACTATCCAAGAAGATTGCATAGATACTGGCCAGCTGACCTGATGGAAGATTAAGAGATTTTTGCTCCACGAAGAGAACCTTCTCACGCCATATTCCAGTCTGCATCTATACTGCATTCACATTTATTTTAGCAGTCGGTTGGCCATGAAATGATTTTCTCAAGTTTTTTTTTTAACTAGAAGGGAGTAAGGTTGGCACTCATGAAATGTCGTTAATGCCATAACGCCGTTGCCACAACTAATATCAATTTTTATTACGAAAATGCCGAAAGTGATTGAAAAAAGAGACAGCGTTTCAGGAAGTGCTATTTAGAATTCAGGTCCGCTCATTCAAATAGTTATACCCTGATATTCTAAAATCCACAATACGTCAGACGGTGGCGAATATGTTCAATGTAAGAGAATTTATATGTTTCATCTGAAAATAAACGACTTATATTTCCGCTGAATATTTCTATAATCAGAAAGATTGTGAATGAAGAGGATGACAAAGAATTTTCTTCTATTGGGAGTCCCAAAAAAGTGGTGGCATTTGAGAATTTTATGTTTGAGTGAATTAATGCGAAAAGTTTACTACAGGATTTTCGATGATTGTCACTGTAGAAAAAGTTCCCGAAAATTGATTTTTCTATTTTTCATTTGACTTGTCCTATACATTGTGAATGTCTTATAAGGTACCAAAAAATAACTAATTATTATTATTATATCAATGTATTAAGATGAACAGCCACAAATGCTCGCCAGTTGTACTGGTAATTGTGTATTCATATGTGAAATTTTTTTCGAGGGTGAAGTTTCTCTTGACTTGGAACTTCCTTTAATTCCTTTTACTTAAATTGATGCAAGATGATTTTTGTTGAAGAATTTAACATTCTTGTAATTATCTGTTAATTCCTTCAGGAGATACCCATTCCCAACCACTGCATCATATGCATTTCATCTTCGGGTTAATATTTTTGAAATCTACAACTCATGCAACATATTCAAACTTTAGACAAAGATGATAACGAACATTAACTCTCCTAAGGGTAGTGCATATTATGATATTACATTGATCTCTTGTATTTTCCATGTAAATAACTGGATTTGGTATGCCTTCTATCAGTTTGTATAAACTTCAATTATGTTCGTCACATATTTTCCGAAGAGATTCGACATTGTGATAAAATACGTAATAACAGAAACTATCACGAAGAACGGGCAACATAGCGTTGATTTAAAACCCAAAAATGTTTTGACAAGCGTCATAACCCCACATTTTCGTACTATACAGAGTGAAATGTGTCAAATTTTCATGGCCAACCGACTAAAATAAAAGTGAATGGAGTATATATATATATTGCTATCAAATTAGCTCATAGAATGATATTCTGAATGCTTATAATGATTCAATGAAAAAAATCTTTTGCGACCACACAAAGCTACGTCTAGACTTACCAAGGCCGTAAATACATAAAGAATGGAGCCCATTCAAAAATTATTGTCACACCAATAGGCCTTGAAAGCGTAGACCCCGCTTAAATCTGGCCACAAAGAGAAAATTCATTGTCGAAAATCCAAACATGCAAATTTTGTCTAGTTTCCGGTAAACTTCTAACAGGTCATTGCGGTGAACTATATTAATTAGAACAAACATTATTTTTTGGAATTCGCATTGTCATGATTATCAATTGCTTTATTCCCGGTGCCATTCTGAGTATCAGTGAGAATTTAGAGTTTCAATCGATGCGAAAAAAATCAGTAGAGCCTGCAAACTCAGGATTATTCATTATGTATTGGAGGAAATGTGAAATTCAAGATTGTAAAAGCATGATTAATAACCGACCCTAATAATCCTAGGACCGAAAATTCAGTTCTCAGACTCATGTGCTCTTTTGATCAACGACTTATCTGAAGAATCTCCCAACCCAACCTGGGAATTCACTGTTCCCCCAATGCATAAAGAATAATATTTTGTTTGCAGGTGATACTGGATTGTTTTGTTAGTTTTCTATTGGTCGAAATTCAAAATTTTCACTAATAGGGTACTCTAACGATTTGTCAAAATCAGCTGATTGTTCGTTACCGTGGGGCACACAGCTTTATATTATCACTATAAAGATGTATTTCTGAGAAAGTTATAGTCTTATAACTGTAATCTAACGTCGGGAAGAACATGTTTTCCAAAAAACATGCGCAAAACACAATACTCGACGAAAACAGCATGGGAATTATTGGAGGGAAAAGCTTGTGTGCCCCACGACAGCGAATGCTAAGTTGATTTTGACAAATCGTTAGAGTTCCCTATACAGGCACGAATGTTTGAAAGAACATATTCAGTCAATATGACAGATGTACACAAATAAATGTCCCATGATTGACAATGCAGTACAATAAATACAGTAAAGATGCAGTACAAATCGAGGAGGTTCTCCAACAGGAAAAGCTCTATTTTCAACCATTGGCGGTTTTTTCAATGTTGAAAATGAGTTGTACCGGCAATAAAATTCAAAACTTAGTCAAATAGTAATGAACGAATTATGAGCTAGATTTACCTGAAGAGTCTGGTGAGCTTGTGATTTTGCAAAATCTTCATACAACTGCTCCTGTAAAGGACTCAGTTCGCAGTAATAGTCTTGTGTGATCTTTGGAGGTAAATCATCAAGAACATCTTCTTTCATTCTTCTCAGCAAGAAGGGCAAAACTTGTCTATGGAGAGCTTCCATTGCGAGCACTCCAGCCTCTTGATCCTTGGGGGAACATTTCGGGTCGTTACTTGCTAAGATCGGCCTGGAATACCTAGCTGTAAACTGTTTTTCAGTACCCAAAAATCCGGGCATCAAAAAGTCAAAAAGACTCCACAACTCCAAAACATTGTTTTGAATTGGTGTGCCGCTCAATATCAACCTGTGATTTGCGATCAAAGCTTTGATAGCAACACTGGTTCTCGTCTTCCCATTCTTGATTATGTGACCTTCGTCCAAAATAACATAGTTCCATTTAATACTGCTGAAGAAGTTTATATCTTTTCTTACTATATCGTATGAAGCTACGATTAAATTGTATCTTTTGAATTTTATTCGTAATTTTTCCCTTTCTGTGGGTGTTCCATTATACTGGAGAGGTTTCAGGTATTTCTTTGAAAGGAACTTCTCTACCTCGTAAACCCAATGACCTGAAAATAATGAGGAAATATAACAGAAATGGCAGGATTGCTTGAAAATTTAGATTGTTTGAAAATTTAGACGTTTCTGGATAAAGGTGAACAGGAATATCAGGTCACCTCTTTAGGAAACGCTTAAATTTTTCAGGCTAACTCGATATTGCAATTTTTTCCCTTTAGTTAGTGCAAATATTCAGTGTTTCACGATAGAAGATTATACCGTAGATTATTATAACAAAAATAGGAGAACTTAGTAAATCATTAATTGTTGATTTCACTATCAAAATGTTTCCTTCCTAAAGCACATTTCGATTTATACTAAGATGATAAAATAATGATATGATATAATAATGTGATAAAATATCCTCTCAACGAAATTGACACTGGCAGATTTACAACATGAAAATTAAATCACTTTACTTTGTGAGCTGCTAATATACATATACTCCATTAACTTTTATAAAAGCACTCGGTTGGCCATGAAATAATTTCCTAAAGTTTATGTAACTAGAGTAAGATGTTTGTTTTCGAACATCTCATGTCATTAATGTCAGAACTACGTTGCCACAACCAAGATGTCTGAAAACATGTTGTACGGTTGTATCGATTGAAATTTATTCTGGAAGGATTCTGCATTTCCTGAAACTTCTTAGAGTTTTCACTCCCAATCTCTGAAACAAAATCAGGCAACAATTTTTTCTAGTGGATTTGCTCCTGACAAATTAGTGCAAGAATTTACGCAGGAGCATATCGTTTATTTCACTTTTTAATTGATTTTGTTTCAGAGATTGGGAGTGAAAACCTTAAAGAGTTTCAGGAAATGTTGTAAGGACTCGTCAATTTTTGAATGCAATGACATTTGACCAAATCGAGAATCAATTGAAAAATTGATTTTGTTCTAGAGATTGGAAGTGAAAACTCTAAAATTTCAGAAAATGCAGAATCCTGCCAGATTGAATTTCAATCGATATCTGAAGCATTTGACACTACTCCTGGAGGGGGTAATGATAGTTTCCGGAACATTCGCAGCAACTTGGGGTTGGGACAAATCAGACTAGAGCTAATAATGGTAATGAAGCTCAGAAATGCTTGCTTTCGTCAACTATTTAAGCTTCAAATCACCTCTGTGAAGTTTCAATATTTTTCTAATAATTAAATTTGACACTTCAGTAGTTATTCTGTGACAAGATTACCTCCATAGACTTTCGAAAGGGCCGTTGTGGGGCAAGTCTCCTAAAACTCCAAAATCGAATTTAAGATTAACTATGGAAACCCTTTACCATTAGATATCCAACACGTAAAAGATTCGCTTCAAAATTAAGAAATTTCAGAAACACACCCTTCGAATCTCAGTAAACATTCGAATATGTGAAAGCTTGTGACGTAGAATGCCTTTAAAGTATTCGCGAATTCAATTACCGTTGAGGGCGCTGCGAAATGAAAACAAACTTTGACGTTTGTCAGTACTCTTTTCGAGATTTGTACCGCCTAACAGAGTTTTTCTAGTAAATCAAGATAAATATCTTGATTTACTAGAAAAACTGATAAATAAATAAATATCAGAAATATCGGAAGTGAATTGATTGATTTAGTTTCGTAAAGAAAGATCAACATTCTTTGGAAATATCTACTTCATTTGAAAGGGATGAATTGTGGAATAAAATCGAGCGATGATATTGGTGATCCACTGTACCTAGATACAAAATCCTATTATTTCACAGATTCTTTCTTGAATTAAACCTAGCTAATAATGTTGAGGTCTTAGAACATAGAACAACAGGAAGGAGCCTTTCCACGCGAATACAAGGACAGGAAGTGAGACCGAAGTGCACCAAATTATGACTCATTGTTTTGTTTTGATATAGGTGTCAAACGTGAAGCTTTTATCAAATTCATTTCAAATTGTTATTTTTGGGATATTTTTCGAGTTAAACTGTGTTGGATTTTGTAGAGTTGAGTGAAATTAAGTTGTGAAGTGAATTCTGAACTATTTTACCTAAAGAAATTATTAAAATAAGATATTTTTGTGGTAAGGAACTTTTTCCAGAAAATGGTCAGTTGTGTAGCTTGTGGCTATTCAAAAACACCAAAGAAAAACAATTCCGGTGTAACATTTCACAGGTAGGTTTTATTCATACTGTATTAACGTCTTTTTTTGAATATTAAAATGGTATTCCTGTTTATGTATTTTGACGTTATCGTGAACAAACCATGGGCGTAGTTGACATTAGATAATAAGGATTTCAATTGAACAAACTGGGTTTGGTAGATTCAATTTTCAAGAATATTTTGAAAGCAGGAATGACAAACTGTTATGATTTCTGAAATTAATTAGTCTCAATATTATTGTTTCAGATTTCCTAAGGATGAAAGACGTAGATTTAGATGGGTGATTTTTGTTAATAAGCCTAACAACAGGAGCTTATTGTGCTCCAAGCACTTCAAGGAAGAATGTTTCAACAGATCTTCACAATCTGTTATTAGATTATTTCCCAATGCATTTCCAACTATAGAAGCTCCCCGTGTGAAATATGTAAGTGATGAATTGTTGGTAAGGACTGTTATTATTTCTTGAACTGGGGTCGTTATGGCTCAGTTGGCCTTCCGGGAACTGCGACCACATAGATCTTTGGTTCATTACCCTACTCATTCATGGAAACCTAAGCAGGTCTTTAGAATGGTGTTAATAAAACCGAAGACTTTCTTAGGGGCCTTGGCCGTTACCTCTTGGGTATAACCAGAGCTGGTTTTCCCATATGAATGGTTCTTAGGCAAGCCAGTTCTGTACACTTACATAATATGTGTTCAGCTGTTTCTACTTCTGATCCACAGAGCCTACAATTCTCATCTGTTGACTTTGCTATGCAGTACAAAGGGTGTTTTTCTTCCGACAGTGCCCTGTCAACAGTCCCACCATCACCCGAAGCTCAGCTCGTGACAGCTTCAGGAGAATAATGAAGGAAAAAAAATTATTTGCTCTTTGGTTTTTGATGAGATTGCTATTCGAAAACATTTGGAATATACTGGAGGTCAATATTATGGCTATCTCGATTTCGGTAGCGGCATACAAGGGGACTCTATGGATTTAGCTACTGAAGCACTTGTTTTTATTATAGTGTGTATAAATGAAGCCTGGAAGCTTCCAATTGGCTATTTTTTTATTGCAGGTTTAAATAGTCAGCAGAAAACATCCCTCTTGAAACAGGCACTCACTCTGTTAATGGAAGTGGGAGTAACAGTCAGTAATATCACATTTGATGGATGTGCAGCTAATTTTAGTATGTGTACATTATTGGGCTGTCCTTTTCGAGCCACTGATATAAAGGCAGATTTTTCTTTTCGCAATCAAAAATATTTCTTGTATCCTGATCCTGTACACATGCTAAAACTAATAAGAAATTGTTTTGGAGAGAAAAAAATTCCTTAAAAAACTTAATGATTTGCAAAATAGGGAGGGACTTCATCTTGGAACCAAAATCAGAAATCAGCATATAAGTTTTTTCAGACAGAAAATGAAAGTCAAACTGGCCACTCAGTTGCTGAGCAGATCTGTGTCTGAGGCTTTATATTTCTGTAAAAATACTTTGAATTTGGAGGAATTTCAAAATTGTCACGCAACTGCTGAATTCATTTTATTAATCAACAATGTTTTCGATATTTTGAATTCACATAAGGTTTCTGATTTTGGTTTCAAGCAGGCAATCTGTGAAAAAAATATTAATAGTATAAAATTGTTTTACAATCAGGTTTGCCAGTATGTAATGAATTTAAAGTTATTTGATGGAACTTCCGTTCTGAAATCTCAAAGAAAAACTGGCTTTAGAGGTCTATTAATTGGGCTAAAAGCTTTGTTGGGTTTGTATGAGGAATATATTTCCAAAGGATATTTGAAATTTATTCCTACATACAAACTGAACCAAGATCACATAGAGTTGTTTTTTGGAACAATTAGATCACAAGGGGGACACAATAACAATCCAAACTGCAGACAGTTCACTGCTGCCTACAAAAAAATTTTAGTTCATGCAGAAGTGAGAGAAGGTGCTGGAAATTGTGTACCCCTTGAAGAAATAAACATTTTGAACGTAAGTTCCAAAAAAAAGTCTCCTTTGCAAATCATAAATGAATCATTAGGAAATCGATCTGCGGATGATGAAAGTAAAGAAGATACTGCCATTACCAATTTCTTGCATGATCACAATTATGCATTCACTTATGACTCATTGTCTCCCTATGTACAAGCTGTGATTGTTTATATTGCTGGTTTTGTTTCTTTTAAAATTGGACAGAAACTGAAAAGTGAACAGTGTGTTGCACAGTTATTTGGAGTTAAGGAGGATTCCCTAAACTCCTTGATTGCAACAAAATCAAAGGGTGGTTTGAGTTATCCAAGTAATGGAGTCATTGGAATATGCCAGACTGCAGAAAAATTTTTAAGAAGCCAATCATATTCAAATAAAAAAATTAACCGTGAAGAATTTTCACTTAAAGTAATGAAACATTTTATTGGAAAAAGTGTGTTTGATGAAATGATTTTTCATGATTTTTCCCCATTAGAGAGTCATGAAACTCTTTTAATTAAAAGTATTTCAAATTGTTATTCAAACACGAGGTTGAATTATATTTGTAAAAATACTGTAAATGAAGATAGAATAAGGAATTTGTATAATAGATTGATTCTCTTCAAAAACCAATAAACATTAAAAGTGACATTCTATATATTCTTTTTGAATAGATAAATATACAAAATTTATTTATTTCTCAGTATTCACAAGTACAAAGAGAAAAACAAATACATTTTTCCTACTCACATCTTTCGAGATTTTAATTCCTATGTTTCACAAGAGTATTGCCAAAATATTTTTTTTCTTTCCACTCAATAATAGAAAGCTTTCGAAAAATAAAAAATGCGATCTGAAATTAGCCAAAATTACGTTGGACAGTAATTGAGATTATTTATGCCCTACGCCACTGCTAAACCGGAAATATGGATTCCGCCATATGTGCACCAAATTCGGTCACACCAAAATGAACAATATGCTCCTTCCTGTTGTTCTATGTTCTAAGAATTTTCATGACATCTGGTGCAGTTCTGTGTTACATTCGAATGGATGAACCTGCGTCCGATACGTCAGAGAGTTTGTTTGGATCCCCGAAATGAAAGAAAATTGTTATTTTTATTTTCTCCACGAATTTGAATTTTTTCAAATGATTCACATCGTAATTTCTTACTCACAAGGTAAGCTGGTGCAATTTTCTTCTCGGTTTTTTATGTTTCGGTTTCGAATATTGATTGTTTGTTTTTTCAATTGTAATACAGGGTGAACCTGTGTGTTTGTTCTATATTGTGCTGTTTGTTAAGAGTAATTTTGTAGTTAGTTCATATATCAGATCTCATGCTACCCATTACTAATTTAGGTAAAATTGTTTTTATCCTGAGGAAGGGAATAAATTTCCCGAAACGTTGCTGCTGAATAAATTATACATAAATAGTTCCTTGTGACTGATACCTTCACCTATTCTGTATAATGTACATTTTTCCGATTGAAGCCTTTATGACTTACGGCCGTTTTCGATAATCCTATCTATCCATTGTTTCAGTTATTGAAGATAAAAAATGCAAATGATTTCGTTTCTATGATCTATGACATAGAAAACATGCATGAGCAGCATGGTTTTATGTCTCAGAGATCTTGCATGTCTAATCTCGTTACCTTTTCGGAATTTGTACTGAAAATCTTGGATGATGCCACACAAGTAGTTGTCATATACACAGATTTCACGAAGGCATTCGATCGAATAAATCATGGGATATTGTTGGGAAAGTTAAAAAACAAATGGAGCTTTTCAGACGATCTGGTGCTGTTGATTGGATCTAATTTTTTCGATAGACGTCAGTTTGTTCGTTTCGAGGGATCTGTTGTACCACAGGGCTCCAATTTGGGGCCAATTCTCTTTCTCCTATTTGTTGATGATGTGATGGACCTCATTGTTACTGGTAAACTTATTTATGCTGATGATTTGAAAATATTTAGGAAAATAAAGTCAGTAAGTGATTGTATTATCTTACAGATGGTACTGAATGCTATTTCAGATTGGTGTGAAGGGAACAAATTGAATCTGAATGTCGACAAGTGCAATGTTGTCACATATACTAGGAAGATTCATAATATATACTTTGAGTATACTATTGGTCCATCTATCTTGAGTAGGGTTGACGAGATTAGGGATCTTGGCATTACATTCGACCAGCGCTCAACCTTCGTCCCTCATAATAACTCTGCCTTATTTTCTGCATTCAAAATTTATGGTTTCGTTGTACGCAATGCCAGTTGTTTCATGAATACTGAAACACTTCTAAAATTATTTAACTCGTTAGTTAAAAGTAAAATGATTTTTGGTTGAATTATTTGGCACCCGATTTATAACATCCATCGTCGTCATGTGGAATCAGTTCAGCGGAAATTGGATTAGATATGTTTATTGAAAACGGCCGTTAATGAATGGTGCAAAATCAAAAGAATTGTTAATTACATAACAAGTATCCTTAGATCATTCAATTTTTAAATTTGTGCAGTTGTTGAATATTTCAACTAGTATTTAAAGTTGATATTTCTGGTATGCTATGATGTGTTTCATTCATGGATAGCGCTTGATTGAAACATGCTGGAGAAGTGGAAGGCTTATTATCTTGCACATATCTTTCAGCACCTGCTGAACTCTTCCATCCTTCATGCCTCTTTTAATGCCATGAAATCTTCTCCTCTGTTGGCTAGATGGAAAGCTGAGCTTCTACGGAAGCAATGGCCTGAATATAGTTCTGGATCAGGCAAGTTCAAGAAATTGGCATGAATTTTTGGCCTTCCACCTATCTTATTTATGCCAATAGGTTGCACTGTGCATTTTTCAGCCATAAAATTAATAAAGAAACGATTATGATCTGTATGTGATGGTCTCAGTTTATAGTATTCTATAAGAAAACTCAACCAGAATGGATCCGAAATGATAAATTTCCTGGGACTAGAAGTTTTTGTATTTGGTATGGTGTCCAAAATACAATCGTCCTTTAATTCTATGTCTTGAACCTTCATATTCACACAGCTCTACCCTTCTGCATGCCCCAGCATATCCCATGATTAATACTACCTGAAATTGGTTATGTGACATTAGATATTAAGTGTACATGCAGGATCATATATAATTGTTACCTTCATATCCAAATAAGTATTGTTTGACATATTCTTCAAAAATTTGTCGATTTGGTCGAAATCAAGAACTTTTGATTTCTTCAGTTTATATTCTTTAGGAACACTTTTTGATAAACATTGCAATCTAATAAATTCTGAAATATCGATGCTCCGTTGTACATTGAGCATACTGCGTAGCATCGAATAAGTTCTCCATAATGTAGGACTTTTATATCGGGTGTCCCAAGGTGAGTGGCCTATTAGATTATTATGGAAACTATTCATGGTAAAGATTTCAAATTTCGCGGATCGATATTTGACCATGTAAGGTACATTTTTAAAATAATTTCTTATTTCCAGTGTTGCCGGATGTACGAAAATTTGAAAACAACTTTGTTATTTCAAACTGGACATCCGGTATTTTCATTTTTTTATGACACTCCATAAAATATTTAATGTTTTTTTTCTTACTTTTTCCTACCTATCTTCAACGGTTTTTGAGTTATTAATTATTTTTCGAAATTTCAGGTCAAATTGGTGTGTTACGAAAATGACTCTAGTTCGCTCAATATTCGAGATTTAAGTCAGAAATTTAGCAAGTCATTAGATATGTATCTGATCTATGTCACTGATTTTGAAGTATAGTTGTCAGTTATGCAGGATGGACAAAAAAAAATCATCATTTGCCAAGTTACAAAATCGTAAAAAAGTCTGTTTTTTTCAAATTAGACACCTAGTATATTTTTTCAATTTTAGGAATCAGTACAACACACTCTACAATTTTTCTATTCACGTCCCTATACCTATCTCAACTGGATTCCGAGTTATATGCGTTTATTAGATTTTTGGTCCATCCTGTATAACGGACAACTATAATTAGATAATAAGGATTTCAATTGAACAAACTGGGTTTGGTAGATTCAATTTTCAAGAATATTTTGAAAGCAGGAATGACAAACTGTTATGATTTCTGAAATTAATTAGTCTCAATATTATTGTTTCAGATTTCCTAAGGATGAAAGACGTAGATTTAGATGGGTGATTTTTGTTAATAAGCCTAACAACAGGAGCTTATTGTGCTCCAAGCACTTCAAGGAAGAATGTTTCAACAGATCTTCACAATCTGTTATTAGATTATTTCCCAATGCATTTCCAACTATAGAAGCTCCCCGTGTGAAATATGTAAGTGATGAATTGTTGGTAAGGACTGTTATTATTTCTTGAACTGGGGTCGTTATGGCTCAGTTGGCCTTCCGGGAACTGCGACCACATAGATCTTTGGTTCACTACCCTACTCATTCATGGAAACCTAAGCAGGTCTTTAGAATGGTGTTAATAAAACCGAAGACTTTCTTAGGGGCCTTGGCCGTTACCTCTTGGGTATAACCAGAGCTGGTTTTCCCATATGAATGGTTCTTAGGCAAGCCAGTTCTGTACACTTACATAATATGTGTTCAGCTGTTTCTACTTCTGATCCACAGAGCCTACAATTCTCATCTGTTGACTTTGCTATGCAGTACAAAGGGTGTTTTTCTTCCGACAGTGCCCTGTCAACAGTCCCACCATCACCCGAAGCTCAGCTCGTGACAGCTTCAGGAGAATAATGAAGGAAAAAAAATTATTTGCTCTTTGGTTTTTGATGAGATTGCTATTCGAAAACATTTGGAATATACTGGAGGTCAATATTATGGCTATCTCGATTTCGGTAGCGGCATACAAGGGGACTCTATGGATTTAGCTACTGAAGCACTTGTTTTTATTATAGTGTGTATAAATGAAGCCTGGAAGCTTCCAATTGGCTATTTTTTTATTGCAGGTTTAAATAGTCAGCAGAAAACATCCCTCTTGAAACAGGCACTCACTCTGTTAATGGAAGTGGGAGTAACAGTCAGTAATATCACATTTGATGGATGTGCAGCTAATTTTAGTATGTGTACATTATTGGGCTGTCCTTTTCGAGCCACTGATATAAAGGCAGATTTTTCTTTTCGCAATCAAAAATATTTCTTGTATCCTGATCCTGTACACATGCTAAAACTAATAAGAAATTGTTTTGGAGAGAAAAAAATTCCTTAAAAAACTTAATGATTTGCAAAATAGGGAGGGACTTCATCTTGGAACCAAAATCAGAAATCAGCATATAAGTTTTTTCAGACAGAAAATGAAAGTCAAACTGGCCACTCAGTTGCTGAGCAGATCTGTGTCTGAGGCTTTATATTTCTGTAAAAATACTTTGAATTTGGAGGAATTTCAAAATTGTGACGCAACTGCTGAATTCATTTTATTAATCAACAATGTTTTCGATATTTTGAATTCACATAAGGTTTCTGATTTTGGTTTCAAGCAGGCAATCTGTGAAAAAAATATTAATAGTATAAAATTGTTTTACAATCAGGTTTGCCAGTATGTAATGAATTTAAAGTTATTTGATGGAACTTCCGTTCTGAAATCTCAAAGAAAAACTGGCTTTAGAGGTCTATTAATTGGGCTAAAAGCTTTGTTGGGTTTGTATGAGGAATATATTTCCAAAGGATATTTGAAATTTATTCCTACATACAAACTGAACCAAGATCACATAGAGTTGTTTTTTGGAACAATTAGATCACAAGGGGGACACAATAACAATCCAAACTGCAGACAGTTCACTGCTGCCTACAAAAAAATTTTAGTTCATGCAGAAGTGAGAGAAGGTGCTGGAAATTGTGTACCCCTTGAAGAAATAAACATTTTGAACGTAAGTTCCAAAAAAAAGTCTCCTTTGCAAATCATAAATGAATCATTAGGAAATCGATCTGCGGATGATGAAAGTAAAGAAGATACTGCCATTACCAATTTCTTGCATGATCACAATTATGCATTCACTTATGACTCATTGTCTCCCTATGTACAAGCTGTGATTGTTTATATTGCTGGTTTTGTTTCTTTTAAAATTGGACAGAAACTGAAAAGTGAACAGTGTGTTGCACAGTTATTTGGAGTTAAGGAGGATTCCCTAAACTCCTTGATTGCAACAAAATCAAAGGGTGGTTTGAGTTATCCAAGTAATGGAGTCATTGGAATATGCCAGACTGCAGAAAAATTTTTAAGAAGCCAATCATATTCAAATAAAAAAATTAACCGTGAAGAATTTTCACTTAAAGTAATGAAACATTTTATTGGAAAAAGTGTGTTTGATGAAATGATTTTTCATGATTTTTCCCCATTAGAGAGTCATGAAACTCTTTTAATTAAAAGTATTTCAAATTGTTATTCAAACACGAGGTTGAATTATATTTGTAAAAATACTGTAAATGAAGATAGAATAAGGAATTTGTATAATAGATTGATTCTCTTCAAAAACCAATAAACATTAAAAGTGACATTCTATATATTCTTTTTGAATAGATAAATATACAAAATTTATTTATTTCTCAGTATTCACAAGTACAAAGAGAAAAACAAATACATTTTTCCTACTCACATCTTTCGAGATTTTAATTCCTATGTTTCACAAGAGTATTGCCAAAATATTTTTTTTCTTTCCACTCAATAATAGAAAGCTTTCGAAAAATAAAAAATGCGATCTGAAATTAGCCAAAATTACGTTGGACAGTAATTGAGATTATTTATGCCCTACGCCACTGCTAAACCGGAAATATGGATTCCGCCATATGTGCACCAAATTCGGTCACACCAAAATGAACAATATGCTCCTTCCTGTTGTTCTATGTTCTAAGGTTGAGGTAGTATATACTGAGTTTGTGAAGTTTCTATTTAAAGTATTTCAATTCCATGTTATGATATAGAGGTATTCCTTATACTGAAATCTCAAGAGACATAAATATGATTCAGCCCATGGAACAAGTTCTACAGATGAGAAAAAGCATTCATTTGGAAGTATGAAAATTATGATATTGTATTTCTAAATCGTCAATTAAATTTAGCAGAAAATTCTCGCAAAGAAAAATCGTTTAACCTAACTCCTGCCAGTTGAAAGCACTGATATAAATACATTTTCCAATATTTTTTCGGAATCAATATTTATAATCAGAAACCCAGACAATAATTCCAATATAACTTCTCCAAATAATAATTATAATACTTTGTTGGACAACGTGAGATAAGAAAAAACATGAGGAACAAAACTTGTTTTGACTTTGCAGTACTGACAGAGTAGTTTCGTAATTCAGTCGATAGAGGGCGTCTAGATTTTTGGATTCGCCAATAGTAATTTTTGTTAATTCGACAACAGTGAAACCGATCAAGAAGATATCCACAGATTACAAAAAATTGTTTCTGTAATCTGTGACTATACTTTCTTAAAACCGATGACATTTTGTGTCATTGTTTGCTTTCTTTTCAAATGTGATCATCGAACTTGATGTTTATTAGGTCTATGGGGCTCAGAAAACTTTCATGACCATTACTGACTCGACGGGCGTTGCCGGATTGTGAAAATGACGTAGAATGTTCACAAGAGAGCACTTCTGAAATCAGAATTTTCGTAAGTGAATACAGACAAAATGCACTATGTTGAAATAAAAAAAAAATATATTTTGATATATTTGGGTTATAAGGATTTATATGACAAATATTTGGAAATTTAGAAAAATACCCCATTGTTGGTTCATTTCATGTTTTTGTGATTTCGAATAATTTTTAATAATACCTATCAGTTTTCTAAGAAAATGTCCTTCAGTGGATATTATTTATTTTTCAAAGGTGAGATAGCCCCTCAAGTGACGTCAATCCGAAATGCCTAATACAACGTTGCCACAGACATTCAGGATTTAACTAACCTGACATTAAATGTGCACCTGCACATTTAAAAAAAAATTTGAAAAGCCTGTCTATTCCAAGTTCACCATATTTACTTTTTTTTCACTCAATCCATTTATTTTTTATATATTCAAATTTAAATTTTGTACAAAATTGGTCAGTTCGTTACATGCTATGTGAATCAATCAAATTTTCACAAATTTATGTAGTGGTTTCGACGATAAAATCGTTACCTGCCATACAAAATTACTGTTTGTTCCTTTTATAAACAATTAAGGTACAAATAGTTACATTTATTGGCAGAAAGAATTGAAATCGTTTCTTTCTTTTTTTTTTTAAATAACGGTGCGGGAACCGTACAGCACATTAATCGAAATTGCAGAATGAATGATTGAAAATTCGATTGATTTACACACAGCTGAAAACCAATGAGCAGGAATGCTCAGCAATTCAAGTTTAAGTTGTCCAATAGGTTCAATTTGAGTCATTTTCATTATTCTTCTGCCCATAATAATCCTATCCTACATCTCACAAAAAATTTATTCTACATCTGTATACAAGATTTTTCAGTGTTAGCTTTAACCTTTGAGTATAGTTATATTCTATGGCTATGGAAACTCACCAGTTAAAGTTGGTGGACAAATCACTAATGATGGAAGGGGAGCACAATCAGGAGATTTCGTCTTGTGATATTTTTCTTCTCTATAGAAGTGATCACTTGCCAAAATGCAGATACTTTGCAACGTTTTGCCAAGACCCATATCATCGCAGAGGATGCCATGTAGTTTATACTTATTCAAGAATCCGAGCCAGTTAACGCCAGCTTGTTGGTAGCTTCTCAGTTCTGCTGCTATGGGAACTGGAATTTTATAATCGGGAATGCAAGACGGTGTTAGGAGTTGTTCTAAAAATTCCCTCTCTCTCATTCGTCTCTCTCTCAAAGAACTTTTCGCAAAAGCTGGTGGTTCTGGAACACCTACAAATAATTTGTCAATTAATATCGAATTAAAATAGTATATCATTCAATGAGCATATTATAAGATGATGATTACTTTACATGTGGATGAAATTTACGCAACCAAACGAAGTCGAAAATATGGAATCAACGTATCTAGTATAAATAAAGACGTAATAGTTGACCACTTTTTTATGGACAGAACAATCACAGCGTCTTCAGTGCTCCAACATGATTGATTAGCTTTCCTATTATGAGATATGAGTAGAGCGATACCGGAACATTTGCAGAATTGAATTTTTGTTCTTACCTCCATCAAGTGGCATCAACTGAACAAGAGTGGCAAAGCTGCTGGTTCCCATCAACCTAACAGACTTATTTTGATCGGACATTCTTCCAAGAAGAGGGACTATTAGCAGTACCACATATGGTATTATATTGTACTGTAAGGTTTCAACAATACATGCAATGGCCTCTACCGCCCCCTGCCTTTCAATGTCACAATCCATGGATTCCATTTTCGGCAACACTTTTTCGATAATTATTTCCATTACCCGTACAGAGTCCAACTGTGCAAATATTGCCAAACACCTGGAGGCTAAATGTCTCACGGCCCTATAAGGGTGAGACAAGAGTAAACATAGTCTTTCTAAACTTTTCGACATAAGGTCAGGAAGTAGCTCGGGGTGAATACTTGGAGTTGTCACTTCCAGTATCTGAAGAGTTCCGACTAGCTTTTCTGCTTCTTCATCCTCTTCGTAGACTAACTTGGGATCAAACGACAAATCGATAGTTTCCTCGAGATCGCCTAGAAAAAATATAATTACTGTCAATATAACAAATTTGTTAAGAATATGCATAATATGTGTAGTAGCATTTCCTCAAAACTAGGGAAATAATCACCTACCAGTAAATGGTAATAGTGGAGCTGTAGTGATCCCGCCAGGCGGCAGTGGAGTAAGAGAAACGGATCAAGCAAGTCTCGCTCGAGAGCTGGGGACGCATGCGTGACATTGGTTTTCTGACAGTTATAGAGCGAGTTGTAGAAAATAAATGGATATAGAGAAATCGTGTTTTAGTGACCAAATTGCTGATTGTTAATCAAGTCCACTTAAGAACCACATTGGTGACCCCGACGTATTAACGAACCTCAAGCGCATCAGTGAAGTATTGGAAAAAGACATATTTATATAAACTTACCAATGATTAATTCCCAAAATTTAGGCAGTTTATTGGGTAAATCTTTCCCAAAATGACAAGTAATGGCAGTCAAAGCGTGAGTGGCACCCCGTCTTTGTGTGAGATTCACTTTTTGCACTTCATCTTCCTCTTTGAATAATTCCTCCATGGGTACTTCAGTCACTGGGGGTCTTCCTGGTCCTCTTGTCATACTATTCTGTCTACGAAAAGCGATCTTCTCAGCATTTTTCTGGTGCTTCAGCAAAGTCAAAATACCACTGTAATTATTTTGCCTGGCTGAGGAACTGTTGGGAGATTCAGCCTTATAAATACATGGGGTGAATTCAGGATCACACTTCAGGAACGCACATAAATTGACTAAAATTTTATCAGTAGGACACGGTACCCTGTTCCTGCACTGATCTATGAGTATTGCTAAGTTTGCAGAAGCTAATTTTTGAAGACTCTCGTTGTCCTCGCGTCGAATAGCTTCCATTAATGGTTTTACAACTGGAGTTAATTTATCTGGAAGGGCATTGAACATAACTACTGCCCCAGATACTGCAGCTGCAATAAAATAAAAAAATTCAAATCAATATTTTAATATATAGTCCGAGAACTATCAGCAAAAACAACTACCTCATAAGTTACCTAACGTTTGGATTGGTTCAAATTCAGAATGTGAACTTTAAACCGCCCATCTGCATATGTCAAAGTTGCATCTGCATATGCCAAAGTTCGAGAACTAGGGCAGACCATGGAGGTAGGAACAGAGTGGAGGGGGCATAAGGTTTGAAAAGTGTCACATAAACAAGACAAAGACTGCCCATACCAGTATGGCCGACTTCGAACTCTTCAAATTTTGGATTTTTAGTTGTTTTTGCTCTATTTTACTTCGTTAGCTGTGATTTGTTGTTCATTTTGTAGTGGAAAGACATACCATGTCTCTGGACATACAGTATGATACAAAATGGTTTCTAGTTCGGTATATATTCTAACGCATCCAAAGTTTATATTAAAAAAGCTGGTGTTGCATTTCACAAGTAAGTTCCTAACTTTCTACTACTTTTGTGTTGAATAATTAGTTGTATGTATATGTATACAACACGCTGTAATTGCTATTTATCGTCTGCTATCGAATCTTCCTGCTGGAGACTTGAAATACAAGATATCAGTATCTCGAATATCCAAAATAAACTAATACTCTTTTCTCTACTTTTTTCTTTATCCTAGGTTTCCTCTGAAGCCCGAAAGAAGAGCCCTGTGGATTCAGGCAATCTGGAGAAATTGGTTACCATCATCCCATGCAAGGATTTGTTCCATTTATTTCAAAGATGATATCGATAGGGTAATAATAGAGATAATTAGCTTACAAAGCTTTTGTTAATGGCTGGTCAATCACTTCCCTTACCTGTCACTGATTATTTATTGTTAATTGATTTGATGATTCTAAATTTCAGGTCCTCAGAGCTACCCTTCATAAAATAAAAGCTTCACCTGACGAACCACGGAGATTCGACAATTCCATGGTGATTAAGATGGTTCCATCAATCAAAAGACTCCATTGATGAAGTTACACTCAATGAAGCAGATGAAACAAACGGTCTAGAGAAAACCACTTCGGAATATAAATGACACAATATCCTATCCCAGGGACTGTGAAGTTGATCGGAATATTGTATATATTTATGTTGTGAATAAATTGTACATTTTGTAAATTATTTCCTGTTCATATCTTGTTCCATTATAATAAATATTAATAATTTTATTATCTGTGTTTTCAATGATTAATTATGATATTTTCACGCATATGGAATTTGGAAAGTTGATTAACTGTAAGAGAAACAAATTTTTCATTCCTTTGGGATTGGGAATCAAACCTGTCAATTTATTGATGATGATGATATGAAAAGCTCAATTTCATGACACTTTGAGCAATGTAACTTGTGATTTGATTGTTCATGGATACAGTATACAAAAAACTTGGAATGTGATGCCGTTGTTTTCACTGTAAAGTAGGTAGCTTATATTTTTATGTAAATAAGAAAGAAGTGGCACAATTATAGGAACAAATTTTCCAATCTTAGTTGATGTATTTTTAAAATACTTTCATTTCATAACGAAAAGAGAGACAGTGGAAGAATCGAACTGTCAGAGCGATGCGATATCGAATAAACGGCTGGTCTAGTTGGTTGTGGGTATTGGTTTGGTGGGGACGCGGTGGCAGAGCGCAACGATCTAGGATCGAATCAGTAAGGCCTGGCGCAAATAGAAACGCAGGTTAGTGAGGTGACGCAGCGTGAGTTTTTGTAAAACATAGAAAAGACCAAGACCGCGCAAATAAAGAGTAACAATGACTTGTCAGATAGTGCGCGCATCGCAGGAAAAAGCTGCTTCACCCTTCGTCACCTCACCAACCTGCGTTTCTATTTGCGCCGGGCCTTACACTTCAAACGCGAGGGGGGTGTTATCATATCTGTTGAAAATGAGTGCGTCAATTTTATTTCACTCTTACGGGAGCCATGGCAGGAAATCATTTGTTTCAATGAATGACACAAATAATTTCGTGTGAAAATTAATATTCAGGTTCTTTTTCGCCAGAACTGGTTTGAAAATAAAATAAATTCTACGAAAAAAAAAAGAAAAAATTATTCTGAGGAAAAAAAACAAAGTCTAAAATATGGAAAATTGAAGAGGACATATTCAAATTAAATGTTCAAATAATCCACCTTGCTGTGCCAAACAGTAGCCAAATCTATTATAAATAGATAATCTCATATTTCTGAGAAGATTCGGCGTACTTGCTATTTTGGCACTGAGTTGAATTATTTTGGACCTTATTTCACTAATATTCGTCGCTCTTTCAATTTCTTGCCCATATACCATATTTTTCAGATATCCCCAAAGAAATAAATCATTGGGAGATAAATCTGGAGATGTGGGGGGCCCTTTGATCGAGCCATTTGTAGAAATGACACGGTGCGTTGTGACTCGGACAGGCATCCTGTTGAAACCAGACATCATCGAAGTTGATTGGTAGCTGTCGAACTGTCGGAATGATTTGGTTCCTTGAAAGCTCCAAATATTTTGCAGCGTTCAAGTTACCATCGATGAAAAATACTTTGCAAAAAAAGGTGGCAACCTGTGAGGATACTTTTATGATATATTTGACAACGTCTGTTTCAAAACAGTAGTCATTTTCAACGGCTTCAATGAATTTCAATCCATTTTCATGCAACATTCATTTTGCTGATAAGTTCTAAGCGATTTTTTCTTATCTTTCGAATTTTTTTTCCAAAAAAGCGACCACTCACGCCCGGCAGACGAGCGGTTTCAAGTTCACATTCTGAAGTTGAACCGAAGTGCCAATCCAAACTTTTATTAACTTATTATTATTATTGAAACCAACATACATTTAAGAAAATTTAAGAATTAATTCTACTCACCCAAAGTACTGATGTTAAGAGTCAACTGCTCATTACTGATCTGAAGAACACTTCCCTGGATATTCAGTCGCCTTTCCTCCAAATTATCGTGAACTTTATTCTTTAATTTGAATTTGACTAGAAGTTCTTGCATGGTAGAGCCAGTCAATTGTTGAATGTTGTTCAACGTTAGCACTGATTCATTATCACTGTTTACAGGAACTTTGTAATGCTTCAAAGTTGCTATGAAGTCTTTAGTCTCTTGCACCAATTTGGTGAAATTGAGGGCTATTTCATCGAAATAAATACATTCTGTTAAACAGACCTGAAGCCTTTCTTTGAGCATTGGCGGACAGGCAAGATTCAGAGATTGTCTGGCCCACTCTGAGATTACCATGCTGGCTACCATTCTCTGCATGGCAGATTTGGAATTCAAATGCGAAAGTAAAATCCTCTCGTAAGATTCTACTGGTTTTTCAATACCTTGGCTGTAGTCCACACCTGGGGCTTCTTGTATAATGTAACAGGATAATAAACCTAACATCCTTGTTAGCATACATCTAACTTCTACGGCATTTTTTTCGCGGATTTGTAACGGAGTTGTTTCACAGCCTGAAAAAAAAAGAGAAATATATATTTTTTACACTTATTTGAATATAAAACTCCCATGGCACTATCAAAGAGAAACAAGAGATTTCACTCCACTATTTTGACGATGCGTGTTTCTTTGACCTTGAGCAGCTCGCAGGTATAAGTGGGTGGAGTTCTTCATGTCGAATTCGAAATTTTCAAATATAAACTAGCAGAAAGATTAACGGAACAGATAATTATTATTATTTTCTGAAATTTAAATTATCACTAACTACCCTATAGAAACATTGATGTTGTCAAAATGATTGTATGTTGAATTATGAAGAAAACGGTTGAAACTCTCCCGAATCGAAGCCACTACAACCTTCTAACCTCACAAAAATTGTGGACGACAAAAAAACGCTTCAATACAAGTGAAATTCCTCTCTTGAAGAATATGATGCTAATGCAATGTACATACGAATATTAACTAAAAGTACAATATTATTCGAAATTATGTTATGTTTACGTACACAACACCCGTTTATCCTCCACTACTCTATTTTGACGTCTATTTAACAGCGGGTTGGAGTCGCCTATTTATCGATATTATTCATAAATGTATGGCTTATTCTTTATTATAATGAGAAAATTGAATAACGAAAACACTTTCAAGAAAACATTATTTGCTTTCAAGTTGACAAACAAAACACTAGACCAGATGATTCTGTTCGACTTAATCTTCTATCTGATGGCCACTCGTATTCCTGCGATCTGATTGGATCACCTTTATCTAGAAGGCAAGTGTGAAATAGATTCATGTACGAAGCATTTCGGAGGTCGCCCCACCATTGACGTAAACTGAATTCGAGGAGTGAAACCTCTTGTTCCTCTTTGGCACTATTTCTAACAGAAGCGCAACGGCGGTATGCGTGTTGGTACGTTAAGGCCAGGCGCAAATATAAACGCAGGTTGGTGAGGTGACTTAGGGTGACGCAACTTTTTCCTGCGCTGCACGTACTATCTGACAGTCACTGTCATGTTTTATTTGAGCGGTCTTGTTTACAAATACTCACGCTGCGTCACCTCACTAACCTGCGTTTCTATTTGCGCCTGGCCTTAGAAAAGATCGAGACCGCGCAAATAAAGTGTGACAGTGACTTGTCAGATAGTACGTGCAGCGCAGGAAAAAGCTGCGTCACCTCACTAACCTTTGTTTCTATTTGCGTCTGGCCTAAGGCCAGGCGTCACCTCACCAACCTGCGTTTCTATTTGCGCCTAGCCTTACAGTTACGAGACTGCGGTGCGATATTCGATGTGGATTAATTGCATTTTATATTTGCCTAGTTTCCATGCCGCTATTTTTCATTTAACGAAGAAGCTGTTCGTATTGTTATCACACATGTGGGCGTTTATCCAAATTTTATGAATTCTTTGAATCAGCAACACTGATTACAGGTGTCCGCAATGTACAGGATGGGCAAAATTGGTGATACCTGAACTACAACTTTTTAACCCAACGAAACAGAGGAAAATGAATGTGCCTTTCATGTCGTCTTTTTTCGAGAAACTAATAATGCCTCAACTGCATTCCTCTATCTTCTTTTGTTTTAGAGTTATAGGCGAAAATTTAAATTTGGCCGATTTCAACATTGGTCATTATCTCCGTTTCTGTTTGTGCTGGGATTTTCAAATGAAAACATTATACAGACACTTTTTTGGTAGCAAGCCAGTGACGTATTATGTTTTTTATCCTACAGGTTTATTTTGTGAGCTAAAATATGAAGTTGTGTTTGTCCTTATGAAAAGAATAGTTTGAAATAACTTAGAAAAAATCGCCATTTTTTTACCGTTTCAGAAATATATCATACATCGCCCTCGTCTTTCTAAATAATTTTAAACTACTGTGTTCATAAGAAAAAACACAACACTGAGAACAGATATTGGTCTGTAATCAGCAATATCATGAATATCATTTTTTTTATGAATTTGAAAAACTATGGCCTTTTTCAAAAGATTAGGAAATACGCCTGAACTTACTGATATATTGATGATATGAGCAAAATGAGGTGCGATTTCTGCTCCTATCTTTTTCAATAGACGAGCAGAAATATTGTCAATTCCCGCAGACTTGTTATCGTTCAACGAATTCACTACATTGATCACTGCGTGGTCCAAAACTGACCGAAAAAAGAAATCAAAATTTAAAATAGAAGAGGTAGTGCAAGCACTAGACAAGCACTGACTACAATATTCGCTCAGGGCATTTTCAGTTACTGAGGAAAGATATTCAACAAATATAACCGCCAGATATTCTGGGTCAACAAAGATGTACCATCAATAATCAACTGAATAGGCTTGCAGTTTTTGCTCATTGTGCCAGTTTGAGTATTCACGATACTTAACACTTTTATTTCTGTTGTCAGATGTTTCAACCGAGTTATAGTAATAACTAGATTTTGTTTCCTCAATTAAAGGGTTGTATGAAGATTTAGCTTTCCTATAAATATTATAAGTGGATTGGCATTTCATGTCATTATATGACCAATACAGATTATTCAAATTACGATTTGCCAAGCGAATTGCGGGAGTGATCCATAGTTTGTCATATTTATCATGATTAGAACTTTAAATTGATGGGCAAAATTTGATCATAAAGAATCTACAAAAAAATTGGAACCGATATTTAAAACGCCTATATTTGAAATGAATTTGGACAGTTTCTGCAGCGAATTTGAAAAATTCATTAATGAAACCCACAATCATTAAATTAAAACTTTTATTCGCAGTTATAAGTAAAATAGGGAGAATTTCCTGTTGATAATAGCTTCTCAATGGGAAATCAGAATCATATTGTGATATGAAGCGCTAGGTGAGAAATTCAACATGATTGGTGGGGTGAAGAGCCGATTTAACCATCATAAAATCGTTAAATTCAAGATCAAAGAGAATTAAACTTATTATATACACATGATTGAGCTCATGTGTCCCACACATTATAGGCATATATATGATTCATTATAGTAGTTGATTATTGTTGTAACAACTTACCGCCTATGTACCATTTTGGCACCACTACATTACTGTCATATGCATGCATTCCCTCGATATGACTCTTCTTTTTATGAGTCGTTGCAAATATTAACAGTGCACTATCGATTGGAAATTTGGTAACCTGCATACTCAAAACTAGCCATACTGTTATAAAAGGGCAGGCAGCATGTAACAGTTCTACTAAGCCAGAATTCTTCACGAGATTCATCCAAACTTTTTCTGCTACTTCTCTAACATCTGACAGTGGTTCTACTACAACTCTTTGAAACACATGACGTAATGCTTCCTGAAGCAGAAGAGCATCCCAAGGTATGATTGTGCCTTCTGATGGTACCACCTCCGTCAATGTGTTTAGAGTTTGGAGAGTTGCTTTTCGAACTGACGAAGTGCTGTGACTCAAAAATGGCCATAATCGAGGAACAACCTGCAAATTCAGAAAAATATTAGTTCAACATGATAACAATTAAAAATGAAAACATTTATGGCCGTATCCACAGTTTTATTATTATTTTATGAAAATTGAATTCTCAAACCATGTTTAAGCATGGAATTGATTTTATAATGAGGTGAGGTGTATAAATTTCAAGTTGCGCCGCTCAGGCGGAACCAAGCAGAATCCTTTTGATGTTAATGATAAGTTATTTTTCTGTCTAAATTTTTCACATAAGAGGACCGAAATAGAACACCTAAACACCGCATATTATTATATAATTTGATTAAAAGAATTTTTCATTTCCATCCCGATCATCAATCCAGTCTATCTTTATTCCACGTATAACAAGTGTCTTTTCAATTGACATCTGACGACTGGTTCAGATCCTTGGTATGTAACTTGGCATGTTGATTCTTTTATTCGTAAACAAAGAAGGAAGCGTATCGTTCAGTCTGTGACTTGTTCGAGTTTTCAAAAGCGTATCGTTCAGTCTGTGACTTGTTCGAGTTTTCAACATTATCATTGCATGTGTAGCATCTGCAACGTACGGTTGTTTCTTGAGACATCCTACGAATTTGATTCAAAATTTTTTATAAAGTTCTTAAGTTAAGGTTCAAGATGATGACATTAAAAGAAAAAGAAGCAAAAATCCTAATCCGCCAACACCAACAACCCAAATAAAATGACATTTCCATCCGAAAAATTTTCATTAACTTCTGCAATAGCTAATCGCGTAGATTACACATAAAGGGAATTCCACAGACAACACATGTGTCTGCACAAATCTCCCAAATATAAACATCCAAAAAGTAAACAAAAATATGGACGTCAATTTGGATGAACTCCGAAGGAAATATTAATGTAAAGTTACTAATGTAAAACAAATCCAATCAATCAAACGATTAACTAAACACAGAAAACAGCGAATACGAAATCGTCATTCAAAATGAAATGTATACAGCATTCTGAATACCAAAATATATGTTATATGATGGTAAACCATCGAGATAGAATAGAGAGGAGACGCTATGAGATTCAATAGTGTTAGAAAAAAACCACTAGGCGTGGCGAAGTCTGGGACCAATATGGCGGATAGAACAGGGTCGAATTAAGTAAACTTTCAATGAGATGATGTAGGTATGTTCTTGATGTTATATTTTAATATTTGCTTCACTCTGTATTTAATAAAAGAGATTCACAAGTTCGTAACTCTGTTTATTCAGCAACATTTATTTTTATATATTTTTTTTATTGACAGATGTCAAAAAGCAAACTTGATCTTTTTCTGAAAGCTGACCAAAATTCCTACTTGATTTATATTTTGTCATTATCGAATCTAATTCAACACTCTTCCTTAATGACAAAATACTCAAATATAAAATTATTGAAATAGAAACAAATTTCCTCAATTCATAATAATGGCGAATACAATCTTTCTCTTGAAGTAATCAAACTTGGTACTCATCAGAGGTTTTGTCATGATATCAGCAACTTGTTCTTCTGTACTGCAATATTTTATTTGAAACCATCCTTCTTTGAATTGTTCACTAATGAAATGATAACGTACATCTATATGTTTACTATTGCGACTCATTTGTCCAGATTTAATCAGTTTTATTGCGCTTTGATTATCGACATGCATTATGACTTGCATATCTGTGTTCAATAATTCTTCTATGACTGTTTTTAGATATTTGACTTCTTTGCAGCACTCTGCAGCAGCGATGTACTCCGCTTCTGTAGTTGATAAAGCCACAATACTCTGTTTTCTCGAGCACCATGATATTGGTCCACCAGCAAACATGATTACATATCCTGTTGTACTTTTTCTGTCTCTTTTATCACCAGCATAATCTGCATCGCAATAAGCTTGTATTTTTATATTGTCTTCTGTTCTTTTCGAATAGTAATGAATTGCTGTGTTAATAGTTCCTCTCAAATATCTCATTGTTCTTTTCACATTCTGAAAATCTTCATTGCTCGACTTTCATAATTTACTGCATAAGATATATCTGGTCTTGTTTTACATGTCAAATACAGCAAACTCCCTATTGCTTCATTGTATTGAAATTTATTAATAATAATAATAATAATAATAATAATAGCTCTTTATTTCAAAACAGTTCATGTTTACAAAACAAGAAAAGAAATGAAATAGTGTCAGTTAAAAAAATAGGATTAATGTCCTCCAAAAAACTCCCCCATGTTATATGGTTCCATATTCAGCAGCAGCTTGAAAATTTCTTTCTTGAAAAGTTTAAGCGTTTCTATCCTTTGTATATCCCTAGGCAATTTATTAAAAAGTTTCAGACACCTATACTCTGTTTGCCTTTGCGTAGTAGACAGATTATATTTTGGCAGATTGAATGCCAATGTTCTTGTGTTATGGTACTTCTTGAGATTAAAATGTTGGAAAAACAGATCTTTATTTTTATGAACGAATATTAAACATTCCTGTATATACAATGCATACACTGTTAGTATGCCATTCTTCTTGAATTGTCCTCTACATGATTCTCTGGGCTTCAAATTTTCCATTATCCTTATCGCTCTCTTCTGCAGTATAAACAAAGATGAAACATTTCCTGAACCATAGAAAACAATACCAAATCTCAGCTTTGCTTCAATGGTTGCATGATAGACTGACTTTAGTACTCTTGTGTTCAGATATTTGGCAATTACCCTGAATGCATAAATGGATGGTCCTATTTTCTTACTCAGATGTTCTATATGTTGTTTCCAATTCAGTTCCTCATCGATGGTAGGCCTAAGAATCTGGTGCTCTGTGAAGTTTCATACTTGCTACAATTCAGAGTCATATGCTTGGGAACCTCCAACTTGGAATTTGGAGGGTGGAATAAAACCAAGTTAGTTTTGTTCTTATTCAACACCATGTTGTTTTTAGCAAACCATTCTTCACTATATTGTAGGACTTCTTCTGCTAATATCTTGAGATCTGGCCACAAAGATTCTATCACAAGCAGATTCTTGTCATCGACATAGTCCTCAACATCAACTTTATCCTCACTCCAATGAAAATTCAAGTAGTAATCATTCAGGTATACTATGAAAAAAAGCGGTCCTGCAATGCTTCCCTGTGGCACTCCAAGTTTCAATTCTTCTGTATCTGATCTTATCCTATCTCCATCTGAAAATATCTCCACCAGCTGAGTACGTTTCCTGAAATATGATATTATCCAATTCAGTGTTGGTCCTATAATTCCATAGCTTTCCAGTTTGTGCAAGAGCTTATCAACATCGAGGCAATCATAAGCCTTCGATAGATCCAGAAATAGACCCAGGGCCAGCTCTCCATTTTCAAAGGCATCTGTTATTTTCCTTACGAAGTTGAAAATTGCAGTTTGGATTGATTTTCCTTTCAAATAACCATGTTGATTTTTGGTGAATATTCTGTTCTTCATGAGGAAAGCCATTATCTGATTACAAATGGCCCGCTCAAATACTTTTGAAAAGGATGGTAAAATACTGATTGGTCTGTAGTTTCCAAACTCATTCACATCTCCCTTCTTGAAAATGGGTCTAACTATGGCTTGCTTCAGTCTGTCGGGAAATACTCCTTTCTTTATGGAATTATTCAGCACTATTCCTAGAGGCTCCAAAATCTCAATCGACGTCTGCTTTATAATGTAGTTGGACACACCATCAACTCCACTTGTCTGTTTATTTTTCAAAGATTTTATGATATTTTCAAGTTCTTGTAGACTAACAGGTTTCAAATACATTGATTCATTAATGTGAGTTTTAATTCTTTCTATTTGATTTTTAAATGGGTTGTTTTTTGTTATATCATGGTTTGTAAAGTACTTGTTGAGTTTGTTCGAGATCTCCAGAAGATTGCCTTTCATAGGGAAAAAATTTTTTTCAGAATCAGTTTTGATGGAGTTTACAACTGACCATATTGCCTTGTTTTTGTTGTCTGATCTCTCTATTATCTCTTGATATGCATCTCTTTTATTTTGTAGAAGTATCTTGTCATATTCATATTTGGCTTTATTGTACTGATCTTGAAAACTGCTATCTGTTCTACTACATACTAAGAGAATGTCTAATTTATCTTTCATTTGCTTCTGCTTTGTGCTAGGGTTCTTATGCTTATGTTTCCTGTGTATTGGAAACTTTTTGAGCGGACAAGCTTGATTTAAATGCTGTAGAAAAATGTTGTGAAACCGGTTGAATTGCTCATTAACATCATCTATACCTAGCAAAAATGACCAGTTTTGGGTGCTCAAATTTGTTCTTAGTTTCTCCAGATTTTGTGCCGAATATAGTCTTTTCCAAATGAAAATTCTTTCAGTTCTTGGAGCCATAACAGTTATAGTCTGTGCTGAGTGATCAGAAATGTGACCATGCTGGACATGTGTAGAATAAGGTATGGTTAGGTTGGTGAAAATACCATCTATACAAGTTGCTGTTGAACTAGTTATTCTTGTTGCCTCAAATATTGTACGTTTAATGTTATGGGAACTCAGAAGTGTAAGCCACTCCGTTTTTCTTTGAGATTCCTCAAAAAGATTAATGTTGAAATCTCCTGTTAATATTACTTGAGCATTTTCCCTTTCAAAATTAGTAAGAAGCATGTCTAATCTTTCAGTTAAAATGTCAGTATTTCCATCATTATAGACCACCATACACACTAATTTGTCTTTTCCAATTTGAAGTTCGATACCCGCACATTCAAAGTAGCCCTTTACTGAAACCTGGTTTATATCTTTTCTTCTTTTACTTTTCAAATCATGGTGAACATAGATCGCTACTCCACCATGTTCTCTGCTAAATTGGGCCTTAAGTATGAAGCCTGGGAAGTTATGGTTTTTCAATTCTTCCTCCGATTTCCAATGTTCTGATAAGCATAAGATCTTGATATCTTCATTAGTGTTGATGATGTCCTCAATTTGTTCTACAGAGTTTCCAATTGACCTAAGATTTTGATGAAAAATAGTTATCTTATCACAGCCTCTCTTCTCTGCAGTTGTTGTTTCCGTTTTATTTGTCTCTGTATTTATAAAAAATCAGCATTATTCTTCAGAAATTCATTGTGTCTTTTAAAATCGAACCTTTTGATACCAACTCCCGATGGCCAGAATTCAGGCTGATACATTTCATCTTTCTTTTCCAGAGGTGCAGATACCATAAATCTCTTCAACCTTGGTTCTTGTGAAGGAATCTCCTTAACCATTATTTTCGATTGTTGAAATCCACTTTTCTTTGTTAAATATTCTCTGATCATCTCATCTGATGTGCTTCTACTAACTCGGTAAATATAGAGCCATACTTTTCTTTCATTTCCGGAAAAACCATTATCTTCTTGACCTGTTCCAATATTTTTAGGTGGTGCTTTGTTTCTTGATCTTCTCTTATTTCTGACTTCAGTGAAATCACCATCCCGCGTTCTTTGATCATCAACAGCAGTTTCTCATTATCATATTACCAATTTGGTTGGTTTGTTTACTTTTGCCCAATTCTGATGTTTCCCGAAGTGATTTTCTATTTATTTCATTTCTATTTTCAATTGTAGCTGATTCATTCCACGATAAACATGATTCGTCCTGGCGTTCATATGTTTGTTTGTTTTGGTATCGAATGTCATACTTGAGCTTGACATCGACACCCTTTTCGTTCGGTTCTGTGTTCTTGGTTTGTGTTCCACTTCGACTTCCCTTTGCGACGTGCGCATAATTTGGCGCAATCGCTGTACTGGTGCGTGTTAGATATGGTAAATCTTCCCTGGCGATAAGAGATCTTTGAATTTCTCTTTTTTCAGGAATGTTTACACTGTTTTTTGTTAGGTCTTTCACTCTATCCAACAACAACGAATTATTCTGATTTAAAACCCTGTTCTTATCTCTCATTTCTTCTATTAACATTTTAAGATATTGCACTTCAATTTTCAGTTGCTTGATTTCTTCATTTTCACACTCTAGATTTTCACAAGAACCTTCATCTTCTGCATGTCCTTGAACAACGAGAGGGGTTTTCATTGGTTTCGCTTTATCCATTCAGAATTTGTTCAAAATTTTCTTAGCATATTCAGCTTGACATAGTTGTATTCCATCTTCATTTTTCTTTATTTCCATGCCCAAATAATTTTTAAAATCTGTTATAACTATTTCAAATTCTTGACTCAATTTTTTTTATAAAATTTTGTATTTCATCATTTTGATCAACCATCATTCCATCATCTACATGGATTGCCAAATATAGGTTATTATTTTTCTTCTTGAATAAGCACTGATCAGATTTCAACTGAATCATTCCTTCATTTTTTAGGAAAGAAGTTAACCATTGATTGTTATAAATCAAAATGAAAAATTACTGGAAAAGCTGGAGACGAGAGCATCGAAGTCAACCGGGGTGAAATAACATGCATATGTGGGGCTCACAGAAAAAATTTATTTTATGATTGAACTTAAAAAATGTACAAAAAATTAATCAATAATTTTTTTCATTTTGTTGCCCACTTGTCGGTCCCTTTTATGCTTCTGGTTTTTAGTCTCTTTAAGTAGCATGTTTAGGTATCCCGGATCACTATCCCCAAATTGAGAAAGCAATTGAGTAAGTCTGTTGGCCAATCAATTTTATTCTACTTTCATGGAAAGGCGAAATGAAAAAAAAGGTTGCCTAGTCTTTAGTTTTTCTTTTCGAAAATGATTGTAAAAAATTTGTGCTGACATGCGTCGTTATTTTCACCATTCTTTGTTTCTTAAAAAAGAGTTCCGAGATCATGGCAACTATTTTGCTGTTTCAAGATCCTCTCATGGTATATCGAATTTGGGATAGATACCCCGTAGATTCCACAAAATTTCCATTTTGATTGACTTCTAAAACTAAACTATCTACGAATATTTACCCCTCTGGTGAAACTTACATTACTCAGATTTTGTGGTGGTAGTAGTGCTTGAGCTTTGGGCTGATTCAAAATTGACGCCAATAAACCCATGAAACTGTTACAAGCAGCTGCTAGTTCATCTTGCTCCGCAAGAAGATCCCACAGTTTGTCAACTACATGTGGCACAGACGCTGGAACCAATTCTATTAGTTTCCCAGTAACAGGAATCAAAGATGAAGCTGCCACGGCCCCAACATCATCGACCGGGTCCGACAATCCGTTCAAAATATATTGAAAAGATTGTGGCAGTAATAAATTGATGATATCTGAAATTGAAACATTATTACTGCCTAATATGTATTGGAAATTTGTAATGTAAGTATGTAAAGATTATCATAAATTGACCAGATACTTTGATTCTTATTTTATCAAACATAATCAAAATAAAATACTGATGGACTCAATATAATTCTTATTATCAATAGGATAACATACGGGGTGTCACACGAATTGGATTCCTAATAAAATTGTGCGTTGTTTGAAATGTGTATGAACTTGGCCCAGCACTTTTCGATTTACAAAAAAAATTTTTGTGCTGAGTAGTGCTAGGTTTGTACTGTTTTGCGCCTGTTCGGTCCCTTTTGTTGTAAGAATAAATTTGAAACTGAAGAATTGCTAAATATTTAAAGCTCGCCCAAACTATGTCGACATTGGTGACTTTTCATCATCAGGCATAATCCGCCCCAAAACAAATTAGGTTTATTTTTTTCATTCCATTCGATGTACGCTTTCCGCTTCAAATAGTGAATTTGGCTTCTTCGAAATTATTCTGAATTTTCATCGCATATCACACGCTATTTGTTCCCTTCAATATTCCGCATTATGTTCGCTTTGTTATTTTCGCTAGCGGATTTAGTCTGTGTTTTCAATACCGCATTTGAACCAAAAGTTGAGTACATTTCCCACAGCCTAGGGTCTTGGCTGGGAGCTGGGATTTTGAGCTGTTCGTTGTTGGATAAGTCATCCGAGTTGATCGCATTTTCTTTTTATGAATTTTCATATATATATTTCGCTTTCAATGGAATGGACATTGACGTGCTATGAATGTATTTGTTGTGGTACAAACATTCGATGCTTCTCGCGCGACACTAAGGCAGTGGTGTAAAATAAATAAATTTATATAACTCCTACCTTTTTGTACGGAAAATTGACGTGACAATGATGTCAGATTCAACTATCTCAATTGTGATTGGCGACACTAATAGCGGGTTTCATAAAACTTTGATTGTCCGATCAACAATTTGACAGTCACTAAATTTCCAAAACGAAATCACTGAAACTTTTTTATTTCTGAATATATTGAAGAAGTAGCAATTGAGACTAATTGAGTGGGCGTATGAACATCATAATTTTATGTGAGAATGATATTCTGAATGATCATGACTGAATTATCGATTGAAAACAAATTGACGTCTATTCGTCAATCAAGCGTTGATTCCCCGATCAAGCTTTATGAAACCCGGGGTAAATCCCACTCCAGTCTTTGGACAACAACAAATGTTTATTTTCCATTCCTTGTATCTATGTTCCAAGGGCATAACAGAGCCGTTGCTAGGTTTGTGCCGTTGAAATTTTTGTCAGGATTCGAAAATAAGTGGAAAAATTTGTTCTGCATTTGTTGATTTGTGCCGTAAATATTTTCTCGAAAATTAGTCGGATTTTCCAGGAAATCACTGAATTTGGAAAAAGTTAACCCAGCACTATAGTTTTTTCTTAACGAAAGAAAAATACTGTGCTACATGTGGGCTAACTTGTGCCGTTGAAATTTGAAAAAAAAAAAATCTGCTTGTTTTCGAGAAATTAATCTTTTGGAAAAAAGTTAGCCCAGTACTTTCGTGTTATTTTTTTTGTTAACAAGTTTTTATATATATAGTTGTCGAGTTTTTCAGAAAAAGCTGCCAACTTTTTCTTCAAAATTAGTTATTTGTTTGAAAAACAAATGGACATACCGTCCAGGATAGCAAATCCTCTATATACGACTCGTCAAGATTTGCATACCGTCATAAATTATTTAATTATTTCATTTTAATGTCGCACAACAAGACACCCTAGAGTAATTACATAGTAATACATAAAAATGTTGCCGAATTCGACTTTCAGAAGAGAAATTGAGCTTAATGAACTTGAACTCCAGCATAAATAGCCGAAGACTATTCTTTATTCTCAATTGATTTAGAAATACATAATATTTTTTGATTATGTATTACTGTTTCTGAATAATTTTTTTGGGTCAGGAAGGTGCGTGAGTTTACCAGTTGAAGTCAAAACTTCATTTTAGTCGGAAAATTAACTTGGGACTATTTTTGCACTTTCACTGTCGCTATGATACAGCGATCTTCTTTTATCATCGACTATAGATGATGGAGTTCAGGTTCATTAAGCTCAATTTTCGAGATTTCCTTCTGAAAACTTATTTCTGGCAACATTATAATTGCCAACTTTAATAACGATTTTGTAACCTCCTGAATCATGATTCGTAATTCTGACAAAACTATTACTCTTATTCCAAACGAAAGCCGAAAATTTTCAATTTTTCAATGGAAAAACTTAATTATTCGTGTTTCGGCGAAGCACCATTTCCAGATTTGTTTTCGTAGATTCACGTTGAAAATCAATTTTCTGTCAAAAGTTCGTAATTTTTTCATTCAAACACAGAATTTTATGAGGAAACAATTTTTCTGATAAAATATATGGCTCCCCATTTGAAAAATGAAAGGTGCTGTCACTTATGGAACCGGAAGTATCTCAAATACATAATTTATATGAAGTGATTCTCTAGTCAAAACTCAACTCCGACATTACAAGAGTGAATTTCGATTTCTTTCCAAAAATATTTCAACGAACGGAATTCGTGTGACACTCTGTAGTTTTAATATGGCATACCTTCTTTCACAGCTAACAAGTACTTCAATCCTAGTAATCCTCCATGTCTAGCCTCCCATTCCTTGTAATCCAAAAGTTGTAAAAGTACCTGTAGGGCTTCCAAACAACTGTCAGTTGTCATAAGTTTGAGAACTGCTGAAAGAGTTTGTGCACACGTTTCTCTAACAGGGGCGACTACAGCATCAGAAACAAAATCACCGAATCGGTCCAATGCCAGCACACAAAGTAGTCTTATCGCCATATCTTCCAGCCATATCTTATGAGATTCAAACATCTGAAACAAAAGAAAAAATTGAGGCTCTTCGATTTCAACTTTTACAACATTTTCTCAATCTGGGAACTTCCATTATCTAGTCAAAAACGAATAATGAGAAAATTTAAATGGCACTGACGTTAAGTAAGAATTCTGACAGTTAAGTAAGAAGTTAATGTAAATTTGTTCAAATTCATAATCAGAGCGGTCACCCATCTACGTAAAAAGCTCGTCCAAGGCTGTAAGAATACGAACAGATACTTCTAAAAATGCAGATGCGATCAAATTGAAAACTACCTCTTGGTTTGAGGGTCGTGCAAAATGATTTATAAGCGGCACATAGATAATAGTTCCTGAGTTAAAGAATTTTATTTAGGAATAATAAGAATTAATCAAGATACACACCACCCGCTGATATAAATATCACCAAGTGCTACGATCTGAGTTGAACTAGCCAATTTGCCATCGTCAGGGCCACTGAATGGAGAACGTTCCACCGAATAAAAGCAGATGATGACCATGGTTTCGGTCTCATTTGACCTCCTCAGAGCGACGCACCTTCTTCTCCGATGGAAAAAAGTTTAGAATTGACGGACTCTTATGCAATACTGGCAGACGTTACTGAGTACTATCGAGTAATACAAGCGCCACCCAGTATGAAAAGAGAACCGATTCAATCCCCTTCAGATCGAAACCCAGACGAAGACAATAGCTGTTTTCGTGTTCGGCTTTCGGACAGTCCGAGAATGGTTCTAGAACTGCGCAGAGGATTAAATACTAGGGCGCAACAGTTTTGCGCAGTTCTAGAACAATTCTCGGACTGTCAGAAAGCCGAACCCGAATACAGCCAATAGCATGTCCCATATTTCATTTCATTTACGGCCTTGTGGACCGACTTATTTAAGGCGAGATTAACGTTAATACTTGATTATTTATCTGATTTCCATAGCAGTTACCATAGCAATTGCCGAATTAACGTTAATCCTGTCTTAAATAAGTCGGTACAAACGGATTTTTATAACAGCACAACTGCTCACTCACTGACTTCCAATTCCATCCATGTATCCGTATTTTCTCAAATGTTGAGAAAAAATTTTCAGATGATCCAAAATCTTTAGCCCTAACCGAATTTAATTCTTCATCAGTAAGTCCAATCCAATCTTTTTTTCTATTTTTTGAATTCGAAACTTGCAAATATTCATCCAAGAGGTCAAAAAGGAGAATATACAATCCCATTCTAATAAACAAACATGATTAAGAGATGAGATAACAGATAGAACTGCCATAAAACATTGGAAAATAAAAAAATAGCAAAACCCGATAGTAAACTGACCGAACGGGAAAAGTGGTTGAAGAAGTAAATGTAAAAGGTTCGTGTTCTTTAGTTCGTTTTGCTCGGTTGTTTTATCAATGCTCGAAGCGAATAAGTGGTAAAACTACGAGAACGGCGTTTCTGTGCAGGGTGCTATAGGAGAAAGGCCAGTTTATCCGACCGTCTCGGTTCAGCTCAGCCGCGCCAGAATATATTAAAATGTGTTTTATATGGACTATTTCACACTATCGGTCACCGTATTCTTCTAGAGAATATTTTGCGGATGTGGTTAAACTGAACGGGACTGAGTCTTATATGAATAAGCAACCACTCAATTCCGCTCAGTCAATCGCCGGTTTTAATCTAGTGTGATAACTTCTTTGAATGTAGTATTGTTTTTTGTATCAATAGCGAAATTTTATTCAGGATGTGATCGAACTAATTTCCTGTTCATTTTAAAATAGCCATGATATGTAGATCATGTTGAAATTTGGCCGCCAAACTAACCCAAAATCCAGTTGGCATCTCAGAACGTATAATGACCCTATGCTGTCCTGCAGCAAATAACACGTTTGTGAACAACATTGCAGTATACGCAACCCACTCTGAACTCCTCTGACAACTTAAAGGGACACTTTCTGCGAAACATTAGTTGCTACATCAAGTAATATCCCAAAAGGGGAACGAATTATTCTCCTTGGAGACTTCAACGCCAGAGTCGGTAGATGTCAAGACTGAGAACTGTGGCCAGGAATAATAGGTAAACACGGCACAGACAGCACCAATTCGAATGAAGAACGTCTGATGGCTCTTTGTGCAGAACACAATCTGTGTATAACGAACACCTTTTTTATTACGAGACCCAATTCAAGGGGGACCTGGCGCCACCCACGATCAGAGCATTGGCATACTCTCTACTATAAATGGTTAAAATTGTCAGATCATCATAAGTATGAGACGAGGAACTCTGAGACGTTTTCATTTCCGAAGCATAGAACACACAGATTTGAATGCAGTCCTTCATATACAAGCATGAAATTGTACAATCATCAACCAGCCTCTGTAAAAAAATTAAATTCTAAACTGATCAAGAATGTAATTAAGAACCTTCTTGTAAAAAAAGGTTTTTACTCTATATGTAGATGAATATTTGTACGACTCCTTAGTTGCTTTAGTTTTTAGCCTGACATGTCCTATACACTGTGTATCTAGTGTCTTAATGGATCAAATAAATTTATTATTATTATGTAATCGTAAGAAGAAGAGATCTCAATGAGGTGTTGGTCACTAAACCCAGAGCGGATCTGGAATGCTGGACTCATCATAGGTTGGTAATTTCAAGAATAAAGATCTCAATGCTCCCAAAATACCAACGCAAGTCCCTAAGAGAGCGCCTTCAAATCTCCAAACTACAAAACGTTTCTACTACAGAAAGATTCACAGCTGCCGTCAAAGATAGTCTTACACCACCAAAAAGACCAAAAAAATACTCGGCACAGAACACTCCCGAAAATCCACAGACTGGTTCGCCGCAGCGAAACTCATATCGCACCCCTTTTGGAATTAAAATACAAAGCAATGAAAAATGCAATTACAATGAAAAATCAAGGATAGCTGGTGAAGAGAAAAAGCTTGGTAAATTCAAGCTTACGCCGATAACCATGACCACAGGCGTTTTAAAATTGTTTATGGCCCAAGCAGAAAAGCTAACTTCCCCAAAAGAGATGTTCATGGTGTTATCCTATCTGATGATAGAAGAAGATAGCATTACTCTCAGGTGTTGAATCGAAATAACGACTCGGACGACTGTGCACTTATCGCTAGCAGAGATCCTCTGCTAGCGATAAGCATACATACAGATAATGTTGGACACCTACAAGCATATACGAAGCTCTAGGCCTTAGACTCAATATTGACAAACCAAAATCCTGATAAGTCCGCCAGGAAACCTTCAGTTCAAACAGATATCAGTCTGGACAATGAAACTCTAGAACAGGTCGAGCAGTTCAAATACTTGGGAAGCTTCATAAATACTTGGGCTAACCTGGACACGGAAATACACAACCGTATCCATTCAGCATCACGGCATTCTGGAAGCTAAAGGAGAGAGTGTTTCGAAATCACGACCTCAATCTGAAGACCAAGACAGCTGTTTACAGCGCTTCTTTACGGAAGCAAGAGCTGGACTCTCTACAGGCGACACATTAAATACTATTAAACAGCTGGAACAAACGCAACAATGTCATCTAAGACAAATATTGCACATAAGATGGTTCCACAAAGTTTCAAATGCAAGAGTCTTGCAGCGCGCGAGTTGTATAACAATTGAGACTCAAGTAACTCAGCCCGACTCAGATGGAGCGCCCACATTCTGAGGATGCAAGACACAAGACTCCCCAAAATAGCTCTGTATGGCGAATTCACAGAGGAAGCTCGGAAACCAGGAGGCCAGTACAAGCGGTTCAAGGATTTACTGCATCAATCCCTAAAATCAGTTAATGCCAATCATAACGGGGAACAACTAGCGTTAGACAGATCACAGTGGAGGTCTTTGGTCCACAGTTATAATGGAGACTTGAGAAGAATACAGCGGCGGCCAGATCTGGTTGGTGACTATCGATGCCAGGAGTGCGGAAGGATCTGTAGGTCACGATTGGGTCTCTTCAGTCACAGGAGGGCACACAGTCTCAAGTAGCCCTAAGAAATTATAAGTTTGATCGCACCGATAGTCTTTTTATAGATATATTCTCGGTAACGTGACTCAGCAATGAATGAATTCTTGAGACATTGTTTACCGCGCTTCACTCCCAACCAAGTTCAAATTTGCTTCCTTATCGCAATTTTGCAATTCGCGTTTATTAAAAAAAACAGAATATACTATTCGCCAAAAATAGTTTACTAAATCACATTGAAATAAAAAAAAATGTATAGTGAATACTTATGATACACATAAAAATAACAATAGTAAAATATTGTAAATATCCATAAAAACAATTTATTGAAACACACTAAAATACAAAAAACTACATTAAATGCAAAGTCCTCTAGAGTATATTACTAATGTGCATTGCCATGTGAATTTGCATTTGATTTGTAAAAATAAATATTCACCTTTAAAGATCTTTGTCTTTTAGGATTGTTTGGCCTTTCTTTTTTGAATGGCGTACCAGCTTGAATATGTTTTGCGCCAAACCACGTCTAATTTTTCTTCGGCTCACTGATGTTGGCTGAAGAGTGAGATATTTTTGAAACGTGCGTAAAAATACCTAAGTCAGAGGGTGTCATAATTATTTTTTATTGAATTTTTTCTTGCCATTAAGTTATCTATGCCATATCAACCGTTTTATTTTTGGATGTTATTTTAAGCCCGTTTGCAACAGCCGAGAATTCTCTAGAGAATTCTTTACCGTTACATACGCACTTTCGGTAGGATTCACTGTTTAGTTGTATACAAAATAATCTCTGCCGTTTTCTTACCAAAATTCGGTAGAGTATTCTCAGCTGTTGCAAACGGGCTTTACTAATACGTTGAAAATTTTCTGCGTTTATTATTCGATGAAACTTGTCAGTCATTTTCGCGTAACTACTCAGGATTTCAAGTTCGAGCATTGACTGTCGGTACTACGAAAATGCCGGGCGACCTTTGACCACTAACACGGGCACTTGAAATCGAGCGCCCGAGTCAAGAAGTTCTCAGCTGTCGTGGAAGCCGAATGTTGCTGCCGGTCGGCCACACACGGGGACTTTTACTGGGCATATTTCTATGCCGTCTTCTCGAAAGTCCCGAAAAACGCCTTGTGGGAGGCCAGCATAAGCGCTCAATATTGAGTTTTGAAGCGGTAAACAATGCCTCGAGAATGGGCGCGTATCCATATTAAAATAATTACTAAGCCTGAACAGTCCGAACACCTGCCTATGCTGAGTCGTGGTAGGATATTTCTGGGTAGAAGGAGCATTGGTTCAGTCATTCTTTACCGCGTTGCACAAGCATTTATGAGTTGCTGCATAGTAAACAATGTCAACACGCACTACGCCGTCAAGTGCCGCGGGCACTACTGAAATGTTTGATATGAAGACGAGTACTGTGTTACTCCGGGTACAGGCCATCAAAATAAGTCATTTCACCAAAAATTGTCTATATAACACATTCAAGGTGGCTGAGCTCTACAACCTCTAGAATTTCGACAGAATTATTTTCACCAGTTTCACCTGCTGTTAAAAAAAACTCTTGTTCTGTAGAACCGTTCACAGATCGGGTGTTTCACATCTATCAGACACATAAAAGATTATTATTGGCCTTGGTATTTTTGAATTTAATTGTTATGATTTTATACGCTGATCTACCTGAAAAGGTGTCGACCTACAAGGGGCTTAGACGTTTTTTGTTATACTAATTTCGAAGGACCATAGACGTTTTGAAGTAAGCGATAAAGGGAGAGGTAAAAATGAACAATTTGGGGGTGTTGAGTATCGGGTTAAAGCAGAAAGAGACGAGCTATCCGTAGAGGTCTGAATCGAGTTTCTACGCCATCAAAAAGTGTCCCAAAATCGAGTGACAAATAATTTTTTCCACTCTCTTTTTCACGAATTATCGCAAAAGCTCCTCATTCAGCTCACAACAGACCGCCTATGCCGGATCACGAAAAACCGAATTTTCTCAAGTTAACACTTTCATCCCTTAAAACGACCACGAAATACATGGAAAAGGCTTAAGAAAAAGTTGAAAAATTTATCTAGAGTATAGAAAGTGCTTTGGTTTCGACCAATCAGAAAGTATCACGTGAAAATCTTCCTCATTCAAATAACATAGCACTAATCACAGATAGGGGTGGGTAGCACAGATTCGACTCATAAAGAGAAGAGCAGTGTTGATCTCGGTATTTATAAAATTAATTTCATTATGGTTTTTTAAGGCAAATTAGTCCGTAAAAGTACATCTATCGAAAAGATGGATCTCATGGCCTACTATTAAGAAAACTGTTATGAAAAGATAATTACTAATATTAATCAGAAATGAATGGAATTCTGCAGTACACGATGATACAATTGATTGAATTAAAAATCTTCAATGATGTCAAATCAGTTAAATCGAATTGATGTGAAAATCCTTAGAAAATAAATACATGGAATGGACATTGACGTGCTATGAATGTATTTGTTGTAGTACAAACATTCGATGCTTCTCTGTCTAGCGCGACAC
The DNA here is from genome assembly GCF_907165205.1 of Coccinella septempunctata. NCBI lineage: Eukaryota > Metazoa > Arthropoda > Insecta > Coleoptera > Coccinellidae > Coccinella > Coccinella septempunctata. The sequence goes on from NC_058195.1 coordinate 28,706,054, forward strand.
TAAGGCAGTGGCGTAAAATAAATGAATTTATATAACTCCTACCTTTTTGTACGGAAAATTGACGTGACAATGATGTCAGATTCAAGTATCTCAATCGTGATTGGTGACACTAAGCAACTATCTCACTCCAGTCTTTGGACAACAACAAATGTTTATTTTCCATTCCTTGTATCTATGTTCCAAGTGAAAATCAATTAAATCGGATTGATGTGAAAATCAGTTTACTGAACAATTGAAAATTTACCTGTTTGGACGTGAGGTTCATTGATTTCCCAGCTCCTCTACCATGAACTGCAATTATTTCCCTGAGAGCGGTGGCAGCACCATGTCTAGACTCCCAACTAGAACTAAACAAATCCTGGCTCAACTGATCGCAAAACCATTCCAGAGGCCAATCCATAGAATCTCCTGCTTCGGAAAGACACTCGTTAGTTTCCTCTGTAGTTTCCACTTTGATTTTTTTCTTTTCAGATTCCTCTCCATTCGCTGAATTTTCTTCGACCACATCTCGAGATCGTTTAGTAACGGCTTGTCGTGCTTTTCTTTTCGCTCTATTCCTTTCACGGCAACTGAGGCTATCGCTAACAGTACTTATGAATTCTTGTAGAGGTTTTTTATCGTCAGTCATCTTCAAGGGTTCCATCTTTATTACTAAATCTTCATTAGTGAACAGACCGGAAACATCTATACCGATCTTTGCGGCATCAGTTAAACCTAACTTTTTATTCAACATCTGTCTTTGTCTTGCTAATTTCTCTTTCATATCGACACCTAGAAATTAAACTCTCGTTGAGAAGCAAATAGTTATCCAATTGTTTGTATAAACTTCTATGTTATCAGAGTTTTATATTCAGTCACTAGAGGTGCTCTGTCAGATCTCTTGTGTGTTTGAAAATACGTCCCCCTTCAATTTTATTGAATATTTCTGCTAGTTTTTTTTTTAATCTTAATTTTTGCCATTATGTATTATTATAACACTCCCTCTTGTTTGGACCGAAAATGTAGAGGATTTTCGTGAGAAGTTCAACAAGTTCGACAAATCAAATTACTTAATCAAAAAACAAGATTTTCAGATGTGAAAAAAAAAGGGGGGTACCTAAATAAAATTTAAGAGTTATCAAGATACAGGATAATTTATGAATTTTGCTCGTTTCTTCCTGAGGCCATATCAGACAAAGCACCCGGTATATTTTCTTTATATTTGGCAAACGTGTTTCTTATGCAAAGGTCAGATGTATCATGCAATAACCAGATATTGTTATTGAATGTTTCACTGAAAGAATTGAAATACATTAGGCCGATTTCATTTTTGTTGAAACAATTATGAACATGTCTTCAAAATAAAAAAATGAATAAAACATAAATACAAAATTTGAAGAAAAATTTACATAAAATGCATCAAATTTTGGTCCAGCATTTCCTTGTTCACTCCAGAACATCCCGAACTGATTTCGGAATTACATTCGGAATATTCCAATTGCTTTCCTCACCACGATTTATAATCGCATTCTGCAATTGTGCTACTTCCCTGTCATATGGAAATACGCCAACATCATAATGATACACAAGAATGGTAAACCCCCAGAAGAGGCAACATCATATAGACCCATCAGCTTGCTACCCATACCCAGTAAAATATTCAAGAGACTACTACTCGAAAGAATTCGCGAAGAGCACAATCTGGCAAATATTCTTCCCAACTACCAATTCGGCTTCAGGGAGAACATGTCCACTATTCACCAAGCCCACAGAATAGTCAACACTATTGCTAAAACTCTCGAAGATAAACAATACTGTACTGGAGTATTCCTCGACATAGCGCAGGCCTTCGACAAGGTGTGGCACACAGGACTGAAATTTAAGATCAAATGTACCCTGAACCACAACTACTTCCTCCTTTTGAGTTCTTATCTAACAGAAAGATATTTTTCAGTGAGGTTCAACGACGCCACGTCAGACCATTACCCTATAAGATCTGGAGTACCACAAGGTAGTGTTCTAGGTCCTTTGCTCTACCTCTTATACACGTACGATCTGCCAGTTAGTAATTCCACGACCGTGGCCGCCTTTGCGGATGATGTCGCTGTTCTCTCAGTAGACGAAAACCCAATCATCTCATCAACTAACATGCAGAACCATCTGAACAAACTGAACTCTTGGTACAAAAAATGGAGACTCAAAATGAACCACTCCAAATCAGTTCAAGTGACGTTCACAACTCGCCAAAGCAATTGTCCCCCAGTGGCAATTGATGGATTACCTCTACCAGTTAAGAACAATGTAAACTACCTTGGCTTGCACTTGGATCGACGACTCACTTGGGAAAAGCACATACAAACAGAGAAAACAACTAGACATCAAATCCAGACAGATGTACTGGCTACTGGGGAGAAAATCTAAACTTTCCGTCAACAACAAGGTATTACTGTACAAAGTAATGCTGAAACCCATTTGGACGTATGGCCTGCAACTTTGGGGTTGTGCGAAATCATCAAGAATCAACATAATACAAAGATTCCAGTCAAAAACTCTCCGTTCTATGGTAAATGCTCCTTGGTACGTAAGCAACAAAACCCTACATGAAGACCTTCAAATACCGTTTATAAGCAAAGAAATCAAAACAGTTGCCACCAACTACCAAAACCGAATAACGGGCCACACAAATGACCATATCGAAAATCTGTACAGGAATGGACCACCCAACCGAAGACTAAAAAAATTCTGGCCTGAAGACCTACTACAGCATCAATAAATAAGTGCTGGTGCCAGTGGGCACCTCACTTCCACGACTATTACTTTCATTTGTTTTACTTAATACTCCCTGTGAAGTAGATTGTAAAAAAGCAATAAACGATACTAAAAAAAAAAAAAAAATTCGGAATATTCTTTATTTTCTGTCTCGCTTCTTGTATTTTTATAATAAGCTGATTCCGAGAACCTATTAATCTCAGGGGAATATACTAGTTACTAGTGATTTCATGTAACCCCAGACATAATAATCCACGGGATTAAAATCAGGGTACCTTGATATATGTTTGTTTTGTTATTTTTTTTATTTCGAAAACATGTATGTACCCTCATAATTGCTTTAACAAAAATGAAATCAATCTTATTCATCACAATTCTTTCACTGAAACATTCAAAAACAATCTCCAAGCAATAACATAACATAATCAGTTATTTACATACATGGCCTTAATTTTTTCTGGAAATGACGAGAGGGAGAGAGTAACTAAAACTACAATCTGAAATGGTCTGCAGCTATAGAAAGGAAAACCAATGTAATAAATGATTACTAAGTAATGTTAAAATAATTATGGATTAAAGAGCTTTGATATTTCATCAATAAATGTTAAGTATTTCCGTTTCCCAATGAAACACCCTGTATATCTGTGGGTTGTTTTTATGAAATTATACAAGGTATTCCAAAACTAGTGAATCAAACGTCAAACCACGATAGAGTAGAGCAAATACTATCGAGTGACACCAACAGTAGCTCTGCGTTATTAATGTACCGTTTATAGAATAATTAGTCGAGACATAATTGGCCTGGCAAGTTTTCAAATTGTCACCCTGTATTATCACCCCTAAGTAAAATTATTTTAAGTAGTTATTCAAAAACCAATTTTAATCACTCAGAATAAACCCTCTATAGTGGTGATAATAAATTAATCTAGGATTAATATGGGTGGAAAAAGCTATCTTTAATCACAAATTGGCCCTGTGATTGAAAAAGATAGTTGGAAAATCGGTAATTTCAGGTTAGGTTTTTTTTGGAAACGGTATATTTTCGCTGAACTAATGTTGGCGTCATTCGACAATATTTGGTCTATTCTATCGTGGTGTGACGTAGTTTTGGGACACCCTGTATATTCGGATATACAGAAATGAAGATTTTTTATAGAAACTGTTTTTTTAGTTATTTGATTAATTCTGACCTGAAAGAGACACTAATTGTTCAAGTTGAGATTCTTCTGAAAGGACGTTAATATCCTGATATGATACTACACAACACTACATGAGTTGCAATCACTGGTTGCAATAGGCCATTATCGCAAATGCGGACCACAAAAGAAAATATCAAACACTTACAAGAAATTAGTTTCAAACAGATAGAAGAAACAGTTTTATGAAATTAGATTCTTTTAATTTTTTTTAATTACGTCATTAATTGCATTGAGGACCATATTTTGTGTGTTTGTGTGTGAAATATGCAAACATACGCCTTTCCATATTGTATGTACAATGCAGAAAATTTGATTCAAGTGCAAAAAGTTAGTTTCTTCCCAATATCTACTCCAATTTTTCAGCAGTGTATTTCAGGATATTTCATTTATTCCTAAATATTCCATTCCATTTATCGTACGATTAACGCTTGAGCTGGAAATATTTCTTAAGGGTTGCAATTCACCAGCTTAGTTCAAGTAGTTTTGAAGTAGGACAAAGACCCTGTACTTTTTACTAAAGATTTTCAACTCGATAAGCTCTTGAGTAATGCGAGAGAGGTTGAGAGAGAGGGAGTGAGGGAGAGTCTGAACCATACCCAGTTGCAGAAAAGTGTGTTTAAATTTAGAGGGAGTCTGAACCATACCCAGTTGCAGAAAAGTGTGTTTAAATTTAATCTTCTATTATTCCCTTCAAGAATTGAATTTTAATAGTGCATTAATTTTCAATGAACATAACTTGACAAAATAATGTTTAATTCACTATTATTTATGTAGCATACACCTAAACTTTATTTTTATTTGTTTATCGTAGTTTCCAATAGAGATTATTGAATGGAATTATTTTTAGGAATTATTTAAGTATATTTACTGAATATGAAAATATGTACATTGAAAATAAATATATAATAGAAAACTGACCTGTTTTATTTTCCTCTATGTCAAATTCTGTACCCTCCGATGCCATGAGTGATTTACTGTTGTCCAATACTTTGAGAATATTGAACTGAGAGAATCTGAGTCTTCCCACAGTAGATGGATTCTGGCCAAGTTCGGAATCTATAAAGAATATTGATTTTATATTATATACCTAATGTTAATCGGTAAATAATGATTTCCTGAGAAATGGGTGGGGGAAGGTGAGAGGAAAAAATCTGCTGATTTAGAGAGCGAACCGCTGCATCTTCAGAACCGCGAAAAATGCCAAACAAAAGACGAATAACCGAAGCGTGACCAGCAAATACTTTCGACCCGGAAGCCAGATAAGAAAAGCCTACAAAAAGCCCCAGAGAATTGTGATTTATGACATTTACCAAAGGCAAATGTAAACAAGTCTAGGTCAGTTTGACAATAATGACAGTCAACAGAAGGTTAGCACGAATCACGAACACATAAGTAGTACCGATTCAACTCTTCGATAGCGATGTTTCTGACCTTGGTATGAAATTCATTTCATTATGTTTTTTTAAGGCAAATCAGCCACAAATATACTAACACTATCTAATTACAAGGGTTCATTACTATAGAAGTTTCCATAATTATGTGGCAGACAAAATTTCGAAGAAACATACACTACGCTGATGACGCATTCATATCGAACTAAATCAAGCTCTTCCTTTATGCTATACACTCAAGGACTTACTCCAGTAAAGTGATTATAATTTCACGAAAAAAAAAACTACTATAAAAATGGTTGACAGCGGTGTAAAAGAACATTGTCAGGAAAAAAGATGATATAATGCATTATAAGAGAGATATTAAATTATTAACTCCAAAAATTTTGAAATCCTAGCCACTTTCAGAAATCAATATTAACCTGTAACCGGTTAGGTGGAGTCTCCCAGACTCTGAAATTTGTCTATATTTTGAACTATTTCGTTTTCTTGTTTGTCAGTGCCTCAAAAATTTATTTTGTTTTCAAAAATCAAATGTATTTATATTACTCTTGACAAATCCGAAAGCTTCATTCAATTAGCCGGTTGATTTTTAGATAAGTATATTATTTTTCAAATCACTTCCCTTTGAAAAGGCCTTTATAATTATTATTTGTCACAAGTCTATTTACTTGTAATCTTAACAACCAGCATGTTCTTAAATAACGAATAAACACATAAGGAGTTGCTTTTCGAAAATAAAATCTCATATTTGACATGGTTAGAAATTTTGGGCAAGAGCTGTGAGACTCCACGTCACTTCTTATGTAACCAAAATTGTACCTCACATTACAGGTTAATACAACTTAAATCCAGACACCCGGCAAAAGCAAGTAAAGAAGTTTCTTGTTGATCTTGCATCATTGTTACAGAAGCCAAACCAAACCGAAACACCACTATGATAAAAATTGGGCTGTGTCGATCAGGGTATTTTCGTAACCCGGGTCGATCGCGACCCACCGGCTCAGGGATCGGGTCAAAAGATTCGATCATTTCGATCACAGAACCCAAATATGCTAAATTAACTCATTTATCGTGTATCAAGCCTGTTCAAATGTGATCGGGCTCAGAAATGAAAAGAGTGGGTTCTAGATTGTGGTCAGAAATGATTTTAACGGGTTTTTTATATATGAAATATATTTACAATTGATATTTTATCAATTATCATACACCTAATTCGATCATTCGATCATAAAACCCGATTTTGTTATATGGCATTGACTCATTCACCGACTATCGAGCCTGTTAAAATTTTATTGAGTTTCGAGTTTAAAGATCGACTCAGGAAATTAATTTTTCTAATTAAAGATGTATTTTTGTGATAGAAGATCGTAATTAAATGGTCTAGCATTTTCGGCCTGAATGTGGCCAAAAATTTCGTCGTCCTAAATCAATAGGTTTCTGTTATCATTAAATTAGTAGAATTTCATTTCTTCCGAAAAGTTTCTCTTCAATTCCGCTTAATGAGAAATTTCCCAGCTTTTATATTTATATGTACTTGTCCAATTAATCTATCGCTTCCAACTCCATAATTCACAATCGATCCTTATGGGTTCTTTAAGATACAATTCAATCATTCGATCATTTCGATCTTTTCCATCGCGTCGCCTCGCATTCGATCTTTCGATCTCGACTCTGTCAGGCTACAATACCTATTCTTGAATAGACAACCATCGATACGCGATACACCCTACAACCAATGCCAAAATAACCAATCCATCTATAGAGGGAAACTGAAAGTTGCCATCTTTTGTCAAATGAACAATCTATTGAGAAAATAGTCATTTAATGTTGTCAGTCACTTCAGTCAGTCGAATTCTGTAGTAATGCTCGTGTCCAGAAGGCGCAGGCGGCTCGAACTCGAATATGACCGAATGATCGAAATGATTGAGTCATTTCGAGATCGGTGACTCGATCACTCCCGCACGGGTTACGATCGAATCCAAACGATTCGATCGATCGTGATCGACACAGCCCTAATAAGAAAAGGTTAATACCAGGTATATCATCATTTGGGTGTGGATCCCACTGAGGAACATTAGTTACAATGGCTCTAACAGCCTCTGAAGCAGCTATTCTTGTTTCCCAGGAGTTGGACTTCAAATATGTGCCAATTCTGGACAAAAGGGTGTTCAACTCATGTGGATGTAATTTTTGAACCTCTCCCAGTTGCTTAGCTGCTGCTGATCTCGTCACTGCAGAGCTTCCGGTCTCCAATAAGACAAAGAGTCTATCCAACCTTGAAAAATTGAAAAAGATCGATATTAAATAAGATTTTGAGTAATAAACAGTAACCAAATCCTTAAAAACATTCATTTCAACATATTTATTTCATCCACTGATAATCTATAAAATCACAACAGTAACAGAAACCCTCCTCCCCTAAGCGTGGAACAACTGTTCAAAATGGAACCCCTCATGTATAATTTTATGAGGAAAAAGATGGAAGTAGTAACAAAGTTTTTCTAATGCCAAACATCACAAAATAGATAAGTTAACTACTTTGTAGATGTGAGACTTTTCAATTTAATGCCAAATCAATTAGAGGTACAGGTTGGTATTGAAATGACAATAACAATTGATATTGAGGGGTGTTTCTCCTTCTGAGCGAATTGTGGTTGCATAATATTATTTTTCTTTCCTTTTTTGTGATTTTGTTTTCAAAAGATTTCAGGCCTACACTCAAGCATTAAATTGCTAATACAAGATTCATGTAATTTCCAGGTTTATAAAATAAATAAAATAAACAGAGGAATAAGAGTTTGACATTATTATAACTATGGTGTTAGGAGCCTTGGTGGCAATAGCATAATAGTTTGCCCTTTTTCTTCACTTACAATATCAGTAAAGAGATTTGTAGAAATAATCTGATTCCTAGATCACTTCTCACATTTTTCAAATAGTTACTCAAGTTTCAACTTGAAATATTCCAAGACTTCTTCAAAATTCCAGAAGCCAAATTCAGGGCAGATATTGAAACTATAAGATGTGACAATATTGGGAATATCATTGAATAATTTATAATATATTCCACAAAATCAATCCTGAACAGAATAGGGTGAGAGAGATATTTTAACAGGATTAAGGAACATTTTAGACTCAACCTCAGTAAGGGTATTATCTATTTTTTTACTGATTATCTTCAGTAACTATATATAAATCCTTTGAATGTTCCCGTAGAATAAAAAGTTTAATGAGATTTACATGAGAAAAGTGAATAACATTATGGAAAAAGAAAGATGTCTCAAATAGATTCATAAGTCAGCTCTTTGTTTCCTTTTGACCTAAAATTATACTGAGACCTATTAATTCAAGATAATTCCATGAATTCATTTTCCAATGTGTAAAAAGTGATGTTGAAAAAATCTAACATATTTCCATGTTTTTGGAACAAAAGTACAAAAGTAACTATCAACTGGTTTGTCCATGACAGAAGTTAACAAAATTAGATTTTATTATTTTAAAGGAATTGTCAACTATGTGTTTCCACTGGAGTTTATTAGGAGCTGGTTGTTAGAATATGGAAACAATGGATGAGAATGCTTCAACAACTAACTTTTAATAATAACCAGAGGTCCAAACTAATAGAAAATTCATTGAAAATTGAAGTATCCAATCGAATATAACCTCGATTTGCTGCAAAATTATATTATTCTCAGATCAACAGTCTCTTTATGTCACCATACACATATTCAGAATAAATTAAGATTTATTATTACTTCCTTGAGGTAACACTTATTATATCGTTATGTCCAAACCCTACCAAAAGTCCCACCGGTAATGAAAATGCTTAGGGAAGGTACTGTTTTCAACATTCAGCATGCACAGAGAGAAATATTGAGAAATAGTATAATATAATAAAAATAACTAAATGCTACCAGACCCGGTTGAATACATATGCCTACTTCTCACACTACTGAAATGTGTGCGAATTTTTATCAATCATTCATAGAAATAAATTGTCTTTACTCACCTACTTGATGTCATAATTCATATATCATTAACTGGGATCTAAAAATTAATGAAAATCAATAAATTAGAACTGTCATTCAACAAAAATATTACATGTTCTGAAAATAAGGAACACGTTATTAAAACAAATAGGTGATTGCGAATTGAAATGAACTGAAAATTATCGGAAGCAATATGGGCATGTTTGTTACCAAAAAAAAAAAAACATAACATGGAAGATTCATTTCATCAAAATACCTAGACCTAAAGCAAGAGCAATTATTACAAATAAATACCTCTAGCTGCTGCATTTAATAAACACAAATTATTACCCTTGAGTTTCAGTCAGACTTTAAATTCATTTTAAAACATTTCACATCAATTTTTGGGTACTCTAATAACGAAATAGAGGAAAATATGTTGATATTTTTTGTTGTATGGGAAGAGCACTCCATTGCTCAACGTTCAAATTTATACTGACAGCCATGATTGGAATGAGTCCGACTTTAAGAACCTGACTTCTGCCTCTGATTGGTCAGAATTGAAATTGAAGTTTCTTGGAGATGTCAAATTTTGAAATTTCATTCTTTAATTCTAAAAATAAAAACAAAAGATGTGTTGAATTTTGAATGACCAATTTTTGATGCAATTTTTGCACCATGATATTTGACCTAATTATTTTCATATCACTCGAATTACTGAATAATATAATTAGCAAATAGTTAGGTTATTTATGTTTTCACCGTTATTTTTTTTGCTACAGAAAAGCTAGTATAATGTGATGTGTACAATACGTTGAATTTGAAATCATTAATAAAATTCCAAAGATGAACGTCGGGTTCTATAAAACTGCAGCTGAACCATTAGCCAGTTTTTTTTTTCAGTTTTCTTTAAATATATTTGTTCATGAATAAATTGAAAATGGGGAATCAATAACTGAATGTATCTCATTCAAATTTGGCGAAACAAAAGAAAAGAATGGTATACTCAGAACAAAACTTCTTTTAAAAGTGAAAAGCAATAGATGAGGACCCTCAATCAAGCACTCGATTCCTTGATCGAGCTTTGTGAAACCAGTACATGATATTGAAATGCAATCGTTAAATGGTTTTATCAACAGATTACATAGTAATTGTAACAGTTAATAAGTAGGTACTCAGTCTATAGTTTTGTACTCTCCATCTTTTTTTATTCATTTATTTATTTTCACAGAACAGGAACCAAGATACCCAATAATAGAGGTTCACAAAATTAAAATATACCTATTTAGTTTTGTGAACCTCTATTATTGGGTATCTTGGTTCCTGTTCCTGTTCCTGAATATATGGAAGTTTTTATTTCTAGCATTTATATTCTAACTAATACAATATTCTGTTGTAAGAATAACTAAAATCCACTGGTTCTCTAAAGCTCTTCCTTTGACTGTTATATGTATGTATATTCTGTTATTACTCTTTTGGCTATATATCCCACCATCATAACCCTTATGATTACACCACCTGCACTTATGAAAAATGTTTATTGTCTCTATCTACAGTATCTACCTCAATATCATACATATCAATTTCACCACCTTATTTAATTTCAAGAATTTTCTTTACTTATAAGGATTGCTTTTCCAGGCAATCAATATCAATCATCACCAAAGTTCTGAACCTTTTAAAAGGACTACCTCACATTAGTGTGTGGTTTCGAATGGCTGGAACTCTTTTATGTATCGTTTTTTTGAGTGAAATTAACTTGCCTATTTAAAATAATATCTACAATAATCACAACCAGATTGAACAAAACTTTGGCCTTTATTTTTCATGGAAATTTGAAATCTCAAATTCAGACTCATTGTCTGAACATATTGAAAGATTAAGATTCTTTCATACATTTTCTGAAGCATCAAATTCACTATCAGTAAGACAAAAAATGTACGCTAACTCTACCCAAGAAAAATGACCTATTTACAGATTAGCAAATTAGCACTAGAAATGAGATCCCGACTGGGGAGATAAATAAACCCATCAGGTGGGATTTGTTAGAAAGATGGCAGAATTGAATGGGCGATAAAGAGCTTTCAGCCCTTCAAATCAGCATGGCATGAATGGCATCTTTCTTGCCATGCTTCAGAATGGTGTAGAATTTATTAAACCCCCGCTCGATGAATTTTTCAAAGCCAGCTATGAAAGGGGATATATCCTGGGATTGTGGAGGGAAGCAAGGGTAGTATTTATACCCAAAGTGGGTCGGAAAGGCTCCTTAGAGCCTAAATCCTATCGACCCATATGCCTAACCTCCTTTCTCCTGAAGACCATCAAGAGAATAATTGATAACAGTATAAGGGGAACGTCAAAGCTCCCCAGATCTACTGTAGATGCCCTTCACCAACTTCTTAAAGTGGTGGAAGGCACCCTTACGGCAAAGGAGATTCTGCTTGCAATGTTTGGAGGCAATGGGGAGGCTTTTGATGATACCCTACATTTTCCGTATGTAATGAAGCTAAATGAAGAAGGTAAGAACCCTCTACTGTTAAGTGATTTCTGCTATGTTGAAAGGGCGAATCGTCACAGCCTACCAGGGGGAAACAGAAGTGACCTTGCTGACCTGCAGGGGATGCCCGGAGGCGTAGTATCACTCTTGCTATGGAGTCTGGTCATGGATGGTCTTCTGGAGAGGCTCACGCTCGGGCTCACGGCAGGTGGTTTCAACGTTCAGGCATACGCCGACGACATAGTGGTGACTGTTAGAGGCAATCATGAGGGCATGCTCTCAGTATTATCGAAAAGTGGTGCGAGAAGGAGGGGCTGACTGTCAATCTCAATGCCTCAAAGACAACACTGATTCCGTTCACTAGAAAAAGGAATCCCTACCTCTACCTCCGGTCCTGAACGGCCAGACTCTTAAATTCTCCAGTTAGTGCGAATATCTAAGTGTTATCCTGGACAGCCAACTAAACTGGAGGAAACACATAGATAAGACTCTTTCCAGAGCCACGGTGGCCATATGGGCTTGCAAAAGACTCTTTGGAAAAACATGGGGCGTGAAACCGAAAATGGTACCGTGGCTATGCACAGGGGTAGTACGCCTATGCGTCTTTAGCATGATGGGCAAAAACCGAAGAGGCCACCACAGGAACCGGTTGCAGAAACTGCAAAGGTTGGCCTGTGTTGGTGTTACGGGAGCTATACGCATAGCTCCTACAGCAATGCTTAAGGCCATACTTGATCTGTCTCCCCTACACCTATATTTGAGGAAATGCAGCTTGCTGGAAGCAATAATAATATCCCTTAACGGGAATCTCCCACTCGGAAACAAAGTTGGACGTATGAGGATATTGAATCAACTGGACTCAAACCTCTTGGCAAAACCATCAGATGTTATGTTATTCAACATCGATTTCGAAACGCCCTTTGAAACGGTCATAGCTAACCATCCTAGTGCAATAAGTTTCGTAAATCGTCTGGACAAAAAGTCATCCACTAAATTGAGGATCTCTAAAGCTACATTCACAATCAATTCACGGGCCGAAGTGCATTTCGGCACGGAAGCTTAGCAGATGGCGTTCTCCGTTACCATTCACAATGAAATTCAAGACAAAATTTCTTGCAAGTTGAACTATCACTTCGGCAAGGAATTTCGTGCCGGCTATAGATGATGCTGATGCTTATGTTTTGATCAGTCACATTTTTGATTCATTTGAGTATTTGGTTCCAAGATTATTGCGAATGGTTAATTTCGTGCCGAAGTGCACTTCGGCCCGCGAATTGATTGTGAATGCAGCTTAAAACCCTGGGAAGTGAACCCTCTATTTCGCAGACCGAGACACTGGCTGTTTACTTATCCGCTCAGGAGTCTCTTGAAAGGATCATCAAAGGGGCGCATTTCTAAAGGATGTTTCAAAATACACGGTTTTTTCTTTTAATAAATAAAACACATAATTTGCAATCGTTTTCAAAAACTTTTTATTGGTAATTGAAGTATCAGTTATGACATTTATGTACGACAAATAATATCTGCCAAATGGCCTACTCTTGCAGCTCTACTCTACTCTCTTCAGTTCAGGAATCGATTGGGGTTATTTTTATAGACCCCAAAGAAAATAGTCTAACGATGGCAAATCACATGATCTTGGTGGCCAATGGACACCAGCGTTTCTGGAGATTAGATTATTCGTCCAGGAAATTATTGTTTCAATAAATCAATTGTTGCAAAATGAGGTGTAGCGCCATCCTGTTGAAACCAAATGTCCTCTTTGCCAATATTCATTATTGCAGGCCACAAAAATTCGATTATCACCGAACTGGTCTCCTGAAATTTTTCAATAATTCGACCAACAGTGCTTTCAGATCAGAGATATAGAAGGGGGGAGATTGAGCTTCAAGCTGCGCGAACTGGCTAAAATTGAAGGCCGCCATTTGTCAGGAAATATATACAGCACCGCCTAAAAGTGATAGCATGTGGCAAGAGTTATATACAGGGGGACGTAAAATTCAGAATTTGAATGTTATGATTTCGTTGATAACAGCACTTGAAATTATGTGATTTCGGTCAATTCGTTTCTTATTTATTCAGTACAATACAAAATGAATACCAAAAATGTCAACGAAGGAAAAAATTTTTTGTTTTATGTATTCTGGTGAATATAATGAGATGTCCAAATATTGAACATATCATCTAAACCAATGAATCCTTTTGAATTATATTCAAGCGTTTGTAACCAACGATGAATTTTAATTTAATTGTCTTTTCTAAATAGGTAACGTTTTCAAAATAAAATCCATGATTTCGAAGATTCTAGCAATTTGGTCTTATGGGGTAGTTTGATATATATAGACTTCGAAGCGTCACCAATATTTGGTTTGTTCCAGAATCGCTTCTTTTCACTACTGTTCCCTAATTACGATCAGAGGAAAGTATCCTGAAAAATTGCTCACCCAATTTCCTTCGAGATGCAATTCTGGAACTCTGCTTTTAAGTTTTAATTTTTATTTTCTGTTTCTAAGGAAACACGATTTTGTCTATCTGAAGGACAATAAATTTTTTGCACAAAGTGGATACATTGATCTGATATTTTTTATTGGAAGTAAGACATGATATGATGAAAGCTAACAAGTCGATAAATTTTTCAGTAGCTACTGGCATTAAATTTATAAAAGAAAAAAACATTTTTCTATTCATTTTATTTATACAATATTGTATATCCAGTATCGATTGCTGCATAAAATCAACTGATGAAGTCTTCTAATTGCAGAACCTTGAATTTTTCAGTATAAACTTTTTACAGATTGAATATTCTAATTTTAAAATGAGATCTGGCAATATTTTTCACTAAAAGAAAGCCATAATGTCTTCCAATCACTGAAGAATATAAAAAATGTTCTTTCAAAGAAGGGAACAAATCATCAACTCGATCATAAAATTTTTGGGATTGAATTGTTGCAAATGCTTCGAGAAAATTTTCATCTCTTGAAACTCTATTTTCAGTTGAAATCATCAAATTCCTGATTGACATATCGTTATAATTCCATATGATGGTACATGAAGTCCCTCTGAAACAAACAAAAAATAAAATCATCTCAGTTTCATATTAAATTATCTCATCTTACCTTGATTTTTGAAGAATATTACAATTCCCTCAAGACTGGAACTTTTAGGGTCACAGTATCATTCTCTACATTTTTTGGTAATTATGGAGAACATGCCACCATCGGATAAATCAGATGAAAAATTCAGTACTTACTAATTTTGGGGCGTAGATTGCGAATCCGAAGTCGAGATCCCGTGCAAATGCCTAGTTTTTGAGAAAAAAAAAAAAAATGGTCACTTCATTCGCGTGCCTTCATTTCCTTATATTTGTCATAAAAATCCATTCGTTCTTGATTTCAGGCAAGTATTTCGTGTAAAGATTCATTTTCAATCATAAATCATGCATTTCCATCCGTTTTTCTACCATTAATTCGGTAAAAACGAGATGTTTACGTTTGCCCACGAAATCGGCCATTAGGGTTATGATGACAGCGAGTGGAGCGAGGTTGCCAGATTGAAAATTTATCGGATCAGCAAAGATACCACGGGGAGATGTAGACCTCCCAGATATATCTCTGGGGCCACTTTTGCCTGGATAGGAGAATGGAAAAAAGGAATAATTGTGAGAAGGAAAAAGAAGGTTAGGTTAGGTTACGTTAGAACTTTTTCTATCACATACTTGAGGTGAGTACAGCTGAAAAAGTCATCCAGAAAAGACCACAGGCAGGTGTGGGCCTGGATAGGAGAATGGAAAAAAGGAATGATTGTGAGAAGGTTAGGTGAGGTTACGAACAAATATGAACAGGAGAAGCTTGAATAATGAAATAGAAACGAAAAATAAAATTATTACAGGAACTAAACCGCAGATTTGAACTATTCAATTATTTGCTTCCTCATCATTTGGAGAGAGCTGTACTCGCCTCAATTATGTGCTAGAAAAAGTTCTAACGTAACCTTACCTAACCTTCTTTTTCCCTCCCAAAATCATTCCTTTTTTCCATTCGCCTATGCAGACAAAGGTGGCCCCAGAGATTATCTCTGGGTGGCACACACTTCCCCGTGGTTTCTTGGCTGATCCGAAAAATTTTCGGTCTGGCAACTACGCTCCACTCGCTGTCATCATAACCCTAATGGCCGATTTCGTGGGCAAACGTAAACATCTCGTTTTTACCGAATTAATGGTAAAAAAACGGATGGAAATGCATGAATTATGATTGAAAATGAATCTTTACACGAAATACTTGGCTGAAATCAAGAACGAATGCATTTTTACGGCAAATATAAAGAAATGAAGGGACGTGAATGAAGTTACCATTTTTATTTTTTTTCTCAAAAACCAGGCATTTGCACGGGATTTCGACTTCGGATTCGCAATCTACGCCCCAAAATTAGTGAGTACTGAATTTTTCATCCGTATTTCTTGATGGTGGCATGTTCTCCATAATTACCCATTTTTTAAATGTCTCTTCATCAATGTGGCACTGAATCAAAAGATTTCTCCCAATGATGGGCAGCATTTTCAGAAATACGTTGATCTTGTCTCAAAAAGTCCATCACTTCTTTCATGTGTTGTATTTTATTTTTAAGAGACTTAATTGTATAATTTCCTTCTATATGGAGTTTTTTCAATTCGATGAGTCTTTTCATCAATTTTGAAGGAGAAATACTGAAACAAGTTTAAAAAATTTGTAAACCTATCAAAGATATTCAAAAATTGATATAATTGGGAACTTACCTATAATTGTGAAGTAAGCCATCGTAAATATCCTGCTATTCAGCGAAAAAAGCTAATAAAACCACACGAATCCGCTGAATATCACCAAAAATACGTTCATATTTGTTATTATTGTTTACATTCTTTTGACTTGACAGCAGGCAATGGCAGCTAAGAAATAGAATATTCACTAAATTGTTAGACCGTGATCATAATACCGTGCTATGACCTGACAAATGGCGGACCCACTTTTGTCCCATGAAAATAGGATGCGCACAGAGATATAGAATATATTCTATATCTCTGGATGCGCAGTGGTCGAAGCTCAATCTCCCCCCTTCTATATCTCTGTTTCAGATGGACTATGTAAACCATAAAATTCACGTAATTTTCTGAAAACACTTTTCATAGAACGCTGATTTTCATAAAATAATTTTACAATTTGAACGCGTTGTTGTATCGTGTACGAAGCCATTTTTATAAATGTCGTACCAAAGTTATAGAGTAGAAAGACATTGAACTAAAGTTCTTTAGTTCAATGTAGAAAGATAGGAAACGCCCTCATATCGCTAGTACTAAAAACCGACTACATTTTGGCCAGTGAAAACACATTTGACAATGAGATGACGCTGAAGACGTATTATCAATACAGAAAAACTGTTCAATAACAGTTTTCTGTTTTATAATTGAGGGACGCGAAATTCGAATTCTATTCCTTGTTCTCTACTCTCTGTGAACACAGAACACAAATATATGCTGTGAATGCAACCTATGATTTCATCGAAGAGGAATATTTGATGTTCTGTGGAAGAGGCTCCTCTTTGGTTCAACCACTGAACACAAATATACAATCATTGAACTCTATGGGAACCATAGAGTTCAATGTTTACAACCATAGACATAGAGACATGGACTGTGCCTTCCCTTTATATCTATGCATGAAATACGGTCAAAAAAAGTGACAGAGAGAAAAACACGTCGGGAATGCAGTTGTCTTTTTCTAGAATTTTGATTGGTCTACACTCACCTCTATGTGAACAAAAAAGAGAAAGGTATATCCCGACGAGCTTTTCTCTCTTTCTAATAAATAGCCAATTTCATGCTGGCATTGCTCAGTCCATGTCTCTATGTCTATGTTTACAACGCACACATTGAACTTTAGTTAGAACTTTCTTTAGTTCAATAGTTCAATGAACGCACAGAACACGTTCAACGTCTGTCACACACGTCAATTCAACTTTATCTATGGTCATACCTCATATTTGATGTTCTGTGCTCACATTGAACTCTATGTTCAATGTGTGCTCATAGCTCTTTCTCTCTCGCGTTCTGCCAGTAGACTCTATGAGCACTTTTTGTTCCGTGTCGTTCGGGCACGCAGTTTCAGAACAAAAAGTGTCAGTAGTTGTCGTTCGTTCTAGACGGAGTAGAGTTTTCGGAATCAACTCTATGAGCCCCAGCTCCCAAGGTGGGGCGCGAAAGGAGTTTGTGTAGAAGTAGGGTTATGAAACGAGACAAACCATAAAAAAACAACTTATAAACAAACTATTCATAAAACTGTAGAATTTCCGTTTAATCCACACTAAGAATTATCTATTCTAATACATTTTCGAACAAATTGCATGCAAATTCAACTTTTTCCCATGAATTTTGTGGTCGACATTTGTCATTCGTTCATTCAAAAATTGCCAATTTGTACAGACTCCATTAGCCCTAGCTGATCTGTGATAAAACTCTAGTTCTACTCGCTCTGTACCGGTGTTTACTGGCCGAACGTAGTCTCTCTGTAATCTGTGCACAGAACAGACCCAGACAGTACTTTATGAATCTGTGCTCTTTGGTCATAGCGCAAAAATATCATAGATAACCTAAAAAATATATAAATAACATTTCGCATCTCGCAGGCGATTTTATTCTTACACAAAATAAAAGAACTATAAATATATATTATTAATAACATATGGGTATTAATATCAGAGCTTTAAGTTTTATATTTATGCTCTGTCAATATCATTATTAGATATAATACCAAAGTGTAAAAACTGTGGTGTAAAAAGGACAAAAAGAATTTTTTATAGCATTTCATCATGAGTAATTATGCAAAATATGTAGAACTTACGAAATTAACAACTGAATACGCAAGGAGAATGAAGAGACTTAGTGATAGAATATTCACTGAGGTTGCTCGTCCAACAAATCCTAAATCTATGAAAGTTGTAAAATTATTCAGTGAGAAACCAGTAAATTTAAGGAAGGAGGTTCATTCATACTATCCCAGACATCCAGAAACTGGTAAATTAATGCTTATGCTTAGATATTATGGTTTATATAGAGATGAACATGAAGATTTCCGTGAAGAGATGAAAAGAATGAGAGCGTTAAAAGGAAAAGTAGAACCAGAAAGGAAATCGAGGAAAACATTTACAAATATATTTGAAGGAAAGTCCAAACAAGTAAACAAAAAAAGTGAAGAGTCCTAAATTCTGAATGCAATTTTTAGAAAGTATTTTGTCATATTAACTGATTAATCCTTTAAATAAAGTAGTGCCAGTTTAGAAACTCATGTATTAATTCATTCTTGGTTTATAATCCTGAGAATAATAAACCTTGTACAGCTGGTTTTACAAATTAATTGCTGAACTGCGGATGAATTTACTAACGGCCGTTTTCAATTATCCTATCTATCCATTGTTTCAGTTACTGAAGATAGAAAATGCATGTGATTTCGTTTCTATGATCTATCTGTAGATATAATTTAGAATGGTTCAAAGATTATAGAGTAGAAAGATAGGAAACGCCCTCATATCGCTAGTGCTAAAAACCGACTACATTTTGGCCAGTGAAAACACATTTGACAATGAGATGGCGCTGAAAACGTATTGTAAATACAGAAAAACTGTTCAATAACAGTTTTCTGTTTTATAATTGAGGGGCGCGAAATTCGAATTCTATTCCTTGTATTGAATTTCAATATTGACCTTGTTGAGACCAGAAAACAAACATCCTGAGCGACAAAACAAGAGGATGGTTTTGTTTTGTGACCAGGATGTTAGTTTTTATCTGAACATTGTTTGGAATCGATTGGTATCAATGAAATACGCTGTTGGATGTGATAAATTTTTATTTGCAATCAATAAAAAATGTACAAAAATTTGAAATTATGGACAACGAATAGGGCTTTGACTAGGATACAAGAGTACATGGTTATCTGCTATGGGTATGTGAAAGGTGTTTTTTCTGTGAAAACGTTTTCAATTAATATACTGAGTTGAATTTGTACAATTTATATCAGAAATTGATATGAACCAATATTCAATTTACCGTCATAGGATACACATTTCCGTTACTTACATATTATTTACGAAATTTTCAGAACCACAATTGAAAAAAACCTTACAGAGGTATACATCAAGACTGTCAGTATAATTTCGTCATGCTTTTTTACTATTTCTTCATGGTATAGTCTCTTTATGGCACAATATACGAATTGATTGACGAATTAACAAAACACTCACAGAAGGTTTCATAAAACTTTGACTTTCCAAACGACAATTTGACAGTCACCCGATTCCCAAATCGAAATCCATAAAACTTTTGCATTTCTGAATATATTGAAGGCAATCTCTGAATGGACGTACAAAAGTCATAATTTCCCCGAAATGAGCCCTTCATGTAAGGGATGCTTCCTGCATACAACAATATACGTGGATGAACAGTTCTCAATCGACTTGCAGTAAAATGTTCATTGCACATGGTGTAGTCAGTAGTGTTTGCAGGCCTTTACGCCCTGAAAATTTTATCCACTTCGTGGCACTGAAAATAAAAATCAATGAATGACCGAGTCACATGTAACTATAGTATATCCAAATCCAAGAGGCCAGCTGTAAACATTGCAGCATGCAGTGATCACGCGTCAAGAATGTGATAACGCAGAGGTGTAGGTACTAATAAATTTTATTCCGAGAGCGTTTATATTTTAAAACTTTTTATGTGTTCCAATTCCGGTGAAAAATATGTACCTATGCTTATCTACGAGTCTCAGTAATGAACAATTAATCTAAAGTTCCCACTTTAATACATACTATGTATATAAATGTGTAACAATATTTTTTGTAAAAGTGACTAGTCCGTAATGTCGTCAGAAGATGCAGAACTTTCTTCTAAGTTGACGATGACTGGTGTTATATCATCCATAATATTATCCAATTTCCACATGTTCACCTCAACTTTTTGTTTGACATGTTCCACACACTTTCTCCATCTTTCGGAAGTAACCCGTGAGAGAGCCTCTTGAAAAAGATTTTGGACGTCAGCCATTTTAAATGTGGTGTTATTAGGCGCTTTCTTTTTGGTGCTTCATGCACCGGTACAGCTCCGGGCTTCTCGCCCCTGAGCTGTTCCCAAATAAAACGGTGCGCCAACTGCGCGCAGCGAGTTGGATGATCAGCTGTTGAGCAAAATGACAAGAGACAAGTCCGGATTCGCTGTTCTTTGGATTATTTGTTATAAGTTTGACGTTAAAGTCGTTGATTATTAATAAGTTTCACTATTTTTCCGAAATCTATTGCCATATATTTTATTTGGTTGAAAAACTTGATTTACCGGGTAAACATTACCCTTTCTTTGCTATGGAGAGTAAAAATATACGAAATACTGGATATG
Organism: Coccinella septempunctata; assembly: GCF_907165205.1. Classification (NCBI taxonomy): domain Eukaryota; kingdom Metazoa; phylum Arthropoda; class Insecta; order Coleoptera; family Coccinellidae; genus Coccinella; species Coccinella septempunctata. Next base: position 28,727,272 of record NC_058195.1, read on the forward strand.
TCTGTAGATATAAAACTTGAAAAAATTATTTAACAATGATTTAATCTCTTAAAGCTTCGTTTATAATCCTCTTTGGTAAAAGTAGGTAAAGAGTGTTCTGATTTTACGAAAATTGCATTCAAGGACGTGAAATATCAACTTATTTGAAATGAAATGCTACATTTTCACTGATGGGCGCTACTAAACTGAAGCTTGTCGTTTATTCATTTGATCTATCTCTAAAAATTATGCATTCATGAAAAAAATGATTAGTCCACTCTTCAAACCTGAAAGAACGAATCCCATCTTCATTCAAAATCATTCAGTTCTAATTCCATCTAACATTGATTCTTTATTCATTTATTCAATAAAAAAATTAACTGACAGCTTCAATTGACGAAAAAATCAATCTTAGGTGGTCCATAAGGTGTATTACAGCCTTTTTATAGTATTAATCCACAAATTTCAACAATACACGTCTTCTAATATTTGTTGACATGTAAACATAACCAAAAAGTTTGTTTACGGGCTTCAAGCCCTCGACGTGCACCGTAGATAGAGGAAGGGGAAGATAACGTAAACAACAAGTAAAGTGTGTCCAACATCTCTATGTTTTTGTTGACATTTAGTGTGCATCTACTCCATGTTTGTTTACGTTTACCCCAATATTTGAATGTTAATTATCGTATTTGTGTTCGATGTAATAGTGTTTCGTTCGTTTTAAGACTTGAGTATCAAGAATTTCGTTGTCGGCATGCCAGGAAATTGTGTAATTTGTGGCAAATATGCCTTAAAAGATAAATTCGGATTGGGGTAAACGTAAACAAAAACAAGTTGATGTTGGACACAGAGAGTTCTCCTACGTAGCTGCGCAATGCGGTATCTTCTCTTTCCTCTATCTACGACGTGCACCAGCATTTCGGTTGGTGCAAGAGGGGGCAGGGGAAGGGAACGCGAGCTGCTCCGGTGCTTGACGCCCCAATCAAAAAGAACGCGTCGGTGCTCGAGCGAGATGCACCGGAGCTGCCCAGGAGCTGCTCAAACGGTCAAAAAGAAAGCGTAATTTATCTGCCATATGGAGGGTAGACCCTCCATAATCTGCCACAAAATTCTTGACCATAAAGTAAGTCAAGGGGGTATGTTCTGTGTTCTTGACATCGGCCCAAATCAATTCAATAGGGTTCAGTTCTCAGTGGTAGGGCGGTAATCTAAGAACAGTAATATTTTGGGCCTTTGCAGTTTCATCCACGATGTATTTTTCAAAGTTTTCTTTGTTCTGCCTGACTATGTCCAACAATTGCGCTTTTATGAGGTCAGGGGTGAAATCAATATTTTTTTCCCTCAACCATTGTTGGATATCACTCTTTCTGAATTGTGAGTTAGGAATTTTTTCCATTTTCCTTGAATGGTAAGGAGCATTATCTAAAACTACTATAGAATTTTCCTCCAATTTAGGAAGTATACCCTCAAACCACTTTTCGAAGGACTGACCATCCATTTCTTCATAGTAGTCACCAGTTTTTTCGGATTGGAAAGTCCAGAGTCCTCCAGTTAAAAAACCAGTGTCACTGCCAATATGACATACTATAATTCTCTGCCCTTTGCCTGGAAAAATATATTCACTTCATTTGAAAAAGAATGTTGAAATCGTTTTTCACCAAAAAGGTACTTACATCAAGTTTCACAAAACTTTGATTGCTCGATCAACGATTTGGCATTCGATTTCCCGAAGGAAATCATTGAAACTTTCATATTTCCGAATATATTGGAGGAGTAGCAGTTGAGAATCATTAAATGGGCGTGAATAGATAATTATTTGGTGCAAGAATGATATTCAGAATGCTTATGACCGAGCTTATGACCAACTTATCGACTGAAAACTAATTGACGTTCATCCGTCAATCCATCGTTGATTCTCTGATCAAGCTTTATGAAACCAAGGTTTAAACGAGGGTTAAACTCAAAATTCAAGACCTTACCAGACGGATTTTTCAATCCAGTAGATAGTCCAGCAAGTAACGCTTGCCGAGAAGATGTAACCGTTTCATCGGTCCACACTTTGGATTTAGTATGACCGGCATTTACCCAAGTTTCATCCAAGTAGTAAATCTTCCTGTTTTCATCACGGAAGGCCCTAATTTTCGTGAGATACTTTCTTCTCCAACATTTAATGTCGTCACGATCCATTTAAAAACTATTGCGTTGGCGACGTCCATATTTGAAATTAAGTTTTTTCAATATAATAGAGAAGGTACTCTTCTTAAAATTTGGCAAGTTCGAGTCTTCATTAACTATTTTTAATACTTTCTCTATAGTCGGGTGTTCATTTCTGAAGAAAAACTCGTGAACTTTTCGCCGTATTACATTTTTATTGAAATCTGATAAGGACTCCCATTTGGTGGTCCGATTTTGATTTGTTGCCGGCTGTGATAGAACACCGGAATTTATGTATTCGGAAATAATTCTCCTAACACTTCGAGCTCCAATGCCAAGTCTCTCAGCAACTCGGAGTTCTACGTCCTTTAAACACATTCCTGCATTTTGAATAATCTCAATTTTATAAGTATTCAAAATCATTTCTTTTATCTCGGCACTGAAGTGTCGTTTCAGACGTCTCTTTTTTGGAGGACTAAGTCAACACGCGATTCCTCAGCAGTATCAGTACTTGACATTATCTAAAATGCTTGTAACTTGAATAACTTGCTACAACTGTAAACCAATTTACGAAAGAAAAAACAATGAATGACCTCTGCAGTTCTGCACAACAATTCGCATACAATCAATAAATCAAACGTAATGCGGTTCTGCGGAGAGTGCTTCTTACTTCCGCCTGCACACATGGCGTTCCTGAAGCTTTGACCAATAAGAGGAGTACCTCAACCTCAAATAAGATCACGCCACAGATTACAGATGTAATCTGTGGATCACGCGTTAGTCAGTTTGTTTACGCTGGCCTCTCGGATTTGGATAGACTATAGTTTCAATACTTACATTTCCATTTTCCTTAGTAAAATTCGTTTTATTTGATCCACAGTTCTTCACCATTCAATAATTCTCGAACGATATTCTGAGGTTTTCGCTGGTTTTCGCCAAGAAGTTTGACATAAATTTCAATAATCAGCAACTAGAACGAGCTTGAAAAACAAAAGGCGATACGAGGTTGTCTATGGATACGAGAATCAAAACATTCAAAACCTGTTTGATCAAAATGGCCACATGACTCTGACATCTCGCAAAATTTCATATGTCCCTCGAATTAAAATTTTAACCAGTCTTAGGGCCTTAAAAACACATTTGAAACACAGATGGTGCTCACATCACTTTAGTCGCTTCGTTTCCCATCTTTCTACTCTATAATCTTTGAGGATGGTTACTAATCGTCAGTAATTGAAACTATGGATAGACAGGTTTATTGAAAAGGCCATAAGTGACATCAAAATAAAAACAAAGTAATAGTTGAGGGGTTCAGAGCTGAAGTGAAGCAAATCCATTCAGCCTAGTATTGAGATGAATGGCTTAGAAGTTGTTTATCACCAAAAGTGACTTATTTGGATTTTAAAACTTTAGAATGTAAGCATATGCTTACATAAGAATAATAATAAATAAAGAAGTCACTTTTGAATTAATTGGAGATAAACAACTTCTAAGCCATTCATCTCAAAACTAGGCTAAATGGACTTGGTTCACTTCAGTTCTGAACACCTCCGTTATAAGCATATATGTTTTTTGTGTGTGAGGCAATAAGTATAATGCCAAAGGTTTTATGTATACACTTTCTTTGGATATCCCTCACTGCACTTTTACGAACAAGATAACAGCCATATCATGAGTAGCTAACTATATATTTAAAAAAAAATCAAACCATCCTGATTTCCAGTTTTTTTAGACCCCATCCCCTATAGACTAGGGCAGGCTTTTATTGTGAGGTACAGTGAGCCTGGAATACTATATCTGAGCAGCAAATCACTTCATTAAGCCCAGACAATGCAATGAGTGCATAACTCATTGTGGATTAGGTTCAACACTTTGATTTTATTGGATTTACATCAATCTGGGATACAACCTATACCAACAATTAGAAAAATATTCCAACCCTTCAACTTAGGTGCTCTTATTTTAATGTCATTCATTATAGAGTTTGATTGAGTTGTAGAGTGTCCATTAGAAGTTTGCAACAACTAAAGGCAATATAGAGCTGAAAATTAGTACCACGAGGTTCTGGACACAGATCCACGATCTACTCAGCTGAAATGTTTCCATAAAAGTGTGACTTCTGTTTATATCAGGAAAATACTATACTGATTTATTTCAAATGGCACACCCAGTGTTTCATGCCAGCATAATAGAGCCCATTCAATGATAATTGCAACGATGTGACATATTTGAGATATAAAGTTAATGGTTCGCAATTTATTGAGATTTTTGTGAGAAATATATTTATATTCTTTTGATACAGAGCATAGCAATCTTTAACAGCAATCAATAATTATAACATGTGTATGAGATATAGTTTTAGCGTAAACAGGATACATACCATGGTGTATGATACAAGAGCTTAGGAAAAAACCTCAGTAAAAAAACCCTTTCTCCCCGTGAGTGTAGGGGATTGTAAGAAATGAAATTGTTCACGAAATAAGCTGAAATATTTTATATTGAAGGGCATCTTGCACTGCAAAAATTGATCATTTCTTCAACAAAAGGAAAATCCAGAAAGTGTTCTCCAAGATACTTTTATCTGAAATAGAGAGAAAACAATATGTCAGATTGACCTAAAATTGAGAACCCAATTCAAAATAGATTCCGAAACTGCATGTATAGCCCTTAAACGATCCTGAAATTAATAAATTGGACAATGATTAACCAGATGATTTATGGTTTCTTCTGGTTCCCCGCATTCACAACTAGGGCTTCAACTCAATTCCTCCTGTTCTTATACGATTCAATATATTCAGATATTTTTCCTGGGAAGATCAAAACCAGGAACTCTATTCGAGGGACCAGTAACTAATTCTTTGTTGAAAATATTGCATGTATTCCATTCAGACTGCCAAAGGTCTTTGTCCCTTATATTCGAATTAGGAAAAGAGTTGAACCACAAAGGTCTACGCGACTTCAGTCTTGAAATCGTATTTTCTGGAATGTGGGAAAGGAGTCGGGAAAGGATTGAAATTTATTCCAGGAATTGGTGTTCTTTTTTTTTTGTGTTTTTTTTTGTATTCATCAAAAATTGGAAGGGTCATACAGTATACAATAACTTAAGTTTAGATTGTATGACTCTGTAATTCTGTTTATAACTTGTTTATATTTGTTATGATGAATAAAGAAGAAAAATTCATAACCACAGTCTGTCTACGAATATGAAGCAGTACAATGTTTGAAAGAACTGGTAACCATTGAATAGGTGAAGATCTAATAGTTGAAGTTATAGTTCTCATGGAAAGATTCAGCTGTGCATCAGTTTTTTTGCACATGAACACTATTAACCCAAACGGGGCACCAATACTCAGCAGCCGAAAAAACAGCTAGGGCTGCCGTTCGAAGAGTAGCTGCATCAGCATCCGATGAAGTACCATCTAGTTTATGCGAGATATTATTCCTAGTTTTTAACTTCAGGTGCAAATTTTCCAAATGGGCTTTGAAATTTGGCGAGAAATCCAGCTTAACTCCTAGATATTTAGGATTGAAGTTTATGTTCCAAAAGTCCGCATCAGGTAACAGGCGTGTACATGGGCGCCCGCAGAAACCCGCAGAAATTTTTCTCAGGGGGGGCAAAATATCATCTACGATTAGTTTTACTGAAAGAAAAATTTCTCTAACGGTGTCTATCAGAATCTCAGGGGGGGCCGTGGCCCCCCCTGGCCCCCCCCTGCGGGCGCCCATGGGCGTGTACACATCGGCTCCTGAAATTTTCAACGTTTATCTACACGGAAAGTGTGTAACCAGCAATCAGCCACCGACTCCGGGTATAAAAACCCGGATTGATCGAGCTATTGTTGGACAACAAGCCAAATCATCTCAAAAACGAGAATATTTGAGAAAATTCAAACAAATATTTCCAATATTTATCGGGAAGAATCGATTGAGAATTCCACAACAAAGGATCCCTTATCAGACCAGATGGTAATAAACGCACATGATGAACGCAGATAACGTGAGCGAAAACATGGATACAACACCAGAAGCCGGGAATATCCCATCGGCTCAGATGAGTCATACAAGTACGCACGTACAGGGTGGTCCGCAAACATCAAGCTATTGTAGAATGTCATCTACAAGTGATGAAGACCGAAATTCGAACACTACGTGGCAGTCTGTTAAATTAGAACCAAAACCACAAAAAAACGAAAAGTGAGTACAAATTCCACTGTGACTCCAACAACAACACAAAACAGATTCAGCGCCTTGAGCGAAACAAACGAAACAACCGAAAATAATACAAACAAAACTCCCAAACCTCCACCGATATTTGTTTACGGAGTGACAAATTACAATGAAATGGCGAAAAAAATAGAAACTGTTGTGGAACATGGAAAATACATCACAAGATGTTTAGCAGATAATACAATAAAAATTAACTGCGAGCTACCAGAAACCTATAGAAAATTAATAAAATTCATAAGAGATTCCAATGTCATACATCACACTTACCAACCAAAAGAAGAACGGGCCTACAGAATAGTCATCAAACATCTCCATCATACAACAGCCATAACCGAAATAAAAGAAGAATTATCAAAAAGTGGACATAAAGTTAGAAATATTCTAAATTGCATACAAAGGGTGACCAAATAACTACTAAATATGTTCTTTGTCGACCTAGAGCCAGCCAAAAATAATAAAGAGGTCTACAAAATTCAGCATCTTCAGTACCAATCAATACAAATTGAACCACCAAAAAAGGTCAAAGGCATCACGCAGTGCACACGATGTCAACAGTATGGGCACTCCAAATCTTACTGCAACAGACCTCATGTATGTGTTAAATGTGGAGGGGCGCATAACACCACAATGTGCAAAAAGACCAGAGACTCTCCAGCTAAATGTGCACTATGTGAAGGAGCCCATCCGGCAAATTATAAAGGATGTGAGTTCTACCATAAAATTTTCAAATCAAATAACGCCAATAATCGATTAAACATACAACATAGGCCAACCACACAACAAAATCTTGGAAAAAATCCACTTCAACAAACACGGCTGGACAATTATCCATCCTTCAAGACGTCTCAACAGCAAACCAATAATGTACAATACCAACAACAACAACAAACCAGAAACTATGCAGATGTTACCAAGAACGGCAAGAACGTATATAATATGTCGAAACTACTAGTGATGTGAGTCATATTATGAGCAGGTTCTTAGATTAGTTTAAAGCCATGATGCAGCAGCTGATTCAACAAAATAGTATGGTACTGAACATGCTAACCACACTTATAAGCAAAATTCACTAATTTTATCAAAATAGCAGAATGGAATTCCAATGGTCTTCTGCAACATAAGAATGAGGTCGAATATTTTCTCCATCAAAATTCCCTTGATATTCTACTTATCAGTGAAACACACTTCACAGATAAATCATATTTCAATTTAAGAAATTAATCAACATACTGGACCAATCACCCAGACAATACTGCCCATGCTGGTACAGACATTCTAATCAAGAACACCATTAAACACTATGAAATGCCAAAGTATGAATACAACCACTTGCAAGCAACAACTATCAAAGTTCAAACGCTAGCACATGACATAGCGATCGCTGCCGTATATTGCCCTCCAAGGCATAATAACAAAAAACAGGATTTCAAGGATTTCTTCGAAACTCTGGGATCAAAATTCATAGCTGGAGGCGATTATAATAGCAAGAACATCCTTTTTGGTTCAAGACTTACCACAACAAAAAGTAGAGAATTGGCAAAACTCATCCAAGAAGAAAAATATACCATCCTATCAACTGGTATCCCAAAATATTGGCCAACGGATCCTAATAAAACCCCAGATTTATTAGACTTCTTCATAATAAACGGCATCTCATCCTCCTATATGAGTGTTATACCAAGTTATGAATTATCCTCAGATCACTCCCCTATCATAGCCACCATAAGCAGTCTCATAATCCACAAACAACCAATTCCTCGACTACATAATAGAAAAACCGATTGGAACGAATACAGAAGAACAATAGAAGAAAATATACGACTCAATGTGAGCCTTAAAACCAACAGGGTGATAGATGAAGCGCTGACATCATTTATTGATATCCTTAAAGAAGCTGTGCAGAAAGCCACACCTACTTCACAACAAACATACAAAGCATACAATGTTCCAGACGCAATCAAGAGACTCCTGAACCAGAAGAAAAAAGCAAGACAGAATTGGCATCAAACACACTCACCTACAGATAAAACTATCCTAAACAGACTAACAAACCAATTAAAATTCAAGATGAAAGAACACAGAGAACAATCCTTCAAAAATTATGTTATGGGGCTCAATAGAAATGATAACACAGTGTGGAAACCGATAAAAAATTCAAAAAGGCCATAAATTTTGTTTGGTGTCTGAGAAGTAACTGTATAGGAAAATATACTATCCCTTAGTTTTTATTTTCCGAAATTTTTTTGACATATAAGCACATTAGAGTGTTATTATTATTAACGTTTTAAAATAACAAGCTAAGCGTCAATAAAATAAGAGAAATTTATAAAAATAGTGTTCTGAAAGAAGGAATGTTTGTACACTGCAAATATTTATCATAACAATAGTAGTAAGCCCATTGAACTACCTTGTAGGTAGATTCACCTTTACAGCCTGATTCGCCTTTCGTCCGATTCAGTGATGATTCTTATATTCTTATATTGATTATTATTATTAGTTCAGGAGCCGACGGTGCTAAGTCGGGATTTACTCGAGCGTCGTGGAGACCTAGTGGATTTTGAAGAATAGATGGTAGAAAGAAAAATGGTTCTATGATGCACTTTTAGCGGTGGGCAAAGCGTCTGCAGGTTTTCAAAGATGTAAAAGGAAATCGTCAGGTGTACATACTCGAGCGTGTCTCTGATAATAAATTAATGTTAAACTGACAGTTTACGTGGTGGGGCTAGACGAACGAAAGAGTTGAAAATGCAACAAAAAAAATTTTGTCGAGCTTGTCAAATTTTTGGAAAATATGTTAATTGGTCCCAAAAGAAGCTAATTTTCAAGAGGCTGACAATTTCGAAGGCCATATCGGTCCTTTGAAAATGCAAAGAAAATCGTACTTGTACATACTCGAGCGTGTCAGATTTTCATACAGATGGTTGATCTCGGTGTTGCAGACATGTTGATCCATTAATCTGACAATAATAAAGGGGTTTTTCTTAATCTGACAATTCGAAGATGATAACAAGGCATTTTTTCAAATATCTCCCTTCCTGTACCTCTGATCGTTTCTGTATTCATTATGAAAGTAAGTAAAGGAAGTAGATAATAAAATGCTACACAACTTTTTTCTGAATCAATTTTACATCTCTTAACTGTTTTCGAGTAAGAGGGCGATAAGGGCGAGGAGCTTAGCCACACATGAGAAAGGCCAAGGTCATTGTAGAAACCCAGTCTAATGTACATTTATTGCCATATACCTCAAAAATGTTCAGTATAGAAAAAATTGCTTCAGACAAAATTTATAGAAAATGATATGTTCTACAACTTTTAAAATGAATGCGAAAACAATTTGAAGCCCAGGAGAAGAGATAATTAAAAAAACGGATTTTTGTGATCTTTATGGCTAATTTCTATATCTTCGACATTCTGAAACTGTCCGATTATATTTTTGCCGTTATTATTGAATCATTAGCTTCAAAATAAGAAAAAAAGCTACCGCGCTCGACAATGTACATGTGCCTTTTTTGCCAAATTTGGCGCCCTTCCATACATTCTCGTCACGCTTAAATTGTCAGATTAAGAGAATATATACTTTTCGACTGTTATTAAATACATTTATATTAATCTGACACGCTCAAGTATGTACAATGATCGTTTTTTTTTACTATTCTGACAGGCTGTCCTAGACAATTTCCCCTATATACAGATCTAATTTTTGGTAGAGATACTCTACTGGGTACAAGTAGAAAGGAGACCCTTATATTGACCTGACACGCTCGAGTAAATCCCGAATTTCCCTCTTGGGCTACTCAACTATATCAAACAAATCAAGAAAGGAGGCAATTTATGTAACGTCAAACAGTAGTTGCCATAAGGGAGTGCTGACACTGCTGACATATACGGGTAGAGTTTGCCCTGCCAGTTTTTATTGTGAATATATTATTATAGTTTGATTCAGACCATCATTGTTCCTGTTTTCCTTATTATTTACGAATTAACACCTATTTCATAACACTGATATAAAATATATTTTCCAAAAATCAATTTTGAAATTATCCAGCATTTTTTTTTGTTTTGCAAACCATTTGGCGCCCCTTTGTGAGAAGCGCCCGGGGCATGATGCCCCCCCGTGCCCACCCCTCGCTACGCCACTGATTGGCCAGCAGACCTTAAGTAGGATAGAAGGGGTCTTTTCATTGGAGAAGACCCTATAAACCCATTTCAGAGCCTCATGCTCTACAGACATTAGATTAGCTTATAGAATTTGTATTCTGATTGCTAATGAATAAATGAAATGAAAAAAAAAAATGTTCCAAAAAAGAATTTCTCTATGCATCTAAAATCACAATGATGGAATGCGAGGTCAATATCATCAACGTAAATAAATTTCTCAGAAGAAGTCGAAGGAATATCACACAGATATAAGTTGAAAAGAGGAGGTGCTAAAATTGATCCTTGTGGAGACCGTTATTCAAAGTTTTGAAATTACTACTGTTATCATCAACAAAAACACGAGAACTTCTATCTGCCAGCATGATTTCTAGTAAGCGAACCATCTTTCCACACTTCAAATGAGTATACAGTTTGAAAATCAAACCATTCTTTTATACTGTGTCATGTGAAATATAGCGATTGTGGTGTATCACATTTCTTCAAAGTAAATAACCCCAGTTAATTCCATGGTAAAAGTCATACGAAAGTCGCACAAATACGCAAAGGGTACAGTTACAGTTTGTTGGGTGTGTTGGTCGCATCCACCAGACCTGCCACCGCGACCAAAGCAGTCTATTTTGACACACAAACAAGCTCAGAGATCTAAAGTTGTTCCTCCAAACCCATCTTTCTAAGGAAAGACATTATGAATCACGAGTATGTCTTTTGAATTCCTCAAGATCCAGCTTGAGCGAATCAAAGATTCCAACTCTGATATTACACATCATGTACATGTAATATCTTTGCTCATGTCTGACCCTGCCGCCGGGCAGTCACAGAGGTTATGCTCAATGGTTTCATCCCCCTCTAGGGCTGTGGTCCGTATATACACTTTAGTTTCTTCTGGTTAGCAAGTGGGCGGTCCGTAAATGTCGAATTCCTGACAATTCAGTTCAATATCTCTCACCAGAGTAACCGCTCTGGTAACTTTCGGTTACCAAATGTGTATATACGGACCATACGCTAGGCAAAGCCTTCAGAGTATTTAATTGACGATGATGAGATGGTGTGCGTTCTGAGCCTGCAATGTCCCGTGAAGACCGTCATTATAGTTCTCAGATTGGTTCTAGAAAATCCTAACAATTGGTTATTGGTGTGTAAACTGGGAGGCACAGATGGCCTTGTGCGAGTAGCGCAGCCTAAGACGGCTGCGCTCTAGTTGTTTAAGTTCTGTGTCTAGAACCCTCTGTTCCATCAAGCTGTTGTTTCGTTCCCTAACCGAATTGTCAGGAATTCAACATATACGGACCGCCCACTTACTAACCAGAAGAAACCAAATTGTATATACGGACCACAGCCTAAGGAATATGAAATTAGGATCCACAGAACACGAATATACATTAGGATCATAGATAAACACTAACGATGATTGGTTGGCCAATAAGCGCTGAGGTCACATCTTCTCTGACCAGAGCTTCCAATAACTACAATGTCTCTAGACTCTATCAAACATAGATAAAGTCACTTTACCGATATCTATATATCGAGGGTTCCATTGTTTCAAGTTCAATTATGGATTTTCATCAAGTATCGATCACATCAATTCAATATTCCATTGTCATTTGCTACAAAAGAGCCTCAAAATTTTTAAGCAATGGGGCTGAACATAAACCCAACCAAGTCCACGGTAAATTCTCTTTACTCGGACAAAAAAAACCTTCCAGCTATAAATCTCGTGGAGATATCGTAGAATGGAAGTCTGGCGTCAAATATCTGGGAAATACCGTAAAATGTCCATCTTCGTAGACAGCAAGCTTCTGTGGAATGAAGCCTGTTTGCAACAGCCGAGAATTCTCTAGAAAATTTACTCGAGACTTCATGCGCCGTGAATTCTTTACCGTTACATACGCACTTTCGGTAGAATTCTTTGTTCAGTTGCATACAAAATAATCTGCCGTTTTCTTACCAAAATTTGGTAGAGAACTCTCCAGAGAATTCTCGGCTGTTACAAACGGGCTTAAGCATATAAAAATACTTCTAGATAAGAGCTTTGTTGAAGTGCAGAAATCTGTATGGTGAGACTTGGGCCTGTAACCCTAAAATACTGCGATGGATGTACGTCACGATTGTGAGACCAATTAAAACCAATGAGCAGTAGTATTGTTTGCTAAAGCAGAGCAAACGAGTGAGAGAAAAATTTTCGATAAGGTACAAAGGCTTGTCTGTAGGTGCATCACTGGAGTTGAATCCATGACAGTCTGGTGCTGGAATATACGGGGCTAGCACTAAGTGTACAGTATCGTTAGGCTCCTACTTGGTTGGTTTTAAGGCGAAATACTTGGAATTGAGACAGCTCTCAATTCCAAGTATTTCATTTCTCAGTTACAGCTAACTGAGCTATAAAAGCACTCAACTCCTCTATGTCATCGAATCAAAGCTGATATGGGTTAGTGTCGATGAACTAGGCGTATGGTCCGTATATACACATTTGGTAACCGAAAGTTACCAGAGCGGTTACTCTGGTGACAGATATTGAACTGAATTGTCAGGAATTCGACAATTACGGACCGCCCACTTACTAACCAGAAGAAACCAAAGTGTATATACGGACCACAGCCTAAACAAGAACAACAAGGTTTCTTTAGTCTGGGTTCCTGGTCACTCCGGAATCAAAGAGGCCATCATACTCGCCTAAAAGAGAACACAAACGCCACTTACTGTCTCAGAGCATTTCTGCGGTATAGGAAAATGCACATAAAAGAAAGAGTTATTGGAGGAGGAAGAAACCAAAGAATAACAACAAGAGGTTTCACTTCGCCGATTTACAAGGGAAAGGGAAGATCGAATGCATGGAATTTCAACCTTGAAGTGGGGAGACGCTACGCGCCAGCAATACTGCGCTCAGATTCACTACAATCAAACGAGAATCTGGGCGACCAATCTGATTGGGACTTGCGAACAGAACGAACATCTGCTTTCGTTTTCGTCCCTCCACTAAACCAAGGGCATTGAAACGCAACCGGCCAAAATGATAGAGTGAATACTCTTGTTGATACTCTTTGAAGAAACCATAAGAGAAACACTCTGGACGAGTCTTCCAGGAATGAATCATTCTAAAAAGTTCCTTTGGGATTTTGATACTGCAAGATCCAAGAATTATTTGGATCTCAGTAAGAATAAGTTCCTTCACTCTCCACACTGGCTTCCTCACAGGACATTGTCGCCTTAGTTGTGAGAACAGCTCTGATGCTGCTGCTTAAGTTTTTCCACGACTCTTTTGGTCTTCCTGATTATACATGGTGAGAGTTTGACAGTAGTTTTCCACGAGTCACCTGACGACTCGGTCCAATTTATTCCAAACTTCTTTAGGAAGTGTCCCTAAATTAGAGCTCCAAAAAGATACTTTCCTGCTATCGGATTTCTTTCTTAGTGGACAGTTTTCATGATACGCAAGAACTATGGCTTGACCAATTGATTTGACTAACCTCTCCACGTTTTCAAGATTGTACACATTTGCGTTCGTTAATTCCAGATTCCGCGTTAGAGATAGTTCAGTTGCAATATTCTTGAGTGGGTTTTGTCGTTTAATTCAGTATTAATTTGAATAGTGGACGAAATGAAATTTTTGGTAATACACTCTTTAGCGATGGTAGTTTGTTAGTTCGATTTAGATCGTAACATTCGTTGATTTAATTATCGGCGGATGTTGTGCATCTGAATTAATTCGTTAATTAATTAGAATGTTTCAATGGTCTGAATAGGAGGGAATGTCCGATACCCGCCATTCAGTAATTTTTGTGTTCAAATATTGCGACCAGAGCGTGATGTCTAGTACCTCGGCAAGATTTCTCGTGACAAGGGTCGGAACAAAGCCCAGCTTCAACACATAAAAGGGCCCGCTCTATGATGAAATCAAATAGGTGTAGTCACCTCTTTAATTAATTTTCGTGCTACCCCACGTGGTAGCAAGCAACTAAAAGTTGAAGATTATTCCCCCTGCAATAGGCAACTAGTTTTCGCACTGTGTTTGGGGAGGGAACATGGTTTCGCCAGGGAAGTAGTCAGAAGAGATGAAAAGTTTTTCTTAACCTCCTCACTTTATGTCGAGAACATCTCCATAAGCAGGCGGTGGCAACTCATTCAGATAATTTTGGACCACGAGTTGCAAGCGTACGCTGTTAGAGCGCTAGTGTCGCTTTCCTTGACAACACAGAAATACGCAATCGGCAAACCTTAACCATAAAATTCGAAATGTAAACAAACTTTGACGTTTGTCAGTACTCTTTTCGAGATTATACGGCCTAACAGAGTTTTTCTAGTAAATCAAGATATTTATCGAAATTATCGGAAGTGAATTGACTGATTTAGTTTCGTAAAGAAAGATAAACATTCTTTGGAAATACTTCATTTGAAAGGGATGAATTGTGTAATAAAATCGAGCGATGATATTGGTGATCCATTGTACCTAGACACAAATTCCTATTATTTCACAGATTCTTTCTTGAAGTAAACCTGGGTTATAATGTTGAGGTAGCATATAGTAACTTTGTGAAGGAGGTAGAAGCTAAACATCTTGTTATGATATAGGTATTCCTCATACTGAAATCTCAAGAGACATAAATATGTTTCAGCTCATGGAACAAGTTCTGCAGATGAAAAAAAAGCATTCATTTGGAAGTATGAAAATTATGAAGTTGTATTTCTAAATCGTCAATAGAACTTAGCAGAAAACTCTCGCGAAGAAAAATCGTTTTTTCGGAATCAATATTTCTATTCAGAAACCCAGACAATAATCCCAATATAACTTCTCCAAATAATAATTATAATACTTTGTTGGACAACGTGAGATAAGAGAAAACATAAGAAACAAAACTTGTTTTGACTTGCAATATGTATTAGCACCAGCCATTTTTTCACCCCTGCAAAATAACTCGAGGTGCTGTTTCAAATTACGGGCACGCATTGAAGGATGGCCGAATTAGAGAAATAATGAAAAATTCGAGAGAAATTTTAAGTTGAATAGGGAGAATAAAAGAAGAAAAACCTTCCTGTTCCTAATTTCATTACTTTTTCTGAGTACCATCAGGAAAAGAAATACAAGAAATCATAAAAGTTTATTTTCATCCTTTATTTTCCTATAAAACTCAAAATTTTTCTCGAATTTTTCATTATTTCTCTGATTCGGCGCTCTTTCAATGCGTCCTCGTCGATTTGAATCTCTCGCCTCCTGCTAGTAAGGTCCGGACGGGAGGAAACGGAAGCCGCACGGGCAAAAAGAACGTAGTTCCACAGTACGCTGTTTCAGCGCTAGTGTCGCAGACAAAAAACACGGTCAAGAAGATTAGCACGGGAGTTACCATTCTCTTGATGTTTATGTTCTGTGTCCATAAGTGAGGTAACCATACCAACATCTTCATCTGTTTACTATTTTAATTGTGAACGAATGCATTAATTCGCATCTGACTTCAAATTGTGTATCAAAAATTGGGTTAAGTATAATAGTGGAAATATGAATTGCCCAATTTTAACCCCATAAACACAAATACCTATCCTTTCAATGAAATTCTCAAAATCCTTAATTACCATGTCCAAGGGTTTTTCATAATAATATTTTTATAACGAGAATTAAGCTTCACTTTATAATTTTTCTTTTATTTTTATAGAAATCGGCTTCACCAGTTTGATTACCGAATAATTGGTATCGAATGGTCGCTCATTTGATAAATAACTATCATCATGAATTCTTATTCGAAGAAAAAGTGGCGAGGGTCGTTCCAAGAGTTGGAAAATTTAACTTCAAAAATGCAAGTTCAATTACCTTTAAAAAGAGAAATCGACAAGGATTTTTTTGAATAATTATTTGTCCAAGAATATATTGGACTGATTGCAGTATTCTCCAATAACAAATTGTTTATTTTTCCTAACGTTCCAATAACAAAACGTCATAACCAATTTTTCAAAGATTTATAGAGTTAGGTTAGGTTACCTAACTCTATAATCTTTGCAATTTTTCTTTTATTCGCCGCTGTCTGGGTAATCGAGTGGCTTTCCATCTGATATATCATAATCGATATACAGGGTGTACGGGGAATAACTGTACATACTCTCACCAGAGATAGAGATATACCACAGTGGCGACAATAGGCGTCCGCTTTTTGATTGGTTGGACCGTTTTCGACCTTAAATGGCGGACAATGTTTACATTTGTGACAGTTTACGTGATTCTGTGCCTGTTCCGTACTATTCGAGTCGCTGTTATCTGTGTTCGAGTCGTTCGAAAGTGTTTTGCTTGGACGAAAAATAGTCTTGATCTAATTTGAAATATTCTGTAAATGACTGGATTGTGCTTTTTCGCATTTCTGAACAATAAGCTATGTTGGTAATTTTCACATGAGCAACCAGATGTACTATAAGTAACATAATGTACTATAGGAGCTAAGTCTTCTAGTGAAATAGATGCGTGTGACTTCATAGGATTCATCTTTGGTAGAAATAAAAATGTTAGGCACTGCATTCATCTTATAATTTTTTCTCAACCTCCCTCACTTTTTCCCACATCTAAGAGGAAAAATGGACCTGAAAATATGAAACAAATACATATAACCTACAAGTTCATTTTATTTTCAAATTAACATATTATGCTCGTCTGAACTCTGAACACACTGTTTATATGATCACTATCGATATATATCGATACTGTCAAGAAATATCGATATAATATATATCGATATTTTTTTCACGTTTGCCCATCCTTAAACGGTCGAAATCGACTATTGTCGCCACTGTGGTGTATAAAGTCACTGAAAGTTGGACTAGCTGGTTACTTTTTGAATTTCCCAAGAAAGCTACAGGGTGATTTTCCAACTTCATGGAAATACTAAGACCATCATAAAATCCGAACTTATTGACGGATATTATTAAAACTTGGGAGGTTATTGACACATGCTGAGGTCAAGTCAGAAATATATCAATTATTTCATTATTCCAGGGCCGGACTCATTAATCTTCATTCAAAGTGTTCAGAGTAAAAAAAAACACTTTGTATTTCGAATTACAAATAATTGATTCGCTTTTCAGAAAGAAGTTAAATTATGCTTCAATTTTTGGCGTCACTCAAAGTTGTCACATCAACAATTATTTTTTTATGAATTTTTGAATTTGGATAAAGTTCGAAAAATTGAATTTTTCACCATGAAGAGAACTGAAAATTTCATGTTTGAATATAAAATACGAAAGTATTATTACAAAATTTACAAAAAAATTCAAAGCTTTAATAAGCACTTCATTTCTCTGAATTTTTGAGCTTGATCTTTGAATCTAGTTAGATATTTTGTAACATTCTCCCAAACTGAAAATCATAAAACTCATGATCATTTGAACTTGCCATACCAATATTGAATTCATATAGAGGTTTTTATATTGGAAGAAGTGTTTGGTCTATATCATCGTGGTCGAACACCCGGTATACATAAGAATAATTTTGAAATATGCTTCTGTATACCCTATACACATCACAAATTTTTTTTTCAGAATACCTTCATTTACTCTCTCAAAGTGAAATCCGCGTCTGGGGTGGCCACCCAGTATATCAACAAATTATTATAGTCTTCTTCACCTTCAGTGACTTTTTTAAGAAAATTTATTATATATTTTCGACCTGCACAAGATGACTAAGTCCTGTTCAGATAAATAAATTGCAATTTTCGAACTTTATCCAAATTAAGAAATTCATAAAAAAATAATTGTTGATGTGACAACTTTGAGCGATACCAAAAATTGAAGCATAATTTAGCTTCTTTCTGAAAAGCGAATCAATTATTTGTAATTCGAAATACAAAGTGTTTTTTTTACTCTGAACACTTTAAATGAAGATTAATGAGTCCGGCCCTGGAATAATGAAATAATTGATATATTTCTGACTTGACCTCAGCATGTGTAAATGACCTCCCAAGTTTCAATAATATCCGTCAATAAGTTTGGATTTTATGATGGTCTAAGTATTTCCATGAAGTTGGAAAATCACCCTGTAGCTTTCTAGGGAAATTCAGAAATTACTTTTTTATAGTCAATGCGTAATCAGCTAGTCCAACTCTATCTCTGGTATGAGTATGTACAGTTACTCCCCGGACACCCTGTATACCCATTGAAAAAAACAAAGTGGTGGGAGATAAGGAATAGGGGATTGACAAATATCGAATTCGAAAAGACATAGTGTAACTTGCTTTTGAAAATTGACGGGTGCGAGAATTTTCATTGATAATTCTTCGTACAAGAAATATGGGCTTGTTGAGTTATTTTTCAGGCACGCTCTTCAGTGCGAGCAGAAGATATCTATATGAGTCAAAATAAAAGAGCTTTGATACATTGGAGGTTTGATGAATATAATAATATCATTATATACCATACCTAGTTCAAATGGATATACGTAATAAAAAATTTATATTCGATAGAATCATATTAATTTTTCACTGGCTAAGTTTACAATTCACTCTTCTCTTTTTGCTTGTCCTTGATTTTTCTTTGTCCTTTATCACCTTTCAGTTCTTCATACAGACATTTAACATTTTCATGGCTCAATACTTTATCCTCGCACAAATATTTTCTAAGTGGAATTCTTCCCTGATGGTTAAAATACCAGTCTTCTATACTACCCTCATGTTGTTCTAGTAGTGATTCACACTGAAAAACAAACAAACATTTATATGAATATTTATAATATCAATTCATCAGTATTTTCTCATCCAACTTTTTTAGGATGCACGGATGGATGCAATATTCTTCATTGAATTATAATATGCTGACTTAAATAGCGAATTCAATTGGTAAAACTAGCGTTGCACTAGATAGGGAATTATTACAGTGTTTAAATATAATTCCTTCCCCCCCCCCCCCCCCCCCAAAATATACAATATTGGCTGACTATATAGTGTCCTTATGAACATGAGCAACCACCAATATTTTTTACGTGGCAGAATTTGCAACCCAAAAACCCACAGGATACCTTCAACTACCTGAAGACGCTTTTGTGATAGCGAAACTCGTGTGGTGGTTGAACAGCTTGAATTTATATGATTCAGTCTCTAGTTTTGGAACTATTGTTGACCTAATTTTTCATTCTAATTCCAGTTGGAGTAGTTGATGTTAATTAGATACGGTCATGAATTGTCAATGATGATGTACGATTAAGATGTCTAAAAACATGGAGTATGCACAGATTAGATTCTGTTTTTCCCGCTTCGAAAATAAAAGATAAGTTTCGTTTTTCCCACTGTAGGTAGCGCTGTTTAGGAATTGACCGTTGTCAATTGATACTTGAAAATAATTTGAATTCATTCCTACGACTTGCGAATGTGCTGTATTTATAAGCCTTTATTGGTGTGTGAAAATGTATTACTTTCGGGAAAGGTCGTACAACATTCATTTATTGAACATGTCGTTCAGTTTTCTGAATGGACAATCAAGAATTACAGCTAAGAATTCGGTGTTGTTGTATTATCACTAATCACTCTTTGTTGTTGGAAATTGAGGCAGAGCCAAATCAGATGAACATTCGGGACGGATAGAGCTAACAGTTTTATGGCAGCAATATTTAATCAAAGGAACTGTATTGAAAGTACGTAATGTGAATTGTGAGCATGTTTAAGAAACAGAAATACGAATCTGTTCGAATCAGTTCTTCAAATATTCTTTACAAGTATAGTGAAATTGCGTCTCTGTCAGTGAATATTTCGCCAATCAACTTTGTTTTATTGAAATCATATTGAATTACCTTCCTCGCGAATACAATTTGTCAAACAGAAATTATCTTGAAGAAAAATAGTAAGTACTCCTTCGAATCCTTCGATAGTGTTGAAATATCTGCAGACTCGTTTTTACAACGAAAATTCAAGTGTAAATCACAAATATTCGTTAACAGCTGAGAAAATAGTCCGGTTCATTTTTTTTTTGGATTCTTTGATGGATCAGGAACACAGAGATGACTGTAGTGTAATCTGTGATCGATATCAACGCAGAACAAAATAAAGCGAGAGAGTATCATTAGATTTTCTTTCATAGAACAAGGATAGAACATGGTGGCGCCGCCACGAAACGAATCTCTTATTTTCGATTTAGTTAAGATGTCTAAAACTCAGGTGTATTCACTGATTCGATTTTGTTTTTAATTTCGTGGGGATATGGGATCAGTTTCGTTTTTCCCACTGTAGGTAGCGCCGTTTAGAATTTGACAGAGCATTGTCATTTGATATTTGAAAATAATTTGAATAAAATGAAAGAATATTGGGATTCTTGGACTAACTTTCTTTATTGTTCTTCAATACAACGCCGACGTTTCGAAACGACTTGTTCCTTTTTCAAGGCTAAAAATTTAAACACATTAAAATTTTCATTCGAGATCATTCGTACACACAATTACCTAGTATTCTGAACAATATCGTCGATATAAATTTAAGTTTGGTTTCATATTTCAAAGAGATTAATTTTTTTTTTTAAACTTTTAACGTTGTTTCAGGAAGACGCGGAATATTGGCTATGACAGATGACGTCGTTGTTGGCATGTGACATAGAAATTTTGACGTTCGTCGAGTTCATAGCCAATATTCCGCGTCTTCCTGAAACAACGTTAAAAGTTAAAAAAAAATTAGATCTCTTTGAAATATGAAACCAAACTTAAATTTATATCGACGATATTGTTCAGAATACTAGGTAATTGTGTGTACGAATGATCTCGAATGAAAATTTTAATGTGTTTAAATTTTTAGCCTTGAAAAAGAAACAAGTCGTTTCGAAACGTCGGCGTTGTATTGAAGAACAATAAAGAAAGTTAGTCCAAGAATCCCAATATTCTTTCATTTCATCCAACTAAATGGACGATAACCTAAGAACAAATAATTTGAATACTTTCCTACGACGTACGAATATGTTGTATTCATAAGCGATTATTGGTGTGTGAAAATGTATTAGTTTCGAGAAAGGGGTGTAGAACATTCATTCATTCAACATGTAAGTTCAGTTTTCTGTATGGACAATCAAGTGTCACAGCTAAGAATTCGGTGTTGTGGGAATTTAAAGCACAACCAAATCAGATGAACGAACATTCGGGACCGAAATACAGCAAAATTTCAAAAAAACTGTATTGGAAATACGTAATGTGAATTGTGAGCATGTATTGAGAATCAGAAATGCATAAATCTATTCAAGTCTGTTACATCAAATATGCCTCCTGAGTAGATATAGTGAAAATTTGACCAAGTAACTGTGTTTTATTGAAATCATATTGAATTACCCCCTCTCACGAATTCAAGTTGTCAAACGGAAATCATCTTGAAGAAGAACAGTAAATACTCCTTCGGACCATTATTCGATAGTGTTGAAATATTGACAGATTTGTTTTTACAACGAAAACTGTAACGCACAAATATTCCTCAACAGCTGACAAAATGGACCAGTTCATATTTTGAACTCGTTGATCGACATTCGATATCAACGCAAAATAAAATAAAACGAGAGAGTATCATTGGACTTCCTTTGGTAGAACAAGGATAGAACGAGGCAAATGACACGGTGGCGCCGCCACGAAACTGATCCCATATCTCCGATTTTCTGAAATGTTGATGCTTGATTGCTTGCCAAAAGTGACAAGTCCACACACCTGTGTTTTAGACATCTTAGATTTAGTCTAATGTATCCATTCAAAAATTGTCGAGTGCATACACCATGTTTTTAGACATCTTATGTACGATTAATAAAATAGAAACGTCAGTCGACGAATACAATTTTGCCTAAAATTAGTGTTTTGCCCAAATATTTTTGTCCTTCGGGCATTGTAAAAACATTTTGAGTCCAAAAATATTCAGTTCTGCCATAATTGACGTCAAACTAGATTCAAACTGTCACAAAGCGAAACAGTTTTGAGAAGAACTAACAGGCCTACTGCAGGAGTTCCCCCTATAAGATACAGTCCAAACGAAGAAGGATATAAGATAAGAAAACATAAGATATGTTTCTCATAACTTTCTTCAATTACACTTTTGGTACAAAAAGATATTAACAATATATATTAATAACATTGCCTCGAAAAAATCCGTCAGATCTAAGAGCTCAAAAACAAGCAAGGGACTAAAAGAAATAGAATTGAAGAAACTGGAAGCTATCAATAAACTACAGGAAGAATTTGAAGAAAGGCAGTAATAACAGAGACAAATATCTCTAGTTGATTATCAAGCATGATTCGAATTACAAGTTTTTGAAGATTCTTATGAGGAAACAAGAAGCCATAAAGATGTGAATTAAATTACACAAACACAAAATGCACACGAAAAAGTCAAATCTTGGTTGTTCGAAGAAAAGTTTATCCAGCCAGCTGAACTAAAAATCACCTGATGAATATTATTTTAAACAGGATAAAAATACAACAACTGAAGTGATAACAGAATTCACAACTACCACTCAAGCCATGACTCAAGCATTCCAATCTATAACAATATGCTTCAGAAATCAGAAACGGTGTTGGCAAAGAACTTCCGCTATTTTATGGGAATGTAGAAGTTTCGTCTATGTTTATTTCGTTTTATAGAAGATCTACTGACACTTGTAAATTCAATAATAGTAGAGTTCCAGAATTACATCTCGGAGGAAAGAGAGCGAGCAGACTTTGCTCTGATTCGTAGATAGACGTAGATCTACGCTCTGATTGGACGGTTTTGACGTAACAGATGGAAAAGATGCGATTCTAGAACGAGGCAATTGAAGTAAATATGTTACATCTGCGAAAAGCTCTGAAAAATGAAGCTTTAGGAGCTGTCAAAGTCAAATTATTATTTGTTTCTCCAGAAAATTTGGAAACTAATACAAACGTTAGAAACTAGATTTGGTCGCCCTGAGTTCATAATCGATTCCATGACTAATAAAGTAAAGCTGATTCCACCAGTCAATACTCGTTTTTTGTTATCTCTCATCAAATTTGCAAATTCCGTCCTGAATTTCACAGTTACTACCCAATCTTCGAAAATGGAAGCCTACTTCAACAACCCTCAACTCCTTAGTCAACTCGTTCAAAAATTGCCTGAACACCTACAATTTTAATGGGCTGGAGTGTAAACCATCAACTTAGTTTTAGTTTATCAGATCGATATTCAGAAAGAAAGGCCAAGAATACTGTTTTACTTGGATCAGAAGAAATTTCAAATGGAGGAAGTTTTGTTTTGAATATGGCCATTCTTTATATTACCGTAAAATATTCTCATCACTGGCAACAAACAGAAAATGGGATTGGGTTAAGAAACGTAAAGTCTGTTTTTCATGTTTATCTCCTTCACATGGTTTATTTGGATGCAAGAATATAAAACGCTGTGAATTACAGAAATGTTCTAAATATCATGTTGCATTCTGATTCATCTCCCAAGGACGAGAGGAAACATGAAGCTGATAATTCTGCCTGCTTTATAGAACATTTCCTTAAAGTCCGTTCGGTAAAATAAAGTGTAGTATTATTCCCGTCAAGATGATAGGTACAAAAAAAATGTTGAAACATTCGCACTTTTTGGTGAGGGTAGCACATTGATACTCACAGATGCTGATCTCGCGGAAGAAATAGGAGTACAAGGTTGCAATGATCCTTTGAAAATATACTGAACAAATTCTTCGTCATATATTGATAACAACTCTAGAATAATCAATATGAAAATTCAAGGAAACCTCGATGATAAAATTTAAGGCCTAGATAAAGTTCGCACAGTTTCAAATCTGAATCTTCCCATCCAATCCGTAGATGTTGTGAAATTCATTTATTTATTTATTGAATATAAACGTCAAAGCCAATTTACAATTGCTATAAAGTTTTTAAACCTCAAAGAAAGAACAAAAAATCATAATTTATGGATTCTTTACAGATGCCCATTTTGTAGGCAATCCATTTTAAAAACTTACGCTGAACACGTTCAATAGTGTTCTCGTGTATTTCATAATGGGGTGACCAAACTATAGATGAATATTCCAAAATGCTCCGGACATTTTTGAAATAAACTGTTCTAATAGCTGAGATACTGTGGAAATCATTCAGTTTTCTTTTAATAAATCCTAACATCTTTAGAGCTTCCTGGGTAATAATAAAGATATGTTGAGTAAAATCCAACTTATGATCAATGTGTATACCTAAATCTTTTACTAGTAAACTTGAACTTAATTTGACGTCAAATAAGGAATAATTATATTGTATGGGAGACTTTATCCTGAAAAATCTTATCACATTGCATTAATCGATATTCAAACTCATTTCATTGTCAGTACACCATCTAGCAATATTGCAATAAGAAACAATCATTTATGATCTTTATAATCTTAAATAACTTTAGATCGTCCGCAAACAACAAAAAGTGGCAATTCCTAATGTATTTTCCTATATCATTTATGAAACATAAAAATAGTAGAGTTGATAGTGGAGAGCCCTGACCAACCCCGGAAAGGACCGTAGTCAACCCGGAGATAATATTATCTCCAAGTTTGACCCTGAAAGTACACTCACGCAATCGATCCGCTAGCCAATCCAATAACGGAGGGCCTACACCTAAGCCTTTTAGTTTTTCAATTAATAGCCAATGAGGTACTACATCAAAAGCTTTTTTGAAATCAGTATAGATGCTATCGACTTGAAATTTTTCCAACATTGCTTTTGAAATTATATGAATGTGACAATGTATGAAACCAAGTTTGTTGTAACAGATCTCTTGCTGATGAAACCATGCTGCTCCGCTATGAAGACACCCGAAAAATGAGGTGAAATCTTGAGGTATAATAACCTGCCAAATTATTTCGGAATATAGAAGCACTTGAAAATGGGCCTATAATTCGCAAATATTATAGGTGGCAACATTTTGCACAGATTCAATTGGTAGATATCAGAGAAGCCAAACCCTTATTGCTTATTAGCCAAGATCATTTAACAATAGAGTTAATTCAAGGCCCATCTAATGCTCCTGTTGTTACCAAGTCAAAATTAGGATGGGAAGTGCATGGAAACGTTGCTGAGTTCAAATACAGGGCGGACCAAGAATTTGCGATGTACGGTTTCTTCGAAATTAAAAGTGATGAAGATGAAGAATTGAAGAGACTAATTCAACAAGCTATTTCTATAGCCAAGTTGGGTATTGAAAACGAGAACTGAAAGTTGTTATCTGAAGGGGACAAGAGTGGACTACAAATTCTACACCGAGACGCGATGTCGAGTGCACGTGGAATTTGTTGCTCTCGATGTTTCGATAGAATTGATATATATAGTGATTCAATTGTTTGCAAAACTTGTGAAAATAGCTATCATATCAAGCGTGTCCAGATATCTGTTCGGGAATTCATCCAAATCCGTGAGGATGGAAGTGTGAATAGTTGGCAATGCAATAATTGCTCTCAATCAACAAGTACAATAGAGATCATGAAGCATACGTCCGATTCCAGGGAGGAGATAGTGAACTACATTCCTGATGGATATAACTTAACATCAGAATATTGGGGAGAGAGGGAGAAGGGTCATCATGTAGGTTGTGCTAAATAAGTCAAAGAAGATTTTTCATTTTCAGAGAGAATTGACTTAAAATCATTCAGTGCTCCTGGTTCTCTGGAGTGTTGTGCTACACAGGTGATAAAAGGCTTTGAGAAATTATTGATAGTCTGCATATATCGACCTACCACCTTACCCCAAAGTGACATTGAAGTATTCTTTGAGAAGTTTATTAAATTGCTTGATCAATGTCTCATTAAGAATGTGTCTTTTATAATTGCGGGGGATTTCAATATTGATACATTGTCATCCACAGATGAAACTAATATATTTCTGTCAATTTTAGAAACTTGTAATCTGACAGTGACTACCCATGAGCCTGCACGTGTTACATCGCACTCTGCCACCTTGATAATATAATTTCAAATCTTGAAGGCACAACAAGTATCTATGAGGAACACCTAGCTGACCACTCAGGACTCAGGTTTATCTTTCAGAAGGGACCAGTATCCACCAAATCAGTCATTAAGAAAAAGGTGAGAATGTTTAATGACAACACACACCAAAATTTTGAAAACCAATTCAAGGATGCGGATTGGTCTAGAATATATGATATCCCGTCAGCAGATGTAGATGAAATGTGGAATACCTTTTCTGGATTATTTGGCAAGATTTATAACATCGTATTTCCGTTGAGGACTGTAAACATATGTAAGAAAATCAACTTGACTATGAAAAAGCTATTATTTCTAGTGAAAAATCTCATTACAGAAAGTATATCGAAGGAGCCAATAATAAAACGAGTGCTGTTTGGAATGTTATACAGCAGATAAGGAAACAGAAGAAAATACCTGATATAAAACTCCCTATGCCTTTAATACATTTTTCACAAATCTCCCTCCAAGACACTCAAGGGTCAACGTGAACAACAGGATTCCTGAACGGACTACCAGATCCTTCTATCTATTCGATGTTTCTGAATTAGATATATTGACAGTTGTGAGCAACATGAAGAACAAGAAAAGTTCTGGACACGATGGTATCCCTATGACTGTAATTAAACGCCACATTTCAAGCATTTTGAAGCCTCTTTGTCATATAATCAATTGTTCTTTCAGGGCTGGCATTTTTCCTGACTCTTTCAAGCTCTCACTGGTTAAGCCTTGCTACAAAAAAGGCGATATGAATGAGTTTTCCAAGTATAGACCAATATGCCTCACTACATCATTCTCCAAAATTTTCGAGAAAATACTTGCTAATCGGATTCTGAAATTTTTCCAGAAGTTCGAAATTCTGTCCAAGAAACAACATGGTTTCATTCCGGAACGTAGCACCGAAACGGCCATTTTTGAGGTACTGTGGAAGATTACACTCACTCTCGAACGAGGGGAGATACCGGCGGGACTTTTTGTCGACCTATCCAAAGCCTTCGATTGCGTCGATCATAGGCGCCTGCTAATGAAACTCGAGAGATTCGAAATTAGAGGATTACCACGTGAGCTCTTCGAGAGCTACTTGAGTAACAGAAGACAGGTTGTTGTGGTGGACTCTCAAGACGAGCGATGTATCTCGTTCGAGGCCTCTGTTCTGGAGGGTATTTTCCAGGGTACAATTCTGGGCCCAATACTGTTTGTTGTCTATATAGTTGATTTGCCCACTGAAATTCGGGATGAGGAGCTTGTGGCTGATGTATCTGAAGATCTGGATACTTTTTTGTTTGCCGATGATACAAATGTCATATTAACTGGTAAGAATGTTGAGTCCCTCTTAGTCAACATCAAAGACACGATGGTAAGAATTCAAAATTAGTGCATTGAGTTGAATCCAAACGCAGGAAAAACAAGCATAATGATCTTTTCCATGAAAGTATCACACATGGATGAGGAGGTTCCGGTCAGTGATAACACCAAACTTCTAGGCATGTTTTTGAATTTATTCATGCTTGTGAACGTTTATGATTTTTTTTGACTTGTTTTCTCTTTGTTGTCTACTGATGAGAATTTGGAAAATAAATGCATATGACTTTAGCCTTGCGGCTTTCACACTCCTCTCCAGAGGAAAATTCACTTATCCCAGATATCTCAGATATCAAATGGATTAAGCTCTGTTGGAGCCCTTTCCAGGTTTTCGGGCTCGTGGTGGTGGTTGGGTCCGGGTCGCTCCTCGGCGCCCTGCCGCCGGTTGGATTCCTGCTTCACCCGCATTTCCTGTCGGGGCAGACGGTGTTCCTCTGAATTTCCCATGTACTTGCGTACAGTTCTCGCCGTTCCCAGCAGTACCGCCTTCTGCATGACTCTATAGATATTTTCGTCCAACTGAAGTTTCCTCAAGTTCTCTAGTAGTTTCTTCGGTATCAGGACTGTAGATGATATAACAATAGGGATGGTCTTAATATCTTTCAGCTTCCACTGTCTCCTGGTTTGTTCCTCGAGATCTCATCTATACTTTGAATTTTTTTCAGGGTGCCTAACTAGAAGATTGATATTATTTGGAATCGCCACATCGATGAATATAGTGCTCTGTCCTCATCCTTATTGAGCAATATGAGGTCTGGTCTATTGTGGGTTATATTCCGGTTTGTGAGAACCGTGCGATCCCAGTAGAGCTTGTGATGTTCATTTTCCAATACAGCATCCGGATGGTAATTGTAATAAGGAACCTTTTTCGAACTTAGAAGTTGGTGTTTTACTGCCAATTCTTGGTGAAGAATCTTGGCAACGGCATCATGTCTATTTTTGTACTCCGTGCCCGCGAACTTCTGAAATCCCCGGTGATGTGCTGGATAGTTTCATGTGTCGCACAGCCATAACGACAGCTATCATCCGCCACTGAGGCATCCTTGGCGATATATTTCATGTAGTTCCTTGTTGGAATCACCTGATCCTGGATGGCGAGCATGAAGCCCTCTGTCTCAGGAAACAACCTTCCGGAGGTCAACCAGTAGTTCGACGCAGATATGTCGACGTAATCATGGTTGACCTCGTTCTGGTGCCTTCCATGCAAAGGTTTGCCAATCAGTTTCTGCATTTTACTTTCTGCAGAGTGTTCGATGGTTTCCAAGTGGTCCTGCTGTAGCTTCAACGGTGTAGAACTATCAGCAACACAAACTACTTGATTGTTGGAGCCCTTCCCAGGTTTTCGGGCTCGTGGTGGTGGTCGGGTTCGGGCCGCTCCTCGGCTTCTTGCTGTCGGTTGGATTCCTGCTCCACATGCACTTCCTGTCGGAGCAGACGGATTTCCTCTGCATTCCCTATGTACTTGCGTACAGTTCTCGCCGTTCCCAGCAGTACCGCCTTCTGCATGACTCTATAGATATGTTCGTCCAAGTGAAGTTTCCTCAAGTTCTCTGGTAGTTTCTTCGGTATCAGGCCTGTCAATGAAATGACAATAGGGATGGTCTTTATATCTTTCAGCTTCCACTGTCTCCTGGTTTCTTCCTCTAGATCTCTGGATGGCGAGGATGAAGCCCTCTGTCTCGGGAAACAACCTTCCGGAATTCAACCAGCAGTTCGACGCAGATATGTCGACGTAATCATGATTGACCTCGTCATGGTGCCTTCCATGCAAAGGTTTGCCAATTAGTTTCTGCATTTTGTTTTCTGCAGATTGTTCGACAGTTTCCAAGTGGTCCTGCTGTAGCTTCAACGGTGTAGAACTATCAGCAACACAAACTACTTGATGGAGTTTTGATGAAGTAGCCTTGCTCAGAAAATATTTTCAAAGTCCTTCAATTTCCTGGGACATACGGTTGGACAAATCAACACTTCCTGTACCCCCAAGATGTCGTGGCAGCTCGGTCCGTTCTTTTGAGCTTTTGGGGTAATGTTTATTGTGTTTAGTCAGCATCGTCCTTATTTTTCTCTGTAAGGCTGCTAAATCGGTGGTGGTCCAAGAGATGATACCGAATGAGTAGCTCAGCGCCGAGCAAACGTAGGTATTAATAGCTTTGATCAGATTCTTGCTGTTAAGTCC
This sequence comes from Coccinella septempunctata, assembly GCF_907165205.1. Lineage (NCBI taxonomy): Eukaryota > Metazoa > Arthropoda > Insecta > Coleoptera > Coccinellidae > Coccinella > Coccinella septempunctata. The sequence continues at coordinate 28,757,231 of NC_058195.1, forward strand.
AGTTCTCATTATCCTTCTCAATCTTCGGGTGAACTCCTCCGTTAGTTCTTTCTTCATCTGGCTCTGATTGATTTTTCTTTCCTGTTTTATGCCCAGATACTTGTATGTATCTCCTTCCTTTAATGCTTGAATTTCTGCACCATCCTTGAGTTTGAACGTACCATCTTCTATTTTCCCTCTCTTTATGTTCAGCAGTCGACATTTTTCTAGTCCACTTCATTTTGATGTCTTCCGAGAATCCTTCCACCATTTTCAGCATCAGTTATTATTATTATTAATGGCAAAAACATGCCGCCAATTAGAGAATCGCCATTGGGAAATTGGTTTAATTTGGAGAACAGAAAATGTTATGTTACCAAAAAGTATGACCATTGCTTTGAACAGATTACATACGATTGAAAAGAAAATGGATAGGGATAGCCAATTTGCAAATTGAAAATATCGTTGAGAACAGACACGCAAGAGTTTTGTCAAGCGCAGAATCTGACACCACAACAAACAGGACATGTTACTTCGCTGTGAAACATCCCAGTAAGTCAAACAAGTTTCGTTTTGTGTTTGATGCCAGAGCTGAAATTGAAATAAAAACCTTGAACAGAAACTCAATCAGAGGTCTAGATTTGCTGAATTCGCTGTTAGATATTCTGTTTAATTTTCGACAAAATTGAGTAAGGACTGATGGGAGATATAGAAGAAATGTTTTTATAAGCCCAAATACGACCAGAAGATTAACATTCCCGGAGATTCTTGTGGCGGGGAAGAGATAAAAGAGGTCCAATCCTGATTTATCAAATGCAAATCATGATTTTTGGAGCGATATGTTCTCCTACCTGCGCAATACATGTGATGCGCCAGAATATCAACAAAAATATGGAAGATTGCCCTGAAGCTGTCGAAGCCATTGAAAAATACCTCTACATGGATGATTACTTGGATAATTACGACACTGAAGAGCATGCCATCAAAGTGGTAAAAATGATCGAGGTCCATAAACGAGGTGGCTTCAAGATGACAAGTTGAATCAGCAATTCCCCTCAAGATATTCCAACTGAATTGAGGTCGAAAAATATCGTTGATTTGAATTTTGAAGATTGGTCAAATTGTGAAAGAACACTTGGTTTGATATAGTCAAAAAATGACCTTCTGGGTTTTTCTGGGACATTCTTGAGCAGAAATGAAGCCATACTGTCGAAAGGTATCATACCCACTAAAAGACAACTCATCAGAGTTGTATTGTCTGTCTTTGATCCATTAGGTCAGTGGCGCCTCCTCAGAGGAGGCAGAGGAGGCCGGGCCTCCTCTCATTTCACAGCACATGTAATTTCACTGGAATATTTTCAGCTAGATCAATACAATATTCATATTCTTGGAAATATTTGTGAAATTCTCCATGTTAAATCATAACTTAGAAGATAACGCAACGCAATGCATTCATGCGATGCTGCCCCGGTACGTAACAGCGGAACACGGAGGCCCGGCTCCTCTAGTCAAGACTAGCTATAATGGAAAATTTCAAACTTATCCTGATGTACAGAGCAGGGGCCAATCTGAAGCCGAACTCAAAACCACGTGACGGAGGCAAGCCTCCCGTCCACTCACGATAAAATGATTGTTGGATTCGGATTTTTTCGTTGCGCCGGCGAACCACGATCGGCTGTTTCTTTTACATGCATTATTCCTCAGTGACCTAGTGTCAGTGTTCTCCTTTCATATGAGTATGCGCGTACGGTTTGTGGTTTTATGAGTGTTGCGTGTTGTGCAAAGTTTGTTAGCGAGAGTAGGAGTATGGGCTGTTCAGATAGGTACCTATTCATATTTCGTGAAGAAAAATGGAAACTAAAACTGTGACTATTAGTAATGAGAATAATGTTAATAGGGAATTTAGAAAAACAGACGATATTGTTAATTTTATTCTCATTTAAAATTTCGGCAAAATCCTACGATAACAAACTTTTTAAAACTAAAACTATAAAAACACCTCAGTCTACTATGTAAAGTTTAGTTGTCAATTCCAAACATAATCGTTGCTTTCGCGTACATTTCTGCAATGAATTCGAATAACTGGCAAGTACAGTTCGTAAAGAACTTTTTTGTTGGTTTTGTTTCTCTTTTTCCAATGATTCGAAAATAAACAGAATAAAAAGAACTTCAGAAAATATTGTGTTGTCAAAATTAGGGTATTCTGATCTTAAAAATGCACTATTCTATTGGAAAACATAGAATTTGAGCTGTATGACTTCGACTGTATTGATTTTCTCAAGGAGTTCGTTTCGTTTGATTTAAATTTAACGCCTTCCTATCAGGAGTCTATCAAATTCGAATTTTGGACCCTCTGTGATTTTGTTGTCAGAGGTTAATATTGGATTGAAAATATAATGAATAAAAAAAAATTGAATGTTACAAAACTGTTGTAAATTCGAAAATGTGCAATAATTTCAGTCAGTTAGAATATCCTGGCAAAAAATAACTCTCAACACCTCTACGCTCGAGTCTACGCTGGTTCTTGCTGAACCATAAATTGAAAAAAATATTAAAATCCATTGCTCATGAAAATTTTGGCCTCCTCGATTCAAAAGACCATGAACCGCCACTGCATGAGACCACTGGATTAGGTCTCTTAGCATTCACAATTTAAGCTCGAATATCAATGCAAGAAGTTTGGTCCGAAAAAATGGCTTGAGATGATGAACTGACTTCCCACCTTTTCGAAAAGTGTAAAACCTGGGTTGCAGCTCTTCACGGAATCAGCAATATTAAAATTCCCATATGGTATGGCTTCAATAATAATATAATTGAACTTGCATGCTCTCAATGAATTTTCGACAAGAATGCCAAGTTCAAAATTTCGACGGTTTTAGTGGGCCAAGTCAAGAGTTAATCCATTGAAACTTATGACCGTGCCGAAGATTGAACTGCAAGCAGCCTTGCTTGGATCTCGCCTAGCAGAGCCATAGAAAATGGCCACAACCTTGTCATCAACAAAAAGTACTTCTGGGTCGACTCAAAAATTGTTTTGAGCTGACAAACTCAGATGACTGGCATTGGCTTCCAACAAATTTAAATGTGGCTGGCAATGCTACCCGACTCTGGAATATGGAAAACCCTAAAAATTGGTTCAATGGTCCCCTTTTCTTACCGTTGGAAGGAAAATTTTCAAAGAAAATAACGTTGAATAGAAAAGGATCATTTTCCTAGTAATCAACGATGAGAATGATGACAGATTTTTTGTTTTTACAAGATTTTCAAACTATTTACGTCTTATGAGAACAGCTACATTCGGTAATTCGTTTCGTCTCCGTAGAAAAATAAAATTGGCCTTTCAAAGCGTCATATATTTTCGGAAGAGTTCCCTGCAGAAGAAATTTGGAATGCCGAATTGAAACTGATTGATCAAGCCCAAAAAGAATTTTTTTCCTGAAGAAGTTAGTAGTCTGAAGAATAAAAAACAACTCAAGAAAACGAGTCGTCTTTACAAATTATGTCCTTTTTTGATGATAAGCAGAACATTCTCAGACTGAGCGGAGGATTCAATGAAGCAGAAAATTTGAGAATCTTCAAGACATCCAATGATTCTTGACTCGAAACATGCGTCATACGCCATTATATATATGAGAGAGAAATTCTGGATCATCAATGCGAGGTCGGCTGTGAAAAGATGTGTAGTATCATGTGTTACGTGCCGGAAAAAACATGGTAGAGATGAATCCCAAAAAAATAGGTCTTCTGCCAGATTACGGTTTAACACCACAAATAAGAGCTTTCTTGATCACAGGGATGTATTATTTTGGACCAATAACAATAGGCTGTGACTAGAGTCCCGACTCGGGACCCGTGTCTAGTCCCGACTCGGGACCCGTGTCCAGTCCCGACTCGGGACCCGTGTTCAGTGCCGACTCGGGACCCGTGTCCAGTCCCGAGTGACGTCATTGCATTCGGGACTGATATTCGGTCCCGAATTCAATGATGTGCTGGGGACTGTTTTGATTCTACTTAGAAGTGAATGCAGTTGAGAGTTGACCGATACTTGTATATTTATTATCAAATTTATTAAATATGAGAATGAATATCATTGAAATTATCGGAATAATTGAACCACTAGGTTCACTAGTAGCGTAAAACTTTATTCTCAGCACAAATCATAAACTTATTCCAATTCAATTTAATAGCAACAATCATTCATATATCAATCGAGCACGTAGATATAATTCAATTTAAATAAATATGCTGTTATAGTGCTTTTAAATATATTTTATTTTCAAATCATTACACAACAAAAACAAAACAGTCAATCTCGGAATGACATATCTATTATGAACATTTTGAACAGAACCACTGCCTTTTTGGAATTTTTTTAATTTTTATACACTTCAAATGAAAATACTGAAGACAGGCTTTACATTTCAATGAGGTATTGCAGGATTGCGTCGTTGTTGCGCATAGCATATCACACATTCCACAAATGTATTTGCCAGCTTCCTTTTTCGACAACATTGTTTTCAAAATATCCCAGCCTTCTTCAGTCAAGAATGGCCGGATTAGGGAGAGGTCCACTTCTGAATCCAGAATGACGTCCGACACTTTCTCTGGATTAATTTCCACTTGGCAACTTTCAACTTTTTCGCCAGTTTGAATTGCATACTTTGCTGCTTCTTCTCCTTTCAAAATCCAGGATAGTATTTTCTCCTGTTTTCTTTTCAATCCTAATTTGGAAAAAGCCATTACTTCGTTTCTTTTTTTCTTATTAACACCGATTGCGGTAAGATCAGAACCTTCTGGTCGTCCCCTTTTTCTGATAATCTCAGGCATTTTAATCGAACTTACGTTCACAGTATTGTACACATCATGACTGTTGTTTTCTGGCAAAATTCCGTGCTGTACCGATGAACAATCATTTTCAGAATTTTGGTTGCTAAATGAAGATTCAGTTACAATTTCATTACTTAAGATGATGATATTTCCGTTATTCCGTTTCTTCGAATTTCTTCACAGTGGAGTTGTCACCGCCCATATTTATAATATTTTGGCTTTCTTTTATAGTTGAAATTTCTTTGTCGGATACTCGAGACAATTCAACCATTGCTTCAGTATGACTAGGCAAGGAAACTAGTGGTATATCACAATCATTGATATCTTCATTGGTATCAGTACTAGTATGTGTTTCAGCAGAAAATTCATGAGTATAATTATTTTGTTGTTCTTCTGTCTCAATACATTCAACACTATCTTTTCCATTTAGAGGAATGACACGGACAGGAATATTATTTTTCCAGAACGATTGTAACTGCTTGATTACAGATAAACGTTGCAAATAGGTAGCATTACAACTTAGAGCGACTAAATCGGTTAAAACATTGGTTTCATTAAGGATTCTTTTTCTTTTTTCTGCATATGAGACCACAGGCAGTTTTTTGGATATGTCTACGATATTATCATTGTTTTCCCTTGTTGTTGAATCGATGCTTTCATTTTCGAAGTTTTTGAGTAAGCTTTGTTTTTTTTTGTAATAAGATTTTGTCCATCGTGGATTTACAATATTGATATCGAACAAAGGCAACAATAATTCTTTTCGAAAAGCAAATATATGCCTGCATGGAAGTAACATACCTTCATAAAAATTACACGTACAAGAGTCCTTCGTTATCTTAAGTATTCCTTCACTTGATATTATTTGTCCTGAATCAGTTGCTACCTCCAGATTTTTAACTTTTTTACTGTATTCTATTTGATTTATTACCATCCTAGCTGGTTCATTTGTTAAAAAATCTATAAATTTTTGTTCGTCACTTGTACTCTCATACGAATTAACACTTCTTTTTTGGAATTGATAAATTGCTTTATAATCTCTTTCAATTTCAAGTGACTGGATAATTACGAAAAGAGACTCAACAAAATCCTCCAAACTACTATTTTTTCTAATGACCTGCTTCAACTTTGAGTTTAAGCTCTCTAATCTATTATTAGTAGTATTAAGGAAAGATCCCCTCAAATATTTCCCATTAATAGACCATTGATTTTTAATATGAAGCCAGTTCTTTTCAAAGTAATCATAAACTTTTGTATAACCCGTATCTTTCAAAATTTGGCATAAGTTCTCATACTCGAATTCATTTTTTGAATAAATAAGCTGTTGTAGGATTTCTAGACATTTTTTTCGCTGCAATGAAGTAATACCCATTTTCTCACATGTTATTTCTCGGCTAAATATTCTCATTACGTGGAAAATGCAGATTATCAAGTTTGCATTTGGAAACATGCTACGGATGACATCGCGTTCTAGCAGATCTTTATCTGTCATTATACATTTCGTATCAACCCAGGAACTGTTTCTCGATTTGAAAGTGCTGAGGAACCATTCGAAACTTTCCCTGTCTTCTGTCACCAACAAACATATTGCTACAATTTCACTCTGACAATTTCCATCTTCGATGATTATTAAGAAGAGAGGAATTCCAATATTCAACAGTTTATAAGTCGCATCAATAGCCAAAAATTCCGGAAACGCTGCCATGGTACTTTTCATCTGTGGGGTCTGCATGAATAAACCTTTGAAATTGTCATCACTATCTTTGAAGAGAGCTGTTTCGGCATTTTTTTCCTGAAGGAAATCTATACATTTTACTAAACTATTCCCCTTAACCGCGGTTCTTTGAAGATTTGATAAATCCTTTAGCGTTATATGTTTTCCTGTTATTTGCTGTAAATTTTGCCGCACTAATTTTCTATCTGCTCTGAGACTTAATAGTTGCTTAGCGGTTTCTTTTGCATCACCAGGCAACTGCCTCTGTTGGGGCAAAAATGAAAAAGTTTCTCTATTCCTCTCGTGATTATGTTTATCATTGAATTTTATTATTTCTAATGAGTCGCCTCTAATATCTGGACTGAGTGAAATGAATGCCGGACACAGGTCTTCTTTTTTGAATGTTTTTGTATCTCTTAGCTTCTTACCTTTTGGTCGAAATTGCTGCCCTCCATGAATGCATGAATATTTAAGATAAGAGTATAACAGATCGCTTTTAATAGAACGTTTGGTGTAATTTGATGAAATAAGTTTAGCATCACGTTTCCAAAACTTTGTATATGTACTATTTTCATATTCTTGTATGAAATTTTTTACGTCATTATAAGTGCTGAATTTCTTGCCAATTTCCAACCTACAAATTCATAAGAAATAGTTCGGATCGAGAATATAAAAGTACAGGCATACTTACGAATACATTTCCTTCCTGAAATTACCACTATTAATTCGAGTAATAATCAATTGTGTGAATATTATTCAGAACTACAAACTGCGTGTGATAAATATTATTCAATTTGCGAACATAACCTCAAAACACTTTTACTAGGTCGGGACTGGACAAGGATCCCGAGTAAGGGCAAGACACTTGTTTTGTAATGACGTCATTCGATCTCTTCAGTCGGGACTGGACACGGGTCCCGAGTCGGGACTCTAGTCACAGCCATAACAATAACCATCGACAGAAGAAAGGAGAAAAGATATGGAGTCATTTTCAGTTGCATGTCTACTCGAGCGATTCATCTCGAATTGGCTTCTTCGCTCCCAACTGATTCCGCGATTTTGTCAATTCGACGGTTTATCTGTAGAAGAGGTAGTTCCACTGAAATTCATTCTGATAATGGGACAAATTTGTGTGGGGCCGAAAAAGAGATGAGGGAAGCTTTGCAAGAAATTGATTCGATCCAAGTGTAACGGTTTTGTTTCATAAGATATATTCAATGGTTCAGAAACGTGGGTTTCTGCAGCAAGTCACATGGGAGGAGTGTGGGAACGGATAATAAGATCAGTTAAGGATGCTTTAAGAACTGATTTAATTCATCAGAGCCCCAAAGAAGAAGTACTTCGACATTGTTGGTCGAAGTAGAGTATACTGTAACGATACTTGATTTTTTTTTAGCAAAGTTTTAGATGTCCGTTTTCTTCAATTATTCTGGATGAAACAATGCAACGCCGTCTGATGGAAATTTCACTTTTAGTTTTGATAGTACGTAGAATATTATTTCATTCTAGAAATATTTTTCAGAATCCTGAAAAATCAGCAATCCGCCGTAATAATCCAAAACAAAGAAAAAGTGTCTTTCTGCATTCGGCGTTGTTTTCCGTCCATAAAAACACCGTTGATTTGATGGATTCAGCATAAGGGAGACCGGCCACCGAATGCGAAGTTGAGCAAAGCTGATCGTTTTCAATGCTAACATAACCGACAAGCTACGAATCGAGTGACGTAGGTTGTCATTTAGCATTGAAAACGCTGAGCTTCGCTCAACTTCGCATTCGGTGGCCGATCACCCTAAAACAACGTAGATTGCAGATAACGACAGTTTCTTTTACCGATAAAGAGATATCCGCCACCGAGAATATTTTTTCTGGGGAGAATATTCGAGAATACCGAATTTTTGGATGCATTTTTGGTCACATGACCGTTCACATGTTGGAAGGTTGATAAATAGGACCGCACCACCAGACGAACGTCATCCATTCTTTATTTGTCATTTCATTCATTATTCTTTATTCGGAAGTCATTCGTAGTTCTTTATTCAACTTTTGATTTACATCAGTGGTGTGACCGTACCGGAGGAAACCGTCTTTCCTTGATACCGCATTCTTGGTGATTCAAAGTTGCATTCTTTATTTGTCTAAGTGTGCTATCCCCTATTGTTCATTTTCCTGTGTAAAGCGAACTTCTGTCGCCTGGCTCTTTGGTGAACCAAGACCATGTCCGTGTATTGTTGCATTGTGTTTCATCTGAATCAACTCCGTCCTGTTTAATTGAGTATTTTCAATTCTGATTGGCCTGTAAACTGCAAATCACTGAGTGCTCGAGATCAAACCCATCGCTGAATTGACCGATTACAGGGACTTAGATGTTTCTGAGACCACCGGTTACTGTAAATTTTGTGAAACCTCGTACATCCCTTATTGACTCAGAATGAATCGAAGTAATCACTATTGATTACTTTCTTTCTTTAATACCTATTTCGACTGAATCTGATTAATTTTAATATTGTTTAATTCATTAATTTCAATGTGTTAATTTTGAATTACTGACAGCAGTGAGAATTTGATTGTTTTATTTCTGTTTTCCTCATGTTGAACTTGGCCATCGGCTATATGTATACATATATTTCTTGACTTGGAGATCATTGATGGTTCACTGTAGAATAAATGTATTGTAATAAATTCGGTTTTAAAGTACTTGTTATTGCTACCACCTTAGATAACCCCGAACTCTGTCTCCGACTAGTGGGTATTCGGGTGGGTTTGCTATTTCTCCCTATTGAAAGAATAGGCACTCGAGATTAAACCCTTGCAAACTTAACCCGTTACAATACAGTGAACAGCCATCCACTCACTTATGTTTATTCAGATCCAAAAGACGAAGAAGCCATTAAGCTGCATTCAGAATCAATTCGCGGACCGGAAGTTAAGCAGATGGCGTTCTCTGTTACCCTTCATAATGAAATTCAAGTCTAGCACGGAATTGGAAATTGGCAAAATTTCTTGCAAGATGCAAACTATCATTTCAGCAAGGAATTTCGTGCCGGCTATGGATGATGCTAATGCTTATGTTTTGATCAGTTACATGTTTTCATCTGAGTATTTTGTCCGAAGTTTATTGCAAAAGTGGCAAAACCAAATCTCAAATGAACGGATCTGACGGATACAGCTTACATTCTTATAGCAACTTCAGCAATATTTATCCCAAGGCACTGTATTGCATATACGTATTGGAATTGTAAGCCCGTAATGCAACCAATTGTGACGGCGCCCATATGGACATAATCGAAAAACAAAATCGAAGTTTTTCTTTTACAAAAAAAAATGAGATCCGAACATCGGATGACTTCTTTTGGCCCACCTTGTATTTATGCTTACAATTCCAGAACGTATATGAAATACAGTGCCTTGAGATGAATATTGCTGAAGTTGCTATGAAAATGTCAGCTGTATCCGTCCCATCCGTTCATTTGAGATTTGGTTTTGCAACTTTTGCCTTAATTTCCAACAACAAAGGGTGATAGTTCAACAACAACGAATTCTGAAGCTGTAGGTCTTGATTATTCACAAAGCAAACTGAACGTCATGCTGAAGGAATGGAAGTTCTACCCTCTTTCTCGAAACTAGTACATTTTCACACACCAGTAATTGCTTATAAATACGACAAATTCGTAAGTCGTAGAAATGTATTCAAATTATTTTAAGTATCAATTGACAATATACTGTCAATTTCTGAAAAGCGCTACCTTCAGTAGGAAAATCGAAACTGATCCCATATCTCGACTAGACGTGAAACAAAATCGAATCAGTGATTACACCATAGAAATCTTATGTACGTCAAAGATTATAGAGTAGAAAGATAGGAAACGAAGCGACTAAATACAGTGACTCTATCAAACACAGTGGCGACAATTGAAAATTTAGCAAGAATATGGCGGCTTAGAAGCACATATTTCAATGCTATGATCTCTAATTCGGAATGAGGATTGGCTCATGTCACGTCACGTGACCAAATCCGCCATATTCTTGCTAAAACGACGAAAACGAGACCACAATTGTTGCCACTGTCTCGTTAGAATCACTGTACGACCAAAGTGATGTGAGTGCCATCTGTGTTTATAATGTGTTTTTAAGGCCCTAACACTCAGTTGCAAGAAGGAGTCCATTAAATCAGCATTAATTAATAGTGCCTTAAATTTGATGTTTTCATTATTTCAATGCCTGTTGCAAGAACTTAATTTTTCAATAATTTTCGTTCCATTAGTTAATGTTTCGGTAATGAATTCATTGAAAGAATTATGACATTTCTCCCGAGAAATGGCATTTCTAGTGTACAAACCATAGTGTAACTAATAAAATCTTGGAAAATGCAAAAATCATATCTATGTTATGAACCTAATGAATTTTTCGTGTCAGTTCTGTTGGCGGTGTTGTAATGTAGAATTTATATAATATGATTGCTACGAAAAGAAAAAGAGGTTGCAACTACACCGCCGAAGAAAAGAGTAAATCATTAGATCTCTTTCAACAGTAAGTACCTATCCCATCATAATATGATTTGATTCATTAATTCCATTCATTGATGTTATCATGTTTCAGTGTTGATTCAGAAAAGATATCTAATTCTGTAAACTAATGTTTACAGAATAAACTAATGTTTACAGAATATTTTACTTCGCAGGTATCAGTCTAATATAGAAGATACGAGGACAGGCACTTTATTTTTGCCCGCAAAAAAAAAGCATGGAAGAAAATATATACTGCTGTGACGAGGCAGATTTCACCTCGCCACGAAAAGGAAATTTCTCTACCGATACTTTCTTAATAGGACCTGACAATCGAAGTATTTCGGAAGAGAACCGTTAAATTATCATAGGGGGGATTTACCGATTGATTTCATGTCATTGTTTTCCACCGACCAGTCCCATATTTGTAGCGGAGACCGAATATATCTTGTTTTCAGAATTCATATATTTTAGAATTCTTTCCGTTGAACCGTACTTTTTCTGACTCGAAAAAGGTCTTTCAACTTGTTCCGTTTTTCCTTCTCTTCAATTGTTTCTGTCTCTTTCCGAGCCCGTTGATTTACCGAACAATTTGAGTTTATCCAATGGGGGACTGAGTTACCCATGGTGGGGACAATTTTCCGGGGTACCTACTTCTTCGAGTTCCGTCGCTGAAGGTCAAGATCAGTATGAATCGTTGTTGAGAGTTGAATGAGTGAGGTGATTGTCAAGTGAAAACCGTACTTACGAGACACAAAGGAATTTCTAAGGCAAGTGATATTTGAAATTATTACCGCTTCATTGCACCTTTATGGAATAATATTCTCTCTAGACTTGTGCTCGGCTGAAAACCGTGAGCTAACCATTTCCTGCTGTATATAGCTTTCCGTTACCGTAGGGTAGCATTTGGGTCCCAGGAGGACGTTGGGCCCCCCTGATTTTTCCGATTCCTGAATATTTGACCGTTTCATTCCGATTTCCAACCGTTTGAATTATAGTTATAGGTTAGATTCGCCGAGCATAGAGTTGGGATTCCATAACCGTCAAATACCCTCACCGCCGGACTCTGTGGCCGCTGTTTGACAGTCAGCCTGCTTGAGGTCACCGAGAGAGAGAGAGAGACCGAAGGACACTGGATCATAGACAAACCACCGAGACAGAGATAGAGGGCGTACCCCGGTGAACTGGTGTTTTTAAATTTTGACCTGACTGAATTCCGTTTATTATTTTTAAAACCGTTCGTACTTTTCATTCAGTTGTGTCTTGCCTTAGTTGAAATATTTTTCCGAAACCGTGCATGTTTCTCTACACTTAGTTTAATTGAGGCTTGACTTACTTCCGTATATTTTTCCGACACCGTGCATGTTTCTTTGCACTTAGTTTAATTGAAACTTGACTTACTTCCGTATATTTTTCCGAAACCGTGCATGTTTCTTTGTACTTAGTCTAATTGAGACTTGACTTACTTCCGTATATTTTTCCGAAACCGTGCATGTTTCTTTGCACTTAGTTTAGTTGAGACTTGACTTACTTCCGGATATTTCCGAAACCGTCCATTTTCCTGAAGTGAAATTTTGCCAGCCGTCCTGCGCCGACCAGACACAGCCGTTGACGTCCACGATTTAGTCTACCTGTATATTCTCTTTTGTGTACAGTTTATTTTAATAGAAATAAATAGTTGAACATTTATTTTTGTTGCCAATTATTTTGCCAGTGAGAGTCTATTTATTAAATCAGTTTCATCTAAGAGTTTAGTTAGAAGAGGTAAGTACTCTTTCTGACGCCTAAAGACCGTTGAAAAGCAGACACTTGGAAGACGCTACCGCCCTAGTCTTCATCGATACCCTTCTCCACTGATACTCAAGTCTACCCGGGCTCTCCAATTCTTTGGGGATTCTGTGAGAGACGTGGGGTTTGACTGATTGCCCCACTGGCGCCCGAGCAACCGTAAGGAGCTGCCAGAGTACGAAAAGTCTATCACACTGCATATAATACTGTCGCCACAAGTGGAATTAGAACAATGGAAGATTTAAAAACCTTCTATTATAATAAGAAGCAAAAAGCTAGAAAATCCTTGTCAGAATATAATGTAATTTATATAATTATTAAACAATATGAGTTGACCTTTCTCTGAATAAATAATCTCACTCGATAACATGAAAATATATATAATGTTGATGTTTTCAGAATTCATGAAACACCATGCTGAGAAGAGACCATATCATAAAGAAATTATAAAGAAACTCTACTGACGGGCTAATATACAGGTCTTGTATACCTCAGTGAAGTTTTTTTTTTAGTTGAGGTTCTGAAAATTCTGTAAATAATATGTAAGTAACTGAAATGTGTATGCTATGATGATATATTGAATATTTCTGATATGAATAGTACAAATTGAACTAAGTTTATTAATTCAAAACTTTTTCACAGCTTTGACGTACCTATAGCAGATAACCATATATCTTATGTCCTAGTCAAAGCTAATGTTCTATTCGTTGTTCATAATTTCAAATTTTTGTAAATTTTTTATAGATTGCAAATAAAAATTTATCAAATCCAACAGCGTATTTCATTGATACCAATTGATTCCAAACAAAGTTCAGATGAAAACTAACATCCTGGTCACAAAACAAAACCATCCTTTTGTTTTGTCGCTCAGGATGTTTGTTTCCTGGTCTCAACAAGGTCAATATTGAAATTCCATACAAGGAATAGAATTCGAATTTCGCGCCCCTCAATTATAAAACAGAATACTGTTATTCTCAGTTTTTCTGTATTGACAATACGTTTTCAGCGCCATCTGATTGTCAAATGTGTTTTCACTGGCCAAAATGTAGTCGGTTTTTAGTAATAGCGATATGAGGGCGTTTCCTATCTTCCTACTCTATAATCTTTGATGTACGATCAATAAAATAGAAAAGTCGGTCGACGAATACAATTTTGCCTGAAATTTGCGTTTTGCCCAAACAGGAACTTTAATTTTTTTTGACAGTACATATGTAAAGGGTGTTTCGAATTTCGCGGTTTTTTTTTTAATAAATAAAACACATAATTTGCATTCGTTTTCAAAAACTTTCTATTGGTAATTGAAGTATCAGTTATAGTTATGACATTTATGAACGAAAAATAATATCTGCCAAATGGCCTCCTCTTTCAGCTCTACGGACGTCTATTCTTTTCTTCAAATTTTCAATGAAATTTTGACATAATTAAGGCTCTAACTTACTAATGACACGAACAATTTCATTCTTTAGTTCAGGAATCGATTGTGGATTATTCTTATAGACCTGGCTATTCGCATAACCTTGGTGGCCAATTGAAATCAGCGTTCCTGGAGATTATTCGTCCAGGAAATTATTGTTTCAATAAATCAACTGTGTCATTTGCAAAGTGAAGTGTAGCGCCATCCTGTTGAAAACAAATGTCCTCTTTATCAATATTCATTAATTCAGGCCATAAAAATTCGATTATCACCGAACCGGTCTCTTGAAATTTTTTAATTATTCGACCAACAGTGCTTTCAGATGGACGATTATGTAAACCATAAAATTCACGTAATTTTCCAAAAACACTTTTCACAGAACGCTGATTTTCATGAAATAATTCAACAATTTGAACTCGTCGTTGTATCGTGTATGAAGCCATTTTTATAAATGTCGTACATCATACATTTTAAATGTCAAAATACCTAGACGAATTCGGTGCGCCATCTATATTTTATTTATTCTTAAAAAAAACGCGCAATTTGAAACACCCTTTAGTTAATTGGTCTATTCAAGGGCGTAAGCAGGATTTCATCTGGGGGGGGGGGTCAATCTACGATTGATATTAATAGGAACCAGCAAACCGAATTTAAGTTTCATACTGGTAGTATTCTCCTGGGATTATGAGAAATTTTTTTCGCAATTTCCTTTTCTATGTCTTTTCTCTCAATCTTAACAAAATTCCAATGAATCAAGCAGATTCATGATTTGTCGGTGCATCAACGGTATGGTATCGGTATGCTCGGTACCGAAAGCTTACCGAGCGCCTATATTTCAATGAGCGTTTGCTAACTGGCTCGGTATGAGCGGTAGCGGGAAGGGATCGTTTCGGTTTACTGCATCTTGGTATGCTTGTCCAGTCGACGCTCGACATTTAACGCGCTTACTTGAAGGAAACAAAATGCCGGAAAGAGATATACACGTGGTGTTAGTACTGGAAATTGAAAAGTATGAAAGTATCCCGTATTGTTTAACTATAAACTGGCTGAATATTCTATGAAGGATTTTGCTTTGTTATTGCTGGAGCAATCAAATTCAAAAGCTGCACCGACAAATCTGGAAGCGGAAAAAAACAAGTCAGTGTTGTCAGAAATGTCTACTACAGTTGTATCAGCTAGCTGAGCATCACTTAGTGTTCTATTACTCCAGATGTTGTACCAGAATTCCAATTCTGCTTCTATTTCCTCAAGGTCATAAAATTCGATGAAGAAATAAGCTATTTTCCTCAGTTAAGTACAATTTAATTTAAGCATATTTAATGGGGCAGTTTTGACAGACTGAAAGGTGCACCGTGCTTCTCAGTGAATCTGCTTTTCAGTAAAGATATCATTGAGTCCAAATATGATATACCACTAAGCGTTTCCAATAGTCGCTCTCAGTTTCAGATGGTGGATTACTTCTATGTGTTTGCCTGCCAATAACTCGTGGAACTGTGATATCCGTTCGCAGTTCAAAAGCAGAGTCTCTCGCTTTCCGAAGTATTTCTTCAACTATTCGATTCGACTGCAGACTTTTTTTTTCCAATACCTGACTAATTACTTCAATATCTTGTCCAACTTTGACTAAATCCATGCTTTTTGCCTGGAGAGCGTTTACCACTGGTTTTAACACGTTGACTGTCCCATGAATCACATATGATACATAAAGATTTTCGCCAGGAGTCCATGAGTCGTATGTGATTCATTGATTCATTTAACGTTGAAGATAAATATGGTTACTTTTCATGAACGCTGCAGTATGGTCGGTTCATATGGGCTGAACGTCTTGTAGAAATATGCATTGATAACCTTAATCATAATTAACACACGTGATTCAGGAAACGTCAGCATCAAGCCTTCCATTAGACTTGAAGATTTTCAACAAGAACACTTCCTTAAATGGCTGCAGAATTAATTTTTTCATAGAATATATATTTTATCACTCAAAAGTAACCCTTCTCTTTGGATAAATGTGTTGGACGTGGGGGGTGAAAAAAAAATTAGAATGGGGACAGTCAACGTGAATTATAGCAGAATATTTTGCTATTATACGAGTAACAAGAGCTACAATAAAAGCTGACTTTATAACACAAGAATACAATTGGTAAGCTGACTTTCTCGTCGAGTAATTTCCTTCTACATAAAGCTTCTCCAAACCTTCAACGATATCTGTGAAAGATTTACTTTTGAGCTTTCAGTACCACCGCGTTTCGCGCATACGCAACACGTTATATGATTTATTGGTCAATATTGTACGCAGCACATACTTTTTCCCATTCAATTTATGGAAATATTGAAACTATAACCAAAAAATCCATCACAACCAAGTTTTCATTATTTTGAATGGAAAAATGTAACAAGATTTTCGAGAGCCGAGGGGGGGAGGCTGCTGCCTCCCCTCTGGCAAAACCATTGGGTCTATTGGTGATACCCGACGACTTAAATACAAAAAGAATAACGAAATCACATCGATGTCTCACCTGAGTTTTCATATTAGTAACTTCTGCAGAAGGTTTATCCCAAAGTTCGTAGGGAATTCCTAGATCAACTTTAACTCCTTTATCCACCAATCCATGTAAAGTTCTGAAAGTTTCACTCATTCCTTTGGCGAATCTTGTACTGTCTTTGCGTTCTTTATGAATATTGTAATTCAATATACGCTCACATATTCCGTCTAAAGTCTCGATCAGTCTTAGCTCTGATTTTTTGTATTCTTTTTTAATTTTTGGCTTCACATCGTCCACAGCATATCCTGTTTCGATCACATCATTTATTCTTCCCGTTTCATCTAGTTTGGTTTCCAACTCTATTGATAATATCTTGCAAACTGTGAAGAAAATTGAAAATTAGTAGAAAATGGCTAAAAATTAAGGAAAAAAAAACAATTTTGTATTTCGAATAAACGAGAAATACGAGAAATGGGCGTATTAAAATAATTTGATAATAATATTTATCCACCATGGAAGCATGAAATGATCATAATCTATATGTTTCCTTAAGCATTATGGTATCCGGAAAACACTTGCGATTATCAAGCCATTATCCACTGATTTTCTGTCAAACACTCATTCTCATTAATTATTTATGAGCCATTATTCAGTGGTATATCAAACTGCATATTCAATATCACAGACAGGAGCCTCTGACCATAGAGATATTATGTACAGGGTTCGGCATAAGTCTGGAATAAAATAAATATTTCTTTTACCAATTACTCAATTTTGAGGAAACTCTGAAACCCGTCATTGGATTTTTAATTACTCTCGTTTTCTGGCGATAAAATTGAATGTTTTTCTCCAACTCCTTAGCCGCAACCCTATCCAACTTCCGTTTTCCAAATGGAATATACCATATACCATGTGTGGGCTCATTGGAAAGCTCACGAAAAGTGGAATCCCACCCTAATCTTTGTTTTTCCAAACACCGTCTCAAGACGGGCTTATTCAGAATAACTACCGGGAACTTAGCCCCCAAGGTGGAGTCCTACAACGGACCATGTAAGAACACTCTTACAATCAGAACTCTGGCCAGTATAACCTGCTTTTTTGGGCAGCTGATGTTATGAATCGATGAGGACCTACTTTCTTACTGTTCATAACTAAGTGCTCTTCCACCAGACCAACAACTGGAATCGCCAAAGAAAGCACACTTATGGGGGGGCTTCAGTTTGTGGAGCTACTTTATCTGAAAAGCTAGATCTGCGTATTTCGTAAATTTTTCTATGAGAAATTCTCATCTGCGTGGCACATTTTTTTTCACCCATTTGCATCTTGATAGATTCAGTGAAAGCCGATAGATCAGTAGATAAATAAAGAGTTCTGTCTCACTTGACGACATAACCTTACAATTTGAAACTCAATAGTTGTGTTGACCATGGGGCCCTCAGAATATCGCCCCTAGTTATTTACAGAGAAGGTGTATTTTGAGGTTCTTCAGGATTATTAGATTTGGGGGGAATAATCTATTCTTGTGCTCTCTATTGGGCACCCAGCATGTCGCCCCCAGAAGCTCTGGGAATCCCTTCGAATTGGAATGCGAATGTTGAATTTCAGTTCGATATTTTCCATTCCATTCCATTGCTGTATCCCGTTACCGGGAATAAATCTACAAAAAGAAGAAGAACAAAAAATAAATTGCGAACAGACTTCTAATTTCTTAGGGCTAGTTGCGACTGTGTGCCCTCCTGTGACTAAAGAGACCCAACCGTGACCTGCAGATCCTTCCACACTCAGGGCATGGATAGTCACCAACCAGATCTGGCCGCCGCTGTATCCTTCTCGACTCTCCATTGTAACTGTGTACCAAAGACCTCCACTGTGACCTGTCCAACGCTAGTTGTTCCCAGTTATGATTGGCATTAATTGATTTTAGGGATTGATGTAGTTTATCCTTAAACCGCTTATACTGGCCTCCTGGTTTCTGGGCTCCCTCAGTGAATTCGCCATATAGGGCTATTTTGGGGAGTCTTGTGTAAGAATAGACTGAATGGAGATCACAATAGTCGATTAGACAGAGTATGAATCAATTTCTTAAAAACCGTTAGATCAATCCGAACCAAATCTTGAAATCACACAGATTTCGAATTGAGATGCATTTGTTGAACAGTTCGATACTTCCGATAGAAATGGAGAATCCCAGGTTAATGTTCATTAATTGCCATATATCTCAAAAACGTGTGGGCATTTGTAGAAAATGTATGCTCTACTACAGTGCTCTACAATGAATGCGAAAACGATTTTCAGCCCAAGGGCCCCATTATCACATGTCTACGGGTTATTGTCGAACGAAAGCAGCAATCGGTAGATTTCCATTGGGCATTTCGTAGTGTCGAGACTTATCCAGTAGACATTTGAGAATCAGCCCCAGGAGACGAGATAATAAAAAAAAACCTTTATGGCCAATTTTAACACTTTCAGCTTGCTTATTCTTTAATCATTAGCTTCAAAATTGAAAAAAAGCCACCGCGCTCGAGAATATGTACGTGATGTTTTTTTGGCGCCCTCCCAAACATTGGTAGCGTTCAGAATCATCGCCCGGTGTGCGTCCGACGTCTGAAATGGTTGTACTATTGGTTGTCGGACCGTTAAAGAGCGCGTTGGGCAACATCATTCCGAACACGATCATTATCGTCAAGCTAAAATTGTAACTTTAAGAGAATTCATAATTTTCAACATGTAATTAACCACATATATCTCAATTCGACAAGCTCGCGTATGTACAACGATCGTTTTTTCACTATTCTGACAGGCTGACATTCTCTCCTATAAGGGGTGTTTCATTGTTAAATGAACATACGGTAACCTGAGCTAGAACTACCCTAGGCGAGTCCAAAAACCCCATATTAGATAAGTCTAATCAATTCCATAACCGACATACAGGGTGCTTCATGTATTCATCTAAAATTCGAATTTCTCATAACTTTTGAACCAACCAGTATAGTCGGTTGATATTGATGACAGAACAGATTGTCTTAGATTTGTAACCAAAATAAGCAAAGAAAACATTTCTCACTTCGCTTTCCCGGGTGTTTCCTTTGAGCAAAATTATGTGCGGGACAATGAAATCTACTGAATCTCATTGAAAATTCTCTTCTCTGTAATATCTCCATCATATCAAAAAATTTTGTTATACAGGGTGTTGAATCCCAGCTTGAGAGATGTCCCATATTTTTAAATTACGGACCTGGAATTTTTTGGAAATTTAAATGTAAATCTATCGACATGTGCAAGTGAATCATATATTCCAAATATCAACCGACTATACTGGTTGGTTCAAAAGTTATGAGAAATTGAAATTTTAGGTGAATACATGAAGCACCCTGTATCTCGGTTATGGAATTATGTAGACCTATCATATATGGGTTTTTTGGACTCGCCTAGGGTAGCTCTAGCTCAGGTTACTGTATGTTCATTTACCACTGAAACACCCTGTATAGTGGTCTAATTTTTGGTAGAGGTGCTCTACAGTGTCCATGGTATATCCCCTTATATTAATCTGACGCGCTCGAGTAAACCTCAAATTTCCCTCTTGGGCTCTCCAACTATAAGTGAAGTGGGTATTTTGAAATTCTCTGCAATACAACTTAGAAAGAATTCAACTCAAATCATAATCTTAGGGAGATCGGCCACCGAATGCGAAGTTGAGAGTTTTCAATGCTAATATAATCGACAAGCTACGAATCGAGTGACGTAGCTCATCATTTAGCATTGAAAACGCTGAGCTTCGTTCAACTTCGCAACAATCTCCCTTATGCGTGTACTGGCCAGACACAAGCTCTCTATCAAATTTAGAACTCTGCTTAGAGAAGCTCGAAAATAAATTCCAGAATCTTTTGAAAGAAGGAGCAAACTTCTCCACAGTCAGTAACTTTAACGTCAATATCCTATTTTCTGAAACTTTTTAGGGTTTTCAATCCCAATCTCTGGAACAAAATCAATTAAAAAATTGAAATAAACGATGTGCAAATGCGTATATTCTTGCACTGATTGATTTTGTTCCAGAGATTGGGAGTGAAAACCCTAATAAGTTTCAAAAAATGCAGAATCCTCCCAGATTGAATTTCAATCGATATCTGTCGATATCTTATCTCGAACTCGGAAAACCGAAGCCTCATCGAAAGCTGCGGAGTACAAGCACACATTTGGCAAACTACCTGCGTCACTCGCTCTAGAACTTGTAACCATTCAAAGTGAGAGAAGTACATGGTAACATCAAAAAAATGATTAAAGAACTTCCTAAGAAACCAGTGCAATTATTAACATATACTTATTCAATGCAATAATATGGCTGAATTACTGGCGTCGACAACATATTGACAAATACTCATTATGATAACACAGCTTTTTTCAGGCTCATCTATCCTACCATCATTCCCAGGAAGTAAGATTCCAGATTCCACTAAAAAACACAGGAACCAAGTTAATCAAATCCCATAGGAAATACACAGAAAAAACCATCCTGTAATTTTGCCACTGCATGGAATTCTGTGTTTACATATAAACTTTTTGAATGAGCAGCTCTCAAGCATTCACACCTTTGAGTTAATACTCAATGATAGCACTCAGTTCCTTATACTCATATATCTATTATATTCTATATCGATAATGGGACCTCAATAATTGAAGCCAGCCCGTGGCAGAAATATTAAGAATAAAAATACCTGATTAGTTCTGTCTCTTTCTGATACATGGTTTTATGAATTGATAGGAATGAAATGATTTTACTTCACAACCATTCGAATATTTTCGACCTTAACCTATCAATATGTTGATATTGGTTTGAATCAGGTTCAAACTCAGGTTTGCATTACGTAGTATAATTTGTATTTCTTCGTTGATTTCTAATAACTAGGAGTCAAAATTCTTGAAACTTCATCATACTAGAAGTCAAAATTCTTGAAACTTCATCATTTAGCAACACTAGACGCTCGGATTCATAACAAAAGTGAAATATTATGTGTAATCCACAGAAAACCTGCGGAGTGCGGAGACTAACAAAAGTGATGTTGAATCAACAAAATTGTATAGGACTGTGAATACATTTTTCTAGGTTGTTCACTATCGTATATTGTCTGCATTGTATCTA
Source organism: Coccinella septempunctata (assembly GCF_907165205.1). Classification (NCBI taxonomy): domain Eukaryota; kingdom Metazoa; phylum Arthropoda; class Insecta; order Coleoptera; family Coccinellidae; genus Coccinella; species Coccinella septempunctata. Next base: position 28,779,075 of record NC_058195.1, read on the forward strand.
GATAAGTCTGTTATTGTCTTGAAATTCAGTTGGGAGTTGAGGTAATAATTCTAGTTCAATTTATATGATTGTTTTTTCAGCACTGAAATAGTGAAATATCTAAATCGACATCTATATATATAAAGCTCAACTGTAGTTACTAGTATCTACAAGTTTTTCATCTTCCGGCAATATTCTTATTGCCAAATTGATTATTGTATTGCTTCTATTGAAGCATGGCTCTTTTAATGAGCACTCTGTACTTTTATATATAAAATATAACTACATATTACATTGAATGTTGACCAAAGAATATTTTTTATTGGGTATTGAGTAGATTTACAAGAGGGGAAATTCAGGAGGTGAGATAAGTATGATGTTGACACAAACACGCAATATTGAAACTGGTATGAAACAGTAATATTAAACGAAATTGTTATTATGTCACTCTTGAGTTTACTGAGTATAGACAATACCATTCCTATTCGGCACTTATTATTTCACAAATCATAATAATATTGAGTGAATAGTTTTGATGCACTCATTTGGTTTGATCTCTTTTCGTTGATTTATCTGAAAGTTGAAAAAAACGGATAAATTCTCGATGAATTCAATATTCATTAACTTTCGCGTCGAATAAAATTTTTCTCAAAATGTGTACAAGAATTTGAAATAAATCATCATTCGAATTCATTCAACGTCAAATATGAAAACAAACTAACCAATATCTTGATTGTCATTTTCGAACTTCTAATTCGCGCATGCGTACAAGTGGATTCCTCCCAACGATTTGGCTTAACTTTTTGTCGTAGTCTAGAACGCGTGTTATCGATATTGGTATAATAGATATATGCTTATACTCTGGCTTCTCTCTTTTTCCAATCGCTTTAGGCATTTTTATAATGTTAATCATATTAGTCGAGTTGTGATGACATTAACGACATTTCATGACTGCCAACCTTACTCTGTTCTAGTTACAAAAACCTCCAAATCGAAACCCAAACGAAAACATTGGCAATGTATATTCCCTCGTAATTCAGTACGCCGGCTTGCTTATTGTAAGCAACATGTGTGTAACGAATTGAGAAGTTGGGAGCACGCTCAGTTCACTATAGAAATGATGCCAGCGGTAAAATAATGAAGTAGGATCACACCTAAACAAGGAGGCAATGAATACAATAATAATAATAATGCAATATTATTGTATTCATTGCCATATATTCCTAGAGTCTTCTTTTTTCACATGGCAATCCCTATGTTCAGACTGGAATTTTGGTAATCTGTATACATAAGTGTTTGTATACCAATTTAAAATACATCTTCGAAATCCAGAGAAAGACGATACTTTTGGATAACATGATTTCATTTGCACATACAGACACACTTGTTTTCTATATTCTGCAAGTGAAAATAAGAATCTGTATACCTGCTCTATATTTTTTTGTAATTAAATAAATCATATTACCCCCTTTGGATGAATGGAAATAGTGCTAATTGCTTTTCTATTAATCAATTCGTTTGTAAAACCAACTTCATGTTCACTCTCATGAAGAAGCTATCTTTGGAGCTCATCCTCACCCATCCTAGTGAACATCAAATACAGATTGTTGGCACCTGGCACCACAATTAAAGCGATCTATTGTCTATTGTGGCACACAAACAAGCTCAGAGAGCTAAACTTCGCTCTCAAGTCCCATCTTACTAAGGAAAGAGATAATGTCAGAGGAGGAATGATTCTTGAGTTCCTCTAGATCTCGCTTGAGAGAGCCAAAGACTCCAAGTCTGATCCTGTCTACTGCCGGGCAGTCACAGAGGATGTGCTCAATGGTTTTATCCTTCTCTAGACAGAGCCTGTAGAGTGTTTCTTAGATGATACTGAGATAATGTAGGTGAGCTCTGAGTCTGTGATGTCCCAATAAGGCCCAGTTTCACAATATATGGTTAACCCAAAGTTATGTAGTGACCAGTGGTTAAATCAAAAATTCTGTTTCACAAAGTGTGGTTTATCGTTTGACCTAAAGTAGACTTGTGGTTTACTTAACTCCGAAAATTTTATGAGTTAACTATAAGTTGCCTGGACATAGAAGTTTCGTGGCGTATGCTTTTCTGCATAGATAACATATTTTGAGTTCTGTCAGAGACAAGTCAGCATTTCTTCGAGATTACTGGTTAGGAAGCGTTTCACATGTATTGGGTGTTTATTAGTTATTATTTACGATTATCGTGGACGATTATGATGTGAATACTTATAATAGTGATGAGGAAACAGTGAGGCCCAGAAGATTTGGAGCTAGGAGAATTATTTTGAGTAATATGTCGACCGGGATTTCTTCTGTAGATTCAGAAACACAGTGGAAAGGAAAGCAGTTGGAAGCGAAGAATCTCGGCTCCTTCAATGAGAATATTAAAAGTATAGATGCAATGATGATGATTAAGTCCACAGTTTTTTTACATAACATATCTTGTAAGGAAAAAAGGACAAACTCCTTCATGAGGAGAAAAAGAAGCAATGAATTCATATCAAAATGTTGCTGTGCCCCCTATAGGGGATCAATTATTGTCAAATAATAGAACTAGAAGAACTAGACTGAATCTTATGAATAGTTATCATGAAAATATGTTGAATTAGAGTGGTGAAATTTGAATTTTTGAAATAGATCAAAGCATCTCAATTCAAACTCAAATAATCAATAAAAATAGGCTTTTGAAGAATTGTTGAGGAAAACACCTAGATAGATATAAATTATTTAAGGAACTTTAAGTTATAAATACAAAACTCCATTTTGTTTGAATTTTTAAATAAAGTAATAATTTCTATTGGTCCAGCACAGTTGCACTGTTTTTTCTTATTTCGCACAAGAAAAAACGAACGCTTCAGCTTCACTTAAATAAAAATCCAAACGAGAAATAACCTGTAGGCAATTATGAAACTCATATCAGCACAGAACATCAAACATTCGTACGGTGCTCATACGTTTTATTCATACTCATAACAATTTCTATATTCTTAAGTTCTTGTTTCACAGAAATACGAAATGTCAATAATAAATAACCCAAAAGTAGATCTATCGTACACAAAAAACATTACCAACCCTCAGAAAAAAATTTTAACCGATAGTCAAAAAACCATCACTCATTTTTTTGTTTTGAAACGAGCATCTTTTTAAACCTTGGGTTAACTCAAAGGTAGTGATTAATAAACCACCACTGGTTACCAATGATTGTGAAACTGGGCCTAAGACTGCCATTATAGATCTCAGAATGGTTCTAGAAAATCCTAGTCATTGCTTTGTATATAAACTGGGAGGCTCTGAGATGGTCCTATGCAAGTGACGTGGTCCAGAACAGTCTTGGAACCCCTGCCTTATCCAGCTGTTGTTTCCTTTCCTTACTAAGGATTCAGAAACTACTATAATTGGTTCTGGGCCAATAAAAGAACATCAAGTAACTCAGTTTTTAGTTTACTGTTCCTTGTATACTAGATAACTCTGGGTTAGTCTCTACCAACAGCTTTTGTTACCACATAAAAAAAAATTAATATAAAAATACTTCCTAACCTAGTGATGAAAAAAAAAAAGAAATAATGTCAGTTCGCAAATTAATTGAAATGTTATGTCAATTTCTATAAAAATAATTAAAATATTTTAATACTTATGAGTTATGCTGTTTTTATATAGACTTTGTCGTCGATTTCTTATTGAATAAAGTACAGTATGAAAAATAGATTGGTGCATGTCTCTTCAGGAGACTTGTAGTTGAATCATTCAAAACATCTTTTTTTACCTTCACATCTGTTGGCATACACAACTCCTTCATCCTCTTCTGACACAGCTGCTGAATTCTTCATAAAACTACAGTATATAAATAACAGAACGAAGATTTTACAATTCATTTTTGTTCATTGAAGTGTTCTTTTGATATTTCCTTCGGAAAGAATACAAATTTGTTAAAGTACCTAGTCGTTTTCTTTAAAATTCAAATGGATATGAAATTCGGTACACTTTTGGAAGAAGTCATATTATCATAAATGATAACAAATCCATTATTAATTGCTACTCATAACTCTTATCAAATTAAATCAACTGAAATTAACCTTTCTTTGTGGTTGGGTTAGGGAACACAGAAATAAAATGTCAAATTTCTGTGCTCCTTTGATTTCACAATAGGCGCTTTCTTTTTGGTGCTTCATGCACCGGTACAGCTCCGGGCTTCTCGCCCCTGAACTGTTCCCAAATAAAACGGTTATTAGTGCGCCACTAGCGTCTACTTCTTGTGCCTTACAAACATAGACATAGAGACATGGACTGAGCAATGCCAGCATGAAATTGGCTATTTATTAGAAAGAGAGAAAAGCTCGTCGGGACATACCTTTCTCTTTTTTGTTCACATAGAGGTGAGTGTAGACCAATCAAAATTCTAGAAAAAGACAACTGCATTCCCGACGTGTTTTTCTCTCTGTCACTTTTTTTGACCGTATTTCATGCATAGATATAAAGGGAAGGCACAGTCCATGTCTCTATGTCTATGCTTACAAATGAACCCAGAACACAGAGTGTCCGACCAATATTTGTAATCATATCTCTATGGTCCGCAGCGCGGGCAAATTAAAAGGTTTAATAATATTTGGAACCGTTTCCAGTTTTATGTTGTTTAATAATAGGAATAGCAGAGACAAACTCTGTCTCTGGGAATAGGCAGATAAACAAGATTAGGCTCAGGCTCTCTTTCATCAATCATCATTGGATTGGCAAAGGATACATTTTATTTTAAATAATATACGTTATCATGGTTAAATATAAACACTTTCAGAGATATCAGTATTAATGAGGAATGATGTGCAACTACTTTGGAATTACAAAATAGCATTCTTATGTTATAATTATGAGAATAAATATATGTTATGTTCCTCAGTTGAGTAGAAAAGCTCCATCTTCCGCTGAGGTTAAAATAACGACCTATTATCATTAGCAAAATTTTTCCAGCGTGTGAATTAAATCTTTCTGTGAGTATTTATTCCAGGGGATGGTATAATGAACTGACAATAAACCTTAATTCAGAAAGGGATTCTATGGAATTGGGATCAATGATACGTCAAAGAAAATTTTAAATAGTTTATTGAAACAGGTACTGTATTCTACACAGATTAAGGAGAATGATTTTTTTTTCTTTGATTTTTCATTTCTGGTTGAAAACAGTGATCTTTGTGGAACAATTTTCATATAATGTGGAATTCTACTTGTAGAAGGTACGGAATCATTAGAATCTAAAGCTGCGAGTGTAGGTGAAACCGGAGCTAAATTATTTTTAATGACTTGAAGTTTGGTAGGAGAATGTCTGTTCCTCAAATGACTCGCAATTTCGTTCCTGATATCTTCCTTCTCCTTCTCTACGGACCTCTTCAAGTCTCTTTTCCTATCAACTTCATTTAGAATTAAATTCTTCTCTTTTGTGTCTTCACACTCCTTCACCTACTACTGTCTAAAACAGGGGATACATTAAAATTAACCACTACTTTGAAGTATAATAACAGAGAAGTGCACTCAAATAGTTTTTATCTTTTTTTTCCTGTATCATTGAAGATATATGTATAGAACCCTAATAAAATTTTCCTCTGCTTGCACCGAGATCTGGAACAGGTTCTACGATCTGCTTCTTGTTGCCATTTATTTATACCTGCTTTATTGTAAAAGTTGATTGTAAAAGTTGCTATTTCTCCCTTTCAAAAGAATATCTAAAGATGATATACACCCTGCTATTATAAGGACAATATTTCCTACAAGCACCCAAACATAATACATAAATATCCATAACAAGCTTTGTGAAAAAAATAGAAATAGAAGAAGAGGATAGTAATGTGCTAAATGTCCTAAACCCAATAATGAAATTTTTTTTATATTACCTTGATAGTTGACTTCTTCCTATGCAACATGTGGTATAAAATAACTATTCTCAATCTTCAATGGCATTATCATATTGCTACAATGTTAAACCACTCACCAGTATCAGTTTGAAAGTTTGGTCCTCCATGCCGAAGTAGATTTTCTTTCCTTGAAGCAGAAACTAGGTGAATCAATACAAGAGCAGATATATTCATGTATATGTTCGGATGTTCATTCTGTTCATCGAGTGCAATAATTCGTTGAGGTGTCCATACACGACAAGATTTAAATATGTCGCAGAATAATGTTGCTGATTGTCCTGTGTGCAATGAAGTCGTCACGGTGAACAATAAAACAATTCATTGCTCTATGTGCAAGAGACGTTTTCATGGTTCATGTGTAGGGGTAAAAGATGCATTTTGTAAAGCTGTACAGGAAGTGAGGAATTTCCATTTTTTCTGTGATGCCTGTCTCAGCCAGTTCGACGATGAAAATGAGATAGGGGATAGGTTGGCAGCTGTCAATAATGTAGATACGGATGATAACTTAGACAAGATGATCACCCTGATGAAAACCACCCTGGTCGGAGAATTAGAATCCCATATGAATACTTTGAGGAAAGATGTCGAAGTTTTAAGGGACAGCAATGTTGATCTCGTAAGATTGTTAACTTCTATTAATCCGCCCGTCAGAACATCTGCGGCGGCTGTCAGCCTTGAGAACGCTGCTACCACTCAGAAATCTATAAGCGTTTCAATGATAAATGGGACGAAGACCGCTGATCCAACTGAGGAGGCTACATCGAGTGCATGGAAGGACAAAAGGACTAAACAAGCTAACAAGTCCAAATTTCGAAAAGATGGACAAGGTATGGCTGAGAAGCCAGCCGAAACTCAGAATATTCCGGTCACTATAAATGCTTCGCATTCATTCGCTAATTCTAAGAATGAATTAATCAAGGGTAAGGGAACAACCAACCCGCTTCTACAGGCTGCCCCAGAGGGAAGAAACTGGATCTGGATTGGTGGACTGTCTGATGCTACTACCGAGTCAAGTGTTTTGGCCTATGGCAAAGAAAAATGGCCAGATAAGGAGTTCTTGTGTTTCGACCTGAAGTCTAAAAGCAGGAGGAAATCGTTTAAATTTGGCAGTAAAATGGTCTCTTTGGAGGAACTTCTGGACGCGAAGATGTGGCCGGAGGGAATTACCGTTCGTCCATTTCGGAGTATCCAATCATAAAAGAAATTTACCCAGTATTGGTATTAACTCCAAATTGGAGATTACATGCGATAGTTTAGGCAATGTAATCTCATGTTATTATCAAAATGTTAGGGGACTTAAAACTAAAACTATTAATTTCTATAAATCTTTATCTTTGTACAATTTCGATATTATTTTGTTGACAGAAACTTGGTTATCATCTAATATTGCCAATTCTGAGTTATTTGATGATAGATATTCAGTATATCGTAAGGATAGGGATTCATTCACCAGCGATAAAAAGACAGGGGGTGGAGTTCTGGTGGCTGTTCATAAAAGGGCAGCTTCCCGAATTTTACTTCCCGAATTTGATGATTTGGAGCATGTAATTGTTAAAGTTAATTATGGTAATTTGTCATTGTTGTTATCAGTTGTCTATTTTCCTCCCTGTAGTGATTTAACTTCGTATGAAAAATATGGGGAAGATATTGAGAACTTGCTGGATAAATATGACGAGTTTGACGTGCTGTGTTGTGGCGACTTTAATCTGCCGGGCATGTGTTGGGACTATTCAGAATCGTTTAAATTTGCGACAGGTCAACGAAGTATTCAATTCTAATAATGTTTTACTCGATATAATTTGTACATCATTGGAATCTATCAAAGTGGAACCAGCCGACGAACATTTAGTTCCTTGTGATAAACACCATCCAGCGTTATATTTTGAAATTCTTACCTATAACAGATCCAATTTAAGTAAACCGTTGTTTACATTTTTTGACTACAAGAACGCTGATTATGAATCATTAAACAACTTTTTCAGTAGTATTCATTGGGATGATGTTTTCTTTAATATTGTGGATGTTGATTTGTTCGCTGAGAAATTTTACGGGATTATTATGGGAGGTATTGACTTATATGTCCCTAAAAAAGTGTCCAGATCTTATTCATTCCCTTGCTGGTTTTCATTAGAGCTGAAAACTTTAATATTCAAAAAGAAAGAGGCACACAAAAGGTACAAGAAATTTGGCAGAGAAGAAGATTACCATATTTTTTCTCTTTTAAGAGATAAATGTAGAACCTTATCAGAATCTTGTTATACCGAATATCTGAATACAGTACAACATTCTATCAACTCTGATCCTAAGTTTTTCTGGAAGTTCATCAACGATCGAAAAACTGAAAAAGGATTTCCTTCTTCTATGTATTTAAATGGTGTTGTTGCTGATTCTGATGGGGATATTGCGGAGTTGTTTCGGTTGAATTTCTCCGGGATTTATGTAAATTCACCAGCCAGGGATATATCTTTTGTCGCGGACAATACAGTGGACGTCTTTAATTGCCCTTGTTCCTTAGATGACGTCCGGAATCAACTGATGGCTCTCTCGAGTCGAACCGATTCTGGTCCTGACAATTTATCCGCCTTATTCTTGAAGAGTTGTAGGGATTCTCTTTTGGTTCCCATTTGGTCCTTTTTCAACTTATCGTTAGCTTCGGGGGCGTACCCCTCATGTTGGAAACACAGCTATGTTCTACCAGTTTTTAAGTCCGGGGATAGCAGTAACATAGAAAACTACAGACCCATTAGTAAAATTTCATATTTGCCCAAAGTACTGGACTCTATAGTTACGTCCAAGTTAACTCCAATGTTTAAGCAGATTATAATTAATGAAAAGCATGGTTTCGTTTCGAGAAGGTCTACCACAACTAATCTTCTGGTTTATGTTGATGGGTTGTGTGGAGCGCTTGAGAGAGGACACCAGGTGGACTCCGTTTATACCGACTTTTCTAAGGCCTATGATAGAGTGGCCCATTGGATCTTCAAATTGAAAATCGAAGCACTTGGGGTGAGAGGACAGCTGTTAAGTTGGTTGGTTGACAGAATTAAAGGCAACAAATTGAGGGTGAAGATTTTCGATGTTTGTTCTGGAGAGTTTGAAGCAATATCTGGGTTGCCTCAGGGTTCTTCTCTGTCTCCTCTGTTGTTTTTATTATTTATCAATGATGTATACGAGGTTTTATCATACTGCTCTTTTTTATTGTTCGCCGATGACCTGAAGCTTTTTCGGGAGATTATTAGCTATTCAGATTGCTCACTGATACAAGCCGACTTGGATGCATTGATGTGTTAAGAACGAAATGAAACTGAACATAACCAAGTGTAAAGTTATGCGTTTCTTCAGGGGTTGGTCCCCAATTGAGTTCAGTTACTATATTTCGGGGCAACTTTTGGATGGGGTAGAGGTTATAAGGGATCTGGATGTCTACTTCGATTCCAAGCTTGATTTTGTTTCCCATATCAATTTAACCATTCGTAAAGCTTTCAGAATGCTGGGTTTCGTTAAACGGAATACAAAAGATTTTAATGACATCGATGCTATAAAAAACATATATGTAGCTAACGTCAGGAGCATTTTGGAGTACTGCTCTACCGTTTGGTCACCATACTACCAGGTCCACAGTGATAATATTGAGAGGGTACGGAAAAAGTTTTTGAGGTGGATAGGATATAAGCGGGGCATTCCGTCGAGTGAAATTGACTATGGTTTATTGATGTCCGGCTCATCCTTGAAACCTCTTCACGAACGAAGAAAAAATTTCGGGATAATGTTTGTTTATAAGCTCCTTAATGACCTCATTGATTGTCCCTATCTATTGGAAAGATTGAATATTAATGCAGTAAATGTTAATTTGCGTCATAGAAATTTTTTCGTACCTGAGTTTCATTCCAGGAACTATTCTTATAACAACCCGGTGGATAGGGCAATGAGAGCATCTAATGAATCGGGTTTGGATTTGCTGAATGAGTCCCTATTCGCTATCAAAAGATATTTCAATGATTCTTGAAAAAAAAAAAACAATGTTCATTTTTTTTGTGTTTTCTGGGCCTTCAGCTGAGCTGTGTTATTTTTGTTGTTTTATTATTGTGCATTATTTCTCGTTATCATGTAAAATGGTTGTACCGTTTAAATAAATAAATAAATAAATAAATAAATAAATGTATGCAGATGTTACACAATGTACATTTAAGTTGGCATTTTTGGCAATCGCTGTCTGTTTTTTGAATAAATGTTTTCTTCAGATGTATTTGAAGGTATTTTCCATCCATCTTCACATTCTATCAATAAATTTTTATCCAAGCTGGTCATAGTTTCATGACGAACTCTTATTTCTTTGACTTTTACTGCAGATTTATGACGGGATATAAGTCTGTCAACAAATTGCACGATTGCACATATTCCCTTATCTAGTCTTTTAACTTTCTTTCCTTTGAGGTACATATATTTAAGAGTCTTATGAAATCTAGAGAGATGCATATCAGTATTAATACCAGCATGGAGTCTGTAAGCATATGCCCAATTTTCTTTGAAGTAATTGATACAATCTGTTACATCTGGATCATCACATTGGTTTAGGAAATTGAACAGCTTTCTACGTAAAGCTTGTTGATCTACCTCATGTAAAATACTATGCAACTGGTTATGAACTTCATTCTGAAATAGTGATGAAAATATGATAGACTGTATATTATGACTAAATTTTATAGAAGAATACCTACCTACCAATTGGTAACTACCACTACCAGAAGATGAATCTTCACCGTGGATCTTCTGATGGTTCGTGAAATTATTTTTATCACTAAAGTTCTTTCTACAATGGCAGTTATAATTATATTTCGCTGCATTTTTGTACAAGTTAGGAGCGATTTCAGTAGTTTCATCTCTGTGAAAATTCCTGGCGTGTCAAACTTAATTGATATGTTGGAATTGCAAAACACCTTGCCGCATTTATAACACAGACTATTCATTTCTGCTGATTGGGGGGTTTCAAAACGTGAACTTTATATACGAAAATCCGCTTTGCGTTAATTTAATTAAATTTGAATTTTGACATTCAGGAACATATGACCGCGCACATCATAACTCCCACTTCCCACTACAGATGGCAGCACAGCAGGGATAAATGACAAATGAAGGTTCATTTGTAAAGCACAGGAAATAGACGCTAGTTTAGTGCGCCAACTGCGCGCAGCGAGTTGGAGTTGGAGTTCTACTCTGTAATCTGTGGAGTTGGATGATCAGCTGTTGAGCAAAATGACAAGAGACAAGTCCGGATTCGCGGTTCTTTGGATTATTTGTTTTAAGTTTGACGTTAAAGTCGTTGATTATTAATAAGTTCCACTATTTTTTCGAAATCTATTGCCATATATTCGGTTGAAAAACTTGATTTGCCGGGTAAACATTACCCTTTCTTTGCTATGGAGAGTGAAAATATACGAAATACTGGAAATGTCTGTAGATATAAAACTTGAAAAAATTATTTAACAATGATTTCATCTCTTAAAGCTTCGTTAATAATCCTCTTTGGTAAAAGTAGGTGAAGAGTGTTCTGATTTTACGAAAATTGCATTCAAGTACGTGAAATATCAACTTATTTGAAATGAAATGCTACATTTTCACTGATGGGCGCTACTAAACTGAAGCTTGTCGTTTATTCATTTGATGGATCTCTAAAAATTATGCATTCATGAAAAAAAATGATTAATTCACTCTTCAAACCTGAAAGAACGAATCCTATCTTCATTCAAAATCATTCAGTTCTAATTCCATCTAACATTGATTCTTTATTCATTTACTCAATAAAAAAACTAACTGATAGCTTCAATTGACGAAAAAATCAATCTTAGGTGGTCCATAAGGTGTATTACAGCCTTTTTATAGTATTAATCCACAAATTTCAATAATACACGACTTCTGATTTGATGACATACGTAAACATAACCAAAAAGTTTGTTTACGGGCTTCAAGCCCTCGACGTGCACCAGCATTTCGGTTGGTGCAAGAGGGGGCAGGGGAAGGGAACGCGAGCTGCTCCGGTGCTTCACGCCCCAATCAAAAAGCATAAAGTAAGTCAAGATGGGTCTGTTCTGTGTCAAAAAGAACGCGTCGGTGCTCGAGCGAGATGCACCGGAGCTGCCCAGGAGCTGCTCAAACGGTCAAAAAGAAAGCGTAAAATCAGTCATAGCCTACTAGAAGTTCGAGGCCGTAATGTTAGACGTTGCCGTTGTTACCATCGGAGGGTCACGAAGCACGGCATATAGATGTAGAGTTCCAGAATTACATCTCGGAGGAAAGAGAGCGAGCAGACTTTGCTCTGATTCGTAGATAGACGTAGATCTGCGCTCTGATTGGACGGTATGACGTAGCAGATTAAAAAGATGCGATTCTGGAACGAGCCAAGAGAGAGAGTGCACGGATTTGATAGGCAACTTCAACAGTTTTCGATTCAATTCCGATTTGCTTTCAATTCACTTTAAAATTAAGAACTGTAGGGAGGAAAACAATACAGCATTTAGTTTATTTGCGATCAGTTTCATAATGTTTTATCGCAAATAATCCAGAACTCACCACGAGGAGGTAGCTGTAGTATTGAGTTCCACAAGATTACAATCAGAATAAGTATTATTCGATTTTCTCGGGCATTAAAACTGAATCAAGCATGCGATTGAAATGAAATCATTTCTTAAAATAGAATAAAATGAAAATGATTTGCCGGATGAGGAAGTGTTAATGAATAAGAGTCTCTAATCAACCGATGGGAATCTGGAAATTGGAAATGAATTAGAGATGCCCACAAAAAAATTCTGTTGAATAAATTGGTTTCGGTGAAACGACTAATTTTAGTTGTTGACTTAAGAATGATATTTTTCTGATTATTTTAGCAGTGTCAATGTCGTCAGAGCAAATTTTTTCTAATTTTTGGATACAATAACCTTTCAGGGCGCTGTAAATTTTCTTGATGTCTTCTTTAACTTAATCGAAAAGACATTGATCTGAAGTATTGCTGGCAGAGATATCTGATTCTACATCGGTCCTATTTAACTGCGCAATTAAGTTTTCAAATTTCGACCACCTATCACAAATATACCAGTCACCTAGTAACCACTTTAAATCAGAAATGGGTACATTAATTTCGTCTCTAAATACTTCGATTCTCAAATCAAAATAATTTTAATACTAACGATATTTTCGGGAATGAACCTTATTTTATAAAATTGGACGGAATCATTTTCTTTGACATTGAAAAAGAAGTTGGAAATTGCCTTGTCTTTGAAATGATCACAAAAATGTGAAACAGAACTAATTTTATCTTGTTTGTCCCAGTCCCTATAAACGTTATCATAATGAAAAACTAATTTTTGTCTTCGTTCCTCTGGATCAGTTCTTTTTGGACGACATATTTATAACAAGGTTGATTCGGAAAAATTGAGGGAAATGCATGAATGGAATTCAGGAACTTTTCGCGGTATATTGATGACTGAACCTTCAGCGGTTGGAAAAGAGTACTCTTTCAAAACATGTGAATCTGCAAAATGTTTGATGCATACTACAGTATCTTCGTTTACTTTAAAACTGCTTTCCCTATGAATTGCGTTAAGCCTCGCGAGGTCTTAAGGAAATCTGAATACCGAAACCTTCTCATCAGACGATAATTGCTTTTGCAACCAGGTACTGCACAAGTACGGGGCATATTATATCAAATCGAAGATTTCCAAATGCCTACTAAACCTAAACCTACCTGTTGATTATTCCAGATTGTGAAACTCCAAATTATATTCTTTGCTAACCTAACCTAACCTAACACTATCTACGGATAACACACTACACAAACACTGTTCTCGTAATTTTATCACTGCCATTCACTCAAAACACTGATAACACCACCGAACAAACCGAAAAACTAAAAAACAAAAACTTTTTACCGCGTTTCCCGTCGAAATTCTAATGTGAACTACCGGGATACCGGTAGCGTTTACAAATGTCGTAATGTTTACAACACTCCCTGTTTGTCTTTGGACCCTCCCATGTCATTACGGCCAAAGATTATAGATTATAGATTATATACTATAATCTTTGATTACGGCAACGTCGCACTTTCGAGCAACATTCCGGCAAAGAGTAACCAACCAGTTGGTTACTATTTGATTCCGGCCTCTAACTCTAGTAGGCTATGAATCAGCAGTCCAGCAGAGCATAGACACCGTCTGTTCCGATCCTTGAACTAAAGAAAGAGTTCAATGGTTCCGATATTCCTGAACAGTACTGTCAGTATTTCAGAGACATTGAACTCTATGGGAACTGGAATGGCATCGCGATACGGGCAAAGTGAGGAAGAGTGAAAGGGAAGATGTAGAGCGACCTTTCTCTCTCGCACGCCGTTGCTATTAGCAACGTAAACATTTCAATGTGCGGGAATGAAAGAATCAAAGATATTGTAATACACATAACATAAACTTCCCCTTGAGATTTCTGTGTAAATAAAAACCTCCTTCTGACTTTAGCCTTGCGGCTTTCACACTCCTCTCCAGAGGAAAATTCACTGATCCCAGATATCTCAGATATCAAAAGGATTAAGCTCTGTTGGAGTCCTTTCCAAGTTTTCGGGCTCGTGGTGGTGGTCGGGTACGGGTCGCTCCTCGGCTCCCTGCTGTCGGTTGGATTCCTGCTCCACATGCACTTCCTGTCGGAGCAGACGGTGTCCCTCTGCATTCCCCGCATGTACTTGCGTACAGTTCTCGCCGTTCCCAGCAGTACCGCCTTCTGCATGACTCTATAGATATGTTCGTCCAACTGAAGTTTCCTCAAGTTCTCTGGTAGTTTCTTCAGTATCAGGCCTGTCGATGAAATGACAATAGGGATGGTTTTATATCTTTCAGCTTCCACTGTCCCTTGGTTTCTTCCAATAGATCTCTGGATGGCGAGGATGAAGCTAGCAGTTCTACGCAGATATGTCGACGTAATCATGATTGACCTCGTTATGGTGCCTTTCATGCAAAGGTTTGCCAATTAGTTTCTGCATTTTGTTTTCTGCAGATTGTTCGACAGTTTCCAAGTGGTCCTGTTGTAGCTTCAACGGAGGAGAACCATCAGCAACACAAACTATTCGATGGAGTTCTGACGAAGCAGCCTTGTTCAGGAAAAATTTTCGAAGTCCTTCAATTTCCTGGGAAGTGCGGTTAGACAAGTCAAGAATTCCTCTACCCCCAAGCTGTCGTGGCAGCTCTGTCCGTTCTATTGAGCTTTTGGGGTGATGTTTATTATATTTTATAAGCATCGTCCTTATTTTTCTTTGTAGGGCTGCTAAATCCGTGGTGGTCCAAGAGATTATACCGAAATAGTAGCTCCAGCGCCGAGCAACCGTAGATATTAATCGCTTTTATCAGATTCTTGTTCTTGCTGTTAAGACCAGTTCTCATTATCCTTCCCAATCTTCGGGTGAACTCCTCCGTTAATTATTTCTTCATCTGGTTCTGATTGATTTTTTAGCCTGTTTGATTTTTCTTGCCTGTTTGATGACTAGATACTTGTATGTGTCTCCTTCCTTTAATGTTTCAATTTCTGCACCTTCCTTGAGTTCGAACGTGCCATCTTCTAGTTATTTTCCCTCTCGTTATGTTCAGCAGTCGACATTTTTCTAGTACAAACTTCATTCTGATGTCTTCCGAGAATCCTTCATCCATTTTCATCATCTGTTGCATTTGTTTGTTGGTAGATGCGAAGAGTTTCCAGTCGTCCATGTAAACGAGATGATTCAGTTTCATCATAGTTCTACTGCCGCTCTTGATGAAAAATCCGTAGTACGTAGAATTCAATCTATGAGACAAGGGATTCAGAGCCACAGAGGGCTCGGCGAATCTCCTTGGAAAATTCCGCGTCTTATTGGAATAGGTCCTGTTGTAATGGAGCCATCTGCTGCTTTTATTTGAAGACTAGTACGCCAGGTTGACATGGCGTTTTTCAGGAACTTAACAATATTGGGATCCACCTTGTAAATCTTTAAGACCGTCGAAAGCCATTCGTGAGGTATAGAATCGAATGCTTTCTTGTAGTCTATGGGCCTGTTCCGATATTGCTGAACAGTACTGCGCAGTAAAATTAGTCTCTCGGATTTTACTGATGATATTTTCGCGCCAATTTTAAAGGAACCCTGTTGGAGGCTAATATTTACTGGTGCTGGTGCAACTAATTCCGTACAGTTCCAGTGATAATAAACTTCTGTTCTGTGAATTGAATTTCGGAACAGACGGCCAATCTCCATTTCTTCGTTGTCTCGTTATCTTTGTTAGTTGTGTTAGATGTTAGTTTAATAAAAAATATATATATTCGTTTGTGTTATTTCAATTTTTAGAAAATTCATACGGACTTTAATCGTTGCGGTTGCGTTGAGGTTTTTTTTAATTTGTTTTAGTTTAAGGTTTTGTGATGTTTCGCGTTATAATGGGAGATTTTAGTGTAGAAGTAGATGAAGAAACTGCTGCTGATTTTCATAAAGGTCCCTTTCCTCCTTTTTCTTCCAAGTATCCAGCTTAATATTGAATTTTTTTGGTTACACCAAATCATAGACAAACAAATGCACCAAATGAACTGTTCTCGGAGAACAGCCATTGCTGGCCAGTAACTTATTCGTTCCGAAAATCATCAGTAACTGTCACTGTCAAGAGTGTCAAGTGTTCCGATATTGCAATGCACTGGCCAGTACTATCAGGAATATCGGAACAGACGGTATATGTACGCAGCGTAAAGATTCCTTCGCTTGGAGAACGCTTGATTGCAGATAACTGAATCAATTATTAGTTGCTCTTTGTACCTTGGGGTGTCTGTGGTGCATCCTTTCTGTTGCATGGCGATGATGTTGTTCTTTTCACAATGATTATGAATTCGGTTTGAAATACACGATGTGATCAATTTGTACATCGTTGGAAGACATGTGATTGGTCGGTATTTGGATGGGCCTTCTGTATTCCTCTGGTCTTTAGATAGCAGCCTTGTTTATAGACTTTTTATATAAACAAGGGCAACAGGCATGTTGTGCCTTGTGTGAGGAATACTGGCAGTCTTCCAGGATTTTCGATGACATCATTTATTGCGGAGGTCTGCTAGCTCTTTGTGCAGAACACAACCTGTGTATAACGAACACCTATTTTATTACGAGACCCAATTCAAGGGGAACCTGGCACCATCTACGCTCAGGGCTTTGGCATACTCTCGACTATGTAATCGTAAGAAGAAAAGATCCCACTGAGCGGATCTGGAATGCTGGACCGATCATAGGTTGGTAATTTCAAAAATGAAGTTCTCAATGCTCACAAAATAGCAACGGAAGCTAAAGTTACTAAGAGAGCGCCTTCAAATCTCCAAACTACAAAACCCTTCTACAACAGAAAGATTCACAGCTGCCATCAAAGGGTGTCTAACACCACCGGATTATAACGACGACATTGAAAGTCATTGGCTCCGCTTCAAATCATCTTTTTCAAATACAGCCAAAGAAAAACTGCGCACAGAACGCTCCCGAAAATCCCCAGACTGGTTCGCCGACAGCGAAACTCATATCGCATCCCCTTTAGAGGCAAAACACAAAGCAATGAATACAGGAATTAACAAGCCTGGTGATGCCGCAGCCCAAAACAGTCTTATAAACATAAAACGCTAGGGAAATACAAGCTTACGCCGATAACCATGACTACAGGCGTTTTCTCGGAGCTATTGGAACTGTTTATGGTCCAAGCAGAATATTATTATGAACTCTTTATTGCTGTAATAATATTTACAAAAGTGTGTACATAAACAAGTGCAATGGGTGGACATATCGCCAAGTGCGATGTCTTCCTGCCAACCCTCCTAACTCAAGACTACATGTAGGAGTTCGTGATTTGAGAAAATGAACACAATAATTCAATAATACAATGGTGCTCCTGCTGGGACATAGGACGGAAGGGTCGAGGAAGGAGAAATGGGAAAAGGTATCCGAAGGAACGACATACCTACGAAGAAGAAACGGACCGCAACAAGTGTCTTTTGAGACTCAACTTGAATGACCTGAAAGTGGGCTTACGAGATATCTCCACAGGTACACGATTCCAATGCTGAGGGAATCTGACAGAAAAACAGTTACGAGCAAAATTGGTGGAATGGGCGTTTATTCTCAAGGTGAGATTTGGAATGGCTCTCGTATGATGATCTTCACCTCCGAGGGGCCGGATATTGTTGTGTAAATAAGATGGTATACGACTTTTTAACACCCTATGGCCAAGAAGCAGCATATGCCAGATACGACGCTGACTAATGGGCAGCAGATTAAGAGCATCTCTGGACCGGCTAACGTGGTAAAATTTTCTCAAGTTATAAACAAATTTTATACCAGCGTTCTGCAAGCGATCGAGTTTGCCCAACTGGCCCACAGTAAGACCCATGAAGGCCACATCAGCATAGTCCAGTATGGGGAGCAACAGAGAGAAGAAAAGGGTCTTTCTCGTCTGGAAAGGTAGAAAGTTCCTCAAAAGTCGAAGCTGATGGAGGCACTGATGAAACATTTTACTCATACTGGTGATTTGAGGATCCCAAGAAAGCGTCTCATCAATAATCAAACCCAGACTCCTAACCTCCGAAGAGTATGGAATCTTCTCTCCACAGAGAATAATCTCGTTGTCGTTTCTATTAACCATGTTCAGATGTCTTTTAGTACCAATGATGATGGATTGTGTTTTGGATGTGTTTAACACGAGACCCATACAGGAGGCAGCCGTCGCAATGGTTGAAAGATTCTCGTTTAGAAGTAGAACGCACTGAGCAAATTCCTCAACCCTGGCATGAATATATACTTGAAGATCGTCCGCGAATAGGTGATAGTTACATTTTATATGATGAGTTAGGGAGGAGATATAAAGGGAGAACAGTAGTGGGCCCAGAACGCTGCCCTGAGGAACCCCAGCCACCGTTCCCACCCACTCAGAGCAGTTCCCGTTCACAGTTACCGAGATTTCGCGTCCCTTGAGATAAGAGTTGAAAAAACCTACGGAATGCTCAGAAAAACCCAACACAAGCAACCTGCCCAAAAGTATGTCAAAATCAATGGAATCAAATGCCTTACTAAAGTCTAAAAGTACAAGTACTGTGAGCATTTTTTTGTCCATAGCTTGGCCTATATCATCCGTAATTTTAGTAAGAGCGGTGGTAGTGCTATATCCCTGACGGAACCCGGACTGAAAACTGTCATGTAAAGAGTGGCTGTTGAAGTAACTCAAGATTTGAGAGTGAATGATTTTCTCGAAGATTTTTGATAATGTGGGAAGTATAGATATAGGTCTGAAATCTTGGGGAAGGTCAGCTTGTTCTTTTTTCGCGATAGGAATAATTGTAGCACGTTTCCAAACACCAGCCTGCAGTGAAGAATTGAAAATATGCGCTAAAATAGGCAGAATCTCATCAATTACACGACTCTACAAAAAAATTTTTGTTCTTTGTCCTAACGTTTATATTAGGATTTTCCGGTTAATTATGCACAAAAACGAAAAGAAAATAACTTTTTTTGGTATAAAGTTTGCTTTTGTGATAGTTATAGTATTAATAGTCGTTCTTCATTTTTTTTATAATTTTTAATAATTCAAAAAGATCGTCCGATGAGAGTGGGGTGTTTACGTTTACAAGGTGCCGCTAGAGGGCACTCGAGTCATAAACAATGATCAGGTGTTGTTTACTAGCCCAGACAAACTTCAAATATCGTCAAGAATGTGTAAATACGATGCTGATGCATTTTGTTTTATATGTGGTCAATTTATTCTAATTCGTGACGTGAAATACGAATTAAAGACATCTCACGTTCTCTCTGAAGCCTATGAAGCATATTTTGACTTTCCTGTTTGGAATCAAGACAAGCCATGGGCTCCACATGTTGCTTGTTTTTATTGTAAATGCTATCGTTGAATCACGGCCGGTTTCATAATCAAACCTAAAGTCGCTTTAATTTTAAAGCTTCCTTTAACCCTACTAACGTCCAGTTTCATAATCCAATTAAACGTCACTTTAAGCTTAAAGCTTCCTTTACTGTCATTTTTAGTAGATTTAAAGGAAGCTTTAAAATTAAAGCGAGTTTAGGTTTGATTATGAAACCGGCCGTAAAAATGACACTAAAGGAAGCTTTAAGCTTAAAGTGACTTTAAATTTGATTATGAAACTGGACGTCAGTCTCCTAAACACAGAAGCAAACTTTTTCATGCCATATATTTTTTTTCGTCTAATTAGGATCTAAACTATCGAAATTTTATGGTTTGCAGTCAAAGTCAAATTTGGTGTTGACCCGTGTTATAGGTTTCAACAATTCATCACACCCGGTACGGCTCTCTCAATCGAAAAGTCTTTCGATCGAAAGTTCTCTGCATCGAAGAGTCACTCGACCGAAAATGACGCCCACTTTCTCCTGATTGGCCAGATTGGTCGGAACGATTCGGAACGACTCGGAACTGGCACTCTTTCATCTTTGTCTTATCATTTCTGAAATTTGACAGAGAATTTGGACATTTAATTCTGCAGTACCAAAACGGTTGATTGTTTACATAACCTTTAATCTGGAAATTTTTCGACTTTCCTCAAAAATGAAATCAATTTGAATAATCATTTCGACGAATCAAGTAGGACCAATGATAATATGATGAAATGCATTGAAAGTGCTCTCTAGGATACATTCACTGATCAAACGGAATATATTTTCTATATATAATAAAAGTAGGTATCCATAAATTGTATCATTCTCTCATAGTACTAAGTTTAATCAAATGCACCTTTGTTTTCAGGTAGTGTTGAATGATCAAAATACTGCAATATTCTGTATTTGTTTATAAGAGAGGAGTGTAGGGCAAGAGAACCTCACTTCTCAAATGTACCAAGATTTTCGAATTAAATGAGAATGTGATGACGATTAGTTATAATGTCATCTTAACATATAAATTCTACTGATTGAGGCGAATAGGGCAGTTGGCAATCAGAAAATTTTAAGACCTATCACATTCAATGCTGATTTTTCTTAACTCGAATAAATAATATAGATTACAAGAGACTAAGTACAAACAATGAGTATAATTTACAAACGAGCCATTCAAGAGATTCTCCTCAAACTATGGTTTCAGAAAGTGGATAATAAAAGGACAGATGGAATAACAGATACCTGTGAAATCAATAAAATTATTGAGAAAAACAGTGAACTGCTGATATAAGCTTTGCCGATAAGAAATATTTCAAAATTGCCTAATACAGCAATGAGAATCATACCATATGTCAAGTCATTGTATTGGAATAATTAAATATAAACTGTAGGTTGAATTTTCAAGATGTTCATTTGATTCATAAAACCGAATAAGATGTATTATCAAACATTCCAAATATTCTCCTCATACTATGATGTATACTTACTCTAGATACGAAGAACTAATAGGTAACATTTTGTTTCTTGATGGATAAGTTTCATTCACACTGATTCGAAGTGTCTGTTTTGAAATTTGCATGGGTTTTTCCCAACACCAATATATAATATAGATTACGAGAGACTAAGTACAAGCCATTATTATTTTATACAAACAAGAGATTCTCCTCAAACTCTGTCTGAAAGTGGATAATAAATGGACAGGTGCATTAATGAATAGCCATGAAATTATTTGGTAAAACAGTGAACTGCTGATATAATAAGCTTTGCGAAGAAGAAATATTTCACAATTGCCTATTGAAACAATGAGAATCATATCGTATGTTAATTCATTGTGTTGAAATTATTAAATATAAACTATAGGTTGAATTTACGAAATGTTTATTTCATTCATAAAACCGAAAAAGAACTTTGATAATACATCGTAAATATTCTCCATATTCTGTGATATTACATATCAGGAAAAGAGGTCAAATTACTGGGTCTTCTAAATATTCTTTATTGAAGTCATTCTAGCTTTCGTTCAGTTTCTGGACTTCTTCAGGGACAATGTC
Organism: Coccinella septempunctata; assembly: GCF_907165205.1. NCBI lineage: Eukaryota > Metazoa > Arthropoda > Insecta > Coleoptera > Coccinellidae > Coccinella > Coccinella septempunctata. Next base: position 28,800,943 of record NC_058195.1, read on the forward strand.
CATTAATTAAAATATTGTATGTATTTATTCTTAGTTTCTGAAGAAGTTCAGAAACTGAACGAAAGCTAGGATGACTTCAATGAAGAATATTTAGAAGACCCAGGAATTTGACTTCTTTTCCCGATATCTAATATCACATCATTTAAAGAGGTCCAGATTTCCTTTTATCTAATTCTGCATATTCTCTTCACACTATGATGTATACTTACTCTAGATACGAAGGACTGATAGGGATAGTAAAATTTTGTTTCTTTCATTTATACTGATTTTAACTGTCTGTTTTGAAATTTACCAAGTAAAATGTTACTCTGATCTTAATTTTTCCCTCATTTCAATGTTCGATTTCAAAGATATACTGAAATAGTGATAGGCATTGTGAAATAAAAGAACACATTTAAAAAATCTATTTCAGTGAAAAACACACTCCGGAATATAAGACTAAAAGTCAATGTTAAATTACTCAATCTCAGATTCAAAACCAACTGGCAAATCTTGGATATATTGGAAATCTGGTGAGCAGGTGGTTTTAGTATTTCCCGTTCATTGGGTTACTAGGAATATATCGAGTGCAGTTGTCTCACATCTTCAGTGGGATATTTGAATGTTTTCAATTTACCTACAAAGATTTTCTTGTCTTGGAGAGCATAGGATAACAGAGTAGGTAGCAGGCAGGCATCAGGTTGAAATGATGTATCATTCTTGTAGGTGCTGAAATGTTTAGGGATCTGGCAAATCTTGTATATATTGGAAATCTGGTAAGAAGGTTATTCTAGCATTTCCTGTTCCTCCATGACTTCCATACAATAATACCATCTTGACTGAAAACCGTCTCTAACATGGTTATTTGAAGACACTCATTTACAATTCTTTGGCGTAGTTCGTCCAAATTTCAGGCCGAGTCACAAAAATCTTGGACTTAAGATGGCCTCACAAGAAGTCCAGAGGGTTCAGGTCAGGTGTTCCGGCAGGTCAGTCCATATAGGACCTCTTCTTCGTAGGTAGCATCATGGGCGCCCGCAGGGGGTGGCCAGGGGGGCCATGCCCCCCCGTGAGATTCTGGTCGCCTTATTGTTTTTCAGCACAACACCTTCAATATTATCCTTTGTTTTGTGAAACTCATTGGTCAGAGAGATATAAATCTTTGCGAGTTTTCGCTGAAAACTTTGAAACTATATTCAAAAAGAAATTTCAATGAATTCCTCAACAACAAAAAGAGCTGCTCAGTTATGGGCTGCAATAAATTCTTTCACTTTTGTGGTTTATTTAACGATAGCCAGTAAATATTCAAATATATTGGAATCAATAGCAAATACACTACAAGGTGTTTTTATCAATTTTGTAGATGTTCAACGTCACATAAATTTAATTATAGATATATGTGGAAAACATCGTTCCGATGATCCATGCTTCACAGAAATTTTTTCCGAAGCATCATCTATTGCTCAGAGTCTCAATATAGAGATTGGAAAACCACGAATTTGCTGTAGACAAATGTACAGATCTAATTAATTATGAAGCATCTTCAGCTGAAGATTACTTCAAAAAATCTATATTCACCCAATATTCATATATCATCTGATTCCAGCCCTTGAAACGAGATTCTCAAAAGAACATGAAATGCTTGTTTCTTTGTTCAATATTTTGCCCAAGAATTCCAAATTACTAGATATTGAATCTTTCGCATCTAAGGTCGGCCATATGTATAACATTGAAGATTTTATGGAGCTCGATGCAGCCGTTCGGTCTTGACGATCATTTAATTGATTCCATCTTTTTGGAAATTTTTCGATAGTCACCGTTAGAGTAATTTTTCTCTCAATAAAAATAACCGTAGATGGAAATGTGATATATATTCTGAAAGAGCATTTCCTATAGTTAAAAATCTGAATATTTTATGGAACTCGATGCATCCGTTCGGTCTTGACGATCATTTAATTTATTCCATCTTTTTGGAAATTTTTCGATAGTCACCGTAAGAGTAATTTTTCTTTCGATAAAACTAACCGTAAATGGAAATGTGATGCATATTCTGAAAGAGCAAATCTTCTAGTTAAAAATCTGAAGATTTTATGGAGCTCGATGTAGCTGTTCGGTCTTGACGATCATTTAATTGATTCCATCTTTTTGAAAATTTTTCGATAGTCACCGTTAGAATAATTTTTCTATGAATAAAACTAACCGTAGATGGAAATGTGATACATATTCTGAAAGAGCAACTACTCTTGTTGAAAATCTGAAGATTTTATGGAACTCGATGCAGCTGTTCCATCTTTCTAGAAATTTTTCGATAGTTACTGTTAGAGAAATTTTTCTTTCAATAAAACTAGCCAAAGATGATATTTTGCCCCCCCTGAGAAAAATTTCTGTGGGCGCCCATGGGTAGCATATTCGAGAGAATCAAGTCAAAAGAAGGCCCTCATTTTTATTATTTGAACTGGGGTCAGTGGGGTCGTTATGTGGCTCGGTTAGCCTTTCGGGAACTATGACCATGTAGTGACTATGTGATCGTGAGAAGAAAAGATCTGAAAGAGGTGTTGGTCACTAAACCCAGAGCAGATCTGGAGTGCTGGACTGATCATAGGCTGGTAATCTCGAGAATGAAAATCTCAATGCGCCCAAAATACCAACGCAAGCCAAAGTATCTAAAAGAGCCCTTCAAATTTCCAAACTACAAAACCCTTCTACAAAGGAAAGATTCACAGCTGCCGTCAAAGATAGCCTAACACCACCGGATTATAACGACGACATTGAGACTCATTGGCTTCGCTTCAAGTCATCTCTTACAAATACAGCGAAAGAAATACTGGGCACAAAACGCTCCCGAAAATCCCCAGACTGGTTTGCCGACAGCGAAACTCATATCGCACCCCTTTTGGACGCAAAACACAAAGCGATGAAAACCGCAATTAACAAGCCTGGCGATGTTGCAGCCCAAAAAAGTTTTATAAACATAAAACGCGAGGTCCGTCAAGAAATAAGAAAAATCAAGGATAGCTGGTGGAAAGAAAAAGCAAGGGAAATACAAGCTTACGCCGATAACCATGACTACAGGCGTTTTTTGAAGACTATTAAAACTGTTTACGGTCCAAGCAGAAAAGCCAGCTTTCCTATAAGTGATGCTCATGCAGCTATCCTAACTGATGATAGAAAAATTCTCGAAAGATGGAAGGAGCATTATTCACAGGTCTTGAATCAAAATAACGACTCGGATTTATCCATTTTAGACCTGCTTCCCGCGTATAGTCCGATGACATCGCTTGATGACGAAATCTCAATGTCGGAAATCATAAGTGCGATTAAAAATATGAAAAATGATAAGTTACCTGGTCTAGACGGCATTCCAGCGGAGATATTCAAAGCCTTGGATGAAGACATTGTCAATAGTCTCCTAACACTATTCCGCAAGATCTGGAAACAGGGAGATGTGCCACAAGACTTCAGAGACGCTTCAGTTATCAACCTCTATAAGAACAAAGGCGATACGTCGAATTGCAACAATTACACGGGCATATCATTGCTTAGTATAGCCGGTAAAATTCTCTCGAAGATTATGGCTAATCGTGGTTCCACTCTTAGAAAAGCTATTACCTGAATCCCAGTGCGGCTTTCGACCAAATCGAGGTACGGTGGACCTAATTTTTACACTGCGACAGCTACAAGAGAAGTCCCGTGAACAACAATCAAGGATTTATACAGCCTTCATCGATTTAAGCAAAGAGTAACAACTCTTTGATTTAAGTAAGGCATTCGACTCGGTGAATCGGAGAGCGCTATGGAAAATCATGGAACGTCTTGGAGTACCCGAAAAATTCCTACCATTGTGTAAAAGCCTTCATTCCAACAACACCGCTAGAATACAGCATAATGGCTCCACAACCGACCATTTCTCAACCAACTCCGGAATAAAACAAGGCTGCGTATTAGCGCCTTTACTGTTCAATATTTTCGCCATAGCTGTATCGATAATTGCAGACATGAGTATGCCCGTAAGAGGTGTTGGGATAAGATTCAGATTTGATGGAGGCCTGTTTAACCTGAAGCGCCTAAGAGCAAAAACCCGTACCAAGTTCATCACGGAACTTCAATATGCAGACGACTGTTCACTCATCGCTAGCAGCTCAGAGGATCTACAGATAATGATGGACACCTATAAACATATATACGAAGCTTTAGGCCTTAGACTCAATATCGACAAGACCAAAATCCTGGTAAGTCCGCCAGAAAGCCTTCAAACAGATATCAGCCTGGAGAATGAAACTCTAGAACAGGTCGAGCAGTTCAAATACTTGGGAAGCCTCATAAATACTAGGGCTAGCCTAGACACGGAAATACAAAACCGTATCAATTCGGCATCGCGGGCATTCTGGAAGCTAAAGGACAGAGTTTTTCAAAATCACGACCTCAATCTGAAGACCAAGACAGCTGTTTACAAAGCAGTGGTCCTCCCAACGCTTCTTTACGGAAGCGAAAGCTGGACGCCCTACAGGCGACATATTAAACAGCTTGAACAAACGCAACAACGTCATCTAAGACAGATAATGCACATCAGATGGTGCCACAAAGTTTCGAATGCAGAAGTCTTGCAACGAGCGAGTTGTACAACAATTGAGACTCAAGTAACGAGGGCCCGACTCAGATGGAGCGGCCACATTCTGAGGATGCAAGACACAGGTGAAAACTTCAAAAGGTCAGTACGATTCTGAGCCCGTAGAACAAGCTTTGACCGCGACCAGACAGACTAGGGATACGAAAATAAAGCCTCTGCAAGATAGTGGGACGGTGTATGGAATTATGAAGAACATTGAACAAAAACATTACACTGTGGAGCAATCGACGATCCTCCAAAGAGAGAAACTGATGTCTCAGAAGCAATATACCGTCAGGGGTACCCCGAGGTGGATGAAATTTATCCCGTCTAAAGGAAAGATATTTCAAGAATCTCCTTTGAAACCTCTCAAGCGACCCAGCGTAAATCGATGGTGTTTGTTCCATACGGCACAAGAATAATCCAGGCCAGATCTCACTAAGTAATAATAGAGGGACTTCATGCGGTCCACGTCCGAAAAATGTAGTAGAACTCGTAGATTTCGACAAATAAAAAACCCAAATTCTTCTTCACTCCAGTAGTAATGATCTCAACATGTTTGCCGAACGAAAGTTTTCTATCGAATGTGACTGACGGGCAATGACGATGCAATCATCTCAGCTGCTCTTCAGGAAACACTAACAGTAATTCAGGGTTGGTGTGATGGGGGGCAGTTAGGCGTGAACCCCTGCAAAACCCTGATTGTTCCCTTTACCAGGAGAAGAAAGTTCCAAATTTCTCCCCCAATTCTCTATGGTAAGACTATTCAACTCATAGAGGAATCCGAATATCTAGGCATTACCCTGGATAAGAAGCTTCACTGGAACTCCCATGTGGAAAGAGTCTTCCACAAAGCCAGGCACTCCCTATGGGCCTGCCAAAGGATTTGTGGAAAGACTTGGGGGATAGCGCCGAAGCAGCTCCGCTGGCTATACGTCACGGTGATCAGACCATTGATCACCTACGGCTGTATCGCCTGGTGGTCCTGCACAGAACGCGTCCTAACCCAAAACAAATCTTCGAAACTCCAGACAACGGCATGCCTCATGATTTCGGGGGCATTCCGCTCTACCCCAACTGCGTCCATGGAGATGCTATTAGACCTTCCTCCCCTTCACATTTTTATCCAGGTAGAGGCAAGACTAGCAATCACAGGCTCCACCACCTTACCGTAAATGAGCCTGACAAACTCATTTTCTTGCCCAATCGTCTTTCAGTCCAACTGGAGACAGACGAGGTGATGGGCATGAGAACTGATCAGATAATCACGAGAACCAGCACGGATGGAACCTTCAGTTCTCTGATTCCAAGCAGAGACGAATGACTCCGTCACAAGGAATTCTATCTACAAGGACCTTGCTGGTTTACTGATGGCTCCAGAACCCTAGGGATCTGGAGCCGGAGTCTCTACAGTCGTAGACCGCTGACCGAACTCAGTGCCAGTCTGGGAAAGTCGGCGACAGCATTTCAGGCAGAAATCTTCGCTATTGATCTATGCGCCAACCATTTGCTTAACATTGGTTGGGCGAGTAGGTCAATAAAAATCGTAACGGATAGTCAAGCTGCAATTAAATCTCTCGCAGCAGACAAATGCAACTCGGCACAGGTATTTGAATGCAGATCTAAACTATCCAAATTGGTAGGTTCACCGTCTGTTCCGATATTCCTGAACATTACTGTCAGTATTTCAGAGACGATGCCTATTGGCCCAGTCGTTCGAGTTCTATTGTTATTCGATTGCTGGCCAGTAAAACCAGCAATATCGAAACAGGCCCTCAAACAGACTGCAACTGATTTGGGTACCTGGACGTGGACATTCTGGCTTCAGTGGCAACGATGCATCGGATGCTCTAGCCAGAGAAGGCGCAACATCAACGCTTATTGGTCCGGAACCTAGTATAGGAATTTCCAATTCCTTGATCAGGGACCGGAACAACAGCTGGATAAGGCTAAAGGTCCTGGAGTACTGGCGCAACCATCCTGGACTGCGTCACTCGCATAGTGCCTCCCAGCCCGTACACCAGTCGTTGGCTAGGATTTTCTAGAACAAATCGGAGATCTATAATGGCGGCTTTCACAGGACATTGTAGACTCAGAGCCCATCTCAAAAAGCTTAGCATCGTCAATGACCCGATCTGCAGACTCTGCTTATAGTCCAGGAGGCAGGGTCTCTTTTTTTCAAGGAATTTCATCCCGGCTGAATTTAATACTGTAGGTTGTAGTCACATTGCAAATGACGAAACCGATCGTCGGCTTCAATACCATCGGTGGGTGCAGGCGTGGGAGGCGGCGGAACTCGGGAAAAAATGCAAAACTTCAAGTGATTTTATCCCTGCTGAAATTTTCTATATGTAATATTGATGTTAATTAGAAACATAATAGTGAAGTCAGCCGATCGGCGGAGGGTGGAAAATACGTCAGTCGAGCGCGTGAACTTGGGAAAAAAATTTGAAAATCATCCCGAATGAAAACACCTCCATATTTCTTACATATATGGAAATATAAAAATGACCGTCAGCTGCGTGTCTAGCGGGGGAAAGACCGTCTGACGGTCTTTCCCCCGCAAGACAGTGTGTTTTTCACTGAAATAGATTTTTTTTTTTGAAGTTGTTCTTTTATTTAACAAATCTTATCACTATTTCAGTATCTTTGATATCGAAACCTACAGTTTTATATCAGCAGTTCACTGTTCTACCAAATAATTTTATGGCAATTCATTATTGCACCTGTCCTATGGAGTGACCTGCCGTCACACGTAGACATTTGTCTACAGCAAATTCGTGGTTTTCCAATCTCTATATTGAGACTCTGAGCAATAGATGATGCTTCGGAAAAAATTTCTGTGAAGCATGGATCATCGGAACGATGTTTTCCACATATATCTATAATTAAATTTATGTGACGTTGAACATCTACAAAATTGATAAAAACACCTTGTAGTGTATTTGCTATTGATTCCAATATATTTGAATATTTACTGGCTATCGTTAAATAAACCACAAAAGTGAAAGAATTTATTGCAGCCCATAACTGAGCAGCTCTTTTTGTTGTTGAGGAATTCATTGAAATTTCTTTTTGAATATAGTTTCAAAGTTTTCAGCGAAAACTCGCAAAGATTTATATCTCTCTGACCAATGAGTTTCACAAAACAAAGGATAATATTGAAGGTGTTGTGCTGAAAAACAATAAGGCGACCAGAATCTCACGGGGGGGCATGGCCCCCCTGGCCACCCCCTGCGGGCGCCCATGATGCTACCTACGAAGAAGAGGTCCTATATGGACTGACCTGCCGGAACACCTGACCTGAACCCTCTGGACTTCTTGTGAGGCCATCTTAAGTCCAAGATTTTTGTGACTCGGCCTGAAATTTGGACGAACTACGCCAAAGAATTGTAAATGAGTGTCTTCAAATAACCATGTTAGAGACGGTTTTCAGTCAAGATGGTATTATTGTATGGAAGTCATGGAGGAACAGGAAATGCTAGAATAACCTTCTTACCAGATTTCCAATATATACAAGATTTGCCAGATCCCTAAACATTTCAGCACCTACAAGAATGATACATCATTTCAACCTGATGCCTGCCTGCTACCTACTCTGTTATCCTATGCTCTCCAAGACAAGAAAATCTTTGTAGGTAAATTGAAAACATTCAAATATCCCACTGAAGATGTGAGACAACTGCACTCGATATATTCCTAGTAACCCAATGAACGGGAAATACTAAAACCACCTGCTCACCAGATTTCCAATATATCCAAGATTTGCCAGTTGGTTTTGAATCTGAGATTGAGTAATTTAACATTGACTTTTAGTCTTATATTCCGGAGTGTGTTTTTCACTGAAATAGATTTTTTAAATGTGTTCTTTTATTTCACAATGCCTATCACTATTTCAGTATATCTTTGAAATCGAACATTGAAATGAGGGAAAAATTAAGATCAGAGTAACATTTTACTTGGTAAATTTCAAAACAGACAGTTAAAATCAGTATAAATGAAAGAAACAAAATTTTACTATCCCTATCAGTCCTTCGTATCTAGAGTAAGTATACATCATAGTGTGAAGAGAATATGCAGAATTAGATTAAAGGAAATCTGGACCTCTTTAAATGATGTGATATTAGATATCGGGAAAAGAAGTCAAATTCCTGGGTCTTCTAAATATTCTTCATTGAAGTCATCCTAGCTTTCGTTCAGTTTCTGAACTTCTTCAGAAACTAAGAATAAATACATACAATATTTTAATTAATGGACATTGTCCCTGAAGAAGTCCAGAAACTGAACGAAAGCTAGAATGACTTCAATAAAGAATATTTAGAAGACCCAGTAATTTGACCTCTTTTCCTGATATGTAATATCACAGAATATGGAGAATATTTACGATGTATTATCAAAGTTCTTTTTCGGTTTTATGAATGAAATAAACATTTCGTAAATTCAACCTATAGTTTATATTTAATAATTTCAACACAATGAATTAACATACGATATGATTCTCATTGTTTCAATAGGCAATTGTGAAATATTTCTTCTTCGCAAAGCTTATTATATCAGCAGTTCACTGTTTTACCAAATAATTTCATGGCTATTCATTAATGCACCTGTCCATTTATTATCCACTTTCAGACAGAGTTTGAGGAGAATCTCTTGTTTGTATAAAATAATAATGGCTTGTACTTAGTCTCTCGTAATCTATATTATATATTGGTGTTGGGAAAAACCCATGCAAATTTCAAAACAGACACTTCGAATCAGTGTGAATGAAACTTATCCATCAAGAAACAAAATGTTACCTATTAGTTCTTCGTATCTAGAGTAAGTATACATCATAGTATGAGGAGAATATTTGGAATGTTTGATAATACATCTTATTCGGTTTTATGAATCAAATGAACATCTTGAAAATTCAACCTACAGTTTATATTTAATTATTCCAATACAATGACTTGACATATGGTATGATTCTCATTGCTGTATTAGGCAATTTTGAAATATTTCTTATCGGCAAAGCTTATATCAGCAGTTCACTGTTTTTCTCAATAATTTTATTGATTTCACAGGTATCTGTTATTCCATCTGTCCTTTTATTATCCACTTTCTGAAACCATAGTTTGAGGAGAATCTCTTGAATGGCTCGTTTGTAAATTATACTCATTGTTTGTACTTAGTCTCTTGTAATCTATATTATTTATTCGAGTTAAGAAAAATCAGCATTGAATGTGATAGGTCTTAAAATTTTCTGATTGCCAACTGCCCTATTCGCCTCAATCAGTAGAATTTATATGTTAAGATGACATTATAACTAATCGTCATCACATTCTCATTTAATTCGAAAATCTTGGTACATTTGAGAAGTGAGGTTCTCTTGCCCTACACTCCTCTCTTATAAACAAATACAGAATATTGCAGTATTTTGATCATTCAACACTACCTGAAAACAAAGGTTGCATTTGATCAAACTTAGTACTATGAGAGAATGATACAATTTATGGATACCTACTTTTATTATATATAGAAAATATATTCCGTTTGATCAGTGAATGTATCCTAGAGAGCACTTTCAATGCATTTCATCATATTATCATTGGTCCTACTTGATTCGTCGAAATGATTATTCAAATTGATTTCATTTTTGAGGAAAGTCGAAAAATTTCCAGATTAAAGGTTATGTAAACAATCAACCGTTTTGGTACTGCAGAATTAAATGTCCAAATTCTCTGTCAAATTTCAGAAATGATAAGACAAAGATGAAAGAGTGCCAGTTCCGAGTCGTTCCGAATCGTTCCGACCAATCTGGCCAATCAGGAGAAAGTGGGCGTCATTTTCGGTCGAGTGACTCTTCGATGCAGAGAACTTTCTATTGAATAAACTTTCGATCGAAAGACTTTTCGGTAGACCGATCCTTACTCATCACACCCAATGGACTTGGAGGTCCACTCAATACCGTTTTAATTTCCTCCTCAGTAATGTGCCCGAAATCAAATCTAGGTCTTTCCAGTTGCGGAGCTGATCTGGATGATTCCAATATTGTTTTCTTGATGTTGTCATCCACGACAGAGTGTGGGCAGAAAAATGCCGAGCAAGAGGGGTGGGATCCAAACTTATAGATTGCGAATTTAACTCCCTTCCCACACCTACAGATCTCAAGGTTGGCCAAACTCACAAAACATAAACATCAACCAAACTCTTCTGGTCGGGACGTCGGTCAAATTCTTGTCGAAGTACATCATTCATACATTCTACTCTGTAATCTGTGAAGTACATCCTTTTCTCCCTCCTGCATAAATGATTGCATCTGTTTCTCATTGATCTGTATGCCTCTCTATTATCCTCCGTCGGATTCTTTACATATCTAGCCTTCATTTTATCACGCACTTTCATCAATTCTTTGGTATCATTGTGTATCCAAGGACTCGGGGGATTTTTTACTCTGATAGATTTCACCGGGGCGATTTTGTCGTATATCTCCATGATTTTATCATTAAAATGGGCAACTTTATCATCCGCAGAAACTGCATGGTATACCGATTCCCAGCTCATATGTTCTTGCATGCATCAATTAACAATGTGCCATCCACATTTTTTAAATTTCTATGTTTTATAACACGTGGTTTGGGGCATTTGAACTTGAATGCAGCGTAAATGAGATCGTGATGAGAAAACTGAAAGGCATTTTGTTGTCCACTAAGAATTAATAAATTGCCCTGCTATCTTAATAAAACTCTGCAAGCAGTTTCTGGAAAACAGAAAGCTGACGGTCAAAATAAACAACTCATTTACAACATCTTTCTCTCCTGAGCAAGGGACACCACAAGGATCTCCACTTTCCACAACAATATACAAATTCTATGGTTATGACATCTACCCTAAGACCACAAAGAAAAAATACATATTACCAAAGATTATAGATATACTTATTATTATATACTCTATAATCTTTGCATATTACAATTTGCGGACGACACAACGTTGATTGTTCACGAATAATCTCTAGAGACTTGCATGCAAGCACTACTGCTTCTGGTAAATGACATTATCAAATGGTTCTTCAAATGGAGACTAACACCTAACCCAGCCAAATCACAACTTATAATCTTTGATCACATATAATTTCTCAAGGATCCCCACATATAATCATTAATGGTACGACTGTAGCACCATCCCCATCAATAAAATACTTGGGAGTCCAAATCGATAACAGGTACAATTTCAACAGACACACAAAATTAATTAAAAAAAAACCATATCTAGAGCGAAATAATATTTTGCAAAGCTAACCTATAAGAAACAGGGTATCAACATAAAGAGTGCCACAAAAATATATAAAACTATATGTCGACCCTTACTGGAATACGCTCATCCACTGTTTGCCAATTGCAAAGCCCCAGCAATTAAAAATCTGGAGGTGGCAGAAACGACAGCACTGAGGACCATCACTAGAATGAGGCACCCTAACAATGTTCTGCATAATCCCCCAAACCACCTGCTTTTCTCAGCAACAGGAATTGAGCCGATCAAGGAGAGGATCAATAGGCTAAATAAAAAATTTTATTCTAGATTGTTAGAGTTAGAAGAAGTGATCCCCAATATCATAAAGATGTAAACATTTCAACTAGAAAACACCCAACAGAGACTCTAATAAACAAATTAAGTAATGTTTTATGTTAATATATAATTGTAAAATTTTTATATATTAAAGTGTAAATTTATAGGCTGAAGGACCTCAGGTCGATGGCCAATGGCTTATATGCTTATACTGTATTTGCAATAAACGACTGTTACTACTACTACTAAGAATTATTTTATTCGGAATAGAGGTAATGAGAAGGTCCAGCAGGGAATTAGATGCAGGAAGATGATGGGTAGGCTTCTTATTAATTAGTTTAAGATTGAAAGAGTCCAGCAGTTCATTCATCATCTTGGAGCGAGGGTTTCTCTTAACCATGCAATTGTTCAAATCTCCCATCATAACGACCTCAGAATAGTTTGAGACTACGTCTTCTAGGACCGAACCAAACTCCTCGAAATAACTGTAAGCAGGTGGAGAATATACAACACCACACAGAAATTTTTTGTGGAAATTGATTTCAACGAAAAGATATTCAAGTTTTTGAGTTTCACTCGTTATAGATTGTTTAACTATCTTACATGGGATATTGTCTCTGACATACATTGCAACCCCACCCCCACGACGACAGTCTCTATCATTTCTTAGGAGCTTATACCCGGATAGCCTGACAAAAGATGACCTGATGAATTTCTTGAGCCACGATTCACTTATTAGTATGACGTGATATTTGTTATGGGAGAAAGTTTGAATCAGATCATCGTAGTGGGCAATTAGGCTCTGAGCATTAATATGGCACATGAGTAAGCAGTGGAGCGATAGACTCTCAAAATTATCATTCTCGATGTCCTCAAAAGCATAGGAAGTATCGTCCGTATTGATCAAGTTAATAATCTCATCTTCGAAATCTTCAAAGGGAAGGTATGATGGCAGAGGAGAGGAGGGATGAACAGGAGGAGTAGAAACACCCAGAACTAAACATTAAATTCAAACAACAACAACGAATGAAAACAAAACAAAAAACAAGAGAATATTGAAAAAGATACGGACTTCAATTGGCAGAACAGTGCTGTGATGTTACCACATTGAATTATATGCCTGCGACTTTGCTTCTAGTTTGGATGTAGCGTGATTGTTGTGTGCTCTGGGATGCCGAGGTATTCTCCGAGGATAGTTTTAGAGCTGGGATTTGTGATAATGATGAAACAAGAACTTTTTTGTTTCTGAGTAAAACGTATATGTCACCATTGGATGTCCAAGTCTTTCCGCCTCCGAAAGCCAGCCTACATTTCTGATATATTTCCTGTCTATTTCTGGTGAGGAACTCAGTTATTAATATTTTCTTGCCCTTGAGCTTTTTCTTAGCAAGCCAGACTGAGTTTTTATATTTGAATCTAGTGAATTTCACTAGGAGTGGCCTAGGTTTACTTCTACTATCATCCTTCAGCCTACCTAAACGATATACGTCCTCAATATACTCCTCAGATGGAAGTCTTATATCAAGATCCAACATCCAACAGAAAGTGCCTTCACAGGATCCCTGTGCGGTTGTGTCGCCGATTGTTCTGAAGTTATAATAGTTTTCCTTGAGAATAGTGTATTTGTTTCGGTTCTATGCTTGTGAGGAGTTTGGCAAGTATATATACTTGGATGATACGGTTGAATTGTATTCAATATCTGATTCTGGTTATTTCGGCTACGATTTTCATTTGTTTAAATCGAACTTGGTTTATCTGTTCGATTTGTTTACCTCCCGATTAGGTCTCCCGATTAGGTACACGTGAGCGTGTGTTCTTTCTGTAATAAATCGGAATACGAGATTCCGAATAAATTTGGCATAATTCGAAAAAGGTATCGCTAGAATTTTTTATACATTGTTGCAGCCGTGCTGCAGAGGCGATTTTTAGTTGGAAATACGATACTTCGAGGTGCTTGAGATCAGACGGTATTAAATCTTGGGGAATTTCAATAATAACCAGCTCGATAATAGTTGAAAGAGTTAGTGTCGCTCAGTCAGAAAATCAGCAGTTATTGATACCCTACGTTTTCAGAGAGCAACCGGTGATCGGCGGCCTATGTAATTGATCCCAATATCCGGGGATAGGGACTTCGGAACAAGCGAAAATGGTTAGTCATGTAGATTAAGAAAGATTTATTAGTCTGGAGACCCTGAGAAGAAAACAATTCTCAAAAATGCGGAGTAGTCGAAATTTTCTTGTAACCGTCCAGCTTGGGAACGCTGATTTTTCAACTCAGCAATAATGATCGTCCAATGATTTCGATTTTGGGACGTTTTGGTACCACCCATAGCGTGGGAGAGAAAGACTGGGGAAAAAGGTACATCGGAAAAAGTTAGTCAGTCGGTCCGAGGAAAGTGATCAAACAGAATACCCCTTTAAGTCGGTCCGGGAACGTGATCTGTAAAATATCGAAAAATATACCCCTTCGAGTCGGTACGGAAAAGTAGAGAAATTATAAATCATTGTAGAGTCAGTCATTAAGGAAAGAGAAAAGGGACTTAGAATAAATAGGTTTTCACGAAGTAAGAGAAAAGTCTAGGTAGATCACGGAATAGAATCGGGGACTCGGTCGGCTCATAGATATTTGGAAAAGTTCAGTGTAAAGAAAAGTCCAGTCCTTTGTTTTTGTTGGTTTTGTTGAAGTAGGAACGGAATATCGGGAATTAGGTAGTTGAAGAAATTTGGAAATAATTTGAAGTTCAAGTCAGTTTATCGGAAATCAGTAAAGTAACATTCGAGGAGTGATCGTCTATTTTGATTCGTAGTAAGACCAGATATAAAATTGTGTTGGAATTTTAGATAGGGAAACTTAAAGCGAAAAACGTTTGCGACGGATTTGTGCGGGTAAAGTCTGGTGTCGAAAAGTTTTCATCGGCAGCGTCATACAAATAGCAGTCGCAGAAAAGGTGAAAGTTCCAATTTTTATTCGTCCAGAGTCTTGAAAGCTCCTCTAAAATTCATTGATAAAGTAGTGATTTATTATTGAGCGCAAAGTTAGGAAGTTGAATTTTAAACCAAGATTTTGGTTATGAAAGCAGGTTTTATTGTTTTGCGCTTATTTGCATGTGTTTAAGAAATTGAAGATTTTTGTTGGTCGTCTTGGACCGAGTACGTATTTGTAGAGAAGTTCCAATTTTTTAATTTTATTTTCGAATAGATTTATTTGTTAAAGTTTTTCATGAGTTTCATTTAAACATCTCCCCAGAAATAATAATATTCAACTTCAAGACCTGTCCTTCGTGCGACGGGCCGGATCCACATTTTTATTTTTTTATTCCCTTTCGAGGGCCTTCAATTCGTGTAAATAACATCTAAAAATAATCACCCCTATGATCAGTGGAAAGCCGCTCTTCTACTGATCGAGATAGGTACGGGGGTGCGTTATTACACTGGTGACAGCGGTGGGATTTAAGTTGATTTTTCTGGGGTAGAATACTAAATTATTTCAATTGAGAAGTTTGATTTTTAAAGTTTTAGTTGTTTCTGGAGCGAGTCGAGATAAAATCCAATAATTCAGTCGGCGCCATTGTAGAAGTATTGAGAGAATTTTTTTTTTTTTTTTTTTTAAGAATTTTGTGGTTGATTAAGGGTTGATTGATGGTTTTAGTTGAGAGTATATCAATGAATTTGAGGACTTTCGGATGAAGGAACTCTGAGTTATTTCTATTGCCAAGAATAATTTCATTTTGCGTCGATTTTCGTTTATTTCAAAAGAATAATCGAGTTATTTTGTGAAAAGTGATAAGTAGAGTTGTGAACAGAAATTTTTGTTTTCGTTAAAGACTAGCTGCCGCGATATTAGAGAAAGTTGAGTAGAGACTCTTCGTTGTAGTGGATCAGAATTTTCTTTTAAAATCGGATAAGTTATCAAGTTTTAATCGGGAGACAGTTGGAAAATTTGATTGGTGAAGAACGTTGGTGTTCAATAATTTGTGGAAGATTTAATTAATTGATTGATGGAAACGTTAAGAAAAATTTATAAAGTAGTTGATCAGAATTGAAGATTTGAGTTTAATTTTCCGCGACAATTTTATTGTTTTGAGGGTGCATTCTTGGCTGATGGTGAAAGATATTTTTTTTTTTTTATTGTTTTCAGGTGAATTATTTTTTTTGAAGTGTATATTACTGTGTGTTCTGAAATTTTGATTTTGCCGGAATTTGATGGTTTTGAAGTGAATAATTTTTTGAATTTTTTTTGTTGAGTATCAATTACGTAGGATTTTGAACGCAAAGTTGTGTGCGCGGATTTATTGAATTTAGACTTGTAGTTTATCGAAAAATTCCAGAAGAAAAATCGTCAATCAAGTTATAATTTTTGGCGTGTATAATAATTCCCTTCTTGTTTATCAGTGATTGTGATTGAATGATCGGTTATTTTGTTACAAAAAGTGGGTTTGAGAATTAGTTAGTTTCATTCAAAATTTTTCTTGCGAATTTAAAATCAATTTAGAAAAAGCAGATAAGAAAAAATTGAGACGTTTTTAATGCTGTTTTATTAGAATTTGAACACGGATTTAGGGGTGAAATCATTTGAATTATTTTTTTTATCAATTTGGAGGCTAAAATAATTTTGAATTGCGGTCATTTGAATTTAATTGTTTCAATTAAGTGAAATTTTGAATTTTGGTAATTTCAAGTAAAGTGTTTTGATCAAGTGAACGTCAGAATATTTCGGAATTTTAAGTCAGTTGGATATAATTTTTGGATCGGTTTGATTTACAGAATAATTCGGAAAGTTAGGACAAGATAGGGTTGCAGTTTTTTTTTTTTCAGGACATTGTTTATTGAATTTTATTTTTGCTGTTGAGATATAATTATTTTTTCAGGGCGTTAATTATTTTGAGATCACAGTTGCGTTCAGGATAATATTTTTTTTTGGTGATATAATTTTTCTTTCAGGGCGTTTCCATGTAAGGTTGATATAATTTTAATAGCGAGAGTATTTGGCGTTTATAGTTGATTAATTCTATCGTGTGTGTGCAGCGTATTTTGGGATTTTTGAAATAGGGATATTTGATTCATACTTTGAAATATCGTGAATCTGATATAATTGTTTTGATTTCCTCGTTTAATTTGCGGAGTTTAAAGATAGTTTTCGGATTTAATTGTTATTGAGGTTATTCACAAGGTTTTGAAAAATGTTGCCGGCGGCTAGTGCTAGTGCTACCACCCCTGCGGTGGCTGAGAAAGATGTTATGAGATTTCCGTTTATGTATTCGTTGGGGATGATTGCGACAACCCTTGATAGTTTTTCGGGAAAAGACGCGAAGCGGTACTTCGACAAATTAGAGTTGAGATCGAAATTGGACGGATGGAGTGAGGAAGAAACCCTCACTCTATTGAAATTAAAACTGATAGGCGCGGCGTACGAATATTTTAAGTCTGATGAAGCTTATGATAAATTGAAATACTCGGAATTGAAACAGCGGCTAATTGAAAAATTTACCCCATCAAAATTGCCAGGGGAGAGTCAGTGGAATTTAAGTCGTTGTTTCCAGCGACATGATGAAGATGTTTCATCATTTTGTAGTAGGCTGCGGATTTTAGGCGCGGAATTACTCCGGGAAGATTTGGGCGGAGCATCGCTAGACGAACAAGCGGGAATCAAAAAGAAAAATAAAGAGTTGATATTAAATCAGTTTAAAACCGGGTTGCGCAAAGATTTGATGAAAGATATGGGGGTAACTTTATTAAGAGAAGAAAATTTGGATTTAGAAAAAGCGGAAGGACTGGTCAAATTACAAGAGACCGCAACAATGATGATACAAGGAAGGACATCAAATATGAGGGTATCGGCGGTAGATGCAACGGAGGGATGTCAAAATTGCGGGAAAAAGGGGCACGACTCGAAGGATGAAAGGGGGAATGTTAGAAAATTCGCAGAGACAAAGAAGAATACAGCACAATGTTATTTTTGTGGTAGACCGGGTCATTTTGCGAGAGAGTGTAGGAATAATAACAGATCAGGGCAAGGGACGCAGGGAGGTTGTTATAGTTGCGGACAAAAGGGTCATTGGGCTAGGGATTGCCCAAGACAAAATCGTCAGGGACGAGAGAATTTTTCGAAAAATAGAATACGGAGAACTACACCCCCTGGAGGAGGGGGTGAAGCAAATATGGCCTGGGGTCAACGTGAAAGCAAGGAGATAGGAAGAAATGCTGATAAGGAAGGGGGGCGAAGTACGGGAGCTATTCCTAAACGATCGCCTCCATTTTCGAGGGGGTCTCAGCCGAAGAGACAAGACTATTTAAACGGGGAGGGCCAAAATCCAACTGCCGGGATAGTGGCCGGAAATTTTTAAAAGGGCAGGTTTATTCGGGGATGCCAGGGGGGCATGTATATAAGGGGGAAAGTAAGAATCGTTCGGTAATGGTGATCCCGGAAGTGAATTCCGGAGGGTTATTTGATGCACCTCACATGATTAAATTAAACATAAATGGAAGGACGAGGCGTTGTTTGGTAGATACAGGAGCCGCGGTGACTCTTGTAAATAGGAGTATAATTCCAGAAGATGGAATAAATAGAGAGGAGGTCGACTATCGGTTGACGAGTGTAACAGGTCATAGTTTACGTACCTGGGGTACGGCCAATATTTTGGTGGGACCTGTAGGAGGAAAGTTAGGTACAACTTGGACGGTTATCTTGTGTGATGACTCTATGTTAGGGAACGTCCAAGTTATTTTAGGGAGAGATTTTCTCAGTGCAAATGAGGCACTTATTAGTTATGAAGGGGAGCCGTCCGTTATGATGTGGGGTAGGAGATTCGAATTTTTGAATAAAAGGGATATAGAAAGCGAATTATGTGCGGAAGATGAAGATAGTAAGGGATTTACCGGAACGATTCAAGTCAACGGAAACTTCAGGGAAGTTGTTCGTAGGAAAACCGGATTTGAGAGGAACGCAGGGAAAACTGTACTGGAGGATAATGTCAAAAGTGACGCAAATGGGGAACGGTTAAGGGAACCGAAGGACAATGTGGAAATTAGGGTACAGTTTAAGGAGTCCGGTACGCAGACGGAGAATTTCGAAGGTATAAAGCCAAAGGTGAAATTATTTAAGGATGCCAGTGTCCAAGTGGGAGCTAAGGGTAAAACGGAAAATGAACAGAATAACAAGGGAATCGTTGACGGAACTGATAGGACAGTCGGTACAGGAACAGGTGGTTCTGTCCTGCCAGCTAGTTCCGCGGTAGGACTTGCCATAAAGTAAGTCAAGATAGAGGGGAAACTCAGCTACAAAAACTGGACCCCTTATTTAGTTTGTTGAACCACCGCATGGGGTCGCTTCCATCGCTGATTTTGCGTTTGTAAACATTTCCATAACCTCATTCTTTTCGTCTTTGTCTGCAGTGTGAAGTGCATCGTGATTCCTAAGTGTTTTTTCTGATAATTGAATAAGATGTCGGAAAATAGAAATATTAAAAGCAATAAATTTTGTGTGCCGAACTGTGGTGATAAGACTAGTAGACGTCATCGGTTTCCTGAAGCACATAATAAACAACCGGAAATTATCAAACTTTGGATGGAAAAAGTTTGTAATCCCTTGTTGACTACTAAAGTACTGAACAAATACGAAAATCCTATTTTGAGTGAAAGTGTGAATTTATTTTTTACATATATATGGGAATTATTGGTTTCATGGATATTAGTGCT
Source organism: Coccinella septempunctata (assembly GCF_907165205.1). Lineage (NCBI taxonomy): Eukaryota > Metazoa > Arthropoda > Insecta > Coleoptera > Coccinellidae > Coccinella > Coccinella septempunctata. The sequence goes on from NC_058195.1 coordinate 28,820,771, forward strand.
TTATGATGAAGGGTTTTCCCAAATTGAATTGAAAAAATCAGCAAAGTACTGATGAAACGTCGACTAAGTTAAAAAAAAAAAACAGTGTTTTCCTTCAGTCCTATAACCAATAATTCCCATAGGACATTATAATTATTTCTATTTTATTTTTTACATATATGCTCATACACTTTGATGTATATATCGACATTAGAATCATTTCTATTTTATTTTTTTCCTATCAAGTCCATACACTTTGATGTATATATGGACATTAGAATTATTTCTATTTTATTTTGTACTCATAAACCCATACACTTTGATGTAATATATGGATATTAGAATTATTTCTATTTTATTTTTTACTTATAAACCCATACACTTAGATGTATATTATATATATGGACATTAGAATTATTTTTATTTTATTCTTTACATATAAGGCCATACACTGTGATGTATATATGATTTGTTTATGAAGAAATATAGTTATATCATTGCCTACATATGTGTTTTTTTATTCAAGTAATCAAGCTTCTGAGAACATTGGATTTGAAACAACTCGTACTGGAATGGTAATATAGCATCTTGACATGCTATATTAACTCATTCCAGTACGTTGTTTCAATCCCGAACTTCAAAAATCAAATCAAATGATTTTAAATAGGAAGCATTTCAAATTTTCCCGCTCATTTGTTTAGAATTCCGGCCGCAAGAGAGCGCTTTTATTTCCTCGAACCACCGCATGGGGGCGCTGAAACTTGACCCCACTTCTTAGTAGGGGAGTTTCCCTTCTATATCGGTGTGTTCTGTGGGACTTGCGGAAGGAATTCAAGAGGATTTAGGAATTCGTAATGAAAAATTCAAGGGGAGACCGGAACAGGACTTGGAAATAATACTTCCAAATAAAAATATTAGGAATTTTGGAAATGGACCGATAAATACGGAAATGGCTGGGAATAACATTGGGTACCAACGTGAAAAGTGGTCAGGGAATAGCGAACGCGTGCCAAGGACGGTCGCGACGGAGGAATGCCAGTTGGCAGAATCGAATATGGGAATAATCGATAACGTAGAGCAGATGATCGACGTAGATCAGGGGCGTAACTGGAAAACTGATGTTTGCCATGAACAAAGGAGTTGCATGGAAGGAACTGGGAAGGAAATTCGGAAGAATTTAAAAATTAGTACCGGTTATACTAGGAAGAAACAGAGAGATGAGGATGATAACAGGGAACAAGGAAAAAGGTGCAACGAGAAGTTTACTGAAATAGTAGTGGATACGAACGAAGTGGAGTATCAAGAGGAAAATAGACCCAGGGGGTCGAAATCAAGTAAACGAGTATCATGGGACGTCAATACAGAGGAAGATCAGATGATGGAATTTAGGGTAGGAGACTTGGTATATTTCAAGGAGGTATCTGAAAAATTGGGAAAGAAATGGTTAGGGCCATACAGGATCAAGGAAGTCTTTGATTCGGTAACCTGTAGGATACGAAAATGTGGGGGATGGGAGAGCAGAATTGTTCGAGTAAACAGGCTGAAGCCTTATGTCGCAAAGGTTCGGAAAAAGCGCCCTGACAAACATTTGTCTGGAAGAGAGGAAAGATTTGAGGATTTTAGTGAGACAGATTCGGAAATAGGGAAACCTCGGAGGTTTCATCCGATAATGGTTCCACAGGGGTATGTGAGACATACACGGAATTCAGACACGGGATTAGAGAGCAATGATGAGGAGGAGGTAATGGAGAACGATCAAGAGGAAGCAGAAAGGGTGGTAAGGAGGTCTACCAGGATTAGGCGTCCCCCAGATAGATGGAGCCCAACCTAATCAGATAGGAGACAGGGTAGCGGCAGGAAAATCTGAAGGATTGACCTGTCAGGAGAAGTGAATCGACTCCTGCCCTTTCGCAGATTCCAGGGGCTCTCACTGACCCGGAGAGTCACAACCTGAAAAGGGTCTTCTTCTTTTTCTTCTTCTTCTTCTTTTTTTTTGGGTAGTGGCAGGACATTTTGGCTGATAGTCCTGAAAAAGGAATAATCGACCTTTCCCATTCCACAGATTATAAGTAGAATAACAAGGAGGTCCGGTAATAATGACTTATAGTAAGGGAAATGAACGGTATAAAGATGGGTTTCTTTAATTTTTTTTTTTGGGTCAGATGGGCGCCAGGGTTGAGTATCATAACGAATTGATCTCCCGAGAAACCCTTGATCATTATGTAGCAGTTGGTTCATTTTCGTTTAGATTGAAATCGTTTAAGTTAAAGGTTGTTTGCTGTATTAAATATGAGAAGTTTTGAAAGAGACACTGTAGAGTTGAAGTATTTTGAGTTAAGCTGGACCAAGAGTCATTATAAGGTGATAGATTTCATAGAAGAAATTTCATATTCGGTTGTGTTAGGAGCTTCATGTTGGAAGTTAGATTAACGATATAGGGGTTAATTTTGATTTGCTGATGGATGATTTTAAATATCATCAATAAAGAATATCGGAAGTAGATGAAATGAGAAAGAAATAATCCTTGTCGGAAAAGGATTATGAAGAAGCGTTGTGGTCACCCTTTGATGTGAGCACAACGTCCTGCATGCTATTTCATAAGATTTGAGTTTTATTTAGGTATATGATAGGTCATTTTATGATTATTGTTTTCCCCATATGATTAAATTGCATGCTCATGGGAGATGAATTGTTTTGTATGATTTTTGCATGTGTTTTTTTCGTTTTTTCTTGTATTCAGTCAGGTTTTGGTCAATCAATATCCAAAATAAGGTATCTTTGAAAGACAATCCATGGCAGATTTTCAACCAGAAGGAAGGTATAATCATCAGGTCATCATCAGTGGGATAACCTCTGAATGGTGATTAACCTTAGTTACCAGGTGGCGACGGCGATAGTATACCATAGTGCGGAAAACCGGATATTGCGGCTATTTCATCAGAAATGTTAGAATCTTCATGAACTCGAAAAGTTGTGCGCCAAAGAATTAGAAAGTTTGGAAATTTTGCGTAAGAATGAGAGACATTCAACTCAATATGTGGACTTGTGTGTACGAGGGTATTCTGAACTGATCAAGTGCGGTTTATGGAACAATGTCGGTCCGTATACAAGGCTCGAAATTCATCATCCAGAGGTAGATGTAATCGTCATCAGTAGAACGACGATGGTTCAGCTTAAAAAGGTTCTTCGAGAGATGCGAGTGGAAGGCAACCAGAAGAGAATTAGATTAGAGACGGCGGGACATAGACTGTCCACTACATATTTTGACGATAAAGAAGGAATAGGATAAGCTCACCAAACTGCTATTAATCAAATGCATCACTCAGTAAAGAATGTTTTCAACTTAAGGGAGACGAATAACGACGAGAAAGTGCGAGCAAAATCCAACGTCGAAAGTACGCTACCAAAAAACAAATCGAGCCATATCCAGGGTTACACCCAATTTTACCAATAGTGATACCACACTGGACTGAGAGACATAGCCGGTAAACGATGCGCCGAATAATGTGCCGCGTCAACAAGGTCGAACTGAGTTTGTGTTTTCGTAACCGAGATGATCATACGATATGGACATTAGCACGGGTTGAACAGTGGCGTTCCGTGTAAAGAAACTTTTTCCACCTGAGGTTACTTTTGGTTTTTCACCTGAAGAGTTATTCCACATGATTCCGAGGATGTCTATAGTTGTGTGAGAATGTTCGCGATAGTGAGAAAGAATTCCGAAAATTGAACCTAAGGAACTCCATGTTGGAGATTGTGAAGTGATTAAGGAAAAGATGAGGGTAGAAACTGTTTTGATGACCATTGTCCGAAGAGTGTACTATTTAGGTTTAGTTTGTTTATGTTTGTTTTTTTTTGTTATTTTATGTTTATAGAGCTTGAAGATGATGTGTGATTTAAAGGACTACTACATAAGTACAGTTATTAGAGCATTTGTAGGTTAAGTGATAAGGAAGGGACCGTAGCTTGTGAGGAAAATTTATTTGTGAACTTAATTGATTTTGGTGAATGTTAGTTTTAGGAAAGAGCAGGACATGATGGACTTTGGACGAATATATGATGATTTAGGAAAAGTTGTGGCATCCAATGCCAAAACTTTTTAAAAGGAGGGAGTGTTGTAATAAATCGGAATACGAGATTCCGAATAAATTTGGCATAATTCGAAAAAGGTATCGCTAGAATTTTTTATACATTGTTGCAGCCGTGCTGCAGAGGCGATTTTTAGTTGGAAATACGATACTTCGAGGTGCTTGAGATCAGACGGTATTAAATCTTGGGGAATTTCAATAATAACCAGCTCGATAATAGTTGAAAGAGTTAGAGTCGCTCAGTCAGAAAATCAGCAGTTATTGATACCCTACGTTTTCAGAGAGCAACCGGTGATCGGCGGCCTATGTAATTGATCCCAATATCCGGGGATAGGGACTTCGGAACAAGCGAAAATGGTTAGTCATGTAGATTAAGAAAGATTTATTAGTCTGGAGACCCTGAGAAGAAAACAATTCTCAAAAATGCGGAGTAGTCGAAATTTTCTTGTAACCGTCCAGCTTGGGAACGCTGATTTTTCAACTCAGCAATAATGATCGTCCAATGATTTCGATTTTGGGACGTTTTGGTACCACCCATAGCGTGGGAGAGAAAGACTGGGGAAAAAGGTACATCGGAAAAAGTTAGTCAGTCGGTCCGAGGAAAGTGATCAAACAGAATACCCCTTTAAGTCGGTCCGGGAACGTGATCTGTAAAATATCGAAAAATATACCCCTTCGAGTCGGTACGGAAAAGTAGAGAAATTATAAATCATTGTAGAGTCAGTCATTAAGGAAAGAGAAAAGGGACTTAGAATAAATAGGTTTTCACGAAGTAAGAGAAAAGTCTAGGTAGATCACGGAATAGAATCGGGGACTCGGTCGGCTCATAGATATTTGGAAAAGTTCAGTGTAAAGAAAAGTCCAGTCCTTTGTTTTTGTTGGTTTTGTTGAAGTAGGAACGGAATATCGGGAATTAGGTAGTTGAAGAAATTTGGAAATAATTTGAAGTTCAAGTCAGTTTATCGGAAATCAGTAAAGTAACATTCGAGGAGTGATCGTCTATTTTGATTCGTAGTAAGACCAGATATAAAATTGTGTTGGAATTTTAGATAGGGAAACTTAAAGCGAAAAACGTTTGCGACGGATTTGTGCGGGTAAAGTCTGGTGTCGAAAAGTTTTCATCGGCAGCGTCATACAAATAGCAGTCGCAGAAAAGGTGAAAGTTCCAATTTTTATTCGTCCAGAGTCTTGAAAGCTCCTCTAAAATTCATTGATAAAGTAGTGATTTATTATTGAGCGCAAAGTTAGGAAGTTGAATTTTAAACCAAGATTTTGGTTATGAAAGCAGGTTTTATTGTTTTGCGCTTATTTGCATGTGTTTAAGAAATTGAAGATTTTTGTTGGTCGTCTTGGACCGAGTACGTATTTGTAGAGAAGTTCCAATTTTTTAATTTTATTTTCGAATAGATTTATTTGTTAAAGTTTTTCATGAGTTTCATTTAAACATCTCCCCAGAAATAATAATATTCAACTTCAAGACCTGTCCTTCGTGCGACGGGCCGGATCCACATTTTTATTTTTTTATTCCCTTTCGAGGGCCTTCAATTCGTGTAAATAACATCTAAAAATAATCACCCCTATGATCAGTGGAAAGCCGCTCTTCTACTGATCGAGATAGGTACGGGGGTGCGTTATTACATTTCGCTGTCAGCTGAAATTATCATATGTACATGGGTATGGAGAGTAGAGAGTCTCTACCCTCCATAGTACATGGGGTTTTCATTGTTGGATTTGACTGTGTGTCTGGGATTTCAAATAATTCACTGCTGTACTGGTGTTTCCCATCCCTCATTCTAACTGTTGCTCCGCGGCCCTCGTGTGTGTCTTTAAGTCATCGGCTATAGGCCCGGCCGATGTGAAAAGTGTCCCCGTCATATTCCTTATTCACCAGTACATTATTTTTGTGATATTATTTCTGTGATATTATTTCTGTGAGTTTTTGATTGCTACTATGTCTTGTTTAAAATGTAACTTAGCTAACCTTAACAAGGTTGGCACAGATATGTTGAGATGAGATGGTTGCGACAGACCTTTTCATGCCTCCTGTTCTGAACTTACTGCTGCGGAATTAAAGTGTTCCAACCTACGCTCGAATGTTAGAAGACATGTGAAATACCTCTGTCTTGATTGTGAGCAGGGTCTTCATCAGATTCCTAAAATTCTACAACTGATAGGCGAGCTGAGGGATGAGATACGTGAGCTCAAACAATCAAGGTCCATTGATGTTGGCGCGACGCAGGTAAGATCTGCGCCCTCCTCTCAGTCCAATGAACAAATTATTAATGAGGTGCTTGAAAGAACCAAGCGCTCCCATAACTTAATCATACATGGGAGTATTGAGAGAGGTGCTAACAGGCGTGACCAGTTGCAGCATGATTCGGAACTGGTTCAGTCAATTCTTAATGAGTGTGATGCTTCTGGGCAAAATTTTAAGCTTTTCAGAATTGGGAAATTTGATTCTACCAGGGAAACACGTTCTCGTCCCATAAAGGTTAGTTTTTCTTCACCTGATCCGGTGCCTGGCATTTTGCGTAAGTTCAAGAAGATAAAGTCGAATTTGAGAGTATATACGTTGCTCCTGATAGGACTCCACAGCAGATTGCACTTTACAAATCTGTTAAATCTGAGTTGGATAAACGTTTGGCTGCGGGTGAATCAAATCTTCGTATAAGTTATATATCCGGGATTCCATCTGTGGTGGAATCGAGTTGGAAAAACTAAGCATGCCCAACCGGTTTATTTCTGCTGATCTGTCCCATAAACCAATTGAGGTTACAATTTTTTATCAGAATTGTAGAGGCCTCAACACTAAGTTATCACCATTTTTCAGATCAGCATGTGAATATACGTATGATATAGTCTGTATAACTGAGACATGGCTTGGTGACTCGGTTTTTGATGGTGAATTGTTTCCTCCAGGATATAAAGTAGTGAGATGTGATAGACAGTTTGGTAGGGTTGATAGATCTCGTGGTGGTGGAGTCCTGCTGGCCGCTTCTGGCAGTACATCTTTCAGTATTATAGATGGAGCATTTTTAACCGATCGTGTCCCGTTGATAGATGTGGTTTTGTGTCGTTTTACTGAGCCCTGTCCTTTTATTGCCTGTGTAGTTTACATTCCGCCTGATATTTCTGCTTTTCCTCTGGAAACTTTTACAACTGCATTGGAGTTGAGTTTCCCTGGGGAGACTATGTTCCTTGTTGGTGACTTCAATTGCCCTGACTTTGTTGATTCTAATTGTGGTCCCAAATCAATTCTTTTGCGGAATCTATGCGATCTCCTGGATCTGCGGCAGTGCAGCTCAGTTCGGAATGAGGATCTCAGGCTGCTAGACTTGGTTCTAGCGAGCAAGAACTTTGAGGTGTCAGTCATCCGTTCTGACTCGCCTTTTGTTCCTGAGGACCCCTACCATCCTGCTTTGAGTATGGTCCTTACTGTGGAGTCTTCCAGGCGTCGAGTGAATTTTCCGAGGAAGGATAATTCATTCTATAACTTTAAAAGAGCTGATTACTCTTCTTTGTCTACGGCAATCAACTCCGTTAATTGGGATATTATAGCAGAATTCGATAATGTCGATGAAGCTTTGGATTTCTTCTACAGAAAACTTTTTGAGATTCTGGATGACCTTGTTCCTAAAAAGACTAACTCTTTGGCAGAGCCTAGCTTCCCTGTTTGGTTCACAGGAAAATTAAAGCATATCATTGGCCTAAAGAATTATTACAGAGTGAAGTGGCGTAATACTGGTGTAGAAAAATATTCTGTTGAGTTCAAACGATTGAGAGCGTTGGTCAAGTCTGAAATTGATTTGGAGTACAACAAGTATCTGTCTGAAGTGCAGAGCCAAATAAGATCAAATCCATCTTCACTCTGGAAATATTTAGCTCGAAGAAAGGGTTACACTAAAGTACCTGGAGTCTTTCATTCTGATGAACGTCTTTATGACGATCCCAGAGAAATTGTTGATTTGTTTGGAGCTCATTTTTCTGTGGTTAATGGCCTGAATGCGCATGGGGTTCATAATACTGATGATTCAACTAACCTTCCACCAGTTTTCATCCCATCAGTGTCAGAGGATGAGATAAAGTCCATAATGGAGAAGTTTCCTGATTGATTGACATCCGGTGACGATCAGCTTCCCTCTGTGTTCTTGAGGGAGTGTAGCTCTGCACTGGCCGTGACCCTCCACCGTTTATTTTTCATTAGCCTTAATACTTTCACCTTCCCTAGGAGATGGAAGAGAGCTAGGGTAATTCCGGTGTTCAAAAAGGGTGACTCTCGTCTTCTGTGGAAAATTATAGACCTATTTCCATTTTATCGAACTTTGCCAAAGTATATGAAGAGGTTCTGTATTCAAGCATTTACCACCATATTAAACAACGTTTATCATCAGCACAGCATGGTTTTGTCCGGGGTCGACTGTAACTAACCTAGCCACAATTTCGCAAGTCATAGCAGAGTCCCTTGATGATGGAGGTCAGGTTGATGTGATCTATACAGATTTCTCACGTGCCTTCGATACCGTTCACCATAATTTGCTTTTGAAGCTAGCATCATTTGGTTTTACTCCTAATTTTGTGAAGTTGATTCATTCCTATTTAAGTGGAAGAACTAATTATGTATTCTATAATGGATTCAGATCTTTTGAATATGAGCTCAAGTTTGGTGTTCCTCAGGGATCTAACCTCGGACCATTGTTGTTTGTGATTTTCATTGATGACCTTTTATGCTCTCTCAATTGTGGGGCTCTAACCTATGCTGATGATCTGAAGCTTTTCATGAGAATATTTGGAATTAATGACCAGTTACTTCTTCAGTCAAGTTTGGAGTTGGTTCGCGGTTGGTGCTTGCGGAATGTACTTATTTTAAATTTGAAGAAGAGTTTTAAAGTTACTTTCACCAGGAAGGCGTACCCGCTAGCTTTTGCTTATCACATTGGGGATGATCTTATTGCGGTAGGTGGTCGTTTTCGTGACCTGGGAGTTTGGTTCGACAGTGAGCTGAGTTTTGTTCCACATGTTGAAGATCTGTGTGCATCTGCTTGTAGATCTTTGGGTTTCCTGTTCAGGAGCTTCCGTGAGCTCGACGATCTGTCTGCTCTCAGAAGTGTTTACTTCTCACTTGTTCTCAGTAGGTTGGAATACGCTAACATAATTTGGTTCCCAATTTATGCCACGCATCTTACATCCATTGAGCGGATTCATAGGAAGTTCCTGAAATATGTCGAATATAGGAAGACAGGCATTTATCCTGAGCGTGGTGCTGATCTTTCAAGCATAGCGAGGGAGCTGAGGCTTTCAACCTTAATTGAACGTCAGGTTCAGCAATGTGCGAGATTCGCCCAAAAACTTTTAAGTGGAAAGATTGACTGCCCATTCCTTCTCTCTCGGGTAAACATCCACGTCCCAAGAATGGCGGCCAGGGGTTCTCCGATGTTTAGTCTGCCCACGCCTCGGACCAACATTCTCCAGCGGGCACCAGTATATCGGCTTTGTGATTGTGCTAATAAAGTTAAAATTGGTCTATTATAGTTGTGTGCTTTGTTTTTTTTTTTCTCGGATAAATTATTGTATTGAGGTGCTTGCCATTTCATTTCGTTTTGCTTATGGGAAATTCACATGTATTTTTCTTTGAGTTTATGTAATTTGTTTCCCTGTTACTGGGATTTTTCCTGTTGGGTAAATAAAGTTATTATTATTATGACTTTAGCCTTGCGGCTTTCACACTCCTCTCCAGAGGAAAATTCACTTATCCCAGATATCTCAGATATCAAAAGGATTAAGCTCTGTTGGAGCCCTTTCCAGGTTTTCGGGCTCGTGGTGGTGGTCGGGTCCGGGTCGCTCCTCGCCTCCCTGCTGTAGGTTGGATTCCTGCTCCACCAGCACTTCCTGTCGGCGCAGACGGTGTTCCTCAGCATTCCCCATGTACTTGCGTACAGTTCTCGCCGTTCCGAGCAGTACCGCCTTCTGCATGACTTTATAGATATTTTCGTCCAACTGAAGTTTCCTCAAGTTCTCCAGTAGTTTCTTCGGTATCAGGCCTGTAGATGATATGACAATAGGGATGGTCTTGATATCCTTCAGCTTCCACTGTCTTCTGGTCTGTTCCTCGAGATCTCTGTATTTTGAAATTTTTTCAGTGTGCCTATCTAGAAGATTGGTATTATTTGGAATTGCCACGTCGATGAATAGTGCTCTGTCCTCATCCTTATTGAGCAATATGAGGTCTGGTCTATTGTGGGTTATTTTTCGGTCTGTGAGAACCGTGCGATCCCAGTAGAGCTTGTGATGTTCGTTTTCCAGCACAGCATCCGGATGGTAATTGTAATAAGGAACCTTTTTCGAAGTTAGAAGTTGGTGTTTTAGTGCCAATTCTTGGTGAAGTATCTTGGCAACAGCATCATGTCTATTTTTGTACTCCGTGCCCGCGAACTTCTGACATCCCCCGGTGATGTGCTGGATAGTTTCATGTGTCGCACAGCCATAACGACAGCTATCGTCCGCCACTGAGGAATCCTTGGCGATGTACTTCATGTAATTTCTTGTTGGAATCACCTGATCCTGGATGGCGAGCATGAAGCCCTCTGTCTCAGGAAACAACCTTCCGGAAGTCAACCAGTAGTTCGACGCAGACATGTCGACGTAATCATGGTTGACCTCGTTCTGGTGCCTCCCATGCAAAGGTTTGCCAATCAGTTTCTGCATTTTACTTTCTGCAGAGTGTTCGACGGTTTCCAAGTGATCCTGTTGTAGCTTTAATGGTGTAGAACTATCAGCAACACAAACTACTCGATGGAGTTCTGACGAAGCTGCCTTGCTCAAGAAATATTTTCGAAGTCCTTCAATTTCCTGGGACATACGGTTGGACAAATCAACAATTCCTCTACCCCCAAGATGTCGTGGCAGCTCTGTCCGTTCTATTGAGCTTTTGGGGTGATGTTTATTGTGTTTAGTCAGCATCGTCCTTATTTTTCTCTGTAAAGCTGCTAAATCGGTGGTCGTCCAAGAGATAATACCAAATGAATAGCTCAGCGCCGAGCAAGCGTAGGTGTTAATCGCTTTTATCAGATTCTTGCTGTTAAGACCAGTTCTCATTATTCTCCTCAGTCTTCGGGTGAACTCCTCCGTTAATTCTTTCTTCATCTGGGTCTGATTGATTTTTTTTGCCTGTCTTATGCCTAGATACTTGTATGTGTCTCCTTCCTTTAATGCTTCAATTTCTGCACCTTCCTTGAGTTTGAACGTACCATCTTCTATTTTCCCTCTCGTTATGTTAAGCAGTCGACACTTTTCTAGTCCAAACTTCATTTTGATGTCTTCCGAGAATCCTTCCACCATCTTCAGCATAAGTTGCATTTGTTTTTTGGTAGATGCGAAGAGTTTCAAGTCGTCCATGTAAAGGAGATGATTCAGTTTCATCATAGTTCTACTGCTGCTCTTGATGGAAAATCCGCAGTCCGTAGAATTCAATCTATGAGACAAGGGATTCAGGGCCATGCAGAACCACAGAGGGCTCAGCGAGTCTCCTTGGAAAATTCCGCGTCTTATTGGAATAGGTCCTGTTGTAATGGAGCAATCTGCTGCTTTCATTTGAAGACTAGTACGCCAGGTTGACATGGCGTTTTTCAGGAACTCAACAATATTGGGATCCACCTTGTAAATCTTCAAGATCGTCAAGAGCCATTCGTGAGGTATAGAATCGAATGCTTTTTTGTAGTCTATGTACGCAGCGTAGAGATTCCTTCGCTTAGAGAACGCTTGATTGCAGATAACTGAATCTATTATTAGTTGTTCTTTGCACCCTCGGCTGTCTTTGGTGCATCCTTTCTGTTGCATGGCGATGATGTTATTCCTTTCGCAATGGTTGTGAATTCGGTTTGAAATGCACGATGTGATTAATTTGTACATCGTTGGAAGACATGTGATTGGTCGGTACTTGGATGGGTCTTCTGTATTCCTTTGGTCTTTAGGTAACAAGTATGTTGTGCCATGTGTAAGGAATACTGGCAATCTTTCAGGATTTTCAATGACATCATTTATTGCGGAGGTCAATTTGTCATGCATGATCCAAAGTTTCTTGATCCAGAAGTTCTGTAATCCATCAGGCCCAGGTGCTTTCCAGTTGTGCAGTCCTCTGATAGCTGATTTTACTTCTTCAATTGTGATCATGTCATGCTGCATCGGCTCATATTTTATAGCTTCAGATTTTTCATCTTCAATCCATCCGGTATCTCCATTGAACTGAGGTTTCGTTGATAATTGTTCGGTCCAGAATTGTTCAATGGTTTCCTTTGGTGGTAACTTTCCATTTTCTCCATCCGACGATGTGAGTGACCGGTAGAAAGATTCTTCCGACTTTTCGAATGAATTATTGTCTCTTTTCCGGCTATGATTGCTCTTATATCTCCTCAGGCGTTCTGCATACAGACTTAATTTTTGCTTCAGAGTGTCGAGGCAATGGTGAGCTGTAGCATTCTCCGTCTCTCGTTCTGTGTGTGTCCTGTTTCTATCCATGATCTCTTTGGCAGCTTTCACAACCTTTCTTCCTCGATTCCCGTTCAAGTACTCCGTCAGTCGTCCAATGTCTCTTCTTAGCCTTTCTGTTTTGTGTTGAAGACGTTTCTGCCATGCTGGCGCGTGTAATTTGTGTAATTTTGGACCATCATTGTTCGTTTGGCGAATTTTTGCCCCTATGGTTTTCGCTGTCGTCAGCGCTGCACAGTGAAAAACTAGATGCAGATATTCCAATGAACTTCCGTTCTGTAGGTACTCCGGTAAAACGTCCTTATTCAAGATGTCGATTATAAGTGACAGTTTCTTAGATGTATTGAGCCGTGGAGGTGCTACTCGATGAAGAGGATCTGTTCCTTCCAGTTCGGCAAAGTATCTCCTCATGTCAGAGTCAACTTGTCGGTGGAGCTCTTCCCTATCGTCCTGGTGTTCAGGCTCACTTGCGTTGCAAGATGGACTTTCAGTATCAGTTTCTTCTGCCTGTTGTTGCCCAAGCATGTGAATTTCATCAGAGGTGTTGGTGTTATTCTCTGTTGCAGGCGGACGCTGAAGTTCTCGTTTAATTGCGTCGATTCGGGCCGTTGGTATTAGTTCATTTCTCAGAATTACGCGGTACTGGTCTGCCACTCGTTGTTCAGTGACATTGAGATTTGGGTAGGCGTTGCAGAATTCCTCATGGAGCCTTTTCCTATAGTTGTTCGTGTTCTGCCCTAGTCCCGTGATGGAGTTATATATGCGCACTATAGTTTCATTCATGGACGTTGTCCACTTCATGCGTTTTCTAACTAACCCCGCTTGGGTGAGCACTGGCTGAATATCCTGCGCAGCACCTTCAGCGGTTCGAGTCGGCAATTGAATTGGACTCGTTGGTTGCTGTTGTTGCTTTGGAGCTGTAGCTTCTTTTGCAGCAGGAGCCCGCTTCCTCAACATCCTGCCACCGACGTCCCGCATGCTGTCATGTCCAGCGCCGGCTCCAGACATGCCCTGACGATCCCCAGGCAGCGACTTGTTTCCGAGGCTTCTCGTTATCACCATTTTCATGGGTTTTTGCTCCCCTTTCTCGGTTTGGGTGAGGGGTAGAGAAATGAGAGCAGAAAGAGCACCCCTATAAAGGATGTGAAAGAGAGAGGAAAAAGGAATGGGACTGCGGACAGCAGGCGTGGCTGGCTGCACCGTCTACGTCGTTACGATGGCTGCCCGGCACGCTATCTACCAGATAGCTGCCAGGCAGGCCAGACATATTATTATTATTATTATTATTATTATTATATCCAGGACCTCGTTCACCAACAATGCTGAATCCTCACCGTCCCTCTCCTTGATTCCGTGGATGAGGATGGAGCTTTTTCTCGATTAATTTTCCATCGAATCAATACGATGGTCGATATTAGTGAATAGATCTTTAATATCTGAGAGTGAGGATGACACTGTGCTCTTAAATGTGGCGAACTCATTCAGCAAAAAATCCAATGATGCTGATCTATCGGAGGTTTTCATAGCTGCCAGCAGCCTTGAATTGAAATTCTTGATAGAGTTATTAAAATGCTACTCAAGTTTGCGAAATTGTGCCACCAAATCCATATCACAGAGGTTATATCCGATGAACAGTTAGTAGTTTAGGATACTTGTGAGTGGTTTATTGTGAATCGACAATATCCGATGAACACTTACTTGCTTTCGGTGTTTACACTTTTTCTTGGTTCTTTTTAGATGAAAATTCCACAAAACAACGTCACAAATATGAAAATGACTATGGTAGGTCAGATAATACGTTGAAAACTCCGCAAATGAAGAATTATCACTATGCAAAAATGGACTGACACATTCGAGATATCAAAAATGCATCAGAGAGTCGAAACACGACCGTTCCCAGACGTTGACGTGTATAATAATGAATAATATAATATAATATAAGAATAGATAACTTTCCTATAAGAGATCCTAACTGATGATAGAAAAATTCAAGAAAAATGGAAGGAGCATGGAGCATTACTCCCAGGTCTTGAATCAACATAACGACTCTGATTTATCCATTTTAGACCGGCTCCCCGCGTATATAGTCCGATGACATCGCTTGATGACGAAATCTCGATGTCGGAAAGTGCGAAAGTGCTATAAAAAATATGAAAAATGATAAGTCACCTGGTCTAGACGGCGTTCCCGCGGATATATTCAAAGCCCTGGATGAAGGCATTGTCAATCGTCTCCTAACATTACTATTCCGCAAGATCTGGGAACAAGGAGATGTGCCACAAGACTTCAGAGACGCTTTAGTTATCAACCTCTATAAGAACAAAGGCGATACAACAATTGCAACTATTACAGGGCCATATCGTTGCTTAGTGTGGCCGGTAAAATTATCTCGAAGATTATGGCTATTCGTCTGATTCCACTCTTAGAAAAGCTGGTATCTGAATCCCAGTGCGGCTTTCGACCAAATCGAGGTGGAGGTACGGTAGATCTAATTTTTACACTGCGACAGCTGCAAGAGAAGGCGCGTGAACAACAATCAAGGATCTATACAGCCTACACCGATTTAAGTAAGGCCTTCGACTCGGTGAATCGGAGAGCGGTATGAAAAAATCCAAAAATTGTAGAGTTAGGTTAACTCTATAATCTTTGGGAAAATCATGGGACGCCTTGGAGTACCCGAAAAATTCTTAGCAGTGTGTAAAAGCCTTCATACTAACAACACCGCTAGAATACAGCATAATGGCTTTACAACCGACCATTTCTTAACCAACTCTGGAATAAAACAAGGATGCGTGTTAGCGCCTTTACTGTTCAATATTTTCGCCATAGCCGTCTCGATAATTGCTGACATGAGTTAGAGGTGTTGGAATAAGATTCAGATTTGATGGAGGCCTGTTTAACCTGAAGCGCCTCAGAGCAAAAACCCGTACTAAGTTTATCACGGAACTTCAAAATGCATCAGACCACTGCGCACTTTTCGCTAGCAGCTCAGAGGATCTACAGTTAATGTTGGACACTTATAAACATATTTACGAAGCTTTAGGCCTTAGACTCAATATCGACAAAACCAAAATCCTGGTAAGTCCGCCAGAAAGCCTTCAAACAGATATCCGCCTGGAGAATGAAACTCTAGAACAGGTCGAGCAGTTCAAATACTTGGGGAGCTTCATAAATACTAGGGCTAACCTAGACACGGAAATACACAACCGTATCAATTCGGCATCACTGGCATTCTGGAAGCTAAAGGTCAGAGTGTTCCAAAATCACGATTTCAATCTGAAGATACCAAGACAGCTGTTTACAAAGCAGTGTTCCTCTCAACCAGAGACAACCTCTGTCTCTTGTCTCTGCTCTCAACGCTTCTTTACGGAAGCGAAAGCTGGACCAGAGATACACGAGGTGGTTAACTACCTGCTAAAAGTTAGTCACATCCTAATTCTCCATCTCTCTCATTTTTTCGGAAAGCATTTGTAGAGGCGCTGCATGCAGTATATCGCAAAAGCGCGGGAAATTTGAACTGACGCATTGCCGATTTTATTCCGTTCGAATTTTTTTATGAGAAACTTTGCATTTTTGACGAACGGAAAATTTCCTATCTAATAAATATTGCCTTCATTGACAAATTTTCATCAAGGAAAATTTTCAGATATCAAAAATGCAAAGTTTCTCATTTATTCACTGAGGAAATAGGAAATGTGAAACTACATCAGTAAGATTCATAGCTATATTTCAACTTCAAACATAAAAAAAGTCCCATCACAATTTTAGTAAAAAACAATTCAGTAATTAACAGATATAGGTATATGTATATATACAATAGGTAAATTTTATTTTACAAATGAAATACAAAATGAATGGAACTTAGAGAAAAAAAATGTGAAATTAATGAATTTGAAATTTTTCAATGTTGAATTATATTTATTTTTCTTTTCACTGTCTTTTCTCTTTTCTAACTTCATTAATTTCACAATTTTTCATACCACAGTAGTTTCACACACATTTGTGAGAGCTTTTAAATATATATTGGGATTTTCCCTACATAAGGTTTCAATCTTCCTCAGCTTGTTCTCCCTTCTATGAATGATTATTATCAATTGCCCTTCTCGTGGTGGTATGTACTGTCCATTATTGAAAGTGCATCAAAATTTCTGAATATTTTCTTCCTTGATACTCGGTGTGGCCAAATCTGCGGTTTTTGAGCTAGGGCTTGGATCATCCAAAGCTGCCACAGTCACTTCAGTCATAATTTCTGAAATAGTTTATAACTATTTTTCAACAACTACAAGAAACAAAACTTTTGCAAAATGAGTTGAGATGTTATGTGTTATCATATATGAAGGGTTTCGTGACAGAAGGGCATATACACAAAATCACAATTTTCAAATACCTTTTTCAGATTCTACAGATGAAATTCTTGTCATGTGTCTTAATAGTTCTTGCAGAGGTTTGCCAAGGAATAGGAACTGCGGATCTGTGAAGCTTAAATCTGTTTAGATCCATATTGTGAACTCCACATCTTTTGAGACCCCAAATATGCTACGTTCCCAAAGTTTGACTCGCTGTATCAATGACGAAGCAACGAGGGCATGCAGGGAAATATGAAGGTGTTGAGAGATATGGGTCCACGGTCTAGACGAGGGGCAAGAGGTAGAACCCTTTTGGGCGAGGAATGCCATTCTTTTAGTTTGTCGAGGAATTCATTCTCTATCGAGCTTTCAAACTGTATAGTTATTAAATAAAATATTTCCTAAACCGAATATCGTTTACAGTTCAGGTGCGGGGTGAACTTAATACTTCCTGTATTATTTTCTATTACGAAAATTTTTCGGAATAGTTACGTACTTTTTCCGTCGATTTGTTCGAACCAGTTAAGTGCAAGCTAAGCAGTTAAGTGTTGCGACGAAAAGTGTGCATTGTTCTAATTAAGTTCTAGAAATGGGCAGGTACCACCGTAATTCGGAAAGTAGCACGTCTAGTTCGGATAGCTCTAGTTCTAGTGGAAGAGTGAGAGCTAGAAGAATGAGGAAACCAAAGCCTGTTACGAAAAGGCATACGTCCAAGTCTCCCTTATACGAGGGATCTGCAAAACGGAAACGGACTGTTACTCCTGAATTAGATGCACATCACACAAGGCCAAGAAGCAGAGTACAAACAGTAAGTTCCTCCCGAGATTCATTACGAGGTGAGGATACTGCTGATAATTCAACCTCCAAAAATTACGAGGATAGATTTGCTCGGTTGGAAAGTATGATAGAACAACTGAGTAGATCTAAACAACCAATTGAAAATCGAAGATTTACTATTAGAACTGATTGCATCCCTGAATTTGACCCGGAAAATGAAAATATTTCGGCAACTAAATGGTTGGAAAAGATAGATCAACTGAGAATGATTAATGATTGGGATGATATGACAACGATGTATCATATGCAATCGAAACTGAGTGGAATGGCCAGAACATGGTATCATAATTTAAGTTCGGTTGATTACACTTGGGACGAGTGGAAGAGGCAAATAATGAAGACATTTCCAGATCATGTTGATTATTCTAAGTCATTGAGACGAATGCTCGAGAGACAGAAGAGGAAGAATGAAACGATGACTTCCTACTATTTCGGAAAGATGGAACTTCTCCGAACAGTTTCCTGTTTGATCGACGGGATACCCGATATCACCATTCAGAATGCCGCAAGAGCAGGACGTTACGTCGTACCAGAAGAATTATTTGAGGAATATTTGTCCATGTTACGGGATGAACATTCATACGAGGAGGAATGTGTTCGAGTTCTGAGTTTGGAGAATCTGCCTCAACGATCGGAGTTACGTAATTCGGTCACCCCTAAACGTTACTCATCTTCTCATAAAAAATTAGAATTGACCAACGTTACGTGCTTCAATTGCAAGAAGAAAGGGCATTTCCAATCAAAGTGTATTATGCCACGCAGGGAGTGTGCCAGATGCCATTTGCTGGGACACGATGCTGACAATTGCACTATTGGTTTTGGTAAGTCAAAAGATAGCAACAAGAAAGGTGAGCGAATGTTAGTATTAGACTCTGTAGCTAACCAAAATCTTACCACTTGTTATTTCATTGATTGTGTTATAAATGGTCATCCATTGCGAGGATACGTTGATTCTGGATGTTCTGTGGTAACTTTGAGACAGTCTGTAGTAGATAACCTCAAGTTGGAAACGTATACTACAAATGTAAGACTTTGTGGTTATGCAGGTGGCTCAGTAGTAGCTACTTCTAAAGTAACGTTAAAATTATATGTAGACATGGCGTCTGCTACTGTACAAGCAATTGTTGTATGTATCCGATTATGTTCAGAATGTATCAGTTTTGGTGGGTCAACCTTTTCTAAACAATGAAAACGTGACAATGGTTGTTAGCTTGTTCAGTCAGAATGACTTTACGTTTGATGATATTATCGATTCACCTACAAGGAAAATAAATCTCTAAGTATTTGAAAAATTCTGCTAATTACATTGGTCAAGTCGAGGTTTATAGTGATGAAGATTTCAATGATGTTTTCATAGATTTACGATATCGCAATTGGTCTGATAATTTTCACATTATTTTACAATGTGTTACGTATTCAGAAAAAGGTGCTGTTGTGCCTGTTATGAATATGTCTGATAAAGACTTGTGTTTCGAAGCAGGTAAGGTTATAGCTCGAGGATTCACTTGTTATGAGGATCCATTAATTGCTTACTAGCAAACACAGAAGAGCTAACACCTTTCTCACTTAACGAAGTGCAGAAGCAAATTAACGCAAATCTGAGCCATGACGAATGCTCTTAATTGTTACGAGTACTTAACGAGTACAGAGATTGTTTTGCTACTTCTTTACGAGAAATAGGCAATACAAACGTTACGAAAATGTCAATCAAGCTCACAGATGACGAACCTGTGACTTACCGACCTCATCGTTTGAGTTAAGTATCAAACGAGTGTTGTGTGCTACTGCTCCAAGAGCCAACGGTTAGTTTTAACTGATGAATAGGTCTGTTTTATCTGCTGTCATGGCCTCGACTGATGACAAAAACGTTGGTACGAGACCATGACACAGGTGAAATTGGAATTTTATCCTTCAGTTAATCCTACCACCGTCAAGAGCACTTACAACTTGTTTTTGGGCTATAAACCCTTAGGTGTTAACGATGCCTTTTTGACGACAGAAGTTTGTGACGATGAACGTCCAGACTTAGTGGCTATGAGTGATAACGTCTCTCAAAGAGTTACGGAAAAGCAAAGGTACCAAAAACGATGTTACGATAAGAAGCATGCTTCGACGAAGGTCTTCCACGTTGGACAGCACGTCCTAATACGAAACGTGAAGACGGCTAATAACGGTCAGAGCAGAAAGCTCGAGCCACGTTATAAGGGACCGTTTTTAGTTAAGAAAGTGCTTACAAACGACCGTTACGTGGTTGGTGAGCTGCCGGGATCGAAGCGATCCAAAACGGCATATACTGGGATTTGTCCCTCTGAACGAATGAAGTTATTCGTTACGAGAGTCTCGTCAAGCGAGACTGATTTGGAAAGCACTTAGCTTTCCAATATTTAGAATTAATTCTAATATTTCCAATATTGTTTGTTTCAGAAACCACTTCACGAGGTCGTGAATGACGTCAGGTTAGCCGACTGTGAACTCCACATCTTTTGAGACCCCAAATATGCTACGTTCCCAAAGTTTGACTCGCTGTATCAATGACGAAGCAACGAGGGCATGCAGGGAAATATGAAGGTGTTGAGAGATATGGGTCCACGGTCTAGACGAGGGGCAAGAGGTAGAACCCTTTTGGGCGAGGAATGCCATTCTTTTAGTTTGTCGAGGAATTCATTCTCTATCGAGCTTTCAAACTGTATAGTTATTAAATAAAATATTTCCTAAACCGAATATCGTTTACAATATATATTATGCATCTGGTGAAAAATGCTTATTGCAGATATAGAATGAATGCAGAGATTCACCCGTGAATTCCATTCCTAGTATTTCTTGCGGTAAACCCGCTGTTTAAACAAGTGGACTTCGGGGTGGTCCGTAACTCGCCGGTACGTTGCCAGATCGTACGATTATTCAGATAATTGAAGGAAGAGTAGAACCTCAGATTTTAATGATTATTTTTTAAAGATAGAATTCTTTATATGGAATCAAATGGTGTTAGACTCAATCTGTGGAAACTCATAGTTCGGCATGATTTTTTGAAATTTTTGTAAAGTCTGTTATCTCGAACTTGACATTGTGTCATTATCCGATTTTTTTGCCGATTTTTTCCTATATGCAGAACAAGATACAAAATCTATTTGTACAACTATCAATCTCAACAAATTTGAGAGGAACGATTTTTCGAAAATTTCATCAGAATACGTGCATTATCATGACATATTATATTTTCACCTTTCGGTCCTTTAAACTTTAAACATACATTTAAATCCACAAAAATGATATTCTTATGTATAAAATTGTTTTTTCACTGTCCTAACCCAACCTAACAACCTAACCTAACCTCCAAATGATTCAATTAAATTTTTGGCCAAAATTGATCAATTATGCACATTTTCCCAATGAATTGTCTCAAAACCCCAATTTGTTGAGAAAAACATTGGAATTTATTAAAAATTACAGTGAACAAACATTCAGCTGTCATATTCAGTGCATTTAACGAACATTTCAAAAAATTATACCTACTGAATTATAAGTTTCCGCAGATTGATTAGATTCCTCATGAACAAATTCTATCTATAAAGAAATAATCATCAAAATCTGATTCTAATATAAGGTTTCTGCACAATCTGGCAACAAAAAGCTCGAATGACGCTGTTACCGCACGCGGAATTTGACTACCGAATCTCACTTGTCTAAACAGCGAGTTTACCTCCACAGAGTTTCGAATGCAGAAGTCTTGCAACGCTCGAGTTGTACAGCAATTGAAACTCAAGTAACGAGGGCCCGACTCAGATGGAGCGGCCCAATCCTGGGGATGAAAGACACAAGACTCTCCAAAATAGCTCCGTATGGCAAATTCACAGAGGGAGCCCGAAAACCAGGAGGCCAGTATCAGCGGTTTAAGGATATGCTACATCAACCCCTCATCAATTAATGCCAATCATAACTGGGAACAACTAGCCTTATACAAGTCACAGTGGAGGTCTTAGTTATAATATAATGGAGACTCGAGAAGAATACAGCGGCGGCCAGATCTGGTTGGTGACTATCCTTGCCCGGAGTGTGCAAGGATCTGTAGGTCACGGTTGGGTCTCTTCTGTCACAGAAGGGCACACAGTCGCAATTGTCCATAAGAAGAGTCTGTTCGCCACAGAACACTAATATGTTCGCACCGTTTTTTTTTTGTCTTTTTGTAGATTTATTCCCGGTAACGGTATACAGCAATGAATGTACTGTAATATCGAAACACTTTTCGTGTGGTTAAACAGCTCATGTGAAAATCATATAATTCATTTTTCTGTTTTTAGTACAATCATTTTAATT
This sequence comes from Coccinella septempunctata, assembly GCF_907165205.1. Taxonomy (NCBI): domain Eukaryota; kingdom Metazoa; phylum Arthropoda; class Insecta; order Coleoptera; family Coccinellidae; genus Coccinella; species Coccinella septempunctata. The sequence continues at coordinate 28,842,816 of NC_058195.1, forward strand.
AATATCACAATTTTTCACATCAGAAATTTTTCCGTGGCATGTATCTCTCTTTGAAGAAGAAGAGGAGCATCGATACTGTGGAGGTTGACTTTCTCAGAAGAGCAAATAGGGTGTCTAGATTGGAACATATCCCAAATGCAGAGATAAGAAGAAGATCAAAGAGAGTTCACACCACCTCTGAACGAATAGAAACGAGACAGCTTATATGGTATGGACACGTAATGAGGATGGACCGAGAGAGCTCTCAATTATGCACCAATTAATAGAAGAAAGAAAGGAAGACCAGCAATATCATGGATGAAGGGCATAGAAAATACAATGAGAGAGGCCGTAGGACCCCCGCTTATATATATATATATATATATATATTTTTATATATATATATTTTTATATATATATATATATATATATATATATATATATATATATATATATATATATATATATATATATATATATATATATATATATATATATATATATATATATATATATATATATATATATATATATATATATATATATATATATATATATATTTGTCCAATAGACGTTTCCAGTCCCGATACGTTTCTAAGGCGACCTGAGACCCACATGATCCGAATGTTTTCTTCGTGTATATATGATGAAATACCGTTAATGAGAATTATAACTCCTTAGGCACACTTAGAGGGGAAAAGAATTCCTTCATTTAAAAAAGTAGCATAATCGATAATATTTTCCAAACCCGAGACATTGCACCAACTTTACAATCCCACATATACTCCAGCGGTAAATATGGCCAACGTTCACGATCCCGGCGCTGTTGCCAGTTTGACGGGACTGGAGCCGACAATTTCGATGTATAAAATGACGCGAAAAAGTAGTCGAAATTCATATATGTGTGAGTTTGTATTGTCTCAATATTCTCATGAAGCGAATTCCTTTTTAACAGATTCTTCTCAAATTTTGATCTATTAATAACATAACCTCGAGAGGCCTGTATACATAAAATGATTGTAATTAAATATGAAAAATTAATTTTTAGCTTACTTCTGAAATCTACAAGGGGGTTCCTGAAATTCGTGCAAGTACTCCAACTATCATAAAAATGAGACAAAAATCAACAAAATTTATTGAAACACTGTTGACAAAAATTGAGATCTAGAGAGGGAAATATGAATTATTTTAATATTCCAGAGTTAGATCAGAGAAGTTCGTGCCAAGCCCAGAATTCCTCCTCTAATGTATTTTCCAAATTAAAATAGAAAACAGAAAAATCTAATTTTATCCTATAAATATCGCGTCAATGAATAGGTATGAGATTTGAAATATTCCATAACAAACTAAAACGACCAGAGTAATCGCAATAGCTTTCCTCGATAGGTACAATCATTCATTAATGTGAAACACTGAAATGAAATAACACAAACAAAAATGAAAAAATTGATTACTGACGTTCAAAATTCCGTCAATATTATTTTGAAAGTTTTACGAAATGAGAACCGTTTGTTTGTACACATCTGTCACGTTGAATTCTCCGATGAGATGAAGCCTTCCGATCCATTTTGCCATTGTTTCTTAATAGATCACAAAAATTCATCATTCAATTGGTTTCTCGTCGTCTGGATATTCTCCTCAAAAACCTCCTTCAATTTTACCCACAAAGAATTGTATAGAAGGTTCAGATCTGGTAATCTATAAGGTCATGGTTCCCAGTTGGGCCTCCTGGACCAATTCATTTAATTGGATAGGTATTGTCCAGGCCATTCCTTACTTTGAAACTGTGTTTCTCCGATTTTTATGCCCTGTGGCATGACAGGAGAAATATTTTGTGGAAAGTTAATATTATACAAATGCGAAGGACTAAGGGAGATGATTCCTCGATGAAAAAAAGCAGGGGTAGTTCCTATGTTCCTATTATCTCCAAGTTCTAAACATTCTACATACTGCATGTGGAGAGGAAACTCTAGTATACTGCGCTTTACAATTGAATACTGTTGAAAAATTAATTTTCGACTGTCAAGGTTGAAATCTAATTGATTATTTGTTTATGCAGCGTGTCGCATGCCCACTTTTGAAAGAGCCAAACTTCATGATGGGATCATACAAGTGATTTGGAACGAAAAATGTCATATAACACACCATCGAAATGTTATCGGTTATTCTTTAATATAACATTTTTTGATTTCACGAAATATTCCAAGTTTTTCTAATGGTATCAATCACACTACAGTTATCTTGTAGCCTAATTGAAATTGACCACATATCTGGAAACAGCAATAAATCTGCTACATGATGAGAATTCGTGTGTACGAAAAAATTTCTTATTGCGGGCTTGGAAAGGGGATGGGATGAATATCACGATTCTGAATTGAACAAAATTAAACCTATTTGTCCAATAGTTTTATCAATGAAAAATTATTAACCCTCTAATGCCCAAGTTTTTTTCCTTTTTTATAATTATTTCCGTATAGTTTCAAATTAGCTTATGTAATCTACATCTTTTTTTCGCAAATAGTTAACTGATTTACATTAACACCTGTTCTCACAAAATGAACCTATACTGAAGGCGGACATGGGCAGAATAATTTTGTATCCACTTATATGCAACCAGTCTCAAGGCGGACTTGGGTATTAGAGGGTTAATTATGGATATGTTTTCTTTTCAACAAAAAATACCCCATTTGGATTGCTTCCGAATCACATATAAGCTTTTATTCTTGCTGCTTGTCTTCTTCCATTATATTTATTTATTACATAATTGTTTCCAGTAGAGGACAAGCCTATAAACTCGAAGGTTATAGATTAACATACATGCATACATGTGGATAAACGAAAATGAAAGCGAAAAATACAAAACTGAAATGTCATATACAAAAAAGAAAAAAAATTAGATATAACACCACAGTTCCTCACAGAGAGGACTTCTACCTGTCATAACTGTTTTTGAAACCGTTTACGGAGGTCGATCGCACTACGCATTCAGGGAGATGGTTCCAGTTGTGAAAAATAAGAAGAAAGTGTTAACATATGAATATAATGGCTAACAAGATAACAACGGAAAACTCGACACATTCCAAACATTAATTTGATTTATTTTGAAGCTCCTTATGATTGAATATTAAAATAATTCACATGGAAATCATGAATTTATCTGCAGAATCAAATAACCCAAATGAATAAACTAAATTTTAGTGATATAGATTTTATGAAAACATGTAAAGAAAACAAATTACTACTGTTACTTATACTCGTAATAATTGCTCGAAATGTCCTCCGCCTTGTTCAATACATTTTACACATCGTTTTTGTAGTGAATCTGCAACCCTGCGAAGTTTCTGACACATTTCAGCATAACACAATGTTATTCTTTCGATCAGGACCTCTCGAGTCTGAACGCTAATTTAATAAACTTTTTCTTTCAAGGTGTTCCAGACATAAAAATCCAAAGGCGTAAGGTCGGAGCCTCTTTGTGGCCATCTTACGTTGACCCTCAACTCATGTTGAAAATGAGAAACCATGTTCGCATGGGGGTTTTCTCTTTTCCATACATGGGTTGAGGGTCAACGTGTGGTTGGCAGTCATGAGAGGTGAACTTTTCGGACGAATAATATTTCCCGATCCGATTGATCCAAAGCATCTTGACAGACATATTGGAGAAAATGTCTGGTTTCCAATGAATGGCTGTCCAGCTCATAATAGCCAGAATGTACGGGACCAAATAAATCAATATTTTGGGGTGCAATGGATTGGGAGGTACATTCCGGTAAGATGGCCAACAAGAAGCCTTGGCCTTACACTTTTGGATTTTTATGTCTGGAACACCTTGAAAGAAAAAGTTATGACAATATTTTGAATAGAATCTGAGTGGTGTTATTGAATTCTTTCCGTATACAAACTAGATTATCACACGTACGGAAAATTATAAAAGTCCGATGGTGTGTGTCAACTTCAGGATCTTCGCCAAAAAAAAAAATTAATTTTCTTTACCCTACTCTACCCTCTGCCGTCAATAGTCAAACGTCAATAGTCATCTGCGAGGAATCGCAGATTCCTTTTAAATCGTCTCAGTCGTCACTGAAGGTATTTAATTTTAGTTTATCGCAGCAGTTGCGAAATAATTTACTAGTTACGAGAAGTAAAAATTTCAAGACGTAGATGAGTTCCAGAAAATGTCAATTTAAATGTCAAAATTTTAAAAATCACTATAGTCTTTTCCAGAATTAGTGACATCCCAGTAGGCGTTTAAAGTCCAGAGGCTCATAGCAGCGTTTCTGGTGTTGAAACCTGAAGGTGGGATGCGATTAGTCATCCCGAAACTGGTAGTTCTTGTAGAATAAATTGGTGAGAGACAGTTTTTAGGTGTTTTGATTTATTTTGGTATATTATATCATCTGTTCATTTCAGCTCAAGCTAATTCAAATATCTATATTAAACTTTTATTAGGTATCACATCACTCTGTAAATTAACTTGTACCTATAGGCGAAAACCAATTGTGTAACTGAAAGTCCTCAGAATTGATAATGATTTTTATGTGTATTTTTATAAATGATCAAATTGAAAGTTTGACTGAGGAATACCCTTCCACCTCCTGAACTGAAAATTTCCAATTATTAGTTCGGGATACTCGAGTAATTTCCAATATTTCATCTCTATGATTCAAACAAAAATGAAGTTGCTGAAGAATACTAGAGATAGAGTTTTCAAGAATAGTTTTTCAAGAATTTAAGGACTTCATACTGAAAAAACCTTTTTATCACTGTGGTAGGAGTAAAAAATCTCCATTGCTTTTGTATATTGATCTTCTGAAAAATTTCTGGAAAAGAGCTCCTGTCAAGTCAACCAAATATAACTAGAATGATGTTCAGGAAATTCGTAAATTCGTAAACACGACAGAGGGTCAAGTAGGGTTTGGTGAAAATACAATTTTTGTGCATAGGATCCTAAACGTGCCAGTGCTCCTGAAATTAGGTCGACTCACTTCACTTAATCGGGCATGTATAAGTTTCCATACGTGTGCTATTATAGTTCGTATACGAAAAGAATCCAATAACACCACTTCAATTCAATTCAAAATATTGTCATTGAATATTTCTCATGACGACTGTTCATCATACCGGGATCGTATAAGTTTTCTTATAGTACATTTGAGGTGTATAAATCGAAAAGATGACAAAATAAATTCTCAAGCTCTTCAACTGCAGCGTTGCCAAATTTTCGGACTAGATGCGTCGGTCAACTATGCGGATTATATACATCAAGTTCATGTCGCTCGAAGCGCCCTCGCACTGGCCAAACTCTGAAGTTTTCTGTATATAATAACGAGTATAACCGACTTTTCAGACCCACCTGAAAATTCACCCCTAGCATCCCCTAACCCCCCTTATAACGATTCTATGGTCGAACGTTACCAGACCCGGAGCCGGGTCTGACAACGTCACTTTTGGACTGAAAAGTCGGTCGAGTATACCGTTTTGGGTCTGTATATGCGGTCGAACAAATCTATATATATATATATATATATATATATATATATATATATATATATATATATATTTATCCAGCATACTATGTTGCGTCCATACATTGTCTTTGGGCCATACACTATTGCGTCCTGAATAATACTGCGTCCGTATACCGGACGCAGCATTGTTTTTCAAAGTTTTCTCTGGTATTTCGAGGGATTCAACGACAGGGGTGGTCGCAAATCGTGAAGGAAGTCGAGAGCTATCTTTGGAACAACTATAGATTCCATTCATCTTTTGATAAAAGAGTTATTCTATGTTGAAAAACATATCTCCAGAAGCAGTAAAGTGCTTCTCATGAAACCTAAAGTATATTTTTAGTTCACGCAAATTCCGCTTCGGGGGCGCTTCAAATGATGAAAACTGATATACAGTCAATATACATCTTTCACACGACGCATAATGTTGCGTCCTAAATCTGGCAACTGTGTATACAAGTAAACCAAGTTGTATTTGCACAACTGAAATGATTTAGCTTCCTAGGCTCCAAGGTCATCCCGAAAGTCTGTTAGGTGAAGAATTGGATTCTGTCTCTAGAGCAATAGCAGGTCCGATTTAAGTGCCCTTATGGTGTTCTTTCGACTGATATTGTCACTATTATTTTTTCGAATTTTATTCCACTTCAATTAGAAATCAAATGATAACACTTTCCAGAGAATTATCGGATTTATAAATTGACATGAAAGGTATCGCTTTATCCGCTTATGCTTATGTCATCTCATTTCACTTGTGAATTAAAAAATTTTTATTCCACTGGATGAATAAACGTCAACTTCTCTTGTTGCTAGAGGCAAGTGTATTTTACTCTTCATTTCCTTTAGTTCCCGAGGGACCAGCATTGAACTAAAGTTAAACTTTAGTTCAATGGGGACCAGGAACCTAGCTATAGAGTCATACGGTCATACAGAGCAGTTTTTGTTGATCGGTCATCCTGTAGGCCATCTGGCATTTGTGAATTGGTGTATTCTCCAGATTCTATGTTCTTATGTTGTTATCTATTACTTTCTTCATCGTCTTCAATAGAAACGATGTTGAATTAATTGTTCTTGAAGATTGTGGGTCCCCATTTTGGTGTGAAGGGAACTTTTGTCCTTCTCCATTTTCTGTGTTTATGACACATTCTAAGCAGCTTCTGGTTATCTTCAGAAGATGAAGACGAATCTCTAGGATTTTTCTTCACACTTCTGGTGATCTATATAGATTGAAGGTGTTCATTTCCCACTCCAGACATCGTCTTTTAAATATCCCAATCTTCCTTACGAGGATTCTTGGTCTATATTGCTGTATCGATTCTAGTTATGGGTTTACTACCTGTGAAGATTGTTTTGGGAAAACTGAAAGATCGTTCCTGTTCTCCTTCGGTGAATTATCCGTCTGGCTTATTGAGCGATATTGTGGGGTTGATTACTCCTTTTGCCATGACCTTTTGTATTCTGAGTGCTGTGGGATTAGAAGTGACATTACCACAAAAATTAAAAAGTTCTTCAAATTATGTAAACTCTTGTATATAACGTGCGTTCAAAAAAATTCGTCGTCAAGTAGGCTATGAAATTTTGAAGGCTGATGTTCGGTATATCGACGTTCAAAATTCCATAGCCTACTTGACAACGAATTTTTTTGAACGCACGTTATGTAGTGTCCTTGTAATGTATTAATTAATAAGAACTGTCTGTCAAAGTGTATACCACAGAGATGCGAGATCTGATTGAATTCAGAACAAATTATACAGATGACTGAAACAATATATTTATTCTGGGCGTAGTAAGCCCGGGTGTCCACTGGAAGCATATTCGAGCGGCTACACGCTCTCGCGAAACGAGCGTTTGTAGCCGCTACAAAACAGGCGGAGCGGCGCTACAGAGGTTGTCCACGGGAGGCGGCTTCGTGCGTTCAATTCAGTGTTGGAGCCGAAGGATCGTTCTCAATCCAGTATTGCTTGTTGTTTGCGATGGCTGCAATTTTTATAGCCAAAATCAAATCGAGAATTCAACCATTTCTACTGTCAACCGAAGAACGGACCTTATATATTTCCCAACTACTACTGAATGAATAGAATTTTATTTTACAGACAATGCGATGAAAACAACTTCCAATAAGTATTCAATTGTTTGACTCATCTAGAAAGGTTTCCTCCTCAGCTAATTTTTTCGTGGCCAAAAATGCGTGTTTTCGTTTTTTTTTCGATTTTATCCCCCCTGGAAAACTGAATATAAACAAAGATCAATTTTTTTTATTATAGATCACTAAATTCTCGATTGAGGCGGCGTTCCTCAACCCGTTTCCATATTAGAGTATATCAATGTTGAGCTAAATTTCAGAGATATTATCGTTGACTGTCCATGACCACGAAATGGTCTATGACGTTTTAAATCTGAAATATTAACGAAAAAATTGTATTTGTGTGATGAACGTGTGTTTTCAATCGATGTGCTTTACAACTCTTTTATACGTTTTTATACTTCTCTCATATATAAGCTGCTTTCAAGGATTTTTCCGAGAAATCACTATGAAATATAACACTTAAAAATGTTTCAGGAAATTGTCACAACTTTGGGATCCATTAGTGAGAAAAAGTACACACTTGATGGCATTCTCTGAACATATCAATGTTGAGCAAAATTTCAGAGATATTATCGTTGACTGTCCATGACCACGAAATGGTCTATGACGTTTTAAATCTGAAATATTAACGAAAAACTTGTATTTGTGTGATGAACGTGTGTTTTCAATCGATGTGAAATTTAATGCTTTACAACTCTTTTATACGTTTTTATACTTCTCTCATATATAAGCTGCTTTCAAGGATTTTTCCGAGAAATCAATATGAAATATAACACTTAAAAATGTTTCAGGAAATTGTCACAACTTTGGGATCCATTAGTGAGAAAAAGTACACACTTGATGGCATTCGACGTAGAATTCAGTACTCTATAGCTTTTCTCCCAAGTAATTAGTCCATATCCGTATTTCTTGAGGACATATGATTGAAAAACTACAAAAAACCCCATTGCTTTGCGGCCAAAAGTTATGTTCAATTCATTTGAAGGAAAAAACCCAAGATGATTCAATTCGGTCACTGATGAAGCCAATTAAGCAATAGAAATCTTTTATAGGCACAAAATCCTTACTGAATCTCAATTTAACCGGACTGGAATGAATGAGCCAACGGGCGTACTCGCGCTACACTCGCTACAGATCCCATTTCAGGCGGAACGCGCGTACGAGCTCGTAGCCGCTTGAATACGCTCGCTCGAAGTCGCCTGCAGTGGACAATGCTGTATTGAAATACGTTACTTGAGATCTGTAGCCGCTTGCCGCACGTTCACGCTCGTTTCACGTGAGCGCGTAGCCGCTCGAGTACGCTTCCAGTGGACACCCGGGCTAAGGTTGAACAAGCGTACGGGTCTAGAACTTGGGCGTCCTACATGAAATCCTACTCTAGCGAGTAGATGTGCCCTTCAAGGGTCCATGAAGGAACCTCAAACAAACAACGCCCTTCCTGACATCAAACTTAACTGCACCGAATTCATTCAACAAAACAGCATGATCTTACTCGAAAAAACTTCTCTGAACAGCCTCCATTAGTCCGAGAGCTGGCTACGAAATTCGGCAAAAGTTTTGTACTGGCGCATAATTTAATATGATTTAGTATTGAGGGTGTACATAAGTCAGCCCACTCTCAAGGTCAGGTAATGGAACACCTAGCGGCGACGCGCTTTGATGTAGGTATATGAAATTACAACACACTCTACAAGTATTTTGTAATGATTGAAAATTGTCACTAGTTCATAGAACAGAAAACTTGAAAAAGTGGTCAGATCTCATTTAAATGAAACGCGGTGTGTCAGTACACCACATAAGTTGCTGCCTTGACGATGTTGTTTCCAAAGAATTGTATTGGCTGAAACTGCATTTACTGCTCAAATATCATATATTATTTGTGAATAAAATATTCAGACCACATATCAATAGAAGAGAGGCAGTCAGCAGTCACCCCAAAAGTACGGATATTGTAATTTTATATAAATCGAAGAGCGTCGCCGTCAGATGTTCCACTACCTGACCTTTTAGCGTGGGTGCTGATTCATATACACCATCGAAACTAACTCATATTCAATTATGATCCATTACAAATCTTTTGCCGATTTTCGTCGCCAGCTCTCGGAATATATGTCATTGTGATGTGTATGGCAATCGTATATTGGGTTCCAAGCGATGCATCCAAACACCAGTTTGTTCGTCACAAATGTATTGAACAGCAAAATCATGGTTTCCGGATCAGAAAATATCTGCTATTACGCACGATGAATACATACAATCTTGGCCTCGTACCAAGTAAATGATTAACATGAGGAACAAATGTAAAACTTTGATCAAAACAACGCCAAGATCTTTTATCTCCGTTTTTTTGCTCAGGACGCTGCAATCAAGACTATAACTATACAGTAAATAGTTCTTTTTCCTGGTGTACGTGGCGACATTGCACTCAAAAATGCTCAATGGTAGTTGATTTCTGCCACATCAAATCAAGAATGAGTCCACAAAGCACGCTGCAGGAAACGCAGTCTTCAATAGAGCCTATATCACCAAAGATTTTAAAATCGTCGGCATGTGCCCATGCACGAATAGGATTAATTAGATGCATCCTCACTTGTTCAAACTTCTGGGAGTGGATAACTGGAGTGGAAGGCCTCTAAAATTCCCTGATCGACTTTTTGTTCCAGATCGTAATGCGAGAGGTTTGGCCAATTAGTTTCGAACTGTTGTAAGTTTTGCTTCAGATGGATCTCAATGGTGGATCAGTTCCTCTTCTGTTATTTTATATTCGATTATCCTATGGTCAGAGATTGATGGTTTGGTCACCATTTCCCAAGCTTTAACACTTCTTCTGGAAGCTGCGTTGACCATTGTCACGTCCAGAACCCCTTTTCTTGCCCTAGTGACAGAACCAGGTGTTGTCCCCACGTTCTTGAGATAGTTCTTCATTCTGCCAGAGTTCTGCAGGCCAGAATAATCTCCAATTCAGTAACGTTATTAGTTCTCAGATCTAAAAATTTTTCAATCAGATTTACCATTCAAACTTTATGCCCTGGGTATGAAGCCCCCTGTTCGAACATTGATCCTTTGTATTTTTCACTTTTCTGTTCTTCGTTCACTACCACATTATTTTTGGCAGCGAAGGGAATACAACATAAGAAATTCTTTGAGCTCTTTTTCTGGCAGAACTTTATCGAGCTTTATTGCGTGTATATACACGCTTTTGAAAAAGCCTAATTGCAATATATGCGAGCTTTATCATTCTCAAAAACACCTTTGGTCTTTGGAGGTACAAATGAGCTTTGGTTATTTGTCTATGCCATAAACTTCTCTCAGATGGAAGTAAGGAATTCACATTGTGTCTCTCTATATACCCTGATAAAGTATGAATTCTGCAAGCGGACAAGATGTGCATAAGAGTTTTCGTCGATCACGGCTAGCCCTGCAAGATGTTGAGGTGACCAATTTTCCAATATTCCATTCCAATATTCCATTCCATTCCAATATTCCATTTCCAACTTTTGTGTATAATGCTGGTATTGCAAACTTTGAAACCCCTGTCTTCCTGCATTCAAGGAAGGTATATCCTTTGTATCGAAGAGTTACAGTTACAGTTTGTTCGGCGCATCTGTCGAATCCCCCAGACCTGCTACCGCGACCAAAGCGGTCTATTGTGGCACACAAACGAGCTCAAAGAGCTAAACTTCTACCTCCAGTGCCATCTTCCAAGGGAAGAGGTGATAACAGAGGAGGAGTAGTTCATGAGTTCCCCTAGAACCAGCCTGAGCGAACCTTGTCTGCTGCTGGGCAGTCACTGAGGATATGCTCAATGGTTTCGTCCTCCTATAAGCAAAGAGAGTCCTTGTATATCGAAGAGCTAGGATGCAGGCTACGATTCATATTCAAACTCTTCTATCGAACTCGAGAATTTCATTCGCCGTCCATTTAACTACCCTGAGAGAGTAGTTGACTACCCAGACTGCCAAATTGTTCGTAGGATAAACTAGCGACTGTGTAGTTAATGCATTCCTAATTTAAGTTATCTCCAGAGCACCACTCTCTCACATTCATTTATCATCAAGAAAAACGAAAATGAAATATATAACATTTTTAAAATTATTACATAATCACTAAAGCTCTTCTTGACAAAAAGACACTTAAAGAGTGTTTAAAGCATCCTGAAATACGATTCCCCAAGTGAGCAGTCCACAAACTAAGGATGATAGCCATCATAAATATAGAGGTGTTTTGAAAGATGAAAGTTGTAATAACTGGAGCCAATGTTATAATAATACGATCACGTCACTCATACGAGTTCGAATATTCCTACTGTACCAGATTCTAAAACATATGTGGCAACTACGCTGGACGCAACAACATGCTAATGGTGAAAGATTGAATAAAATTCGGACGCAGCATTGTGCTACATATGAAAACAAAATATACGCCGGACGCACTAATGGTAGGACCATGAAAGGACGCAATAATGTGCGTATATCAACTTCTTTATTAATAAAGATATTTGAGATCTGAAACGACCAAACTACGTAATTTTTTGCGTAGATTAATATACTTCGATCAGATTCCACCTAGGTAGCGTATTTCTGGGAGACGCAATAAGGTTGCTTTTTGAAAGGACGCAATAAAGTATGCCAGATGTAAATATATATATATATATATATATATATATATATATATATATATATATATATATATATATATATATATATATATATATATATATATATATATATATATATATGTATATTATATATTTTTTTTTTTTTTTAATCACCATTTAGGGTAAGGCTATTTTGATTGTGCCGGATTGTATTAATCAAGGCACTTCTCAACTGCTTGTCAGAAATCTTCGTACTATTCTTGTGGTCCACAAGATAACCTGCTTTTGTGCTTCCTCAATGAGGTGCTCGTCGAGTTTCAGCTCAATTGTACTCTCCAGCATATGTGCTTCCACTAGACCGTTCGTGGTGATCACGAGAGGCAGGATTGACGTGGAGGTAAGTTTATATATTTCCTTGAGTTCGAAAGCCAAATCGTGGTACTTTAGTATCTTCTCCGTATATGCTCGTTCAGCGTTGTCATCTGCCGGGACAGTGATGTCTATTATAATTAATTTCTTTTCTGTTTTCAGGATCAACACAATGTCTGGACGATTGTGGGGGATGGGTCTATCAGTGATGAGCGGATGGTCCCAGTACAGTTTTACCTCATCATTCTCTAGGATTTCCTTGGGTATGTATTCATGGATCTTTTTCTGTTGTTTAATTAACCCTTTTTTTAAGGCAATGGCCTGGTGGTATGCCTTTGCCATGGCATTGTGGCGGTCCGTATATTCCCTAGGAGCAAGGATTGGGCAGGACGACGTGACGTGCTGTATCGTCTCCGCCGCCTGTGAACACTTCCGACATTTGTCTGATGGTAAGTTTTTGTTCAAAATATTTTTCTGATATGCTCTTGTGGGAACCACTTGATCTTGGATGGCCGCCAACCTGCCTTCTGTCTCCGGGAACAGGTAACCTGCTTTGAGGTACTTCACAGATCTTTCTTTGTCAATTCTGTTTCTTTTTAGGGCATTGGGGTATCTTCCGTGGAGTGCTTTTCCATGCCAGATCTTGGACAACTCGCTGATGTTAGGGGGTTCCGCTGGGAGATTTCTTGAGGCCAGATTTAATGCCGTGATGTTGTTATCCTCTTCGCATAGTGTCCTGAAGAAAGGTGAGTTTTTGGATTTAAAGTACTCTCGCATTTCCTTTACTACTCTGTGGTGCGTGATTTCAACATTCTCCAGTCCTCTCCCTCCATCTTTCCTAGGTATATATAACCTGTTGGTGGATGCATTGGGGTGGTGCATGCCATATTTAGTTAATAGTACTCTTATTTGAGTGTCTATTGCCTTGAGGTCTGTAGTGGACCACTTAACAATGCCAAATGAATAGGAGAGGCATGGAATTGCCCACGTGCTTATGGATGTGAATGTCGGCTTGGCATTCAATTTGCTTTGCAAGATTTTTTTTATTCTGCTTATCAATTTATTTTTGAAGGCTGTTTTTGTTTCAGCGGTATTTATTTCTAGTCCCTGCTGGATTCCCAGGTATTTATAAGTCTCTTTCGGGCCTAATCTTTGTATTTGCAATTCATCCTGCACCAACATCGCTTCTCCACTTATCAGTTTCCCCCTTTTCATGTGCAGCACCGCACATTTGTCCAGGCCCATTTCCATTTTTATGGTTTCAGTGAAGGATGCGACAATCTTGAGCTGTCTCAGCAGTTGATCTTCATTTGCTGCGTACAGTTTCAGGTCGTCGATATACAGTTGGTGGTTGATCTTGATGTTATTCCTCTTTTCTACTATATATCCATATCTTGACCTATTTAATAATATGCTGAGGTGGTTTATCGCTAGACAGAACCATAGAGTGCTCAATTTGTCGCCCTGGAAGAGTCCTCTTTTGATTTTGATTTCGGCTGTCGTGTAGTCGCCCTCGTTGGTGTTAACGTGTAATTTTGTCCTCCATGTTCCCATGAGGTGTTTCAGCAGATTGACCACAGCCTCCGACACTCCATATAGCTCCAATGTCTTTAGTAGCCAAGAGTGTGGTATTGAGTCGAAGGCTTTCTTGTAGTCAATCCATGCCATGGAAAGGCTCCGCAATTTTTTCTTTGCCTGTTTTGTTATTAGGGAGTCAATGATCAGCAACTCTTTGCATCCTTTCACATCCCTCCGGCATCCGTTTTGTTCCCGGGCTAATATGCTGTTCTTAGCCACATGGTCCCAGATCTTTTGTGTCACTATTCCTGTCAGTATTTTATAGATTACCGGCAGGCATGTGATTGGTCTGTAGTTGGTGGGGTCTCCGTTCTTAGCTCCCTTGGGGATCATATGGCTGATTCCGAGTGTGCAGGTTTCTGGTATACATGTTGGGTCTGTTAGTGCTCTCTGGAATATTTCAGCTAGTCTTTTGTGGGTAGAGTCGAAATACTTCCACCAGTAATTGTGAACCGCATCAGGTCCCGGTGCAGACCAGTTGTTGGTTTTCTTTAGTGCGGTTTTTATATCGTTTTCTGTGATGTTTATCTGTTCCATGTTGTATTTGTCTGATTCTGCCTCTGCTTCCCGTATCCAGGAAGCTTCATCATTATGTTCTCCGCTGCTGCTCCAGATTTTTTCCCACGTTTTGTGCATGCTTTCGGGTGTCGGAAATTCTTCCTCGGTTTTCTTTATTCCTTCAAGTTGCCTGTAGAATTGTTTCTGATTTTTATAGTACAACTGATTGTTTTTATAGCGGGTGACTCTCTCATTGTATCTTTTTATTCGGTTTCCTAACGCTTTGGCTTTTTGTTTTAGGATGTCATTTACTACAGTGAGTTGCTCCTTGAACTGTTCATTGGTGTTCCTGATGTGGTGCTCCGATGCAATTTTTGCGATCTTTTTGGCCATTTTCCTGGTTGGCGAACTGGTATTGAGGTAAGTATGTATTTTTCCTATCTTTTTTCTAATGTTCGTTATTTTTCCTTCCAGTCGGATCTTCCACGGTGGTGTTCTATTTTCTGCTGGCTTTGGCTGTGTGTGATTTATCCTGATGTCGTTCTCCTCGCATACAGTTATCGCACCGGCGTACACATAGTCTAGGACATCTTCGAGGGTTGAGTTGTACTTTATTTCAGATTTTATGATCGCATTTACTTTCTCTACGCTCTCAATGATTCTACGTGATCCTTGCAGTCTCGGAATTTTTGGTCTAAGTTCGGGTGGGACCTTTGTGTACATCAGCTTATTTTTATGGATTATATATATATATATATATATATATATATATATATATATATATATATATATATATATATATATATATCTCTCTTGCATATTGTTCCAAGGATTCGATTGAATAACTGCGCATTCTTGATATCCTCCCTTTTTTTATAAAGAAATATATATTGTCGAATCCCCCGCCGACGCTTATTAATTTCGAGATTGTTCAACTCGACACCAAATAAGATGTCTCCAATAATACCATGGAATTACCCATGAAAATGGTGATAACGAGAAGCCTCGGAAACAAGTCGCTGCCTGGGGATCGTCAGTTCATGTCTGGAGCCGCCGTTGGACATGACAGCATGCGGGACGTCGGTGGCAGGATGTTGAGGAAGCGGGCTCCTGCTGCAAAAGAAGCTACAGCTCCAAAGCAACAACAGCAACCAACGAGTCTAATTCAATTGCCGACTCGAACCGCTGAAGGTGCTGCGCAGGATATTCAGCCAGAGTGCTCACCCAAGCGGGGTTAGTTAGAAAGCGCATGAAGTGGACAACGTCCATGAATGAAACTATTGTGCGCATACATATATAACTCCATCACGGGACTAGGGCAGAACACAAACAACTATAGGAAAATGCTCCATGAGGAATTCTGCAGCGCCTACCCAAATCTCAATGTCACTGAACAACGGCTGGCAGACCAGTACCGCGTGATTCTGAGAAATGAACCAAATGTCCCGAATCGACGCAATTAAACGAGAACTTCAGCGTCCACCAGCAATAGAGAGCAACACCAACACCTCTGATGAAATTCAAATGCCTGGGCAACAACAGCCAGAAGAAATTGACGCTGAAAGTCCATCTTGCAACCCAAGTGAGCCGGAACACCAGGACGATAGGGAAGAGCTCCACCGACAAGTTGACTCTGAGATGAAGAGATACTTTGCCGAACTGGAAGGAACAGATCCTCTCCATCGAATAGCACCTCCCCGACCCAATACATCCAAGAAACTGTCACTCATAACCGACATCTTGAATAAGGACGTTTTACCTAAGTACCTACAGAACGGAAGTTCATTGGAATATCTGCATCTAGTTTTTTACTGTGCAGCGCTGACGACAGCCAAAACCATAGCGACAAAAATTCCCCGAACGAACAAAGATGGTCCAAAATTACACAAAAAACATGCGCCACCATGGCAGAAACGTCTTCAACACAAAACAGAGGGACTAAGAAGAGACATTGGACGACTGACGGAGTACTTGAACGGGAATCGAGGAAGAAAGGTTGTGAAAGCTGCCTAAGAAATCATGGATAGAAACAGAGCACACACAAAACGAGAGACGGAGAATGCTACAGCTCACCACTGCCTCGACACTCTGAAGCAAAAGTTAAGTCTGTATGCAGTATGCAGAACGCCTGAGAAGATATAAAAGCAATTATAGCCGGAAAAGAGACAATAATTCATTCGAAAAGTCGGAAGAAACTTTCTACCGGTCACTCACATCGTCTGATGGAGAAAATGGAAAGTTACCACCAAAGGAAGCCATTGAACAATTCTGGACAGAGCAATCATCAACGAAACCTCAGTTCAATGGAGGTACCGGATGAATTGAAGATGAAAAATCTGAAGCTATAAAGTATGAGCCGATGCAACATGACATGATCACAATTGAAGAAGTAAAATCAGCTATCAGAGGACTACACAACTGGAAAACACCTGGGCCTGATGGATTACAGAACTTCTGGATCAAGAAACTTCGGATCATGCATGACAGACGGGCGGTTTCAAGTTTTGGTAATAAAGTTGAACCAAAGTGCCAAACCAAACCTTTGGTAACTTATGAGGTAGTTGTTTTTGCTGCCAGCTCTCGGACTATGACCTCCGCAATAAATGAGGTCATTGAAAATCCTGAAAGAAGCCAATAATATTCCTTACACACGGTATAACGTAACTGTTACCTAAAGACCAAAGGAATACAGAAGACCCATCCAAATACCGACCAATCACATGTCTTCCAACGATGTACAAATTAATCACATCGTGCATTTCAAACCATTTCAAACCGAATTCACAACCATTGCGGAAGGAATAATATCATCGCCATGCAACAGAAAGGATGCACCAAAGAGAGCCGATGGTGCAAAGAACAGCTGATAATTGATTCAGTTATCTGCAATCAAGCGTTCTCCAAGCGAAGGAATCTTTACGCTGCGTACATAGACTACAAGAAAGCATTCGATTCCATACCTCACGAATGGCTCTTGACTAACTTGAACATTTACAAGGTGGATCCTAATATTGTTAAGTTCCTGAAAAACGCCATGTCAACCTGGCGTACTAGTCTATAAATGAAAGCAGCAGATGGCTCCATTACAACAGGACCTATTCCAATAAGACGCGGAATTTTACAAGGAGATTCGCTGAGCCCTCTTAGGTTCTGCATGGCCCTGAATCCCTTGTCTCATAGATTGAATTCTACGAACTACGGATTTGCCATCAAAAGCGGCAGTAGAACTATGATGAAACTGAATCATCTCCTTTACATGGACGATTTGAAACTCTTCGCATCTACCAAGAGGCAAATTCAACTGATGATGAAAATGGTGGAAGGATTCTCGGAAGACATCAAAATGAAGTTTGGACTAGAAAAATGTCGACTGCTGAACATAACGAGAGGGAAAATAGAAGATGGTACGTTCAAACTCAAGGAAGGTACAGGAATTGAAGCATTAAAGGAAGGAGACACATATAAGTATCTGGGCATAAAACAGGCAAGAAAAATCAATCATAGCCAGATGAAGAAAGAACTAACGAAGGAGTTCACCCGAAGATTGAGAAGGATAATGAGAACTGGCCTTAACAGCAAGAATCTGATAAAAGCTATTAATACCTACGCTTGCTCGGCGCGGAGCTACTCATTCGGTATCATCTCTTGGACCACCACCTATTTAGCAGCTTTACAGAGAAAAAAAGGACGATGCTGACTAAACACAATAAACATCACCCCAAAAGCTCAATAGAACGAGCCACGACATCTTGGGGGTAGAGGAATTGTTGATTTGTCCAACCGTATATCCCTGCAGGAAATTGAAGGACTTCGAAAATATGTTCTGAGCAAAGCTACTTCATCATAACTCCATCGAGTAGTTTTTGTTGCTGATAGTTCTACACCGTTAAAGCTGCAGCAGGACCACTTGGAAACCGTCGAACACTCTGCAGGAACTGATTGGCAAACCTTTGCATGGAAGGCACCAGAACGAGGTCAACCATGATTACGTCGAAATATTTGCGTCGAACTACTGGTTGATCTCCGGAAAGTTGTTTCCTGAGATAGAGGGCTTCATGCTCGCCATCCAGGATCAGGTGATTCCAACAAGGAACTACATGAAATATATCGCCAAGGATGCCTCAGTGGCGGATGATAGCTGTCGTTATGGCAGTGCAACACATGAAACTATCCAGCACATCACCGGGGGATGTCAGAAGTTCGCGGGCACGGAGTACAAAAATAGACATGATGCCGTTGCCAAGATTCTTCACCAAGAATTGGCACTAAAACACCAATTTCTAAGTTCGAAAAAGGTTCCTTTTTACAATTATACCATCCGGATGCTGTATTGGAAAATGAACATCACAAGCTCTACTGGGATCGCACGGTTCTCACAGACCGGAAAATAACCCACAATAGACCATACCTCATATTGCTCAATAAGGATGAGGATAGAGCACTGTTCATCGATGTGGGATTCCAAATAATAACAATCTTCTAGATAGGCACACTGAAAAAAAATTCAAAGTATAGATGAGATCTCGAGGAACAAACCAGGAGACAGTGGAAGCTGAAAGATATCAAGACCATTCCTATTTTGTCATATCATCTACAGGCCTGATACCGAAGAAACTACTAGAGAACTTGAGGAAACTTCAGTTGGACGAAAATATCTATAGAGTCATGCAGAAGACGGCACTGCTGGGAACGGCGAGAACTGTACGGAAGTACATGGGAAATGCGGAGAAACACCATCTGCTCCGACAGGAAGTGCGGGTGGAGCAGGAATCCAACCGGCGGCAGGGAGCCTAGGAGCGACCCGGACCCGACCACCACCAAGAGCTCGAAAACCTGGAAAGGGCTCCAACAGAGCTTAATCCTTTTGATATCTGAGATATCTGGGATAAGTGAATTTTCCTCTGGAGAGGAGTGTGAAAGCCGCAAGGCTAAAGTCATAATATTTAAAAATTCATCCAGAAAAATGTATATCCTTTCAGAATTCAATTCGGGTAAACATAGGTATCTTACTATAATTTATTTCGCTTTGGTTCGTTGAAGTTGAAAAATAATGGTATTGAGTGGAGCCAGGGCCGCCGTCAGGACCGGCAAACCGGGCACCCTTCCCGGGGCGGCACATTCTGGAGGCGGCAAATCAGTTGATAAAACGATACCAATTTTTTCACACCAAATTTTTTTTTTCAAAAGCGAAAAGACGAACATCATTAATTATTAGGGTGAAATCGAAAAAGCGGCTTTTTGCGCTTGGTCGCCAAAGAATTCACATATGTTCTTCTCAAAGTACCGAATAAAAATGCATTTTAAACAGAACATGGATGGAAAATGATCAAGAATGCCGCATCCTACTCATAAATAACTATCAAAGTCAGCCTGTAAATATCTCCAACGCAGCGGCCACTCAGTGTCCCTTTTTTTGCTCCCTATAGCCAGTAGGTCTCTTTGATAAACTTCACAGACTGTATAGTTTTTGGGACGGCTTCCAAGATAATTCAGAAATAATTTTTATATTCTGTTTGCTAATCTGAATTCGAAATATTAATTTTTGGGAGGAATTTAAAATACTTGCGAAGCTAATTATCAACCCTTTACAATAGTATATCATGTTTATACGAATTGAGACTGTTGTAGATTTTCATATACATATCTCTTTATCTGTGGAGTTTAGAATTCAAAATTGAATCATATTGAAGGTCAGTTCTAAATCTATATTTTTAAAACGTTTCACTGTATATATTTTACTGTATGATACCGGCGCCGGCATAGTTAGTAGATATATAACCCGCTCTTTTGTATTCTTTTTTTTTTCTTATCTTTTTTTTTTAGAGTCAGCATTTACTAAGGCATATCAATATATAAAATTTTGAACATGTTGTACGTTATTCCTCAGAGAATGATGTACTTAAACTCAATATAGTCCCGGCAAGGTGGCAGAATATCATTTTGCGGGGGCGGCGAAATTTTATTTTGCCGGGGCGGCAAAATGTCTGGCGGCGGCCCTGAGTGGAGCCATCTATGAAAGTTTCAACCCAATAAGTTTTTTCTAGAAATTGCATACACAAGTGAATATTTTCAACTGAAAAAGAATTCTATCATTTCTCAATCCTTGACTGCAATTTTTTCCCATCTATTCACTATTGTGTGTTGGCTACCTCTGTACAAAATTTGGTTGAAAAATAATAACCCAATCAGAAGTTATCGATATGTATTTTCAGCAGAAACACCTCAATCACCCTGAATCTCTAATAATATTTTCGGATTTTGAGTTTTTACTTCACATCAGTGAGCTATGGCTGCATGACCATCAGTTGTTGGACACAATAGGTTTGTTTGTAGAGAGGTTCACAACGGTTGTGAACTTTACACAGCTAGCCTAAGATTAGATCTTTGCAGCTAGCACAGATAGATTTTACCTACTCTAAAATTCAATTGTGCTTGCTCTGTACAGTCCACAACCGTTGTGGAGCACTCCACGAAAAAACCTCATGTGTGAATTTAATACCCTTGGTAAGGTTTCCCTCTCCTTCAGATCATGGGCTGGACTTACCAAGTTTCCGTAATCTTAATAAGCTGGGTTGAAACAGTCAAGAGCAGTGAAATAATTGTCTTAATTTTGCACTATTAGCCTAGCTGGGAATCTCAGGTGATGAATTTTATAAAAACTAATCAATATTCTGGTGCTCCAGACATTTCATGTTTATTTGAACGAAAAAATACAAACGTTTATTTTTTACATTTTAGATAGATACAGGGTTTAAATGAAATTTTCATCATTCACCAACAAAGGGGACACTTGTTTATACAGTTCATGAATTTCCTAAAATTAAGAAACAATACTTGATAATGATCAAAGAAAAGTTATGACAATAAAGAAATATGTTTGTCTACCATCGAAAGTAGTAAAAACAAGGATATATTTAACAAAGAATCATTAAAGTAGTCAACAAATTATACAAAGTGCGTAACTGTTATTTGTGACAAAGAATTCAACAATACAAAAATAATTACAATGGTTCAGGAAAGGGACACCTGACAATGAAGTGTAGTTTTATGTACCTAAGTTAACCATTTTATTCAAACTTTACTCAATTTCATGTATGTTTGTCTTTCTTTCATATCATCTCTAGTAAAAATAAAAAAAAAATTGAATGAGGTTTCCGAAATTTGATACAGCTCATTTTTGAAATCAAAGTTAAATTTTAGTTCATTACTAATAACTTGAAGTCTTGTTAAGAAATACATAGTCAAAACTTTCTGAGAAATAACATCGAAGTAGCTCTTAGAAAGATCAATCTGTTCTACTATTCATCATCAGAATCATCTTCAGAGCTAGAAGTTGAGTCTTCATCATCATCAATAAAGTCCTCACTGTTGAATTTCAATTCTTGCTTTGTTTTAGAAAATTCTTCAAGTTCCTCTTTTGAAAGACTGTTCAGAAATTTCTCAAATTGAAGGATATATTCTCTCTTTATTTCAACCAACTTCTTCTCGTATCCATTTTTCTCCTCATCTGATAATTTCTTCCATTCTTTTTTAGCAACTTTCCTGTCATCAATATTCTCACTAGTTGCAAAATAGCTAAAAGCTGAAATTGGTGGTGTGGCAGGCTCAGGAACTTTCTCCAGTTTTCCTTTAGCTTTCTTTTTTTTATCGGAACTTTCAGATTTACTTTTTTTCTTTGGTGCACTCTTTTGGAGCTCCAGTTGTTTTTTATCTTCAGGTAATGATTCCAAATATTTTGCATAATCTTTTTTATACTGCTCCATTAATTCATCAACTTTAGCTTTGAATTTGTTTTTCTCTTCTTCTGTACAATTTTTCCACAGACTGGATACATGATTCATCCTATCCTTGAAATTTATTTTTTTTATTTCATCACTTTGCAATAAATTCTTAGAAAATAATGAGTATGCAGATGTAGGGGGCTTATCTGGTTTTCCAGAGTACTTTTCCTTCAAAGCTACTTCTTCTTTGTTAAGTATGCTTTTTACAGGAATATGATGGTAATTTGGGTGTTTTAAAATATATTCCTTCATTTCATCTTCGTAACGAGCAACATCTTGCTCAGCTTTTGTAATCCACAACATTTTTTTCTTCATTGACAACTGCTTCCATTGTATTTTACATTGTTCCTTGAATGCATTATCATTATTGACATCCTTACTCTCAGAGTTACCATTTTTTCTTAACTGACTCTTAAAATAAAGCATGAATGGGGTACTTGGTCTCAAAGGTTTATTTTCAGATAATTTTTCTTTTTTCATGCTTTCTGCAAGTTCTGGATGATTTGCATAAAATATCTGGAGCTCTTCTTCATATTTAGCCTTCAACTGAGCAGCTTGCTTTTCATATTTAGTCTTCTTCTCTGGTGATAAATTCTTGAACATCTGAGATATTTGTCTAGAAATTTCAGCAATTTCTAGGCCCGGTTCATTTGAAATCAAAAGTGGCTTCTTCTTCTTATAATACAACTGATAACTCGTTGGAGGTTTTCGTGGCATTTCTGGATGAAGTTTTTTTTTGGTTTTAGGAGGATTTATAACAAATGACTTTGCATCATCTAGAACTTCTTTTAAAATTCGATACCTACGAATTCTCTTTTGTAGTAGAAACCAGGTATTCTTGCATTCCTTAGCAGAGTAATGACTAAATGCTACGTCATCCCATTGTATTTTATCTGCCCTACATTTATAAGATAGACAATCATTTTCTGGAAGGAGAACTCCAATTCTTCTTATTAGTTCTAGTAAATCATTCTGTGGCATAGTAACTTCTTGGTGGATTGCTTGATCATCCGTTTCTGGAGGAAAATCGGGATTTTCTACCTTCAGCTCCTCTATATCAATTTCCATGACTTCCTCTTTCATGTGTTCATCTTTCGTGATTCCATTTGTTAGAAGAACTTCCTTTGGAATGGCCTCATCTGATGATGCTTTGGTTGTTATATCTGTTGATTTATTCTTTTTTTTCTTCTTTTTCGGTTTGACGAGAGATTTCAAATCTTGCTCATCTTGAATATCTTCAACTTCATTTTCAGCATTCTTTTTTCTTTTAAGGCTCGGAGATTGCAAATCAACTTCATCTTGAATATTTATTATTTCGTTTTCTAGTTGCCTTTTTCTTTTATGGAATTTGGGGGACTTTACTAGATCCTCAACTTCAAGGGGTACTTGGGTTTCCTCTTGCTTTACCTTTTTATTTTTTTTAGAACCCATTATGGGAATTTTGAATTAAAATAGTATACACTTCCAGTAATTCAATTCAAATACTATAAATGAAGTGATAGTTAAATGTTACTAAGAATTTGTTTCACCAGCAGATTATTTGTATGTATGTATCATAACCTGAAAAATATTAATAATCAAAGAGTTTATAATCACACAGAGTAACAAGATATTTTTTTCTTCTTCTTCTTGAGTCGTGTAACAAACAGAGATATAACCAGAGATATCTCTGGATATAACTCTGGTAACAAAGAGGAATCCAAAAATCTACACGCCCTCTCCCGACTGAATTACGAAACTACTTTGTGAGTACTGCAAAGTCAAAACAAGTGTTGTTTCTTTTGTTTTCTCTAATCTCACGTTGTCCAACAAATTATTAAAATTATTATACTAGTGCTTTCAACTGGCAGGAGTTAATAAAATTTTAGGTTAAACGATATTTCTTTGCGAGAGTTTTCTGCTAAATTCTATTTATGATGATTTGGAAATACAATTTCATAATTTTCATACTTCCAAATGAATGCCTTTTCACATTTGTAGAACTTTATCCTTCAGCTGAATCATATTTACGTCTCTTAAGATTTCACTATGAGGAATACCTATATCATAACATGGAATTGAAGCATTTACCATAGAAACTTCAAAACTTCCACATAAAAGCTGCATTCACAATCAATTCGCGGGCCGAAGTGGACTTCGGCACGAAATTTACCATTCGCAATAATCTTGGAACCAAATACTCAAATGAATCAAAAATGTAACTGATCAAAACATAAGCATCAGCATCATCTATAGCCGGCACGAAATTCCTTGCCAAATTGATAGTTTGCAATTTGCAAGAAATTTTGTCTTGAATTTCATTGTGAATGGTAACGGAGAACGCTATCTGCTAAGCTTCCGTGTCGAAGTGCACTTCGGCCCGTGAATTGATTGTGAATGTAGCTAAACTCTTTACATATCAAGATGTTTAGTTTCTACCTCCTTCACAAACTCAGTAAATTCTACCTCAACATTATATTAGCTAGATTTATTTCAAGAAAGAATAATAGGAATTTGTGTCTGGGTACAGTAAATCACCAATATCATCGCTCGATTTTATTCCACAATTCATCCCCATATCTCTGTTCATCCCTTTTAAATGAAAGGGAACTTTCTTTTTCTACAAGCGTGCGCGTTCAACCTTTTTCCCGCACGCATTCCAAGATGCAAAGAGTCACTTTCCCAAAAGGTGCGGGAAAAACGCCTGCTATTTCTTTGCCGCACGCATTTGCGCTTGTAGAAAAAATATTGTTCCTAACTCTAGCGGAAAGTGTCTTGCCCTACTCAACTACTTACCCGAACTCTGCTTCGCTTCGTTCGGGACGTTCGGGCAACGGCAGTTTCGTGCGGGCAAGTATCACCTTGCGCACTTGATAGGAAAATAACTATTACGACACAAAATCAATCAATTCACTTCCGATAAGTCCGATAAATCTTGAATGACTATATACAAAACCTCTGTTAGGAGTGTTGGGCCTTACAAACAAAGAGGTTTGCAACTACCAAGCACAGATATACAATATCTTTGGAGATCAGAGATCTATATCTCTGTTGGAGATATAGAAGAACACTAATATAATACACTAATATAATATAATTGAACCAAAGAGAAAGAGCTCCTCTTTGATTGAACTATCGACTACCCTCCATAGATTGAACTCAAGAAAAAAGCAGAGATATCTCTGGAAAAAAGAGTTCAATGATCCGAAATGACGTTGACATGACTCTATGGTTCGATGTAATTTTATAGGTTAATGTTGAACTAACCCAACTTTACAGAACAACTTGAGGAAACAAACAACAACTTGAGTTTTGTTTTATTAATTCCATCAATGATAGAAAAGTTGATTTAATAATAATAATCATGGGTTTTCAAGAAAGATTGTTGATGAGAAAGATTAAAAAAACTGCGGATCATAAGACTGATTTATACAAACTCAAGAAGAAAAAACTAGAAGGTTTGTTTACCATATTTCGTTTTTTCCCAGAAAAAACTAATGAGATTTTCATTTTAGATTCTAAAACAGATGCAATTTGTTCAAAAGAAAGTACGGTCCCCAACAAAATTAATGATAAGAGAAGAAAGGAATGTGATGAGGAATTACAACACAGTAAGTGAAAAATCTTTTCTATGGAATTAAATTACTTCTCTTGTCTTAGACATATTACAGTAAAGAGCAATATCCTTATGATGTGATATATTAATTATTTATATTTATACTTCATTCACTTTTATTTTAGCAGTCGGTTGGCCATGGAAATTTGACACATTTCACTCTGTATAGTATGAAAATGTGGGGTTATGAAGCTTGTCAAAACATTTTTGGGTTTTAAATCAACGCTATGTTGCCCGTTCTACGCAAAAGTCTCAGTAATTACGTATTTTATCACAATGTCGAATCTCTTCGGAAAATATGTGACGAATATAATTGAAGTTTATACAAACTGATTGAAGAAATACAAATCCAGTTATTTGCATGGAAAATACAAGAGATCAGTATAATATCATAATATGCACTAGCTTGAGGAGAGTTGATGTTCGTTATCTTCTTTGGCTTACATCATTTGTAGATTTCAAAAATATTAACTCGAAGATGAAATGCATATGATGCAGTGGTTGGGAATGGGTATCTCCCGAAACAATGAACAGATAATTACAAGAATGTTAAATTCTTCAACAAAAATCATCTTGCATCAATTTTAGTAAAAGGAATTTGAGGAAGTTTCAAGTTAAGATGAACTTCACCTTTGAACAAAAATTTTACATGAATAAACAAGTAACAGGGTAACTTGAGCGTATTTGTGGCTATTTATCTTAATACATTGATGTAATAATAATAATTATAGGTATTTATTAGTACCTTAAGACATGTACATTGTATAGGACAAGTCAAATGAAAAATAGAAGAATCCATTTTTAGGGAACTTATTCTCCGATGACATTTATCGAAAATCCTGTAGTAAACTTTTCGCATTAATTCACTCAAACAATACATTCTCAAATGCCACCACTTTTTTGGGTCTCCCAATAGAAGGAAATTCTTTGTCATCCTCTTCATTCACAATCTTTCTGATTGTGGAAATATCCAGCTGAAATATATGTCGTTTAGATTCAGATGAAACATTATATAAATTCTCTTACATTGAATATGTTCGCTACCGCCTGACGTATATTGTGGATTTAAGAATATCAGGGTATAACTATTTGAATGAGCGGACCTGAATTCTAAATAGCACTTCCTGAAACCCTGTCGCTTTTTTCAATCACTTTCGGTATTTTCGTAATAAAAATTGATATTACTTGTGGCAACGGCGTTATGACATTAACGACATTTCATGAGTGCCAACTTAACTTCGTTCTAGTTACAAAAACTTGAGAAAATTATTTCATGGCCAACCGACTGCTAAAATAAATTTGAATGAAGTATACATCGATTGTTATTTTTGTGAATTTTACCATTGTTGACTTGTCTCATACATATGCTTTTGTAGGCACCAATGAAATAGTCACCAATGAAACAAGCACAATATGATTGCTATTTTTCACGAGGGTGAAGTTTGCGACACGAGCCGCAGGTGAGTGTCGCAATTCTCCCAAGTGAAAAATTGTAATTTTGTGCGAGTAGAATACTATACTTTGTCCACGACTTCCTCGAAAAAATTATCTTGATAGAAAACCAACTGAATATGCTAAATCAGGTCTAGATCCCAACATTAGGTACATTAGAGAGCCCACAGCTTGGCGATATGGAAACTGAGATGCTCTCTCCACTGCTTTCCCTGTATTTGAAGTACTCTCCACACCCTGAAGCATTGGTGATGAAACTGATTTACATCCCATAAAATTGAAACGTTCAAGTATTTTCTGAGCGAAAGACATTTGATACACTTTTATGTTACCATTCGACTGTCTCTTGATTTCAAGTCCCAAAAAATAGGAGGCTTTTATGGAAGTAATCTTGAACTCGGCTCCAAGCTGATCCAAAAATCTCTAATTCTGCTCTACTGGTCGATGCTATGATTCCATCATCTACTTATACAGTGAGAATCGCCTTGACACCATTTTCATTTCTAATGAACTAATCGCTAGCCTTAAACTTCAGAAATTCAAGAAATTTTTCAATGCGTTTATTCTGGCATCTTGGTGACTACTTGAGTCCATATAGACTTTTCTTGAGCTTCCAAACTCTATCAGTGCCATCATTAAATCCCTCTGGTTGCTGCGAATAGATATTTTCTTCCAACTCTCCATACAGAAAAGCTGTTGAAACATCAAATTGAAATAAGTGCATCTTTTCTGTTGCAGCAACACCAAGCATCAAACGGATAGTTTGCAATTTTGCAACTGGACTGATTGTTTTAGAATAATCAATGCCTTCTCGTTGATTATATCCTTTCGCAACAAGTCTTGACTTTCTCTTGTCAATACTTCCATCAGGTTTCATTTTTACTTTATATACCCATTTGCAAGACAGCGCTCTAGCTCCATTTGGCAATTTCACCAAGTCGTAGGTATCATTTTCATGTAAAGAAGACAATTCATTTTGCATTGACTCTACCCATTCTTTACCATACCTGCCATTAACAGCTTCGTAATAACTTTGAGGATCTTCTTCAGATATCATAATCATTACAAAGTCATCATAGTATGTTGACGCTTTTATTGTATTCCTATCACGTAATTTTCGGTGTTCTGGTCTTTCAGTTTGCTCTACATTGACATCTGACTCACATCTTTCTCTGGATTCCTCATCATTTGAATCTTCTTCAGACGATTCTTGCTTACACGGTTCTTTTCCAACCAATTCTTTTTCAGAAGGAGGACTCAGGATAGGCACTTCAACTTTCTCAACACAGTCGCGAAGTGTTTTTTGAAAGCATATATCTCTGGAAAGAACAACTCTTCTTTCTTGTGAAATATAAATACGGTAGCGCTCATCGCCATCGTAACCATCTAAATTGCCTTTCTGAGCTTTCTTATCCATCTTATGTCTTTTCTGTGCAGGAACATGTAAGTAGCAGTCAGAACAGATGATACGAAGATGACTAATTCTTGGTTTTTTACCAAACCAGTATTCGTATTGACTCACTCCATGAATCGATGATTTTCCAGTCTATTTAATACATATACTGCTGTCGTAACTAGCTCAGCCCAAATCGCTTGAGGAAACTGAACATCAGCATTCGAGTACATAAATCTCCTAGCCATCTCAACAATTGTTCTGTTCTCTCGTTCACACTGCCATTCTGATGGTTATGTGGTGTATAAGGAGCTGTCAACCTCTGTGCAATTCCTCTTTCAAGCAAAATATTTCGAACATCTGCATTGTCAAACTCTCCTCTATTGTCACTCAAAAGTTCTTTGATGTTGTGTCCCTGTTTCTCTGCGTGAGCAAGCATCTGCTTCAAAACTATTTTGACATCTGATTTCTGTCTGATGACAAATCTATACCCAAATTTTGTATAACTATCTTTGAAAACAACTAAATAGCGCTTCTTCTGAAAGGACTCAGCACAGGTCCACAAACATCAGTTGAAATCAGCTCTTCTGGTTGAGAAGCCTTTCTTCTAGTACCAAAGGCAATCTCTGAGACTTTCCATAAATACATGGTTCACACATTTTATCATCTAATTTCACTTATTTATTTAATTCCCGTTCAAGCTTCTCCTTTATATGTCTTTTATCTTGATGCCCCCATCTTTCATGATACAACTGTAATGAATCTCTTGATTCTATCAAGTTAATAGTTGAACCTCTGCCCGGACTAACAGTCTTAATTTCCGCCTTATATAATGTTCCATTTTTCTCTCGAGTACCCAATAACACTGGAGAACCATTCACTGATAGAGAACAGGAGGTGACTGTTGACTGAAACATGCTATTTGAATTCTTATCATGAGCAGATAATGGAAAAAATAAATTTCTTGCAATCTTAGGAACTAACCAAACATCCTGTAACTGTAAACGTTTGCTCTTACCATTTACTTTGGATTCTATTTCTTTACATCCACTACCAACAGCATTTAAACCTTCATCTCCAGCTGCTTTAATAATGCAACAATTCTCAAACTTATTGAAAGTACTGAACCAATCTGAGCGATTTGTTACATGCTTTGTAGCACCCTTATCTACCCACCAATCTTCAGTATTCAGCTCAGCAGCTAAAATTTCATTGTGAATAGACACAAGAGCAATGTTGCCTTTGGAAGTTCAGAATCTACAATATTACTCTGAGGATTGATACCAGCTGAATTAGGGCGCGGACGACCCTCTGCAATCCACCGTTTGCACTGTCGAAACCAGTGACCAGGAATATGACAATAATTACATTTACCATGTTTATGCTTGAATTTTCTAGAGGAGCTACCATTACTTGATTGTTTCTTTTGTCCATCCATTCTGGCTACTCAAGTTTCTTGATTACCACTGCCAAACTAGTTGATGGTTTCATATTTCGTTCAAAAACAGAGAGCTGCATATTCAATTCATCAAATGTACGAATTTCATCTTGAGTAAGTAACATCCAACTAGACTTTCAAAGGAACTAGGTAAAATATGTAAAATTTTGCATACCAAAAGCAAATCTGAAAGGGGATTTTCATTCTTCTCTTTCAAACCATTATTCAGTTCATTCCACAGACTTCTCAACTTGGCTACATGAGTGGCAACGTCATCACCCGATGTCCAATTGAATGCAAAGAAATCTGCACATAACTTGAATAACTGATCTGAAGGTTGCTTCAAACTGCTGTTTTAATGCTTCCCATACTTCACTTGCACTTACTTTGTCCATAATCTTTTGATATACTGCATCTGAGACTGTACTAGTAATCTTTGTTTTAGCATAGCTATTTGCTTTTCGATAAATATCACAAGCAACTTTATGAGCTCTTTTTTCCTCTTTGGTTGCTTCAGTCTTCAACTCACCAGACTTCTTCAACTTCTGATCAATACAATCTAACGCACCTTCATGATAATCTATTCAATCACGAATTTTACGCTTCCAAACCGGCCAATCTGCTTCACTTGTTAGCGGTTTTATATGTTTCTCAAATTCCATAATTTTCTCTACTAATTGAATGATTCTTCAGAGTAGGAGAAACGCAACATTCAAAGCGTCTGCGCCAATAACCTATTGAAGTAGAATTAGTGATTCTTATAGGTACTCTTACGAAGGAAAAAACGTGACTTTTCTAGGATTAACTTTATTGACAACACTTCTATTTTCTGACAGTCAAAACCCTTTCAACAATAATGTGACTGTAGCCTTCTAAATATATACCTAATTTTAATTAACATTTCACTTCAACATACTTTCCATCACATGCTTCAGAAATAAATTTTTTGATTTCTTGGCAAGAAAACACTCTAGCTTTTTTCGGCCGAAAACCTTGGATTTTATTCGCTGCTCTCCAGTCCATGAAATTGTTAAACACTTTCAGGTAGATATTTCTTGATTTTTCCGGCAATAGATTCAATGTTGTAATTTTTGCAACATCTCTTATTTCCGGTGGAGTACACAACATTACAATTTATGAGACGCAATTTTTTTCAAACAGTTTCAAATATTTTTCAATCTGTCAAACTAAATTGAATATGAAACATCATAGAAAACACATCATATGGATCTATTCGGTAAAGTCCCACATCGCCAGGTCGGTGTGGGGTGGAAGCGGTGGTTCCGGTTCCTGGACGAGATTTATTGGATGAACAATTTTATAGCATTTATTTCAAATCGTTTGATAGACTTCAACCTGTTGAATAATGATTCATTGTTCAACATCTATTACACTCGGGTTGTAATGTGACTATCATAATGCTTCTGAAAGCTCATCCGTAAGGTACGAATTATAGGGTAGTCGTGGACAAATATGACTTTAGCCTTGCGGCTTTCACATTCCTCTCCAGAGGAAAATTCACTTATCCCAGATATCTCAGATATCAAAAGGATTAAGCTCTGTTGGAGCCCTTTCCAGGTTTTCGGGCTCGTGGTGGTGGTCGGGTCCGGGTCGCTCCTCGCCTCCCTGCTGTAGGTTGGATTCCTGCTCCACCCGCATTTCCTGTCGGCGCAGACGGTGTCCCTCTGCATTCCCCATGTACTTGCGTACAGTTCTCGCCGTTCCGAGCAGTACCGCCTTCTGCATGACTCTATAGATATTTTCGTCCAACTGAAGTTTCCTCAAGTTCTCCAGTAGTTTCTTCGGTATCAGGCCTGTAGATAAAATTACAATAGGGATGGTCTTGATATCTTTCAGCTTCCACTGTCTTCTGGTTTGTTCCTCGAGATCTCTGTATTTTGAGATTTTTTCAGTGTGCCTATCTAGAAGATTGTTATTATTTGGAAATGCCACGTCGATGAATAGTGCTCTGTCCTCATCCGTATTGAGCAATATGAGGTCTGGTCTATTGTGGGTTATTTTCCGGTCTGTGAGAACTGTGCGATCCAAGTAGAGCTTGTGATGTTCATTTTCCAACACAGCATCCGGATGGTAATTGTTATAAGGAACCTCTTTCGAACTTAGAAGTTGGTGTTTTAGTGCCAATTCTTGGTGAAGAATCTTGGCAACGGCATCATGTCTATTTTTTTACTCCGTGCCCGCGAACTTCTGACATCCCCCGGTGATGTGCTGGATAGTTTCATGTGTGGCACAGCCATAACGACAGCTATCGTCCGCCAGTGAGGCATCCTTGGCGATATATTTCATGTAATTTCTTGTTGGAATCACCTGATCCTGGATGGCGAGCATGAAGCTCTCTATCTCAGGAATCAACCTTCCGGAAGTCAACCAGTAGTTCGACGCAGATATGTCGACGTAATCATGGTTGACCTCGTTCTGGTGCCTCCCATGCAAAGGTTTGCCAATCAGTTTCTACATTTTACTTTCTGCAGAGTGTTCGACGGTTTCCAAGTGATCCTGTTGTAGCTTTAAGGGTGTAGAACTATCAGCAACACAAACTACTCGATGGAGTTCTGACGAAGCAGCCTTGCTCAGGAAATATTTTCGAAGTCCTTCAATTTCCTGGGACATACGGTTGGACAAATCAACAATTCCTCTACCTCCAAGATGTCGTGGCAGCTCTGTCCGTTCTATTGAGCTTTTGGGGTGATGTTTATTGTGTTTAGTCAGCATCGTCCTTATTTTTCTCTGTAAAGCTGCTAAATCGGTGGTCGTCCAAGAGATGATACCAAATGAATAGCTCAGCGCCGAGCAAGCGTAAGTGTTAATCGCTTTTATCAGATTCTTGCTGTTAAGACCAGTTCTCATTATCCTTCTCAATCTTCGGGTGAACTCCCCCGTTAATTCTTTCTTCATCTGGGTTTGATTGATTTTTCTTGCCTGTTTTATGCCTAGATACTTGTATGTGTCTCCTTCCTTTAATGCTTCAATTTCTGCACCTTCCTTGAGTTTGAACGTACCATCTTCTATTTTCCCTCTCGTTATGTTCAGCAGTCGACATTTTTCTAGTCCAAACTTCATTTTGATGTCTTCCGAGAATCCTTCCACCATTTTCAGCATCTGTTGTATTTGTTTTTTGGTAGATGCGAAGAGTTTCAAATCGTCCATGTAAAGGAGATGATTCAGTTTCATCATAGTTCTACTGCCGCTCTTGATGGAAAATCCGTAGTCCGTAGAATTCAATCTATGAGACAAGGGATTCAGGGCCATGCAGAACCACAGAGGGATCAGCGAGTCTCCTAGGAAAATTACGCGTCTTATTGGAATGGGTCCTGTTGTAATTGAGCAATCTGCTGATTTCATTTGAAGACCAGTACGCCAGGTTGACATGGCGTTTTTCAGGAACTCAACAATATTGGTATCCACCTTGTAAATCTTCAAGATCGTCAAGAGCCATTCGTGAGGTATAGAATCGAATGCTTTTTTATAGTCTATGTACACAGCGTAAAGATTCCTCCGCGTGGAGAACGCTTGATTGCAGATAACTGAATCATTATTAGTTGTTCTTTGCACCCTCGGCTGTCTTTGGTGCATCCTTTCTGTTGCATGGCGATGATGTTATTCCTTTCGCAATGGTTGTAAATTCGGTTTGAAATGCACGATGTGATTAATTTGTACATCGTTGGAAGACATGTGATTGGTCGGTACTTGGATGGGTCTTCTGTATTCCTTTGGTTTTTAGGTAACAGGTATGTTGTGCCATGTGTAAGGAATACTGGCATTCTTTAAGGATTTTCAATGACATCATTTATTGCGGAGGTCAATTTGTCATGCATGATCCAAAGTTTCTTGATCCAGAAGTTCTGTAATCCATCAGGCCCAGGTGTTTTCCAGTTGTGTAGTCCTCTGATGGCTGATTTTACTTCTTCAATTGTGAACATGTCATGCTGCATCGGCTCATATTTCATAGCTTCAGATTTTTCATCATCAATCCATACGGTATCTCCATTGAACTGAGGTTTCGTTGATAATTGTTCGGTCCAGAATTGTTCAATGGTTTCCTTTGGTGGTAACTTTCCATTTTCTCCATCCGACGATGTGAGTGACCGGTAGAAAGTTTCTTCCGACTTTTCGAATGAATTATTGTCTCTTTTCCGGCTATAATTGCTTTTATATCTCCTCAGGCGTTCTGCATACAGACTTAATTTTCGCTTCAGAGTGTCGAGGCAATGGTGAGCTGTAGCATTCTCCGTCTCTCGTTCTGTGTGTGTTCTGTTTCTATCCATGATTTCTTTGGCAGCTTTCACAACCTTTCTTCCTCGATTCCCGTTCAAGTACTCCGTCAGTCGTCCAATGTCTCTTCTTAGCCTTTCTGTTTTGTGTTGAAGACGTTTCTGCCATGCTGGCGCGTGTAATTTGTGTAATTTTGGACCATTGTTGTTCGTTCCCCGAATTTTTGCCCCTATGGTTTTGGCTGTCGTCAGCGCTGCACAGTAAAAAACTAGATGCAGATATTCCAATGAACTTCCGTTCTGTAGGTACTTAGGTAAAACGTCCTTATTGTAGATGTCGATTATAAGTGACAGCTTCTTGGATGTATTGAGTCGGGGAGGTGTTATTCGATGAAGAGGATCTGTTCCTTCCAGTTCGGCAATGTATCTCCTCATGCCAGAGTCAACTTGTCGGTGGAGCTCTTCCCTATCGTCCTGGAGTTCAGGCTCACTTCGGTTGCAAGATGGACTTTCAGTATCAATGTCTTCTGGGTGTTGTTGCCCAGGCATGTGAATTTCATCAGAGGTGTTGGTGTTATTCTCTATTGCTAGCGGACGCTGAAGTTCTCGTTTAATTGCGTCGATTCGGGCCGTTGGTATTAGTTTATTTCTCAGAATTATTATTATTATTATTATTTATTTTAATATTTGAAAAATTTAATTTTGTATTTTGATTATTTCAGAAAGACAGAAATTATGTGATGGTGCAATTGATAAAACTGATAATAATGAAACTGAAAACATTCCGTTGAATGATATTAAAGAAACAGAAGGTAATGATGAAACAGCTAAAGTATCTAAGATTTTTATGTTTTATAGGGAAATGTCTAGATCATACTTTATTTTTCAGGAACAGAAAGAGTTACATTTGATTCTTTGAATATTTCTGGACCCACTAAGAAAGCAATAGAAGATATGGGATTTACTACTATGACTGAAATCCAAGCCAAAACTATTCCCTTATTATTGTCAGGAAAAAACCTTGTGGGGGAAGCTAAAACTGGTTCTGGAAAGACATTGGCTTTTCTTATACCTGCTGTAGAATTGATGTACAGGCTGCATTTCAAGCCTAGAAATGGTAAGCAAGCCAATCAAGGCTAAAAGTTTACTGTACCCACCTCTTATTATGTAAAGGATTTCTTTAAAACATTGAAGCACAGTACCAATTAAGTATTGTATGAAAAATCAATTGATGTCTATCTCAATTTGGAGAGTCTTTGCCAGTAACGTCCAGTTTCATAATCGAATTAAACGTCACTTTAAGCTTAAAGCTTCCTTTACTGTCATTTTTACGGCCGGTTTCATAATCAAACCTAAAGTCGCTTTAATTTTAAAGCTTCCTTTAATCCTACTAATGATAGTAAAGGAAGCTTTAAGCTTAAAGTGACGTTAAATTCGATTATGAAACTGGACGTTAGTAGGGTTAAAGGAAGCTTTAAAATTAAAGGGACTTTAGGTTTGATTATGAAACCGGTCGTTACTCAATCAAACATAAAGTATCTTTAATTTTAAAGCTTCCTTCATCCCTTCTTACGGCCGATTTCATAATCAAACCTGAAGTCGCTTTAATCTTAAAGCTTCCTCTAACCCTACTAAAAATGAAGCTTTAAGCTTAAAGTGACTTTAAATTCGATTATGAAACTGGATGTTATTATAACGGCCGGTTTCATAATCAAACCTAAAGTCACTTTAATTTTAAAGCTTCCTTTAACCCTACTAAAAATGACACTAAAGGAAGCTTTAAGCTTAAAGTGACTTTAAATTTGATTATGAAACTGGACGTTAATCAAATTTAAACTCACTTTAAGCCTAAAGCTTCCTTTACTGTCATTTTTAGTATGGTTAAAGGAAGCTTTTAAATTAAAGTGACATTAGGTTTGATTATGAAACCGGCCGTAAAGGAGCTTTAGCTTAAAGGGACTTAAAATTCCATTATTAAACTGGACGTTAATATGACACTAAAGGAGCTTTAGCTTAAAGGGACTTTAAATTCCATTATTAAACTGGACGTTATAGATAAAGAATTATGAAGAAGACTTAAGGAAATGGAGAATATTTTACATATACTCTTACAGGGTTTATATGAATAATTGAGAAAAATTTAGGGAGTGATTCCTTGTCAAAAATAGGGTGGCTCTTTCATATTTTAAGGCCCTCCGGCTCAATTACAGCCCCCTAAAATGGCGCCCAAAAAGCAATTTTTAACTATTCTCTCGAAAACCAAAGAACTGACAGGACTGAAATCAAGCAGATATTTTATGCGGGCGAAAGGGCATTCAAAAGGGGTAATAAAAGCAAATCCTAAACCTTATTCCGCAAGAAACTTTTTTCCATCTTTATATTGTACAATAAAAAAATTAATTTTGGATATCTCTATCCATTCTTCACAAATAAGGTCTCTTGTAATATCTAGCTAAAATTAACGGTTTTTGAGGAAAAAAAATTTATGATAGCGTGAGTTGTTGTGGCTACCTACCAAGAACAATTTTCTCTGAATTTCTGGCCTGGATATTTTTCAAAATTATCTAACCTTATGTTGGATTGTTTGTTCTGATTTTGATACCTCTAAAGATCACACGTTCCGCGAATTTATAGAAAAGTTTTTCGCATTTGGTGGCTTATCGATTTGCTTGATTTGTTGCATAACATTGGTATTTTTCTTTCATTCCTGAGATTGTAAGTTTCTTTTAATTTTGAAAGTGTCAATTCATAACCTCAAATTGGGACTGAAAGGAGCCTGGTTTTGCATGTGCGAAGACTAATTATTCCGCAATGTCTAGAGTTTGTACTGAGTGCAATGCACAGTGCTCATTCAAAGATCCCCAATAAACCCAGGGGAGGTCTTCGGCTATACATGTGATTGATGCAGAATAATCAGGTGCAAGAGGTGTTCAAACATAGGATCTAGTGAAGTCACGGCTATTTCGGCATCAACTCGTACTATTCCATATTTTTTTTAACACCATTTCTTTGGGTTTGGTCTAACTTTAATCGGACAAACATATTGTCAAGATCAAAAGTGCTCAGAATCCTTGTGGGAATTTTCTAACGATTCGGCTGCTTTTGGGTCATCCCAATGTTTCCCCATTTATTTATGTATTTGCTACATATACTGATTACTAATTACTGATTGCTGGGTGTGTTGGATGGATAAACCAAACCTGCCACTGCGACCAAGCGGTCCATTGTAGCACTCAGGCAAGCTTGTAGAGTTAGATCTCTCCCTCCAGTCCCATTCTACTCAAAAAGGAGATGATGTCGGAGAGGGAGTGATTCTTGAGTTCCTCTAGGACCATCTTCGGAGAACCAAATACTCCAAGTCTGACCCTGTCTGCCGCCGGGCAGTCGCAGAGGATGTGCTCAATCGTTTCGTCCTTCTCTAAGCAGAGTCTGCAGAGCGGGTCATTGACGAGTTGCTGAGTTTTTAAGATGGGCTCTGAGTCTATAATTTCCTGTGAAAACCGCCATGATAGATCTCAGATTGGTTCTAGAAAATCCTAGCTAACGACTGGCAAAACTTTGCAAACTCATATTTCTCATCAACCAATTTCCATCCGTTGCCGGTAGGAGATAGCTGACCTTGGACTTGTAGATGAAAGCAACCAGAATAATATGCTTAATGAGGTTCAAGAATTTGTTTGTCATTTATACGGCTTGAAAAACATAAAATCAATTGACTAGGCAAACTTCGTTTTATTTTCAAAGACTTATAAATGTTTTAGCACTGCAAACTTTGAAATTGAAAAAAAGAATGTAGATAGGTCGAGTATGCCACCATGTCAATTGATGCAGCAGTTCTTAAGAGCGAGCTTCATTACAAATATTTGCCGTAATGCTCACCGTCAAATTCCGACGGAGCTATCTCCTACTGACTACGGGAGGAAATTTGTTGATGAGAACTGACATAGTTAGTTGGTTAGTTATTAGTGTTTGTATAAGTGTAAATAAATAACCTTAATCAGTTGGACGTTTAAATTAAGTGAAGAAAATGTTACATTGGTGTCACGTGTGGGGTTCAACACCGCTCGAATTAAATAAATATTTTCTGTTATTTGGAGTTCATGCCAGTGACCACAAGACTACAGAACGCCATGGAGACTCGAGCAGTAATGGACTTTTTGAGTAAACTGAACGAAAGAATGGAAGAAAGTTCTCGAAAATTAAATGAACAAATGGTCCAGATGGAAATTTTTTTTCGAAAATTGAATGAGAAAAAGGACCAGATGAAAGAAAATTGTAATGATGTGGTGAGTCAACTTACAGATAAATTGGATAAGAAACTGGAAACCATAAAGAAAAAATTTCAAAAAGAAGACGAGAAGTTTTATATAGTGGACGAAACATTTGACGAAGTTGATGAAAAATTTGACGAAGTTTATGATGAAGTTAATGGAAAGTTTGAAGAAATTTCAGGAATAATTGAACATCATGCCAAATTAATAGATTCCTTGAAAAAAATGTCAAATAGAACGGATATCCCGGCTTCATCAACCTGCAGCATAGAGAAAGCAGAAAATGACCGCGAAGGTAGTGGAATGAAGATCAAGCCTCCAACTTTTGATGGAGAAATACACTGGTCGACATATCAAAAACAGTTTGAAGCTGCTGCTTTGGTGAACAATTGGAACGACAACGAAAAAGATACGGCATTAATATTATCTCTACGAGGAGAGGCACTCAACATTCTGATTCCGGAGAGTCAACAAGCCTGTTACGTTCTAACATCGAAACTTCAGAGATAAATATGGCGATGCTCATCTACAACAAGTTTACCATGCACAAATGGTAGTGCAGAAAACAGGGGAAAATCTCCAGGAGTTTGAAGCTGATGTGGCGAGATTAGTTAGGCTGGCTTATCCATCTGCTCCAGAGAGCTTCCTCGAACAGCTATCAATCCAGACATTCGTGGATGGGATCAAGGATAGTGAAATACAACAAGCCCTGAGACTTGCACGCTCTAGAACCATAGATGATGCCTTAGCCCAGGTTTTGGAAATTGAGGCAGCGAAGCAAGCGTCGAATAGAGGACACCTTCGTGTAAGACAAGAGCAAGAAACAGACCGATCTATTGAGGGGATTGTCAGAGAAGAAGTCCGCAGAATATCGCTAGCTAGGAAAAGAGTTGATGTGTACTGAAACTGCAACAAAAGTGGGCATTTCAAGCGAAATCGTCCAGAATTTGAAAGAGTTATACAGCTGGGAAACTAAAAGTAGTTGTTGGAAAAAGTTAGGCAGCGATTTTATTGGCTAAAGAGTAAGAAGGACGTTAAAGATTCGTGTAGAAGATGCAAAGCTTATGCTGCTGCTAACGGACCTTATGGCACCACTGAAGCAATATAATAAATAACGTCGGATCCCCCATGGAACGAGTAACAGACCATGGGAACAAGTACATTTTGATAGCGATGGACTATTTCACAAAATGGTTGGAAGCCTACGGTATTCCTAATCAAGAGGCAAGTACGGTAGCTGATAAATTGGTCAAAGAATTCTTCTGTAGATTTGGAATACCTCTAGAGCTGTATTGTGATCAAGGCCGAAATTTTGAGTCGACGTTATTCCAAGAAGTATGCAGGAAATTTGGGATTCACAAAACAAGAACTACAACTTTTCATAAACAATCATATGGCATGGTGGAACGAATGAATCGCACCATAGGAAAACATTTAGCCATAGTTGTTTCTGATCACCAGCGGGACTGGGATGAATATTTACATCTATTCCCATGGAACGAGTAACAGACCATGGGAACAAGTACATTTTGATAGCGATGGACTATTTCACAAAATGGTTGGAAGCCTACGGTATTCCTAATCAAGAGGCAAGTACGGTAGCTGATAAATTGGTCAAAGAATTCTTCTGTAGATTTGGAATACCTCTAGAGCTGTATTGTGATCAAGGCCGAAATTTTGAGTCGACGTTATTCCAAGAAGTATGCAGGAAATTTGGGATTCACAAAACAAGAACTACAACTTTTCATAAACAATCATATGGCATGGTGGAACGAATGAATCGCACCATAGGAAAACATTTAGCCATAGTTGTTTCTGATCACCAGCGGGACTGGGATGAATATTTACATCTATTCGCCATGGCATATAGATCTTCGGTTCAAGAATCTACCAAGGAGACTCCATCCAGTATAATGTTCGGCCGAGAAATAAGGCTGCCTTGCGACTTAGAGTTTGGATGTAAGCCTGGAGAACACGTAGCGGGGGAGGACAACGTTAGTAAATTAAGGAACAAGCTGGATTACATTCATGACAAGGTGCGCAATCAAATGCACCAAGGGAGTGACCGAATGAAAATGCGCTACGACATCAAGGCTATTGAAGGTGGGTTCATCGCTGGAGATCTGCTGTGGTTACATAATCCACAAAGAAGGAAAGATTTTTCTCCGAAGCCGCAGAGACAGTAGGAGGGACCGTATGAAGTTATCACGAGGATAAATGATGTAGTTTACAGGATAAGGAAGCTCCCCAGAGGTAAACCGAAGGTCGTCCATTTCAACCGGTTAGCCCTGTACAGGAAGGACGAAGAAGAAGTGCGTCTTGTGGAAGTTACGATTCAAGGTAGCGGCGATTACCAGAAATTTATAGATTGCTATGGTGAGACACGCGTTGCACGGTTCGGCGTCACACAGGAAGTACATCAAGACCTCTTTACCGTTTCTGAGGAATATTCTCTCGCTCATTGTGTAGCGAATGACCTTCGTATGAGCAAAGGAATAGCAAGAGTATTCAGAAACAAATTTGGATGTCAGAAAGAACTATTGCGACAGCAGCCAAGAATCGGAAAAGCTTTGAAATTGAAGGTTGAACGTCGGTTCATTTATTACCTAGTCACGAAGCAACATTCCCATCAGAAGCCAACCTATCAAAATCTATGGACGGCACAGCATAGCTTGAAAGAAGACCTTCAACGCTTTGGAGTTACGAAATTAGCTGTTTCCAAGATCGGTTGTGGACTGGACTGGTGATGATTGCAGGTTTCGTCCTCAGAAGAAATTCGCGGAATCTGTTCTGGACCAGACCGGCCGGCAGGACAGGAGAACAGTGGAAATATGTGTAGTGACATAGTTAGATTGTTAGTTATTAGTGTTTGTATAAGTGTAAATAAATAATCTTAATCAGTTGGACGTTTTAATTAAGTGAAGAAAACGATACAATATCGAAGATTCTGATGATAAATTATGTGACGATAATTTATAGCTTGTTACAATTTCGAATCCCTTATAAATTAAATAAAAATTAGTTTGTTCGAAAATTATTAAGTTCTTGCCTGTGCATATACCTGGGTTTGTTGAGTAGACTGTTGTATACGAACGAACTTTATTTCTGAGATTTTAAGGCACAACTGCGGAAGTGCCTTATTTGTCTTACTTCAAATGATTATGATAGTGTTATTTTATTTCAAATTAATTATAAACAAAAGACGTGTAATATCCATAGAGAGCGAAAAAATTTGATTTCTTATCCACTGACTGACGGGCGTTGTTCTACGGGGTAGTGGACTGACCATTTTATTTATTAAAAATATAATTAATCTCCGCATAACGAATACCCATCTTCAAAGCAATCATACGAATGAATCTTTTCTCTTTTTCCAAAAGAGAAACCCACACCTGTTGATGGAGACCAAACCGCTGACCCATAATCCAAAATACTTCTTACTTGAGAGAAAAACAATATTTTCAATGTCTCCTCTGAAAACTTAATGCAGCTACTAGACCTAGTACCTCAAATGCCTTTCCTGTAATATATTCCAAATGAGCATTGAAAGTCAGCCTTGAGTCAAATAAAATACCTAGATCCTCACTCTATCGATTCCAGAATCGATAGATTCCACTCCATCTATTCCATACCTGACATAAAGGGGTTCTTTACGTCTTGATAAACTTATGATCTTACATTCAATATTGTTCAAGAACATTCTATTGATACTACGGCAAACTGACAGCCTATCTAGGTCTTCCTGGAGCTCACCTCCATCAACCAAACTACTTATTTCATGGTAGATCTTTAGGTCATCTGCGAAAAGCAAAAATATATTATGAATGAATGAAAAACTTATATCATTCAAAAATAAAGAAGGTCCCAAATGAGATTCCTCATTCTCACTCCAGAAGTGACGGGTATGAAACATGAAGAATAACCTTTATATCTGACTGCTTGCATTCTGTGCCGTGAAAATGATACAAACCATATATGTAAGGAATGCGCCCCTAATCTGAAAAGAATCCTTATGACTTTAGCCTTGCGGCTTTCACACTCCTCTCCAGAGGAAAATTCACCTATCCCAGATATCTCAGATATCAAAACGATTAAGCTTTGTTGGAGCCCTTTCCAGGTTTTCGGGCTCGTGATGGTGGTCGGGTCCGGGTCGCTCCTCGGCTCCCTGCTGTCGGTTGGATTCCTGCTCCACCCGTACTTCCTGTCGGAGCAGACGGTGTTCCTCTGCATTCCCCATGTACTTGCGTACAGTTCTCGCCGAGCAGTACCGCCTTCTGCATGACTCTATAGATAATATTTTCGTCCAACTGAAGTTTCCTCAAGTTCTCTAGTAGTTTCTTCGGTATCAGGCCTGTAGATGAAATGACAATAGGGATGGTCTTGATAACTTTCAGCTTCCACTGTCTTCTGGTTTGTTATTCGAGATCTCTGTATTTTGAAATTATTTCAGTGTGCCTATCTAGAAGATTATTTTTATTTGGAATTGCCACGTCGATGAATTGAGCTCTGTCCTCATCCTTATTGAGCAATTTGTCTGGTCTATTGTGGGTTATTTTCCGGTCTGTGAGAACCGTGCGATCCCAGTAGAGCTTGTGATGTTCATTTTCCAATACAGCATCCGGCTGGTAATTGTAATAAGGAACCTTTGTCGAACGTAGCAGTTGGTGTTTTAGTGCCAATTCTTGATGAAGAATCTTGGCAACAGCATCATGTCTATTTTTATACTCGGTACCCGCGAACTTCTGACATCCCCCGGTGATGTGCTGAATAGTTTCATGTGTCGCACAGTCATAACGA
The DNA here is from genome assembly GCF_907165205.1 of Coccinella septempunctata. Lineage (NCBI taxonomy): Eukaryota > Metazoa > Arthropoda > Insecta > Coleoptera > Coccinellidae > Coccinella > Coccinella septempunctata. Next base: position 28,886,386 of record NC_058195.1, read on the forward strand.
CAGCTATCGTCCGCCACTGAGGCATCCTTGGCGATATATTTCATGTAGTTCCTTGTTGGAATCACCTGATCCTGGATGGCGAGCATGAAGCCCCCTGCTCAGGAAACAACCTTCGGAAGTCAACCAGTAGTTCGACGCAGATATGTCGACGTAATCATGGTTGACCTCGTTCTGGTGCCTCCCATGCAAAGGTTTGCCAATCAGTTTCTGCATTTTACTTCTGCAGAGTGTTCGACGGTTTCCAAGTGATCCCGTTGTAGCTTTAACGGTGTAGAAGTATCAGCAACACAAACTACTCGATGGAGTTCTGACGAAGCAGCCTTGCTCAGGAAATATTTTCGAAGTCCTTCAATTTCCTGGGACATACGGTTGGACAAATCAACAATTCCTCTACCCCCAAGATGTCGTGGCAGCTCTGTCCGTTCTATTGAGCTTTTGGGGTGATGTTTATTGTGTTTAGTCAGCATCGTCCTTATTTTTCTATGTAAAGCTGCTAAATCGGTGGTCGTCCAATAGACGATACCGAATGAATAGCTCAGCGCCGAGCAAGCGTAGGTGTTAATCGCTTTTATCAGATTCTTGCTGCTAAGACCAGTTCTCATTATCCTTCTCAATCTTCGGGTGAACTCCCCCGTTGATTCTTTCTTCATCTGGCTCTGACTGATTTTTCTTGCCTGTTTTATGCCTAGATTCTTGTACGTGTCTCCTTCCTTTAATGCTTGAATTTCTGCACCTTCCTTTAGTTTAAACGTACTATCTTCTATTTTCCCACTCGTTATGTTCAGCAGTCGACATTTTTTCAATCCAAACTTCATTTTGATGTCTTCCGAGAATCCTTCCACCATTTTCAGCATCTGTTGCATTTGTTTTTTAGTACGAAATGCGAAGAGTTTCAAATCGTCCATGTAAAGGAGATGATTCAGTTTCATCATAGTTCTACTGCCGCTCATGATGGAAAATCCGTAGTTCTGATATTTTTAAACGAACATTAATGTTTTGAAATTCTGGTTGCAATGATATCCTTTTGTTCACATGAAGTCTTGCATTACGTTTGTATTTATACAGGGTAAGTCTTTGACTCGTACAAATATTTTAACAGTAGATTCTTGAGGTCGAAAGAAACACTTGTTTCCTTCTTCTCCGATTTGGCCCTGATAAAAAGATCTATAGTCCATTCAAGAATGATTCAATTCAATTTTGTGTTGCGGAATTCAGGTTGGTATTGTGAATAAACAGTGATCCATAGACCAATTATTGTGAATCTATGCTCTGACAGAAGTTAATTTGAATTGTGTACAGCTGTTTATATTCTTAATTCAATCCAAAAAATTGGAAACATAATTATATCAATTTTGGCTGATTAATATGCTCTGGATTTGAATATTTCTTCTTTTCAAATACTTTTCTAGGTTATATTTAAATATTCCACTTCTGTGATTGAAAATACAGAAATTATTGAATATCATTTGTGATCAGATATTAACCCTCTAATACCCAAGTCCGCCTCGAGACTGGTTGCATATAAGTGGATACAAAATTATTCTGCCCATGTCCGCCTTCAGTATAGGTTCATTTTGTGAGTATACAGGTGTTAATGTAAATCAGTTAACTATTTCATAATGATTCATGAATTTTCCTCACAAGACAATTTCTGAAATTGTCTTTGGAAAAGAATTTATCTGGGATGTTTTTTCAACAGTAGATATACTTATGCATAGAATGAATTGTAAATATGTTGAAATTAGGAAAGAAAGAATATATTGGGAGTGTTGGACACTGTTTATTATCTATTGTTCACTGTGTAACAATGCCGACGTTTCGAAACAAATCGTTTCTTTTTCAGGGCTAGTTACGAGAACAATATTGTACGCTTTTTAAAAACATTAGGATTCAACAAAGAAATCAAAATCTCCTGGAGAGCAGACATACAATGAGTATGTTGAAATTGTTTCTTTTTTTCTTTTTTCTGTGACAATATAGGATGTAACTACTAGTCGAATAAACGTCATAATTATTATTATTATTATTATATTTGCAAAAAAAAGATGTAGATTACATAAGCTAATTTAAAACTATACGGAAATAATTTTAAAAAAGAATAAAAAACTTGGGCATTAGAGGGTTAAGCTGCGTCTGGACTTTTAAGTCCTACTGGGATGTCAATCATTCTTGAATGGACTATAGCCATTTTAAGTTTTCATAATGAGCTGTGCCACCCCTGCAAAATCAAAATTACTCTCAGAGTAACGGCCGTTTTCAATAATCCCATCTATCCATTGTTTCAGTTACTGAAGAATGAAAATGCATGTGATTTCGTTTCTATGATCTATCTGTAGATATATTTTAGAATGGTTCCCATTGGTTACTAATCGTCAGTGTGAAACGATGGATAGATAGGTTTATTGAAAACGACCGTAACTAGCTAGACCTGTGACACTACACATCTGTGGACTTGCATTCGGTCCCAATTTTTCGAATTTCACTGATATTTTTTACTCTTGAACATCAAATCAGTCGAAATATGAAGAATACTTTCATTTTACAAAACGTTCAAATATTCATTAGATAGCGTCTCACTTAGTTTCAAGTGTTGGATTCTTTGAATTTTTGGTATTTATTTTTTTAATTATAATGAGAAAACTGGAAGACGTGGGTGATATCTTGTGTTTGAAAAAGATTGATCAAATAAATGAAAAACTATATTCCGAAATTCATTTCATTCGATAAAAACGAGATACAACTAAAAAAACATTTTTAATGGTTTTTTAACAGCCTGTATCTTTCAAAGTGAGCCGATTTGGAAAAAATGGTAAAGGATAAAAGTGCTTCTTTTGACCTCAAGAATCTACTGTTGAAATATTTGTACGAGTCCAAGATTCATCCTGTATAATCCATAGATTTTAAAATTTTGAAGTGATGTCCGTCCTCCTTTATATTCCAAATTATTTTTCGCATAATTGCGAGTAGATTGTAAATACAGAAGTGATAATTTTTCAAGTTATAATACCAAATTTGGCGATGTTGATCTTTTGAAAAATAAAATCCTCAAGTGGTACCATCTTTTTGGGTCACCCAGTGGAGTAAGTTCTTTTCATTTATTGTGGAAATATGTAGATAAAATATGGCTCGTTCAGATTCAGGTGAAACATAATAATGAAAATAGAGCCAATAAATGAATATAACATAATATTAAGCTTGTTCGTAGCGTGGTTCACAGCGGTTGTGAACCGCGCAGATTTTCCCTAGCCTACAATGGAATTGCGTAAGCTCTGTACAGTTCAAAAGTGTTCTCTACGGATAAAAATTGATTTGCTTACGTCGAGTATATTCCATACTGTCTGATGAACCGATTTCCAAATATCGTATATTATATTATACTAGCTGACCCGGCAAACCTAGTTTTGCCATTCAAATTATTTCTAGGGTAGATAATAATAACTAACTCATTGTGATTGCTCGATTGGTAGTAAGAAAAAGAAATGCCTTTTTCTCTGTTCTGTACAATTTTTTTTGGGAATATTTTGTTATATAAACCTTGCCCTAACAATAATAAACACAACAAAAAAAGAATTGTCCAATTTGGTGCGATCGTTTGAACAATAAAGCATTTTGAAGTAAACCATAGATCCTCTTTTATTAATATATACAGGGTCTTTCACGAGGAACCTCACCCATATTTATACGAGAAACTACTGAACGTATTTTCATGAAATTCAGTACTTATAAGTATTTCACGATGCTGATGAAATCTAAAATATTTTCAAGGCATGAGCACCTCCGGTTTTTCCGGAAATGACGTCAACTTCCGTTTTTCAAATTAGAACACCATTTTTTTATTGCAGAAATAGATTCCTTAGAAAATTTCAAGTTATTTTGATGTAACATTTTTCAGTTTTGGTTGGAAAATTCTCTTTGAGCGGGAAAATTCGAAAAAAAAATCGAAAATAGAGCTCCGCTGAAACAAGAATAACTTCGAGGTTTTTGGCTGGAAAATTTTCATTTTTGGGATTTTTCAAGATGTAAGATTGATGTATCCACTTTAAAAATCGAAATCGCGATTCATGATACAGGGGGTGAAAAAATCGTGAAGAATCAATTTTTTCAAATTAGAACCCCATTTTTTTATGGCAGATATTGAATCTACGTTAAAAAATAATGTGAGTGTATGCATCACACCCTTGCCCCAAAATGGATATTTTCTGAGTTATTCACAAAAAACTGTTTTTCGTCTTGAATTTTCAGCTATTTCTTTTCCCTTCACGCCAAAAAGATGAAATTTTCAGGAACCGACGATTCGGCACTACGGTTTTTCACCACACACATCGGTTTTTGGCGCTTTTGGAACGACACGACGCCGACGGTTCGAATCGCGGCGATATGAACGGATGAAAGAGAGCGAAGTCTGTGGCCGGCTTTGAGCGTAGAGGGGCTTGAAATTTGATTATGAAACTGAAACTGGCCGTCAAAATAATTTTTCCGTGTGCAAAATTGATTTATCGCTGTCCCCAAGGATTATAGATTTATAATTTCATAATCCTTGCACTGACCTCAACTAAAAGATCCTAACATAACCTCAAAATTATTTCCAAAATTAATGAATTACTCACATTTTTCCCAATAAACTAAAACCTGAGTTTTCTTGAGACAACATTCAATTCATTGAAATTGATGAAACATGTATGACAAAAATAATAAACATATTCGAGTATATACATCCTTGAAAATTTCAGGTACTGGGGTTATAATTTTATCACCAACAAGGGAATTATCGATGCAAACATTCGGCGTCCTCAAAGGTCTCTTGAAATATCACAGTCATACATATGCTCTCATAATGGGAGGCGCTGATAAAAAATTGGAAGCAGACAAACTAAGCAAAGGTGTCAACATACTAGTTGCAACTCCTGGAAGATTGTTATATCATATGAAGAACACAAAAGATTTTTACTTCAACAACGTATTTTGTTTGATTGTTGATGAAATGGACAAAATATTGAATATTGGTTTTATGAAAGAAATGAATGAAATCATTAGTTTATTGCCAAGTAAGTGGATATTAGACTTCCATATGTATGAAATTTTCAAAATAAAATTTTATTTATTTCCAGAAGCCAGACAAACTATGTTATTTAGTGCCACCAGAACTCAACAAACAGAAGCTCTGACGAATTTGGCAGTGGAAAAAGCCATCTATGTATCGACCAAAGTTGTTGGAGTTGCTGATAACATTACTCAAGGTTTTATGGTTTGTCCATCTGAAACCAGACTACTTACATTGTTCACTTTCTTGAAAATGAATAAGAAGAAGAAAATTATGGTGTTTTTCAGCTCGTGTTCATCTGTGGTGTTTCATCATGCTCTTTTCAACTTTATAGATCTGGAAGTCATGTGCATTCATGTGAGTTGAACAAAATTTTATTCAAGGTCAATATTTTAAATTTTAATCACTTATTTCCTGAAACTTTTTAGGGTTTTTATTCCCAATCTCTGGAACAAATTCAATTAAAAAATTTAAATAAACGATTTGCTCATCAAATCAAGTAGAAAAAATTGTTGCCTGAGAATGAACGGAAAAAAAAACTTTGAAATTATTATTATATATAGAGTCTGATAAAGACTCCGAAACGTTACTATATATAATTATAATTTCAAAGTTCTTTTTTCAGTTCATTGTCAGGCAACAATTTTTTCTACTTGATTTGCTCCTGACAAATTAGTGCAAGAATTTACGCAGGAGCAAATCGTTTATTTCAATTTCTTAATTGATTTTCTTTCAGAGATTGGGAGTGAAAACTCAAAAAAGTTTCAGGTAATGCAGAATCTTCCCAGAATTAATTTCAATAGATATTTATTAATCAATTAGTTTGGTATATTAGTATCTGTACTAATAAAAAACTAGTTAAGCATGGTTGTAACCTTTTTTTAGGGGCAACTGAAACAAAATAAGAGAACAACCATTTTCTTCCAATTCTGCCGTGCGGAAACCGGTATTTTGCTCTGTACAGACATAGCCTCAAGGGGTCTCGATTTTCCATCAGTGGATTGGATTATTCAGTACGATCCTCCAAATGATCCTAAAGACTATGTGCATCGTGTTGGTAGGACTGCTAGAGGTGAAGAAAGTGGTGGCAATGCATTATTGATGTTAAGAGAAGAGGAGTTGAGTTTTTACCATGTATTGAAGCGGGCTTTAAAGGATGTGCCTGTGTGGGAAATCAAACTACCTTATAATCTTCATGACATACAGAAAAAGGTAAGTTGAATACTATCCAAGTGAATGAATCTAAAAATGTTTGGCTTTACAGGTTGAAACTCTCGTTGCCAGAAACCACAAATTGAATCTGATGGCAAAAGAAGCTTTTAGAGGCTACATTAAAGCATATGAGTCCCATGGTTTGAAGTCCATTTTTGATCCATCTAAATTGGATCATAATCTGGTTGCCAAATCCTTTGGATTGAGATATCCTCCAAATATTAGTGATTCAGGTATGGGTCATTTTTAAATTTATTCTCTGCAACCGTTTTTTTATAACCAAGGTAACTGTAGAGTTTGATATTCATTCAATTTTAGATTCTAGACATCGAATACCGAATAGAAGAGAACGGAGACGCATGATGGAGGAGAAAAGCCTGTATGCCGAAAAATGATGTATGGTATTCCGGACGTATTTGTGATTCATTTTAAGAACTCAAAATTTATTGAGAATAAATTATTCCTTTCTATTTAGTGAATTATTATGAATTTTACAAAATATAAAAAAAAAACTATTCCATAGAAAATGTTTGAGAAGATGAGTTTCTTCATGAACTTTCATTTTATAAGACTAGTCATTTCACTTAGTGGCAATAACACACATGTATAAGTAACACTTATTTTTAAATTGTTATTTTCCTTCGTTTATTTTCATAATTGAATTCCACAGATATGAAATCAATATTTTCAAGTTTCAAGTAATGAAGTAAATTTGAGCACTTTTGTAAAAAAAAATTACTTTTTCACTTGAAATTCACTCAAAAACATTAATTTCATAACTGTGGGGCTTTTTTATACTGATTGCTGGGTGTGTTGGACGGTTAACCAAACCTGCCACTGCGACCAAGCTCGAAGAGCTAGATCTCTCCCTCCAGACCCATCCTACTCAAAAAGGGGATGATGTCGGAGGGGAGTGATTCTTGAGTTCCTCTAGGACCATCTTCGGAGAACCATATACTCTAAGTCTGACCCTGTCTGTCGCCGGGCATTCACAGAGGATGTAATCAATCGTTTCGCCCTCCTCAGAGTCTGCATACCGGGTCATTGACGATGCTAAGTTTTTTAAGATGGGCTCTGAGTCTACAATGTCCTGTGAAAACCGCCATCATAGATCTCAGATTGGTTCTAGAAAATCCATCCAACGACTGGTGTATGGGCTGGGAGGCACTGAAATAGCCCTGTGCCAGTGACGCAGTCCAGGACGGTTGCGCCAGTACTCCAGGACTTTTTGTCTTATTCCGTTCCCTGATTAAGGAATTTGAAATTCCCACACTTGGTTCCGGGGCAATAAGCGCTGTTGTTGCGTCTCCTCTGGCTAGAGCATCCGTTGCCTCTGAAGCCAGAGTATCCAGGTACCCAAATCAGTTGCAGTCTGTTTAAACTTCCCAATTTGGAGAGTTTAGATCTGCATTCAAATACCTGCCGAGTTGCATTTGTCTGCTGCGAGAGATTTAATCGCAGCTTGACTATCCGTTAGGATTTTTATTGACCTACTCGCCCAACCCATGTTAAGCAAATGGTGGCGCATAGATCAATGGTGAAGATCCCGCCTAAAATGCTGTCGACGACTTTCCCAGACTGGCACTGAGTTCAGTCAGTGGTCTACGACTGTAGACTCCGGCTCCAGATCCCTGATTGGTTCTGGAGCCATCAGTCATTCCTTGTGACGGAGCCATTCGTCTCTGCTTGGAATCAGAGAACTGAAGGTTCCATCCCTACTGGTTCTTGTGATTATCTGGGGCCCGATTCTCGAATGTGTAGGAATTAGATCCTATAGGAAGATGATCCCATGCTTTCAGTTCCCATAGGAAATCATAATTTGACGTGAAACCTATTCTCGAATTCGATGGAATAGTTTTTCCTAGATGATTGACAGAGTGAAGTTTGTCGATGATAGTGTCTTGTCCTCTAATGAATACACCAATGAAAAAGATGTAAATTATGTTGGTAATATGCATAGACATAGAGACATGGACTGAGTAATGCCAGCATGAAATTGGCTATTTATTAGAGAGAGAGAAAAGCTCGTCGGGACATACCTTTCTCTTTTTTGTTCACATAGAGGTGAGTGTAGACCAATCAAAATTCTAGAAAAAGACAACTGCATTCCCGACGTGTTTTTCTCTCTGTCACTTTTTTTGACCGTATTTCATGCATAGATATAAAGGGAAGGCACAGTCCATGTCTCTATGTCTATGGTAATATGTAACATATTCTGTGGTATGCAGTTCTGAGGTTATGTTCAAAGATTATAGTTAGAAAATCTCTTTAATCTCTGTGTTTTCATTACTTCTAGTAGAAAAAGCTAATGGAGGCATCTGAGGACTTGAGAGAAGGAAAATATCATATAAAGATTCCCAACAACAACGAAAGTAGATTGAAAAGAGTTTGAATGCAATTCCGGGGGCAAAAAAAGGAAGTCCCAAGTAATGTATATAATTTTGTTAGTTATGTCTCTATGTTATATAGAGAAGGATATGTTATTTCTTGTTGAGTTTAATTATTTATTATTCAGATTCAGATTATTTTTACAAAGTCTTCCTGTTCCTTAATTGTTGCATGCAGATTTGGTTTTCAATGATAATATACGTTGAATTTTCTCTACTGTTTGTTTTGTTCTCAAAAATATAAAAGAATATTTCAGATAAGGGTGAAATAAATCATGTGTGATAAAAAGAATGTTTTCGATATAAAACTGTAACATCCAAATTCAGTGGAAATAATTCCGTCACGGTCGTCACGGTGAGATGATTACTTTTCCTCACGTCACATTTTGGATCTCCCTGAGTTGAAAGAGTCTTTGAATATTTTCTGTTGTCGACCTTTGTGAGGAAAATGTTTTGAAAGTGTTTGGTGATTGTTATGATCCTCGTTTATTGTGGCGGAGTTCGCTACGCAGCTCGTTCCATGTGTAGATGGGACCAGCCAGGCACATTTTAAAATATTGAATGAATAATATGTTCCTTATCTTAACTTCCGAAAAATATTGATTCGCGAAACTGTCGAAATAAAAACTTAAACGTCAAACGACCCTGTAACGTCAAATGTTATTGATTTTCCCAATGGAAAAAGCTAATTCCCATAGAAAAAAACCATGGGAAGCAGTTCCAATTGAATGTAAAGGAATATGTTCCCATACTTCAGTTCGAGAATACAGAATATGAAAATTCCATGGGAAATGTCATTTTTTACCTATGGGATTGCATTCCTACACATTCGAGAATCGGGCCCCTGATCAGTTCTCATGCCCATCTCCTCGTCAGTCTCCAGTTGGACTGACAGACGGCTGGGCACGAAAGTGAGTTTGTCAGGTTCATTTACGGTAAGGTGGTGGAGCCTGTGGATTGCTAGTCTTGCCTCTTCCTGGACAAAAATGTGAAGGGGAGGGAGGGAGGTCTAATAGCTTCTCCTTGAACACAGTTGGTGTAGAACGGAATGCCCCCGAAATCATGAGGCATGCCGTTCTCTGGAGTTTCGAAAGTTTGTTTTGGGCTCGAGCGCGTTCTGTGCAGGACCACCAGGCGATACTAGTCCGGGAGGCAGGGGCTTTTTTTTCAAGGAATTTCATCCCGGCTGAATTTAATACTGTAGGTTGTAGTCACATTGCAAGTGACGAAACCCACCGTCAGCTTCAATACCATCGGTGGGTGCGGGCGTGGGAGGCGGCGGAACTTGGGAAAAAATGCAAAATTTCGAGTGATTTTATCCCGGCTGAAATTTTTTATATGTAATATTAATGTAAAATAGAAACAAAATAGTGAAGTCAGCCGATAGGCGGACGGTGGAAAATACGTCAGTCGAGCGCGTGAACTGGGGAAAAAAATTTGAAAATCAAGTGATTTCATCCCGAATGAAAACACCTCCATATGATTTCTTACATATATGGAAATATAAAAATGACCGTCAGCTGCGTGTCTAGCGGGGGAAAGACCGTCAGTCAGATCATTGAAAATTCCGCGCGCAAAAATGCATGAGCGCGCTCATACATTTTTGCTCTGACTGACGGTCTTTCCCCCGCTAGACACGCAGCTGACGGTCATTTTTATATTTCCATATATGTAAGAAATCATATGGAGGTGTTTTCATTCGGGATGAAATCACTTGACATTCAAATTTTGTTCCCAAGTTCACGTGCTCGACTGACGTATTTTACACCTTCCGCCGATCGGCTGACTTCCCTATTATGTTTCTGATTAATATCAATATTACATATAGAAAATTTCAGCCCTGATAAAATCACTTGAAATTTTGCATTTTTTCCCAAGTTCCGCCGTCTCCCACGCCCGCACCCACCACACTTATTTTCAAAGAAGCGCTCGTTGAATTTTTAATAGACGATTGGTTAAATGATCACATGGCATCGTGGATTGGGAATAAAACAGTTTTCGTAAACTATATGGAATGCCACAAATATGAAGTTGAACAAGGTAAAATTCAACGATCATCGGATCCATTGTCGATGCATGTTGGACCGGCAATATTCAGACATTCATGGATGTCACCAAATTGTTTGCATCATTGGGTCCAAATTTGTGCTCTGTATTGCCAGGATTTCATGCCTTCAGTGGATGCAATTTGAGCTCAGCATTTTACTGTGAAGGAAAAAAAAAACGTTTGAAATTCTCCGGAAGTCTCCAACGTACATCCAAGCAGTGAGTGACATTTCACAAATTCCCAATTGTAACCTCGATCAATTGTTCACATACTTAGAATGCTATGTTTGTGGAATATATGGATTTACAGAATTTGATGATATTAACACTGCTCATGTGTTAACATTCAATAGAGCATACGGCAGTTAAGATGACTGTAATCCACTTAACTTGGAAAAAAAAATTGAAGGATTGTTATTCCCGCCCTCTAAGGCTGAACTGAACCAACATTTCTTTCGAACGGCATACATCGTCCACCTTTGGAGCCAAGCACATTTACCTGTACCTACCGATTTATTTGAATGTTGATTATGTTGATAAGGAATTAATGAAAATATGAATGACCTATTACATATGTGCAATAAGATCTATATTATCATTTGGACATAGAGAATCGTCTCGGGGTCACTTTAGAAAAAACAACATTCTGACAGTTTATGGTCTCTACATTTATATGTAGAGACCATAAACTTGCTTGTGGAGAAATAGTCTATATAGACTACTTCTATTTCTCCACAAGCACCAGTATTACTTTGAGGACTGTAAGAATGGTAATAACACAAGAAGAACTGAACCCTACTTTTATCCCATACACTCTTCAACTTTAAGGGAGAAAAATGTCCATTATGCAGCGATGAAATTATTTAATGGCTTACCAAGGAATTTGCAGGGCATCGATCAGTTTGACCTTTTTCGGAGAAGGATTCACAGCTACAGCTACATACTTCAGTGTGAACCTTATAACTTGGAAGAATTTAGAGAATTTTTTAAAAAGAAAAATTGCTCCTGAGATATATTTTTTTGTTGTTGCTTTGACATGTTTCTATTTTATTTTGACATATCTGTGATGTAAATTAATTGTAGAAATGAAATAAATATACTATACTATACTATACTATAATTAAGTATGTTATATGATGTTGCTGCTTTATCTACATGTATCATGGGTGAATCGTAAAAAACCCGTTTGATATTGATCGAAATCATAGTTTCAATAGATATAAATGTTAAAATATCCGTAGGCTGATTAACTAATGAGAAAAAAGACATCAGTCAGACCATTGAAAATTCCGCGCGCCGTATAAATGAATGAACGCGCTCATACATTTTTGCTCTGACTGACGGTCTTTCCCCCGCTAGACATGCAGCTGACGGTCATTTTTATATTTCCATATATGTAAGAAATCATATGGAGTTACATGAACATCAGATTTCAAGTGACAGACATGGAAAACCATATATGTGTCTGCTTCTTCGTGACCAGGACACGTTAACAATGGATCCGATTATCGTTGAATTTTACGTTGTTCAACTTCATATTTGTGGCATTCCATATAGTTTACGAAAACTGTTTTATTCCCAATCCACGATGCCATGTGATCATTTAACCCATCGTCTATTAAAAATTCAACGAGCGCTTCTTTGAAAATAAGTGTGGTGGGTGCGGGCGTGGGAGACGGCGGAACTTGGGAAAAAATGCAAAATTTCAAGTGATTTTATCAGGGCTAAAATTTTCTATATGTAATATTGATATTAATCAGAAACATAATAGTGAAGTCAGCCGATGGGCGGAGGGTGTAAAATACATCAGTCGAGCACGTGAACTTGGGAAAAAAAAATTGAAAGTCAAGTGATTTCATCCCGAATGAAAACACCTCCATATGATTTCTTACATATATGGGAATATAAAAATGACCGTCAGCTGCGTGTCTAGCGGGGGAAAGACCGTCAGTCAGAGCAAAAATGTATGAGCGCGCTCATGCATTTATACGGCGCGCGGAATTTTCAATGATCTGACTGACGGTCTTTCCCCCGCTAGACACGCAGCTGACGGTCATTTTTATATTTCCATATATGTAAGAAATCATATGGAGATGTTTTCATTCAGGATGAAATCACTTGATTTTCAAATTTTTTTCCCCAGTTCATGCGCTCGACTGACGTATTTTCCACCGTCCGCCTATCGGCTGACTTCACTATTTTGTTTCTATTTAACATTAATATCACATATAAAAAATTTCAGCCGGGATAAAATCACTTGAAATTTTGCATTTTTTCCCAAGTTCCGCCGCCTCCCACGCGCGCACCCACCGCTACTTGACCAGCTGACGGTCAGTTTCGTCATTTGCAATGTGACTACAACATACAGTATTAATTTCAGCCGGGATGAAATTCCTTGAAAAAAAAGGCCCTGCCTCCCGGACTATACAGCCGTAGGTGATAAATGGTCTGATCACCATGCTTCAGCACTATCCCCCAAATCCTTTGACAGGCCCATAGGGAGTGCCTGCTTTAGTTATCAACCTCTATAAGAACAAAGGCGATACGTCGAATTGCAACAATTACAGGGGCATATCGTTGCTTAATGTGGCCGGTAAAATTCTCTCGAAGATTATGGCTAATCGTCTGGTTCCACTCTTAGAGAGGCTTTTACCTGAATCCCAGTGCGGCTTTCGACCAAATCGAGGTACGGTGGACCTAATTTTTACACTGCGACAGCTACAAGAAAAGGCCCGTGAACAACAATCAAGGATTTATACAGCCTTCATCGATTTAAGCAAGGCATTCGACTCGGTGAATCGGAGAGCTCTCTGGAAAATCATGGCACGTCTAGGAGTACCCGAAAAATTCCTAGCAGTGTGTAAAAGCCTTCATACCAACAACACCGCTAGAATACAGCATAATGGCTCTACAACCGACCATTTCTCAACCAACTCTGGAATAAAACAAGGCTGCGTATTAGCGCCTTTACTGTTCAATATTTTCGCCATAGCTGTATCGATAATTGCTGACATGAGCATGCCCGTAAGAGGTGTTGGGATAAGATTCAGATTTGATGGAGGCCTGTTTAACCTGAAGCGCCTCAGAGCAAAAACCCGTACCAAGTTTATCACGGAACTTCAATATGCAGACGACTGTTCACTCATCGCTAGCAGCTCAGAGGATCTACAGATAATGATGGACACCTATAAACATATATACGAAGCTTTAGGCCTTAGACTCAATATTGACAAGACCAAAATCCTGGTAAGTCCGCCAGAAAGCCTTCAAACAGATATCAGCCTGGACAATGAAACTCTAGAACAGGTCGAGCAGTTCAAATACTTGGGAAGCTTCATAAATACTAGGGCTAACCTTGACACGGAAATACACAACCGTATCAATTCGGCATCACGGGCATTCTGGAAGCTGAAGGACAGAGTGTTCCAAAATCACGACCTCAATCTGAAGACCAAGACAGCTGTTTACAGAGCAGTGGTCCTCCCAACGCTTCTTTACGGAAGCGAAAGCTGGACTCCCTACAGGCGACATATTAAACAGCTTGAACAGACGCAGCAACGTCATCTAAGACAGATAATGCACATCAGATGGTTCCACAAAGTTTCGAATGCAGAAGTCTTGCAGCGCGCGAGTTGTACAACAATTGAGACTCAAGTAACGAGGGCCCGACTCAGATGGAGCGGCCACATTCTGAGGATGCAAGACACAAGACTCCCCAAAATAGCTCTATACGGCGAACTCACTGAGGGAGCCCGGAAACCAGGAGGACAGTATAAGCGGTTTAAGGATACACTACATCAATCCCTAAAATCAGTTAATGCTAATCATAACTGGGAACAACTTGCGTTAGACAGGTCACAGTGGAGGTCTTTGGTCCACAGTTATAATGGAGAATCGAGAAGGATACAGCGGCGGCCAGATCTGGTTGGAGACTATCCATGCCCTGAGTGTGGAAGGATCTGCAGGTCACGGTTGGGTCTCTTTAGTCACAGGAGGGCACACAGTCGCAACTAGCACTAAGAAGTTACAAGTCTTTTCGAATTTTTTTTTTTTTTTTTTTTTTTTTTTTTCTGTCCTTCTTCTTTTTGTAGATTTATTCCCGGTAACGGGATACAGCAATGATGATGATGCCTGCCTTTGTGGATGACTCTCTCCACATGGGAGTTCCAGTGAAGCTTCTTATCCAGGGTAATACCTAGATATTTGGCTTCCTTTTACGAGTGGAATAGTCTTACACCGTAAAGAATTGAAGGAGAAATTTCGAGCTTTCTTCTGGTGAAGGGAACAATCAAGGTTTTGCGAGGGTTGACACCTAACTGCTCCCCCTCACACCAACCCTAAATTACAGTTAGTGTTTCCTGAAGAGCAGCTGAGACGATTATATCGTCATTGCCCGTCAGTAAAACATCTATATCATCCGCGTAAGCTTGAACATATACGTCAAGCGAGCTGATGATAGCAATTAGATCGTCAACCAGAAGGGACCAGAGAAGGGGTGATAGTACACCACCTCTGCATGCTTTAAATCTAAACGCTTCGCCGCAAAGCGTGGTTATAATGTTTCTTGAGCTCAGCATTGTGCCGATCCAATTCGATATGGTAGGAGGGACACCTGTAACCTTGGCAGCCCTCACCAGAGATTCAGTGAAGGCAGCATTAAAGGCTCCCTCAATGTCCAGGAAGGCAGCCACCGAAATCTCCCTGGAGTTTAGAGATTCGTTGGATCCTACCGACAAGGTTATTGAGGGCAAGATCCGTGGATTTGCCTTTCTGGTAGGCATACTGCTGAGCATTCAGGGGATGCTTCCGTAGGATTACCTCTCTGATGAGCTCATCTATCTTTTCAAGAGTTTTATAACGAACAAAATTTGACTGATCGGTCGAAATGATTTAGGCTGTGAGTACGTTTTTTCCGCCTCCGGAATATACACGACTTAAACCTTCCTCCAGTTGGATGGTATGAAGTTCCATGCCAAGCTGGAACTGAAGAGCCTAATAAGGTTAGACATTAGGTATTTCAGTCCGTGCTAAAGTAGAGCTGCAAATATTTCATCGTCACCAGGCGCTTTGTATGGGAGAAAGGATAAAACTGCCCTTCTCACCGCACTCGCAGTAACAAGTTCATTAACAAATGTCCAGTTTCCTTCTTCTGCATCTGCAGAATTAATCAACACGTGATCTGGGAAGTGTGTGTCAGCCAAACTGTGGGGTTTTTACTAATTTTTGTTATCAGATTTGGTAAGATATGGACGAAACGAATAAGCGCTAATCGTTTGCGAGAAAATGGGTTGAGTAGTGTAGTGAATGAAAGAATCCCTTGATTTAATGCGTGGAAAGTCTGGTGCTCGTACAAGTTCTCCTCCAGTATCATATGGCTGGAGTGACGATTGCAGAAAAGGGAGAAAGAAACAAAATTTTGTATTGTTTTCTTTTCTCTCGTTTTGGGTTAAGTGAAAAGAGTGAAAATAGTTCAGAGTCCTGACATATCCTACAAATTCATTGATTATATTTTAATTGTTGTTGTGCGTTAAGTTCTTGAGTTCGCTGGTTGGGAAGTAGAATTCAACCAGAGATTTTGTTGACGAAAAATATTGTTTTGCGCACCTTGCATGTGTTTTAAGAAACTGAGGATTTAAGTTTTGGTCGTCATCGACCATGCAAGTGAGTATATATGTAGAGAAGTTCTGATTTCTTTAATAGATTCAATTGTTTAATTTTATTCAGGAGTTTCATATGAACTTCTTCCCCAGAAAAATATAGAATGAAATATCAAAAACCTGACCTTCGCGCGACGGGTCGAATCTACATTTTTTCCCCTTCAGAGGGCCTTAAATTTTTGTGTTTTATCATCTTAAAAATAATCACCCCCTTGTCCAGTGGAAAGCTGCACTTCCATTGATCAAGATATACAGGGTGCATCATTACATCATGCCACCAAGAAGAGTTGCAAAGGGTATAATTTTTTTGAATTTTCGAAAATGTAGGTATATCTCGAAAACCGAAGAACTTTGACTGAACATAAAAACTGCATCGCAACAACACGCAGGTATCATAACCAATAAACACAGATACGTGGAAGTAACGTTGAGTTCTTCAAAGTAACGCTATACGTTGAGAAACCGGCAAAATGTCGTTGGGAAATACGTTTCGTTCTAGTGTTACAGTAACGTAGTGGCCAATGTTTTTGGAATGGAAATTCTACGCGAGAATATAACTTTGCTATTCGATTGAAGAAACGTTTTGCTACAATACGAAATTTAAATGTAGATTCTAAATTGAAATTTTATTTGTTTTTCTGCCCTCTACCCATTAGCCTGCCTTGTGACTGTTTCCATTAGCCAAACATTATCTCTTATCAGACTAGGTTCATCAAGACAACCGCAAACATCCAAACACCACAGCGGGATTCGAACCTGCTACCTTTGGCGTCCTACCCTACATCGCTGTCAACCAGACCGCCGCAGCCCTTAGTTGTTATATATTATCTACATCAGCAATCATCATCTCAGTATCAATTCTTAATATCACCATTGAGTATTATTTGAGTTATTATTTTTGGGGTTGAATACTCGAAGATACCAGTCTCTTGAATTGATTCGAATTATAAGCTTATCTCATAACTATTATAGTAACTGGTAGAACATACTCAATCCGTTATGACAAAGTGAGCGCTTTTGCTCTTACAATGCATTTTTTTTCAATATTTACTATTTTGCACGACAGGGAAACGTTTCAGTTTCATAACAGAGGCTACAGGAAGAGGATCTTGAATAGTTTCGTCTTCAACAAAGACTAATCTTCAACGTAATTGTAATGCTCCTTGCTTTCAACTGAATATACGTTGAGGAGACAACACAGGATCACGTTTCATGTTCGTGGCTACAGTAACGAGTTGTTGAATGATTTCGTATACAATGTTGATGTAATGTTTTTAATTTCCTATTGAATATACGATGAGGAAGTACGCTAAAGACACATTATATATTGGTGACTACCAGTAACGAGTTGTTGAATGGTATCGTATTCAACGTTAATTAAATGTTTCTCACTTCCCATTGAATACACGTTGAGGGTGCACTGAAATTACAACGTTTCATGCTAATGGATTCACAGTAACTAGCTGAATCATAAACATTGATTATATTATATGTGAAATCAACGTATGGTGGAATTTAGGTTTCGAAATAACGTTACAAATTTCAACGATGAGGAACCTTCAATCAACGTCCCTCACCACATATAAACGTATAATACACGTGTGTGTGTGTGTTTATTGGGTATTATCCATTCATTACGTCACACCCTGTATATTGAATTGAACTAAATGAGTTTTTAAACCACGACACGTCGACACGTGTTTAGTTTGCCTTCACTCACGTGATGCTATAGCTAAACACGTGTCGTGGTTTAGAAACTCATTTTGTGAAAATCGTATAATCTGTTTTGAACACCCCGTATGGTTTATATTTAATTTTTTTGTGACAAGTGAGAGGAGAAACTCTGAGAGACAGGGGCGTTTTCAGCAAATTGGCCTAGATAGAGGGTTAATTCCAAAAAAGGAAAACTTAAATTGTTCTTCTATTTCACACATATGTAAAAAACAACACAAAAATATGAGCGAACATAAAATTCCTATGGGGGATAATTACCTAAATTTGAAATTTATTCCAAGAATTTATAACTGAAGTCTGTCTATCAATATGTTACGGTACAAGGTACAATGTTTGAAAAATCTGGTAACCATTGAATAGGTGAAGATCTAACAGCCCCAGTTATAATTTTCATGGAAAGATATTTAGCTGTGCATAATTTTTTTGCCCATGAGCACACCGTTAGCCCAAAGGGGCTAACAATATTCAGAGTTAGGGGATATTATCTATGTAAGATAATACGATAACCCGAAAACAAGTAATTCAATTACAGCGAACCATACAGGGGTAAGTGTTGGGAATTAGCTGATATAGCCGAAGAATTGTTGAGAATTGTAAGGATTTAGATTGAACAGGCAATAAACAATGAATTACTTACTCACTTGAATCATTGATGGTTGGTTTATGCAGAGGTACTAAGAAAGGATCAATCAATCGGGCAGATGCAAACACGTGCACGCCGACTGCCAATTGGATTGGTCCTTTGTTAGGTATTTTCTTTCTCTGTATAAACTCACCATAACTCGAGCCTACTTGAGCTTGCAACGAGAAATTGTATATGATTCCATTTTGTACTTTTGTATGTTGTTGAATAAATCATTTAATAAACGTTAACACTATACTATTACAACTGATATTTGGTACAATGAGTGTGTAAAGCATATCATTGACGATGTCATTTTAATGAAAATAAAAGCTGAGTTATTAATCTAGCATATGTTATCGACACAAGGTTTCAAACTGCACTCTATAGCTAAAGGCAGTTCTCTGTTCCTAGGCCCAGAAATCTCAAGTGGCCGTCAAAGAATAGACGGTATTCGGGTTCGACTTTTGGACGGTCCGAGAATTGAGAATTGTTGCGCCCTAGTATAAAATCCTCTGCGCAGTTCTAGAACCATTCTCGGACTGTCCGAAAGCCGAACCCGAATAGAGCTATAATAAAACCATATGCGGAACTATGCATTTCAGGCGAAGAAATCGCTGATCCCAACGATAACAAAGTCAAGAAATATACTATTGTTGAACCCCCCCCCTCCTGGCTACGCCCGTGCTATCGTTAGTAACTATCTCTTTTTTTTTTCTTTTCTGTCCACGGCTACTTAGGCCATTCAGATAAATGTTCAGTACAAATGAATGCCCTGTTACTAATGGCCATATGCACCGTTTCATCAAACGAGATTAATTCCTT
Organism: Coccinella septempunctata; assembly: GCF_907165205.1. Taxonomy (NCBI): domain Eukaryota; kingdom Metazoa; phylum Arthropoda; class Insecta; order Coleoptera; family Coccinellidae; genus Coccinella; species Coccinella septempunctata. The sequence continues at coordinate 28,905,910 of NC_058195.1, forward strand.
AAACACGTCCTTTTTTCTATAGAGATTCTATAGTTGGGGAGCCGACGATGCTAAATCGGGATTTACTCTAGCGTCGTGGAGACCTACTGGATTTTGAAGATTAGATGGTAGAAAGAAAAAAAGGTTCTATGATATATGCACTTTTAGAGGTGGGGAAAGCGTCCGCAGGGTCTCAAAGATGTTAAAAAAATTCGTCAGGTGTACATACTCGAGCGTGTCAGATTAAGATACTGAATTTGCCCTACGTGTCTCTGATAATGGATTCATGCTTATCTGACAGTTTGCGCGGTGGGACTGGCCGTACGGAAGAGTTGAAAATGGTGAAAAAAAATTTTTCCATCGTGTCAGATCTTTGGAGGATATATTAATTGGACCCAAAGGAGCCTACTTTTCAAGGGACTGACAATTTGGACGTGACGCAAGGTCATAGCGGTCCTTTGAAAATGTAAAAAAAAATCGTTACTTGTACATACTCGAGCGTGTCAGATTTTCATACAGATGGTTAATCTCGGTGTTGTGTTGCCCCGTTAATCTGACACTTAACAGGGGGTTAATCTGACACTTTGAAGATGATAAAAATTCTTTTTTTTTCGAATATTTCCCTGCCTGTACCTTTAATCGTTTTTGAATTCATTATGAAAGTTGTAGATAATAAAATTCTGCACAACTTTTGTCTGAAGCAATTTCACATACTTTTAAAACCGTCTCGAGTTAAGGTCAGTTCATATTATCCGTCCGTCTCGGTTCAGTTCAGCTCAGCCAAAATATCTTTCAATGTGTTTTATATGGACTAATTCATACTATCCGTCTCCGACCCTTCAGCACCTATCGGCACGCTTACGGCCGTCCGACGGTATTCTTCCAGAGAATATTGTGCGGATGGACTGAAGGGCGTGGTTGGACTGAACGAGACTGAACGTATAATATGAATAAGCAACCGATCAGTTCAGCTCAGTCAATCGAGGGTTTTCCTTTGTTGTGAAAGCTTCTTTGAACTTTTTTTTTGTATTAATTGCGAAATTTTTCACAGTATACAGGATGATTCATAACTATTGGGACATAGGCTAAGGGCAGATTGTTTGGACCAAAATATGGCGATAGGACCAAATTTACCTCAATAAAATATTGCTGTGGAAAAAGATAGAGGACGTTAAAGTTAATTTTTTTTGTCGTTTTTTGCTAATAATTTCACTGTATATTTTTTCATCCGTTTTTAAGAAAAACACAATTGAACAGTTCAAAGCATCGGAAGGGAATTTGAAGTAACGACTTATTTATTTAATTTATTTATTTTGACGATAAAGCATAATTAAAAACAATGTAACATAAAATGAATAAACTTAAATTAAGTGTTCTACGTGTCCTCCCCCTACTTCTATGCCTTTTCTATTATTTTCGATAAAGGACTTTAAAACTTTGAAGAAAATATTATTCTCTCCCCTTATAAAAAATTCAACTTTAACGCCCTCTATCTTTTTCCACAGCAATATTTTATTGAGGTATATTTGGTCCTATCGCCATATTTTGGTCCAAACAATCTGCCCTTAGCCCATGTCCCAATATGAATCACCCTGTATGATCGAAATGATATCCTGTTCATTCTAAAATAGCCATGATGTGTGGACCAATATTCACCTTCAACTTTTCTCTTTTCAAATATTGGTTAGACACCCAATCTTTTTACCGACTTTTTGTTCCTCTTCATCTTCGTCTAACAATAATGCAAAAGCACATCATTCTTTCAGGCGTAATTGCAGCAATTTTATTTTTAGCAGAAGTTAAAGGGTTTACGTCCTATGAGATAGGGCACGTAAGAGAAACAACGAAAATTATAATAATACTGATAATTTAACAATATTTTTAGGGTCCTTCTAGTACTGTTTTGATCAAAATGAAAGGCTTCATGTGTCACGTGATGGTCGATGCGAATGCAACCGAAGATTCACGACACACGAAGCGGAAGGTGACTGAGACGATCGTGACTGATAATATGAACGCAACCTCCGTCAACTGCTAATGATCCTTCCGCCGGCCTGAACTGAGCGGAACGTATAATATGAATCGACCTTTAGAGGGCGATAAGGGCGAGAAGCTTAGCCACACATGCGAAAGGGCAAGGTCAATGTAGAATCCCAGTCTAAATCTACATTTATCTAATTGTCAAAATGACAAGGCATTTCGAAATTAGTCACGAAAATTTTAGTGTTGTCTGAGTTGTCTGTGACTGAACCTTAGAATGTACTATTTTCCATCGAGTGAATTTTCGCTTCAGCATGTATCGCTAAACATATGGCATTAATCGCCATATATATCATAAACGTTTGAACGTAGAAAGAATTGCTTCAGACAAAATTTTTAGAGAATGTTATGCTCTACAACTTTTATAATGAATGCGAAAAAGATTTGAAGCCCCGGGAAGGAGATAATTCAAAAAAACTGATTTTTGTGACCAATTTTTATTATTTCGGCTTGCTAAAACTGTCAGATTATATTTTTCCGTTATTCTTGAATCATTAGCTTCTAAATAAGAAAAAACGCCACCGCGCTCGAGAATGTACACGTGACGTTTTTTTTTGCAATTTTGGCGCCCTCCCATACATTTTCGACACGCGTCCAAATTGTCAGATTAAGAGAATATATACTTTTCAACATGTAATTAACCACATATATCTTAATCTGACACGCTCAATGATCGTTTTCTTTTTTTATTATTCTGACAGGCTATCCTAGACAATTCCCCTATATACAGGTAGAGTATTTTTGGTAGTGGTACTCTACAGGGTCCAAGGTATGTCCCCTTATATTAATCTGACACGCTCGAGTAAATCCCGAATTTCCCTCTTCGGCTCCCCAACTACTATGCTTAAACGTCGTTTTAGAGCTTAAGCTTCGTTCAATCAAACTGTGCATACAGCCATAAGACTAACATAAAACTCATTATTCTGCACCGGTACAACGGCCTAATATGCAGGTACCATATTATCCACTCATTACGTGCCACACCCTGTTTATACTAGTTTGAACCCTCTGCTTCGCTCGTGCAATATTTCATAGTAAAACGCCAGTTAAGATATAATTATAATAATTCAAGAAAGAAAAAGAGCTGAAAATTAACAATTGTTGACAAATGAAATCGAAAAGAAACAATCAGCATGAAAAAAGTCGAGTTTTCAATGATTTTAGAACCTCACGGAATTAACGTGTCAGTAATTTCTGCGGTAGCAACAGAAGTCGTACCCTGAAAAACCCTCACTATTTCCTGATTCATAAGGTTTTCGTAGATATAAAACATTTCAGATAAAAAGTAGAGTTATTGAAAAAAATCAACGTTTTGCCGTTCTGGTATCGAGTGACGAGACGAAGAATTTTGGAGCAACTTGTAGGACTGTAGATATATCACGAAACCCATCCTCAGAATTTATTTCAAAATTTCAGCTTTCTAAAATATGAAATGTCTTTTCTATGCCTATTTCATTTGATCCACTTTTGTAAATTTTTTGTGGAAAACCTTAATATTTTCGAAATGATTGTTCCTAACTTATGTAACAAAAACATTTATTTCTCATAACTAAAAAAATTAGGAAGAACAAATAGAAAAATTTTAAATTAAGTCAGAATTAACTAATTTTCAGTTATTAAATAAAATAAAACATTGATTTCTTGTAAATATAAATCTATAAAAAAGAAAAAACGAATATTAAAAAGTTTACTAGTTTTCAGTTATCAAATAAAAGCTCCAAGCGCCCTGGGCCAGCATTAGCAAATCTGGTCATAACCATTTTTGTAACAATGACTCTCTAGTAATTTATGTGCATTAGAGCTAATCCATTCGAGCAGTTTTCTGCCATAGTGCTTCTGAAGGTCTCAAGTCTCCTCAAGGAAGAAAAACTGCGCTCTGTTTCTTCAGCTGTTGTTACGGGAAGTACACAAAATATTTGAAAAAATATGTACAAATTGGGGTAAAAATCTTCGCAACATTTCTCAAGAGCTGAAAGTGCTGATGAAGGACACGATTCGGGATCATTCGGTGTTGAAGTGATCCACTTTTTTTCCATCTTTTTAATTCACTGGAAAGAAGACCCTTGTCACTGTCTGGTTCATCAATACCAGATATTTCTTGCTGTATTTCACTGTCGGAAAGATTATTTTAACGTTGCTGGAATAATGCACTGCAGCGAAAAAACTTTTTTGATAAGTGCGGAATATTTGGATGACAATTCATTCACCCCGATGGCTCTAGAGAATTTTCCACCACCCACCCCGAAAGAAGGGGTGTACTTGTATAGCTTCATATAATAATGTTATTGGCCTTTTTCTTATTTTATTTGAACAATACTTGAAAGTTCTAAGTGCTGAATGATCATGAGGGACCTTTTGCCCCCCCTGGGTACGCGCCTGACCTACATCATTCTTTATGGAATAACGTAGAGCATGTTCAAAATGTAGATATTTAGAGATAAGTCTTTTTTATAATTTGATATGCCTTAGTAAATGTTGAATCTAAAATCTGAAAAAACGATAAGAAAAAAAGGAATACAAAAGAGTGTTATATATCTACTAACTACGCCGGCGCCGGTATTATACGGTGAAATACATACAGCGAAACGTTTGAAAAATACAGATTTAGAACTGACCTTCAATATAATTCAATTTGACATTCTAAACTCCACAGATACAGAGATAATATGAAAATCTTCAACAGTCTCAATTCGGATATCGATTGAAGGAACTGTCATCCGGTAATTTCAAAATTAAATGAATCAACGTTTCTGTGCAGTCTCTGTTTCTGTGTGTTGACAATTAATGTCAGACAAAAAGCGACAATTCAGAAGATTTTCAAAAGTAGATTTTTCCGTCTGATGAAGGAGTCTGATATAGACTCCGAAACGTTACGAAGAATTATAATTTCAACGTTATTTATTTTGAGTTCATTGTCAGGCAACAATTTTTTCTAGTTAATTTGCTCCTGACAAATTAGTGCAAGAATTTACGCAGGAGCAAATCGTTGATTTCATTTTTAATTGATTTTGTTTCAGAGATTGGGAGTGAAAACCATAGAAATCATAATATATATACTTACTCTAGAATGCTAATCCAGTAGTAAAAAATGCGGCGAAAAATGGACAGTTGTCGTTAAAGCGAATGCGCGTTTATTTCAACTCAAACGTTGCCTAGACTTTCCTACCTTATGTCAGTCGAATTGTTTATTTCGTATAAATGAGGAATAAACATATTTCATTCGGTGAAAAAACTTATTTTTCGATTCATACAGGACTTCTTGTCGGCATCGAACACATGCATGGATGACTAATTGTGTTTATATATGCTTTGTTTTAGAAAATCAGTACAATGATGTTGCAGGATTCAATGAAAATATATCGGAATCTCGGAGGTGACGTGTTATAAGTCCAAATCAAAATTTGTCGATAGAGGTATTATTGAGTATTCATTGATTGTTTGACCAAACCGTGAATTGGCTGAAGATTGGAGTTTTATATAGCGAATTCCATGGTAACAACTGGTGCTTACTAAATATTTGGAACTCACAACAAAAATTCCAGAAGATCTAAACTTAATATCACCAATGCAATTCGATATTATCGCAGATTCGATTAGATGAACAGATACCTAAGCATTGAGTGCATATTATAAACTCTGTGCAACAATTTTGAAATATCCTGATCTAGTGCAATACTACTATATACCATCAATGGAATTCGCTATTAGTGGAACTCGATAATTCATTCAAGTTTTGAATTTTTTGTTTGCATTTATTATTTTTAATATGATAGACAAGTACACAAGAACATTTCAGAAAATGTGACTTAAAACTCCTTACCTCCGAGCAGATCGTGCAACAGTGAAAAATCAAATGACTGAAAGAAAACGTGTTGTTGTCCGACATACCTTCGTTATATGAATTGTTCCCTCTTCATAAGATTCGATCGACAGAATATTCAGAAACAAGGCAACGTTCTACTAGAAAATAAACTAATGATGCGCATTCGTATTAACGACCACTGTCAATTTTTCGCCGCATTTCTTACTACTGGATTAGCATTCTAGAGTAATAATATATAATATGATTTCTATGGTGAAAACCCTAAAAAGTTTATGAAGTCTCAATTCGTATAAACACGATATCACAGAAAACACCCCTTGATTTACTTTATGCACGATATACTATTGTAAAGGGTTGATAGTTACTCTTGCTTCTCAAATATTTTAAATCCCTCTCAGAAATCAACATTTCGAATTCGGATTGGCTAACAGAAAATAAAAATTCTTTCTGAATTATCCTGGAAGCCGTCCCGAATCTCAAAAACTATACAGTCCGTGACGTTCATCAAAAAAACCAACTGGTTAGAGAGCAATAACTCAAGAAAAGGGACAATGAGAGACCGCTGCGGTGGAGATATTGACTTTATTGATAGTTATTTATGAGTAGAATGCGGCATCTTTGATCGTTTTCCATCTGGCGGTATTCCCCTTGTTTCTGGTGGAAATGCGTTTTCATTCGGTACTTTGAGAATATTTGTAAATTGTTTGGCGACCAAGCGCAAAAAGCTGCCTTTTCGATTTCACACTAATAATTAATAATGTTCGTTTTTCGATTTTGAAGAAAAAAATTTTTGTGTGAAAAAATTGGTATCGTTTTATCAACTGCCATTTGCTGCCCCCAGAATGTGCCGCCCCGGGAGGGTGCCCGGTTTGCCGGTCCTGACGGCGGCCCTGGTCAGATATGTCAGATAGATCAGAAACGCATACCCAAGTAGGTACTCAAATTTTCAGAATAATCTTGTATGATCCGTTCTCCGTAAACGTCTAATAGAATAGGTCACCTACCGTGGGACACCCCGTATTTAATATTACTTTTCTACTTATATTATTGGAGTGAATAAAAATTAATATATTTCACAGATGTTATGAAAATTTTCTTTTGAACACGAGCTATAAAATTTCTTGTAACGGAGTGCCGTAAGGTTTATACCTTGGAACTCAGGGAACATCTATGAAATAAAAAAATTTTTGCGGCAGATTATTTTTTGTGCTTTTTTTGACAAAGTTTACCCAAAAATAATTGTTGCCGATAATTATTTATTTATTTATAAACAATCTAAATAACTGAATCAGTAAAGTTGAAATAACCCTCAGAAGTAGGGAAGAAGAGGGATTGAATTTGTGCAAAAATGTATCGAAAAGTTTTTCTGTAAAATCAATAGTTTTCGAGTTATTTGCGATTGAAACATGAGATTTTTCACCTCGTTTTCAAACGGGGTGACACAGCTCATTATGAAAACTCAAAACGGCAATATCTTTTTATATTGGCCAAATCGGTGAAAATGGCAGGAAGGAAAATGTATCACCCTTGATGAATATGTATACGTAAAAGGCAGAATAACCTGCCAGGAAATAAGCATTTTCAGAAATATATGTCAGTTACATGTTGGCTATCCTATATTATCTTTAACTCATTACTCATCGATCATCAACTTCACTTCAAGGTCAAAAGCGCTCTTCTAAAAGGGACTTATTTCTTCTGACCCTAAAAATGAAAGCAACGAATAATCGATTTTCAAAATCATAGGATCTCATTGAATAAAACGCATTCAAGGTCACTGCCATGGCGGAATTCATCATGGCATAGTGGAGAAAAAACCTTGAAACGTTTTTGGGCAAAATTTTCCTCAGAAATGTTCTGTATTTTTTGTGCCGATCCATTACTTTTGCTTGTCTCAAGTTGTGGGGGCTTCAAGGTCGGAAGGAAGGCATAAATTAAGGTCATATTTCGAAATTTCTTGCTATTTTCATTTTGGGCGTCCAAAGTACGAGGTTTCCCACGAAAAAAACGCAATTGACCTTGAATATCAAGGTCATAGTCGAAACCATAGTCACCATCTGATATCCAAAGGAAAACCCTCCTACTTTTGTTCGAAAACTTTTTCTCTGAAATGCTCTCACCAAGTTATTCTAACAATTCCGATACTATTGTGATACCTGTATATTTTTGAAAAAACTGACGTATTTCGAAAGAAGCAACGATTTCTGATGGGTAAACATTTTCATAGGGAATATGAAGAATCTGATAAAAAAGTTTTTTTGAAATCGATGCATGTTCCGTGGGTTCCTACATTTTCTCATTTTACAGTCTAACGTTACTCCACTATTGATAGACTTATCGAGGGAAAGAGGCGAAAGAGCATCTGCTTAGGTTCTCACCTACTCAAAAAAAATTATTAAATCAATGTAGGTGTAGGTGGGTAATGTATTCATCATTCATTAAATTCTTCAAACCATATTGTATCCGTCTCCAATAAGTGACACAGAGGAAGAAAAACAGTCTGCTTTCCACTTCAAAAGCAAAGATCTCATATCTAAAACCACTTGAACTCCAGCCAAATAAATGCACCATTCGTTTCCGTTCTAATAAAAAGACCATTTCCAGTCCGTAAATAAACGACGAACACTAAGCAGGCACCTGTGTGCGCTCCCTAATAATTTAACTACATAGGAGGGCACTTTCGCCTCAGCGTCAACTTTGTATGATGTGACGATCTCGACGATGTGTGCTGTACTTTCGCTTTCAATTTAAATGAACCGCCGAGCGGCGGCGCACAGACTGTCGAAGCACGTGGGTTATAGATTACAGAATAATAACAACAATGTTGAAAGTCCTGTTTCCTTGGAAGCAGAACAATACAAAAAAGGTGCTCTCTGCAATGGAACAAGCTGTGAAAGAAGGTATGTTTTGATTTATTATTCTGTGTTAATTGACAATACTTCTTCGAACGAATTTCATCTCGATTGAAATGCTTTTGATTCTTCATGCCGAAAATCCAAAGATTCTTTTATGGAATTCGATCCATTTTTTACTGAAATTATATTGTATGTATGATGTCTGTTTACTCACGGTTTTTATGGCGATTCAAATTATGTTCCTCAGGTAGGTTGCTGGCTGATTATCCAATATTTGTTAGCCAATTCTTACATATTTGGGATTTCTCACGCGTTGGAAATCTTGGACATTAAGAATTTAAATTTGTTTTGACACTTAAACCTAACCACAAAATAATGCCAGTTTCTTATTTGTTATCAAACTTCACTTTTGGATTTTTCTGTTGGATTTTTGGTTAGGGTGTAAGGTAGGTTGAGGTAGTCTAGTCAGCTTCTCCACTGGATTGAAAATTTCAATATTCCATAAAATTGGTAGGTTCAGTAGCGGAGAATATTTTGATGGCTATATTTATATCTGCATGTAATTATTACGAAGTTCTTGCTTGATAGTACATAGATATTCTTGAATCTTGAATCGTCTAATAAACCATCCCAATTCTAGCAAAGGGTAACTCTTTGATTTTAGCCACCTCTATTTTTTAGAAAATTGTTCGGGTAGGTTTTTTTCTGTTTGCTTCCGGACTATTTTTCCTACAATTTCCATTTATTCATCCTCGTAGTTCGAAATATTTTTGGAAATTTCCACAGTTGGAAAGGACAAAATATGTTGTCTCTGAAGAAGACTTGTGAAGTGTGATGTAAGACCGGTCGGGGTTTAATTGTATCCTACAAACTATAGATATATGTGTCTTTTTCGACATGACTAGTAGTTTTTCTATGGGCACTATTAGTTATTGAGAAGATAGTTGTCTGAAATTTAATATTATGAGAGTTTTGAAGGCATGCAGACAGGAATTGAATTCTGAAAAAAGTACCACCCAGAGCAGGATTCGAACCTACGACCTACGATCAGTTGGGAGAGTACCTGACCGGTAATCAGGGGGTCGAACGTTCGAATCCTGCTCTGGGTGGTACTTTTTCAGAATTCAATTCCTGTCTGCATGCCGTCAAAACTTTCATACTATTAGTTATCTAGTGAAAATATTTTTTTCCGACGAAAAGTTTGAACTTTGGAGAAGAAGCATAGGTATACGTTTTTGTAATATTTGATCCATATATTCTTTGTCCGGAGTGCTATCCATTAACATAATGAAAAAAGTCTTACTCCTGGTCCAACCGCAAAAAAAATCTATATTAAGGTTCAGAGTCTAAACAACACCCCATATCAATATCCCAAAATTCCATATATACAAATTTGGAAAGAGCGGAAAAAAATGTGTAGTACCAAAAGTATTATGTATATAGCCTAGATGCAATTACTGACAAGTCACTCTTTTCATGAATACATGTTTAATACATCAAAATTTGCGAATCCCTGATTTTTCAATTTGATACCATTAATTTTCAATATCATACCTTACATTTAGTTCACGAAGTTGAGTTGTTCACTTCCTAAAAATAAAGAATCTGAAAGTTTTTTACGTTTTTATTGAATTTAATTTACGTGCACTTGTCCGGTTTTGAATCTAGGCGACTGATTTGGAATTTCCGCATACAGCTTTTTCACTTCTTAGCTTGAGTCAAATATAGATGTTTCGAAAATGAGTCATGAGATGTGTCATGAAATTCAAAAAAATCAATTCTTTGTCCCAAACGGTACTTTTCCATCTTAAATCATATTTTTTTTAGTTTCCAAATTTCTGTATCCCAAGCTATTGAAAAACGAGAGGGCTGGTACGAATTTCGTACAAATTAATTGGAACCAATGACTAGCTTTCAAACACCTTGTATGCGTAAATTAATTACCACATTGCACCATTTTTGAAAAAAATAAAAAAATTGGAGAAATGCTCATTTTGGAGCATAGACATAGAGATATTGACTGAGCAATGTCAGCATGAAAATGTCTTTTTTATAGAGAGAGAGAAATGATCGTCGGGAATTTACCTGTCTCTTTTTTGTTCACATAGAGGTGAGTGTGGACCAATCAAAATTCTAGAAAAAGACAACTGCATTCCCGACGTTCGTTTCTCTCTGTCACTTTTTTTGACCGTATTTCATGCATAGATATAAAGGGAAGGCACAGTCCATGTCTATATGTCTATGTTTTGGAGGGAGCAGAGCTTTATCTTAAACAAAATTAACGTTGCAGAAAATGTACATTTAAAATTTTGAATTGAACCTGATCATTTCTCAATTCTTCTGATGTATTCTTGATGATATTAACAACAATGAAGCAGTGTATACGTATTTTTGAGTTTGGTAAATAAAATTGCCATTCTGTGGATACGCCGTTCTGGCACGAAACCCTCGATGTACTTCTGATATCTCGAATTTTTGTATTTATAAACCGCCATTGTATTGCTTACTGAATTAATCAATTCGTATACACAGCCCTATTTAATTATTATTCTCATCGAAAATGATTCAGAAGATTCAGGAAGTGATCATACTCTAGCTGAAAAATAAAATAATTGGAATAATTAGAAATCGGTTGAGAAAATTTTAGATTTAAGATTTTCTGTTATTCTTATTTAAAAAAAGATATTCTTTCTTCGGAATAAACATGATTCTCTTTTTTCATTTTTTTTCAATGTTGTGTGTGCAATGATATATTATGATAATTTTCTCATGCGTACAGTGTGAAATACGTTATTGATAATAATAATTTCTGCCGATAAAACAGACATTTTCCATAAAATGTGGATCCAGTATTTAGGAAAATGAGGAATAGTTGATAAATTCATGGAATTAATCTGGAAAAGTATCATTTGAGGAAGAAAATTAATTTATTTTTTCAATTTTCTTCCATCTTAATATCGAAAAATCTAGATTTTACCTAATTTTAAAGGTGGAAAAAATTTTATTCAGAAAAGTACAGTTAGTCATATTCATATTTTTCAAGGCCAAGCCTGGAAAATTATTACTTTTTTCATTATTTTCATCGAGTCCGCAATTAACAATGTTAATATTATGTGAAGGATGTGGTTCACAAGTTAAGATTAATAAAAAAAAAGAAAATTAATAAATCATCCTGTAGCTTGGCGATAGACAAAGTTACACCGATAAAATATAGGATATTTTTAGAAATACCTATGTGTCCTCTATCTAACCTTACTGTATCTATATTTCCCGATTAATCACTCTTTATTTCACTATTTTACACACGCCAAAACGCAGCTTGGCTAAATATCTTGTGGTACAACAAAATTCCATTGTTGCTGAAATGAGAAATTAGCAAAAACCTTCTTTTTGAAGGGTAGAGAACGAAAGACGGCAAGATCGATCGAAAAGTAAAAATTTTAATCGAAACTCATTTCCTATTGTCTGCGCCTGGTACAAACGTCCCTCCCTATAGGGTTGTGATTATAAATGTACGTTTTCCTCAATTAAACATACATCCCCCTCTCTCAAGGGATGCAATCGATGTTTCAGTTGCAAACCATCGATACATCGTATTTTTCTAAACGATATTTCTCACATCTATGTTCCAAGGAGATATTTCTGGGGAGTCATAATGGACGGTCAGCAAACATGGACCTATAATACCAAGTATAGTATTATAGTATTATATCAGTTATATATTATAGTATTATATTTGTATTATACATATATGTCAGCAAAATCCATATCTATAGACAGAAAAAGGACTGAGTAATACATGCATGAAAGAGTCTACTCTCTGTAGAGAGAGAGAGACATAGAGAGTCGACATAGAAAAAGACAACCACCGGCTCTTTTACATTTTCTGCCATATTCTTTGTACAGCTGATTAGGGAATGCTCAGTCCATTAAGTATACCCTGTTTAAGCTGTCTCGATGAAACTCTGAATAAAACTGCACCAAAAAGTTCGAGAAACAGGAGTCTAGGTGATTTGAATAGTAGAGACCCGCCAGATATAAAGGAAGTAAATAAAGTCTCATCTCCCTCATCTAGGCTCGCCGATAGGAGGATTAAATTTTATGGTGAATGTAATAATTGAATGAATTATGAATCTAATCAAAATATTAGTTTCATACAACTCCTTCCATTTTTTATCCGGTTTCGATTCTACTAACTATCTAAAATGTTCCGATCAATTATGGCTAATATCTCGTTTTTCCCATAATTCCATTGCACTATTGCTTAAGGTCATTTGTTTGAACATTTATCGTTCTTTTAAAAACCATGATGAATAATAGTACTGTAATGAAAAAAATATGAGAGTGAAAAAAATAAATATTATTCACCTTGTGTGAATAAGTCCCACAATAGTTTGTATCATTGAATAGGTACTGAATTAAAAGACCTTGAAATATAAATCAACGTGTTTCAATATTGTCAACAAAAATTTGTTGAGAAAATGAATTTATTCCATACACTTCTTATATATCTAATATTTGAACACGAATTCCCATAAAACACGAAAGATGAAACTAGAATTTTTCATTGATGATCACAAGTAGTTCACTCAGGGCCGTCGCCAGACATTTTGCCGCCCCTGCAAAATACAATTTCGCCGCCCCCGCAAAATGATATTTTGCCACCTTGCTGCTATATTGAGTTCAAGTACATCATTCTTTATTGAATAACGGGATATAGGCTAAGGGCAGATTGTTTGGACCAAAATATGGCGATAGGACCAAATATACCTCAATAAAATATTGCTGTGGAAAAAGATAGAGTGCGTTAACGTTGAATTTTTTTTTCCGTTTTTTCCTAATAATTTCACTGTATATTTCCTCATCCGTTTTTAAGAAAAACAAAATTGAACAGTTCAGAGCTTCGGAAGGGGATTTGAAGTACAGTAGGCTCTCGAAATAGTGAACAATGCTGTTAATGAACTACTCCAAATAGTGAACAATTAAATATTTACATTGGTACTCCATACAGTGAACAACTGAAGCCTCTAAATAGTGAACTGAAGAATTCGACAAGTTATAACAAGAAATAGATTGAAACCTTTCCTTTTATTCACATATATTCGTCATTTCGTCTTGTTACGCGGTATCAAATCGTTGTCCAGTTTTCGAGTGGATATAAATATGGCTAAGATTCATTTAAAGCTTAGTCAAAAGGGAGAAATTATTGATCAGTTAGATAAAGGCTCGGATAAAGGTGTTGCAGTGACAGCTTTAGCAAAAAAATACTGTGTAGCTGAGTCTACCATTTGTGCCATTCGGAATAGGAGAGTGAACATTTTGAAGAAGATAAGCAATACCTACGTGGGACCAGGAAAAATTAAAACATTGAGAACTTCTGAATGCCCTAGAATGGAAAAAGCTCTGTATCGTTGGTTTTTGAGACAAAGAGAAAAACATATTCCAGTCACAGGTTTAATGATTAAAGAAAAGGCAAAAAAATTACACGAGGAATATAAAGAGACTCCATGTTTCAATGCAAGCAGCGGGTGGTTACAAAGGTATAAAAAACGTTTCGGGATCCGATATCTGAAAATCTCATGACAAAAACTGTCATCTGCAAGTGAGACGGTCAATCCTTTTAAAAAGACTTTTCTTGAAAAAGTGGATGAACTACAGTTGTTGAAGGAGCAAATTTACAATGCTGATGAGTCTTCCCTGTACTGTAATCAAAATCGTATTGACTATTCCACAATACCTACATAATTTGAGGCATACAATGGTTCAGATGGGTCTAGAGAAATCGCAGATGCAAACAAAAATCACCTCATTTTTTGAGAAAAAACCTTGAAATATCAAAATTATTCGTATGTATCACATTAAGTACAATAAACTCTTGTGAATTCCAGTAAACTATATCGTTTCATTTAAACTTCGTTTTAGTGAACAAATCAAAATAGTGAACTGGGCGTGCACTAATTAGTTCACTATATCGAGAGTCTACTGTAATGATTTTTATTTTATTTATTTATTTCGACGATAAAGCATAATTGAAAACAATTTTCATCAATTGGATGTATTTACCCTTTTTTGTTTACTTTGTATACTTTTATTTGATTTTGAAGGGTTTACAAAAAACAATCAAATCGTTCACATATATTACGTTTCGGGCTGTGCCCTTTTTCAAATTTATAAAATTACATGACAAAAACAAAAACAAATAATAGATTTATGATTCATTGGAACAAGTAGCTGAGGTTATGTTCCAATCTTTTCTTCTTCTTATGTTGGACTCAAGTTCTTCTCTTCTTAATTACCCGATAAATAAGATCAAAAGGATATTGAAAATTTATTGATTTGACAATCAAACGGCTATCGACCGGAGTCTTCCAGCCAGTTAAATACAGTATTGTTTCTCATGAAGCTTATTGTAAACTATTGGGAGGTAATGATTATTTTTATGGTAATGATTTCAGATGTTCGAAAAGTGGCAAAGCTGGTAACTTTGCCTTTGGTGCAAACTCTCTATTGTAATGGTGTATCAATGGTTCGATTATGTTGATATTGTGTTGGTTAGCGATGAATTTTTTGACGAGTCTTTGCATTCTTTCCAGTATTGGTTCTACTTCTGTTATCTGGTATAAAAGTTCATTGGGTGGGTTGTGGAGTGTGTTGTTGGGATGTCTTAGTTTTGTAATTTTTCTAGGAGGGTGTATTTATATTGCAAGATTTGCTCATTACATGTAAATTAGCATAACTGAAGTCGGTCACGACTACTCCAAATACTGGCCACCTATTATGTTCTTCACAAAATACTCGTTTCACCCTTGAAGTCGAGAATCGAACCACTGTACAAAACCGGATGGTCGCTCGTGGTCACATTCGTAGCAGAAATTAATGCACAACTTTTATATAGATGACTTTAATCATTTAAAGGTTACTTTGGAAGATATTTTCGAAAAATTAGCTTTGAAACGAATATTTTCCATTATTCTGAAATAATTAACAAACTGAGGACATGTACAACAAAAAGTCCAAAAAATATGTGTCTTGCCTCGAAATTTATTGCTCTACAACTTTTATTTCAAAAATGTTTTCGACATTTCCAGTTTCACACTAGATATAATCGAAAAACTGGGAATACAGCCCATTTCGGGGCACATTTGAGCCCTCTTCCCTTCTTATGCACAACTTCGCTGATGAAGAAATAGGATATCTGAAGCCATTCCAGCAATGAATGCTTTGGTTAAAATTTTTTTGGAATTGTATATTATTTTATTCCAGTGGTAGCCGAAGTTTCAAATTAAAAATCAGTAGGGTTCTCGTGTATCGGCTCATCGACTTCTTGAAAGTGTGTAACATAAACCTAAAAAAAAAAAATTTAGTATATTCCGGTTCTCGATTTATATTCATCATGTTGCACGTTCAGTGGTCAATAAACTCCTTACATATTTTCATTTTTAGACCTGTTTACCTTGAAAAAGGTGAACAATGAAAATATAACGTGTATTCAAACATATTCGTCTCTGAGTGTTCAGTGAAATTTTGCAGGCTGATGTTCTGGGTCAAAAACGTAATTCTCAGCTTGAACCACTACATAATTCGCAAATTGAAAATATGAACTTATCAACGATATCAACCTGTGGCGAAATTTTCGTTATAAATAAGCCAACAAAACTGGAAAACTAAACTTAATAGTTGCATCTGGTTTCATGAGATAACGATTTCTGAGACATGCATGAAAATACGACTAAGACGAAGAAATAATTAAAATATACTAGCATAATTCCGCAAATCTTTGAAACGCTAACTTTCGAAAAGCAGTTAAAGCTCATTGAAATGCCGACGTTTCGATATATTCAATTCCTTCTTCAGGGCTCTGAAACAATACAATAAAAATAACAATAAATACTTGAAAATTAGAACATATCTATATATGGACAAAACCAAAAGTGAATAAAAGGATTAGCAATATCGAAAAAATTGTTGGAAATTTAAAGGAAACCTCATAGTTTGAAGAAGAGAAGCACTACGAAATCACAATCTCAAGAAATATCAATTGAACAAATAATGGATCAAAAAAATTTTCGAATTGAGAAAAAAAATTTCGAATTAAGAAGAAAAATTTCGAATTCAAAATTTCAAGATTTTAAAAAAATTGAAAATCTGGTTTAAAATTAATATAAGTTAGCTATAAAATCAAGAAAAACAATAAAAACGAAGGCAGCCACTCACATCAAAAATCAACCTTTCTATGTTTCAAACAAATAAAACAACAACATCTTCTTATCAAAGATATAAGCATTGTTGGCATATATTAGAATTGCAACTTGTTCTGCCAATTTTTCTATGAAAAATAAACAGAAATTGGGGCTAGTTTGAAATGTTAAACTTTGTAAGAAATTGACCTGAAAATGCGTGATATTTTTTATTGAGGAATTGAATGTTTTTCGTGATTTATTTATTTTTTTATTTGTTGTTATGTACTCAATTTTGAAGCTTTATCAGATGCGAAATTTTCATAAGTTTTGGACGAAGTTGCACAGTACAAGTTTACAAATGTGAAAATTATTTATCGGAACATCGTATTTTAGTTTCCTTCTGTGGTTTCCGGAAGTCACAGAGTAATCCGGCAGTTCGAATTTGCGGTTTTCCCTAATTTTACGTTTTTCTTTGTAATTCTGAATTCGTTTTTATGTAGAATCGACTGAAATATTAAAAAAATGTGTTTTGAGTTTTGATTAATTCGATTTGTCCAACTTGATGATCTTCTCATAAACACCCTGTACATTTTTGGTCCAAACACCAGAGAGTGTAAGGTGTTATGATACTACATAATGGAAGAATTGAAAATGGTAAAGATTTTTTCGAAAAAAACCGTTCCCAGCAGAAATAACCAAAAAGTGTGACCTCCCGTTTTTTTTATAAGAATCTCAATAACTCATAAACCGTTGAAATTGCCATTAAATAAGCTATCTAACGATGCAAAGATATATTGGGTGTGCCATTTGAAACAAGAAAGTAGTAAGCTGTTTCCGGTGGTCTGGAAATATTTTAGGGAGAATGTTCATAGCTGAAAACCTCAACATGTAAATTTTCAGCAAAAAAATTGAGATTAGCTCTGTATTAACGTTCAATAGGCCGCCACTGTGGCATAACCGGTATATTCCTCTGTTTCACCATTCGTGTTCCGGATAAAATATTTTACATAACTATGGAAAAAGGTCAGTTTGGCAACGTCGAATTTAGGGTAGAAAAAGTAGAATGAGGCTGCCTTGTTCTTTTTATCCTGTTCCTTTGCTTCTGTTCTGACTATTGTTCTCTGTGTTATTCATGTATTTTGATTTCGTATTTTGTGATATTCCTTGAAATGTGTTTTTCTATTTTTATCATTTTCCCAAAACACTTTTTGACCTATGGTACTATGGTTAGGTTGGGTTAAAAAAAGAGACAAATGAAAATTTTGCAAGTTGAGCTTGCAAGGAGAGGAGAAAGCTTGGGAGTTATTCCGTAGCTCTGGATTAGGTACCTCAGGATCTGGGAATATAATAAACCTCATCTAGAATTTCAGAAAATGAGTTTTGACTTTTTTGATTCAACGAAGTCTGTACCGTCGCTATCTGCGGTAAAAAAAATATAAATTACCAAATTTGTCCTCCAGAAACTCAAACAATCCATTGGTACCTATACAAACTCATGTTGAACTGAACCGAAAAATGTTTACAGAGGAATGCCACATGTTGAAATGGTTTGCGCTTAAGATATTTAGAATTGGACTCACTAACATAATATTGAATACGCATCTTCCTTCCTTTTTTTTTCAGTTTTTTTTCGATATTTTGAAAACCATTTGGACGAATGCAACGATTTGAACAGAAATATATTCAGAATTGAATACTCTATCATATAAAGCCCGTTTGCAACAGCCGAGAATTCTCTAGAAAATTTACTCGAGATTTCATGCGCCGTGAATTATTTACCGTTGCATACGCACTTTCGGTAGATTTCTCTGTTCAGTTGCGTACAAAATAATCTCTGCAGTTTTCTTTCGAGAATTTTGTATAGAATTCTCCAGAGAATTCTCGGCTGTTGCAAACAGGCTTAAGAAACGAAAAAATGGAAAAGAAATTTTCAACAAATTTCGAACAATAATCCTAATTTTCAGATTTCAAATATGTCCAGTTCTCCACAAACGTTTAATAGGCACTTGGGACACCCTGTAGGATATATTCTGACTCACCTCAGAGTCCTCTATGTATATTGGTATTTCCTCTATATACATATATTCCTCTATATGCATGTATATTGGTATTTTAAAATTTCTTCACGGAATCAAATCCCAAAAATTCATTCATCTGATATTTCCGACGCGTCGGCGTCGGTGAGAATCTCAAACAGCTCAAACTGAATATAGCGGGTGGTCCAAAAGTCTGGAAACGATAAATTAATTTCGCGCACGGGTGGAAAATCGGAATTCTGATTAACCTATCGAACACCTGTGAAATAAAATGTTTGGAAACATGTGTTGAATAAGTTATTATGTGTACAGCGGACCTAAACTGAGCAGTAAATGAAGTGGGACAACTGAAAAATTGCTGAAGCTTGACTAGGTACAACTTCGACATCACTTCGATGATGTTTGATTCGGATGTCTGATCCCGAAATGCAAAGCTTATATGCTTCGTCTATATGCCACTGGCTCACTAGCACGGGGTAATTTTCTCTTGTTGTATAGGGTGTGAATGTAAGGCAGTCAAAAATTATCGTTTTTTGAAAAATAATTTGGGAATAGTAGAGGCCTTTACAAAGTTTTATTTTTATGCTATGTGGATTGTTAGGTCAACACCTCAGGACGTCTTTGCAATTTTTCGGATACAATGCGTTGCTACGGAAATAGCGCTACTTCATGAAATCCTCTTTTATTATAACTTCGTCATTTCTTCGCCGAGAACTAATTTATGAAAAAGTTTTGTTTCGATTATGCCTGAAATTCGTGGGCGGAACATTTTTCGGTAAAAAAGAAAAGAAGTCCGAAGTTGTGAGAATTACAAAAATTGCTCCAGTCATTGAAGGGAATTGTCAATTCGAATCATATTATTGAATATTTTCTGCTTTCTCAAACTCGAACATGTAAATTCGAAAATGCAAATTTTCGAGACTGACTCGTTATTCAATCTTATTGATGTAACAGATTAAAGGTAACCGACGTGCTAAGATAAACAAACGGCTAGCAAGGTCGACGATGATTAGCGTGGTATTAAGTCAGTGTGCACGTAGGTTATGATTGCATAATGAATAATTTGTTGGTGTCATTACGATTCTCCGAATAGCCAATCACTCGAATATAGTTTTTGTCGAGATTCTTTTCGTTTCCATTAAGTGAAGTTGAAAATTAAGAAATATAAGAAATTTCCCGAATGTCCTAATTTCTGATTCAGCCTCTGAAGTTGATTTTCTTCTGGTACTCAATCAGATAATCAGAACAACCAACCTTGCTCAGGGGCAATAGGAACTGCCAATGTTTCAGCTGGATATTTAGCATTCTTCATTCAAGAAGGCCGCCCTCTAGTGATTGCCTCGTATCCGTCTTGATTTATGTAACATAATTTTCCCCTTTGCTATACCGAGGTTCTTCTTTCAAATCTCAATAGTCGCTCTTCATATGATATAATATTAAAATTTCAGCCTTCTTGAAATGGTTTGAAATTTAATTATTTTCTCCACAAAAAAAGGTGTCTGCAAGGCATTTAGCAACGGCTAAAACGTCTGCCAAAAAATTCATATTCTCAATTTTGTTCCACAGTAGATGCAACAAAAATGAATAATCTTTCTGAAATGACTGCTAATTCATCATTTTTACCTGCAGGGTGTATCATAGTTAATTTGTACATAGCTCAACACAAGCGATCGAAAATAACCTATAGTTGTAGGCTCTGCGATGCCTGTTGTACAAGATACAGGGTGCTTCATTCATTTGGTCCATATTTTCCTCAAGCCATAACTTCGAAACCACTCTGTATATTCCATTCAATTTTTAGGATAATGTGTTGAGTGGATATCCTCATGTACTGTTATAGCAATAAAACCTGAATTCCAGGACCGGCCCAGTAAAATTCGATTGAACTGAAATATGGCCAAAAAATATACTGTATATCGGAATTCATGAAAAAAGAAAAATTATTTGGAAAGTACAGAAAAGCACAAAATTGCGCATTCCGTTTCAATATGTACTTCAGGTCGAAACATTCTTGAATTGTTTCGTCTACTTGTGAAACCTTTGGATTCGTACACTATTAATAAACTTTTATTCTTGCATGCCACTGTTAATTAATTAATAAATTATTAACATGCAGGAATGTATTCAGGTACACTTTTAGTGAATATTCGATTTTACCTATTATGACCCGTATAAGCTCGCGGTATTGTTACTGAAAAGAAGAATAACTCTTATTTTGAATACAAATATCAAAACAAACTCGGAAAAGACGACAAATAATAACGAGACTATCTACGTACACTTGTTCACAATTACGACCATTGTTGAATGTTGCCTGTCCATGCATGCAAATTTATAGAAGCTGCTTAAAATGTCCTCCATTCTGCTCAATAACGTTTACGACCTCTATTCAGAATATTTTGTGAAGCTTTTATCAACATAGTTGAGCGAAATTTTCCCGATGAGAACTTTCCAAATAGATAGATTGGTAGGGAAGGTCCACATTAATGACCAGTAAGTTCGCCGGATTTGAACCCAATAGGCAATACAGATACAGTCGTACTGAATATTAAAGGACGTTATTATTCAGGTCATTTCTGATGGATTTGGTTCTATAATATGGTGTCCGAAACTCAACCGTTATGGAGATAGTGAATTTTGAAGATTTTTTTAAAAAGTCGTTTATATTTGACTTTTTTATCGATTTTTTCTCCAATTGAAGCTCCTATGGGCCGTTTTTTTATGTATCCAGTCAGAGGTCCGAGGGTTCGCTTTGATAAAGGGAAAATGCAAGTCAGGCGGCTGCAAATGTGAATGAGGTTTATGGCCCCAATACTGTAACAGCCAATCACGCGCAATTTTGATGGATTTCGTTCCGGTAATTTTGATGTTAAAGATGCACCACGTACTGGGGAGCCTATAGTCAAGAATGCCTCATAAAATCATGAGGCATGAGAGCTGTCGTTCCATCGCTCAGGAGCTAAGGATCGACCATAAAACAGTTTTGAAACATCTGCATAAGGCTGGATTCAAAAAGAAGCTTGATGTTTGGGTGCCGCACAAGCTGACGGAAAAAAATTTGACGGACCGTGTCTCCATCTGCGATTCCTTGACCAAACGGAACATAATCGAGCCATTTTTGAAGAGACTGGTGACTGGGGATGAGATTTGGGTCACATACGATAATGTCAGGCGAAAATGTTCATGGTCGAAGAACGGTGAAGCCGCCCAAACGGTAGACAAACAAGGATTGACGTCCCGGAAAGTTTTAGTGTGTGTTTGGTGAGATTGGAAAGGTATCCTCTACTATGAGCTATTGCCTAATGGTGAGACGCTTAATTCGAATTTCTACTGCCAGCAATTAGACCGATTGAAAGCAGCAATCGATAAAAAGAGACCAGAATTGTCCAATAGGAGGAGAGGTGTCGTATTCCACCAGGACAACGCCAGGCCACACACGTTTATGATGAACCGCCAGAAGCTCCGGGACCTTGGTTGGGAGGTTCTTATGCATCCACCTTGTAGTCCGGATCTGGTACTGAGCGATTACCATCTATTTCTGTCGATGTAAAATGCTCTTGGTGGTGTGAAGTTGTCCTTAAGAGAGGCGTGTGAAAACTTGCTAACGCATTTTCTTGCCAATAGGGACAAGACGTTATGGGAACGGGGCATAATGAAATTACCTTCTAAATGGCAACGAGTAACTGAAAAAATGGGCGCACACTTGCGCCAAAACTAATGATTCTAACTATGTTGAATAAAGCTATAAAATGAAGTATCGCTAAAAACAGTTTATTAAGATATATAAAATACAAAAATACTACATTGAATGCAAAATCAACTAATGTGTAATACCATAGTGTGCATCTCCATGTAATTTTGATTTGGTTCATTAAGATAAATATTTTCCTTCAAAGATTTTTGCCTTTCAGTATTCTTCGGCATTTCTTTCTTGAATGGCCTTACTAGCTTGAATATGTTTTGTGCCGCATGATGAAACATCACTTTTGAGTTTTCTTCGGCTCACTAATGTTGGCTGAAAAGTGGGATATATTTATTCACCTCAGATCGTGTATTGTGGTGGTGATCAATTTATCTAAGTTCGGTTTTTTTACCATAAGTACCAATTACCGATTTGAGGAAATATAGTTGCCTTATGTCTAAGATCTTTGATTCATTGTACAATTCATTAGATGGATACAAATTCGGTCTTCCCATCATAATTTTCAAATTCCATTTCAACGAAGTTTCTCTTTGTTTTGGATTTCTTTCAGAATCTAATATTTCTACATTATCAAAATTTGGTTCATGTTGTTCTTCTAGAGAATGAACAGGCACATGTATCCTCGTTAGTCCTGATATTACTTTTATGTAGAACAAACTTTTGTTTTAATTTTGTTGTTGTTTGGCCACAATTGAAACAATTCTTAATCGATAAATCCTACAACATTGGATTCAGGGGTATATTTTCAACCTGGATTCGAAGTTATCCCGAAGGAAGAACTATGTCTGTCAAGGTTCACAACTGATTTTCACGAGAGTATAGCGTTAATTTGGGCGTTCCCCAGGGATCTGTGCTGGGATCACTTCTATTTTTATTGTTTATCAACGATCTGCTTGTGAATCCGAGAAAAATGCTTACATATTTTGATAACGGGTATCCCTGGATATCCGTCTTCTCCTCGAAAAGTTGAGATTGGTATTGTTCGCCGATGATACTTCGGTGGTGATTAGTGCAGATTCCTTTGAGGAATTGCAGGGTGGTGTTCGGAATCAACGTCGAATCATCGCCCAGTGTGCGTCCGACGTCTGATGGGCAACGTTCGACGTTGATCCCGAACACAACCCAGGCGTTATATCAGCTGCTGGTGCACTGTTTTGTAGATTGGTGCAGACAAAAAAAACATTATGATTAATATTAATAAAACGGAGTTCATTATGCATTAAGCTTTTTAATAATCTTCCTGGGAATATAAGATCTCAGTCTGAAGAATTTCAAGAAAGTGGTGAAAGAATTGCTCTTAGAGAACTGTTATTACTAGGTTAGTGAATATTTATGTGATCAATTGTAATGGTCTGATTTCTGTGACTTGTCCAATACATTGTTTAATGTCTAACAGGATCAATAAATTATTATTATTATTATAAATTTATATTATCGATCAGGGACTCTGAGCGCCTGATGTTGATCACATAAAAGTTGATCCGCCCAATTAATATTAAACGGATCGCTCGTCATAGTATGAATTTACTATTCTAGATTCTTCTAGAATAGTAAATTAGAAGAGAAGAAATCGAAATCACCAACTTCTGTTGGTGATTTCGATTTCTTCGGAAACATTTTGTATCAATTATGTTGGTTTGAGACGATTGTCTTGTAAATCTCTATTTCATAAAAAAACGTTTGATATCGCAGACATCGGTACGATTCAGCGCGTGAAATACCTATGCGTCGGCTTCGGTGAATTCAGATTGCAATACGCTACGTTGGATATGAAAATGCAACCTGGTGACGGTTAGCAACTTCTTGTTGAATCAAACCAACACACTAACCAATGCATGTTACACTCCTGACAATTAAAAGTAATCCACAATGGAAACTACACAACACCAGATGCAAAAGCAATAGCCCATTATCGTACATACGGAATACGAAAAGAAATATCATACCTACAAGAAATGAGTTTTTTGTAATTAATTGTAATACGCAAACATACCTCCTCTTCACATGCATGTATAGCAATACTGAAAATTTGATGGAGCAAAAAGTAAGTTTTCTCTGGGATATCTATACTTCAGTTTTTGAGTAGTGAATATTGGAGAAATATTAATTGAATATAATAAAATTGAAGTCAATCTATCGTAATTTTATGCCATTTCAAGCTTGGAAGCCCTTTCCATAGTCTTAACCCAAACTACCGTATCAGTCCATAGACAAACCACCTATCTAGACCCAGAAGAACAGTATTACTAAAAATATAGCTTAAAACACAGTGCCCTCAGAGGATATTTATCATAAAAAAGCAGTGTGTCATCATCATTTCGAGGCGAAATACAGGGTATTTATAAACGATTGTATTATTACAGTTGGCTTTGAATTATCTACACAGTGCTGCTCCTCACTTGGGCATTCCGAATTCCGAACTAAAATTCATATAATTTTAGAATTGTCGCTCACATTGATGCAACAAACATTTATAAAGACTCTGTATATCTCCTCAGATTCCTCGGAAACAACAGCAATGCATATTGTTACTGTACAAATCCCATCAGTGATTGGTCAGCATGGAGGTTTGTATACCTACGTTTTCAAAATTTCTAATGGGTCCGTAAGTATCCTGGAGAAATCACTATTCAATTAGAATGTTGTATATGTTTTCGTTGTGAACCATAGTGGAAAAGTGCTGGTTTCATCTGAGAGACACATTCGGATGCCCTATTTTTCTAATATTGTAGAAGAAAAATGTAAGCAATCAATTATGATTAAATTCTCATTTCTAATAACATCATTTTTTCCTCAAACCTTTCATATCATACTTGAAAAATCAGCAACCTAAATCTGATCTCTGATTTATTATTTATAGGAGAAAAAACATCAGAGACGCATCTATGCTGCATATATTATGGGAGCATATAAAACCTACATACATGCATGTTGATAATACCTATTCCAAGCTCTCTTGGGAGTCTACAAACGCCGCCAAATTGCAGACGAGCATGTTAATCCTGCAGTATAAAACAATGACAACGAAATGAAAGCTGCTCAAATATCCGGTCATGAGCAATAGGTGAATATGTTTCCTTTCATTTAATAAGTTTGGGCCATAAATTTTAGGCATTCATAATACTTTTTGCTATAGAGCTTAGTTTATTTCCAGCAGAAATATATTTCATTTATGTGACCTTATAAGTTGATACTTGAATATCAATATGATTTGGAAAGAATAACTTTATATCGACACTTTTTGCCAAAATATCATGGAGCAAAAATTTGCAATCGAGGCTTACGAGGTTTTGGCGAAAAAGTATCGATATAATGATAAATATATAAATGTATCAACCAATTTTCGATTTACATTCACATTTTATTTACAGTAAAAAAAATCTCTTCACAAACCTTTTAGGGCTTTCACTCCCAATCTCTGAAACAAAATTAATTAAAAATGAAATCAACGATTTGCTCCTGCGTGAATTCTTGCACTAATTTGTCAGGAGCAAATTAACTAGAAAAAATTGTTGCCTGACAATGAACTCAAAATAAATAACGTTGAAACTATAATTCTTCGTAACGTTTCGGAGTCTATATCAGACTCCTTCATCAGACGAAAAAATCTACTTTTGAAAATCTTCTGGAATTGTCGCTTTTTGTCTGACATTAATTGTCAACACACAGAAACAGAGACTGCACAGAAACGTTGATTCATTTAATTTTGAAATTACCGGATGACAGTTCCTTCTTTAATAAATTGATCCAAATATGATCTATTCCTACCGAACAATTTGCCAAATTATTATCCTGATCTAATAGAATACACGTAGACTCTTTAATTTTTCGTTTATAATGGTCTGGTTCTGTCATTAAAATTTTTGTGTTGTCCCAATCCATCATGTGGTCTCCCGTATTAGAACAAATGTGATCTGCGATTTGCGATCGATTAATTTCTCTATTTTTAATATTATTTTTATGTTCGCGTTTTCTTATTTCTAGAGGTCTGGACGTTTCACCTGTATAATGATCAGGAACAACCAACAAACCGTCAAGAACAACCAAATTTGTTGAATGTAATTCCTTATGTTAATGGCCTTTCAGAAAAAATAAGAAGAATCGGTTCGAAGTTCAACATACGAACTGTTTTTAAAACGCAAAATGATTTAAGATCTATATTAACAAAAACTAAACCTTTGAACGAAAAACAAAAATCAAAAAATTGTATTTACAACATACCCTGTATTTGTGGTAAAAGTTATACAGGTGAAACGTCCAGACCTCTAGAAATAAGAAAACGCGAACATAAAAATAATATTAAAAATAGAGAAATTAATCGATCGCAAATCGCAGATCACATTTGTTCTAATACGGGAGACCACATGATGGATTGGGACAACACAAAAATTTTAATGACAGAACCAGACCATTATAAACGAAAAATTAAAGAGTCTACGTGTATTCTATTAGATCAGGATAATAATTTGGCAAATTGTTCGGTAGGAATAGATCATATTTGGATCAATTTATTAAAGAAGGAACTGTCATCCGGTAATTTCAAAATTAAATGAATCAACGTTTCTGTGCAGTCTCTGTTTCTGTGTGTTGACAATTAATGTCAGACAAAAAGCGACAATTCCAGAAGATTTTCAAAAGTAGATTTTTTCGTCTGATGAAGGAGTCTGATATAGACTCCGAAACGTTACGAAGAATTATAGTTTCAACGTTATTTATTTTGAGTTCATTGTCAGGCAACAATTTTTTCTAGTTAATTTGCTCCTGACAAATTAGTGCAAGAATTCACGCAGGAGCAAATCGTTGATTTCATTTTTAATTGATTTTGTTTCAGAGATTGGGAGTGAAAGCCCTAAAAGGTTTGTGAAGAGATGCAAAATCCTCCCAAAATAAATTTCAATCGATATAGTAAAAAAAATGGAGACTCTTGGGTACGGTCGGTACGGCGCCAGTGGAATAGACGAATTGCTGTTCTTCTTTGAGAAATTGTTATATTGGGTCAACGATAATATGGAAATTAACAGAAAAGTCATATGTGAAATCACATCAAATTTTGAAAACAATAGACGGCGAGGAACGGTACAGTATGGAATTTTGTTCAACCAGAAGTCAACCCACAAGTTGAGAGACTTAAGTGCTTATATTTTGAAGTCCAAGTAGAAAGTTAAATTATTCGTTAGCATCTTCCTAATCTTAGAACTAAGTGCTCTTAGTAGAAAATTTAGAGTAGGTATATCTGGAAAATTTGGCCGTCAGTTCAATCAAGATTCACTAGAAATCTTTTAGTGTTTTTTATTTCTGTAATTCTTTTCACACATATTTTTATGAGGATTTTTTATTATAATTATTCTGATAAATATATCTCATATTTTATCGACTATATATTTATTCTTCTATCCCCAAATCCTCTATTTAAATGGTGTGACTTCAAGGCAGATTATAATGATATTATTTGAATGGTAGGATTTATTGGGCTGTTTCTGACATTCTTGATTATTCTATAGGAAGAATAATATAAAAGAACATGTAACGACGTTTCCTCGGTTTTGCCTCGAGTGCCATCTATTCTTGAAAGAAAAAAATAGCAAACCTATCCTGATGGCTTCGAGTCGAAGACAAGGTTCCTTGTTATCTAGGGTGTTAGCGATAAGTGAAAGTCAAAATCCGAGTTAACAAAGTTTATTCGTTGTATCGCAATAAAGATCACCGATTTACAGGGAAATAAAGTAAACCAGTCAAGTGAAAGGCGCAAAACGTGGAATAGCAACAGTCCACTTAACACAACTTAGAGGATTTCTTTCGAATTTACACAAATAGCAATGGAAAGGTGGTGAATTTACGAAGTGAGTTGAACGGAAAGAAAGGGGGATCCGATTTCAAACGCGCTACGGGTGTTACGGATTAGTTCGCCAAAACCAAGGTTCACACTTAACGAGCAATAATGTCCGAACTCAGCAGGGTAAGGGAAAGGCTATAATATCTGTATGCCGTGTTTCGTACTCATTAAAATCTGTTTGAAAATCGAAGGAACTGAGTTACGCGGCCGAAGTTTGAATAAAAGTCGAATAATTCTTTTTTGGTAAACAAAAACTCGATGGGATATGAGATCCCCCTGAGCAACCCCAGAGAACATTATAGCCTGATTGGTTATAAACCATGCTGTGGTAAATGTTTATCAGCTCCTCGAAAGGTTACAGCTCCTTGGACGTGATAGAGCATAGTACGCTTTTTATAACTTTCCACACACCTGATCAGTATATGAATAAATTAGGCATTAAGAAAGAATCTTCTGAAACTCTTTAGAGTTTTCACGCCCAGTCTCTGAAACAAAATCAATTAAAAAATTGTAATAATCGATTTGCTCCTGCGTAAATTCTTGCACTAATTTGTCAGGGGCAAATCAGATAAAAAAAAATTGTTGCTTGACATTGAACTCAGCAGGGTAAGGGTTTGAGCAATACGGCACAGAAATACGGCGGTTCACCTCTGATTGCTTTCTGTTCCCCCTACTTACACACCAGCAGAGAATCGTACTAAGAGTAGGTGTAGAACACAAATTGTTGGAAAGGATTGGTATCCTTCTCCTTTCATCTCCGTTTAACGATTTGTCAAATTTTTCGAAGGACTTCAAATAAAGAATAAAACAAATCGCAGGTGTTCAGACCTAGGTAGCGTTCAGAGCACAAAATTGATACACGCTCTGGGAAGACTTTATTCAGATAGTGTCGAACAATTTATTTTCAATGAGAATCACCACCATTCGGCAACAGTCCCGTTCCAAGTGGGATATTAAGAGCCTCGAAGTTATTCTTGTTTCAGCGGAGCTCTATTTTCGATTTTTTTTTTCGAATTTTCCCGCTCAGAGAGAATTTTCCAACCAAAACTGAAAAATTTTACATCAAAATAACTTGAAATTTTCTAAGGAATCTATTTCTGCAATAAAAAAATGGTGTTCTAATTTGAAAAACGGAAGTTGACGTCATTTCCGGAAAAACCGGAGGTGCACATGCCTTGAAAATATTTTAGATTTCATCAGCATCGTGAAATACTTATCAGTGCTGAATTTCATGAAAATACGTTCAGTAGTTTCCCGTATAAATATGGGTGAGGTTCCTCGTGAAAGACCCTGTATAATTACTTCTAGGTATATTCAATATTAATAGCTGGCAGGCCCGCCGTAAGCGGGCTTGCAAGGCGTGCCCGGCACAAGGGCGGCAAATCCAGTGAAATTGAAATTTTTGTTGGAGGGAACAAACAACGTGGTGAGCGGGGGGAGGGGGGGAGAAAAAAAAAGGGGGCGGTTGTCCAACTCCAACTGCTTTAAAATTTTGCCAACTGTCATAGAAACATAGAAATTTTGCCAACTGCTTTGAAATTTCTCCAACTTCGTTCAACATTGGGGGCGGCAAGGTCTCCCCATTCCCCTTAGAGAGACTTTTTCTCTGAAGGATCGGGAGGACAGGCGGCCAACATCGATAATTTCCGTATATCCACGGAATTTTTGGGCAATGACTTAATTTCTACATTTTCGAATATAACAAAAGCACTATGAATACTCCTAACATTGCCGGTTTCAGTTGCATCTGGCGAAAGATCTTTTTCAAAATTAAAAATTATCAAGAATTATTTAAGATCCACTATGCT
Source organism: Coccinella septempunctata (assembly GCF_907165205.1). Taxonomy (NCBI): domain Eukaryota; kingdom Metazoa; phylum Arthropoda; class Insecta; order Coleoptera; family Coccinellidae; genus Coccinella; species Coccinella septempunctata. Next base: position 28,936,167 of record NC_058195.1, read on the forward strand.
TCAAGACAGATTAAGTAATTTAGCTATAATTTCAATTGAACACCAAATTTTGGATAGATTGGATATGACTAAGATTATAGAAGATTTCGCAAATATAAAAGCGAGAAGAGTGAATTTTTTTTAGATAAATATTTGAGTGTGTATCTATATGATTTTTCAATTTTATAAATAGAAATAACAATAATATAATATATATAACAATAATTCAATGCAGAAGACTCAGCATATTAAGCGCAGGGGGTATTTAGGGGGGGTACTGGGGGTAATCAACCCCCCTCCCCCCCCAGAAAAGAGTTCTCCACACTAAATCTTCGAATGGAAACGATCTAACAATTCCCCCCCTTTCCCCGCTTTCCACTCAAGATCAGTTCAGATCCCTCGCTAAAACTTGCCACTACCCCCCCCAAATTGCTCCCTGGTTACGCCCCTGATGTAGCGCCCTATTGGGGGCGGCATAACAGTATTTGCACATGGGCGCTCAGACAGCTACCGGCGGGCCTAATAGCTGGTCGATACTTTCTTAGAATAATAATACATACTTATTGAGTAATAGAAACACGACTTTTCGTGTATAGAAATACTCCATTCATTGATTTAAATCTACTGGGCAGATGCTTGTTGAGCTAAAGATATCCATATAATTTATTGAAGACTCGTACTTCGCTGCTGATGTCTGGGAAAGGCTATAATATCTGTATGCCGTGTTTCGTACTCATTAAAATCTGTTTGAAAATCGAAGGAACTGAGTTACGCGGCCAAAGTTTGAATAAAAGTCGAATAATTCTCTTTTGGTAAACAAAAACTCGATGAGATATGAGATCCCCCTGAGCAACCCCAGAGAACATTATAGCCTGAAATGTTCATCAGCTCCTCGAAAGGTTACAGCTCCTTGGACGTGATAGAGCATAGTACGCTTTATATAACTTTCCACACACATGATCAGTATATGAATAAATTAGGCATTAAGAAAGAATCTTCTGAAACTCTTTAGGGTTTTCACGCCCAGACTCTGAAACAAAATCAATTAAAAAATTGTAATAATCGATTTGCTCCTGCTTAAATTCTTGCACTAATTTGTCAGGGGCAAATCAGATAAAAATAAATTGTTGCCTGACAATGAACAAAAAATTGAACTTCAAAATGATAACTTCGAAACGTTTCGGAGTCTACATCAGACTCCTTCATCAGACGAATTCTCAAAAAATCTTCAGAATTGTATTTTCTGAATCGACATTATTTGTCAATACACAGAGACGTTGATTCATTTAATTTTGAAACAACCGGATGTCCGGTTCTGTCATTAAAATTTTAGTGTTATTCCAATGCAATTTAATTAACCCTCAGAAAATTACATTGGTGTCAGATGTTGGGTGTTGTGTTATTTAAATAGTGGAATATTCTTAATGCCAATCAAAATCGTGAGCAAAGAAAATGGACCAGGCGAGTTTTGGAATTTTTCAAGCAAGCCCTTGAACAAATGTGCTTGAAAGTGGGGGAAAACACCAAGCAAATGGAGAAAAGCATCAATAAAATGGGGGAAAACACTTAGAGAATGGAGGATAATTTGATAATTTGAATTGACATCCATGTAAAATGAACAATTACTCTAGGCTGGACAAAAGCATTGTAAACGTGGAAGACAAAAGTGGAAAGGTGGAAGATGAGATTGGAATCGTGGAAGATGATATTGGAAACGTTAGAAAGAGTTGGAAACATGGAAGAAAGATTAGGTGATATAGAAGAAGAAGTGCAGGATAGATTTGAAGAACATGGGAAAACTATGGAAGAGGGATTGAACCGGAAATTCAGCAAATATTGTTCTATTAAGCTGGAAGATAGGGGCGAATGAAGGTGCAACCTCCAACCTTTGATAACCAATCAACTTGGTGCACATTCCGAAATCAATATGAAGCAGCTGCCGATGCCCATGGTTGGGACGAGGAGGATAAAGCCTCGGCGTTGATTGTTGCACTAAGGGGAGATGTACTGAATATCCTTTAGACCGTTCCTCCAAGTGAACAAGGAAATTACGAAGCTTTGATAAGTAAACTGCAGACGAGATATGATGTTGCCAAGAAGTGTTTCACGTGCAGATCATGGGTCGTCATCCGAAGAGTGCAGAAACATTGCAGGACATAGGCTTGTAAGGCTGGCCTATCCTACAGCACCGGATAGCTTCCTGGAACAACTCGCTGTCCAGACCTTCGTTGATGAGTTGAGAGATATGTAGCTCGAGCAGATGCTTCGGTTGGCTTGACCTATGAATTGGAATTTGAAGCTGCCAAATAAGCTTCGCACAGGGGATAGAACAATTTGAGACGCACCGTCCGAGAAGCCTCAGCCAGCGATGAGATCATAGAAGAGGTAGTACGCCGAGTTATCCAGGAGCAATGAAATAAAGGGTATAGATGTTGGAATTGCGGCGGGAGATGTCATATTCAATGCAATTTTAGGAAGCCTGCTAAATCAAAACACTAAGAGAAGGAATACTGAACAGGGTTGATGAAAAGGGGCATAAACCGACCTGCTACGACAAATTATAATCCAGGCCATCACTTCAAGTATTTATGCCGACGGTGAAATTGATGGGCGGTGGGTTAAGATGTTCGTCGAAACAGGCACAACCCGAACAATAGTGATGCCGGATATAGCGGACGGAAGTGGAAAAGCCCTACTAACGATGGTTCGTTTACGGACTACAACTGGAGGGGACTTACCAACAAATGGACAAAAGAGGATCGTCATGGACATTGTGATATGTCTCCCGAATGTGAATGTGCTGATAGCAGAGATCAAAGAAAAAAATTTTTTTTAGAACTCGTTGAATTGGAAATAGGGCAAGACGGAATTTCTGAATTGCCCAAGATTTATTTCTCAAGAAAAAATCTGAGCAACGAATAATATAGATTTATATACTTAGGTATTCTATTCGTATATCAGAACAAAAATCCTTATATATATATTTAAAAAGAATCTAGTCAATTTATCTATTCTTAAATGAATTTTTTATTTATGTTTGCGAGTGCTTTTTGGTTCTCCTCAATAAATTTGCCTATACAATAATAATTTTTGCAATAATATATGTACAATAATCCCTCATATTCGATTATCCGAATTCCTAACGACAATTAGTCCATACAATGGGGTTTTTACTGCACGTTAATGCTCGTTGCTAGGCATTGAATTCAAGTTTCTTGAGTTCAATGTTGCTAGGATTCAACACAAAACCATTGACAAACTACACAAAATGGAGGTTTACTTAACTACTTCCAGATTTTCGATGTTACAACGGAAATGGACTTCTATGGTAAGTTAACCATTGGTCTCAAAACCAGCTGTTTAACCAACTGAGTTACAACCCGCTCTAAGGAGCACTAAGATGCGAATGTTAATATACACAGTTAATTAAATTCTCTAAGCAAAAAGTCCTCATATTTATTTTTAGTCTATTTAAATAACGAATCACGCATCTAAACTCAACACTCAAAAAACAATTCGCTTTTGAGATCATGAAAACAATTTGCGATTGGAATTGGATACCAAGGAAAAAGGGGAAATCTTTTTTACGATCGGGAATTCAAAATAGTTTCAATAATAATATCATGTTTTTATTAATTTCATATGAATGATGATCTTGGACTTCGATACATTTAACATTTAACAATTCTTTCATGAATGATTAATTACATCGCATCAAAGTTTCACATCGATATTCATGCAAGCATTCCGTATGCGTTCCACCATATCTTCTTTAGTAATTGGAGTTGTCTGGTGTAATCGCTCTTCAAGTGTACCCTATAAAAAGAAATCAGGAGATGTTAATTCTGGCGACCTCGCGACCACGGTCCAATATTTCAAGTGCTATTATGGAATAATGCCCGGGTAGCCATGATGCTCAAACCACATGCACTGTCTTTCCTCAAGCAGGGTTGGTAACTGGTAATCTAAAAATATCGATTACTTTTGACTACCTACTTACCGTGCCATCAAAACAATAAGGACCAAAGCTTTACAGACCAAGAGTGATGTTGTTCCACTTGTCGTAGCCATCGCGGATTACGTTTACGTGCACTGCAGTAGTGCATGTTACGCCGGTTAACTTGATTTTTGTGAATCCAGATCCATCAGAAAATAATACTCTTCGTAAGAAGTTCTCATATACGTAGGTATATGAGATATTCCAGAGTCACGAGAAATTGCATGTGAACTTACATGGGGATTACGGGCAACTGCAGATAACACACCGATATCATAATTCTAACCAGCTACTGTCTTTCGACGCGTTCTTTTTTTGATGCAACATTTCCATTTCCTCTGAATCCATTCACTATACGATGAAAAGAACTACGGGATGGAGTATTTCTGATGGGAAAACGCCCCATACAGTGCAACAGCATCAACAACATTTCTCCTGCATTCTACATTTATAAATAGAAATCATTTAAATTTTTTCCGAAACCGACAAGTATTTCCATCTTTCATTCAAAATAAATTAACAATTCCTAAACTATTGAGGTACACATTTTTTACTTACTTTTTTTGATTTTTTAATCATTCATGACCGCAATCCGAAATATTTCTGGTCGTAGAATAGACGAGTTGATTTTTCTTCGGTGATGCTCTGATGTGGGAATACTTATTAATATCTTTTGAATTTGAAACCTGATGAAGAAAAGTTTCAAACAAAAGTAACTTTTTTATGAAGAATAAGAATCTCCACTAAGAATAGGTACCTATATACCCATTTAAAAAAATGACTTTGAAATAACCTTGAAGCCAAGGTCAATGTTAAAACAAAATATATGTTCATTTTCAAACGAGGGTGAAGAATAACGTTCACAGGAACATCTATACGAAATATCGAATTATAATATGTTCATTTTCTTTCCCCCTTGAAACCTCACAACTTCTACATAATCTAACCTGACCTTACAATTTTTATTTGAATTTTTTTTCTGAAGTAGTAGTGGGATAATTTACTCACTATAGATAAATAAAAAATAATGTAGTTCAGTCTATCTCAACATAGAATCTACGTTCACAGCAGAGCCAGCAGCTGATGAACTACCACCCGATGAGCTCCCCTTGCTGCCTTGCCATGTCTGCAATAGGACTTTTCTACCGAAACCACTCAAAAAACACATTCCTATATGCGAACAGACAGCGCGAAAGAAACGTAAACCATTCGATTCGCTCAAACAGAGAGTGGAGGGTACCGATATGGCGTCTTTCTACCAGAAGAGTTATTTGAAGAGGAGCAACCCAGAAATGAGCAGTCAGACTCAAGCTGGTGACGTTTATGGAAGTAAACAGAGCAAGTGGAGAGAGAAACACTTCGAACTACAAAAAACGATCAAGCATGCAAAAGGTGAATTCAACATTTTTTTTTTCTGAAGTGAATAAGTACAACATCTGGGCTATCATGCTATAGACAATTTTGGAAATTAATTTTTATTGCAAAGAAGAAAGCCTAAATGTGGTATTTGAATTTTGTTTTGATTTTACTGCATGTTTAAAATTTTGGATCTTAGAAATATTTCTTTTCGAAAAATTGGTATAAATTGCAAAATATCAATTTTGTCCCCTTCAAAGTGATCAACCTTCGATATAAATCACTTGTGCCAGCGCTTTTTTCAATTCTTGGTCAACTTCTGATATATTTACGCTTTTTGTAATTATTATGCTATTAAGCTCTTCCAGCGATGCGGTCTCTATCTCCTGGATCGTGGCAAACCTCGCTCCCTTCATTTGTCTTTTCAGTTTTGAAAACAGGCACGATGGCGATATTTCGGGCCAAAATATCATGCATCATCAAGCAATGGCGTGTGTAACAACGCATTATCATGGTGTAACATACACGAGAACATTCCATGAGCATTCATAATAGCATGGAAAATTCCTAGTCCCAGTTGTACGGTTTCGGTTTACGGCCGTTTTCAATAATCCTATCTATCCATTGTTTCAGTTACTGAAGATGCATGTGATTTCGTTTCTATGATCTATCTGTAGATATATTTTAGAATGGTTACTAATCGTCAGTTAGTGAAACGATGGATTGATAGGTTTATTGAAAACGACCTAGTTCAAATCTAAAATTCAGCAATGAAATCAGCATTTTGAACCAGGTTTAAGCTTGAGCTCTGCCTAAACCGAGAGTCAGTCGAGAACATAGGTACAACAGGGCCTCAAGTTATGAACCTTTCTTTATTATTGAATTCATATATTTTCGATTATAGCTACTTTCACAATATATTTGAATCTCAAGCACCAGGTCGTGTAAAAATGAATTCACCCACTTTGAAAATTTCGTTATTTCTAGCATGAATTTGTCATAATTTGAAATGATTTGAATATGATCATTTATTTTGCTGCATTTCAACGTGTGATTCCCTCAAAGTGGTTTTGTGTACGCTCGGCCAAAACTTTCCAGATTGTCTGAGAAAACTGGGTATTGAAGGTTAACCATCCCATCAACCTCATTCATTTGAATCCCATCGAACATAGTGTGAGATATGATGAGCGAGAGACTGTCCACGATTAATTCATGAAGTTTATCGTTTTTCTGGATACAAGAATAGCACATTGTCATAGAATAAATTTGAAATAAATTATTGCTTCTGTATGTACGAGGATGTATTGATATTTAGTTAGCCTAGGCCAGTTCCATGCATAAAAAAATATTGCGTTACCATAGCAACGATCAATAATTTTGAGGTAGAACAAGTAAACCAGAGTTACGCAATAAATTAAAAGAAAGAAGATGTCCAACGAAATTGTGAAAATCGAGAAATTGAAGTACCTCTATTTAAAAGGGTTAAGAGGTAAGCAGATATGCTTAATACCCTTGGTGATCATGCAATGTCCTTCGTAGGCGACCGTGAAAAATTGGACTGCAAGCTTCAAAAGAGGTAAATTTTTCATTGAAGATGATGACCGATCGGGAAGGCCAGTTTCTGAGTCAGTCCCCGAAAATATCGATGCAGTTCATGACATGCGTTCATCATATAGTTCACGTCAATTTGGACATGAGAAAAATTGCTGCAAAATGGAGCCCCGAATGTGAATGTTGACCAAAAGCGTGCAAGGGTAGAAGCATCGCGTTCGATCTGTGCTCGATTTGAAAACGATGTAGACTTGTTAAACCGAATTGTTACTATGGATGAGACTTGCGTACATTTCTACAATCCAGAAACAAAGCAACAATCAATGGAATGGCGACACTTTGGTTCTCCAAGACCTAAGAAGTTTCGTGTCCAAACGTCTGCTGGAAAAGTTCTTGCTTCAGTTTTTAGGGATTGCCATGGAGTAATCATGATTGATTTTTTGGATAAGGGTAGATCAATAACCGGAGATTACTATTCGACATTACTGACCACTCTACGGGAAAGAATTAAAGAGAAAAGACGCGGAAAGCTATCCAAAGGTGTTTTGTTTTTACAGGACAACGAGCCTGCACACAAATCTCATGTTGCCATGCAAAAAATTCGTGATTTAGGGTTTGAATTACTGGAACACCCCCCTTATTCACCAGATTTGGCTCCATCCGACTATCATCTCTTTACTCAACTAAAAAAAAGTTTAAAAGGTCGTAAATTTTCTTCCAACTAGGAGGTAATGAAAGCTGTGGAGGTCTGGTTTGCAGAGTAAGAAGAAACATTTTTTTTAGAGACGTTGCAGGTTCGCTGTAATAAATGTATCCATTTAAGAGGAGAATATGATGAGTAATATAATATTTCGACATTGAAATTTTGGTTCTAGAGTAGGCTATGAATTTTTCAACTTATCTTCGTAATAGTTCTAATATCACTGAGTGTATAGAGCCATTAATTAATATCCACATAATATAGACGTACACAAAATTATTAGCATGGGTATTTTCTTCACAGACTTCATCGCTTATTATGTTGGTCAGTTTGAAGAGTTTCACTTTTCAGTTCGAATATATAATAATTCATTGTATCAAGAAAATCATCCAATTGGTAGATATTTTGTATAAAGATTCTGAACATAAGGATTGTTACATAGATAAAGAGAATCTTTTTTTTCAATTATCTGAAACATCAAGTTTCTCGAGACAGTGACAATGTCATTATTTTTCATCTTTTCTCGTAATGCTCGTTTTCTGAGGAGTTCCGATGAATTTTTCCGACTAAAATTTGGAATTTTCAAAGTGAAGTGCGAAATTTCAATTCAGACGGGCAATTCTTTCCAAATTACTACACTAGTCTATAATTCAGATTCAGGATTCGTGTGGAATGAATAGAAAACTAACTGATACTAAATGAAGGTAAGAATACCCATTTTTTTTGGTACCTGGTGTAAGTTGCTACCATCTATTTTTATTGCTAAATGTGCATACAAATATAATTTTACTAATCAAATCATTATACTTAATGTCGTTAATCGAATCAGTGTGTATTATGTATAAAAATGGACAAATTCTGCGCTTTTCTTCAGTAAGTTCGAATCATTGTACAACATAATTTGGTGAAAATAGAGAAATTTAAGATAATTAAACAGGGCTACCGAATTTCCTTCGAGGGCGAAGTTGAATTTGTAGAATTATGAAATTTTTTTTCGACTGAGTTGAAATCCACATGATATACAGAGGGTGTCCGGTGTCCCTCAAGTTACTGTACATACTTTTACCCTCGCTTTAACCATTAGGAGGAATTTATTCAAACTATGCACTTAATTGACATATGTTGAAATCTAGAATATGAGATATTATTTGTTCTCCTACTCCAGGGGTGAACTTATTATTCCTCATTTAACGATTATTCCTCATTTAACGAGTTCAGGATGAAAATTTCACTTTTACATTCCAAAAAAAGCATAAACATTTTGATAATTAATTAGATATACCCCGGGTTTCATAAAGCGGGATCAGGGAATCAACGCTTGATTGACAAATGGACGTCAATTTGTTTTCAATCGATAATTCAGTCATGAGCATTCAGAATATCATTCTCACATCAAGTTATGACGTTCATACGTCCATTCAATTATTCTCAATTGCTACTTCTTAAGTATATTCAGAAATGAAAAGGTTTCAGTGATTTCTTTTTAGAAATCGAGTGACTGTCAAATCGTTGATCGGACAATCAAAGTTTTATGAAACCCGCTGATAATATTTCATATTAACCCTTAGTAACCTCAATCTCTATTTTTTTCTTTGAACGTCTAATAGGTCATAGGGGTGAATCACCGCTATGGCAGTATATGAAAAGGAATTATGAAAGGAAGAATTTCTCATTTCCACTGGTAACATATTTCACGCAGAGGTGATAATATCCACTGTCTTGCAATATCTATGTCTCAATACTCAACAATCGGACCATATATGAAGATTGGTACTCTGGAAATGTGATCCTTTAATGAAACTAATGTAAATATGAAATTAACAGGTTCGAAGACAGATATGAATCCAAATCCTCCCTCAAACATCACGTCCATAACTCCGAATAGGAAAGCGGGTCATCTCACAGTCAATCACAATTCTGCGAACGAGCGTTGTCCGGTTTGTGATCGTTCTTTTGGACCTAAAGCATTCGATCGCCACGTTGAATTCTGCAAAGAACAGAAGAACAGAGTTCAGGTGCACAAATCTCCTGCCGTAGTTCAACAGGCCAAAGAGAGATTAGAAGCTAGGATCAATTACAGGGTACCACCACTGAGACAGGTAAGAATAATCGATGTTTTAGCACTGGTAAAACCATCGTTTTCTCAGTTCCTCGCTTCACTGAAACGATCCATGCGAATAAGAGCCAATTGCCTGTAATACCGTCAGTCAATGGAGTGTAAACAGATAAAGTTCATTAATACGACACTCGAGGTCAGAGGTCAGAGCGTCTAGTAACAAAGAGTTCCAAAGTCTTAACAGAACGCACTCGGCTCTCGGCACAAACTCTGTCTCTGGCTCTAGGTATAAAAGTTCGGTCGGCGTATTGAGTCGTTCTGGTACAGTATAGACATCATGGTGTCTATACTGTGGTTCTGCACAGAGACAGGTTGTCTCTGGCTCTGGATGCAGGGGGTCAACTTCAATTTCAAATGATTTTGTTTATGCAGAAGCGTCATCTATCGGCTTTCTTCCTTTTAACTAGAAACGAATAGATATCTTAAAATAGATTTTTTCACAAATATTCATTTCATAATGATAACCATAATAATAAATAATTTTTCTTGAGAAAGAAGGAAGGAATAAAACCAACATTAATGTGATGACTCCATACTTTTGACGTAAAAAATGATTTAGGGAAACCGTATGTGGTGTATAGCGATATACCAGTCAATTCTTCAATGGATCTTCTTCGTCTATACTTTATCTATGTGCCTGGCTGATAGCCATATACACATGAAAAATCCTCGGGTTTTAGAATTCTACTGTTGACAAAATCTTCACAATGGTCAATCAGTTGTCTTCCAGTTTGTACAGTTTTTTTTTATTATTATTTTTTTCACTTAATAATATTCTAATATAACGAATATTTCACGAAGGAGTCCCCAAACAAGAGCAACACTTGGGCAAGACACCCTAGTTTCCACCTTTCCCATATTTTCTGCCTATAGGACGGCCAAAAGTCTACTTTAAGATTTAAGAAGGAAGGCTCATTGGAGCCTTGCTTAGCCAGAAGATCTGCCCTGTCATTACCCTCTATATCATGAAAATTTCTAATGGCATGCAGGCAGGAATTGAATTCTGAAAAAAGTACCACCCATAGCAGGATTCGAACCTACTACCCCCTGATTACCGGTCAGGTACTCTCCCAACCGAGCTACCCAGGCTGACGTGAGGATCCATCTGCATTGTCTGGAAACCACTATCCTCAGAATTCACTTCCGAACTGTGGCGTTCGTGATGTTTTAGTAATTTTTAGCATTTCTGAACATCCTTCCTATATATATGTATATATATATATTTTTTTTAATTATATTTGTGCTTTTCGGTTGCTCGGAAGGTCGCCGGGGTCTCGAATCCAAGTGACATGGAATAAAATTTATATTGTATTTTCGAGGAAAATTATTCAGTCGTTTTTTCGTGTTCCGTGCATCACATTTATGGTTTCTTCACAGAACTTCTAAACAACCATGTGTTCTCTGATAGTTTCGAAGTTTTATATCACCTCTTTAGGCAGTCGCAATTTTCAAAATACATAAAAATAGTTGAGGCTATGGAGAGTAGAGAGTACTCGATCGCGGTACTAAAAATGTGTATCTAAAAACGGGGATAATAGGAATCGCTCCGATCAGCTAGGTGAATCAAGGGGCGAATTTTGGCGTGAAACGAACCACCTTCAATTTATTTTAAGTAATCTGTCACTACAGTTGCAAATATTCTATCTAATCTTTGCACACTTATTTTAGAACTAATTTTCAAATATATTCAAATTTTGGAGGACATCCTTTTCACTCCATAATTTTAATCTATAATAAACCAAAATTCTTGCAAAGTAAGTAAATGGATACATACCTATGAAATTATCGAAAATACGTCAGTACAAGATTTTAGATGTCTTCGGTCAGTACAAGAAGATATAGAAATATCTATATCTTCTTGGGCCAGTACTATATCTATTGATTAACATCAACACTTCATCTTGTGATACTGATATTACTTGAAAAAAATCTGTTCTCCCATGAGAAAATATCAGTCTTCAATTCTTGGAGATGTGGCTTGGGACAGTTGCTTAAAAAAAATTTAATATGATTTTCGAGTAAGGTTTTTTGCAAACTTACATGCAATAAATATCATAATTCATATTATAAAGTAGGTATGTATATAGTATTGATAGTTGGGTATCAGCTTTATTCATTCATCATAATGAGGAAATTAATAAACTCCCAAAGAAATCACAGTTAACAAAATAATACCTATACATGTTTTCCATTATTTATCTCACGATATTATTATGGTTGTGAAGATTGAAAGACGAAGACTGCCTTCAGCAAGGTGTCGCTAGCGACTGAGACAAAAAAACGCCTGAGCTGTAGTTTTTGATTGTCCATACAGAAAACTGAACTTACTGAACGACATGTTGAATAAATGAGTGCTCTACACCCTTTCTCGAAACTTATACATTTTCACACAGCAATAATCGTTTATAAATACAACATATTCGTAAGTCGTAGGAAAGTATTCAAATGAGGGCTACCGCGTGTGAATTCGCCGCTAGATGTGCTAGTGTAGCGTGAGGTCCAAATCATAGACTCAACTATATGATTAATATTAAGTTTATGGTATCCATATATCTATAATACTTTTATTGATATTACGTGTTTAATGCTATAAAAGAAGTGAAGCCAAATCATTGTCAGAAAGGGACTTACACACATGACGAACGAGATATTGATTAGTAACCAAATATTTATATATTCAATTTCTCCAATATTATGATCTGTGAAATGACAAGTTCCCGTCATCGTAGATAAACAAATATTGCATTAGTTTGTCTATGTTCAGGACCTCACTCTACAAAGGCGCCAACTGGTGAGCAAAAAAACGGTAGCCCCCATTATTTTCAAATATCAATTGACAATGCTCTGTCAAATTTTAAACAGCGCTACCTCCAGTGGGAAAAACGAAACTGATCCCATATCCCCTCGAAATTAAAAACAAAATCGAATCAGGGAATTCACCAGAGTTTTAGACATCTTTTGCGAAGCTTAGCGTTTTCAATGCTGATATAAGTGACAAGCTACGAATCGACTGACGTAGCTCGTCATTTAGCATTGAAAACGCTCAGCTTCGCTCAACTTCGCTCAACTTCGCATTCGGTGGCCGGTCACCCTAACTCTAATACTACTGAAAGACTTGTAAAGACATTACACTGGAGCTTCATTTTCTTTCTGATTAGTTAAGGACATTTATTGCGAACGAAAAGAAATTGATAAAGGTATTTTTTCATTCATATCACTTTTTACTAAGGCCCAAAAAATTTTTGGTTGGCCTTCTTTTATATCAGAGTATCTGATTGATGTGTCAATTATTTCTTTATTTTTTGCAGTCAAAACGATCGCTGGTCCGCGATAAGTACTCCCCCTCAAGCCAAACGAGTTTGTTGCTTCGGTCAAATTCGATTGTTTCGGGTAAAAGCACAACATCGTTATCTTCATCTGTGACGGCTATGTTACCAAATAGAAGACCAACAATTAAAAACAACGAGAAAAATATCGAACGAAATAATAAGAAAGAGGTAACGAGCAAGACTAGGTTAGACAAAACAATAGGAGACTGTGGAGATTCTAAAGAATTGACCAAGAACGAAAACAACACCAGCAAAAAGTGAGTAAAAAGTGATTAATTTCCTATTTCATATCAATAATAGAATTACATTGAGATTTTGATTGTTAACCCTTAATTAGAAAATTAAAATAACTTTTTCCGTCTTGTCGAAATTCCAACTGAAATAATGACAGGTCTAAGTTAAAATATTTCACATGTGATCGCCTATTCTTAGGGGTCTCCAGACAATTCGACTCAACGTTTAGCCTACTTTCTTCAAAACATAAAACTAACTAGCACTGATCTCGTTTTCTTTCCGAACATTTGGTATTAAAACAGGGAGAACAACCACTGTCAATACAAATAAAAATTCTTAAGGACACGCATAAACTTTAACCATCAAATCCGAAACGGAAATAATACTGAACTACAATTAACAGGTGTTCAAATGGGCATTATTCGTGTTGAACACTACATATTACAGTAATCTGTGTTGAAAACTGAGAACTGAGACTTGGTAGATCACGATCAAACAATATGGATTATGTATGAGTTTTAGCAAAGGTAAGTGTAATGGGGTACCATATACAATTCGGCGTAAGGTACAAGAGTTTAGGGAAAAACCTCAGTAAAAAAACCCTGCCTTCCCGTGAGTAGTGATGACAAATTTGTTTACCGAAAAAGCTTTTAATACTAAAGGGCTTCTTTTTCATTGACATAAAATTGCTATATTCTCTTCCTATCTCGAAATTATGTCTGAAACAAAAAACCAGAGCAGAAAACGAGAAATAAAAAGTAAATAATACTGCCTTCATTAAACTGATTAGAAGAATTGATGATAACTAAGGAAAAATAATTAGTCATAGGCAATTACTTGGTGTCCACTTTCACTGTGAAGAACATCATCGTCAAAAATTGATTTTGGTGAAGGATCACTCCCGTCGCGTCGTCAGAACTCCCTTCAAAATTGAAATTAATAATATTCCAAATCTTGGTTTTGACCGGGAGGGCCTTTCGACCAGGTTCGGTCCTCCAAGTGATGATTCTTCTGTTCTTCATTTGACTCTTATATTGAGGAATCATCTCCCATAGATATATCAGTTGTTATTCATTAGAAAATCGGAAAAAAACGAGAAATATGTACCATACTAAGAGATGGCGCTAGATACAAAGGATAGTTTATCTATATTATTAAGTTAATCTATGCCATATCAATACACTTATATCGGCCAAACAGGCAGATATGTACCAATACATTTGGGAGAGCGTGAAAGGGATTGCCGCTAAAAGGCAAGCGTCCACAGTTACGCATCGTAAGCAACGCACGGATCTTATTAAAATAATCAAGCGATGAATCCGGGCAGTACGATACGTATCAGTGGACTTATATGAGTTCCTATACAAAGCATTCTAAAATACTTTCGATGATGTGTGTGAAGTTGGCCCAGCACTTTTTTTTCAACTTCGCGATTTCCCGGAAAATCCGACGAATTTTCGAGAAAATATTTACGGCACAAGTCAGCACAAGTTTTTCCACTAATTTTTGAGAAGAAAAATCAAAAGTGCTGGGCTAACATTTTTCTTCATTTTCGATTTTCCGGGAGATAAGAGGGACTTCCGCAAAAATTCGAACGGCACCACACTGTACATGCGTAGCACAACCTGTTTTAGTCATCAAAACTCATTTTTTCGATAAGTGCTGGGCTAGCCCATTCTATACATTTTGTGAAATATTTTGAGAACCGTGTGGAATAAAACAAAAATTTCAACGGCACAAATCAGCACAAACCTAGCACAATTCAGCACAATTTTTTTTTTTCGAAAATCGAAAAGTGCTCGGCCAACTTCACACACATCTTTCGATGCGATCCGTGCGTTGCGTGCGATGCGGAACTGGGGACGTTACCTTAATGAAACAGAGTGTACCGGACTGTCCAAATACAAATTTGAGACGGATAAATTGGATTTTGGTAATGCGAAAATAATTAGATCCGTGAGCAATCTGCTCAAAAGTTTGATCAACGGAACAATCGCGATAAATTTTCATTTAAATAATTTTAACAATATCCTAATTCCAAAAGATGAATCCTATTTAATTGCGATGTCCTTCAAATATTATTCCACGAAACACTGAAGAGAAGAAACAGACTAATTAGTTTATATGTTCAATTGAACATATAAACAAGATTGGTTGATTTTTACTTTGCGTTTTTGCACAAATCCCAACACGGCTTGGTGTTGTATGTGAGAGAATAACTTATTTCTTCTTATTATTATTGATGACATTTCAATTGTCACACCTATTTATTGTAGTTCGCTATTGTTTCCTCTATCCCGTTTCCATTTTGGTTGTTAATAAAAGCTTCTGGAAGTTTATGCATGTTTTCTACAATTTTTATTTATATTGACAGTAGCACAATAGTTGTCCTCCCTATTTTAATACCGAATATTCGAAAAATAAACACGATCAGTGCTAATTAGTTCTGAGTTTTCGAGAAAGAAGGCTAAAAATTGAGCCGAATTGTCTGAAGACTCCTAAGAATAGACGATCAAATGCCCTGTATCCGGATGATAAACGAGCGTTTCACATTGATATAGGTTCCTAAAGTGTGCGCCGTAGAGGGTAAACAGGGGCACTATGGGGACATCGGGTTTGTCATTTTCTGGTAACTTATATTAAGTTTTTGCTAGTAAAAAACGAACAATTCAAATCGCGCGAGATACATTCCTAGGTACCTTATTTCAATTAGCTAGGGCGCCAAGACAAAATAAAAAGCCTGAATAATGTTGGCCTGAAGAAGTCGGAAAAACCTACGCGGTGCCTGTTGGTGAGCCTTATTCTATTTAACCTATTACCTTTTCAATTATGTTTTAAATACGAAATACTGTAATGCCTGCGATATTACCAATCGGCACCCATGTTGTTTCCATATTATGTTGTTATTACTCATAATATGCAAATTTTGAACAGCAGCCCTAATAGTTTGAAATAGCATGTTTCCCTCTAAAGTGTTGGCCCATAACTTGATTATCACTAATACCACATATCCATATATACCATACATTTCCGTTGCCCGAAAGTGTTCAATTTTCCTATTCAATTTACCAGAAGTTGAAAAACTTGCTTCATCGAAGCAAAAAGTCATCGAAAAAACTCTCTTATTAACAAGCGCCAGATCGTATGGAGCTTTTGGGCGCTTGTTATATTATACGCATTTTAGATTTCGAAATAGTTATTTTCCTATCAAGTGCGGAAAGTGATACTTGCCCTCACGAAACTGCCGTTGCCCGAACGATGCGAAGCAGAGTTCGGGTAAGCAGTTGAGTGCGGGCAAGACACTTTCCGCAAGGGTTAGGAACAATATTTTTTCTACAAGCGCTTGAAATATATAAATATATCCATTTCACAAAACAGATCAAATTTGATTTGATTAATTCATGTATAATGACAGAGGTAATTCTGCATGTCGTTACCATGGGTTACTCATCGTTGGCGTTTGGTGCATAGAGGCATGATAGAATTTAATTTACTCTATAATATTTGCGTGCGGGAAAGTGACTCTTTGCAACTTGAAATGCGTGCAGGAAAAAGGTTGAACGCGCACGCTAGTAGAAAAAAAATTTTCTACAAAAATGCGTGCGGGAAAAAGGTCGAACGCGCACGCTTGTAGAATAAATATTGTTCCTAACTCTTGCGGAAAGTGTCTTGCCCGCACTCAACTTCTTACCCGATCTGCTTTGCATCGTTCGGGCAACGGCAGTTGCGGGCAAGTATCACTTTCCGCACTTGATAGGAAAATAACTATTTTCGGAAAAAAATTATTATTATTGCATATGTGTGTGTGATATCGGCCGCATCATTTCAATATTTTAATTCGTTTAATTCATATATACGATATATCTCGGTATATATTTGAGGTATTAAAATCCCAGTTTTTTCCAGTAATTTCTAAGACTTATATTTTACTTTTATCTGATCAGATGGAGAAAGGATAGTCCGTTCTTTTGACCCTTCCTCATCTTATCGCTACTTAGGTTAATTGTGGATCTACTCGCTTTTTATGTAATTGATTAATCCAAATGATCAGACCATAAGACATTTGCTTTTTGAGCTTGTCATACCTTGAAGTTTCCCAATTCACAAGGATGGCTCATTTCGACGATTTGTCTGCCATCCCCTTCATGTTTGACGATACCGGGCTTACACTATTGTAACACTATGATTGGTTCTTCGCCATGATAATAGACAATTGTAGTCGAGTCAGGCTAACACTCCAACACGCAGTTCACGAAAATTTCCGCAGGACGCGGGCCCGATAACGTCAGCAAAATTGTCCATTCCATGTACGGAATGGGCTATCCTGTTGGTTATGGAGGCCATACTGTTGCCTTTTTGTGATCCAAAGTGTTAGTCTATAATCCTTGGAAGTTTCCAATCGATTTGTGGAAGGATGTGCAGGAGCCATTTTTGACCACGAGATCGAAGCGTTGATGAAGTTGTTGAAATTTACCTGAGCCGGAAATAAGTTGATATTTGCTCCACAGAGGTCGCCCCATGCTATAAAGTACTTTGAAAACGTATACAAATAGATATATAAAGCTGCAAACTCTATATACCTGCAATCCTTGTCTGGGGGAGCTGAGAACGTCAGTGATCAATTAGTGAGACTTCTTTTGCTGAAACCCTTAATTAAACATCGCATCCGTTACAACCTACAACGAATGCAATTTTTGAACAGCTTCTTTACTTAACAAGGGGCTTACTATACAAAAACGTAAAATTCCATGTATACAGAAAATTTGTCTCGTAGGTATACTCTATTCACGTTTATAAAAGCAGACCCTTGAAATTTGACACATTCCCCACTGTAGCACGAAAAAATGTGAGCAAAGATTATAGAGTATACTCTATATATATATATATATATATATATATATATATATATATATATATATATATATATATATATACTCTAGGTATATTTTTTGAATCTGAGGTTATGAAGCTTCTCAGAATATTTTTAGGTATTAAATCAGCGCTACGTTGTCCGTTTTACGTAAAAGTCTCAATAATCACGCATTTTATCACAATTCACAATGTGAACTTATGTACTTTGGGAAATATGTGATGAACATAATAAATAACATTTATATAAACTGATTGAAGAAATTCCTTATCTAAATTTTTGTATTGAAAGTACAAGAAATCAGTGTTTAAGTATATTTATTTATGCTGATAAAGAATATTAAATTATTGTCACATAGGTAACATGCAGAAGTTTGAGAAGAGAATGTTGGTTATCGTCTTGGACTAATAGTTAAGACGTTACATCAATTTCATCTAGGAACACAAATATGATACTTTCATCCAAACATTATTTGAACTGTACAAATTTTCGCAAGAAAGTCATTCTGGTTCCAATTACACGCTTTAGTTCACATAAAATTTTGCGTTCCTTCTTTACCTGCAGTACAACTCCAGTAGTTCGGCCAGTCGCTAGTCTGGCTAAGATTCGGGCATTTTGAAATTTTTACTTCTCAAATCCGGGCGCGAAAAAATTCATATGCAAAACATTATAATTTTCTTGTCTGAACAAGTGGTTCACCTGCGGAATCTGTCTTTCTGCATTTGGCTTCACTCACCCACTTTTACTTACACTCGTTGAAGAGCCTAAAATATACCTCGATGCAGGAAAGAGTATGTAATTACAAGTCAGCATTTTTTGTGTGCCTGTTTTGATTGATAATTCTCATTTTTGATCATTTTCAAGTTGATTTATTTCATAAATTCAAATCACTTCAATAATCCAGACGCCTCGATAATCCGGGCATGTCCCGGAATTATATCTGCCCGGACTCCTGAAGTTATACTAACTGTATTTATATAACCAATTGATTTTGAAATTTGAAGTGTTGTCCGTCCCCCTTTATATTCCAAATTATCTTTCGCATATTTGCAAGTAGTATGTCAATACAGAGGAGTGTTCATTTTTAAAGATATAATTTCAAATTTGGTGTTGCTGACCTTTTATAACACAAAATCCTCAACTTCCACCATATTCTTGGGTAGGAAATTCCCTGTCATTCTCTTCACTCAGTATTTTCTTGACAGTGCAGACATGTAGCTAAAATATAAGTCGTGCAGATTCAGATGAAGCATTATTTTGGATACAGTAATTTGTGGATCGTATTCCTTCAATCTAATATGGAAACACTGGTCGTGGGATCGAAATATTTCAATAAGAACATCTAGTACGAGATCCCGCTGTACACGTAAAAATAGGTCAAAATATTACCAACTTACACCTGGCTACGACGTAGTTGCGGCCGAGTGCGCAACAGTAGCTATGGATATTAGGGTTCTTTACATGCATTGTTATATACAGCGATGTATACTTTTTTCAGAATTCAATTCCTGTCTGCACGCCGTTAAAATTTCCATTATATTATATTTTCAGACATTAAACTATCATCCTAATGCATTGTTATGATGTGGATGATATTTTATTTCAAAACGAAGTGAACGAAATTTTTCTTGGAGTGTTGATTAACATTAACTCAATTAAAATTACTTGCGGCCACTTTTGACAGGCTGCGGTGTTATCAGTGTATGACGTACACGGATGTTTGTGATATCAATTATAGCTAATTTTTTTTCGAATATGATGATATATGGCTGCCTGTGAAAAAATAGCCGCAAATAAGGTCAGCCATCTATTAAAAACCGAGATAAAGTAAAAGAGAGTTAGCGCGCAACGCCACTTGTTAAGGCGGCTATAGACGGCATGGCAAGCCTTGGTAAACGTCCGAACGAAGTGAACGAAATTTTTCTTGGAATATTGGTTAACATCAATTTAATTAAAATTACTTGTGGCCACTTTTGACAGGTTGCGGTGTTATCAGTGTATTCTCCTATCCATAAACGTATAGTCCATTCAAGAATGATTGACATCCCAGTAGGTCTTGAAAGTCCAGGCGCAGCTTAATATTTGGTCACAAAAGATTTCTAAAAATTTCAGTCACATAACTGGAATATATTAATATAACCTAGAAAAGTATATGAAAATAAGAAATATTCAATTTTGCAGCATATTTATCATCATTCAAAATTGACTCAACCATGTTTTCAATTCATACGATTAAGTTAAGAACATAAACAGCTGTACAAAATTCAAATAACCGTCGGTTAGTTCATAGATTCACATATAATAACTCTATAGATCAATGTTTATTCACAATACCAACCTGAATTCCGCAACACAAAATCTGAACTTATGGGCTATTACCAACTTAAAATCGATTTTCCACAGCCACCCTAGATGTCAATCATTCTTGAATGGACTATATGTAAAAATGTGTGTTTGACTCACTACGTAATGAACCTAGTTGGCAACTTGGTTGTCAACACGACGTGTTGACAACCAAGTTGAACGTCTATGGGCCGGTTGGTGGTTGATATTCCTTCAACCTCGTATGGTTTACAACCGCGTTGACAATATAGTTGTCAACCATAGACATAGAGACATGGACTGAGCATGTCAGCATGAAATTGGCTTTTTTATAGAAAGAGGGAAATGATCGTCGGGCATTCACCTGTCTTTTTTTGATCACATAGAGGTGAGTGTGGACCAATCAAAATTCTAGAAAAAGGCAACTACATGCCCGATGTTCAGTTTTTCTCTATCACTTTTTTTGACCGTATTTCATGCATAGATAGAAAGGGAAGGCACAGTCCATGTCTATGTTGTCAACTAAGTTGCTCGTCTGTGGGCCGCTTTAGACTAATCTATTCACTTTTCGAGCGACGTTCGCAACTTTATTTATTGTTGCTTTCTCAAGTTCTACAAAAACATACAAATAACAGCTCGTAATGTAATAATATAATACAAAATAAAACAAGGGTTTTGACCTCCAATTCAATGATGTTATAGTTCACTGATTGTACAAACAAAATACATACAGCAAACAGCGACTCACTCCTCTTCATCGTCAAATCCATAATAGATGACAGACATATGAATTATTTATTATTTATATTAATTATTGACGCGTGTGCAAACTGAGGAGGAATGCGCCCTGCCACCCTTTCAATAAAACCGAAAAAAAAAGGAACACAGAGCGTCAAAACATAATTTCAAGTGTACCTACCTTCCTCCAAATAAAAAAAATAATCCATGGCCGACGACTTATTAAAGTGAATGGAGTATAGTTGCGAAGTTCTGTTTTCTGTCCTGATTTGTTTTCTGTAGGCTGATGTTGACAGACATTTTATATCGGTACTTTATAACTTACCGTCACGTTTCTTGAATAAATCTATGACTAAAAGATTTATATAGACAGCTCTGAGCACTCTCGATTATATTATCGAGTATAGAACAAAACAATGATATTTTTCTGTTGCTATAAAATCAATTGAAATGTTGTTGATGACTCGACATCAAAGAAATCATTTTTGCTAAATATCAAAATGGTGATTAAAGTTATAGAGCATAACATTTCCTAAAAATTATTTTCAATGCAATGTTTTCTACATTCAAACGATTTTGAGATATATGGCGATAAGTGCGAGGGGTTTTTATTTATTTATTTTTATTTATTTATTGAGAAAAGGGATACAAACAGGTTACACCCAAAATAGCATCCACAAATAGATAGAATACAAAAAACTTATAAGTGTCTACAAAAGTACCCACGGTTATCAGGGAAACCAACAATGTACATTCCATGTTTAGCGATACATGGCGAAGCGATAATTCACTGGTTGGATGATTGTACATCGCCCTCTAGCTCGAAACGGTAAGGAGTCTGTAAAATTGCTTTGCACAAAAGTTATTTAGAATTTTATGTTTTATTATATACAAATTTCATAATGAATACAAAAACGAAATCATCATTTTAAAACTGTCAGATTAAGAAATCCTTCCCCTGATAAGTGTCAGAATAATGAGTCAATACGTCTGCAACACCGAGATTAACCATCTGTATGAAAATCTGACCCGCTCGACTATGTACTAGTAACGATTTTTGTGTGCATTTTTAAAGGAACGCTGTGACCTTACGTCACTTCCGTCTCTTAAAAAGTAGCTTATTTCGGTTTCAATTAACATATCCTCTGAAAATTCGTCAGACTCGATTTTTTTTCAGAATTTTCAACCCTTCTGTAGGGCCAGCCCCACCACGCAAACTGTATTTACATGATTTTATAATCAGAGATATGTAGCGCATATGAGTATTTTATCTGACACTCTCTAATATGTGCACATGACGATTTTTTTTTACATCTTAAAACCCGCAGACACTTCCCCAACCGCTGAAAGTGTATACATCAGAGAACCTTTTTCTCTTTCTACCATCTAATCTTCAAAATCCACGACGAACATCTGCACTTAGTTTGGTATACTCTGCGGCCGAGTATTGTGCACCGGCATGGATGAATAGCACGCATACCAAGAAAGTGGACACTTAGCTTAATGCAACAATGAGAACGATTAGTGGCTACATCAGAACTACTCTATATTACTGGCTCCCAACACTTAGCCACATACCTCCACTTGCCCTAAAAAGACAAGACCCCCTGATAAAAGATTATAAGAAAATAATTCCTATTGATGAGGATATCTCGGATCTAGCAAAAAACCGGCTTCGATCTAGAAAGCCGTCAATCTTATCAGCACAACAACTGGCAGTCAATATCTTCATTATTAATTCCGATTGGCAGACACTCTAGACTGAAAATGCCCCACCTGATGTACGAAATCTCATTGGCCCAGTCGTGGCACCCAATGGCTTCGACCAACCACGAAAATTTAACACCTCGATTTTCCGACTTTAAAATTAAAATATGGAAAATCGCTCGGACGCGTCAATTTCTGATTCGAGAGGGAACAACTTCTCCGCTCTCTGCTTTCTCGTAACTGCAACCCCTTGATTTTGCATAGCGATGAGGGTTGTTGCGATACGTCATGTTGAAGATCTTATCGAGTACTGAAATTTCGTTTCCAAATTTCCATCGATAAACGAAATGACAGGTAAAAGTATGGAAGTGTACTTACTTTCGCGATTTGTTTATTAAATGCTGGAAATGGGCACCATCCACTTTCATGCAGTAATATAGATTTAATGGAAACGTTCACTTTACATTATTCAAGATTTCTGGGGGTAATTTAACGGCATTCATAAATGATCCGAGTTCGCAAATCATACAGTGACTCAGGCTGGGTAGCGTAAATCTTTATTCAGGGAGGATTTCAGGAGACCCCATAAAAAAATGTTCAGTGGAGTCAGATCAGGTGATCTGGGTGGCCACTCGATATGTACTCTTCTTCCTATCCAGATTTGAGGGAAATTTTCATCTAAGTACCGACGCACTGATTGAACGGAATTAGGTGGTGCGCCATCTTGTTGGAAAATGATCGTTTGGTGGTCTTTTGCATTCTCCAATAATTGCACAAGGGCTGGATGAATAGCGTTCTCGAATAGATCTAAATAAATTTGGCCAGTGAGATCACCGGGTATAAAAAAGGGCCGATTGTGTGATTTCCATAAATACCCGCCCAAACAATCAATTTTTGGGGGACCAATATCGACAGTTACGCCGGTTTACAATGCCGTTAGCCTAGTTGCACACACACCGATTTTGGACGGCCCGGAATAAAATCGGCCGATATTTTATCATTATCAGTTGCTAGCACACTAACCGGATATTTACCGTCCAAACGATCAGCCGACTAAAGTCGACTGAAATGGTCGGTAAGAAACATTGAACTCAAGAAAGAACTCCTTCTTGAGTTCAATGGTAAACAATCGGTGCTTGTACAAACGTGTACTTAGTCACGTACGCCACTAAATCCCGGTATTGGACGGTTTCTCACCGGCATATGTGCAAGGTCCCGTTCCCACACGTGGTTCACTATTGGAATTTGGACGACCTTAAGGTAAAATGAACACTCGCCTAAAAAACAGATTTCAGTTTTTATTCATTTCACTGATCACTCCACAGAACTGAAGTCGGCGACCGAGATCATTCTCATTCACTTCCTGAAACAATCGTATCTAACAAGGGTGGAATTTATGTTGTTTAAGGTTTATCATAATTGTTGTCGCTCGAAACACCAGATAAATCGGACCATTTCCTAGTACTAAAGGTCGGATAAATTGCTACATGACCTTAGACAGCCACGTCCCTCACTTCGACTATTTTATGCAACCTCTTTTTGTTTCCGACTGAACTAGTAGCGTCAAATTTGGTAACCAGTTGCAGCAAGCAGCGAAAACATTTTTTCCAGGATGTCATTCGTTAAATAAAGCCATTGTTGTTCGTTATTTCTAAAAAGTAATTTATCATTTCTATCCTTTCTTGCACAGAATACACCATTTTAATTCTACTACAAATTTACAATCGCTTTGACACACTTGTAACGTTCTCAAAAATTCGCGGCCGTTTTCAATAATCCTATCTATCCGTTGTTTTAGTTACTGAAGATAGAAAATGCATGTGATTTCGTTTCTATGATCTATCTGTAGATATATTTTAGAATGGTTCCCATTGGTTACTAATCGTCAGTAAGTGAAACGATGGATAGATAGGTTTATTGAAAATGGCCGTAAGGTAAATCAAAAACATGGTCCGGCTACTTTTCTGGACAAAAAATTGATATTTTATGGACAAAAATACTACTACTACTACTACTACTACTAAACAGTTTTGAAATGTGTCGGATACGAGAAATTAACTATAGGCCTATCAGTCTTGTTCTTATTGTCACGAAAATCTGCAAAAAGATAATTCACGAGTCGATCCTAAAATTACTACTCGCCACGGTATTATACCCGATAACCAATAACTAGCACGGTTTTCTTCCAGGCCGCTCCGTGATTACTAATCTTTTAACTTGTGTTAACGACTGGAGTTCAATGCTCGATGCTGGAACTCTCGTTGATGTTTTCTATATAGACTCCTAAAAGGCTTTTGATCGCGTATCCCACAAACTACTCCTTCTCAAGTTAGAGAGTCCTGTGGCGACCTCTTTTTGTGGCTACAAGCCTGTCTGTCGAACAAAGTCTTCCGAGTTCGTGTTGGTGACTCGGTATCATCTGCTAGGAGTGTTTCCAGTAAGTTCTGGGACCACTTCTTCTTACGCTATTCACGTCAGACCTACCTGCTTTGTTGAAATCACCTTCCTCCCTAATTGACGATGACGTTCAAATTTACGGCAATCCGTTATTGAGTTCAGCCCTGCAAGGATACTATATGGCGTTGGTCCAACACTTGGCTGCTTCCCCTCAATTTTGACAAATGCAAGGTCCTTCATATGGGAAAACATAATCCAAAACATTCCTACCATTTGTCCCACCACGTGATTGGATCAGTCACGCCACAGTCTGACCTAGGGGTCATTATAACTGAAGATCTGTCCTGGTCAGCGCATATAGCAGCTGTTTCCGACAAAGCCAAGAGAAAGATATTTCTTCTACAGAAACGGACGTTGTGACTCTCGTTCTTGCAGAATACTCTACACCATATATATTCGACCTATTCTGGAATATGCAGGTCCGTTGTGGGCACAGGTGCTGATCCGATATGTGAATCAGCTAGAGTCCATCCACCGAAGAGAGTTACCTTAATCTTACTGTAGAAGAAGGCCCACCTATGAGGAGATACTTTCTATAATGCGTCTCACTCCATTTGATACCCGTCGTCTTAGAGGCGACTTGATCACCACTTTACAGAGCCTGTACAACATGAACTTATCTTATCATTAGAGTCATTCGGGGCAACATTTTGTCTTTCAAGCCATTTTTTTTTCGCAAAAAAAAAATTAATAGTGAAAGTCGGAGTGCGTTCACATGCCCCGTATTGCGGGTATGTGTCCCCTGATGGTGGCTCTTCATATTTTTCTGAACAGATAGGACAATATTTATCGAGTCTTAACCAAGAAAATCAACATAATTCATTCCTCACTGAACTAATGCCATATAATGAATCTATGCGCATACTTACCCGCGCACACTTTCCCCAGTAAAACAAAATTTGAATTGACGTTCTTATAGAGTTGAGCTGGTAAGAGAACCTAAAATTTTTTATTATATATTTAGATTAATATTCGCATGATCGAATAACATATTGTTTAACACTGTCGGACTCGGAACTTGGACCTGGCAGAATTTGCAGAGATGCTAAAAACTAACAAGAAAACTAGTGAATTTGATTGATTGCAAATAAAAAGTTTACGAAACGTCGCACGGCGCACTCCTATGAAAAACTAATTTGGCGATTCTGCGCCCTTGCTTCACCCAAATGAACCCCTCTTTCATACATTGGATAGTCGAGATATACGCACTGCACACACTTACCCCCTGCGCTCAGTTACCCCGAATGACTCTACCGCCTGAATGCCGACACACGAATGCGTGGCAATGACTTCAAACTGGCAAAGGAGAGGTTCCGGTCTACCACCAGAGAACACTTACTCCCCAATAGGGTCTTCAATGCCTGGAATGGTCTTCCGACAGCAGTAGTGAACGCCCGCTCGGATAATGGCTTCAAGAGTACTCTGGACAGATGGTTCGCGAGTGTTCCTCTGTGAATTTATTTTGAATTCTTGAGTTTTATTTAAAGTAAATCTTTTTTCGTTTACATTTTTTTAACGGTGGCAATTCGTGCTAATTTCCTTTTATATCAGTTTATTGATGTAAATCTCAACGAGATAAATACCACATCGCCTCTTCCACTATTTTCGCTGTTATTTCATTATTATCAACGGATATTTTGAAGCGAGATTATAGGATCAAATAGTATTCGATACGGTCTACAAAATTAGTTGTCGCAACACCCCTCAACTTTATTCAAAATCAAGGGGTTGAAGTTACGAGGATGAAAAAAGCGCAAAAGCTGTGTCCCTTCGAATCAGAAATTGACGAGTCCGAGCGATAATCCAGATTTTCATTTTAAAGTCCAAAAATCGAAATGTTGAATTTTCGTTGGACCATCCTATACAGGGTCTTTCACGAGGAACCTCACCCATATTTATACGGGAAACTACTGAACGTATTTTCATGAAATTCAGCACTTATAAGTATTTCACGATGCTGATGAAATCTAAAATATTTTCAAGGCATGAGCACCTCCGGTTTTTCCGGAAATGACGTCAACTTCCGTTTTTCAAATTAGAACACCATTTTTTATTGCAGAAATAGATTCCTTAGAAAATTTCAAGTTATTTTGATGTAACATTTTTCAGTTTTGGTTGGAAAATTCTCTCTGAGCGGGAGTATTCGAAAAAAAAATCGAAAATAGAGCTCCGCTGAAACAAGAATAACTTCGAGGTTTTTGGATGGAAAATTTTCATTTTTGGGATTTTTCAAGATGTATCCACTTTAAAAATCGAAATCGCGATTCATGATACAGGGGGTGAAAAAATCGCTTTCAAAGTTAGGGATGACAAAATCGTGAAAAATCAATTTTTTCAAATTAGAACCCCATTTTTTTATGGCAGATATTGAATCTACGTTAAAAAATAATGTGAGTGTATGCATCACACCCTTGCCCTAAAGTGGATATTTTCTGAGTTATTCACAAAAAACTGTTTTTGTCTTGAATTTTCAGCTATTTCTTTTCCCTTCACGCCAAAAAGATGAAATTTTCAGGAACTGTTACTTAAACCATGTTTTAGATTTTACTACCCTAATATGCAAGAGAAAAAAGTTACAGGTTGTTCCTAAATAGATGGCGAATTTTGATTCGAATTTGTATCGGAAACCTCTTTATTTCAACTAATCGGCCATCGGTTTTGTCTCCAGTGATAAATAAATAATTCCTTATGAACCATATGCAAAAACTTACCATGTTTTACATTTTTTTTTTAATGATAGATATCATTAATTACATCTGCCAAATTCCTCTTTATTCAGTAGCATTTTGTGTTTACTATTAATTTGGTGATAATTCGTATTAAGTTATAAAATCGATCACTATGCCTAATTTTACCAATGAAGATTATTTAAATCTCATTCTACTTCATGGAGAATGTAATAAAGTTGTAGATAGAACGATTCGACTGTTCATTGAGAGGTTTCCTGACCGACCCAGACCAACGAGAGATACCATTAACAGAACCATGACAAACTTGAGAAATGTCGGATCTTTCGTCCCCTGACTGATAAAGAGGACTGCATAGAACGAGTCAGAAATGCGTTCAGGTTTGTTTTAGATTTTTAGATTCATAGTTTTGAAACGCAATTAGGTTTTTAAACACTTTTGCAGATCTCTTCCTCCCGATGAAATAAGAAGAGCCACGCACGAAGCATTCCTGAGACGTATAAATAAATGTCTAGAAATTAACGGTCAAAACTTTGAGCATCTTCTCTAGTTATAACTGCGAGAGTTTGCCATGGTTCTCCTAATAGTAACTTGAAGTCGGTTTCAAGAAGGGGTGAAAAATCTACAGCATGGTTCAAATAACAGTTCCTGAAAATTTCATCTTTTTGGCGTTAAGGGAAAAGAAATAGCTGAAAATTCAAGACGAAAAACAGTTTTTTGTGAATAACTCAGAAAATATCAATTTTAGGGCAAGGGTGTGATGCATACACTCACATTATTTTTTAAAGTAGATTCAATATCTGCCATAAAAAAATTGGGTTCTAATTTGAAAAAATTGATTTTTCACGATTTTGTCATCCCTAACTTTGAAAGCGATTTTTTCACCCCCTGTATCATGAATCGCGATTTCGATTTTTAAAGTGGATACATCAATCTTACATCTGAAAAATACCAAAAATGAAAATTTTCCATCCAAAAACCTCGAAGTTATTCTTGTTTCAGCGGAGCTCTATTTTCGATTTTTTTTTCGAATTTTCCCGCTCAGAGAGAATTTTCCAATCAAAACTGAAAAATGTTACATCAAAATAACTTGAAATTTTCTAAGGAATCTATTTCTGCAATAAAAAAAAAGGTGTTCTAATTTGAAAAATTAGCTCATGCCTTGAAAATATTTTAGATTTCATCAGCATCGTGAAATACTTATAAGTGCTGAATTTCATGAAAATACGTTCAGTAGTTTCCCGTATAAATATGGGTGAGGTTCCTCGTGAAAGACCCTGTATGTGGAAGACCTTAAACCGCATCAGAACAGGACATGGTGTATGCGCCCATAACCTCCATAATTGGGGAAAACAACCCAACCAAGGATGCGACTGCGTCGACGATCAAAACCAGAAACTCTATTTGAGGGATCAGTAACTAATTCTTTGTTGAAAATAGTGCACCTATTCCATGCAGACTGCCAAAAGTCTTTGTCCCTTATATTCGAATCAAGAAAAGAGTTGGACCATAAAGGTTTACGCGACTTCAGTCTTGGAATCGTATTTTCGGGAATATGGGATAGAATTGGGAACGAGTCGGGATAGGATCGGAATTTTTTCCAGGAATTCATAACCGTAGTCTGTCTACGAATATGAGGCGGTAAAATTTTTGAAAGAACTGGTAACCATTGAATAGGTGAAGATCTAATAGCTCCAGTTATGGTTCTCATGGAAAGATTCAGCTGTGCATCAATTTTTTGCACATGAGCAGCCGAAAAAAACAAAGCTAGGGCTGCCGTTCGAAGAGTGGCTGCATCAGCACCCCATGAAGTACCAGCTAGTTTATGGAGGATATTATTCAGTGGTATTTAATAGAATTAGGAGGTAAAAGATTGAAATAGTTCATCAATCGTTAAAATGTTCGAACTAATAACTAATTATGGTTATTGAACGCGCTCAAAAACTAGGCATCAGATTCTACAATAGGCGTTTTTCACCCTTGTGTGCTCTATCTCCCATTAAAATGATTCTCATCTCATCCGTAACACCCTGTATAATAATAATAATAATAATAATAATAAATTGATAATATATTAGCCCTCAGTAGGTAACGCATTCGACAAACGCCCGTTTGCACTTATTTGAGGTAGGTTTAACCACGGCCGTCTAAAGGGGGTTTAGAAGGCCGTGGTTTAACGTTGAGGCTTACTCATTTCTTTGGCAGTTACCACAGTATTCAGTGAAATAAGCATGACGTCAAGTCTGCCTCAAAAAAGTAGGCTCAAACGGTCATCAGAAACCAGAAACATATTTCGCAAAAACGTTAAGATATGATGGAAAATTTCGAATATAAATGACCAACAAGTTCTATTTTTAATTTCTATTTTTCATAATATGAAATGTATTCTGAAATTATTAATCTACTATCAATTCGTGCGTAAACTCTCAATAGTTCGGTCTTCAGTTTCTTCCTGTGCCATCAGCTCCTTCGGTGCTGACCTCAGCGTGAACACAACTGGTACTTCGCTCAAGGCGTGATTTCCGTTCTTCTCTAGGTGTCGTATCCAAGATAACAAAGAATCTTTGCTCGATGTTCCGGTAGCACATATAGCAAAAATAGTACCGTCATCTTGTTCATGAACAGTCTTTCTGTCAACAATGTGCTTAATGATTGGTGGTTTGAGATTGAAAAGAGGTACTTCTATATTTGTCACGTCATCCTCGTCATAGGAGTCTATGTCAGCTGGTGGTGGCCTTGGGTTAGCCCTTAATATGAAATAATTAACCTGTTTATCCCTCAACCAAACTCTGAAAGCACCTTCAACATACACCGGTTCTTTTGGATCATGTTTTTCCAGTAGAGAACGCTGGGTGGGAGATTGCGCATTTACAATCCATGTATCGTCTATAGAATCTTCTATGTCTTTTGTTCGGTACTCGGTGATCTCCACTTGGGGATCGACACCGCTTATTCTAGCTATAGCCATCTTTGCAAGTTCTAAAACGTCATTCGTCAGATCTGCAGGAACCGGAAACGGGTTGGCGTGTTTGAATTTTGGCATCCAGTACATCATTCTCCAGTACTTCCTGAGAGGAAACGCCCTCTTACCGAAGATGTTGATCAATAAATCTTGAATTTCGCGGTCCGGCATAACACCGTTATCTTCCATCTGCTGTAGAAGATCCAAAATACATTGCTGCTGCTTAGGATAATGCATGAATTCCGCTTGTAATATGTTGGTGGCAACGAATTTGCCTTTGGGTAATACGTCGATGAGAGAACGGTAAACCTCCAGATCCTTATGGACTCCAAATTCTTTCATGTGTTTCAGCGCAGAATGAATAAACTCTACGTGGCCTCTTCTGTACACCTGGTCCCTATTGATGAATATTTTCACCATTTCCAAATATGTGTTCTTGTTCTTATTTTCGATTTTCTCGAAGGCGCCGACTTGAGCAACAGCTTTGGTTCCTTCATTTTCAAACCTTGTCAGCGTGGTGTGAATGTATTTATTATGCGGATCTGTTGAAGCGATTCTAAGTGAATTTTGCGGGACGTTGATGTAATATGAGAAACTTGCTGAGAGTATTTTTGAATTCTTCAAAATCGTTTTCCTCAATGCCATCTTGCAGATCCTGCAACAGAAATATGAATGTGTATAATGTTTATTGAATATGTTCAAAATTTTATATAGAGAATAATAACTGGAACTAATGAACGGATTCTGAAAATTATTCATCCATTATGAAGCATTATACCCTGAGTAATATGGCGCGTTCAAAGAAACGGAGGCAAGAAACAGATTGCATAAAAAATCATTATCTTTCCTGTATCTCAGTATCACTAATGGCCGTTTGCACCGTTTGTCTAAACAACGATTATATTCTTAAACAACGTTTAATTCCTTAACCGGGTTGCACCGTTCCTAAACGTTGATTATAAGGCCCTTAAACGTTGTTTAAACTAATCGCAGAAATTTGCTCGATTAAACGTTGATTGAAGTAATACTTCAAATTCGATTGACAACTGTGTTTTCTATTTGTGTCGATATAAAATTCGAATTAATAATGGATGATTTGGAAGATGAGATATTACTTGGTGATGATCTTGATGCACTTGGCAATATCGAATTTGGATTTCCCAGATATTTTCCCCGTAGAAGAAATTATTTCGAAAGAATGGACCTCAATTTTTTCAGAAGATTTCGTTCAACGAAAGAAACCGTGTTATTTTTTTGCCATATATGGAGAATGATTTGGAATTTAATAATTAGTTATATTATACATATATAGATATTTCAGGAATAATATTGTTGACCCAATAAATCAATTGCTACCTACATTGCGGTTTTATGCTAGTGCTGGTCAGTTGGCTTCTGTTGATAATTTCATAAATGTAAATGTATCGAAAGTTTCAAGAATTATTGCTGCAGTTTCATTAGCAATTGGTGAATTATATTCCGAATTCATTACAATGACCAAAGATGAGGATATAGTGCAAATTCAACAGTCCTTTCACAAGAAGGCTCTTTTTTCTCGAGTAATAGGATGTGTTGATGCTATCCATGTTCGTACTTCAAATATTCAAAACAACACCGAAACTCCAAAAGAAATGTTCAAATTTTCCACCTTGACAACAGAAGTTTAGTCAGAAAACCTTGACTTCTTTTTCTTTTTAAATTATCTTCTATGATGTGCTTGGCTGAAATTTTGAAATTTTTATGGTGTGAGTGGTGTTGCCAAACCTATCTATGATTAAAGTAAACAACGATTATGATTCCACGGTGCAAACCGTCAACCGCTAAGCAACGTTTAAATATTAAACGTCGATTAGTTTAACCATGGTTACCAGCGAAACGGTGCAAACGGGCATAAAAGTTATATAAACAAGATTAATGCCCGTTTGCACCGTTTGTCTAAACAACGATTATATTCTTAAACAACGTTTAATTCCTTAACCGGGTTGCACCGTTCCTAAACGTTGATTATAAGACCCTATTGCCCGTTTGCACCGTTTCGCTGGTAACCATGGTTAAACTAATCGATGTTTAATATTTAAACGTTGCTTAGCGGTTGACGGTTTGCACCGGGAAATCATAATCGTTGTTTACTTTAGTCATCGATAGGTTTGGCAACACCACTCATAGCATAAAAAATTCAAAATTTCAGCCAAGCACATCATA
This sequence comes from Coccinella septempunctata, assembly GCF_907165205.1. Lineage (NCBI taxonomy): Eukaryota > Metazoa > Arthropoda > Insecta > Coleoptera > Coccinellidae > Coccinella > Coccinella septempunctata. Next base: position 28,969,374 of record NC_058195.1, read on the forward strand.
GAAGATAAATTGAAAAGAAAAAGAAGTCAAGGTTTTGTGACTAAACTTTTGTTGTCAAGGTGGGAAATTTGAACATTTCTTTAGGAGTTTCGGTGTTGTGTTTTGAATTTGAAGTGCGAACATGGGTAGCATCAACACATCCTATTACTCTAGGAAAAGAAGCCTTCTTGTGAAAGGACTGTTGAATTTGCACATATCCTCATCTTTGGTCATTTAATGAATTTGAAATATAATTTACTAATTGCTAATGAAACTGCAGCAATAATTCTTGATCCTTTCGATACATCTACATTTATGAAATTATCAACAGAAGCCAACTGACCAGCACTTGCATAAAACCTCAATGTAGAGAGCAATTGATTTATTGGGTCAACACTATTATTCCTGACATATCTATATTTGTATATAACTAATTATTAAATTCCAAATCATTCTTCATATATGGCAAAAAAAAAACACGGTTTCTTTCGTTGAACAAAATCTTCTGAAAAAAGTGAGGTCCATTCTTTCGAAATAATTTCTTCTACGCGAAAAACATCTGGGAAATCCAAATTCGATATTGCCAAGTGCATCAAGATCATCATCAAGTAATATCTCATCTTCCAAATCATCCATTATTATTTCGAAATTTATATCAACACAAATAGAAAACACAGTTGTCAATCGAATTACTAACTAACTAAGTGCAACACCAACATTTTCGTTTGTAACATTTTCGTTTTTACCTCAGGGATAGTGGTAGAAAAACACCGCATTCCACTAGGTGCTACCTTCACGGACATCACTTTTCAATTTTTCACGAAAAGAATTATACAGTTGGAAAGTCCATCAATAGTAATTATTTGTATCACAAAAATTTGCGTATGTGACCTAAAACCTATAATGGGAAAATTACCCCCCCAAAATTTCTTCATTTTACATTTGCTTCCAATAATACATCTGGTACTTCGTAAGTAACTATTTGTAACAGAAAATTTCGTTTGTAACCTACACTACACTGTCTAAATAAAGTGAGGAACAAAATTGATAACTACTTTATTGAATGTTTTCCAGCAAAATTTTCGGACAGGTAGATTAGAATTTTTTACCACCTCAGCATAAAAATTTTACTACGTAATTCATTTTTACATTTCTACGGTACCAATTTTTCATACCATCATTCGCAGTTAGAAAGTCCACCGTTAGTAGCTATATGTTATTTAAGTGTTACAGATAGTTTCTAACGAAGTACTATTGGAAACGAGAGATTAACACAGAATTTTTGAAAATGTTGGTGCTGATTTCGCCTTTCGGCATTAAGGATTAGGTTAGAAACGAAAGTTTTGGTGGTGCCTATATCCCATTGTAAGTGCTGTTTCAAACAAAATTTGGCATTGTACGAATAGTTACTAACGAAGAACTACCTATTGGAATCAAAAGAGGAATTTAGAATTTTTAGTGCTAACTTCGCATTTTGGGTGTGCCATTTTTCGATTATAGGTTAGGTTACAAATAGTTACTAACGAAGTAAGTTCCAACTATATTTCATTTTCGCGAAAAATCGAAAAGTGAATGGTTGTAAAGTTAGCACCGAGCGGAAGCGGTTTTGTCCACGACTATCCTTGAGGAACAAACAAAAATTTCGATATGTATTTGGTGTTGTTACTAAGGAGTCACTAACTAATGCAAAAAACATTTTTGATTTTCGAAAAAGTGGGACTTTACAGACACAACAATGCTGCTATATTTGAGGCTATGCCCTTGTCCTACAGAAAAAAGAGTATTTTGAGGATCGATATTCGCAGTTTGACAATAATACAAAACAGTTGGAGTACCCCAATGTGGTGTGTTTTGTGCAGACATTTTTCATTCAATATGCTCATTCGTATTCGAGTATAATATAATGCAAACATAGGAAGGTACTGGTTCTCAAGCTAATGAAAAATAGGACAATGGTTCAAAGTGGTTATTCGCGCGGATGTAGTCCAAGTAGTGAATAATGGTCAAAATATGCGAGAAGAATCCTGCACTTTATCCACGATTATGAAAATATTATTATTTCACCTCGTTTTCAGTACCATCAGTATTCATTTAGATAACTCAATATCGGCTACGGCAACTTCTGACATTTAAATATTGCTATATACCAATATCTTCATGTTCACAGCCTGACCATGAAGTTTGATTGACAAGTGAATAATGATTCATTACTCACAAGTGATTAATGCATGTTTCATGGACATGGACAAACTATGCGTAATGGCTCAATAACTACATGTGATTTATGAATGTCATAATGCTCAAACCAATGAATGGGCTAATATCACTTTATGTATATAGATATTGAATAAACGTAGTAACAAATATATCATCTCTAGCCTTCACACTATCGCATTAGTTAAAAATTTCGAATTACATCTAAACAATGAATAATGTAGTTATCATCGCACTCTTAGGTCAGTAGGGAGAAAGGAAAGGGTGGTAGATTTCGAGATTTGCAGATTCGTGCGTAAGACCGATTTCCGTTCTCCCTACAACATCCCGAATTGTTCCCTCCTGAATCCCGAAATTCTTAAAACCCTTTCCTTTCCTTCCCACAGTTTTCAAACCAAACGGATCATCCCCGCGAAGAAAATAAACAAAACAGAAATAAACGACGGCCTTCAGGGCTTAAAAGTTTCGAGTTTGTGCGTGGAGAAGGACAAGAAACTGGTTACTTGGAAGGATACGGTCCAATCTCAACCGAAGGTTAGTATAAGTAGATAAGAACTTATGGTTGCCAAAGTTGAATTACATGTCCCCATCAGGTGCTTCAAAAACCAAGACAGAAAACTTTCATTTTTGTTTAGAATTTCAAACTCCAAAGAACAAAGATTGATTTTTATATTTTCATTGTTTCTGCGCAACAACCTCAAAAAGGCTCTTGTCCAAACTCAATGCAATCAATTGAATATGAGTATGTGACAAAGCCCAAAAAACCTTGGTATAATCAGCTTATTTCACTCATTTTGTAAAATGTCTGCTAAGGTTAAGTATCACCGTCTGAAAATTATCGATCAATTTGTCTACCTTAAGAGCAATGGTCAACCAAAGTAAACCGAAAGGTTTATCAACAATTGCCTAATTCTAAAATTTTGAGAACTGTATATTCTATAATTTTAACCTATAAAGCTCGATCGGTAATGCATATCCTTGGTTGCGTTCACAAACTTACTCTGAGAAAGCTCTGAGTAAGCTTTGATTACTCGAAGCGTTCATAAACGTACTTTTAGTCCCTCAAAGTATGCTCTCTGAGCATGGCCATACTCATACTCTACTCTCGGAGTAAGTTTGTGAACGAAACCCTTCGTCTCCGGGATACTTGGTCACGTGAACGTTGACCAATCGGAGGCCAACATGTCAACATCTTACGAGAAAAGAGCAGCAATTCTCTGCTTGCAAGTTATAAGTCCATTGTCACGTGACCCAATATCCGGGATGTGGCGGATATTATAAAGGGTGAATCTTTGGCTCGTAAAAATATTTTATCAGTAGATTTTTGAGGTCAAAAGAAGGAAATTCTTTGTCATCCTCTTCATTCACAATCTTTGTGATTGTGGATAAATTCAGCTAAAATATAAGTCGTTTCGATTCAGATGAAACATATATTCTTAAATTCACTTTACATTGAGTAGGTTCGCTACTGTCTGATATATTGTAGATATTAGAATATCAAAGTTACCTACTATTTGAATGAGCGGATCTGAATTATAAATAGCACACCCTGAAACCCTGTCTTCTCTCTTCTTCAATCACTTTCGGCATTTTTGTAATATTAATTGATATTAGTTGTGACAACAGCGTTTGATATAAACGACATTTCATGAGTGCCAACCTTACTTCGTAGTTATAAAAACCAACCGAGTGCTAAAATAAAATTGAATGTAGTAATATATATCCATTTTACGAAACAGATCAAATTCGATTTGATTAATTAATACATAATGACAGACGTAATTCTGCATGCTGTTACCACAGCCCTCTTGAAACAGTTTAAAAGGGCTGTGGCTGTTACCATGGGTTTCTCATCGTTGGCGTTCGGTGCATAGAGACATGGCAGAATTTAATTTACTCTACAATATATTATTATGCTTGCTCGAAAAACCCCTGCTATTTCTTTCCCGCACGCAAATGAATAGCAGGCGTTTTTCCCGCACCTTTTGGGAAAGTGAATATTTGCAACTTGAGATGCGTGCGGGAAGAAGGTTGAACGCGCACGCTTGTAGAAAAAAGTATTCTTTATATAATATTTTCTCGTATAATGCTCCGTTTTTCAGTAATTGGATGTGAAAATGTAAAAGTTGGGTACTTTGGCTGAATACAACTCTGTTTAAAAGATCCACAGTATGGGAAAAAAGTGTTTCTTATGTCCTCAAGAATCTACTGTTAAAATATTTTTAAGAGTCAAAGACTCACCATGTATAGATATAAAACGGAGGCGCAATAGAAAGTGCTCGGATCACTCCTGACGATGTCTCGCACTTCGTCACACTTTTGCGTATTTGTGGGTGCTGTGCAATGATTTTACATAATTCAAATAATGTCATCTACTAATTCGTGAATGTCTCTTCACTACTTCGAGTGATCCATTAATGAGATAAACAACGTTTTCCTACAAAAATCAAAGTAGTTTTAAATCATCTTTATAATTTTATTATACTTTTTCATATTGTCTATGATACGCCACTTTTTATGAACTCGGCCAATTGAACTTGGCCTGGCCGCCTTTTACGTTTCACCCTTTCACTTTGCTTTGAACTGCATTGGGCCTCCTTTCTATATCTTCTTGGTCGAGGCTTTATGTCTAAAGCCCGTTTGCAACAGCCGAGAATTCTCTAGAAAATTTACTCGAGATTTCATGCGCCGTGAATTATGTACCGTTACATACGCACTTTCGGTAGAATTCTCTGTTCAGTTGCGTACAAAATAATCTCTGCCGTTTTCTTGCCAGAATTTTGTAGAGAATTCTCCAGAGAATTTTCGGCTGTTGCAAACGGGCTTTACATATACCTACATTATCCTCCTTCCCTCTAATCTCTATAATAATAAGAAGGAAATTGTTTATCTGATCGTCTCGAAATTTAGAAGTAATTACTACATTTCGTTGCCAATTGAGGTTACATTTTACGAATTAAAAAAAAAGTATGGATCATTCAGATGAAAATATTGAAATTTTTTATTTTGAGCAGGAACTTCTTCAGTTGTGGCCTTATTACACTCAATTATTCATTCATCAAGTATCATTTCCTGTAATAAAATATAATGAGCACCTAATAGCATCATAACTTTTATATTATTACCAAAGTCCAAAACTATGTTGGTGCCTTTTTTTTGTGTTAGAGTACTACAACACCTTTTTATAGTACTTCGATGTAGCCAACTTTTCCAACATCCAACAATAATTTGGATTAAATTATCGACCAATAGATGATCTGCAAATGCTCATGATAAGTCAATTATTTAAAATTTCAAGATAATCAACGAGAAGGGATATCGCCTTAAGAGGAAGGCAATGAATAAAAATAAGAATTAATTCAGATGCAAACCAAATGCGAATACTTTTCTTGGATCGAGCGTACTCTGACTATTCATTCATTCACTATCTTTTATATCTGCTGGGTAACTAAGACCATGGACACAGCTCTTATTTCGTTTGCTGATTCCAAATGAATGGGTCTTGTCGATGTCAATAATCAACAGGATTTCTTCACTTCAGGAAAAATTTTCCATAAAAAACGCGTGTTCCAAAACTCATAAACGTAGAAATCTCAAAATATCCATCCAATCGTTATTAATTTCCACCCTTTTAACTCCACAAATAACAATACGCTTAACTATACTATTCTCTATAAGACTCTTTCAAAACGTTATTTTTGGAGCTCCAAAATAGGACGTGAGGAAAAGTAGTCATCTCACAGTGACAACCATTTTAGAACTCCGTACTCTGACTATGACATATTGGCTAGCTCATTCGGATCGTAATCCCTGTCGAATTCGTATCGGCGGGTGGTATGCATCTGAATATTCTGAATTAATCCTTAAGATAAAATCAACTGGATTCGACCAATGAGGCCATTTTCAAATCATCATATCGTCGGATATCGTATCTATGAACAGAAAAATATGTTGTCAAAAAGTTCAGATAAGTAAAAAAAAGTTTGATGCCTTTCCAAATCATTTTATGGATCGTTTTGAAAAATTTCTCAAAAACAAACGGTGTAATTTCTTAGCACATATTCGAATGAGCATTTCGACCAATTAGAATCATTAAAATCTCTAATCACTAATCGAAATGAATTGACGGTTATATTGGATAAGCTGACCAACCAAAAATTTCACATTTTGGGCGTTTCAACCCAAAATTACAAAAAAAGTGTCGAATATTCTACGCGAGAGTTTGAATAGGAAAAATTTCAAATAATATTCCTTTTCCGATACTATAAAAATTAAGTTCTCATGATGCGAAAATGTTGTCTTCTGTCTTGTGTTATTGAGGTACTGTATAAAAATTTTCCTACTAAATAGTTATGATGTACCAATAGCTCACAACTTCTATTTCGCTGACATCTACCATTGGGGGTATGAAGAAAAAGATCGTTCATACCAGCAAAGAAGAAGAATCGCGGACGGTGAAAGATTTGCATAAAGTGCCTTCCTTAGGAAAAGTGGTAAGGAGCAGGTTGTTATTGGAAAAGTTGAACAAATACGTTTCTAAATCAAAATTAGAAGATCCCGATCCTGATGAACTTGACCTGACGATCCCTGAAAATAACCTCAAAATTGACACCCTACTGAAAAAAACAGATTTTCCTGAGACCAACGAACTGGAAGAAGCTATATATAACGATGATATATCGGAAATTTCGGAACTCGCCCATATCAGTGAAGAAGGAGAAGTGGAGGATGAATCTACCAAAAATTCCACGGGACTTGATTCAGAAAACGTTCGTAGAAAGGTTTCGTTCACTGCGGACTGTTGCAGAGAGGAAAATGATTTGAACGTGACGAAAGGTAAATTCCTTTTAAATTAATCCTTGATATGATATTAATTTCAATGGAAATAGCCAGTACACGTTCAACATCAATTATGAGGGTTTATTTAAATTGTGGATCACAGTTTTTACAAAAACCGATTTTGAAATAAAATTTCCCGAACAGATATCGAGAACAGCGCTATCGGAAAAGAGAATCTCAAACAGATGCTGAATGGTAAAGAAAATTTCTTGAATAAATACAACATCAGCTCCGACGATACCTCCGAGCAGGAATATCCAATCAAGGAGATCGAAAATGAAGAACATAAAGATGATTCTGGAGATGATACGAAAACGGAAGATACCAGTAGTCTATGCCTTCGCCTTCCTCTTGAGGGTTTGGAATCTAAGGTCAAATTAAAGAACAACGATTTGGATCCGGAAGAAAAACTGAAAAAGAACATCAAGAGCTTTTATGAGATCATGAAAACGCGGAGATATAACGCGGCGAAAAATAGGGAACAATTGTGTTTGTTAGAAAGCAGCAAAGACATGAGCTTCCATCTTGACTTGACGCCTAGGAAAGCTGTTTCGCCCATATCTTCGAAATCGGCAGAAAAAGTTGAGCAAAAATTTGAAAACAACGCTATAAGCGAAGTAATTGTCAGGGTACGTTGGATATAAGAATACTATTCTTCTAGTATTTCAACAAAGTTGATGTATTTCAACATTAATATAAAATTTGTACTAGAATACAGGGTGGGCAAAATTTGTCGTCCACTGAGGGGATCTCGAAAACTATAGCAGCTAGAAGAAAACGGATGACACATTCTCGGCCCATCATTTTTAGATTTCGAGTTAGAAACAAAAATTGAGATTTTGACGATTCCGAAAAGTTCTCATAACTTTTTTGTCTTTGAAGTTACAGATCTGAAAATTGAACCTTCTCGGGTACTTTTATATGTAGAATCTACTGGCAGAAAGATTTTTTTCCAATTCAAAAATAACAAATTCAATAAAAGTTTGCATTTAAAAAATTAGTTCACCTTATGATTGGAAATGAAAAAATATTTTGAGCTCGTCAGTGAATTCTACGTAAATCGTAAAAAAGAGCCCGTAGAAGGTTCAAGTTTCAGATTTGTAACTTCAAAGACAAAAAAATTATGAAAATTGTAAAATTGAAAAACGAAGTATCGTAGGATATTGTTTTGTTTTAGCTGCTATAATTCTCGAGATCCTCTCAGTAGACAACCTGTACAGGGTGGGCATCTTGTTCTGTTTTCGAGTTATATGCATTTTTTTTTCTGAAAGTTGCACGATTTCTTCCATAATATTTTGTACTAAGTGACATAGAAAAAAGAGCACCCAGTATCAATGAATTTATTAGAATTTGACCCAGGATAAGTTTTTCAGCGATATCAAATAAAACTTGCTGAAGTCTTTGACCGTCGTTCATGAGATCGTGGGTTCGAGTCCCTCCTGGGAATTTCGAGGAATAAGGTAAAGAAACGATCCGGGTTGCAACCATATCTAATGAGTGGTTTTTTTGTTATCTCCTCTTCTCGCAAAATCAATATTAGTACGCCAGAATTGTGTTTTATTGTGTTTTCTAGCTACAATTTGCATTTGATCGACTTATAATACTTTAATTTGTTTATTTTGCCTAGAGGGAGAAGACAAGAAAATTTGCTACGGGTAAGATGTCTAAAACTCTGGTGTATTCACTAATTCGATTTTGTTTTTAATTTTGTGGGGATATGGTATCAGTTTCGTTTTTCCCACTGTAGGTAGCGCTGTTTAGAATTTGACAGAGCATTGTCATTTGATATTTGAAAATAATAGGAATACTTTCCTACGACGTACGAATATGTTGTATTTATAAGCGATTATTGGTGTGTGAAAATGTATTAGTTTCGAGAAAGGGGTGTAGAACATTCATTTATTCAACATGTCGTTCAGTGAGTTCAGTTTTCTGTACGGACAATCAAGAGCTACAGCTAAGAATTCAGATGAACGAACATTCGGGACCGATATACCTAAGTTTTATGGAAACTTCAGCAATATTTCAAAGAAACTGTATTGGAAATACGTGAATTGTGAGCATGTATTGAGAATCAGAAATATGTACATAAATCTATTCGAGTCTGTTACTTCAAATATTCTTCCTGAGTAGATATAGTGAAAATTCCCTTTCCGTCAACTGAATATATTGGACATTTGACCAATCAACTGTGTTTTATTGAAATCATATTGAATTAACCCCCTCACGAATTCATGTTGTCAAACGGAAATCATCTTGAACAAGAACAATAAATCTCCTCCATCGAACCCTTATTCGATAGTGTTGAAATATTGACAGATTTGTTTTTACAACGAAAATTGAACTGTAACGCACAAATATTCCTCAACAGTTGACAAAATGGACCAGTTCATATTTTGAACTCGTTGATCGATATTCGATATCAACGCAAAACAAAATAAAACGAGAGAGTATTGTAACGCGGTTACCTCAGAGAAAACCTATCTCGAGCGCCAGCTTTTCTTTTCACTAGGAAGAATAGCAAACCTACCAGAGTAGCTGCTACTCGGAGACAGAGTTCGCTGTTATCTAGGGTGGTAGCGATAACGAAGTAGTCAAAATCAAATTATGTACTAGTTTATTCACACCTTCGGAAACTGATTATATGTACAAGGGACATATGTGCAGGTATGAAATATGAGCGAATCTATCAGCAAACATACATTCGGGAAATTCTATCCGGTCACGAGCACTTTATAAAGTTTATACCGGGTACAGTGAGAAATCAAAGATTGTTCAATAAAATGCCCAACCAGAACTGACGAAATGAATACTAAGGATGACCTCGCGAAGTGAAATGACTTGCTATAAGGTATCGTGATGTGATTAATTGTATTTCTCCAATGAAAAGAAACACAACCAGGGCCGATCTATTCGCGACTTTTATTCGCTACCCCAAGGCTCCATGACTGATAGCGAACAAAAGGTCTATTTTTAGCGCAACTACGACGAGCGGTATCTCTTATTCTCTACCCCAAGGGCTTACGCGCCATGACTGATAGAAAAGAAGAAATTTCGGATTTAACACTTATGGCGCGGAACGCGGACAGGGGGGTTGACGGGACTTTCCCTTCAGTACCCCAAGGGCTTACGCGCCATGACTGACAGCGAAGGGAAAAGTCAGACTCGCGAAACAGGGTAAAGAACGATAAAATATAACAGAAAGCGATACAGTACAGCAGTGTCAAAGTCAAAGAAGTAACCGGTGTAGATCTAACAAAGAAACTGAACGGTAAAGACGGGGACCTACCTCCTTTGTTTCAGGCACTCGCGAGAATCACAGGAAAAAAACTAAAAATTAATTCTTAATATCACTGATGCTAGCAACACAAAATTATCTTAAACTTCGAATCGCAGAAAGTACGGAGCATAAACTAACTGAAGTAAAAGAGTAGTAAAAGCGACTGAAGTAACAGAATCAAAAGTCAAAAGTAGCAGTACTGAAGTAAAAGAGAGCGTCGCGGGGGAAAATCTGCTTTTATAGGCAAATCCCCCCACACGCCAAAATCTGAAAATTCCAGAATGCGACAAGAATGAAAAACGTCATCAACTCCGGTTTATCGCATATCAACATATGAAAAACGTCGAAATCTTCAACGGCATGCAAAAAAAAAACAACGTCAAACACAGATAAACGGTTTTTACACTTACTCTGCCTATCGGAATGAATGTACTGAATATTTGAGAATTAAATATTTTCGAAGGCGGAAATATGAAAACGAAGGGAATGTACTAAAATGAACTTGGAGTTCATTTTCCTCAGAAAACTGGGATTCATCATTAGACTTCCTTTGGTAGAACAAGGATAGAACGAAGCAAATGGCATGGTGGCGCCGCCACGAAACTGATCCCATATCCCCGATTTTCTGAAATGTTGATGCTTGCCAAAAGTGACAAGTGCACACAACAGTGTTTTAGACATCTTAGCTACGGGTTAGCGAGTAGTAGTAGAGAGTAGAAAGCGAATTTTGGGCATACGCGATCCTGGTTTGTCCATTGGAGAACTGCCAAGAGTAGGCAGAGAAGTGAAAATATGGTAGTGGGTTACTGTCGGGTACGGATTCGAAGTTACAGGAAACGAACGCATCAACAACGACCACACTTCAAAATCGTCTTTTGGCTTTTCAGGACCTTTTCACGTCCACAAGGTCAATTGCGAATCAATGGTTTCCAGAGAGTGATAAGCCAATAACAATGCAATTTGTTTTCAATCGATCATTTAATCATGATCATTCAAAATATCATTTTTGCATCGACTCATATATAGAACTATATACTTCCACTGAATGATTTTCAATTGCTACTTCTCGAATATATTCAAAAATGAAAAGGTTTCGGAAATCGGGTGACTGTTAATTCGTTGATCGGGCAATCAAAGTTTGCCGCTGTAAGACATATGTGTACAAAAACTTGTAATAAATTCGTTAATACGAGGGGTGTTGGATTTACTATGTCACTTAGTATGATTTATATTAATTCTCCATTCATAACTCCCAGAAACAAGTTACCTATTTCTGAAAAAAGACAAATAGTCTACTGAACGTCTCCATTTTCAGGTTAATTGCCAAAAGTAAGTGAGTGGGTATATTTTTGTTTTGTTTCAAAATTATTACAAACTTGACCTCCTGAAATCATCAATGGGTGTTTCCTAATGCAATTAATTAATTTTCTTTCGATTAATTACTTCATGGCGCATGTCACAAAAGCCGTAAAACAAACAAACGGACTAATATCAAATACGGGGTGATTCAACGTTTATGGAGAACTGTTCGAAATATTGTGCTGAAAATTTGAATGTTGCGATTTTCGACAATGAAAAATATTATCAGATCCCTGAAACTAATAAATGGACATGGTTGTGTATACATCTTCTGTTCATGAAATGTCAAAATTATTTGTCGGAACAGTTTAGCTTTTTCCGGAAGTCGCAGAATAATCAAGCAGTTCGGAATGGTTTTTTTCGAGGTTTCGTACGTAGAATCGACGGAAATATAAGTGGTAATTTGAAAATCTTGAAATTTGTTGAATTCGATTTGTTCGGCTTGATGATCCATAACCAGCAAACTGTGTTTTGATATTCCATAATATAAAAATTTCAAATGGTTAAGGTTTTTTTGAAGAAAACCTTCCCAGCAGAAATATTCCAAAAAGTGTGACCCACCGTTTTCACCGCTTTTCTCATAAGAATCCCAATAACCCATTAATACTTGAGTTTTTACTCAAGGTGTTTGAATTGCCAACAAATCATCTATCTAACGATGCAAAGATATGGGTGCCCCTTGAAAAAGAAAGTAGTAGGGTGTTTCTGTTATAACTGTATATAAGTTGCAGAAGTCGGAAAATATTTTGGGGAGAAAGTTGATTATCGAAAACAACATGCGCAAAACCTTCAGAGCAAAATTATGATCAGTTCTCCATAAATGTCTAATAAGCCATCGCGGTGAATCTCCTTGTATCGGTTCCTACCGATATTATCTCAAATCGCACGCACAGACGGCGGTATTATTTGCGACATTCCCTACTTTTTGCAACAAAGTGTAAGAACGAATTTCTGCAGGAACTTGAGTCTGAACTTGAAACTGCCCAATTGGGACCAGAAGATTTCCTTTCGAGGAATAATTCAGTAACAAGTCAAACGAAAATTAAGATCTCCCAGAGTGCAGACTGCAGGTCAGATAAAAAAGTTAAAAACAAAGTAGCATCCATACATGCTAAGATATGGAAAAGAAGAAAGAAGTTGAGAAAATGTCGCATGTGTATAAAATGCTTTGAAAGAAACAGGGGAATTTGCAGATGGAATAGTCTGTACTCACAAAGCAACAGGGTGAAACAGTTGAATTCACCAAATCAGGAAACTTCAGAGTATGAAAGCATATTAGGTAAGACCCAATCGAAAATGTACATATTACGTATTGAATAAAATTGATAGGTCGTGAATTCTATTTTACGGTAATCGCTTATTATTATTATGTAAAGTGAGTGAATTAGAATATAGAGCAGATCCATCCAAATATCAAAATTCGCAGATCCATCCAAACCTTTCACTTAAGTGCTTTTTTTAAGTAAATGTTTCAAGAAGAACATTACTTTAGAAACATTCCATCGGCTTCATAAACGTGTTGAGCCTTTTATATGTCCAAAAAAAGTTGTATACATCGTATATGTGGATTCTCACTATACAGTGAGTCACACGAATTAATTTTTGAGGATGTGTCGACATCCACGTCCTTTCAAATTTTTTCTTTCTTTCCGGTTCACCTGAAGTGACAGCAACTTTGGTGTTTCAAATGGATACCCCTGTATTTCATCATAAACATTGATTCCTCAAAAAAATCCGCGTTGTTTGTATGACAAATTTACGATTCTTTATCAGAAATTCTTTTTCAACGGAAAATAACGAAACAAAACCTGAAAAGGGAGATTTCCATTTTTGGGCTTCTGTGAGAAATAAAGAATATTGTTCTTGTCGAAATAGTCAAAATTACAATTTATGACAAAGGAGGTCACAAAATCGTCAATAAAGTTAGCAATCTCGAGGTGAAAACTCAATTTTTTCATATAAAAATAATATAGCCTCAATGGAATCTACGTTGAAAAATAACGTAGGTGTGGGAATGACCATTGCCTTAAAAGGCATATTTTCTGCAGAAACAATGTGCTCTATTATATTTGTAATTTTATTCTTCTCAATGTACAAACAAAAATGAAAATTAACTGTTTCCATAAGTCCCATTCAGAATAAATGTTCAATATGCCCCCCATTCTGCTCGAGACATTTTCGATCTTGGATAGACGTTGACTCTCGTATTTCGATGGGATCTAAACTACGAAATGCTTCGAATATTTTTATTAACAACTAATCCCTCTTCCCTATTATCTTCTCGTGAACTTTCTCCTTAAATCCATTCCATAAATAGAAATCTGTTGGAATAAGATCTGTTGATCGAGTCCTTCAAATAATTCACCTACTTTTTAATAGATTCTCCTTGAAAAATGGGCTGGAGTGCCAACCATTTGGAAGCACCAATTGAATGCCATTGCAACGGCAAATCATTCAAGAAATTTGCAACTAAAATTCTGAGTAACTCCGCAGAGTTGAAACTTTCTTCCTAAATGGAATATCTAACTTCGGCATTCGTTATTAGACAGAATTCATAACGGAAATGTTTTGCTGACATTAAAAAGGATATACAGGGGAGTGAATTCGGATATAGGTTCAGTACCTCAAAATAAATCATGCGCGGAAAAGTACCGTTGTAGAGTTAAGTTGCTCCAAGGATGACGACTTGATTATGGATTTATTCAATTTTTTTCAGAGGACACATATGAACAAATCAAAATTTGGTATTTTTAAAATAGAGATACCTAAAACTCAATTTTCACTGATTCAAGAAATATGTATTAAAATGTATTTTGTTTTGGAAACTTCATTGTGTCCTTGAAATTATAAATTAAATCCTTTGATCTATTTCTGAACATCGGTTCAATCATCATTTGGAAAATTTTTGGTTCACAAATCGAGTAAATGCAACGAACTGAATCGTTAGTACTATTCTAGTGGTCAAACTGACATTTAAAACAGAAGGTCGATCCTAAGCAATGAGAGAAGATCTATTGGTTGGTCGGTCAAAAACGGAGCAAAGGACATATTTTATTTTTTACGGAAATACTATCATTTCTATGATTGAAACTCGTCAAACAATAAAGTTTTCGAATGAAATTGTCTCTTCGATGCATAATTTTAAATGATAATATTCGAAGCCTGTGAATAGATATGGTTGAAATTCAGAAAGTGTTGTCGAATTCACCCCTCTCCAGCTATAAGGGATGTGTGTTAAAATTAGTTTCAGGTGAATCTCTATTCGAAAAGTACCTTCATTTGCTCATCTTGCTCCTACTTTGAAAAAAAATGGAATAAATCCATAACCAAGTCTTCATTTTTGAAACAGAGTAACTCTTCAACGAAGCGTTTCCAGACATACTTCCATGGAAAATTTCGTCCAACGAATCTCAAAGAACTTACAAGGAATCATGTCCTAATCGCAAAAGTGAATTTCGATTCCTTTTCGAAAATATTCAAATGGACGGAATTCGTGTAACTCCCAGTATAACAGTTTGTTTCATCACAAAATCTAATCATCCCCCATCCAATAAATATTTTGTTTAGATAGTCCTCAAACCTTAGAAGAGTTACCATGCGAGAAGTTATCGAAAAAATCTTCCATATTAGTCGATGTTCTTTTGCCAAAAAGCAGAAGTTCCGATTGTTTAGCGACTGAACAGTCCATGTCCGAAAAGAATAGGAAATATTCATCGATCCCGAGGAACATGATTTTCTACAGTCTGCCGAATATCAGCATCCTTGGGAGCTATGAGATGAAACCCGCTAACAACAGACTTAGCTCTGATAACTCATTCGACAACGTGGTTCCAAGAAAAAGGCGGAAAATCAGTGCGTCGTATCTCAATCTATCGTCGGACGGTGAGAGGGATGAAGTGCAAAAAAATTTGAAGCAGAATATTAGCAGGATAAGAAGGAGAAAGAATGAAGAAGAACCGCCGCTCATATTGAACTATCAGAAGATCGGTCTTTGCGGTAGTATGACCTGTCCGGCAGACGTTTTGTACATGAATGAAGTTTTTACATCGTCTGTTACACCAGAAAGAAGCGAATTAGAATCGGTTAACGAATTCGAAGACGATGGAATCCAGGAGTATGGGGACGAAGAGCTTGAAGAATGGGTGAGTGACATGGATATAAAGAACGGCCCACATCTGAACACTTCACCAAGGACTTGAATCTTTTTGTCATTTTGTCCAAGAGAAATAGAGGATTATCTCATCCAAGGCAGATTCACTTATTGATTAGACCAGAATAGAGTCTTACACTGATGTTTTAACCTTTGCAAATGGTCGCTTTCTCAAGATTCCAAATCTTAAAAAAGACATATACATTTCTTCGGCAATCTGTTTGAGCAATATTTTTCTTTGGCATTTTTTTCTGTATGCCTGATTGAAAACTTTTTTGTTCGTTCCCTACACTTTTACCCATCACCCATTTACAAATAGTACCTATACAGGGTGTTTCTGAATTGATACGGAAGGGGTGGTTCGCCATCGAAATATGAAAGGGGTCATTCATACAGGCTGTCCCCGAATTAATGGATAATCCTGAAACATGAGCATTTTGAAAAAAATGTCAAAAAAATCTATCCTCAGCGAAAATACACTTTTTCAAAATGACGATTTTTTCAACACCAAGTTACGTTTCTTGGGATCACAATAACGAATAATTGAAATTTGTTAATCCAATAGATATGCCGTATCAATAGCTATTGCCATTATTCGGAAAATATCGCAGCTTTCTTAATAATAATAATAATAATAAATTTATTGATCCTTTAGGACACGGCAATGCGCATAGGATAAGTCACAAAATATATATCATAATACAATAATTACTATTTAGTTAAGTACTTAAAGAACTTGAAAGAAACTCATTCACAGAATAGAAACATTTCTGCAGTAATAGCTCCTTAATTTCTTTTTTTGAATTTAACTTTCTTCAAAGATTTCAAATGAGTAGACAAATGGTTGAACAAAATATAAAATGTGTTGAATATTTTCTTTTGTAAATATTTATGGAAGCCCGAGTGGCTATCTATTCCGAACTTATGCGCCTTTATTTCAAAAACGTAAAATGCTTCGACATAACTCGTGTAAATACGTTACTACTATCATAAATCCTAAATAGTATCATAATATAGAAAAAGTCAATTCTGCCAAAACGATGTAGGATTGAGGCGCAATTAATTCCAAAGATGATTGAAAGGGTGATCACGTATTGGGTTAAGTAACAAAACTATATCCGTTAGCGTAGTATAGACAATGGCTAATGTTATAAGGGAGATAATTTAAAATAACTTTAATGAGTCACTGGATTATCATTAATTATCATTATTAGTTATCATTAAAGATAACTACTCCAATGCCCCCAGTATGGCGTAGGTTACAATCCCGAGTGACTCCGAGTATTTACATTCTGCTATTGCGCCTCCTTTCTATATATTCTTGAATTCTACTAGATAAAAAAAGTTGAAAATTCAATGATTTCTTCTCTACCGGAAGATAAGTCTTTCATAGATAAGAACATAAAACACTTTTAGTTTTATATCCATGATTCAATCTATCAATTTGTAGTCTGTCACCCTTCAGGTACAATAAAATTATCCATGTTTTTCAACTGACACCCATAATAATCCATTCACTTTCATGAAAGCAGACGGTTCCACACTTTATAGTAAAAAATGTTATGACGCACAGAAAAAAGAATCCATCAACAATTTCAACCATTTTTGCTGGGCCATACTAGTTGTGATTTTATCTTCATTAATGTTTTGAGTCATTAAAGGCTAATAGGCCTCGACTCTATTTTTGTATTTAATAATAATATCAATTGATGAAATGTCGAAATTATTTATCGGAACAACGAATTTAAGTTTTTTTTATGGTTTCCATAGAATAATCGAGCAATTCGATAGAGCTCTTTTCCCCTATTCGTAGATTTTTCAAACTATGAAAATATCCATTTAAGGTATAGAGCAAATTTAGCAACCTTTCTTCTATTTTAACGTAGAATCGTCTGAAACAATAAAAAACATAGGTTGTAATTTGAAAATCTTGTGTTTTGATCAATTCGATATGTTCAACTTGATAATCTCATGACCATCCTGTACATCTAAGGTCAAAAGAAAACACAGCTTTATACTATTACATAAGGGAAAAATTGAAAATCCTAACGATTTCTTTTAAGAAAATCTCAGTAGAAACATTCCAAAAGTGTGACTACCGTTTTCACTTTTTTTCTTAAGTCTGCCAATAACTCATAAATTGTTGGGTTTTACCCAATAAGACATGTGATAATCTTGAAATTGTCGTTGAATCGAAAGATGCAAAGATGTACTGAGTGTGCCATTGAAATAAAAGATAATAGTAGTCTGTGTCACATATAACCGGAAGTTGCAGAGATCTAAAAATATCATAGGGAGAAAGTTCATTGTTGAAATCCTCAAAGTGCATAATTTCAGCTCATAAATGTGGTTAGTTTTCCATGAACCTCTAAAGGGCCATCGCGGTGAATCACCCTGTTATCAAATATAACCTGGAAAAGTTTTTGAAAGGAAGAAAATTGAAGAAATAATTTTTTTAAATTGGTTTGATTAATTTAAGAACATCAACATGTGGAAAATCTAAAATATCTTCATTTACTGCATAGATTTAAATATAATAGGTGTTTAGGACAATGTTTATTCACAATACCAACCCAAATTTCGCAACACAAAACGTAACTGATGGGCTATTAACAACTTAAATTCGATACGCTGTAGCCACCTGAGATGTCAATAATTCTTGAATAGACTATACGGGGAAATTATTCCATGGCCAACCGACTGCTTTTGTAATGATTGGATTATAGTTGTTATTATGATTTTATCTGATACCATCGCATTTGTTATATATTGCATTTAATAATAATAAATTTCTTTATTATGAACAACATCACAGCATCTTTATGGTCGTTTGCACTGTTTCAATCAAACGGTGCAAACGGACATTAAATTTTCCCCCGAATTCAAGAGACAGTATCTTCGAGGCGGGAGGTAAACCATAGGCCAAAGGGTTCAGAAAAAATAATTATATGAAATTCAATTTGATTTACGTTGAAAATCCACATATAAAAATATGATGACAAAGACATGTTCATATTCTGGTCTTACTCATGCAGCGAATTGTTCAGTTGTGGGTCTATTTCCATTTCAACACTATTTCTTACTATTAATTCTGTAGAGGACAATGGTGATCAAATCCATAGTATAATATCTTCGCAGTCTGAATATGCTATTTCAGTATGTATTTGGGAGTAGTATTTGATGAAGACTTTGTTCAGGAAGCTGCTGAAGAAGAACTCCGAAAAGAAATCGAAAGAAACAAAATTTTGGCGAAATGCGAATCACCAACGAAGTTATCGAGACCTGGCATTGAAAATTCTACAAAAGAAGAAAGGAATAACAACCCACAGAGCATTTCCGATGCCTTTCGAAGTGAATCCTTGAAAACACTTAAGAATAGTTCAGCATGTACAATTGTGAATATTACGGATGAAAAAAATAATTCTGCTAGAAATGTTTCTCTTCCAATATTAGAAGAAAGTAGTGGAATTGGAAAAGATGCAAACCATTTAGGATGTATCAACATAACAGAGAGCCCGAACAGAGCTACTCCAGTTGAAATAAAAGATATTGCCAAGATACCCTGTCGTCTTCCTAGAATCATTCCAAAAAATAAGGACTCTACTTCTTGTAGACCCCATAAACAATTAATTGGTGAAGGATTGAAACTCCCTGCGATAGTGAATCTTATTTCAGTGAAGGATATGTGCATTGAAGTCGACATGCCGAGTGACAAACTGGTCCAAGTGCCAAGTGAGGAAGCGAAGGAGTCAATTTCATTCTGCCAGCAGACTAGCAGAATAATGGTTGATGACAGTTCCAGTTTCAACAGACAAGATTCGCTGAACAATGCAGAGGAAGGTTCAAGGTAAAGTAAGGTTTGCCCAAACTACGTTAGTAGGTGAGTCGATAACAATCCAAATGAGTTTTGACTTATAAGGATTGTTCTCTTCTTCATGTTGACATAGCATTAGTCGAAATATGAATCGTAGAGACGAATGAGGATAAAAATACGTTTTACCCAATAACAGATACCTACGTAATCATATATTATTGCAAAATTTTTAAGATCGTTTTTATTCATTGATTCGAAATTGGAAATCATCGAATTCTGAAAAAAGTATCCGAACCCACGACCTCATGATTGCCAGTCAAGCGTTCCAACTGCATGTCGATAAAAAAAGTACTGCGGACCACTTAAAATGTCCGTTATATCAACAACGAATGAGTAAATTTGATCGTATAATTTTGGTCACTGCAACATTCGCTGTTGGGGCATTTTTCTGATTAATATGATTTATTTATCGCTTATTGCAATATCTTACATACGACACCACATGTTTTAATTTTGCCCTCTTCACGTTTCATGTCAGACAGTTGAGTGTTGGTGTTGAATTCGACGTCGCATATGAAACGTGTATTTTTTCGCTAATTCGATCGTGGAAATCTACGCAATAGTTTTAGTGCTTATTCTTCGCATTGGTGTTCATCATAATTATAGGTCAACCCGTTATCAGCATAGTTATAGTTCAACCCGCACTCATCGTAGTTATAATTCACCCGCATTCATCATAGTAAACCAACTGCATCCAGATTGCAGTTATAACCGCACTTGAATTCAATCAAAGGAAGGTTGGGAGTACCAACTTCATCCTGAGAGTACAGTAGGATCAGTTCAGGTCAAAATTCATCATTAATTCTCCTATTTTTCCTTCACCCTTCCAAAATTATCCCAATAACTGAAGGTGAATTAGGCATTAGTAACATTCCTGAACTCAACCTAAATTTCTGACAGTTAATAGTACCTAAGTCATTTTTTCCTTATACAGTCCACTTTTATAATAGCCTATATAGCCTAAGCCCTTGTAAATTCAAATTATTGAATAATTGTCCAAGGGCCGAACCATCCGCTATAGTTTGCAAAGCTGAAGGTACCTCCCTTGATTTGTTAGACAAATAAAGGGTTGGGAATAAGTCTGGAATAAAATTAATACTTCTTCAACCAGTAACCCAAAATGAAAGCGCTGAAACCTGTCAAATGATTTTTAACTACTTTCCTTTTTTGGCAATAAAATTGAGCCGCAACCCCCTCGAGCTTCCCTTAAATGGCACCATGTGTGGGCTTATTGTTGGAAAGAAAGCTCGCAGAAAATGGAATCCCACCATAATCTTTGTTTTTTTATTTTGTGGTTATCACAACAACCACTTGAGAACTCAAATTGAATATTTTTTTCTAACCCCGTATATGCCACCATTGCTACCCTACCCAACAGCTCTGAGCCGTAGTCTATTTTAATTTTAATTAGAGTAAGTATTTCATTGTTTTCGAAAGAATTTTTTTTAGTTCCTGATAACCACGATAGAAATAAAAATACTGAATATGATAAGATTCGTTTTTCGTGAGATGTTGGGTAGGCTTGCGGCTAGGGCTGCCAGTCCGATTCCTCACACTCCCTCCCGATTTTTACACTAACCTATAAACATCCGATTTTTCTGAAATCTAATTAATCCCAAATTCACATAGAATTAATTAATAAATATCAATATTTAGGCTGTGGAAGACTATCACAGAACACTAATATAGTGAACTATCGTCAATTACAACATTTTGGATCCTGAGAGGGGGGGTGTTGATATGATATGGTTTGAATTTATTGTGGAATGGAATAATGGAATGCTCCTCCCGCTTTTCATTTCTGAAAATCTGGCAGCCTTAGTTGCGACTAAGTTGTTGGAGAAATCTGCCTATGCCCGTGCTTTACATTAAATTCGATAATCGTGAATTAAACCTAGGATATTTTTCCACTAAAATAGTTTTGTCCACGATCCATAAATAAAGGGATCATAACCTATCTATACTAAGAACTTTCTGGAGTCTTCAGTGAAGAATACGATCTCAAAATTATCGGGTTAATCTGGAATAACTAAGACACAGGTAGATTAAGATGTAGGGTTAAAACATTTAATAGTATCTAAATCTGCCGGTGTTTTAGTGACGTCAGATCAACACGATAACATTGAGTTCTCTATTCTTTGAGCATTATGAGATTCATTTAGTTATTTTTACGAGCCAATGATGGTTCATCAAAGATTCGTGAATCACTGATCTGTCAAACCTCATTGTTATAACCAGACATATCTAGAGACGCCTCATATGGTTTGAAACGCAGAAAACTCAACTCGTTTCGGCCATGATCCGAATAAGAGCGGGCTCTGAACATAAGAGATATTTTTTCACATATTTATGATCTTTTCAGAAACAAATTTACACTTCGATCAATTACGAGAATTGAACGTGACTCTTTCAGCCATGAAAAAGATGCAGGCAAAAATTTATCGAGAAATAATACTACATATCTCGATGTTATCCTTGATCTTTCCACATTTGATAACTCATTTATTTATCTATGTCAGATTGTTCAGACACCCACATATTTATTATGTTGAAACAGTTCTTCAAATAATTTTACTGTTTCTGTGAAAATATATGCACGGTGATGCTTTTCTCAACATCCCTTTCAAATAATATGTCATTTGATCCACATTCCCCATCGAAACGAATAAATATAATAATTTAAAAATTTTCATAATAAATAAACTGTGTTTTGTGAATAAACTTATGTTAAAAATCACTAAACCTAAGATGAACGAAAAACAAAACCAAGATTTCTAAAGAAGGTATTGTTCGTTTTGTCATTTGCTTTGACAGAATTGAGGTTTCGCAACCGAATAGTGATAGAAAAAAAAGCTATTTGTTCTTTTTGAGTGATGCTTATAAAAAATTAACAGAAAGAATTGATTAAGTTGGCTGCTTAATAAACCTACATCAAGATTGTAGATTTCGAGGGAGGCATTGCACCGCGAATTAGAACTATTGTGCCCCCAATCATAGCTGTGTTTACGCCGCTATCGCTATGTCGTCTACAGCTCGCCATTGAGTTTCTTAGTAATAATGAACTCCATTATATGGGATGGCTTCCTCGTTCATACAAGTTTCTCGCCCAAAAAACCTGCTTTGGCTTTTCATGTCGAGTTGTTCCGTCACCAGGTGATCTAGAATTTCTTCCTCGTCCACCTCACAGAGGAGCTGCACTCGGCAGTTTATGGTACACCTTTTCTCATTGGGTGCTTCTTGGTAATGGTAATGCCCTCTAAGGAATCCAGTGAGGAGGGGTATAACCAGTCTCGTAAGATTCCGCCAGCGTTCCCCTTTCGTTTTTTTCTATTCTCCTGAACCTTTTCCTTGTGGGTACATTTTCCTTTATGACAGATAGGTTCTGAGTAAATTAATAGAGTTTGGGATTCCCTTAAGACAAGTTTGTCGGCCTCTTCATTCCCTTTTATTCCCGAGTGATCGGGAACCTAGGCTAAACAGACCGTGTTATTCTTGCCTAATTCGTTGAGTTTCCTTCGGCATATCATATTAGAATCTCGACGAAGTGCGAGCTGATTGCTAAGCCTGACTGTAAGAATGACATGTATCGCAACATATTTCTGATAGTTTCTTTCTAGGTTCATTTCCCAAATCTTTAGATTGTAAGTATACTCGTACATACTTACAATCGAAAGATTGTATGTCCAATTTCCTATTTCTGTCTGAAAGTCTGTGGGTATCCGTTACTAATCTTCCTTGCTATGAGTAGCAAGGAAGAATGTTGTCTCGTTGCTGGTTTCATTCATCATATGCAGAAATATTTGCGATCGAATGATGCGTAGGCATAAACCTGGAATGAAACTATCTATCAAGGATGTGACATAGTGATCCATTCTGATAGTAAAGCCGCTATAAAGGCACTGAACCCCTATGTCACCGTCTCAAAGCTGAATTGGAAAAGCGAAAGGAAACTTAGTGAAACGAATAATAACAAAGTCTCTTTAGTCTGGATTCCTGTTCACTCTTGAATAAAAGGACACAAAGAAGCCAGCAAACTCTCCATTTGCTGGCTCAGAACTTTTTGGTGGTATAGGAAAATGGACCCATAAGAAAGAGGTTCTGGGCTAGGAAGAATCCAAAAGAGAAACACTCTGTAGGAATCTTCCGGGATTTTGAAACTTGAAGATCCAAGATGATTTTCACTTACATGAGTTTTTAAACCACCTCATATTCAGGCAGATGGCAGTGAATCACGTGTCTTGGATTACAAACTCAGGTTAATGAAATTAATATAATTATGTTTTGAGTGCAATTATGGATTTACATCAAAGTGTCGGCCTCATCAATTCAATGGAATAAGTTACGGTTCCTCCATGGCTTCCTTACAGAACATTGTCGCCTTAGGAAGCATATGATGAGAATAGGCTCACCAGAAACTGACGAGTGTAGATTCTGTGGGGAAGGGAGCAAACTCCTGTTCACCTGGTTACATAATGCCTCGCCATTGCAAACCTGCGCAAGGAATGTCTTGGACGAAAAAATTATAAAAGTAATGAAGACTTTCATTGGAAGTTTGGAACTGGAGAGCGAGCTGGCTATGCGCAGTTGTGAGGCACAATAGGCTGTAAGGTCGCAATGGAATGTGAATGTGTGTGTCAAACTGCAGGGTGGGGCATAGGAACCAAGTGCTTTTGTTTTGGGTAGTACTCGGCCATTAGAAAAAGGAGGGCGCGAAGTTTATTAAAATCCATTCCTCGACTCAAAGCATTTAAAAATTTGGCATCATTGGCCCTTATGTTTTTGACGAAAATGAGGTAATCGCTACATCAACATTTAACATCTGAGAGTTGCATTCAGAAGGAGAACACCTTTTTTTATACCTGAATTGCAAAGAAGAGGTGTGAAATATTCAAGATTTGGGGTTCCTGCAAGATGGGGCCACGGCACACATCGCCGGAGCATCTATGGCTGTTCTGCACCGCCTGTTTCCAAATCGTCTAATTTCGAGATTTGGTGACGTTTCTTTGGCCTCCTCGGTCTCCTGACATCAATTTGTGATTTTTATCTATGGGAGCACTACAAGTCACGTGTTTACGAGGCCAAGCCTCATACGTTAGACGCATTATAGGAAGCGATTCGTTATAAAATCTCCCTAATCAGAGACATGCTGGAAAGATTGGAGGGCAATTTTCGTGAACGCCTGCAACAGTGTATCAATGAAAACGGACGGCATATAACAAGTGTAATTTTCCGCTCTTGAAAATTTCAAAATTCTTTATTTTAAGCTATGTTGTACAGCCAATAAATTTGTTCAGAGTAAAAACTAGTAATTTTATTATTTGAAAAACACTTGATTCATATGCCCCTTCCTGTATAACTATAACTTCATTTAGTCTCGTCAGTTGGAAGATTCTCTGATTGGATATAGTTCCTTGTATATACTCAATTCAACTTGAAATGGCCGCATGGGCTAACTTACACATTACAAAATGAAGGTCTGATATCTATACTATTCGTCACTGGTCTGAACTCGAAAATATGTCGGTAGAAGTTTTTATCGTCGATCTCTAGCTTCAATTATAGCGACACCCCAGTGTTCGAAATGCAAAGTACCCCCATACCTAAAAGTTCCCCGTTCATACCTAAGAACACTTATAACAAATAAAATTCGAAAAAAGGGGCATATATATACTGTCTTCATAACTCTAATTATGAGCTAATGAATACTTTGCGAATTATTTTGAACCAATTACCCAACCTCTGAATTAATAATGAACTTTTTTTTTCCATTAATGAAAGAAATCTGTCTTTATAACTATAATATTGGCGTGTTTTAGTCCGGCAATAACAACAAACAACATTAACTACGATCCGTTCGAGAAAGCCCACCTCCAACTCATGGAACTCATTGAGGACGATAACAACAGCATCACATCTTCAACAACATTGCATAGCAACACGATGAGTGCAAGGTCCACTCCCACCATCGAGTTCAATCCGTTCGTCACCGCAAGCTCCACGCCCAAACTGAAGCCTGAAACGATTCATGAAATATCTAGCGAAAAGCGGGCTTCGGTAATAGATCCACCTTACCATTTCCAGGACAACAGGGCGAGTAGGGATATAGAAAAAGAGTTCGAACTGTTGGAAAGCCTCATGAACAACAACCTTGACGAGGTTTCAGATCGAGCAATGTCGGATTCTGATAAGCGAGCTTCTATTCCGAGCAAATATTTTCCAGAAGAAGTAGACGTAATCGACCCTAATCTGATCAACGCGCATGACAATTTGGTCATTCCGGTAAATCTACCTTCTGACGAACACTCGCCAAATTGTATTGTAGAATACCGTCCTATCGCCAAGCGGCTCGATGACACGAAACAAACATCGAAACGACATTCGCGCCTAAACCGTCGTCCGACTAGGTTAGCGATAAAACCGACAACGCAGCCATTGCCTTGCATACGACCAGACCAGGTGAGGCTAGCACCCGATGGCTCTTCGGCAGAGTCGCAGACCAGAGAGTTACGCCGGGCGTCTCCGAAGTCGTATCAAACAAGTAAGGTTAAGAGTAAAATGAGAATTGATTTTAGCCCAGAATCACAGAAAAGCACCAACAGTCGAAGGTTTGGGACCAGCAATTTGAACAAGCAGACCGAGCTGGACTCGAGAAAGGGTTTAGCTGAAGGGGTAGAGACCATTTCGTTGAAAGAGGTGAGTGCGTACATATTTTGGATGTAGGAAAACTTAGTAACATAGAAAAGGAAATATTACGGAATAAATAGTATTTTAATAAACCATGGTTTGATCATTTATAATCTCAAATAGATCAACTAAATGAATTTATGTCAATAATTGGCATCGATTCTAGAGCTTCATTTAGGCAAGAAGGGTTTTCTGCTACCTTGAGGTCTATTGGGAGGGGGGGGGTGTCGCCTTCCCTTCCCGTATTCACATACCGTAGTATGTAAAGTTATTTTTGGTCCCATATATATGGTATTTTGTAATTACAGCATTCGCCGTCTTCAGGAATTTTCTTGTTGTTTAATCCCATTTTTTTTCATAATTATATTACTACTACCCCATGCTCAACTGAAAAACTTGATTAACAATTTTTTACCTAATAGGAAACGTTCAGCTTTGATAGAACACCAACTGCAGAAGAACTCTATCCGGACAATCCAATGATGTATGAGGAGTTCAGAAAATATGAAGAAATGTATCGAAGAGAGAAGAAGGGAAATAGTAGTTCGTCCAAAAAACAGAGGAAAAAAACACCTGATTTCGGTATAAATATTGAAGATAGCGCTAACACATATGGGGACTCAGCTTATGGAAGGTAAGAAGATTCATTTTCCTCTTCATAATATTGTAACTCATGCGAATGAAAGAAAAATAAAACATCCACACGACATTTTTCAATTGCTTCCTTGAGGGACCTTCAAAAAAACCGAATACCTGCTCAAAAATTGGAGTGGATTATTTTAATACATGCCGTCGGTACATTGCCAGTCACGAATGTGCCGATTTACTTGATTTCGCGTATTCGCCGCCTATGTGCGGCAGCATATGCAATTTTAATCATAGTATTCAATGCTAGAAGCGCCAAAGTGTTGACTTGTCTCCTGCCCCCTATCCAGCCGGAATGCATTTGTCAGATGGAGAATGTCTTCAATGTTTGAAACGCGTTTATCTCAAAACATCAAATATGCACATTCTTGACTTGGCATTGGACCGACGTTGTAATAATATATAAAGGGAAATAAACGATTTTGTATAGGTACTACTGTTTCAAATCGCGTGTCTACAATGTCTTAAGAGGGGGACTTGCTCGCCGTCCGTCTAAGCTGTAAGGGGGGAAAGACGCTTGAAGGATCAGTAGAAGTTAAGAATACTACAATAGTTTCCACTATCGTCGAAAACATGGCAGCACTTTACTAGTATCTTAGGAGGTTCAAGTTTCAGATCTGTAACTTCAAAGACAAAAAAGTTATGAGAACTTTTGTTCATGAACGTTGAGTCATGAAAAAAGAACTAGAGAATGTGTCATCCATTTTCTTCTAGCTGCTATAGTTCTCGAGATCCCTTCAGTAGACAACGAATTTTGCCCATCCTGTATATACAACAAGACTGAAAATTTGATTAAAGTACGAAAAGTAAGTTTTCCTCCGAATATCCACTTGAATTTTTGAGCAGAGTTCAGTCATAATACCATTTTATCTTTTATCTTGACATAAAAAGATACACAGAACCAAAGAGTCATATAATATGTAAATGTAATGATCCACAAAACCTGACTAAGTCGCCAAGTCGGCATAGAGGGAATTATTTTCATTTCATTATTTAAAAATTTTCATCGAGTGTTGTATATTTTCAACACAGCAGAATGCGAAAGAAGAGTGAAATGAAAAAGATTGTCCCTGTTAGAACATTGAGATATATAAGGTGGTCCAGAATTTTCAACTTACTCCCTCAAAAGGTTGTATCTCCCTTAGTCCGTATAAAGAAAAAGTATGCATAAGGAATAAAGAAAGATTAACGGCACAAGGCAGAAATCTACACCTTCAGTATACCATGGAGAGCGTACCGACATCGATGTTGAGTAACGACAGACCGGTTTCGCACTTGTTTGAGCACATCGGTAGCGGTCAGTTAAATAAATCGATGCGATACCTGGCGTTCAACGACCTGAGATTTTTCATACATGACTACATTAAGGTAGATATCTGCGTACATTTCTCGTCTCCTTTCGCAATGTTTGAGAAAGCTTAGGTCGTTGAAAGACAGGTGTCGCATCGATTCATTTAATACTTCGATGCCGCTGCTGGCTTTCGTTTGGTTGCGTTATGTGATAGTGACGAGCTCAAACAAGAGCGAAACCAGTTTATCGCTACTCACCATCCATGTCAGCACGTTCTCCATGGTATACTGAAAGTGTAGATTTCTGCCAGTCCGAGTTATGATGATACATAAGGGAGTAGGAACATATGAATGAATATATATATATATATAATTATTATTACATATATATGCTGGACCATCTCGTATGAGGAATATGAAGACCTATGGATTGATATCTTATAACATATTTTCCAGTTTAAGTCGAAAACGGCAAATAATTGAACATGACAGTTCGGATCATGTGGAAGAATTGGTTGAAAAAGTGCTCGAAACTGCAACGAATCCTGGGGAGAGACTTCCAAAATATTGTCACGAATGTGGAAATAAATATCCTGTCCTCACAGCTAAGTTCTGTGTCGAATGTGGTGTGAAACGACTAATTTTGTGATATTTAATTGGATAAAATTAGAAAATACTTCCATTATGTGCAATATCTAGACAGCTATGTAGCTCTTTCAATATTTTTTATATTTGCTGAAGTCATTTTTATGTACACATTTTATCGATTTTGACAATCTGTAAGTTCATTTTAATATACTGCTTATTATTCTACTTCATTTAAGAGTTCAACACGCGTTTTTTGTGTAACCATAAATTTTTATTTTTTGAAGAACAAGTTCATTTTATTACCATTTAAAATTTTCAAGTATTGTGCCAGTATAAATCAATCAGGATGGACTGAATTTGTATGTTGGATTTTTGTTCGACTTCCAACGGCCAACTCGAAAGTATAAATAATCATCAGATGTAGTATGAATTTAAAACCTTGATTGATTGTTTATAGCTAGTTCATTAAATGGAAATAGACTAATGCAAGTAAAATTTCGACATCAATTAATGTTATGTGATATTTATACTTATTTCCTCAACAAAAAAGTAATGGCATGTATTTTGTATTCGACTGTATCATCACACTTTTCTTTCTTATAACTGAATAAATTTTCAACTTCACCTTTTTTTTTAATAATTCTTGAGTAATGGTTGCTGATCCTTTAAGGAATTGTTACACGTGCTCAAAGTAGAACGAAAATGTGTTATTGTCGAGAACTTGTTACCCAAGGTCAAGCTCGTATGCTCGTTTACCGACCGACGCTGGATTTTGTCGGAAGATACTTGTTACTTGTTGTGCAGGCAAGAAAGAAGATATAGGCACAGTATAGATGGTGTCTATACTGTGTTAGTATCGAGTATAAGCTGTTCAGATAGGTACCTATTTTATTTCGTAAAGGAACATGGAAACTCAAAATAGGACTATTGGTAATGAGAATGATATTAATAAAAAACGGAAGATATGGTTAATGAAAATTTCTGCCGAATCCTACGCTTCAAAATTCTTTTGACCGAAACTATAAAAACACCTCAGTCTGCTTCGTAAAATTTGTTGTCAATTGCAAACATAATCGTTCTTTCGAAATTCTTTTGAAATCTTGGAATTCGTAATTTTTGTGTACATTATGTTTTACAGAAATCCACTCCTCGGAAAACCCAATTTTTCCTACTCCGTTTATCGAGTTCAGTTACTTTTTCCGAATCCCCATTTTGGTTATATTCACTCACTGTAAAAATTCGACATAAGAACTTCGGCTACCGATTGGTGGCAGTTGTGTTGGCAATCCGATTGTCATGGTTTGAGTCAACGCACCGACATAAATTGATTTTTTCTATGCGATCCGTACGATGTGGAACTGTAGATGCTTACCTGCTGTATTCAAAGATGTTAGGTTGGATGTTTTCAAAAGTTAAGTAAATTAATTTCAATTCCATTTTTAAGTTGGTACTAGAGTCGGCTGCATGGGCGCCCGCAGAAACCCGCAGAAATTTTTCTCAGGGGGGGCAAAATATCATCTACGATTAGTTTTACTGAAAGAAAAATTTCTCTAACGGTGTCTATCAGAATCTCAGGGGGGGCCGTGGCCCCCCCTGGCCCCCCCCTGCGGGCGCCCATGGTCGGCTGTCATAGTAGTAAATGTGTAGTACGCATGATAATACGAAGATTAATGTAGAATGGAGTATATATATGTATTTTTCCTAATAATATACAGGGTGTACCAAGTTCGAGGGCCTATTAGACGTTTCTGGAGAACTGGACCTATTTAAAATCTGAAAATTGGGATTATGATATTTTTCGACATTATCTACTGAGCTAAAATATTCTTGAAGCATGAGCACTTTCACTTATACAGGGAATGGAAATAAATTTTTCAAAAATATTTTTTTCTATTTTTTCGTTTCTGATATGATAGAGTATTCAATTTCGAATATATTTCTGTTCAAATCATATCAGAAAAGAAAAAGTAAAAAAAAAAATTTTTTTGGAAAAATTTACTTTCATTCCCTGTATAACTGAAACTGCTTAGGCTTCAAGAATATTTTAGCCTCGATTTTAGCTCAGTAGAAGATAATGTCGAACAATATCATAATCCAAATTTTCAATTTCAAATAGGTCCAGTTTTCCAGAAACGTCTAAAAGGCCCTCGAACTTGTACACCTTGTATTTTCAAGATCCTTACTTCTCAACAAGAGAAGTGTGGATCGATTGCTTGAACCGCTGCCACAAACGTGGATTGAAATTTTTCGGCTGTTTGTAAACACTATCAATACCGCAGCCAGATCAGTACCACTGAAATAACGAGTAAATGCAATGCCCCACTTTTCAGCCAAGCACCAATGTCCTTGAAATTTGAGAAAAAGTTGCACCAGACGCAGTTTCAATTATGAAAAAAATTGCAACCAAAGCATTTATTACTCATTATTGAAATAGCTTCAGATATACCCCAATAATAATAATACGGGACGTCAGTGGCAGGATGCTGAGGAAGCTACAGCTCCTAATCACCAACAGCAACAACGAGTCCAATTCAATTGCCCGCTCAAATTGCTGAAGATGCTGCGCAGAATACTCAACCAGTGGTCACCCAAGCGGGGTTAGTAAGAAAGAGCAACGTCCATGGATGAAACTATTTTGCGCATACATATATATTATATATAACTAGCTGACCCGGCAAACGTTGTTTTGCCATATAAATAATTTCGATGTTGTATCATAAAAAAATAGAAATTAAAAATTTTGTCTAAAAAATAAAAAAAAATTTAGGGGTGGACTACCCCTAACATTTAGGGGGATGAAAAATAGATGTTGGCCGATTCTCATAGATAGCTGACCCGGCAAACGTTGTTTTGCCATATAAATAATTTCCTAATGATTAAATTACTAAAATGGCTATTAAAAAATAAGGGTTGATCGTAGAAGGGTGAAAATTGAGGATTGTATGTATTTTTGTATGTTGTATCATAAAAAAATAGAAATTAAAAATTTTGTCCAAAAAATGAAATGAAAAATTTAGGGGTGGACTACCCCTAACATTTAGGGGGATGAAAAATAGATGTTGGCCGATTCTCATAGATACCGGATAAGCACAAAAAATTTCATCAAAATCGGTCAAGCCGTTTCGGAGGAGTACGGTAACGAAAACTATGACACGAGAATTTTATATATTAGAAGAAGATTGTGGAGTTTTGCCGACTTAGATAACTTGAAACTTTATTTGGGTTCTTGTACCATCACGGTACTAGAGCAGAACACGAACAACTATAGGAAAAGGCTCCATGAGGAATTTTGCAACGCCTACCCAAATCTCACTGTCACATAATGAGTAGCAGACCAGAACCACGTAATTTTGATAAATGAACTCATTTCATTTCAGCGTCAGCTAGCAATAGGGAACAACACCAACGCCACAAATGAAATTTACCTTCCTGGGCAACAACAGCTAGAAGAAATTGATATCGACGGTCCATCTTGCAACACATGTGAGTCTGTACACCAGGACGATACGGAAGAGTTCCGCCTACAAGTTGATTCTGACATGGGGTATGAGGAGATACTTTGCCGAATTGGAAGGAACAGGATTACATAAATTATATACGCCACCATGACAGAAACGTCCACAAAACAAAACAGAAAGGCTAAGATGAGGTTGTGAAAGTTGCTGAAGCAATCATGAATATTAACAGGACACATACAGAACGAGATATGGAATATGGTCTAGTGTAAGTATAATGAAAACAGCAAGAACATGACCAAATCAATTAATACATACGCTTGCTCGGCACTGAGCTACTCATTCGGTATCATCTCTTGGACCACCACCGATTTAATGCCTGACAGAAAAATAAGAACAATGCTGACAAAATATCATAAACGTCACCCTAAGAGCTCAATAGAACGAACAGAGCTGCCACGACATCTCGGGGGTCAAGGAAGTGGATTTGTCAAACCGTATGTCTTAGGAAATTGAAGTACTTCGAGAATATTTTCTGAACATGTAACGATGTGGTGAGTCAACTAACAGATAAATTGGATGAGAAACTGGAAACCATAAATGAAAAATTCGATAAAGTGGACGAGAGATTCGATATAGTCAGTGGAAAATTTGACGAGGTTGATGAAAAGTTTGACAAGGTTAACGGAAAGTTTGAAGAAATGGCAGGAATAATTGAACATCATGCCAAATTGATAGATTCCTTGAAAAGAATGTCAAACAGAACAGATATTCTGGCTTCAACACCCTACAGCACAGCGAAAGCGGAAAATGACGGCGAAGGTAGTAGAATGATGGAAAAATACCCTGGTCGACATATCAAAAACAGTTTGAAGCTGCTGCGCTGGCGAACAATTGGAACGACAACGAAAAAGCCACGGCATTAATTATAGCTCTACGAGGAGAGGCACTCAACATTCTACAGACGATCCCGGGGAGTCAACAAGCCTGTTACGAAGTTCTTACATCGAAACTTCAGATGAGATATGGCGATGCTCATCTGCAACAAGTATACCATGCACAAATAAAGAACCGAGTGCAGAAAACAGGGGAAAATCTCCAGGAGTTTGAAGCTAATGTGGCGAGATTAGTCAGGCTGGCTTATCCATCTGCTCCAGATAGCTTCCTGGAACAGCTATCAATCCAGACATTCGTGGATGGGATAAAGGATGGTGAAATACAACAAGCCCTGAGACTAGCACGCCCTAGAACCGTAGATGATGCCTTAGCCCATGCTTTGGGAATCAAAGCAGCGAAGCAAGCGTCGCATAGACAAGTCCAAGAAACAGACCGATCTATTGAGGACATTGTCAGAGAAGAAATCCGTAGAATATCACAAGTTAGGAAAAAGGATGCTGTGTGCTGGAACTGCAACAAAAGTGGGCATTTCAAGCGAAACTGTCCAGAATTGGAAAAAGAGTCACAGCAGGGAAACTAAAAGGGGTCGGTGATAAGGGGCATAAATCGACCCAAGCCAAAAATGCTCCCGAAGTGATAATCCGAGGAATAATGTCTAAGGATTTATCAAGCATAGTTATCCCTGGAAAGATAAATGATCGAAATGTGAAAATACTGGTAGACACTGGCTCGACCAAAACCATTGTTCGTCCAGAAATTGCTGAAGGACTCAAGACTCGCCCAGTTAGGATCAAACTTCGAACTGCGTCTGGACAAGAAATACCAACTTATGGATCGATCGTCTCCACTATTGAATTAGGAAACACAACAGTTAGCCACGAAGTTCTGGTAGCTGGAATCACGGAAGAAGTTATACTGGGATTGGACCTTGTTAAGAAGCTTGGATGCCAATTGGATATGAAGAGTGATGTACTTCGGCTAGGAAGTGAAGAGATTCCATTCAATGATGTGGAGGACAAGATATATCGGATTCGACTGACCGAGGACATCACGTTGCCAGGGCGAACTGAAGGCATTAGAGTCCGACCGAACTTTCGGTTTCGTTTTCGGTTTCGCCTAGTTTCGGCCAAAAAAACAGGTTTCGGCTCAGTTTCGTTTTCGGCCAAAATCCACCCGAAACTACCGCCGTAACCGAAACTGAGTTCGGTGCAGCTGCGTTGCTAAGGGTTATCCATAGAATTGTTACTCTTTCGTTATTCATCGCGTATGCGCTCATTGTAATTGTCCTCGGTGGATGATATCATCGAATCATTTGCGTGACTGGTCTTGGCGCAACGAACTTTGCATTAGTGCTGTTTGCTGTTAAATTTCGGTACGGCTATCATGACCTATAAATTACAACATTATCTCGAAACGATAGAAGAAGACGAAGACAAAAGTCTTATTTTCTATTGGTTTCATTCACATCATGTACATATATGAAATAAAATCAACAATATCATTCACGTTGTCGTCAATAGCGGATTTGCAACCCGTTAGGCACTTAGCCCTGTAGAATTTAGTCAAATTATTTTCACCTACTCTGTTTTTGTCACGAACAGCCGCCCTATCAGGCCTACTTTTGGCCTTAAGACAAATCCGCCACTGGTTGTCGTTAAATAACGTTGAATAAAGATCTCTACAGCTTTTTTGATCGGCATTCTGAGTTAACTTTGGTTCATTGACAAGATAGTCATCAAAATGAGCAGAATTTAGAAGATATTCCGTTTTCCTAGAGTTGAAAGAATATTCTCGGATAATTAAAAATATTAAGAAAAAATATTTCTGTTTGCATTCTTCATTTCATGTTTTCCACTAGTTTGTGTAATTCGAAGTTTGATGAAATTGGAAAGAGATGGAAGGAATTACTCATTTTATTTCGACATTTTTTCGAAACCACAAATTATTCACTGGATTCAAAAAATAATTATATGTTTATTTATATTGATTATCAGTTTTAAGATCAGATTATCGAGATTATTATGTAACTGAAAAATAATGACTGATTATGATGAATTTTCTTTCACGGAAACATGGCATTATTGAAGTTTCGGTTTCGTTTTCGGCCGAAACTGAGACCGCAGCCGAAATTCGGTTTCGGTTTCGGCCGTAAAAACTAGTTTCGGTCGGACCCTAGAAGGCATAGTGACTGGTAGATGTGACGATGTAACGAGACGTGGCTGCGTGAGAGTAATTGAGCCCTGTGACGATACAACATTAGCTAAAGGACTATTACTTGGGAAGACCTTGGTAAGGGTAAGAGACAGCATTCCCATCCGATTGCTCAATGTCAACATGTTTCCAGTCACCCTGAAGAAGGATACCTTGATTGGACGTGGTGTACCAGTGTACCATATTTCGGGTGGGATAAGTACTGCAGAAATCTCAAAGTCACAAAGGAATTCTGAAGTACTGGTGTCCCTCCTCACTTCAAAGTGTCAAGAGCTCGACCGATACCAACTACTCGAAGTGAGAAAATTGGTTCAAACCTTCTCCGACGGAAGAGCAGGGAAGACCGATGTTGTGCAGCATAAAATCAATACGGGTGATGCACAACCTATCCGACAGCATCCTAGACGTCTTCCTCTGGCAAAAAGAGAAGAAGCTGAAAGAATTATTGAAGACGAGAGAAGGTGTAATTGAACCGTCCGATAGCCCCTGGACATCGCCCGTTGTATTAGTGAAGAAGAAGGATGGAACCACTAGATTCTGCGTAGACTACAGGCAGCTCAATCAGGCCACGAAAAAGGACAGCTATCCCTTACCGGGAATTGACGATACCCTGGACACACTCTCGGGATCACGTTGGTTTTCCACCTTGGATCTGAAGAGTGGATATTGGCAGGTTGGCTTGGATCCAAAGGATAAAGAAAAAACTGCCTTCAGTATTGGAACAGGTCTGTGGCAGTTTAAAGTTATGCCTTTCGGTCTATGCAATGCTCCTGCCACATTTGAACGTCTGATGGAGACAATATTGAGAGGGCTCTCCTGGAAAACTTGTCTGGTGTATCTGGATGATGTGATAGTAGTGGGAAAATCATTCCAAGATCACTTACGCAACCTATCCGAGGTTTTCCAGCGACTTCGTGATGCCAACCTAAAGCTTAGTCCTAAAAAATGTAATCTGTTTCGAACAGAAGTGAAATATTTAGGACACGTAGTTTCACGTAGAGGTGTCAAGGTTGATCCGGATAAGATCAAGGCAGTGCAGGAATGGCCTATACCGAAAGACAAGAGTCAGTTGCGGAGTTTCTTAGGCCTTTGCACTTATTATAGAAAATTTGTATCTGGTTTTGCCAACGTTGCCAAGCCGCTGACGAAATTGTCGGAAGATGGACAGGAGTACATATGGTCCAATGATTGCACTGAAGCCTTCGAACGATTGAAAAAGGCTCTGGTCACAGCTCCAGTTCTGAGTTACGCAAGGGCTGAAGGTAACTTTGTACTCGACACCGACGCCAGTAATACAGCCATTGGCGGCGTTCTATCGCAAGTCCAGGATGGACAGGAAAGAGTCATCGGGTACTTCAGCAAGTTGTTGTCCAAACCAGAACGGAATTATTGCGTGACCAGGAGAGAACTTTTAGCAGTCATCAAGTCCGTAGAACATTTCTACAAATATTTGTACGGAGGGAAATTCTTACTAAGAACGGATCATGCTGCTTTGAAATGGCTCCTGAGTTTTAAGAACCCGGAAGGAAAAGTGGCTAGATGGATAGAGAGGCTGCAAGAGTATGACTTTGACACTGAACACAGAGCGGGGACTAGCCATCGCAATGCAGACGCTTTGTCAAGAAGACCTTGTCCCGAGAATTGCAGCCATTGTTCGCGTCTGGAAGAAAAGATCGATTTAAGGCGGACCACCGTAATCGAAGACGACTGGCTACCTGAAGAAATTCAAAAGGCACAAGAGGAAGATAACGACTTAAAAGTAATCCTGAGTTGGAAGAAGAGCGGTAGACGACCTACTTGGGAAGAAGTATCCAGACTGAGCCAGAATGTAAAGTCATATTGGGCACAATGGGAAAGATTGAAGATTGATGGAGGTCTTCTGAAACGTTGTTGGGAAAATGAAGATGGAACTGAGCAGAGACTTCAGTTGATTGCGCCAAAGAGCCGTGTGACAGACATTCTGACCAGACTACATAATGGAACTTCAGGTGGACATTTCGGGATAACCAAGACGTTGGAAAAAGTAAGCAGCGATTTTATTGGCTAAATTGTAAGAGGGACGTTAAAGATTGGTGTACAAGATGCAAGGTTTGTGCTGCTGCTAACGTCCTTATGGTGAAGGGAAAGGAACAATAAGGCAATTTAACGTCGGATCCCCCATGGAACGAGTAGCTATCGACATCGCTGGCCCCTTTCCCGAAACAGACCATGGAAACAAGTACATTTTGGTAGCGATGGACTATTTCACGAAATGGGTGGAAGCCTACGGTAATCCTAATCAAGAGGCAAATACGGTAGCTGATAAATTGGTCAGAGAATTCTTCTGCAGATTTGGAATACCTCTGGAGCTGCATTGTGATCAAGGCCGAAATTTTGAATCGAAGTTATTCCAAGAAGTATGCAGCAAATTGGGAATTCACAAAACAAGGACTACACCTCTTCATCCACAATCAGACGGCATGGTCGAACGAATGAATCGGACCATGGGAAAACATCTAGCCAAAGTAGTGTCTGATCACCAGCGGGATTGGGATGAATATTTACATCTATTCACCATGGCATATAGATCTTCGGTTCAAGAATCTACCAAGGAAACTCCATCCAGTATAATGTTCGGCCGTGAAATAAGACTGCCTTGCGACTTAGAGTTTGGATGTAAGCCTGGAGAAGACGTAGCTGGGGAGGACTACGTTAGTAAATTAAGGAACAAGCTGGATTACATTCATGGCAAGGTGCGCAATCAAATGCAGCAAGCAAGTAACCGAATGAAAATGCGCTACGACATCAAGGCTATTGAAGGTGGATTCACCGCTGGATATCTGGTGTGGCTACATAATCCTCAAAGGAGGAAAGGTTTTTCACCAAAGCTGCAGAGGCAGTGGGAGGGACCGTATGAAGTAATCAAGAGGATAAATGATGTAGTTTACCGGATAAGGAAGCTCCCCAGAGGAAAACCAAAGGTTGTCCATTTCAACCGATTAGCCCCGTACGCGCAGGACAAAGGAGAAGTACGTCTTGTGGAAGTCCCGATGCAAGGTAGCAGCGATTACCAAAAGTTTATGGATTGCTATGGTGAGGAACGCATTGCACGGTTCGGCGTCACACAGGAAGTACATCAAGACCTCTTTATAGTTTCTAAGGAATACTCTCTCGCTGATGGTGTAGCGACCTTCGTATGAGCAAAGGAATAGCAAGGGTATTCAGAAACAAATTTGGACTTCAGAAAGAACTATTGCGACAGCAGCCAAGAATTGGAAAAGTTTTGAAATTGAAGGCTGAGGGTCGGTTCATTTATTACCTTGTCACCAAGCAACATTCCCATCAGAAGCCAACCTAACAGAATCTGTGGACGGCACTGCACGGGTGATATTTTAGGAGACTGGTATACGGATCTTAGTAAGCAATTTTAACCCGAAGCAAACTAAGGAGCCTAGAAAATCTGTGGAGTGCTACTTCCATCAGAGAGGCTACTGTAGTAATGGTGAATCAGTTCTGGGACAGGCTTAAGGAGGGGAAAGCGTAATCAGTCCGGCCCTGGCGGCCGCTTCCTTCTAGAAGGACCGCGAAAGCACGAGAATGTTTCCGGCCTTTATAAGCCCAGCGGAGGGGCAGGACAGTATTACACTAGTACAGAACGCTTCACAGTGCAAACGACGAGTGCCGAGTAGAAATAAAAAATATTAGTGATAGTATTAATAAAATTCACAGGGAATTGGACAATAGTTTATTCTCAAAGTACTTATAACATCGCCGACTTTGAGAATAAACTATTGTCCAATTCCCTGTGAATTTTATTAATATTAAATCAGCATGGACATGAACTATGAAGAATTAGTGATAGTGTTAATATAAGTGTAAATCAATAATCTTAATCAGTGGGACGATTTAATTACGTGAAGAAAACGTTACGATAGGACAGGCGGAATGTTACTTGAAAATTCGGCTTTCGGAACATAAAAGACATACGATGAATAGCATTCATCATTCTAAACTATATCTAAAATTGATCGAATTTTAAAATTTGTATAATTAGGAGAAGAATTTATGTCATCGGTAAAATAATGGCGTTATCTGTTCCATTATTCTGCCGTGAACTTGAACGCGCTCTTACATCTTCGATTAGCATGCATGTTGTCTGCAATAAGCAGCCCAGCGTACTGACAAAGAGGAACAAGAGATTTTACTCCGCTATTTTGACGATACGTGTTTGTTTGACCTTCAGCAGCTCGTATCTAGAAGTGGGCGGAGTCAACTATGTCAAATTCGAAATAATTGCCCGTTTATTATGAAGAAAACGATTGAAACTCTTACGAATCGAAGAATATTGATCGATATTATTCATAAATAAATAATAGAAAAAATGACTTATTCTAATGAAAAAATTTAATAATAAGTTTGTTCGTGGAGTGGTTTGCAACGGTTGTGAACCGTACAGAGCAAGCGCAATTCCATTTTAGGATAAATGATGTAGTTTACCGGATAAGGAAGCTCCCCAGAGGAAAACCAAAGGTTGTCCATTTCAACCGATTAGCCCCGTACGCGCAGGACAAAGAAGAAGTACGCCTTGTGGAAGCCCCGATGCAAGGTAGCAGCGATTACCAGAAGTTTATGGATTGTTATGGTGAGACACGCGTTGCACGGTTCGGCGTTACACAGGAAGTACATCAAGATCTCTTTACCGTGTCTGAGGAATACTCTCTCGCTCATTGCGTAGCGGAGGACCTTCGTATGAGCAAAGGAATAGCAAGAGTATTCAGAAATAAATTTAGACGTCAGGAACAACTATTGCGACAGCAGCCAAGAATCGGGAAAGTTCTGAAATTGAAGGCTGAAGGTCGGTTCATTTATTATCTAGTCACCAAGCAACATTCCTACCAGAAGCCAACCTATCAGAATCTATGGGCGGCACTGCATAGCTTGAAAGAAGACCTTCAACTCTTTGGGGTTAGGAAATTAGCTGTTCCCAAGCTCGGTTGTGGATTGGACCAGCTGAATTGGCGGGTTGTGCGAAGCATGCTGGAGGTGGTATTTCAGGGGACTGGTATACGGATCCTGGTGTGCAGTTTCAACCCGAAGCAGGGCAGGGAGCCTGGAAAAACTGTGGAGTGCTACTTCCATCAGAATGGCTACTGTAGGAATGGTGATGAGTGCAAGTTTCACCACGGTCCTCGGAGAAATTCACTAAATCTGTTCTGGGACAGAACAGGCTTAAGGAGGGGACAGTGTAACCAGTCCGGCCCTTGCGGTCGGACCTTTCGAGAACCAGAGCGGTCGAGAAATTCCAGAATAACCGCGAAGGTACCTGAATGTTTCCGGCGCCTATATAAGCCCAGCGGAGGAGCAGGTAGGCAAGTACAAGTACAGTAATAGTGCAAGCGACTAGTGGAAATAAACAAGAGTGGAAATAAATAGTAGTGTAATAGTTAGTTTGTGAGTTATAAGTGTATTAAGTGTAAATAAATAATTTTAATAAGTTGGACGTTTTAATCAAGCGAAGAAAACGTTACAATAGTATTCAATTTGTCATATTTCAAATAATATGAATAGATTTTGAAGTTGAAAACGCGTTTTTCTCAGCTGTAATGAAAATTGACATCGATGGTTTTTTCCCTGTACCCTTCAAGTGATTCCAACAAAGAATTATATGAAATATATCGCTAAGGATACCTCAGTGGCGAACGATGGCTGTCGTTATGGCTGTGCGACACATGAAACCATCCAGCATATCACTTGGGGATGCCAGAAGTTCGCAGACACGAAGAACAATAATAGACACGATGATGTTGCCAAGATTTTACATCAAGAATTGGCAATAAAATACCATCTTTTGAGCTTTAGAAAGGTTCCTTTCAGAAAACAATGGAAGTTAAAAGATATCAAAACCATCCTTGTGAAATCAAACCTCTCGAAAATAGCTATACAGTTCAAATTAGCTTTTGAGCCCATACTCTCTACTACCACAAACCATACGCGCATACTCAGATAAAAATAGAAGACTGAGGCTAATATTCTGAGGCATAACGTATTTGGAAGAAACAGTCGATCGCCTTTCGCCGGCACAACGAAGAAATTCTAATCCAACAATCATTCTATTGTTTTGAGTTTGGATTTAGAATGGTCACTGATTTGTACATCAGAACAAGTTTGAAATTT
This sequence comes from Coccinella septempunctata, assembly GCF_907165205.1. Lineage (NCBI taxonomy): Eukaryota > Metazoa > Arthropoda > Insecta > Coleoptera > Coccinellidae > Coccinella > Coccinella septempunctata. The sequence continues at coordinate 29,010,992 of NC_058195.1, forward strand.
TACATCACCGCTGATCTTGACTAGAGCAGCAGTAAAATATTACTGCCAGGAGTGCCAGAGAAGAGCAACTAAACCACCTGATGGAGAACTTATCAAAATAATTGTGAATGATTAATCATCATATAAATAATTCCCCAGCAGAAAATTTCATATTATTTGTGAAAGTATCAATAAACATACTTAAAAGTATTGCCCTTTTCTCTATACCACACATGTTTTTGCTCAAGGAAGGTAAAATGTTTAAAGAAATTCACTTTAACGATTAATTTTTCTCTGTGCAGCCAGAACGCAAAGCAGGGGTCCTTTTATGTTCCCAAATCACGAGTAATTTCAGTGTATATAAAATCAGACCCCGGCGAATGAGATAATAATGTTGTTTTACACAACTCTCAAGTTTTTCACATTAATAAAAATCAGAAAAAAAATTTTCAGGTAGTTTTTTTTTTATACGGAATCTATTATTTTATCAGCACTTGAAAGTTTCAAGTACGAGAAAAATATAATTGATTTGATAACATTTTCGAAGTTGATTTCAGTCAGAGACAACCTCTGTTGTTGTCTCTGATTTCAGTACAAAAATTGCTTCATATTAATATAAAGTCTATAAATCTACCGAAAACCACCCAAAAATGCAACATGGAGGATCAGCCGACTGGTAGAATGGAGGAGTTCCCTACCTGTTGGCCAACCTAGAAAAAGGTCTAAAAGGTCTACCAACGGGGAATGATTGCTTCCTAACGAAACCTACTTCATTCTTTCCGCAATGATAATAATCATGAAATTCTACCGAGCTTTCTAGAGTTTACTGTTAAAGAGAAAAAAAGATTTTCATAACCTCGATTGCTGATTGGTTGAAATTTATGTTGGTATTACTACTTCTTGTGACAATTGACATGTTTCGTTGGCGAATGTCAAGAAGGAAAAAGTAATCTGTTAGGTTATGGGCAAAGTTTTGGTTATGTGCACAATCTTTGCTTGAACGCATTCTTGTATTTTGTAATTTTGACAATATTAATATTATATATATATACTCAGAGGCAAAATTAACCAGCACCCATATCGAATCGCATATGGTTTGTTTTCCATAACTTTTTCTTCGACAACTTGGCGCAATTTGATGAGTAGGGAAATCGACAACCTATAAAACAATCATACATATGTTTTGTTAACTTCTTGCCTTTTTATTCAACAATAATGAGTTCAGTCGGAAGTTGACATTCTCGTCGCAACGTTAATGTACAGGATAAATTTGTTTTAAAGCGTTGTGATACAATTTTTTCTAAAAGAACCGAGATGTCGGGAAGCCGTTATTTTCTTCACACCAAAAAAAAATGCCATTCGACGCAGCCGGAGCAGCAAAGGTTGTGACACTTGCAGACGCTGGGTTCAGGTAGCGTAGGATTTGAAGACTGCTTGGATATCCAAGAACCACGATACAAGATGCTATTCCGTGTTACAGAGATACTGGTTTGTACTCAAGAATGCCAGGACAGGTGTACATCAGAAAGGGATGATCGTTACATCGTCTCGAACGTTATGCGAAATCGGTTCACACAAGCGTCTGAGGCTCGTAACGTCGTAACCGCTTGTTTGAGGTACGAAATATTAGTGTAAGTCTTCGAACAATAAGAAGAAGGTTGGCGGAGAGGGATTCCAGAGCGAGACTTGAATTTGCCCGAGAACACTTAAATTGAACTTCCGAACAATGGAAAGCGGTTCTCTTCACGGATGAATCGAGAATTGCTTTACGACATCCTGATGGAGGTCAGCGAGTGTATAGACGCCGTGGTGAGAGATTTGCTGAAGGTTGTATGATGCAAACAGTAGGTTTCGAAGGTGGTTCGATCATGGTGTGGGATGGCATTGATTACGACTCCCATACAGAGTTGGTCGTCTGTAATAGAGGCAGCGTTGATGCTCACAGGTACGTGACAGAAGTCCTTCAACAACATGTCATTCCTTTGGCACCATTAATAGGCGATAATTTTATTTTAATGCACGACAACGCTCGTGCACACATCTCCAGAGTGGTCACCGAATCCTTGGATGACGTCAATATTCGACGATTATCTTGGCAGCTCGAAGTCCAGATTTAAACCCTATAGAACATGTATGGGACAATATAAAAAGACGGATCCGGAGTCGTGTGCCAGTTCTTACGACCATGAGTGAGCTAAAAGCTGCAGCATTTGAGGAGTTGAAAAATATTCCACAAAGGGTTATTCAAAATATTATCGATGGGCTCGCGAATCGGTTTCAGGAGGTTATTAGGGCTAGAGGAGGAAATACGCGATATTAATGGGATGATTCGGAGCGATTTTTTCTTTTAATTAATCATTTTTATTTTCTGTAAGTTGACTGCAAAATGTTATTTCTTTATTCTTTGTTTCAATTAAACTATTTTACATTTAACATAAGTCTTTTTTTTTACTATAAAAGTTTGCCCGATGTAATAGCATCACATAATTAATTGAATTACTATAGAATTTCGAATGAATTCGTAAAATGTAGGTGGCCGGTTAATTTTGCCCCTGAGTGTATATAAATATATCAGTAAAAATGACTTTTGCCAATGAAATATGTCAATTGTCACAAGAAGTAGTAATGCCAATATAAATTTCAACCAATCAGCAATCGAGGTTATGAAAATCTTTTTTTTCTCTTCAACAGTAAACTCTAGAAAGCTCGGTAGAATTCAATAAATATATTTGATCATTGAGGAAAGAATGAAGTAGGTTTCGTTAGAAAGCAATCATTCCCCGTTGGTAGACCTTTTAGACCTTTTTCTAGGTTGGCCAACATGTAGGGAACTCCTCCATTCCCGAGTTGACTCGATAACCTGGTTGAAGCGACAATGTTGATTTATTTTCTACCAGCTACCAGCTTTTCGTTTACTACTAGGGACAGCTGTTATCTCTCTTCTCTACCACCCCCCTCTCTCTCGTGGGTATTCCTCGATGCGGAGAACGGGAAAACCACGTGAAGGCCTGTTCATGTATTATTAGGTCTATGCATGAAGACAGCACGATGCGTTATCTTCTAAGTTATGATTTAATGTGAAGAATTTCGTAAAAATTTCCAAGAATAAGAATATTCTATTGATCTAGCTGAAAATATTTCAGTGAATTCAAAATGAAGTTCAAGGCAGTAAAATGAGGGGAGGCCCAGCTCCTCTGCCTTCTCTAAGGAGCCGCCACTGTGGGGGGGCATATGTGCAACCATTAATGGAATTCGCTGGTCCTGTTTGGCCGCCATCACCAGCGTATGACCGTGATCGTCTTGAACGTGTCGTGTCCAACGGTGTGCTACGCGTATGCCGTTTGGAACATTCCATCCTTCCTACGCTGGTAGACTTCGTCTGTTCGGTCTTCAGTTGTTCAGTCGGCGTCGTGAGCCCGGTGACCTTCTGGTGACTTACAGGGCGTTACATAGCTTGTTCAGATGTGATCTCAGCAATCTCTTCACTCTCAATGCCAACATTGAGATATATCTGGAGCTATTCCAGCAGTAAATTCTTTAATGTCAATTTTTTCATGATTGATTCATTTCAGAGTCTAATGCTACTGCCCTAATATATATAGAGGCGCTTCAGGGATAGACATAAGGTCTCATACAAGTGCTCAAATTTATAGCACCTGCTATGATATCCACATCCAGTAGTATGTGTATCAATGTCTTCCTTCTAATAATCATACAATTTACTAATCTGCTACAAAACCTGTTCCTCCATATCTAGCATATCTAGTACTGCATGAACAGTGATTATATCTAGACCTACTTATGAGGAAATAAAAAAATTTAAAATGCTATGAATTATAAGTGATCCATTTTTATTCTATAATTTACTATGTGCCAATGGTTTCAAATTACAATTTTCTCATTCTTAACTCTTGAAGCAAAAAGGCTCTGATATTAGCGTCATTAACTCTTTCATTAATTTCCTTGATAGCACTCTCTCCCCCATCCTTAAAGTATTCACTCATTTTTTCTGCATATTCAAGCCAAACACAATTTGCACAACCTGACATACAACAAGTTGTTGGTTCTTGTGGTAATTGGTTTGTTTCATTTTTATCCAAGTCGATTTTATTTTTCTCTAGTATTTCATCTTCGGCTTTTGAATTCATATTAGAAATCTCAATGTGGAGTTTGTCTATAGAATGTTCATGGTGTTTATATGTGCCGAAATAATAACTCAATATTTCCGTGGGTGCTTCTGGGTACACATATGTAAACTTCAACCATAACACACCTATGTCAAAATACTGTACTTCTAATATTTCTGTTATGAACAAACTTACCCTTCTGAAAAATTTTTGGGAGCATTTCAAAACCAGCTGATTGTCAACACAAATATAACCTAAATTTCCTAAGTAAGCCACCATAGAGCTATGAGTTCATTAATCTATCAGCATGAACTCATAGAGTTCAATGTCTATCAGAGAGATTACATGTCTGTGATTAGCCTACCAGCATTGAACTAAAAAAAGAATTTTTTCTTTAGTTCAATGCCTACTAGAAGCAAAAAGCAGAGCCCTTTCTCTATGGCAAAAAGAGTTTGCCAGAAGTTGTAATTCTAGTAGGCTATGCTCTGGTGGCTCTGGGTCAATGAGAATTTGTGAAATCCCAGATTTATTAGGTTGTGTTCACAAACTTACTCCGAGAGTAAAGTGTGGCCATTGAACTCTATGGGATAGGTATGAGTAATATTAGTGTTCTGTGGATATGAGGCTGACATTTATTCTGTGAATGTGTTTTGACTCTGTGCGTCCGTTCTAACCATATTTGATGTTCTGTTTCTGTGGTTCTAACTGCTTTTAAAATTTTGAAAAATTTGAACAATTTTAACATTTTCAACAAACGCATGGAAAGTATGAAAGATTTAAAGATTATGCCAACAATGTCCAAACCAATTATAGAGAAAGTTGATGAATATTTTCAGCAATTTGAAAATATGCTACCACATATTGAAGAAATTGAATTCATCGAAGATTATTTATTGGATGTAAATCGTCTTACGCTTGGTATGCTTAATTTAAAATACCAACTATTTTTGTGCATTGAAATGGTTTGTTTTTAGGAGAAAATCCGTCAGAGGTCATTATAAGGAATGCCCAAGATTTCAATCTTACAAATACTTATTATGATATCTCAGATTCTCAGCAGAATACTGAAAAATTGGTATGTATAGATGGTAGAATAGAAGTAAATTATTATGATGAAGGAATGCTTCTTACAAAAGGTATGCAAGCTTGTTTGCCGAGGTTTCAGTCAAAGTTGGTTTACTTCTGAGCAGGTCAATTATACCTTCTCATCAAAAGCAATTTTATTTTACTGAAGGAATTCAAGGAAAGGGATTTTGCAGAAATCGTCAAATTATCCCGCTATAGGAATCTAGAATTTTGGTTCAGCCCATAAACGGAAATATTACCTTTTGAAATATTTACATTAGAACCATTAACCCTAAATCAGTTCAGTAATCTCATGTTTTCTTTCAAATAAGTTTAAGATACAGATGTAGAAACAAACTTTTCATTCAGAATTGATTGGACCACTACCTTCCATAATATATCCCATAGCTCCCATAAAAGACATACCTGAAGAAATTCACAAGCGGAAGATAACAACTTGGAAGTAATCCTGAGTTGGAAGAAGAGCGGTAGATGACCTACTCGGGAAGAAGTATCCAGACTGAGCCAGAATATAAAGTCGTATTGGGCACAATGGGAAACGTTGAAGATTGATGGTGGCCTTCTGAAACGTTGTTAGGAATATGAAGATGGATCTGAGCAGAGACCTCAGTTGATTGTGCCGAAGTGAGGAGTGACAGACATTCTGACCAGACTACATAAGGGAACTTCTGGTGGACATTTAGGTATAACTAAGACGTTGGACAAAGTCAGGCAGCGATTTTATTGGCTAAATTGTATGAAGGACATTGAAGATTGGTGTAGAAGATGCAAGGTATGTGCTACTGCTAACGGACCTTGAGGTAAAGGAAAAGCACCAATGAAGCAGTATAACGTCGGATCCCCCATAGAACGAATAGCTATCGACATCGCTGGCCCCTTTCCCGAAACAGACCATAGAAACAAGTACATTTTGGTAGCGATGGACTGTTTCACAAAATGGGTGGAAGCCTACAGTATTCCTAATCAAAAGGTAAATACAGTAGCTGATAAAAAGGTCAAAGAATTCTTCTGCAGATTTGGAATACCTCTAGAGCAGCATAGAGATCAAGGCCGAAATTTCGAGTCGACATTATTCCAAGAAGTATGCAGGAAATTGGGGATTCACAAAACAAGGACTACACCTCTTCATCCACAATCAGACGACATGGTCGAACGCATGAATCGGACCATGGGAAAACATCTAGCCAAAATAGTTTCTAATCACCAGCGGAACTGGGATGAATATTTACATATATTCACTAAGGTATATAGATCTTCGGTTCAAGAATCTACCAAGGAAACTCCATCCAATATAATGTTCGGTCGATAAATAAGACTGCTTTGCGTCTTGGAGTTTGGATGTGCGACTGGATAAGACGTAGCTGGGGAGGACTACGTTAGTAAATTAAGAAACAAGCTGGATTAAATTCATGACAAGGTGAGCAATCAAATGCAGCAAGCAAGTGACCGAATGAAAATGCGCTACGACATCAAGGCTATTGAAGGTGGGTTCACCGCTGGAGATCTGGTGTGGCTACATAACCCACAAATGAGGAAAGGTTTTTCTACGGAGCTGCAGAGGCAGTGGGAGGGATCGTATGAAGTAATCAAGAGGATGAATGATGTAGTTTACAGGATAAGGAAGCTTCCCAGAGGAAAACCGAAGGTCGTCCATTTCAACCAGTTAGCACCGTACGCGCAGGACGAAGAAGAAGTTCGTCGTGTGGAAGTTCCGATACAAGGTAGCAGCGATTACCAAAAGTTTATGGATTGCTATGGTGAGGAACGCATTGCACGGTTCGGCGTCACACAGGAAGTACATCAAGACCTCTTTACAGTTTCTAAGGAATACTCTCTCGCTGATGGTGTAGCGACCTTCGTATGAGCAAAGGAATAGCAAGGGTATTCAGAAACAAATTTGGACTTCAGAAAGAACTATTGCGACAGCAGCCAAGAATCGGAAAAGCTTTGAAATTGAAGGTTGAACGTCGGTTCATTTATTACCTAGTCACGAAGCAACATTCCCATCAGAAGCCAACCTAACAGAATCTGTGGACGGCACTGCACGGGTGATATTTTAGGAGACTGGTATACGGATCTTAGTAAGCAATTTTAACCCGAAGCAAACTAAGGAGCCTAGAAAATCTGTGGAGTGCTACTTCCATCAGAGAGGCTACTGTAGTAATGGTGAATCAGTTCTGGGACAGGCTTAAGGAGGGGAAAGCGTAATCAGTCCGGCCCTGACGGCCGCTTCCTTCTAGAAGGACCGCGAAAGCACGAGAATGTTTCCGGCCTTTATAAGCCCAGCGGAGGAGCAGGACAGTATTACACTAGTACAGAACGCTTCACAGTGCAAACGACGAGTGCCGAGTAGAAATAAAAAATATTAGTGATAGTATTAATAAAATTCACAGAGAATTGGACAATAGTTTATTCTCAAAGTACTTATAACATCGCCGACTTTGAGAATAAACTATTGTCCAATTCCCTGTGAATTTTATTAATATTAAATCAGCATGGACATGAACTATGAAGAATTAGTGATAGTGTTAATATAAGTGTAAATCAATAATCTTAATCAGTGGGACGATTTAATTACGTGAAGAAAACGTTACGATAGGACAGGCGGAATGTTACTTGAAAATTCGGCTTTCGGAACATAAAAGACATACGATGAATAGCATTCATCATTCTAAACTATATCTAAAATTGATCGAATTTTAAAATTTGTATAATTAGGAGAAGAATTTATGTCATCGGTAAAATAATGGCGTTATCTGTTCCATTATTCTGCCGTGAACTTGAACGCGCTCTTACATCTTCGATTAGCATGCATGTTGTCTGCAATAAGCAGCCCAGCGTACTGACAAAGAGGAACAAGAGATTTTACTCCGCTATTTTGACGATACGTGTTTGTTTGACCTTCAGCAGCTCGTATCTAGAAGTGGGCGGAGTCAACTATGTCAAATTCGAAATAATTGCCCGTTTATTATGAAGAAAACGATTGAAACTCTTACGAATCGAAGAATATTGATCGATATTATTCATAAATAAATAATAGAAAAAATGACTTATTCTAATGAAAAAATTTAATAATAAGTTTGTTCGTGGAGTGGTTTGCAACGGTTGTGAACCGTACAGAGCAAGCGCAATTCCATTTTAGGGTAGCGAAAATCCATTTGCGCTTGCTCTGTACAGTTCGCAACCGTAGTGGACCACTCTACGAACAAGCCTAACTAAAACACTTTCAAATTGACAAACAAAACACGAGACCAGCTGATTCTGTTCGACTAAATCTTTAATCTGATTGGCCATTCGATATTTCTGCGATCTGATTGGAACACCTTTATCTAGAAGGCAAGTTGGAACTGCATTTCAAAGGTTGCCCCACCATCGACGTAGGCTCAGGAACTTAATTCAAGGAGTGAAATCTCTTGTTCTTCTTTGATACTGAGTTAGAGAACATATGGCATTGTCTTCGTCTGGATCCCGATCTGGTGGGGGATTGAACCGGATCTCGTTTCATACTAGATGACGCTGGAGTACTTCTTGATAATACTCTGAAGCTAGTATTAGTATTTAATTTTGGTCGTTCAATTCCAAGCATTTTCCATCGGAGAAAGAGTTGTGTTACTCTGGCAGGGTCAAATGAGACATTGTCAACATCTCTGGTACTCTTCTTCGATAGAACGTCCTCTCTCATCCATTTCGTTGTCCTGACTATGACAAATTGGCTAGTTCGATTCGGATGGTAACACTTGGCGATATTCATATCAGCAGGTGGTAGGCATCTGAATTAATTCTTATTGTATTTATCGCCTCCAAGTTAAGGCGTTATCTGTTCCATTATTTTACATCTGACATCATTTCATCATTTGAAATTCAAACATATTCATCTTTTATATTTATAATTACAATGAATGACAGATATTGGGTTGGAATTGTCTATCTTAGTTTACATTATTTTATCTAGTCTCCTTTAGAGGTGATGAAATAATTATTATTTTTACACTACTCAATTGTTATTATTTCACAATATTATAAGTCTTGTATCGTATCATTCCGTATATAGTTTAACAGCCAATGCTCGTATTTAATTCTTCAAAATGATAACCTTTACAGGCATCCTATCGTGACAATATTGAGCAACTGAAGAACCAACTCTCAACGTTGGACACTGAATATGATAAGATGTTGGAAGAGAAAAGGCTATTAGAAGATAAAATGAGTGAGTTTTCAACGGACAGGTAAATTCAATTTTATTATCAGAAGTGGATATACTCCTTTTTTTCCCATTTGATTTAAATGCATGTGCACTGTTTTACTAGCTGATTATTCAATATGACTGAAAATCATGTAAATAATGAATTCTAATGAAGAATTCTCTATTAATGAAAAAAAAAACAGTTCTTAGTCACAGAATTGACTAACTTTATAATCTAACCGACTATGAAGTCGATCAGTGTTCCATCAAAACATTTTCAAATAATCAAACAATTCATTCAAGAACTCGTACGATAGATGACTCAGGCAGGAGTAGTGTGGTGGTAGCGATTTGTGTCGGTCGTGACGGTTTTTTGTACCGTACCGCTTGTGGAACTTTTTGTTTTTTTGCTCTCTTTTTCGGAGTACTTATTGTTTTTCCTATTGTTTTTTTGGATTTTTTTTTTCATTGTTGTGAGTTTATAGGCTTTTCCTCTACTCTATCTTCAATGTAAAAATCAAAACACGTTGTGGTAGATCTGTTCGTTCTATTGAGCTTTTAGGGTGATGTTTATGATGTTTTGTCAGCATGGTTTTCATTTTTCCCTGTGGAGCTGTGAAATCGGTGGCGGTCCAAGAGATGGAATCAATTGAGTAGCTCAATGCTAAGCAAGCGTAGGTATTATTATAGCGTGCGTATCTTGGTGGTTAGAGCGTCGGCTCGGTAAATTGCAACCGCAAGGTACTGAGTTCGATCCCGGGCTAGGGAAGAAATTTTCTAGTCGATACGGGTATGGGCCACCATTCACTGTTGGGTTCAAATTAACAGTGCTGTGCCTAAGGTGGCGTAAAGACACAGTAACAAAGCCTACACAGAACACAACTGGTTCTCCGAACTCGCACAAGCTCACGGAGCTTCTGAGGGGTACTTCGGTACCTACGGAGAATCAGGATAATATAGTATAGTATATAGTATTAATCGCTTTGATCAGATTCTTGCCAGTCTTCATCATTCTTCTTAGTCTTCTAGTAAACTCCTCCGTTAATTCTTTCTTCATCTGGCTCTGATTGATCCTTCTAGCCTGTTTGATCCCTAGATACTTGTACGTATCTCCCTTCTTCAATACGATTTCTGCAATTTCCTTGAGTTTCAAGGTACCGTTTTCAATTTGCCTTTCGTTACATTGAGAAGACGACATTTTTCCTATCCAAACTTCATTTCAACATCTTCGGAGAATTCACACTGTGTATTAAAAAATTTGGTTTTGGTTAATAAATTTAATCGGTTAACTCAATTAATTGGAGAGTTGTCTGAAAAAATTCTTGTTGGTTGGTGTATTAAATATGAATTTTTCATTTCAGGGACAAAATTTTAGCATTCAAATTAGGAACCTTATCACATTTTTGCTATGACAAGAAAATCAAATTTGGTTGTATCCTTTTAATGATTGAAATGGCAGTAAGCACAGATTGCTTTTGCACCAAGCCTCTTAACTTTAGAGCTACAGGGTGCTGTCGTAATGGATGTGTGTGGACTTTATATTAATAGGAAAAATGCTTCTGTGTTTTTAATAGAATTACTGAAATTCTATTCATTGCGGGCAAATAAGGTTTAATCTTAATATTAAAAATATATTTCTAGAAACCTGAAAAAATCAGGTATGATACCTAGGGTTTCGTGCCAGAAGGGCGTAGGTATCCACAAAATCGCAATTTTGTGTCGATTGCTTTTCAATTACCCTCATGTTTGGGCTCGGTGGAAAGCACACGGAGAATGGGATCCCGCCATAATCTTTTCTTAATGAATTTTCAATATCTTTTTTGTCAAGAGACTTTTGTTTCTAATTATAAAAATTAAAAACAGATTGATTCTAACGGTCCCACACATGTTATATGTTTCCATTTGAAAAGTAGGATGGGGTTGACTAAGGGGAGGAAAATATTCAATTTTATTTTACAGAACGAGGGCAATCGCGAACACGCTTCCTTCTTAAATAGACATAATATTCAATAATTCACTTTTCATTTACTAATATAATATCTTGGAATAGACAATAAGAAATGTTGGCAGCCGAAACCATAGCGAGGTAGGCCAAGCTCGTGCCGGCCGACCTTGTATGTATTAAGCAGAGACGTAATAGGAAGTACAGTTCAACTTGGTGGTAACTGCATTCATCGTAGGTGTTATAGTATAGTACCATAACTTGAAGCGCTCTCTCTGATGGACGGCCCAGCGTTATTGGTGTAAGGAAAGATGAAAGAGAACTTCGAAATCAAAATAATTCTGAGCGACTTGGGCGTTATTTAGATCGAAATAAGTTTACTGCGTTATACGAGGGAATTACCCGAGATTTTAATATCGAAATTGTTCATTAAGGTTTGATGAATAAAATTATTATAGTTATATAATATAATATCTCGGCGATCATACCGAACAGGGAAACTTGCTGAAATAGCTCTGGAAAGCTTAGTAACATCAAGATCGTCATTGAAATCACATCAAAATTTGATGAGAAATCCAAATATGCATATGATAATTTATTGGACATGCCAAGGGACGAAAATTCGAAAATATTGTCGATATTTAGGATATCACATGACATGACACACTGAAAATGAATTTCATGAAAATAGCGTGAGGTACCCCTTATAATTTCGTTTAAGATTTAGAAAAATCATCTTTGTATGAATGGATCAATCTGACGATTTGAGTTTGATATTGTGAAAAATTAAAAACTAAATGAACTAGACAGCAAATGAAGCTTAAAAATTGCCTAATTTGACTAGCTATAATAACTTCGGCATTACTTTGCCAATGTTGGATTTTTACCTCGAGATACAGTGTTGTCTACGAGAAAACGGGAATAGGTGATGACCTAACAATCCATCCAGCATAAATAATTTTCTAGGACTCCTTCTGAATTCTTAGGCAAAAAACGGAAATTTTTCACTTCCCTATATTCACATCCTGTACAACAATGAGCAAGGTACTTATGGAGGATAAAAGCTTCACACCACTGTCGAAAAATCCAACATCGACGAAGAAATGCCGAAACTACAGCTAGAATTAAAAAAAAAATAGATGATTTCACAAAGTGGCGTTATTTCCACGGCAACGTATGCGAAAAGTTGCAAAGATGTCCCGAGATGTAGAGCTAACAATCCTCTCAACATAAAAAATATTCTGCTTCTACTATTCCCAAATCCTTCGCTAAAAACTGGCTGTTCTATCTTCACGCCCTGTACAGTGCATCCCATTTTAGATGAGACAGCCAGGTTTCTCACTTGTTATTTAAGATAGAGCCTTGCGGTTTCCACGTTCCTGTCATACTTTTTTGTGAAACCCCAGTTGGCCTTATCAGATTTTTCATAAATGTTTCCGTTTATGAGATACAGGGCGATTTTGGAAATTGATACTTTTCGTACCCTTCCTTCCTTTATCTCCGAAGTTATTAGAAATAATGCTTAGCTAAAAACTGCGCCTGATACATAATTCTGCGTAGAATTCAGGGGCGTACTCAATATTTTTTTTCGGGGTATGATTTTGAAGATACGACACAAACCTATATTTTTTCACTGGAACACCCTGTATTTTATTTCTTCGTTGAATTCGTTATTTTTTTCCCTTCAAAATGATGTATAATATTATATAGATATGATGTTAAGAAATGCTAAAAAACACTAAAACATCACAAATGATGATTTTTTGTTAGTGAGCCATAAATTTCCCAAGTTTCAAGAAGAGAATTATTACTTTTGATTATTAAAAGTAATAGGTCAAGGATGATAAAATAGTAATTTGTGAAGCCAGTTGGGAAAAGCATTATTTTTCGTAATTAGCCTATTTCTGCTCATCTCATCTCGCTTCGCTCGTTGAGCGAAAGATCGTGAAATTCGAAAATAGTTTTTCCCAACGTGTTTCACACAATATTTTTTCTAATTTTGAACAGGATGTTACTATGAATTCAAATTAAGAGTACCAAAAACGTCTTCAAATGCTTCTCTCGGAGATCGGAGCATTGGAGAGAAAAAAACAAATCTAATCTAGCTGTCATCGCTATGAATTATTATTGTCCTTCAGACACAACAGTCCCGAAGAACTTCGTGCATCAACAGAGGCAGCTTTCCAGGATTTACAAAACCGCCCTTTTTTAATAATAAAGAACTCGGCCGTATTGAAAATTAATATGTGATGTTTTAGTGTTTTTCAGCATTTCTATCCTACTTATATAATATTATACATCATTTTGAAGGAAAAAAAAAGAAATCAACGAAGTAATAAAATACAGGGTGTTCCATTGAAAAAGATGTAGGTTTGTGTCGTTTCATACCTCGAAAAAACATATTGAGTACGCCTCTGGATTTCACGCAGAATTCTGTATCAGACGTAGTTTTTAGCTCAGCATTATTTTTAATAACTTCAGAGATAAAGAAAGGGACTGAAAAGTATCAATTTCTCAAATCGCCCTGTATCTCAAACGGAAACAGTTAAATCTGATTAGGACAACTTGAGTTTCACGAAAAAGTAGGACAGGAACTTGAAAACCGCAAGGCTCTATCTTAAATAACAAGCTGTCTCACCCAAAATGGGATGCACTGTACATCAAGAGGAGATTTAAAAAAAAAATTCTCTGCTAGTGGCATATAGGCGAGGAATAATCGCGGGGTGAAAATCCAACATCACCCAAGTAAAGCCGAAGTTATAACTAGTCTAACTTTGGCAATTTTTCAGCTGTCCAAATTCATTTGCTGCTCAGTTTCAGGTAGTAAATATCTCGATATTATGATTATCAAGAAATTTTTTCTTAACCTTGTATTTAGTTTTCCTGAACAAGAAAACCATGGACTTTAGGACATTTCCATACAATCTGAATGAAAATCTACCTGAAGAGCTGGAATGCAGATGGACTGTTTTGAAGTCGTTTATCAGCTCTACAAATGATCAACCCTAATGAAAATACCATTATCATGTATTAGAATATGTTAAAATTATCCGTACTCAAGATTTTGAGGAAGATCACTGAATTAAAATTCTAAGAATCAACTTTACCATTGAAGGATATTTCTAGATTACATTGATGAGTACAACTTAGATCAATTTACCTATCAATTACTGGTTTCTCATATTTTGTACTGTGAATATTTGCGTTGCAAAATAAGCGATACGCCCTTTGGTGGCAGCCAGAGTAACCCAAATATAGCTGTAACCATAGACAAAGAATTTCTCTATGGCTGTAACCTAACCTGAAGCCCTACCTTTGTAATGATAATATACATAGTTAATCAAATTCACTAAGAAAAAAGTCCATATATATTCACTTTTAGTCTATCAAAACAACAAAACATGGATCCAAACTCGCCACTCAGAAAACGATTAACTTTTAAGGTTGTGAAAACAATAGCAAAAGAATAATTATGTGCTCACCCTAGCGCTGCAATCTTATTTTGCAACGCGAATTGGAAGGTTTATGATGAAAAATCCAAGTTTTTCATTTATGGAAGATTATAATTATGTTCACATAAGATTCATAATATTGTTTATATAAGGCATTTCACATTTAATAGCATTAAATTGGCTGATTATATCACAATATCGTTGAAAATTTCAAATGTTGCAATAAAAAATACAGCTGTAAAAATAACTCATTTGTACTTCAACCTTATACCTGAGGAAGGCACATTACCATTAAGACTTTATTTACTCATGAAGAAAGTATTGAAGAAGAATATAGGTAGCATTATTGCTAATTTCTGGTATAAAAAATTGTTGACAGAAATACTTAGTGCATGTTGAATATGCATATAATCTATTGGAGAACCAGGTAAATATTTTCAAAATATAAATTTCCTGATGACAAAACTAATAACGATATTTAAGTAAAGAGTTCAACAATGCTTAAAAAAATATTACCCACTATGAGCTAGAGTATAACTTACTTAGTTATGAATAAATGGACTTTGTTAAATTCGAAACAAGAATCACAGAAATCAGAAAATGTTTGGCATTTTGTAGACATCAACTGGTGGTCTTCCATTTGGTCACCTTAACTTTATAGTGCATGATTACCCTTCTCTCTTCTACAACAACCTGGTCGAACTAAAATGATACATCTGAGAACCCTTCACTTTATAATATTCCCATGGTGTTATGTCAGACTTATACGTCTATTCAGTTGTTGGAATCTCTTCAGGTTGTTACCGACTTGAACGTTTACATGTGCACGAATCACGATTGATTTATTTTGGGACATGCATCAAATTGTTGTTCGATGGTGGATATTGAAAGAATAAATATAAAACGGATGGAGCAGCTCTAATGCTGTTATGAAACCATACTTTCAATTGAAGAGGGAAAAAAAACTGGCACATCTCAATTTGCACCTTATATGTTTTAGAAACTTCCACTGTTTTATTTTTGGTACATTTATGCTTCAATTTTATTCATGGTAGCAGCCAAATTTTTAATATCAGTTTTTATTTCATAATTGTTTCCATCAAATAAACAGGGAAATTGAGCGCAAGTGAAGATAATTAACGGATATATTGTGCAATTGAGGCAGTATAATTGAAATGGCATTAGACTCCATTGCGAAGCGTAAAAGCACTTTTTAGAAATTCAATTTTTCATCATTTGTGTCCTATCTATCCGCATAGGAAAAAATTCAGCAAGTCTAGAGAAATCTAGTTTTACCTATTAAGAAAAGCTAGCTTTAGGAGGCTCTTATATGGTCATTTGTAAGGACATTACTTGCGAAATTCACATTATTCTGGATAAGGTAGAAAATCTGTTTGCATAAATACAGCCTGTCATAATAATTTTATCAACATTATTGTCATTCATATGGAATAATGATCATCATTAATGACATATTAACCTCAAGCCAGGCTTGCGCAAACTTCGCTTCTGCGTTCACTTCAAAAGTTCAATTCAGCTTGCTGAAAGGGTCAGTTTGTGAAAATGACTTGAGCGTGCTGACTTGAAGACGGACCTTAAGGTTCTTTTTAAGTGAAATATGATAAAGTCTTGTAATATGTTACATATTCGAAGTCGACAACCGAACATGCGAAGTATTAAATATATTTTCCTGTCGATATTGAGTTCGATAACATAATTATTGAAACATAGAATATATATTTGGTTAATTATAATCCACCTGTGAAAATCATAGCTATTAAAAATGTGAGGCCTCTGTTTACATTTGAACAAAAAGCTACTTGAATTTCCAACAAAGCAATGGAAAATTCAAAATAGATGCAACAAGCAAACAAAATAAACATTATGGAGAGTAGAGAGAACGAGAACGATCCCTGCTTGCAGACCACAGATTATTTGTCCCCTTAAATATTTAAATTCAACAGGTAATTCATGTTTTAGCCAATAGATGTACTGGCGATCATAGAAGACCGAGATTTTGATTTAATCTAGTTGAACGCCATTGCCTGCTCTCGCGATCGTTTGCCAGTTAGGACATAGCCTGAGTGATTCGGCATCGAAAAGAAAAAGAGAAAATATAAAATTACAGAGCATATTTTTGAGGTAAAATTGGAAAAAACCTGACCAGAAGAATCGACTCCTTTGCGATGCAGATATCAAAAAAGGTGATGGATTCATTATTAACAAAATCGAAATTGTCATCCCTGGTGAAAACTGGACTCTATTAAATAAAAATATCTAACCATATTCTAACATTGTTCAGAAATAGACATTTAGGAGTTTTGTTGGTGTAACATAATATATTGTCCATTAAACGGTTCTCAGCATGGTATTGGAAACAGAATCTACTCAAACAAGTGATGAATCTGAGATTGCTGTCTTGATACATTCTTCTCCTCTAATGTATATAATTTTGAAGGTTACATCAAACCAATTATTATTACCTATTATATCTATATCCGGTTTTCGATAAACAGTTATAAACCTATGTGGGTTCAATTTTTTTGATCAGTGGTTTCTTTTGAATTTCATTAATTCCTTCATTATTATGAATGAATAATAAAGATAACTTACTACCTTTTATAATGTGAATTATGGTATTTTATTGCATACAAATCAGAAAATTTATAGATTTGAAGAAACGTATTTGAAAAATCATCAGAAAAAAACTACGGCGAAACATAACCTAAAATGATATGACTGCAGTTCATTTCGAATCGACACTTAATTTTTCACTTTTCATTGATTCTCACACAACTAAATACTATTTTCTACATTTTTTGAAACACATTTTTAGTACGGCGATCATTCTTCTTCTCTATACTCTCCATAATAAACATGCTCACGGTCCAAACTATGAATACAATCAATTTTTGATTATAAATAAACTCTAGAATTTCAAGATCATCATTGCGCATTTAAATAACCTGAAAATGCAAGTATTATTCGAAAAATCACAAGCATGGCTTGTTAGATAATAATGAACAAATTGCCAAACCTTTCAAATGCATACTTTTTCTAAAAAAAAAACATTTTTCAGTATGAAAAGTCAAGAATATACAAACGGAAACAAATTTCCAAGTGCAAATAGATCATTCCAAACCAAATTCAACAGGAAAGGAGATAGAAAATTTTAAAGGAATGCCACTAGAACCCTACCTCTACAATAGTGAAAAAAATATCCATTTCTAGAATTCCTAAAGCATGAATTATTTAGCAAGCTAATCACGACAAATCTATTTTGTGTTTCAATATTCTCCATTCAATTCTTTATAAGATGGAGGTGCACTAGGCTGTGCTGACGCAAAACCAATAGAAGTCTTACTCCTTTCATCAGGGGGGTAAGGATATCCTGAAGATTGTGAAGGGTACGCAGGAGGGTATGGTGATGGATCAGAAATGCCGCTCGACGAAGGACCTGACCAACCAGGTCCATCAACATGTCCTATACTTATTTCTGCTAAAACGAAATTAATATCTCTGTTTAGACCCGAAGTTTTACCAACTACCTCTACTCGATAAATTGATTCCAATAGTTGACAAGTCACCAAATTTGGAACAGGTAGATCTGAAGGAATACGAAGATTTACGTCGTACGTCTGAAACAAGACAAATGTCATGAATTATTTATATTTCCACATAACCACAATGTTAATGTTCAGTCTCTTTCATTAGAAAGTTATAGAGGTGTTTTTTGAGCTTAATTTGTTGACATTTCCAGTTGTTTAACATCTTTATCCACCATCGATACATAAAGTAGTCATAATATGCGTTTCCGCAAGCATTCATGTTCATTGATCACATGTGATTTATGAGGCATTATACACTGGTCTATGAAATTTCATGGTCGGAATCACAGACGGGAGACATCAGATAGATGTGGCTTTATAGCAATATGGAAATGTCAGAAGTTGTCGTAGCTAGTATAGAGATATTGAAATTAATATATAGATATTTTTAAAAATAAAAAATTAAAATAACCATATATTCGAACGACCGACGATGGTTAATCCTGAGTTCCCTCAATTTTTTAATTGATTTTGTTCCCGAGATTGGGAGTGAAAATACTAAAAAGTTTCAGGAAATTGTAGTAGTTGCTCTGACGCGATCTAATTATAGATATATTAATCGTTTCACCTTACTTATGAAAAAAAATTCAATCGAGTAGGAAAAACATTGGCTGATTGGAATTAATGGAAACTTTGTAGAATTTTTGGGTTTATACTTAACTGCGAAAGGCACATTTAAAATTGATATTTTCCAACACTATGAAAAACCTTTTTTGGAGGATTTTTCGAATTCATGTTATGATTGAAAAAATGTTTTTATGAATCAATGGTTGTATCTTATCACCTAAATATTTGGATCTCAATTTTTGTGAGAAGTGTATATTATAAGAATTATCGATTGGGTTAATTTTTTACCACAATTAAGGTAATTTCTCACTATACCTTCCATATTCTCTCTTTCCGTCTACCTAAAATATTGTTCAATGCAAATGAATGGAAGTATAAGCACATTATACCTTCCATATCCATACCATATTTTTTCTAACCGTCCATTCCCAGAATACCTATATTACTACTACTACTACTATAGTATACCTTCCATCTTCCTTATCCTTCCGTCTGCATAAATATTGTTTGCTGTCATACGCATACGCTCACTATACCTTGCATGTATCTTCCGTCTCTTTCCTTATCTACACAACATTCTAGCCAACGTATTTTCGATGGAAAAGAAACGGTAAGGATAGTCTTGCTACCATATCTAGTCCCGGTATTTATTTGAAGATGGTGCATATTATCTTCATATTAGGTTAGGAAAAATTAGCAGAACGGTAGATTATATACAAGGGTATACAATCAGTGTGAAAGCAGCCACGAGTTCCAGCCACGCGTTTGCCTCGGCGCCGGCGCCTCGGTGAAGCGGTCGGCCCGCTTGGGGTGATTCGTAATAAAGGCTGGTACGGGATTGATATTGAAAAGTGGTAATGAAAATGAAATTTAACGATGTTCTCGAAAAGGGGTGAGGATACTGAGTATCTACAACCATTCTGAACTATTTCTATGTATGAATAACGAGCTAGTGGGTTGATAAAATGGAAATTCTCTAGTCACGAGCAAAATTGAGATATTTGAATTTTGTTTTCGATGAATATATTCTATTTACAATGCTCTTCAAGACCTTCATACCAACTGATTTTGTCGGGCACGAATTCACCCCCAACTACCCCCAACTTGTGTGCCTGAAAAATTATTCTAAGTCGGGTAATATTGAGATATTTGAATATTTTTTCCAGTGAATATGTTCTATTTACAATGCTCTTCAAGACCTATATACCACCTGATTTTGTCGGGCACGAATTCACCCCACACTACCCCGAACTTGTGTGTCAGAAAAATTATGCTAAGTCGGGTAAAATTGAGATATTTGAATTTTTTTTTTAGTGAATATATTCCCTTTAGGATGCTCTTCGAGACCTATATACTACCTGATTTTGTCGGGCACTAATTCACCCCCCACTACCCCCAACTTGTGTGTCATAAATATTATGCTAAGTCGGGTAAAATTGAGATATTTGAATTTTTTTCAGTGAATATATTCCCTTTAACATGCTCTTTAAGACCTATATTACCACTGATTTTGTCGTGCACGAATTCACCCCGCACTACCCCCAACTTGTGTGTCTGTAAATTTATGGTAAGTCGGGTAAAATTGAGATATTTGAATTTTTTTTTCAGTGAATATATTCCCTTTAACATGCTCTTCAAGACCTATATACCCACTGATTTTGTCAAGCACGAATTCACCCCCCACTACCCCCACTTGTGTCTGAAAAATTATGATAAGTCGGGTAAAATTGAGATATTTGAATTTTTTTTTCAGTGAATATATTCCCTTTAACATGCTCTTTAAGATCTATATATCCACTGATTTTGTCGGGCACAAATTCACCCCCACTACCACCAACTTGTGTGTCTGTAAATTTATGCTAAGTCGGGTAAAATTGAGATATTTGAATTTTTTTTTAGTGAATATATTCTATTTACAATGCTATTCAAGACCTATATACCACCTGATTTTGTCGGGCACCAATTCACCCCACCCTACCCCGAACTTGTATGTCTGAAAAATTATGCTAAGTCGGGTAAAATTGAGATATTTGAATTTTTTTTTCAGTGGATATATTCCCTTTAACATGCTCTTCAAGACCTATATACCCACTGATTTTGTCGGGCACGAATTCACCCCCCACTAACCCCCACTTGTGTCTGAAAAATTATGATAAGTCGGGTAAAATTGAGATATTTGAATTTTTTTTTCAGTGAATATATTCCCTTTAACTTGCTCTTCGAGAACTATATGCCACCTGATTTTGTCGGGCACGAATTCACCCCCCACTACCCCCAACTTGTGTGTCGGAAAAATTACGATAAGTCGGGTAAAATTGAGATATTTGAATTTTTTTTCAGTGAATATATTCCCTTCAACATGCTCTTTAAGATCTATATACCCACTGATTTTGTCGGGCACGAATTCACCCCCCACTACCCCCAACTTGTGTGTCTGAAAAATTATGCTAAGTCGGGTAAAATTGAGATATTTGAATTTTTTTTTCTGTGAATATATTCTATTCACAATGCTCTTCAAGACCTATATACCCACTGATTTTGTCGGGCACGAATTCACCCCCCACTACCCCCAACTTGTGTGTCTGAAAAATTATGCTAAGTCGGGTAAAATTGGGATATTTGAATTTTTTTTTCAGTGAATATATTCCCTTTAACATGCTCTTTAAGATCTATATACCCACTAATTTTGTCGGGCACGAATTCACCCCCCACTACCCCCCACTTGTGTCTGAAAAATTATGATAAGTCGGGTAAAATTGAGATATTTGAATTTTTTTTTCAGTGAATATATTCCCTTCAACATGCTCTTTAAGATCTATATACCCACTGATTTTGTCGGGCACGAATTCACCCCCCACTACCCCCAACTTGTGTGTCTGAAAAATTATGACAAGTCGGGTAAAATTGAGATATTTGAATTTTTTTTTCAGTGAATATATTCCCTTTAACATGCTCTTTAAGACCTTTATACCCACTGATTTTGTCGGGCACGAATTCACCCCCCACTACCCCCAACTTGTGTGTCTGAAAAAGTATGCTAAGTCGGGTAAAATTGAGATATTTGAATTTTTTTTTCAGTGAATATATTCTATTCACAATGCTCTTCAAGACTTATATACCACCTGATTTTGTCGGGCACTAATTCACCCCCCACTACCCCGAACTTGTGTGTCTGAAAAATTATGCTAAGTCGGGTAAAATTGAGATATTTAAATGTTTTTTTCGGTGAATATATTCTATTTACAATGCTCTTCAAGACCTATATACCACCTGATTTTGTCGGGCACCAATTCACCCCACCCTACCCCGAACTTGTATGTCTGAAAAATTATGCTAAGTCGGGTAAAATTGAGATATTTGAATTTTTTTTTCAGTGAATATATTCTCTTTAACATGCTCTTTAAGACCTATATACCCACTGATTTTGTCGGGCACGAATTCACCCTCCACTATCCCCAACTTGTGTGTCTGAAAAATTATGCTAAGTCGGGTAAAATTGAGATATTTGTATTTTTTTTCAGTGAATATATTCCCTTTAACATGCTCTTCAAGTATAAAGGTCTTAAAGAGCATGTTAAAGGGAATATATTCACTGAAAAAAAAATTCAAATATCTCAATTTTACCCGACTTGTCATAATTTTTCAGACACACAAGTTGGGGGTAGTGGGGGGTGAATTCGTGCCCGACAAAATCAGTGGGTATATAGATCTTAAAGAGCATGTTAAAGGGAATATATTCACTGAAAAAAAAATTCAAATATCTCAATTTTACCCGACTTATCATAATTTTTCAGACACAAGTGGGGGTAGTGGGGGGTGAATTGGTGCCCGACAAAATCAGGTGGTATATAGGTCTTGAAGAGCATTGTAAATAGAATATATTCACCGAAAAAAACATTTAAATATCTCAATTTTACTCGAAACTAGAAAATTTCCATTTTATCAACCCACTATAGCTCGTTATTCATTCATAGAAATAGTTCAGAATGGTTGTAGATACTCAGTACCCTCTCCCCTTTTCGAGAACATCGTTAAATTTCATTTTCATTACCACTTTTCAATATCAATCCCGTACCAGCCTTTATTACGAATCAAGATACACCCCGAGCAGGCCGACCGAGGCGCCGAGGCAAACGCGTGGCTGGAACTCGTGGCTGCTTTCACACTGGTGGGTATACAAGGGTTATAAACAAAAATCATATATAAAAATAGTAGGGATATTTCTGAATTGATATATACAAGGTGGACCCCAAAGTTGTGGAGAATTACACTTTTTTTTATAAGGAACCACCTTAATCCGCTATGCTCCTAGATATCATGACATTAAGAAATACAGAATAAATTCCAACAAACAATTCAATAAGTTAACCTGAAACGAAGGCGTTTAAAAATACATGGCAAAACGTGGCTCTATTTTTTAATAAATATCACAAACAGAGTGTTTCATGAGTCGTTGGCCATAGCCTAATGGTGAATACAGGTCATCCAGGCCTTTCAGAAAACTTGCTTTTTTTGTATCCTAAGGCTATTAGTTTCGGAGATACGGGGTGATTCATGAATATTGGCCTAAATTCGCTATAGCCATAACTTTGGACTGCGAGGTCCGATTTCGATCAAATTTTATGGGTTTGTTCACTTCAGAAAGCTCTTCCACACGGTTCATGAAATGTCAATATTTTCAGGGCAGTACTCAGAATATCGTGATTTTTCATTCAAGCCCCAAAATCTATATTTTTTACATCCCTTACAGAAATTTCGTTATTGCCATGAAAAACGACATAATTTATTCTGAGAAATTCAATTTTCACTTTCCATGGCACATTTGTCACAAGGGAATATGAATCGGACGAATTAATCTTTTATGTCATTTTTTTCGAAATATGGTCCTGTTTTTATTCCTTCGATGATAATATTTATTGTCCTTTGCCGCGATTCTGAGTTATTTCAAATTCTGTTCAACTCTTCTTCATTTTAAACCCTCAGCACATACTGAGTGTTCGAAAAAAAGTGTTTAAAAGTATGCAAAGTCGAGCTGTGAATTCCTTTGAAATTACATATTGAATTTAGATACAAATGATGTAAACCATCTTGGAAAATATAATCCGTAAGTGTATTTGTTTCGTAACACACATAAGTATTAAAATTTATCCTTCAACAATGAAAATGTAGGTACTACCATGAGATGTTCGAAATGGAGTTCTTCTATCTCGACAGATTTCCTAGCGCTTAAAATTAGATTATTTATTGCCCTTCTTATCATATCAGGATTTTGTTTAACTTCTGCACAGGCTTCTTCTATCCTCTGCCGCAAATGCTCCCGTGAAGACAGAAATGTCTGTCACTTCTTCACGCACACTCAGTGGGAACTGAGGGTTTAAAATGAAAAAGAGTTGAACAGAATTTAAAAAAAATTTAAATTCTCAACCGACGACAATGAATAATATCACCAAAGGAATAACAACAGGACCGCATTTCGAATCAATGACATAAAACATGAATTCGTACGGTTCCTTCATTGTTGTTTTATGAAAAGAAATAAAAAGGTTATGATATTCTGAATACTGCCCTGAAAATATTGATATTTCATGAACCGTTTGGAAGAGCTTTCTGAAGTGAACAAACCCATAAATTTCGATCGAAATCGGACCTTGCATTCCAGAGTTATGGCTATCCCAAATTTAGGTCAATATTCATGAATCACCCCGTATCTCCGAAACTAATAGCCTTAGGATACAAAACAAGCAAGTTTTCTGAAAGGCCTGGATGACCTGAAACCATTGGGCTATGGCCAACGACTCATGAAACATCCTGTATATCCTCTTAAAATTGAAAAGTTAATTCTTTGTGTTGCAGCGAAATAACCCTATGCTAGTTTTTTGCATATTTCTATCAGAATTTTACTTTCAGACGTCCAACTATCGATTCTTTATTACTAATAATAGTTGCGTCTTATTGGTTGCTCAGGTAAATACGATAATGACCGAATTTCGCATAATTATCAGTTACTATTTGAAATAGCTATTTGTAAGAAACTAATGAATTTTATCACATATTTGCGAGTTTCAACTGCCCCTTTATATGAGAAAATCTTTAAAAACATCTGTATACTTTGAAATAATCTACAGTTCTGGTTATTTTCCTTAACCTATGAAGCTATGTACAATCTTCAACTCAACACAGAGATTTAGTATGGGAGCAGGAAGGAAGACTAATCCCACTATTCTTGTTGTTTCCGTCGAAAACATATTGCATGGCTAGAATATGGTATAGATGTGGAAAGGAGAATACGCAAGAATTTAACAGAATAACATATTTAACAGAAGGTATATGATTTGGATATGGAAATACGGAAAGTATAGTGAGAATCAACCACACAATATATGACTCTTTATCAGGACACAAATTAAATATGAAATAATTTAATTCCTATTTCAGCTGATATCGAAGGTATCTGTATTCTTCAACTTGATTGAATAAAATGTTTTTATATTGCACATTTCTATTAGATGTTGAGTAATGAAATAACAAAATACTGCTCCATTATTCCTTGCCAACACATGAAATGATAATTTGAGATATCTACTTCACCAATTTATTCGAATTTTAACTCTACTATTTCAGTATAAGTTCATCTTTCATCTAAGTGTTAGAATATTTATTTATAACATAAATATGATAAATACATAGTCATAGTAGAAATGGACGTAACCCTCTGAGGAATAGTAACTGTAGACTCGTGTGCCTTCGGTACTTATCAGTAAGTATGGTGAAAAAAAGCAAAGATAAACAAAACTTGCTGGAGTATCATAATATAACAAATAAAGGGAGTCAACAAACAGAAGCCAGCCGCACATTTCCACAAAATCTACAACTTGAATTGTTCAAAGTTGGATTAAAAATGGCGGATGCGAACTCTTCTTCTAAAGCCTCTTGATCTATTTCTACAGCTACTGCCAAATGTGCATGTGTTTCTTCAAGTGAACTGATTATTATCAATGCAATACCAGATCCTTTGTGTTAACTTCTCAATTAGAGTGAGTATTTAGTTACTGAGGCTTTAATGCATAAAGTGTTCAAAGCCTTATAATTGTTACAAAAAGACTCATCTTAACAAAAGCTTAAACTAATTAATAATGGCCAGAGGAAATTGCCCCACAAGAGCATCAATCCTTTTTTTATTAAAAATCCCGTTGCACTCACCATTTCCGATCTAACAAGGATAAAAATTGATCTCAAAATTCTCAAATCCGTATTGGAATCATGCAGAAGCTTTGATGTTTGTTTATCTCTCAATCTGTGCAACATGTAGTTTGTGAATTCATGCTTGGAGAATTATAGTCTTTCTAGGTGATATTTATTGAGCATGCTTGGGAGATTAACCCGATGATTATAGCTCTCCCTATGTATCTGAATACTCTTTGCCCTAATTAACAGGCGAAGTTTCAGCTTTCAGCCAATTTTGGCCTATATCCTCCCAAACTCAGTTTTACCTTGTGAAAAACGTTAGCACAGAGACCAGAAAGACATTCTATTTTTTTGAACCAATAAGTAATGTTCTATGAATATATTTAAGTTAGGCTCACCTGTTGTCCATGTGCTCCAACACCAGAAAATGTTTTAATAATCAAATCTTCATTTATATATCGTATATCATGTCTGGGTTTCTCTGAATGTGCTGCCAAACTTCTGACTAATTTAACCTCCACTCCCTCCAAATTATCACCCGATGTATTATTTACTTCCATGTTGATTTTTATAATTTCGCCTACTATAAACACCCTTTTGTTTATTTGAGCCTCAACAGTTACAGGTTCGGAATTGAACACCAAGCAACAACCCATCATACTTTCGTCTCTAGTTTGACATGGTTGCCTAAGACTTTCAGGTAATGTAGAAATATCCAGAATAGATATTACTGCAAGATCCACTCTATCAGTTGGATCAAAAGCTAATGGTATATCCACAATTCCTTTAAGACTGTAACGAACATAACCATAAGGAAATTCGAAAGTTGAGGGCAAACTTGGTGGTAACAGAAATGTAAATGGATAAGAATAAAATCCTGGATTTAAAACTCCATCTTCAGGCTCAAACAGTTTTGTCTCCATTTGAAAGAAATAATGAGTTCCAATGTAAGTTGGAGCATTTTTGCCTGACCCCCTCCATTCTGTGTATTCTTTACCATAACATCTTATTTTAACAGATCTTATCTGAGTAGAGGAATCTACAGAACATGTAAACTTCCCTCGTAGTACAGTACCAGGATAAAGGGGTGGTTCATTTTCTATTATTACTTTTACTTTCATATTGATTTTTGAATCTGAAAATCGTTTACTCCGTACTTGCCGAGAAGAGAAGACGAAGCGTAGGAAACACAGATACAATGCAAAAATGGAACTTTTCTGCGGTACGTAATTTGAAAGATAATGATGACCTTCACATAAAAAGGTGTGACCACATCAAGTTTGGAAAGGCGCAACGTCCTGAAAATGTTTCCAAAAATTACATGAAAATGTAGAATGTTGCGTCTATGGATGTAGTGTGCGTCGAAATTTGCCGTCCAAATGCAAATACAACTGCAAATAGAAACATCAACATAAACCTAGTCCTAATATTAAAAATGTATATACATGAACAAGATTAAGTCAAAGAGGAATCTTTGATCTTTGATTAAATTTTTCTTTGGCATAAATCAGTTACAAGGAGCAAAGAGTAGTAGTTGTTACTTTCTGCAAGGAGGTTATGCCATATGAACACAGATTCAACTCTTCTTGTTTCCATTTAACCCGATAGAGAAAAATCCAAATTCTGGCTCAACCACACCTAAAGTACTCTTAATTTAAGACAGCTATGACTAATCCATAGAGCTAATAATATACCAGTCTCATGCAACTTCCCATCAAGAAGAGATGATATATCCAAAGATTATAGAGTAACTCTATAATCTTTGGATATATCTTCTTGCTTCCCACTATTATATTTAGTGTCTATTAGTGTTCTGTGCTTCCCACCCTTTTATGAGATTATTTCCCACCCCTAGCCAGTGAACTCTAAAAGAACTGGAAGGGGCTATTAGGTACTGAAAAACGATGAAAAGTGTGTCCCATTGAGAGGGAAGATGTAGGACAACCTCAGATCAATAAGATTTTATTGATCTGAGAGAACTCTAAAAGAACTGGAAGGGACTATTAGGTATTGAAATACTATGGAGAGTAGAGAGAAGGAGAACGATCGCTGCTTTGAGACCACAGATTTTTTGTCCCCTAAAATATGTACCAATAGTAGTAGTTCATGCTTTTGCCAACAGGCGCGCTGGCCATCACGAGAGTGCAAAATTTTGTTTACACAAATCAAATTGTAGTTGGCTCGTTGTCTGAGTGAACTGTTTCCCTGGTGACAGATGATAGGAATATTATTATTGTCGATTTTTGATAAGAGAACAACATATGACCATGGTGAAATGTTGAAGCGTGCGCTAGTATAAGAGTGTTTTGGCATCGGAAAGAAAAGGAGAAGAGATAAAATTTCCGAGAGCATTTTTGAGAGAAAATTGGAAAAAACCTTATCTCAAGAATCAACTCCCAATCAATTTGTGTGTCAAGAGCACTTTTGCGATGAAGATATCAAAAAGATGATGGATTCATTATAAACGAAATCGAAATTGTCATCCCTCGTGAGAAGTTGACTCTTCTGAATTAGAATATTTAACCAATAAAACTACATGGTTCAGAAGTAAATATTCTTGAAGAATTTTGTTGGCATAACATAATATATGGTTTATATCGGTTCTCAGCTGAGTATTGGCAAAAGAATCTACTCTAATACCTAAGTGATAAATCTGAGACTGCTACCTTTTGTTGTCTTGATGTGTACTGCTCCTCACTACGGATTTATATAATTTTGAAGATTAGTAAACCAACTAACATAGCTGCTTTCAATAAACAATGATAAACAAAAGTAGGTACAATTTTTTTGATCAGTGATTTCTTTTGAATTTCATTGATTTCGACTTGCATTTTATTGCATATAATTCAGAGAACTCATATTCAATATAGATTTGAAGAAAGGTATTTGAAAAATCATCAGAAAAACCACGATGACACATAACCTTAAATAAAATGAAGGCTGTTCATTTCAAATTGACGCTTGAATCCCCACTCCTTATCGATACCCGTTGTAATCGCAGCGACACCTATTTTCCCCGTTTTTGGAGACACATTTTTAGTACGGCGATCGTTCTCCTTCTCTCTACTCTCCATAGCAAGGAGGTTATGCCATATGAACACAGATTCAACTCTTCTTGTTTCCATTTAACCCGATAGAGAAAAATCCAAATTCTGGCTCAACCACACCTAAAGTACTCTTAATTTAAGACAGCTATGACTAATTCATAGAGCTAATAATATACCAGTCTCATGCAACTTCCCATCAAGAAGAGATGATATATCCAAAGATTATAGAGTAACTCTATAATCTTTGGATATATCTTCTTGCTTCCCACTATTATATTTAGTGTCTATTAGTGTTCTGTGCTTCCCACCCTTTTATGAGATTATTTCCCACCCCTAGCCAGTGAACTCTAAAAGAACTGGAAGGGGCTATTAGGTACTGAAAAACGATGAAAAGTGTGTCCCATTGAGAGGGAAGATGTAGGACAACCTCAGATCAATAAGATTTTATTGATCTGAGAGAACTCTAAAAGAACTGGAAGGGACTATTAGGTATTGAAATACGATGAAAAGTGTGTCCCATTGAGAGGGAAGATGTAGGGCAACCTCAGATCAATAAAATTTTAT
The DNA here is from genome assembly GCF_907165205.1 of Coccinella septempunctata. Classification (NCBI taxonomy): domain Eukaryota; kingdom Metazoa; phylum Arthropoda; class Insecta; order Coleoptera; family Coccinellidae; genus Coccinella; species Coccinella septempunctata. Next base: position 29,040,732 of record NC_058195.1, read on the forward strand.
TGATCTGAGAGGGCAACCCATCTCTATCTAATGGTTCGGCAACCAATCGAACAACCGTATCAGAAGTCGGACGTTGCAGTCGTCCCACTTGAACGCCCCGGGTTGTTTTTGTTTACATCATCATAAACCAATTGACAGAGCGCAGAGAGAGATAGATTGCTCTACATCTTCCCTTTCAGTCTTCCTCAGTTTGCCTGCATCGAGATGCCATTCAGAGTTCAATGAGGCAAACTGAGGAAGACTGAAAGGGAAGATGTAGAGCAATCTATCTCTCTCTGCGCTCTGTCCATTGGTTTATAACGATGCAAAACAAAAACAACTCGGGGCGTTGAAGTGAGACGACTGCTGCGTCCGACGTCTGATGCGGTTATTCGATTGGTTGCCGAACCATTAGAAAGAGATGGGTTGCTCTACATCTTCCGTCTCAGTTGGACACACTTTTCGTCATATTTCGGTAAATAAGAGGCCCTTTCAGTTCTTTTAGAGTTCAATGGTTTGCCTGCATCTAGATGCCTGTTCCAGTTCTTTTAGAGTTCAATGCCCCGAGCAAAGAGGAAGGAGTTAATCCTTGCTCCAAGGCAGATGGAATCATTAGCGTAGACTTTTTTTTTGAGAGGATGCTTGAAAGGGAACTCGATGAAGTTTTATTTTTTTATACCTTGCTCAAAAAATTTGTTGAGTTCCTCATCTGGAGTCACAAAAAATTCTAGCGGGGAGGGCTTGCCAGACCAGTTTATAAATGACTAATTTACGGCTTGGACTATAAGTTCCCGAATTTAGAAACTGTTTTGATTTTTTTTTACTATGCTCCTATGTGCTATAGTAGTTTATCCCAAGCAAATTTAAATGCTTTCCCATTTCTGTTCATTGAAAATGATGAATATTGCAATAGAAAAGTTTCGAAGGTACAATATCCCCAATATCTGTATACTGGGGACACTTCAATTTTGATGAACGGCAAGACCCTCGATATGATACAGACTTATTGAACTAAAGAAAGAGTTCAATATACAGACTTATATATACGACATGTTGGTTTCAGGACAACAGAGTGAAAGTGAGAATTGGGTAGGCACCATCTATTTTGCCAAGGTATATTAAGGGTGTTATACCCGTTCTCCCGAAACGTGAATTCCGCTAGATGGCACTATATGAAAATTTCTTTAACTGAACATATTTTCGTCCCACCGAGACAATAGCTCCACCCACTTTTTTCGCTACAAGACCTTTTGCCTGAGGGGACAGCAAGCGAAGGATAGTTGAGTTTATGTGTTTATTATCCCTAATAAAAGGGTCTACTAAAGATTTGGTTTATTTCGAATCACTTCCACTTATAGGAGTTTCAGCGCGATGGTAGTAACAGAGACGCGAAAATAAATATTGTTGAAAATCGAAAAATTCTCAATCGAGCTTTGGTATGAAAGAACCTGAAACGAGCACAAAAATATGTAGACATTTCATTGCATCAGCTAATGATGCTTTAGGATCGAGAAAGAACTGAAATATCTTGCAGTATACAAATTAACAGGCCTTGAATTAATGATTATAGCTGTGATGATAGTGAATAGGTATAATCATTTAGAAACTGATGATCTGGGAAAAAACAACTGTTTGAAATTCGAAATATTTTATTTTGAAAATTATTGCCGTGTTTCATTTTTATCCCGTGCCCGCATTCCTCTTGGTATTCTCCCATCTATTAATTCAGGAAGAATACAATTCATATAGAACTTCTCCAGCTTTGGCAAGATGATATTTTTCCATAGTGCCTCGTCACATTCTATTCTTTCTATTTGAAAATCATCATCTGAATATAGAACGAAATCGCAAAAAATTTGTTTACAGATATTCAATTGTCCTTGCATTTGGTAAAAATAATTATGAATTTTTTTCAGCCTAAAAATGATAGAAAATGATATTTCTTCGAAGATAACGAATTAGCTTAGAATTACCTCATTCTACCATCCTCGATGGTGAAGCAGTGCGGTTTCTTGTAGTCCCTTAGCTTTCCTTTGATTGATTGGAGACATTTGACCTCTATCAAACCATCGTCCCCAACCAATCCATAAGGAGAGGCTCCCAGGAATGGATACTCAGGGTCAATAAATTATCCGCACCGGGTTACCCCTATATTTTTTTTAATGTTCTTACAGTGTTATCGCCTTACTTTGGCAAGGAGTGGTTGATTTTTTTTCAGCACTGAACCAAAGTTGGAAAATGTTAGATAGTCCTGCCTGCATTGCCTCCAAAGTGCATTGTCATGCTGCCCACGAGTTATTTATTCCAAAACTTTGACGAGTCAGATTTTCTATTTCTGAGAATATCTGAAAATTCTGACTTCTTGGAGGACATTTCTTCCTCAGTGATGTCAGGTTGGGCAGCATCTGGTCCGTAATTGAAATCCGGGCCATTGGAGAGAGTTTTCTTTTATCTTTCTTGAAAAGGTCAATAATTTCTCTCTTCTCCTTTCATGAATTTCCCTCCTCCTAACGAATGTTTTTTCATTGTTCAGCCTTGAAGGACCTCTGCAAGTGTGTAGGTGCCAGGCAGGACCCAGCAGCATGGGAAAGGGCTGCTCCGTAAGCCCGAACTGTCTATGAAACGGACTCCCTAAAATTCACCCTCTTACCTACAATATCAGCCGAAACTTTCGATGATCCGTAAAAATAACGAATTTTCGAATATTATATGTTTTATATAGGTGCATATCATTGAACTCTAAAAGTTCTTTTAGAATTCACATGATGGTACATAGAATGGTACATATAGTCGGACACCAAAACGTTATTTTCACGTAAAATTTATGAGGATGTTATAAATCTTGTCTGTTTTGAATTTTCTGCAAGAGTCGAGTACCACCCGTCCTTTTGTTATTATAAAATTAACCCTCATAAAAGCTGGTCGACTGTTTGGCCATAAATCTCAATGCAAGAGCAAAGTAAATTGTAATTGGCTACTCAGAAATAGGAGGGTGGAGTTTGATGAGAGGCGGGTGAATTAATCTTATTTCCTTCAAAAATCAAGGAAAATTGAAAAAAAAAATTAATTTTTTTTTGTTATCATGAAGAAGTTCTCTTTATAAAAATACTCTCGTTGATCATTTCGAACCATCACTTCTGCATTTGAATTTATACTCATATATAAATACCACCATTTTCAAACTGAGTTTAACAGAAAAATATTCATTTTTTTTTCAAAAACGAAACGAGAGTCTCTTTGTTCCTTCCTTCTGATTGTATATGTTGAAAATCAGATGAATTCATCGATCCGTTTTTGAATTACGATGGAAATAAATAGCATTGTGAAGCATAGGGCGAATGGAAGTATTGTACAACCTTAAGAGAAGAGATTCTGTGTTACAGTATTTACCACACATTTATCGTTATCATAGCATGGCCTTTGTCCGAGAAAGATCGACTGCAACTAACCTGGCCACAATATCTCAGGTTATTGCTTAGTTCCTCGATGACGGAGGTCAGGTTGATGTGATCTGTACAGATTTTTCACGTGCCTTCGACACCGTTGACCATAATTTGCTCTTGAATAAGTTATCATTGTTCAGCTTTGCTCCAAATTTTTTGAAATTGATTCGTACCTACTTCATTTGCAGCAGATAATGAACATAGGACATGGGTAGTACATTAGTAGGGGAATACAGAAAAGATACGAGTAGGCAGACATTCAGTATGTCTGTCTAAGCGGGGGGGGGGGCTCACTCAGCTTTTGCTAGTCCGAAACCGGCGCTTCCCAGATGTTGGGGAACGTCTTTATTAGATGACTAATCAGAAAATTTTCGTCTGAATGGAGCATGGGAAGTAGTCTCGAATAGTCGAGGCTAATCCATAGGAGCCTTCCTATAAGCCCGATGTCAAAACACTCCTGGCCCTTGAGCAGTGGCAGCTTGTGGTCCGAGGAGGCCATAATTTTTATAAGCAATGGATTTGAGTATTTTCAGTAAATGAACTATACAGGATGTTCCTAAATTGAACGTACAAACGAAAAGGGGAGATTCCTTAAGTGAGTTTAAGAAAAAAAAGTCCCATAAACATGGGGTCGCAAACGTTTCGTTTTCGAGATACAGAGTGTTGAAGTTTGCATTTTTTTCAAGTTTTTTTCTCATAGTATCTACACTTCACAAGATATTCAACTGAAATTTGGCATAGATATTACATTTTAGAGTTCTCACCACGTGACATGGCAATTTCGATAGAAGATCTACAGGGTGATATTTTTTCTGAAACACTGCCACCTGTTCTTCTGCAGAACATTTTTTTGGTGAGCAACTGTTAATTTGAAAAAATGTAAAAAGAAGCTTTGTTCTTATACTAAACTTTTCGGTGTCTTGTAGTTTTGTCGTATCTACCAATGATTTCGAGAAAAAAAATTTTGAACGATTCTCTCGAAAGCCTCGTGAAAATCCAAATTATGATGGGAAGGCCACTTTGTAAGCTGTGGTGAATGAATTCAGTGTCAGTTTATATAAGAACAAAGATTCTTTTTACATTTTTTCAAATCAACAGTTGCTCACCAAAAAAAAGTTCTGCAGAAGAACAGGTGGCAGTGTTCCAGAAAAAATATCACCCTGTAGATCTTCTATCGAAATTGCCATGTCACGTGGTGAGAACTCTAAAATGTAATATATATGCCAAATTTCAGTTGAATATCTTGTGAAGTGTAGATACTATGAGAAAAAAACTTGAAAAAAATTCAAACTTCAACACTCTGTATCTCGAAAACGAAACGTTTGCGACCCCATGTTTATGGGACTTTTTTTTCTTAAACTCACTTAAGGAATCTCCCCTTTTCGTTTGTACGTTCAATTTAGGAACACCCTGTATTTTTTCAATTTAATAAAAAGTGATTTTTTTTATGAATTTTCTTTGAAAATAGTTCTCAAAATTTATTTCATAGTCCAGCAAGAATCAGCGTATAGGTGGGAGTTAATTTTTGGAAACTGACTGAAATTATTTCAAAATTAAAATCTACAATAGTTCCGCAATATAGAATTTCCTCTCTTTTATTATCCATTATATTTGCGACACAGAGTGTCCAAAATTCGAGTTCACCAGGAAGACATTTAATTTAAATAAAATAAAACGCGAACTCCTTGTGAAAATCAACCCTCTCCAATGTAGTCGAAGTTATACAGTTCGAATTAGCTTTTGATCTGCTATATTTCTTAATAGACCTAGGTGAATCTTTAAAATCTGAATAACAATTTTGACCACACAATATTTTTTGTTCCTTCTACCTTCTATTCTGTTTATTTTCTGAAAAGAGGAGACGCAACGAGAAAATTTGAATCCAGCAATAATTTTATCGTGATTATACCGAAGGCTTGCCTCGGTCACGTGGTTTTGAGTTCGGCTAGTAGTATAGTCTCTGCTTTGTACATCAGGATAATTTTGAAATTTTACATTATAGCTGATCTTGACTAGAGGAGCCTGGCCTTCGCGTTCCGCTTATACATACCTTGGCACACGTGACAGTATCGCATGAAGGCAGTGCCGTACGTTATCTTCTAAGTTATGATTGAATGTGGAGATTACAAAAATTTCCAAGAATATGAATATTCTATTGACCTAGCTGAAAATATTTCAGTGAATTTAGAATGAAGTTGAAAGGAGTAAAATGAGGGGAGGTCCGGCCTACTCTGCCGGAGCCGCACTGCCCTTGAGAGGAAATAGCTGAGTCTGGTGCATATTTCGTTCAACTGAAGTACCCTTACAGACTTAAGGACAAAAGACCAAGAAAACCCAATACATACTCATTATGGTGAGGACTCCCAACCAGTGAACTCAGTAAAGAAATTCTTTATTTAGTTCACTGATCCCAATTCGACTGGCGGCAGTTTTGTCGGTGGGTATTAAGGTTTGACTTTCTCCACCTGCATGCATATAAACAACGGGTCAGAAGCCATGATATCAGACCAAAATAGGCATTGCACGCTAAAGAAGCACTCGCTTAGTGGAACACGGTTTATTGTTCAGGTAAAGAGAGCACTTTTTGAAAACCGCAACTTATAAGATGCCCAAATTTTTGACTTGATCACTTTTTGCAGTATGGTTATACTGAAAATAAATATTATTGTTTCGAGAATCGGAAATTGAGCGGGTTCTTGGTTTTGCTGAGATGTTTCATATACTATGTATTTTAAACAGTGTTGCTTGTATGAACGGCTGAAGTTTTACTCTATAATAATTTTTTTCGTATGTAGAAAGAACCAAATGAAACTTCTGATAATTATTCTTCCTCTAATAAATAATACTTATATCTATAAATCTATCATTAACTTCAGATGATTCAATGACGAATAAAAATAAAAAAGGTATTTCTTATATGTTGAGAGTTGTAGATATTAAAATTGCATTTTAATAATATTAGCAAGGTAACAAAATCACGAGGTACATCTATCGGCATGGATTTTACGTTTGAACACTTAATCTTTGACAAATAATATTCACTCTAGTCTTAATATTTTGAATTACATCATCTGCTAAACTTTCAACAGTCACATATTTGCATTTTTGAAAATTGAAAATGTCTATGAGGAATTCCATCACTTGTTGTTTGAAAAATAGGCAGGTATCCCTGAGCAATTCATCAGGCCCTAAAAAACCCCACGCCAATAAGGGACTTAGTTGTTCAGAAATTGTGTAAAAGTGTGCCATGAATCCTGTGGGGTATTTGAGCATTCGTCTCTTTGCTTTCAAAACTGACCACACAGCAGTTGTCAGAGCAGTTTCTTTGAAACTATTAGATAACCTGAAAGAAAATTACATGAATAATTTTTTATGAATTTCAATGAAGTTAAGGAATCATGCATAGTATAAAAAATGAGCGTCATACTCTCCCTAATCCGTATAATAATATGCTTTGAAAATAAAATTTTCTATACATCTTCAATTGGATCTATTCAGTGAATAGTTTTAAGAAAATTTACTATAACAGCGGTGATTATTTGATGAGTATAATAATAATTTAATTATGCCATAAGTGCAGAATACCTGGAAATGAAAATGGTATTACAGGTGTTCCAGAAGTCGACGTCAAGCCGTAATCAGGTAACGGGCTAAGTCGTAATAGTCCTCAGAAAATATTTTAATCAAAATAACGACTCGGATTTATGCATTTCAGACCGGCTCCCCGCCTATAGTCCGATGACATCCCTCGATGACGAAATCTCAATATCGGAAATCATAAATGCGATAAAATATATGAAAAATAATAAGTCACCAGGTCTAGACGGCGTTCCAGCGTAGATATTCAGAGCCCTGGATGAAGACATTGTCAATAGTCTCCTAACACTATTCCGCAAGATCTGGGAACAAGGAGATGTGCCACAAGACTTCAGAGACGCTTTAATTATCTCTATAAGAACAAAGGCGATACGTCAAATTGCATATCGTCGCTTAGTGTGGCCGGTAAAATTCTCTCGAAGATTATGGCTAATGGGGTATTTTCCTAAATTTCAAAATATATGTCATTGAAATCCTTATAACTCAAATATATCGAAATATATTTTTTTTGAATTTTAACATATTGCGTTTTGTATGTATTCACTTACTACAATTCTGATTTCAGAAGTGCTCTCTTATGAACATTCTACGTCATTTTCACAATCCGGCAACGCCCGTCGAATCAATAAAGGTCATGAAAGTTTTATGATCATCATAGATTTAATAAATATCAAGTTTGGTGATCACATTTGACAAGGAAAACAAACAGTGCATAGAAATATCAAACAATGACACAAAATGTCATCGTTTTTAGCATAGACATAGACATGTCTATATGTCTATGGTTTTTAGGAATATTAGACACAGATTACAGAAACAATTTTTCGAAATGTGTGGATATAGAATTCTATATCTTCTTGATCAGTTCCACTGTTGTCTAATTAACAAAAATTACTAGACTTTAGTAAAGGCATTCTACGTCACAAGCTTTTACATATTCGAAGTTTCGAAGGGTATATTTCTGAAATTTCTTAATTTTGAAGCGAATCTTTTACGTGTTGGATAACTAATGAAAAAGGGTTTCCATAAATAATTTTAAATTCGATTTTGGAGTTTCAGGAAACTTGCCCATTGCCTGATTCCAAAAGCTATTACCTGAATCCCGGTGCGGCTTTCGACCCAATCAAGGTACGGTGGACCTAATTTTTACACTGCGACAGCTGCAAGAGAATTCCCGTGAACAACAATCAAGTATCTATACAGCCTATATCGATTTAAGTGAGGCCTTCGACTCAGTGCATCGGAGAGCGCTATTGAAAATCATGGGACGCCTTGGAGTGTCTAAGCGCTTTTACTGTTCAATATTTTCGCCATGTCTCGGTAATTACTGACATGAGTATGCCCGTAAGAGGTGTTGGAATAAGATTCAGATTTGATGGAGGTCTGTTTAACCAGAAGCGCCTCAGAGCAAAAACTCGGACAAAGTTTATCACGGAACATCAATATGCAGACGAATTCGCACTTATCGCCAGCAGCTCCGAGGATCTACAGATAATTTTGGACACCTATAAACATATATACGAAGCTTTAGGCCTTAGACCTAATATCAACAAAACCAAAATCCTGGTAAGTCCGCCAGAAAGCCTTCAAACAGATATCAGCCTGGAGAATGAAACTCTTGAACAGGTCGAGCAGTTCAAATACTTGGGAAGCTTCATAAATACTAGGGCTAACCTAGACACGGAAATACACAACCGTATCGATTCGGCATCAGAGGCATTCTGGAAGCTGAAAGACCGAGTGTTTCAAAATCACGACCTCAATCTGAAGACCAATACAGCTGTTTATAAAGCATTGGTCGTCCCGAAGCTTCTTTACGAAAGCGAAAGCTGGACGCCCTACAGGCGACATATTAAACAGCTTGAACAAACCCAACAATCAGATGGTTCCACAAAATTTCAAATGCAGAAGTCTTGTAGCGCGCGAGTTGTTTAACAATTGAGTCAAGTAAGGAGGGCTCGACTCAGATGGAGCGGCTACCTTCTGAGGATGCAAGACACAAGACTCCCCAAAATAGCTCTGTACGGCGAATTCACAGAGGGAGCTCGGAAACCAGGAAGCCAGTATAAGCGATTTGAGGATATACTGCATCAATCCCTAAAATCAGTTGTGGATGCCAATCATAACTGGAAACAATTAGCGTTAGATAGATCACAGTGGAGGTCTTTGGTCCACAGCTATAATGGAGACTCGGGAAGAATACAGCGGCGGCCAGATCTGGTGTGACTATCCATGCCAGGAGTGTGGAAGGATCACAGTTGGGTCTCTTCAGTCACAGGAGGGTACACAGTCGCAAGTAGCCCTAAGAAATTATGAGTTTGATCGCACCGATGGCCTTTTTGTAGATTTATTCTCGGTAACGAGATTCATCAATGAATGAATGAATGAACCGCTACGCGACCACGATTTCTGGTCGTTCAGAGAAATAATGGGAGTTCGCACACTGGGGATACCATTCAAAATAATTTGCGCTACGACTGGAAATCGTGGTCGCGTAGCGGTAGCGTATTAGCGGTCTTTGAGCTACCAAAGGAGACGTGAATAATCTCCAACCAAAAATCAGATGTTAGTATTAGAACGTCACCGTTCGTAAGCGAGAGGAATGCTAGAAGGTGGAGGCAGACAACATTCGTTTCCAATGATCATTAAGATTCAAATATTCATCGCCTGTAGCGTAGTCGACATATAGTGATGTCAGCAGGTATCGGATACGACTCTCCGATCATTGAACATATTGAACCAAACGTGAAATATAGAGGATAGTTTCAATGTCTGAGAATAATTTTGAACGGTACTTTTTCCAGAATTCAATGAATGATCTGCATGTCGTTAAAAAAATTTCAAAATTTATATTTCCCCAGCTTTATTTACTGACTGTACCCAGACTAACTTTTAAAAGTTAGCGCATTTAATGAGGATTCTAAAATGGTATACCACTCACTACTTAGGTTGAGAAAAAATATGAGTTTGGTCATGTGGTTTTTCCAGATCCCCAAGAGAATAATTATATTCTCTATGAAAAAAAACAATTCTCGTTACCGAAGTAGTTTGTATGTATACTTACCTAAATTGACTTGATGAAAAAGTCAAAGGAACAATTTTTCTTACTTTAATTTGAACATTGTATACATTTTTGACGAAGCAGAAGTCGCAAATGAATTAAATGCCATTAAAATTATCAACTTATTAATGTGAAATGTGATTTTTGGCTTTGGGCTTGTCAGCCATGCAGATGCTGCCATCCAGTGTGTTATTAAATCAAAAAATCGACTTAAAATCAATTAATGTAGGAAATATTTCATCATATTCATAACTTAAGATATTGTAACAATAACTTAGACGGTTAATTTGGATTAGATAGTTTTCAAAATACTATGGTTTAGCCTTGCACCAAATAAACGAATGAAGGAATACACAACTAAGCAAGGTCGACGCCATGAATCACATTGTCAACAGTTGTTTACTATTTTCAATTATCGGTTTATATAAACTATAACACATTTCTATATCAGCGAGACCGCAATTAGCTAGTTCAATAAACGGTTATCAGTGAAATATCCACCTTTTCCCTTTCATACAAACCCCTCCCCTTATCCCATAAAAATTACCGTAGGATCATCACCTGATCCTACACAGTCAAATAAATTAGACAGCATTGAATCAATGAGTAACAGCAAGAGATTTCACTCATGAATTTTGGCAGATCGCCTGCCAATGACCTTGAGTGCTGTTTGTGCTGGTGGGGAAAAATAAAAAAAGACTTCCGATGTATTTTGTTCTCTCTCTGTCAAATTTGAATTTCAGAATGTAAACATTAACAATAACACCTCCATTAATACACTTGACTAACGATTACTCGATATCGGGAAAAATCATCCAGGAATGCTGGAAACAGCCCAATTAATCGCCATCAATAATAATTCATATTGAGTAATCCCTTAGAATAAAGAATCTTCTAAGAGTAATCCATCTAAAAATATACCCCGTTATTCCTCTACTATAGCATTTATTTTATAAAATGAGTTTCGGCCACATCAATTCAAAACAAACGATTTCAGAGTCTGAACGATTTGTTTCATATTTTCCATTTAGAAAAATATTCAAAAAATTTAATTTCTTTGGCGATTTACATTAAAAATTGATTTTTTTTTTTTTTGGTGTAGCAGGGGGAAAATCTGCAAACAGACGAACACACCCTCTGCTGAGGGGGAACAGTGTGGGGATTCTCACTCTCTGAGCTCGAGACCCACTAAAAACCCTTAACTGCTTCTTCATAGGTTCCGGGCATTTTGCCTATTAACCAGTTGACTCTTATGGTTTCTGGACTCTCACACGATCATAGTCGTGTTGATAGTTGTATGCTGCCTATAGCTTTTATAGGTTAAGCTCTTCTTTGGTTACATTTAAATCCTTAACTGATCTCTCGGTCTTCGGTGGTAGGTTCTTGACCTTCTAGCTTCTTCTGTTGGATCGTAGTCGACTAATCTTCGTAGTTCCTCATTTGGATGTTGTTTGGCTTTGTCGAATATCCTTTCCGCCTTTCTCTTCATAAATTCTGTAACTGGTTCCCATTCCAAGTCCTTGTAGATTTGTTTGTTCCTAACAAACCAGGGTACGTCCATCGCCATTCTAAGGAGTTTATTCTCAGTGGCCTGTATTCTCTTGATGTGGGTCTTGGCTGCGAAGCCCCATGCCGCCGATCCATATGTGAGTTGTGGTCGCGCAATAGTTTTAATCATCGTCAACTTGATGTTCTTATTCATATGACTTCTTCTGCCTATGAGTGGATAAAGTTTACTCATTGCGGCTTTTGTTTTATCAACAGCACATTTGATGTGGTTTTTCCATGTAAGTCCTCTGTCAAGCGTCACTCCTAGGTATGTTGCTTCATTTTTCCATTCAACCTCTTGTCCATCAACTTCAAGGTTTTCTTCCATCCTCAATCTTCTCTTTTGCAGTAATATTGCTTGAGTCTTTCTTCCATTGATTTGGATTTTCCATTTGATGCACCATTTGAGTAATTCATCTATGGCTTCCTGCAGTCTCCGGTGTATGATCTCTGGGCGTCGATGTCTGAACGCTATTCCTGTGTCATCTGCGTACAAGGTGAGCATATTCCTAGCATTCTTCGGGATATCATAAACGTATATTACGTAAAGCAGAGGTCCAAGTACCGATCCTTGAGGCACTCCCGCTTCCAATTGTCTGGTTTGAGAGGTTGCTCCATCTATCTTCACATAAAAGTTTCTATTCCTCAGATAATTCCTTATAATCTTGCATAGCTTGGTCGAATATCCTGCTCTTTTCATCTTGTAGATTAGGCCTTCGTGCCATACTCTATCAAAAGCTCTCTCGATATCCATCAGAACTAATCCTGTGGCCTGTTTGGTCTGCATTCCTTCGGTGACGTATTCTATGAGCCGTAGTAATTGGAGTTCAGTCGAGTGTTCTCGTCGAAATCCAAATTGTTCGGGTGGGATTATCTTCAACATTTCTGTTTCCTCATTCAGCCTTTTGGCGATAACCCTCTCGACGACTTTTCCTAGTGCTGATAGTAGGCTGATTGGTCTATAATTTTGAGGAAATTTCCGTTCCTTTCCAGGCTTGTTGAAAACTATCATTTCTGCAGTTTTCCATCTCTTTGGGTAGTATTCGGTCCTCATCACTCCGTTTGTTATATTCGTCAAGGCTGCTATTCCTTTTCTAGGCAATTTCTTCAACATATAATTCGTTATCCTATCTTCTCCCGGTGCTTTCCGGTTTTTCAGTTTCATTATGATCTCTTTGATTTCTGTTGGTGAAGCCGGTTTTGGAATGATTTCGGTTTCCGGTGGTTCCATCATCAGTTCTTCGTTTGCCTCCACTTCTTCTTCTAGATCTTCATTGTCATCATCATTTCTGTAATTTATTCTGGCTTCTCTCTCAATTGTGTCGGCAAGTGCTTCGGCTTTTTCAAGTCTCGTATATACCATTCCGTTTGCTCCATGCAGTGGAGGTATAACTGTCTGTTCTCGTCGTGAGCGTTTTTGCATTTTCCAAGCCGAGTGATCTATTGTATTCAGTTCCCTTAATCTCTGGTGCCATCTGTTATTACGCAGTTCTGTTAAAGCATTTTTCAATATCTGACTATGCTTATTCAGTTTCTTCTTGTCTTCTTCTCTTTTTGTTGTTCTGTAGATTTTCCTGAGTCTTCTGTTCTTTTTTATAAGTTCCTTTATATCCCTTGGCGTATCTCCATGTGAATGTTTCGGAATTGGTTTCCTTATTCTCTTGGTGCTTTCTTCATAGGCTTCTTTTATATGATTTTCCAATTTTTCAACTGCTTCATCTAATTCATCCTGGGTGTTTATTTGGGGAATTTCCCTGATTTTCTCCTGAAGTAAATTCTTATATTTCTCCCAGTCTGTGCGTTCCTTGGTTTGTGTCTCTTCTTCGTTTCTTGGGCCATGTCCCACTATGAATTCTATGGGATTGTGGTCTGAAGTTCCGTCTTCTATTGTATCAATGCTGATTTCTTCAGTGATGTCTTTCATTACGACAATGTCCAGTACATCGGGTAGTCCATTTACTCTTGGTATGTAGGTCGGTATATCAGGTCCTATCACAACTGCATTAAGTTTTTCAGCATAAATCTTCAGTCTTCTCCCGTTTGTATTTTCCACCCTACTGTTCCATTCCTGCGATTTGCAGTTAAGATCACCAATTATGATTTTCGGGTGTCTTCCTTCTAGTAGCATTTTTAGATCCTCTTCCAGCATGTCCTTATCCGGTGATTTATAAGTTGAAATAATCTTCACTTGCCCTCGATTAGTATTCACAATAATCGATATTGCTTCTACTTCTTGTCCATTGAATATTTGGTCGAAATGGTGATCCATATTCCTTCTAGCCAGTATAGCAACGCCACCTGTGCTGTTAGGTCTATCATTTCTGTAAATATCGTAATTGGGAAATGCTATCCGAACGTTGGGGTTAAGTCTCGTTTCTTGAAGAGCTATGACATCCGGTCTCTTCTCTTCAATCAGTTCTTCGAATTCTGATCTGCGGGCTCTCAATCCTTCGACGTTCCAAGAGACGATTATGAGATTGTTCTTTATCGTCGTGTCAGCCATTAAATATTCTTAATAATTTGCTGCATCTTCTTCTCAATCTCTTTCTCCAGATTCTGCATCATCGTGCTGAGGAGGTTTTTCGTGAACTTATCCAGTTCCTCAGTGATTCCAGAAATTCCTTTTCTGGTTTCGGCTTTTTTGACGGTTTTTGCCTTTTCCGTCTTTTTCCCTGGTTTCTTCGTCTCTTTGACTGCTTCGGTTGCAGTTTCCTGGGGTTTCTTCACTTCCGAAGAGTTTGGGGATGGCCTCGGTGTATTTTGTGTTGGCCTCGAGCTGGTCTGGTTCGATCTTGGCGATCTCTTGGTCTTTTTAGTGACCAATTTCCATTCGCTACATCCCTTGTAGCTGGCTGGATGTCCTTGCTCTCCACAGAGAACACAAGAGGCATTTCGCTCCTCGTTCTCCCTGGTGAGCGTACACTCCTTGGAGCTGTGATTACCGGAGCATTTCACGCACCTCCATGGAAAAGTGCACTTACTTTGGGCATGTCCATATCGCTGACAGCGGTAACATTGTCCAGGCCCGGTCGTCCTTCTCTTAGGTTCAACAACACAGTTCATGTTGTAGAGCCTTCTCACCTCAATTAAAAATTGACTGGCGACGAAAAGAATGTAACCATGGTAATTTCGGTTCGAAATTTATCTTCGACCTGATTGGTCCACAGCTATCTTAAGTCTATATAGACAACTGTGATTGGTCACCCAGGTCAGTAAGAGCTCAGATGGTCGAATGGGTGAGATTCGGAGCTTCTGTATTCAAGGCTAAATTTCTGTGGACGAGGTCTTACCTTGGAAATTGACAGAGTGAAACTTCTTGTTGTTACTCTTTGATTAAATTTTAATGGACGTTCCTGCAATTCGACCTATTATTTTATTCTTGCCTATTTCGTTGAGTTTTTTCGGCTCAATGCTTTGATCAAAGCTTGACTGTCAGAATATATTTTCCTTTCTGTTATTGTAGTGAACGTTCTCTCGTTTCCTTTATCATCTCTCCACTAGGACGATTAGATGATAGGATTTATTTGGTCAGAGATGCCCAAGCTTTCTGATTTATAATACTGTCATCACTGGTATCTTTCCTTGATATTCTTACGATGGCCTCATGGGCTTCATGCAGTGGCGGCTCGTGGTCATGAGAGCTGAGGAGGCTAACAGTTTTCGAGGAGTGTTGGAACAAACTCTTCTCAGTCAATAAAGTATATTTTTTCAATATTATGAAAAGTTAGCATTTCGAAGACTACTTTTCAATGAAAATAGTTTGGAAAATATATTTTATCTTCCAGCAAGAACCAGCGCGGAGGTGAGAGTTCTATTCTATGTGAGAGTTATTTCTTGCCAGGAAGGTTCGGGTCCTCCACGAAGCCGTTACATTCAAATTGAAATCATAACAAACTACGCCAGACAGAGCCCATACCGCCAGAGATCAAGCAAATATAGTCGAAGACAGCACGAAACAATCGATCGATGGAGAACAGGGAAGCTGTGCCTCCTCTGATACACTTTACGGGCGAATATGGTACAGTAAATCAGCTGAATTCTTATTCGGCTAGTATGTGAGTCTAGAGAACGTACGCTTGAGTTACACTATCAACGGAAGCAGAAGGCCCAATAGCCTCTGTCCGAATAGGCAGTCCTAGGAAATATTCACTATTCACATTCGACGCGGCGGACGCGGCCAGTAGATGTTGATTGTATGATTGTTAAGCTGGATTTTCATGAGCGGAGGACCGAAAAATTAATTAACTTTTATCTGAATATCTAGTTCAGGTGTTCCGAAAATTTATATAGAAATTACTTTCTGAAAATAAGGACATGCCCAAAATGAATGTATTTTAGCTCTAAGCTTTATGAGGAGGCTTAGCCTCCCTTGCCTCCTCTGACGAGCCGCCCTTGGCTTCATGAGAATGATCTATCTATGACAAGAGTAGTGAGATCTGTGATGATATCTAGTACCCTAGTTGGGAACATCCTCATAGCTCAAGTGATGCAAACACAAGCTAGCCTTGTATACTATCGAGGGTTTTTTTCTGACTTGGATTGGAATGCCCCATATGTTTTAATTATAGACCGAGAGCTGGCGACGAAAATCGGCAAGAGTTTTGTAATGGCTCGTATTCAAATATTAGTTTGAGGTCAGGTAGTGGAACATCTGTCGGTGACGCTCTTTGATTCATGTAAAATATCAATATCCCTATTTTGGGTGATTGCTGACTGCCACTGTTCTATTTATATGTGGTCTGACTATTTTATTCTCAAATAATATATGATATTCGAGCAGTAAATGCATTTTGGGCAGCAATTACTGTGTGGTACTGACCCACCGCGTCTCTCTTAAATAAGGTCTGATCACTTTCTCAAGTTTTCTGTTCTATAAACTAGTTGAGTGGCTAATTTCAATCATTACAAAATACTTGTAGAGTATGTTGTAATTTTATATACCTGCATCAAAGCGCGTCGCCATTAGATGTTCCACTACCTGACCTTGTGGGTGCTGACTAATGTACACCCTCAATACTAAATCATATTTGATTATGAGCCATTTCAAAACTCTTGCCGCTTTTCGTTGCCAGCTGTCGGACTATTAGTGTCACAATCATGAGGTACATCAGTCACAGTATTTTTGAGTTAAATTCAAATTAAATAATTGAGTTGTTTTAACAGTCAGACTTCTGCACTTCAAAAACGCCTTATTGGAACATAGGGTGAAACAAAAACAACTTTGTGATTTCAAATAAGCATGCGTACAAGTAATAATGAAGTGAAGGCAGAACGTTGGCAGTAAAGAGTTCCTTGCTGCCAACGTTCTGCCTTCACTTCATTATTGTATGGAAAGATATAGATATAGACATAAACTAGTTTCTTACCATCGATTGTGAACTACTGCAGTGACAGATGAGGGTGGACTTTCCAAATCCTCAAAGGCATCCATTAAAATATAATCTAAAACAACATCATAGAATGTTAATGCTTTCACTCCTTTATTTCTGAGTTCGTCCTCAAGTTCATTCCAGTTTTTGTGGTCTTGTATGTATTTCAATAATTCTTCATAACCTTAAATAAATAGTTTTCTTCAGTTGTTATCGATAGGTCCTAAAATACAATAGAAGATACAATCATTGAGTATTGAAGTGGTTATACTCAAGGGTACTTTTCAGATGATATTGAGCCATGACACTTCCTCAAGCTGTTCAATCAGTGACTATTTTTCTAATACTGTAGATTTATTTCAATTGACAAAATATCGAAACGAAAAAAGAAAACTGGTGTGTATTTTTATAATTTTGAAACTAGATCCCGAATATCTTTGGATTTCGAATCATTCTGTTTTCGATGCGAATTATTAAAATTTTCCATATTCTTAAGTATCAAGAATACAGTAATTCTCAACTGAATTCATAATTTTGCCTAGCTTTAACTCATATTTGAGATAACATGTTAACATCTGATGAGAAACTTCTTCAAAGGACTATTTTCGTTTGTTTATCCTTAACTAGTGCGTTTTCCTGGATGCTCTGATTCGATTGACTCAAAAACAGTTAATTCGATGTCTCGTTATTGTTAGCACTTTTGGTGTGGATCTTAAAATTTGCTTGATCTTTCAGATTTTAAAGATAGGCAATAAATTGCTGAAACAACTTCTGATAAAATTTATCACAGCACTATAGCTTTTCTCTCACTTGGATACTGCATTCACCTTTATAAAAGCACTCGGTTGGTCATGAAATAATTTTCTATGTAACAACAACGAAGTTAGGTTAGCACTCATAAAATGTCGATATTGTCAGCAGGACGTTGATAATATTTAAGATACCTAAAACACTGGCGTATGCAGCATCAACATTTTACATAGGGGCATATGGAATTAGTTTCGTAGCGGAGCGACCATGTCATTTGTTTCATTCTATCCTTGTTCTACCAAGAAAAGTCCAATGATACTCTCTCGTTTTATATTGTTCTGCGCTGATATCGATCGATCACAGATAAGAGTAATCTCGATCGATCAACGTCAACGATATCAAAAAATAAAACCTTTGAAACTTCCCTTCATCTTTTTAATGTCACTGTTGAAAAGTTGAATATATTTTCTGACGTTCAGAGAACCCCATTTATTGTTTTGATTGCCTATAGTCTATTCAAGAATGATTGACATCCCAGTAGGTCTTTAAAATCCAGACGCAGCTTAAATTCTGGCCACGAAAGAGCTTCAAGAATTTCTGTAGTTCAATCACAGAACTGGAATATATAAATATAACCTAGAAAAGCATTTGAAAATAAAAAATATTCAACTACAGAGCATATTAATCAGTATTCAGAATTGATACAATATTGTTTACAATTTGTACGAATAAATTAAGGACATAAACAGCAGTATACAATTCAAATTTTCGAAGGTCAGTGGCTCGGTACATAGATTCACATATAATAGATAGATAGATAGATAGATACTTTTATTTCAATAATTGGAAACAAATACATGTTACAAAAATGAAACAAGTCAAACTTATTTTAATTAACCACAGAATCTAAAAAATTCCCCAATATCATAAGGTTCACAATTCATTAATAGTTTATGTATCTCCCTTTTGAATAAACTATAATCCTGAATCATTTGCAATCTTCTTGGTAGCCCGTTAAAAATCTTTATTGCCATATATAATGGATGCTTCTCAAAACAAGATAGTGTGCACCGGAAAGAACCACTGATACATACGCCTCGTATTGTTCTTATTTTTGTACCTTGAGTAATATTCACTATGCTTGTGAAAGAACAGCATTGATCGATATATATATATATATATATATATATATATATATATATATATATATGTATATATATATATATATATATATATATATATATAAAGACCTGGAAGTGTTAATATTTCATTCTTTTTGAAGACAGATCTACAACTCTCTCGATATTTTCTACCAGTTATCACTCTTATGGCCCATTTCTGCTTCACGAACATTCTATCCATGACTGAAGTTCCACCCCAAAATATGATGCTGTAAGTCGCCAGTGATTGAAAATTAGCATAGTAAATTGTCCTCAGTACATCATCATTAACCATCCTCTTCAAGACATTCAGCGTATAAATGACGGAATTTAACTTCTTTCCCAATTGATCCACATGTTCTCTCCATTTCAAGTTTTGGTCTACTGCAACCCCCAAGAAAGACACCACCTCCTTGACGTCAACATCACCATCTTTACATCCTAGAGCGCTCGGGAAGATCTGTGAAGATCGATCTGTAGAGAAGTAGGTGCATACAGTCTTTTGCATGTTCAAGATTAGCTTGTTCTCGTGGCACCAGCTGCATATCTCATCCAGCACTGATCTAAATAAATCAAGTGAGTCATGGAGGTTTTTACACCTTATCAAGATGTTAGCATCGTCAGCAAAGTTCACAAGTTTACAGTTCTCCGGTAGTGTTAGGTCTAGGTCATTAATATAGATTAGAAAAAGCAGGGGTCCCAATATGCTGCCTTGTCGGATGCCCATGGTTATTTCGATGTCCTCTGAGGTGAACTTCTCACTGTTTCTATTAATAAGAACTCTCTGTTTCCTGTGCCTCAAATAACTTCTTTAGGTTCAGTTGTTTATCCCTTATACCAGATCTTTCAAGTTTTTCCAACAGTAGTTGATGATCAACGCAATCGAACGCCTTAGAGAGATCAAGAAACAAGCCCAAGGCCACATTATCCCCCTCCAAGGCCTCTAAGATAGACAATGTCAGTTCATAAATGGCAGTTTTTGTATTTTTGTTTCTCATATAGCCATGTTGGCAGTTTGAAATGACATTAAATTTGCTGAAAAATTTCGTTAATCGCGTTGCTATAATCTGTTCAATGATCTTTGAAAACTAAGTAAGCTTATGGGTCTATAGTTACCCAATTCCTCCTCGTTTCCCTTCTTGAATATGGGTCTCACAATAGCTACCTTTAGAGCATCTGGAAAAATTCCTTCCTTTGGAATACAATTCACGATGTAAGTTAATGGAGATACTATACAAGAAATGCAAGCCCTCAACAACCTGATTGGTACTTCATCATAACCACATGCATAAGTGTTCTTCAGACTTCTCACGACTGAGATCACTTCTGTCTCAGTGACATCAAAGTCGAAAAAGGACTTCTCTATTATTTTTTGCTTCTTGGTTCTATTGGGTGGTCTCATTGATTGTAGATCATTGTAGATTTTTGAATAATGATGGAGCAGCATTAGCGAAAAATTTGTTGAATTCTTCCGCCCGTTGCTTCAGATCGTCTGTTTTTAGGGGATATTCTTTGCTCTTACCTTGCTTTCCTGTTAATGAGTTTACTAACCTCCATGTTGCTTTGCTTTTGTTATCCGCTGTTGCAATTAATCTTTCTGTGTGAGCGCGTTTAGCCGCTGAGATAGTCATATCATATTTCCTCTTCATTTTGTTGTAACTACTTTTTAATTCTTTTTTTGTTGTCGATGCAATTAGAAGATAATCTAAGATATTTTTCATTCTTTTTAATTCAGGAGTTTCTATAAATTTATTAGCTTTTGGTTTTACAGTTCTTTTTACTGAGGGAAAACATTTATCGAATAAAATTTTGAATTTCTCTTCAAAACTGTTTCACATCTTATTCACATCCTTTGTCTCAAATTCAAAAATATCCTGCCAGTCCTGCTCCGAGAGGCAGTCTAGAAATTTTTTTGTTGTTGCCTCATTTATTTCTCTTTTGAAGTATTCGATCTTGCTAATACCCTCAGTTATATCACAAACAAACCTGAAAATACAGGTAGAGTGATCTGATATGTGATTTTCAATCACTTTAGATTCTCCTTCTAGACTTGTCATGAAATTATCCAAACATGATCCTGAGGCCGGACGTGTAGGTTCCCTGATAGTGAGATTTAAACTGAAATATTCTGCTATAGAAATAAACTCACGTGTTACTGTTTCATCAGATAGTATATCTATGTTGAAGTCTCCCATTACTTGAATTTCTGCTTTTTCCTTCAAGCATTTCTGGAGAATGGTTGTTATTTTCTCGAAAAATATATTAACATCAGCTTTAGGAGGCCTGTAAACACAAATTGCTATGATTCTAGTTGATTCTAAGTCTAATTGTATTGCCGAACACTCAAAAATATTGGCAATACTAATCGATGTTATATCTTGTCTCTCCTTAAAATTATAGGAATTGAGCATGTATAGGGCACAACCCCCATGTTTACCTTTCACTGTTAAGTCACTGTTAATTCACAATACCAATCTTAATTCCGCAACACAAAACCTTAACTTATGGGTTATTAACAACTTAAATTCGATTTTCCACAACCACCGGAGATGTCAATCATTCTTGAATGGACTATAGTTCTGACGACGATCACCTTGTCAAAAAATAGTTCAGATCTTTCATATAATATCTATTTATAGCAGTATCCCCTGCTTGAGGTATTGTGTGGAGAAAGCACGAAGTGGCTGCTGCGCCTGTCGCATCTACTGCTAATACACAACTACGAAGCGGCAGTGCTTTCGACGCACAGCAGAAACCGTACCTTTAGATGCAGCGCCTTATAGATAGCACCTGAAGAGCAATTTTCAATTCAAATGAAGCGAGAGGGTAATCAAAAAATTTGCTATTGTTCCCTAATAATTGCAAGGGATAGAAAAGGTCACCCCTAGAATTTGTTTCGCAGGAAACAAATTGGAAATATCGTTCAAGTAAAAACCGATTTTGAATCCGAATGGGATGTTAAGATTTTTGTGCCTGTTGTTGAAACAGTAAAACGTTAAAACACCTACTCGTCGGGGATATTTTTGCTCTAAAATGTGTAACATCGTTGAACTTATGATTTCTTACTTTGCTTATAATTTTATTTGTAGCTGGAACCAATATTTGATTAGCCATATTTGTATAATCGGAGGCATTTACACCAAAATTGGTGCTCTTCATTCGCTTTTCTAAAATTCATGCAAAGCCTAACATACAAATGTTTTTACTAATACAGCCTATAATATAACGAGCTCGATGGCCGAGAGTGTTACCTTGGCACGGTACAATTATTCGACATTCCTTTGATCTCTTTATTGGCTGACGAGACGCAGCGATTTGGTCAAATAGAGCAATTTTCCCCTTACCTCTCCTATTCGGTGTTAACGAAATTAGTATATGGCGATAAATAATAAAAATGTACTGAAACCAAACAGACCTATTAAAAATTCTTTTGGATCTCTATCCCCATAGAGCAGCATATCTACTAAAATTTGTCTTCCAGCATCCACAAACCATATGTAATTCTTCTGATCCCTCAAGATATGTTGAAAAGCCAGCCGCAGACAATGGAGTTTCGCTAAATACTCAACATCACTTCCACATTTCACTAGCTCAGTCCTTAATGAACGACAAGGTATTCCACTGTTTTCCAACTGTTTTAAAGCCTGTTGGTAAAGGGGGAATTCCTCAAGGTCTGGAAAAAACTCTGAAACAAAATTGATTTAATTTATACATAACGATATACTGTGATGCGTATGATGGACTAGGTTAAATAATTATAAATCTAGCAGTTGTAGTTATGCACATAAGAATTTAGTCGACGTAATCAGTTCGGATAAGATCACTCTATTTTATACTGAAACTTCTACGTTACCTATGAATACGTAAATCAAAGTAATCAATTTCAGTAAAAAAACAAATGCAAAGTGTTGAAAAGCTCTGAGAATTATAGAAATCATCTCAAAGAAATCCATTGTACAGGGTGGGCAAAATTCGTTGTCTACTGAGGGGATCTCTAGAACTATAGCTCTTCTTTCATGACTAATCCAAATCTGAAAATAGAACCGGTCTATCATTTCTAGATTTTGAGTTATAAACAAAAATTGGTATTATGACGATTTCGAAAAGTTCTCATAACTTTTTTGTGTTTGAAGTTACAAATCTGAAACTTAACCTTCTTAGTCACTTTTATACGTAGATTCTACTGACAGAACCTTTTTTTCCAATTCAAAAATAAATTCAATGAAAGTTTGCATTTAAAAAAACGAAAGTTCGCCTAATGTTTCGTAATGAAAAAAATATTTGGTGCTCGTCATTGGATTCTACGTAAATAAGGGCCTGTAAAATGTTCAAGTTTCCGCTCTGTAACTTCAAAGACGAAAAAGTTATGAGAACTTTTCGAAATCGTCAAAATCTCAACGGAGGATCTTAGGAGGCTACGGTTTTCCCCATTCTTTGTTTCTCTGAAAAAGAACTAAGAAACGTATCATTGGTTTTGCTCTAGCTCTTCTAGTTTCCAAGATTTGGGACAGCCCAGTACAATGACAATTTATCATATACATAAGTATACTTATATTTTAAACCTGCTCTTTGCATATAATTGGTGTACTTAAGTACGTAGATATCTGTACTAAACTATCTGCTCCTCCGCTGGGCTTATATAGGCGCCGGAAACATTTTCGTGCCTTCGCGGTCGTTCCAGAATAAAGCGGCCGCGATCCTTCTCGAAAGATCCGACCGCCAGGGCCGGACTGGTTACACTGTCCCCTTCTTAAGCCTGTTCTGTCCCAGAACAGATTTCGTGAATTACTCCGAGGACCGTGGCGAAACCTGCACTCATCACCATTCTTACAGTAGCCTTTCTGATGGAAGTAGCAATCCACAGTTTTTCTAGGCTCCTTGGTTTGCTTCGGGTTGAAATTGCATACTAGGATCCGTATACCAGTCTCCTGAAATACCACCTCCAGCATGCTTCGCACAACCCGACAATTCAGCTGGTCCAATCCACAACCGAGCTTGGGAACAGCTAATTTCCTAACCAAAGCGTTGAAGGTCTTCTTTCAAGCAATGCAGTGTCGTCCAGAGATTGGCTTCTGATGGGAATGTTGCTTGGTGACTTGGTAATAAATGAACCGACCTTCAATTTCGAAGCTTTTCCGATTCTTGGCTGCTGTCGCAATAGTTCTTTCTGCCGTCAAAATTTATTTCTGAATACTCTTGCTATTGCTTTGCTCATACGAATTTCCTTCGCTACACAATGAGAGAGAGAGTATTCCTCAGACTTCCTGTGTGACGCCGAACCGTGCAACGCGTGTCTCACCATAGCAATCCATAAACCTCTGGTAATCGCTTCTACCTTGCATCGGAGTTTCCACAAGACGTACCTCTTCTTCGTCCTGCGCGTACGGGGCTAACCGGTTGAAAGGTTCTTCCTCTGGAGAGATTCCTTATCCTGTAAACTACATCATTTATCCTCTTGATTACTTCATACAGTCCCTCCCTCTGTCTCTGCAGCTTCGGAGAAAAACCTTTCCTCCTTTGTGGATTATGTAGCCACACCAGATCTTGAATCCACGTTCAATAGCCTTGATGATGTCGTAGCGCATTTTCATTCGGTCACTTGCTTGCTGCATTTGATTGCGCACCTTGTCATGAATGTAATCCAGCTTATTTCTTAATTTACTAACGTAGTCCTCCCCAGCTACTTCTTCTCCAGGCTTACATCCAAACTCCAGGTCACAAGGCAGCCTTACTTCTCGGCCGAACATTATACTGGATGGAGTTTCCTTGGTAGATTCTTGAACCGAATATTCATCCCAGTCCCGCTGGTGATCAGAAACAACTTTGGCTAGATGTTTTTCCATGGTCCGATTCATTCGTTCGACCATGCCGTCTGATTGTGGATGAAGAGGTGTAGTCCTTGTTTTGTGAATCCCCAATTTTCTGCATACTTCTTGGAATAACTTCGATTCAAAATTTCGGCCTTGATCACATGCAGCTCTAGAGGTATTCCAAATCTGCAGAAGCATTCTTTGACCAGTTTTGGTTAGGAATACCGAAGGCTTCCACCCATTTTGTGAAATAATCCATTGCTACCAAAATGTACTTGTTTCCATGGTCTGTTTCGGGAAAGGGGCCAGCGATGTCGATAGCTACTCGTTCCATGGGGGATCCGACGTTATATTGCTTCATTGGTGCTTTTCCTTTACCATAAGATCCGTTAGCAGCAGCACAAACCTTGCATCTTCTACACCAATCATTAACGTCCTTCTTACAATTTAGCCAATAAAATCGCTGCCTAAGTTTTTCCCACGTCTTAGTTATCCCGAAATGTCCACCTGAAGTTCCATTATGTAGTCTGGTCAGAATGTCTGTGTATCGTGAAACATATGAATCGAGGTTGATTTCGTGGCTCTCTCGTGTTTTCGATCGATTTTGGGTGTTTGTTAACGTGATAAATTCCCAAAGTTATAGAAGGTGTGACTAAGTATCGGCAGTTTTATAGTGGAAAATATTTTTCCGATCGGTGTAGGAACTTGGACATAAATCATAAATAACAATTAAATATTTTCTTGAGTTTGGATTGTGAATTCACAGAATTCAACATGCCAGCGAATTGTTTGTCATGTGGTACACCGGTGAGCAGAAGTAAG
The DNA here is from genome assembly GCF_907165205.1 of Coccinella septempunctata. Classification (NCBI taxonomy): domain Eukaryota; kingdom Metazoa; phylum Arthropoda; class Insecta; order Coleoptera; family Coccinellidae; genus Coccinella; species Coccinella septempunctata. The sequence goes on from NC_058195.1 coordinate 29,066,271, forward strand.
CCGGCTGTTCGATGTTTTTTGTGCGTTAATGAAGCACATCTGAATTGCCTGGGGATTCCTTCGGATGTGTTGAGGACGTCCGGACGCGGGGGAGGCATGAAATGGGTGTGTGACGGTTGCTGCACAGGTGATAAGGAGGTGCCACGTAATAATCATAACAATAATATTGATATCAAACTCGATGAAATTATGTCCGATTTGACTACTATCACAAGTCAGCAGGCGAAGTTCATGGATTCATTGAACTTTTATGGGAACAAGATAGATGATTTTGAGCTGAAGATGGCAATCTTTGTGGACATCAACTCGAAGCTGCATAAGCACGATGCTGAGCTCAAGACTCTTGTGGATGAGAATACGGGCATAAGGCGAGAGTTAATTATTTTACAACAACAGCTCAAGTCGAAAAACCTAGATGTCATCGGAATACCGGAAAGAAAAAATGAAAATATACTAACTATTGTGGAAAAAATCGCCTCAAAGCTTGGTATTCCAAATGTGGGAAATTTTATAGAGGGCTGCTATAGAATTCACTATATGCCAAAAGTTAATTTGGGGACAAGACCTATCGTGATTGACTTCAAGAATAAGTCTTACAGAGATGAGTTTTTGCGAGCATATAGGGGAGATAAACAGAAAATCAAAACGAGCGATATTGGTTTTGATGGGGTTGAAGAGACCATATACGTTAATGAAAGTCTGTCCCCCTATTATAGAAAACTATTCAAGTCAACTCGGCAGTTTTGTAGACACAACAATTACAAATATTGTTGGGTCCAGGATGGCAGGCTGATGGTGAGGAGAACTGATTCCTCGAGGATTTTTCGCATTGTTTTTGAAGCTGAGCTGAACAAGTTGCCAAAGGAGTAGTGCGTGATTCCTTTTGGTAGTTATTTTTCGGTATAGTTCGTTTACATTATCGGGAATGGCTTTTAATTTGACTTTACATATCTTACCAAAATTGTCGAGGACTGAGGACTAAAACGACAGAATTTCTTAATTCATCATGGAATAGCACTGCGGAGGTGATATGTGTTACGGAATCGTGGCTCAGATCGACTATTAGCAGTTCGGAATTTATGTGTAGGAATTATAAAGTGTATCGGAAAGACAGATGTGATACGGGCAGTATTAAAAAAGACGGAGGTGGAGTATTCATTGGCGTTGCTGAATGCCTTCAGTGCGCGCAGGTGACGGAGGTCTGTCATTTGACCATGGTTGAGGACGTTTGGGTCAAGATTAGGCTCGGTGGAAATAGAAGCCTATTTATTGGTGTATGTTACATCCCTCCAGATACAACTTCTCAAGATTATGCGGTCTACTTTGACGCTGTGACCGTCTTCATGGAGAATCATGCCGATGACATTTTCCTCCTCATTGGTGACTTCAACCTGCCACTTTTTTCCTGGCATGCGGATTTGAGTAGGGAGCTTGTTTGTGATGATGTGCAGAGAGACTCGTACACCTTCTTCCGGAACTTCACAGCGTACAACTCGTTAGTACAGTTTAACGGTAATCTCAATAAAAATGGGAGAATATTGGACTTGATTTTGGCTCCTAATATTGACATCCATATATCGCATTCTTCATCTCCACTCGTGAGTGAAGACCCACATCATCCTGCCTTAGATATAAGTGTTAACCTTAGCATAAATAAGCATAAACCGAAAAACTTTATGTCAACGTTCAAATTCTTTAATGCTAATTATTCCGAAATAAACAATGAACTTTCAACCGTAGATTGGAAGAAGATTATGAACAGTGAAAATGTAAATACTAATGTTGCTACTTTTTATAGTATTCTATCATGTGATAGAGAAGTATGTCCCGAGGAGATCTATGAGACCCGGGGGTTTTCCCTGTTGGTTTTCCACTGCATCAATTAAGTTAACAAAAGAAAAAATTAAAGCTTATAAAAAGTTTAAAAAATTCCGTAAAACTGATGACTATGCTTATTTTTCTGTTCTTCGTAAACAATGTAAGAAACTGATTGAAAGAGATTACTCTGATTATATAGCACACATCGAAAATAATATATCTAAAAATCCAAAGAACTTCTGGTCATATATTGCGGAGAGTAGAAGAGACGGGCGGATTCCTAGTTCGATGACTCATGAAGATAAGGTATATGATAACGGCCAAGATGTTGTTAATGCGTTCGGTGAATACTTCGCAGGTGTTTTTGATGATCCCAATAAACCGATCATCTATAAAAATAACAAAAACACGAATAATTTCGATAACATCAACATTGATTTTATTCAGAGGGAGGTTATATTGAAAAAGATAAGCGAGCTAAAACTCAATAAGGGACCTGGACCGGATTCAATTCATCCTGTATTCATAAAATCTTGTGCCAATTCTCTAGACTTGCCGCTACAGATGATGTTCAATCAGTCTATTCTCACCGGAATTTTTCCCAGTAAATGGAAAATTGCTAAAATTACTCGTGTTCATAAAGGTGGTAGAAAAGATATTGTGTCCAATTACCGACCGGTCTCTGTTCTGAGTCATTTTGGGAAAATATTCGAGTCAATCATAGCAGACTTTCTTTTTCGATCACTAGGAGGGAAGCTCAGCGTGAAGCAGCATGGATTTTTCAAGGGAAGGTCAGTTCTTACTAACTTGGCCCCATATGTTGATTTCATCTCAAAAAATCTGGATCAAGGTACTCAGGTGGATGCTGTGTATACGAACTTCGCCAAGGCCTTCGATAAGATTCATCACGGAACATTGTTAGGCATATTAGCAGATTTTGGGGTTTCAGGGAATCTATTGCTGTGGATTGAATCTTACTTGTCGGATAGATGTCAGTATGTTGTTGTGGACGCATTCTCGTCCACAGTTCACGAGGTCACATCAGGAGTGGTACAAGGATCGCATTTGGGTCCACTTCTTTTTAATGTTTTTATCGACGATGTGTCAACTTGTTTTTTACATGTTTATTTCGAAATCTATGCTGACGATCTCAAAATGTATAAGTGGATTGTAAGTTTGGATGATGTCACTGGATTTCGTGAGGATCTTGACAGGTTTTCTGTATTCTGCTCGAAACGATATTTAACACTCAATATTGGGAAATGTAAGCATATAAGATTTACTAAAAATACTAACGTTATGGCATTTCCCCTACACATTGATGGAGTAATTGTGGTGGAGGTGAGATGTGTGAGGGACCTCGGAGTGTTTATGATTCGAAGCAGTCATTTGAGTTTCACATAGACAGTGTAGTCTCTAAGAGTTTTAAGATGCTAGGTTTCGTTTTGAGGATTTCTAAGGCGTTCAAAAATGTGGAAACAGTCAAGACTCTATATTTCAGCTACGTACGTAGCAATTTGGAATATGTAACACCGATTTGGAGTCCCTTCTATCATAAATATAGCGATAAATTGGAAAAAGTACAAAGTAAATTCACAAAAAGTTTGCTTTACCGTTATGGTAGTAGACAAGACTACACTTATGAATATAGACTTCAATTGTATAAAATGGTGAGCCTGGAAAATAGAAGAGTAATGTTCGATCAAATATTTTTGTATCGTATTTTGAATGATTGTTTTGATTTCCCGTTGATAGAGAATATTCATTTTAATGCACGCTCTTTCAGTGGTCGTCGAAGACACTTATTTTTTGTACCACAGGCTAGGACCTCTCTTTATTATAACTCCATTTATTTGAGAATAACTCGTTTTTACAATTGGCATGTTGGCAAAATTGATTTGTTTAATTTGTCCTTGTCCGAATTCAAGCGGAGACTGATGCAGTATTTGTCAAAATATTGAAATTAGGTAATTAAATTTTTTATATATGGTGCTAGTATAGACCTTCATTTCATATTTATATTACCATGTTTCACGATATTGTTAATTTTATGTAAGTTAAATTTGTAGTGAATCCCTGGTATTGGGTTTATCCTGTTGGGGTTCCAGTTATGTAAATAAATAAATAAATGTCTGTTACACGGCTCTTCGGCACAACCAACTGAAGTCTGCTCAGTTCCATCTTCATTTTCCCAACAACGTTTTAGAAGACCTCCATCAATCCTCAACGTTTCCCATTGTTCCCAATAAGACTTTATATTCTGGCTCAGTCTGGATACTTCTTCCCAAGTAGGTCGTCTACCGCTCTTCTTCCAACTCAGGATTACTTTCAAGTCGTTATCTTCCTTTTGTGCTCTGTGAATTTCCTCAGGTAGCCAGTCGTCTTCGATTACGGCGGTCCGCTTTAAATCTATCCTTTCTTCCAGGAGCGAACAATGGCCGAAATTCTGGGGACACCCAATGGTTTTGATCGAGCCAGTGTCTACCACAGCGACTCCTTTTAGTTTCCCAGCTGTAGCTCTTTCAAATGCCTCCCTGTGTTGCAGTTCCAGCACACAGCATCCTTTTTCCTAGCAAGCGATGTTCTGCGGACTTCTTCTTGCTCTTGTCTTACACGAAGGTGCCCTCTATGCGACGCTTGCTTCGCTGCCTCGATTTCCAAAGCCTGGGCTAAGGCATCATCTATGGTTCTAGGGCGTGCTAGTCTCAGGGCTTGTTGTATTTCACTATCCCTTATCCCATCCACGTATATCTGGATTGATAGCTGTTCTAGGAAGCTATCTGGAGCAGATGGATAAGGCACCTTGACTAATCTCGCCACATCAGCTTCGAACTCCTGGAGATTTTCCCCTGTTTTCTGCACTCGGTTCTTCATTTGGGCATGGTAAACTTGTTGTAGATGAGCATCGCCATATCTCTTAGAAACTATTTATAAATTAAAGGTGTAAAATTTTTATCTTGGTCCATGCGGTGATCGCCATTTTTAATTTTGGCGCTAGATTCGAGCTCTTCGCCTTAAAGGTACCACCCTTAAAATCTGATGCAAAATGAAAAAAAAAATGCAAAAAGGGGTAAACTTTGGTTCGTTAGGGGCACATATTCTACGGTTGGTTCTAATCAATTAGTATCAACCCTGTGAGCGCGATGACGGCAACCCTTAAACTCTTTAATGGGGGTTCTGTGACACCTTGTTTTAAAGGTAATTCGATTGACTTTTCATTTATGACTAACACTTGACCTTGTTAGTGCTTCCAACAGAAAAGCGAGTGGAATAGTTACGATAACAAGAATTGCAATAAAACGAATGAAAATAATTGGAATTTTTTCACTATCAAGGATTTTCAAAATGTTGTCCATTATTTTGTAGGCAAAAATATAACAATTTCAAATTCGGCCCATACTTGACGGCAATTCTTCTACATCTCGGGGTGTTTTATACACAACTGACTTTGAATGAACCTGGAGGAAAAAATCTAAAGGTGTCAAGTGCGGAGGGCGTGCTCTCCATTCAATCAGCCCTTTTCTACCAATCGTTTCCTCTAAGAAATGATATATGAGCCATTGCCTCTTTAAATTTAAAATCATATTTCCATCCTTATGCATTTAAAAGAAGACCTCAATCACTTCTAAATAGATGGTGATCTACCTCATTACTTTCATCCAGTGAGGCAATATCTCACTGATCATTACAAAGGGAAATAGATTGGTAGAAAAGGACCAATTGAATGGCCACGTTCCACAGACCTGACACCTTTAGATTTTTTTAAACTTTTGTCCTTCTCCATTTACTAGGTATAAGCTAAGAAGCTTCTGGTTATGGAAGATGGGCAAGAATTTCCTGCATTCCTTTATGCAGAAGTACTGGAAATATTCCATCACACTCCTTTTAAACTCTGATCGTTTGAGGTCTTCTATAGAGGCCATTAACTTGGATCAAATTTTAAAACGTAGATACAGCTGGAATGGTTTTATAATGAATTATTTGAATGTATTGAACAGAATGTGCCGCAAAAGAAAGATGAATCAAAGGTTGGACGTTACCTTGGCTGGTTCACCGACGACATAAAGCGCAACTTGAAACTGGAGACATTTTAAAGATCCAGGTGGCTTTTAATAGGGGACCTTAGGTACCACTCTGATTTCAAAAGATTACGATCCTTGATTAAATCTCAGATAGCGGCAGCATTCAACGACTTTTTGGTTGAGATGCAGGAACGTATAAGATCTGATCATTCAGCATGATGAAACAAGAATACCGCGATTGCTTGTTAATGGTGATAAATCATGTGGATCCCCTAAGGATGCCTTGAATGAGATTCTTGGGGACACTACTTTTTCTTGTTCATCTCTCGTTTTGTTGGATGCCTCGGAGTCAGAGCCTATTCCTGACATGGTGGATTTTAAGAGCAAAATGTCTGTTGGGGATGATATGACACCATCTTTCTTCGTTGCGGTCTACCGTTTGGCAATTGCGAAGCCTTTGTGATTGATTATAAATATGTTTGAGGACCTTCACTTTTTCCAAAAAATGGAAGATGTCGCGGACGATTCTTGTATTAAAAAAAGGTTATCCTTCGCGGATAGAAAACTATAGACCAATATCTATACTGAGTAAAATATTCGAGGAGGAACTTTATGTCAGAGTGCATCACGGGATACAGCCATACACATATGCTTGGTAGCACGGTTTCATGAGAGCGAGATCTACCATTACAAATCTGATGACATTTTCTCAGTTTGTCCTTGGACGAGGGGGGTCAGGTGGATGTGCTATATACGGACTTTAGTCGAGCATTCGATACCGTGGATCATCCTATTCTTGTGCATAAGCTGTCATCGTTTGGTTTTACTCCAGGATGTCCGAAACTCATATTTGAAAGGCAGGATAAGTTACGTTTTTTACAACGGTTTTAGTTCAAAAAAATATATCCTGGAATCTGGAGTATCACAGGGATCAAATCTAGGTCCTCTGCTGTGTACATTCTGTATATCGAGGACGTGCTGAATAACTTGAGATGTCATGCTCTGGCATATGCGGATTATTTAAAAATATTTTCGGAAATAAACGTTTCTACCGATTTTCCATAACTGCAATCCGGTTTCTCTCGGTTGATGGCTGTTTGATGCTATTGCCCTAAGAAATATTTACTATAATTTTTATGATGCGAGGATTCACGTTTTCCAATGAAATACGAATTTTTAATGTTAAGGGTTGAAAGTTCAACCCAGGATCCACATCCGAAGTCAATTTTCTTAATCATTTATTTGTATAATTTTTATGATGCAAGAATCTCAATTTACTATGAAATAGGATATTGAAAGTGGAGGGTAGAAATTCCAATGTGTCCGATTCAATCTGAAAAGACAACGATTGAAGATTCGAGTCTTCAATTTACTTATAATAATTGAACTGTGTCTCCCATTATACATAGAAAACTTATGATGCAAACTGAATCAGTCTGTACGCCACTGGCGTTAGCGTTCTGGTGTTTCCGGAGATTTGGTCGGCTATCTTTGGCAGCATATTTCAGATATGCTTTTCATAAAGGTGACCATACAAGAAGACATTAAATGAAATAGTGCCACAATACATAAATCATACAAAATATTCAGAGAGTGAATGTGGCTCTAAGATAATTAAGAACTTTTTGTTTTTGTTCTTGAATTGTTCACAGTTCTCTATTATTTTTAGATTTCTGGGTAACTAATGGAATATTCTTATGCACATGTATGATAGATAGATAGTCTATGCTGTGGGTAATAAATGTTTACAGATTTTATTGTGTATGTCACATTTGTATTATTTACTAAAAATTCATTTTTGTTTTTATATAGAAATAAAAGACATTCATGGATATAGAAACCATAGATTGTAAATATCCCTAATTCCTTGAATTTTTCTCTACATGGTTCTCTTAACTTCATATTCAGTAGCAGACTAATAACACGTTTTTGATTTACAAAGACAGATTGCACAGATGAACTAATACCCAAAAAATTATTCCATATCTAATTAATGATTCATAGTTTGCATAATATAAAATTTTCTTTACACTTCCTTCCACATAATATTACCCTCAAAACATAGCACACCTGATTCAGTTTGTAGAGTATATAGTCAATATTGCGTTGGCCATTTCAGAAACTCGTCAATTATGACTCCCAAAAAATTTGTATCTCCTGCTATTTCGAATGTTTGCCCATTTATATCAATTTCTGACGTTTTTTCCATGATTTTACTGGCTTGAAATATAATTATACTAGTTTTCGTCTCATTGATTCTTAAGTCATTTTGAGTGAACAATCAATTCAAAAAAGGTCTCCATCGAGGTGAGAGTATTGACGAAGTCAAAAATGACCGAAGCCATGGTCAGACTCTACTCTACCTTGATGACGGTAACATTGGTTGAGATACATATAAATATGCCGTTGGTCTATGCCAATTAATTAAAAATTATCTTTTATTTAAAATGAATCTTGCCTCCCAATACAAATCACAATAAGATTCAAATCAATTTCATTGTTTAATATTATCGAGTTGCAAATAATTGAACTTATTCCAAAACAGTTTTGCAGCATACTCCGATAAATAACTCCCTATAAAATTACATATAAATGAATCAAAATTACAACAAACTTGAACAATTATTCATTGTTTCATGAGAGAAAATACAGGAGCAATATTCTCCATATTCAAAATGATGAATATTCCAGAATTACAAAAAAAATCAAAATAACTCACCTGAGAAATCTTCAAATTCTCTCAAATCTGCGACCATATCTTGAGCAGACGCAAAACTTTCACCACCAGAAATATCCGCATCCTGGCCAGGTACTGGTGTAGATTCTCCTCTGAAAAGCACCGAACGTTCGTCTAGAAATAGCATCTCTGATGTATTTTGTAATTCAATTGCCGATTCCAGAAGGTTATGCAAATCTCTACAGAAACTAGCTTCTTCAGGACCCAGAACAGCCAACGGACCTGAAAATCAAATAAACTCAAAATCAAAAATGGAACTTCCATTTGCAGTGAAAACTTATTAATCAATGGAAGACACAAAATTTTGTTTTAGTTAAACTTTTTTCAGTATTATGATAAACATTGCATAAGACGAGGCATTATGGAATTTGTTTTCAAACGGTTCGCTCTAACCAATCAATATTACCTCCTTCAGAGATGTGATGTGAAACAGGTATTTAACCAAATCCTGTGGGAGTTAATCATCAGTGATATGATACTGGCATTTCACATGAAGTGAATTCTTAATAAAAAAGGGGAAACTGAGGAAAATTATTTTAACCGAAACATGGCTCAGTGAAAAGGACAAAAATTTATACAGTATACAGGGCTACTGTGGGGTGTATGATTGTAGATCATCGCGAGGTGGAGGTGTTTCCATATTCATAAGAGCAGATCTACAATATATGGCTCTAAAACTCCGAAAACAAATAAAGCAAACATAGTATGATGAAATTGATGGTATCGGTCAAGGAACAAAAACAAAGAATGCTATTCCTTCAGCAACGTTTCGGCTCTTTTATTGGGCCTTCTTCAGGCTAAAATCGAGAAAAGTATTAGGTGTACAAATAAGTTTCCGCGGTTTTTTATAAAAAATTAGGAATTTATTCTAAAGGAAAAGTACATTACGTTTTATTCAAAGTATTTTCCATCATTTGCCACTACTTTTCCCCATCTTTCTGGCAACATTCGGATACCCCGTCGAAAAAACTCTTCATCTTTTGACGCTATCCACAAATCTACCCAATTTTTGGTGTCTTCATATGATGTGAAGCGCTGCTCAGACAGACCATGTGCCATCGACCGGAACAGGTGATAATCAGAAGGGGCTAAGTCTGGTGAATACGGCGGGTGGGGTAAAACTTCCCAGTTGAGTGTTTCCAAGTATGTTTTTACCTGCGCCGCAACATGTGGACGAGCATTATCGTGTAAAAGAATAATTTTGTCGTGTCTGGAGTAGTAATGGGCGCGTTTTTCCTTAAGTGCCCGACTCAATCTCATCAAATGTGTTCGGTAGAGAACTCCAGTAATGGTTTCGCTTGGTTTCAGCAATTCATAATACACGACACCAAGCTGATTCCACCAAATACACAGCATGAGTTTTTTTCCATGAATATTCGGCTTAGCTGTCGATGTTGATGGTTCGCCGGGCTTAACCCATGACTTTCTCTTCTTTGCATTATCGTAGTGAATCCATTTTTCGTCACCAGTGACTATACGATGCAAAAAACTCTTTTTTTTATTCCTGGCAAGCAGCATTTCACTCATGCATAATCGGCGTTCAACGTCTCTCGGCTTTAGTTCATATGGAACCCAATTTCCTTGTTTTTGAATCATTCCTAACGATTTTAAACGATGTGAAATTGCTTGTTGAGTCACTTGTAGAGTAAGTGCAAGTTCTTTTTGCGTTTGGGACGAATCTTCCTCCAATAGTGCTTCTAATTCCATGTCTTCGTACACTTTCGGCCTTCCACTGCGTTCTTTGTCTTTAACGTCAAACTCACCGTTCTTAAACTTTTGAAACCATTCCTGACAACTTCTCTCACTTAAAGCAGCTTCACCATATGCTTCTAGAAGCAATCGATGCGCCTCAGCTGCAGATTTTTTCACATTAAAGAAGTAAATCAAAAGTTCCCGCAAATGATGCTTATTCGGAATAAAACTTGACATTTTTGCACGAAAAAAATTACGTGATGCTGATACGGAATCACTAGTACTTTAAGGTTATGGTGTTGCCAGATGACTAAACTTGGGATATTACGTTTTACATCTGACAATTTCTCCATAACCTTCTGGTGGGGCCATCTTTTGACAAACCGCGGAAACTTATTTGTTAATAAATAACAATACAATATAGGTACATATAAAAAATTACAATGATAATATATATGAACAGGAAACATTAAAATAAACAATAATTATCAGAATGTGAACATACATCACAGAACAGACAATCATGAAAAATACTAAAACTGGCAATTAAAAACTTACCATCGGAACACAAGAAAATTAAAAATTAAAAACTGAATCATTCCGTTACAGAAAATCGTCGTTAACGTAAAAATAGGTGTACATAACAAGAACTGAAACTATCGATGTACATGGACTCAACGCGGTCAACACAAGAAAGAAGACATCCAAGAGCAACAACTGAACACAGAAAATACAAAAACAACACCCACACATGACAAAAGAAACACGAAATCAACGTTCGAATGTACAGTGACGGATGCGACGAGCATTAACGTTTTAACTGAATTTTTTGGATTAAGTTAGAATGAACAACACTCAAGATGCCAACATCAGAACAAAAATTAACAGCATTAGGATGTTTATTAATAAAGATCATATCATTGAACACATAACATAGTATGTATTGAGCTGCCAGCACTCGGTATGCCGATATATGCCATTTATCGTGTCCCAAAAACAAAATACATACCAAATCGGTAATAATTGGCGACATGATTGTTAACACCAGGAAAACCGATAGAAATAGCATATTGTATAAGGTCATCCTAAACTTAAATTCTTACGAAAAATCACTAGAATCAAAAAAGATGGTACTGGCACGTTGATTGTTTATGCCACCCACAGATGAAAATTGCAAAGTAAAGATCAAATCTACAGCAATATCCAACCATAAAAGTTTGTATATTAAGTATTAACCTGCCAACAAAATTGAACATTGTGAAGCCAAAATAGATAGTCTATAAAACTGATGATGAAAAACTTAAAGAAACAGTTCACACATTGCTACAAAAAAAACACCAGAAAGTATTGACGAGTTGGTAGAGCTTCTGATTGAAGCAAAAAGCACATGAACAATAAAAAAAAAAGTTGATAATAAGAAACAATAACTGGTGGTACAATTCTACCATACACAAAAATATTATGAGAAGGGACAGCCTATAGAAACTTCCTCCTTCTTCTGTATAGGCCCTATACAGAAGAAGGAGGAAGTTTCTATTCAACCCTAGACATAAGCCTAACTATGAAATACAAAGAAAAAAAGTAAACAATCTAATTCGAAATCAAAGGAAAAATACTTGGATGAAAATTTGCAAGGAATTGGAAATAACACAAGACAACTATGGTCTACAATAAACGAAATCCTACCAGTGAATAATGAAACAAAAACAAAACTAGCAAATTTAGTATACAAAGGAAAGACATACAAAATTGCAAGAGAAAAAGCAAACGTTCTCAACAGATATTTTATCCATGCAGCTGAACGAACTAGGAGAATTACCAAAATAAAACAAAATTTGAAGAAATTGAAAAGTACCAGTCGCTCTATATGAGAAGATGTGATAGAAAGAACTGACAAAAATAGTAATGACAGTTATATAAAATTAGTTGTCAAAAGTTTGCATGTTTATTTCTATTCGCAATGAAATATGGAAAGCAGCAGCGATTTGTTTATCTACACGATTGCCGAAAAACAAATAAGGTCCATTCGTTCGCATAAAAAGTGTAGCACTTTTCTACACTCGATTTTAGTATTCGTTTGCTGATATAATTTACACCAGTGTAGGGGAGGTGTAGTTTATCTACATCTCCTTTTGACTATGTGTAGATAAACTACACTTCCTCTGCACTGGTGTAAATCAAATCGAGTGTAGAAAAGTGCTACACTTTTTATGCAAACGAAAGGACCTATAGTTTCTTTGGACTCACAGACTTCCAGGACTCGGCTACGGCTCGTCGTTGTCTATACGTTCGAAAAACCACACATATTTTCCAGACTTGTTACGTAAATTACTATTTTCTGAAATATGAAGGAAAAATTGAAGATTCTGAAATAGATGTATATGACAAAAAATCTTTTCTCGGAGCACGATTGATATTTGTCAATTTCTGCCGAAATAAGAATTTTTTTTCACTACTATTCGACGTCCAAGAAACAGTTTCATTTGTCTTGAACATCAAAAAGCCATATCCAACTTCAATGTGTGTGAAGTTGGACTATTGATTCGATTATCGATAGAAAAAAATTGGGCTAGGTTGTGCTTGTCAAGCTGCTGAATTTTTTTTATGCCACACGGTTTTCAAGATACTTCGCAAAAAGGAAAAAATGGGCTACACAGCTTTCAACAGCTGAATTAGTCTGTGCTATACTACTGAGTTATGTCGTTTGAGTTTTCGCGACAGTATCTCTTATTTCCTGGAAAGGCCAAAAATAAGAAAAAAAAATGGGCCAAGCACTTTTAATTTTCGAACTACAATGGTGACGAATTACAGAAAAAATATTTCAATTTTTCCTTCGAAGCTTTAATTGATGAAAATTATAAAAAAATCAGTAGGTTGCTTGGAAATCAGTAAACATGATAACATGCTGGAGGGCCTCACTAATGGTGTTGCCAAAAATAAGCTTGCGTTATAAACGACGTGACGGTTCGTTTATGAGAATGATATTCACTATTCGAACACGAATTACATAATAATAATGTATAATTTTTCGAAATATGAGCAGGATTTTTTTGACAAATTTAAAAAAGTTAGCACTGGTGTGGCACAATTTTTTGCATCCATTTTCATTGTGAAAAGAAAAAAAGGGCTGGGCAAACATTTTTCCCAATTGTTCATTTTCAACGGTACATGATACATATGGTGTATCTGAATCTGAATTACAAAATGTAAGGGGTGATTCTGTGGTTAAAATTAAGGTGGGTATTTGATATAAAATTTTTTGAAAAACTCCCCCCTGGAAAAGTTATACCCTCCGAAGATTAACACAACAAATTGTTTTTATTTTTATTTTCTCTGTATATTAAGCTAAAGACACGAAACTTGGTAAATGTTATTTGTCAATGAAATTAAACATGCTGGAATTTATAAGATAATTTTTCTCACAACTTTTTTTTGGATAAAAATTTTCCTTTTAATAAATCATGGCTGAAAAGCCCAATTCATATACTAACTTTTTTATTTCTACAATTGAGCATTGCATTTTCAAGAAGATGAGCTAACCGAAGGATATTTTGCCTTACTATTCAGTAGTTTGTGCTTTGCTGAAAGTGTAATTTCATTGACAAATGATATTTACCAAGATTCGTGTCTTTACCTTAATACACAGGGAAAATGAAGGAAGAAAAACAATTTTTTTGGTTAATATTCGGAGGGGTGTGACTTTTCTGGGGAGATTCTTTTCAAAAAATTTTATACCAAATATCTACCCACTTTTATTTTCCTCAAAGAATCACAACTTTCATTTTTCGGTGTCATTCAGATACACCCAACATATAAAGTCTACATCGGCAGTGGAAAACAACTTTTTCAAAAGTGTTGGACTGGCCCATTTTAAGCATTTTGTGAAATCTCTTGAAAACCGTAGACAAAATGAGGGTGCATTTTTGTAAAAAAAAAAATGAAACTTTATTACTAACATCATTCACACAACTTTATGGCAAGAGATATCCCTTCCCGTGGTTCTTGCTGAATAATTGTGAGAAACATTTTTTATGTAGCTATAATCGAGAAGTTTGTCATAGAACCTCCACAAAGAAGGGAAGTTGCGTTTTCAAATAGCAACCCTAACTTTTCGTTATAGAATGGATAGACTTTTTGTTGCAGAGTATGATCTGATCATTGATGGGGATATTATTTATATCAAGCTTTTTTTATTATACGGATGAAATGGTTGAAATTATCGAATTGGATTCTTTTATGTACCTTTTATAGGTCAATAACACTTTAGGAGTGTTATTGAGATGGATGTTTTTGAAGTGTTACTGAAAACATGAACAAAGTAAAAATTGGTATCCAAAATTAATAATAAAAAAAGGTTGATAAAAAACCTCATCCTTGACAAAATCATGCTCAGAAACTAAAGGTCTATCCATTTCTAACACTAGGATATTATAAAGATTTGAATCACAACTCTCAGTTATGACAAGATACTTAGAAAAACAATGGGGAAATCCCGATCCATAATTCCACTACACTATAATCGAAATATGCAAATTCTTTATTTGAAAGTTTTACTTTCCCAACAAATGGAAAAAAGACATTCTAATATTTCTAATTACCATTCCAATGGCGAAACTAGAGATAAACCTACCATGCTGCTTTTGGTACTGGGAACAATGATTGAAAAAACCTAGCAGAAATGATTCACACAAAATTAGGAAAAAATATTCCCCCATATCAATTTAAATTTGAAGTCAAAATTTTTCACTAGAAACCACTGAACACAAGGAAGGATAAAAGAAGTTTTAAAATAATATTGCCATACAACCACCGTAGTAAAAGAATTCCCTGTAAAATAACAGTCCTCAGACAGAGGCTTTGAACACAGAGGTATTGTCATATAGCAATATCAAAATGTCAGTAGTTACTGAAAAGCGAGTATTGAGATATTGAAATGAATACAGCTTGGAACATAGATATATGAAATGGCTATTGCAGTGCTACGAGCGCTTTTGTTGTGGTCCACACATCCCATATCTCTAGCTACCGCGACACTGAGGCAGTGGTGTTACATGGATACAATTATATACTTTCCCATGTTTTCGTATTGCAAATTGATGTGACAGCAATGTTTGAGTCAACTGTCCCAATTGTGATTGGTGACACTAAGCAACTATCTCACTCCAGTCTTTAGACAAAAACAAATGTTTATTTTCCAAGGAATACAGCTATCGAGTTTAGATAAGGTACAGTTCTACTTACATATTATGGCTATTATTCACTTGGATTATTTGATCCATGGAAATATTAGCCATCTCAATATGCTAGTTGAATAATAAACTATTTGCAAACTGAAGTTGGACCAATTTGCCACAATAGATGAATGGATTTGATGATGTGCCAATCAGACTGCCTAACCTGTCAGTGACCTCAGAATAGTGTACTGTATTTAGCATAAGTTACAGTTTACATTTCACAAAATCTATAATCTTATTCACATTGGACATCTTTCTACATTGCAGACCTAACATCTTTTTTCTAAAAACTATTAAAGACTTCATTGAACTACAAGTTTTTTGGCAAATTACTCTGTTGAATTTTTAATTCTTCTGTGAATTGATCACCTCGGTTTTTATAAGATGTCTAGAACTATGGTGTAATCACTGATTTGATTTTTTATGTTTTTTGGGGATATGGGAGATCAGCTTCCTTTTTCCCAGTGTAGGTAGCGCTTTTTAGAAATTGATAGTTCATGGTCAATTGATATTTGAAAATAATTTGAATACATTGCTACAATTTCTGAATTTGTCATATTTATTAGAAATTATTGGTGTGTGAAAATGTATTACTTTAAAGAAAGAGTGGAGAACTGTAATTTCCTCAACTGTTCAGTTTTCTGAACAACAGCTTCAGAATTTGGTGTTGTTGAACTGTCCCCTTTGTTGTTGAAAAAAAAAATCTTAGATGAATGGGCGGGAAGGAGTGTTAAAACATTTGCAGAAAGTAATCCTATATCCCTGATTTGGTAAAATGTTGATGCTTCCAAGAAATTACAGGTGTGCACATCTGTGTGTTAGACATCTTAGTTTCTCATATTACTATGGCATATCAATGAAGAAGCCAAGATACTTTTTTATAGATCTCTTATCAGATCAATCACTTTTAAAATCTCAAAAATCAATGTAGGTATTCATAGAATTGGCTTAAAATCAAATTATTGAATATTTTTTTAATCTTCTCAATAGATAAATGAAGGGATTTATTAGGCTATTTCCATCATATGGGTTTATTAAATCCAATGTTTCAGTTAGCATTTGTCAGCCAACTTCAAGGAATCACCTAATAAATTCCACTTTTATAATTCTTTGATTATTAATAATTTCACGTCAGTTAGCAATAGAAATAATTTTAAAAAACCCTATTACCTGATGCATCTTTCGATCTGTATGCAGATAGAGCATCTTCCCAGTAAGTAATACAAGTTTCCAAGGCTTCCATGCCCATAACTCCTAATTGTTGTGGAGTCAAAGCAGTATTAACCCCTTCTTGTAAAGTTACACTTCCATTTAAAATGCTTCCAGAAGCTATTGAAGTTTTATCACAAGCTATTACAGAGCCTTGTCTAGCATATGAATTACTTAAAACTGCACTTCTGCGACCACTACTGGCAAAACTGGCTCCGTCACCATTTGGACTTCTTAGTCCTGACATTCTAGAACGTTTTCCATAAGTCCTATAATTTGTAGTTGTAGGATTAATGGTCACTATTGGTCTTCTTAAATATCTAGCCAGCATTCCAACAACTGCAACACTGGCTGTCAGTGAAATAACAATAACTTTTTGCTTGGTAGACAAAGTTATATGTTGGATTGGTATGTATTTTGCCACTTCAAGTGGCAATGTTGTGAATTGTATCCATGTATTCATGATGAATATTGAAAGGTCCTTTTAAATCAAACCATTTATGTTGAGGACAGTAAAGTTTACAGTGAATTCATCGGATTGGGCTGGGTCACCAAAAAACCATCTTGAAAAAATTTATATTACTTTCTTATGCGATGAAAAATCGGATGGAAAATTAATGTTAAGAAATTCTTATCCATGTATAATAATATAAATAAATATTCGGTCGCTCATTCATTTAGGTTTATTTAGGTTATATCACAGAACTTCAAATATTATGTATGTCAATAATGTCATACACAGAGAGCGGTGTGAAGTTGGCTGACAATTTCTAGCTGACAGAATCCCGAAGATACCCGAAGCGGCGACGGCCGCCAGTGGCGTACCCCTACTATTATTTTCGCCGAAAAATCGCTTCTGCATTACGAAATGAGATTAGTAGTGGAAATAATATAAATATTTGATGTTTGGCATATATAAATTTGATAATTCGAACAATTCGTTGGAAAAATGAATTTGTCCGATATAATTTTTCGATCAATTGAACTGAAATCGTCTAGGCGCGAAGTTTAATCTATATAACTTCTATGTTTTTATCAGTTTCAAGATGAGATTTTCACTCAGATGATGGTCAACTATTCAGGATTCATAATCCGTAAAAAACTTTACTTGCACCCCTTGCAAACTACCCTTTATCGACCCTTTTCCGTATAAAACACCGAATTCGCGATATAAAGCGGCGCAGTCAGCTGACCATAACTTCTATGTTTTTATCAGTTTCAAGATGAGATTTTCACTCAGATGATGGTCAACTATTCAGGATTCATAATCCGTAAAAAACTTTACTTGCACCCCTTGCAAACTACCCTTTTTCGACCCTTTTCCGTATAAAACACCGAATTTGCGCTAGGAAGCGCGCAGTCAGCTGACCATAACTTCTATGTTTTTATCAGTTTCAAGATGAGATTTTCACTCAAATGATGGCCAACTATTCAGGATTCATAATCCGTAAAAAACTTTACTTGCACCCCTTGCAAACTACCCTTTATCGACCCTTTTCCGTATAAAACACCGAATTCGCGATATAAAGCGGCGCAGTCAGCTGACCATAACTTCTATGTTTTTATCAGTTTCAAAATAAGATTTTCACTCAGATGATGGTCAACTATTCAGGATTCATAATCCGTAAAAAACTTTACTTGCACCCCTTGCAGACTACCCTTTTTCGACCCTTTCCCGTATAAAACTCTGATATATACAGATTCGATAATAAAATTGGTGCGTTATTAATTAATTAATTAATTTATATTACAATATCTCTAGATGACCACCTGCGAACTATAGAAGTTCAAAACACGTGTGCGCCTTCTTCCTATTGGATAGAAAGGGGCAATCTTGGCATATCTGATTTACGACATAATGCGCTTGCTTTGAAGATGCCGCTGTGAGCCGTTTGGAATTGGAAGAAAGCTTGTCGTTTTCATGAGGATGGGTAAAACCATATACAGGGTGGGCAAAATTCTTTGTCTACTGAGGGAAACTCGAAAACTATGGCAGCTAGAAGATAACGGATGACTCATTCTCGAGCTCTTTTTCAGAGGAACAAAGAACGATGAAAACCGTTTTTCAGTTATTAGCAAAAAATTAAATTTTGACGATTTCGAAAAGTTCTCATAACTTTTTTGTCTTTGAAGTTACAGATCTGAAACCTTAACCATTTACAGGCCCTTTTTTAAGCAGAAGCCACTGACAAGCACCAAATATTTTTTCATTTCGAAACATTAGGCGAACTATCGTTTTTTTAAATGCAAACTTTCAATGAATTTGTCATTTTTGAGTGGGAAAAAAGGTTCTGTTAGTAGACTCTTCGTATAAAAGTGACTAAGAAGGTTCAAGTTTTCATGTCTATTGTAGGCTTATTGCTGGTAGATCCCCACAAAATGCCAATCTTTCAAACCTCCTGCACTCCTGCATAGTAAGAATTTTTCTACTCATTCTCATACAGATCGGAACTTTCTGAAGAAAAAGCTGCATTAGTTTACATGAAAAATCTCCCTCAATTTTCGCAGACCTTTAAAAAAAATTTGCAAATTCGTCTTTCACCTTTATCGAGAATAAAAGTTTTTGTACTATTTCGAAACTACATATGCTAATTTTTGTTGTTGGATATGTCTCATTCATTATCTACTGATTGAATTCTTTAGAAAAGTTGCCATTTTTGATGCTCAGTTCACGCAATTCGTCAAAGTTAATTTTTTGTTAGTTTTAAAGTTTTGCCTAAGGAGCCAGTTTGTCTAGCGTCGGTCCTGGTTATTATCATCATTATTGGGTACATTTTCATTTTTGGGTATATCATCAGGAGCATTTTCTTATTCCACATTTATAGATTTCTAAAGTTTTAGATAATTTCCGAGAAAATAGGATTCAATAATTTTGGGTTTTTTACTCCATATTTCTTGTGCCATGGCGTGGGATTTTTACGTAGATACTTATAATTCTCTGGTGGGATTTTAAATTCGAAGAATGAGTTGCCGAAGTAATTCTCTACATATTATTATTATTTATTATTATTCCAGATAATAAGATGAGGCCGAAGCCTATGAATCTTATACATAAATGACACTTTAGACATAAACAAACTGAAAAACTATTCTAACAGAGATAAAGAGTCTACACAAATGAATAGTTATGCATGAATCCGGAAAATCTTTCTAACCTGTACATATGACGAAACACTTCTGGAGATATTCTAGGAGGGAGAGAAAGAAATTAAATTTATTGATTTGTCAATCAAACGGCTATCGACCGGAGTCTTCCAGCCAGTTAAATACAGTATTGTTTCACATGAAGCTTATTGTAAACTATTGGGAGGTAATGATTATTTTTATGGTAATGATTTCAGATGTTCGAAAAGTGGCAAAGCTGGTAACTTTGCCTTTGGTGCAAACTCTCTATTGTAGTGGTGTATCAATGGTTCGATTATGTTGATATTGTGTTGGTTAGCGATGAATTTTTTGTCGAGTCTTTGCATTCTTTCCAGTATTGGTTCTACTTCTGTTATCTGGTATAAAAGTTCATTGGGTGGGTTGTGGAGAGTGTTGTTGGGATGTCTTAGTTTTGTAATTTTTCAAGGAGGGTGTATTTATATTGCAAGATTTGCTCATTACATGTAAATTAGCATAACTGGAGTCGGTCACGACTACTTTAAATACTGGCCACCTATTATTTTCTTCACAAAATACTCTAAAATCAGAGCCGTCGCCAGACATTTTGCCGCCCCGGCAAAATAAAACTTCGCCGCCCATGCAAAATGTTATTTTGGCACCTTGCTGTGACTATATTGAGTTTAAGTTCATAATTCTTTATGGAATAACGTACAACCTGTTCAAAGTGTAGATATTTAGAGATCAGTCTTTTTTATAAATTGAGTAAATGTTGAATCTAAAAAAAGGATAAGAAAAAAGGAATACAAAAGAATGGGCTATATATCTACTAACAACGCCGTCGCCGGTATCATACAGTAAAATATATACAGTGAAACGTTTGAAAATTTTAAATTATAAACTACACAGATATAGAGATATATGAAAATCTACAGCAGTCTCAATTCTTATAAACACGATGTACTATTGTAAAGGGTTAATTATGAGTAGAATGCGGCATCTTTGATCGTTTTCCATCTGCCGGTATTCCCCTTATTTCTGGTTGAAATGCATTTCATTCGGTACTTTGAGAATATATGTGAATTGTTTGGCGACCAAGCGCAAAAATTGGTATCGTTAAAGAACTGTTTTGCCGCCCCCAGAATGTGCCGCTCCGGCAGGGTGCCTGGTTTTCCGGTCCTGACGGCGGCCCTGTCTAAAATCATTGAAGATTTTAAAATATTTTTTCACGAAATGATGCGAAGATATCATTTCGAAAACGAGAAATACAATACAAAAATACTCTCTTCATTCTTTCAAGAAATTTGGGCTTTCTAACAACGACGAACATTTAAAATTGGGAGTTCATTTTTCGACTCGCTTTCCATTACGCCGAACAATTCTTTGCTCCAAAGTTTGACGTTGAATGGCAAACAAACTTCATGAATGTATTCTCCGTGATCTATTTGCCTTTCTATCAAATCTATTATATCATGTTAATTTCTATCCTTGTATGCAATCGCTTCGGATTTAATTTTCCTCACAGTTATGCATCCGATTTTATAGACTCCAAGTTCACTGATTTTATTGGAGATTTTTTTGATTCAAAAATAGTTTTCCTTTTATACTCCAAAGATTGTTAAAAAATTCTCTTTTTTGCATCTCTCTCTACTCTACTCCTCTGACACACAAAATTATTACCTAAAATTAAACGAAGAATGACTTTGTAGTTCTCTAAATGAGGATAATGAATTATTTGCAACCAAAATTGTTTCCTTCGCATATGGCCTAGATTTTAACGCAGCCTTTTTTCCTATACTTGGTATATCTGACTACTACGCTGCCAACATTATTGACATATCGGTTTATACCATTTTTCTAATGATAGGGATAAAATAATTCGTCTAGCTTATTAGCCACGAAAACTATCTCAGATATATTTGTATTAGCGAATACCTTTGAAATGTCTATTCCGTTGTTCCATCATTAGAAATTTTTGAATTATTCATAATCTACAGGATGGGCAAAATTCGTTGTTTACTGAGCGGATCTAGAGAACTGTAGCAGTTAGAGGAAACGGATGACACATTCTCGAACCCTTTTTTCATATCTCATCCAAATCTGAAAACAGAACCGGCCTATCTATTCTAGATTTTGAGTTATGAACAAAAATTGGGATTTTGTCGATTTAGTAATAACTTCTTTGTGTTTGAAGATACAGATCTGAAACTTGAACCTTCTTATTCACTTTTATACGTAGACTCTACTAACAGAACCTTTTTTCCCACTCAAAAATGACAAATTCATTGAAAGTTTGCATTTAAAAAAACGAAAGTTCGCCTAATGTTTCGAAATGAAAAAATATTTGGTGCTTGTCAGTGGCTTCTGCTTAAAAAAGGGCCTGTAAATGGTTAAGGTTTCAGATCTGTAACTTCAAAGACAAAAAAGTTATGAGAACTTTTAGAAATCGTCAAAATTTAATTTTTTGCTAATAACTGAAAAACGGTTTTCACCGTTCTTTGTTCCTCTGAAAAAGAGCTCGAGAATGAGTCATCCGTTATCTTCTAGCTGCCATAGTTTTCGAGTTTCCCTCAGTAGACAAAGAATTTTGCCCACCCTGTATATGGTTTTACCCATCCTCATGAAAACGACAAGCTTTCTTCCAATTCCAAACAGCTCACAGCGGCATCTTCAAAGCAAGCGCATTATGTCGTAAATCAGATATGCCAAGATTGCCCCTTTCTATCCAATAGGAAGAAGGCGCACACGTGTTTTGAACTTCTATAGTTCGCAGGTGGTCATCTAGAGATATTGTAATATAAATTAATTAATTAATTAATAACGCACCAATTTTATTATCGAATCTGTATATATCAGAGTTTTATACGGAAAAGGGTCGAAAAAGGGTAGTCTGCAAGGGGTGCAAGTAAAGTTTTTTACGGATTATGAATCCTGAATAGTTGACCATCATCTGAGTGAAAATCTCATCTTGAAACTGATAAAAACATAGAAGTTATGGTCAGCTGACTGCGCCGCTTTATATCGCGAATTCGGTGTTTTATACGGAAAAGGGTCGAAAAAGGGTAGTTTGCAAGGGGTGCAAGTAAAGTTTTTTACGGATTATGAATCCTGAATAGTCAACCTTCTTCTGAGTGAAAATCTCATCTTGAAACTGATAAAAACATAGAAGTTATGGTCAGCTGACTGCGCCGCTTTATATCGCGAATTCGGTGTTTTATACGGAAAAGGGTCGATAAAGGGTAGTTTGCAAGGGGTGCAAGTAAAGTTTTTTACGGATTATGAATCCTGAATAGTTGACCATCATCTGAGTGAAAATCTCATCTTGAAACTGATAAAAACATAGAAGTTATGGTCAGCTGACTGCGCCGCTTTATATCGCGAATTCGGTGTTTTATACGGAAAAGGGTCGAAAAGGGGTAGTTTGCAAGGGGTGCAAGTAAAGTTTTTTACGGATTATGAATCCTGAATAGTTGACCATCATCTGAGTGAAAATCTCATCTTGAAACTGATAAAAACATAGAAGTTATGGTCAGCTGACTGCGCGCTTCCTAGCGCAAATTCGGTGTTTTATACGGAAAAGGGTCGAAAAAGGGTAGTTTGCAAGGGGTGCAAGTAAAGTTTTTTACGGATTATGAATCCTGAATAGTTGACCATCATCTGAGTGAAAATCTCATCTTGAAACTGATAAAAACATAGAAGTTATGGTCAGCTGACTGCGCCGCTTTATATCGCGAATTCGGTGTTTTATACGGAAAAGGGTCGATAAAGGGTAGTTTGCAAGGGGTGCAAGTAAAGTTTTTTACGGATTATGAATCCTGAATAGTTGACCATCATCTGAGTGAAAATCTCATCTTGAAACTGATAAAAACATAGAAGTTATGGTCAGCTGACTGCGCCGCTTTATATCGCGAATTCGGTGTTTTATACGGAAAAGGGTCGATAAAGGGTAGTTTGCAAGGGGTGCAAGTAAAGTTTTTTACGGATTATGAATCCTGAATAGTTGACCATCATTTGAGTGAAAATCTCATCTTGAAACTGATAAAAACATAGAAGTTATGGTCAGCTGACTGCGCGCTTCCTAGCGCAAATTCGGTGTTTTATACGGAAAAGGGTCGAAAAAGGGTAGTTTGCAAGGGGTGCAAGTAAAGTTTTTTACAGATTATGAATCCTGAATAGTTGACCATCATCTGAGTGAAAATCTCATCTTGAAACTGATAAAAACATAGAAGTTATGGTCAGCTGACTGCGCCGCTTTATATCGCGAATTCGGTGTTTTATACGGAAAAGGGTC
Organism: Coccinella septempunctata; assembly: GCF_907165205.1. Lineage (NCBI taxonomy): Eukaryota > Metazoa > Arthropoda > Insecta > Coleoptera > Coccinellidae > Coccinella > Coccinella septempunctata. The sequence goes on from NC_058195.1 coordinate 29,090,376, forward strand.
GAAAAAGGGTAGTTTGCAAGGGGTGCAAGTAAAGTTTTTTACGGATTATGAATCCTGAATAGTCAACCTTCTTCTGAGTGAAAATCTCATCTTGAAACTGATAAAAACATAGAAGTTATGGTCAGCTGACTGCGCCGCTTTATATCGCGAATTCGGTGTTTTATACGGAAAAGGGTCGATAAAGGGTAGTTTGCAAGGGGTGCAAGTAAAGTTTTTTACGGATTATGAATCCTGAATAGTTGACCATCATTTGAGTGAAAATCTCATCTTGAAACTGATAAAAACATAGAAGTTATGGTCAGCTGACTGCGCGCTTCCTAGCGCAAATTCGGTGTTTTATACGGAAAAGGGTCGAAAAAGGGTAGTTTGCAAGGGGTGCAAGTAAAGTTTTTTACGGATTATGAATCCTGAATAGTTGACCATCATCTGAGTGAAAATCTCATCTTGAAACTGATAAAAACATAGAAGTTATGGTCAGCTGACTGCGCCGCTTTATATCGCGAATTCGGTGTTTTATACGGAAAAGGGTCGAAAAAGGGTAGTTTGCAAGGGGTGCAAGTAAAGTTTTTTACGGATTATGAATCCTGAATAGTCAACCTTCTTCTGAGTGAAAATCTCATCTTGAAACTGATAAAAACATAGAAGTTATGGTCAGCTGACTGCGCGCTTCCTAGCGCAAATTCGGTGTTTTATACGGAAAAGGGTCGAAAAAGGGTAGTTTGCAAGGGGTGCAAGTAAAGTTTTTTACGGATTATGAATCCTAAATAGTTGAACATCATCTAAGTGAAAATCTCATCCTGAAACTGATAAAAGCATAGAAGTTATGGTCAGCTGACTGCGCCGCTTTATATCGCGAATTCGGTGTTTTATACGGATAAGGGTCGAAAAAGGGTAGTTTGCAAGGGGTGCAAGTAAAGTTTTTTACGGATTATGAATCCTGAATAGTCAACCTTCTTCTGAGTGAAAATTTCATCTTGAAACTGATAAAAACATAGAAGTTATGGTCAGCTGACTGCGCGCTTTCTAGCGCAAATTCGGTGTTTTATACGGAAAAGGGTCGAAAAAGGGTAGTTTGCAAGGGGTGCAAGTAAAGTTTTTCACAGATTATGAATCCCGAATAGTTGACCATCATCTGAGTGAAAATTTCATCTTGAAACTGATAAAAACATAGAAGTTATGGTCAGCTGACTGCGCGCTTCCTAGCGCGAATTCGGTGTTTTATACGGAAAAGGGTCGAAAAAGGCTAGTTTGCAAGGGGTGCAAGTAAAGTTTTTTACGGATTATGAATCCTGAATAGTTGACCATCATCTGAGTGAAAATCTCATCTTGAAACTGATAAAAACATAGAAGTTATATAGATTAAACTTCGCGCCTAGACGATTTCAGTTCAATTAATCGAAAAATTATATCGAACAAATTCATTTTTCCAACGAATTGTTCGAATTATTAAATTTATATATGCCAAACATCAAATATTTATATTATTTCCACTACTAATCTCATTTCGTAATGCAGAAGCGATTTTTCGGCGAAAATAATAGTAGGGGTACGCCACTGGCGGCCGTCGCCGCTTCGGGTATCTTCGGGATTCTGTCAGCTAGAAATTGTCAGCCAACTTCACACCGCTTACACAGAGACAGGACTTCAAATACAATCACTATGGAGAGTAGAGAGAAGGAGAACGATCGCTGCTTTGAGACCACAGATTTTTTGTCCCCTAAAATATGTACCAATAGTAGTAGTTCATGTTTTTGCCAACAGTCGCGCTGGCCATCACGAGAGTGCGAAATTTTGTTTACACAAATCAAATTGTAGTTGGCTCGTTGGCTGAGTGAACTGTTTCCCTGGTGACAGATGATAGGAATATTATTATTGTCGATTTTTGATAAGAGAACAACATATGACCATGGTGAAATGTTGAAGCGTGCGCTAGTATAAGAGTGTTTTGGCATCGGAGCATTTTTGAGAGAAAATTGGAAAAAACCTTATCTCAAGAATCAACTCCCAATCAATTTGTGTGTCAAGAGCACTTTTGCGATGAAGATATCAAAAAGATGATGGATTCATTATAAACGAAATCGAAATTGTCATCCCTCGTGAGAAGTTGACTCTTCTGAATAAGAATATTTAACCAATAAAACTACATGGTTCAGAAGTAAATATTCTTGAAGAATTTTGTTGGCATAACATAATATATGGTTTATATCGGTTCTCAGCTGAGTATTGGCAAAAGAATCTACTCTAATACCTAAGTGATAAATCTGAGACTGCTACCTTTTGTTGTCTTGATGTGTACTGCTCCTCACTACGGATTTATATAATTTTGAAGATTAGTAAACCAACTAACATAGCTGCTTTCAATAAACAATGATAAACAAAAGTAGGTACAATTTTTTTGATCAGTGATTTCTTTTGAATTTCATTGATTTCGACTTGCATTTTATTGCATATAATTCAGAGAACTCATATTCAATATAGATTTGAAGAAAGGTATTTGAAAAATCATCAGAAAAACCACGATGACACATAACCTTAAATAAAATGAAGGCTGTTCATTTCAAATTGACGCTTGAATCCCCACTCCTTATCGATACCCGCTGTAATCGCAGCGACACCTATTTTCCCCGTTTTTGGAGACACATTTTTAGTACGGCGATCGTTCTCCTTCTCTCTACTCTCCATATACAATCACAGAACAAGTTAAAGTTCTATGCTTGTGCGTTACGATGACAGCTTAAAGGTTATATTTACATATTTGAAAAATTTTCATAAACGATAAAACATGAATGAGGATATGGAAATTGTGAATAACGTGGATATGTTTGAAAGGCGAGACGATATAATACAAAAGCAAGAGGAATGTGAAGATATTGCCGCAGCCAAAACTACAACATCTTTCCTAGTTACTCCAGAACTGCAAAACAAAAATAATAAACAGGCCTCCCCATTTCCATCATCTAATTTTTTACAAAATGCAAACAGAAAAAGTGCCTTTCAACCTTATAGACAAACAGCAACTTGTACACCTTTGACTAACTTACAAAGAGGGAACACACAAGCAGAAACTCCATCGATTTTACCCACTGATATAAACATTCATACCCTAGCAGGATGTGGAGAAATAACTGAAGAAGATGTAAAAAATGAAAGAGATTTAAATATTTCAGATAAGGATGGTTACACTCCTTTGCACTGGGCATCTTCATTTGGACAATATAATGCAGTTCAACTACTTTTACAGAATGGAGCAGAGGTAAATAAATTGGGACCAAATGAAGAGACAGCATTGCATATGGCTGCTAATGGAGGACATCATGAGGTCATAAGGCTTTTGATTAGTTATGGAATCAATGTGAATCATGCTGATCATGTATGTTTATCCTATTTTCTTAAGGAAGTTATCAAAATGGCCTGCATTTGAAATGCAATAACTATTTTTCCATCTTTTTTAAATGGCAGAACAATTTGCTTGATTCATTCCTGGGCTGTTAGTATTCAAAGGGTACATGTCTCTGATTTCCTCTCCAAAATGACTGTTTAGTGCTCTAAACGAGAATATGGAACGTGTCGTCCAACGTTGGACTGATGCCAAAAGATTTTCATCATTTTTGGTTTTGGTTGATGGCCACCACATCTGTAAAGCGTATTTCATAATAGGGCGTATGTAGGTATTGTAAAGAAACTCCCAGATTGTTTTATCGGAGTTTTTAAAAGATTTGCCAAGTAAGTACGCTATTTGTTTCGCTTTCCCCGTGATTGTGACCACAAGATCTGACCAGCTGAGATCCGAATTCGCTGCAACGCCAAGATCGACATGACAAGTGACTGATTGTAGCTGGTGCCCTTCGATCCAATAAGACAGCTTTGGGTTGTTTCTACCAATGTGAAGGACACAACACTTCTGGATGTTTAGTGGTAACAGCCAGTCTTGACACCACTTGGAAAGTGTATCCAGTAGTGGAACCACGATCGATCGACAATCTATCGATGTCTGATTCGATAAGGCGTTGTCGGCAATCTAATTATACCCGACAGTTTTTGTGTAAACAAGATGTTCATACAGAGGATACTGATCGTCTTTGGTACAAATTTTCAACTATTCTACTTGAAAATGAGGCACGAAAAAAGGGGAAAATCGGGATTACTGTTGAGTCGTGCGCTTATCGTTAGCTTGTGGTAGGTACATACTCAGGTCCTGAAGAATGTGGGTGTATAGAAGGGGCAAGTTGAAGAGTTTGGTGTCATCGGCAAACGAAGATAGGGCCGACTTGAGGAGTGGGGGTAAATCAGAAATGTATAGGAGAAACAGAACTGGTCCTAAAACAGAGCCCCGGGGTACACCCGATGTTACATTCCTCTCCGCGGAAGAGTAAGCATCGCCGGCTCGCACACGAAACCTGCTATTATACAAAAAGGATTTGATGCATGCAGCGATGCATGACAGTAGATTTGTCGTGGTGACTGGTGGAACATGCGGAAGAAACCGCATCGTTGAGTACTTGAAATTATATCGTTATCTGAACAAAACTTTTTAGCAGATGGTCGCATATAATTCTTTCCAGAACTTTCGAAACGGATGAAAGGATACTAATTGGGCGGTAATTGGAGGGATATAGTTTATCACCTTTTTTAAAAATTGGGGTAATTGAAACAAAAAGCCGGTCACACGGAATACAGGATGAACTGTTGAGGGACAGCAAAAGCTTCAGCACAGTGTGAAATCAGGCGCGTAGTGGCGCTATCGTTTCCTGGGGCTGTATCTACATTTAGGTCCAATAAGTACTTCTTCATCGGACGAACCATCGTCCGTTGATCCATCGTGATTGTAGAAATTTCTTGATTGATGTGGCCCACAATAGTGGTAGGAATGGCACCTACGGAGAAGGAAGAAGAGAATAACTCGGAGAAGACGTCTTTCTAACTGGTATACCTTTCACCCAACTGGTTTTTTACAGAAGGAATGCTGACTTTGCAATTCATTGAGGATCTCATACTAATACAACTTCTTCTTGTTCTTGGATGTAACCCGTTTTTTTTTCATATGAAGTCTTAGCCAAACGAAGTTCGAAAAAGACGGATGATTTTGGCATTCCCCAGTCGATTTGGTGCGCATGCATTTTCTCCACAAGTTATTGCATTATTTTATTTAAACCTGTGTTTTTCCTTCAAGAATAGATATATCCATATCGGTGTGAATAAAAGAACAAAGGGCTTGCAAATGTACTACCAAAAAATATCATTCAGGTTTTGAATTTTTCTGCAGAATATTTAGAAGTTGAGAGTAAAATGTAATTTTTTGTATGTCAACATATCCATTCGTCCTGTTCGTAAAAACTGTAATAGGACATGATTCAGATGGAACCATCAGCATAAATTATCGAAATTGATCAAACAACTTTAAAGTTATTCAAGATTGAACTCGGGTGATTTTTTTACTGACCGATTATGTAGTTTTGAGGTCCAGTGTTTTTTTAGCTAACTGAAAATATTTAAACTGTTCTGCATTGAACAATGAGTCAGGAACGCATATTTGGTCTCTCGTTGATCGGTGATCGCCATTTAAAACAAATCTACCTTTGAGAAAGACTAAATATGAAACTAATAGATTTTTTACCAAAGAAATCACGCTGCGTGAAGCTATGCAGAAAAATTAGGTAGTAAAAATGCTGTGATTTAAAGATTATAAATGTCTTGATGGTTGAACATTCATTTACTGATCACAATAAATGACACCCATCATACAGGGTATTAGTGAACAAGTGCTATAAACTTTACGGGGTGATTCTGCATGGAAAAATAATGACAGATTGCTTATATAACCATTGAGTATATTGGGTTCAATACTCAATGATGTAACTCGTGCACACAAATGCTTCGTTTCAGGATGTTGAAGTTCTTAAAAACTGACTAATCCCCTAATAGCACACAACGTCCTTGGGATGTACAATTCATGTCCATTTATCGTCGGGACACCCATGGACTTGGTTTGTATGTCCTTGGGACGTTTGTTTTTGGACAGAATGAGGACGTCCACGTATCCATTATTTGTCCAATTAATGTACAATGTCCAAACCGGATATCCAGTATGGACACAATACGGATCATATAGTCCCTTACCGACTTAACAACGCAATGTCCAAATGATGTCCAGGAGGCAGAAGGTGTTCGTGATGGACGTAATAAGGAAGAAATAATATATATTTGTTATATGGTCCGGAACAAATGTGAATGAAGAATGGGATCATTCGCAGGAAATGAGAAAGCTAGATCGGCGTTCGGCAGGATGAAAAATTTGTTTACAAGCCATCACATAGCACTGAACACCGAAATAAGACTCCTGCGTTGTTATGTCTTTTCCGTCTTGTTGTACGGTGTAGAGTCGTGGACTCTCACTCAAGCCACAACAAGGAAGCTTGAGGCATTCGAGATGTGGTTGTATCGGGAATCTTGAAGATATCGTGGATAGATCACATAACTAAACAGGAAGTTCTCAGAAGGTTGGGTAAAAACATAGAAGTGGTGGAAACTGTGAAAATTCGGAAACTCCAATACATTGGGCACCTAATGAGAAATGAAGAAAGATTTCAGTTACTGCAGACCATATTGCAGGGCAAAGTGATGGGAAAACGGGGTGTTGGAAGGAGACGAATTTCATGGTTGAAAAATCTCAGAACCTGGTATGATGTGAACACTACCGAGCTATTCCGAGCAGCAGTCAACAAGGTGAAGATAGCACGTATGATAGCCAACATCCGGAACGGATAGGCACTGGAAGAAGATATGGTCCGTATTACGTCCATCACGAACACCTTCTGGATATCCGCTATGGACATCTTTCGGACGTTGCCTGTATTAAGTCGGTAAGTGACTATTTAAGCACAATATGGTCTGTATTGTGTCCATCACGGGCACATACTGGATATCCGGTATGGACATATTTTGAACATTGCCTGTCGGACCATATAACATATCGACAAAATACGGACCAAATAATATAGATCCATATCCTGGTCCTAATATAATCCTTGATTGACATAATATGGGCATTGTCTTCGGAAATGAATGCCATTTTCAATCACGTGTTCTACCAAAATATCATAGACGTTTTTGTTCTCCGAGGCGAGAAGAGCCTGAACTGGGAGTTGTATGTTTATTTTTGATAGTTTTCCAATCAGTTCTTCTTTTTCTCTGGTTTTGCCTGTTTCTGGTAAACAGGTACTGCACAAGTACGAGGCATTTTCCTTAAATCGAAGGTTTCCAAATGTTTAATAAACTTTCTTGTTGATTATCTCCTATATCAGATAAGTTGTGTTATTCATTGAGACATACAACAGAATAGTACGGAATCACTGTTCTTGTAATTTTAATACTTATTTTCACTTTGAGCACTGATAAAACAAATGAATAAATCGAAAAACTAAAAGCCACGAACACCACACCACAGAGTTAATTTCATTGTCCATTTGTAGTTTTTGAACCGATGAACTCCACATCATCATTATTATATTAGTACTTTTAGGAATTAATTGATTAATTAACTATGTTTATCATATTTTCAGATGCTTAATACTCCTTTGCTATACGCAGCGAAAGGAAATCATCCACATTCTTGTAACGAGTTACTAATGGGTGGTGCTGACCTGACTATGAGTAATATCAATGATGAAACAGCTTTCACTATAGCCTTAAAAAACAATTGTAGTTTAGGTAAAAAATTCATGAAATAGTTCTGAGAAATTTACTTAAATAACATTTTATTTCAGCCCAGTCTGTTATTCAGAAACATATCATTTCAAAGTTCGAACTATGATGACCTTTTGTTAAGGTATTCCCACCCAGCAAATAAGGTAGCCATTTTTTTTTATTATTTGAGAAATAAATTCAAACCTTAGAAAAATTATATTTTTATAAAAAATGCTATATAGAATAGATGATAATTGTTACTTGTATATACCATAAAATATTGACATAATTCCAATAAAATAATTATTTTTACAAAGCATAATATCATTTTGTTCAAGACTAACTCCACAAACACTTTTATTCGCCATCTATATTCTTCTACAGTTTTCATCGATAAATCACCAAAGTTTTCATATGGCCGCAAAGAAAGGACTTGCAGGGGCGTACAGTCCAAAAAATTGGCCCACCACGCCCCATCCACTTATTTATTTTTATTTTATTTATTGTTTGCCGCTTCGTGTAGTGGCAAGTTTTAGCCAGGGGCCTGAACTGATCATTGGAATTTAATTTTTGATCGTTACTGTTCATACATACACCACGGAACCGTTCGAATCGATCATAGACAAGAGACAAGTTTCAATTTCGAATGCAAAATGCAACTCATCCTAGGACAGGGGCTTGACCATGATATAAGAACACAACAAGAAGTATTCTTATATCATGGTTTATATAGAAAGAGACAATTGTCTTCTGTCCTTTCCATATACTATAGCGATTTCAAGCGGATAACCTGTAATCATCTACTAGAGGGTAATGTGTGTATCTGTAATCTGTGCCTGTAATAACCGCGGTTATTGCTGGTTTTGCCCTTGGTTATGGCCCTTCACAACTTCTAACCTTACTTACCAGAGGTTTAAGGTGAACTAATAACCCAGGGTTATTAGTTCACTGGTTTAACCCAGCTCTCGAGTATGGGCTGTGGTCCGTATATACACTTTGGTTTCTTCTGGTTAGTAAGTGGGCGGTCCGTAAATGTCGAATTCCTGACAATTCAGTTCAATATCTGTCACCAGAGTAACCGCTCTGGTGACTTTCGGTTACCAAATGTGTATATAGACCATATTAGTGAGGTTAGAATCACTCAGTTGGCGGGAGATCCATATTCAAATTTTTTTACATAGGAATCGACTTTAATATGGAATATCGCTAGCTAGAAGTAAATGTTAATATAAAGACATGCAAAATTGGGTGCCGCAATTATTAGAGGTTGTTTCCAAGTACATTTTACATCACAATATTCTTTTATATGTCCTAAAATCAAAATTGAACACATTATTATACGGAATATATCCGTATGTCGTAGATCATTTCTGCTACACGTCAATCATGAACCGTAACAAAGAAAATGACATGCTACGCTTGCGCGTTAGAATGATGTCAGCTTCAGAGGTTAGAAACGAAATGAAGCTACGACAAACTTCCATGGATCTTGCTGACCAATTTTATATTGATCCATTATAGCATAGCCAATACTTGGACAAAAAATGGGAGAGTATTCGTTAAACTAGATGGAAAAATTATAAACATATTTTCGATGGAATATCTCAATGCATTATAGTTGTATAAATAAAAATTTTCTCTGCTGCTGCGGTATATACTCCTCTTTATTAAAGTATCTTTTTTTTTAGAATTTCATGTCTACAATGTATTGAATTTTTTGGTTGTTAATTTCTGGGGAGACCCATCTTAGATAGAGGAAAATTGAGGATGTTGAATTTCTGACAGAGAGTGAATACGAGGTTGTTGCTACCAGTTTGGATTCAGTTGATAAGTTGAATGAGGTTTATTTAACGGATAATGATTGTTGTGTGAGCGTTTGCCAGGTAAATATAAGGAGTGTGACAAAAAATTTTGACGATTTCATTATTTTGCTCGAGCAAATTAAATTCAAATACGATATTTTGATTCTCTGTGAGACTTGGGAGGTAGTTAGTTTGGATGTGTTTGAAATTCCAGGTTATGTATCTTATTATAGTAGGTCAAAATTCAATCAGAATGATGGAACTATCGCTTATATAAGGGAACGTGTCGAACATTCGGTAACATTGATCGAGAAACAACAGGTCGTTTTCATGAAGATAGCTTGTTCTGTGCGTTCATTCAATTATGATGTTTTTGCCCTGTATCGACCTCCATCAACCGACGAAAATAGATTTTTAGATGATTTGTCCGAGATTCTGGGAGAGCATGTAACTGAGAAAACTACCACTATTTTTACGGGTGATATAAATTTTAATATTTTAGATCTACAATGTCCAAACACAAATCAATATTTAAATATTATGCATCAATATAATTTCACTATCTACCATGATCTTCCCACTAGAGGGCGCTCATGTCTGGATCACATCTTTATGAAGACAAACCAGACCAATTTTAGCCGAATTGATTTCAAGGTACTTGAATATCACATCACTGACCATTCCCCCGTATTCTTGAAAATCTTTCTGGATGATTCTGATGTTATAAAAGATGATGGGGCAGAGCAGGTGAAGTTGGCGAAAGTTGATCATGAAAAATTGCGCTCCAGTCTTAAAAATCATAATTGGGAAGAACTTTTTAGAACCGAAGCAGTTGATCATGCTACGGGAATTTTAATGAATTCTTTAGAGAGATATATGAATGAGTCAACTATTACACAGAACATATCGATTAAAAGAAAGTATAAATCGCTCAAACCATGGATGTCACCGGGTCTATTGGTTTCCGTAAGAAAACGTGAGAGACTATACCTTGAATTTAAAAAAAATTCGGAGAATCTAGAAATTAAAGAAAATCTCCGAAAATACAGAAATATTTTAAATAATTTAATAAGAAATGCTAAAATCCATTACTATAGAAATAAAATAGATGAAAGCTCAGGGAATCTGGGAAAGGTATGGAAGGTGGTGAATGAAGTAACTGGTAGAAAGATTAAAGAGCGTACAAAAATAACAAAAATTAAATGGAACGAGAGTGAAATCACTGACAACCATAAAATTGCGAATCAGATGAATTCTTATTTCTGCAATATCGGTAAAGAAATGGCTGAAAAAATAAAGACCCAAACTCCCGAGTTATCACGAGACACCAGGACGCCCAAGATAAAGGATTCAATGTTTCTATCGCCAATAACAGAACAAGAGATAATCAATCAAATTGTTATGCTAAAAAATAATACAGCTCCAGGGCCGGACTTAGTGCGGGCAAATGCTCTAAAACAAATCGCTTCAGAAATTTCGAGGCCGCTTGAATATGTTTTCAATCTGTCAATGCAAAGGGGTAAATTTCCCATATTATTCAAAAGAAGTATGATCTCACCAATTTATAAATCTGGTTGTAGGACTGATATCGGAAACTACCGCCCTATAGCCATTATAAGCAATATAGCGAAAATTTTCGAGAAATGCCTCAAAACTAGGCTTACTGAATTCATGAACAAATATAATATACTAGCAGATAACCAGTACGGTTTCAGAGCTGGACGAAGTACTAGTGATGCCATATTTGAGGTAACTAAAACTATATATGAGGCTATTGATAAAGGCAAAAAAGTGATTGGTGTGTTCTTAGACCTGAAGAAGCCATTCGACACAGTTTCCCATAAAATTTTGTTGGAGAAGCTAGAAAACTATGGGGTCAGGGGAAATGTTGCTGCTCTTTTCGAATCTTATCTTGAGGATCGAACTCAATTTGTAGTGATAAATGGAGTGAGCAGTAGTGAGCAATTGATTGATTATGGCGTTCCCCAGGGTACGGTTTTGGGGCCGTTACTGTTTAATATCTATCTAAATGACCTGCTAAATGTTCAACAGAATTCAAATTTCAGAATCATTGCCTATGCTGATGACACGGTCATTTTATTTATGGATGATACGTGGGAAACTGTGTATAGACGGACGGAGGAGGGTTTGAATTTCGTGGTATCTGAAATGAGGAAATTGATACTGACAATTAATCCACAAAAAACTAAATTTATAACTTTCGCGTTGACGGAGGCTGCCACTTCGAACTTAAAGAAATTTATAGTTGTTCATGATAAGGACCATTCCACTGATAGCTGTGACTGCGAGTCGTTCATTGAAATGACTGATTCCATAAAATATTTGGGTATACATATTGATCAACTTCTTCGATGGAAAGAACATATTAAATATTTGTTGAAAGTAATCAGATGCTCGATTCCCAAATTTAAATTACTGGTTAATATATTGCCACGCAAGACTTTGTTCTCGGTTTATTACGCCCTTGTACAATCGGTGTTGGAGTACGGAATTGTTGGATGGGGCGCAGCATACACGTCTCATCTTGTAAATTTGGAAATACTACAAAAGTTCATTTTGAAGATTATAATGAAGAAGGATCGCTTATTTTCATCCGAATTGCTTTTCTCTGAGGCTCGGGTTTTCACTTTGAAGCAATTATTCTATAAGAGTGCTTTGATAATGGTTCATAAAAATATTTCTCAACTGGATGGATATGAACATTCTTATTCCACCAGAGGTCAAATCAGGGGACAGCTGCAGATCCCGAGATCACGGAGAACTTTCGCGCAGATGCATGCTCATTGTATTGGTATACGTTTGTACAACACAATATCGAAGGATTCGAGGCAAGCAAATAGCCTAAAATACTTTATAAAAAGTATAAGAAGTTTTATTTTTTCAATTTAGGATGGCTCTTCTTTCGGTCACTCTCTGTTGGAAAATAATTAGAAATTAGTTAGAAATGGTCGAAAAAAAAATTAAATAAAGGGAAAATGAATAAACTTAATACTTGTCGAAAAATTTATGAGCTTATGTCTAATTTTTTTGAATTGATTTTTTTTTACTATTTCCTCAGACTGTCAGGCACAAACCCTAGGTTTAATTGACAGTCTTTTCTTACAAATATATTACTCTGTATATTATATGTTACCTTTCTAAAATAAATAAATAAATGAATGAAAATGAATGAAATTATTAAAAAAATATACCATTTTATTACGAAATTTTGTTTTCAACTTGTTAAGAAAGGATCATAGAACACATTCCAACAGAAATAAATCTTAAGAAATTCGCTAAAATATCCAAAAACAGGCGAGAAGTACGCGGCATTTTTAGTCCCATAAGAAATGCATAGGGAATTCAGGGACCAGATCCACGGATGGATCGCGATTCAAATTTCCCGCCTAACCTCACTAATATGGTCTATACTATACGGACCATACGCATGGTTATCTCCGGTTCAAAATCATTGAACTCTATGGGACAGGCCTCCATCAAATCTAAATCTAAACCGACACCTCTTACGGGCATACTTATGTCAACAATTTATCGATACAGCTATGGCGAAAATATTGAACAGTAAAGGCGCTAATACGCAGCCTTGTTTTATTCCAGAGTTGGTTGAGAAATGGTCGGTTGTAGAACCATTATGCTGTATTCTAGCGGTGTTGTTGGTATGAAGGCTTTTACACACTGCTAAGAATTTTTCGGGTACTCCAAGACGTGCCATGATTTTCCATAGCGCTCTCCGATTCACCGAATCGAATGCCTTACTTAAATCGATGTAGGCTGTATAGATCCTTGATTGTTGTTCACGGGCCTTCTCTTGCCGCTGTCGCAGTGTGAAAATTAGGTCCACCGTACCTCGATTTGGTCGAAAGCCGCACTGGGATTCAGGTAACAGCTTTTCTAAGAGTGGAACCAGACGATTAGCCATAATCTTCGAGAGAATTTTACCGGCCACACTAAGCAACGATATGCCCCTGTAGTTGTTGCAATTCGACGTATCGCCTTTGTTCTTATAGAGGTTGATAACTAAAGCGTCTCTGAAGTCTTGTGGCACATCTCCCTGTTCCCAGATCTTGCGGAATAGTGTTAGGAGACTATTGACAATATCTTCATCCAAGGCTTTGAATATCTCAGCTGGAATGCCCTCTAGACCAGGTGACTTATCATTTTTCATATTGTTAATCACACTTATGATTTCCGACATTGAGATTTCGTCATCAAGCGATGTCATCGGATTATACGCGGGGAGCAGGTCTAAAATAGATAAGTCCGAGTCGTTATTTTGATTCAAGACCTGTGAGTAATGCTCCTTCCATCTTTCGAGAATTTTTCTATCATCAGTTAGAATAGCTCCATGAGCATCTCTTATAGGAAAGTTAGCTTTTCTGCTTGGACCATAAACAGTTTTAATAGCTTCGAAAAAACGCCTGTAGTCATGGTTATCGGCGTGAGCATGTATTTCCCTTGCTTTTTCTTTCCACCAGCTGTCCTTGATTTTTCTTATTTCTTGACGGACCTCGCGTTTTATGTTTATAAAACATTTTTGGGCTGCAACATCGCCAGGCTTGTTAATTGCTGTTTTCATCGCTTTGTGTTTTGCCTCCAAAAGGGGTGCGATATGAGTTTCTTTGTCGGCGAACCAGTCTGGGGATTTTCGGGAGTGTTCTGTGCCCAGTATTTCTTTCGCTGAATTTGTAAGAGATGATTTGAAGCGAAGCCAATGACTCTCAATGTCTTCGTTATAATCCGGTGTTGTTAGGCTATCTTTGACGGCAGCTGTGAAGCTTTCCTTTGTAGAGGTGTTTTGTAGTTTGGAGATTTGAAGGCGCTATCTCAGTAACTTTGGCTTGCGTTGGTATTGCGTTTGGAGCATTGAGATCTTCATTCTCGAGATTACCAGCCTATGATCAGTCCAGCACTCCAGATCTGCTCTGGGTTTAGTGACCAACACCTCTTTGAGATCTTTTCTTCTCACGATCACATAGTCGAGAGTGTGCCAATGCCCTGAGCGCGGGTGGCGCCAGGTCCCCCTTGAATTGGGTCTCGTAATAAAGAAGGTGTTCGTTATACAAAAATTGTGTTCTGCACAAAGAGCCAGCAGACGTTCTCCGTTCGAATTAATGCTATCTGTGCCGTGTTTCCCTATTATTCCCGGCCATAGTTCTGAGTCTTGACATCTGCCCACTCTGGCGTTGAAGTCTCCAAGGAGGATAATTCGTTCCCGATTTGGGATTTTACTTAAAGTCCGTATATACACATTTGGTAACCGAAAGTTACCAATGCGGTTACACTGGTGACTGATATTGAACCGAATTGTCAGAAATTCGACATATACGGACTGCCCACTTACTAACCAGAAGAAACCAAAGTGTATATACGGACCACAGCCTTGGCGTATGGTCCGTATATACACATTTGGTAACCGAAAGTTACCAGAGCGGTTAGTACGGTTACTCTGGTGACAGATAATTGCACCGAAGTGTCAGAAATTCGACATATACGGACCGACCACTACCTAACTACGGACCGCCCACTACCTCCTTGCCACTACTAACCAACAGAAACCAACCATTTGGTAACCGAAAGTTACCAGAGCGGTTACTCTGGTGACAGATATTGAACCGAATTGTCCGGAATTCGGCATTTACGGACCGCCCACTTACTAACCAGAAGAAACCAAAGTGTATATACGGACCACAGCCAGTGACTTCATATATAAAGTCAAAGATTATAGAGTTAGTTATAATCTTTGTATAAAGTCACTGTAGAGAGTGCCTGTGTCGTCCAGAGATTTATCTCTGGTGTCGTCTTAATGATCTTAGCCAGAGACAAGAGAATCCCTTTCTCTATGATCTTAGCGTTCTGTGCAAAGATTATAGAGTTACCTAGAGTTACCTAATTCCATAGACATAGAGACATGGACTGAGCAATGCCAGCATGAAATTGGCTATTTATTAGAAAGAGAGAAAAGCTCGTCGGGATATACCTTTCTCTTTTTTGTTCACATAGAGGTGAGTGTAGACCAATCAAAATTCTAGAAAAAGACAACTGCATTCCCGACGTGTTTTTCTCTCTGTCACTTTTTTTGACCGTATTTCATGCATAGATATAAAGGGAAGGCACAGTCCATGTCTCTATGTCTATGCCTAATTCTAATATAATTTTTGGTTCTGTGGTCTTGAGCGGAAAGAGGTAAAGAAGAAGGGATATTAGTGTTCTGTGGATCAAAGATTATAGAGATATACTCTATAATCTTTGGAAGGGATAATATACAGTATATTAGTGTTCTGTGATATACAGTATGGTCCGTATATACACATTTGGTAACCGAAAGTTACCAGAGCGGTTACTCTGGCGACAGATATTGAACTGAATTGTCAGGAATTCGACATTTACGGACCGCCCACTTACTAACCAGAAGAAACCAAAGTGTATGTACCATTGAACTCTATGGAAACCCCATAGAGTTCAATGGTATGTACGGACCACAGATTACAGAGTAGTAGGACCACAGCCATCTTGTTCATATTTATCGAATTTGATTTGAATTTCTGATAGGGAAGAATGCTTTTACTACCAATAATGCAATTCACTTACTGCATTATCATTTGGAATAAATAAATATTTTTTAAATTATGGCCAAAGAACAGAAATTGAAAAATTCACAATTCAATTCGCTCTCTAGTGACAATGGCAGATGGCTAAACCATCAGCGATATTTTATTTTTGTGACCACAAAATTAATGCCGTCACTCTTAAAGACGCTTTACGACATCGCCAAAATATGACTTTACTTTTTATTTATTTTTTTTATGATGTCCAAAGAGGAATCTTGTCTATGAATTTTGAAAGGTGACACATGTTTTGTTTTTCTCTGCTTGACATGGCAAAAGAGAACTTAATGTGATTCTCAGTTTGAATTCCTCCTTTCCGAATATTATCAAATAATTAGCAAATTAATTGTATTTGCGGTTATATTTGGGATTATTAGTTGATGAATATGAGCAGCATGCTTAAGGTTCCTACTACAATGCTTAAGACAATTCTACAGAGAACATTAGAGGTATGTTGATGAAAATCTTGAATTGAGTTTCATTACATAACAGTTTTTCCGATTTTCATATTATATCAATTCAATAATTATTATTGTACCGAATTATCCAAATTTACTGTTGCCTCATACTCATGTAAACATTGAGAAGGTTTTTGAGAAAGTTTTGGAATTTTAGGTAACCTATGATTGAAATGAAAGGACAGTGTAATGATATTCACATTTTAAAACGGTACTCCTGCATATTTACAGAAATATTATGGCATATTTATTGATCTTTCTGATAACTTTTTTTATACTCACACACTGAATAATATAAATATGTATATTCAATTCTTTCTAGTTTTGCCATATTGTGAAATCAATTGGGTTTCAATTGAATTTTGTCTATTCAAGACCATTGTCAAGTTTTATAAAAACATTAATCCATATTATAAAGTAGAACCCTTGCAAATATAAAACTATTTACTCAGTTCTATTGATCATGTTATACACATTCATTTTGCGTGGGGAATAATAATTTTAAAATTTATTCTGCACAGTAGTCTCATTGATCCACAAATATGTGAAAATTGCATACCTCCCTGCTCATATTCAATCCCCATTACTTTTCCTGCAAAATTCATGAATTGGATAGTTTTTAAGCACCCCCTTGACCCTTGAGACTTTTATGCAATTGAAGCTCTATTGTATGTATTCATTAATCAAATATTGAGCATATTATATTTCTGGATAATATAGAACCTCACTGAAATTTTGTTTCACAAGCTATTAAGTGGTAGATTCACACATACCTTTGACGACAGTGATACCACAATTATTATGCTATTTTCAAGAATTTTAATTATATAAAGATTAATGAATGGGACTCCAGGAATTGGATGTAATTGTAATAACAATAATAGGTTTATTTCAAATGAAAGATACCATTCCACAACAAACTAGTCCTTGAAGTGGAATATCGTCAAAAAATACATACATACATACATACAAGTTTAAGCACCCTTAAAATTCTTCAACATTGTAGGGTTCTATGTCAATCAACATCTTAAATATTTTCTTTATATAAGTGTTTACTCAAGTTTCATTCTTTATCATGTCAGCCATTGTGTTGAAATACTTGATACAAGTGTATTTGGGTCCTTTCTTAGTAGATGCTTTACTGTGAATTGGATATTTTAGGTTCGTTTTTCTTTTATTATATCTGTTGGATGAGTCCAGTTCAAATTTATTCTTGTTTTTGAAGACAAAGGCAATAATTCTTTAATGTGCATCGCTGTAACTGACAGTATTCCATTTTCCCTCAATTTTCCTCTACATGTTTCTCTGCATTGCAGTTTCAGAATTATTTGGAGTGCCCTCTTCTAGAGATTGAATATCTGAACTGCCTTTGAAGTATGCCCATAAAACATGATTCCATATCTTGCTTTCGATTCAAATACTGCTTGGTAGATGGTTTTCATAGAGTATTTACCCAAATATCTTTTCATTACAGTCAAAGAATAGCAGATCGAAGCCAAGCTGCCTTTCAGTTTAGAAATATATTCTCCCCATTTAAGTTTATCGTCAACATAGACTCTTAAGACCTTTGTAAAGGGAATTAGTTCTTGTTCTCTTGTTGATATCATAGCTATATTTGAAGTTTCAAGAGCTGTATATGAAGATTTAAATAATACAGTATTTGTTTTTCCTTCATTCATATGTATTTCGTTATTCAGTAATCATTCTTTGATATATTCAACGAAATAACTCTAATAATTCCACTCTCTGACCGGGAGATTCTTTTAGAACAGGTCCGGTCTTCTAAGTGATGATTCAATCATTCTTCAGGTGTTCGAGGAATGCTACAGGACCCTAATGTTGGGGAATCATCTCCTATAGATGAATTGTTATTATACATTGAAAAATGAATAAAAAAATCAGGAGCAAATTAGAAAACTTGTGACAGCTATTTTGACATTGACATGTTTTTATCTCTGTTTTCATGTATGATACAAAAATATGTATGGTACCCGGTTGACATTTTTCCTCTGCTTACACTGAGATCTGGAACGAGGAACAGGTTTTAGGATCTGTCTCTTGTTGCCATTTCTTTACACCCGCTTCATTGTTTTCAGACTGTAAAAGTTTGTAACACTATTTCAAAAGAATATATATATATTTTTTTCAAAAACAACTGTAGTCCTTCATATCAATTCATTGTATGATTTCACTCTAATAAGAGTATCTATGTCTTTTATATAGATAATGAATAAGAGCGGCCCCATCATACTTTGTGGTATTCTTGTGGTACTCCTAGCACAAGATGTTCAGCATCTGACAAGGCTTGTCCCTCTGGTTTCTCTGTATAGACATATTGTCTTCTGTTCTGCCAGTATGATCTCATCATATAAGCTGACTTGTCTCACTCAAATCTGTTCCATCTTATCCATTAGATGCTGGTGGAATAGGCTTTCGAATGCTTCTGTTAGATCTAGAAAAATGCCCATAGTTAGATCTACCTCTTCTAACTCCTCCACTATTTCTGTTATGAAATCATAGATGGCAGCACTGGTTGACTTTCCTTCAATATGTCCGTGTTGTGAGCGTGCTAATATATTACGTTCTAAGAGACATTGCATTAGTTGATCTGCAATTATCAGTTATCGAAAAAGATGTAATACACTAACCAACCTATAGTTGGACATCTCATTCGCATCTCCTCTTTTAAAAATTGGTATTACCTTCGCCTGTTTAAATTGCCCTGGGAACCTTCCATATTTTAGCATATTGTTGATTGCCACAGATGAGCAACCTAGTTGAAAACCATGTTGTCAACATATAGTTGACATTACTTTTTTGAATGAATTTTTGAATAGAATAATATTTTCTAACTTTTTAGACGAGCCAAAAGCAATACCTGTGGCCAAATGGCCCGTAATGAGATCTAAAAAATGGTAACAATCGAGTTGGAGTGAGTGATTTCCGAGACAGCGTTCCCATCGAACCGCTGGCCCTACGACCAAGTCAACGTTCAACGTGTTAAAATACAATTTTTCTTTGAAGAATCATATTATCTCAAGCCATCGGTGAGCGGACCAATTCATGATAACACAAATATAATTATAAAAATCCAATCACTTTCCAGTAATGGAAGAAACGTACTTATATGATTCCCACGAATCAAATTTGTTTGACTTTGTTATTGAAAAAATAATAAGAGATAAGAATATATTGAATAATAAAAAACTTCGCCAAAATATATCTTTCATCAGAACAGTATTTCATAGAAAATCTATGGAGGATTTATATCAAAGATATTATTTTTGATTTATATAGTAACGTGACTGAAGGGCGAACTAAGGCGGTTGCATTTCTGCCTGTATCAGTTGGTAAGGGTTGGTAAGGGTTGGTAAGAGGAAGAGGATAAAAGAGACTGAGGTTAGTGCTGTCAGCTGGCACATAGTTTTGACTTGGATGCAACTGACAACTGAACCACTCTTCGAAATTTTTGGCCTTAGCTCTATGACAGTTTCAGCTGTTAACACTATCCATGGAGTTCTTCCCGATTGCCGTTGAGACCATAGAAAACATAATATATATATTATTACTCTAGAATGTTAATCCAGTACTTCCAGTAGTAAGAAACGCGGCGAAAAATTGACAGTGGTCGTCAATGCGAATGCGCACCATTAGTTTATTTTCGAGTAGAACGTTGCCGAGTTCCTGAATATTCTGTCTATCGAATCTCATAAAGAAGGGACAATTCAAGTACAGAAGATATACTCGTATGTCGGCTAACGGCGCGTTTTCTTTCAGTCATTTGATTTTTCAAATGACCCCACCGTACCAAGATCTACTCGGATGTAAGGTGTTTTAAGACACAATCCAGGCATGTAGTCGGGTACTTGTCTGTCTTATTAAAAACAGTAAATGCAAACAAACAATTCGAAACTTCAATGAATTATCGACTTTCACTGATAGCGAATTCCATTGGTGTATTTCACTAGATCAGGATATTTTAAAAATGTTGCACGGAGTTTACAACAATCACTCAATGCAGAGGCACCAGTTCATCTAATGGAATCTGCGATAATATAATAATAATAATAATAATAATAATGTCTTTATTTTCCCAATTTAAACCTCAAGGGGAAATTCAACAAGTAGGTGCTCTACCACTTAACCCTTGTTAGGTGACACAATTTGGAATGAGCACTAAAGAGAGAGAAAAAAAAAAGTTAAACAACAATACAATTCCAATGAGCACAATTTACAAAAAAAAATAAATAAAAAAGGTGTATCTGACAACAACGGAAAAAAACTCACTCTCGAAAACAATCAGAGAAATTATGCATACAGAGCCTGAAGGAGATGAGCCCTGATTTCTCTCATGAATCTTACGAGCGTAAAAGTTTTGAACTCATTTGGCACTGCGTTATAAAATTTTACCACATTGTACCTGAAACTCCTCTGGAAGATGGCAATTCTGTGCTGGAGACGAGAGAGTAGATTCCTATGCCTTACATTCAAATTATGAATATCAGTTCTTTACCTCAGTTTGTTGTAAAGATCGAATTCCATTGGTGTTATTAGGTTTAGATCTTTTGAAATCATCGTAGTGACAGTGAGATCCAAATATGCCGCACCAATTCTGCCCATGAAATTCGCTATAAAACCCCAATATTCAGCCAATTCTCGGTTTGGTCGAACAATAAATGAATACTCAAGAATACCGCTACCGAAAAATTTAGATTTGAACAAATCTTACTTGTGAGATACTGATATATTATCAATGAAACCTGCAACATCATTATACTGATTTTCTGACAAAGCATATAAACATCACAATTAGTCACTCATGTATATGTTCAATACTGATAATAATAATAATGGTCTTAACAGCAAGAATCTGATAAAAGCGATTAATACCTACGCTTGCTCGGCGCTGAGCTACTCATTTGGTATCATCTCTTGGACCACCACGGATTTAGCAGCCCCACAGAGAAAAATAAGGTTGATGCTGACAAAACATAATAAATATCACCCCAAAAACTCAATAGAACGGACAGAGCTCCCACGACACGGGTAGAGGAATTGTTGACTTGGCCAACCCCATGTCCCAGGAAATTCGAAAATATTTCCTGAACAAGTCTGCTTCGTCAGAACTCCATCGAGTAGTTTGTGTTGCTGATAGTTCTACTCCGTTGAAGCTACAACAGGACCACTTGGAAACTGTCGAACAATCTTCAGAAAGCAAAATGCAGAAACTCATTGGCAAACCTTTGCATGGAAGGCACCAGAACGAGGTCAATCATGATTACGTCGACATATCTGCGTCGAACTGCTGGTTGACTTTCGGAATGTTGTTTCTCGAGACATAGGGCTTCATCTTCGCCATCCAGGACCAGGTGATTCAACTACGTGAAATATATCGCCAAGGATCCCTCAGCGATGGACGATAGCTGTCGTTATGGCTGTGCGACATATGAAACTATCCAGCACATCACCGGGGGATGTCAGAAGTTCGCGGGAACGGAGTACAAGTGTAAACATGATGCTGTTGCCAAGATTCTTCACCAAGAATTGGCATTAAAACACGAACTTCTAATTTCGAAAAAGGTTCCTCATTACAATTAACATCTGGATGCTGTATTGGTAAATGAACATCACAAGCTCTAATGGGATCGCACGGTTCTCACAAAACGGAAAATTACCCACAATAGACCAGACCTCATATTGCTCAATAAGGATGAGGACAGAGCACTATTCATCGATGTGGCGATTCCAAATAATAACAATCTTCTAGATAGACACACCGAAAAAATTTCAAAATACAGATATCTAGAGGAACAAACCAGGAGACAGTGGAAGCTGAAAGATTTAGAGACCATCCCTATTATCATTTCATCTACAGGCCTGATACCGAAGAAAATACCAGAGAACTTAAGGAAACTTCAGTTGGACAAAAATATCTATAGAGTCATGCAGAAGGCGGTACTGCTGGGAACGGCGAGAACTGTACGCAAGTACATGGGGAAGGCAGAGGAACACCGTGTGCTCCGACAGGAAGTGCGGGTGGAGCAGGAATCCAACCGACAGCAAGAAGCCGAGGAGCGGCCCGAACCCGACCACCACGAGCCCGAAAACTTGGAAAGGACTCCAACAGAGCTTAATCCTTTTGATATCTGAGATGACTGGGATAAGTGAATGTTCCTCTGGAGAGGAGTGTGAAAGCCGCAAGGCTAAAGTCATAATAATAAAGCTTTATTTTACCCAACAGGAAAATTCCCAATTACAGGGTAATAATAAAAAAATATACCTAAACCCTTGACCCAAAAATTGTCAAATATTCAGTACAAATACTACCAAAAAAATGAACTAAAATAATTCTCAACACTACTGAAACAAATCAACTTTAAGTTTATTAGCACTCTCACAAACCCGATACTCAGGTGCCCGCTGGAGTATGTTGGTCCGAGTAGTAGGCATGCTGAACGCTAGTGGATGCCTGGCTACCATTCTTGGCACAAGGATGCTGAGTCGGGAAAGCAGGAAAGGGAAGGCTATCCTACCACTGAGGAGCTTCTGTGCGAACTTTGCGCACTGTAGGTTGTAACGCGAAGGTAAAGTTGACATTCTCATCTCTCCCATGATTGCTGATACATCAGGACCACGCTCTGGATATCTATCTGTTTTTCTAACCAAGACATATTTAAGAAATTTTCTCTGAATTCGTTCAAGAGGTGTGAGATGTATATCATATATTGGAAACCATATCAAATTCGCGTACTCCAATTTACTCACAACAAGCGAGAAGTAAATGCTCCTGAGAGCAGACATATCATCGAACTCCCTGAAGCTTCTAAACATAAATCCCAGCGACCTACAAGAAGAGGTACAAATTTCCTCAACATCAAATAACACACCCAGGTCACGGAAGCGGTCTCCGGCAGAAATTAGTTGGCCGCCAATATGATAATCAAAGGTTAGAGGCTGCGTTTTCTCGTGTTTGTAACTTTGAAGCACTTCTTCAAATTCAATATAAGACCATTAATGTAAGAAGTCCCGTATGAATAAAAAAATAAATTCTTTCACCGAATAAAATAATTATGTTAAATTCTCAACTATAACGAATAGACAACTCGACTGACATAAGGTAGGAAAGTCTAGGCAACGTTCGAGTTGAAATAAACTAATGGCGCGCATTCGCTTTAACGACAACTATCAATATTTCGCCACATTTCTTACTGCTGCCAGAAACGAACAAAAAAACAGAGTTTGTCTCTGCTACTGAATTAGCATTCTAGAGTAAGTATATGTATTATGATTTCTATGATTGAGACGGATTATAATATCCACATACCTACAATGCCAAAAAGTCTGAAAGGGTTGTTGCTTGTGAGGATGAGCTTCTTTTCCATGTAAGACATGAAGTCCCCTGTAAACAAAGGAGATATTTCCCATTTGTACTGAGACCTTCTTCTTGAGGATAGATTTTGCCAGTTTCAACCAGGGAATCATTGCAGAGCTGAGTCGGTTAAAGATAACCGTTTTGGTGAGTTATTACATCACCATCTGCAGGAGCCGAGTAACAGGACGACTGAAGGAAAAGAAAACTAGATGGAAAAATCTCATATCAAAAAAGCACTAATATAAGAGGCGGAGGAAAAGGTGTGTGGACAAAGATTTGCGGATGACCAAAGTTGTGTCCTCAATATGGCAGAAAATCTCCATTTCCTCCAATATAAACCGATGCTGGACGGATGGATAATTTTATCAATCTTAAGTGTCTGCCCTTCCTCCAATCGACCATACCTTCCATCCGAGAATCAAACTTTTGACTTCCACAATGTCCTCGAGGGATGAATTCGACATTCTGAGCCTGTGGTTGAAATTCGACTTTGATGCTACTTGTTCCTTAGTTAAAGAAAATACGAACGCATTCATCTCAAAATTATACTATCCGAAGTAAATACAGGGAGAGAACATCACTCTTCTTTCCTCACAAAAATCTCAGAACCATCATAAAGTTAATAATACAGAAGATTTCCACCAATAATCTTTTCGTTTCAAAGGCTGACAAGGGTAACTGTCTGTTAATTATGCCAAAGGACGACTACACTTCACCGGCATCGTCAACACATATGTGCCTCAGATATACGAAAGTTATAAGAAGTTTCTGCCAATAAGCTACGTTCCTCCACGATTATACTAGTAGAGGAGACCGTGGGAGATCGACCTTCACCGATCTGATAACTCGATGAGACATATTTTCTATCAAATATAATTTATAGACAAATATGCCTATGATAACTTGCTTATCGAAAAGTGTTCATAGCTATTATCAATTTAATTAATTTTAATCAATTTTTTTCATCACCATCACTCTTGTGATAACCGAATGAGTTTTTCTCAATTGATAGTTTTTAACATACAGAATATGCCTAGGTAGGCTTGCCAACTTATTCCTGTTCATAGCTACCTGACAAGTGGAAGTGAACAGGTGAGTCAATATAGGTAACTACACCGACCTGATAACCAATCGAAATTGATATCATAGGTAAGATATTTCAATTACAAAACTAATCATCTAGGCTTGCCTGCAAAAAATCATTCATAAAATATTATTGCCAAGCTACAAAGTTTTAGAATTTTAGCCATTTGATAGGTGCGACAGAGAAAGTAGAACGCCCTAGGTCGGTGAGATGAAACAGGACACAACATAGTAGCTGCGCGCAGTGTTGCCAGCTTGAAAAAAAGAAAAGCGGTAGACATGACAAACAACAAGGAGCAGTAGATACGTTAATTCAACGGTAGCACAGCGGGCGAGTAATAAAAGGGGGTGGGTTGATTTTGATTCCCTATGGGCCTGTTCCGATATTACTGGTTGTACTGGCCCGCAATCGAATAATAATAGAACTCGAACGACTGGGCCAATAGGCATCGTCTCTGAAATACTGTTCAGGAATATCGGAACAGACGGTATAAATAAGTAACTACGCTAACAACCAATTTTTCAAGGTGAGCACCTAATCCAAATAATTGCGAGAATAATGAGGTTGCTAATGCATATTGCAACAAGAAGAATATTTATTGCACCCCGACTTGTGTATGCATTCTTTTCGGCATTTCATTTACTTAATTATCAATTAATCAACAAAAACTGATGAGCGAGAGTTACTGCAGACAGCCAGTCATGTGCCTATAAAAACGATGGAAATTTACATACTACAGTCATTTTCATTGCTTGAACAGCAACGGTAGAGCGGTAGAAGTCTCACATTGAAACGGCAGATCTACCGCTGAAACAGTAGACCTTGCACCACTGACTGCATGCTACGTGACCGTTGTGTGTATTCGAGTGCGCTTGCTCGTGTACAGCCGAATAGTAATTCTATAACTAGATGTGAATGAAAATCCAATACGAGTGAAACAATTCGTGGGCGAGCCGGAGGCAAGCCTGAGGAATCACTAGTATCGGAGTTTCATTCTACATCTTGTTAAAGAATTTTTTTCAAGCTGGCAACACTGCGAGCAGGTACTATGTTGTGTCCTGTTCCATCACAGGGACCTCGGGCGCCTTACTTTCTCTCTCGCACCTATCAAATGGCTAAAATTCTAAAACTTTGTAGCTTGGCAATAACATTTTATGAACGATTTTTTGCTGGCAAGCCTATATGATTACTTTTGTAATTAAAATATCTTACCTATGATATCAATTTCGATTGGTTATCAGATCGGTGTAGTTACCTATATTGACTCATCTGTTCACATCCACTTGTCAGGTAGCCATGAACAGAAATAAATAGGCAAGCCTATCTAGGCATATTCTGTGTGTTAAAAACTATCAATTGAGATAAAATTCATTCGGTTATCACAAGAGTGAAGGTGATGCAAAAAAAATGATTAAATTGCAATGAACACTTTTCGATGGGCAAGTTATCATAGGCTTATTTGTTTATAAATTATATTGGATAAAAATTATGTCTCATCGAGTTATCAAATCGGTGAAGGTATATCTCCCACCGGCCCTTAGACTGTACGGCTTACCAAAAATACATAAGCCAGTCATCTCCATACGACTAGTTCTTTCATTTTGTGACACTCTAGCAAGTAGATTGGCACGATGGTTAAGCGATTATATAGTTTTGTTTTGTGGAATGAAGACACTTTCTAAAACAGACAAAATTTTATTCAGGTTGTTTGTGATACAAGCTCTAAAACTTATCTGACGATCTCGTAGCGTTGTCACGTATGCTTCAGCATACTTACCAAGTAAGCAAAAATCAAGGAAAGTGAGACTGCCAGCGAACTGCATGTTAAGCAGTCGTTAAACAATTATCAAGCAGTCCTAAAACGGTGATTCACATAACTATATATACGCACACTCATCTACGATATCGGTCCCCATACAGCATTGTGAATTCCTCTGAAGTCTTTGCAAATTTGAGAGATGATAAGTGTTCCTGTGTCTCTGACGATGCTTTTGTTTAAACACATCCTATACACATCATCATTAAACAACAAACACTTACTTTTCTTTCAAAAATGTATTCTACAGAATGGAGGACGGCCTTGGAATGGATAATCCCCTCTCTCAGGGTTTCTCCGAAATTTTCATTTCTTTCTTCGAGGGAAAATTGGGTTTCAACACGAGGAATCCTTACAAAGGAGATATATTGTTTTGGCATATATACGTTGATGACGTGATAGTATGCTGGACAGGCGATTGTGATGAATTAAACAGCTTTCTATGTTGGTTTAATAATTTATACCTTAACATCAACTATACTATGGAGGTGGAAGAGGACTCTGAAATACCTTTCCTTGACCTCAAACTGACCAACAGAATATCCTTCAGCATTTATCGGAAACCGACGCAGACAGACCATATTGTTAACTTCAGTTAACCCATATTTAAAGCCAACGCCTTTCAGGACTTGGGTTCTTGGTACACTGACTGTTCACCATGGATTTCCAGTCGGAACTAAAAATCATCAGACATATAGCGGTCCATAATGGGTACAACTTGGGTTGGGTGGTCTCCTTGGTGAGAAAAGAGGAAATGAAACGCCTAAACAACGATTCTTCAGCAGCATACAAACAACACTAAACACATGAGTCTTTCTTACATCGGCCATTATCTTCTCGTGTGGGCAATGTGTTCCCCCAACACCCTGTACAATCTTCTGGTGCAGAACAAAGATTGTATATCACTACACATCCATCTTTGATAGACACTTAAGATTGAACAACCATCCTTTCGATCCGGAAAAGGACGTCAAAATTATCCACCCGTCCAGCTTTGTGGCAGATGTAACTTGTGAAATTTGACTCTATTCTGTTTGTATTCGTTGCCTTTCACTTAGTAGAGCCAAGTTTCGCAATAGTCGCACCTCTTATTTATTATCTTTCATGTGCAGTTGTTGTTCTTTGAAGCAAATGAAAGTCGAGCTTATGCAAAAACTTACCAGCCACCAATATGAGAAATACATTGTAGGAATAAACAACAACTGGTGGTTTGATTTCTACGTATCAAGCTGTACTCAAATGCTAATCAACAAGCCAAGCCAAGTCCCATTTTGAAATAATTCAATTCAATCAAAATGAATCTACCTAATAAATTTGTATTTAATTCTACTTGCAATAATTCAACTAAAATGAAATAATTATTCAATTCTCTTTCTGACTCGGTTTGAAATAGTAAAGTTTATTCTTTTTGTTTATCTGAAATTGTTTCATTACGGTTGGTAGGTTTTTGCATACCTCTGCCCAATTATAATTTGACTTATCGAACTGAAAATCTATAATCTACCTCAAACCTCATAATACTATATATGATAGTTTCATAGTAGACTTATACCTGTCTTTTTGGAGTATTTATCATGTCCAGAAAAACAATTATTTGATATCTACCCTAAAAAATTCCATTTTAATATCCCGTTCTGAAAATATCTCGGAGCCTGAATCATCTTTTCCCGTATAGATTTCAGTCATTATCATTGTTATAATTCCTTTCTATTCATGATGTAAATGAAATTCAATAAATTCACTACTTTCGGTGATTCTTGCAGTTTTACTCATCCCCATAACAATAACCCAAATCACTTCAAATTTTTCAATATTTATTCACATACCTACCATACATTTCCCGCCAATATGTTTCTTCAGACTTACGAAATGACGTTTGCACTTCTCTTATATTAGTGTTCTGTGGTTTCAACGGCAATCGGGAAGAACTCAATGGATCGTACAATTGGATCAATATACTCCATAGCAGCATCAATTTTACATTGGTGATGGAGGAGAATCAAAGGTTGAATTTTTTGGATCTGACCATCTACAGAGCCAATTCAAGCCTTTCGGAGAACGAATTCAATTGCTTATCTTTTCGCGTAGGGATATCGCTCACTTCAGAATCTCGCAGTTACGCAATCGTCTGTTTGTCTCAAGATTCCAACTATTTGATCTCCCAACTTTTCAGTTGCATGCTGACGCAGCGTAATATAAATGAATTAAAAGTTACAAAACTAAAAATTGCATGGCGGCGGTAGGTCTAAGGAGACTCCATCAATTTTCTGTTCTAATCGGTAATGTTGAGGTTAAAAACACACACTAAGGCTCGGTTGTTCAATTCTGGTTTAAACCGAGATTAAAGTTAATCCTGGATTAACGTGTCAGATTTGAACGGAAATGTTAAAATTAATCCAGGATTAACTTTAATCACGAATTGAACAACCGGGCCTTAGGGTCTAGTTTATATCGTCAATGTTTGACAGAACGAAATTAAATAGTCTTATTTCTGTTGTTTCTTGTACTAGAGGATGCTGAAATATTTAGGAACAGAAAAAGGTATTTCTCATCAAACGTCCAGGCAGTTCGTGATTCATCATTGCCTTTTTAATACTTTCTTGGTAGCCTATTATGCAAAACAGATCAGCTGTTATATCATGTGCAAATAAGGCAAGACAACCAGACTTTCATCATAATGGAGTTAGTCGTTGATAATGATCATCAAGTGGGACAAATCTAATTAATCGAAACTCAAGATTTTCAAATTGAAACCTATTGTTTAAGTAGATTCTACGTGGAAAAAGAGGGGGGTTACCCGAATAGAACCTATACCTAAAATGCGAACTTTCAGAGTTATCAGAGGAAAACTTGAAGTAAAGAAAAGGAGCTATTTCGAAGAAGTTGATTATTCTGTGACTTCCGGAAACCATAGACAAATACCAAAATTCGATATTCCGATGAAATATTAAGACCCGTTTGCACCAAACGCACTTAGTGTTAAGTGTCCCTTAAAATGAATCCTTAACTTAAATTACGTTACACCAACTGTAAAGTGACATTTAAATGGCTAAAGCTAGCCTTAAATTTAAACACTCCTGTAATGACCATTTAGGTATTTGAGGGCGGGATTCTAACCTAAAATAATTTGTTGAACTCATAAACTGGCTGCAGAACTGCTGTGGTTTTTCTAATAACGTCAAGTACCTTTTATTTGACAATCCATTTCATTATCAATAATGATGCTAATTCAGCAACAAAAAGTTGTCACTCTTTGATAATAATAGTTTACTTGACACTGACTGACAGGACAATAAAGTTAGGTTACTGAAATGACAACGATCATCGGCAACCGGCCAACCAATGAAAAGGCTTTATTAGACTAGAATGAAGTTGCACCAAAATAAAAAACTGAAATATCACTAGATATGAAAACTTAAGGGCCCCTTACTTAAGATTCTGTTGAGCCGCAGTCGTGCAACTGACAATAAAATTAAGCGTCCATTAACTTTAAACTACGCTTAGTTATGTACTCATTTTAAGGGGGATTGGTGCAAACGGGCCTTAGACATTTCATGAATTGTTGATGAATTCTCAACCATAGACATAGAGACATGGACTGATGAGCAATGCTAGCATGAAATTTTCTATTTATAGAAATGATAATATAATAAGCATATAAAAATCACAATGGACTATTCTCCTAAATTTCAAAATATATGTCATTAAAATCCTTATAACTCGAAAATTTTTTGTTTCGAATTTCAAAATATTGCATTTTTTTTGTATTCACTTAGGAAAATTCTGATTTCAGGAGTGCTCTCTTATGAACATTCTACGTCATTTTCACAATCCGGCAACGCACAAGTTTTCTGATCACCATAGACTTAGTAAATATCAAGTTTGGTGATAACATTTGGCACAAAATGTCATCGGATCTAAGCATTGACATAGAGACATGGACTGAGCAATGCCAGCATGAAATTGGCTATTTTATAGAAAGAGAGGAATGCACGTCGGGCCATTACCTGTCTCTTTTCTGTTGACATAGAGGTGAGTGCGGACCAATCAAAATTTTAGAAAAAGACGCCAAGAAGGCCCGTTGTTCAGTTTCTCTCTGTCACTTTTTTGACCGTATTTCATGCACAGAAAGGGAAAGCACAGTCCATGTCTCTATGTCTATGTTCTCAACAATCCCTACTATACAATATATCAGACACAATTAATGACATGTAAAAATTATTTATCCGTATAAAAAATTTTAGTTTTTTCTGTGTTTCTGTTCTGTCACAGAATTATGAAGTAGTCCGAAAAAGCTCTTTACCCTTTATTTGCGATGAATGTCTCCAGGTTGAATGAATATTGTATATAACTATTTTATTTAATTTCAATTTTTTCTCATGGATTGCAGATCGATAGAACAAGATTATGTCGTCAGCTTCATCAAAACGTTGACAGGGGCAGTGCGAAATTGAGCACCGAATGCGGGGGTTCATCGTATCCTGTATACGACCATAAGTACGATGCTGTTGTGGTAGGAGCTGGAGGAGCTGGTTTGCGAGCAGCTTTCGGTCTGGTGGCGCAGGGTTTCAAAACTGCCGTAGTCACAAAACTATTCCCCACTAGATCTCATACGATTGCTGCACAGGGTGGGATTAATGCTGCTCTAGGTAAGGATATTTATGGTTTCTCGAAATCCAAGCTCAGGATAGCTAATATACCAGGAGACTTTTAGTGTTGACCCTTTATCAGATTTAATCCACATCTACATCAATACGTTATGTTTCTATTTGTTACAATAATTTACTAGAATAAAATGAAAGAATCTTTGCAATAGTTTCAATACAGTGGTCTTATTGAAACTATTACTGAGATTTTTCTTGTTTAATTCAAGGTACAGTGTGGTTCAACGAATACTTAACACCTTGATTTTCGGGCTTTAAAATGAAAATGTGGAAAATCGCTTCTAATTCAAGGGGATAAACTTTTTCGCTCTTTGCATCGCCATAACTGCAACCCCTTAACGGGGGTGAGCACAAACCCTTGATTTTGAATAGGGATGAGGGGTGTTGCGAAGCCTCATGTTGAAGATCTTGGATTTCAGGTGACCCTATAAAAAAAAGTCCAGTGAAGCCATATCAAGTGATCTGGGGGGCCACTCAATATTTCCCCTTCAATCAAGGCTTCAGGAAAATTTTCCATCTAAGAACTGACGCACCGGTTGAACGAAATGAGGTGGTGCTCCATCTTGTTGAAAAATGATCGTTTCATGGTCTGCCGCATTCTCCAATACTTGCACGAGAGCTGGATAAACAGCGTTCTCCAATAGATATAAATAAATTTGGCCAGTGAGATAACCGAGTATAAAAAAAGAGCTGATCGTTTGATTTCCATAAATACCTGCCCAAACATTTAATTATTGGGGAAGCTGAGTATGAACCTCACGAAATACTTTTGGATTTGCATCTGACCAATATCGACCGTTATGTATTTTCATGATGGTGATTATTGTGCTTGAAACACCAGATACATCGGACAATTTCCTAGAAATAAAGGTCGTATCAATCGCTACATGACCTAAAACAGCTTCTTTCCTCGCTTCGTCTCTTTCATGCTTTTCAGCGGATATATATTTTCCAGGATGTCGTTCGTTAAATAAAGCCGGTGTTGTTGGCGCAGAGTCGTTATTATAAAAAATAATTTTATTATTATATTTCCATCGTTTTAATGGTACCACAAATTTACAATCGCTTCGACACATCCGTAACTTTCTCAAAAGTTCACGATAAAGTAAATCAAAAACATGGTACGTCTACTGTTTTGGACGAAAAATTTACAACATAACTACTGAATAACTTCGAAATGTGTCGGATACACATAATATTCTCGTTATTAATTCCACATTGCCCCTTTCACAATTTTCGCTGTTATTTCAGTTTCGAGGAAAGCGACGTTTTAGGGTCAGATACGATCTTCGAAATTATCGCCACACCCCTCATCCCTATTTAAAATCAAGGGGTTATGCTCACCTCGATTAGGGGGTTTAAAAAGGGGATGAAAAAAGTGGAAAAGTCGGAGTGATTTTCCACATTTTCTTTTCAAAGTCGAAAAATAGAGGTGTCAAGTTTTCGTTGGACCACCCAGTATCTTAAGAAATTTTCAAAACTTCGTGCAAAATGAAATGGAAATGTAACGAACTGTATCGAACCGGATCTGTCCTCTCATTCACGTGAGCAGCATTCGAGAAGGCTCTAATACGAAATTTTGAATGCTCGAAAAAAATCTCATCGAATATGAATGAGAGTAAATATAAATGAGTGGTCAAGGACCAACGAGTGAAAATATACTGGGTGACTGGTGACGTAAGGGACCAGTGGAGATAGAGGTCCTCAAACTGAATGAGAATTTTAGTTTCAAATGTCCCATAAGGGCATTCGTTTCGGAGTTATAGGGTGATTTATGAAAAAAAGCTAAATCTATAAACTCCCATATCTTCGTAAATATGGTAAATTTTTCGTTAATATACAAGATTGTTCCAATAGGCATTCGCCGTCAGCACAAGAAAAAAAAATAGAAAAAATTGCACACCCGTACTCAAAAATTTCAATTTAGGTGAGAAGTCAGGTGAGAAATATCACACAGTATATGAGATAAAAATGAATTCAAATAGAAATTTGGGAAGAGCGAAAAAACTGATGAAAGATCTGGTTTTTGTTTGAATGGCACAAATTTTCTATTGTTTTTATCATATGTTGAAATCAGAATATTACAATATTTTTATATCTATATCATCATGGAAAATAATATGCCTGATAAAACAAAAACACTAAATTCGAGTCAAAGATAATTGATAGTTGATAGTTAGGAGGGGGTTACAGAGCCGTTCTCACCACGCCCTGCACAACTCGCCTAAGATAAGTTTGACTTGCTTTAATTACTCCCAGAACTCTTTATCATTCTACTAAACTGAAAAAAGTGGAACAATAATCCGCCTGGTACGTTTCAAACAAAATTTCTCTTCATCAAAATAATGTAAACTTTATAAGGACAAATTTTCTTCTAACAGTTTCTGAGGGGGTTAGACTTAAAAAAAAAACATTGTTTCATCCAACACGAATTTCTTTAATGCAAATAACAGAATATTGAAGAAAATAATGATTTTAAATGATAAGAATGGATTTCAAGATTTGCAGGAATCATTCTAGCGCCTCGAATTCAGTGTTTGTTCTATCGGGAATATTATTTTTCATGTGAATATAAAAATATTAATATCTGATTTGAACATATCATAAAAACAATAGAAAATGTGTGCCATTCAAACAAAAAGCAGATCTTTTATCAGTTTTTTTTCGATCTTCTCAAATTTCTATTTGAATTTATTTTATCTCCTATACCGTGTGATATTTCTCACCTGACAAGTAAATTGAAATTTTTGAATACGGGCCTGCAATTTTTTCTATTTTTTTTTCTTGTGCTGACGGTGAATGCCTATAGGAACAAGCTTGTGAAATATAAGACAAAATTTAACCATATTAACGAAGATATAGGAGTTTATAGATTTAGCATTTTTTCATAAATCAACCAATATATCCGAAACGAATACCCTTACGGGACATTTAAAACCCAAATTCTCATTCAGTTTGAGGTCCTTAGCCGTTGTTCCTTACGTCACCAGTCATCCTGTATAACTGGAAATAAATCCATTGGTGTATCTATGTAAATAATTTATTAGTAGTACATTTCACGAGTGTAAATAAATTAGTTAAAGAAAGAATTTAGACGATTTTCATTATAGTACAGGGTGTCCCGAATTCGATGACCAGTGAGGGTATCTCAGAAACTAGATGAGCTAGAAGAAAACAGATTCCACGTTCAAGAGCTATTTTTCAGAAAAACAAAGAATGGTGAAAACTGTAGAATTCTTCGTTTTTAAAGTAATCAGAAAAAATTGGAAATTTGACGATTTCGAAAAGTTCTCATACCTAACGTTTTTTTCTTTGGAAGTTACAGATCTGGAATTTGAACCTTCTACAGACACTTTTTTGCGTAGAAACCACTGACAATTCCTCCCCTATATTTCAAATCATTGAGTTTTGTTTTTTTTGACGTAAACTATTATCAAATTTGTCATCTCCGAATTGGTAAAAAATCGCAGATTTCGAAAATATATAGTGTCTACTATTTCCTTCTGAACGTCGCTTATTATGTGTTTATTTAATTGACCAAATTGGCATGTACTTTCATCAAGTTCGCTTTGATTTAATCACAGCCCTCTTAACACTGTGTTTAAGAGGGCTGTGATTTAATCGATAACAATATGGAAAGCATAAAATTTGATGCATTAAAAGGATGGTATAAAATTCGAAGCACATATATTCCCAATAATTGCCGAATTGTGAAATTGGTACAACGTGAAATACTCAATTCCGACTCTATTTTGCGAAAATAAGTATTCGGTTCAACAGTAACTGTTACAGTTATATTCAGGGTCCTCTCCTTCTGATACACTTTTTCGCGCTGTTCACCGAAAGAACCAAAATTTCGTAAATTATTTTCCAACCGACCTAAAATAACATAAAGATGGCCTAATCCTAATACCCCGTAGCTACATTTTACTTAACCTCATCAATATCCGCTTAAAATATCGATTAACCTACTCTAAATTAAATATATTACATAAAATTTGAAAAATTTAATTGTATGAAAAACACTTAAAGAATTAGGCAATTTTTTCCATGTCCTATGAAACTACGTATTTTCAATATTCCGTATATTGCAGTTAGGCCATCGATAATTATTACCCATTTTTCAAAGTTATGAAATAATAAGGAGCTGAACTAATGCTGATTTGACTATTATTGAAAATATCTATGCATCGGATTATATACTCGCCTCTCTGTTTCATATTCAAAGCTTGCTTCATTTTTATCGAGGGGCTTGTTGAAAGTATGCCAATTTGATTAATTAACTCAACAGGTTATGTTTTCCATCCATTTTTGAAACCTACGATTTTTTTCCAATCCAAAGATGACGAATTCAATGATAGTTGACATTAAAAAACAGAACTTAGCTTTATATTTCAAAAGCTCCCTGTAGAAGGATCAAGTTTCAGATTTGTAACTTCAAAGACATAAAAGTTATGGGAACTTTTCCAAATCGTCAAAATCTCAATTTTTGCTGATAACTCAAAAACGAAGGATCGTAGGAGGCCACGGTTCCCAACATTTTTTGTTTCTCTGAAAACGGGCTCGGAAACGTAGAATCTGTTTTGATCTAGCGAAAAAATTCATTTCGAATTGAAGAGGGACCCATTTTCTCATTCAAATTTCAAGGATCTTTTGGTAAACGATCTGACAGTTATGTGAATCCTCCAATTTGAAATTATCCTATTCCATAGTTTTTGATATAAGAATCATTCTGTATATCTAAAATACATAAGTCTGAAATAAAATTAATATTTCTCCAACCAATAACTTGAAGTCATCTTTCAAGAGCTCCTGAACAAGACATTCTATATGGGTGGTATTTTTCTATTTTCAAAAAGCCTCCTTTTGTACTAGACACACCATAATTTTTGTCCAATAAAATCGTGGATATATGCGGATTTTCCTGTAGAGAATGCAAAGTCCAATTCCTGATCATCTGATTCTACTGCACGCGATGAAGGATCACTTCTGGGCAATTCTGTACCATGCTCCTCAAATTTGTGGAATATCTTACTTGCTCTAATATTAATACTTCGATTTGCTGCCTTTCTGAGAATACGATTTTTGTAAAATAAAATTGGAACTTGCAGTACAGGGCCCGTATTCTTGAGTTCCAACGGGGAGAAAGCGGATGTTTCATCTCACTTTATCGCAGATTGATTGTGTATTTCTTTCTCACTTTTCTTCCTGTTGTTTTACTCCCGGATATTCAAGAATTCTGAGGTTGATGAAATGAAATTTTATAAAGAATTACTTTGAATTTTAAGTTGAAAAAGTCTCAATTGAATTTTTTTGAGGAAGAAAAAACAAACATAATGTTTAGATGACATTTTCTCTGAGCTTTCCAACGGGGCCTCACATGATAGGTACATCTTTGTGCCTTTTTTAAACAACAGTTGGATAGGGTTGCGGCAGAAGTGTCGGAGAAAAAATATTCTATTTTATTGCCTAAAGATAACTACAGTCGGAACTTAATTAACATATTTCAGCGTCTTAATTTTAGGTAATTGGCGGAGAAACTGAATTTCATTTTTTTTAATTTTGTATTTCTTCAGATAACCACAAAATTAAAGAAAATATGGTAGAATTCCATTTTGCGTTAGTTTTCGAACGATTCCACACATGTGTTATATGGGGTTTCTGCTAAGGGGTTGAAGAAAACAGTCAATTTTATAGCCAGAAAATGAGGGTAATTAAGTCAGTTATTGACGGGTTTCGGCGTTTTCATTTTGATTTGTCGGATGAAAAAAATATAAATTATATTTCAGGCTCTTGTCCAACTCTGTATATCAAGAAATGCATACATTCGTGAACACGTTCATGAATTCTAAATTCAGGGCATCTACTAATCGTTTTTCAGAAAATATTCAGAATTAATCAGGAGTTTCAAACTTGAATGCTTCGTAAAGTTTTTTTTTTAGAGATTTAATTGTTCCTACCGCATTTTGAGATATTGGTTGAAGAAAAAATAATTGTCTTCCAGAACTCTATACAGTTTTTCATTCAAAAATCAAGAGGCTAAAAAACACATCGTTGAGTGCTGTCCAAAATCTTGATTGTTGTACTGAGGAAGCCACTCGGAGCTACCATGTGTAGCATGCTGTTGCGACAACTCAGCGATATTTAATTGAAATCGAACTAGAAAATGAATGAAAAACACAAATAGAGGTTCAGAAAACCTTGGTGTGTCTAGAATGCTCGAGATCCCAATTTGGAATTATTCTGCCTTCTGTCGCCCCAAAAAACATTAATAAGATGAAATATTTGGATTTTGGATACATCGGCGTTGGTCGGTACAATGTGAAGTTAGCTAAATCCAGTAAATTTGTCTTTCGATAATTTCAAATTACGAATATTGCTTGCTGAATAAAAGGACGCATAGTGAGCGAAAGTTGGCTAGGGAATAATGAATGGCAACAAGTAAATAACTATTGCAACAATTCGAGTTTCTCCTCGTATGATGACCGAGCCGTGCCGAAACGAATCTTGGACTTGCTGAATTCCCTTCGAACGCCGCTCATCAGAGAGCAGGTAAAGAAACAGGTTTCGAATGCAGGTGATGCTACCTACACGTTTTCATCGAGCATCCTAGGAAGGCTTTTCGTATCAGGTGCAATATTTTACTTACTCCATAGTATATAGCTCACGTGAGCAGAGCAGGACAAATTCTCTGTTATAACATGGAGTATTAAACTCAATGTCTAGTGTAGGGTAGAGTTCTGATGATCCACAAAGTATGCCACAAATAAAATTGGGTCCAAAACGAAGCCTTCTTGGACACCAATCGACCTAAAATCCGAAAAAGAATTGTCTACTCTGATCGATGAATACTTGCCAATAATGATGGAGCATAGCCATGCTGCCTTCAACGCTTCAACACCAAAGCTGCAAAGCTTACGGAGCAAACAATGGAAAGGAACAAAGTCGAAGAATCTGGAAAAATTTATAGTCGATTAAGTTGGTTCAGTAACGAAGGCATTGAGGAGACACGAAATGACTGAAAGTCTCGGTAGCAAACCATGCTCGCGCTCAGGAATGATGTCATTTTCAAGCAAGAACTGTAAATAGCAGTCTACCACTAATAGAGATAGTGAAGAGCACAGAGCACAAATAATAGTATGAAGAGAGTAATGAAGTGTGAAGAGAGTAATGGGAAGGTAATTCTTTCTTTTCTCCATCTTGTCCCAGATGATGTCAAATATTAGTCATTTTATCCAAGCAAAAATGAATACCTATCTTAGGCGGCGTACACATCGTGAGATGAAGAAATTGCTACGATGGAGCTGTATCATACACATCTTTTCAGATGGCGATATACGAGTAGTTAAAAAATATAATTTGAATGAATCGAACATAACTCTTCAAGAAGATTCTCGGCCAAATAACTTTTAACCCTTATTTTATGCCTCTTCCATTGACTCCTCTGTCCTAACTATTTTTAATATAAGTTTATTATTTAAAGTCTATGTAGAACAATTGTGACGATAACAACCCTCATATTGATAAAACAAGATAGGTTTTTTTCTTGATTTCGGAGGATAGATATATAATGCCATAGAAATACTGAAGAACCATATTTTTTGATTATTATATCCACAATAAGAATTATTTCAGACGCATAACGTCCGCTGACATGAATATGTATAAACAAGTTTTACGGTCTGAAATGAATGAATTTTTATCATCATACCGATTACTTCTGCATGTAACATTTTCATCATAACTGTTATTAGGAAACATGGAAGAAGATAATTGGCTCTGGCATATGTATGATACTGTGAAAGGATCCGACTGGCTTGGTGACCAAGATGCCATACATTATATGGCGAAAGAAGCACCTAACGCTGTTATCGAACTGGAAAACTACGGTTTGTATATTGTAGCGAATCTGTTTTTTTTTTTATTTCATAATTCAATATTTTAGGTATGCCATTTTCACGTACTAAGGATGGAAAAATTTATCAAAGAGCATTTGGTGGTCAATCCCTCAAGTTTGGTAAAGGAGGACAGGCACACAGGTGAGTTGAATGAATATATGTCAACATACAAACATAGGCAAAGTATTTTCAGTTTTACGAGGAGGGTATATGGTCAGTATATAGTTAGTAAGATAGACCTTTTTCGCACTCTGACCCCACGTCTGCCATAGAATCCCCAAATATTAGAGAGCTAGGACCAGGATTCTCAATTGTCTATTTGATAAGTCTCGTATGCGACACTACAAAATCGAAAAATAGCCTCGTTCTACAATTCAGTGATGTCGCATGCGAGAATGAGTCGAAAGACATTTAAGAATCGGGCCCCAGGGTAGACTTTAATGATAATCAGTGGTGCGCTATATTCAGGGGCAGTAACTAAGCAGGGGGGCTCAAATAAGAAAAGTTTATATGAAAGATCCACCAATTTTTTTCGCAACTATTCATATACACTGTATAAAAGGCGAGTCGGAAATGTCGAAAATATTTCTAGGGTTTTCTCAAATTTTAAAAATGGTGTAGGACATGAGAACGATAGGTCCTTTCGTCTGTTTCTCAGTGTAGTGTAATCTACACTGCACTTTA
Organism: Coccinella septempunctata; assembly: GCF_907165205.1. Lineage (NCBI taxonomy): Eukaryota > Metazoa > Arthropoda > Insecta > Coleoptera > Coccinellidae > Coccinella > Coccinella septempunctata. The sequence continues at coordinate 29,130,463 of NC_058195.1, forward strand.
AATCAGCTGATTTGCGGTGTAATTGCGCAAACGAAAGAAAAAACACTGACGTTAGGTTGTCACGCTCATAGACTTATAATTCGAATTCGAAATATGGTTACGTTTCTGAGAAGATGTGTTACTTTTTCATCCTCTTGTAAAGTGATGAACTTATCGCAAATTTTAAATTTAATCGTACCTATTTTGAATTAGATTACTGTGACGTCCGTGCCATTAATATCAAATGTTGCATTTCACACCACAGAACACTAATATTACACCTCCTTTTGATTAGGTGTAGATAAACTGAACTGGTGTAAATCCAATCAGCAAACGAATACTAAAATCGAGTGTGCTACACTTTCTGTGCAAACGAAGGGACCTATTTATTTTTGGTGTTTTATTATCCTCAGAAATATTGATGGAGGTTTTTTTTTTGGTGAGGATTTTTCTTCCCTAACTTAATCCCCCTTGAGTATGAAGCTTAAATTTCTAATTTTTCAATAAGGAATGGGGATAGAATAACATATAATTCTAGGTATTTTCAATTGAGTATTGTGGGCATGCGTTTGATATTTCAATTAGTACTACATATACAAATATTCAAGAGATGTTGAATATTCAAATGAATATTCTATAATAATAATAACTGATTCTCTAAAAATGAAATATTAAGTATAGAAATATTCAAGGGGTTATTCGGTAAGCAAGAGGACTCAATCCATCTCAGTCAGCAGTCAATATTCCTAAGCGCCATTCTTCACATGTATCTTTTCGATTTGTTTGGTCACTGTTTCTTTCGTTTTTCGAATACTGACATCATTATAATAGAATATTATTAGAACAGAATAGAATATTATTAAACGTTTTAATTGTTTTGACTTTTTTTCTTTTTGTCTTTGTTTTGCCATTGTTTTTTTAGGTTATTGTATTTAATTCAGTTTTATAATTTTGTCATTTTATTTTTGACTTTGTTACTATTCCTCCAGGAGTTTTTTTCTCGATTTTCCAGCTTCACTTTCGTGATTTTTCTCCTGAAGATGAGCTGTTAATCGCTCGAAACATGTTGAGGATTTATTAAAAATCACCTAAGTTATTTTATCTGGAATAGTGTTTCATTTACCTTCACTATGAACTGCCCAGATATAAAGACTTTCACTACTAGATCATTAAGTTTATGCTCTAGGAACATTTCAAAGTTTACATGACACAATTATTTTTTAGGTGTTGTGCAGTAGCGGACAGAACAGGTCATAGTATGTTGCATACTTTATATGGTCAAAGCTTACGATATGACTGCAATTATTTTATTGAGTATTTTGCTTTGGATTTGATAATGGAAGATGGGATGTGCAAAGGAGTAATTGCTCTTAATTTGGATGATGGTACACTTCATAGATTCAATGCTAATAATACCGTAAGTGGTCTGAAATCGTTTTTGAATTCCACATTTTAATTACTTTTCAATCGGTTTTTTTTACGGGTCTGAAGTTAAATGTAATACATTTTTCATTGCAACAATATCGATATACAGGGTGTTCCAGATGTCGACGTTAAGCTGAAACCGGGTGCACAATTTTCACGCTTATGAGAATAATATTAAAAAAAAACCAATTCATGTATTGCAGAATATTTGAAGAAATCGAGAGAATCTACACCTTGTGACGGCCTTTTCTCTCCTGTTGTTACAAGTCATTTCTTTTTCATATATATGTTACGGCTATAGAAAGGTGTGAACATAAACTTAAGATTAGCTGGCTAAACTTAGGTTTAGGTCTGAGGATACGCTATTCTTAGTTTTTTTATCATTAGCCGGGTGAATTTAAGTGTAACCACAGCCGCAATTCTGATTGACTAATGGCCGTAGGCACCGTTGGATTGAACGAAGCTCAAGCTCTAAAACGACGTTTAAGCATAGACTCTCTATGGAAATAAAGGATGTTTGAGGAATTAATCTCGTTCAATGAAACGGTGCATATGGCCATTATCCAAGTATTGAATATTGGCGGCAAAGTTGCAGAAGAGATTCGAAAGATCACGTTATGAATAGAACGTTTCCATGGGAACATAATCTAACTTCAAACTCCAATAAAATCATTCGAAAAATATTCAATTCGAGTTTTATGTGCAATAGTGGCAATAAAATGGATTCAATTGAATATTATCGAGTAAAGAGACAGAGTAGTGCTCAGAGATATTTTCTATAGGCTACACTAAATGAAAATGCAGTGACTTTGAACATACTAGAAAATACGAGGACTGAAAATCTTAAAAGATTCGTATGAGCTTTCATTTCTCATTGAAAACAATTCCGCAATCAACAGCTAATGCGAATCATTCTCTGATTTTCCTTTGGAAATTGTACAAAGATGTTTGTCTGGGTTACTACAAGATAATTTGAAATGTGCACTACAGAATCCTTTCCAATTCATTTATTTTTTCAAATTAATACTTTTACCGTGAAAACAGATGGCTCTAATGCTTGTTTATCGAGTGAACTATCTATTCTCTGTTCATTTAATCTACGCTTCTAACAAAGACAGCTTTCAACAGTTTTTAACTACATATTTTGTTCATAGTTTTTTTTAATGGTACAATAAATAAATTTTGCGAAATACATTTTTTTTTCCCAAAATATACCCGTATTAAGGTTGGAAACAATTGCTAAAGATGCTCTAATGCAAATAAATATTTCATCGAAATTTAGCTCGTCCTCGAATATAAAGCTTAGCCGGATATATACAGGGTGTTGTCGAAGGTGAGGCTTTTTTTTTTGACAGAAGGTAGAAGTCATCAAATTGAGTAATTTCACCGAAAATTGTCTATTTAAAATATTCAAGATGGCCGAGCTACAACCCCTTAAAGTTCGACAAAATCTCATCAAATTTCAAGTACAAGACTGTGAAAGGTGACTCCGGCCTCGGAAGGACGATGAATTTGTTCAGTATCTGATTAGTAGCTTCAGGTCACTCGAAAAAATTCTTGTATTGTACAATTTAGGGTGAAAATGTAGAGAATTCAGACAATTTTGAAAGTGAACTGAAGAAATTCATCATAATTTGAGCTTGTCATTCCATTTTCGAGGTCAAATACAGGGTGCTAAATTCAAAAATGTAACTTTAGCCTGTATATTTGTTTTCGAACACCCTGTATCATGAAAATAATTTTAAATTGTGCTTTTGAACACCCTCAACGCATCACGAAAAGATATTTTCAGAATATTGTCATTTATATGAGAAAATATAAAGACAACCTTTATTTTGCAAAACATTCAAATATTAATTAGATAGTTCAATTTTGGGTATTTTTATGGTACATAATAGTCATAATGAGAAGACGTGGACGATATCATGTGTTCGAAAAAAATCAAATAAATGAAAAACTATACAGGGTATCACAAATTGCTTGATTTTGGCTGATATATGTCGATATATCACTTACATCTTCTAGGAAAAATCAGCATAAAAGTGAAATCGAATACTTCAATACATGAGTCGATAGAATTCTATGAAATCATAAACCACAAAATAAACATGTTACAGTCAATTCGAATAAAAATCGAGCAAAATTTTTATAATTAATTTTAATAATATAACTCATAAAAAGTTCTCGGATTGAGCACCATTTTTCTCTCAATATATTCTACATCTCTTTCTAACAGAATTCACCGTATAGAACAGAACAATGCGGGATATGTCTCCAATGGAGTTGAATAATTATTCAGCTCTATCAGCTCCTCCGGTTTAGAAGGAAATGTCACTTTTTGCTCAACCAAATATTTTAAATTAGAACTTCCTCCAGCTTTAACTTTGGGAGTTTGAAAAATAAAGCCCGCAATGAAAATAGCATTTAATAAGGATTCCAGAATGGTATGACACTCGGTAGATTATTTATTGAATAGTGAACATTGTTTATTATGCAAGGTCAAGAATGCCTTTAATCAGAGCCAGTGGTTCCTGATTAATTGAAGTAAGAAGGAAACGAAACTTTTCCACATCTGACAAGTCTGAATTATTATGTATAATACTATTGAATAAATCAAAGGAACTAGGCCAGTCTCGATAATCACCCGAAAATGTAGGAATGTTGAGCTTTGGAAAAACATCTGCAAATTACAAAAATTCACTACAGAAACTCGGGGTCAGTGACCGCTACTTTAAGAGCGTTATCTGCGATTTTCGGTCGTAATTCTCGCCCTAGTAAACAGGCATAACAAGTTTAGTGCGAAAATTTGAGTCTACATATTCGTTGTGTAATGCTGCCGTGCCAGTGAGACAACGGGTTGGTCGGAGTGTCGAAAATATCGCTGTCGTTGAAACGTCCGTAGCAAATGATCCAAATCAGTGAATTCCACGGCGTTCTCAAGAGTTGGGCATCGCCCAGAGCACTTACGGGGAATATTGCGTAAGGATCTTGATGTACACCCATACAAGATCAAGCTGACTCAAGAATTGAAGCCGATGGACCATTTGAAGCGACGTACGTTCTCCGATTGGGCTCTGAAAAAGATGCGCCGAGATGATCAATTTCATCTCAAAATCATCTTCAGTGACAGAGCTCATTTTTGGCTCAATGGGTTCGTCAATAAGCAATAACAATAACATTGAACGCGAAATAGCAGCCGTTTCGGTCGAAATGTGTGGCTCAGTCATCTAAAATTGGGTCGAACCCGAACGAAGTCGAGTTCCATTTATAAATGTTTTGATTTTACTGCGGTAATAAAGTTTTTGGAATATCTCAAATGGTTTGCATTTTATTCTGAAAAAAACTTGTAAAGTCCTTATTGGAAAACTCGATAGAAAAGTGAAGACTTGGAGCGAGTGAAGTGAAAAGATCGATTTTCTCGATATTTTTCAAAGGTACATAATTTTTTTATATATGACGTCCACCTTGCCGTCGACATCTGGTACATCCTCTATAATCTTAATGTTTCCATCTTCTCATTCGAAAGAACGTTAATTCTTATTCAATACTTGGAATTGAAGATCTCATTCAATTAAACGAAAATATTCGAAATCTTATTGTTACGTCCGAATCCCCTGCTCTCGGTGGTGACGGAAGACTCTAGAACCGGCGCGTATCGATATAAAAGATACGCACGGTGGATTGTGGATTCCAGGGCAGTTAGTGTGTCTAGATAGCGGAGAGAACAGTGAATTTCCAAAGAGTTACAATGTACAAAGTGGGGAAAGTAAATTAGTGTGTGTTTAAATGAATTAGAGTAACTCCTTGTACATCAATTGGTGTAGTAGATGAGTTGTTATTAAATTAGACGTTCCGCCTACCAATAATAAAGAGTGAAACATCTTCAAAATTTTGAATCATTCGGTCGATTAGTTCAAGAGTTATTGAACTGTGAAATTTCTCTCATTAGAGGCACGATCTATTCAGAGGTAAGGTGTTTCAAATCACATTTTCAGAAATATACTTGTGTGCTTGTCTGTCTTATTGAGCCCGTTCGCAAAAGCCGAGAATTCTCTAGAGAATTTACTAGTGAATTCATGCGCCGTGAATTCTCTGCAGTTACATACGTACTTTCGGTAGAATTCACTGTTCAGTTGCATACAAAATGATCTCTGCCATTTTCTTGCCAAAATTTTGTAGAGAATTCTCGGGTGTTATGAACGGGCTTTGAAAATAATAAATGCAAACAAAAAATTTAAAACTTCAATGAATCATCGAGTGTCACTGATAGCGAATTCCATTGGTGATATAAGGTTTCGATCTATTGGAATTATTGTAGTGACAGTGAGATCCAAAAATGCTGCACCAATTCTACCCATGGAATTCGCTATAAAACCCCAATATTCAGCCAATTCACGGTTTATTCGAACAATCAATGAATACTCAATAATACCTCTACCGAAAAATTTAGATTTTTATTTATTAACACACCTTACCTCTGAGATACTGATATATTTTCAATGAAACCTGCAACATAATTGTACTGATTTCATAACAAAGCATATAAAACTCACGTTGGGCTATTCTCCTGAATTTCAAAATATATGTCATTCAAATCCTTATAACTAAAAAAAATTTTTTTCTAATTTCAACATATTGCATTTTTTCTGTATTCTCTTAGGAAAATTCTGATTTCAGGAGTGCTCTCTCATGAACATTCGACGTCATTTTCACAATCCGGCAACGCACAAATTTTCTGATCACCATAGACTTAATAAATATCAAGTTTGGTGATAACATTTGACAGGAAAAACTAAGAATGGCACAAAATGTCATCGGATCTAAACATAGACATAGAGACATGGACTGAGCAATGCCAGCATGAAATTGGCTATTTTATAGAAAGAGAGGAATGTACGTCGCGCCATTACCTGTCTCTTTTGTGTTTACATAGAGGTGAGTGCGGACCAATCAAAATTCTAGAAAGACAACTGCATGCCCGATGTTAAGTTTCTCTCTTTCACGTTTTTGACCGTTTTTCAGGCATAGATAGAAAGGGACGGCACAGTCCATGTCATTATGTCTATGGATTTAAGAAGGTATAGACACAGATAACAGAAACAATTTTTTTTGATCTATGGATATCACATATTCGAATGTTTACAAAAGTGTAATAAACACTACACTTTGCATCAGCTGATTTTCAGTATAATTGCGCAAACGAATGAAAAACACACTGACGTTAGGTTGTCACGCTCATAGACTAATAATTTCGATTTAATATACAGGGTGGCCATTTGAAAACGAAACAGACGAGATTACAGACGAAATTAATTTTTTCGATAGAAATGCTCGGACAGGTCGATTTCTGTTTCGAGGGGGACAACTTAAGATGTAGGTTACGGACGCATAGCGCTTCAACCCTTGCTACTACAACCCTCACCCCCAATTTTTGAATAGGGAAGATGGGAAGTATTTGAAAATGAAGTGGTGTTTTTATGGCACTTGTAGTGTTTTTTTGTGAAAAATCGACATTTTGAGCTTCAAAACAACCATGACTGTGACTTCCTTCCTCCAATCCATTGACATAGAAATCTTTAACCAAGATGTCGAACAAACAAAGCGTATTGCGAAGGAGCTCAATCTTGCTGAAACTCAATCTAAATTATCTTCGATATAATTTGCAGTATTTCCAATAACATGCGGTAACACTTGATCGATAGAAATCTCCAAAAAGTCCAAATACGTACATATCTCTAATCAGATTACCAGGTAAGGAAATCAAATCATTAATGATGCCACAGAAATATTCCAGTCCCAATTCGTGAAACGATTTCCGACTTAATTATGAAGTGTTTTCTCAGTTGGCTTCAATAATGTTTTCATTTTGTTGATTATTGAATTCATATCTTTTTCAAAAAAATGAGAATCGATAATTTTTATTTATTACAAACAGATCATTAAGTTGGCTTACTGGTTCTTTGACATGTGAATTATTCTTAGTTTTGAATCGAGACTTGTATGTGTTCTAATTCATTGTTCGACATGGTTTATTCAATTGCAGAGCGGGTGGAAATAATTTCACTTTTTTTTGCAAACAATCAATGTGCGAATAGAACCGCAGAATTCTTCAATCAACGACATTTAGATAAACATGTTAATAGGAAGTATGTTTTGAAGCTCAAAATGTCGAGTTTTCACAAAAAAAAACACTACAAGTGCCATGAAAACACCACTTCATTTTCAAATACTTAGTTGAGAATATTTCGAGAACTAATGCATAAAATGAAAAAACAATTACTGTGCTGAAATCAGTATAAAAATACCTTTCAAATGAGGTATCACTCACCCCATCTTCCCTATTAAAAAATTGGGGGTAAGGGTTGTAGTAGCAAGGGTTGAAGTGCTATGCGTCCGTAACCTACATCTTAAGTTGTCCGCCTCGAAACAGAAATCGACCTGTCCAAGCATTTCTATCGAAAAAATTAATTTCGTCTGTAATCTCGTCTGTTTCGTTTTCAAATGGCCACCCTGTATGGTTACGTTTCTCAGAAGATTTGTTACTGTTTCATCCTCTTGTAAAGTGATGAACTTATAACAAATTTCAAATTCAATCGTATCCATTTTGAAATACAGTACTGTGACCTCTGTGACATTAACATCAAATTTTGCATTTCACACCACAGAACACAAGTATTACACCACATTTCGACTGGGTGTAGATAAACTACACCTCCTCTACACTGGTGTAAATCCAATCAGCAAACGAATACTAAAATCGAGTGTAAATTACACCGAGTCTAGAAAAGTGCTACACTTTCTATGCAAACGAAAGGACCTTGAGTTTCGAAAGGTGTATTTCTGAAATTTCAGAATTTTGAAGCCAATCTTTCAAGTGTTGGATAATAGAAAAGGGTTTCCATAAATAATCTTAAATTCGAATTTGGAGTTTTAGGAAACTTGCCCATTAGTCACTCATGCACGTGTTCAATACTAATAAGAATCCCATATGAATTTAAAAAAAAAGTTCTTTAACCGAATGAAATATGTTCATTTCCCATTTATACCAAATAAAGAATTCGACTGACATAAGGTAGGAAAGTCTAGGCAACGTTCGAGTTGAAATAAACTAATGGCGCGAATTTGCTCTAACGACAACTGTCAATATTTCGCCGCATTTCTTACTACTACTGGATTAGCATTCTAGAGTAAGTGCTCAGGGTGGGCCATCCATAACTTTCCACCCCGAATTTTGAGCTTTGGGATGGAATAACGAAAAAACGCTCGGACAGGTCAAATTTTGTTGAAAGGGAGACAAAGAAGGGTGCAACCAGCTCTAGCTGCAACCACTAACAGCTCTCATTTTTGAATAGGGAAAAGTGGTCGAGCAGCACCTTGTTGGAAAGGCAATTCAATTTCCTGCATGAGTGTATTTTTTTTCGCTTTATTATTATACAGAGTGACTCAGTGTTCCATCAATAACTCTCAAACGCCGAATTTGGATCTTTGAGTTGAAAAAAACGCTTAATTAAAGTCTGCAATAACTAAATGAATTCTCATTTTCAAACAGCTTCTCTATCTCAATATCAACGAAATCTGTTATCGCCCCTTTCTTTTTGCAATTTCTCGATCACTACGCGTATGCCAAACACATGTTGAAAATGCTGAAACCGAGACAATAACTGAAAACGTGAAAACAATATTCACAAAGTAAATCATGCGCTTTCGTTTAAATTGAAATAATTTCTGTTAGGGTAGCGGCTAGAGGGGTAGTGATATCGAATTCATTTTTGGCCCGTCCGAGCGTTTTTTCCATCTCAAAGATCCAAATTCGGCGTGTGAAAGTTATTGATGGAATACTGAGTCACTCTGTATAATAATAAAGCGATGAAAAAAAAATACACTCATGCAGGAAATTGAATTGCCTTTCCAACAAGGTGCTGCTCGACCCCAAGAGGGGTAGTGATATCAAACTCATTTGAACACCCTTATTTGTCCCCCTTTCAACAATATTTGACCTGCCTGAGCGTTTTTTCGATATTACATCCCAAAGCTCAAAATTCGGGGTGGAAAGTTATGGATGGCCCACCCTGTATATGTATTATGATTTCTATGATTGAATTTTAAAATTCAGTAGAGTTTATCTGAATAATCCAGAATGAGTTCAATGAGGTGAACTGATGGAAAATTAAACCCCATTGGATTATTTTTTGTGAGGTTATGTGTAGTCGCTTATCTACGTCGATTAACCAAAATCAACCTGGAAATCAACATATTAAGATTATAAAAACAAGTATCAGGAATTGAACAATATAATTTAAATATCCTTTACACTTCTAGCCGACGTTTGGGAAACAGTAATGTTCTTTTTTCGAGGCTAAAATATAGGAAGGTTAAGAACATGTGACATATAAAACAAGACATTTTAAAATTATATGGCACATGTTCTTAACCTTCCTATATTTTAGCCTTGAAATAAGAACAGTAATGTTTCCGAAACGTCGGCCAGAAGAGATTTGTAAAGAAGATTTCAATTATATTGTCCAATTGCTGATACTTGTTTTTATTTCTTCGCTAACGTTGGCCCTGCCTTTACTGCGGCGGAGTTTGGTTTTCGTTATTTCATGTACTATTATAAAGAAACTCCAAAACTCTCATTATTTGGAGATGAAATCTATTTTTCAGTTGAATAATGGAGAATTTCAAAAATCTTCAGGTATTAGCTTGCGGTGGTTATGGAAGAGCTTACTTCTCCTGCACTTCAGCACACACTTGTACAGGCGACGGAACGGCTATGGTTAGTCGTGCTGGACTTCCTTGTCAGGATCTTGAATTTGTGCAGTTTCACCCTACCGGTATCTATGGAGCTGGTTGTTTGATGACAGAAGGTTGTCGTGGCGAGGGAGGGTATTTAATAAATTCCGAAGGAGAAAGATTCATGGAAAGGTATGCCCCAGTGGCTAAGGACTTGGCCTCTAGAGATGTTGTTTCCAGAAGTATGACTATGGAAATCAGAGAAGGTGATTTTTTTCAATATTATATAATTTTTTCGATATTGAAATTATGCTCAACGTGATTAATGAATCAGTGCTACGCTACAGTACCGTACTTTGTCATGTATGTACCATGTCAGTGCTACGCTACTTTGGTGGGCGCTCCACCTTATATGAATATTATGAATTCATTCTTCGAACGTATATAACGTGGGGTAAGATCAATGTCACCAAACTCAACATTTGCGGCCATCTTCAAAAAAGAGACGTGTTTGGAATATGCCTAAAATTACATGACAACACCGTACAAAAAATTTCCGCGAGGCAAAAAATAATGCACTCATCTAATCATCTCTATTTTTCCTTGCCATCCAAAGTACCCGGACTATGAAAATAGGACAAAACTAGTAAGCCCAGCGATCTATTTTTTCGGTGGATCTATCTTTTACCACCAAATCAATAAAAAAAAGTCATAAGCGAAAAGAACGACCACGGTCAATACCGTATATATGATATCAATGCTGCAGTCTGTTCATTTTTTCCCTTATTTAGAATAGAATGCCGAAGCGAATAATAAGCTATATGTAAGGTGGGATGTAGTGACTTCTTACCAAGGATTATAAATAGGGTTTATAATCTATAATTTCATACTTTTTTTTTCTATTCAGAATATTTTACGGATTTCAACTCCAGGAGAAATATCAAAATAGACGGTCAGAGAAATTGATGGATAGAGTAAATAGAGGAATGAATAACATAATTTTTTTTCATACTGAAAGCCCTAGAGCCGAATGTTTAAAACGGCAGGCCAATAAAATGGATAGAGAAATGTATCAGATTTACTCAGAAACATTTCTATTTCTTTCTGATTGCCCTAGAGCTCTAACTATTCATCCATTTTACGATCGAGAGAATATGTTCTTTTTTTTTTGTTTTGAAAATTTGAAATGGCCAAGAAAATTTATTTCCCAATATCGATTCATTTTCATCGTTGAAAAATGAGGAATATCGCAGACTGAATAGTTCATTTTGATCCTCGGAGCTCTGGTATGAACAAAAAAATTATGTTAGGGACATTTTAGTCATCCCATTCTCCAGAAGGAATCCTTAAAACATTCTGAATAGAAAAAATCGGTTCATTTTATCGTTGTAGGTGGCGTTGTCAGAATGAAAAAAGTAGTAGTACTAGTTAGATTCGATAGAGAAATATTTCAGTGTGGATTGCAAAGTAATAACCACGAGATGAATTCTCAGGCAAGCCAAGAAAATGATAACTAATAGTACTCACCCAGTTTCGCGGTACTTCGAAAAATACCAATAATGACGAGCAAGATAAAGAGATCCGAAATTCCGGTAAATTTAAAAAAATTCTAAAAAGACTGGATCGATTCCGACCAGAATTATTAAACTTCGTCACGGTTCAGATGTCATTGGGAATGCTTATGTGCGGTCAATGTAGTAATTGTTAATTTGGTCTGCATAAATGGTTATTTATTACTTGATACTTGTTACTTGATGCTTCATAAATCCATCCTATCTTAGAACTATTTAATAATTAATGTATATTCAGAATTTAAAACAAATTGCATTCCAGGTCGAGGTTGTGGACCGGAGAAAGATCATGTATACCTACAATTGCACCATCTCCCTGCTGAACAGTTGCAGCAAAGATTACCAGGTATTTCAGAGACCGCTATGATATTTGCTGGTGTAGATGTTACCAGAGAGCCAATACCTGTAATACCGACGGTACACTATAACATGGGTGGAGTTCCCACTAATTACAAAGGACAGGTATACTGAGTGATTAGAATAAATGTCAGAAGAATCAAATGGATTTTTAAAGGTTCTAGACCACAGGAATGGTGCTGACGTCATAATTCCCGGACTGTATGCTGCTGGTGAAGTAGCCAGTAATTCAGTTCATGGTGCTAACCGATTGGGTGCGAATTCCCTATTGGATATCGTAGTGTTTGGAAGAGCTTGTGCTCTCACTATCGGAGAGACGAATAAACCTGGCGATAAAGTGCCTGAATTTTCATCAGTAAGTTTTTATTCAAAATAGATGTATTTATTCCATATAAACCGTGAAAGCCAAAAAAACAGAAAAGTCGAGGTTCTATGATTGAACACCTCACAATGGACTTCCGTCGAATCATTGCTTATCGAAACTCTCCTTATTTCTGATATATCTAAAAACTACATTTGCGTACATTTTCACAATATCTAAAGCGACGAAATCGATTATCCGGAAAATTGAACAACCTTGTTTTAAAAACTGATGTGGGCTGAGTTATATCGTTTTCACTACACCAGGTTTCATAATGTGAACGAAGTTCAATAAATTTTGAACAAATCAACACGCTGATTTCGAATTTTGCAATCTGGTCACCAATTCAACATTCTCGAAATTGAAGGAGTCAGTACCAGAGTAGACATCAAGATCAAATCATCCTCCACAGGGATTTTTTTCAGTTGGCTTTATTTGTTGAAGTACCGTAAAATGGGGTTACTTTGAACGGTTTTTTGTTTTGAATCTATATATCTCCAGTAAGGCAGTGAATGAAAAATTCCAAAAAAATATATGTTACGGGCGTCAGTTCGTCCTTTCTAATGACAAAAAAATGAGATCTCAAAACGATCAATAACCTTTTTTTTTTAATTAATTTGTGGCTGTTCAAAGTAACCCCGCAGTCGGGGTTACTTTGAAAGCATATAATGAAACCATGCAATTTCAATGTAACTCCACAGATAAGGTTTCTTTGAACACTTCAAAACTAGAAACTTCTTGTTTTCGAAAGAAAAAAAAATTTATTCAACAGAAATACACAATTTACATAAAACGAGGACGCTTCACGAAAAGACTTCTTTTTTGATTTCATTTCACTTAGAGCTTTCTCTAAGGCTTCTGGTGTAAAGTTGGCATATTTTCTTGCTCCAATTGTTCTTTTATAAGAGCGGACCATTTTCAGCAAGATAATAATAGAGCTGGGGCTTCATTGATCACGTGCTAGGGCTTCATTGAACACGGTTCAAAGTAACCCCGAAAACGATGTCTAACCTCATTGTTGTAATAAAAAATTCATACAAAAAAAGTAAGTTGAAATATTTCAAATTGTTTCAATATAGCTCTGCTATGAAAATGTATTGGTGTAGCAAATATATTTTGTGAACATTTAGAGTGAATACTTACGGCTGCAGCAACAGAAGTTTGCACACCTTTTCGAACGTTACTTTTTTAGATTAGAAATGAAATGCCGAGATTGCCTACTTCATAGAAATAAGTTTCATACCAGTGTTGACATACCATTCTTAAATGTGTGACGAATTGAGTGGTGAAAACTAGATGTCGCTAAACCTAATGATTATTTCAATATGAGTCAATATAACGAAATTTATTTTTTGTTCAAAGTAGCCACGTGGTTCAAAGTAACCCCGTTTTACGGTAATTGTCAATAATAATTATTTCGTTTTCTAATGTTGACAATTAACGGTTACCATCGTAACCACAGAATGAATTAGTCAAATAATTGATGATTTCACATAGTGGTACTGTACGAAATTCAAAATTAAATATCTCGAAAACGAATGCAATAAATGAGAAAAAAATCAGTACGCTGAACTCACCCTATCTTTCCTATTCAAAATTTAGGGGTTGTTGTTCTAACACTAAGGGTTGAAGCGATATAGTTGTGAATTTGACCTCAAAAGTTGTCCCCCTTGAAACAAAAATCGACGTGACCGAGCATTTTTTCGAAATAAATTCATTCCGCCCGTTATCTCGTCCGTATCGTTTTAAAAAGCCCACCCTGTATATTTTCTATGCTAATTAACAATGAATTCAATTTAATAAATCATCGATTAGAAACATTAACATCTGAACATAGATGTCATCTAAACATAGTTCTGATATAATGCATCAATTCGCAGGCCGAAGTCACTTCGGCGCGGAAGCTTATCAGATGGCGTTCTCCGTTACTATTCATAATTAAATTCAAGACTAGCACGGAATTGGAAATTGTGAAATTGACCAAATTTCTTACAAGCTGCAAACTCTCACTTCGGCAAGGAATTTTGTGCCGGCTATCGATGATGCTAATGCTTATGTTTTGATCAGTTACATGTTTAATTCATTTGAGTTTATTGCGAATGACACATTTCGTGCCGAAGTGCACTTCGGCCCGCGAATTGATTGTCAATGCAGCTTTAATCTGACAATTTAAGCTTGACGAAAATGTGTGGGCCAAAGTTGAAAAAAATAAACGCCACGTGTACATTCTCGGGCGTGAAGGCTTTTTTTCTTAATTTGAAGCTTATGATTCAAGAATAACGAAAAAAATATAATCTGACAGTTTCAGCAAGCCGAAAAAATAAAAATTGGCCATAAAGGTCACAAAATCAGTTTTTTTTTTAATTATCTTCTCTCCTGGGCTTCAAATTGTTTCCGCATTCTATATAAAAGTTGTAGAGCACATATTCTACGAATTTTGTCGAAAGCAATTTTTTTTAAGTTCGAACGTTTTTGAGATATATGGCGATATATACATATATATACTTCATTCAACTTTATTTTAGCAGTCGGTTGGCCATGGAAATTTGACACATTTCACTCTGTATAGTACGAAAATGTGGGGTTATGAAGCTTGTCAAAACATTTTTGGGTTTTAAATCAACGCTATGTTGCCCGTTCTACGTAAAAGTTTCTGTTATTACGTATTTTATCACAATGTCGAATCTCTTCGGAAAATATGTGACGAACATAATTGAAGTTTATACAAACTGATTGAAGGCATACCAAATCCAGTTATTTGCATGGAAAATACAAGAGATCAGTATAATATCATAATATGCACTCGCTTGAGGAGAGTTAATGTTCGTTATCTTCTTTGGCTTACATCATTTGTAGATTTCAAAAATATTAACCCGAAGATGAAATGCATATGATGCAGTGGTTGGGAATGGGTATCTCCCGAAGGAATTAACAGATAATTATAAGAATGTTAAATTCTTCAACAAAAATCATCTTGCATCAATATAAGTAAAAGGAGTTGAAGGAAGTTTCAAGTTAAGATGCAACTTCACCGTTGAACAAAAATTTCACATGAATAAACAAGTAACAGGGCAACTTGCGCGTATTTGTGGCTATTCATCTTAATACATTGATGTAATTATAATAATTAGGTATTTATTAGTACCTTAAGACATTTACATTCTATAGGACAAGTCAAATGAAAAATAGAAAAATCCATTTTAGGGAACTTATTCTCCGATGACATTTATCGAAAATCCTGTAGTAAACTTTTCGCATTAATTCACTCAAAAATAAAATTCTCAAATACCACCACTTTTTTGGGTCTTCCAATAGAAGGAATTTCTTTGTCATACTCTTCATTCACAATCTTTCTGATTGTGGAAATATTCAGCTGAAATATAAGTCTTTCAGTTCATAATAATAATAATAATAATAATAATATAAATTCTCTTACATTGAATATGTTCGCTATCGTCTGACGTATTGTGCATTTTAGAATATCAGAGTATAACTATTTGAATGAGCGGACCTGAATTCTAAATAGCACTTCCTGAAACCCTGTCTCTTTTTTCAATCACTTTCGGCATTTTCGAATTTTCGTAATAAAAATTGATATTAGTTGTGGCAACGGCGTTATGACATTAACGACATTTCATGAGTGCCAACCTAACTTCGTTCTAGTTACAAAAACTTGAGAAAATTATTTCATGGCCAACCTACTGCTAAAATAAATTTGAATGAAGTATAGTTTTTACCTTAGCCCATGTGTGGCTAAGCTCTTTTCACCATCTAGCTCGAAAACGTTTGAGGATATGAAAAATTGCTTCAGATAAAAGTTTTATAGAATTTTATTATCTATAACTTTCATAATGAATACAGAAACGATTAGAGGTACAGGAAGGGAGATATCTAAAAAAAATGCCTTGTTATTATCTTCAAATTGTCAGACTTAAAAACCTCGACCCCTGATTAGTGTCAGATTAATGGGTCAACACGTCTGCAACACCGAGATTAACCATCTGTATGAAAATCTGACACGCTCGAGTATGTACAAGTAACGATTTTTTTTTACATTTTCAAAGGACCGCTATGACATTGCGTCACGTCCAAATTGTCAGTCCCTTGAAAAGTAGCTTCCTTTGGGTCCAAATAATATATCCTCCAAAAATCTGACACGCTGGAAAAAATTTTTCAATTCTTCCATTCGGCCAGCCCCACCACGCTAACTATCAGATTAACATGAATTTATTATCAGAGACACGTAGGGCATATACAGTATCTCAGGCCCGGTTATACACTTTAGATTCGAAATTGAAACCAGCTCAAATATAACAATTTCGTTCAATTTTGATGAGTTGAGCTGGGTTCAACTTTTAAACCTGAACTATACAACCGGGCCTAAATCTGACACGCTCTGACGATTTTTTTTTACACCTTTGAAAATCTGCAGACACTTTCCCCACCGCTGAAAGTGCATACATCATAGAGCCTTTTTTTTCTCTCTACCATCTAATCTTCAAAATCCATTAACGGCTGTTTTCAATAAACCTATCTATCCATCGTTTCACTTACTGACGATAGAGAAACCATCTGTTTTCGTTTCTATGATCTATCTGTAGATATATTTTAGAATGGTTTCTGTATCGATGGATAGATAGGTTTATTGAAAACGGCTGTAAGTCTTCATGACGCTCGAGTAAATCCCGATTTAGCATTGTCGGCTTCCCAATTATGAGAATTTTCATAAAAATCAAGAATCATAATATCAGTTTGTTGTAATGTTGGAAGATTTATGTTATACAAGTTATATAAGTTATATTTGCCCTTTCTTGACAAATAATTTTGATTTAAAATTTTAAACATATGCCTGAAGATTACCCCATTTTTGTGAGGGTGGAAACATATTTCGCGATTTTAATAAGGAAAATTTGGAGCAGACATGAACATTTCTTTTCCATAATATAATTTTTCTCAACAATCCAATTTTGTAGTCATGTTGGTTCAGAATGAGTTAACATAAAATAAATTTATTTTGACCATTATAAATTGGAGATTGAATGGAAGAATTGAAGAAGAAATAATGACAAAATGCTTGAACATTTCCAGTTTAGAAATTCCTCAAATCGGTCTTCATCTACTTTCTTGAGGTGTATAAGGCGTGCATTCAACAAAAGTTTTCGTCAAGTGAGTACATATTGAATTTACGAATAAACTACACATCTTTTAGTACCTATATGCATATTTCAGAACAAAAACGGAAAATACATAGTAGATGATATAATGATATCAATTTTTGTATTTCAACTCTAGTCGTTGATTTAAATTGTAATTTCAACAAATAGGTACTTCAATCAACGCCATAGTATTCTATTCTCTACTTTGCAAAGCAGAAAATTGTTTTTGATCTGCAAAGTTTGTGAACAGACAATTCGGAACGCTACAAGAGAAGGATGATTTTGAAGAGTTGAAGGCTTCATCCAAAATTCTTCTTTTCTTTAAACTTCGCAAGAACTTATTGAATCTGTGTACCGAAAAATCTTCTATAGGTAGCCAATATATATCTAATATTCAAAATTATAGCAGTTAAAACTGAGCCCATAATGTACCGGCACCCGGCACTGGCACTACTCCCAAGAGTGCCAAGCGCTACGTAATCGGTAGAATCGCATTTTACAGGCGGTCCGAGGAAGGTTGAATTTCTCGTACTTTTCAAGTCACGAAAATACTTATAATGGTCATATGAGAAAGAAATATTCCCAAGTGATAAAATATAAATAGCCAACAGTTAGAAATTTGAAGCAAAACGCCTAAATTTCACGTTGAAATAATGACATTTAGAATTTACGCGATCGATCCTAGACTCGCGGGTACCCTGCGAAATTATATACAGAAATCCATTACGGGCGTTACGATGGGAGATCACAGCTAGGTGGATACCAATTGAAAAGATATTCTTCTATGGGGTGAGACACAAATCAAGCCAATTGATAAACACTGTTTTTATTAAAAAAAAAATATTCATGAATCACCTTGTATGGACATGCCAAGCAGAATTTTTGGATTTCAATGTAGTTTCTTTTTCATGGTCATTAACTTGAAAAAATGTTAATGTCAATGTTCAAGATGGTCAGATATAGTACTTTCATTCATTCAGATATGGTACATATATGTATAGAAAAAGGCAAAAACCACTCCGGTCTTGTTTTTTTTTTTATTACGTATATGTTGAACAGCAACATTTGAAATCAGACTGTTGATTAGTTCAGGATTTATGAAACTTTCAAATTTCATTCGACATCTGATTATTACTCTAAACTACGACTCTCGGGCAATTAAAACGTCTTGATATGAATCCACTTTGATGACCTCAATTTATGGTTTTCGTTTGTCCCATTCATCCCGGGACACCTGCATAGTGTGATCGGCGTCACGAAATGGGTTCTTAGAAATGACCCTTATCCTTCCATACCCATATACAGGATGATTTATGAAGTCTGATCGAAATTTCTTTCGAGAGAATTTTCGGTCAGAATCAATTAATTAATCACCCTGTATATTGGTAGGTAGGAGATATTCATGAGTAGCTATTTCGTATTGCTGATAATAGGCCACATCATTGAGTATTAAACCATTAATGGTCATATATAGGGTAGGTGCATGGAAAGTTCCTCGTGGGACACCCTGTATTTCGCTATCACAGTGTAATCATCAGCTTGGTGAAGGCAAAACTGTGTTGAGAAGCTGAGGCTTATGAAATTCCTTTCAACGAAAAACGTAGAATTCAATTTCGATTGTCATTAGGTCGTAGCAACATCTATTTCATCTCATAAGAAAAAACACTTTAAATGTAATTTTTCACATTCTGAAATTACAGATAGAAGTAGTGTGATAAAAATTTGAAGGTGTTTGAGTGAAGTTGGCGATTGAGAGGATGCAGAATATTTAAATAAAATCACATACGGAAGGAATCATGGTATTATTTGAGCCTATTTCTATTTTTTTTTCTGTTTTTCAATGTTAATTATTTTTTGAAATATTCACTTAAACATTACTTAATCGGTGCTATTTTTCAGAACGCCGGAGAAGCCAGTATAGCCAATTTAGATTGGTGCAGGAATGCAAAAGGTTCCACACCAACAGCTGATCTCAGATTGAAGATGCAGAAAACTATGCAAAAACATGCGGCTGTTTTTAGAGATGAAGAATATCTGAAAGAAGGTATATTACCCAACTTTCTTTAATCGTCTTAGCATTTCTTCATTCTTATTTTCTGAGCTTTCTGTTTTATCGAATAATAAAAACTATGACTTCACACTATAAAGAATAATGAGCAGGATCATGCCTTAACAGGGGGGCAATCAATTCAGATCGTAACACTTGTTGAGATTTATATCAACGGGTGGTATGCATCTGAATTAATTCTTACTATGAAGAATATTCAGTCTTAAAAAAATACTGTCAAAATCACAGGTATATTACGAGAAGTGAACTCTGAAAGAACTGGGACTCTTAGGTACCGAAATACGACGAAAAGTTTGTCCAATTGAGAAGGAAGATGTAGAGCAAACCATCTCTTTCTAATGGTTCGGCAACCAATCGACTAACCGCATCAGACGTCAGACGTAGCAGTCGTCTCACTTGAATGCCCTGGGTTGTTTTTGTTTACATCGATATGAACCAATTGACAGAGCGCAGAGAGAGGTTGCTCTACATCTTCCTTTTCAGTCTTCCTCAGTTTGCCTGCATAGAGATGCCATTCCAGTTCTTTTAGAGTTCACTGAATAGGAGGCATAAAGGGACCATTAGCATTCCAGTTTTCACCAATGTATGATGGTATCATAGTTTATAATCATTTACCGAAAATACTGCGCAAAAAAATTAACGCACTTTCTGAAAATATCAATTTTAATGACATACATTGTCATTATTCGGGAAATTTATTTCCTTCCTCAGGCTAAAAACAATTTTACCTGAATTAGTAATGGGCAACATGAGATCCAGTATATCACTAACTACAAACTACTCCTAACAACCAAAAAATTATGGAACAAACACATAGGTACACTTTGTATTATAATTCAAAAAACAAAAAATCAACATTTGATAATGGAACATAAAAAACGGAAATGAAAATTACACCAGCTCACCTTGTGAATAAGAAATTTCGATGTGAATCTTTGAAGAAATTCAAATTCGTGGAGAAAATAAAAATCACAATTTTCTTTCATTTCGAGGACCCAAACAAAAACTCTGACGTATCGGTCGCAGGTTCATCCATTCGAATGTAACACAGAACTGCACAAGATGGAAAGTGGTATGTCATAAAAACTACAATTTAATTTCCTTTATCTGATTAGAATATACGATATTCAATGAACCTATATCAGACCGCGCATTCATTGAATTTGGCATCTCTTTGAAATTCCGTTTGAACCAATTGTTCTCCTTGGTCAGAATTTTCGCGTCTTCAAATTCAAACTGATGTCCCTCAGATACTATTTTCCAAACTTAAGGACAAGGATCCAGATTACAGGCAATCAGGTTTGGTTTATAAAGTTAATTGTAGATATTGTACAGGTACTTATATCGGACAAATTAGACAGTATTTCGGTACTAGGATTAAACAACATCAATCAGATTGCATGAAACAGTCCTAGACAACGGCTCTTTCACAGCATGCCGTGTCTGAGGGACATCAGTTTGAATTTGAAGACGCGAAAATTCTGACCAAGGAGAACAATTGGTTCAAACGGAATTTCAAAGAAATGATCTGTATTAGGAGAGACCCGAATTCAATCAATGCGCGGTCTGATATAGGTTCATTGAATATCGTATATTCTGATCTGATAAAGGAAATTAAATTGTAGTTTTTATGACATACCACTTTCCATCTTGTGCAGTTCTGTGTTACATTCGAATGGATGAACCTGCGACCGATACGTCAGAGTTTTTGTTTGGGTCCCCGAAATGAAAGAAAATTGTGATTTTTATTTTCTCCACGAATTTGAATTTCTTCAAATGATTCACATCGAAATTTTTTATTCACAAGGTGAGCTGGTGTAATTTTCATTTCCGTTTTTTATGTTCCATTATCAAATGTTGATTGTTTGTTTTTTGAATTATAATACAAAGTGTACCTATGTGTTTGTTCCATAATTTTTTGGTTGTTAGGAGTAGTTTGTAGTTAGTGATATACTGGATCTCATGCTGCCCATTACTAATTTAGGTAAAATTGTTTTTAGCCTGAGGAAGGAAATAAATTTCCGAAACGTTGCGCTGCTGAATAAATTGTAAATTGATAGTTACTTGTGACTGAAACCTTCACCTATTTTAATTATAATTATTGTGATGGTTTCTTAATATCTTCTAATATATCTGTTGTGATGGATTCATTATAGCATCGAAGTATGTTCTTCCTTTTTCCATTACCCATTAGATCCAGTTTCATCGAATTCAGTCGATATTGCCTATCAGATTACCCATTTCTTAAGTTTATTCTTTTGGGCCATAGGATTCTTGATGTTTTTAAGGTCCATGGGGACCATGTCATAAAGACGAGGTGCCAAATAGCTGAAACATCTTTGGCCTATTTGCTTTTCCGCTCTTGGTTCGTATGATTTGTTCCTTATATTTCTTGTTGCATATACGCAGTCAGGAGGTCTCAGCTTTATTTTCCCACTACTTATAGTATTCAATATCTGTAGAGCAAACAGCTGAGAAGTATCCATGACAACTGACAAAGTATACAGCCCATCGGATGGAAACAAGAGGGGTTTGTTGTAAATTACACGGAGCAATTACACTTTTGCATAACTTCTACTCTTTATATATAAGTCTTATATGCTCCACCCCATCCTATAATGCCTTATGATATTTGAGACCGACAGAGAGAATTGTACACTGTTTTCAACTGGGGAATATCAAGGTATTTTCTTAAAAATTTTATTTTGGCCAGTAAACATCTAAGTTTCACCAATAAACTATCTATATGTCAGTGACGGCTCGTGCCCATAAGGTGTGGGTCGGCCAGACCCAGGATATACAGGGGAATATCATGAAATAAAATTAATATCTATTTTTTCAACCAATAACTGAAAATGAAAACGCGGAATCCCACCATAATCTCTGTTTTTCTAAAATTAAATATTGATATATTTTTTGTCGATTAAGTTTCTAAAGATAAGTTGGATAGGGTTGCGGCTAAGGGATGGAAAAAAATATTCAATTTTATTTCCCAAAAATAAATGCAATCAGAAATGACATGTTTTTCAGCATCTTGATAAGTTATTGGTTGAGAAACTACTCATTTCAGTGTTTCAGTGTCTTCATTTTGAGTGGTTGATTAATATTGAAGAAATATTAATTTTATTCCAGACTTATGCCCCATCCTGTAGATATAGTCTGATTTATTTTTATACAACAGTGTATAAAAGTTTCGTTTTCAATGCGATATAATGGCTTGTTTTTGGAGAAAGAATGTACTACACTTCTTTGTTTTTGCCCAGCTTTTGAATAATAGTTTTATTCTTCTTCGGTGTCTCTCTGTAAATACCGATAACAAATTTATTACAACACAAAACATCAATACGAATCAAAATTTTAAGTTCACTGAAACACATCTACAATTTTGATTTTAAGTGAAAATGTACTAATTTTTCCTTTCTTTATTTCACCATTCTTCCTTGTACTGTCACATGATCTTGTGACAGGATGCAAAGTTTGTTTCGATTTGCTACTACTCCAATTATTCAACAAAAAGAAATTCAGAATCCACTCAGATTGTCAAAATTTACGAAATGAATCGAAGAAAACTGATAAACACGTGCACCCCTTTCTCTTATTCTACGACACTGACCTAATTCAATTCATAATATGGGAACAGCGATGCGGATGCGATTCTTATATCCCCACTCCGAGGCTCGGCCGGCCGGCCTACGCGTATTCAAGAAGCTTCGAAATAAGCGTGCCCTTATAAATTCACTAGGAATTACGAATTTTTATGGTCAAAAAATCACTAAACTACTCTTATACGGTCGGAATACCCTTTTTCAAAAATTAACTATTCATTTAATAATAAAAAAATCTAACTATAATTAGGGATATATTATATTTTCATTGACTAAACTACTCTTAAAAGGTGCGAATACGCTCTTTTCTAAAATAGACATAATATTTAATGATTAACTATTCATTTGATAATATAATATCTTAGAATAGACAATGAGGAAATCTAGAAATATGACAACTAAACGACCAAACCATAGCAAGGTAGGCCCAATTCGTGCTGGCCGACCGTGTATGTATCTAGCAGCGACGTAATACGATGTTCAACTTGGTGATAACTGCGTGCGACGTAGGTGCTGTATAGTACAATAACTTGAAGCGTTTCGCTAGGCTACTGCCGGCTGGCCGACCTAGCGTGTTTAGCGTAAGGAAAGAGAACTTCGAAATAAACTAACTCAGGGCGACAGGGGCGTCACGTTGATCGAAATAAGTTGTCGTACGTATTACTAGGGAATTAATCGAGAATTTAATATCGAAATTAATCATTTGGAATAAGTTTTGAAGAATAAAATAATTATAATTATTTTCCATTACCATTTCTCGATTATTTTTGGGTCGGCCCGGCCGACCCTGCATACCCGGACGAGCCGTCATTGCTATATGTTTATCCCACTTCAAGTGATTATCGATTATTATTCCTAGGTATTTTACTTCATCAGCTTCTGCAATTGTCATCGAACCCTCGACAACCAATTTGCCCATGTGTGGTATGCCTGACTCATAAGGAGAAAATGTTAAATATTTTGTTCTTATTGGCATTCGTTGTGAGCTTATTTTCTTTGAACCACAGACTCACATCTATAAGATCTTTTTCTGCTTCTCTCTTCAGATTTTCCCAGGTGATACCCTTGTAAATGATAGCGGTGTCGTCCGCGAAACTGATTACTTCCCCTTTCTTTTTCATAAGTAGTAAACTGTTGACATATATAATAAATAGTAGAGGCCCCAATACAGTTCCTTGTGGTATTCCATATTTGACTTGCTTAGCACTACTTCTTGTTTCTGCTATTTCCACCTGTTGGTAAAATTTTTGTAAAAACACAAAATCCTATCTGATAGTCAGTTCGGATTCAGGTCAGGAAATCTACTGAGGACGCCATAAGGACACTAGTAGAAACGGTGTATAGTGTTTTGGACGGGGACGGGGTTGGTTTGTGCGTCTTCATAGACCTCACAAAAGCCTTTGACACTGTGTCGCATGGAAGGTTGCCACGAAAACTACTTGAGCGGACTCAGAGGAAAATCGTACCTGTTGTATCCTTTTTGATAAATAACTCTTCATCAGTATATACGATTTTCCTCTGAGTCCGCTCAAGTGTAGTTTTCGTGGCAACCTTCCATGCGACACAGTGTCAAAGGCTTTTGTGAGGTCTATGAAGACGCACAAACCAACCCCGTCCCCGTCCAAAACACTATACACCGTTTCTACTAGTGTCCTTATGGCGTCCTCAATAGATTTCCTGACCTGAATCCGAACTGACTATCAGATAGGATTTTGTGTTTTTACAAAAATTTTACCACACGGACCTGGCATGTTCTACTGGGTGCCAACATTGAATAAAGTTCCATCAATTCCAAACGTTCTCCACCGTGGAAAAATGCTATGTTGCTCTGATGAGGCCAAATGAGGCCGAAACCATGGTCAGCATCTGCTTTTCTTCGGTGGAGCGTACTCCATTTGGGGCCTTGACGATGGCAAATTGGCTAGTTCAATTCAGATCGTAACACTTGTCGATATTCATATCGTCGGGTGGTATGCATCTGAATTTATCCTTATTATTTTATTCATTGCCTCCCCGTTTAGGCGTGATCATTCTTCATTTAAGAATAATGTTATGTTTGAGTTTATTTCCTTCATTCAAAGAAGTTTATTGAGATTACTGTGAAAAATATGTACCTGAACTTGTTCGAATGTACTATTATATAATATAATACTTATAAGATACATTCCCTAAAGGTTTCATCATCATAATATTCATTATTTACAGGAGTAGATAAGATGTCTGTTCACTACAAAGAAATGAAGGATCTCAAAGTTCATGATCGTAGTCTTATTTGGAACAGCGATCTCGTAGAAACACTTGAACTGCAGAATCTGATGCTCAATGCCATGCAGACCATTGTTGGAGCAGAAAATAGGAAGGAAAGTCGTGGTGCACACGCAAGAGAAGATTACAAGAAAAGGTAATGTCATTTTTTTGTCGCTTTAAAGACTAGAACTCAAGATTAGACCTTTCAGTGCACATCAGTGTTCAAACCTATTCCCCTATTGTAAATCTGACCTCCTCCCCCTTGTTGTTTCTCAATAACTAGGACAGTTTATAAAAAACAATCAGAGGGACAGTGTAATCCAACAAAAACTTGACACTTCGATCGGCTTTAAAAGGAAAATGATTTCGAACAACTTTTCCGCTCTTTGAATCCCCGTAACTGCAACCTCCGAACGGGGGTGAGCACAACACCTTAATTTTGAATAGAGTTGAAGGGTGTTGAGATACCTCAAGTTGAGAATCTTATCAAGTACTATCTGACCCTAAAATTTCGCTTGAATATATCGATCGATAATGAAAAAACAGCGAAAATAGAGAAAGAGGCAATGTGGAATTTTTCTCGAGACTATTATTCGTGTCCGACACATTTCAAAGGAATTTAGTATTTTGTTGTTAATTTTTCATCCAAAAAAATAGATTTACTATGTTTTTCATTTATCTTAGTTTATCGTGAATTTTTAAGAACGTTACAAGCATGTCAAAACGATTGTAAATTTGTAGTAGGATTAAAATGCATGTGTATTCCATAGAAGAAAGAGTGAAAATGATGAAATTATTCTTTAGAAACAACGACTAATATGCCCGATTTCAATTATTCAAAGAAATAAATGGCTTCTAAAGTTGGATTGTATCTGAGTATTTCTTTTTTTTTTGAAAATCGAAAATAATATGAATACATATTTATAATGAATGCTCAACACGCCCTATTCCTTTTTCAATGCATGCTTCGCAAGGGCGAATCAAAGTTCACACGAAGGAGAATGACAGTGAGCTGACAAGTGTGTGTTTATCGTTCTAATCATGCAGCTGAGTCCACCAACAAACGAAACAAACCTGACCTACAAAATCAAGAATCAAGAAACTTATAGCTCACAAACGCAGTGCAAGGAGAATCTGGCAGCGCACACACTCCCCACCAGATAAAAATTCTAGAAAATCAACTACTCGCATATCTGCTATAAGTAACACGTCCAATACAGAATGGGCTAGAAGTGACGAACCGTTTGCCAAACACCTAGCTGCAGTATTTACCCCAAACAATAACGCCACAGACCTGGAAATAGAAAAAAAACTTCTAGATATATCTGGCAACATATCCGCTATCAAATCCTTTAAAACAGCTGAAGTACAAGATGTTATAAATCATCTCAATCCAAGAAAATCCGCAGGAATTGACAGAATAACGAGAAAAATTATTGAAGAGCTGCCAGAAAGTGGAGTAACTGTACATGAGTGAATTCAAAATGCCATACTGAATAATAACTGAAGTCCAGAGCAGTTCAAAATAGCATGGGTTATCCCCATCCAAAGAGCATGTAAACATCCAAAGTGTGCTATCTCATATCGGTGAATTAGCTTGCTCCGCATCTTATTGAAAATCCTAAAAAGACTGGGAAGAATCAACTCTGATCCAAATGCGCTGCAATGGATACGAGACCACCAGTTTGGATGCCGAGCAGCCTACTATATTATAAAGCAAACCAAAAAAAACATTTATATTCTGAACCAAGCACTGAAACAGAAAAAATACTTTGCATCTATATTTCTTCGAATCAAGGATTCGATAAGGTATGGCATCTAATACCACTGTATAAATTAAAGAAATTTCTTTCCTTAACATATTCCAAACTTTACCGATAGTCGAAAACGGACGTGTAAATGACGACATAATAGCTAATGCCTGATAACATGGAGTACCACAATGAAGTAGTTTAGGACCCTACTGTATCTATTTTACACGAAAGATCCAGCTTCGAATCCACTCACGGTAATGGGTAGATTTGCAGACGACACAGCTGTCGTAGCTAGCTACAAAGACCTAGAACAAGCTTCCCATTTGTTACAGAACAACCTGAATTTGATACAAACATGGTTGCAAAAATGGAGAATCAAGATCTATTAAACCAAATCTGTACAAGTCAACTTCACACTAAGAAAGGACGAATCTAATTCTACACGAAGACCTGAATGGACCATAGTTGAAGGACGCCATCGGGAAAAAAAAGGAATCATCACACGAGGCTACTGACTGAAGTTCAAAGCGATCGCCGAGTCGGCAGCAGATCTAAAAGAAATTTGAAGACTGGACTTCATCACGACACTTGAGATCGCCCAGCTCCAAAACCAGTAAATAAGCGTATGGAATGTATCTATTCTGATTGCTCATAATTATTATTATAATAAAACATTGTGTTGACGCTTGATTTTCTCTGAACTTGGAAGCCATTTATGTCTGTACGTAACGTTTCATTATACTAAGAGAGAGTTGAAGAGCTGCCATGAACGTAAAGTTAACGTTATAATTGACATCAACGCATGCTCATTCGTCAGTTTTTAACATTAACGGTTAGCGTCAGCTTCACCGCCTACGTAAACTAGCGTTCTCCCACGTATACCTCAAACATCGACGTACGTTAACCGAACGTTAAGCAAGTAGCACCGATGACTTGCGAATGGCCGAAGTTTGACTGTTGAATGCAATAGGGTACTCGAAGGATTTGTCTAAATCAGTTGCCGTTCGTTGCCGTGGGGCACACAAGCTTTTACCTCCATTGATTCCAATGCTGCTTCGGTCGAGTTTGAGTAGTGTCTTATTGTGTTTTGTGCAAGTTTTTGGAAAAAATTTTGTTCCCGACGTTAGATCTCCTAATGATGGATAGTTCGTTTAATCGAGTTTTTTTTTTAATTCCGAACAACGGGTATTCTAAAAAACTTTATATCGTCCCTTTCATCTCTACTTCCACACTGGAATACACAACAAAAAGCAAGCATTTTCTCAGTAGCAGCAAAAGTATAAATATCAAAAACTTTAACACACATCGGTTCAATAAAATGCTTTGTGTCCAACGGCAACGAACGGTCAACTGATTTTGAACAATCGTTAGAGTACCCTATTCTCGATAACCTCTAACGGTCGTTGTTTACATTTTCCTTTATTTTCTCATAATGAATGAAAGTTGTTATAGGAAATCAGCATTGATTTTGAAGTTATCAAAAGGATTAAGTTATAAAACATTGTTATCAGATTATATTCAGTAAGGAAATGGCTGAAACTCCACCGCGTGTCTCTAGCACTTAAACATTTCATTGATAATAAAATACTTCAAAGTTGAAAATTCTCTTTATTATGCTTTTAAACCATAAGAACATCAATATTCCAAATATTATTCCACCTGTGGAGGCTCAATATTAGATAAAAGAGAGTTCACGCAAAACAAAAGCAAAATCCAAATTGATAGGTTATGTTTAACGTCTGACGTTTCATGATAGCAGCACTTCAACTCAAATTTCATTACAACACGAAAACGTCATATTTGACGTTGCGCACTTCAACTCTCTTATATCAAATTCTCAAACCATATTTATTTAATGAAAAATGTACACTTAATCATGATTTAAAAATTTAATCTCAGTTTAAAAAAAACGGCGCATAAGCCGAAATTGGGACTTCGCATTCAAATTGGGATTAAACAAATTCAAAATGAGACTAAATCTCATATTGGGAAATGACATTTCCTCTTAAATTTGGTATTTGTGTATATTGTCAAATAATAAAGCTATTGAACAGATCATTTTGAGTATTTTGTGGCAATAATTATGCCAGGTTACATTAAAGCAGCGGAACTGCTGGTGTTGGTAATAGATAAGGCTCCTTGTCATGTAGGATTAGAAGAGGTCTTCCAAGAACCACAATTTCTGGACAATAATCTACTTAGACCCAGTCCTTACAGTCCAATGCTAAATCCTATAGAATTTGCGTGGTCAAATTTTAAATCCGCAATTAAAAGGGCAATGTCTACAAGGATGCCACAGATTTTGCTCGTGAATCTTCCTCAAAACAAGTTCCGCTTGCTTGAATTGAAAATTATATTGCCTGATCATATAAATATAATAAAGTATTATTAAGTAAGGCATTCGACTCGGTGAATCGGAGAGCACTATGGAAAATCATGGCACGTCTTGGAGTACCCGAAAAATTCTTAGCAGTGTGTAAAAGCCCTCATACCAACAACACCGCTAGAATTCAGAATAATGTTTCCACAACCGACCATTTCTCAACCAACTCTGGAATAAAACAAGGCTGCGTATTGGCGCCTTTACTGTTCAATATTTTAGCCATAGCTGTATCGATAATTGCTGACATTAGTATGCCCGTAAGAGGTGTTGGGATAAGATTCAGATTTGATGGAGGCCTGTTTAACCTGAAGCGCCTCGGAGCAAAAACTCGTACCAAGTTTATCACTGAACTTCAATATGCAGACGACTGTTCACTTATCGCTAGCAGCTCAGAGGATCTACAGATAATGTTGGACGCCTATAAACATACGTACGAAGCTTTATGATGAAACTTTAGAACAGGTCGAGCAGTTCAAATACTTGGGAAGCTTCATAAATACTAGGGCTAACCTAGACACGGAAATACAAAACCGTTTCAATTCGGCATCATGGGCATTCTGGAAGCTAAAGGACAGAGTGTTTCAAAATCACGACCTCAATCTGAAGACCAAGACAGCTGTTTACAAAGCAGTGGTTTTCCGAACGCTTCTTTACAGAAGCGAAAGCTGGACGCCCTACAGGCGACATATTAAACAGCTTGAACAAACGCAACAACGTCATCTAAGACAGATAATGCACATCAGATGGTTCCACAAAGTTTCGAATGCAGAAGTCTTGCAAAGCGCGAGTTGTACAACAATTGAGACTCAAGTAACGAGGGCTCAGATGGAGCGGCCACATTCTGAGGATGCGAGACACAAGACTCCCCAAAATAGCTCTATATGGCGAATTCACTGAGGGAGCCCGGAAACCAGGAGGCCAGTATAAGGGGTTTAAGAATACACTACATCAATCCCTAAAATCAGTTTATGCCAATCATAACTGGGAACAACTAGCCTCAGACAGGTCACAGTGGAGGTCTTTGGTACACAGTTATAATGGGGACTCTAGAAGGATACAGCGGCGGCCAGATCTGGTTGGTGACTATCCATGCCCGGAATGTGATAGGATCTGTAGGTCGGTTGGGTCTCTACAGTCACAGGAGAGCACAGAGTCGCAATTAGCCCTGAAAAATTATAAGTCTGTTCGCGCCTTTTTTTTTGTTCCCTTTCTGGTCTTTTTGTAGATTCATTCCCGGTAACGGGATACAGCAATGAATGAATGGATGAGCATTATTTAACATTTTTTGAGCTTCATCTTTAAACATCAATGCACCGAACGTCAACGATGAGAAACCCATAGTAATGACATGCAGAATTACGTCTGTCATTATATATGAATTAATCAAATGAGATATGATCTGTTTCGTGAAATGGATATACTTATATATTTCAAGCGCTTGTAGAAAAAATATTGTTCCTAACTCTTGCGTCTTACCCGCACTCAACTGCTTACCCGAACTCTGCTTCGCATCGTTCGGGCAACGGCAGTTTCGTCTGTTCGCACTTTTTTTTTGTCTTTTTCTTTTTTCCATTTTCTTTTTTTTTCCTTTTTTTTTCGGTCTTTTTGTAGATTCATTCCCGGCAACGGGATACAGCAATGATGAATGAATAAATATTAATAACTGTACGCGATATGTATCGCATATACAGCGATATTTTTCTGATGTTCTATGTAAACCTACGGCCGTTTTCAATAAACCTATCTATCCATTGTTTCACTTACTCACGATAGAAAAACCATCTGATTTCGTTTCTATGATCTATCTGTAGATATATTTTGGAATAGTTACTAAGTGAAACGATGGATAGTTAGGTTCATTGAAAACGGCCGTTAGTTGATATGGATATGTGATTCTCATTGAGAAAGAAATATTGATTCCCAAATTTTTCAATTGAGTTGTTCATAAAATACCCTTAGATTCAGTTCATATACACCTGAAGTAAATTTTTTGCTCCACTCCACTATCAAGTGGATTATTTGCGGTGAGGAGAATAAAACAAATTCTTGGGGATAGAGAGGCACTACTTACTTACTACGCCCAGTTTCACAGTTCAGCAATATACGGCATCATACTGTGGGATTCGTCGTCGTCGGAGGATGGCAGAATTTTCATAAAACCAAAACAAGCATTGAGGCTTATAGCTGGGGTGAAACGAACGACTAGTTGTCGACAACTTTTTGTGAAATACCATGTACTCACAATCCCATGCTGTTATATTTTGGAATGCCTCTTTTTCGTTCATTCGAATAAACGTTTTCAAAAACATTCACTTATCCACTAGCATTACACCAGAAATCGTGAACATTTTTTGGCACCTGATCATAGATTGAAGAGAACGCAAAACACACATCTGTACAACGGAATAAAGTTGTACAATAGACTTGAAGTGCCTGCCAGATGGGAGTTTCAAGAGAAGGATGATTGACAACGCGTTTTACTGTATTGTAACGTTTTCTTTGCTTGATTAAAACGTCCAACTTATTAAAATTATTTATTTACACTTAATACACATATAACTCACAAACTAACTATTACACTACTATTTATTTCCACTCTTATTTATTTCCACTAGTCGCTTGCACTATTACTGTACTTGTACTTTCCTACCTGCTCCTCCGCTGGGCTTATATAGGCGCCGGAAACATTCAGGTAGATTCGCGGTTATTCTGGAAGCTCTCGACCGCTCTAGTTCTCGAAAGGTCCGACCGCAAGGGCCGGACTGGTTACACTGTCCCCTCCTTAAGCCTGTTCTGTCCCAGAACAGATTTAGTGAATTCCTCCGAGGACCGTGGCGAAACTTGCACTCGTCACCATTCCTACAGTAGCCATTCTGATGGAAGTAGCACTCCACAGTTTTCCCAGGCTCCCTGGCCTGCTTTGGGTTGAAACTGCACACCAGGATCCGTATACCAGTCCCCTGAAATACCACCTCCAGCATGCTTCGCACAACTCGCCAATTCAGCTGGTCCAATCCACAACCGAGCTTGGGAACAGCTAATTTCCTAACTCCAAAGCGTTGAAGGTCTTCTTTCAAGCTATGCAGTGCCGTCCATAGATTCTGATAGGTTGGCTTCTGATAGGAATGTCGCTTGGTGACTAGGTAATAAATGAACCGACCTTCAGCCTTCAATTTCAAAACTTTTCCGATTCTTGGCTGCTGTCGCAATAGTTGTTCCTGACGTCCAAATTTATTTCTGAATACTCTTGCTATTCCTTTGCTCATACGAAGGTCCTCCGCTACGCAATGAGCGAGAGAGTATTCCTCAGACACGGTAAAGAGATCTTGATGTACTTCCTGTGTGACGCCGAACCGTGCAACGCGTGTCTCACCATAACAATCCATAAACTTCTGGTAATCGCTGCTACCTTGCATCGGGGCTTCCACAAGACGTACTTCTTCTTTGTCCTGCGCGTACGGGGCTAATCGGTTGAAATGGACAACCTTTGGTTTTCCTCTGGGGAGCTTCCTTATCCGGTAAACTACATCATTTATCCTCTTGATTACTTCATACGGTCCCTCCCACTGCCTCTGCAGCTTTGGTGAAAAACCTTTCCTCCTTTGTGGATTATGTAGCCACACCAGATCTCCAGTGGTGAATCCACCTTCAATAGCCTTGATGTCGTAGCGCATTTTCATTCGGTCACTTGCTTGCTGCATTTGTTTGCGTACCTTGTCATGAATGTGATCCAGCTTGGTCCTTAATTTACTAACGTAGTCCTCCCCAGCTACGTCATCTCCAGGCTTACATCCAAACTCTAAGTCGCAAGGCAGCCTTATTTCTCGGCCGAACATTATACTGGATGGAGTTTCCTTGGTAGATTCTTGAACCGAAGATCTATATGCCATGGTGAATAGATGTAAATATTCATCCCAATCCCGCTAGTGATCAGAAACTACTTTGGCTAGATGTTTTCCCATGGTCCGATTCATTCGTTCGACCATGCCGTCTGATTGTGGATGAAGAGGTGTAGTCCTTGTTTTGTGAATTCCCAATTTGCTGCATACTTCTTGGAATAACTTCGATTCAAAATTTCGGCCTTGATCACAATGCAGCTCCAGAGGTATTCCAAATCTGCAGAAGAATTCTCTGACCAATTTATCAGCTACCGTACTTGCTTCTTGATTAGGAATACCGTAGGCCTCCACCCATTTCGTGAAATAGTCCATCGCTACCAAAATGTACTTGCTTCCATGGTCTGTTTCGGGAAAGGGGCCAGCGATGTCGATAGCTACTCGTTCCATGGGAGATCCGACGTTATATTGCTTCATTGGTGCTTTTCCTCTACCATAAGGTCCGTTAGCAGCAGCGCAAACCTTGCATCTTCTACACCAATCTTTAACGTCCCTCTTACAATTTAGCCAATAAAATCGCTGCCTGACTTTTTCCAACGTCTTGGTTATCCCGAAATGTCCACCTGAAGTTCCATTATGTAGTCTGGTCAGAATGTCTGTCACACGGCTCTTTGGCACAATCAACTGAAGTCTCTGCTCAGTTCCATCTTCATTTTCCCAACAACGTTTCAGAAGACCTCCATCAATCTTCAATGTTTCCCATTGTGCCCAATACGACTTTACATTCTGGCTCAGTCTGGATACTTCTTCCCAAGTAGGTCGTCTACCGCTCTTCTTCCAACTCAGGATTACTTTCAAGTCGTTATCTTCCTCTTGTGCTCTTTGAATTTCTTCAGGTAGCCAGTCGTCTTCGATTACGGTGGTCCGCCTCAAATCAATCTTTTCTTCCAGACGCGAACAATGGCTCGAAGTCTGGGGACACTCCATGGTTTCGGTCGAGCCATTGTCTACCACAGCGACTCCTTTTATTTTCTCAGCTGTAGCCCTTTCAAATTCTGGACGATTCTGCTTGAAATGCCTCCTTTTGTTGCAGTTCCAGCACACAGCATCCTTTTTACTAGCAAGCAATATTCTGCGGACTTTTTCTCTGACAATCTCCTCAACAGATCGATCTGTTTCTTGCTCTTGTCTTACACGAAGGTGTCCCCTATGCGACGCTTGCTTCGCTGCCTCAATTTCCAAAGCCTGGGCTAAGGCATCATCAATGGTTCTAGGGCGTGCTAGTCTCAGGGCTTGTTGTATTTCGCTATCCTTTATCCCGTCCACGAATGTCTGGATTGATAGCTGTTCCAGGAAGCTATCTGGAGCAGATGGATAAGCTAACCTGACTAATCTCGCCACATCAGCTTCAAACTCTTGGAGATTTTCCCCTGTTTTCTGCACTCGGTTCTTTATTTGTGCATGGTATACTTGTTGTAGATGAGCATCACCATATCTCATCTGAAGTTTCGATGTAAGAACTTCGTAACAGGCTTGTTGACTCTCCGGGATCGTCTGGAGGATGTTGAGTGCCTCTCCTCGTAGAGCTATAATTAATGCCGTGGCTTTTTCGTTGTCGTTCCAATTGTTTACCAGGGCAGCAGCTTCAAACTGTTTTTGATATGTCGACCACGGTATTTTTCCATCAAACGTTGGAGGCTTGATCTTCATTCTACTACCTTCGCCGTCATTTTCCGCTTTCGCTGTGCTGTAGGGTATTGAAGCCAGAATATCTGTTCTGTTTGACATTCTTTTCAAGGAATCTATCAACTTGGAATGATGTTCAATTATTCCTGCCATTTCTTCAAACTTGTCGTTAACCTTGTCAAACTTTTCATCAACTCTTTCATAAACTTCGTCAAATTTTCCGTTCACTATATCGAACTTCTCGTCCACTTTATAAAATTTTTCATTTATGGATTCCAGTTTCTTATCCAATTTATCTGTAAGTTGACTCACCACATCATTACAATTTTCCTTAATCTGGTCCATTTTCTCATTTAATTTTCGAGAATTTTCTTCCATTTGTTCATTCAACTTACAAGAATTCTCGTCCATTTTCTCATTTAATTTTCGAGAATTTTCTTCATTTTGGACCATTTGTTCATTCAACTTACAAGAATTCTCGTCCATTTTCTCATTTAATTTTCGAGAATTTTCTTCCATTCTTTCGTTCATCTTACTCAAAAGGTCCATTACAGCTTGAGTCTCCATTGCGTTCTGTAATCTTGTGGTCACTGGCATGAACAAATAACCGAAAATATTTATTTAATTCGAGCGATGTTGAACCGCACACTTGACACCAATGTAACGTTTTCTTTGCTTGATTAAAACGTCCAACTTATTAAAATTATTTATTTACACTTAATACACATATAACTCACAAACTAACTATTACACTACTATTTATTTCCACTCTTATTTATTTCCACTAGTCGCTTGCACTATTACTGTACTTGTACTTTCCTACCTGCTCCTCCGCTGGGCTTATATAGGCGCCGGAAACATTCAGGTAGATTCGCGGTTATTCTGGAAGCTCTCGACCGCTCTAGTTCTCGAAAGGTCCGACCGCAAGGGCCGGACTGGTTACAGTATGGATGAGTTTCTGTCTTTCGTCTTTTGATTTTACTGAGTGTGTTTGTACTTATACAACTTTTTGTTAATTCTTTATTTAGTTTATACATACATATTTTCAATTGTATCATATTTAGTACTTTTTTATCTCATGAAGTGTAGCATGATGCACATTAATTGACGCACCTTATAAATTATTGAAGGTAATAATAAATGACTAATGGATTCTTAGTTACTTCTGAACAATTCTCCGGAAATATGAAATGAATCTGAAAATGACTTTTCTCAATATGAAATTATGTAGTCCCATTTTGAATGTGTCCATTCCTAATTCGATAGTGTTTACCATTTTGAAGTTGCTTATTATCATCTTGAATTTGTTTAATCTCAATTCGAAAGGGACAAATCTCAATTTGAAGTTGGAAATGTATAGAATACTAGGTTAAATAATCTACTGGAACTATACGATTATGGTTCTCTCTTCACTAGCTTCATAATTCAGAGTTAGTAGTGACATCTATCTACTTTCAGAATCGACGAATACGATTATTCCAAACCACTAGAGGGCCAAACAAAGAAGTCTTATGAAGAACATTGGCGCAAGCACACTCTAACCAACATTAATACAGAAACAGGAAACGTCGACATCAGATACAGGCCCGTCATAGATAAAACCCTTGATTTGACTGAATGTCCCACGGTACCTCCAGCTATAAGATCCTATTAAATTATCGATTTTAAGATCGAAAATAAATTATATGAAAGAGGTAAAGAAGCGGAAGTTAAATTAGGATAAAGCCAATGTAAGATCATCATCGTCATCATTGAAATCACCTCTTCAATTTGAATGATTTTTTGAGGAATGAAAGGTTTGTGAAATTTTACCTCATAAGCATAAGTATTGTCGCTTAGAATCTTGCACAAACTAAAATAGACATTTACAATGTATATCAGCCTTTAAAGAAGATCAAACAAACTTTAGAAAAGTATTTTTATTGAAATATATTGCTGATCTGTTTTCAGTTTGATTTTCATTTGAAATTGATTCCTGATTTTTATTTATTCTACATATATTTATTAACGATCGAATATTGTTGATGATGAGTACCTACTTATTTTTGAATACAACTATGAGATGAAGTTAGTTCATATGGCTGTATTCAAAATGTTTGTGATGTTAATGATATAAAATAAGATGTAAAATAATGATCAAGTGAATAAAGGCAAATATTCGTTGTATGTTTCCGATGATTAGAACCCTCCCCATTTCGATACTATCCAAAACGAGTTAGAGATATGGCACGGGTTTTAAAATTTTTTGTCATTTTTTTTAAGATAATTCATAAATATTCGAATTATGAAATTCAATTTAGCAATATACCTACATGGAATAAAAGTCGCGAACTTTCCAGGTTTATTGTCATTATAAAATTCAAAAGTTCACACCATATTCAACCAAGGATTTAAACCGAGATTGGACGTAACTGGCGTTAAGGAAAGATAATATCTTAATATATAATAATAATAATAATAATAATAATCGGTGGCAGGATGTTGAGGAAGCGGGCTCCTGCTGCAAAAGAAGCTACAGCTCCAAAGCAACAACAGCAACCAACGAGTCCAATTCAATTGCCGACTCGAACCGCTGAAGGTGCTGCGCAGGATATTCAGCCAGTGCTCACCCAAGCGGGGTTAGTTAGAAAGCGCATGAAGTGGACAACGTCCATGAATGAAGCTATTGTGCGCATATACCGGGTGTCCCGGAGCTTTTAGGCCAGCAAATATCTCAGTTACCTGCGGAAAAAAAAAATTGAAAAAAATACTTGTCGTAGGAGATCATACGCTCTTTCATGCAGCATAGCAAAATCCACCCCCTGACAAACAACCCCCGAGAAACCACCCCTAACTTTTGTTTTTCAAATGGAACCCCCATGTTTGTTGTGCTTCAACTTACAGTTTTTTTCATTTCTCATTCAATGATGTATCATGGTAGCTAGAATGGCATGCAGAATTATGGAAAATAAAAATACAAATGAAATACGAATTTATACGCTCAGCTGTATTGTTACTGCAACATTATACTAAAGAAAATGTTTTATAAATTAAATTATAATAAACAAAAAGTTCTAACAATTTATTGACTCTTTTTTTTCAACATCCACTTTTTCTTGTCTCTACAATGTGGACTAATTCGATCAGTCCAATTAACAGTACCCACTAACGAATTCAATTTTATCGAGTGACTATCTTTACAACTACATATTATGATATATCATTGATTGAGAATTAAAAAGAGCTGTCAGTTGAAGCCAAACAAACATGGGGGTGCCATTTGAAAAACAAAAGTTAGGGGTGGTTTCTCGGGGGTTGTTTGTCAGGGGGTGGATTTTGCTATGCTGCATGAAAGAGCGTATGGTCTCCTACGACAAGTATTTTTTTCAATTTTTTTTTTCCGCAGGTAACTGAGATATCTGCTGGCCTAAAAGCTCTGGGACACCCGGTATAACTCCATCACGAGACTAGGGCAGAACACGAACAATTATAGGAAAAGGCTCCATGAGGAATTCTGCAACGCCTACCCAGATCTCAATGTCACTGAACAACGAGTGGCAGACCAATACCGCGTACTTCTGAGAAATGAACTAATAC
Source organism: Coccinella septempunctata (assembly GCF_907165205.1). Taxonomy (NCBI): domain Eukaryota; kingdom Metazoa; phylum Arthropoda; class Insecta; order Coleoptera; family Coccinellidae; genus Coccinella; species Coccinella septempunctata. Next base: position 29,169,200 of record NC_058195.1, read on the forward strand.
CAGCGGCCCGAATCGAAGCAATTAAACGAGAACTTCAGCGTCCGCCTGCAATAGAGAATAACACCAACCCCTCTGATGAAATTCACATGCCTGGGCAACAACAGGCAGAAGAAACTGATACTGAAAGTCCATCTTGCAACGCAAGTGAGCCTGAACACCAGGACGATAGGGAAGAGCTCCACCGACAAGTTGACTCTGACATGAGGAGATACTTTGCCGAACTGGAAGGAACAGATCCTCTTCATCGAGTAGCACCTCCACGACTCAATACATCCAAGAAACTATCACTTATAATCGACATCTTGAATAAGGACGTTTTACCTGGGTACCTACAGAACGGAAGTTCATTGGAATATCTGCATCTAGTTTTTTACTGTGCTGCGCTAACGACAGCGAAAACCATAGGGGCAAAAATTCGCTGAACGAACAACGATGGTCTAAAATTACACAAATTACACGCGCCAGAATGGCAGAAACGTTTTCAACACAAAACAGAAAAGCTAAGAAGAGACATTGGACGACTGACGGAGTACTTGAACGGGAATCGACGAAGGAAGATTGTGAAAGCTGCCAAAGAGATCATGGATAGAAACAGAACACACACAGAACGAGAGACGGAGAATGCTACAGCTCACCATTGCCTCGACACTCTGAAGCAAAAATTAAGTCTGTATGCAGAACGCCTGAGGAGATATTAAAGCAATTATAGCCGGAAAAGAGACAATAATTCATTCGAAAAGCCGGAAGAAACTTTCTACCGGTCACTCACATTGTCTGATGGAGAAAATGGAAAGTTATCACCAAAGGAAGCCATTGAACAATTCTGGACCGAACAATTATCAACAAAACCTCAGTTCAATGGAGATACCGGATGGATTGAAGATGAAAAATCTGAAGCTATAAAATATGAGCCGATGCAGCATGACAAGATAACAATTGAAGAAGTAAAATCAGCTATCAGAGGACTGCACAACTGGAAAGCACCTGGGCCTGATGGATTACAGAACTTCTGGATCAAGAAACTTTGGATCATGCATGACAAATTGACCTCCGCAATAAATGACGTCATTGAAAATCCTGAAAGAATGCCAGTATTCCTTACACATGTCACAACATACCTGTTACCTAAAGACCAAAGGAATACAGAAGACCCATCCAAGTACCGACCAATCACATGTCTTCCAACGATGTACAAATTAATCACATCGCGCATTTCAAACCGAATTCACAACCATTGCGAAAGGAATAACATCATCGCAATGCAACAGAAAGGATGCACCAAAGACAGCCGAGGTTGCAAAGAACAACTAATAATAGATTCAGTTATCTGCAATCAAGCGTTCTCCAAACGAAGGAATCTTTACGCTGCGTACATAGACTACAAGAAAGCTTTCGATTCTATACCTCACGAATGGCTCTTGACGATCTTGAAGATTTACAAGGTGGATCCCAATATTGTTGAGTTCCTGAAAAACGCCATGTCAACCTGGCGTACTAGTCTTCAAATGAAAGCAGCAGATTGCTCCATTACAACAGGACCTATTCCAATAAGACGCGGAATTTTCCAAGGAGACTCGCTGAGCCCTCTGTGGTTCTGCATGGCCCTGAATCCCTTGCCTCATAGATTGAATTCTACGGACTACGGATTTTCCATCAAGAGCGGCAGTAGAACTATGATGAAACTGAATCATCTCCTTTACATGGACGATTTGAAACTCTTCGCATCTACCAAAAAACAAATGCAACTAATGCTGAAAATGGTGGAAGGATTCTCGGAAGACATCAAAATGAAGTTTGGACTAGAAAAATGTCGACTGCTAAACATAACGAGAGGGAAAATAGAAGATGGTACGTTCAAACTCAAGGAAGGTGCAGAAATTGAAGCATTAAAGGAAGGAGACACATACAAGTATCTAGGCATAAAACAGGCAAGAAAAATCAATCAGACCCAGATGAAGAAAGAATTAACGGAGGAGTTCACCCGAAGATTGAGAAGGATAATGCGAACTGGTCTCAACAGCAAGAATCTGATAAAAGCGATTAACGCCTACGCTTGCTCGGCGCAGAGCTATTCATTCGGTGTCATCTCTTGGACGACCACCGATTTAGCAGCTTTACAGAGAAAAATAAGGACGATGCTGACTAAACACAATAAACATCACCCCAAAAGCTCAATAGAACGGACAGAGCTGCCACGACATCTTGGGGGTAGAGGAATTGTTGATTTGTCCAACCGTATGTCCCAGGAAATCGAAGGACTTCGAAAATATTTCTTGAGCAAGGCAACTTCGTCAGAACTTCATCGAGTAGTTTGTGTTGCTGATAGTTCTACACCATTACAGCTACAGCAGGATCACTTGGAAACCGTCGAACACTCTGCAGAAAGTAAAATGCAGAAACTGATTGGCAAACCTTTGCATGGGAGGCACCAGAACGAGGTCATCCATGATTACGTCGACATATCTGCGTCGAACTACTGGTTGACTTCCGGAAGGTTGTTTCCTGAGACAGAGGGCTTCATGCTCGCCATCCAGGATCAGGTGATTCCAACAAGAAATTACATGAAATACATCGCCAAGGATGCCTCAGTGGCGGACGATAGCTGTCGTTATGGCTGTGCGACTCATGAAACTATCCAGCACATCACCGGGGGATGTCAGAAGTTCGCGGGCACGGAGTACAAAAATAGACATGATGCTGTTGCCAAGATTCTTCACCAAGAATTGGCACTAAAACACCAACTTCTAACTTCGAAAAAGGTTCCTTATTACAATTACCATCCGGATGCTGTGCTGGAAAATGAACATCACAAGCTCTACTGGGATCGCACGGTTTTCACAGACCGGAAAATAACCCACAATAGACCAGACCTCATATTGCTCAATAAGGATGAGGACACAGCACTATTCATCGACGTGGCAATTCCAAATGATAACAATCTTCTAGATAGACACACTGAAAAAATTTCAAAATACAGAGATCTCGAGGAACAAACCAGAAGACAGTGGAAGCTGAAAGATATAAAGACCATCCCTATTGTCATTTCATCTACAGGCCTGATACCGAAGAAACTACTAGAGAACTTGAGGAAACTTCAGTTGGACGAAAATATTATAAAGTCATGCAGAAGGCGGTACTGCTCGGAACGGCGAGAACTGTACGCAAGTACATGGGGAATGCAGAGGAACACCGTCTGCTCCGACAGGAAGTGCGGGTGGAGCAGGAATCCAGCCTACAGCAGGGAGCCGAGGAGCGACCCGGACCCGACCACCACCACGAGCCCGAAAACCTGGAAAGGGCTCCAACAGAGCTTAATCCTTTCTATATCTGAGATATCTGGGATAAGTGAATTTTCCTCTGGAGAGGAGTGTGAAAGCCGCAAGGCTAAAGTCATAATAATAAATCCACTTTATTTACCCAACAGGAATACTGCCAATTATAGGGTAACATATATATAGTATATCCAAATCCAAGAGGCCAGCAGTAAACATTGCAGCATGCAGTGATCACGCGTCAAGAACGTGATAACGCAGAGGTGTACTAATAAATTTAATTCCGAGAGCGTTATATTTTAAAACTTTTTGAGTGTTCCAGTTCCGGTGAAAAATATGTATGCTTATCTACGAGTCTCAGTAATGAACAATTAATCTAAAGTTCCCACTTCAATACATACTATGTATATAAATGTGTAACAATATTTTTTTGTGAAAGTGACTAGCCCGTAGTATCGTCAGAAGATGCAGAACTTTCTTCTGAGTTGACGATGACTGGTGTTATATCATCCATAATATTATCCAGTTTCCACATGTCTACCTCAACTTTTTGTTTGACATGTTCCACGCACTTTCTCCATCTTTCGGAAGTAACTCGTGAGAGAGCCTCTTGAAAAAGATTTTGGACGTCAGCCATTTTAAATGTGGTGTTTTTATCTGTCACAAAATTCTTGACATCGGCCCAAATCAACTCAATAGGGTTCAGTTCGCAGTGGTAGAGCGGTAATCTAAGTACAGTAATATTTTGGGCCTTTGCGGTTTCATCCACGATGTATTTTTCAAAGTTTTCTTTGTTCTGCCTGACTATCTGCAACATTTGCGCTTTTATGAGGTCAGAGGTGAAATCAATATTTTTCTCCCTCAACCATTGTTGGATATCACTCTTTCTGAATTGTGAATTAGGAATTTTTTCCCTTTTCCTTGAATGGTAAGGAGCATTATCTAAAACTACTATAGAATTTTCCTCCAATTTAGGAAGTTTACCCTCGAACCACTTTTCGAAGGACTGACCATCCATTTCTTCATGGTAGTCACCAGTTTTTTTGGATTGGAAAGTCCAGTCCAGAGTCCTCCAGTTAAAAAACCAGTGTCACTGCCAATATGACACACTATAATTCTTTGCCCTTTGCCTGGAAAAATATATTCACTTCATTTGAAAAAGAATGTTGAAATTGTTTTCCACCAAAAAGGTACTTACATCAAGTTTCACAAAACTTTGATTGCTCGATCAACGATTTGGCATTCGATTTCCCGAAGGAAATCATTGAAACTTTCATATTTCCGAATATATTGGAGGAGTAGCAGTTGAGAATCATTAAATGGGCGTGTATAGATAATTATTTGGTGCAAGAATGATATTCAGAATGCTTATGACCAACTTATCGACTGAAAACTAATTGACGATCATCCGTCAATCGATCGTTGATTCTCTGATCAAGCTTTATGAAACCGAGGGTTAAACTCAAAATTCAAGACCTTACCATACGGATTTTTTAATCCAGTGGGTCCAAGTTTTCTTCAAGGAAGGCCCTAATTTTCATGAGATAGTTTCTTCTCCAACATTTAATGTCGTCACGGTCCATTAAAAAACTGTTGCGTTGGCGACGTCCATATTTGAAATGAAGTTTTTTCAATATTATAGAGAAGGTACTCTTCTTAAAATTTGGCAAGTTCGAGTCTTCATTAACTACATATTTTCAATACTTTCTCTATAGTCGGGTGTTCATTTCTGAAGAAAAACTCGTGAACTTTTCGCCGTATTACATTTTTATCGAAATCTGATAAGGACTCCCATTTGGTGGTCCGATTTTGATTTGTTGCCGGCTGTGATAGAACACCGGAATTTATGTATTCGGAAATAATTCTCCCAACACTTCGAGCTCCAATGCCAAGTCTCTCAGCAACTCGGAGTTCTACGTCCTTTAAACACATTCCTGCATTTTGAATAATTTCAATTTTATAAGTATTCAAAATCATTTCTTTTATCTCGGCACTGAAGTGTCGTTTCAGACGTCTCTTCTTTGGAGGACTTAAGTCAACACGCGATTCCTCAGCAGTATCAGTACTTGACATTATCTTAAATGATTGTAACTTGAATAACTTGCTACAACTATAAACCAATTTACGAAAGAAAAAGCAAAAAATGACCTCTGCAGTTCTGCACAACAATTCGCATACAATCAATGAATCAAACGTAATGCGGTTCTGCATTACTCCCACCTGCAAACATGGCGTTCCTGAAGCTTTGACCAATAAGAGGAGTACCTCAAATAAGATCACGCGTTAGTCAGTTTGTTTACGCTGGCCTCTCGGATTTGGATAGACTATAGGTACATTTACAAGAAATCAAAACGAGATAAATTATTCAAAAAATAATATCAGTTCTTAAAAATAACCAACAATTATTACTAACTAAACATGCTAATCCTGAGTGTATCCACACTTTTACACATGCGAAATACCGGTGCACGAACCAACAAGTTTGTACGAGGTGTTGGCAGACGAAAAACATTTGCAGACCTGGACGCCAGCCTTGGAACGGCAATACACATTTTAGGCAATAAATACGATGAGTCGATGTCACCCACCAGCAGCCTCTGGGCGATCCTAGCACATTGGTATCTATGTCTTTCGGCCAACGACGATATTCGCAAATCCCTCATTACGGAGGAAAGATCAGCTCCACGGATATATACCTGTTTGCCGAAATAGGACATACTTAAAAAACCAGTACTTCCTCATAGACCTTTGCGAAATTGGAGAGTATAGATATGGGTCTATATTTTTTGATTTCAGACTTATCACCCTTCTTGAAGACAGGGACAACACGTGCTCTTTTCCACAAACTCGGAAAATTAGAGGTTTTCAAACTTTTCGCTATGATGAGGTGAATGGGTTTAGCAAGAGCAGCGCTGCACCTTCTAACAAAAAAAGCAGGGAGTTGGTCATCACCGGTTGTGTTCTTATCAGGAAACGTTTCCATAATAGATTTAACCTCTTCTGCATTGATCCTGGGCAAGACAAAGGGGGAGGACCGAACGAACTCAGGCAGACCATCACCAGATGATGCGACATTCATTCCTTTAACATTAGAAAAGTGTACTGCAAATGAATCAACTATGGCTTTGGGATCTCTGTAATTGCAATTTTCATCCTGCATCATCCCAGGAATTCTAGTAACGCCTCTCTTCCGATTTATAAATCATCAAAATGATGCCGGGTCCGACTTGATTTCACCCTGTACCCCAGCCAAATAGTCTTCGTAGTCAGAAGAAACCTGAGACTTCACCAATGCCCTCAAACGCTTGAAATCTTCATAGTATCTACTGTTTCCAGTCAGACGCCACTTGGAACGATAAAAATTCTTCAAATGAATGTTTCGTTTAGTACTTGCATTGAACCACACCGGATATCTCCTTATCGAACCAGCCCTCCTAACAGGAACATGTTCCTCAATAATAGAAAAAAGTTTGTCATAAAAATAATCCAAGGCAGAATTAACATCAGTGAATGTATCCAAAATGTTCCAATCATAGGAAGAGAGAGACAGATTCGACTCAGAAAAATTGGCTCTTCTGAAGTCAAAAGATGATGTTCTGGAAACCCCCGGAAAATCCAATTGACGTGAATACGAGGATTGTCTCTGATCAATGCCCAAAGCAGGGTGAAAGGGGTCCTCAGAAACAAAAGGAACCTCACAATGAGACACTGTCGCATCAAGAGCACCACCGACCGGCACCAGATCCAACAGTCGTTCATCTTGGTTCAGCTCAGTATTAAGTTGCTCCATCCCTATCAGATCACAGAAGTTTCTGAGCAGCGCAGACTTAGAACAAGAAGAAGCACCAACAAAACCTGGAACATTGAAATCTCCAACCACGAGAACAGTCTCATCCAGAAGTATAATCTCTAGAGCAGACGTAAAGGTTTCGAGCAGTGACAGCGATATGTCAGGAGGTAAATACACAATACAAACTATAAACCTAATGGGTGCAGTGCACCGACATAAAATAATATCAACCAAAGGAACAAGATTTTTTATTTTATTTTTTATGAATCTATAATGTCATATTTTGTATCATCAGAAAATGCCACAAGCACACCTCCTCCTCGAGATCTGTGAACTACATCAAACTGTCTATCGGAACGCACAACACTATATCCAGGCGGCACAAACTCTCCATCAAAAACCGATTCACTCAACCATGTCTCACTCACACACACAATATCAAACGAATAATCACATACTGATTGCAGAAATCTAGTCAATTTAGTATTGAGTCCCCTCGCATTCTGGTAGTACACAGAGATACCTACTGTAGAAGTACCATGTTCACCCGCCGACAAAACAGTCCCAGTGGGAATTCCATTAATATGTTTTATTCTGAGTTGAGTTTCACCAGCAGCTGAGCGACAATCAAGTTCAGATCTTACAGCCTTGAACACTGCCATTTGTCGCGGCGTCCTATCTGGGGAGATGGATAGATTAGGAAACTTGGACTTTAATCTTCTTAAATTTTCTTAAGACGCGCAGAACCATATCTGGCGATGATAAACGTACTTTTATGGGGCGAGAGCGCTGTTCCTTAGTGTTATCGAATTTACCGAGCCTTATGGGTGTCATGGCTTGCTCAGGTACTTCACACTCTCTCAATAGACCAGAATTGTGTCCTCTTGCACTTGATCTCTTCTAGTATTACCCATCTCAGTACTGCCGTGTATAATGAAGTTGTTGGAACGTTCGGTTCTCTCAAGCATCTCATAAATCACCCTCTCTTCGGCCCGAAATGACTGTGCAGAATCCACCTGATCCATCCCAGTGCTTCCGGACCTCATCTGCCTCAACTCATGAATTTCCTCCTGCAGATCATTAATCAGTTTTAATATCTTGGGAATCTGATGAAGGCCCTGCTCACACTCAGCGCATAAGTATTTAACTTTTCTTCTAGTATTTGGTTGTGATTCAAACAATTTCAATTCCGCAGTAGAGAGTTCCGAACATAGGGCATGAACAGGCCTACTACAGCCATCACATATTATAATCTTATCGGTACCCTCCCTGTTACGTCGCGTCGTCAAGATACTTCTTTTTCAAATAATTTGAGTTGCTAGGGGGTTTTTCTAGGAGAGCGGGCTATGATAGTTATTTTAGACAGATTGTAAAAAATAAAAATAAAGAGACATACGTCAATTAGAAATTCAAACATTCCTTGTATTTAACATTGATTCAGATTTGTTTCTTGTATTTAACATTGGTCCTTCGAGCTTTAAGAATAGTCCTATGGAAGACAGTAAACAGGACAAGATTGAGACGAAATTGAACCATGGAAGGAAACGACGGGAAAACGCCGGCACGCGTTCTCTTGATCCCAATTATGAGTGGCCAACGAGTTTTGGAAGAATGAATGCGCTTGCGAAGGATAATGATGTTAGAGAAACCCTTGAGAAAGACATCATGACATCCCACCAGACAGCAAGTTCCGTTCATACAACGAAATCGAAACACTCAAATTCCAGAAGTGATATCCAAAGGAAGAAACTTGCCTTTGAAACGGAAAAACAAAAAATGGAAATAGAAAATAGAATGATGGAAATGGAAATGCAAATGAAGAAAGAAAAAATGAAGTTGAAGTTAATCGAGATGGAGAGTGCAGTGAAAGAAGCTGAAATCATAGAAATGGTAGATACAAGTTCAGAATTAACTTCAGCAGCGACAAAATCGACGAATCGAGGCAGGTTGAATGCAAATTTTTATTCTGAAAATATAATTCGTAATCCTGTTGAAGAAGGTCACTCTTCAAAATACCCTCCAGTGTCTACAACTATACACAATCAGGAGCTAGACAAAAATCAGATTGTTTCGGACTGGGTCAATGCTATAAATTCCAGTCAAATTGATGATTACCCGAACCCTGTTATTCAAAATAAGGTTGAATCAGATGTTGATAAACTTTGCAAAGCCTTGAGTGTAGTTTTGAGAACTGTTAATCCAGCGCCGACAAAAGTGAAACCTGATGCTTTTTTTGCACGACAATCTATAGAAAGAGAATGTCCAATATTTGATGGAAAATCAGAAGACTGGCCGATATTCATCTCTCATTTCAGGAAGATATCCACAATGTGCGACTTTACAAAGGAAGAGTCAATGATGAAATTACAGAAATGTCTGAGGGGAGAAGCAAAACAAGCCGTTGCTGGTATGATGATCAGTCCTGAAAACATTGAGCAAGTAATTAAGACTCTTGAAATGAGATTTGGTAGACCGGACCAAATTATTGATACAATTCTGGATAAATTGAAAACCTTCTATCCAATTCGCGAAAATGATATGGAAAAAATCATACAATTCGCAAGTTATGTGAACTCATTAGTCAGTACGATAAAATCATTAAATTATGATGCCCATCTGCAGAATCCCAGTGTTTTGAAAATGATGTTACGGAAATTACCTGATATGTTGAAACTTCGTTGGGGCGAGGAAATTTTGAAGAAAAATGGTGACGTTAATCTTGAAGATTTTGCCTTATGGTTAATGCAAATAGCCAATGCCGCATGTTTTGTTACAACGCCCAGAACGTCATATGACACAAAAAATACATCGAGAACACAAAATTTTTATAATAAGAAGATCGAGAAGACTTTGATGATATCTACATCACGAAACTCAATGAATTGTGGGTACTGCAGCAGTAACGGACACACAACAAATAAATGTGAAAACATTGTAGCTGACGATATTGAAACCAGGTGGAAAACTGTAACGAAGAATAAATTATGCTTTTCCTGCCTCAGAAACAATCATCAGGCAGTAAAGTGTCGGTTGAAGAAAATTTGTGGCGTCAATGGTTGTAAACGTTTCCATCATCGATACTTACATGAAGATGAAACCACTAAGATTCCAAACGAAGAAACTCAAGAAAATGCAGGTCCTGTGAACTCTTATGAACCACTCTTTACTACCAGAGATGGTGGGAGTGTTCTGCTTAGAATGATAAATGTCAAAATTTTTGGTAATGGCAGAATAATACATACAGTCGCCTTGTGTGATGAAGCATCTTCTGTTAGCCTAATAGACCATTCACTTCTTGAAGATCTCAATATTCACGGGGAAGTCCAACCGTTATGTGTTCAATGGACCAACCAGATGACAGCACGACACGAAGATTCGATATGTGTTAATTTGAAAATTTCAGGAAACTATGAGGAAGCCAAAACATTTACAATGAAAAACGTCCGCTCAGTAAAAAATTTGTCGCTACCAAAACAACATGTCTCAGCTTCAGAATGGCAAAAATTGTCATTCTTGAATGGAATACCGCTAGAGGACATATGTGAACAGCCAATGATTCTTATAGGGCAGGATAACATAAGACTTACTCTTCCTAGACGGATCATCCAAGGTCCTGAACATCTACCAATAGCAACCAAGACTCACCTCGGCTGGATCCTTCATGGGAATACTTCCGGCAGGACAGAAGAAAAATATATTTTTCATATATGCGACAATAATCTTTCCGACGAAAAATTTCATGTATGCGACAATCCTTATTCAGACGAAATGCTTCATAAGTTAGTGAAAAAATCATCCACGTTGGATGCCTTCGGTGTTTCGGCTTCAGCACAAACAAAAAGAGATAAAGAAAATGATAGAGCTGTTGATGTAATGAAACGCACCATAAATCGAATCGGGCAAAGATTCGAAATAGGACTACTTTGGAAAGAAGATGATATGAAATTACCAGAAAGTAAATCAGTCGCCTATCGAAGACTATTATGCGTCGAAAAACAGATGCTGAAAGATGATATCTTCAAAAAGAAATATTGCGATAACATCCAGAAATACATAGATAAAGGATATGCACGCAAACTGACCGGAGAAGAAGCGAAGAAAGAAGGAGCAAGAACTTGGTACCTTCCTCATTTTGGTGTAATCAACCCACATAAACCCCAGAAACTCCGACTTGTATTTGACGCTGCAGCTAAATCTCATGGAATATTTTTGAACAGTAATCTTCTTGCTGGTCCCGATTACCTTCAATCTCTAGTGGCAGTTTTGATAAGATTCAGGGAAAGAAAAGTTGCATTTTCTAGTGACATTCGAGAAATGTTTCATCAAGTCAGAATAACAGAAATAGACCAAGATTCTCAACGGTTTTTGTGGAGAAACGGTGAAACAAATCGACATTGTGATGTATATCAGATGCAGGTCATGACATTTGGTGCTACGTGCTCCCCCACTTGTGCCCAATATGTAAAAAATTGCAATGCTCGTCAAGTTGGAACATCGGACAGAGTAATAGAAGCAATAACCAGACGTCATTATGTTGATGATTATTTGGACTGTGTTGATTCTCCTCTAGAAGCATACAATCTTATAACAGAAGTAAGCAGAACACAATCTGAAGCGGGTTTCGAATTGGTGAATTGGACTACCAATTCAAAAGAACTGATGAAAATGATGTCCTTCGATGAAAATCTAAATAAAGATCTGAACCTTGATATGGAGATGTCTCTGCAAAGAGTTCTAGGACTGTCATGGAGCTCAGCTGAAGATAAACTCGTTTTCAAGTTGAATTTCCATCCTGAACAGAATCGAGAGAGACCTACGAAACGACATGTGCTGAGAATAATAATGTCTGTTTTTGATCCACTCGGTTTTCTTGTGAACTTCATAATTCGAGGCAGGATTTTGGTCCAAGATATTTGGCGAAGTGGCATTGGATGGGATGACTTCATAGATGATGACATATATAAAACATGGTTATTATGGCTAGCAGATCTACAAAAAGTGATCAGTTTAAAGATTCCGCGGTGTTATTCCCTTAAAATTCCTGTAGCTGAAAGTATCGAATTGCATGTCTTTTGTGATAGCAGCAAAAAAGCGTTTGCAGCTGTTGCATATTTGCGAATAATACATGCTTGCGGCATAGACATTTGAGATTGTATGAACTGTTCGTTATTAAAGATGATTTTTTGGATTCTTCTGCGACCGGGTTAACATAAAATACGTTATTAATAAACTATTTAGGGTTTTCACTCCCAATCTCTGAAACAAAATCATTTAAAAATGAAATCAACGATTTGCTCCTTCGTAAATTCTTGCACTAATTTGTCAGGAGCAAATTAACTAGAAAAAATTGTTGCCTGACGATGAACTGAAAATAAATAACGTTGAAATTATAATTTTAAGTGGTAACGTTTCGGAGTCTATATCATACTCTAAATTGTATGGTACCCCGTTACACTAACCTTTGGTAAAACTCATACATATGCTATATTGTTTGATTACTAAAAATGTATTGCTGACATTCAAAAGAATATATATATATATATATATTTTTTTTTTTTTTTTTAAATCACCTTCAAGGGTTGGCAGTTCCTAGTGCCGGGCAAACTGTTTTGCCAAGGCATGTCAGATTGTTGTGAGAAATTTCCTGACCGTTCTCACATTCGCGAGTATGACCTCCTTCTGTGCTGTGCTGATGAGGTCCCCATCTAATCCTAATTTGAGGGTATTCTCCACCAAATGTTTTTCGACCAACCCGTTGGTCGAGATTATCAGCGGCATTATTGTTGTTGTTTTAAGGCTGTGTATGGTTTTCAACTCGAAGGCCAGATCCTGATATTTTGTCGTCTTCTCAACGTATGCCTTGTATAGATTGTCATCGGCCGGGATTGTCACGTCTAGAATTTGGACTGATCTTTCTTTGTTGTTAAAGAGCACCATATCTGGTCTATTATGTTTTATGGGCCTATCGGTGTCGATGAATGTATCCCAGTAGAGCTTGTAGTTGTTATTCTCTAGAATACTGGCTGGTAGGTATTCGAAGGGTTTTTTTAGTTTTTGTATTAGGCCACATTTTTTGGCGATTGCCTGGTGATAAACCCTTGCCATAGCGTTGTGACGTTGTGTGTAGTCCGTTGGTGCCAGCACGGGACAGGATGAGGTGATGTGCTGCACAGACTCGGTCGCATATAGGCATTTTCGGCATTTGTCAGTTGGTATATTCCTCCCTGATATATTTTTTATGTAAGATCTTGTTGGGATCACTTGATCTTGTATTGCGACCATTCTACCTTCCGTTTCGGGGAACAAATATCCGGCTATATATATATATATATATATATATATATATATATATATTAGTAACTAGCAAGGTTGCCCTTGGCTCACGGGTCCGGGTAACCTGGTGAATCCCACAACTGTGTGAAATTTAAAAAAAAAAAAAAAAAAAAAAAATATATATATATATATAGTAAAATAGGTTAAGGGATGTCGACCGTAAATTGTATACTATATATATATATATATATATATATATATATATATATATATATATATATATATATATATATATATATATATATATATATATATATATATATATATATATATATATATATATATATATTTTTTTTTTTTAATTTCACACAGTTGTGGGATTCACCAGGTTACCCGGACCCGTGAGCCAAGGGCAACCTTGCTAGTTACTAATAAGGATATATAACCTGTCGGATTATGCCAACCGTTCCCAGTATTACGGCCTTCTGCATCCATGCTATGGTGTTTGGAGGCAGGTTAAGTTCTTCTATATGTGCGGAACTTTTTCGGTGGACCAGCCCATTGGCGCTTATGATCAAGGGAAGTATTGTGACCGACTTCAACTTCCACATGTCTCTGATCTGACGAGCGAGGACGTTATATTTGGTGATCTTCTCCCCATATGCCTTCGACAAGTTGTTATCCAGGGGCACCGAAAAATCGATGATATGTGCGGTTTTCTTGGTCTTATTCCACACCACCATGTCTGGCCTGTTGTGTTCCGCACCCCTGTCAGTCACCACGGTCAGGTCCCAGTAGATCTTCGTTTGGTCATTCTCTAGTACCGCCTGTGGGCTATACAAGTGGTGAGGGGTGAAGTGCGGTAGTAGTTCTTCTCGGAGACATATAAGTTGGTGCACTACCTTCCCCATATCGTTATGCCGGGCCAGGTATTTTGTACCAGCTATTTGTGAGCATCCTGAAGAGAGATGCTGAATTGTTTCTTCAGCAATGTTGCAGAGGCGGCATTTAGTTGTGTCAACCTGCAATTTCATTATGTGTTTCGCGTACACTCTAGTTGGCACTACCTGGTCTTGAATCGCCATTAATGTTCCTTCGGTTTGTGGGTATAAATAGCCTTGCATGAGGTAAGTATGTGATTTTGTTCTGTCCACTTCTTCCTGTTGCAGGCTGGCATAGAATCTGCCATGAAGTGATTTAGACTGCCAGCTCTGTTTTAGCCTTTCTAACCTATTTTCCATTTCAGGTTCTACCGGTGGCGATGTTCCTGCTCTATTGGATGTTTGCTGGTAAGTAGCCACCCATTGGTGTACAGGGTTATTTCTCTTGCGAAAATAGTCTATAATGTTCCTCTCTTCTCTCTGACAGGTATCTTCAAGACTGCTCAATCCACGTCCGCCCGTTCTTCGAGGTAGGTATATTCTTTCCACGGCTGAATATATATATATATATATATATATATATAGTATACAATTTACGGTCGACCGTAAAAAAAAATATATATATATATATATATAGTATACAATTAACGGTCGACATCCCTTAACCTATTTTACTATATATATATATATATATATATATATATATATATATATATATATAAATTGAAGTTATAGGATACTAGTCGTTTGTGAAATTATTGATTTAAATTAAGGGTGTTTCGACTATTTTTCAGGGCAAAATTCCAATGAGAGTCTCTCATTGGCAGGGGGTGGCCTTACGTCATCGGGGAGTGACGACCCCGCGTACCCCAGTCATCCGATGTGCAGGGTTAGCACCCCTCACATTGTGAATATGAAATGCTTTCGACAAAGGAACAGAAGCCTCGGAAACCGCCCCCAGAGTGGAGACTGCTCTTGGGGGAAGACTGGCACAGTCTCTAGCGGAACAAGGTGAAGCAAGTGGCACCACTCCGCGAACCGGCACCACAAGGCCACGCACCTCGAGCAGGATAACGCAGGGAAACAGCTTGGAGCCGGCAGTTACCGGTCTTGAATCTGAACTGTCGGATCCCGCTCAAACCCTTAGACGGGGAAGGCAGCGCTGGACCAGAGACATGAACCTGAGTCTTATCAGTGCTTATTTCCAAGTGACGGAAGGAGAGAAAAACACAAAGAAGTATGCAGCTAAACTGGCTGAAAAATGGCTGGAATTATATCCAGACAAGGAATTCTCTGGGAAACATCTGATAGCACAGATAAAAAACATAAAATCCAGAAAGCTCTTATCACCTGATGAACTGGAGTCTATGAGAGTAGAATCGCAGACACATTCACCAACATCCAGAATGAGGAACATACGAAGAAGCATTCGAGAAATGACAACCGCTCCGCGTCATAGCCTGTTAAGGCAAGAGGAGGTCGAGAACAACACACAAAAGGTGACAGAATTGGAACAGGATGAATCAGCCACGGAGATAAAGGCTCTCTTCGAAGAGACTAACCTGAAATGGATAGGAATACCAATGAAATGTAGGCCGTACATCAGCCGAATCAAATTGAACCCTGAAGCAAAGAGTACAATTAGAGCGATTGACACGGCTCTCAGAAGTACACTTCAGGAATCAGAAGAACTCGAAGAACTCTGTCATAAAGTCCACTGTGCGGCAATAGTTGCAAACCTCATCTTGGAGACCACAGCAAAACAGGCGAAGAACATCAAGGAACCATCGAATAAACCACCATGGGAGGAAAGACTGGAGAAGCGAATAAAACACTCAGAAAAGAGATAGGAATCTACCATCTATATCTGAACAAAGATAATCTGAGCAGAAAGGTGAGAAAAAAAATGAGGGCCTACGCAGGAAGAATCAATCTGAAGGAAAGTGACACAGGGTTTAAAATGAAGATTCGTGAACATGCAGAAAAACTCCAGCAAAAAATAGCCGCGTTGGGAAACAGATTGAGAAGGTATCATAAAAGATCAATGAGATACCAGCAGAACAACTTGTTCCAGAACAACCAGAAGGTTTTTTTCAGGAGTGTAGATGGACAGAAGAGGATCGAAAATCAGAAGCCTCCATGTGCAGAAGAAATGCGACAGTACTGGTCGTCCATTTGGTCGCAAGAACGGAAACATAAGGCCCATGCGCCGTGGATTGAAGCAGAAAGAGAAAACAGTCAGAGCTTACCAGAAATGCCGACAGTCAATGTAACAGAGGTAGATGTCAGAGATACTATAAAGAGAATGAAGAACTGGGCAGCACCTGGCATCGACGGCATCCACAGCTACTGGTGGAAAGCATTAACGTCAACACACAAAGTACTTGCTCGACTAATTGGCGGAGCGCTGAAGAATCCTCAGAAAATCCCACATTATTTCACCGAGGGCAAGACTTACCTGTTGCCAAAAAAAGAAGACTTGGACCATCCAGAGAACTACAGGCCAATCACCTGCCTATCGTCAATCTACAAGATAATTACCTCTCTTCTAGCCAATAAGATAAACACCCATCTCAAGCACTGCAACGTGATGGCATGGGAACAAAACGGATGCAGAAGTAAGAGTAGGGGGAGTAAGGAGCTTCTGGTTATTGACAACGAGATAACGAAGCTGGCGAGAAGACGAAATAAGAACATTGCAATAGCGTGGATCGATTATCAGAAGGCGTACGACACGGTCCCACATTCATGGCTCATAGAGGTTCTTGTAATATATAAAATAGAGCGACGAGTAATTGAAGTATTGAAAACCCTAATGGCGACGTGGAGAACAACTCTCAGTCTTTGCGAGGGAGGAATTTCTTATGAAACATCAGAAATTCAGATCAAACGAGGAATTTTTCAAGGAGATGGACTCAGCCCACCCTGGTTTTGTTTGGCTCTCAATGCTCTTAGCGGTATGCTTAATAGATCAGCTTACGGGTATGCCGTGGATGAGAGAACTAAAATCACACACCTATTTTATATGGACGATCTCAAACTGTACGCAAGGGGCCGAGCACAGCTGGAAGGAGAGCTGGAAATGGTGAGGATGTTTAGCGCAGATATAGGAATGAACTTAGGGCTGGAAAAATGTGCAACAATCATAGTAAGGAGAGGAAAACTGTCGGAGGAAGAAAATGTGAGGCTGAGAGACGGAAAAGAAATAAATAACCTGACGAATGAAGACAAATATAAATACCTAGGGATTCAGCAAACTTTCGAGATTCGACATAAAGAAAATAAAGATCATACAAAGGAAGAACTTCTGAGAAGGATTAGACTAATACTAAAATCCCAGTTATCTGCAAAGAACAAAATAATGGCAATAAACATATGGGCCATACCACCGCTCACTTACACAGCCGGAGTACTCTCATGGTCAAAAACGGAGCTACAACAGATAGACCAAAAAATTAGAACTACACTGACCCAATTCGGCCTACACCATCCTAATTCGGCTATTGAAAGACTTTACTTACCCCGGAAAGAGGGAGGCCGTGGTCTATGCTCTGTTGAAGCTACCTGTGGAAAAGAAATGCATAATATCAGGAATCACTTCCTTAACGGTCACTTACCGATTCATCGATGGATAGCTCAAGGTACACGATCCATGATATTACAGCCTGATGAAGACCATCTTGAAATGCTCAGACAGCGATGGAGTGCGAAAGAACTGCACGGAAGATTCTACTCCAACATACATCAGGAGGAAGTAGATATAACCGCTTCTAATACCTACCTCATCCAAGGATATATGTTCCCACAGACAGAAGGCACAATATTTGCTATTCAAGACCAGGTTGTCCCCACAAGGAACTACATAAAGCATATAATTAAAAAGCAGATCGAGAACACGAAGTGTCGTCTATGTAACAAAGCCGAGGAAACAGTCCTACACCTAACATCAGGGTGCTCAAGTATTGCTGGTACTAAATATCTATCCCGGCACGATAACATGGGGAAGGTCGTGCACCAGCTTATAGCACAAAGAGAGGAATTGATCCGGCAGTTCACACCTCATCACATATACATGCCTGCATCGATCCTGGAAAATGAAAGAACAAAAATATACTGGGACTTTAACATCACAACTGACATAGGCACTGAACATAATAGACCGGATATGGTAGTGTGGAACAAAAAAGAGATGAGAGCGACAATCATAGACTTTGCAGTGCCTCAGGATGGCAACTTGGTCAAGACGTACACTGAAAAGATCAGTAAATATTCACTTTTAGCCTGGCAGATGAGGGATATGTGGCAGCTGAGGAAAGTGGATATAATCCCTCTTATCATAAGTGTTAACGGAATTGTGCCCAGAAAAACTGTTCAACACCTGCAAGAACTTGGGTTGCCGCCGAATACGGTCACTTGGATGCAGAAAGCTGTCCTACTTGGGACTGTCAATATCATCCGACAGGTCCTCTTTCCGCACTAAGGATCGGAACTTGTCTTGATGGGGTTACCCACCCGGCAAGTTTCAGAAGAAGCCACGTTAAGTGTGAAGGAAAAAAAAAAAATATATATATATCAGACGAAAAATCTATTTTCGAAAATAGATTTTTTTATGATTTTGTTTCAGAGATTGGGAGTGAAAACCCTAAAAAGTTTATTAAGAAATGCAGAATCCTCCCAGAATAAATTTCAATCGATAAAATACGTTAGGTCCTTTCGTTTGCATAAAAAGTGTAGCACTTTTCTACACTTGATTTGATTTACACCAGTGTAGAGGAAGTGTAGTTTATCTACACATAGTCAAAAGGAGATTTAAATAAACTACACCTCCTCTACACTGGTGTAAATTCAATCAGCAAACGAATACTAAAATCGAGTATAGAAAAGTGCTATACTTTTTATGCAAACGAAAGGACCTATTAAAATTCTGAAAAATTTGATGAAATGAAAAACAAAGGAAATAATTTTCCTTCTTGCGAATAACGCCAGTAGGTGAACAATTGAAGAAGGGAATGGGGGCTTATTTTTCCTGGATGCCGCCGGTTGAACTGGTAAAACTTTACTAATCACTAATCATAATAATTTTAGTTACTATTCGTGCAAAATCAGAGATTGCAGTAGCAGTCGCTTCTTGTGGGATAGCAGCCACGTTGCTAGAGGGATGCATAACAGCTCCTTCTGCGTTTAAGTTACCGTTTAAACCTACAGATAGTTGAGTAGCCAACATGCAATATTGCAAAGCACTCAGCAGTGGCAAAGGTTCTGGCTGCAAGTAAAATAATTATCTGGGATGAATGCACAATGGCCCACAAACGAGCATTAGAAGCAAAGAGTAACAACAAGAGGTTTCACTTCGCCGATTTACAAGGGAAGATCGAATACATGGAATTTCAACCTTGAAGTGGGGAGACGCTACGCGCCAGCAATACTGCGCTCAGATTCACTATAGTCAAACGAGAATCTGGGCGACCAATCAGATTGGGACCTGCGAACAGAACGAACATCTGCTTTCGTTTTCGTCCCTCCACTAAACCAAGGAACATTCAAGGCCATTGAAACGCAACCGGCCAAAATGATAGAGTGAATCCACTTGTTGATACTCTTTGTTAGAAGCACTCGATCGGACCATGAAAGACTTGCGCAATGATTCAAGATGCTTTGGGGGCGCATTAATTCTATTTTCTGTGGACTTCCGACAAATATTACCGGTCATTCCAAAATCGACGGCTACCGATGAAATAAATGCTTGCCTAAAATCATCAACTTTGCAGCGCTATGTGCAAAAACTACAAACGTGCGAGTTGCATTGTTGAGCGATCCATTTGCCAGAATTTTCTCTGAACAATTGCTGGATATAGGTAATGGTCGTGTTCCGGTCGATCAATCAACAGGTTTGATTTCATTTCCTCCAAATTTCTGCACTTTTGTATCAACCAAGGATGAGCTCATAAGCAAAGTATTTCCAAAAATATAATTGCCAACCACAAAAACCTGAATTGGTTGAGTAAACGAGCCATTCTTGCGGCAAAGAACAAAGATGTTGATCAGTTAAATTTCATCATTCAAAGTGAAAGTTAAGGTCTTCTGCTTTGTTATAAATCTATAGATATTGCAACAATCGAGAATGAAACTACAAATTATCCTACTGAGTTTTTGAACTCATTGGATTTACCAGGTTTGCTACCTCACAATTTACAACTGAAGGTTGGATCAGTTGTCATTATGTTGAGAAATCTTAACCAGCCAAAATAATGCAACGGAACACGTTTGGTGGTGAAACACCTTAAAAGTAACGTGATTCATTGCACAATACTCAAAGAAAAGTATAAAGGTGAAGAATATCTTACTTCCAGAATTCCGATGATCCCAGCAGATATGCCATTTGAGTTTTAGAGAACTGAATTTCCCATTCATCTTGCGTTTGCTATGACAATTACTAAATCGCAAGGCCAGTCCCTGGGTGTGTGTGGCTTGAATCTATAAAATAATTGTTTTTCTCATGGCCAGTTGTATGTTGCGTATATTGCTCCATTTATTCTCGCCATCGGGAAAAAAACTAAAAATGTCGTTGTTCGCAAGGTACTACAATGAAGGAATTGTAAAATATTCAAAACAAAAATTTATAATATGTACAACAATTCGGTACCTACCTCTTAAATAAAGAGAATTCTTTTATTATAAACTAGTGAGCCAGGAGATTCGCCTATATTGATAGATTCGCCTAGTTGGTGGATTCGCCTTTACGGGCTGATTCACTTTTCGACCCGGCTCGGGCCTACGGCCCTCGCTGTTCCCCAAAAAATGGGCTCGGGTCTACGGCCCTCGCTGTTCCCCAAAAAATGGGCTCGGGACTACGGCTCTCGCTCTTTGCATATCGACCGGGCTCGGGCCTACGGCCCTCGCTTTTTGTCCATTAAAGAGAAAAAAGAAAACGGTTTCGGTACATGCAAGTATTCCGTACATAACATCTGTCGCCCAAATCCAATACCAAGTATGGACGTAAATCCATCGTTATACACAAAAGCATCGCTCTTTGTGATTTATTCAAAGAAAAAACGAAAAAAGTCGTCAAAACCGAAAAAAAACCTGCTAAATATTTCCATTGACAATTTCCTTCAGACGCGCCAAATGATACGCCCATGCTCATTCCGAAGGTCAATTTTCTCCCTAGTCAGCTGTCAAATACGATGAATTAATTTCAAACACAACACATCTATGATCGTCACTTTACTTTGACGAATTATGAAATATTTTCAAGATTGGTGTGAAATATGCCGATTTTGAATTTGAAAACGTATTAATTATCGACATTCCATCCAATAACCAAGTGAATTCGTTCTATATTATGCTGAAAAATGATTCTTATAAACTATTAAGTGAGATGTCAGATAAACCAGGAGCGAACTCCCCTCAGTGTCGAAATGGAATGATCCATTCAGGATTATGAAATATTTTCAAGAATCTTATAGCAAAGTTTATAGAGTTAACTATAATCCTTTCTTATAGAAGATCGATTTCGGTTCAACATACCTTCTGAAGATAATTTTAAGATTCCACATTGTCAATAATTTTATCATTTCCCTATTTTGCATTTTTCCTAGACGTCAAAATCGCAATGTGTGCGGATATGAATAGTTTTCTCTTTTGTTGAACATGCTTTTGATTCGAAAACTCATTAATTATCGATATTCCATTCAATAATCGACTGGATTCGTTTGATATTATGCTGAAAACAGTGAAAACTGATAACTGTAGAGTGATTTCTCAAAATGTCATATGAAATTTCATCGAACTTCCCTCAGTGGCCAAATGATGATCCATTCGAAATTATGAAATATTTTCAAGATTGGTGTGAAATATGCAAATTTTCAATTTGAAAACGTATTAATAATCGATTTTCCATTCAAAAATCAATTGAATTCGATCTAAATTATATCAGAAATTAAAAATATTTCTCATAATAATTACGACAAACGAACTTTGGGCGACCGCCCCTTTTTAGCGAAATAGAATGTTCCATTCCACGACAACTGTCAGTGATTGAAAATTTCGATGATAGACGTCAAAAATTGACCATTTTCTTACGCTTTTTTCAAACATTTCCGTTAGGAAATAGAAAGTAACGTATGTTTCAAACGATTATATCATTCTCGGAGAAGGGTTACACGGCCATCAATTATTCCTCACCAACTTTATCCATTAAGAATAGGCATTTTTCCGGACCCATATTTCGACCCGAAACGTCCGTGCACCCGTTACTTACCATCTTAGAGGGCAAAAATTTTTACGAAAATTCGTCATTTTCGCGAATTAATTTAAAAATATCCGAAATCGAAATCGAAAAAAGCGGCTCCATTCGGAACTAATTCGGAATCTCTACTTTCTTCTCGCGAAAAATCCGAATCTCTAGCAACCAACACGGCCGAGTAAACTGTTCCTTCATTTTAGTCTACATAATCTACATAACCCGAAATTCTTTTAGTATATATAGAATAGAATAGAATAGAATAGATAACAAAGTACATACCTATTCCAATGTAATTAAATTTTTTGTATATTTTGTACTTTAATTTCACCTAATATATCTCCTGCTTAAAAGATTATAAATTCTTGAAATAAATTTCACTTTCTCGACTCATCTCTCAAAATGGGTCTTCATGGAATTTTTCTATACCATGTCATGTTAAACCCTAAAATCAGTTGATGCCAATCATAACTGGGAACAACTAGTGTTTGACCGATCACAGTGGAGGTCTTTGGTACACAGTTATAATGGAGACTAGAGAAGAATACAGCAGTGGCCAAATCTGGTTGGTGACTTTTCTATGCTCGGAGTGCAGAAGGATCTGTATTCTGTAGGTCACGGTTCGGTCTCTTCATTCACAGGAGGGCACACAGTCGCAAGAAGCCCTAATAAATTATAAGTTTGATAGCAACGATAGTTTTGTTTTCGAGTCTTTTTGCAGATTTATTCTCGGTAACGGGATACAGCAATGAATGAATGAGTGAATATTGAACCTTGAAATCTTGCGCTCTGATTGAAACACCCAACACCCTTTGTTATTAATGAATCTAATATATGGAGTAGAGCAGTTTATAATCCATTATTTTCTAATATATACTGGGTGATTAAAATATCAGTTGTGTGATTTAAAATTTCATGTCATAACATCATTTGTGATATATGCGTACAGAAATGAGAAATTAGCTGATAATATTTCAGAATGCTGGCCAATCTTCTGTGAGTAACTTACATTGGTGTCGTTATGCTGATGGTAAATATCCAACGAGTTTTCTGAGAGTTAGAATGCAGAAAACCATGCACAAATATGCAGCAATTTTCAGAGAAGAAAGTTATTTGAATGAAGGCTGTGAAAAGATGCTGGAAATATTCACAATGTACAGACATTTGAAAACTAAAGACAGGTAAATAAACCTTCAGTTTGTTTTCAATAGTTATTTAGAGAAAATTTAATGCGAATTCATTGAAACACAATTGAGCAAATGTCCGATTTTACGATTTAAAAAAAACCTAACCTTCTGGTATATGGAACTGCAAGTATATTAGAAAGAGAAAAATTCGTCACCGGGCACGCCGAATAGACTTGCTGACTTCTCAAACCATGATCAAAATGCAGTACGCGCAGTTATATATCATTTTATAAATAGCGTCAAGTAATTACAATATAATTTTGTTTTCTGTTATACTGCTCATATAAATTGAGAACACAGAAAATGTTTGTGATCGATCTTAAAATAAGTCAATATTCGAATAGTCATTTCACGGACTAGGTTTTCTCAATATGTGTATTTTTTTTCACAAATTGTGAACTGATTACGCGAAAATACATGTCCGATCCTGCCCAACTTTAGCCTCAACATATTCACACTTCGTGATAGAAAAGACTGAATCAATCCTATACACTATAGAGAAGTCAAAGCAAAGTATATCTCTATTCACATGCCACGCAACAAAAACAAAATATAGGAATATATTCATTCAGAATTAGTCTCCTACTTAACAACTGATACCTTTGCATACGACTTATCGGTCGTGAAAACCCTATATTCCGATCAGAAAACCAATTTCATTGGAGCTTCTAGGTTTCTGAGCTAATAACAAAAATTCATACTTGCATCAAAATGTGTTATACCCTGAAAAAATATATGCAGGGTCAAACGTCACAGCACGATAGAATAGACCAAATATTATCGAATGATACCAACATTAGTTCAACGAAAAATGTACCGTTTCCAAAATAATCATAATTTTATTAAATTACCTAAAGTTGCCGATTTTCGAACTATCTTTCTTAATAACAGAGCCAGTTTGTGAAAAAGGATATCGATTTTGAATTATATTGAACTAAGATTATTGTTTGATCTCCCGTAATTGAAATTATTTCAAGTAGTTAATCGATAACTTTGTAATTAAAACAATTGTTTTTTCTACATGATTTTTATAACACAGAATGAACCCCCTCTATAGGAGTGATAATATGGTAGAAAAACGCTATCCTTAATCACAAATTGGCCTTGTGATTGAAAAAAAAATTCGAAAATCGTCAACTTTAGGTTAGTTTTTTTCAGAAACGGTACATTTTCGCTCAACTAATGTTGGCGTCATTCGATAGTATTTGATCTACTCTATCGTGGTGTGACGTTTGATTCAGTAGTTTTGGGACACCCTGTATATTGAATAGCCACATTAAATGGAAACTTAATGCGCCCCTGTTACCATATATGGGTGGTTTATGAGAAAGGTAACATAAAGATAAAATGCATGAAAAAATTTCTATTCATCAAATCGATAGATGGGCAGATTCTATATCATATCGTTGGGTATTCTACTATTAATACTCAATGATCATACGATTCTACTAAGGCTACGTTCGGCCTGTAAACACCGGTAAAGAGCGAGTCGAACTAGAATTTTATCACAGATCAGTTGGTGTCAGTGCATCCTGTACAAATTGTTAATTTCTGAATGAACGAATGGCAAGTGTCAACGACAAAAATCGTGGGAAAAATTAGAATTTGAATACGATTTGTTCGAAAATTTATATGAATAGATAATATAATTCTCAGTGCAGATTAACCGTAAATTCTACAGTTTTATGAATAGTATGTTTATAAGTTGTTTTTTTCGTTTGTCTCGTTTCATAACCCTGCTTCTATAGAACCTCTTTTCCGCATCTTTGGAGCTGGGACTCATATTTGATTCCGAAAACTCCTACTCCGTCTGGAACGAAAGACAACTATTGAAACATTTTGTTCTGAAACTGCGTCCCGAACGACTCGGAACAAAAAGGGCTGATAGAGTCTACTGGCCAAACGCACCTTTAATAGTCGTTCCGTTACTAAAGTTATATCAGTAATGATCCTACTCATCCGACAATTTTACCGACAACCAAATAATTTTTTGTTAACATCGCTTCAAACTTTTTATGCTAAAGCCCAGACATCTTTAGGCTTTCTATATTTTCAAGATATAGTGAAAAAAAGGTTATCGGTCAATAACGAAAATAATAACACGAAAATATAAAACAAAATATGTAGTCGTATTCAGAAACGGGTCCAGATCTCCCAGATTTCAGTTTCGGTGAACTATTCGAATCTACTGACGTGAATTTTCGGGAATTGTTTTAAAAATCATATGCAAATTTTGTGCAAGCGAATGGGGAGTTTTTGGTATAGGGGGCACGTGCCCCCCCCCTGGATCCGCTACTGATCGGGATTACCATCTTCATCCCGAATAGCCGAATATACGTGGGAGTGCTGTCCAGGTTCAAAAATTCATGTTTATTGCCCTTTTTTTACCTTCACCCTTCCTAATGCATTCCATTTAGCTAAAGGTGAATTATGCAATAACACTCCTTGAGTTAGCCTTAACTTCAAGAATTTATTATAGTGAGTAGTGTGTTTTAATTTGTAAGTTCAAATAATTTAATATAATCACATAGAGCTGCTCCAATTGCTTTTATTAACAACCACAAAATTAGAATTCTCTACTACTCTCGAATTATAATCGCAAAAACTGAAATAAGTCGTGAACTATCCAGTTAGCAACTAAACAATAAAAAAATTTGGATTTTTCCATATTTTATTCATATTTTCATCGTAAAAATTAAAAACTCATTTTTAGGGGTCTTATATTCAACACTGATCTAGTTGAGGCCTGGGAATTGAACAATTTAATGATTAATAGTGTTCAGACAATTTTCGCTGCCAAAGCTCGAAAGGAAAGCAGAGGATCACATTATAGGGAAGATCACAAAGTAAGAATAGATGAATTCGATTTTAGCAAGCCTTTAGAGGGCCAGGAAAGAAGAACTTTTGATGAACATTTCAGGAAACATTCGCTTACAAAGGTCAATTTTCAAACAGGAGAGGTAACTCAAATCATTTAATAAATTATCATACTTTATGTTGACCTAGAATGCCGAAAACTGGGGGAGCTCCCATCAAGTGCTGAATATCAATTTATGGCCTAAAGCTGCATTCATAAGGACGTAAGGCCGGTCGAAAGTATGTGGATGCATCGTCGATATGCCACCGATTAGTTGTGGGGGACCCGGTAGCGTACTATTTTTTTTAGTGATTTAGTGACCGCATGAAATTCATTTTGGGCGTAGTTTGATGTTCGAGTATCATGAAAGTGAACGTCAGTCGCCAGGCCAATGGTTGAGCTTATGCGGTGGCGACGTGTTAAAGTTGCCGAAAAAAAATTTTTCAAGAGATTTGATACCGCACCAAAATTCGTAATATGATTGTCCGGATCACTCTGAATTAATTGGAATAATACCGTCAGCTGCATAAATTATGGTGGATTATACGTCAGCCGCGTGTATGAAGTCGACCAAATTGAAGAAAAGAAAAGTCATTTGATACCGCATGAATTCCACAGAACTGACTGTTTATACCTCAAAACGAATGAAAACCATTGTCAGCTGCATCTTCAACGATGGAAAGACCATCAAAAACAGAAAAAGATCTGATTTCAAATGTGTTATGTCAGGTACCTTGTATTAGTTGTTCAAAATGTTATATAGGTCAGACAGGTAGATATCTGAAACAAAGAATTTATGAACATTCTAATGATTGTAAAAATTTTTTAATTAAAAAAATACAACTGCTTTAGTAGAACATAAAAAAGATACTGGACATGATTTTAACTTTGGTAAAGTAAAATTTTAGCTTCACAATCCAATTATAAAAAAAGATTATTACAGGAGATGATTTGTATAAAAAAAGAGCCTAATTCTGTCAACCAAAGATCTGACATTGATGGACTTAGTTCCTCATATTTTAATTTGTTAGGAAGATTTAACACCTAAATTGTTTTCAAACAAGTTGTCACTCCTGTGTTATTGTTCTTGATAGACTGGTACATATGACAGATCATTATTCGACTTATTCATCTCTCCTAGATACTGGATATCTGCTACCCTGATATTTTCGATGAATTTTATGGTATCCATTATTTTATTTTACTGTTTTATTTTTGACTGTGATTTTCTAATAGACCAAAGAAAGCACAACTATGAATGTGAGTATTTCGAGAGAAATCTATTTTTATTATATTTTTTAGATTTTTTATATTTTTCTATTTATATTCATGTTATTTATATTATATCATTCAGGAAAAGAATCCTTTTTATATATGTTGTCCGTGTTTATATTTCTGTTTCAAATGATTTTACTCCTCTTGATTTTCTGTTGGTTGAAGGCTGTATCAAATTGTTCGGTTGCGATGTAGTTTTCTTACTTTTAGTTGTTTTTCTAGAGCCCTGATGATGCAATAATAAATTTTGCGAAACGTTGGCCATCACACAAAGTGGTTTCTTTTAATAACGTTCCCAAAACCAACAAGTATTTTCATCTTGATAATTTACTGGAACGAAAAATCTATCTGATGGAAAGACCGTCAGTCAGCGTCCTAAACATGTGCTCGTTAATTGCACTGGGGCGTCTTATAATGTAACAAAGCAAATTTTCAATTAGTTTTGTTTCCGAGTTATTTATTTCATGTTTCCGTAACGTGAATGGATTAAGTCGACCGGTTTCAGGCCGCGCGGATCCATGTGTTCCCGGCTCGCGATGTCTTCAATGTGAGGTCCACAGAACACACCCTTGACTTACTTTATGGTGAGGTCAAGGGGGGATATCGTATACCGAATTTGTTTAATTGCGCATTTGACAATTGTACAAAAAAGGGCCGTGCCGGGTATAAATTCGAGCGATTTCGTAAATTCAGTCAATGAAGCCAGAGTCAGAGACTGTGCCAGAGTGTTCCAACCGCACAAGAAGTTCATACCCGATAGTAGTAACTTCCGGCTCGAAGGACCAAAAAATGTTGTTTCTTTGGTTGAAACAACACTTGCTTGAAGTTTTTAGGGCAACTGAACGACCAGACTCAGAACGTTCAAGGGAATGTCTTAACTCCACAGTTGCCCAAGAGGTATATTGATCAAACTGAAGATGAATGATGATTTTATTAATTACAGTCTAAGCTTATATACTAAATTGAATAATGACGATAGAAATAACATTGCCATATTTGGTATCACTGCACTGACGGAGTCCCCGGTTGCATCAATTGTTTCTAGTCAGTCAGCAGAATTCGGTAGATCGACGGCTCGCTCGGCGTGACCCAGTTTTGTGAATAATTCAGATGGAATTTTCCATATTATTGAACTTGATTATTTTTTAGAATAATGTTCGAATTTCGAACAAGTACATTCAAGGGTCACACATGGGCAAGGTCTCAGGTATGATTATTTTAATTACTCTTTTGGTTAATTTGCCGGTTTATTTCTTTTCCCACATACCCTTCTTTCCGCCGTCGAGTTGTGTAGTAGCTTCAAATGGCCTGCACTACTCCATGGACTTTCCCAGTATGCGTAGGTGCGTACGCTAGCTTCAAATGGCGCGTACATGCTTCCGTGTCATCCTTCCACCGTACCGCCCGGGTCCTGGAGGCCATGCATTAGCTTGAAACGGCCTGCATCACTCCTGGAATTCCGAGTGTACAGGAGTGTACGATGTTAGCTTGAAACGGCCCATCCTACACTCTTGTCAGGTACGTTCCGCCGTCTCTAGCTCATCCCCCTTACCGTAACGCCTGAGTTCCTAGAGGTGATGCATTAGCTTCAAACGGCCTACATCTCTCTTGGAATTTCGAGTGTGCGGGAGTGTACGATATTAGTTTCAAACGGCCCATCCTACACACCTGCCGGGTATGTTCCTGTGCAACCCCTTTTTACCCCGCCTGTCCCTAACCATACCATCCTACACCACTGTCCGGTATGATCCCCTTTCAACTAGGCCACACCGGGGTTATGGGGGTGGGTACAGCTCCCGCGATTTCGGAACACCTTGGATTCCGAGGGCACCCTTGCGGGTGTGTTCGTCGTTCTTGTTCCGTGGCTTAGTTTTTCCTTCGGTCCACCAAAGTATACCGGCAAACCGCCTTCAGTCTTAACACCAGCCTCGTTTATAATAACCGACTTTGCCCATGTTACTACCCGCCGCTTGTTCGCAACGTAGAGTTAACTTGCACTGTTTTCACTTACGCTCTTGCTTCATTCTAACTCCGACCGCTTCATCCCGCATTCTTACTTTGCTCACTCATCATGCTTTCATTCACCCGCTTCTAACAGAGTTTCTACATTGGTTTTGTTTTGGTTCGCACTTTAGGCGGTTCCGAATCGGTTCAAAGCAGTGGAGCAGCAATGCTATGGGAAGCTTCACACATGCTACGCGCGAGCTTACGCTGAATAAATAAATGTTCGACTGTTTTGAACCGTTCTGGAACCATCCTAAAAGCGAACCAAAACAGGCCTATTAAAAGCACGTTACATCCCGCTTCTGCTTCTGTACCGCTTATTCACCCTATACCCTGTACGACATCATTATGTATATAGAAGATATTGAATAGAAGTTTCATGGTTATTGTGTGTTTTATTCTTCTCCCGAATAGAGTTTCTAAGATATTTCAGAGATAGGGGACTGTCCGAACTCCATGAACATCTGACCCCTGGACATAACCTTCTCTGACTGTAGCTCCTGGTCACCTGTGGGATACCGCCTACAGATTCCGAGTGTCCTCAACACTTTAAACTAGAGGTGGCGCCCGAGGTTTCTATCTTCGGAGAGGAAGACGGCAACAGATGGAGACAGGAGGTCGTCACAATAATTGATACTGAAAATGGACTGACGCGGTTTTTACCAGAAGAATCATTTAGCGGATAATGATTTACATTTAAATTGATATTAAAAAATAGTGATTTACAAATTGAGTGTACCTATAAATTCTTTGTTAGAGGAACCTAAAGAAAAAGAGCAACTTCCTTAACAAGTTTTGGCGGTTTTAGAATTATTCACGTACAGACAAAATTGCCTACAGTCATTTCGAATGATGACGTAACGAAAAAAAAGAGAATTAAAATTTACATATCATAGGCCTCCTCCACACAAGGGTTGTTCTCGAAAAATATCGACAAATAATTTCCAATATCTACCTCGAATTAATTTTTTCAAATATTTATCCATCAAATTACATATGAATGTATTTATGAAATTTAAAATTTCAACATGCGCATATTATGGACTAATTTCCATTATCATATTGAATATTGAATTATTTTCATTTATAAATTGAAAAAGTAATATTTATTTATTTGAATACTACAATAATCTACAGCCTAAGCCAATTACAGATTGGGAAAAAACAAAATTACAAATAACACAAAAAATTTCATAATAAATCAAGAAAATAAGATATACCAAAGATAAATGACAAGACAGTTTCTCACAAGAAATTATGATCCTAACACAGCTCTTCTAACATCTAATTGAGAACTGTTAAAAATATCTAGAACATATAAATTGCAAAAATCATGGCATATTCTGAACATATTGACAATAATATAATATTAATTTAGTTGTATCACTTTTGCTCATTCTTCCTCGTTGAAGCCTTCTATATTGTCGGTTTCGAAATCTCTCTCCTCGCAGCTATCATCAGTGCTCTCAATGATGGCATTCAGCTCGATATCAAATTCACTTTCAAAGTTTTCTATAAAGAAATAAAATATTATATGCATTGTTCTACTCAATTTCTAAGTATTGTGAACATACCGTCAGGATTCTCGGTATTGATTATTCAGCCATTTTATTGATAATGTCCGTGGAATTTGATCTTCCGTAAACTATTGAAAAGTTTATTTTTTAATTTCCAATCACAATCTAAAGGCGAAAGTTGTACTGGAACAGGTCGGTAAGCATTAGTCCAAAGATATGCTATATACAGGGTGTTTCCTAATTGAATGTCAATATTTATAGAGGTAATTTTTGGGCCCATTTTAAGAAGAAAAATTTATATGAACATATGTCCTAAACGTCTTACCTTTTAATTCGACTCACGGGTTTCACCTTAAAAAATAAAATTAACGTATGTCTCTGCATGGTGATATTGTCATATGCATGTATTAAGGATATTGTTATGATCATGCAGAGAAACGGTTTTTACTTTTTTAAGTGGAAATGGTGAATCGGATTGAAAAAAGTTAGGTGATCAATTTTGGTAAGAAATGATTGGGAATTACAAAAATAATTTTTATTTTATTAAAAATCTGCGGCGTACCATCAATGTCTGCCAAAATAGGTAGGTCAAATTACGTACGAACGCCACTGGTGGAAATTAAGAAAAAAGTGATACATTAAAAAGAAATAATAATAATAATAAACGTCTTGTATTCACATTTTCAATATAACACAGGCGAAGTTTAGCCTAAGGCTATTCTTACACTTAACCTGTGTCATACAAACATACAAATATTACAGCGCTCTACAATCTACATTCAAGAATCATGATTATACATTTCTGAGTGTACAGAATACCCAATAGGTTACAGAGGAAAAAACCACAAATATTCACGCCATGAGAGGGAAAAAAGCATCAGGACAATAAAACATTATTCCAACACTAACACAATAAGTCGAAAAGTCTGGCCTTCAGAACACGTTTCAACCGAAACTCAGAAACATGCAAGTAATCAATGAGAAGTGAATTGTACACTTTGGCGGCCTGATAACTGAAAGATATCTGAAACACAGCACTGGAGTGTCGAGGAATGCTAAGATGATTTCTGCCCCTCACTACAACTGAATGAACAGCGGATCTAGGAACAAGTTTATTATAGAGTTCGATGGGAATTTTATATTTGACTATTTTATATAAGAAAACACAAAAATTCTATTTTCTTCGAACAAACATTGGAAGCCAACCCAGTTCTCTGATTTTATGAGAGACAGGATCATATTTCCTCAGTGAAAACACGAAACGACAACAAAAATTCTGTACCTTCTGAATGCGGTGCTGCTCGAACTTCGTCAAATAATTTCCATAGACAACATCTCCATAATAGAATCTGGACAGAACCAAGAATTCACTGAGAATTTTACGAGTAGAACGGTTAAAACAATGTCTATGAGAATATATTACTTTCAAGATGCAGAATGATGTCTGGAGCATGTTGTTTACGTGAAAAGTGAACTTGACTTCAGAATCGAACGTTATCCCCAGGTTCCTGACGGTGTCAACAATGGGCATTAATTCGCACCTGAAACATCTGGGACAGACTCACCCTCAATCTCCTATTCCCGAACAACATTACTTTACACTTACCCCCATTCAACTTCAGATTGTGTCTTCCAGCCAAATTACTCACCGTTTCAAGGTCACTGTTAATATTATCTTGAACTTGAACAAAGTTGTCCGCATTCAAGTCACAATAAATCTGAGTATCATCAGCAAAGGCTTGATATCTACAATATTTAATGGAAGTAAGGATATCACTCGTATAAATAACAAAAAGCAGCGGTCCTAAAACGGACCCCTGCGGCACTCCAGAAGTGACTCTACGTGAAGTAGATAATAATAATAATAATAATAATAATAAAGTTTATTCTGTTAATCAACATACAGTTGTTCTCACAGAAATATTAACAAGGTATAAGTTCATTTGCTACATAAATTTCTTATCACAAGTTAGAAATATTGAATATTAACAATAAAATCACACAACTAAATGTTCTCGTATACCAATTCGAAATGTCCCCAGCGATTTGGAAGATCTAATAGATAAAACATTATCTATTAGAACCCTCTGAGAACGGTTACTTAGATAAGAGCGGATGAAAGAGATGAAATTTTCAGAGAAGCCGTAATATTTCAGCTTAGAACAGAGCAAAGTGTGATTGATGGTGTCAAATGCTTTCGAAAAATCCAGGGTTATCAAAGCTGTTATGTTTTTTCCATCAGAATTTTTGACGATATCATCTGTCACCTGAACTAATGCAGTAGACGTGCTATGTCCAGCCCTAAAACCTCCTTGACAATTTGGAACAACATTGTTTTCCGTAATATACACTGTAATTTGACGATGAATAGCCCTTTCAAGGATCTTTGAAATAGCGGGCAAAATACTAATCGGTCTGAGATCTGAAAACTGCTTAGGGTCATTAACTTTACTTAGGGGCCTAATCACCGCAACCTTCCATGACTCTGGAAAATAATTCTTTTCAATGCAGCAATTCACAATATGTGTTATATAATCATTAAGTAGAGGACCACAGTACTTCAACATATTGATAGTTATACCATCGAAACCGACAGCATTCGACTTTATGGTCGAGATAATTTCCCCCACCTCATCAACAGAAAGCAACCGTAGCTCAAAAGCATTTTCAGGGTTCTTCAATTTGGGATATCTCTCTGTAGAGTAGAAACGCAAAAGATCATCATCAACAGGCCCATCGACAAAAACGGAACTGAAATAATTGTTGGCCAGTTCTGTCTGCTGCAGGCTCAGCGGCAAGCGAATATCACCCCTCACAGGATTGATCCCCCTCAGATTCTTCCACAATAACCTAGAATCTCCCGCCTGGAAAATACCATCATAATATGCCCTCTTCTCCCGTCTTAAGGACGACATGACGACAAAGTAAAATTACGTAATCTCTTATAACGATCCCAATCATCGGGTGCTTTAGTTATTTTGAATTTCGCTAGCGCCGAATCTCTTTCCTTCATCATCATTTTAATAGGAAAAGTCAACCATGGGGCATGTTTCCTTGTCATACGAGCAGCTCTTAAAGAAGCATGCTTCTCGAACACCCCCAGAACCAGACTGGAGAAAAACTTCACCTTCTCATCGATATCATCCATAGTAAAAATATTGTAAAAAGGTTCCCTCAGCAAGTCGCTCTGAAATAAGTTTATATCGAAAAATTTGAAGTCTCTGTAATAGTGCATTCTTGGCCTCGTCACTGACGATTCAAAGCTCAGCTCACAGAAAACCATTTTGTGATCAGACACAACATCCGCATTCACGACACCAGAATTCGAAACGCATCCTGGGCTGGTAACGAAAATTGGATCCAACAATGTCATAGAGTCTCTAGATATTCTTGTAGGTTCATCTATCAATTGCGTGAAACCATAAGCATCCATGGAATTAATCAAAGTCCCGTTCGTAAGCAAGTCGATGCTTACGAACGATGCCTCTTGATTCATAGTATACATGTATGACAAATTTCATTGAAATATTTGAAGTGGTATTGTAGATATTGATAATAAATTATTCATTTTTGACAACTTTACCATCCTGTATCTCAAAAGGTAAGACGTTTAGGACATATGTTCATATGAAGTTTTTTCCTTAAAATGGACCTAAAAATCACCCCGATAAATATGGGCATTCAATTAGAAAACACCCTGTATATATTGACCGTAGCATATGCTGATGTAGCTTCGAGTCACATGGGAACAGTGAATTTGCTATTGATTGATGCTATTGAACATAATATATCTTTTTTTTTCATTAATTCTACATGTTTTTGCCAGCGTTGTTACGCGTGATGTATTGACATAGTCAACTGTTTTTAGATTATATATTCTGTACATACACACATTCTCTAATTACTTTCTTAGGTTGCCCAATATTCCACTTTAGAACATTTTAGAAGTCTGTCCTTTATAAGATTAAGATTTCTGATCAACTCCTAATTTTGAAAGACTTTTTTCTTTTTCTGAAGAAAGCAGGAATCGATATTGTACCGGAATATATCGTAATTTATTATTTTTTTTATTATCAATGCAAGAATAAATTATTATATGCTGAATGTATCCTTACCTGTTGGTAAGGACCGTCAGTTCATTTTCAGTGTCAATTTCAAGACGCTCTGTTGCATTTAACGCGCTCATGTTTATATAGGACGCTGACTCACGGTTTTTCTACAGTTAAAGATGCAGCCTCTGTCTCTGGATGCAGCTGACAATGGTTTTAATTCGTTTTGAGGTATAAACAGTTAGTTCTGTGAAATTCATGCGGTAACAAATGACTTCTTTTCTTCAATTTGGTTGACTTCATACACGCGGCTGACGTATACTACCATTATTTATCTAGCTAACGGTTACATTCCAATTCAGAATTATTGTCCATATTACTGATTTTGGTGCTGTATCAAATCACCTGAAAAATTTTCTTTTTCGGCAACTTTAACACGTCACCATTGTCGCGGGGACTGACGTTCACTTTCATGATACTTTAACATCAAACTACCCCCAAAATGAATTTCATGCGGTATCAAATTACTAAAAAAAATATGTAGTACGCTATCTCCTCTACTAGATCGCCGTGTGCCTATGAAAAATCGTTCAAATATGGTTCTTCATCAAAGAAAGCCGATGGAAATGTAAAGTGAAGCTGCATCCACATTATGCCGCTGTGTGCCGAGCGGCTTTGCCAATTGGCAAAATCTCATCGGCAAAGCCAACGAGAGAAGACGCATCCACATTAACATTAGTGTACACAGTCTAAGCTGCAACTGAAGCTGCTCGAGGCCACTGAGGCCAGCAGTTGGCACATCCTCACTATACATTTCCATTGGCTTCCTTTGATGGAGATCGACAGTTCAGAGGAACAGAGCGGCATGAGCCAACGGTGCATCCACATACGCAGCGACTTTGCCGAGCGGCTTTGCCAATTGGCACAGCGGCATAATGTGGATGCAGCTTAAGGATGTGCCAACACAGTCAACCGCTGGCCGTAAGCGGCTTCAGTGGCAATTCAGATTGTGTACTTGATGGTATAGACAAACGGATAGGTTGTACTTTTGATTAATCTATATCCGGATCATACCATTTTATGAGACTGTGGTTTAAAAGATTAAAGGATTAAAACAATTAAATGTACGAACTATTAAAAATACCAATGAATTTTGGAATTGAAAAGGAAGAGATTGCAAGAAAAATAAAAAATCTTGTATGTTCGTTTACGAGAGAAGTAAAAAATGAATGAATGCCGAGAGAGAAATCGTGGATTTGTCTTGACTTTTCCGATCGGCAAGGCCTCTCGGCACACAGCGGCATCATGTGGGTGTAGCTTTAGAGGTCCCCAAAGTTCTCGTAATATGTGTTCTATTTTTTTGTTATCAAAAAGTTGCTTGAATAAGGTTTCTCCGTGTGCGAACCTCTATTCAAACAAAAAAGCAACCCAGTTATTCGAATAGTCCTGTTTCAAGAAAGATATTTCACATTTCCATTTTTCCCTAACTCTTCGAATACCTCTAGATGTGGATCACAATTTCATTTTGAATGTGGTCACGCATCTATTAACGAATACCTATGGGCCATAGGCGTCATGAGAAGGGAGGCATCTGCCCATATGGTGCATAACTCGATGCTCGATCCTTTTTAAAATTAGTCGTAAGACACGAAAATCACAATTAGCTATAGCTTTATCATTTCAGGTAAACTTGTACTATCGACCAGTGATAGATCAAACTTTAGATCCTAAAGAATGCCCTCATGTACCCCCAGCGATAAGAAAATATTGAAATAAAAATTTTCTCATGAAATTTTGAAGTGTAGATAATAACAAAAATTATATCAGTCATTTTTATTCTACAATTAATTATTTAATTTGTAATATGGTGAATTAATGCAGAGTTACTAATATTGTATAATAATATAGGACATCGTAAGTATATAAGAAAGAATAATACCAATGCAATGATTACGATAAAACTTTTTGATAGTGTTCTTTATTATTCCCCACTATTCGATGAGCCTTATTGTAATAATGCATGTATCTTGATCAATGGAGGAGCGGCTTTTCACTGAACAAGGGGTGATTTTATCTGACTTGCTCCTGACAAATAAGTGCAAGAATTTACGATTATCGATTATTTCTTCTTAAGAAGTTCTATTTTTTTTTAATAGATAATGTAAATTTATTCACGCACTTGGTCGACTAGAATCAACTCAAATCTTCGATTTCTTAAAGCTCATGCAAGGAGCGCAAAACAGTAAATAATATTTTTCATAAAGAGTTCAAAATCTTTTGCGTTTTTTCAAGCTGTTTAATATGTCGCCTGTAGGGTAGGGCATCCAGCTTTCGCTTCCGTAAAGAAGCGTTGGGAGGACCACTGCTTTATAAACAGCTGTCTTGGTCTTCAGATTGAGGTCGTGATTTTGGAATACTCTGTCCTTTAGCTTCCAGAATGCCTGTGATGCCGAATTGATACGGATGTGTATTTCCGTGTCTAGGTTAGCCCTAGTATTTTTTGTGCTTCCCAAGTGTTTAAACTGCTCGACCTGTTCTAGGGTTTCACTCTCCAGGCTGATATGTGTTTGAAGGCTTTCTGGTAGACTTACTAGGATTTTGGTTTTGTCGATATTGAGTCTAAGTCCTAAAGCTTCGTATATATGTATGTTTATAGGTATCCAGCATTATCTGTAGATCCTCTGGGCTGCTAGCGATAAGTGCGCAGTCGTCTGCATATTGAATTTCCGTGATAAACTTTGAACGGGTTTTTGCTCTGGGGTGCTTCAGGTTAAATAGGCCTCCATCAAATCTGAATCAACAGGTATCCTTGATTTATCTTATTTTTATGTTTATAAGCATATAAACCACGCCACCTCGCATTAATCGCCATATATATCAAAAATGTTTGAACAGACAACAATAAAATTTTCGTGACTAATTTCGAAATTGTCATGATGATCATCATGATTATATGATGACAATTTCGAAATTAGTCACGAAAATTTTATTGTTGTCTGTGACTGAACCTTAGAATGTACATTGACCTTGCCCTTTCGCATATGTGGCTAAGCTTCTCGCACTTATCGTTCTCTAACTCGAGAACGATTAAGATCTGAATCAACAGGTATCCTTGATTTATCTTATTTTTATGTTTATAAGACTCTTTTGGGCTGCAACATCGCCAGTCTTGTTAATTTCCGTTTTCATCGCTTTGTGTTTTGCCTCCAAAAGAGGTGCGATATGAGTTTCGCTGTCGGCGAACCAGTATGGGGATTTTCGGAAGCGTTCAGTGCCCAGTATTTCTTTCGCTGTATTTGTAAGAGATGACTTGAAGCGGAGCCAATGACTCTCAATGTCATCGTTATAATCCGGTGGTGTTAGGCTATCTTTGACGGCAGCTGTGAATCTTTCTTTGGTAGAAGGGTTTTGTAGTTTGGAGATTTGAAGCCGCTCTCTTAGATACTTAAGCTTGCGTTGGTTTTTTGGAAGCATTGAGATTTTTTTCAGATCTTTTCTTCTCACGATCACATAGTCGAGAGTATGACAATTCCCTGAGCGCGGGTGGCGCCAGGTACCCCTTGAATTGGGTCTCGTAATAAAATAGGTGTTCGTTATACACAGATTGTGTTCTGCACAAAGAGCCAGCAGACGTTCTCCATTCGAATTGATGCTGTCTGTGTCGTGTTTCCCTATTATGACCGGCCACAGTTCTGAGTCTTGACATCTACCGACTCTGGCGTTGAAGTCTCCAAGGAGAATAATTCGTTCCCGTTTTGGGATGTTTCTTAATGTAGCAACGAATGTTTCGTAGAAAATGTCCTTAAAGTTGTCAGGGGAGTTCATATTGGGTGCGTATACTCCTATGATGTTCACAAACTTGTTATTCGCTGCAGGAAAGCGTAGGGTCATTAAACGTTCTGAGATGCCAATTGGATGCCATTTTTTCTGATTTCGCCATACGGCAAGCCTTTCCAGAAAAAAGTATACACTTGTTCTACCAAGCTACCTTCGTCCGAAAAGCGTGTCTCGCTTAAGGCAACTATTGCAATGGATGTTCGTTGCAGTTCTTTATCGATTAGGGCAGTACGCCTCTCTGGTCGGTCGGCCTTGGGGTTGTCTAGCAAGGTTCTGACGTTCCATGCTGCAATATCTATGTGCTTTTCATTGGTGGTTGTATGATGATTCACTCGCTCAGGCACCCTCCCCGGAGATCCGAATGGGAGGGTATTTTACCTCCGGATACAAATTTTGTCCTGTTCGACTGATCCATCTTTTTGTAGGAGCTGCGTTAAAAGGTGTTTAAAAGCTGCACTGGTAACGTTGTCAGTTCAACTTTGGTTGCGGTTTCGACTAGATTATTTTGTGGCACAAGTATCCTGAGACGACAAGGTCTAAGAAGTAACTTAAGCAACGCAGAGAGCCATTTCCTGCTCAAGCCAATGTTTAGGCTAGGTAATTGTGGAAAACAGAGTTATACCGCTCATGTTCGGTAGCCAAAGCCTCGTTCGTAAGAACAGGGTGCACCGCGAGTAGGTGAGGTTGGCATTTGAGAGGAGAGGCTATAAAACACATCCTTCCCCTTACACCCCATCAATGAGCATTTGACTGTAGTAGTTGGGGAGCTGAAAAGGGAAATTCGGGATTTACTCGAGCGTGTCAGATAAATTAATATAAGGGGACATACCTTGGACCCTATAGAAAACCTCTACCAAAAATTAGACCTGTACATAGGGAGAATTGTCTAGGACAGCCTGTCAGAATAGTAAAAAAAAACGATCGAGCTGTCAGATTAAGATATTTGTCGTTAATTACATGTTGAAAAGTATATATTCTCTTAATCTGACAATTTGAGCGTGTCGAGAATGTGTGGGAGGGCGCCAAACTTGCAAAAAAAAAACGTCACGTGTATATTCTCGAGCGCGATGGCTAATCCGAGTCAATCGCTTGACAGGAGAAGACGTGCTACAGTGCTCCTAGTGCTGTAAAAGAGAAAGCGGACGAGAAAGTCACAGTGCCGTAAAAGTGAAAGCGGAGGTGAAAGTGCCCACTAACAAAGCTACGGAATATTTGATTCCGTCTGTGGAGTTTTTGTAGGTTCTATATTTGTTATCGGAATTTTAATTCGTTAAAATTTTCAAAGTTGGTGTTCATCCTAAGTGTCCAGGGATTTTTTTTCTCGTTGGTACTGCAGAAAACATCAGGTGAGCTTATTTTTCGTATCTTTCTTTCTGATTTTTCTCATAGCGTAGAGAATTTTTGATGAGCCGTTTTGTTTTTATGCATGAGATACATTTTTCTTTTGTCTTCAAAAATTTTATTTCCAATTTCTTTTAGTAGCAAAGTAATTATTAATTAGATTCTAAAATGTCTGACCATTCGGACTGCGATTCCGTAATGGAAGAAGACGCGCCAGAAATCGCTAATGTCGTGTCCGAACACGATATTTTGAGAGAGGAGAACGTAAGTTTGAAAGCGAGGGTGAATGAGTTAGATAGATGCGTATCTAGCTTAGTTGCTGAGATTAAAAATCTCAGGGAGAGGCTCGAGTTGCAGGAGGGAAATAAGGAAAGTCCTTACTCCAAAGCACT
Organism: Coccinella septempunctata; assembly: GCF_907165205.1. Lineage (NCBI taxonomy): Eukaryota > Metazoa > Arthropoda > Insecta > Coleoptera > Coccinellidae > Coccinella > Coccinella septempunctata. The sequence goes on from NC_058195.1 coordinate 29,210,117, forward strand.
CAAGAAGAACATTATTTTGAAAAATGTCCAAGAAGTTAACTTACCGGCTCAAAAACAGAAGATGGAGGTGGTCAAAACCCCTCAAACCAAAATTTCCCCACCCGCCAAAAGAGTGAGAAAGGATAACTCCTCGTCCAATGAAGATACAAACAAGAAAAGAGTCTTGGAAACCCCAGCCCAAGAGAAAACCACTCCAGTGGAGAGAAAAGAAAAAATCCCCCCAGTTACCCTGAGAGGTACGTCCGAATGGACGTCAATTTCCAACGCGTTAATGCGAAACGGAATAAATTACAGCAGAGCGACTACTGTGAAGGACGGAATTAGGGTCGTCCCACAAACCCCACAAGATCATCGAAGGATGACTGAATTCCTCCACAAAATCAACAGAGAGTTTTACACTCTCCAACGAGAAGAGGAGAAGAAAATTTACGCGGTAGTGAGATACCTACCGCTGGATGCAGATATCCCGACGATACTTGACGACCTCAAGGATCAAGGGATCGTCGATACTGAGGTCATAAGGATGACCTCAAATAAAACAAAAAATCAGATGCCCTTATTGCTGGTTAAAACTCAGAATAAGGGTATCTTCGAGGTGAGAAGACTAACCTAAGAGAAGAGAACCTAAGAGAAGGACGACCGGGCCTGGACAATGTTACCGCTGTCAGCGATATGGACATGCCCAAAGTAAGTGCACTTTTCCATGGAGGTGCGTGAAATGCTCCGGTAATCACAGCTCCAAGGAGTGTACGCTTACCAGGGAGAACGAGGAGCGAAATGCCTCTTGTGTTCTCTGTGGAGAGCAAGGACATCCAGCCAGCTACAAGGGATGTAGCGAATGGAAATTGGTCACTAAAAAGACCAAGAGATCGCCAAGATCGAACCAGACCAGCTCGAGGCCAACAGAAAATACACCGAGGCCATCCCCAAACTCTTCGGAAGTGAAGAAACCCCAGGAAACTGCAACCAAAGCAGTCAAAGAGACGAAGAAACCAGAGAAAAAGACGGAAAAGGCAAAAACCGTCAAAAAAGCCGAAACCAGAAAAGGAATTTCTGGAATCACTGAGGAACTGGATAAGTTCACGAAAAACCTCCTCAGCACGATGATGCAGAATCTGGAGAAAGAGATTGAGAAGAAGATGCAGCAAATTATTAAGAATATTTAATGGCTGACACGACGATAAAGAACAATCTCATAATCGTCTCTTGGAACGTCGAAGGATTGAGAGCCCGCAGATCAGAATTCGAAGAACTGATTGAAGAGAAGAGACCGGATGTCATAGCTCTCCAAGAAACGAGACTTAACCCCAACGTTCGGATAGCATTTCCCAATTACGATATTTACAGAAATGATAGACCTAACAGCACAGGTGGCGTTGCTATACTGGCTAGAAGGAATATGGATCACCATTTCGACCAAATATTCAATGGACAAGAAGTAGAAGCAATATCGATTATTGTGAATACTAATCGAGGGCAAGTGAAGATTATTTCAACTTATTAATCACCGGATAAGGACATGCTGGAAGAGGATCTAAAAATGCTACTAGAAGGAAGACACCCTAAAATCATAATTGGTGATCTTAACTGCAAATCGCAGGAATGGAACAGTAGGGTGGAAAATACAAACGGGAGAAGACTGAAGATTTATGCTGAAAAACTTAATGCAGTTTTGATAGGACCTGATATACCGACCTACATACCAAGAGTAAATGGACTACCCGATGTACTGGACATTGTCGTAATGAAAGACATCACTGAAGAAATCAACATTGATACAATAGAAGACGGAACTTCAGACCACAATCCCATAGAATTCATAGTGGGACATGGCCCAAGAAACGAAGAAGAGACACAAACCAAGGATCGCACAGACTGGGGGAAATATAAGAATTTACTTCAGGAGAAAATCAGGGAAATTCCCCAAATAAACACCCAGGATGAATTAGATGAAGCAGTTGAAAAATTGGAAAATCATATAAAAGAAGCCTATGAAGAAAGCACCAAGAGAATAAGGAAACCAATTCCGAAACATTCACATGGAGATACGCCAAGGGATATAAAGGAACTTATAAAAAAGAACAGAAGACTCAGGAAAATCTACAGAACAACAAAAAGAGAAGAAGACAAGAAGAAACTGAATAAGTTAGTCAGATATTGAAAAATGCTTTAACAGAACTGCGTAATAACAGATGGCACCAGAGATTAAGGGAACTGAATACAATAGATCACTCGGCTTGGAAAATGCAAAAACGCTTACGACGAGAACAGACAGTTATACCTCCACTGCATGGAGCAAACGGAATGGTATATACGAGACTTGAAAAAGCCGAAGCACTTGCCGACACAATTGAGAGAGAAGCCAGAATAAATTACAGAAATGATGATGACAATGAAGATCTAGAAGAAGAAGTGGAGGCAAACGAAGAACTGATGATGGAACCACTGGAAACCGAAATCATTCCAAAACCGGCTTCACCAACAGAAATCAAAGAGATCATAATGAAACTGAAAAACCGGAAAGCACCGGGAGAAGATAGGATAACGAATTATATGTTGAAGAAATTGCCTAGAAAAGGAATAGCAGCCTTGACGAATATAACAAACGGAGTGATGAGGACCGAATACTACCCAAAGAGATGGAAAACTGCAGAAATTATAGTTTTCAACAAGCCTGGAAAGGAACGGAAATTTCCTCAAAATTATAGACCGATCAGCCTACTATCAGCACTAGGAAAAGTCGTCGAGAGGGTTATCGCCAAAAGGCTGAATGAGGAAACAGAAATGTTGAAGATAATCCCACCCGAACAATTTGGATTCCGACGAGAACACTCGACTGAACTCCAATTACTACGGCTCATAGAATACGTCACCGAAGGAATGCAGACAAAACAGGCCACAGGATCAGTTCTGATGGATATCGAGAGAGCTTTTGATAGAGTATGGCACTAAAGCCTAATCTACAAGATGAAAAAAGCAGGATATTCGACCAAGCTATGCAAGATTATAAGGAACTATCTGAGGAATAGAAACTTTTATGTGAAGATAGATGGAGCAACCTCTCAAACCAGACAATTGGAAGCGGGAGTGCCACAAGGATCGGTACTTGGACCTCTGCTTTACGTAATATACGTTTATGATATCCCGAAGAATGCTAGGAATATGCTCACCTTGTACGCAGATGACACAGGAATAGCGTTCAGACATCGCCGCCCAGAGATCATACACCGGAGACTGCAGGAAGCCATAGATGAATTACTCAAATGGTGCATCAAATGGAAAATCCAAATCAATGGAAGAAAGACTCAAGCAATATTACTGCAAAAGAGAAGATTGAGGATGGAAGAAAACCTTGAAGTTGATGGACAAGAGGTTGAATGGAAAAATGAAGCAACATACCTAGGAAAGACGCTTGACAGAGGACTTACATGGAAAAACCACATCAAATGTGCTGTTGATAAAACAAAAGCCGCAATGAGTAAACTTTATCCACTCATAGGCAGAAGAAGTCATATGAATAAGAACATCAAGTTGACGATGATTAAAACTATTGCGCGACCACAACTCACATATGGATCGGCGGCATGGGGCTTCGCAGCCAAGACCCACATCAAGAGAATACAGGCCACTGAGAATAAACTCCTTAGAATGGCGATGGACGTACCCTGGTTTGTTAGGAACAAACAAATCTACAAGGACTTGGAATGGGAACCAGTTACAGAATTTATGAAGAGAAAGGCGGAAAGGATATTCGACAAAGCCAAACAACATCCAAATGAGGAACTACGAAGATTAGTCGACTACGATCCAACGGAAGAAGCTAGAAGGTCAAGAACCTACCACCGAAGACCGAGAGATCAGTTAAGGATTCAAATGTAACCAAAGAAGAGCTTAACCTATAAAAGCTATAGGCAGCATAAAACTATCAACACGACTATGATCGTGTGAGAGTCCAGAAACCATAAGAGTCAACTGGTTAATAGGCAAAATGCCCGGAACCTATGAAGAAGCAGTTAAGGGTTTTTAGTGGGTCTCGAGCTCAGAGAGTGAGAATCCCCACACTGTTCCTCCTCAGCAGAGGGTGTGTTCGTCTGTTTGCAGATTTTCCCCCTGCTACACAAAAAAAAAAAAAAAAAAGATGGCTTTTCTTCTTATTTTGAAGCTAATGATTCAAGAATAACGAAAAAAATATAATCTGACAGTTTTAGCAAGCCGAAACAATAAAAATTGGCCATAAAAGGTCACAAAAATCAGTTTTTTTTAATTATCTCCTTCCCGGGGCTTCAAATCTTTTTCGCATCCATTATAGTTGTAGAGAATAACATTTTCTACAAATTTTGTCCTTAGCAATTTTTTCTACGTTCAAACGTTTTTGATATATATGGCGATTAATGCGAGGTGTTTAGCGATACATGCTGAAGCGAAAATTCACTCGTTGTAAAATAGTATTATACATTCTAAGGTTCAGTCACAGACAACAATAAAATTTTCGTGACTAATTTCGAAATTGTCATGATGATCATCATGATTATATGATGAAAATTTCGAAATTAGTCACGAAAATTTTATTGTTTTCTGTGACTGAACCTTAGAATGTACATTGACCTTGCCCTTTCGCATATGTGGCTAAGCTTCTCGCACTTATCGTCCTCTAACTCGAGAACGATTAAGAGTTTGTAAAATTGCTTCAGACAAAAGTTGTGTAGAATTTTATTATCTACAACTTTCATAATGAATACAAAGACGATGAGAGGTACAGGCAGGAAAATATTCGAAAAAAAAGCATTTTTATCATCTTCAAAGTGTCAGATTAAGAAAACCCCCCTGATTAGTGTCAGATTAATGGGTCAACACGTCTACAACACCGAGATTAACCATCTGTATGAATATCTGACACGCTCGAGTATGTACAAGTAACGATTTTTTTTACATATTCAAAGGACCGCTGTGACCTTGTCACCTGTCACGTCCATATTGTCAGTTCCCAATTAACATATCCTCCAAAAATCTGACATGCTGGCATGACATACTGACATGCAGTCCCAGTGCGCAAACTGTCAAATGAGTATGAATTCATTACACAGGCCAACACACATTTTGGTGCCTGCGATTTGTTAACTGTTCCTGAGTAATTTTTGGATGCAGAATATAAAAAAGTTCTCAGATTTTGTCTATCAGATCTAGTTTTTGAGATTTTTTAAAAAAATTGTGTATATAATTTACGTTATAACTGTTATAATATATAATATTACTATTGACAGTAAAAAAAACCAAGAAACATGGATTTAAGTATTTATTGCAAAAACTCAATTTACATAATTACATTAGTCACTAATCACATAAAAATTTTCTTTTATACGATTTTCTAGAATGGAGTTTACTAGGGCAGTCTCGCTGAAGGCTCCAGCAGTAGTCCGCCATCATGTGGCTATCCCATCGTCCTTGATAACGATCTTCCATAGTTTTAATATCCTGATGGAATCTTTCCCCCTGTTCTTCACTACAATCACCTAAGTTTTCTGGAAAACGATCTAGGTGGCTGTGGAGGTAGTGAACTTTTATACCCTCTGTTGCAGCCGAGAATATTAAAATTTGAAAGCATAGTTTCCACTAATTCTACGTAATTCTCTGCTTTATGATTGCCAAGAAAATTTTGTACTACTTGAACAAATGAATTCCAAGTGTTACATTCAGTCTCGTTCATTGATGTGGTGAATTGTGGATCTTTAACAAGTTGCCTTATTTGAGGATCATCAAATATACCAGCTTTTAGTTTTTCCGTGCTAATGCCAGGAAATTTACGTGACAAATACCCAAAACAATTTCCATCTCGATTTAAAGCCTTCACAAATTGCTTCATTAGGCCTAGCTTGATATGCAAGGGCGGAAGTAAGATTTTTTCTCTTGAAACCAAAGGTTCGTTGATCACGTTTTGTATTCCTTGAATCATGACATCTCTTGAAGGCCAATTTTTGTTAACCCAGTGCTCATTTTAAGCTCTGCTGTCCCATAGGCACAAAAAACAAGGATATTTTGTATAACCACTCTGCTGTCCAAGGAGGAAGTTATTCATTTTTAAATCAACACAAATTGACCACTGATGTTCTTCGTATATAATTTTTCTCAAAACTAATGCTATTGTTTCATATTCTTCCTTCATGGTAGTAGAATGACCAAAAGGAATTGAGCCATATTTGTTACCGTTATGTAAAAGAACACATTTTAAACTACGTTTTGAACTGTCAATATACCATTTAACCTGTAACGTGTATCTCAGAAACTAGAGCTGATAGAAAAAATCTGGTGGCATTTTTGGAATCAGCACATTAAAAACATCTAAAATCAGATGTTAGATTTCCGGCACCAAATTTTTTTTTTTCAGTTTATTGGCCTGTGTTATCAGAGACACGTAGGGCATATACAGTATCTTGATCTGACACGCTCGAGTATGTACACCTGACGATTTTTTTTTTACATCTTTGAGACCCTGCAGACGCTTTCCCCACCGCTGTAAGTGCATACATGATAGAACCTTTTTTTCTTTCTACCATCTAATCTTCAAAATCCACTAGGTCTCCACGACGCTCTAGTAAATCCCAATTTAGCATCGTCGGCTCCCGAACTGTAGCTAACAAAATTTTATTCAAGCAAGTGCGGCTTGGCGCTAGAGAGAAGCAATTTAAATAAGTTTGGATTAAGAATGGTACGATTTTTTGCAGAAAATCTGATTCATCGAGGATAATGGTCATAAAAGGATGTTAACTCTGTCGGGCAGATGTAATCGCCGTAAACAATAAACATAATCCTTTCGTTCATTTTGTTTTTTTCTTTTATGGATAAGTTATTTATTTATGGACAAAATGTAAACGGTTTGCGCACAAAAACAAAACAGAGTATAAGTTGAAAACTCTGACTATTGGAGCTGATATTTTTCTTATCACAGAAACGAATCTTTTCAGTGGCGTTGCAGATGCAGAATTATTCGATTTGTCGGAATATAAAGTTTCTCGTAGGGACAGAGAAAGTTCTGGCTGTGCGGAAGGTAAAAAATGGGGTGGTGGTGTGTTGATTGACGTTCGGAATGTCTTCAGTGTTCGGCATCGGGAAGATTTTCAGAGTGAAGCTGAGGATGTATGGATCAGTATTTATGGTAATGGTGGTCTTCCAAAAATTCATATCTGCTGCGTCTACCTATCTCCAAGGAATAACAAGGCAAGAGAATGTTTCACAACGAGACTGAAACAAATTATTGATTCAATTTCGACCGGACCAATTGTTATTTTCGGTTATTTCAATTTTCCTTCAATTGATTGGTCGATCAGTGAGGGTGCAAACTTTTTAGTTCCTTTTTTTGATTTACTTTCATTTGCAGAATTTAGTCAGTAAAATTTTGACAAAAATGGGGATGGAAGAATTTTAGATTTAGTTTTCTGCTCTAAGATCCAATTGAAAGACTTGGGTGAGAGTGATATTTGTTTGGTAGGTCCTGATTACTATCATTCCGCCGTAGAATTTTACATAAAAATTCATTAGGTAAGTAAAAACCTTCCAGAATCTGTTGGGAGTTTTTATAATTTCAAAAAAGATGATTAGTATGTGTGGGTCTCGCTGGGTTTTATGGTAGTCACGATTGGATTAATGTATTCAGTGATGAGTCTGTTGATGAAGATGTATCTTTATTTTATAGAATATTGGAAAAAGGGGTGAATTTGCATATTACTAAAGTGAAAATAAAGAATAAGAAGTTTCCGTTTTTCTTTTCCTCTGATACCGTAAAACTAGTAAAATTAAAAAATCATCTGCATAAGAAATGGAGGATGTATGGATCGATGTACTATTTCTAGAAATTTAGAATAGCGAGAAGAAAAACCAAGAGCTATCTTTTTAGAAACTGTCAGAAATATATAAAGGATTGTCCGGATGATATAAAAGTTTACCCAAAAAGTTTTTGGAAATATGTTGGGGAACCAAACAGAATTATATATTATTTATTTATTTATTTATAGATTAGGAATACACACAGGTGATTTTCACACCCAAAAATATGGTAACGATACGATATATGTGATTATTTGCTTCATTTTTCAAAAGTGTTTATAAACCTTATTCTCAAAAATATCACTACATCAGTGGTATCAGTAGTAATAATCTATTAAACTCAATTGAATTCACCCCACAAATAGTTTTGAATGAGATAAACTCTCTGGATGCTAATAAAGGAGCAGGCTTTGATGGATATCCTTCATACTTTCTGAAAAACTGCGGTTCCAGCTTGTGCTATCCATTGTCAATAATTTTCAATAAATCGGTGCGTTCTGGTACATTTCCTAATTCTTGGAAGACTTCACTTCTTTTTCCTATCTATAAAAAGTCTGGCAGTAAAGGTGCTGTTGAGAATTATCGTTCTGTTTGCAAACTGTCAGTCTTTGCAAAATTGTTTGACAGTCTTGTGTTGGATGTGTTTTTTCACTCTATTAAATCATCGTTACTAAAGAATCAGCATGGCTTTTTTACGGGTCGTGGTATTGAAACGAATTTATAAATTTACACTGAATTTATCTCGCGTGCTTTGGATAACCAGTTTCAGGTGGATTCGGTATACACCGACTTCAGTAAGGCTTTTGATAGGATTGATCACAATTAACTTTTGTCTAAGCTTGCTGGAGTCGGTGTGCATGGGGATCTCCTTAGGTGGTTCTCTTCTTATCTTTCTAAGCGAAAGCAGCTTGTGAGTGTCAGAGGATTCAGGTCGGCCCCTTTCGTCGTTATAACGACGGGGTACCACAGGGATCTCACTTAGGGCCCATATTATTTTTAATATTCTTGAATGATATTGGAAGCTGTTTCAAATTTTTACACTTCCTCCTTTACGCGGATGATTTAAAAATGTTCACAGAAATAAAATCAGTAAGAGACTGTGTAGAAGTTCAGAGAGATCTTGATGCATTTTCAGATTATTGTAAACGCAATCAATTAGTTCTAAATATAAATAAATGTTCATGCATTTCAATCTCCAGAAGCCATGCAAGTATTGAGTTTCAGTATCGGTTAATTAATTGCGAGGTAAGGAAAGTGAATCGGGTTAGAGATTTGGGAGTGATTTTCGACTCAAAATTGTGATTTATTGCTCACCTTGTCTCTCTCATTGCTTCGGTCAGTAGGTATTTGGGTTTCCTTTGCAGGATATGTAGGGATTTCGACAATTAAACAGCTTTTAAAGCAATATATTTTGCGTTTATAAATAGCAGAATCAATTTTGTCAGTATTATATGGAATCCTCCTTATGTTGTGCATAAACAAAGATTTGGAAAGATTGCAAAATATATTTATCGGATGTTCACATTATAAAATGAGTGGTATTTATGTCACCACAGGTATAAGCCAAATAAGATCTCATTATCATATGGAACTATTAGAGCACCGATCGATAAAATCTGATCTGATTTTTCTCTTCAAGACCATGAATAACTTTTATGATTTACCTGACCTAACTTTCAATGATACTTTATCACCTTCCTAGGAAAATGTTTAGAAATAACAAAAATTACTTGATCATGTTAGATACAATACAAATCTTGGTAGGAATTCACCCATCACAAGAATGTGTAGTTTATTTAATAAATATACTGTAATGGTTTAGACCCATTCAACATTTAATCTGAATTTGAATTCATTTAAAAGAGAATTAGAGGAATTTTCTTTCAGTAAATTTTTGTTGTTGTTCCATATTGTTGCCACTTTTGTACACCATAGGATATTGTTAAGGTTGTTTTTTTTTTATGTATTAGAGGATGCTTTTCTGGGTGTACGCCTGTTTGTATCCCGAAACTGAATAAATGAATAAATATATAAAAAATCATAAACGAACATTTTTCCGAAGTGTCTATCTTAAAGGTTCTTTTATAATCGAGTGTTTTACATTTTGTTACAAGCGTGATCGATAAATTCGGTTTTGGACGACCGGCTCTTTTGATTTTTTGTTTTTCTTGTCAGCGAAGAAAAATTTGTTTTTCTTGTCAGCGAAGAAAAACGAATTGTTTTCAAATATTCTACGCTAACGCAAATCGGATTCTCCAAATTTTCGCCCATAATTGCGCGAATTGCCGTATGATTAAAAAAAAAAATACAACAAACACGGTAGACAGAAGCTCACCCACGGCCACGTACGACGTTACGACGTACACATGCTGGATGTTACCTATGCCAGCTAAATACTGTGGACTCAAAGATTATAGAGCTCAAGAGCTCTATCTAATCTTTGCAGCTCTATAATCTTTGCAACTACTGTTATGATATGTTGTCAAGCGTGGTTTGATTATGCCCAAAATCGAAGAAAAGTATAGACACCGGACGTCGAAGGGGCACGAATGAAGTTCAAGATCGGCGTGTAAGCAGTGGCCTATGGAGCCCTCCATACAGTGGCCACAGAACACACTTACTTTATGGCAGTGGCGGCTGCTCCATAAGTGCACATGTGCCCCCAACTATATATATAATATCTTCATCTAAAGGAATTTACTTTTGTGTATGACGTGAGCGTAACGTTTTCTATAGCCGGCCACAGACACAGAGAGAAGACGGCGTGCAACATGCAACATGCAAAGAATGACAACCATTAACGCTCGTGTGTGGGCATGAATGTTGCATGTTGTCCGTCATTCATCTCTTCCGAACCATCCTGAAAAATTGCATGTTGCGCGTAGCATGAACGTCCGTGTGTGGCCGATTTTATGGATGAACGGACTTCTACACCAGTGCAGTAGGCAATATACATACAACAAATCAAATCGAGCAGCTGCAGCTTCAGTCTTCAATACTGTTTCGGCTCGAAATGCACCAAGGACGATGTCGGACCTGAAAAATCTCTCCCGCTAATTCCTTACGGAGTTCATAGAAATTTATAGGTCCTTCACATCTTTGTGGAAAACAAAATCGAAAGAATATAGGGACCGATCGAAGAAGAATTACCCATATAATGTCTTATTTGCTATGTTGAAAGATGTTAAAAAATCTGCAACAATTGAATCGGTAAAATCAAGGGTGTTAGACCCTTCGTGGTGGTTTTCCGACGAGAATTCAAAAAAGTATTGGAATCTAAACGATCGGGCGCAGGAGAGGATGAAGTTTATATGCCGACTTTATGGTATTATGACCTTCTTGTCATTCTTCAACTTCTGAACGTAATTCTTGTAGAAGATTGATATGGCAAAATTGGTCTCTCTTCAAAAGCCATTCTTTAACCCATTTACTCCTTGGTTTCCTCTCTCGAAGCGACTTCAACAAACAAGCGTACGCCACTGCCATCAGACAATATTCCTCATCTTCCACTGATGACATTTTCGACCTGACGAATTCTCGCACTACTACTATTATTAGTGTTCTTTGCGCATTATTCCGCGTTCTTTTCTCTCATGTGTGTGGGCAATAAGTAAAAAAGTTGATGGTTGTCATTCTTTGCATGTTGCATGTTGCACGTCGTCTTCTCTCTGCGTCTGTGGCCGGCTTATTTGGGTATTTAGCGTATGGTCCGTATATACACATTTCGTAACCGAAAGTTACCAGAGCGGTTACTCTGGTGACTGATATTGAACCAAATTGTCAGGAATTCGACATATACGGACCGCGCACTTACTAACCAGAAGTAACCAAAGTGTATATACGGACCACAGCCTTAATTTTATTTTTTATTTCCGATTTAGTTCAGATTCCAGACGGCGCCGGTGTGCGACATTGACAACTACTTTAAACGCCAATGCAAATATACGCGCAGAGACAACCTCTGTATACGCGTAGGACGTAGACGGCACGTACCAGAGGCACGTACACTAGCTATGAGGCGCCGTTTGGGCCAAAAGTGTTTCCACGAATTATTTATTTTTTTAGTCCAAATATACATATATCCTCACCTAGAATAGTAAATATCACCTACATTGACAAATATTATATCAATTAGAATAATTTATATATTTTAAGACATACTTTTGACCCAAACGGCGTGAAATCAAAATATATTATAATTTGAACTATTTCATGTCGCCAGGAGATGGCGCAGCCTATGCGAGTTTCAAGAAGATCATTCGGCATAGAGAAAGGGTCTATTGTCTCTGTCATTCGGCAACCCTGTCAGACGAGTAGGGATGGGCAAACGTGAAAAAAATATCGATATATATTGTATCGATATTTCGATATATCGATATATTGGAATATTCGGGATGAAACACAGATTTGGAAGTGTTATCAATATTTTTATTATTTAAAATACAAAACTGATATCAATTACTATTTTAAGTGCAAATTGCACGTGCACTCCTTTTCTTTTCGTTTAGAACTCCTGTCACAAAGCGTAACATAACAATGATCTACCCGTACCGTAGATATATTGAACTCTATGGGAACCCATAGAGTTCAATGCTTAGATACGAAGGATTGAACTTAAGTTAACACAATACACCACTCATTGTCGTGGTCGTTATACTACACACTAAACATATCAGATCAACGATGTGCGACACATGGAAAAATATCGAAATTTGATACTTCGAAATAAATATCGATAGTCGATAGTATCGGAATTCGAAATATCGACGATATTTATCGATTATTTTTTAAAAAAATATCGATATTTCGATATATCGATATTCCCATCCTACAGACGAGGTCAGTAGTAAGGGAAGTGGCTTATAGAGAGCACTAGCAGCGGTACTGTTATCGTTATGCAGATAGCTAATAGCTCTTCTACAAAGAGTAACAGTTGGGGTGCGCCCCAAACGCTGATGAAAGCACTTATTTAAAAGGCCGAAAGCGTAGCGTACTAGAAACGGGAGGTTTCCCTTTTTAGTAGGCTATTTTGGAATTTCGAAACGAGTACTTTACTATTTCAATTTCCGTAAAGCAAACTATACTTTCAATAGCTCGAATACAAAACACATTCACGCGCGTAAATTCTAGACGCGTTGTTTATTTCGCACCCTCTCAGGCATATAGACAAACTCAAGGCAACAAGTTGTCTCAGTTCGTGAGAACCTCCCGTTTCTAGTACGCTACGCTTTCGGCCTTTTAAATAAGTGCTTTCATCACCGTTTGGGGCGCACCCCAACTGTTACTCTTTGTAGAAGAGCTATTAGCATAACGATAAAAGTACCGCTGCTAGTGCTCTCTATAAGCCACTTCCCTTACTACTGAACCCAACTGGAGGAAGGTTAAGGTCGTTTATATTCCCAAGGCGGGAAAAACGGACTCACAGCCTAAATCATTCCGACCGATCAGTTTAATTTCGTTCGTGATAAAAACCCTTGAAAAGATACTAGGCGTATGGTCCGTATATATACACATTTGGTAACCGAAAGTTACCAGAGCGGTTACTCTGGTGACTGATATTGAACCAAATTGTCAGGAATTCGACATATACGGACCGCCCACTTACTAACCAGAAGTAACCAAAGTGTATATACGGACCACAGCCTAGATGAGCACATCAGAGAGGTGATTCTACGGAAGCATCCCCTGAGTGCTCTGCAGTATGCCTACCAGAAAGGTAAATCCACGGATCTTGCCCTCAATAATCTTGTCGGCAGGATCAATGAATCTCTTAACTCCAGGGAGATTTCAGTGGCTGCCTTTCTGGACATTGAGGGAGCCTTTAATGCTGCCCTTACTGAATCTCTGGTGAGGGCTGGCAAGGTTAGAGACTCTTGTCTCTGGTAAGAGGTGTCCCTCCTACCATATCAAATTGGATCAGCACAATGCTGAGCTCTAGAAACATCATAACCACGCTTTGTGGCGAAGCGCTTAGATTCAAAGCAGCCAGAGGTTGCCCGCAAGGCGTTGTATTATCAACCCTTCTATGGTCCCTTCTAGTTGATGATCTAATTGCAATCATCAGCTCGCTTGACGTATATGTTCAGGCTTACGCTGACGATATAGTTGTTTTACTGGTGGGCAATGACGATGTTATCATCTCAGATGCTCTTCAGGAAACACTAACAGTAATTCAGGGTTGGTGTGATGGGGAGCAGTTAGGTGTGAACCCCTGCAAAACCCTGATTGTTCCCTTTACCAGGAGAAGAAAATTTCAAATCTCTCTTCCAACTCTCTAAGGCAAGACCATTCCACTCGTAGAGGAGGCCAAATATCTAGGCATCACTCTAAATAGAAAGCTTCAATGGAACTCCCATGTGGAAAAAGTCATCCACAAAGCCAGGCACTCCCTATGGGCCTGCCAAAGGATTTGTGAAAAGACTTGGGGGATAGCGCCGAAGCAGCTCCGCTGGCTTTACGTCACGGTGATCAGACCATTGATCACCTATGGCTGTGTCGCCTGGTGGTGCTGCACTGAACGCGTTCTAACCCAAAATAAACTTCCAAAACTCCAGAAAACGGCATGCCTCATGATTTCGGGGGCATTCCGCTCTACTCCCACTGCGTCCATGGAGATGCTATTAGACCTCCCTCCCATTCACATTTTTGTCCAGGGAGGGGCAAGACTAGCAACCCACAGGCTCCACCACCTTACCGTAAATGAGCTTGACAAATTCACTTTCGTGCCCAGTCGTCTGTCAGTCCAACTGGAGACTGACGAGGTGATGGGCATAAGAACTGATCAAATAATCACTAGAACCAACACTGATGGAACCTTCAGTTCTCTGATTTCAAGCAGAGACGAATGGCTCCGTCACAAGGAATTCTATCTACAAGGACCTTGCTGGTTTACTGATGGCTCCAGAACCAGTCAGGGATATGGAGCCGGAGTCTACAGCCGTAGACCGCTGACTAAACTCAGTGCCAGTCTGGGAAAGTCGGCGACAGCTTTTTAGGCAGAAATCTTCGCCATTGATCTGTGCGCAAGCCATTTACTTGACAGTGGTTGGGCGGGCAGATCAATAAAAATCCGGATAGTCAAGCTGCGATTAAATCTCTCGCGGCAGACAAATGCAACTCGGCACATGTATTTGAATGCAGATCTAAACTCACCAAATTGGGAAGTTTCAGACTGCAACTGATTTGGGTACCTGGACACTCTGGCTTCAGTGGCAACGATGCATCGGATGCTCTAGCCAGAGAAGGCGCAACATCAACGCTTATTGGTCCGGAACCCAGTATAGGAATTTCCAATTCCTTAATCAGGGGCCGAAACAACAGCTGGATAAGGCAAAAGGTCCTGGAGCACTGGCGCAACCGTCCTGGACTGCGTCACTCGCATAGGGCTATTTCAGTGCCTGCCAGCCCATACACCAGTCGTTGACTAGGATTTTCTAGAACTAATCTGAGATCTATAATGGCGGTTTTCACAGGACACTGCAGACTCAGAGCCCATCTCAAAAAACTTAGCATCGTCAATGACCCGCTCTGCAGACTCTGCTTAAGGTGCATTTATACCAAACGAGCATTGTTTTCGAACGTTTCAAAACGTTTTGAAATGTTTTCAAACGTTCGAAAACTCAGAATGGAAGGTGTTCACACAGCCCACGCCTGTCCGAACGAGCGGTTGTTCTTGATAATTCAACGAGGTCTTTCTAAAGTGCACCGACATGGCGCCCTCATTATCTAAAATTGCAATTTCTACTGAATCTATAGTAATCAGAGTCTCTGATAGTAATATTCTCTCAAATAAAAGAACTACGCAAAGGAGGAGACGAACAACCTGGGTGAATTCTTTTCTGAAAGGAAGAAATTATACCCAGCTGCTAGATGACTTGAGAGCGGACGAAACTGAACTTTTTAGAAATTTCTGCCGCATGACATTATCGGACTTTAAGATATTACTCGCCAAAATTGAGGAAAAAGTGTCAAGAAAGACACCAATTATCGAGAGAGCATTCCAGCGTCGGTTAGACTGGCACTAACACTTCGATTTTTGGCTACAGGAGATTCATATGGAAGTGTCATCATGTACCTTTACCGAATTTCAAAACCATAGAAAATTATTACCGTCTGTCTTTGAAGCCATCGTAAATGGACTCCATTTCAAATGTATTGATTAATTATGAAATCACGATTCAAGAGATCTCACCAAGATTCAAAATAAGAAGTCCCAATCACGGTCCACCGGTGATTTCGATGATATGACGCCAGATGTGCAAGGAAATCCGAATCCCTTTGATGATTCGTCGGTTTAAGGCGCGTATACATCTGAGCAAAATAGCCGAATGAGCGCGCCGCAACGAATGAGCGTTTATGCGGACAATTTTTCTTTCCGAAGCACGAACAGCATGAGCATGTGTTCGGAGCCGCTCCAACGGATGTGTCAGCACCAGTGTGAATGCAGCCACGAGTTCCAGCCACGCGTTTGCCTCGGCGCCTCGGTGAAGCGGTCGTCCCGCTCGGGGTGTATCTTGATTCGTAATAAAGGCTGGTACGGGATTGATATTGAAAAGTGGTAATGAAAATGAAATTTAACGATGTTCTCGAAAAAGGGTGAGGGTACTGAGTATCTACAACCATTCTGAACTATTTCTATGAATGAATAACGAGCTAGTGGGTTGATAAAATGGAAATTTTCTAGTTTCGAGTAAAATTGGGATATTTGAATTTTTTTTCGGTGAATATATTCTAATTACAATGCTCTTCAAGACCTATATACCACCTGATTTTGTCGGGCACGAATTCACCCCCTACTACCCCCAACTTGTGTATTTGAAAAATTATGCTAAGTTGGGTAAAATTGGGATATTTGAATTTTTTTTCAGTGAATATATTCCCTTTAACATGCTTTTTAAGACCTATATACTCACTGATTTTGTCGGGCACGAATTCACCCCCCACTACCCCCAACTTGTGTGTTTGAAAAATTATGCTAAGTCGGGTAAAATTGAGATATTTGAATTTTTTTTTTCAGTGAATATATTCTATTTACAATGCTTTTCAAGACCTATATACTCACTGATTTTGTCGGGCACGCATTCACCCCCTACTACCCCCAACTTGTGTGTCTGAAAAATAATGCTAAGTCGGGTAAAATTGAGATATTTGAATTTTTTTTTCAGTGAATATATTCCCTTTAACATGCTTTTTAAGACCTATATACTCACTGATTTTGTCGGGCACGAATTCACCCCCTACTACCCCCAACTTGTGTGTCTGAAAAATTATGATAAGTCGGGTAAAATTGAGATATTTGAATTTTTTTTTTCAGTGAATATATTCTATTTACAATGCTTTTCAAGACCTATATACTCACTGATTTTGTCGGGCACGAATTCACCCCCCACTACCCCCAACTTGTGTGTTTGAAAAATTATGCTAAGTCGGGTAAAATTGAGATATTTGAATTTTTTTTCAGTGAATATATTCTATTTACAATGCTCTTCAAGACCTATATACTCACTGATTTTGTCGGGCACGAATTCACCCCCTACTACCCCCAACTTGTGTGTCTGAAAAATTATGCTAAGTCGGGTAAAATTGAGATATTTGGATTTTTTTTTCCGTGAATATATTCTATTTACAATGCTTTTCAAGACCTATATACTCACTGATTTTGTCGGGCACGAATTCACCCCCTACTACCCCCAACTTGTGTGTCTGAAAAATTATGCTAAGTCGGGTAAAATTGAGATATTTGAATTTTTTTTCAGTGAATATATTCTATTTACAATGCTTTTCAAGATCTATATACTCACTGATTTTGTCGGGCACGAATTCACCCCCTACTACCCCCAACTTGTGTATTTGAAAAATTATGCTAAGTCGGGTAAAATTGAGATATTTGAATTTTTTTTCAGTGAATATATTCCCTTAAACATGCTTTTTAAGACCTATATACTCACTGATTTTGTCGGGCACGAATTCACCCCCCACTACCCCCAACTTGTGTGTTTGAAAAATTATGCTAAGTCGGGTAAAATTGAGATATTTGAATTTTTTTTTTCAGTGAATATATTCTATTTACAATGCTTTTCAAGACCTATATACTCACTGATTTTGTCGGGCACGCATTCACCCCCTACTACCCCCAACTTGTGTGTCTGAAAAATAATGCTAAGTCGGGTCAAATTGAGATATTTGAATTTTTTTTTCAGTGAATATATTCCCTTTAACATGCTTTTTAAGACCTATATACTCACTGATTTTGTCGGGCACGAATTCACCCCCTACTACCCCCAACTTGTGTGTCTGAAAAATTATGATAAGTCGGGTAAAATTGAGATATTTGAATTTTTTTTTTCAGTGAATATATTCTATTTACAATGCTTTTCAAGACCTATATACTCACTGATTTTGTCGGGCACGAATTCACCCTCCACTACCCCCAACTTGTGTGTTTGAAAAATTATGCTAAGTCGGGTAAAATTGAGATATTTGAATTTTTTTTCAGTGAATATATTCTATTTACAATGCTTTTCAAGACCTATATACTCACTGATTTTGTCGGGCACGAATTCACCCCCTACTACCCCCAACTTGTGTGTCTGAAAAATTATGCTAAGTCGGGTAAAATTGAGATATTTGAATTTTTTTTCAGTGAATATATTCTATTTACAATGCTTTTCAAGACCTATATACTCACTGATTTTGTCGGGCACGAATTCACCCCCTACTACCCCCAACTTGTGTGTCTGAAAAATTATGCTAAGTCGGGTAAAATTGAGATATTTGAATTTTTTTTTCAGTGAATATATTCTATTTACAATGCTTTTCAAGACCTAAATACTCACTGATTTTGTCGGGCACGAATTCACCCCCTACTACCCCCAACTTGTGTGTCTGAAAAATAATGCTAAGTCGGGTAAAATTGAGATATTTGAATTTTTTTTTCAGTGAATATATTCCCTTTAACATGCTTTTTAAGACCTATATACTCACTGATTTTGTCGGGCACGAATTCACCCCCCACTACCCCCAACTTGTGTGTTTGAAAAATTATGCTAAGTCGGGTAAAAATGAGATATTTGAATTTTTTTTTCAGTGAATATATTCTATTGACAATGCTTTTCAAGACCTATATGCCACCTGATTTTGTCGGGCACGAATTCACCCCCCACTACCCCCAACTTGTGTGTTTGAAAAATTATGCTAAGTCGGGTAAAAATGAGATATTTGAATTTTTTTTTCAGTGAATATATTCTAATTACAATGCTCTTCAAGACCTATATACCACCTGATTTTGTCGGGCACGAATTCACCCCCCACTACCCCCAACTTGTGTGTTTGAAAAATTATGCTAAGTCGGGTTAAATTGAGATATTTGAATTTTTTTTCAGTGAATATATTCCCTTTAACATGATTTTTAAGACCTATATACTCACTGATTTTGTCGGGCACGAATTCACCCCCTACTACCCCCAACTTGTGTGTCTGAAAAATTATGCTAAGTCGAGTAAAATTGAGATATTTGAATTTTTATTCAGTGAATATATTCTATTTACAATGCTCTTCAAGATCTACATACCCACTGATTTTGTCGGGCACGAATTCACCCTCATCACACCCCAAATCTTTCATAATTCAAAATTTACATGTCTCTTCTATTCAAAAAATTGAATTTCAAAATATCCAAAATATTCTCAATTCTTCAAATAACCCGTACTTTCCATAGTTCAGGTATTTTTCTATCAATACCCTAGGATTCCAATACTAGAAATGGGATGCAATAAAACTTCATTCTGTTGTCGGACAAGTATCTTTGAAGCAATAATATCTGAGCCGCTATATGGCTTTTTCCGAAAATAGGGGAATACAAAACAGATGATGAAGTGTTAGCACCATATTGTGGATTTTTTTGCACCAAAATATTTCTTTAAAAGCTTCATTTTAGACTGAACTTCCGTTCTGTTCTGTTCTGCCTTGAAGTTGTAGAAGAAGACGAGCAAATTCATAACCTTCGAAATTCCATTCTGAGTTAATTTTAATATCAGTGAAATAACGGAATAACCTTCTGAAATTTTTGTTGATGCATATTTTCTATTACGAAGCCTTTTCAACTGACTCAAAAGTAAGTATATTTTTTTATCATTACGTACATGCATGTTTATATAATCTGCTGCATTCATTTCCTTTATTACTTATCCACCTGCCTTATCGGTAAGGCGCGATTTATTTTTATTTCCCCGTTTGAGTGGACTGTGGATGTCATCGATTAATTAACATCAAATATTATAGGACGTATCTCAAAATTGTATCCATTTGTGAGCCTTCTCATCAATAAATTTCTTAAGTCCAATTTTGATAAAAATGTTAATTGAATATTTCGTTATCCATTTTTACTTACGGCCGTTTTCAATAAACCTATCTATCCACCGTTTCACTTACTGACGATTAGTAACCATTGGTAACCATTCTAAAATATATCTATAGATAGATCATAGAAACGAAATCACATGCATTTTCTATCTTCAGTATTTGAAAAAATGGATGGATAGGATTATTGAAAACGGTCGTTAGTGTTTCAAAATTTAATGGGTTCAACAAAACCCAAGTTACCTTTAGAACCCGCAAATGGGGTTCATATGAATTTGATTTATTATCATAATTTTGTGAATTTTGTAGAATCCGCCAAGCGCTATTCAGTATTCTCACTCTTCTGAGGTCAATCATATGAAATATCTGTGCAAGGGTGCAAGGGTAAGTAATTTTTTCCACTTACTTTTTCGTTCTGCATGTTAAGGTGAATTGAAATTCCATATTCAATATTTTTCTAAAATATCTGTATTAAGATATATTATTGATATACATAATTGATTGCCAAATATGCATCTTGATATGAAACGACGTGGGCGCCCTTCTCAGGTCGATGTGAAAAAGTTGGCACAATTTTTCAAAAGCCACTATCCCGACATGAAGTATGATCAGATTAAAAATCTAACGGCGGGAACAGATGAAATCAAGACAGCTGCCTCATATCTTTTCAATAAAAATGATGAAAATAGTTGCTACAGAATAGTCAAAACCATACGGAGAAATACAGGTAGCTTTAAGTTTCATTTTGAATCTAAAGTGAATATAATCCAGAATATATTAATACGTGAGGGCAACTCGGCATGTACTTTCCAGGCAGAATCTCATAACAATGTAGAGCATCGAGTTTCAGGAGAACCAGATTTTCTGAATTCGAGAAATGAAACGATATTATCCTCATCACAAGTTATCGTTCGAAATAATGAAATATTAGGTGTTTTATCAGATAAACTTGACGAACAGAAGAACACAGAGCTCGAGATTGTTAATTTTGACGTTGCAAATCCGACCAGAGTAGAAAATCAGAGATCCGATTCTCCAATAAATAGTAATAGTCCTTTCAAACATATTTTGTACAATTCTGGTAATAAAATTATAACATCCACACCGACCACACCCTATCAGTGCAATACGATGTCTCCTCCGTCAAACTTATTTCCTGTATCATCCAAAATATCCAAAAGTAGCACTAAAAATTTCGGCGAATCTGGTACTACCAACAAATCTTCTGATATTTCGTCAAGCTGTGAACACTTACCTCAAAGTATATTAGAACTAAATAGTGCCGTTAATTGTAAAATTTTACTTCCTGTTAATTCAAAAAATTTTAAAACTGAAAATTGGAGAGCACCATCTTATGGCCACTGCAATATTTTGGAAGGTAATTTTTGCATAAATCACCGTGAACTTTTATGTGTATCTGTAGGTAGAAAATTATCTGCTGGTTATACCTATTTATTAGAACGAAAATTTATTCAATTTGTGAATAACGTTTGTGTTTTGAATTTTAAAGGGTATCGTTACAATATAAAAAATGATAATTTCACAATTTATGCCTATTGCGCACACAATTGCAAGAAATTTATATTTTTCATCGATTCTATCAGTTCCGATAAGGATCACAAAGTTGAAGTTCTCAGTTCAAGTAAGGAATACAATCATGTAGGTAGATTCAGTAGATATGTGAAAGGTTTTCAGCGGAAAATTTTCATGCAACCTTCTTTATTTCGCGCTAAAACCGTTCGAGATTCGCTAGCGTCAGCAACTGCAGAAGGTAACTTGCAGGATATAAAATCAGAACCTGTAATTCGAAAAATTCGTTCTGAACAATTAGGGAGAAATGAGCATCATGAAGATGACCTAATTGATTTGATTTTAATGCAGAGGAAAAATCCCTCATACTTAAAGGTAGTCGGCCAACCACTCCATGTATATGTTACGGCTAAAGATAGGTGTGAACATAAACTTAAGATTAGCCGGCTAAACTTAGATTTAGCTTCGGCTATTTGCTAATGTTAGTTTCTTCTATCTTTAGCCGGCTAAACTTAAGTGTAACCACATCCCATCGGCTAAAAATGTAGAAGGCTTGAGGGGCGCAAATTTTCGGCACTTAAAAGAATGTAAAGAAATAGTAATACGAGTATAATCAAACTATTAATGCAATGCATTTTTTTGTATGAATTTCACATATTTTAATAGCAGAAAAGCATTCTGTTAAGCAGTTGAGAAATTGGAGAATGAACATATATTTGTTTCAACTGTGTCTCAACGAAGTCTTATTGACGAATCTAAAAATCTAAACGCTTGATGACAAAATTCATGACATGCTATTTTGAGTGTGAGGGAAAACTGTAGTGTTAATGATTATTTTTCATCTTGTTATTATTCATAATTTTAGAGGAATTGAATTAGCAGAAGGTGATAAAGAAGACAAGAATAATGCTGCGACTTCTTCATCAAAATACCAAAGGTCAAATTCTAGAAAAATATAAGTAGAAGTACCCAATTTTGTTTGTAGTTAACCGGCTCAAAGATTATAGAGTTAACTCTATAATCTTTGATTTGGCTGATAAGCTTTATGATGCTCTTGTATCCTCCGGGATGATTCATCAAGGGTGGCGACAGGCCATATTTTGGAACCCGTATGTTCAATGACTCGGGAATAAATTTTTAACAAAATCAGCTAGAGAAAGTATTTTCTACTATGTTTATGTTCATAGTTTTTTTTTGTTCTTTTTTGCGAAAGAATTGGTTGGAAAGAATTTGCAACGTTAGAAACTATAGTTCCTATTTCGTAATTTTTCCATAAACCCAATTATTGAATGGTAGGGAAAATATACTTTTGTTTACGGAAAAAATTTTCTATGCCCAATATCTCATTTTCTTGTGGGGTCTTATTATGGTTTTTCACAAACTAGGCTCGGTTTGAAGAGCATTAATCTCCTAAACAGATGAAAATAACTCGTTAAATGTTGAATTGACAACCCATGGGCGTTATGTAATACAACCCCAATATATTCGATGTTTTTTTGTATATTTCAATTCTAAAAATTTAAACAAAAATGTGGCCGTGTGCGTTCGTCCTCTCCCATCCGACCATTCATGAGACACCATACGCATATCCATCGAATACATTTTTAGCCGTTCGGTTTTGGGTAATGTGCACATTAGCCGGCTAAAGATGAAATGCCCCGACGCAGATGAATATTTTATCGAACTTTAGCCGATCCTCGAATATAAACCTAAGTTTAGCCGGCTAATCTTAAGTTTATGCTCACACCTATCTTTAGCCGTAACATATATATGTATAGCATCAAACAATTACAAATCATTGACAAGTATGAGTCTAAACCAATTCTCCATTTAGATGCAACAGGTAGCATTATTAGAAAACCTCCTTTTTCGAATAAACGCGTTTTTTATTATGCCGGTGTGATTAATGTTAATAACCGTATAGTGCCAGTACTGGAAATGATAAATTGTAATCACGATATGGTTTCTATTGGTATTTTTCTTGCTAAATTTAAATCATTTTCCTTAGAATATTCCAAAAAATGGCCAATATTTGCAGCGATAGTTACTGATTTCAGTTTCGCTTTAATGAATGCCACTCTTTATTTCATTAATAGAATGGATATGAAATCATACCTGACATGGGCATTTTCGGTATGTCAACAGTCAAAATGGGAGCAGAAGAACATTACTCCAATTCATACATGTTGCGCACACTTATTTAAAAATATATGCAGCGATATTAGGAAGACTGATTTTAGTGAAGATGTACAAAAACAAGTGAAGGAGATGATGGCAGCATGCTTCAATTTTAATAACTTGAAACAAGTTTCAGTTTGGTTCGAGAATTTAGTGATAATCCTTTGTTCGAAATCTCAAAATGAAACAATGAAATCTGCATTGAGAAATCTGTTGAAAATATGTACGCATGAAAATGTTGGTGGCATCGAAGGTGATCAAGTAGATTTAGAAAAAATAGAATTTGAAGAAGATGACGTTTTATATTCGAGTAGTCCTTTTTATAAATTATTTTTAAGAAAGTACGAAATAATTCTGTTAAATCTTAATAACGACACAGACGAACCGAACAGTTACTATAATGTTGAATTTGCACGACAGATTTTAAAGAAATACATGCCATTTCTTCCCTTATGGACAGGAATTTTATATGGAAATGAATACGCTGGTAGATTTAGTAATGCCAATGTTGAAAACTGGTTCTCTCAAGTAAAAAATCAATTATTTAATGGAAACTTGTACAACCAAAAATGTAGTCGGGTGATAAGAATTCTTCGAAAGAAAATAATTTCTCTTCATAAAGAAATTGTTTATGACCTACCGAGGCAAGCTTGTACCTCTAGGAAACGCTCAACGAAGACGAGGACAACCGCATACGACGATTATTCCCATACCGAAAATTGGCAAAAAAAGCAAGTGCAGAAAGACAAAAACTTTTCTGGCTCAGCTCTGAAAAAAACTTTGAACGATATGATGGAAAAAGAAAATAACAGTGTACCATTGTGGTTGAAAGAAATCGAAGATATAAAACTTAGTAAAAAGTCAATTAGGGAAAAATGTCGGGATTTCATGAGTACAATACGTACTTATGATAATGATTACCTTCAAAGATTGGAACAGAAATCAGATTTGTGGCTTCTTCAAAGGAAACTTCGCATAACATCATCAAATTTCGGTACAATAATTAAATCAAAATCAGAGGGCAGTAGATCAACAATAGTTAAATCGCTTTTGTATAGAAAAATTCCACGAACAGAAGCTATAGCACATGGGAACAGATATGAGCAAGAAGGTCTGTTACTTTACCAGAAAAAAACTGGTAGAAAGGTGAAGGATGTAGGACTTATTGTACATAAACAAATTCCTTTTCTGGCTTGTTCTCCGGACGGTTTAGTGGGTGAAGATGGTATCGTTGAGATTAAATGTCCCTTCAATATTCGATTCGAAAATCCGGAGGAATCAATCGCTGAAAATAAATTGAAATATTTCGATAAGGATCATCAATTAAAAAAAACCATAATTATTATTTTCAAATTCAGGGATTATTAAACATTACAGAAAGAAAATGGTGCGATTTGTTTATTTGGACCCAGGCAGGAAGTTACTTGGTACAAATAGAACGCGACAGCCAATTTTGGAATGACATAATGCTGAAACCTAACTATGTGAATTTTATATATTTTTCGTTCTTCCAGAGTTAGTTGATCCTCAACCTCAAGCTATCAAAATGAGGAAATATTTGAGTTTATCCGAATGCGACAATACTAACTCACATTTCGGATTAGAGTTCTTCTCAAATGGTCTCGTTAAAAATTATAAATATTATAATGTTTGCAGAGAGTATGGAAATTATATTGTTGCTAAGTTTTCGCAGAACTTCTCATCCGAACTGCGTATTGATGATTTTCGCACGTTATATGATAATCATTGGTTAACAGATTTCGCTATGAATTACTGCTTATCAGCTCTTTTGAAATTATACCAGGATGAATCTTATATTCTCCTCACTACTGATCAAACATTTGCCATTATGCATTGTGGTAATGATCTGGAATAATCGTTCTACTTAGAGTTTCCAAAAATAAAGTCAAATTCTGTAATAGTATTTCCATTGATCATTGGAAGCGTCCTTAATCGTGACCACTGGGTTTTAGTTGTGGCAAATATAACCGAGCGCACATTTTTATACATTGATCCTCGTTATAATCATACTCCAAAGGAAGCTATTGTGTACAAAGAGAGGTTTGAAATTTTTATACAGAAATATTTTGATTTTCATACATCCGCTGAAGCATTGAATAATAACTTTATCGTCAAGCAAATTCCACACTTGAAGCAGAAAGATGGATACAATTGCGGAGTCTACGTAATATATTTTTTCATGCAAATTTTGAAGAACGGAGTTCTAACAGAAAATAGAAGTATGGATGAATTCAGAAATGAACTGGCACTTATGACCTTGCGACTTGCAGATGGAGATCAAATGAAATTTTGTTTGATTTGTGGATACGAAGTCGAGGAATCGAATCTCGAAAATCAATGCGGGAGTTGTAATCGAACATTTCATAATTCTTGCTCACAGCTGGTGAGTCACAAATGTTCTTTGTGTACTGAATATTTGAAACAACTTTATATTTGAAGGGTTTTTGGAAACATTATAATTTAAAGCATATTTACATAATAAAATGAATATATATATATATATACATATTTTTCCTTTGATTCAGAGTTCAGTTTAATATAATATTTACTAACTGTTGAGAGTTGAACTTTGAAGTGCAAACTTCAAATTATTATTTATTCTCGTGGAGTAGGCCTCCTGGGGACACCACAGTAAAAAAAACGCGCCTATAACTCTACCGCAAGGTGGTGTGGAAAAGAGTACAACCTGAAAAACATACAAATACAAATTCGGAATATGCATCCGATCGGATCAATTAGGGAGGAATTGGGATTTTCGAATTCTGAACAAGTAATTGAAGAATTGAATATTTCACTTTATAGCAACGCGAAAAATATTTTTCAAATTGGCGTAAACTGTGCAAGTGGTGAATTCGTGCCCGACAAAATGAGGTGGCATATAGGTCTTGAAGAGCATTGTAAATAGAATATATTCACTGAAAAAAAAATTCAAATATCTCAATTTTACCCGACTTAGCATAATTTTTCAGACACACAAGTTGGGGGTAGTAGGGGGTGAATTCGTGCCCGTCAAAATCAGTGAGTATATAGGTCTTGAAAAGCATTGTAAATAGAATATATTCACTGAAAAAAAAAATTCAAATATCTCAATTTTACCCGACTTAGCATAATTTTTCAAACACACAAGTTGGGGGGTAACGGGGGGTGAATTCGTGCCCGACAAAATCAGTGAGTATATAGGTCTTAAAAAGCATGTTAAAGGGAATATATTCACTGAAAAAAAATTCAAATATCTCAATTTTACCCGACTTAGCATAATTTTTCAAATACACAAGTTGGGGGTAGTAGGGGGTGAATTCGTGCCCGACAAAATCAGGTGGCATATAGGTCTTAAAAAGCATGTTAAAGGGAATATATTCACTGAAAAAAAAATTCAAATATCTCAATTTTACCCGACTTAGCATTATTTTTCAGACACACAAGTTGGGGGTAGTAGGGGGTGAATTCGTGCCCGACAAAATCGGTGAGTATTTAGGTCTTAAAAAGCATGTTAAAGGGAATATATTCACTGAAAAAAAATTCAAATATCTCAATTTTACCCGACTTACATTATTTTTCAAATACACAAGTTGGGGGTAGTAGGGGGTGAATTCGTGCCCGACAAAATCGGTGAGTATATAGGTCTTGAAGAGCATTGTAAATAGAATATATTCACTGAAAAAAAAATTCAAATATCTCAATTTTACCCGACTTAGCATAATTTTTCAAACACACAAGTTGGGGGTAGTGGGGGGTGAATTCGTGCCCGACAAAATCAGTGAGTATATAGGTCTTGAAAAGCATTGTAAATAGAATATATTCACTGAAAAAAAAAATTGAAATATCTCAATTTTACCCGACTTAGCATAATTTTTCAGACACACAAGTTGGGGGTAGTAGGGGGTGAATTCGTGCCCGACAAAATCAGTGAGTATATAGGTCTTAAAAAGCATGTTAAAGGGAATATATTCACTGAAAAAAAAATTCAAATATCTCAATTTTACCCGATTTAGCATAATTTTTCAAACACACAAGTTGGGGGTAGTGGGGGGTGAATTCGTGCCCGACAAAATCAGTGAGTATATAGGTCTTAAAAAGCATGTTAAAGGGAATATATTCACTGAAAAAAAATTCAAATATCTCAATTTTACCCGACTTAGCATAATTTTTCAAATACACAAGTTGGGGGTAGTAGGGGGTGAATTCGTGCCCGACAAAATCAGGTGGTATATAGGTCTTGAAGAGCATTGTAATTAGAATATATTCACCGAAAAATAAATTCAAATATCCCAATTTTACTCGAAACTAGAAAATTTCAATTTTATCAACCCACTAGCTCGTTATTCATTCATAGAAATAGTTCAGAATGGTTGTAGATACTCAGTACCCTCACCCTTTTTCGAGAACATCGTTAAATTTCATTTTCATTACCACTTTTCAATATCAATCCCGTACCAGCCTTTATTACGAATCAAGATACACCCCGAGCGGGCCGACCGCTTCACCGAGGCGCCGAGGCAAACGCGTGGCTGGAACTCGTGGCTGCTTTCACACTGATTGTGTCAGCTCAGTGCTCACGAACTGGAAACTTAGAAAAAAGGAATCATTCTATATTCTAAGGATGGAAAGCTTGGGTTGCGCTAGTGCCTCTTTCATAATTCTGTACGAGTTGCTAAAGAAGAAGGGACGACGGCGTACTAGATGGTCTTCACAATTATATCTACAAAGAAGTCGAGACCGTAGACTCAACAGCACTTTTTATTGCACGACATTCAAAGTGAGGGCGACAAAATTGGGCGGTTTTCATACTATTTTATTGAATTCAAACACACGTTTCTTGCGAGAAATCCATATTCAAATGTGCTCGTTCGGTTCGAGGCAAAGAAGTCAACTAAACCCGTCCACACTGAGCACGAATTTTCTTTGATGGACCGACAAATTGTGGATCGGCTCCGCGCAACATGAGCGCGTTCGGTGCGGTGTGTTTTGTCCGTCCACA
Source organism: Coccinella septempunctata (assembly GCF_907165205.1). Classification (NCBI taxonomy): domain Eukaryota; kingdom Metazoa; phylum Arthropoda; class Insecta; order Coleoptera; family Coccinellidae; genus Coccinella; species Coccinella septempunctata. The sequence goes on from NC_058195.1 coordinate 29,238,999, forward strand.
TCTGAATGCTCATTCGGCGCGATGTGCTCATTCGGCTGTTTTGCTCAGATGTGTACCGACATGAGACGGAACGGGATCGAGCTTTTTAAAACGTTTTGAAACAGGCTTCATAAACTTTATTCGGCGTCGATGAGTGTTTACACCGCCTGTGCATATTGCGTGCATTGTTCGCAAACAGTGCCTTATAATGAAACGTTACTTTACCGGCATGTTGCGAAATGAGCTCGAGCTCTCTCAAACTTTCGAAAACAGGGTTTGCGAACTCTGTTCAGCGCCGATGACTGTTTACACCGCCCGTGCTACTGTTTGCAAACAGTGTTCGCGAATAATGCTCGTTTGTCGAATAAATCGATTTTCGAATTGAAACTCGGTTCTCGATTTCGTGTCGCCGCCGGCCGATAATATATTTGTCATCTGCAGATAGTGAACATCTTGCTGCAGGTACATAAAATCTTCTTGTTCCTTGAAAAAGAAACGATGGCGAGAAACAAAAATATTATGAAGTGTAATGGATGTAAACAAACATTGGGGAAGTCAGTGGCGCGGATCCAATGCTCTGGTAACTGCAAAGGGTGGTACCATGGAACTGCTACTTGCTGTTCATTGAATGACAAGGATCTAAAAGCGGTGATAGACAAGAAATTACCGTGGCTTTGTGATAACTGCGAGGAACTCGAAGATGGAGGTGATGGGACTTCCTCTGAGCTTGGAGATTCTACAGATAGTGGGGAAGATGAGTTACCTCCAAAAACAACAAAAAAATCTAGCAAAAAATCGTTAACTGACAATTGTGATACTAAGTTAGATCAAATTCTTCACCAGAACGCTTTGATTTTGAAGAAACTAAACAAAATGGAAAAAGAAAATGCTGAATTAAAAACCGAACTAAAACTGCTTGAGAAAGAAAAAAATGATATAAAAAAAGAGATCAGTCTACTGAAAATGGAAAATGAACACAACAAACAAGAGGCAATAAAATCAAATATATAGTCATCACAGGAATACCACTAACTTCGAGAACTGAAAAAAAGGATTTAGATATGGTAGTTCTCAATGTTGCCAAGAAATTGGAACTTGATGTGTCGAAGGATGAATTCAGTTGTTCCTGTGATAGGCAGAGAACAAACAAAACAAATCAAGGTGAAGTTTATCGACATTGAAAAGAAGAAGAAGTAGATGCAGGCAAAGAATATACCCTTACCCAGTCAACCAGAAATGTAACAGTAAGTCGCAGGGAGTACCCAAAAATATCGCATTGAAGCGCTTCTTTGAGAAGTTTCATGGATGTACTTAAGATTTCACATTGTGGACATTAACGTCCGCATATTGCTAAGTTTGCGAATTCCTCAACTTTAGATCCCTAGTGGTTGCATGTAACATCATATCGAGATGTTCCGATGAAGTGAACATAGTTACAATTATGCGACTTCTCTCTATTGATATTTTTGAAATATTGAATCTGTGATATTTTTAGAACATGAAATGATGTGTTGTGAATAAATTTCGATGAACTCTACCCAGCGACTTCTCTAAGAAAAACTTTAGGTAACTGTCTGAAATGTTCTATTTATCAGCACGTGGTCTCGAGGTTAACTCATAACCTAAATCCCCCAAAACGTGGTGTGACGTGTTTCGTTCTGTGACTGCGTTGTGTTGAGAGAATGAACAAACAAAATCTTTATAAATGAATTTTTAGAATAATTTTTTCAACCGAGCTGTTCTATTATTAAATTTCGTTTTAGTTAAGTGTTACTTGACGTTGATTGATTAATTAACGTGCAGTAAAAGGTGAGTAGTTATATAACCTATTGAAATGATGACTACATCATGATCACTTCTTGGCCCTCTTATCCTCCCCATTTTTGCACCTTTGTAACGTTCAACTTTCAACATACCTCATATGAATTTAGGTGATAAGTAACATTCACAACCTTCAAAATCAAACTTGGAATTGATTTGAATCATCGAGAGAACTTCAAATTATTATTTTAGATACTGTGCTGGAAAAAATCACCTTCTACTGTTGTTAGATTTCTCATGACACTCAATTTATTACTATCAATACAGCTCTGATTTTTTCTTCTTCAGCTGGACCATACCGTTACTGAAGTGGAATGAAGATTTATAACAAGATATATGTTCTTTATTTTATATATTTGGATTTGTATGAAACATATTGATCTTGAATAAAAAGATATCAGTAATTCATATAGTTGTTCAATTTCCCTTTTGAGGATGAGAGCAGAATGCGAAATATATGTAGGTAAGAGTAAAGAGTAAACACAGGGTACAAATGAGGCGTTCAGAGCTGAGGAGGCCCAAGCTACATTTGTTCTGAAATTGAGTTTACGAGTATATAAAATTTTGATTCATTTTCAGGCAGTTCTTACTGTTAATTCAATTTCAGAAAAATTGTAGCTTGGGTCACTTTTCCTCGGAACGCCTCGAATATAGAGTGCAAATTGATTGTCACGATGGTAATTATCAAATTGAACATGAATATAACTTCAATAGAGGATACACTTTGGTAGTTTATTCTGCCAAAATAATCTTTCCAAAAACCTCCGAAATGAGAAGTCGCAAAGTTGCTGTCTAGGGTGCTTTTTTTACACCTACAATGTGATGTACTGGGTAATTACCCGCGATATGCGATGTTGCGGACATTAAGCACTCTCCAGTAAGTACTGGTGGCCTTTTTTTAAATCAACATTGTGAAGTCGCATTTCCACAGTGGTAATTCCCAACAACTTCCCTGTGACTGAAACTGGTTGACTGGGTAAGGGTATATCATTGAACACTATAAGGACCTTGGATTCCAGGAAAGTAAAATGGTCTTTATTAATGAAGATATGGCAACGTTGAATCAGCTTCTATTCAAGAGAGCTCGTAAAATGAAGAAGCAGAATTCAATAAAATTTGCATGGTTTAAGGATGGATATGTCTTTGTACGGGAAACTGATACAAGTAAATCTATTAAAATTCTCAATGAACAGGATTTTGAAAAAATAAATACACAAAAAAACTAAACAATTTTTTGAACATCTTGTATCTCAATATAAGATCTATAAGGAAGAGTCAAAAATTTGAAAATTTGAAATGTAATATTAGAAATTACAATTACCCAGATATAATTGCTATTACTGAGTCCTGGCTCCGTCAATCTGAGATAAAATACTACAGCATTGATATGTGGCTGTACATAAATGTAGAAACTCTAGAACCAGAGGTGGTGGTGTGATCCTATATGTTAAAAAATATTTAAAATTTGAAGTCGTGGTTAATAAGGAATTTGAACTCCTGGATAAGTGTGAATACTGTCCGATCTATATAGAGGATTACAAAACTCATATTTTGAATATTTATAGAGCACCTAAAAACAAATTACATAATTTCATTGCTAAACTTAATCATACTCTTACTGTATATCCAAATGTTATTGCAATAGGTGATATTAATCTGGATTTAAAAAAGAAAAAATTGAACTTCGTTAAAGACTACATTGATCTTGTTCACAGCAATTATTTTAAATTCCGCACCACATCAAAAGTTACACGCATGAACTCAAATCAGGGTTCCTATGTCGACCATATTATCATGCCCAGAAAATTGACATGTAGCTCGAAGTTTTATGACACCCCTGTATCAGACCACAAAATGATCAAAGCAAAAATCAGTTTACCCTATTATGAACCAAAAAATAAAATAACAAAAATATTCTCACGAACTAATTACAACAATTTCAAGGAATGCATGATAGAGAAATGTAGACAAAATATTCAAACAACAGATGATTTGATTGGTGCTCTAACCTCCGCAAAAAAAAACGCAACAATGAATTATCATAAAAAAGTATTAAACAACAATTTTTGGTTTAACAATAAAATTAAAAAACAAATAAAAATAAGGGACAATGTTTATCGGAAAATGAAAAAATACCCACATATAAACAAATATAAGGATGATTTTAAAGCCATCAAAAAAGAAACTTACTACATGATAAGAAGAACCAAGAAAGAATATATAAGAAATAGAATAAACAAAATTGGTAGCAATAGCAAACAGTTATGGTCCATTATCAATCAAACACTTAATATTGAAAATAAAAAGCAGAATAATAAAATCAATAAAATCAAAAAGGATAATATATCTATATCTGAGCCCAGCAAACACTGAAATGCAGTCACTGTACAAAAACTGTACTTCGTTGCTTCAATTGACTGCAGTTACGGTAATGCAATAACTGCACAAAAAAGGACCGTATATGTCCAGGTGGACTTTGCAGTTACTGTACAGTACAAACTGCATTCGACATACAGCCACAGCTGCACTTCAAAAACAGCGATGGCATCGCAATCCACTGTACAGCAAGCTGCAATTCAAATGCAGCAGTGACGTGCTAAAACTGTACAGCAAGCTGTACTTTAAATGCAGTATTCACTTTGCAAAAACTGCACAGATAGCTGCACTTCAAATGCAGCAGTTACGTGCTAAAACTGTACAGCAAGTTGTACTTTAAATGCAGTGGTCACTGTGCAAATACTGTACAGTTAGCTGTGTTTTATATTCAGTTTGTTCACGCAAGAACTGTACAGCAAGCTGTATTTTATATACAATAGACACTGTGCTCAAACTATACAGTAGCTGCACTTTAAATGTAGCAGTCACTGTGTAAAAACTATATCGAAACTTGCAATTACGAAACAATATTCTATTAGAGAAGTTTCCTAGTTATAAACAGAAAATCTATTCTGCAAATCAGAAATTTTCAATTTCACTTAGTATTTTTGCGGTAAGCGCAAAGGTGACTTCACGCTAATTGAGACATAGCCTACTCTTAGGGGTGGAGATTAAAGAACCATAGGAGTTAGCTACGACAATCGTCGAGGCAGCGTAGATCGTGCCTGCTATAAACGCTGGTTACATAGAGGACATAGAGTAATGCGTCGCCGGTGGCGCCATCGTTTGGCGTATGCTGCACCGCAATAGACGTGTATGCTACCCTGTGATCGCAACCGTCAAGAGCAGTGATGCCATCATTTGGCTAATTCTGGTACCACCATGGTGCGATGAAGTATTCTTCTATCATGGGTATAATCCATATTTTGGTAATGAACGGAGTCTTCAATTATTGAATTAAATCTGTTTATGAAATGTCTCTTTAACCTTCATAATCGAATTTTCAACTTCTTGAAGAAGGTATATGTTTAAGTTTTAGGAATTCCTATGAATTATTATTCTAGATTCTATTATTAACTCTATATCAAATACTCCATTTTTGAAATCAAGAATTGCAAATACAGAAACTGTGCAGTCACTGTATATCAAAAACTGCGTTTTGAAAATGCAGAATTATCAATACAGAAACTATGCAGTCACTGTACATCACAAACTGCATTTTGAAAATGCAGAATTATCAATACAGAAACTATGCAGTCACTGTACATCAAAAACTGCGTTTTGAAAATGCAGAATTATCAATACAGAAACTATGCAGTCACTGTACATCACAAGCTGCATTCTGAAAATGCAGAATTATGAATACAGAAACTGTGCAGTTACTGTACATCAAAAACTGCGTTTTGAAAATGCAGAATTATCAATACAGAAACTGTGCAGTTACTGTACATCAAGAACTGCGTTTTGAAAATGCAGAATTATCAATACAGAAACTGTGCAGTTACTGTACATCAAGAACTGCGTTTTGAAAATGCAGAATTATCAATACAGAAACTGTGCAGTTACTGTACATCAAAAACTGCGTTTTGAAAATGCAGAATTATCAATACAGAAACTGTGAAGTTACTGCACATCAAAAACTGCGTTTTGAAAATGCAGTATTATCAATACAGAAAATCTGCAGTCACTGTACATCAAAAACTGCGTTTTGAAAATGCAGTATTATCAATACAGAAAATCTGCAGTCACTGTTCATCAAAAACTGCGTTTTGAAAATGCAGAATTATCAATACAGAAACTGTGAAGTTACTGCACATCAAAAACTGCGTTTTGAAAATGCAGTATTATCAATACAGAAAATCTGCAGTCACTGTACATCAAAAACTGCGTTTTGAAAATGCAGTATTATCAATACAGAAAATCTGCAGTCACTGTACATCAAAAACTGCGTTTTGAAAATGCAGAATTATCAATACAGAAACTATGCAGTCACTGTACATCAAAAACTGCGTTTTGAAAATGCAGAATTATCAATACAGAAACTATGCAGTCACTGTACATCACAAACTGCATTTTGAAAATGCAGAATTATGAATACAGAAACTGTGCAGTTACTGTACATCAAAAACTGCGTTTTGAAAATGCAGAATTATCAATACAGAAACTGTGCAGTTTCAGTACAGCAATCTCTGTGCTGCATTCTGGTGGCATTTGTAGTGCAGTATATGTACAGTTGCTGTATATTGTGTTTGTTGGGAGGATGGAGAAATTGCTGAACAACTAAATGAATATTTCACGGAGAATCCTTCAACGTTGCATAGCAAACTCAAAGTTTTTCCTGATACCTTTGAAGAAATAGTAAGTGACAGATCCATCTATTTACAAAAATGTACTAAAGAGGAATTGAAAAATGTAGTGAACTCTCTCAGTACTTCATCTGGTAGTGGAGATGACGACTTGACAGCAAGAGACATCTCATCAGTCTACAATATTGTGGAGGATACACTATTGAACACTATAAACTTTTCACTCAGAACTGGTGTTTTTCCCAAAAAATGTAAAGTATCCAAAATTATAACGGTTTTCAAGAAGGGAAGCAAAGAAGAAGTGGGGAACTATCGGCCAATTGCATTAAATTCTACAATTTCAAAGATAATTGAGAAAATAAATAAAAAAAGATTGGTTGGATTTTTCATATTGTCTCAAGAACAGTTTGGTTTTCAAGCAAATAGTTCAACGCTGGGACCAGTGGCAGACCTGGTAGAAAATATAATAAAAAAAACAGACGACGGTTATTATGTTGCTACAATATTCATAGATCTCAAGAAAGCATTCGATACAATAGATCATCACAAGCTCATTGAAAAACTGGAGCTACTTGGAATACGAGGACCAGCCTTGAAACTTATAAAATCGTTTCTACTAGACAGATCTCAATATGTTGCAATAAATGGTAAAAAAAGTAGAAGAAGAAAAGTCAAAACCGGTATACCTCAAGGATCAGTCCTCGGGCCTCTATTATACCTGCTGTATGTTGAGAGCTTATCAAAGGTGAATCTACCAGGAAAATACTATATGTTTGCAGATGACACAGTATTATTATTTTACCACAATGATCTGAAGGAACTTGAAAGAATTGCGAATAGTGCTCTACTAACATTTTTTAAATGGTTGTGTTGCAACAAACTCGTAATCAATGAAAATAAGACAGTCTACATGTTGTTTAGCTCCATAAAAAAAGAAAAAACAAACACGATATTTCACTGAAGATAAACGAATGTGTAATCAAGCTTGTGAACTCTTACAAATATTTGGGGTTGGTTGTTGATGATGAACTTGGATGGAGCAATCACGTCGACACTGTAATCAATAAAATCAGCAGTATGATTGGTCCTATTTCCCATATACGAAATTACCTTACAGACAAAGAAAAACTGATGTTCTATAATGCTCATATATAAACAGTGTACTAATTTACTTATTAGTCATATGGGGCAATACCACCAAATTCAACATAAATAGGTTGCAACGATCACAAAATAAAATAGTGAAATTCCTATTCAAGTTGCCATTTGATACACCTACCACATTGCTGTATAGTAGATATCCCATTTTGCCTATACACAAGCTCTATTTACGAGAATCGTACATGTTTGTCTACAAGATCACCAATAATCTCTTGAAGAACGGCTTTACAGTGGAGAGCAACATCATCCATCAATATAATACAAGAAATAGAGAAAGATTCAAGCTGGATAAAAACACAAAAACAAACTATGGTAGAAGAAGACTTAGGTATGCCGCTGTAGAACTTTATAACAAATTGCCCCTTGCCATCAGATCTTCCAAATCGCTAGGGACATTTCGAACTGGTATACGAGAACATTTAGTTGTGTGATTTTATTGTTAATATTCAATATTTCTAACTTGTAATAAGGAATTTATGTAGCAAATGAATTAATGAATTTATACCTTGTTAATATTTCTGTGAGAACAACTGTATGTTGAATAACAGAATAAACTTTGATCCTAGAGGAACTGAAGAATCACTCTTTCTCCGACATCATCTCCTTTTTGGGCAGGATGGGACTGGAGGGAGAGATCTAACTATATGAGCTTGCCCGTGTGCTATAATAGACCGCTTGGTCGCAGTGGCAGTTTTGGGTTTATCCGTCCAACACACCCAGCAATCAGTAATCAGTAATCAATCAGTACTACGGACCTCGTCAGTGATCTATTTTCTTGAAACTCGTATAGGCTGCGCCATCTCCTGGCGACATGAAATAGTTCAAATTATAATAAACATATTTGGATTTCACGCCGTTTGGGTCAAAAGTATGTCTCAAAATATATAAATTATTCTAGTTGATATATTTGTCAATGCAGGTGATATTTACCATTCTGGGTGAGGATATATGTATATTTGGACTAAAAATATAAATTATTTTCTGAAACACTTTTGGCCTAAACGGCGCCTCATAACTAGCTGCTCTCTCGAACTTATCCTTGATTGGTGCCATAGACAAACTTGGTGCAGCAGCTACCCCTCGCGCCACACACGTCCCGTAACAGTCCACAGCAAAGATTATTTATTTATTCATCTTCACTTTACATACACCAAAAGGTAATTACATGCAAAGGTTTTCAACATTTCGCATTATAGAACCTAACTCTATAATCTTTGGTAAATCAAGTGATTTCTGTAGGCCTGTTTTGGTTCGCTTTTAGAATGGTTCAAAACAGTCGCACATTTGTTTATTCACCGTAGCATGCTTGTAGCTTCCCATACCATTGCTACTCCACTACTTTAAACCGATTCGGATCCGCCTCAAATGCGAACCAAAACAAAGCTTGTGTCTCTGCTTACTTACTAACCTCAGTGGATGTGCACGTTCCGAGGCTGCCGGTTCGAGGTTCGACATATAACCAAAGATATTACACAGTAATATCTTTGAATATAACCACGTTTTATCTTTCGTTTCCACCTACCAACGAACTCCGGTTTTCTCCACTGTTGTTTGTAAATTTGTTTTTCCTAATTTGTAATTGGCTTGGGCTGTAGATTGGTGTAGAAATCAAATTAAATAAATGATGTTGAAATCAGCTATCTGACGATGCAATTGCAAAGATATACAGGGCGTGCCATTTGAAATAAGAAAGTATAGATACGGTGTTTTCGGTATACCGATATAGAGGTTACAGGGATCTGAAAATATTTTAGGCAGAAAATTCATTATTGAAAACCGTAAACTTGCAAATTTTCAGCAGAAGATAATGATTAGTTCTCCATAAATGTCTAACAGGACATCGCGATGAATCATCGTTTCTTAATTTGCGCTTAGCGTTAAGCCTTGTTTAGACTATAAGGTCTATAAGCCTTAATAATAAAGTTCAGTAGAGTAGCTAGTAATTTAGTCGTCACTAAACGTGTTTGAACACCATGACATTAGTCAGTAATTTAAGCCTTGTTCAGACTAGGCTATTTGTTAAGTCGGGTAGATAGTAATTTAGTCACACAAAAAAAAATTAGGATAGTAGATTACTCAGTAATTTAGTCGAGTCAATATATTTTATTCTATTTTCATCGGGAGAGTAGAGTACCCATACCTACTATATATCTATTAACATATTGATAATCACGCGTTTCATGCTATGAGAAAAAGTGAAGACCAATTTTCGGCTTCACTTACACGCATGCAAAAATTAGAAATGCGAAAATGACAATCAAGTTCAGAGCAAAGAGCAAAGACTTGGTTACTCTTTGTTCTGAGTCTCTAATCAATCAATTGGTTTGTTTACATTTGGCTCTGGTCCGTATATACCAGAGACATAGATATACCGTCTGTTCCGATATTCCTGAATAGTAATGTCAGTATTTCAGAAACGATGCCTATTGGCCCAGTCGTTCGAGTTCTATTGTTATTCGATTGCGGGCCAGTACTAACAGCAATATCGGAACAGGCCCATATAGATGTATAATACTGGTATTATAGGTCTATGACCAGAGAACTTTCTCTATGGTATATATGTTACGGCTAAAGATAGGTGTGAACATAAACTTAAGATTAGCCGGCTAAACTTAGGTTTAGCTTCGGGTATTGGCTAATGTTAGTTTCTTCTATCTTTAGTCGGCTAAACTTAAGTGTAACCACATCCCATCGGCTTAAAATGTACAAGGCTTGAGGGGCGCAAATTTTCGGCAATTAAAAGAATGTAAAGAAATAGTATTACGAGTATAATAAAACTATTGATGCAATTCATTTTTTGTATGAATTTCACATATTTTAATAGCAGAAGAGCATTCTGTTAAGCAGTTGAGAAATTGGAGAATGAACATATATTTGTTTCAACTGTGTCTCAACGAATTGTTATTGACAAATCTAAAAATCAAAACGCTTGATGACAAAATTCGAGAATTGCTATTTTGAGTGTGAGGGAAAACTGTATTGTTAATGATTATTTTTCATCTTGTTATTATTCATAATTTGAGGGGAATTGAATGAGCAAAAGGAGAGAATGAAGCCGAGAATGATGCCGCGAACTTCTTCATCAAAATACCAAAAGTCAAATTCTAGAAAAATATAAGTAGAAGTACCCAATCTTGTTTGTAGTTAACCGGACTATTTGGCTGATTAGCTTTACGATTAATGCACTTGTATCCCCCGGGATGATTTATCAAGGGTGGCGTATTTTGGAACCCGTATGTTCAATGACTCGAGAAGAAATTTTTAACAAAATCAGCTAGAGTGTTTTCAACTATGTTCATGTTTTTTTTTTCTTTTTTGCGAAAGAATTGGTTCGAAAGAAATTGCAACGTTAGAAATATAGTTCCTATTTCGTAATTTTTCCATAAACCCAATTATTGAATGGTAGGAAAAATATACTTTTGTTAACAGGAAAAATTTTCTATGTCTAATATCTCATTTCCTTATGGGGTCATATTATGGTTTTTCACAAATTGGGCTCGATTTGAAGAGCATTAATCTCCTAAACAGATGAAGATAACTGGTTGAATGTTAAATTGAAAACCCATGGGCGTTATGTAATACAACCCCAATACATTCGATTCTCTTTTGCATATTTCAATTCTAAAAATTCAAACAAAAAAGTGGCCGTGTGCGTTGGTCCTCTCCCATCCGACCATTCATGACGCAGCACCTCTCCGGGTGTCCATCGAATACATTTTTAGCCGTTCCCTTTTGGGTAATGTGCACATTAGCCGGCTAAAGATGAAATGCCCTGACGCAGATGAATATTTTATCGAACTTTAACCGATCCTAGAATATAAACCTAAGTTTAGCCGGCTAATCTTAAGTTTATGCTCACACCTATCTTTAGCCGTAACATATACACTTTGGTTTCTTCTGGTTAGTAAGTGGGCGATCCGTATATGTCGAATTCCTGACAATTCGGTTCAATATCAGTCACCAGAGTAACCGCTCTGGTAACTTTCGGTTACCAAATGTGTATATCTTAGTTTCCTTACATCATATATCTATTATACCTATATATATCTATATAATAGATATATGCCTTACATACGTCGCACCGCGCACGCGCTCTATAAAATAATATCAGTTCTAATTAGCCAACTTTTTGAAATTTGAGAAAGGCTTTGTGTTGGGCCGGGTATATTCGTGTTCTGTGGTGTTGGGTGATATCAGTGGTGAACAAAAATAGCATTGAAGCCGAAACTTACTGTTTAACGCTAAAGGAAAACTTGAAATTGTAATACATCCTCAATACATAAACATTTATATATACGTACGCATTATGTTTAATTCAAAAACCAATTCAATGAATTTTTCCGTAATTCGAATTTTCCATAACTCGAAGTCAAAGTACTGGCCCTTGGAGATTCGAGTTAGGGAAGTTCCACTGTAATTCATAATTGGAATTCATTAGGTCATCAAACATCACAAAGCGTATGGTCCGTATATACACATTTGGTAACCGAAAGTTACCAGAGCGGTTACTCTGGTGACAGATATTGAACCGAATTGTCAGGAATTCGACATATACGGACCGCCCACTACTTACTAACCAGAAGAAACCATAGTGTATACAGGGTCTTTCACGAGGAACCTTACCCATATTTATACGGGAAACTACTGAACGTATTTTCATGAAATTCAGCACTTATAAGTATTTCACGATGCTGATGAAATCTAATATATTTTCAAGGCATGAGCACCTCCGGTTTTTCCGGAAATGACGTCAACTTCCGTTTTTCAAATTAGAACACCATTTTTTTATTGCAGAAATAGATTCCTTAAAAAATTTCAAGTTATTTTGATGTTACATTTTTCAGTTTTGGTTGGAAAATTCTCTCTGAGCGGGAAAATTCGAAAAAAAAAATCGAAAATAGAGCTCCGCTGAAACAAGAATAACTTCGAGGTTTTTGCATGGAAAATTTTCATTTTTGGGATTTTTCAAGATGTAAGATTGATGTATCAACTTTAAAAATCGAAATCGCGATTCATAATACAGGGGGTGAAAAAATCGCTTTCAAAGTTAGGGATGACAAAATCGTGAAAAATCAATTTTTTCAAATTAGAACCCCATTTTTTTATGGCAGATATTGAATCTACGTTAAAAAATAATGTGAGTGTATGTATGCATCACACCCTTGCCCTAAAATGGATATTTTCTGAGTTATTCACAAAAAACTGTTTTTCGTCTTGAATTTTCAGCTATTTCTTTTCCCTTCACGCCAAAAAGATGAAATTTTCAGGAACTGTTATTTGAACCATCCTGTAGATTTTTCACCCCTTCTTAAAACCGACTTCAAGTTACTATTAGGAGAACCATGGCAAACTCTCGCAGTTATAACTAGAGAAGATGCTCAAAGTTTTGACCGTTAATTTCTAGACATTTATTTATACGTCTCAGGAATGCTTCGTGCGTTGCTCTTCTTATTTCATCGGGAGGAAGAGATCTGCGAAAGTGTTTAAAAACCAAATTGAGTTTCAAAACTATGAATCTAAAAATCTAAACAAACCTGAACGCATTTCTGACTCGTTATCAGTCAGGGGAGTTGAGTAGACAATATTTTTTATCCTACCCCAAACATAATAGTCTAAAGGAGTTAAATCGGGAGAACGTGGTGGCCAAAGATGTGGATCATTGTTCGCCAACCATTCGCCTGTAGAGGATATTTGACACATTGAGTGAATTGTGTGGAGGCGCGCCATCTTGTTGATACCATAAGTCATTATGGTTCTGTACTAGCGGCTCAATTATTTGAGTCAATATGTCAGAATATCTATCTCCTAAAGGAGAACATTCTTTAAATAATGCAAACATGTGTAGTGTTCTATCTTACCAGCTAAAGTCCCATAATAAATGTGAACATCGAGAATTGCATTATTTTTGGCGCAAAAAACATTGAAACACCAGGTCTCTTGAAAGTTCCATTGTCTGAAGTGGTGGTTGTTCTCTTCATCCCAATAATGACTGTTATGCCTATTGAAAGAACCATTCTTTGTGAATTTAGATTCATCTGTCCAAATTATACAGTCCAAAAAGTTTTCATTCTCTTGAAATCGAATCATCATAGCTTCGCAAAACTCTGTTCTCCTGACGAAATCAGTTTCCTTCAAATGCTGTACCCTATAGAATTTATATGGGTGCATAGTGGATTTTGTGCATGTTGCGGAATACAATGGAGTGCACTATCTGTAATCAGATTAAACAACCAAATAAGGACGTAAAGTGTCCTTGCTTTCCTTGTGACAGTTGTAGAAATCTAATATGTCTTGACTGCAGTGGATTGTCATCGTCTGAGATCAAATGTTTGCCTCTGCAGAGGAGAGTATTGAAGTTTCTATGTGAGAAGTGTCGAAATTACGACCTTGCGATTATCCTGCGGAGCACCATAGGAGACAAAGAGAAAATTATTCAGGAACAAGATGTAATAATAAGTTTACTCAAGGAAAAGATATCACGTCTGGAAAGTCTGGGCGGAACTGCGGGTACTAGATCGTATTCTCAGGTTGCTGGGGGATTCATGAACCAGCAGGATAAGATAAGATACCCTGAGATAATTATAAAACCTAAACGTGTGCAATCAGGTGAGCAGTCAAAGAAAGATTTGGAAGAATGTATCAAGCCATCAGAGTTAAAGATTGGAATAGCGAATTTCAAAGTTGTGAAAAACGGAACGATGATGGTGAAATGTCAGAGTAAGCAGGAAGTGGAAACTTTAAGGAGAGCAGTATCACAGAAGATGGACAAATCTTACAACATTGAGGTGTCGAGATTGAGAAGACCCAGAGTTAAAATTGCCAACATTGCAGAAGAATATAATATGGATGAACTGGCGGAACTTATAAGGGAACAAAATAGAATAAATGGTGAAGTAGAGGTAAAATTTATTAGAAAAGGTGGCAAAAATGGTTTCAAAACAGCGTACTGTGAATGTTCCCCTAGGGCTTATAGAGATATGATGAAGCTTGGGAAGATATGCATTGGATGGAGAAGATACCCTGTATATGAAGATGTGACGATTCCGCAGTGTTTTAAATGCCAAGGATTTTTCCATAAGCAGAATAACTGTACAAAGGATATAGTTTGTCCGTTGTGTTCCGAGTGTCATGGTGAAAAAGATTGTCCGGGCAAAAAAATGTGCTGTAAAAATTGTATAATATCCAACGAAAAGTATAAAACTTCGTACTCCACTGACCACTATTCGTTTGATCGTTGTTGTCCAACCTTATCATATCATGTGGGGACGTTAAGAACAAAAACTGATTATAGCGGGGAAGAAGAACAACAATAAACAAAATAATGAATCAATTTATAAGAGATACATTGCACGAACCGGAAAGAAATGGGCAGTTGGAGAATATGTTGGAGTATAATATGGTTTCAGCGATGGCTGATTTTAGAATTTTTCACCAGAATATAAGGAGCATAAACAGGAATCTCGATACACTTAAAGTTTATTTAACACAGGTCAATGACCCATTTGATTGTATTGTTCTTACTGAAACTTGGCGTATTGAAAGTTTCGACCTACTTCAGATGAAGGATTATGATTTATTGTATAATGAGGGCATGGTCAATAGGGCAGATGGTGTTGTGGTTTTCATCAAGAGTTGTATGAGATATACTTACGAGGTTGTAGACATTGGGAGATGTAAAGCAATAGAAATAAAAATTGTAGAAAGAGGGCATACATTAGTGATAACTGCTATATACAGGTCGCATGAATTGATTGATGTTGACTTTGTAGATGATTTTTTTCTGTATTTCAATAGAATATCTTCATTCACCACCTCTTTCCACGTAATCGTTGGAGACATTAATATAGATATATTGAATCAAAGTGTTATTGCGTCTCGATATCTTGATCTCTTGTATGAAAATGGCTTTGAGGCTATGATTACCACAATCACAAGGCCGGAAAGTGCTACATGCTTGGATCATATCTTCTTGAAAGGTAAAAACAATAACTTGAACTGTAGGTCTTATACTGTCAAACTCAATGTGACTGACCACTTCGCCACCATATTGGGGGTGCCTTTCGAACATCAAAACAATAAAAGTGGCAGCAGCCAACCGTACAAGTATTTTATTGATTATAAGCAAGTGAGCAAATGTCTGGGTGAATTTGATTGGAGTAAATTTTATCAGATAATTGATGTGAATGAGTCTACTGATTACTTTGTTGACACCATAAAGGAAGAAATTGAAAGGGCTACCAAAAAGGTCAAAATGAAGAATAGTAGTGTAGGGAGAAAGGCTTGGATCACTGCGGGACTTGTGACTTCAATTGCAAGGAGGAACAAATTATTTCGAGCATATAGGGTGGACCAAAAGAATATGGAATTAAGAAGGGAATACACATATTATAGGAATAGACTTCACCAATTGATAAAAGTAGCAAAGGAGAATTATTTTAAGAATAAATTTGACAACTGTGGATATGATAGTACATCGGTCTGGAAAACTATAAAGTCTATGAATGAAAACTATAACAGAAGATGTGAGATCAACGAGATTATAGGGTCCAACGGTGACTTGGTGACTGAGAAGTCTGATATTGCAAATGAATTTAATGACTTCTTTGCTTCTATCGGTAAGAATCTGGCAGAGGCTGTGCGGAAACCCATGAGAACATCAATAAAAAGAAAATATCTGAGGGACTCATTCTTCCTCACACCAGCAACTGAGTGGGAAGTTGGTGTTGCAGTCAGATCATTGAGGGACGGAAAAGCTCCGGGAATGGATGGAGTGAAGTCGGAGGTCTTGAAGATGACATCAGAGCAAATATCTGCCCCCCTAACACACTTGATAAACAAGATATTTCAGTTGGGTGAAGTACCTAGGGCATTTAAAGAAGGCATTATAAAGCCGCTGTATAAAAGTGGAGAGAGAAATATATTATCAAACTATAGACCTATCACGTTGATAAGCTCACTAGCGAAAGTTTTTGAAAAATTGTTGAAAAATCGTCTAGTGAAATATATGGAAAAGAACCAGCTGATTTCTCCAAGACAGTTTGGTTTCAGGAAGGGTTTGTCTACACAGGATGCTGCGGTGTTTTTGACTTCCAGAATATATCGAAGTCTTGAGGGAGGTAAAAAGTCAATGGCAGTGTTCTTGGACCTTACAAAGGCCTTTGACACGGTGCATCACGGGCAATTGTTGCAGGTTTTGTCGGATATGGGTTTACGAGGAATTGTGGGGGATTTACTGACTAGTTATTTGAAAGGAAGAGAACAGTATGTGCAGGTGGGTTCCAACCGTAGTGGTAGGAGAATTGTCGAATATGGTGTTCCGCAGGGTACAGTGCTGGGTCCCATTCTATTTATTCTTTACATGAATTGTATACTTGATATTGACACGGCAGGTATAATTTCTAGCTTTGCAGATGACACTGTGGTCTTTTATGAGGATGAAACATGGGATAAATTGAAAAGGAAAGTAGAAGTGGATTTAAGATGCTTGATAGATGCATTCAGTGCCAGATTTTTGACGGTTAACTTCAGTAAGACATGCTTTTTGACATTCAGCTGCTATGCTACAAATATCCCCAATTTTGAGAAACTGAGCATATGTAAGGATGGTGCAGTTATTGAGATCTTGAAGAGCCATCAGGTAAAATACCTTGGTATCATAATAGACTCACATATGAGATGGAATTTACATATAGAGAGAATGATATCAGCTCTAAGAGGATTACTACAGAAATTTAGGTTTCTGAAACGAGTTCTAGACTCTCCAAGGATGAAAATGATATACAATGCTTTGGTTGAAGGTAGACTAACTTACGGAAACTTGTTGTGGGGGTCGGCTGCAAAATGCTATATTGTGAGATTGGAGAGAATGCAGAAAAGGTTGCTGAAGTTAATAATGGGAAGGCCGAGAGATTATCATTCGGACAGACTCTTTAGGGAGGCAGATGTTCTGGATATAAGGCAACTATTTTTTCTGAGATGTGTAACGGCAAAATATAGAGAAAGGTTACAATTGGATTATGTAGAACATAACTATGAGACCAGGTGTGTTGCACAGCATAAAACCAGAACAGCCTTTTTCTCCAGCACTGTGGGCCGTCGATCGTTTGAATATCTAGGAAATAGATTATTCAATTTTTTACCATGTGATGTAAAAAATTCTAATACAAGAAGACTGTTTCTTATGCGGACAAGAACTTTCCTCAGGGAGCGATCAAGAGACCTTGTTAGCTGCTTGATAGGATGAGTGACGGTGCTTTATTTCTGGGGTGATGTCAGTGGGATTTTGATTCTGGTTGGATGAGCTGGCATGGCGGTATTATTTGGAGAAGATTGGTCCCACGCTCAGGCAAAGCCTTAGTGGGAAAATCTTTTTGTTTATTTGGCATATTAGGGAGGGAATGACATATTTGAATTTTTTGTGTATATTCTTTTGTTTTTTTTTGTTTCTGTAAGCTTCGTCAAATAAACATTATTATTATTATTATTATTATTTTATGTTTTTTTAATATTCTCCAAACACTCGATATTGAGATAATCCCAGATCGATCTCGGCATCTTTGAGAGAATTTTGAGGATTCACACGAAAATATGCAAGAACTGTAATTTCCTTGTTCTCATCTTCTACTACACTTTTTTCTCTGTGTATAGTCTTCTTAACGAAAGATCCGACATTTCTCAAGTTTGTCATGGTTCTGTTAATGGTATCTCTCGTTGGTCTGGGTCGGTCAGGAAACCTCTCAATGAACAGTCGAATCGTTCTATCTACTACTTTATTACATTCTCCATGAAGTAGAATGAGATTTAAATAATCTTCATTGGTAAAATTAGGCATAGTGATCGATTTTATAACTTAATACGAATTATCACCAAATTAATAGTACCTAAACACAAAATGCTACTGAATAAAGAGGAATTTGGCAGATGTAATTAATGATATCTATCATTAAAAAAAAAGAATGTAAAACATGGTAAGTTTTTGGATATGGTTCATAAGGAATAATTTATTTATCACTGGAGAGAAAACCGATGGCCGATTAGTTGAAATAAAGAGGTTTCCGATACGAATTCGAATCAAAATTCGCCATCTATTTAGGAACAACCTGTAACTCTTTTCTCTTGCATATTAGGGTAGTAAAATCTAAAACATGGTTTAAGTAACAGTTCCTGAAAATTTCATCTTTTTGGCGTGAAGGGAAAAGAAATACATACCTAAAAATTCAAGACGAAAAACAGTTTTTTGTGAATAACTCAGAAAATATCCACTTTAGGGCAAGGGTGTGATGCATACACTCACATTATTTTTAACGTAGATTCAATATCTGCCATAAAAAAATGGGGTACTAATTTGAAAAAATTGATTTTTCACGATTTTGTCATCCCTAACTTTGAAAGCGATTTTTTCACCCCCTGCATCATGAATCGCGATTTCGATTTTTAAAGTTGATACATCAATCTTACATCTTGGAAAATCCCAAAAATGAAAATTTTCCATCCAAAAACCTCGAAGTTATTCTTGTTTCAGCGGAGCTCTATTTTCGATTTTTTTTTCGAATTTTCCCGCTCAGAGAGAATTTTCCGACCAAAACTGAAAAATGTTACATCAAAATAACTTGAAATTTTCTAAGGAATCTATTTCTGCAATAAAAAAATGGTGTTCTAATTTGAAAAACGGAAGTTGACGTCATTTCCGGAAAAACCGGAGGTGCTCATGCCTTGAAAATATATTAGATTTCATCAGCATCGTGAAATACTTATAAGTGCTGAATTTCATGAAAATACGTTCAGTAGTTTCCCGTATAAATATGGGTGAGGTTCCTCGTGAAAGACCCTGTATACACTTTGGTTTCTTCTGGTTAGTAAGTAGTGGGCGGTCCGTATATGTCGAATTCCTGACAATTCGGTTCAATATCTGTCACCAGAGTAACCGCTCTGGTAACTTTCGGTTACCAAATGTGTATATACGGACCATACGCTTTGTGATGTTTGATGACCTAATGAATTCCAATTATGAATTACAGTGGAACTTACCTAACTCGAATCTCCAAGGGCCAGTACTTTGACTTCAAGTTATGGAAAATTCGAATTACGGAAAAATTCATTGAATTGGTTTTTGAATTAAACATAATGCGTACGTATATATAAATGTTTATGTATTGAGGATGTATTACAATTTCAAGTTTTCCTTTAGCGTTAAACAGTAAGTTTCGGCTTCAATGCTATTTTTGTTCACCACTGATATCACCCAACACCACAGAACACGAATATACCCGGCCCAACACAAAGCCTTTCTCAAATTTCAAAAAGTTGGCTAATTAGAACTGATATTATTTTATAGAGCGCGTGCGCGGTGCGACGTATGTAAGGCATATATCTATTATATAGATATATATAGGTATGATAGATATATGATGTAAGGAAACTAAGAAAAACATAAAAACAAGTTTGGATCTGTCCCACTCTCTGTAATCTGTGATCTGTCCACGGTTTTCCGCTCGGTAATTACTACTCTGTAATCTGTGGGTAATTCCTAGGAGTTGCAGTGTGTGTTGCTCCAAAAAATTCGAGTTTTGCTTGGTTGCCGCCTCGTTTACTGCCGAATTTCAGTTCGAGTTTTAGAAATATTCGAGTTATGGAAATTCGACTTATAGAGAAAAAAAATACGTGGTGATGATGCAAAAACGTGTTTCTGTAGAAAATTCGACTTGTAGAATTCTTTGAGATAGGGAAGTTCGAGTTAGGGGAGTTCCACTGTATTTCAATTTCCTAAATACAAATTTCGAAAAGCAATGATGAGGCGAAAGTTCACGAGTGCCTTCAGGATAATAAACCAGAATGTAATCGCTTTTTTTTATTTCCAGATCACATTAGGTTATTAGGCTTGTTCGTAGAGTGGTTCACAACGGTCGTTAACTGTACAGGGCAAGCGCAAATGGATTTTCGCTACCTTAAAATGGAATTGCGCTTGCTCTGTACAGTTCACAACCGTTGCAAACCACTTTACAAACAAATCTATAATAATAGCTTCATCAGAAGAAATATCCCAGTATTTGAGAAAGAATTTCAATTAAAAAGTAACTCTCAGAAAAATTAATAACTTGGGAGAGATTATCAAAAACAATAAAGACAAATCAAAAAAACAAAATAAAAGTCTTTTAAGTTAAATTGCAAACGATTGCTCAATGGTAATAATTGAACAAAAGCGAAGATCATTCAAGAACACCAAAGGAGTTATACCACCCATAACGCATTCAGCATATGCAGACCACCAATAATAATAATAAA
The DNA here is from genome assembly GCF_907165205.1 of Coccinella septempunctata. NCBI lineage: Eukaryota > Metazoa > Arthropoda > Insecta > Coleoptera > Coccinellidae > Coccinella > Coccinella septempunctata. Next base: position 29,259,923 of record NC_058195.1, read on the forward strand.
TCTACAGAGCGAAATTTTTTCTGGAACACTGTCCCCCGTTTTCCTCCAGAACTGATTTTTGGTGAATCATTCTTAATTTGAAAAAATGTACAAAGAAGATTCGTTGTTATACTAAACATTATTGTCTCTTGTAGTTTTGTCATATCTGCTACAGATTTCAGGAAAAAAAATTTGGACGATTCTCTTGAAATCTTCAGAAAAATCCATATTGTCATAAAAATTCAGTTGGTAAGCTGTGGTGAGTAAATTCAATTATAATATTTATAATGGAAATTTTAAACAATTACAGTTATCTTGTCAAGTATAGATACTATAAGAGAAAAACTTGAAAAAAAAATTATAACTTCAACATCCTGTATCACTAAGCGAATTATTTGCGGTCCCTTATTTATGAGACTCAACCCATCATAGAAAGTACCAAACAAATTCCTCAATCACACATGATAAGTTGCATAATTGAAAATAAAAATTGACTTGTTCAAGCATTTTCTACAAAATAGTGAATGTCAGAAATATTAATGTTGTGGGTTGCTTTTCAATCACTCTATATAATTAAATATTTGCTATTAATCCTTCTGTTATGATTGCAAGTAAAGTTTGAAAATATATATGACAAGGTATCCTGCATGAAATGATTTGCTGTGAATAAATTAGAATTTAATAAGTACTAATAAGAAGAATACCAATATAGTTACAATCGCCAACACAACAATAGTACACATTTTACGATTTTTTCTCTGATATGCGTCTGCACTACGCAACTGTTTGAAACCTTCAAATACATCAATTTGTGTTTTTTCAATATTATAGTCTATCCTGTCAAGCACTGTTCCTTGATCGGCAACCATAATACTCAACTCCTTGAAAATTTTATTCACTTCCAATATACTCTTCACAACAGAGTTCACTTCTTGTTCTCTTTCTAATGCAAATTTAGAATTTTCTTCTTCTAAGAAAAGAATTTGTTCCTGGGTAGGAAGGCGTGAACCAATAAAATAACTGTCAATATCTTCAGTTCCACTATCATCATATATATCAATGTTGACTACTTGGTTTTCAAAATAAACTTTAGACCTATCTTCACGAGACTGTAATTCTCTTAAATAACTATTTTGAGTTGATTTGAATGATTGGGATAAGTCTTGAAGTGATGCTGCTAAAGTGCAATAAACATTCACTGTTATTTTTTGCTCCTTAGTGGAACCTTCACAAGAGTAATGTTTTATTACTTGGACTAGTTTATGGCCTTCATTGAACAATCTTGAAATTTCTTGGGTACAGTATTCAATAGCTTCTTCATCAGTGGAACTGTCATCGAATGTAGATTTATGTAGATGTTTTGAGTGTAAACTTTTCAATTCATCAGTTCTCATGTGAATTTGGTGTAGAACACTCTGGGCCTTTTCCAAATGATTGATCCATGATGGGGGCATATGGTTATCACAATGAGAATAAAGCGTTTCCTCCTCATCATTTAGACTGACTAACCTCATTTGTTCAGAATCTTCATTATCCGGAAAGATATTTCTATTCCGAATAGCATTACTCCTCATCAACAGGAAAACATCAGTTAAAGATCTGGCTGCCATCTCCACTGTCACATTCAATATTTATTTCGAAAAAAGAAAGAGAGCATCAATACACAATAAATTTGACTCATTCACCTTTGAACGTTTTTGTAAGAACATTTTGCTCGAAAACTGGACATAATGATAATTCCGATGTTTTCCTGTAATATACTCAACAGAAAATCAAAACATATCACAAAACACAAATCAAATATTCTTTGACAGTTTTGACAAGATGACAGAGACAGGCACAGAACATAAAACACATAGATATATAGCGTTTTCTATTGGTAAAACCTTAGAACATATGTTCTAAGGGTAAAACTAGTTCTGCACCGAGTGCACTCCGTGCTGTCAAGGAGCACAACTAGGCTGTGGTCAGTGTGGTCCACTTTGGTTACTTCTGGTTAGTAAGTAGGCGGTCCGTATATGTCGAATTCCTGACTTCAATATCAGTAAACTAGCGTCTATTTCTTGTGCCTTACAAATGAACCTAGAACACAGACTGTCTGACAAATATTTGTAATCATATCTCTATGGTCGGCAGCGCCGGCAAATTAAAAGGTTTAATCAGAGTTTAATAATATTTGGAATCGTTTCCTCTTTTATGTTGTTTAATAATAGGAATAGGCAGATAAACAAGATTAGGTTCTCAGGATTGGCAAAGTACATTTTATTTCAAATAATATACGTTATCATGTTAAAATATAAACACTTTCGGAGATATCAATATTTATGAGGAATGATGTGCAACTACTTGGGAATTACAAAATAGTATTCTTATGTTATAATTATGAGAATAAATGTATGTTATGTTCCTCAGTTGAGTAGAAAAGCTCCATCTTCCGCTGAGGTTAATATAAAGACCTATTATCATTAGCAAAATTTTTCCAGCATGTTAATTAAATCTTTCTGTGAGTATTTATTCCAGGGGATGGTAAAATGAAGTACCAATAAACCTTAATTCAGAAAGGGATTCTATGGAATTGGGATCAATGATACGTCAAAAAAAATTTTAAATAGTTTATTGAAACAAGTAGGTACTCTGTATTCTACACAGATAAGGAGAATGATTTTTTTTCTTTGATTTTTTATTTCTGGTTGAAAACAGTGATCAGTAGTCATAATGATAAGAACCAAGTCTTCTTTTTTTAAATTAAATTCTTTTTCATCTAGGATGTCTTGCGGTTTGTAAAATAAAACACAATGCTTTTCTTCTTGCATTTCTTTAACCCACGAGTCTACACTTACCCCATCATTTGGATGTCTTACTGCTGATGATGATAAGTTGAAAGACTGTTCGATATTATATAAATTTTTTCTCCTTAAAAGGTGTATGCGGCTCACTTCTGTATCAGTTACATTTTCACGAACTTCATTGAGAATTTCGTCATATTAAATTTTACTAGCAATTTTTTGAGCTATTTTTTGTCTATTTATTTATTGGTTTTGATAGATTTACATATCCTGGATCAAGGTCATGTCCAACATGCGTTTCGATATATTCTGCTTGACATGTATTATTCAGTTTATTTTTTGAAAACTTTATGGAGACCGGACAATAAGAATTAATTTTATAACTACCTTGTATCTTCAAATACCGTTAACGCCCATGCACTTTCCTCCACTCGCGGCAAGTAAGTTACTGAACTATTACAAACCAAATAACCGGTTTCCAGTTTCGTTGAATATTTGACAAAACTAGCGTTTGTCTTCGCTTCCAACTCATTTTTCAACACAAAAAACTCATCTTGAGAGTTAAATTTCAAGGTACTTGATTTGATAACAATAGCTCATGAAACTGTTCAAATTTTTTAAAATTTCATTCTTGAATGTGAAAAACTCATTACATAATGGATCCGAAGATGAATCTCCAATCTCCACCGTGAATCTTCTGATGGTTCGTGAAATTATTTTTATCACTTAAGTTCTTTCCACAATGGCAGTTATACCTAATTATATTTCGCTGCATTTTTGTACAAGTTAGGAGCGATTTCATCCCTGTGAAAATTCCTGGCGTGTCTTCTCAAACTTGATATGTTGGAAAATACCTTGCCGCATTTATAACACAGACTAGCCATTTCTGCTAATTTGGGGGTTACAAAACGTGAACTTTATATATACGAAAATCCGCTTTGCGTTAATTTAATTAATTTTGAAATTCAGGAACATATAACCGCGCACATCATAGCGAATATAACTCCCACTTCCCACTACAGATGGCAGCTCAGCAGGGACAAATGAAGGTTCATTTGTAAAGCACAGGAAATAGACGCTAGTTATCAGTAACCGCACTGGTAACTTTCGGCAAAGATTCCTCTTTGCTTTCGGTTACCAAGGCTGTGGTCCGTATATACACTTTGGTTTCTTCTGGTTAGTAAGTGGGCGGTATATGTCGAATTCCTGACAATTCGGTTCAATATCAGTCACCAGAGTAACCGCTCTGGTAACTTTCGGTTATCAAATGTGTATATACGGACCATACGCCAAATGTGTTCATACGGACCATACGCCTAGTGCCATAGATAAACAATATAGATGGGAAACTCCTGGATAAAATTTTGTTACGAAGAACAGCGCCATCGCCGCCATCTCTTAAAAGTCAGCAAATTTAATCTCGATTAATTTGTCGAGAGCGCTCTTTACGCTTTGAGTTATTTTATTTTATTTTATTTTATTTGGAGACAACTATGTAACAAATAATGCTCTGAGTTCATACATACAATTTATTAGATAAAATGTTTACTTATTATGATAATTCAATCAAGAAATAATTTCTATAAATGAAGCAGTTGAAGAAGATAATCCTGATCATGTTTTTAAATCATGTATAACTAGTAAGTGCACGACTTCAGATTAATTTCATTTTTGCAATTCATTTATTTTTGAACGGATAATTGAAATACAATATCTATTTGTTACTCAGCATCAGAACTCTTGTGAACAACGTCTGTAAGAAATTTTTCTATTTTCGGAGTGTCCTTCTGTTTGGATAAAACAGCTAAATATTCGAGCTTATCTTCACTGTCAGCAAATGAAAATAACAAATTCATAACAGCAAAAATATCTTCACTGTTCATGACGACAAAAGTTGCAAAACAGTACTAAACAATATCCTGAAAATATTTTTCAAATTTTCAACATAATTTGAACTTTTACCATTAATTGTGTCAGTGTTCTCTGGTTTTGAATCTAACCAAATTGCACCAACACTGGCACGAGCTCTCAGACCCTGGTCGAAAAATGCGCATATAGTGCGGAACCAGTTATCCAAAAGAACATGACTTTTTGCACTCGGGACACCAATAGAACATAAATACTGCACCAGTGCAGCACTAGTTTTGCCAATAGAAAACGCTAATAGTGTATGTCTATGATAAATATATAAGTGTATGTCTATGATAAATATATAAGTGTATGTCTATGATAAAACATCAGAATGTAGGGATGCGTGGATCCGTGGATACCAAAGATATTACACACTTTGGTGGATACAAGGAAAGTGTCGATACTGATATTAGTGTTCTGTGGTCGATTTCTGTTTGCCGATTTCAAAAATGTATCATATGTCGCTATTTACATGAATATAATAATATGTAAGAACAAAAATTTTATAATTTTTCCTGCTTTTCAATTCAGTGTTGAATTTTCAGTTGGCTGGCGTAAAGCTGCATTTACAATCAATTCGCGGGCCGAAGTGCACTTCGGCACGAAATTTACCATTCGCAATAATCTTGGAACCAAATACTCAAATGAATCAAAAATGTAACTGATCAAAACATAAGCATCAGCATCATCTATAGCCGGCACGAAATTCCTTGCCGAAGTGATAGTTTGCAACTTGCAAGAAATTTTGTCTTGAATTTCATTGTGAAAGGTAACGGAGAACGCCATCTGCTAAGATTCCGTGCCGAAGTGCACTTCGGCCCGTGAATTGATTGTGAATGTAGCTTAACCATAGCGACCGTTGAAAATGCATTATATGCTTCGTGAACTCCACATAAGTCTATGTAAACTCAACCTTCTGTGATAGGAATCACCGACTGTCGAATAATTATTTCTTTTATATTATATATCGATATTGAGATCTATATCCTTTAAAATAGAGTAAAAGACTTTCGTCTGATTATTAAAGAAGACAATTTATTCAATTATCGTTTTTATCGTTATTTTATCGTTGGGTGACAGGACCTCATGCGCTAAATCTGTTCAGAGCGGAGTTCCCCAGGGCTCGGTGCTTGGGCCTCTTCTCTTCATAGTGTACACCAGCCAATTCACCAAGAGTATCCTTCATGGAAAAGTTCATATGTATGCTGACGATTTTCAGATTCTTTTTGATTTCCTCATGAATAATTTTGATACCGCAGCTGTTAGAATGAATGAAGATTTAGATCGGTTGGCACTTATAGCGGAAAAACATTCTTTGATATTGAATGCAAGGAAATCATTCGCTATAATTTTTGGGTCGAAAAATAATAAAAACTTTGTTGAGAATAATTTCAGGCCTGTGATCCGCGGTGATACCATTAATTTCCAGGAGAACGTAAGAGACTTGGGCCTGATTGTGGACAGCTCGTTGAGATTTCGTGAGCATGTTATGTGTTTGATCCGGAGAGCGTATGGGGCCCTGAGGATGCTCTACCAGCATAGATCTTATTTGCCTACTACTACAAAGAGGGTCTTGTGTGAGAGTTTGGTCATGTCAAAATTTAATTATAGTTCTACTATCTACAGCTTTTGTCTTGACCAAGAAACATTAGGTCGAATACAGCGTGTTCAATATAGCTGCATCAGGTTCATATATGGGATTAGGAAATATGAGCATGTCTCGCATATGCTAATGGCGCTGAACTGGTTGCCAATAAAAAAATGTTTTGAGTATTATGCCTTGTGTACTTATCATAAAATTATAATTGAGAAATGTCCGCCATATCTTTACAACAAACTGAGGTATAGAACTGATATTCATAATTTGAATGTAAGACATAGGAATCTGCTCTCTTGTCCCCAGCACAGAACGGCCATCTTCCAGAGGAGTTTCAGGTACAATGTGGTAAAATTTTATAACGCAGTGCCAAATGAGTTCAAAACGTTTACTCTCGTAAGATTCAAGAGAGAAATCAGGGCTCATCTCCTTCAGGCTCTGTATGCATAATATATCTGATTGTTTTCGAGAGTCAGTTTTGTTTTTTTTTCTCGTTGTTTCAGATATGCACCTTTTTATGTTTATTTTTTTTTGTAAATTCTGCTCATTGAAATTGAAATTGTATTGTTGTTTAACTTTTTTTTTCTCTCTATCTTTAATGCTTATTCCAAATTGTGTCACATAACAAGGGTTAAGTGGTAGAGCACCTACTAGGTGAACTTCCCCTTGAGGTTTTGAATTGGGAAAATAAAGACATTATGACTTTAGCCTTGCGGCTTTCACACTCCTCTCCAGAGGAAAATTCACTTATCCCAGATATCTCAGATATCAAAAGGATTAAGCTCTGTTGGAGCCCTTTCCAGGTTTTCGGGCTCGTGGTGGTGGTCGGGTCCGGGTCGCTCCTCGCCTCCCTGCTGTAGGTTGGATTCCTGCTCCACCCGCACTTCCTGTCGGAGCAGACGGTGTTCCTCTGCATTCCCCATGAACTTGCGTACAGTTCTCGCCGTTCCGAGCAGTACCGCCTTCTGCATGACTCTATAGATATTTTCGTCCAACTGAAGTTTCCTCAAGTTCTCTGGTAGTTTCTTCGGTATCAGGCCTGTAGATGAAATGACAATAGGGATGGTCTTGATATCTTTCAGCTTCCACTGTCTTCTGGTCTGTTCCTCGAGATCTCTGTATTTTGAAATTTTTTCAGTGTGCCTATCTAGAAGATTGTTATTATTTGGAATTGCCACGTCGATGAATAGTGCTCTGTCCTCATCCTTATTGAGCAATATGAGGTCTGGTCTATTGTGGGTTATTTTTCGGTCTGTGAGAACCGTGCGATCCCAGTAGAGCTTGTGATGTTCGTTTTCCAGCACAGCATCCGGATGGTAATTGTAATAAGGAACCCTTTTCGAAGTTAGAAGTTGGTGTTTTAGTGCCAATTCTTGGTGAAGAATCTTGGCAACAGCATCATGTCTATTTTTGTACTCCGTGCCCGCGAACTTCTGACATCCCCCGGTGATGTGCTGGATAGTTTCATGAGTCGCACAGCCATAACGACAGCTATCGTCCGCCACTGAGGCATCCTTGGCGATGTATTTCATGTAATTTCTTGTTGGAATCACCTGATCCTGGATGGCGAGCATGAAGCCCTCTGTCTCAGGAAACAACCTTCCGGAAGTCAACCAGTAGTTCGACGCAGATATGTCGACGTAATCTTGGTTGACCTCGTTCTGGTGCCTCCCATGCAAAGGTTTGCCAATCAGTTTCTGCATTTTACTTTCTGCAGAGTGTTCGACGGTTTCCAAGTGATCCTGCTGTAGCTTTAATGGTGTAGAACTATCAGCAACACAAACTACTCGATGAAGTTCTGACGAAGCTGCCTTGCTCAAGAAATATTTTCGAAGTCCTTCGATTTCCTGGGACATACGGTTGGACAAATCAACAATTCCTCTACCCCCAAGATGTCGTGGCAGCTCTGTCCGTTCTATTGAGCTTTTGGGGTGATGTTTATTGTGTTTAGTCAGCATCGTCCTTATTTTTCTCTGTAAAGCTGCTAAATCGGTGGTCGTCCAAGAGATAATACCAAATGAATAGCTCAGCGCCGAGCAAGCGTAGGTGTTAATCGCTTTTATCAGATTCTTGCTGTTAAGACCAGTTCTCATTATCCTCCTCAATCTTCGGGTGAACTCCTCCGTTAATTCTTTCTTCATCTGGGTCTGATTGATTTTCCTTGCCTGTTTTATGCCTAGATACTTGTATGTGTCTCCTTCCTTTAATGCTTCAATTTCTGCACCTTCCCTGAATTTGAACGTACCATCTTCTATTTTTCCTCTCGTTATGTTTAGCAGTCGACATTTTTCTAGTCCAAACTTCATTTTGATGTCTTCCGAGAATCTTTCCAATATTTTCAGCATCAATTGCATTTGTTTTTTGGTAGATGCGAAGAGTTTCAAGTCGTCCATGTAAAGGAGATGATTCAGTTTCATCATAGTTCTACTGTCGATCTTGATGGAAAATCCGTAGTCCGTAGAATTCAATCTATGAGACAAGGGGTTCAGGGCCATGCAGAACCACAGAGGGCTCAGCGAGTCTCCTTGGAAAATTCCGCGTCTTATTGGAATAGGTCCTGTTGTAATGGAGCAATCGCTGCTTTCATTTGAAGACTAGTACGCCAGGTTGACATGGCGTTTTTCAGGAACTTAACAATATTGGGATCCACCTTGTAAACCTTCAAGATCGTCAAGAGCCATTCGTGAGGTATAGAATCGAATGCTTTTTTGTAGTCTATGTACGCAGCGTAAAGATTCCTTCGCTTGGAGAACGCTTGATTGCAGATAACTGAATCTATTATTAGTTGTTCTTTGCAACCTCGGCTGTCTTTGGTGCATCCTTTCTGTTGCATGGCGATGATGTTATTCCTTTCGCAATGGTTGTGAATTCGGTTTGAAATGCACGATGTGATTAATTTGTACATCGTTGGAAGACATGTGATTGGTCGGTACTTGGATGGGTCTTCTGTATTCCTTTGGTCTTTAGGTAACAATTATGTTGTGCCATGTGTAAGGAATACTGGCATTCTTTCAGGATTTTCAATGACATCATTTATTGCGGAGGTCAATTTGTCATGCATGATCCAAAGTTTCTTGATCCAGAAGTTCTGTAATCCATCAGGCCCAGGTGCTTTCCAGTTGTGCAGTCCTCTGATAGCTGATTTTACTTCTTCAATTGTGATCATGTTATGCTGCATCGGCTCATATTTTATAGCTTCAGATTTTTCATCTTCAATCCATCCGGTATCTTCATTGAACTGAGGTTTCGTTGATAATTGTTCGGTCCAGAATTGTTCAATGGCTTCCTTTGGTGGTAACTTTCCATTTTCTCCATCCGACGATGTGAGTGACCGGTAGAAAGATTCTTCCGACTTTTCGAATGAATTATTGTCTCTTTTCCGGCTATAATTGCTTTTATATCTCCTCAGGCGTTCTGCATACAGACTTAATTTTTGCTTCAGAGTGTCGAGGCAATGGTGAGCTGTAGCATTCTCCGTCTCTCGTTCTGTGTGTGTCCTGTTTCTATCCATGATCTCTTTGGCAGCTTTCACAACCTTTCTTCCTCGATTCCCGTTCAAGTACTCCGTCAGTCGTCCAATGTCTCTTCTTAGCCTTTCTGTTTTGTGTTGAAGACGTTTCTGCCATGCTGGCTCGTGTAATTTGTGTAATTTTGAACCATCATCGTTCGTTCGGCGAATTTTTGCCCCCATGGTTTTCGCTGTCGTCAGCGCTGCACATTGAAAAACTAGATGCAGATATTCCAATGAACTTCCGTTTTGTAGGTATTCAGGTAAAACGTCCTTATTCAAGATGTCGATTATAAGTGACAGTTTCTTGGATGTATTGAGTCTTGGAGGTGCTACTCGATGAAGAGGATCTGTTCCTTCCAGTTCGGCAAAGTATCTCCTCATGTCAGAGTCAACTTGTCGGTGGAGCTCTTCCCTATCGTCCTGGTGTTCAGGCTCACTTGCGTTGCAAGATGGACTTTCAGTATCAGTTTCTTCTGTCTGTTGTTGCCCAGGCATGTGAATTTCATCAGAGGTGTTGGTGTTATTCTCTATTGCAGGCGGACGCTGAAGTTCTCGTTTAATTGCGTCGATTCGGGCCGTTGGTATTAGTTCATTTCTCAGAATTACGCGGTACTGGTCTGCCACTCGTTGTTCAGTGACATTGAGATTTGGGTAGGCGTTGCAGAATTCCTCATGGAGCCTTTTCCTATAGTTGTTCGTGTTCTGCCCTAGTCCCGTGATGGAGTTATATATGCGCACTATAGTTTCATTCATGGACGTTGTCCACTTCATGCGCTTTCTAACTAACCCCGCTTGGGTGAGCACTGGCTGAATATCCTGCGCAGCACCTTCAGCGGTTCGAGTCGGCAATTGAATTGGACTCGTTGGTTGCTGTTGTTGCTTTGGAGCTGTAGCTTCTTTTGCAGCAGGAGCCCGCTTCCTCAACATCCTGCCACCGACGTCCCGCATGCTGTCATGTCCAGCGCCGGCTCCAGACATGCCCTGACGATCCCCAGGCAGCGACTTGTTTCCGATGCTTCTCGTTATCAACACTTTCATATGTTTGTGCCCCCCTTTCTCGGTTTGGGTGAGGGGTAGAGAAATGAGAGCAGAAAGAGCACCCCTATAAAGGATGTGAAAGAGAGAGGAAAAAGGAATGGGACTGCGGACAGCAGGCGTGGCTGGCTGCACCGTCTACGTCGTTACGATTATTTTTTTTTTTTTTTCCTTCGTGTGAGGGGAAAACCCTTTATGGGCACCCAGAGGGTCCGCACTCTAGGTAGTGTGAGACTCCGAGATCTTGTTTGGCTACTCACTAAAAACCCCTCACACATTCCACGGAGAAGTTCTTCGTCCAGCCCTTGCAGCGTCCCTTAACAAAAGAGATGAGCTGCAAGTGGCATCTAGAGTTCATGGGATCTGATGATATGCAGTGACCCAAGCAACACCGCCTTCTGCATTCTGTGCGCTAGTATCTCGGCCCTAAATCTGCAGGCCGGAATAATCTTCAATTCTTCCACGTAGTTGGCTCTCATTCCTCCGAGACATCCTATGATCAGTACAACCATCTTGACTTTATGACCCGGGTACATAGTTCCAAGCTCGAAAACAAGATCTTTGTATTTTTGTCTTTTCTGCTCTTCCTTCATCACCATGTTGTTTTCTGCAGGGGATGAGAATTCCACGACGAACAATTCCTTCAGCTCTTTGTCCAAAAGAAGTATGTCTGGCTTTATTGCATTGATCTGCCGTGTTGTTGGGACAGGATAGTTCCAGTATATTCGAGCTTTCTCGTTCTGGACCACCGCTTCAATCTCCAGAGGTACATATGGTAGCACCGGTTCTTTGTCTATCTCATATGCCGCCCTCAGATGGAAGTAGAGAACCCGGAGTGCCGCGTTGTGTCGCTCTATATACCCCGATGGAGCATGGACTCTGCAGGCGGAAAGAATGTGCATAATCGTTTCTTGTTGACTATGGCACGCTCTGCACGTTGTTGGGGTGTCCATTTTCATTATGTTCTTTTTATACCATCTGGTATTTATTACTCCATCCTGACAAGCCATCACAAATCCCTCCGTCTCTGACTTAAGGCTAGCCGACTTTAGAAAGGCGAAAGACAATTCTTCCGACAGATCTTGGTCTTTTAAACTCCTGAAAAATATGGAGTGCAGGCTCTTACTCATATGATGTTCGAGTAATGTATTCGACTGAGACTTCCGGATCAGTCTTGCTAGCCTTCTTTGGTCCGCTTGAGTGATCGGTGCTCCAGCACGCTCAGGATCGATCGACACGCCGGTTATACCGAGCTTCTCCAAGGCTCTCTGTCCAGCTCGGAATAGGAAGGCTCCGTGGTTCGCTAGTTCATGCTGAGCTACAAACTTCAGAAGCGGATCTTCACTTCTTAGGACCCTTACTGCTGTTTCCAATGTTTGTTGATAGTGTTGATATTCCAAACATTGCAATCCTCTACCCCCCTGGCTTCGGGGAAGGTATATCCTCTGAATCGAGCTATTTGGGTGGAGGCTACGATTCATGTTCATCGTTTTTCTTGTTGACCTATCAAGATCGAGGAGTTCGTTCACCGTCCAGTTTACCACCCCGAAAGAGTAGGTAAGTATCGGGATGGCTAGCATATTTGTAGCTGATACTTTGTTCTTTCCTGACAGCTGTGATTATTATTATTATTATTATTATTATTATTATTTTATTTTTTTTTTCCTTCGTGTGAGGGGAAAACCCTTTATGGGCACCCAGAGGGTCCGCACTCTAGGTAGTGTGAGACTCCGAGATCTTGTTTGGCTACTCACTAAAAACCCCTCACACATTCCACGGAGAAGTTCTTCGTCCAGCCCTTGCAGCGTCCCTTAACAAAAGAAATGAGCTGCAAGTGGCATCTAGAGTTCATGGGATCTGATGACATGCAGTGACCCAAGCAACACCGCCTTCTGCATTCTGTGCGCTAGTATCTCGGCCCAAGATCTGCAGGCCGGAATAATCTTCAATTCTTCCACGTAGTTGGCTCTCATTCGTCCGAGACATCCTATGATCAGTACAACCATCCTGACTTTATGACCCGGGTACATAGTTCCAAGCTCGAAGACAAGATCTTTGTATTTTTGCCTTTTTTGCTCTTCCTTCATCACTATGTTGTTTTCTGCAGGGGATGAGATTTCCACGACGAACAATTCCTTCAGCTCTTTGTCCAAAAGAAGTATGTCTGGCTTTATTGCAGTGATCTGCCGTGTTGTTGAGACAGGGTAGTTCCAGTATATTCGAGCTTTCTCGTTCTGGACCACCGCTTCAATCTCCAGAGGCACATATGGTAGCACCGGTTCTTTGTCTATCTCATATGCCGCCCTCAGATGGAAGTAGAGAACTCGGAGTGCCGCGTTGTGTCTCTCTATATACCCCGATGGAGCATGGACTCTGCAGGCGGAAAGAATGTGCATAATCGTTTCTTGTTGACTATGGCACGCTCTGCACGTTGTTGGAGTGTCCATTTTCATGATGTTCTTTTTATACCATCTGGTATTTATTACTCCATCCTGACACGCCATCACAAATCCCTCCGTCTCTGACTTAAGGCTAGCCGACTTTAGAAAGGCGAAAGACAATTCTTCCGACAGATCTTGGTCTTTTAAACTCCTGAAAAATATGGAGTGCAGGCTCTTACTCATATGATGTTCGAGTAATGTATTCGACTGAGACTTCCGGATCAGTCTTGCTAGCCTTCTTTGGTCCGCTTGAGTGATCGGAGCTCCAGCACGCTCAGGATCAATCGACACGCCGGTTATACCGAGCTTCTCCAGGGCTCTCTGTCCAGCTCGGAATAGGAAGGCTCCGTGATTCGCGAGTTCATGCTGAGCTACAAACTTCAGAAGCGGATCTTCACTTCTTAGGATCCTTACTGCTGTTTCCAATGTTTGTTGATAGTGTTGGTATTCCAAACATTGCAATCCTCTACCCCCCTGGCTTCGGGGAAGGTATATCCTCTGAATCGAGCTATTTGGGTGAAGGCTACGATTCATGTTCATCGTTTTTCTTGTTGACCTATCAAGATCGAGGAGTTCGTTCACCGTCCAGTTTACCACCCCGAAAGAGTAAGTAAGTATGGCTAGCATATTTGTAGCTGATACTTTGTTCTTTCCTGACAGCTGTGATTTCCAGATGTCTCTCAGCTTCTTCTTGTAGCTGGCTGATAAGGCGTCTTTTATTTGGGTTGTCTCCAGTACTCCCCTCTGTTTCATCCCGAGAAACTTGTAAGTTTCTCCCTCTTCGAGACATCGAAAAGTCATTCCATCTTCCAGTTGGATATCTTCTCCTGGATCATCAACCCTTCCCCTGCGGAGATGAAAAACAGCACAGTTGTCCAAGCCAAATGACATTCCCATTGCAGAGGTGTAGTCGGAAACGATATTCAATAGTTGCTGTAGTGCGGTCCTGGAGGGAGCGTAGAGTTTTAAGTCGTCCACGTACATAAGGTGGGAGATCAGGTGGTTCCTTCTGCCTGGTGGACCGGCCTTGTATCCTATTTTGCTTGCCCTCAGCTCAATTGATATCTCGAAAAAACTGAAAATCAAGATTATCATTTTTTCTTCATAACTCATTTATTTTTGGAGATAACTACACGAAATTTGGTGTGTAGTCATAATTCTATATAACGATTATACTGGTGTACTACTTTTTTGTAATTTAAGCCACCCTTTATTTTTAAGGGTTTTCGATATTCCTAGTCAGTCTCTAAATAGTTCTAACCCTGTATAATTTTGTAGCTGGCTGATAAGGCGTCTTTTATTTGGGTTGTCTCCAGTACTCCCCTCTGTTTCATCCCGAGAAACTTGTAAGTTTCTCCCTCTTCGAGACATCGAAAAGTCATTCCATCTTCCAGTTGGATATCTTCTCCTGGATCATCAACCCTTCCCCTGCGGAGATGAAAAACAGCACAGTTGTCCAAGCCAAATGACATTCCCATTGCAGAGGTGTAGTCGGAAACGATATTCAATAGTTGCTGTAGTGCGGTCCTGGAGGGAGCGTAGAGTTTTAAGTCGTCCACGTACATAAGGTGGGAGATCAGGTGGTTCCTTCTGCCTGGTGGACCGGCCTTGTATCCTATTTTGCTTGCCCTCAGCTCAATTGATAGTGGCATGAGTGTTATGCAGAATAATAACGGGCTTAGCGAATCTCCCTGGAACACTCCTCTTCTGTACCTCACCCATCCCGTATAAACGGTTCGTCCCTCTGCTCGGATGGCAAACTTCGTTTTCCACAACGCAATGATGCTTTCTATCGCATGGATGATGTTAGGGTGGACTTTCAGCATTTTTAATAGCCGTATGATCAGGTCGTGCGGCGAGGTGTCAAATGCTTTCGCGTAGTCTAACCATGATGTATGTAGGTCGCGCTTGTAATGTCTGGCGTCTAGGCATACGCTCTTGTCGATCAGCAAGTTGTCCTTGCATCCTTGTACTCCTTTCTTTGCTCCCCTCTGTTCGTAGATACTGTCCCACACTGGTCCAATGACCCTCAGAATTCGATCTTGAATAACACTTGTGAGTATCTTGTACAGTGTATTGAGGCAAGTGATTGGGCGATAGTTCTTGGGTTGCCCTAAGTCCCCTGATTTTGGTATCAGCACTGTCCTACCCTCCACTAACCATGAAGGAATGGGCTCACGGCGAATCAGCATTCCGCTGAATAATCTTGCCAGTTGTTTATGTGTAGCCGGAAAGCTCTTCCACCAGTAGTTCTGAATACCGTCTGGTCCGGGTGCTGTGAAATCATTCTTGTTCTTAAGGGCTTGTCTAATATCTTCGGCTGATATTTCAGAAAGTTCGTCGTTCTGCTGTAGGGTTTGATCTCACATCTGCTGGAATCTGGGAAGTGCTGGAGTATCCCTGGTTTTTGCTGGTTGTTCGTACAGGCTTTTCCAAAACTCTTCGACGTCCTGAGGTGATGGTGGGTTTTGCACCTCTTGCTGTTGAGGTTGAAATAATTTCGATGGTTCCGCGGTGAAGGTGTTGTTATCTTCGATCCATCTTTTTCTCCTTATCAATTTCTTTCGTGCTGCTGCAAGTGATCTTATTTTATCTACAGCTTTCTGCTTCAGTAGATGGACTGTGGGCAAGTTAACGGTACCATGTGTAGCACGAAGCTCCTCAATCATCTCCTTCATTCTCTTGCTCGGTTTAGTTTTTCCTTTCAGAACATCTATGACACATTGGTACCAAGATGCCTGCTGCCTCATTGATTTTATTTTGATGTCAAGTTGATTTAGCCTTTTCCTATGCTTATTATTATTATTCGCAGCTGTACTTTTTGGTGGACATAGTAGATAAGCGGCGGCTCTCACTGCAGCCTCCACCTCTTCCAGTGAACAGGTCTCGTTAAGATGATCTTGAATGTTGCTATTCAAAACGGCTAGATCTTCAGCCTTGTGTCTGGATTTTATCCGGGTGGGTTTGATCAGTGGGTCTCTAACGGCAGCCTCAAATGCCTCTTTCGTATTGTCGATTAACTCTGATGAATCTCTCACTGTCCTTGGCCTTTGTTGCTGTCGGTCTGTAGCATCTGTCACCTGCTCTCCAGCTAGTTCTATCTCTGGAACTTCTCTCACTTGTTCCGTTCTTGGCCTTGCTTCTAGGGCTACAGCTTCACCTCTGTGAGTCATCGCTTGGTGTTGTTGGCCTGGAGCATCTGTCACCTGCTCTTCAGCGCGTTCTATATCTGGAACATCTCTCACATGTTCCGTTGTTGGCCTGTTGGAGCGTGTACCAGTCCTGGTTCGGCCCGCGATATCACTCAAAAGGGCTACAGCTTGTTCTTGAGTTATGTCAACCGTCAATTGCTGATGTTGGCTCAAAGCATCTGTCACCTGCTCCTCAGCTTGTTGTTCCAACCTTCCTTGCTCTTGAGACCGCTGCAAGATTCCTCTTCTTTTGAGATGACTGATCTGATCTCTCAGGTTTTGCTGCGTCATGTAGTTGAGGTCTGGACAATTTTCGCACCACAGACCATGCAGCCTATTCATGTATCCCCTTCTGTCGGGTCCTGATCTTCTGTATAGCGCAGACAGCAGGCTATGTTGCTCGGGCGTCCGCTTGTGGCGTCCTCTTTGTGCTGTCCTGTTTCGGCTGCCGGTTCCGACTACGGGGTGCTCTTGCGAGCTTTGAATCCCTATGCGACCGACAACCTGAACTCTCTCCTCGTCGATGTCCTCCTCGTCTAGAGGCGTAGCTTTTTGTGTGGCAGGCGCCCCCCTTCTTAGCGTTCTGCCGTTGGTGTCCCGCATGCTGTCACGTCCAGCACCAACTCCAGACGTGCCCTGACGATCCCCAGGCAGCGACTGTTTTCCGAGGCTTAGCTGATTTCTTTCCGACATCGGCTGAGAGTGACCGGGGTCCGCGGGATTGTCACACCCGTATACTACTAAGTAGTACCCCCGTGCGGGTTTATACATATACAATTATTATTATGACTTTAGCCTTGCGGCTTTCACACTCCTCTCCAGAGGAAAATTCACTTATCCCAGATATCTCAGATATCAAAAGGATTAAGCTCTGTTGGAGCCCTTTCCAGGTTGTCGGGCTCGTGGTGGTGGTCGGGTCCGGGTCGCTCCTCGCCTCCCTGCTGTAGGCTGGATTCCTGCTCCACCCGCACTTCCTGTCGGAGCAGACGGTGTTCCTCTGCATTCCCCATGTACTTGCGTACAGTTCTCGCCGTTCCGAGCAGTACCGCCTTCTGCATGACTCTATAGATATTTTCGTCCAACTGAAGTTTCCTCAAGTTCTCTAGTATTATTATTATTATTATTATTATTATTATTATTATTATATTTATGAAAGAAACTTAAGGAGTCAGTAATATAAAAATAAAATAGGATGGTTAGATAAGCATGACAAATATCGCGAAAACAAACGATGGAAAATAAACGAGCAAATAAATCATCGAAATATTTATTTAGCAATCCGTGATTTCAATCATATATGATAGAGCATCTATAGAGGCTCAGGTTCAAAAAAGATAATGCATATTCAACGGTTGCTATGGTAAGCCAGCCTACAGAGAATCGAAAAGCTGGAAAAAGTATTGAATTTTTTTCTCGTGTAACATTCATGTGAATAGCGACATATGATACATTTTTGAAATCAGCAAAAAACTTGCAGCAAGATGAAAGAAATTTCAACTATAGTTTACCTTTGAAAAATCAGAAATCCCTGTGGTATCTCGAAAATGACTGGATCAAAAAATTTAATAATATCATATCCAAATTCCTCATAAAAAAGAATGTAACAACGGATTTCGAATATGAGTTCAAACAAGTGAGTTATCCAGTTTAATTGAAAATGACAATTTCTCAATTTCCGTTCATAACTCAAAATCTATGAAAGTTCGGCTGGATCTGTTTTCAGATTTGGAATAGTCAGGAAAAAAAAGTTCGAGAATGCGTCGTCCGTTTTCTTCTAACTGCTATAGTTCTCGAGATCCCTTCAGAGGACAACGAATTTTGCCCACCCTGTACAGAGCAAGCGCAAATGGATTTTCGCTACCCTGTACTCTGTACAGTTCACAACCGTTGCAAACCACTCTACCACAGATTACAGAGTAGTGCCACTCTACGAATAAACCTAAAAAAAGTATGCAGGGTCAGTGCGCGCCGTAGAGAAAGAAGAACCATGCAGATCTGATGATTCTATATCTGCTGATTCTCCTAGAAACCAAAGAGGAAAAGTTAATATTTGTAGAAACATTGAGTAGTGTGTATCGATTTTATTGACGTGAGCAATGTTGAACCAAACAGAACAACAGTACTCATCAACAGAAAAAAGGCTGCCGTATGAAGGGTGATGGCAGCAGCGTCCCATGAAGAACCAGCATTTTCTGAAGTATATTATTCCTGGATTTTAATTTAAAAATTTCATACAAATGGAATATGCATTTCAATGAAAAATCTAATTTTATTTCGAGATATTTAGGATTGAAATTATATGTAAAACATTAGGTAAGTATCATTTTTCTCTCAATTATTTATATACAGGGTTAGAACTATTCAGAGGGGGACTACAGGGATATCGAAAACCGTTAGAAATACAGGGTAGCTTAAATTACGAAAAAGTTGCGTTATTCAAGGTGGGTGTAAACAGTTCCCAAATATCTCTGATGGTTCCTGAGATATCTCGAAAAAACTGAAAATCAAGATTATCATTTTTTCTTCATAACTCATTTATTTTTGGAGATAACTACACGAAATTTGGTGTGTAGTCATAATTCTATATAACGATTATACTGGTGTACTACTTTTTTGTAATTTAAGCCACCCTTTATTTTTAAGGGTTTTCGATATTCCTAGTCAGTCTCTAAATAGTTCTAACCCTGTATAATTTTATTACAAACCTCAAGAATTGCACCCCACCCGATCGTACTTTCTTATCCATTCTTACGACGCTTGGACGCTCCCGACGACTTCCAATCCAACATTCAACAGCTATGTGAAGCAGGCACCCCCAAATGCGAATTTTGAAACAAAAATTTCAGGGTCGTTTGTCCAACGTAAGTCCACTTCTGTCCACCCAATTTTTTCATTTGTCCACCCACAGAACCAAATCAATCTTTGAAAATTTAAGAAAGTGTGAAGTTGGCACCGCCGAATGAAAATTTTTAAACCAAAATTTCAAGGTCGTTTGTCCACCTTAGGTCCATATTTATCCACCTTTTTTTTTGTCCACCCACTGTTTGAGACATATGGAAAAAGAAGTTGTTCCAGTGCAATACTCTGAGTAGCTCACCCAAATTGCAAAAACGTGTTTTTAATGGTAAATATCGTTTGTCGAACGTTAGTCCTCTTTTGTCCTCCCAATTTTTTCATTTGTCCACCCACAGAACCATAGAAATCAATCATAAAATTTCTTTGGAAGTGTTGAGTTGGCACCACTATACTCAAAATTTTAAACTAAATACTATGGAGGGTACCTTATACAGGGTGTCCCGTAAAGACCACGTCAAACGAAAACGGAAAGTAGATCAGAATGTGCTCTACCTGATGTGAAAAAATCTTTCATATGAAAGTCTCACAGGTTTCGAGATATTTGATGTTTTATGAAAATGTTGAATTTTTTCACTTCAAATGCTTTCTCTCTTGCGAAGCTACAATTAAATACTTTTCGAATCAGTTTTTTTCCGTAAATTTTGTTGAATGATTACTTCAATTCATGCAATGAAAAATACCACAAAATATTATACAGGGATTCTGAAAAAAAAAATTGAAATTCATGTTCTGAAGGAAGTGTTTTTTTGTGCTGAATTCTATCGGACGTGGTATAAAAAAAAGACACTAGACCTTTTCTGCATATTACGTTGAAAAGTTGCCCATTTTATGAGGATTCCGAAAAGGTAAAATACAGGTGATAACCTTCTTCACGAAAAAAGATATTTGAATGTTTATCGAAAATGAAGCATTTCTGTGAAAAACTGATTTTGTCACCTTTTCCATAAATACTTTCATTTTGCACTTCCTGCTGAAAATAATCAATCAACAAATCGATAAAATGTTATTAAGATGCTAATTCACTGACTGAGTTTTTTTATTTCCTTTTCTTTGCCCAAAGAACTCTCGAACATCGATATGATGTGATGCGATTCAATGATTTACCAGACTTAAATCCTCTGGAGTTTTTTACTGGGGTTTTTCAAAAAATGAAATTTATTCGAATCCTATAAGAGATGAAGTACAACTTAGGGATCGCATTCGTATTTCAGCAGCCAAAATAGCGGGGAGAAGTTTGTATGGTTTGAAAAGGTCATTTCTCAATAGATGCAGGGGATGTATTAGCGAAGGGGGTGGTCATTTTGAACATTTGCTCTAATAAGAATCCTGAATTTTTATTATTGATATTTTTATAAAGTTTCTCCACAATAGATTTGTTGATGCTGAAGGTCCTGTGCGTTATTACATTATATCATTGCAATTAATGAATAATTTCATTTTATAAGTAATTTAAAGACTAACTGAAATTTTTCAAGTGAATTATTCAATATGTTACAGCAGAATCTGCAAAATGAAAGAATTTGTGGAAAGGGTGACAAAATCAGTTTTTCACAGAAATGCTCCATTTTCGATAAACATTCAAATATCTTTTTTCGTGAAGAAGGTTATCACCTGTATTTTACCTTTTCGGAATCCTCACAAAATGGGCAACTTTTCAACGTAATATGCAGAAAAGGTCTAGTGTCTTTTTTTTATACCACGTCCGATAGAATTCAGCACAAAAAAACACTTCCTTCAGAACATGAATTTTAATTTTTTTTTTCAGAATCCCTGTATAATATTTTGTGGTATTTTTCATTGCACGAATTGGAGTAATCATTCAACCAAATTTACGGAAAAAAACTGATTCGAAAAGTATTTAATTGTAGCTTCCGCAAGAGAGAAAGCATTTTAAGTGAAAAAATTCAACATTTTCATAAAACATCAAATATCTCGAAAAGTGTGAGACTTTCATATGAACGATTTTTTCACATCAGGTAGAGCACATTCTGATCTACTTTCCGTTTTCGTTTGACGTGGTCTTTACGGGACACCCTGTATATACTAAATATTCAGGTTCGTTTGTTCTTCGCTATTTCATTTCTCTACATCAGGAATTTATTTTCATTTCCATCCAGACTAGATGCGCCAAATTTGGGATGAAAAATTGATTAATCAAAATTTTTCGTTGATTTCTCCTAAAATGCTAAAGAATGTTTTTCATCGAATGAATCGTTGGTCCATAATGGATTCAAATTTGTCCAATCAAAATTTTATTCTTTCATATGCGTTATTGAAAAAAATAATATTTACTTTTAGTCCAGTAGGACTAACGTACGTGGAGGTTTTTTGAATGCAAAAGGTGGAGTAGTAGCGATTTTTTAGTATGCTGTTAAGCTCACGGTCTTTCCATTATGACAGCGTAACGTTCTGAAAGCTAAATAATAAGCAAGTTTTTTTTTTTTTTGGTGTAGCAGGGGGAAAATCTGCAAGACAGACGAACACACCCTCTCCTGAGGGGGAACAGTGTGGGGATTCTCACTCTCTGAGCTCGAGACCCACTAAAAACCCTTAACTGCTTCTTCATAGGTTCCGGGCATTTTGCCTATTATCCAGTTGACTCTTATGGTTTCTGGACTCTCACACGATCATAGTCGTGTTGATATTTGTATGCTGCCTATAGCTTTCACAGGTTAAGCTCTTCTTTGGTGACATTTAAATTCTTAACTGATCTTTCGGTCTTCGGTGGTAGGTTCTTGACCTTCTAGCTTCTTCCGTTGGATCGTAGTCGACTAAGTCAATATCGATTATCTCCAGTCAAATCCCTCATGTAAACATCTTCTTGATGACCCACTGAATTATTTCGATTTGAAAGTTACTTTAATTTTATCAGCATTGATAATTTATTGATAATAAATTATTCTGGTATAAAAAATACAGATTTTGCTTCGAATGTTGAAAGAAGTCTCCAAAATTATTATGGAAATGTTTTGTAATCTTCGTGTACGACAAAAGGTCGATTCATATTATACGTTCCGCTCAGTTCAGGCCGGCGGAAGGATCATTAGCCCTTGACGGAGGTTGCGTTCATATCAGATTGTCTATGGTTCATATTATCAGTCACGATCGTCTCAGTCACCTTCCGCTTCGTGTGTCGTGAATCTTCGGTTGCATTCGCATAGACCAGCACATGACACATGAAGCCTTTCATTTTGATCAAAACAGTACAAGAAGGACCCTAAAAATTTTTGTTAAATTATTAGTATTATTATTTTCGTTATTCTCTTTATTCTCTTACGAAAACCCTTTAACTTTTGCTAAAAATAAAATTGCTGCAATTTTGACTCAAGGAATTATGTGCTTTTGCATTATTGTTAGACGAAGATGAAGAGGAACAAAAAGTCGGTAAAAAGATTGGGTTTCTAACCAATATTTGAAAAGAGGATAGTTGAAGGTGAATATTGGACATTGGTGCACACATCATGGCTATTTTAGAATGAACAGGAAATCATTTCGATTATATACTGTGAAAAATTTCGCAATTAGTACAAAAAAAAGTTCAAAGAAGCTTTCACAACAAAGGAAAACCCACTCTGTAATCTGTGGGAAAACCCTCGATTGACTGAGCTGAACTGAGCGGTTGCTTATTCATATTATAGGCTTGATCGTAGAGTGGCTCACAACGGTTGTGAACTGTACAGAGCACGCGCAATTCCATTTTAGGGTAGCGAAAATCCATTTGCGCTATAGAATAAGATATAGAGATAAGAAAATTAAAAATAAGAGCGTGAGGTAGAAGTTTTTTTCAAAGTTCAATTGGTGGGTTTTCAGGTGAGTCTGCCCGTTACACAAAAATTGAGAAAAAGGAAATAAAACACTCAAGAAAAAAGGATAATAACAACAAACCCGATATAGTAAAGGAAAGCTGTAACT
This sequence comes from Coccinella septempunctata, assembly GCF_907165205.1. NCBI lineage: Eukaryota > Metazoa > Arthropoda > Insecta > Coleoptera > Coccinellidae > Coccinella > Coccinella septempunctata. The sequence continues at coordinate 29,283,142 of NC_058195.1, forward strand.
GACGAGCCAGCGATAGAGGCGGGTCAAAACCTGAATTAAGTAGGGGGCTGACGCAACCGCTCTGCTGACGCACGGCGGTTATACGCGTAAATCGAAGAGTATACGGCAACAGGTGATCCTTAATGAGTCTAGCGGATAAAAAACGCAATAGGAGTGACGAGTTCGAAGAGATAGAAGCGGAGTCTATTGGAAGGAATAAAAAAGTACTGAGATCACCAAACCTGAAACTAAGAAAGGGTGGGGAAGAAATGGATTCCGGAAACCTAGAACATATGTTGAAGATGATGATGGAACAAATGATGGTGGAAATGAGGAAAAATACAGAAGAACTAAAGGTTGAGATCAAGAATATGCGGGAAGAAATGCAGAAAAGAGAGAAAAAATGGAATGAGGAGAAAAAAATGTTAGAGAAAAGAATTGAAATTTTGGAAGATAAGACCGAAAGAGAGGAAAAAAGAAGGAAGAAAAACAATATTGTAATCAAGAATCTTGCAATTGAGGTTGGAAAAGAGAAGGAGGAAATTCAAACGTACATAGAAAATGAACTGAAGACAAAAGTTGAAATTAAAAGAGCATACAGAATAAATCAAGGTACAAATATTGAAATGTTTGTCGCTGAAGTAGGTAGTTGGGAGCAAAAACAACAGGTAATGAAGAAGAAACATAATTTGAAAGGAAAGAAAACAATTATAGAAAACGACCTTACCCCAAAGGAGAGACAAATCCAGAAGCAGATCCTAGAAATAGGAAAAGTGGAGAGAGACAAAGAAAGAAAAGTGAAAATAGGATATCAAAAATAACGATAGATGGAATACTATATGTCTGGGATGAAAAGGAGCAAGGAGTAAAGGAACAAAATGTAACTCGGAACAGAGGAAATTTGGCAAAAAACTAATTATGGTTAGTGGCCACGGAAGTACTGAAAAGATGATGACTAAGCAGGAGAATGAAAATGAATATGGAAACACACAGAGAAAAGAGATGACTAGGGGAAAGAAAGTGGAAAAATGGAGGATAATATTCTGGTTGGAACGAAGACTAAATGGAGAGAGTGGAAATTGGCCACATGGAATGTTAGAGGAATAAGGGGAAAAGAATTGGATTTAATAGGGGAGTTTGAGAGATATAACATTGACGTTTTAGGTATAACAGAGACAAAAAAGAAGGGGAAAGGAGAACAATTGATGGAAAATGGGCACATTATGGTATACGGTGGAGTGGAATATGAAAGACACGGTGCAGCGGGAGTGGGATGTCTGATAAATAAGAGATAGAGTCAATTTGTGGACCACTGGGAGGTGTACTCTGAAAGGATTCTCTTACTGCGTCTAAAAAAGAGTACGAACCGAATTATATCTATATTGGTAGTATACGGTCCGAACGAGGATGCAAGAGCGGAAGAAAAAGATAAATTCTGGGAAGAATTGAATATGGCAAAGGAGAACTGTAAGGGAAAAATTATAATATGCGGAGATATCAACGGTAGAGTTGGTATTTCACAGGATAATAATGGAGTTGTGGGCAAATATGGTGAAGATAAGAAGACAAATAATGGAAATAGACTTATTGAATACTGCAGAGTGAACGACTTAATAGTGACAAATACTTTCTATGAACATAAGGATATTCATAAGTATACAAGACAGGGACCAAAAAGAGAAGATAGATCAATTATAGATTACATAGTCGTGGAGAGGGATAGTAGGAGAGAGGTGAATGATGTGAGAGTATACAGGGGAGCTGAATTAGGAACCGATCACTACATGTTGGTTGCGAGAATGGTAGAAGAGGATGAGGGAGGGAAGGTCGAAAAACAAAATGAAAGATGTTATGAACGGATTAAATATTATAAGCTAAGAAAACGTGTGATTGCAGAGAAGTACAGAACAAAATCTGATCTCTCCTCAGGTGCGAATAAATCTTTCGCCTTTTACTACAGAACAAAATTAGAAGAAGAACGTTCAAGGGTAGATGTAGTCAACTGTAACTGGAGGCTGGAAGATTTGTGGGTCGACTTCAAGACAAAAGTATTGGCAACAGCAAAGGAGGTTTGTGGAAGTGTAAGAGTCAAAGGAAAAAGGAAATATACTTCTTGGTGGAGTGAGGACATTAAAAAAGAGATTAAATGCAAGAAGAACAGATGGAAAGAATACTTAAGAGAAAGAACTGAGGAAAGTTATATGAGGTACAAGGAAAAAAGAAAAAAAGTTAAAAAAATGATCAAGAGCAACAAGGAAAAGAACTGGACTGATTTTGGGGATAAAATGGAAAAATATGCTAATGAGAACAAAAAATTATTCTATAGAATGTTAAAAAATACGAAAAAGAAAAAGGGATTAGAACAAATAACCATAAGAAACAAACAAAGGGAATTACTGACAAGTGAGAAGGAAATCATTCCCATGGGAAGATGGAGAGAGTATTTTATAGAACTCTTGGAAGGAAACGATAGATATGTCATGCCTGAGGAAGCTGTCGGAAAGGATGCTCGAACAAACACTGATGAAGGCCATATAATTATAGAGGAAATTAACGAAGCATTAAATAATAAATAAGTTGAAAAGTGGAAAGATAGCACCAGAGATGATAAAAAATATGGGGAATATCGGTAGAGAAATTTTTAGAGTGATCTGTCAAAAAGCGTGGAATGAGAAAGAAATACCGGAGGACTGGAGGAGGGCTTTGATTGTTCCTATTTATAAGAGCGGAGATAAAAAAGAATGTAGTAATTACAGAGGGATAACATTAATGAATACTGCGTTGAAGGTGTATGAATCGATACTCGAACAGCGACTGAGAGCACATGAAGAGAAATCCCTAGAAGAGGCACAAAGCGGGTTCATTAAAGGAAGAAGTACTCAAGATCATATATTCACAATTAAGCAGATAATTGAGAAAGTAAGGAAAAACAAAAGGACTGCCTATTTTGTGTTTATAGATTTGGTCAAGGCTTTCGATAAGGTCAGAAGAAAGAAGCTGTGGGAAATACTAAGGAAGCGTTGCATTCGATCCAGAGTATGTATTTATTTTTTATTTATTTATTTATTATAAATCTACGGGATAACCCCTTTACAGAAAAAAAATACATCTTAACAAAAAAAATAACAGCCTCATTAAAATAAAAACTACTACATAACAAACTATTTTGGAACACAGCAACTACGACATCGAGTATAACATAAAAAAATAATCTAGTGTTTCACCTTCTTCTACCCATCACTGAGGAACGCGAAAGCACAACGCTCAGCCGTGACCTGAATCTACCGAGTGACTGCTCGCAGATATCCAACTCAGGATACCTGTTCATAAAGTTAAGAGTTCTACCTAGGTATAGATGATTACCATAATTAGTACGTAACGCTCTCGGCCTAAACAAATCAGTATGCCTAGTTCTTCTAGGAGGCACATTCAAGGTTAGTCTTGACACTAGTTCAGGTGAGGAAACGCAGCCATGTAACAACTTATGCAAGAAACAACAGTCCAATAAACGTCTTCTATCAGACAGCGACCACAGTCCCACCGATTCCCTAATTGCCGTAACACTCACTTCAGCATAACGTATACCCCTTTTTTGAGCAATAAATCTCAGGAATTTGCTTTGTACACTCTCCAGTGATCGAGAGGCCACCACACCTCTAGGAGACCAGACCAAACCAAGGAGCCATACTCAAGAATGCTTCTAATCAGGGAGCAAAACATAGAAATCAGTGCACTCTCAGAAAACGATCTGCAATTTCTTATCACAAGACCCAAAAGTCTCAACGATTTATCCCTCACGTAAGCCAAGTGAGAATGAAATGATAATTTCGTGTCGAACCACACTCCTAAGTCCTTAACTGACGTTGTTCGAGTTAATCTCTCACCGCACAGGTCGTATGTGGAATGTATATAGCCTCTTCCTCTGGAAAACGTGATCACCGAGCACTTCTTGATGTTCAAAAACATACGATTGGAAAAACACCATTCCTCCAATCTATTGCAATGCTGCTGCAGTAACTTGACGTCATTGTCACATGAAATAACACGGTAAAACTTCAAATCGTCCGCGAACAACAAATAGTCAGAGTTGAGAAACACACTACTGATGTCGTTGATGAAGAGGCAAAACAATATGGGTCCTAGATGGGACCCCTGTGGCACCCCAGAATAAACAGGAATATAGTAGGAAATGCAGTCTCTCAGTTTGACTGCCAAAAGACGGTTCCTCAAAAAGCTGCTAAACCACTCGTACATAATACCCCTTATTCCCAATCTGTGTAGTTTCAACATAAGGATATTCAAATTGACTTTGTCAAAAGCCTTGCTAAAATCACTGTAAATGGCGTCAGTCTGCCTACCGTCCTCCAGTGCACTGATAATATCCTCCACATAAACCAGTAGGTTGGTCATCGTAGATCTACCCCTAGAGAATCCGTGCTGCTGATTTATTATAAACGAGGAACTCTCCCACACTAATCTGACACACACCAACTTATCGAGTAACTTCGGTAAAACAGACTGCAGCGCAATACCTCGATAGTTTCTAATATCCTCTTTGTCTCCAGCCTTATACACAGGTACCAAATAACCGTTTTTCCAGTATGAGGGAAACTTCCCAGTTCTCAAGGAGACCTCAAATATATCACGAATTGGTGTTGTGAGTGAAAAAATACACCTCTTTATAAGCATCGCAGGCACCCCATCCGGACCACACGAATAGCCATGCACCCTTCAAACCCTGGATCCCCTCAAAAACTTCCCTCGTGGATAGGGACAGCTGAGACAAACCAATACATTCCCGTATTGAGTGCATTCCAGGTGAAACTATATGCTCGTTTTCGTATGTCTTGGCAAAATAATCGGCGAACAAATTTGTAATATCTTCATCGCTATCAGCAATCTTATCATCCAAATGCATACTAACTGGAAGATCATTTGACGGACTCAGTGTTTTAAAATATGACCAAAAAAACTTGGGGTCGGTTCGCAAGCTCGCGTCGATCTCGGCGATGTAACTATTATAAAGGTTTCTGTTCAACTGCTTGCATTTCGCTCTAACCACCTTGAATTGATCCCAAATGTCTGCACACATGGATCTTTTATATTCCCTATGTAATTGCTTTTTCTTATTTATTAACGATATCAAACGTTTGTTGAACCATGCTGGATATTTCTCAGTTCTCATTTTAGTTTTCTTGGGAACAAATGATTCCAAACCAACATTGATTATATCATAAAATTTAGCAACACATTCATCGACGTCCTCGGACTGCGTACAGACTCGCCAATCAACAGAACTAAAGTAGTCATTCAAACCGACATAATTGGCATTACGGTAGTCATAGTATGATCTTGGTCGGTTGGCCCCAAGCTTCATTATCAATATTCTCAACGAAAAAAGATACAGCACTATGATGGATTGAGTCATGAAAAATCTGAGAGTCCTGGAACACCAAACTCAAGTTGTCCATATTAGTGTATATAAGATCTAAATACGTACCCCGGCTGTTTGGAACTTTATTAAACTGATGCATGCCAAGAAAGGTGAAAGTCTCAGCCACACACTGCCGAAAGTCATTTGATGAGCACAACACAAACCTATCGCCATCCCAACTCGCTGTTGGTACATTGTAATCGCCACAAATGATGAAATTGGAAGTTGGATCGTGGAGTTGAACCTCCTCAATGGCGTCGCAATGATGCTGGTAACGACTCTCAGAAGAGCCAGGGGGAATATAGACACCACATATAATTGTCTTGATCGAGTTGATGTTTACAGACACCAACACTTGCTCCACATCCTGAATTGCACATTTTATTGTCCTGCCACACAAACCTTTACGTGTCAATATCATCACACCTCCCCCCCTCACCTTGGAACTAGTCAAATTCGATCGATCACATCGAAAAACATCCCACTCGGGAGCCTGAAATTCCGCATCAAGCACATCCGCACTCAACCACGTCTCTGTCAAAACCAAAACATCATATTCACAGTCAATAGCCAAGGTTCTTAACTCATCCAATCGCGTACAAATACCACCGACGTTATGGTAATAAATCCTTATGTTCTGCTGTAAAGGGGGCTTAACTAGTTTTTCCTCCTGATGATCTTCGGCTCACCGCCGATGTATCTAATTGTTAGCTTTTCACCTTTTAAGCTTCTCTCATCGATTTCCCTCTTCAAATTTTCCAAATGATCGCGCTGCTGAGGAGTTTTATCGTTGAAAATTCTAAAACGTTGCCCATTCTCTCTTTCACTTTCATTTTGATCAAAACAGAAGGACCCTAAAAATATTGTTAAATTATCAGTATTTTATTATTATTTTCGTTGTTTCTCTTACGTGCCCTATCTCATAGGACGTAAACCCTTTGACTTCTGCTAAAAATAAAATTGCTGCAATTACGCCTGAATGAATGATGTGCTTTTGCATTATTGTTAGACGAAGATGAAGAGGAACAAAAGGTCGGTAAAAAGATTAGGTGTCTAACCAATATTTGAAGAGAGGAAAGTTGAAGGTGAATATTGGACATTATAAAAAAAATTGGTCCACACATCATGGCTTTTTTAGAATGATATCATTTCGATTATACAGGGTGATTCATATTGGGACATAGGCTAAGGGCAGATTGTTTGGACCAAAATATGGCGATAGGACCAAATATACCTCAATAAAATATTGCTGTGGAAAAAGATAGAGGGCGTTAAAGTTGAATTTTGTATAAGGGGAGAGAATAATATTTTCTTCAAAGTTCGAAAGTCCTTTATTGAAAGAATTAGAAAAAGCATAGAAGTAGGGGGAGGACACGTAGAACATTTAATTTAAGTTTATTCTTTTTATGTAACATTGTTTTTAATTATGCTTTATCGTCGAAATAAATGAATAAAATAAATAAGCCGTTACTTCAAATCCCCTTCCGATGCTCTGAACTGTTCAATTGTGTTTTTCTTAAAAACGGATGAAAAAATATACAGTGAAATTATTAGCAAAAAAAAAATCAACTTTAATGTCCTCTATCTTTTTTGCACAGCAATATTTCATCGAGGTATATTTGGTCCTATCGCCATATTTTGGTCCAAACAATCTGCCCTTAGCCTATGTCCCAATAGTTATGAATCATCCTGTATACTGTGGAAAATTTCGCATTTAATACAAAAAAAAGTTCAAAGAAGCTTTCACAACAAAGGAAAACCCTCGATTGACTGAGCTGAACTGAGAGGTTGCTTATTCATATTATACGTTCAGTCTCATTCAGTCCAACCACGCCCTTCAGCCCATCCGCACAATATTCTCTGGAAGAATACCGTCGGACGGTCGTAAGCAGAGACAACCGAGACGGTCAACTCCAGGCCAAAATTTGTCCGAAGTTAAGAATGATGCTGCATCTCTCTCTGTTCTGTGTGACTTGTATAAGTCTATCCTTTTTAACCATCTCCTCCAGTAATTTCCAGAGGGCGCTACCAACGCTTTTTGGATAATTTGAAATGTCTATGTACAGAATGCTAAAGAAGAAGAAAAATTTATGAAAGAAGCGGAATGGCGCATGACTCTGTTTATCCTATCTCTAAGAATCATTTTGAATTTCCTTAGAGAACGCCTCGTGCAAGTGATTTAATTTAGATTTTAATTTTTATTATGGCCGAAAGAAAGTGTTTAATATGTGGGGCTTCTGAGTCAGAAGTCCAGAGATTATTTTGTTTTCCATACAACCCTGCAAGGTACGTAAAATTGTTTATTTAAACCTAAGATCATTTGAGTAAATGTATATTTTCTTTCACAGGAATGAGTTGTGGATGCAAACTCTGGGTTTAAAGCATGTGCTGTAAGAAAGCATCACAGAATTTGCAACAACCATTTCAGAAGGGAAGCTTTCACCGATTCAAGTTTGCAGAAACTGAATAGAAATGCTATTCCCATGCCTTGGGTAATCTCTTCTTCTGCAGGTAATTAATTTTGTTTCTAAAATTACTAATTTCGTCCAACGTTGCATATTATCATATTCATATATTACAATGCTAACTCTTATTTCGATGTTTCAGCAAATACATTGGAAAGCATGCCTTCCCTTATTAATGAGGAACATGCTGGTACATCAGGTATATCCACATTCCCAGCGTCAGGTATTTTATTCATTCCTATAAATATCAATTTAGTTCATATGGTTGCATGTTATCTTTGATGCTATAATTAAATGTGTAAATCCCTAATCAAATACAATTCTTATTGTTTTTCAATTAGTTCTAGCTGATGAGGTAGAACCTAACACTGATGAGGAACATGCTGCTGTATCAAGTACTTCCACATTCCCATCATCAGGTATTATATTCATAAAATATTAATTTAGTTTATATGGTTCCATGTTTTCTACAATTCCGTCAAATGTATGATTCTCTTATAAACTACAACTTCAATGATCTTTTAATTAGTTCCAGCTAATGAGGGAAAAGCTTCTGTAACTGAAGAGATACATGCAGGTACATCAATTTCATTATCAGGTATGGTTTTTGCTTTCAATGAAAATCTTAAAACTTTTATTCATTTTGTATGTAAGAATTGTCATTAGACAATTTCTGACTTATTATCATCACTGATCATTATTACATATCAAGTATTGAGGTGTGTCAGCAAACTTTTTCTATTATGAATAAATGTAAAAATCATTTGTCTATTTTCAGATCTCAATGATCCGACTCCGAGTACTCCGGCATTGCCACAGTCTCCAATGTGGAGGAGATCCCGTGAATTTAGAAATATCGACAATTTCCATCTTTCAAATTCGACACCAAGAAAGAAGAAATTGGTCGATATACTACGGAGAAAGGAGGATCAACTGCGGAAGGTGAAGGCTTTGTGCAGAAAAAGGAGTGCTGCTGTCAGTGATATCCTTGACATTTCGAATGAAAGGGTTGTGAAGAATATTTTTAAGGATGTGCCATCACTGACAGCCAATTTGATGGTGTCTCAAATCAGAAACTATAAAGTGAAGAATGTTAAAGGAAGAAGATGGTCGCTGGAGGACAAAATATTGGCACTATCTCTCTTCAAGAGGAGTCCACGTTGCTACAATCTCCTCCGAAAATTTGCATCCCTACCATGCAAAAATACCATTCTTAATTTGCTGAAGAAGGTTCCTTTCAAAGTTGGCATAAACCAAAATATTTTTGACCAAATTGATCAAAATCTTCCCCAAGGTAAGGAAAGATGCTGTGTCCTTCTTTTTGATGAGATGGACATTAAAGAAGCTGTCCAGTACGATAGTAAGCAGCAACCGCACTTGGGGTACTTAGATCTGACATAAATTTTGAGGATCTAGGATGTCCTGATCATAAAAATCGCATAAGGGACATCATGACTGCTGCAATATGCAGGATTGGCATTCCTTGGTGGTGCAAAAGGAAGTGCGAAGAAGTAAAGTCAGATGCCAAAAAAAAGGCCTATGAAAAAAAAATTAAAAAATTGCGACATTCCTGATTTAATTTATTTTTTTACTTCTCTTCGACCAGCTTTTGCATCATCACCCATTTCGATCGCCATTCTTGTCTACCTTTATGACCTTCATGGCTCTAATTTTCATGTTTTTCAAAAATTTCAAAGTTTAATGAATTTTATATGTTCTAATCTTCAATTTCTATGTACCAATTGTAATAAATTCTTGGATTCACCAGCTATATATATATGTGTGTATGTCAATAAACATATTCTGCTGCAATATGTGGGATTGGCATTCCTTGGTGTTGCAAAAGGAAGTGCGAAGAAGTGAAGTCAGATGCAAAAAAAATGCTTCATTCCTGATTTAATTTATTTTTTTACTTCTCTTCGACCAGCTTTTGCATCATCACCCATTTCGATCGCCATTCTTGTCTACCTTTATGACCTTCATGGCTCTAATTTTCATGTTTTTCAAAAATTTCAAAGTTTAATGAATTTTATATGTTCTAATCTTCAATTTCTATGTACCAATTGTAATAAATTCTTGGATTCACCAGCTATATATATATGTGTGTATGTCAATAAACATATTCTGCTGCAATATGTGGGATTGGCATTCCTTGGTGTTGCAAAAGGAAGTGCGAAGAAGTGAAGTCAGATGCAAAAAAAATGCTTCATTCCTGATTTAATTTATTTTTTTACTTCTCTTCGACCAGCTTTTGCATCATCACCCATTTCGATCGTCATTCTTGTCTACCTTTATGACCTTCATGGCTCTAATTTTCATGGTTTTCAAAAATTTCAAAGTTTAATGAATTTTATATGTTCTAATCTTCAATTTTTATGCACCAATTGTAATAAATTCTTGGATTTACTAGTTGTATATGTATGTACCAATATGTGTGTGTATGCCAATAAACATATTCTTGTGAATACAGAGTTTTGTTATTCCTAAAAATGTCAAAAATGATTAACTTTGCACATGAAGAAAAACTTTCATTTTTGTTATTCAAGATATTTTCGTCGATATTATATGTGTCTTGAATATCAAAAATGAGAGCTTTTTCCTCATGTTCGCAAAAATCGAAATATTTAACTGCGATATGGACTAATGGAGATTCAAATTTCCCGCCATTTCTTCCGCCGCCTATTCCAGCGCCACCTATATATTCCCAAAGCCAATGTTAGAAAGAGATGGAAGATAAAATCGGACATAGATTTAGTTCCTAGTTGACCGTCTCGGTTGTCTCTGGTCGTAAGCGTGCCGATAGGTGCTGAAGAGTCGGAGACGGATAGTATGAATTAGTCCATATAAAACACATTGAAAGATATTTTGGCTGAGCTGAACTGAACTGAGACGGACGGATAATATGAACTGACCTTTTAGATCTGCATTCAAATACCTGTGCCGAGTTGCATTTGTCTGCTGCAAGAGTTTAGTTACTAACGAAAACGAAGATTAGTAAAAATAATAATTTAATTTCTTGTCAAAATATATAAAATGTGCGATTTTTCAATTGACCTTGGCAACCTTGGCAATCTTCAACTCAAGATGGAGATTTCATGAAGGAGACTAATCCCAGTAATCCCATCCTTACCTTACCAATCTCACACTATTCGACCTTTTCCGTCGAATAAGAAACGGAAGGCGGATGGTATTGTGAGAACTATGGAGGTAGTGAGAACATACATGAATTTGACACGGGAGATATATGGTGTGGATATGGAACATATAGTGAGAATCAACCTTTATTAGGATTATGACATAAACACCATTCAAGGAAATAATTTTTCAGGATTACCAAATCTTGGTTCAAAGTACCTATTTTCTCATACACAATTACATACTTCGAAATCAAAATGGCGAAATGCTAGAGCAATATATCATCGGCGCAAATATGTTTTTCGGAAAAAGTATCCGGGATATCACAAAAATATAAATTGAAAAGAAGAGGAGATAGTAAAGCTCCTTGTGGGAGTCCATTATTTAAAGTTAAAGTTTTGAAACTTCTGCTTTAATCATGAACAACAATCAATCTTCGATCAGATAAGATATTCTATAAAACGGAACTATTTAACAACATTTCAAATGTTTGATTTTTTTTTTTAATTGTACAAGGAATCTCTCCTTTTCATTTCATTATAATATTGTTTTTTCTTAGTTTTAATTCAAAAAATTTAATTCGTTATGGGCTCAGGGAGGGGCAGAGGCGGATGGGCTACCTCGAACCGGCCCGGGAAATTTCTTCCAGACCGGCCCGCTTCAAGAACGAAAAAAGTACTTTTAAGGTGGGGGTCCAGTGGAGTTGCCAGGAAAAAAAAAATTTGATGAGCAGCCCCTAAAGATGGCACTTCGGTTGGCACCTTAAAAGCAATTTTCAAATGTTTTTTTACAATTCAGAAAACTGTCAAAAAATTGAGCAGACATTTTGTGGGAGCGAGAAGGCGATGAAAAAATTGGGCCATGTTCCCATATAATTGCAAGGGATATTAAAAAACACCTCTAAAATCGTTTCGCCAGAATTTTTTTTTCTTATTCATATAATACTTTCGAGAAATTTTTGATTTCCTGCTTTAAGTGAAAGTTTTCACCTAGTTGTCGGATAGCATGCAGACATTATAGGGAAACACCAAAAAATTTTTTATTGCCTATAGAACAACTACTCAATTTGATTTTTGTCCGCTTTCTGGTTTCTAAGAATAAAATTGAACATTTCTTTTCTTCTTTTAATATGCTTTCTTCAGGAAGCTGTATATAAACATGGTTTGCTCAAAAAAAAAATATTATATGAAAGACCCACTGTTTTTCGACTATAAATCGACCCTTAAATTAACTACACCTTTACAATCTGCATTATGTTAGTTTTATATTTATTTCAATCCATTTTGTTCAAAACAACTCTGAGTAAATAAAATCAACGGAAAATGTATCTAGCTTCTGTCAAATAATATTGAATAAAGTAATAAAGTAAAGTTTGGTAATGTGATATTAAAAACAGAGGTTTAATATCACATAACTAAACTTTACTTTCACACCCCGTGTCCCATGGACTGGCAACTTAAAACCTTCGTATAAGGCAAGTTCAGCATAATAATCAAACAATTACGTGTAGGGTATTTCGCAGCTTCTGTATTTCATTACGTTTCAAGCCACCCTGTTTATGCCAGTTGTTCAGGAATAATTTATTTTCATCAATATTATTTTCAAAACTCATTGAAACATATATTTATTGGTAGTTTTCCCAATATTAATTTTGAATTGGTTTTCATCGGGAATCTTCCCGGTTTCCCGGTGGTCCCATCCGCCCCTGGGGAGGGGTAATTACCCCCTTCTATGAAACCATTGACCACAAAATTGTCCTCTACCAATAAATCTCCATCTCTATGATACGAATTGAAACTTTCCGTTCATATATTATTTTCATTTGTTAGCTGAAACAACTATAAATTCAATAAAAATTAGATAATTATTATTATTTTGTGAATTCTAAAAATTATCACGAACAACGCTCTAGAAACATTGATATTGTCAAAATGATTGTTTGTTGAATTTAAAGAATACGATGGAAACTTTTACGAATCGAAGCCAATCCAACCTTTTAACCTCACAAAAATTGTGGACGACCATAGACTTATAAATAACATGGACTCCGCATGTGAGAGAAGTCGGTTGGTTGAATAAGATGGAGAGTTTGTGGGCAAGCTGTCAAAAGGTTATAGAACACAAGTTTATGCGAAAATTTTCTTCAATAAATTTTAAAGAAGCTTCCGAGAAGACACACAGGAATTCCATAGCATTCCTTCGAAATCAATTATGTCAAAAAATATGTGAGTTTTAGTCAAAATAGATGTAATGAGAATAATAATCAACGTATCAACACCTTGTGGGCAAAGTCTGAGAAAATTGTAAAAATTTTCCATAATAAATGTTCAACAAGCTTCCGAGAAGGCAAACAGGAATTCCTTAACATTCCTTCGAAATGGAAAATATAAAAATTATGTGAGTTTCATTCAAGAATAAATATAATGTGAATAATACTCAACGTATGAACACCTTGTGGGCAACGCATAGACCTAATAAAATATGGACGGGCCCTGAGAGAGAGAGGTCACGAGTAGTACCTTAGAAAGAGATGGACATATGGTAGAAAATGTCAAAATCATATGTTTATTGTTTACTGTTCAGCTACTGTGTTTTCAATCGATATTTCATTCTCCTCATAAACAATTTAGCAGAAAACTTGGTTTTTAAAATCGACTGCTACATGCTAATAAAGCGAAAGTGATTTATTTTTGGAAATAATAGACCAATAAAGGAGTTTCTTTGTTATTTCATGTATGTACATATAGGACATGATTTACAAAGATTTACAAGGAATATACCTAGTCTGTTTTCTATATTTCACAAGGCCACAGCAAGAATTTGTGGAGGTGACTTGAATTTCGAGATAGTAGATATATTTTTGAATATTATAAAGAATGTTGTTCCAAACGAAGTAGTTACATATGTACCATCACATTCTATTTCAAGGCATGTCCGAAGAAAATACTTAATCCCAATCTGGATTCAATATTAGGAAGAGAAGAGATGTAAATCATGTTGATATTCAGTAAGCCCTGTGACATCGGCAAACTCAAAACTCGATATTTTCTGTTGATCAGTGTCACAGAAATCTAACACTGGAAAGCCACACAATAAAGAAACAGGAGCAGTAAAATATTACTGCCAGGAGTGCCAGAGAAGAGCAACTAAACCACCTGATGGAGAACCTATCAAAATATTTGTGAATGATTAATCATCATATAAATATTTCCCCAGCAGGAAATTTCATATTATTTGTGAAAGTATCAATAAACATACTTAAAATTATTGCCCTTTTCTCTATACCACACATGTTTTTGCACAAGGAAGGTAAAATGTTTAAAAAAATTCACTTTAACGATTAATTTTTCTCTGTCCAGCCAGAACGCAAAGCAGGGGTCCTTTTATCTTTCCAAATCATGAGTAATTTCAGTGTATATAAAATCAGACCCCGGCGAATGAGATAATAATGTTGTTTTACATAACTCTCAAGTTTTTTACATTAATAAAAATCAGAAAAAAAAATTTCAGGTAGTATTTTTTTATACGGAATCTATTATTTTATCAGCACTTGAGAGTTTCAAGTACGTGAAAAATATAGTTGATTTGATAACATTTTCGAAGTTGATTTCAGTCAGAGACAACCTCTGTTGTTGTCTCTGATTTCAGTACAAAAATTGCTTCAAATTAATAGAAAGTCTATAAATCTAGCGACAACCACCCAAAAATGCAACATGGAGGATCAGCGGACTGGTAGAATTCCCGAGTTTACTCGATAACTTGTTTGAAGCGGCAACGTTGAATTATTCTCTACCAGCTACCAGCTTGACGTTTACTACCAGGGACTGCTGTTATCTCTCTTTTCTACCACCCCCCTCTCTCTCGTGGGTATTCCTCGATGCGGTGAACGGGAAAACCACGTGAAGGCCTGTCCATGTATTATTAGGTCTATGGGGCAACGTCTGCGTTTATATCCATCATATGATTTTGACATTGCCCACACGGAATCAGTTCATCTCTTTCTTGTTCGATCAAAACGCATAAGCACTTCTCTCTCTAATGCATACAACCCCTCGATCTACTGAAATGTCACGTGACAGTGAGTCCATGTATTATAAGTCTATGTGGACGACAAACGCGTCATTACGAGTGAAGTTCCTCACTTGAAGAATATAATGCTAATTCAATGCACGTATATCGTATATTAATATTTCAAATTATGTTATGTTTACCTACACAACACCTATGTTTATCCTCCACAATTCTATTTTCATGTCTATCTGACAGCGGAATGGAGCGGCTTATTTATCGATATTAATCATAAATGAATGAATTATTCTAATGAATAAATTGGATAATGAAAACACTTTTAAGAAAACATTATTTGCTTTCAAGTTGACATACAAAACACGAGACCAGCTGATTCTGTTCGACTAAATCTTCAATCTTATTGGGGTCCCTTACATAGCATACGTTAATTCTCTCAAAGAATCCCAAAATCCTGGCCAATCAGGGCAAAGCTATCTCGTTTGTCGTTTTCCCTACGCCATGCACCCGATATCGACGTGTGTGAATCGAAAAACGAATGTTGTGTTATGAATTGACAGCTTTCAGCTGATAGCTTAACCTACAAAGAAAGATCTTTGCTACAAAGCTCAACTTGTAATAATTATTATTCTGTCTCTGATATTAGTGTTTTGTGTTGTAATCCACTGATAATATGAAGTACATTATTCAAACATGGATAATAATAATAATATTGGAAGTATAGTATTGTACAAATTTCTCCGTTCGTTCCTCATGTGGATGAATATGAATATTCTTTGATAGTTAAGGTGGTGCGAAACTTTACACGTTGATTAAATATGATATGAAATTTGGTTAATATTAAAATGTAATAAAAATACGGAATTGGGTAAACTTCATAATTACCTGAACTTATTATGCCATTTTAGTTAATATTAAAAAGATGTTGAAAATTGTATCCACTTCAAGGAAGATGTATGCTTTGAATACTAAAATATAACTATAAATCTAAGTCATATCATTGAGTATTAAACCCACTACACACTAATACTCAATGGTCATATCCAAAATTGAGTAGAAAAAAATAACTAATGTTATCAGACAATTTAATGTCTATTCAAAATAAGGATTATCTTTCTAGGGATATTTTTCTACAGAACTCGTAGGCAATGTAACTTCATAATTGCTTTTTCAAATTTTTTCTGTATCAAAAACTTTGAAGAATTGGCTTACAAAAAGAGATACACAAATTTTCTCACTCAATTCTTTTCATAGATGCTCTTGAGAATGAAAATGGCAGGACATAGGGAATAACAGAAACATCCAGGTTGAAAAGTTATCATTCTTTATTTTCTACACTGAACAATAGAATATCCAAGAAGTACGAGTCAATTTACTGAAAACATTTACTTGTTTCACAAAACAAAAATCTGTATAACCCATGGGAAGCAACAGTGCATGTACAATAGCATTATTCTCCAAGGTTGCACTCACAAACTTACTACAAGACTAGAGTATGACCATGCTCAGAGAGCATACTCCGAGGAAGACATACGTACATTTGTGAACGCTTTGAGTAATCAGAGCTTACTCGGAGAAAGTTTGTGTGCGTAACACAAGTGAACACTACAAACAAAATGTATTCAGAATGGATATAAACTAAGCAATCTTATATATTTCTTTAGTATAGTTAGATAATCCAAAATCAAAATAAAACCACATTGACCTACATGAATGAAATTATATTTCACCATCACCCAAAAAAACAAATTCATGCATTTTACTCGAAATTTATATTGAGTGGATAAGACCCATTAACGTCCAAGGCGACGATAATATATTCTCCAAGTCTTTCCCTCATTGACCTAAAAATATTTGGATCGTCTGATCCAAACGATTAGAAATCAAAAAGGATACAGGGAACCCAACATTGTTCTCATCTTTCACTAAAACAATAGTCAATTGATAATTCCTCATGTTGGTTCCATGAATGCCATCAATACAAATAATTTTTGGGAATTCCCTCGACTCTCTTTCCATAGACTTGTTCATGAAAGCTATAGCAAAATCTTCAATTTGTGGCTGAGGGTGACTTTCTCCTGATAAAAATATGATTATTACCTATCTGCTTGAATAAGAAAACAGTGTTTTCATCTTGACTGTTCAATTCTTCCACTTTTAAGGCTGTTGCTGTCATATCATCTGCATTTCGCTGTTTGTTTATGTTAAATTTTCGAATGATATATGAGAGATCTCCTTTTGTTAAAATATTCATTCTCTCTAATTTTCCTTCATTCATGAAACTTGCATCTTCAAGAACTCATTCCTCCGACAACAAGTTTGTTTGCAAGCAGTTCCTGCTGAGTATTGGAGAGACATTTAGATCGAAGTTCATCATTATGACCAACATGTGTCTCGATATATTTGACCGCCACTCCTGAAATAAAATGAATGAATGAATGTAATGTGATGCTATAAAAATGTTACCAGAACTGTTAATTTTAACAGAAATTCTTGATGGACATAATCCAGATATCTTAATGCTGCCTCCCTTCTTCATATTTCGTTGGCTAAACGGACTCAAATATCCTAAAAAAAATATATTAAAATTTCATGATTGTGATTCGGCTCTTCAAACACTAACCTATAGTATTACTACGATTGCAGTTACAATAAATATATTCTTCAGCAGAATCAGTTTTAACTGCTCGTTCTAAAATGTAATCTACATTCCTGTTGGAAAGATATCTCCAAGCCTCAAAATCTTCCTTGTTTGCAAAATGATGGCTAGACTGTTGGATTACCAAAGAATGCATCTGCTCCAAATGATCTATCAAATTTTCGTGGGATCCAAATGATATTTTATCCTCATCAGAGCAAAGTGGGCATTTAACATGCTTTGCTATGCATGCTTTGCTATTTAAAATGCTATGCATTTTTTTCAGGTGCCGATTTTTGTTCGACACACTGGAAAATTGTTTGGTATACCAATTGTTTTCCACATAGGTGACAAACTAAAAACATAAAAACAAATAAAACATAAGCAAAAAAAATATATAAAAGTTAGAACTCACTTTTGCTGATCCATGTTTGATGTGGTTCTCTTGAAATTCAGCAATCAAAATTGCTTTGTCCAATCGTTTGGTAAGTAAATGTCACAATTTGTGTTTTTGCGAATTACAATAATTAACTCAACGTTATTCAATAACCACTCTAAATTCAGAAGAATAATAATAAGATAGCAGAGACAAACTTTGTCTCTGAAAATAGTCACAAGAGCGCCGAGGCCGCCAAGAGAGCGGGAAAATATTTGTTGACATAGAAAGAGACAACTGTCTTCTGCTCTTTCAATCTGTTAGCTTTGCCCTGATTGGCCAGGATTTTGGGATTCTTTGAGAGAATTAACGTATGCTCCCTTACATCACATCTTGAAGCTTGAAGTGCAAGTCGGAAATCTCCTAATCCCCCTTTAATTACACTAACCTTCGTTAGCTAACCAACTTATTTTCGATGATTAAAGTGGGGGCGCCTCCGCATGTCGCAGGAAACTGCCCCGCGATTTCAAAAATTATGTGCTGGGTATGTCTTGATTTCCATACCCCGCAAGGCCGATAAGCCTGCGTGCTATTGAAGAGCAAGCACCCTTTTGAAGTAAGCAACATTTCTTATGATATTTACAAAATTTCGATAAGATCTTTTGAGTGGAGTATATTGTACAGCGCCATCTGTGGTACAATGTTTACGAACACGGATGTTTGAAAACTTCTCTTCAGAAGTAATCTGTTTTCTTTCACCTGTAAATTGTAAAGAAATCTACGTAAACCGTAAATCATGGACATTATGATATAAATATTATAAACCAAATGGGGATAATTCTCATATAATCGCAAACATAACACGAATTTGAAAGATGATCGAGATATTTCATATAAATAGAATGTTAAGTTCTGAACTTTCTATTCTGACTTATGGATTCTAGATTCTATGCTATGATTACAAATTTTCTATGTTCCTTGTTCTTTCCATTTCATCCTTTTGGAGGGATAAAAATTTATTTTTCTGTGCGAAAGGGTAAGTTAAAGTCGTAAAATAATTCACAAAAATCAAAAACAGTGTCAGTTGACTTTTTAGTGATACGAGGTGGGTTGGAATTGATTTTCCGGTTTATAAGTTCTTCTAATCTAATTGTTAAGCTCTAATTGAATGCAAAAACGGAATGCGTAACCCTTTGGTGGTTATGCTGCGTCTCTTATTGATTATTGTGATCCATTGCTTCCTTTTCATCTCACGTAGTTTTGGGTTCCTCTAATATGGATTAGATGATTCGTATTTTTCTGTATCTAATATAGATTATAATATAGGACCAATTTCAGTAGGTATTATATGCACGGATATGTTCATAATTGTCTCATGGAGTTAAATAAAGCCTTTATTAAAGGCTATCTGAAATTTCACAACCAGAAGGAAGATAATCACCTTGCGTTGATTTAATTTCAGAGATTTTATCATTTTGTGGATTGAAATAAATCAGCACATTTCCTATTGAAAAATATTTGCTTCATTAATCAAGAACTACTAAACTATAGGTATCATCAAGTATATCTGCAGTTCCTGGCATTTAGTGAGTGCAGTGATTTTGTAATGGAAGTTTCAATGCTGTTTTAAATATTTGGCCCATTTGAGTTTAATTACATCTGTGTCTGATCGTTGAATAAATAATGAAAAATTAGTGAAGAACTGCCCCACAATTTGACTGTTACTAACATTTCTTTTGAATTCAGGTTAAACTATCTTCTAATATATACCAATCATATTTCTAAATATGAGTAAATCAGCTAAAACTTCAGAGCATGAAGAAACGGATGAGAATGTTCTATTCGATGATGGATTTTCTGTAGTTGATGATACAGGTATTGGATCAGTGGAAGGGGACCAGGAGAAGACAAATGGTAAAAAAAGACATTCCAACATTGATCGTGATTTTAATTCCAAGGAGATTGTTTCAGATGAAAAAAAGGAAGAAGTCGTCTCCAACATAAAAAAGGATATTGCTAAAAAACCTGTGAAAGATCACAAAGATTCAGAGAGCAGTATTAACAAAATTGACATCGAGGATAACTCCGAAGTTAAGACGGAATCATCAAAATCCTGTGGTGACAGCAGTACCCTCATCTTATCTAATGATGTAGATTTGGGTACGGAAGTTCCAGTTACTGTCCACACCAAAGTTAAAGTTGAAAAAGTATCAGAAGAACCAAAAGTAGGTGAAACCAATCAAAAAGAAACTAAACTTGGATCATCTACTGATGAAAAGAATACAAATGCAACAGTTATTAAAAAACTGCAACGGAAGAAAGGAACTTCATCAAGCTTTGTCTGGATCGCTAATATTTCTAGCTCTGTTAATGCTTCAAGTTTAAAAAAACATTTTTCTGATTGTGGACGAGTGAATACAGCTAAAGTGGTTACAAACGGCAAATTATTTTTCGGCTATGTTGAATTTGACACTCCTAAGATTGCCTTAGAATGTGTTGAAAAAATGAACAATACAGTATTGGCAGGAAAGAAGATTTTAGTTAGCAGAAGTAGACCTGACGTCACTAAAAAAGGCCCAAATGGACAAAAAAAACCTGTTAAAAACGACCAACAATTGGTAAAGCATAATGATGCCACACAGAAAAAAAAAGAAGAGGAAATGAATTCAGACAAGAAAGAGGAGAAAAAGGAAGTTGAAAAGCCTAGTGATAAGATAAAGAAGGATGATAAAAAGAAGACAGACGAGGAAAAAAAAATTCCAGATGATAAAACCAAATTGGAAGACAGTGATAAGAAGAAGAAATCAGATGAGAAGCAGAGTGATAAAAAATCTAGAAGTGGCAAAGAAGAATCATCAGTTAAAAGTGATGACCTAAAGCAGCGAATGAATGAAACCAAGAGAAAACTGGATATACTCCGGACCGATTTGGATAGAACCCAGATTGAAGTTCGGAATTTACGCAGACGTCTTATGGGTGAGCAGAAAAAATGTAAGGCTGAAGAGATGCGCGCTGAAAGGTACCGGCAGCAGATGAGAAAACTCGCAGATGAACTCAAAGAAGCAAAGGAAGAGTTCAGGAAGGAAACACATCGGTTGACCAAGAAGCACAAATTGGAGTTGGAGAAGGCAGAGTTCGATCGGGAGAGCTTCTTGAAACGAGAGGATGATCTTAGGAGACGCCAGGAGGATCTCAGCAGGGAGTTCAAGAAATTGGAGGAAGCAAAGAAGTCATTTGAACATTTGAAAAGGTCCAGGAAATCCCGAAGCATGTCACCGCCTTTGAAGAGGTTCCGAGGAAGGGATGCTGCTTATCCAGATGTGTCACCACCACCACCACCTAAGTTATCTGGAGACATTCGTAAACCGTTGCTTGATCGTCCACCATCCAGTTATTATGAGGAAAAGAAATCAAGGGGCATATACGAGCGGTTGGGAGACTATGCTGACAAGGCTTTCTCAAAAGAATCTAGTAATGGTAGGTATCGTAGTTCCTATCCAGGGGAGGGCATCAGTTCTTCAAAGAGCTCTTGGAGTCAGTTACCTTCAGAACCTTGGAAGAAGAATTCAACCCAAAACACAAATTTCCTGAAGCCATACCTTGATAGATTTGGGGGTAATAGTTACCAGGCACAGCCATCATCATCATCATCGTCATATTACCCTCCGGGTACGGAATATCCCAAGCATTTCGATTCATCTAGAAAGTACTAGTTTGAGCCCAAAGATTTATGTTGTTATTTATTACAGTATTTCAGGTAAAGTCTTTTTTGTTGTCTGAGTTGCACATGTTTTTCTTTACTCCCTTTGTGTTGCTCACTATATCTGATTTTATATTCTTGGACATTCTTAATTTAATCTTGAATAATTACTTTGCTGTAATTCTTCATTACAGTGTGTGAAATCCAGAGGTATTTAAATGATGTTATGCTATGTTATGATTTTGAATAAATTGTGAGAAACCATTTTCATTATTATTATTATTACATCTGAGTGTTTGGCACTTACTTTCTCTATTGTATTATTGATTTGTATAAACATTTCCGTTTGAATGTTTCCAAAGCATTTTTCGATTCTAAAAGTAATACACAATTTTATTCTAAATATTTGATGGAAAAGCCAAGTTTGGATCTCTGCTATTGCAGATGGATTGCATGGTAGCTTTCGTAAACAGAGTGTTTCACGTTCTCTACAAGTGGCTAGAGAACCAAATGAGATTTTTTTTTAAATTTGTACATCGCAATGAATGAATGGGGATCTTCTATTGGACTAACATATTCTCATATACCTTCGGTTATACCGGAAGTTTTCCATTTGAAATTGGACATCCTGTATTTTATTAAATTTTTTTTGATTCTCAACAAATTTTTTACTACAACACTTTAGTTGCATTTCCTGAATCATTGGTCTCAAATTTGAAGTCTTGAATGAAATATTGGTATAAGTTTCTACTGACAAAAGTTTAAACTTTGAAATTTGTACTGTCCTCTTTAGGTTCTACTTGTTGATCAGAGTGTTTCAAGTTCAAAATTAGGGGTAACTTTTAATGACGAAAAATTTCATTTCTTCAAATAAAACACCTTTTGTTCAAACCATAAGATGAGACCCAAAAATCTATCTAACAATGTTTTCATACCTTTTCCAAAAATGTAATTAAATCTCATTTATAATAACAAACTTCCGGTATGACTGGAAGTACCACAAAGCATATTTTGGTTGAAAGATCTTGGTCATTCATTGAAATCCAAAATTCTATACACAAAAATCTCATTCGGTTCTCTAGATACTTCTAGACTATTCTTGAGAAGAACACTATTTATAGTTAAATGCTGAAGGGCATCAATCAATAATTTTAAACCTTTTAAAAAAGAGCCCCATGCATTAATGTCCTTTTATAAACAAATTCTATCAAGATTTTGATAAGCTCCGATTTGTTCAATCTGTATTTTGCTCCAATGGGGAAATCAAAATTGTAGGTACTTGTGAATGAAGTTGATATTCCTTATAGAAAGGATCGAAAGATTTATGGTGGAATATTCACCCCTGTAAAACACAAGTTTTCGAGCAATTCTCCTAATTTTAGTTTATTATGTAATAGTCTCCTGACCCTTGGAACCTAGCTTTATATTTGTGTTTAACTTAAAAATTTCTTTTTTTGAAGAAGTAGTGTAAACTCCTCAAAAGTGTATTAAACCAAACTTGGCAGTTTTTCAATTAGATTTTGTGGTTTTCCGACTAACGTAAACAATTTTCACTGACCCTTTGTTTTTTCCTCTTTGTAACTTGACTAAAACTAAAAGCATTATAAATTATCATAATTTGATTTGCAAATAAATAGTGTAAATTGAAATCCTATTTCAAACCAGTGGCATAGCGAAAAATTCGGCGGCCCCCTCCATAGATTTTAGTTATGAAGTTATGTTCAAAGACATAATAAAGAAAAATTTATCAGTATATATAGGCTGTGGTCCGTATATACACTTTGGTTTCTTCTGGTTAGTAAGTGGGCGTTCCGTATATGTCGAATTCCTGACAATTCGGTTCAATATCTGTCACCAGAGTAACCGCTCTGGTAACTTTCGGTTACCAAATGTGTATATACGGACCATACGCATAGTATATATTCTATAACAAAAATATTTAAACAAAAATTTATATTGCGGAAAAAACTAGACGTTGATGTGAAAATCTTAATACAATAGTACCAATCTCGGTATAAGGAACTGAATAAAAACAATTTGGATTCCTAAAGCAACGTTTCGGCGATATATTTCACCTTCCTCAGGCTACAATGAAAACAAAAACGAAATGAACAAAACACTATCAAATGGATGGAACAATTCAGAAAAATCTTTAAAAACACCATATAAAGAATATTAAAAACTAAACTAAAAAATTACTGGCAGATAAAATTTATAACAATTCATTGTTTGGAGACTGACTAGATCACAGTGTATATAACTTCACCTGTAATTTCCTACCTGAGAAATCTTTCATTCTTTAAGGAAGAACTTGTCAACAGTCAATAAGAAAGTCATAAAAATAAAATTCAAACACAATATAGGATGCTTTGAGGGCATATTATGCATCTATTACGATCAAGGTGTCTAATAGCGTTTTCTATTGGTAAAACTAGTGCTGCACTGGATCACCGAACATCAAATGTAAATTAGGATATCTTGAAGTTATTGCACTGTTTTTATAATATGCTCTCAATACGCACCAGTTTTACGAATGAAATTTGCTATTATAGCGAATTGCGGTGGTAAAACTAGCTTCAGATGCATTGGAATGATTGTAGTGACATCAAAATATGCACTCGCACTGCACTAGTTTTACCAATAGAAAACGCTATAAAACACTGTTGTGTGCACTTGTCACTTTTTGCAAGCATCAACATTTCGGAAAATCGGGGATATGGGATCAGTTTCGTGGCGGCGCAACCATGTCATTCGCTTCGTTCTATCCTTGTTCTGCCAAAGGAGGTACAATGATACTCTCTCGTTTTATTTTATTTTGCGTTGATATCGAATGTCGATCAACGAGTTCAAAATATGAACTGGTCCATTTTGTCAGCTGTTGAGGAATATTTGTGATTTACAGTTTAATTTTCGTTGTAAAAACAAATCTGTCAATATTTAAACACTATCGAATAAGGGTTCGAAGGAGTATTTACTATTCTTCTTCAAGATAATTTCTATTGATATGATATTGGTCAAATATCCAATATATTCGGTTGACGGAAAGGGAATTTTCACTATATCTACTCAGGAAGGATATTTGACGGACAGACTCGAATCGACTTATGATGTATTTCTGATTCTCAACAAGGGCGTCGCCAGAGGGGGGCAGCTGCCCCCCCCCCTAGAGATCAAATGTAGCTAGCCGCAAAGCGACCAAAGTGCGAGCAATTGACTTCCTTACCTATTAATAAATTTCGCATCGCATGACAAAACGTAAATAAATTCACAAAGTTTAATGTATATTGTAGAAAGTATTGAAATATTCAACATTTAGATTTTGACATCCGTTTTCAAAATCGCCGCCATTTTCATTACGACTATATCAGATTTGCCAAAACGCAAGGCCATTAATATTAAACAGTGTAAAAACATGAAGGTAGGAGGTAGGTATGGTGTGTGTGTGTGTGTGTGTGTGTGTGCATTGCATTTCTTTCTACGAAAACCGTTCAGTAGCATTCACGTTAGTTTTGTATAATTTGTATGCGGCATACCTTAAGTAGAAGTTATTGTTACGAACATACAACTTTAGTTGGTTTTGTGGACAATGTCATCTATAAATGTTCATAAGAAACACCTACCGTTGAATAAATCCACAATCTTTGTAAAACCTAGTATTGCTACTCGATGCTACTGGGAAACAACGTCATAGAAGCAATCATCCAGCAGAAAACCCTTCAGAATACTGGAAGAGGTCTTTGGTAATACCATACTTAGATTCAATTATCACCTCCCTTGAAGTACGTTTTGCTGAAGAAAACACGCCATCATTCGCATTATCTAAGTTACACCCGGCGCAGATGCAAAAGATGACAACTGAAAATTTGAAACGAACTTGTGAATCTATTGCCCAGTTTTATGATTTACCGAACATAAAGAATGAAATCGAACTTTGGCAGCAATTGTGGCACGACAGGCTCAATCTGACAGATCTAACAGAACAATTCCTTCTTTCCCGAAACGGAAAGAGCATTAAAAATTTTGATCGCTTTACCATGCACGACCTGTACAGTAGAGCGATCCTTTAGCAGCCTCAGAAGACTAAAAACATGGCTAAGAAGCACCATGGCAGAAGATCGTCTTAATGGTCTGGCCATGATGAGCGTACACAGAGCTATAATAAATAAAAACCTAAATAATTTTTATGATAAAGTGGTTGAAAGTTTTGCAAAAAATCCCCGCAGGTTATGTTTTAATTAAATATTATTTTTGTTGAAATAAATAATTATAACTGTGTCTGAAAGTTTGATTTAGTTCTTGTGCTGTCGAGGGCTTGGGAAGTTTTATACATCGATTATTGATATTAGAACCGTTTTTATTACAATGGTCATCGAGTCAATGACTTCCAAAATGTAATGCTTTCATGCTTTCGAATTTACCAGGCGTTCATATTTTTTATCCTCCATAATATTGCCCCATTGCCCCCCCCTTAGTCAAAAGCTGGCGACGCCCTTAATTCTCAATACATGCTCATCACAATTCAACATTACGTATTTCCATAAAACTTAGCTATATCCGTCCCGAATGTTCGTTCATCGGATTTGGATTTGCCTCAAATTCCAACAAAACCGAATTCTTAGCTGTAATTCTTGATCGTCCATACAGAAAACTGAACTTACTAAACTACATGATTAATAAATGAATGTTCTTAACAATTTCTCGAAACTCGAAACAATTTCACACACCAATAATCGTTTATAGATACAACATATTCGTAAGTCGTAGGAAAGTATTAAAATTATTTTCAAATATCAATTGACAATGCTCTGTCAAATTCCAAACAGCGCTACCTATAGTGGGAAAAACGAAACTGATCCCATATCTCCTCGAAATTAAAAACAAAATCGAATCAGTGAATACACCAGAGTTTTAGACATCTCAATAACGATGAAATAAACAGAAAACACTACACCGTGGTACCTCTCAATTATGTGACTAGATTTATGTATATATTGTATACATTATTTCTTGTTTTGTTGATGAAGATCATTTCCTTAAAAATTCTTTTGTCCAAGTTATTTTCCCTAAATAAAATCTCTGGTTCCTCAAAATTAAAGACGTGACCCGTATCCCTATGATGGAAGGATAGACCCGTAGAAAAATTGCTACTCTTGCAATCATTTTCGTGTTGTTTCATTCTACTTTTAAGATATTGTTTGGTTTGGCCCACATATGACGATTCACAATTTTTGGAGTTCACTTTGCAAATTAAATTGAAATTCTTCACGTGGAACTGGGATGGCTCAGACTCAGATTTTTTGTCTGATATTTTTTATTATTGATATTTTGTGTTTGAAACGACTTGTAATGAAGTATTCTACCAGAAGCTGTTGGTTTCTGATAAATTTGTCGAAAATTATTTTATTTTTCTCTGTAATGAATAATGAATCTAAATAGGGTATGGTACCGTTATTTTCAACTTCGTTAGTAAATCTTATGTCAAATATCAAAAATACCAACATGCTGTATCATTATTGCACTTCTTAACGTAAGATTTCATTGACTTTAAAATAACGGAATTATGAAGTTTGAAGAAAAATTCACATCCCGCTTAGATGAGGAAATGTATATTGAGATTTTACAAATGATTAACTTTTATTCTAATATCCGTACACATCCAGTTTCCTCCGATCTTGTTCAAAAATTTCCCAAAATACAGCCATTCTACAAAAATGGTAAAGAGCATATTATCCAAACACTTTTTTCCACCGAAGAATGTTGAAAATTAAAAAATACTACAGACACTCATCGGAAAAATCAGCTACGCAATTAATTATAGAAATTACCTTCAATTACACGATAAGATTATATATATTTCCCACCATTTCGGTAAAAAAGTATCCTGATTGGAGAATAGAATGGACAATCATTTTTCAAACATCTGAGGAGCCTCCAGCCGTGCAATAAAACCATGAGGGTTTCTAGTTTTTTTGTTAAAAAAGTCTTTTAGAGTTCCTACCGTCCACATGAGCTCTTCTTCCACCCATAGTAGTCTTTCTTCTAGACAAGGCAGAATTCTACGAATGTACTAATTCGTGTATTCGTTATACAGGCTGTCCCAGGATTAATGGGAATAAATTCGGATCTATATCCGAACCTGAACTGAGGTACTGAACCTATGTTCATGTTCAGTACCTTAAAATAAGATGAAAAGTTCCTATGGAGTCGTAACCGAAAACGCTCCGTTGAAGAGCTTCTAAGATGACGTTGATTATGGATTTATTTAGTTTTTTAAGAGGAACAGTTTTTCAAATAGAAATGCACCTAGAACTCAATTTTCCACTGATTCCCGATACCTACTGAGAAGTGAATGATCAATAGGATAACATTTTTTGAAATTTTCCACCATAAATTTTCATTCGGGGTCATCAAGAAATACGTATTGAATTAATAATTTTTTTTTGGAAACTTTATTGCCTTTTAACTGTCGTCAGAGAATAAATAATATTCTTTGGTCTGTTTATGAAAACCACATCGCATGGCATATTCCTCATTTAATTTTATGCATATTTTATGCACATATCTATACTTCATTCAAATTTATTTTAGCAGTCGGTTGGCCATGAAATAATTTTCTCAAGTTTTTGTAACTAGAACGAAGTTAGGTTGGCACTCATGAAATGTCGTTAATGTCATAACGCCGTTGCCACAACTATTATCAATTTTTATTACGAAAATGCCTAAAGTGATTGAAAAAAGAGACAGGGTTTCAGGAAGTGCTATTTAGAATTCAGGTCGGCTCATTCAAATAGTTATACCCTGATATTCTAAAATCCACAATACGTCAGACGGTAGCGAACATATTCAATGTAAGAGAATTTATATAATGTTTCATCTGAATCTAAACATCTTATATTTCAGCTGGATATTTCCACAATCATAAAGATTGTGAATGAAGAGGATGACAAAGAATTTCCTTCTATTGGGAGACCCAAAAAAGTGGTGGCATTTGAGAATTTTATGTTTGAGTGAATTAATGCGAAAGTTTACTACAGGATTTTCGATAAATGTAATCGGAGAATAAGTTTCCTAAAATGGATTTTTCTATTTTTCATTTGACTTGTCCTATACATTGAAAATGTCTTAAGGTACCAATAAATACCTAATTATTATAATTGTATCAATGTATTAAGATAAATAGCCACAAATACGCGCCAGTTGTCCTGTTAATTGCTTATTCATGTGAAATTTTTGTTCAAAGGTGAAGTTCATCTTAACTTGAAACTTCCTTCAATTTCTTTTACTTATATTGATGCAAGATGATTTTTGTTGAAGAATTTAACATTCTTGTAATTATCTGTTAATTCCTTCGGGAGATACCCATTCCCAACCACTGCATCATATGCATTTCATCTTCGGGTTAATATTTTTGAAATCTACAAATGATGTTAGCCAAAGAAGAAAACGAATATTAACTCTCCTCAAGCTAGTGCATATTATACTGATCTCTTGTATTTTCCACGCAAATAACTGGATTTGGTATGCCTTCAATCAGTTTGTATAAACTTCAATTATATTCGTCACATATTTTCCGAAGAGATTCGACTATGTGATAAAGTACGTAATAACAGAAACTTTTACGTAGAACGGGCAACATAGCGTTGATTTAAAACCCAAAAATGTTTTGACAAGCTTCATAACCCCACATTTTCGTACTATACAGAGTGAAATGTGTCAAATTTCCATAGCCAACCGACTGCTAAAATAAAAGTGAATGAAGTATAGTACACACATTTTTGGTTGGTAGTTCAGAAACAGATCAAAGGACATATTTTATTTTCTAAGGTAATACTATCATTTCGCTACGATGAAAATAAAAGAAACTTGAAAGAAATTGTCTTTTCTATGCATAATTTTTAAGGTGATATTCGAAGTCTGCGAAAAGTTGGCAGGATGGTAGAAAATCAGAGTATCGGGATGAGTGAGAAAATTAGTTTCATTTTTCTATTCGAAAAATACATATGCAAAATTTCATTTGTTCATCTTTCCATAATATTTAGTGATAATATTCGAAGCCTGTGAAAAGTTGGTAGGTTGGTAGAAAATCAGATTGTCGGTTTCAAGTCCCTCTAGCTCTGAGGGATGAGTGAGAAAATTAGTTTTAGGTGCATCTTTATTCGAAAAATACGTCTGCAAAATTTCATTGGTTCATCTTGGTCCTACTTTGAAAAAATTCTGTAACTCTTCAACGAAGCGTTTGCAGATATAAAATTTTCGTCTTATTTTGGACCTATATCCAAATCAATTCCCATTAATCCTAGGATACTCAGTATATAAGGGTTAGGTGTCCCAACCTAAGGGAACCTAACCTAACCTCAAAATTATTCATTTTCAATTTCATTCAAGTTGCTCACATGTTTCCAATTCTTCACCGTTTAGAATATTTATTTTGTTCATTTCTCTTATATCTTGTCACTTAGTCTTGCGCACTGTTGCTATTTCAGAAAGGTTAACCGTACGAGGACAACTTACATAATACATCAGTACATACACGTTTTTTCATTTCCCCTCATATATTATTACTTGTGCGCAAATTATCCACTTTTTGAGCAGTGTATAATAGATTGACGTCGCTGCGGTCAGATCAGTTAACTTTGTTCGCAATCAGAAAACTGGCTAAATATCGTACTAAAATTTTATGTTTTAATCACTTTTCTGAGTTGCCGATTGTCTCACTCTCATTGAGCATATTTATTTTCACTTGTAATAAGAATGGGAGTATGCTGTTTTCGATTTAATTCTCATCTGTCGCTTATTCACAATGAACGCGTAACAACCCATAGGTTTTCACAATTTGTTGTTTCGGATTGGATAACTCCAACCAAATTGCTGTACACCATGCATATCTACAAAATGGTGAGCATTGAACCTACTCCAATGGTTCCTATCGATTTGCAATTATTTCAGAAGACTATAGAAGTGAGTCTTCGAAAAACTACCCGTTGGCATATCTCCGAAGATAGAGGAGGTTTGAACAAACATTTTAAAAAATGTTTCGAGAGTATATAGAAGTAATTATAATTTCACCATTAATCCTAATTCCATTATTTCACACCTTACAATCAGGAAAAGACCATAAAACGTGAAACATGTCAAATATATCCCCTATTACAAACAAAATTTACAGATTACACAAAAACAGTTGAGAAACTATTTTCAATTATCGAGCTTGTTCATTCATACCAGGAGCGAGCACTCATCCAGAATTTGAACTCGCCCTAAATAATGTTTTGAAGGATTTTGTAACATTTTAGCTCGAGTATTTCATGAGAAGTTTGTTTGAGCGTTTTTCATTTAATTATCTTGCGATGCCACCGAAATTTTAAATTCAGGCCCGGTTGTTCAGTTCGGGATTAAAGTTAATCCTAGATCAATTTTGGCATTTCCGATCATTTCTGTCACGTTAATCTAGGATCAACTTAAATCTCGGCTTAATCCCGAACTGAACAACCGGGCCTTAGACTTCGAATCGGTACTTCACAACTAGTTAGTGAGTTCCGATTCAATTGAATCAGTATTTTTTTAAACATTGAAATCAAAACTTTCAGGTACCTATTATAACTCAGAAACCATGAACTTAACTGGCGCAACAGTCAACGCATATTGCATTCGTGTACATATTTTAAATTAAAATTTTTTATATTAAATCTATATCAAGGTTGTTGACTGTATCGAGATTGCAAGAGCTGGGGTGCAACATTTCCCGGAAAATTTGGACAACATCAAGATTCTCGGACTCTGATTCTGACTACTGCTGAGATTTCCAACGAGAGGTTCTTCATTCAAGGAAATCATATAAAAGATCATTCCATAGTGTTGGATGAAAATTTCCTTTGAATATGTAGTAATTTTCCTGTATTGTTTTACTCAAAATAAAAGAAATATGAATTTCAAAAACTAAAGCTGTTACCAATTATGTATCTAGTATTAAATTTTCGATTTATTTATTTTATTATTTCTAGACGAAATTGTATTTTGTCGATAATTACGAAACAAAAACAAAATATCCTTAATTTTCGATGTAAAACGGAATAATTCATGCAATATGAAGGGTGCCATAAAAAAATTGAAGTCCGCCCAGGCCAAATTGAACATACACCGTTATGTAATGAAGAAAAAAATAATTTTCATGAAAAGGAGTAAATGTCAGAAGATGCGCAGATACTCAACTGGTTCTGAAGTTATGAATTTTTTGTAGGTCTATGCAAGACGATATTTTGATTTATAACTTGACATAAGTCAAAAAGATAAGCAGATAAGTTTATCGGCAGGGTCGTGGGTGCCTTATGTCGACAATTTAGTGACAAATCTGAAAATGTAACGAAAATGGGAGGTTGCCTTTAAAAAACAAACTGAACCTATGAGCCTAAGATCTCTTTATTACAACAAATTTAAGGAAAACGTTAAATGTTGAACAGATGTTAATAATTACTTGAATGTTGAATGATTGTATAAGTGCCGAGTAAAATTTTATCCTTTTTCTGCCTCATCCCATGTATGAAAGCAGAAGGTATCAATAAATTATTATTATTTACGGCTTTTGTAAATATCCCCACTAGATGTCCTGAGGATGAATTTAAATCTCTGAATGCGCCTATTTTACAGATCTTCTTGATCTGTGTGGCTTTTTCATATCGACAATTCACAATAAATAGAAAAACAAAACATATCCCACAGGCAGTCCACATACCGGAACCGACAGCTATCAAGAGTGAGAAGACCCTCCTAGTCATGTCCATTCATGAGGCATAGATACAATTATTTTTAATCGAAGAGTAACAATTCTTGATATTTTTTGCTGTTAGCGTTGCGTGCTGTTGCAAGGATAACCTTTGTCGGCCTGTCCAGCTCTCTCGAACTGACCGATTTGAGCTTTCTCTCTTATGCGTTCTGTTGCAGTTTTTTTATCCAACCTGAAATATCATGAGTAGATCTATTGAAACAACTTAAGTAAAGATTTATATGTATTCATATCATATCACTTCAGGTACAAGAGATAGTGTTATCGTCTAATAAATAAAACTTTGGTTATATATTGTCAGATACCTTTGGTTAAGTAATGGTAAAATGAAACATGAATCGGTAAAAATTATTAAATAAATCTGATTTCTCGAAATCATAAATACATAAACACAACACTTCATATACAATAATAATACATAAATAATACATATTTGTTAGATAAATTAATAACAAGGTCATTGTATACATATGATTATTTTAGTTCCGGAAAAACTCCATCAATGGCCAATTCTAGTAATTCCTGAAAAAGAAAACTAATCATTTTAATTGTTCACACAACACATAACTGGTTAAGATATAGTTTTCTATGGCGGATTTCAAATTTCTCTGTTGGGCGCGGGAAGGTATCCAGGGTACATTCGATCTGAGCGATTTTCTGTCACACGACTCTAGAGCAGACGGATTGAAGGGGAATTAAAAAACGTTCTAGATCTAACAGATTCTACAAACCTAACCTCAAATAATTAGAGATTTATTTTCTTGTTTTTTTTCTCCGGTTATTCGTTAGTTTTCTGTATTTTTTTTTCGTCAATATTTAGGATTTAGCGGATTAACCGATCAGCAAGGAATGGAGACCGCTCTGAAGGCCATTGTGGCAATAATTCATGGCCACCAAATAATGTTGTTTGATAGTGATGACTAAGAGGAAAATCAAATAAACAAAACTGAAAATTTTTCTGAAGTTTGTTCCGAATTTTCCTGATAGGCAGTTTCAATAACACTTCAGAATGTATTCGTCAACTTTTGATACCTACTTTTTTAAAATTTCTGATGGGGACAGATAGCTAATAATGTAGGATGTTGTCACCCAGAGATCTCGCTTGAGAAACAGCTCCTCATTACCCTTTGGAATCTAGCCAATAATGAATGTTTTCGATGAATAACATCTATTTTTTTTAACCATGATGTGTTCATTAATTATTATTAAAGAACTTATCATTACAAACTGACCAATGTCTGTCAATTTTCCTAAATTTTTATTTCGCAGACATTAAACCAACTTCTTAATGAGCAACAATTTTGAAATTTTCAGACAGACTTCCTAAACAAACAAATGACCTAACCTCAAACGACCAGATTAATCGCTTTGATCCACTCAAATACTCGGAGCCAACAGATTTGCATCAGACTAGTCCGATTCGAATAAAAGAACGGATTTGATTTACTTCCCCTAAATCTAGATGGAATAACAAAACGATCCAGAGCAGTCAGATTGATCAGATGTAAATACCGAATGCGGCCTCATTATGTATTCTTGTGAAAACAATAATCGATCGCAATCGAAGCCTATTACTGGACGTCTGAAATTTTGTTCACGATAAAATATTCGACGATTCCGTGATGTTCTAAGTAAACAACTGATTCCTTCGTGGTTGCAAAGCTTCCGAGCACCAGGTTCCGCAGTAAACAATCCACGTCCAGGGCCTAAATTTGATAGTCTTACTTGTAGGACCACGGCGGTCCGTAGGGACCGCTGTTTTGGAATTTACGACTACTCTTCAGTAGTATTTTTTTTCGGATTTTTATTCGAAAAAAATTGAACAGGTGTTGTTATGGTTATAATAAGGAGATTGGACTCGACAAATTTCACCTGTACCGCATTTGCTGTGCGTTTCTATTTTTCTGGGGACCAGAGCGGTCCCGTGGGCCCGCTCATCAATATTCTTGATATCAGGCGATATTGCACTTTTAGCGAGAATCTGAGCAAAGGGATTATCTATATGATATAAGAGCAAATCAAAATATCGACACAGAAAATTTGGCTCCACAAGAAAATATATCGATATTTGGATGGCGCTCAACGTGTTAATTATTATTTCGCAGATATTAAACCAACATCTTAATGAGCAACAATTTTGAAATTTTCAAACAGACTTCCTAAACAAACAAATGACCTAACCTCAAACGACCAGATTAATCGCTTTGATCCACTCAAATACTCAGAGCCAACAGATTTGCATCAGACTAGTCCGATTCGAATAAAAGAACGGATTTGATTTACTTCCCCTAAATCTAGATGGAATAACAAAACGATCCAGAGCAGTCAGATTGATCAGATGTAAATACCGAATGCGGCCTCATTATGTATTCTTGTGAAAACAATAATCGATCGCAATCGAAGCCTATTACTGGACGTCTGAAATTTTGTTCACGATAAAATATTCGACGATTCCGTGATGTTCTAAGTAAACAACTGATTCCTTCGTGGTTGCAAAGCTTCCGAGCACCAGGTTCCGCAGTAAACAATCCACGTCCAGGGCCTAGCAGATTCCTGAACGTCGAGAAAAAACGAAAATAATGATCTCGAATTTCACCCCTTTAAATTCAGATTGTGCAAGCGCTGAAGTCTAATGATTACCATTTAACAATAATTTCGTACAGAAAACACTATCTTTCTGGAAGTGTAAACAAGAATGGCCATTATTGATCTCCTTAAGGCAGAACCCATGTCTGAAACATCGTTTGGTGTACATTATCGAGCAGTGGAATCGGTTGGGTTGAATACTCAATGCTGGAGACCCATGGCTCTTCTTCTATACCTTTTCAAGTTCAAATTGCCGCTAATCAGATTCAAAATGACATTAGTCAAAATCATCAAAGTTTTCACATCCTTGTGTATTCATGATTGAGATTTCACAGGAATAGGATAATGAATGAAATAGCCTTTTTCTCGACTAAAGCCGACGTTTCGTTGGTATTTTCCAACTTTTTCAAGGCTGTAAAATTTAATTAAAACAGTTTTAGTGGAATACAATGGTAGAAGTCGAGACAACATGAAAAGGAACATACACTTAACCTACACAAACGTCTACGAATAAAATAAATAAATAAACATATAAGTAAGACAAATGTACCTCGAAACAAGTTATACGAACTCACCAAGTCAAACGAAGCTAAATTGAAGATCTTAATATTACGCATTGGACACTATCGTCACCAAAAGCACATAGGTACTACGAGCCAAAAAAACTGAAAGATCTTTTTGAAACATTCGTTCATCGGGCATTACAAGCACCCTACAATATTTATATTCGACTATTATATGAGTGGTTTTTAGCTTAGGCTTTATAACAATTGTATTTTTTGAGAAAGTTCTTTTTTTTTATTCTTATTCTGAAGTGACTAAAGCCCGTTTGCAACAGCCGAGAATTCTCTACAAAAATCTCGCAAGAAAAGGGCGGAGACTATTTAGTACGCAACTGAACAGAGAATTCTACCGAAAAAGTGCGTATGTAACGGTACATAATTCACGGCGCATGAAATCTCGAGTAAATTTTCTAGAGAATTCTCGGCTGTTGCAAACGGGCTTAAGAAAACCAAAACAACAACCTTATCACAACTGCTCATGCTCACACCCACGCACGTATTGTAGGCTGCCTACACGTTATCAAGGCGGATTAATATTCAATTTGTACCTGTGTAAGATATTTGCGTAAATGGAGCTCAGATTTTGTGTGTCCGTTCTGTTGTTGACAGTATCATTTGTCTCGACTTCTACCATTGTATTCCACTAAAACTGTTTTAATTAAATTTTACAGCCTTGAAAAAGTTGGAAAATACCAACGAAACGTCGGCTTTAGTCAAGAAAAAGGCTATTTCATTCATTATCCTATTCCTGTGAAATCTCAATCATTAGTCAAAATCAATTTCAAACTGGCATTAATCAGGAGCACATTGACAAAAAAACGATGTCTAAAAACATGGTGCATGCACTGATTATATTTTGTTCTTCCAATTTATAATTAAATAAGGGATAAGTTTCGTTTTTCCCACTGTAGGAAGCGCTATTTGGAAATTGATAGCTTATTGATATTAGAAAATGATTTGAATACCTTCCTACGACTTGCGAATATGCTGTGTATACTCTTTTCCAATTCTATCCTTCCAAGACTGAAGTCGCGTAAACCTTCATGGTCCAACTCTTTTCTTAATTCGAATATAAGGGACAACCTTTGGCAGTCTGAATGGAATACGCGCACTATTTTCAACAAAGAATTAGTTCCTGATCCCTCGAATATAGTTCCTGGTTTTGATCTTCCCAGGAAAATATGGTGTATTCTGAATCGTATAAGAACAGATCACGGACGTTGCAATAGCATGCTTTTCAGGGGAAATTCAGTTGAAAGCCCTAGTTATGAACGCGGGGAACCAGAAGAAACCATAAATCATCTGGTTAATCATTGTCCGATTTATAAATTTCAGGATGGTTTCAGAGCTATACATGCAGTTTCCGAATATTTTTTGAATTGGGTTGTCAATTTTAGGTCAATCTGACATATTGAATCTAATTTTATTATTTTACCTTTTTCTGCTTTTGTTTTCTCTCTATTTCAGATAAAACTTTCTGGTATCTTGAAGGAGACTTTCAGGATTTTCCTTTTTGTTGAAGAAAGAATCAATTTCTGCAGTTCGAGATGCCCTTCAATATAAAATACTTCAGCTTATTTCGTGAACAATTACAATCCACTACACTCACGGGGAGAAAGGGTTTTTTTACCGAGGTTTTTCCCTAAGCTCTTGTATCATACACCAATTTGTATGGTACCCCGTTACGCTAACCTCTGGCAAAACTGTATCTCATACACATGCTATAATTATTGTTTGCTGTTAAAGATTTTAAAGCTCTGTATCAAAAGAATATATTGTATGTATACATATACCCCATTCACTTTCATTTTAGCATTTTTTAGCACTCGGTTGGCCATGAAATAAAGTTTTCTCAAGTTTTTGTCACTAGCACGGAGTAAGGTTGGCACTCAAGAAATATCGTTAATGCATGGACCTATAATACCAACAATAGTATTTATACATCATTATGTCTTCTATATCATAAGTATTATACATCTATGCGTTAATGTCATAACGCCGTTGCCACAAACACTCTATGGTTCCATAGAGTTCAATTGCCACAACTAATATCAATTAATATCACAAGAATGCCGAAAGTGATTGAGAGAAGACAGTTCTATTTAGAATTCAATTCCCGCTCATTCAAATAGTAGGTAACCCTGATATCCTAATACCTACAATATATCAGACGGTAGTAAGTAAATCTATATAATGTTTCATCTGAATCTAAACGACTTCCTTCAATTATTTGGCTTTCATTGATGCAAGATGATGCATCCTCAAAGATTGGTATAGAATCGAAAGACGGAAACATCTCCATAAAACCAACTAGTATATTGAAATTTATGAAACTAACCTAGTTTTTTTTTAACGAACAGGAGAATTCAAATAAGGTCGAATGAATTTTATAACTGCACACCCAGTTTTAAGAGGTACCTACTTGAGTTCTAGATTCAATGTGAAATGTGGTCAAATAAAATTGAGGACGACATTTTTGGACCTAGATGTCCGAACTTTGGATTGATACATCTTGAATACACTTTTGTGGACTCACATCAGGTTGAGTATTTGACTTGTACATATATGTATTTTAGCAGTACATTCTTGAGGTCAAAAGAAACTTTTTTACTTTACCATTTTTTTCGATTCGACCTAGATAGAAAGATATAGCTATTCGAAGTATTCATAATGAGCTATGCCACCCCTGGAAAGCTGATACTGAAGTTTTTCAAGCATTAAATATACCGTTTTAACCTTGGAAATAAGCTACTATATTAGGAAATTAAGCATTAATTAACTTTTTCCATTCCATTTGGTGGATGAAGTAGTATTTGTAATAAATGATTCACTGCATTTTCGTTGACGATAAAGAAAAAATAATTAAACATATTGTTTTTTTTTCGCGCTAATTGAAAAAATGTATATTTTTAAGTATGGCCGTTAAAATTTTTCGAACCTCCATCAAACCTTCTCGTCTCAAGGAATGTTTTTGTTTTCGGAAACAATTCCGCTTTTCAAAAAACTATAAAACTATAGGGGTCCAAGACTTTCGATGAGAAGTGTATTATCCGATTCAACCGCCTTCCACGCAATTTTACCCGACTCAAGCCTGTAGCTTATAATTGATTTCTTTGAATGTTACTTTTTCACTGAACGAAAATCGTGAAACTGTTTTAATATTATAATGATAATGAATCATATCTTTATCAACACTCCTTTTTAAAAAGATGAAAATGTTTTGTTCAAATCGATAACAAACGAAACGCACAAAGGTGCAGGTGTTGCAATAATGATAAGGGACTATAGTTGTCCATGCACAGAAGGTTTTGAAGGCGATTTTAAAAATGTTTTTCAACACTATCGAAGCAGTTAAATTTTTCAATGCTTCCCAAAAAATTATTATAATTACAGTGGAACTCTGCTTACTCGAACTTCCCCAACTCGAAGAATATTAGTCGAATGTTCCTCAGAAACATAGTTTTAACATCACTCAGTATTTTCCCTTTGAAAGTTTCCACGACTCAAATATTTCTAAAACTCGAACTGAAATTTGGTAGTAGCCAAGGCGGAAGTAAAGCGGTACTCGATTTTTTTGGGGGAACACTGCAACTTCATCGAATTACCGGAACGGGCGACAGATAAAGACTTGT
Source organism: Coccinella septempunctata (assembly GCF_907165205.1). Lineage (NCBI taxonomy): Eukaryota > Metazoa > Arthropoda > Insecta > Coleoptera > Coccinellidae > Coccinella > Coccinella septempunctata. The sequence continues at coordinate 29,322,456 of NC_058195.1, forward strand.
TTTGAGTTTCCTTGCATAAGTCACATGCGCTTCCCAAGATTTTAGCAGTTTTAATTAGTAGTGAAATTTGAGAAACGAAATTTTGAGTGTTTAACGCTTGAGGAAAAATTAAAATCAATGATCAATGAAGTAGAAATGGAACATTTTGAAAATCAAAGAAAAACCAGGTGACTATGAATAAAAATTCAAATAAAAAAAGCATACAACTTGTGTAAACAATGATGTTGATGAAGCTATGCTTAAGTGGGTTGCTATCGCAAGTGCCAAAAATCTTCCTCACTCGGGAACCTTGATCAGACAGAACGTTAAAGAATTTTAAAACCCTGATTTTAGTGTATTTTGACCACTGGCCCTTAGAGATTCGAGTTAGGGAAGTTTCACTGTATTTTGTTAGTGGTTCTACGGCACAAGGGTATGGAAAACCGTTCCTGCAATGAAGTGAATCATAAATACAAATCGACTTACATAAAAAATTTGTTTGTTCATTTTCTTATCTTGTAGGACGAAGAATATTTTGTTCGCCCCATTTTTAGCGGCCGTACTCCCGACCAGGGTAGTGAGTAATTCTGGTATGTTGTTCATGAACAACTCTTTGGCTTTCTTCGTAGTTTCTGCAATTTCTTGTTTACTTCTCACTGGTGACGGGTCGGTCAGAGTGCCACCAGGCCAGAAATTCTTCAGCACAAGCGTGACATAGTAATGTAACATTTGTTCCGAGAGGAACCAATCGATTGTATCACGGATTTGACGATTGATGCTACGACCATAGCTTACTTGAACGAAAGCTATCAGCGTTTTCCTCAAATATTTGAAAACTCCCCTCATGTCGAATATCTCACTCATTAACGAGTAGAGGGGCTCTGCTATTGTGTCTTTGGCTTCGTCATAAATTTTTTGACTTCCATTTGATTTCAACGAGTCGGCAGTGTCGGTACTTCCCAATATTTCCAAACACTGGGATATGTCTTCTTCATCGCTTTCCCTGAGGAATGTATTGCGGTCTCTGCTTTGTTCTGTGTTGCTGAAAACAAAAAAACATTATTTCGCATGGATCAACCATATGGTTCTGTGTACCTTCTGTAGCTATTAAATAGTCTTCCAAAAGAATTTAAGTATTCCCCTTGTATATAAAACATTACAGTCCCTCGGCTGACTCAGCAATACTAGCAATAAAAAACTATTTATACTATTTTTTTCGTTCATTAATAATCATTAATGACAAATTACTTTATTTTCTAACTTTGAAGTTTTATGATATTCATATCAACGGTAGCCGAACAACATCTAGATCTCAGAAAAAACGAGTTAGACTTCCTTACTGGCTTTCTTACAGGATGATGTCACCTCAGGAAGCATTTGATGAGGAATGGGTTTATAAGAAACTGACGAGTGTATATTCTGTGGGGAGGAGATGAAAACTCTTATTCACTTGGTTACTGAATGTCTCGCCGTTGCAAGCAAACGGAAAGAAAGCTTTGGACAAGAATCTTGTAGGAGCGTGGAAGAGATCCCTCCTTGAAACGTTCCTAGATACTGGAATTCCTTATACCCGGTTTACTCACTTCCGCGGCAGTGATCAGGGACAACGCGAGTATGTAAACGCGTCAATTGCTGCGCTACCTCTGCTCATGCCACGTGATTCCTTCCGTAGTCTGTATTTGGGACGGAAGTCAAAAGACTGGCAGTGCGAGTAGCAGCGACTGTTTACATGCTGTACTTTCATTTGTACACTCGTAAATTTCGCTTCGCGACAAAAGAACATTGAAAATTCGTCGTTAGGTCAAGTGATATATATATATATGAATGAGGATTATAGGATTATAAAATTATACATAATATGAAACATAATATTCACAATGCCTGGAAGAGGATCAGCGAAATTCTGGGAAATATTTCAGAATGTTGGTTTTACGTCATTTATGGAAACAACAGCCAGTTACTTCTTCCATTCAGTTTCCAATCAACTTCTAATTTCGATAGACGGTAATGATTATTCGTGATTCCATTTAAATATCAACGGCAACTCGATTACAAAATACATTCGATGATACAAAATCAGCTGTCACTTAAATAAGGATTCGATAAGCTATTGACGGCACTGGGTCTGTGTTTTCAATCATGCTCCATCTCACGATTCTATATTCATCTCACTTCCTTTTTGAGAAGTAAGAGGTTTGAGGCATGCCTACGCGCTTCCTTGTCTAGCGCGTGATCACAGAACATAAACATCAAGAGAATGGTAACTCCCGTGCTAATCTTCTTGACAGTGTTTTTTGTCTGCGACACTAGCGCTGCAACAGCGTATTGTGAAACTACGTTCTTTTTGCCCGTGCGGCTTCCGCTTCCTCCCGTCCGGACCTTACTAGCAGCAGGCGGGAGATTCAAATCGACGAGGACGCATTGAAAGAGCGCCGAATCAGCGAAAAAATGAAAAATTCGAAAAAAATTTTGAGTTTTATAGAAAAATAAAGGATGATATGATTTCTTGTATTCCTTTTCCTGATGGTACTCAGAAAAAGTAATGAAATTATGAACAGGAAGATTTTTCTTCTTTTATTCTACCTATTCCACTTAATTTTTTTCTCGAATTTTTCATTATTTCTCTAATTCGGCCATCCTTCAATGCGTGCCCGTCAGTTTGAAACAGCACCTCGAGTTATTTTGCAGGGGTGAAAAAATGGCTAATGCTAGTAGTCAAAACAAGTTTTGTTTCTTATGTTTTCTCTTATCTCACGTTATCCAACAAAGTATCATAATTATTATTTGGAGAAGTTATATTGGGATTATTGTCTGGGTTTCTGAATAGAAATATTGATTCCGAAAAGATATTCGAAAAGGCATTTATAACAGTGCATTCAACTGGCAGCAGTTAGGTTGAACGATTTTTCTTTGCGAGAGTTTTGTGCTAAGTTCAATTGACGATTTAGAAATACAATTTCATAATTTTCATACTTCCAAATGAATGCTTCTTCTCATCTGTAGAACTTGTTCCATGAGCTGAATCATATTTATGTCTCTTGAGATTTCAGTATGAGGCATACCTATATCGTAACATGGAATTGAAATATTTCAAATAGATACTTTAAAATTTCCACATAAACGCTTTACTTATCAAGATGTCTAGCTTCTACCTCCTTCACAAAGTTAGTATATTATTACCCAGGTTTACTTCAAGAAAGAATCTGTGAAATAATAGGAATTTGTGTCCAGTTACAGTGGATTACCAATATCATCGCTCGATTTTATTCCACAATTCATCCCTTTTAAATGAAGTATTTCCAAAGAATGTTTATCTTTCTGTACGAAACTAAATCAGTCAATTCACCGATCATTCCGATAAATATCTTGATTTACTAGAAAAACTCTGTTAAACCGTACAATCTCGAAAAGAGTACTGACAAACGTCAAAGTTTGTTTACATTTCGAGTTTAATGGTTAAGGATTTGCCAATTGCGTGGTTGCCAATTGGGAATTTCTGTGTTGCCAAGGAAAGCGACACTAGCGCTATAACAGCGTAAGCTTGCAACTCGTGGTCCAAAATTATCTGAATGAGTTTACTACCTTCCGAGATGGAAATCTGCACAAATGATAGTTTTCAACAAGCCTGGAAAGGAACGGAAATTTCCTCAAAATTATAGACCAATCAGCCTACTGTCAGCACTAGGAAAAATCGTCGAGAGGGTTATCGCTAAAAGGCTGAATGAGTAAACAGAAATGTTGAAGATAAATCCACCCGAACAATTTGGATTTCGACGAGAACATTCGACTGAACTCCAATTGCTACGGCTCATAGAATACTTCACCGAAGGAATGCAGACCAAACAGGCCACAGGATTTGTTCTGATGGATATCGAGAGAGCTTTTGATAGAGCATGGCACGAAGCCCTAATCTACAAGATGAAAAAAGCAGGATATTCGACCAAGCTATGCAAGATTATAAGGAACTATCTTAGGAATAGAAACTTTTATGTGAAGATAGATGGAGCAATATCTGACTATGCTTATTAATCTCTTCACAAACCTTTTAGGGCTTTCACTCCCAATCTCTGAAACAAAATCAATTAAAAATGAAATCAACGATTTGCTCCTGCGTGAATTCTTGCACTAATTTGTCAGGAGCAAATTAACTAGAAAAAATTGTTGCCTGACAATGAACTCAAAATAAATAACGTTGAAACTATAATTCTTCGTAACGTTTCGGAGTCTATATCAGACTCCTTCATCAGACGAAAAAATCTACTTTTGAAAATCTTCTGGAATTGTCGCTTTTTGTCTGACATTAAGGAGTCTGATATAGACTCCGAAACGTTACGAAGAATTATAGTTTCAACGTTATTTATTTTGAGTTCATTGTCAGGCAACAATTTTTTCTAGTTAATTTGCTCCTGACAAATTAGTGCAAGAATTCACGCAGGAGCAAATCGTTGATTTCATTTTTAATTGATTTTGTTTCAGAGATTGGGAGTGAAAGCCCTAAAAGGTTTGTGAAGAGATGCAAAATCCTCCCAAAATAAATTTCAATCGATATGCTTATTAAGTTTCTTCTTGTCTTCTTCTCTTTTTGTTGTTCTGTAGATTTTTCTGAGTCTTCTGTTCTTTTTTATAAGTTCCTTTATATCCCTTGGCGTATCTCCATGTGAATGTTTCGGAATTAGTTTCCTTATTCTCTTGGTGCTTTCTTCATAGGCTTCTTTTATTTGATTTTCCAATTTTTCAACTGCTTCATCTAATTCATCCCGGGTGTTTATTTGGGGAATTTCCGTGATTTTCTCCTGAAGTAAATTCGTATATTTCTCCCAGTCTGTGCGATCCTTGGTTTGTGTCTCTTCTTCGTTTCTTGGGCCATGTCCCACTATGAATTCTATGGGATTGTGGTCTGAAGTTCCGTCTTCTATTGTATCAATGCTGATTTCTTCAGTGATGTCTTTCATTACGACAATGTCCAGTACATCGGGAAATCCATTTACTCTTGGTATGTAGGTCGGTATGTCAGGTCCTATCACAACTGCATTAACCCTTAATAACCTGAGTTATGATCACTATTCTAATTGAATAAATATTCTTTATAGAGTGTACAAGACAAAAACAACTCAATTTCTGTTTGAAAATTGTATAGTTTTTGTTTGAGAAAAATGGTGTTACATATATGTAACGCTAATAGCTACAGTTACTGAGAAATAAAATAGATTTGCCAGTGAAATTTGCGTTACATATGTGTAACACTAGGTTATTATGGGTTAAGTTTTTCAGCATAAATCTTCAGTCTTCTCCCGTTGGTATTTTCCACCCTACTGTTCCAATCCTATGATTTGCAGTTAAGATCACCAATTATGATTTTCGGGTGTCTTCCTTCTAGTAGCATTTTAAGATCCTCTCCCAGCATGTCCTTATCCGGTGATTTATAAGTCGAAATAATCTTCACTTGTCCTCGGTTGGTATTCACAATAATCGATATTGCTTCTACTTCTTGACCATTGAATATTTGGTCGAAATGGTGATCCATATTCCTTCTAGCCAGTATGGCAACGCCACCTGTGCTGTTAGGTCTATCATTTCTGTAGATATCGTAATTGGAAAATGCTATCCGTTGGGGTTAAGTTTTGTTTCTTGAAGAGCTATGACATCCGGTCTCTTCTCTTCAATCAGTTCTTCGATTCGGCAGTAACGCAGATTTGAAAAAATCTTGATTCACTTCCAATGTCCGAGCACGCCCAAAGAAGTATTCGCTTCAAGAGTAGAGTGTCACAACACACCTTTGTTTTCAGTCGACTAATTTTCAAAGTTTAAAGTTGGTTATTGCTTATTGCCCATAAGTAACAGATTTTCTCAATAACAACAATCATTAAAATGAACTTACCTCTTGAAAAGTGTTGAAAATGAGAATCTAGTTTTCTTTGGACTGGAACTTGTATGTTTCAAATGGTCGGAACTTGGACTCAAAAAGGAATAAATGGCTTCGCTTTGGTTTAACTTATCGTCTTGGAGTATGAACTGAAATATTAATTGACCGAATCAAACATGGATTAAAAAAAAAATAGTTGGATTGATCAACACAGCGTTTCATCATTGAAGCTATTAGAAATAATGAGAATATCTTTCAGAGAGCTCAAATGAATTTGAAAGAGTGATATGAAGCTGAGAGCCATCTGAAATAAAATAAAGGTTCCACATACACTCATTTTATGCTTTCTTTTTGACCGTTTGAGCAGCTCCTGGGCAGCTCCGGTGCATCTCGCTCGAGCACCGACGCGTTCTTTTTGATTGGGGCGTGAAGCACCGGAGCAGCTCGCGTTCCCTTCCCCTACCCCCTCTTGCACCAACCGAAATGCTGGTGCACATCGAGGGCTTGAAGCCCGTAAACAAACTTTTTGGTTATGTTTACATATGTCAACAAATATTAGAAGACGTGTATTGTTGAAATTTGTGGATTAATACTATAAAAAGGCTGTAATACACCTTATGGACCACCTAAGATTGATTTTTTCGTCAATTGAAACTGTCAGTTAGTTTTTTCATTGAATAAATGAATAAAGAATCAATGTTAGATGGAATTAGAACTAAATGATTTTGAATGAAGATAGGATTCTTTCTTTCAGGTTTGAAGAGTGAACTGATCATTTTTGTCATGAATGCATAATTTTTAGAGATCGATCAAATTAATAAACGATAAGCTTTAGTTTAGTAGCGCCCATCAGTGAAAATGTAGCATTTCATTTCAAATAAGTTGATATTTCATGTACTTGAATGCAATTTTCGTAAAATCAGAACACTCTTTACCTACTTTTACCAAAGAGGATTATTGACGAATCTTTAACAGATGAAATCATTGTTAAATAATTTTTTCAAGTTTTATATCTACAGACATATCCAGTATTTTGTATATTTGTACTCTCCATAGCAAAGAAAGGGTAAAGTTTACCCGGTAAATCAAGTTTTTCAACCAAATATATGGCAATAGCTTTCGAAAAAATAGTGAAACTTATTAATAATCAACGACTTTAACGTCAAACTGAAAACAAATAATCCAAAGAACCGTGAATCCGGACTTGTCCCTTGTCATTTTGCTCAACAGCTGATGGTTCAACTCACTGCGCGGAGTTGGTGCACTAATAACCGTTTTATTTGGGAACAGCTCAGGGGCGAGAAGCTCGGAGCTGTACCGGTGCATGAAGCACCAAAAAGAAAGCACCTATTGAATTATTTTCTGATTTCAGAAATCTGACGACATAGAGAACATGGGTTTTTATAGGGATATTTTGTTGTTGTATTGCAATTAACTGGTTTCATTTGTTCCTGCTACCGAAAACCCTACTTTCTATTTGGAAATTCAAAACAAGCGATACGCCCCCTGGTGTCGATTTTTGTAAATAAAAAGTTAATGCACTTTTGTTTGTTTACATCGAGAAACGGAAAATATTTTGGGGTTTCAATGAGATCTTTCATACAAAATATATCTTAATCTGTTGAAAATATCTTCATCTATCTCGTGATAATGGGCAAAGCTTAGTGAAGTTTTCATAAATTCTATCCTTCGAGCAATTCTTCGATTACGAATTTCTTGTGAAGATGTCAGTTTTTACTATTTTCCACGATGAAATGAACTTTTGGTCAATGTTTAAGGACATATGTAACTCGTCCTTTTATAGCATAATGAAGGTTTTGTACATTTCAAATCAGTTACGAAGAATACGAGGTGAGTTAAATAAGGATATATATCCAAGAAAATTGCACCTAAAATATATATATATATATATATTTACATCTGGCATACTTTATTGCGTCCTTTCAAAAAGCAACCTTATTGCGTCTCCCAGAAATACGCTACCTAGGTGGAATCTGATCGAAGTATATTAATCTACGCAAAAAATTACGTAGTTTAGTCGTTTCAGATCTCAAATATCTTTATTAATAAAGAAGTTGATATACGCACATTATTGCGTCCTTTCATGGTCCTACCATTAGTGCGTCCGGCGTATATTTTGTTTTCATATGTAGCACAATGCTGCGTCCGAATTATATTCAATCTTTCACCATTAGCATGTTGTTGCGTCCAGCGTAGTTGCCACATATGTTTTAGAATCTGGTACAGTAGGATTATTCGAAATCGATGACTTGATCGTATTATAACATTGGCTCCAGTTATTACAACTTTCATCTTTCAAAACACCTCTATATTTATGATGGCTTCATCCTTAGTTTGTGGACTGCTCACTTGGGGAATCGTATTTCAGAATGTTTCAAACACTCTTTAAGTGTCTTTTTGTCAAGAGGAGCTGTAGTGATTATGTAATAATTTTAAAAACGTTATATATTTCATTTTTGTTTTTTTTAATAACGAATGAATGTGAGAGAGTGGTGCTCTGGAGATAACTTAAATTAGGAATGCATTAACTGCACAGTTGTTAGTTTATCCTACGTTTATCCTACGAACAACTTGGCAGTCTGGAGATTAAACTACTCTCTCAGGGTAGTTAAATGGACGGCGAATGAAATTCTCGAGTTCGATAGAAGAGTTTGAATATGAATCGTAGCCTGCATCCTAGCTCTTCGATATACAAGGACTCTCTTTGCTTATAGGAGGAAGAAACCATTGAGCATATCCTCAGTGACTGCCCAGCGGCAGACAAGGTTCGCTCAGGCTGGTTCAAGGGGAACTCATGAACTACTCCTCCTCTGTTATCACCTCTTCCTTTTGGAAGATGGCACTGGGGGTAAAAGTTTAGCTCTTTGAGCTTGTTTGTGTGCCACAATAGACCGCTTTGGTCGCGGTAGCAGGTCTGGGGGATTCGACAAATGCGCCGAACAAACTGTAACTGTAATTCTTCGATAAAAAGGATATACTTTCCTCGAATGCAGGAAGACAGGGGTTTCAAAGTTTGCAATACCAACATTATACACAAAAGTTGGAAATGGAATAAGATTATTGAGAGGTCAAGACCCACTCAAGGGAATAGTAGCTCATCATAAAATCAAAGTCAAAGAGCTGGAGTGTTTTGGAGAAGCTAATATCCGACATTTGAATCGATCTTAAGCTAGTAGGAAAATCTATCACGCCAGCAGAACAAAAATTATTAGAAAGCCAGATTAAACGAGCAAAACTGAAGTTTTCATTCGAATATCATATGAGTAAACATATACTTCATATATTTCAAGAGCTTGAAAGACCATGACTTGCTGTAAAAATCATCTTCAGCTTTTCTGGAGTCGGTTGAGTTGATGTCGGAAACGGGAGGATTTGTTCATCAAGATGGAGTGATACTAGATACTAGAATACTAGGTAGTATAAGAAGAATATAATGCAAGTGGTCACCTCAACATCTTGCAGGGCTAGCCGTGATCGACGAAAACTCTTATGCACATCTTGTCCGCTTGCAGAATTCATACTTTATCAGGGTATATAGAGAGACACAATGCGAATTCCTTACTTCCATCTGTGAGAAGTTTATGGCATAGACGAATAAACAAAGCTCTCATTTGTACCTCCAAAGACCAAAGCAGTTTTTGAGAATGATACATCTCGCATATATTGCAATTAGGCTTTTTCAACAACTTGGCATATGCCAAGTTGTTGAAAGAGCGTGTATATACACGCAAGGGCTCGATAAAGTTCTGCCAGTAAAAGAGCTCAAAGAATTTCTTGTGTCGTATTCCCTTCGCTGCCAAAAATAATGTGGTAGTGAACGAAGAACAGAAAAGTGAAAAATACAAAGGATCAATGTTCGAACAGGGGGCTTCATACCCAGGGCATAAAGTTTGAATGGTAATTCTGATTGAAGAATTTTTAGATATGAGAACTTATAACGTTACTAAATTTGAGATTATTCTGGCCTGCAGAACTCTGGCAGAATGAAGGACTATCTCAAGAACGTGGGGACAACACCTGGTTCTGTCACTAGGGCGAGAAAAGGGGTTCTGGACGTGACAATGTTCAACGCAGCTTCCAGAAGAAGTGTTAAATCTTGGGAAATGTTGACCAAACCATCAATCTATGACCATAGGATAATCGAATATAAAATAACAGAAGAGGAACTGATCCACAATTAAGATCCATCTGAAGCAAAACTTACAACAGTTCGAAACTAATTGGCCAAACCCCTCGCATTACGATCTGGAACAAAAAGTCGATCAGGGAATTTTAGAGGCCTTCCATTCCAGTTATCCACTCCCGGAAGTTTGAACAAGTGAGGATGCATCTAATTAATCCTATTCGTGCATGGGCTCATGCCGACGATTTCAAAATCTTTGGTGATATAGGCTCTATTGAAGACTACATTTCCTGCAGCGTGCTTTGTGGACTCATTCTTGATTTGGTGTGGCAGAAATCAAATACCATTGAGCATTTTTGAGTGCAATGTCGCCACGTACACCAGGAAAAAGAACTATTTATTGTATAGTTATAGTCTTGATGGCAGCGTCCTGAGCAAAAAAACGGAGATAAAAGATCTTGGCGTTGTTTTGATCAAAGTTTTACATTTGTTCCTCATGTTAATCATTTACTTGGTACGAGGCCAAGAATGTATGAATTCATCGTGCGTAATAGCAGATATTTTCTGATCCGGAAACCATGATTTTGCTGTTCAATACATTTGTGACGAGCAAACTGGAGTTTGGATGCATTGCTTGCAACCCAATATACGATTGCCATACACATCACAATGACATATATTCCGAGAGCTGGCGACGAAAATCGGCAAAAGATTTGTAATGGATCATAATTAAATATGAGTTAGTTTTGACGGTGTATATGAATCAGCACCCAAGCTAAAAGGTCAGGTAATGGAACATCTGACAGCGACGCTCTTTGATTTATATAAAATTACAATATCCGTACTTTGGGGTGACTGTTAACTGCCTCTCTTCTATTGATATGTGGTCTGAATATTTTATTCACAAATAATATATGATATTTGAGCAGTAAATGCAGTTTCAGCCAATACAATTCTTCTGAAACAACCTCGTTAAGGCAGCAACTTATGTGGTGTACTGACACACCGTGTTTCACTAAAATGAGATCTGACCACTTTTTCAAGTTTTCTGTTCTATTAACTAGTGACAATTTTCAATAATTACAAAATACTTGTAGAGTGTGTTGTAATTTCATATACCTACATCAAAGCGCATCGCCGCTAGGTGTTCCACTACCTGACCTTGAGAGTGGGTGCTGACTTATGTACACCCTCAATACTAAATCATATTAAATTATACGCCAGTACAAAACTTTTGCCGAATTTCGTTGCCAGCTCTCGGACTAATGGAGGCTGTTCAGAGAAGTTTTTTCGAGTAAGATCATGCTGTTTTGTTGAATAAATTCGGTGCAGTTAAGCTTGATGTCAGGAAGGGCTTTGTTTGTTTGAAGTTCCTTCCTGGACCCTTGAATGGCACATCTACTCGCTAGAGTAGGATTTCATGTAGGACGCCCAAGTTCTAGAACCGTACGCTTATTCAACCTTACTACGCCCAGAACAAATATATTGTTTCAGTCATCTGTGTACAATATGATTTGTTCTAAATTCAATCAGATTTCGCATCTCTGTGATATACTCTTTGACAAACAGTCCTTATTAATTAATATATTACAGGTACACTACATATATACAAGAGTTTACATAAATTGTAGAACTTTTTAATTTTTGTGGTAATGTCACTTCTAATCCCACAGCACTCAGAATACAAAAGGTCATGGCAAAAGGAGTAATCAACCCCACAATATCGCTCAATAAGCCAGACGGATAATTCACCGAAGGAGAACAGGAACGATCTTTCAGTTTTCCCAAAACAACCTTCACAGGTAGTAAACCCATAACTAGAATCGATACAGCAATATAGACCAAGAAGAAGGAAGATTGGGATATTTAAAAGACGATGTTTGGACTGGGCAATGAACACCTTCAATCTATATAGATTACCAGAAGTGTAAAGAAAAATCCTAGAAGAGATTCGTCTTCATCTTCTGAAGATAACCAGAAGCTGCTTAGAATGAGTCATATACACAGAAAATGGAGAAGGACAAAAGTTCCCTTCACACCAAAATGGGGACCCACAATCTTCAAGAACAATTAATTCAACATCGTTTCTATTGAAGACGATGAAGAAAGTAGTAGATAACAACATAAGAACATAGAATCTGGAGAATACACCAATTCACAAATGCTTGAGGGCCTACAGGACCACCGATCAACAAAAACTGCTCTGTATGACCGTAGTGACTCTATAGCTAGGTTCCTGGTCCCTCGGGAACTGAAGGAAATGGAGAGGCAAATACACTTGCCTCTAGCAACAAGGGAAGTTGACGTTTATTCATCATGTGGAATAAAAAAATTTCAATTCACAAGTGAAATGAGATGATATAAGCATAAGCGGATAAAGCGATACCTTTCATGTCAATTTATTAATCCGATAATTCTCTGGAAAGTGTTATCGTTTGATTTCTAATTGAAGTGGAATAAAATTCACGTTATAATTTTTTTTCATTCGAAAAAATAATAATGACAATATTAGTTAAAAGAACACCATAAGGGCACTTCAATCGGACCTGCTATTGCTCTAGAGACAGAATCCAATTCTTCACCTAACAGACTTTCGGGATGACCTTGGAGCCTAGGAAGCTAATTCATTTCAGTTGTGCAAATACAACTTGGTTTACTTGTATACACAGTTGCCAGATTTAGGACGCAACATTATGCGTCGTGTGAAAGATGTATATTGACTGTATATCAGTTTTCATCATTTGAAGCGCCCTCGAAGCGGAATTTGCGTGAACTAAAAATATACTTTAGGTTTCATGAGACGCACTTTACTGCGTCTGGAGATATGTTTTTCAACATGGAATAACTCTTTTATCAAAAGATGAATGAAATCTATAATTGTTCCAAAGATAGCTCTCGACGTCCTTCACGATTTGCGACCACCCCTGTCGTTGAATCCCTCGAAATACCAGAGAAAACTTTGAAAAACAATGCTGCGTCCGGTATACGGACGCAATAATATTCAGGACGCAATAGTGTATGGCCAAAAGACAATGTATGGACGCAACATAGTATGCTGGATAAATATATATATATATATATATATATATATATATATGCATAGTCCATTCAAGAATGATTGACATCCCAGTAGGTCTTGAAAGTCCAGACGCATCTGGTCCCAAACGATCTTCTATAATTTCTATTATTTCAATCACTGAACTGTAATACAGGGTGTCCGGGGAATAACTGTACATGCTCTCACCAGAGATAGAGTTGGACTAGCTGGTTACGGATTGACCATAAAAAACTAATTTCTGGATTTCCATAGTAAGCTACAGGGTGATTTTCCAACTTCATGGAAATACTTAGACCATCATAAAATCCAAACTTATTGACGAATATCATTGAAACTTGGGAGGTTATTGACACATGCTAAGGTCAAGTCAGAAATATATCAATTATTTCATTATTCCAGGGCCGGACTCATTAATCTTCATTTAAAGTGTGCAGGGTGAAAAAAAAACACTTTGTATTTCGAATTACAAATGATTGATTCGCTTTTTAGGGAGAAACTAAATTATGCTTCAATTTTTGGTATCACTCAAAGTTGTCACATCAACAATTATTTTTTTATGAATTTTTGAATTTGAATAAAGTTCGAAAAATTGAATTTTTCACCATGAAGAGAACTGAAAATCTCATGTTTGAATATAAAATGCGAAAGTATTAGTAGAAAATTTACAAAAAAGTTCAGAGCTTCAATAAGCACTTCATTTCTCTGCATTTTTGAGCTTGATCTTTGAATCTAGTTAGATATTTTGTAACATTCTCCCAAACTGAAAATCATAAAACTCATGATTATTTGGACTTGCCATACCAATTTTAAATTCATATAGAGGTTTTTACATTGGAAGAAGTGTTACTTTGGTCTATATCATTGTTGTCGAACACCCGGTAAAAATAAGAATAATTTTGAAATATGCTTCTGTATACCCTATACACATCACCAATTTTTTTTTTTCAAAATACCTTCATTTACTCCCTCAAAGTGAAATCCGCGGCTGGGGTGGCCACCCAGTACAGATATCAACAAATTATTATAGTCTTCTTCACCTTCAGTGACTTTTTTAAGAAAATTAATTATTTATTTTCGACCTGCACAAGATGACTAAGTCCTGTTCAGGTAAATAAATTGCAATTTTCGAACTTTATCCAAATTAAGAAATTCATAAAAAAATAATTGTTGATGTGACAACTTTGAGCGATACCAAAAATTGAAGCATAATTTAGCTTCTTTCTAAAAAGCGAATTAATTATTTGTAATTCGAAATACAGAGTTTTTTTTTTACCCTGAATACTTTAAATGAAGATTAATGAGTCCGGCCCTGGAATAATGGAATAATTGATATCTTTCTAACTCCACCTTAGCATGTGTCAATAACCTCCTAAGTTTCAATAATATCCGTCAATAAGTTTGGATTTTATGATGGTCTAAATATTTCCATGAAGTTGATAAATCACCCTGTAGCTTTCTAGGTAAATCCAGAAATTAATTTTTTATAGTTAATCCGTAATCAGCTAGTCCAACTCTATCTCTGGTATGAGTATGTACAGTTACTCCCCGGACACCCTGTATATAAATATAACCTAGAGAAATATTTGAAAAGAAGAAATATTCAAATTCAGAGCATATTAACCAGCATTTGAAATTGTTTCAATTAGGTTTCCAATATGTACGATTAAATTGAGAACAGAAAGAGCGGTACAAAATTCAAATTAACGTCAGTCAGTGCATATATTCACATATAATGGATCTATAGATAACTGTTTATTTACAATACCAACCTGATTTCCGCAACTCAAAATCTCAACTTATGGGATATTACCAACTTAAATTTAATTTTCCATAACCACCTGAGATGTCAATCATTCTTGATTGTACTTTATATTATGCAGTACGAAACTGTCATTTCGGACAGATAAATTACCCAAAAAATTTGGAAAGGAACAATTTGCAGTGTAGATACCTCGAGATATTTTTGAATTTGTTGTTTCGCCTTCTCAAGTGATGCCTTATCAGTTTTCCCAAACAAAAACTTGAAAGTATTGGATGGTAGTTCTAAGCTTCTTATTTCTGAACACATGGTTCGTAACTTCCTGTGCAATTCCTGGAATTGGTACAGGCTCCTACATACTACCCATCCAGTACTTATACTCTCCTCTCCTTCCATAGTATCATTTGCGAGCATATGGACCACCATGACAAATTGTGGTGGCTCTTTTTCATCAGGAACCTGAAAAAATTATGAGGGTTTAAATGAAGGATAGGATATTTCTTGGTAGTCCAGTCTTTCAGGTAAAAAATTGTGAAGGGTATTTTTCGACGGATCTATTTGTTTTTTGGTATGCAGAATCCGGAAATCATGTAATCGACTAGATTCAGCTATGGCTTCACTATGAAAATGGTGAGAAACCATTAAATTTCGAGAGTCATTTAGACAGTTTGCTCATAACATCGGAATGACACATGCCTGAGAAAAAACAAATAGATTCATTCAATTTATTCGTATAACCATAACTCACTCGTATAAATTCCCAGCAGTCCTATACTAGGAACTAATATTGATGCAGGTCTTTTGGTTCGAGGAGGGGGAAAAGGGGATGATTTGTGGAGTGGGGAAAGACTGTCCCACGAGGTCCGACTGTGGGGCACAGCAAGTTAACCAAGCTTTGAACGTCACAATGGCATCTTCTGGTTCAGTTTACCTTCACCCACTAGAAGATGCTATTGTGAGAGCAAAATACGTGTTATGGTTCGAAGAATCATATTCGTGATGGTTCGAAGAATCATATTTGTGAAAATCGTATGATCTGATTTCAGTTCAATTATGGATTTCAAGGATTTCCATCGAGTATCGGCCACATCAATTCGATAAGCCATTTGGTTCTAAAGGAATTAAAGAGGAGAAAACCAAAAGTATTATGTAGTTGATAACTTCTCGGTTTAAGGAACTGGATGAAAACACTTTGGACTCTTAGAGCGACGTTTCGGCGTTATATTTCGCCTTCCTCAGGCTACAATTATAAAAGAAATCAAAAAAACATCAATACATGGACGACTATGTGGCTAGAACAAACTTATATCGATATCTACATAAACAGATTACAGGAACTATTACAAATTTTTTAAAATTTAGGTTGTTTAATCAACTTTACAAAAAATTCAATGTTTGGAGACTGACTAGATTGTATTGAATTCAAAAACATCATCGCCCATAATATCTTACCTAAGAAATCCTTTATTCTTCAAGGAAGAACCAGTCAATGGAAAAGTCATAAAAAATAAAACATAATAGCAATAAATGCTTAGAGGGCTCGGTAAATACTTGAGATTTTCTTGGTAATCTATTCATAGTAAATCCAACAGTCAACTAAACAGAGAGACCGGCGGGCGAGTTATCACATTGAACATATGAAATTCTTACTACCAAAACACAATTAGGAAACACTACACAGGGGTATTCATCGACTATCTAACGAGGTTTATATATATATTATTAAGGGTGGAAGTATCAGATTGAACATTGACGTTGTCTGTTGTTTTCTTGATGAAGATCATCTCTTTGAAAATTCTCTTGTCCAAATTATTTTCTCTAGATAGAATCTCAGGTTCCTCAAAATCGAAAATATGACCTGTATCTCTATGATGAAATGACAAACGATTTTGAGGAACCTGAGATTCTATCTAGAGAAAATAATTTGGACAAGAGAATTTTCAAAGAGATGATCTTCATCAAGAAAACAACAGACAACGTCAATGTTCAATCTGATACTTCCACCCTTAATAATATATATATAAACCTCGTTAGATAGTCGATGAATACCCCTGTGTAGTGTTTCCTAATTGTGTTTTGGTAGTAAGAATTTCATATGTTCAATGTGATAACTCGCCCGCCGGTCTCTCTGTTTAGTTGACTGTTGGATTTACTATGAATAGATTACCAAGAAAATCTCAAGTATTTACCGAGCCCTCTAAGCATTTATTGCTATTATGTTTTATTTTTTATGACTTTTCCATTGACTGGTTCTTCCTTGAAGAATAAAGGATTTCTTAGGTAAGATATTATGGGCGATGATGTTTTTGAATTCAATACAATCTAGTCAGTCTCCAAACATTGAATTTTTTGTAAAGTTGATTAAACAACCTAAATTTTAAAAAATTTGTAATAGTTCCTGTAATCTGTTTATGTAGATATCGATATAAGTTTGTTCTAGCCACATAGTCGTCCATGTATTGATGTTTTTTTGATTTCTTTTATAATTGTAGCCTGAGGAAGGCGAAATATAACGCCGAAACGTCGCTCTAAGAGTCCAAAGTGTTTTCATCCAGTTCCTTAAACCGAGAAGTTATCAACTACTGAATTCTGGAAGGAACGAGAACTATCCACAAACAAAAGTATTATGTTACATCACTACCCATGCCCGGAGTGTGGTAGGATATGTAGGTCACGGTTGGGTCTCTACAGTCACAGGCGAGCACACAGTCGCAATTAGCCCTGAAAAATTATAAGTCTGTTCGCACCTCCTTTTTTTCCTTTTTCTTTTGTCCATTTTTTCGTCTTTTAGTAGATTCATTCCCGGCAACGGGATATAGCAACGAATGAATGAATGAATGAATGTTACATCACATTGCAGCAAATGCGAATTAGAAAAAAGGTTTTCATACTAGCGTGTTTGAAATTTTGGCCCTTTAAAACGTGCAAAACAAGAGCAAAATGTGAAAAAAAGGCAGAGTATATGAACTTTATGACGGGTGTAACTTAACAAGATGAACGTGAATCCTATTAAAAGAGACGTTGATATTCGTAATTGACAGACTGAACTAAACTTTATTCAACAAGATGGCTACATATCAAAAAATACATAGATGGCGTTACCTGTAACAACCATACAATATTTTGTTATCTTTTAACACCCCCACATAACAAAATAAATTTTATTTTCCTTACAGAACACATATTTGTCTATTTAACCCTGATCCCCAGCATATGCATGAACTTATAATGCTTAGTGGATAAAAGACCTTTGGTCAACAAGTCAGCGGGCATTTCCTGTGTTGAAACATATTCAATATTAATTAGTTTATTTCTAACTGCATCTCTTACATAATGAAAACGAACATCAATATGTTTTGATCTAGCATGTGCCTGATGACTTGTTGCTAACTTTAGTGCACTTTGATTATCACATTTCAATTTAATTGCACACATTTTACCACTTAGTTCATACAAGAGATTTCTAAAGTAAACAGCCTCCCTAGAAGCCTCTGAAAGAGCAACATACTCTGCTTCAGTGCTGGAAAAGGAAACTGTCTTTTGTTTTTTACTCTGCCAGGAGACTACAGAACCACTCATCAAGAAACAGAACCCTGTATAAGACTTACGATCTAGACTATCGCTAGCCCAGTCTGCATCAACAAAACCTATCAACTCTGAATTACAATTATCCTTATGATATGTCAAACAATAATGTTTTGTTTTCTTTAAGTACCTCAATATTCTCCTAGCATAACCAAAATGTGTTTCATCATAACAGTTATTGAACTGGCTGAGGTAACTAAGAGAATATGACAAGTCAGGTCTAGTCAACACAGCCAAATACATAAGGCTTCCAATTAACCTTTGATATGGCAGGTTGTCCTTACAATTTTCTGCCTTTTCTATGTTCAATTTACACTCTATAGTATATATAGGAGTATCTATAGTTTTACAACTAGACATTTCAAATTTTAATAATAACTGCTCTATATATTCCTGTTGATCCACAGTTATAGTTTTAGATTCTCTGTTTACATTAATTCGCATACCTAAGTAACGTCTAACAGGACCTAAATCCTTCAATTTGAATTCAGAACTTAGTACAGTTTTTAAATTTTCAGTTTTAGCAACATTATTTGAAAAAATCAAAAAGTCATCAACATAGACCGCTACAATGATCTTAACATTTTCAGAAAAATATGTAAACAAACATGGTTCAAATTTACTCATTTTAAAACCATAATTAAGCAAACAGTCTTTAACTTTCTCATACCACACTAAAGAAGATTGTTCGAGTCCATATATGGCTCTTTTTAGTTTCAAAACCTTTCCAGTTTGATTATTTACAAAACCTTCTGGAATTGACATGTAAATATTTTCCCTTAAATGCCCATTCAAAAAAGCTGTTGTCACATCAAGGTGATCAATATCCATGTCCCATTGTACACTCAGAGCAAACAATAATCTTAGTGTAGAATGTTTAACCACAGGAGAAAAAGTGTTTTCATAGTCTATACCACGCCGCTGCGTAAACCCCTTGGCCACGAGTCTGGCACGATACCGCACTTTATCATTCACATCTAGCTTTTGTTTAATACCCACTTGTTTTGCACAATTGAACTGTCACTTTCACCTGGTATATCCACAATTTCCCAAGCATCGTTGTCCTCGAACGACTGGAGCTCGTCTTGCATGGCTTTTCTCCACTGATCAGCTTCTGGTCCCTTCAGCGCTTCTGAGAAATCAATTTGTTCGACTTCCGGAATAGTATTAGAGATACAGATATTACCAAACCCAAAACGTTCTGGAGGTCTTCTTATTCTCTTATCCTGTCGTGGTAATTCTGGAATTGGTTGCAACTCACTGGTTGAGATATCTGTCTCTATGTTAGTGGTGGTTGTATCATCATAACTGTCACTAGGTGGATCAGTATATACAGATGTATTTGAATTTGAATCATGGAGAGATTCATTCATTGAAGACTCCCCCACTGAATCTCGGTCATCTTCATTCAGAGAATCATGCCCTTCAGTATCAACATCATCCTGTATCCATTCTGCTGTGTCATCTCTATTCATTTCTGATGATACTATTTTATCTTCCATTACTATTATGTCTCTTTTTACAGTTACAATATTTTTTATAGGATCATATACACGATATCCCTTTACTGTTTCTGAAAATCCCACAAGAATGTTCATTTTGGCCTTCTTGTCCCACTTTAACCGTCTTTCTTTTGGTATGTGAACCATTACAGGACTACCAAACAGACGTATATGACTTAAATCTGGCTTCTTTTTATACCACGCTTCATAGGGTGTTATCTTTCCTAAACTTGAAGTTGCAGATCTATTCTTTAAGTATGCCGCTGTGTTAGCTGCTTCAGCCCAGAACTTCTTCTCTAGTTTGGCATCAAACAACAGGCATCGTGCTTTCTCTACAATAGTTCTGTTTGCTCTTTCACAAACACCATTTTGCTCAGGTGTGTATGCAGTAGTCTTCTGGTGGATAATTCCTTGTCCAAGTAAATAATTCTCCATCTCACTACTACAAAACTCACCGCCATTGTCTGTGCGCAATATTTTAATTTTTTTATTCTGCTGATTTTCAGCCATTGCTTTGAATTGCTTGAATATTTTGAAAACTTCATTCTTATGTTTGTGGAAGTATATGAAAGTCATACGACTGTGATCGTCAATGAACAAGACAAAGTACTGAGCACCACCTATGGACTTTGTCTCCATAGGACCACATACATCGGCGTGTATTATCTGTAGTGTTTGTGTACTTATTTGTCCAACGTGTTGAAACGGTAATCTCATTTGTTTGCCTTCACAACAGGTTATACATTTATTCATTGTCGTACCACTAGTATCCAGGTAAGACAATCCATCCACAATGCCGTTCTTCATTTTCATTAAATCATTGCTGTAAATATGTGCTAACCGCCTGTGCCAAAGCTCTGCACTCGCATCTGCAGGGGCTGCCAGCATACAATCAGCTACTTTAATATTTAGCTTGTACACTCCATTTGTAGACATTGCTGTGGCTACCAACATATTCTTGTCGTTGCGAATGTAGCATTGGTTTTCTTTAAAAATGACTTTGTTGCCGTTTTCGATTAGTTTACTCACTGACAACAGGTTTGTTGTTAAGCTTGGCACGCATAGCACATCTTTAACCATGATATCATAGTTACAATTAGTCGATATCTGTACGTTTCCGGAACACAAAACAGGTGCCTTCATATTATTTGCGACGGTTATCTCTGATAAATACGGCGTAAAATTCGCGTTCTGTATCCATTCTTTGTTGGCCGTCATATGTGCACTTGCGCCACTATCTACGTACCATTCGTTAGTACTGTATTCTCCATTCAAAAATACCACGCTAAAAGCATTGGATTGCTTGTTTTTCTGCAATAATGGACATTTGTTTCTATAATGACCTGATTGTTTACATTTATAACAGGTGATTGACGTTGACTTGTTGTCAGAGGTCACTGTCACTTTCGAGTTTGTCGATGAGTTTGCGCCGTTTTTAAATCTGTGCTTCTTGCTGTTGTTAGCAGCGAATGCAGCGCCGCTGGAAGAATCCACGTCATTCTTTGAAACCTCCATATCTATCAACTTAGATTTTATTGCATCGGTGGTAATCTGCATACCCGAGTGCTCAATTGCCATAATCATCGGCGAGAATTTTTCAGGCAAACCTGCCAGTAATAACGATCCGATCCATTCCTCGGTGATTGCAAATCCTGTGCCTTTTAATCTCTGAGCCGTTTCGACTACTTGCGTTACATATGAAGTCATGGACTCGCAATTTTCTTGTCGTAACGAGATTAAATGTCTTAGTAGGTTTATCTTACGAACATAACCTGAGTCATCGAACATGTTCTTCAGTTTGATCCATAACTCCAAGGATGTTCTTGTTTCCTTAATATGCACGTACAATCCAGGTTCGACGGTTAAGACTAGCTTCGCCTTGGCTTTTGCGTCATCTGATGCTTTTGGCTCGAATGTAGTATCTGGCTCCGACTTGATATAGTTCACCAGGTTGTCGAGCACTAAAAGATTTTCCACAGCAAAACTCCACTCGTCGTAGTTATCTCGGCCTTTCAGCTTCGGAATGCTTTGAATATAGTTCACCGCCATATTTCCACGAAAAATCAACTATTTTCGACTGCTTTAAACTCGTGTAAAACCGAAAAAAAATTGGAGGCCCATAACCTATTAAAAGAGACGTTGATATTCGTAATTGACAGACTGAACTAAACTTTATTCAACAAGATGGCTACATATCAAAAAATACATAGATGGCGTTACCTGTAACAACCATACAATATTTTGTTATCTTTTAACAAATCCTACCAACAAATGTCCGGTAAGCCTATTCATTACCTGATATGCCGGGTGATTTATGTTTCTGCAGAAAAATTTATATCCTCTATAGCTCAGAGCACTCAACTCCGTAAGTAACAGTTTGAAATTCTAGGTCCGGACTAATTTCCTTATTTGCAAGGGCCGAAAACAAACACCCTGTATACATTCCTTGGTTACTGTTCATGATTTATCTGATTCAACATGAATTCACCTATCGAATTAGGTATGAACAATGTTGTCATGACTCAGTAACATAGTTTCATACGACAATACAGTGCACACATTTAGGTTTTTCAGGAAGCATTGGCATCGGATCTCATAATTTTGAAAGACTTATTTCATGAACCAGTATTTTTGAATTTAATTCATAGAAATCATAATATATATACTTACTCTAGAATGCTAATCCAGTAGTAAGAAATGCGGCGAAAAATTGACAGTTGTCGTCAAAGCGAATGCGCGCCATTAGTTTATTTCAACTCAAACGATGCCTAGACTTTCCTACCTCAGTCGAATTGTTTATTTGGTATAAATGAGGAATAAACATATTTCATTCGGTAAAAGAACTTATTCTTCGATTCATACAGGACTTCTTGTCGGTATTGAACACATGCATGGATGACTAATTTTGTTTATATATGCTTTGTTAGAAACGCAAATGATGTTGCAGGTTTCAATGAAAATATATCAGGATCTCGGAGGTAAGGTGTGTCAAATGCAAATCTAAATTTGTCGGTAGAGGTATTATTGAGTTTTCATTGATTGTTTGACCAAACCGTGAATTGGCTGAAAAT
Source organism: Coccinella septempunctata (assembly GCF_907165205.1). Lineage (NCBI taxonomy): Eukaryota > Metazoa > Arthropoda > Insecta > Coleoptera > Coccinellidae > Coccinella > Coccinella septempunctata. Next base: position 29,345,417 of record NC_058195.1, read on the forward strand.
TGGAGTTTTATAGCAAATTCCAACAACTGGTGCTTACTAAATATTTGGAACTCACAAGAAAAATTCCAGAAGATCTAAACTTAATATCACCAATGCAATTCGATATTATCGCAGATTCCATTAGATGAGCAGGTACCTAAACATTGAGTGCATATTATAAACTCCGTGTAACAATTTTGAAATATCCTGATCTAGTGAAATACTACTATATACCATCAATGGAATTCGCTATCAGTGGAACTCGATAATTCATTCAAGTTTTGAATTTTTTGTTTGCATTTATTATTTTTAATATGATAGACAAGTACACAAGTACATTTCAGAAAATGTGACTTAAAACTCCTTAACTGCGAGCAGATCGTGCAACAGTGAAAAATCAAATGACTGAAAGAAAACACGTTGCTGTCCGACATACCTTCGTTACATGAATTGTCCCCTCTTCATAAGATTTGATCGACAGAATATTCAGAAACTCGGCAACGTTCTGTTAAAAAATAAACTAATGATGGGCATTCGTATTAACGACCACTGTCTATTTTTGGCCGCATTTCTTACTACTGGATTAGCATTCTAGAGTAATAATATATAATATGATTTCTATGATTTAATTGCGTTTCATTTATCATCGTATTACTTCAATATATCTCTGTGCTTTTCAGAAGTGCACAAGTGTTCTTCGATCTTCGAATTAGGCTGTTTACTATGTGAAAAGTGAATATAAACACATAAAAGTTGGGTTCAGTGAATAATTTATAATAATATTTTCTGATCCTATTGAGTGAAAGAAAGGTTTGAAAATTTCAAAATTAACTTGATTATTCTACCTAAATATATAGGATTCACAGTTAATCAGAACAAATAAAAACCTGAGAAATCAACATAAGCGCATCTGTCCAGATGACCCAAGGAACAGATAAGCGCTGAGAGCGGGGAACAAAACATGAGTTTAACGCCTAGCGATCTGATAATTTCGAACCAGAACACTAAACAGGATGTCGATATGAATGCCACCACACAAAATATTCGTCAGAAACCGTCAAAGTCAGCGTATTTTTGCGAATGTTCGCAAAGTAGTTGAAAAAAGCTTCACGTACCCCTACCATTTCCAGAAAGTTCAAGCACTCCAAGAAGAAGACTATCCTCGAAGAAAAGAATTCTGTCTGTGGCTTTCAAATCACCAACATCCATTCTGTTTACTGACGAAGCCCCTTTCACAAGAAATGGAGTAAACAATTTTCACAATACCCATGTATGGCCTACAGAAAATCCTCACGGTATCAGAAGAACAGATTTTCAGCAAAAGTTTTCCTTGAATGTCTGGATCGGACTCCTGTGTGGAATGCTTATTGGGCCATTTTTTTTTAAACCACGAATGACAGGTGAGGACTTTCTCCAGAGAATGTGGTTGTTACTAGATGGAGCACCACCCCACTTGCTGTGTCCCCGAATAGGTAGATAGGACGTGGTGGGTCCATTTCTTGGCCTGTACGCTCTCCGTATCTCAACCCCTGTGATTTCTTCCTTAGGGGTCATTTGAAAACATTAGTGTACAGTGACGGTGAGGTGGAGAGTGCGGACGAACTAAGACAACGCATTGAAAATGCTTGTGAAATTATTGGTGAGCAAACTGATGTTGCACGTATCAATTCATTATTACGCCGGGTAAGACTTTGTGCCCATCAAACGAATGGTGATCACTTCAAACACTTTTTGTGAAGAATTAGGAGCAATAGGGAATAGTACTTCTGAGGAAAATTATGTATTTTTTATGAAATATCTTTGAAACGTCACATATTGAAATAACCATTTCAACCGTTTCCCGAAAAAATATTTTAAGTACTTAAAAATGAAAAATAAAAATGGGTATTTAAAATTCAAAGCGTTTGCACAAGTTGGCAACATCGACTGAAATATGCGTTGATAATAAAGGACAACAAATACACTATCTTGATGAGATGTTGCTGTTATTTTATGAACAAGCCATTGTTCTTTTCTTCTTCTTGTAGGCGCTGTTGCCAAGTCGTAAACTAGAGACGAAGCGATTTAAATTTTAAAACCTCATATTTGGAGAATGATTTTGAATAGTTTCCGCGGTGCATTTGAAAAATTCTACCATAAACAGACTGAATGAAGCCACCAAAAAAGATCTATTATCATCTGGTGGTTTATAAGATACCTTGCTTGGATTGTGACAGGAGTTACATTGGACAGACTCGACATTACTTAAAAGATAGAATTAAACAACACAAATATGATACAAGGAACGTGGACAACAAAGAAAAGACTGCCCTAACCTATCATGTGTTTGGTGAATGCCACAATTTCAACTTCGACGATGTGGAAATACTAGATAGAGAGAGCAATGGTTATAAGAGAAATATCAGTGAGATGATTTCCATCAGGAGCAACAACACCGTACATTTCGGAGACGACGTTAATAATCTAAGTTATTTCTATGACATTTTATTGGGCACGACGTGAATAAGAACGGAAAAATAAAAAAAATACGTTAAGTGTTATTGACAAAAAAAAAGATCTCTCAATTGTCTTTGTGTTTGTGATACTTGACATTTGAAGTTTCCCTCTTTGTTTTGTCAAGTGTCCTTTTTGTCTTTTATTTTTAATATTAATTTAAATTTATTGATTAATAATTTTGAAAATTATTTGAGAAAATAAAGCTATTGTCCAAATTCCTGAAAAAAGTTTCATTAAAGTTTCCACAACTATATCACAGAGTTATCTCCTGACGACTATTCCTTGTGGAAAGCTACTAAGAATTACAAACAGCCAATAGTAAACGATTCACCTATGAGAAAACCAGACAGAAGCTGGGCATTCGAACTCTGAAAAATCAACAGTATTCGTCGAATATCTAGGCGATGTGTATAGTCCAGCTCTACAACAAGGTAACAATGACAATAAAATTAAAGACTTCCTGAATGCCCCTAACCAGTTATTTTCTCCAATAAAGGCACTCACTCCAAAAGAAGTGTATAGAGAAATAAAAAACTTGAATTCACGCAAAGCACCCGGACATGATCTGATAGGAGATATACTGAAAAACCTACGACGGAAAGCAATCGTCCTCCTCACTACTATATTCAACAGAATTTTGGAGATAGGCTATTGTCCCATGCAGTGGAAGCTCGCACAAGTGATCATGATACCCAAGCCCGGTAAACCTCCAACATAATGTGACTCCTAGTGCCCAATAAGTTTACTACCCTTCACGTCAAAACCATTTACGAAACTCATCTTAAAAGACTAGAAGAAACAAATCACTGAAAGACTGTATACCAGATCATCAGTTTGGATTCCGAAGTGAGCATGCAACAACTCAATAATGCCATCGATAGGTCAACAAAATCAAAACTTGCCTTGAATCAGGAAAATACTGTACTTCAGCCTCCTAATCAAACTAAAAACTCTATTACCTCAATGATTTTACATCATACGACGACACAGCAATACTAAACTCAGATACATATCCCGCAAAGCTGTACAATACCCCCATAAGCGTTAACTCCGAAATCAGATACCTTGGACTGCATTTGGATGAAAAACTGACATGGAAAACTCACATCAAAATGGAAACGCAACAACTTGACATGAAGGTAAAAAAAATGTACTGTTTACTGAATAAAAAAAACGAAACTGTCCATCGACAATAAATTAATCATCTATAAATGTATCCCAAAACCAGTATGGACGTACGGAATAGAGCTATGGGCTTGTTTCAAGCCATCAAACATAAGAATATTAGATTTATTTCAGTCAAAAACACTCTTTATGATAGCTGGAGCATCTTGGTGTAACAAAATGTAACAAACCAAACCCTACAAAATGATCTGAAGATGCCCTCCATAAAAGACACAATAAAACTAAGAGTCAACAAATACAGGGACAGAACACAAGATCATGAAAACATGGTCTTAAAGGATCTTTTCACCGAGAAGACTGAAACGAACCTGTCCAGAAGAATTCTAAATCGTGCGGAGAACTATTGATGGAAGCCACGAAAAGACCTTTCATTTACTTATTACTGTATGAAGTAGATTGTAAATATGCAATAAACAGTTATACAAAAAAATCATAATCGTTACCATAGTTTTAAGTTTGACATATTCGCATGTCAACAATGAAGGCGAAAAACTAAAGATCTGAAACGAATGACATGTTTGAAAAACCGGTAACGGGATATTTTTTGGACCATTCTACGACAAAAAACCTGCGTTGAAAAATAAAAGGTGTCCGATTTAAAAAACACGAACTTTCCTCCATATCTCTGAAATAGAAATCAATTTCTATTATCCGTTACGATGAGTATCATATAAAAAACACAAAAATTAGTGACAAAAATGTCTTGGAATTTCTCAAATATTTCTAACATGACTTAAGACATAGTTAAGTATTCTAAAGTCATTTTTAAGAATCGCCCTGTAACTCGAAAACGAATTAAGATATCTAAGATCTTCTTTCTGATATCTAATTATTTCGAAGAAAGAGATCGGGTGTTCTCCAAGTCTTATAGTTCTCGTGATGCTCTCAGTGAGCATCTAATTTGGGATGCGCTGTACAGGGACACAACACGGTTATGTTTGACTCGCTCTCGCCAGCGGATGAAGGCAAATCGTCGGAAAGATCCGCCCTAGTTTAACCAATTTGTATATGAGGTTCCGATCGAGCGTTAGACACGCAACGTATGATCCATACATATAGTGTGAACCCAGTTGGATCTTTCAAATAAAAAAATATGAATGATGAAACCATTATTACTCTAGAAATTTACCTCAACACTTTGAACGACTGCTCTCCATTTGCCCAAATTTTCACCCCATATTTCTGTTCTGTTTATGTGGGCCTCCAACTGCCGCTTTTCTCCTTGAAGCCACTCAACTTCTTTTTCTAAGATGCCCAGAACCTTCGAATCGGGCCTCAAGGTGGTACGTAATGCTTGAAGTGCCTAAAAAAGTTGAATTTTTTTTATAATTTCATGGATTGATCCTCAGCAATATTGTTCATCATCATTTCCCTCTCGATAGGTATATGGTCCACATAGAACAAACGAATGTTTTCCAAGTAGGTTATGTTATAAACAGGTTGATGTTCACTGAAGAAAATTTATTAGATAAGTACAATCTTTATTGCAGGTAGCTTCCGATACAGCTTCATCAAAGATCCGAAAACGTTGTAAATATATTCTAAAGGTTCGCGCTCATTTGGAGGACATAATACTAACGCTCAGTTGCAGAAACCTCAGATATAATCTAACTAGATTGAACCTGCGCCATGCTTGCCTTATATTTCATTGTAAGACGCTAGTAAAGATATAATAAGAATAATTAAAGAAAGATAATGAGCATATAATCAACAAACCTACGACCTCATCACGATCCTAGACCAAATCGAAATGATATCGAAAACTATTGAAAATACGATATTGAAATATGGCCGTTATGAACCATTTATTATTATTATATATATATATATATATATGAATGAATTTCAAGGCTCTATATGATGTCCCAAACTAGGGACGAAATATAGAGTATGAGAACGAATTGACCTTCATTTCGCCCAATAAAAACCTAGTCGAACGGCCTTGAAATTCAATATACCTTCACGACTATTACTTCAATAAAATTATATATATATATATATATATATATATATATATATATATATAATATATATCATATATATATATATATATATATATATAATATATATAATATATACATATATATATATATATATGTAATATATATATATAATATATATATATATAATATATTATTACATTTTAAGCAAGCAGCTACTTCGTTACTACTTCACATTTCGGGTCACGTGATATCATTTTCAGATAAGTTAAGGAGACCCCCTGTATACTGTTCCACTGCTGTGAAGGTCTCTCTTGTATTTAATAATAATAATAATAAATCGCTGTATGCCTTTCCATCTATCGTAAATAATTTCGCCAATCGTTTGTATCATATCTTAAATCCTTGAGTAGATTTACGTGCGAATGAATTTATCTATTCAAAAGTCATTTTTTGTCCACTTAGAACGTTTCCTTTTTGAATTTTCAATTGCCTCCTTTTTCGTTAGCAGATACTTGAAAAATAACAGCAGTAGAAATAGTTCTTCGTTTGGAAGCATTGTTATCGCAACTACATCAATCCCTAAAATCAGTTAATGCTAATCATAACTGGGAACAACTAGCGTTAGACAGGTCACAGTGGAGGTCTTTGGTCCACAGTTATAATGGAGAATCGAGAAGGATACAGCGGCGGCCAGATCTGGTTGGAGACTATCCATGCCCTGAGTGTGGAAGGATCTGCAGGTCACGGTTGGGTCTCTTTAGTCACAGGAGGGCACACAGTCGCAACTAGCACTAAGAAGTTACAAGTCTGTTCGATTTTTTTTTTCCTTCTTCTTTTTGTAGATTTATTCCCGGTAACGGGATACAGCAATGAATGAATGAATGAATGAATATCGCAACGAAAGCTTCGACAAGAATGAGGCTTGCGCTTACTTAACTGTGCCGTGTGATAGCAACTGGTGTGATCAGTCTCAACCTACGAGATTACGAGAAGCTTGCACTAATCCAACCGTGGTGAAGGTTGAGCGTATGATAGGCCCATAATGTGCCTACCACTTTGGGTCTATCAAGAAATGAGTGAAGTTTTCTTCACTTCGATTCAATTCTCATCAGATATAAAAGTGCAGTACCTGAATGACAAACAGTACCTTAAATATAAACTAGTATTAGTTAGAGTTAGAAAAAAATTAATAATCGATCCACTCAACTCAATAAATCGATGAAGTTTGTTCATTCATGAATGTGTTATTTTGAGTTCGATTTGATCAATTTTTTTTGTGGGTAAGTTTATATAAAATTCATAACTACAATTTTTGAAATTCAAGAAAATTAGGCTTACGTTATTTTTAACTGTGTGAAACGTTCGTTAACTCTAAAACAACATGTGGAATATTCTAGTAGATCCACCTTGTGATTTCCGAATTTGTCATCAAGACATATCTTTTCCAATCTCATTTTGTATTTATTACAATGTATAGTCCAGTCATTTGGTAGTTTTACCTTGAAAGTTTTGAAAATTGGTGATTTTATAGATTTCGACTATCACTTTTCGAATTTTCACTTTGACAACTCGTATCTTTGTCGCTCGCGCTAACCATTCAAAATGGCGCTCAAATACAGTTTTTTTGAGACAAACTCCGTTCCAACTCATTTAACGATAAGAATAGTTATGTAATGAATTAAACTAGAGAAAATTTCCTACAATTTTTGTGGTAACCTTTTTTTGTAGAATTAATAGATTCTGCGTACGAGAGCAGCAAAGTCCACTCCAACACGCGTTTTGGACAAATAACTAATTTCCACTCCACAATGATGTAGAGTAAGTGGCGCGTTTTTTTTTTGTGGTATCTCCAGTAGGCCCATAGACCTAATAAAATATGGACGGGCCCTGAGAGAGAGAGGTCACGAGTAGTACGTTAGAAAGAGATGGACATATGGTAGAAAATGTCAAAATCATATGTTTATTGTTTACTGTTCAGCTACTGTGTTTTCAATCGATATTTCATTCTCCTCATAAACAATTTAGCAGAAAACTTGGTTTTTAGAATCGACTGCTACATGCTAATGAAGCGAAAGTGATTTATTTTTGGAATTAATAGACCAATAAAGGAGTTTCTTTGTTATTTCATGTATGTACATATAGGACATGATTTACAAAGATTTACAAGGAATATACCTAGTCTGTTTTCTATATTTCACAAGGCCACAGCAAGAATTTGTAGAGGTGACTTGAATTTCGAGATAGTAGATATATTTTTGAATATTATAAAGAATGTTGTTCTAAACGAAGTAGTTACATATGTACCATCACATTCTATTTCAAGGCATGTCCGAAGAAAATACTTAATCCCAATCTGGATTCAATATTAGAAAGAGAAGAGATGTAAATCATGTTGATATTCAGTAAGCCCTGTGACATCGGCAAACTCAAAACTCGATATTTTCTGTTGATCAGTGTCACAGAAATCTAACACTGGAAAGCCACACAATAAAGAAACAGGAGCAGTAAAATATTACTGCCAGGAGTGCCAGAGAAGAGCAACTAAACCACCTGATGGAGAACCTATGAAAATAGTTGTGAATGATTAATCATCATATAAATATTTCCCCAGCAGGAAATTTCATATTATTTGTGAAAGTATCAATAAACATACTTAAAATTATTGCCCTTTTCTCTATACCACACATGTTTTTGCTCAAGGAAGGTGAAATGTTTAAAAAATTCACTTTAACGATTAATTTTTCTCTGTCCAGCCAGAACGCAAAGCAGGGGTCCTTTTATCTTTCCAAATCATGAGTAATTTCAGTGTATATAAAATCAGACCCAGGCGAATGAGATAATAATGTTGTTTTACATAACTCTCAAGTTTTTTACATTAATAAAAATCAGAAAAAAAAATTTCAGGTAGTATTTTTTTATACGGAATCTATTATTTTATCAGCACTTGAGAGTTTCAAGTACGTGAAAAATATAGTTGATTTGATAACATTTTCGAAGTTGATTTCAGTCAGAGACAACCTCTGTTGTTGTCTCTGATTTCAGTACAAAAATTGCTTCAAATTAATAGAAAGTCTATAAATCTACCGACAACCACCCAAAAATGCAACATGGAGGATCAGCGGACTGGTAGAATTCCCGAGTTTACTCGATAACTTGTTTGAAGCGGCAACGTTGAATTATTCTCTACCAGCTACCAGCTTGACGTTTACTACCAGGGACTGCTGTTATCTCTCTTTTCTACCACCCCCCTCTCTCTCGTGGGTATTCCTCGATGCGGTGAACGGGAAAACCACGTGAAGGCCTGTCCATGTATTATTAGGTCTATGAGTAGGCCTAATTCGCTAATGCACCATTACTAAATTTAGCGGATTCTTCTTCGCTTCTGTATTCTTGATGGATCAGGTTCTGAAAGTTCATCATCTTTGGTCCTAAGCGAAATGTCACAAATAGAAATTTCTTCCTTGTCATCCGCGATGGAATCATCAACTTTATAGTCCCCTTGTTCCTCGATTTCGTCATATATTTGCTCGAGAATGGACTGTTTCTTCCTTCTCATCGCTATCTTTTAGTGCAACATGCGAAATGAAAATTCGAAAAGAGCACGTCGAATTCCATGAAATCATAAATTTTTAAACCTTTCCAGGTAACCCCCTTCTAGAGCACCAAATGACTGTACTTGTATATAGTACGAGATACGGTATAAGAAATATATACTCTCATCTGTTATTCAATGAAGACAAACGTTGTTAGTAAGAAAATATATACATTGATAAATCGCGAATGGGTTGCCTAGCTAAATCAGGGGCCAATAGTATTAAATAATTCTATCAACCTTTTTGATTTGCTTGCCTGGTTTGTTACTGCTGAAAATTGAGCATTAGTTGACAGAATATTAGACGAGGAATTTGGAAAACAAGGGGCCTACTTTCTCTTTAGTACGACTTAATTTGTCAGGTAAAAAAAAGATGTAGACAGCCGTTACTTTTATACCCTCATCAGTTATTTAATTGATTTTTTTTAATGAAAGGTTACTTTATTATCTATCTCACAGTATTAGGTTGCCTGGCCAGAAGTGTGTCGCATCGATAGTTGCCTGGATTTTATACTAGATATACAATTCGAGTGAAACGCATTTAAACTTTTTTCGCTTTAGAAAATCAGACTTTGAGTATTCAACAGAGTTGATAAATATAAAAAACACACCTGAACTTTATTGTTACACTTTTCCTGCAGCTGGTCAAGTTTTCTCTTCGCATAAATATTATGTTCACCAACATTAGAGCCAGTGTCGGATGTTATGGAATCTATTGACTGTCTCTCTTCCCAAGAACCAATAGAATCAGACTCTGCCTTATCCTCTTTCTCCAGAGCTCTTATCATTTCTTTGTAGTAATCGCTAATTAGAAATGGTTGGTAGTATTTATCTTCAATAGTTTGCACCACCATATCTTGTACCAAATAAAACACTTCTGGACCCCTATCACCTGTAATAAATATACGTTATTTTGAAACGTCGTTAATTATGCATTTCAAGAGAACCACATATTTCGAATTCATTTTTCCGGATATCATGAAACGATACCTGCTGCATATTTTCGAATTGCTTCAAAACCAGATCTAAGAAAAAAATTACACGTTTCTGAGATAGGTAGTAACTCATCGACTAAGCCTTCGGCATTAAGGCAGGCACCAATAATCGAAATGAATGCAGATACATACATTGTTATATAAATCAACGAAAGTTGGATCTTCTTGTACCTACCATTGAATATCGAGAATTCATAATTAACACGGACTCTCCGAATAGTGCGTTCATCGATATTGAATGATCAAATTTATCAGGAACAAATTTTGGGGCATATTTTTACATCACCTAAGAGTTTTTCAAAAAAAAAAAATCCCCAAGTTCAGAAACAAGCTTGGAATGTTGGAAATTCTTATTCAGATATCAGCAGAATCAAAAATTTTATGGATAAAAATAGAATCAAACACTCGAAAAAATATTGAACATTGAAATGAACTAACTCTTAATGATAGGATTGAAAATATAATTTGTTCTCGACAATTCACTTCATTTCTTCGTAACACTTTCTAGCTCTTGTAAATAATTGTGCTGCAGCTTTCATTAACTTTTCTACTCGTATCTCCTCACATGCAACTTGAATCAATCTGTTGATCCCTTTCTGTCACACTTTTTATCAATATTTGATGTACCACTTATTTTCAATGATGAAAAATTACAGAAGTAAAAAATTAAATTATGATTCTCGTTTTAATTTATTTCCTAATTAAGCAATAAATGAGAACATGTAATGTAATTACATTACCTGTTTTTTAGATGCATTTTCATTCCTTAAGTCCATTTTTCAAGTTCACTTCAATCCACAATGGTTTCATTGTGTTTTCCATAAAATCTTTAATGATTCTACCATCTGTGTTTCAATTACATATTCGGAAATGTAATCATCAAGAATGAATAATTTGAAACTTTCTTCTGAACTTGGGCAGAATTTTTTTTAAATTGGGTTGGCAATAATGCTATTTCATTTTGCATAAGTAGTAATCTTCCAGAGAATATTGTGCGGATGGGCTGAAGGGTGTGGTTGGACTGAACGGTGCTGAACGTATAATATGAATAAGCAACCGTTCAGTTCAGCTCAGTCAATCGCCGGTTTTCCTTTGTTGTGAACGCTTCTTAGAACTTTTTTTTGTATTAATTGCGAAATTTTTCACAGTATATCATCGAAATGATTTCCTGTTTATTCTAAAATAGCCATGATATGTGGACCAATTTCTTTTATAATGTCCAATATTCACCTTCAACTTCCCCCTTTTAAAATATTGGGTGTCTAACCAATATTTTCATAAAGTCAAGAAAGCGGCTGAGGCTACCTAGGAAATATGTGAAGTGTATGGTGTTGATTGTATAACAGACAGCACGTGTTTGAATTAAAAATTTTTGTTCTGGAGATTTTTCACTTATAATTAAGAGTTGGATGGGGGTGGCAAGGGCAAAGTAGTAAAAGAATACGCTTTAAAGATTAACTGAAACTGTTATGCATTCAAGCACAGGAAAGTGTAATTTGGGGGGGTGGAGAGGGTGTGGGGTTGAAAATACAGTGTTGTGTCCATGGAGACTTTTGATCGGCATACCGAATACTATATTTTCACTGAGTTTCAGCTAATTTAGCCGAGAGAGCCATTTTCCACGCCAATTTTGCGAGGTCCCTTCTATGATAGTGAGGGTTTTCAGCGTACGGCCACAAATACGGCCACGTTGATTTCTTGAGATTCTTGAATTATTGAAAACTCGATTTTTTTTATGCTGATTATTTCTTCTCGATTTCATTTGTCATAGTGAGATTTGTTGATTTTCTGCTTAGGGCATAAATATGAAAAAATTGAATATTAGTTTCAAATTTCACCAATAAAATTCGTCTAAATTATTCACAAACTTTTTCATAATGGTCATCACAATCTTCTTCTTGTTCGAATCCTCCAACAAACGTCGTAAAAATGGGGTGAAATAGGGTAACAATAATAGCACTTTGTCAACATAAGCCCTTTCAATGTCTCAATTTTCTATAGTGTTTTCACCCCAAATCGCACGATACAACAATTTTTTTTCGAGTGATCAGTGATCTGATGCAACTAGTCAAATAAACTCGCAAGTACTGAACCATTCATTGTCCAGCCATATATTATTGTTTTGTTTCGTTTTTCCGATGCCGGAGTCACCTTTCACAGTCCGGTGCTCGAAATTTAATGAAATTTTGTCGAAATTCTAGGGGTTGTAGCTCAGCTATCTTGAATATTTTATATCTGTTACGGCTAAAGATAGGTGTGAACATAAACTTAAGATTAGCCGGTTAAACTTAGGGTTAGCTTCGGGTATTTGCTAATGTCAGTTTCTTCTATGTTTAGCCGGCTAAACATGGGATGTGTAACCACATCCCATCGGCTATAAATGTAGAAGCTAATAGAAATGAAGAAAATTATTGGCCACTCATGCGAAAACCATATAGGCATATAATATTATATTTTAAATATAATGACAAATTAATGAATGAATAAAGTAAGACAAATAAGATAATAGGCTCAAGCAAATTATATGATAAACTAAAATTATTTCAAAAGATACGTATCATTCAATTTATATATTTATGAAGAAATATTAAAAGAAACGCATTTTCAAAACAATGAAAAAGTTAATATTCATTATTTTCAAGGAGATACAAATTTAATTATAATATGAATATAGTACAGATACTTTCTAGAAAAATATTATAGACGATCCCTAAGTTTTTATTTTCCGGAAATTTTTTTGACTGTACATATTAGCACATTAGAGTGTTATCATTATTATCGTTTGAAATAACATAATTATTATCGTTTTAAAATAACGAGCGTTAGCTACGTAGAGTCAGTAAAATAGTAGAAATATAAAAAAATAGTGTTCTGAAATAAAGAATGTTCGTACACTGCATTTATTTATCATAACAATAATTATAACATAGTAGTATGCCCATAGAACTACCTTGTAGGTAGATTCACCTTTACAGGCTGATTCGCCTTTCGTCTGATTCAGTTATGATTCTTATATTGATTATTATCTTATTAGTTGGGGAGCCGACGATGCCAAGTCGGGATTTACTCCAGCGTAGTAGAGACCTAGTGGATTTTAAAGAATAGATGGTAGAAAGAAAAAAAGGTTCTAAGAGGCATGCACTTTCAGCGGTGGGAAAAGCGTCTGCAGGTTCTCAAAGATGTAAAAGAAAATCGTCAGGTGTACATACTTGAGCGTGTTTCTGATAATAAATTAATGATAATCTGACAGTTTGCGTGGTGGGGTTAGCCGTACGGAAGAGTTGAAAATGGCAACAAAAAAATATTTCCGAGCGTGTCAAATTTTTGGGAAATACATATATTAACTGGACCCAAAGGAAGCAACTTTTCAAGAGGCTGACAATTTCGAAAATTTCGAAAGTCGCAGTGGTTACTTTTACATACTTGAGCGTGTCAGATTTTCATACAGATGGTTAATCTTGGTCTTGCAAACATGTTGAACTACTAATCTGACAATAATCAAGGGGGGGTTTCTTAATTTGGCAGTTTGAATATGATAACAAGGCAATTTTTCTGTATCTCTGATCGTTTCTGTATTTACTATAAAAGTTGTAGATAATAAAATGCTATACAACTTTTTTCTGAATCAATCTTACATACTCTTTACTGTTCTCGAGTTAGAGGGCGATAGGGGCGAGGAGCTTAACCACACATGAGAAAGGCCAAGGTCGTTCTAACCCAGTCTTATGTACATTTATCGCCAACAAAAATGTTCATATGTAGAAAAAATTGCTTCTGATAAAATTTGTAGAAAATTTTATGCGCTACATCTTTTATAATGAATGCGAAAACAATTTGAAGATTTTTGTGATCTTCATGGCCAATTTTTATTGCTTCCGCATGCTGAAACTGTCAGATTATATTTTTTCCGTTATTGCTGAATCATTAGCTTCAAAATAAGAAAAAAAGCCACCACACTCTAGAATGTACATGTGAATTGAAGTTTTTCGCCCTCCCATACATTTTAGTCACGCTTAAATTGTCAGATTAAGAGCATATATACTTTTCAACATGTAATTAACCACAGTTATATTAATCTGACACGTTCAAGTATGTACTGTACAATAATCGTTTTTTTTTTACTATTCTGACAGGCTGTCCTAGAATCCTAGACAATTCTCGCCAGATCTAATTTTTGGTAGAGATACTCTACCTACAAGGTACAACGTATCTCCCCTTATATTGATTTGACACGCTTTAGTAAATCCCGAATTTCCTTCTTGGACTCCTCAACTATATCAAACAAATTTCTTTTTTGCTATACGGAAATGCTAACAGATACAGGTCGAGTTAGACTTGGCTGTTTTTTGTGTGAATATATTATTATAGTTTGATTCAGACCATCATTGTTCCTGCTTTCCTTATTATTTACGAATCAACACCTATTCCATAACACTGATTCAAAATATATTCTCCCAAAATCAATTTTATGGGGGGCACGATGCCCCGCCTTGCCCCCCCTCGCTACGCAACTGTATCAAAATAGCAAAGTTCAAATTCTGGGGAAAAATAATTAGCAGTACCCAATCTTGTTTGTATCTAAACGGCTTTACGCTTACTGCACTTGAATTCTCCGGGATGATTCATCAAGAGTGGCGACAGGCCGTATGTTCAATGACTTGGGAAGAAATTTTTAACAAAATCAACTAGATAAAGTGTTTTTAACTATTTTCACATTCGAGGTTTTTTTTGCAAAAGTATTGGTTAGAGAGAAATTGCAACATTAAAAACTATCGTTTGTATTTCGTAGAAAATCTTTCCATAAACTCAATTATTGAATGGTAGAGAAAATATACTTTTGTTCACAGAAAAAAAATTCCCTCCCTGTACAGGGTGTTTCACATGATGTAGAATAAAAGATCTAATTTTCTCAGTCCGCACCTGCACTGTCAACATGTAAATGTGAGTTAATACTAGTGATTGGTCTACACTAATTTTTGAAATTTTCAGGAAAATCCATGGGCGTTCAAGAATTATGCCGATTAAATAGTTCTCATAAAATACATAAAACATCCTGTATCTTTCAAACGAATTTAGTGCACAAGTCTAAGTCACTATTGCCCAAATTTAAACGCATGTGAAAAAACAGAAAATTAGCTAACTTCACTCAACTCATGCTGTGTTGTAAGTAAAGTTGAGCATAACATCGCTGTATCTTACCCAATAAGAATCCTTCCATCCTCTTCTTAACGCTTTTGTCGACCTTTATTTCGCCGGTAGAATTTCTGATGAATGTGTAAAAAATTTCTGCACCGAGTTGATGCCAGTTTTTTCTTGGCGCCGTCCTCAATTCTTCCACGGCGGACCAGAACCGAATTAAATCGTGACTTGCTAAGGTTTCTAGAAATTGAGATAAGAATTTTCTTCCTATTATATGCTCCAGAATATTCTTGAGAGGCATAACCTTGAAGAGAAAATGAATTCTTTAATTGAAATGTTAGCTCTTATACTAGAGAATGATCTCTCAAACTTAAATACTTCTATACAAGCGGCAACAATTTTAATAATAAAAACTGAAAAATATTTGTGAAGTACTACAATGAAATGCTACATTCATTTCAAATGCTAGCCCTGCATTCGTATAACTGAGTTTTCTACTATGTAGGGGGTTCCCAGTGGATGGCCTATTAGACCTTTATAGAAATCTAATCACACTGAAAATTTGCAAGTTGGGGTTTGTGATAAAATGAACTATCCCTCTGAAATATTTTTAGCTTCCGGTTACACCTGAAAAAACCTTTCTTATTTTAAATGGCACACCCATTAATAGAATTTTAGTTGGTTTCCGCAGACTCATCAAGCAGTTCGAAATTTCTGTTTTCCCTAATTTCAAGTTTTTCCTTGATATCACTGAAATTTCCCTTTTTAGGTATGGGGTTTATTTCGGTAACTCCCTCTCTTTCTTATGTAGAATCAACTGAAACAATAAAAAATGTAGGTTGCAATTTGAAATTGGGTTTGTCTAACTTGATCTTCCCATTAACACCCTGTACAATTTCATCGAAACAACCAATACTTTCAAATTACCACATAATGGCAGTTTGAAGAAAATAAGTCTGCAGTAGAAATATTCACAAAAGTGAGACTAAGCGTTCCACCATTCTTATGGAATTTCAATAACGCCTAAACCGTTGATTTTTCATCCAAGGTATGGCCATAAAAGAAAAAGTTCTTTTAGAGTTCACTCGGTATGGCATACTCTCGAATCTGTCATTAAATCCACTATACGAAGATGCAAAGATATACTGGGTGTGCGATTTGAAGTGTAGTGATATTTTTTCGGTATAACCGGAAGCTGCTGAGTTCTGAGAATTAGGGAGAATGTTCATAGTTGAAAACCAAAACCCCATCATATTTTCAAGGCAAAGTTGTGATTAGTTCTCTATAAACGTCTGTTGGGCCATTCACTGTGATACACCCTGTACTTATGTATGGAATTAGAAAAGTTGACGATGCACTCAATACTTTCAAGATGTGCTACTCACTTTTTCTTTTTCATCTGTGAATTGATATTGGCTACCTTCACCAATATCACTGAGCTGTCTTTCACATTCTTTCTTGGCATAAGTTAGTTGGTTAATATATTTCTTCAATTTTTTTGCTGCCATCAGATCAGCTTTACTGATCCCTGCAATTGAAAGACTTGCCTTTTCATTGTCCAAATCAATTCCTTTAGTTCGATTCAGATTTTGCAATGTAGTTGCCTGCATTATCCTATTCACTATATTATACCTTTAAGAAAACAGTTGTTAAAAATCATAAAAAAATTCAGTCAGAATTTTCGAACATTGAAAACTTTGATTAATATTATTCCAAGATTGAAGTCACCCATTTTCAATCATGCATATTTGCAGATCAAGCTTCGTGATTCTAGAACTCTGAACCGACGGTCAAAATATGTAGCAATTCAGTTAAATCTCCTTTTAGGTCATTAGAAGAAGAAATAGAAATCAAGTGCCTGTCATGCAAAACCAAATTTGGAAGAGACGTAAGAAACTGACCGTAATGATGATTTTTTACTCTTTATTGTTTTCCTTGTTTCGTGTTTTTTATTTGGAAGTAAAAAAGGTTCTAACTTATTCATATTTATTGGTGATTTATTCAAGAAAATGAAATAATATTCATTACTTTACCTTATAGACACCAATGCATCCATGTTATCTGTTTTTCTGATAATTTTCAAAAAGTCTTCGAATGTTCTGGCACTTTCAAATGCTTTTACATAAACATTAGATGATATTTTTCGGCTCTCGATGTACACGATGATATTTCTATTTATGAAGTCAGGATCGGTTATTTCATTGATGAGTGGTAAAAACACTACAATATCAAAAATAATAAATGTTCAAAAATTCGTCCAAGCCTTATTTTTTACATTTGAAGACCAGGCACTCTCTGATGAGATATTTGGAGGGTGATAAAAAATAACTTCTTGGGAGGAGAAACATAATCAGGAGTTCGCTCAGGTTCCTTAGGAATTCCACTTCATTGGAAAATGATATCACATGGTTAGAAAGAGCAAAAACTGGAAGTTTCCTGTTTTCCAAACTGGAAATTGAAGGATGGTTGAACATGCTAGAAAAATACATACATCCAACTTACGCTAATGTTTTGGCCTCCCTTATCTTTTCGAAATGTAAAGTGATCTTTGTTACAATGTCGCACGCAATCAGTTTTATGTGATCAACCCTAGATAGTCTTTCCTGGAGAGTTTTTGCCCCACTCCATAAATCCTCCCTGAAAAAAAAACGTACACATATGTTTCTGCTGGGAATCTGCTGATTGCTCAATAATTATTAAGCATTATGAGAATTTCAATTGTTCAGGGAATACACAATGAAACACTCAGTTGAACCATTACCATAACATTGTATGTACTATTATACAGTGCGCGTCAAAATTATGGAAAAAATTAATTTTTTTCAGAAAAATATTTGGCAACAAAATCCTGGAACAGGTCAATTTTTGTTTCACTTTTACCAAATTTTTATACATTTTTGCACCCTGTGCCATTTCCATCAACCCTCTAAATTTTTTGAAGTGGGAATGTGGGTGTTAAGCCAAAAAATGGACCTCAAGCCAAAAAACGGACTTAAAGAAAATAAATTAATGTAGAAAATATTTCATCAAATTCATGACATGAGATAATGTAACAATCAGAAGGTTAATTTGAAGTAGATAGTTTTCATAATATATTTTCGTCTAGCCTTGCACCAAATAAAAGAATCAAAGAATGAGCAACTAAGCAAGGACGACGCCATGAATCACATTGTCAACTATTGTTTACTATTTTCAATTATTGGTGTATATAAACTACAACTCATTTGTGTAACAACAAGAGTCCGCAGTTAGCTTGTTCAATAAACGGTTATCAGTGGAATCTCAAACTTTTCCCTTTCATACAAAAAAACACCTTCCTCCATCCCATACAATTACTACCGTAGGATCATCACCTGATTCTACAGTAGGATCATCACCTGATTCTACAGTGGGTCATGTGGTACTTTTTTGGCATGGTCTTTGTATCTTCTTTACAGGCGTGCAGAAATTTTCAAGAATTTTTTTTTTAATTCAAAAAGGTTCAATGAGGTTTTCAGTATGTGCACTTTGTCATGGCTCATGTACTTTGTGACGATGGTACCTGATGAAATTTGTCACCGAATGAAAGTCGACCATTACAGTTTTGTTCATGCACAACTTTCATCCCCTTTCAACCCCAAGCGCTTTGATTATTGCATCCAGAACGATGATGGTCATTTTGAACATTTAATTTAACTTATCTTGTAATACACGATTCGTGTATTACACGGTAGTACTTCAATGCCGACCTAAATTTCCAATGTCACTTCATTTTTAATTGAAACCATGAGGTGAATCACTAAATCATCCTGTGTACTAGTAATAAATCTACCCTTACTGTATGCGCATTTCCCAATGAAACACCATGTATAAAGTGATGAAGAAAGACGGCAACAGGGAAAACAGGAAATCATAACAAAATCGCACTATGCGTACACTGCAAGATTTACAACATTAACAACAGAGTACCTCATCTTGCCAAGATGCCGGAAAGTGGTACAGACCTGAGCGAAGTGCTCTGCAAGTATTACAGTAAAACAGTAATAAGATCATTGAAATGTCAGTGTGCAGTGCAGTGTTCGAAATTCGAACATTATTTCAAATTATTCATTCCGATGAACAATCGAAGTGGATCACGGTACCTATCGAAATCTGCTGACTGGAAGGAAAACGGTGCAACAACCGGGGACTTCGCGAATCCATTTGTGACCAAATAAGAAAATGTTATTTTTATTGTTATGGTTCTATTTAGTATATGAGCATAGATTGTAATTAATAAATCATCATTCACTTATTGTCTGATCAATTTACCTCACCGTCAACTGTGGAGTTACGACATCCCTTGAACGTTCTGAGTCTGGTCGTTCAGTTGCCTCAAACATAGAAGCAACAAAGAGTGTGGCGGTTAATCGGAAATTGAATACTGTGGGGGATTTCGACAATAAGAGTAGGTTTTCCTACAAATTTTATTTATAATCGAAAATAAACAAAGATTACTGTCAACAAACAGCAATAAATAAAAATCCTTTCAATTGTTCTATAAAGGGGTCTTTGTGGACTTCGCACTTAATTCGGTAAAATGCCGCGACACTTGCCGATGAGCGGGGACACACTTAACGCAAGTAAAAGGCGGGCACAGATAGGCGGCACTGGGCGCAGTGGAGGATCAGGAATACGGCACTACTCGAGAGCGGCGCACTGGATTCTCGTCGACGTCACAGGTAACTAGCTACCGGTACTGCGATGTTTCGAAAGTAGGTACTTCTCAGCACAGAAGACAAATAATATCTCTCAGTTCTAAACGATAGATGCTGGGAGTACGGTGGTTGAGTGTTTCCCTTGGGATGCTTCTTAGCTTAGTTCCCAACTAGATGCTAATCACAAGTATAGTATTCCTCAAGGGATGCACGGTATACTTCCTTAGTACTCAGTCTCAAGATGCTAAGTTAGTCGGAGTGTTTTACGAGGGATGCTTCTCCACAATTTCCTGACTTCTGGATTTTCGTTCCTGATATTTAAACCTTCTCGAATAGGGGATATGAGTCATATGGAGTAGATTAAGAACCGAAACTACCCTTGTGGTGACATCCGTAATCTTATCTCGCGAACCCTAGAAACCTTCCTTTTGGTACCTACGCCAATCGCCCCATCTAGGCGGGGGTGTGTGTATGCATATGTTAAGGGTGTGGCGCAGAAGGAGAAACTATAGATCACTTGGTAAAGAGATGCAGAAAATATAAATTTTAGGGTGATTTCGAATCGGTGACCGATTCTTTTTTGAGATGGGTTACAAATTTCAAAATTATTTAATGAGAAATATAAAATTCAATGCCCCTCTCGTTTCTTCTTTCTTTTTTGTTTTCAGATTATTCTCACTTCGTCAAACATCATGGTAGAAAGATTGGAAAAAGTTTTTGGATTTTGTCCTATGAAGAAGATATCCTTCAATATAATAATTTCAGCTTATTTTTCACACAAATTCATTATCATTGCACTTATATGGGCAAACATAGATTCTTTTCTGAGGACTTCATCTCTGTTTTCATGTATCATACAAAGATATGTATGGTACCCCGTTGACATTTTTCCTCTGCTTACACTGAGATCTGGAACGAGGAACCGGTTTTAGGATCTGTCTCTTGTTGCCATTTCTTTACACCCGCTTCATTGTTTTCAGATTGTAAAAGTTTTCAAAAGAATATATATATATATATATATATATATATATATATATATATATATATATATATATATATATATATATATATCTATTTTATTTTACAGTCGTACTTTTAGTATATAGGTATTGGTTAAGGGTACTCGACTGATATACAGGAATTTAATTATTCTCTTTACTCCATGCCGAGCTTTCGGAAATGTTTATTTCCTTCTTCAGGGCCACTACAAATATGAAAACAAAACATTATGAAATCTCAATACATCAAAACAAAATACACTTACAGAATGTGAGGTTTTTTCCTTCTTAATAACTTGAAATACGTGAATATGTCATGTGAATATTTCGAACTACACTTAACCTAACTTGATTATTTTCTTTGGCATATATCATAGATAATGTTGTTTATTATAATTTTGTTAATCTAGTGGACCATCATAGAATTCTTCTCTTTCACGATTTGGATATGTTAATAAATACGTGTATACATTGCTTAGCCTTTGTACGTCAGTCTTCTTATTTATTGGGTTGGCTTGATTATTAATATTTATCATCTCCAGTATTAGTCTTTTGTTGTATTTTGGTTGTGTGCAAAGTACTGCTGCACTATCGAAATCAATCTCATGTTTTTTCTCCAATGAGTGAATAGTCAGTGCACAACGTGGGTTCTTAGTTCGTATATCACTTATCCTATCCTGTATATCAGTCGAGTATCCTTAACCAATACCTATATATGTATATATATATATTTCAGGTGCAATTTTCTTGGGTTTAGAGCACAATAAAACTCTAAACCCAAGAAAATTGCACCTGAAATATATAAAATATAGCACAAGAAATTTTACCTATTGTATATATATATATATATACACAGAGTTAGAATTATTTAGAGGGGAACTACAGGGATATCGAAAACCGTTGAAAATACAGGGTAGCTTAAATTACGAAAAAGTTGCGTTTTTCAAGGATGAGTGGGTGGGTGTAAACAATTATTTCTGATGGTTCCTGAGATATCTCGAAAAAACTGAAAATCAAGATCATCATTTTTTCTTCATAACTCATTTGTTTTTGGAGATAACTACACGAAATTCGTGTCATAATCCTATATAGCGATTATACTGGTGCACTACATTTTTTAAGCCACCCTTTACCCCACGTTTTTGGATATTCCTATAGTCAGCCTCTAAATAGTTCTAACCCTGCATATAAGGGTCGGACTGAAGACATTGTGCACGTCTTCCTGGGTGGCCGTATGTGTGTGATCGACTAGTGAAAGTCAAATATTATAGAGTTAACCTAACTCTATAATCTTTGGTGGAAGTGGGGGCTGGTTGCTTGTATGTGTTACAATAGGAGTTATTAATTACAATAATTCTTACTGAATTGGAGGATAAATTTGATCTATCAACTCAAAATAATGCGTTAAGACTTATATTTCTACATTAAAGCATGCAATTGCGCATCGTGATAACAAAATCCAACAATTCGAAAAAAGAATAAACATGAAACAAACTAACTCAGATGTGATGAAAAGTAGTAAGAAATCCACAAGGACTGATTCTAAATATGTATGTTGAATTGCCGATAACTGGCAATACCAACAAACACAGTCAGCAGGTATTTCGAATCAGGGACCAACAAAATCGGGTGGAAAGACAGTAGAGAAGATATTAGCTCAATAAAAGAAATACAGAGAGATAATAGGATTGAAATAGTTAATCTTAAAATAATTTCGAATAATTTCAATGCATATAATAAGACTGAAGAGTCAGAATCTAAGGGTGAAAGCGATTGACAAGCAATACGTAAAATGCGTTCGAGAAGGTTCACGGCCCCAAGATTAGGCACGTTCAAAACTACAGAGAGTACGAGTTTCATGGATCAGAACAGAAAGACTTGGTTTTTCATTAATCGCATCAAAAGTAATGTTACTGAGGATATTGTTAAGTAATATAATATAAGAAAAAAGAACGGTTTTGAGAATGAGTTAATTGAAGTTCAAGAATTAAGAGTTTAAAAGGAAAAGGGACAACCTCGACAGTTTTTTGAGAAAAGATGAAGTAAAGGGTGGGTCATCCATCGGTTTAAATTTGAACCACCGGTTAATTCGAATTTGACAATACTTATGTCATTCTTTTCTGCCACAAAATTCAGTGTATTATCTCCGCTGAACGAAATGAATCGATTTACACTGGAGCAACGTTGAGATTTATTAGAAAATTATTTCCAAAATGAAGACAATTGGTCCGAAATTGCAAGAAAATTTCGTACAAAATTTGGTCCCAAAGATGGATCAACAGTGACCGGTATACACAAGTTTATTGCTAAAGTTCGTGAAACTTGTTTTATTGTTGTTGCGCCAACAGGTGAACGTGCTCGTACAGTGCGTACACCCGAAAATATCGAAGCTGTGACCAGAGTCTCTGCTGTGACTAACAGTGTGCTTGAGAATCATTGAACTCTATGGGAACTGGAATGGCATCGCGATAAAGGCAAAGTGAGGAAGAGTGAAAGGGAAGATGTAGAGCAACCTTTCTCTCTCGCACACCGTTGCTATTAGCAACGTAAACATTTCAATTTGCGGGAATGAAAGAATGAATTGAAAATATTTGAAGGTTTGATACTGATTGGAAAAATTCACTTCTTTCTCTATTTACGAAATTGTTCAAATCTTTCAACGAATCGGTTCGTTCTAAAAATAATTAATCATTGGTTTGTCATTCTAATCGAAATTTCTAAAAATTTTCACGAATATGCACTTTTTTTAGTGATTTATGATGTTAATCATAATTTCCTGAATTTCGAGAACGAAATAATCACCCTTGCAGCCTTGATGAATTAATAAAATTGAAGCTTTAGAGTAATTTGAATATAAATATTAATTTAATAAAACTATTATCAGGAATTTGGACAATCGATAATAGTTTTATTAAATTGTAATCATGGACGAAAACCTCTCTGGAGCAGAGACAGAGTCTTCTCTGGTGTCAGTGCGAGAGATTTTAAATAATCCAAATAGTTCAATATATAAAAGGAACCATATCAAAAAGTAAAGAACAAAATTGCTGAAATATTTTTATCTAACATAATTGGGACAAAAATGTTACATTTGCTTAACAATTATTCCCTGGCTAGCCCTAGTGCACTCTTCATGGTCAAAATAAATCCTGAAGCGAATGTCTTTCGACAGTGAAGAAGAATGTTGGTATCATCAATTTCCAATGATTCTTCTAAATATTCTATAGTTTCACTGAAAATTTCCTCAACATACCTCAGGGAAGAAGATCTAATTGGAGCTTTAAACCCTCTCTGGCACGGATTTCTAGAATTAAGAATGTCAAACACTCTATCAATTTCTCTAATGAATTCAACGGTAGTGGCATTATCTTTGAATTGTAAGTTCTTACATTTTTTATCAAGAAATTCAATAGCATCCGCTACCCCATTACTCATTGTTTGAGTAGCTAATCTGACATTCATAATTCTATTTTTATAATTGATATGCTGAGATGAGAGGGAATTAGCCAACCTTAGACCTTCCTCCCTTTGAAATTTTTCTAATTCCTTGACAAACTGCCAAGAAATGTTTTCTGTGGGGGACTGCAAATTTTTTTCTGCAAACGTATTTCTACGGATACCAATTTTTCCTTCCTGTAGCTTTGGTCCAAAGTTGTAAAGTAAAAGGTTTTCGGAGAGGGAACCTAATACAATGAAAAACATGAGGCATAATTCCTAATTATTTACTGCTTCTCTCCTTTTGTGGATTCTCAGTTCCGTAAAACTGATCAGGATGGATTGGTTTATGTGATACCAACACTTCTCAGAAAAAATATCATATTATATTATATTTATGTCCCCTGCATTATAGCATCCGTTTCCAACACAATACTGGACCATTGTTGTTATAAAATTCTTCTTATTCAAAGTGTTTTTTGTTACTGCAAAAACCACTTTTGTCACTCTGGGAAACACATAGACTTGAAAAACACTCACCAAAAAACTATATTCAAGCTTTGAAAAAGCACAAGAAATTCTGTTCAACAGCTAACTTGACTTGATATATAGACATTTTTCGAGTTTCTTAGGAATGTAAATCGGAAGTATATGGCTTCTAAACAATTTTTCACCACGATTTTTACTAAAATACTGACAAAAAGACAAACAATGTAATTTAA
The DNA here is from genome assembly GCF_907165205.1 of Coccinella septempunctata. NCBI lineage: Eukaryota > Metazoa > Arthropoda > Insecta > Coleoptera > Coccinellidae > Coccinella > Coccinella septempunctata. Next base: position 29,370,577 of record NC_058195.1, read on the forward strand.
AATTTATCTACGAAAATGACATTTAAATTTAGGTTATAATAGTGTAAACAAAAACACGCTAGAGAGAGAAAGGTTGCTCTACATCTTCCCTCTCTCTCGGTCACACTTTTCGTCGAATTTTGCTACCTACGAAGCCATTCCAGTTCCCATAGAGTTCAATGTTGAGAATCAACATCAACTCGTCATCGTTCTCAAGAATTGAACATTTCACGCATTAGTTTACGTCGAATTTTGTGAGAAGATCTCGGTATGGCGCCTTACATAGTTTAATTGGTTCAAGAATTGAAGCCGCCTGACAATCCAGTTCGTTTTCGCTTCGCTAGATGGGCCAAAGAGAAGCTGCACGATGATGTCGATAATAAATTAAAATGTATTGATCGGTGATAAGAGTGCACAAACTAACTAACAAGTGCATATAAATCGAGAATATACAGGGTGGGCAAAATTCGTTGTCTACTAAAGGGATCTAGAAAACTATTGCAGCTAGAAAAAAACGGACGACACATTCTCTAGCTCTTTTTTCTTGACTAATCCAAAACTAAAAACAGATCCAGCCTTACGTTCATAGATTTCGAGTTATGAACGAAAATTGAGAAATTGTCATTTTAAATGAAGCTGAATAACTCGCTTAATTGAACTCGTATTCGAATTCCGTTGTTACATTTTATAGGCACTTTTTTATGAGGAATTCGAATATGATATTAATAAATTTTCGAGATACGACAGGTATTTCTGATTTTTCAAATGTAAACTATAGTTGAAAGTTCTTTCATCTTTCTGCAATTTTTTTGCTGATTTCAAAAATGTATCATATGTTGCTATTCACATGAATGTTACACGAGAAAAAAAATCAATACTTTTTTCTGCTTTTCTACTCACTGTTGAATTTTCAGTAGGCTGGCGTAACTATAGCGACCGTTGAAAATGCATTATGGTTCATGAACTCCACATAATCCTATGTGAACTCAACCTTCTGCGATAGGAATCACCGACTGTCGAATAATTATTTATTTTATATATCGATATCCTTTAAAGGAGAGTAAAAAAAGACTTTCGTCTTATTATTAAAGAAGAAAATTTATTCAATTATCGTTTATGAAAAAAACTTAAATAGTCAGTAATATAGATAAAATACGATAGCTATCTATAATTATATTTATTTTTTGCAAAAGTAAGATACTCGAATTGTGAACCATCGTAAGATAAGCATGCCAAACATCGCGAGAACAAACGATGGCAAATTAATCATCGAAATATTTATTCAGCAATCCGTGATTCCAAGCATAGAGGCTCAGGTTCACAAAATATAATGCATATTCAACGGTTGCTATGGCAAGCCACCCTACTTATAATTCGACAGAGAATTGAAAAGTAAGAAAAAGTATTGAATTTTTTAGCGACATATGATACATTTTTGAAATCGGCAAAAAAATTACAGTAAGATGAAGGAACTTTCAACTATAATTTAAATCAGAAATCCCTGTCGTATCTCGAAAATGGCTGTATCAAAAAATTTAATAATATTATATTCGAATTCCTCATAAAAAAGTGCCTGTAGAGTGTAACAACAGATTTCGAATACCAGTGCAAATAAGCGAGTTATTCAGCTTCACTGAAAATAACAATTTTTCAATTTTCGTTCATAACTCAAAATATATGACCGTTAGGCTGGATCTGTTTTCAAATTTGGAATAGTCAGGAAAAAAGAGCTCGAGAATGTCGTCCGTCTTTTCTAGCTGCTATAGTTGTAGTTGTATAGTGTACAATCATTGGGAGTCAGCAATGACTCACTTCAACCCCTTCATTTCGGCCATCAGGACTGTACTTTTGTGGACAATGAAACCCAAATATCATCAAGCACCACATCCAAATACGATAATGAAACACCTGCTACTTACTTAATGTTACAATGTAGGTATCAATTCTACACCAAAATGTTCAATCTATCACTAATGTAACTAATCACCTTGAAGGAGTGAAAAATGGCGGCCGATGATGACGCATCGTCGAGCGGCTCTTCCAAAAACTATTATAAATGCTGTAAAAATAGATCTTCAAGTGCTATAGTGTGCATAAAGTGCGGTAATGTCTTTCATTACTCCTGTTTTGAAAGAAATTTCCCGAATCAAGTCATAAGTGGAGCTAGAACTATCTGCTGTGACAAGTCAGTGAACGATATCAACATTCTCGTTGCTTCGAGTTTAAATCAGAAGGATTATTCACAGGAATATAATCAGGTTTGCCTGGAAAATAAATACCTCAAAGAACTACTAAAAGAGGTCCAAGAAAAGAATCAAATTCTCATTGAAAACAATAAATTGTTATCACTCAGGATCCAAGATCTAGAGATAAATAATCCAAGAGAAAGTTATAGTCAGGTTGTAAAAAGTAATAAAAAAGACGTAAAAAAGTCTAACATAAACATAACAGATCACAGACGACAACCCACAATTCCAGTGGCCTTGGACCGAAAAAGTGTCAAAGTTCCGTCAATTAGTCACTGTCAAAATCATACAGAAAACAAAGCTGAAAGTAGTCATAGTTTGAATGAACCAAATATAGCCAATAGAACTACCATTGAACCTAAAACTGCAAACAATGATCCTGGAACGTCAAACGGGACCACAGAACATTCCCAATGCTCTTTGAATATAGCTCTTGACAACAAAACTACTGAGGTTATAAAACAACAAAACATAAATACAATGCAGGTGCAGGATGATTTTAAAAGAATTAAACGACCACGCAAACATAAACCCATATTACTTGGTACAGCTGAGAATAATGATGGAGAGCTCGCTAACCAATTCACGGGAGCATAAAGGAAGGTATGGCTGTATATATACAGAGTACAGAAACATGTCACCTCGGAGATAATCCGAGAATTCATAACTTCGAAATCAGATCTCGAAAATTCAACAGTTGAAGTCAAAGAAATACCAGGCAACCCAGAAGGGCTCAAACGTTTCATGGTGGGTGCACCATTTAAAATGAAGGACGCAATGTACAACACTGATTTCTGGCCTAAGGGAGTAGGAATTAAGCGGTTCAACTTCACAAAAAACATAGAAAACCAACATGGCTATTTCCTGCCCAACAGAATTCCAGTCAAACAAAAAACCTCGAACTGACCAGCAAAAACAAAAATTAATATCACTCACCAAAATATACAGTCAATCATAACCTCACTGAATACGCTTGAAAAGTTTGCTGCTGATGAGATGGCCCATATAGTGGCTTTGACCGAGCATTGGAAAGGTCCTGAAGAAATGGATTGCATTCACTTGAATGGCTACAAGATGGTTTCAAAATACTGCCGACCTAGAGGCAAATATGGAGGTAGTGTAATTTACTGTCATGATTCACTCAATGGCATAGAAAGGCCAGACCTACAGAAGCTGAGCATAGAAGGTATATTTGAGTGTTCTGCATGCGAGTTCAAGTCAACAAGTGGACGACTTGTGGTGGTTTGCGTATACCGTCCCCCCTCTAGACTGGTTAGCGATGTTGAACTATTTTTGGAAAAATATACAATTTTACTGGAAGAACTGAGTCGAAAAAATGTAGAATATGTGATAACTGGGGATTTCAACCTGGACACATTAACAGATGATTGTTACAGGGTGCAACTGTTCAAAGTCATTACTGAAAGCTTTGGTGCTAAGTTTACCATTCATGAACCAACACGAGTGACACCAACATCGGCTACTTGTTTAGACAACTTCATAACCAACATTGAGGATGCCAAGGCAACTGTTGTTCAGGGGCATATGTCGGATCACAAGGCCCAAAAGATTGAGATACCATTTGACGGATCTTTTTCCTTCACACCTCGGAAAAAGATGATCCGCAAGTTTGATGATGACTCTATTACTACTTTTTTAGAGCGGTTGGGTGAGGTTGATTGGGATGCTATGTTGGATATACCAGAGGGCAATATAAACGAACTATGGAATGGCTTCCACCGCCGATATATTGAGATATTCGATACTGCTTTTCCTGTCAAAGTTTTATTTGAGAGAAATAAACCCCTAAAGATGTCCGCGGGAGACAACAGAAGACTACAACACCTGAAACAAGAACTTGACATTCTCTTTGTGTTATACATGAATGATCCCTCCTATCTGCCTCAATACAGGAAGGCCAAGAGAGGTTATGATGAAGCTCTTAGGAAGCAGAAGCAGTCCTATATTGGAAATAAAATTAAGAACTCTAAAAATAAATCGAAAACAATTTGGAGCATTGCGAATAGCTTAAGACCTAAAATCAAGCCAAAAAATGCCACCTTTCCTAAGGGTAACCCTGACGATTTGGTGAATGAATTCAACAGATACTTTGTTAATTTAACACAGAAACTTCAATTAGGTGTTGGGGCGCAGGATAGTCAGAAACAATTCCTTCCTACTAGATGCGATAAATCATTTTATATGTTTGAAGTAACAGAAGATGAAATATTTAAGATTGTTAAACAACTAAAAAACACAAGTTCAAGTGGATATGACGATATTCCAACTAACATCCTAAGGAAGTCCATTCATATAATAATTAGGCCTCTTACTGCAATAGTGAACAGAGCTTTTGAGGAGGGTGTATTCCCAGATGCGCTAAAATTAGCTGTGGTAAAACCTATCCATAAAAAAGGCAGTATTCAGGATTTTGGTAATTATCGTCCAATAAGCATTCTTCCCACATTTTCGAAAATTTTTGAAAAAATAATCGCAAATAGATTCCTGAAGTTTTTCAAGAAATTTAAAATTATTAATAATGCACAACATGGTTTTCTACAGAATAAAGGAACAGACACTGCTGTGTATGAACTAGTAAGAGCGGTCTTACATGGGATTGAGATGGGGAGGATGCCTCTTGGCATCTTTCTTGATCTGTCGAAGGCTTTTGACCTGGTGGATCACACATTACTAGTATGGAAGCTTGAACGATATGGTATCAGGAATGAACAGCTAAAACTGATAAAAAATTACCTAACAAATCGCAGGCAGAGTCGAGGTTATGTTGGATGGCGTTACGTATGCCTCTGGAGAGGAGAGTATCACCCGTGGGGTTCCCCAAGGAAGCATCCTGGGGCCGCTTTTGTTTGTCGTCTTTATAAATGATCTTCCGGAAATCCTTGATCAAAAAACTCAGCAACCCTATCAATACGCTGATGATACAAACATAATCGTAGAATCCCCCAACATACCACAGCTACAAGTGAACTCCTCTGATGCGCTGTTAAGGGTAACGCAATGGTGCGACAGCAATGGTCTGCTGCTAAACATAAATAAAACCGAATATGTTGCTTTCTGCACTGATCGTTCAAGACAACCCCTGCCGCAGATACAACTTCTGGACGGCACTGTCGCTGGAATTTCACCATCAACTAAATTCCTAGGAGTCCATCTAGATAAGGACATGAAATGGTTTGGCCACATCGATTATCTGAATAAAAAGCTATCGTCAGCTGTCTTCTCTCTACGTGCCCTCAGATTGCATGTGGGATTGGACATTCTCAGGATGGTCTATTTTGCAAATTTCCAGTCTTTACTATCATATGGAGTTATATTCTGGGGTTCTAGTCCCAGAGCCGAAAGAATATTCATAACTCAGAAGCTAGCTCTAAGGGGCATGCTGAGGATGAAATACAGGGAAAGTCGAGGAAAGTTTAAGGAGAATGGGATTCTTACAGCAACAGCATTGTACGTGTACAGATGTCTTCTGTTTCTTCGAAACCATGGTTGTTACTTTGAGCGGTATAAAAGTTTGAGCTGCACTAGACATACTCAACCATGTCTCTATTCATCTGTCAAACTCACGCTCAGTAAGAATAATGTGGAGTTCATGTGTATGATATTGTACAATGCTCTTCCTTTATTCATTAAAAATATTGATGATTTCAAAATATTCAAAAAAGAAGTGCTGAAATTCCTTTTGGATATGGAGCCATATAAGATAAGTAAATACCTGGATGGGTGTACCAATTAATTTGATATTTTTTGTTGACGTGTTTTCTCTTCACTGTTTGTACAGTTATTTGGAAAATAAAATGCATTATTATTAAAAAAAAAAAAAAATGTCACAGGATATAAATAGACTAAAGGTAATTTGCCTAACGGAACAATGGAAGTAGGAAGAACAGCTCGGAAACCATAGCATCAAGGACCTTGTCAGTGCTTTCTGTCGTACTAAATACATCAATGGTGGAAGTGCCATAATACATGTAAAGCGGGGGAGAAGAAAGGCCTTGGTCAATAAATCAGTTAAAAAATTTTGGAAATATTTGAGGTGGATGTCAAGATGGGTTCCGGGAACATCACAATTTTTTAATGTAAGCATATGTTCATTCTAACCTTTTAAAATCTAAAGAAGTCACTTTTGAATTAATTGGTAATAAGCAACTTCTAAGCCATTTATCTCAGAACTAGGCTGAATGGACTTGGTTCACTTCGGCTCTGAATCCCTCATATAAATTGATTGAACATGTAAAACACCTACTTGTGAAAAGTACCACCAACGTCCGTTTGTTTTTGTTTTCAGTACAGCTACAACATGCACAACGAACCATTTTTAATAATAATTTGTTTACAACTTTGACAACAATGAAATCAAATGTTGAAAGAAAACATAGACCTAATATCAAATTGATTGATATTAAGCTTGGAACATATATCTATACTCCATTCACTTTTATTTTAGCACTGGGTTGGCCATGAAATAATTTTCTCAAGTTTTTGTAACTAGAAAGGAGTAAGGTTGGCACTCATGAAATGTCGTTAATGTCATAACGCCGTTGCAACAACTAATATCAATTAATATTACAAAAATGCCGAAAGTGATTGAAAAAGGTAGAAGACCGGGTTTCAGGAGTGCTATTTTGAATTCAGATCCGCTCATTCAAATAGTAGGTAACCTTGATATTTTAATACCTACAATATATCAGACGGTAGCGAACATATTCAACGTAAGTGAATTTTTGTTTCATGTTTCTCTAAAAAAACATCTTTTAGAGTTCACTGACTCTAATATGGCCGTTTCCGTTCGCAACGTTATACAAAGGATACTCCTCCCTGGTATTTTATAATCTATGGTTCTTTGCAACCAAGATAAAGGTGATTTATTAATTCTCCCCATTTTTTAAATTGATCATAACTTATGAACCACCCTATACTTTTTTATGATATATAATTCGTATGTTCTTTGTCCGGCGAACTATCGAATTATGTACATATTGAAAAAAATCTCATTCCAGGTCCGGCTATGAAACAATTAATGAGTAGGTTTAGGGACGAAGCCCACCTCCGATCTCTAATCGACCCTCCTGACCTGCTGCGGTGGCCACTGGCCACGTATAGTACCCCGATTCTGCGGTGCGCGGTGCAGCAGCCCCACTCTCAGTGTTCTTCAGAAGCGAAAAACAACACATTACACATTTTCCTATGATTCTCTTTATTCACTTTGTTGAATCGACTTCCAATGCTCTCACATATTTTGTTGTGAAACTTCTTTCATCTCATTTAAGTAATTCTCTTTCTAGTCTTCTAATTGAATTCTGGTGCTAAATTGTTCTACTCAAAAGGTAATGTACGCATAGTCTTCTCAAAATTATTAATTTTGATTTTCATGACCTTTTCATTCTGATGAAATAAGTCCACGAGCAAGATATTTCAGAATCTTCAAACAGATTATTATTATTATATTTTATAAGTTACATAGATTTTCAGACCTGTCTAGACATCTCTCTCACATAAAAATGGGTATGCAGCACCAGAATTGAATCTTCTCAAATCTTTCTCATTGATAATGAATACTGATTTACTGTCTTCTCACCTGCTCAATGACATATGACTAATTACTGTTGTCGAGTTTCAGATGAATGAATCCTCATGTTCTCCAGAGTGGACCCTGGATTTAGTAGTTTTCCTTCAGAGCACGATGTGTCTCCACCCTGGAAGGCCTACTCTGGTAATCATGCACACTCAATTGATATGATCTACTCATTGTAATTTGAACTCTCACTGATACATTCTCATATTCATTCATCATGCTCGATATATGTACATGTTAGTTTTCAGCCTTCTACACTTCTCGAAACCAACGATTAGTGGTTTCCCTCATTAGTACTCTCGATTTGTACCTCTCATAATTTATCAATTGTATCTTTTGTTATTTTGATGGACGTTCTAATCGTGCCTACTTGTAAGCAGTCCGTCTGTGTAAATGTTGTATTCATTAATAAATTTTTGCACACTTCAAGGCCAACGTAATGTATATTAATTATACTATTCTTGCTCTTCTCAGATTAATTATTTATTATTGTTCTTCTTATTTTATTAATTATTCTTGATCTTCTCATTTCATTATAATATTCTTGCCCTTCTCAAATTAATTGTAATAAATCTAACACTATCGTATTCCCAAGAAAATTTTTCCATATTATTAATTGTAATATTCTAGCACTTCTCAGATTAATTAATTTTGCTCTTCTCATTCAACTTGTTAGATTCATGCACTGCTCATAGTAAAATCATAATCATTGGTCAACTCACATTTAATGTATTGATCTCTTACTGATGATCAGACTAAGACAATATAGTTTCACCTCTTGGATGATATAACTCGGTCTTCTCATTAAAATTCATCATTCTAACCTTCTGTTTTATGATGGAATGAAGAGGCTCTCGCAATAAATTTTTATTGATTGCTCTGTCACTGTAAACGCTGTGTTAATTTTGAATTTATTCAACTTCTCCAAGTCTAAGTCTGAACTCAAGTGACTTCTCATTCGAACTGCTCTGGATTATCTCTTTATTTTAGTTGAATAATGTCTCTCTGAGTCTATACATGTTGTTGATATTTGTTTTTCATTACTGTCTTAGCTTCATGCAGGTGACTTATTCATTTTATGATTGTGAACGATGTACAATAAATATTTTTATACCATCTCCAACTCAATTATCATATTATACAAAATCATAACAACACCCTTCCACAACATTGGAAAGAGCAGAAAAAAATAAGTGAGAAAGAATGTATTTGGTGTTTCCGCATCCAACTTTTCCTTTTGTTAACTTGTTTTCCCCAAATGATACTTTTTCATTGAAAAATGATCATCACTAGCTCTACTTGGATCGCACGGCTCTCGCAGACCAGAAAATCACTATAGACCTAACCTCATATTGCTGAACAAAATTAAAAATTGAGAATAGAGTGCTATTCATCGGCGCAGCGATTCCAAATAAAAACAATCTACTAGATAGACACATCAAGAAGATTCCCAAATACAGAGACCTCGAGGAAAAAACTAGGAGACAATGAAAGTTGAAGGATATTAAGACCATCCCTATTGTTTTTTCATCTACAGACCTGATTACCAGAGAATCTGAGGAAACTTCAATTTGATGAAATATCTAGAATCATGCAGAAAGCGGTACGGCGAGAACGATACATGGAAAATGCAGAAGAACACCATCAACTCTGAGAAGAAGTTGGGGTAGATCAGGAAGCCAACCGACAAGGAGCCGAGATTGAGACAGGACCGCATAGACATCAGGATCAGGGAGCCAAGGAGCAGCCAGAACCGAAAAATAAGCGAATATTCCCCTGAAGAGAAGTGTGAAGGCCTCAAGGCTAAAGTTATAATCATAATCCACTTCGACAAGAAATGAGGGGAGATCAAGAACTCAAGAGACAAGGAGGAAACAGGACCCGAACAATATCAAGAAACAGAGACCACCACTATGAGCCCGAAAACCAGGAAAGGTCTCTTACAGAGCTTAATCCTTTTGATAGCTCGGATAAGTGAGTGTTCCTCTGGGGAAGAGTGTAAGCCGCAAGACTAAAGTCATAATGACTGCATGATCCATTGATCCTATTACTACTTCTTTGACTTTGTTTACGATGATAAATGTTGTGACAAGCGAGATAACTTTACATTTTATTCTAAGATATCTTGAAAAACTGAAAATCAAGATTAAAATTTTTCCATCATAACTCATTTATTTTTGGAGATAACTTCACGAAATTAGGTGTGGAGTCATAATCCTATATAGCGATTATACTGGTGCACAACTTTTCTGTAATTTAAGCCACCCTTTAATTTTAACGGTTTTCGATATTCCTATAGTGAGCCACTAAATAGTTCTAACCCTGTATATATGTGATAATTGTTAAAATTAATATATTTATGTTATTATTATTTAATGAAAGTTTTAGCGGCATGCACTAAAACTATCATCACAATTATTATTGTAATGAAAAATTATGGTAATGAACCAATCAGTAGACAAGGTAAAAGAGGCGTTATCGACTTATTCAAAACAATTGTACAACATATGAAGAGCATGTTTCTTCCATGGTTATGAATCACGGTTAAATTCTTGGCTCAGATTTCAGGAGTAATACTTCTACATTAAGCAATAATTCTCCAAAGGAACAATTCTAACTAAGCGCAGTCTGAAGCACAAACTCTTAAGACTATAGGTAAAATGAAAATTGAAGCACATGAGTAAGTTAACACAACACAGCTTAGATAATGAATAGAAGGGTGAATTTAAAGCAAAAAGTGTGTATAAAACAAATCAATAATGAATATGCCAATGAGGATGGATTTTTCACACTAATTACAATGACGGTAAAATCACTTACTTGATATTTTCACATATGGATTCAGCATCATAGGCATGGTTATCCACAAAATATAATATGAAATCCCTAACAAAGAAGTCCAAAAGTTGTTTAAGCAAACTGTCAACAGTTTTACCAGCAATCGATACATATGTGATGCTTGGCTTATGTCTTAAGTCATATTCATATGAATGCTACAAAAAAACGAATATAAGAAAGGAAATAAAGTAAATGCTTATTGGACATTTAAAATCAAGCATTTGGAATTTTCACCATTATTCTGTTGCGATGCTGCTCCATATTTTTGAACAGACTTTCCGGGCCTACAATTGTTTTGTGTGTTGAGCTCAGAGCAAGATGGACCCATATTACAGTAAATGCAGTAAAGGCAACCGTTGATACTGTAGCAATTAATATAAGAATAGAAATAAGCGAAATTGGGTATATTATCAATATGCCTGATACGGCAACTATAACACCCAAGGAAAAAAGTTTCGACATATCCAGCTGATAAACAATATATAAACTACATTTTGTCAGTCCTCTTCATATAATTATAAAAGCTTCATTTCATGTTATCATGAGAACAAGATAGGAAATCCACTCAACTATCAAACCCAAATAAAAATTACAAATTCCATTTACAGATTACACCTGTTTTTCGGATTCCGATATTTCCGATCACCCGGAACCGGAATCACAGGATTCACAGAAGACAGTTATTTTGGTAAATGTCACTTGTCCTTGTCAATCTGACAGCACAGCACAGAACCAAAGTAAAGAGATTTGACAGAACGTAGTAAAGATTAGGGATTGCTCTATGGTTCCCATAGAGTTCAATGGGATTGCCACAGAGATATAGAAGAGATATCTCTGGATTGCCAGTGAACCCTAAAAAAAAACTCTTATCAAAGAGGAACTCTTTGCCCTTTGCCCGTTTCAGAGATATAGATTATTTCAGAGTTTCGCTGGTAACCATGGTTAAAGGTTAAACTAATCGATGTTTAATATTTAAACGCTGCTTTAGCGGTTGTCGGTATGGGGAGTAGAGAGAAGGAGAACGATCGCCGTACTTGCTCCTGATGAATTCTTCCAAAAAAACTTGTTATTGAGTTATGATGGGAAAAAAGATAGATGGAGTGGATATGAACCATCAGAACATACAGCTGTCATAGAAGAATTTCAGAAAATTGAAGAAGCTAAACGACAACTGAAAGCAGAGAAATTGAACGCTGGTGAAGACTCAGATGAAGAAAAAGATGAGGATAAGTATGTTGATGAAATTGATATTGGCGAATCCAAAAATCTAGACGCCCTCTGCCGAGTGAATTACGAAACTACTTTGTCAGTACTGCAAAGTCAAAACAAGTTTTGTTTCTTATGTTTTCTCTCATCTCACGTTGTCCAACAAAGTATTATAATTATTATTTGGAGAAGTTATATTGGGATTATTGTCTGGGTTTCTGAATAGAAATATTGATTCCGAAAAAATATTGGAAAAGGTATTTATACCAGTGCTTTCAACTGGCAGGAGTTAGGTTAAACGATTTTTCTTTGCGAGAGTTTTCTGCTAAATTCAATTGACGATTTAGAAATACAATTTCATAATTTTCATACTTCCAAATGAATGCCTTTTCTGATCTGTAGTTGTTCCGTGAGCTGAATCATATTTATGTCTCTTGAGATTTCAGTATGAGGAATATGGAAATATTTTCCATAGAAACTTTAAAACTTCCACATAAACGCTTTACTTATCAAGATGTTTAGTTTCTACCTCCTTCACAAACTCAGCATATTCTACCTCAACATTATTAACTAGGTTTACTTCAAGAAAGAATCTTTGAAATAATAGGAATTTCAATTCAATTCATCCCCTTCAAATGAAGTATTTCCAAAGAATGTTGATATTTCTTTACGAAACTAAATCAATAAATTCACTTCCGATAGGTCCGATAAATATCTTGATTTACAAGAAAAACTCTGTTATGCCGTACAAATCTCGAAAACAGTACTGACAAACGTCAAAGTTAGCAGCGCCCTCATCGGTAATTGGATTCGCGAATACCAGGTACAAAAGTGGATAGTAAGCAAAGAATCACAGTGCGTAATTATCTGAGAATTAGAGAAGATACAGCAAAATATTTGAGAAATTTAGACCCCAATTCTGCTTTTTACGATCCTAAAACAAGGTCTATGAGAGAAAATCCTAATCCAGGAAAGGATGATATATATTCGGGGGAAAACTTTGTTAGATTCACAGGAGATACTCAAAAGCATTATTCTAAAGCACAGTTATTTGCTTGGGAAGCTTACGAAAAAGGAGTTGATGTTCATCTGCTAGCAGAACCAACAAAATTAGAATTGCTTCAAAAAGAATATGATAAGAAAAAAGATCAGTTTAAAAATCAAGTAAACAAAAGTGTATTAGAAAAATATGGAGGAGAAGAACATCTACAAGCACCACCTAAAACACTGCTATTAGCTCAAACAGAAGATTATGTGGAATACTCAAGATCAGGAAAAGTAATCAAAGGTCAAGAGAAAGAAGAAATAAAGTCTAAATATGAAGAGGACGTATATATAAATAACCATACATCTGTATGGGGTTCTTACTGGCAAGGTGGACAGTGGGGATATAAATGTTGCAAATCATTTATAAAGAATTCATATTGCCTAGGAGAAGCTACTGTAATAATTCCCACACAAACTATTGAGCATGAAGCTAAAGATGAGGCTGCAAATATTGAGTCTAGTGATTCTTCTAGCCAGTCATCTTCAGAAGATGAATCTAAGAAAAAGAAGGAAAAGAAAAAACAAAAAAAGAAGAAGCATAAACAGTTGAAAAAGAAGAAAAATAAGGAGATCCTAGAAGAAGATAAACTCAAGAAAGCATTGATAGCAGAGGAAGAACATCAAGCAAAGGTCAAGGCGTTATTGTCAATGGATGAAAGGAAACGTCCCTACAACAGTATGTATGAAGTTAAGGAACCCACTGAAGAAGAAATGGAAGCTTACCATCTAAAGAGAAGGAGGGAAGAAGATCCAATGAATCAGTTTTTGAACTAAACATTTATCCTAAGATTGTTCTTGTACATGTAGTGTAAATAATAAAATTTTGTTAATACCACACAAGATCTCTTACTTTTTACTTAAAATTAAATAGTTAATAATTCATCATTGCATATAAGGAAATGTAAGGAGGGCCAAAAATTCTAGATACCTACAGCCAAGAAGATATAGAAGATACCTCTTGGATGCAGAATAAAATTTATCCACAAATTTTAAAGGCTAGAAACACCTGCAAAGAGGACAGGAATGGTGAAAAGGACTAAAGAGGAATCTTTGTTAAGAGTCTTGAGTAGTTGGTGCTCAAGCTGAACGGATTTTGATACTAGCCAGATCTTTGAATTGAAGATCAAAAATTAAAAAAAGCAAAAATTATAAAGGGAATATTATCTTTGAAAGAAAGCAATAATAGATAATAAAATCATTCATTCAGAATAGAACTGACCATGGTTTCGGTCTCATTCGACTTCGTCAGAGCAAGGCAACACAGACTCCGACGAAAATGGAATGAATGGATGCCAGTTGCCGGTAATCGGTATGGTGGAGGAACCCACCCTAGCCATTGATTGAAGTATAATATTTCAATCAAAGTTCTAGCCACATCTGGCAGGAATTCACTCTCAGAACGAAGACGGTAGATCCATTTTCCCCAACTTTCAGACCGTAGGTACGTATCGTGCTCGGAGATATAAGAATTGCTATATCTCTTCAGCATTTCCAGTGACTGCTCGTTCATTAGGGGCATATGGTCCGTACATTTGGTAACCGAAAGTTACCAGAGCGATTACTCTGGTGACAGATATTGAACTGAATTGTCAAGAATTTGACATATACGGACCGCCCACTTACTAACCAGAAGAAAGAAGAAACCAAAGTGCATATACGGACCACAGCCAGATAAACAACGTTTTGGTACAAAAGTGATTTTGAATTTTTATAACATTAACTATACTCGCTACTGGACCCAGTTCTGTCAATTAAGCTTGACCTTGCCACCTTCTACGTCATCACCCTTCCAGTAGGCTTTGAAGTGAATTGCGCCTCCTTTCTATATATTCTTGCCTCAACACGATAGACCTAATAATCATAGACATATGGACCGAGCAATGCCAGCATGAAATTGACTATTTTATAGAAAGAGGAGAAATGTACGTCGGATCATTACCTGTCTCTTTTGTGTTCATATAGAGGTGAGTGCGGACCAATCAAAATTCTAAAAAAAAAACAACTGCATGCCCGATGTTCAGTTTCTCTCTGTCACTTTTTTTTACCGCATAGGCACAATCCTATGCTAATAATAAATATATTATTAGGTCTATGCATAGAGAAAGTCTCTGGCATTATCAGAGACAAGACCCTATGGGCTTGAAAACTTGAACTGATAGAGAAGTCCGCCCCTGGTAAAAGTGGTAAACTAACAAGCTAATTCAAATTTGAGGGCAGAATTTTAAGAGGTCCTTACTACTGTTTATCATATAAATATATATAATAATAAATATATTATTATTAGGTCTATGATGAACACTTGAACCCATAGAAAAGTCCGCCCCTGGAAAAGGGGGTAAACTAAACAAGCTTATTTAAATTTGAGGGCAGTATTTTAAGAGGTCCTTACTACTGTTTATCATATCAAATTTTCATTAAATTATAGTAGTTTAAAATTTTCTACGTTTTTTTCACCCTAAATCGCACGACACAACAATGTTTCAAGTGGTGTGATGCTCATAATCAAATAGAATCGGAAGTTCTGAACCATTCATGAATGTTTATTTCGTTTTTCCGATGCCGGAGTCACCTAGGTTGAAGCTTCCACAGTAAAAGAAAATTTGAAAAAAAAGTTTAATGAAATTCTAAGGTTTGTAGTTCAGACATATTGAATATTTCCCATATAGGTAGACAATTTTTGGTGAAATTACTTATTTTGATGACTTCTACCTTCTGTCAAAAAATCCCTCACTTTTGAAAACACCCTGTATAATGACAGGCGTGATTCTAAAATGTCGTTACCTATGCACAGAATAAAAAATACTATCCTCAACAATAGTTATTTTTCTACAAGCGTGCGCGTTCAACCTTTTTCCGCACGCATTTCAAATTGCAAAGAGTCACTTTCCCAAAAGGTGCGGAAAAACGCCTGCTATTTCTTTCATTATACAGGGTGTTTCATTGGTAAATGAACATACGGTAAACTGAGCTAGAGCTACCCTAGGCGAGTCCAAAAAACCCATAATAGATAGGTCTAATCAATTCCATATCCGAGATACAGGGTGCTTCATGTATTCACCTAAAATTTGAATTTCTCGTAACTTTTGAACCAACCAGTATAGTCGGTTGATATTTGGAATATATGATTCACTTACACAGGTCACAGGTCGATAGATTCACATTTAAAATTCTGAAAAATTTCAGGTCCGTATTTGAAAAATATGGGACTTCTTCCAAGCTGGAATTCAACATCCTGTAAATTAAAATTTTGGAATTTGATTGAGATATTTGAAAAGAGCAAAAAATTTTCAATAAGATTCAGTAGATTTCATTGTCCCGCACGTCATTTTGTTCAAAGGAAATTCCAGAGAAAGATCATATTGAATATTGGAATTCTTCTAATCTTCAGAAAAATCGTACATTGTGATAAATTTGGCTTTTTTGTCCCACTTATTGCACATTCGTATTTCATAATATTCTGAGGAATCATTTCAAGTATTTACCGGAAAAACATGCATGATTGATTATAGGAAAAATTTATTCGAAGACAACAACGATGAATAAAGAAACATAAAAATTTAACGTAAATTAAATAAGGTGCTCGAAAGTACCACCGTTTTGCGCAATACACATTCATGCCCTCTTCAAAATATGTCTGATACTTTTTTTTATCATGTCTGGATTATTGCGTCATTCATTGCAGGCGACTTCGATACGTTGAATGAGAATCTCCTCACGTCCTATTTCAGATGAGTATACTGAACTTTTTAAATAACCCCAAATAAAATAATCAACCGGATTGAAATCTGGTGATCTAGCGGGCCAGGCATGCGGTCTACCTCTTCCTATCGACAAATTTGGAAAGTTCTGATCCAAAAAATGTCTGACCATTATTCTGAAATGGGGTGGAGCTCCATCATGCTGAAAATTCATTCCTGCAATGTCCGTATCTTCGAGTAATACAGAAAAATGATTTTGGAGGTAATATAAGTAAAGATCACCCGTGGGCCGTCTTGGTAGGACGTGTGGTCCAATTAATCGATTTTTATAAACGATTTGTAACCAAAATAAGCAAAGGAAACATTTCTCACTTCGCTTTCCCTCAAGTTTCCTTTGAGCAAAATGACGTGCGACAATGAAATCTACTGAATCTCATTTTTCTCTCTCTCTTTTCAAATATCTCCATCAAATCCAAAAATTTTGATATACAGGGTGTTGAATCCCAGCTTGGGAGATGTAAAATATTTTTCAATTACGGAATTTTTTGAAAATTTAAATGTGAATCTTTCGACCTGTGCAAGTGAATCATATATATATATATATATATATATATATATTTACATCTGGCATACTTTATTGCGTCCTTTCAAAAAGCAACCTTATTGCGTCTCCCAGAAATACGCTACCTAGGTGGAATCTGATCGAAGTATATTAATCTACGCAAAAAATTACGTAGTTTGGTGGTTTCAGATCTCAGATATCTTTATTAATAAAGAAGTTGATATACGCACATTATTGCGTCCTTTCATGGTCCTACCATTAGTGCGTCCAGCGTATATTTTGTTTTCATATGTAGCACAATGCTGCGTCCGAATTTTATTCAATCTTTCACCATTAGCATGTTGTTGCGTCCAGCGTAGTTGCCACATATGTTTTAGAATCTGGTACAGTAGGATTATTCGAACTCGATGACGTGATCGTATTATAACATTGGCTCCACCTCTATATTTATGATGGCTCTCATCCTTAGTTTGTGGACTGCTCACTTGGGGAATCATATTTCTGAATGTTTCAAACACTCTTTAAGTGTCTTTTTGTCAAGAAGAGCTTTGATGATTATGTTATAATTTTAAAAACGTTATATATTTCATTTTCGTTTTTTTTTTAATAACAAATGAATGTGAGAGAGTGGTGCTCTGGAGATAACTTAAATTAGGAATGCATTAACTGCAGAGTTGTTAGTTTATCCTACGTTTATCCTATGAACAATTTGGCAGCCTGGAGAGTCAACTACTCTCTCAGGGTAGTTAAATGGACGGCGAATGAAATTCTCGAGTTCGATAAAAGAGTTTGAATATGAATCGTAGCCTGCATCCTAGCTCTTCGATATACAAGGACTCTCTTTGCTTATAGAAGGACGAAACCATTGAGCATATCCTCAGTGACTGCCCAGCGGCAGACAAGGTTCGCTCAGGCTGGTTCAAGGGGATCTCATGAACTACTCCTCCTCTGTTATCACCTCTTCCCTTTGGAAGATGGCACTGGAGGTAGAAGTTTAGCTCTTTGATCTTGTTTGTGTGCCACAATAGACCGCTTTGGTCGCGGTACTCGCGGTAGCAGGTCTGGGGGATTCGACAGATGCGCTGAACAAACTGTAACTGTAACTCTTCAATACAAAGGATATACTTTCCTCGAATGCAGGAAGACAGGGGTTTCAAAGTTTGCAATACCAAAATTATACACAAAAGTTGAAAATGGAATAAGATTATTGAGAGGTCAAGACCCACTCAAGGGAATAGTAGCTCATCATAAAATCAAAGTCAAAGAGCTGGAGTGCTTTGGAGGAGCTAATATCCGACATATGAATCGATCTTAAGCTAGTAGGAAAATCTATCACGCCAGCAAAACAAAAGATATTAGAAAGCCTGATTAGACAAGCAAAACTGAAGTTTTCATTCGAATATCATATGAGTAAGCATATACTTTATATATTTCAAGAGATTGAAAGACCATGATTTGCTGTAAAAATCATCTTCTGCTTTTCTGGAGTCGGCTGAGCTGATGTCGGAAACGGGAGGATTTGTTCATCAAGATGGAGTGATACTAGATACTAGCATATTAGGTAGTATAAGAAGAATATAATGCAAGTGGTCACCTCAACATCTTGCAGGGCTAGCCGTGATCGACGAAAACTCTTATGCACATCTTGTCCGCTTGCAGAATTCATACTTTATCAGGGTATATAGAGAGACACAATGCGAATTCCTTACTTCCATCTGAGAAAAGTTTATGGCATAGACAAATAACCAAAGCTCTCATTTGTACCTCCAAATACCAAAGCAGTTTTTGAGAATGATAAAGCTCGCATATATTGCAATTAAGCTTTTTCAACAACTTGGCATATGCCAAGTTGTTGAAGAAGCGTGTATATACACGCAAGGGCTCGATAAAGTTCTGCCAGAAAAAGAGCTCAACGAATTTCTTGTGTCGTATTCCCTTCGCTGCTAAAAATAATGTGGTAGTGAACGAAGAACAGAAAAGTGAAAAATACAAAGGATCAATGTTCGAACAGGGGGCTTCATACCCAGGGCACAAAGTTTGAATGGTAATTCTGATTGAAGAATTTTTAGATCTGAGAACTAATAACGTAACTGAATTGGAGATTATTCTGGCCTGCAGAACTCTGGCGGAATGAAGGACTATCTCAAGAACGTGGGGACAACACCTGGTTCTGTCACTAGGGCAAGAAAAGGGGTTCTGGACGTGACAATGTTCAACGCAGCTTCCAGAAGAAGTGTTAAATCTTGGGAAATGTTGACCTAACCATCAATCTCTGACCAAAGGATAATCGAATATAAAATAACAAGGGAGGAACTGATCTACCATTAAGATTCATCTGAAGCAAAACTTACAACAGTTCAAAACTAATTGGCCAAACCTCTCGCACTACGATCTGGAACAAAAAGTCGATTAGGGAATTTTGTAGGCCTTCCACTCCAGTTATCCACTCCCGGAAGTTTGAACGAGTGAGGATGCATCTAATTAATCCTATTCGTGCATGGACTCATGCCGACGATTTTGAAATCTTTGGTGATCTAGGCTCTATTGAAGACTGCGTTTCCTGCAGCGTGCTTTGTGGACTAATTCTTGATTTGGTGTGGCAGAAATCAACTACCATTGAGCATTTTTGAGTGCAATGTCACCACGTACACCAGGAAAAAGAACTATTTATTGTATAGTTATAGTCTTGATGGCAGCGTCCTGAGCAAAAAAAACGGAGATAAAAGATCTTGGCGTTGTTTTGATCAAAGTTTTACATTTGTTCCTCATGTTAATCATTTACTTGGTACGAGCCAAGAATGTATGAATTCATCGTGCGTAATAGCAGATATTTTCTGATCCGGAAACCATGATTTTGCTGTTCAATACATTTGTGACGAGCAAACTGGAGTTTGGATGCATTGCTTGGAACCCAATACACGATTGCCATACACATCACAATGGCATATATTCCAAGAGCTGGCGACGAAAATTGGCAAAAGATTTGTAATGGATCATAATTAAATATGAGTTAGTTTTGATGGTGTATATGAAACAGCACCTACGCTAAAAGGTCAGGTAGTGGAACATCTGACGGCGACGCTCTTTGATTTATATAAAATTACAATATCCGTACTTTGGGGTGACTACTGACTGCCTCTCTTCTATTGATTTCTGGTCTGAATATTTTATTCACAAATAATATATGATATTTGGGCAGTAAATGCAGTTTCAGTTAATACAATTCTTCTGAAACAACATCGTCAAGGCAGCAACTTATGTTGTGTACTGACACACCGCGTTTCACTAAAATGAGATCTGACCACTTTTTCAAGTTTTCTGTTTTATTAACTAGTGACAATTTTCAATCATTATAAAATACTTGTAGAGTGTGTTGTAATTTCATATACCTACATCAAAGCGCGTCGCCGCTAGATGTTCCACTACCTGACCTTGAGAGTGGGTGCTGACTTATGTACATATCATATTAAATTATACGCCAGTACAAAACTTTTGACGAATTTCGTTGCCAGCTCTCGGACTAATGGAGGCTGTTCAGAGAAGTTTTTTCGAGTAAGATCATGCTGTTTTGTTGAATAAATTCGGTGCAGTTAAGCTTGATGTCAGGAAGGGCTTTGTTTGTTTGAGGTTCCTTCCTGGACCCTTGAATGGCACATCTACTCGCTAGAGTAGGATTTCATGTAGGACGCCCAAGTTCTAGACCCGTACGCTTGTTCAACCTTACTACGCCCAGAACGAATATATTGTTTCAGTCATCTGTGTACAATATGATTTGTTTCAAATTCAATCAGATCTCGCATCTCTGTGATATACACTTTGACAAACAGTCCTTATTAATTAATATATTACAGGTTCACTACATATATACAAAAGTTTACATAATTTGTAGAACTTTTTAATTTTTGTGGTGAAGTCACTTCTAATCCCACAGCACTCAGAAGTAATCAACCCCACAATATCGCTCAATAAGCCAGACAGATAATTCACCGAAGGAGAACAGGAACGATCTTTCAGTTTTTCCAAAACAACCTTCACAGGTAGTAAACCCATAACTAGAATCGATACAGCAATATAGACCAAGAAGAAGGAAGATTGGCATATTTAAAAGACGATGTTTGGAGTGGGCAATGAACACCTTCAATCTATATAGATCACCAGAAGTGTAAAGAAAAATCCTAGAAAAGATTCGTCTTCATCTTCTGAAGATAACCAGAAGCTGCTTAGAATGAGTCATATACACAGAAAATGGAGAAGGACAAAAGTTCCCTTCACACCAAAATGGGGACCCACAATCTTCAAGAACAATTAATTCAACATCGTTTCTATTGAAGACGATGAAGAAAGTAGTAGATAACAACATAAGAACATAGAATCTGGAGAATACACCAATTCACAAAGGCCAGATGGCCTACAGGACGACCGATCAACAAAAACTGCTCTGTATGACCGTAGTGACTCTATAGCTAGATTCCTGGTCCCTCGGGAACTAAAGGAAATGGAGAGGCAAATACACTTGTTTCTAGCAATAAGGGAAGTTGACGTTTATTCATCCAGTGGAATAAAAAAATTTTAATTCACAAGTGAAATGAGATGACATAAGCGGATAAAGCGATACCTTTCATGTCAATTTATAAATCCGATAATTCTCTGGGAAGTGTTATCGTTTGATTTCTAATTGAAGTGGAATAAAATTCACGTGAGTTATAATTTTTTTTCATTCGAAAAAATAATGACAATATCAGTTAAAAAAAACACCATAAGGGCACTTCAATCGGACCTGCTATTGCTCTAGAGACAGAATCCAATTCTTCACCTAACAGACTTTCCTGATGACCTTGGAGCCTAGGAAGCTAATTCATTTCAGTTGTGCAAATACAACTTGGTTTACTTGTATACACAGTTGCCAGATTTCGGACGCAACATTATGCGTCGTGTGAAAGATGTATATTGACTGTATATCAGTTTTCATCATTTGAAGCGCCCTCGAAGCGGAATTTGCGTGAACTAAAAATATACTTTAGGTTTCATGAGACGCACTTTACTGCGTCTGGAGATATGTTTTTCAACATGGAATAACTCTCTTATCAAAAGATGAATGAAATCTATAATTGTTCCAAAGATAGCTCTCGACGTCCTTCACGATTTGCGACCACCCCTGTCGTTGAATCCCTCGAAATACCACAGAAAACTTTGAAAAACAATGCTGCGTCCGGTATACGGACGCAGTATTATTCAGGACGCAATATTGTATGGCCCAAAGACAATGTATGGACGCAACATAGTATGCTGGATAAATATATATATATATATATATATATATATATATATATATTCCAAATATCAACCAACTATACTGGTTGGTTCAAAAGTTATGAGAAATTGAAATTTTAGGTGAATACATGAAGCACCCTGTATCTCGGTTATTGAATTGATTAGACATTAGACCTATCATATATGGGTTTTTTGGACTCGCCTAGGGTAGGTCTAGCTCAGGTAACTGTATGTTCATTTACCAATGAAACACCCTGTATATGTATTAATCAAATGAGATATGATCTGTTTCGTGAAATGGATATATTTATATATTTCAAGCGCTTGTAGAAAAATTATTGTTCCTAACTCTTACGGAAAGTGTCTTGCCCGCACGAAACTGTCGTTGCCCGAACGATGCGAAGCAGAGTTCGGGTAAGCAGTTGAGTGCGGACAAGTATCACTTTCCGCACTTGATACACAGATTACAGAGTGGACTTGATAGGAAAATAACTGTATCAGAGACAAAGTTTGTCTCTGATATTATGTAATATCTTTGATACTCAAAGATCTCATCTCACTCTGTAAACTCATCGTTGGCGTTGGGTCCACGCAGAGACGTGACTCTTTTGACAATTGGGTGCGGGAAAAATCCATGCTTTTTCTTTCCCGCACGCAAATGCACCGTTAGGGAAAGTGATCACAGATTAGAGTATGGAGGGTCTACTCTCCATAGATTAGAGAGTAAAAGTGATTCTTTGCGACTTGAAATGCGTGCGGGGAAAGGATTTTGAAGAAAAATTAAATTACTTATTATTATGATGTAATGTAATTTTATAATCGGACCAATTTGCATATTCCTAGAACTAAAAAATAATAATAATCTAAAATAGAAACTTTGGAAATGATACACACATGAATGTTGTAAGGTGTAATGTTATAGAAAATATAAAATAAAATAACTCAGTCTGAGACATAACAATAAAAAATATTAGATTTTTTACATAATATATATATATTCCTTAAAACTACTCATCATACTCATCAGAGGAATAGGAATAATCAAAATCGTATTCAGAATAATCATCGGAATCGGCGTAATGATCGGAATCAGAGTAATCAACGGGATCAGAGTGATCATCGGAATCAGAGTAATCATCGGAATCAGAGTGATCATCGGAATCAGAGTGATCATCGGAATCAGAGTGATCATCGGAATCAGAGTGATCATCGGAATCAGAGTAATCATCGGGATCAGAGTGATCATCGGAATCAGAGTAATCATCGGAATCGTTATCCAAGGAACAATTCCAATGGTACACATATAAAGGTAAAAATTCGGAGTCTTCAAATTTGACCCACACATTACCATTTGGCGATTTCGACGTATCACTATTCGAACGTGGTAAAATATCTCCCTCATATCCAATCTCAGCAGAGCAACATAGAAATTCAACTTTTACGATTCGTTTATCCAGACTCTCGCAAAACTGCTTAGCAAATGATGCCTTCTTGGAAAAGCAGACGCCTTTTCCATGCTTGAAGCCTCTACTGCGGCCGGCCAATCTCCAGTTGAAATTGTTTTCAACAATCGATTCTATGTTTCCAGGTTTAGTAGCATGATAACCAACAATTATTCGCGAACCGACACACTGTTGTTTTTTTAAATCGAACGCTCTTTTTAAGTAAGGATTGATTACCTTCTCCGCTGCTTTGCAATAAGGACTTGATAATAGAAATGGTTCGTGAACCAATTTGAAGGGTTTGTTCTCGTGTTGGAATCCCAGCCATTCTGGTTTTGGCTCTAGCGGAAAATTCCATTCATTCTCACTTAACAGTCGGACTTCGTCCGCAAGAGGATAATAGTGTCGGTTATATTGAGAATTACTGCAGGACATTTTTGCTCACGGCACTGTCACAGGTCACAGGGGTCACAGTATGCTAGATAGGTGTTCAACACAAGCAATGTTTCGTCAAAGGGGTTCCTCTTTGGGCTCTTTGGTTTCGTAAAGTCCGATAAAGCACAAGTTCTCCTTTGTCCTTTGACAAGCGAAACTTGAAATTGATTTCGGAAAACTATGAGGTATAGTAGGAATACGGAAAAAGTTAGGGGAATCCTCCAACTGATAGCCTGCGCCTGCGCTTGAACCTTGTAGCACAGAACACTAATAGAGAGATATGGAAGCATCACGTCATGCGGTAATAACGTCAAGCGCTAATAACGTTACGACACATGCGTATTTCCATTTTCAGAATAGCGGGCGTTATTAACGTTACCACATGCCGTAATAACTAATAATAAATAGAGAGTTGAAGTGTGCACAATAGAGAGCTGAAGTGTGCACAGAACGTTAGCCTGAATGTAAACGTTAACGTGAGAAATAACGTCAGATATATCGTTTACGTGTTGTGATGAAATTTGAGTTGAAGTGCTGCCATCATGAAACGTCAGACGCTAAACATAACCTATCAATTTGATTTTGCTTTCGTTTCGCGTGAACTCTCTTTTATATAATATTGAGCTTCGACAGCTGGAATAACATTTGGAATATTGATGTTCTAATGATTTATATGCCTAATAAAGAGAATTTTCAGCTTGGAAGTATTTTATTATCAATGAAGTGCTCAAGTGTTAGAGACATCAGAATTGCAGTGTAGTTTCAGCCATTTCCTTATGTACTGAATGTAATCTGATAACACAGTAATTTAACTTAATCCTTTTGATAACTTTCAAATCACTGCTGATTTCCTATAATTTTCGTTCATTATGAGAAAATACACAGGAAATGTAAACAATGACAGTTTGAGGTTATCGAGAATTGCATTTAACAATCAAAATTCGGCCATTCGCAAGTCATCGGTGCTACTCGTTTAACGTTCGGTTAACGTACGTCGATGTTTAAGGTATACGTGGGAGACCGCTAGTTTACGTAGGCCGTAAAGCTGACGCTAACGTTAACGTTAAAAACGGACGAATGAGCATGCGTAGATGTCAATTATAACGTTAATGTTTACGTTCATGGCTGCACTCACAGAACACTAATATACTGCACTTCAACTCTCTAGAGAGTTGAAGTGCGCACAGAACGTTAGCCGGAACGTAAACGTTAACGTGACAAATAACGTCAAATATAACGTTAACGTGTTGTAATGAAATTTGAGTTGAAGTGCTGCCATCATGAAACGTCAGACGTTAAACATAACCTATCAATTTGGAATTTGATTTCGTTTTGCTGGAACTCTCTTTTATCTAATATTGAGCCTCGACTGCTGGAATAATATTTGGAATATTGGTGTTCTAATGATCATATGCATAATAAAGAGAATTTTCAACTTGAAAGTATTTTATTATCAATGAAATGTTTAAGTGTTAGAGACATGAGAATCGCAGATGAGTTTCAGCCATTTCCTTACTGAATGTAATCTGATAACGAAGTTTCATAACTAAATCCTTTTGATAACTTTAAAATCAAATCTGATTTCCTATAACTTTCATTCATTATGAGAAAATACATGGGAAATATAAACAATGACTGTTTGAGGTTATTGAGAATTGCATTCAACAGTCAAAATTCGGCCATTCGCAAGTCATCGGTGCTACTCGTTTAACGTTCGGTTAACGTACGTCGATGTTTAAGGTATACGTGGGGGACCGCTAGTTTACGTAGGCCGTAAAGCTGACGCTAACGTTAACGTTAAAAACTGACGAATGAGCATGCGTAGATGTCAATTATAACGTTAACGTTTACGTTCATGGCAGCACTTCAACTCTCTATTATCTATTTACGGGTGGATAACGTTGAACGTTATCGTAATTTACGTTGTTTTCTTGCCTTGCGCATTACTATTTTTCCGTTTGTTTTGACAGGAGTAGGTTATGAAAAAGGGGCCTCTTAATCGACATTGAATCGAATTTTTTATAAGAGCAGAAGAGACTAAATGATTTCCTCAAGAATAATCTAATAACCAAAGGTAAAAGTGTGTATCTTCAATTAATGGGTCACATGAAAGGAAGAGTCGAATGAAAATAGAAATTTTCATCCTAGTGTTTAATTCTGAGTACCTATTTCAGTCCCATATTGTTGATTATGAACTATGTAACTTGTTTTCAATAGGAAATAAAAGGGTTCAATTCGAGATTTTTTTATTAAGACTCATAAAAGTAGAAACATCTAGATTGGACATTGGCTTATAGGTTAATGGCAGTAAAGCAGAACACAAATAATTCTACGTTATCTCTACATATCCTCCAGATGATATTCCAATTTTTTCTTAGTAACTATAGTGTCCACTTAAAGGTCCATGTCTATTTCAAAATCATGAAAGCATCACTGTGAACAGGTATTTTTCAATACAGTTTAATCCACCTCCACAAACAAAAATTCCTGTAGATATGCATCCATATAAACGCAAATTATTCACAAAAACAGCATAAAATCAACCCAAAATGCATAACCTATCGACAACAAACTTTGACATTTACCGATCATCTGTTGCTTACGTAATAACGTAAATTCGTATCTTCCATACGACTAAAATCTGAGCCAGATAGCGCAAGACGTTATTCCATTACCGCATGACGTTATTAACGTACGTTCGCGTTTTACGCTTCTTCCATATCTCTCTATTATCAAAAATAGAGAGTTGAAGTGCCGCCATGAACGTAAACGTTAACGTTATAATTGACATCTACGCATGCTCCTTCGTCAGTTTTTAACGTTAACGTTAGCGTCAGCTTTACGGCCTACGTAAACTAGCGGTCTCCCACGTATACCTTAAACATCAACGTACGTTAACCGAACGTTAAACGAGTAGCACCAATGTCTTGCGAATGGCCTAATATTGACTGTTGAATGCAAAGATATTACAAGTGTAATATCTTTGGTTGAATGCAATTCTCATTTGAGGTTATCCTCAAACGGTCATTGTTTACACTTCCCATGTATTTTCCCATAATTAATGAAAATTTATAGGAAATCAGCATTGATATTAAAGTTATCAAAATGATTAAGTTTTGAAACTTATCAGATTACATTCAGTAAGGAAATGCTGAAACTCCACTGCGATTCTCATGTCTCTAACACCTTTGAGTATTCAACTTAAGGCTAACACTTAAACATTTCATTGATAATAAAATACTTCCAAGTTGAAAATTCTCTTTATTATGCATATAATCATTAGAACATCAATATTCCAAATATTATTCCAGCTTTCGAGGCTCAATATTAGATATTAGATAAAAGAGAGTTCCAGCAAAACGATATCAAAATCCAAATTGATAGGTTATGTTTAACGTCTGACGTTTCACGATGGCAGCACTTCAACTCAAATTTCATTACAACGCGTAAAGCTGCATTCACAATCAATTCGCGGGCCGAAGTGCACTTCGGCACGAAATTTACCATTCGCAATAATCTTGGTACCAAATATTCAAATGAATCAAAAATGTAACTGATCAAAACATAAGCATCAGCATCATCTATAGCCGGCACGAAATTCCTTGCCGAAGTGATAGTTTGCAACTTGCAAGAAATTTTGTCTTGAATTTCATTGTGAATGGTAACGGAGAACGCCATCTGCTAAGCTTCCGTGCCGAAGTGCACTTCGGCTCGTGAATTGATTGTGAATTTAGCTTAAACAAACAAGCAAAGATTATAGAGTTAGGAAGATAGGAAACCAAGCGTATACACTTGCTGTAGCGCCACCTGGTGGTTCAATTGTTGTACTAAGATGCCAAGAATGGTTAAAATATTTATTCGACGGCCATTTGGAGAAACATAATTTGACTTTTGTAAGATGAAAGAAACATGGCCGTTTTGTTTTGGTTCTCTTTCCGCTCGTCGTTTATTTAGTTCATTTTAGTCGTTTATTGGAAATTCAAATGTAGATTGCAGCGACATAGTGGTGACAGTTCGAAGTAAAAAGTTAATGCCTTTACGTCATTGTTCTACGTTCCTCGATGTAAACCATAGACCTAATAATACATTTTATTTTATTAGGTCTATGATGTAAACAAACAAATGACAAAAGTGCCTTAACTTTTTATTTACAAAAATAGCCACTAGAGGGCGTATCGCTTGTTTTGAATTCCCAATTATTAGAGTTTTTTGTGTATTTACTTAGTGAAAACTTCAAAATCAAAGAAAAATATCTTTGCTCAAAATGTCTTATGGAAACTATTGTATGGTGAGGAACTGTGGAAACTGTAGTACGAAAGATTCTCGGAATATAAGTTTTTTGAATTTACCATAAATATCTGAACGTAAGTATTGAAACTCGTACAATGTGACTCTGATATTGATTGATTTTTATTTTCAGTACTCTGAAGTGAATAGGATTTTCAGTATGTCCAGACATTAACTTGGTGAACTGCAGTAAAAAAGTTTCTTCTGGAATACGTAGAGTCATTATAATTTCTTTGAGGTTGCATCTCCTAAATACTGAGCAGAAAAAAGAAATTTGTTCTCTGATGTACGATGAAATTAGTCTATCTGAAGAGTTGCACTTTGGCGATCACCACGTTGTCTATGAGTAAGTGGTGTAACAAGCTGAGGATGGTATAAAAGAGTAAGTCCAAAACTTCAAGTGAAAAAGACAGAGCAATACAAAGTACTAGAGAAACCAACAGGTCGAATTTGGGAATAATTTTTAAGTTTAAATCTGATTTTCTCAAAACCAAATAAAATGCACTTGTAGTCCTAGGCTCTTATACTACAATTTTATACATTAGAATAGATACACGTATTTCAATTTATCACTGAATTTTATCATTTATAGCTGGATATATGTATTATTAGGTTGATATGCAATTCATGTTATTAGTGAAGTTATTTGCATTTTGGAGTTGACTTGTTATTCTTACATATCTTTAGCGATATACAGGTTACACCTATGTAAATTTGTTTTTAATTGTGGTTCTGAAAATTCTGTAACTAATATGTAAAAGAATTCTTGAGATATGTTGTATCGAATATTTGTTCATATTAATTTCTGATAAAAATTTTACAAATTCAACTGATTCTATTAATTGGAAAAAAAATGTATTGTGTAGAAATTACACCTCATATATATAACATTTCACAATGTTCTGTTGTGTCCTATATTCAGAGCTCAATTATTTGTGTACAAGATGTTTTCAAAGGTGAATGATTTTCACCAATTGTACCTTCCGTTAAAAAAAAGCCTGACCTTTGAATACACCATGTACAATCTTCAATTTTGTCAAATTTTTCTATATATTTCAAATAAAAAGTATAGCAAATCTAACACAGTATTTCATTAATATTAATTGATTCACAACAATGTTTAGATGAAAAAAACATCTTGATGACAAAACAAAGGCCTATTTTTGTTTTGTAGCTCAGGATGTTTTTTCTGGTTTCGACCAAGTCTACTCGAATTCAATAAAAGGAATAGAATTCGAATTTCGCGCCCTTTTATCGAGCAACAGAATTCGAATTTCGCGCCCTTCAATTATGAAATAGAAAACTGTCATTCAACAGTTTTAGAGCACGATTCCAGCGCCACCTGATTGTCAATTGTGTGCAACACAGGCCAAAACGTATACGCCAAAGATTATAGAGTAGAAAGATAGGAAACGAAGCGACTAAAGTGATGTGAGCGCCATCTGTGTTTCAAATGTGTTTTTAAGGCTCTAAGACTGGTTAAAATTTTAATTCGAAGGACATATGAAATTTTGCGAGATGTCAGAGTTATATATGGCCATTTTGGTAGGACAGGTTTTGAATGTTTTGATTCTCGTATCCATAGACAACCTCGTATCGCCTTTTGTTTTTCAAGCCCGTTTTAGTTGCTGATTATTGAAATTCTTGTCTAATTTCTTGGCAAAAACCTCAGAATATCGTTCGAAAATTATTGTATGGTGAAGAACTGTGGATCAAATTAAACGAATTTTACTAAGGAAAATGGGAATGTGAGTATTAAAACTGGTAACATGTGACTCGGTCATTCATTCGTTTTTATTTTCAGTGCTACGAAGTGGATAAAATTTTTAGGACATAAAGGACTGCAAACACCACTGACTACATCATGTGCAATGAACATTTTACTGCAAGTCGATTGAGAACTGTTCATCCACGTAAATTGTTGTATGCAGGAAGCATCCCTTACATGAAGGTCTCATTTAGGGGAAATTATGACTTTTATATGTCCATTCAAAGATTCTCAATTGCCTTCAATATATTCAGAAATCAAAAGTTTTATGGATTCCGATTTGGGAATCGGGTGACTGTCAAAATTGTCGTTTGGAAAGTCAAAGTTTTATGAAATCTTCTGTGAGTGTTTTGTTCATTCGTCCAGAATGAATACCATGAAGAAATCATAAAAAAGCTTGAAGAAATTATACTGACGGGCTTGAATACAGGTCTTGTATACCTCTCTGAGGTTTTTTTCAATTGTGGTTCTGAAAATTTTGTAAATAATATGTAAGTAACGGAAATGTGTATCCTATGACGGTAAATTGAATATTGGTTCATATCAATTTCTGATATGAATTGTACAAATTCAACTCAGTTTATTAATTCAAAACGTTTTCACAGAAAAAACACCTTTGACGTACCTATAGCAGATAACCATGTACTCTTGTATCCTAGTCAAAGCACTATTCGTTGTCCATAATTTCAAATTTCTGTAAATTTTTTATAGATTGCAAATAAAAATTTATCACATCCAACAGCGTATTTCATTGATACCAATCGATTCCAAACAATGTTCAGATGAAAACTAACATCCTGGCCACAAAACAAAACCATCCTCCTTCTGTTTTGTCGCTCAGGATGTTTGTTTTCTGGTCTCAACAAGGTCCATATTGAAATTCAATACAAGGAATAGAATTCGAATTTCGCGCCCCTCAATTATAAAACAGAAAACTGTTATTAAACAGTTTTTCTGTATTGATCATACGTTTTCAGCGCCATCTCATTGTCAAATGTGTTTTCACTGGCCAAAATGTAGTCGGTTTTTAGTACTAGCGATATGAGGGCGTTTCCTATCTTTCTACTCTATAATCTTTGGTATACGCTTTTTAGTACTAGCCATAGACATAGAGACATGGACTGAGCAATGCCAGCATGAAATTGGCTATTTATTAGAAAGAGAGAAAAGCTCGTCGGGACATTACCTTTCTCTTTTTTGTTCACATAGAGGTGAGTGTAGACCAATCAAAATTCTAGAAAGAGACAACTGCATTCCCGACGTGTTTTTCTCTCTGTCACTTTTTTTGACCGTATTTCATGCATAGATATAAAGGGAAAGCACAGTCCATGTCTCTATGTCTATGGTACTAGGGATATGAGGCGGTTTCCTATCTTCCTAACTCTTGCAAACAAGTTCAAAACAGGAGACATAACATTAAAACCATAGAGAAAGGGAAAAGGGAATTTTCTCTTGTCTCTGATTAAAACGCTCCGTGACGCGGTGTAAAAAAAAGTGTTTACGGTAGTTTGTATGGGGTGTCTACTGGTAAAAAATATTCATGCTCCTAGTGTTGAAGGACGGAACACAAAAATTAAACTTATACAACAATTCAGGGTACATTCAGGGTTCTTGAATTAAACATTTTATTATTATTCTTTTTTTAATTTCACAATTTATGGTTGTAGCAGATAGAACCGGGGTTTAAACCACAGAACACTAATATACTAATAAACTAATGGTTTAAACCACCAACGATTCAATCCCTAGACAGTATGGAGTGTCTCTGGGAATACAGTACTATTCGGGTGTTCGGCAACTTCCCCAGAGTCTATGGGTGCTGATCACAGATTAGATTACTAACATAGCGTATGGTCCGTATATCAGAGATATATATATATATATATATATATATATATATATATATATATCTCTGCCGTATATACACATTTGGTAACCGAAAGTTACCAGAGCGGTTACTCTGGTGACAGATATTGATTGAACCGAATTGTCAGGAATTCGACATATACGGACCGCCCACTTACTAACCAGAAGAAACCAAAGTGTATATACGGACCACAGCCATAGACCATATTAGTGAGGTTAGGCGGGAATTTTGAATCGCGATCCATCCGTGGATCTGGTCCCTGAATTCCCTATGCATTTCTTATGGGACTAAAAATGCCGCGTACTTCTCGCCTGTTTTTGGATATTTTAGCGAATTTCTTAAGATTTATTTCTGTTGGAATGTGTTCTATGGTCCTTTCTTAACAAGTTGAAAACAAAATTTCGTAATAAAATGGTATATTTTTTTAATAATGGATCAATATAAAATTGGTCGGCAAGATCCATGGAAGTTTGTCGCAGCTTCATTTCGTTTCTAACCTCTCAAGCTGACATCATTCTAACGCGCAAGCGTAGCATGTCATTTTCCTTGTTACGGTTCATGATTGACGTATAGCAGAAATGATCTACGACATACGGATATATTCCGTATAATAATGTGTTCAATTTTGATTTTAGGACATATAAAAGTATTTTGTGATGTAAAATGTACATGGAAACAACCTCTAATAATGGGGGCACCCAATTTTGCATGTCTCTATATTAACATTTACTTCTAGCTAGCGATATTCCATCTTAAAGTTGATTCCTATGTAAAAAAATTTGAATATGGATATGATTCTAACCTCACTAATATGGTCTATAGGCTTCTTTCTCTATGGGTAATAACCATAGACATAGAGACATGTCTCTATGTCTATGGTAATAACATCAACAAACAGGAACAGGAATCTTTGAGGTTAATCTCTGTCATGAAAATAGTTTTAATTAAGTAATGAGTGACTTGAATATTTACGTTTTAGGAGCAGGAATTGTCGGGCTTACTACAGCCTTAGAACTGAAGAGAGATCTCAGAAATGCTTCTATTACTGTTATCGCTGATGACTTCTATGAGAACACAACCAGTTATGTAGCTGCTGGTATATTTCGTCCTACAAGTGGCGATTTTGGAAAGAGTGAAGAGATAACAAGGTGATGAGATAATTGCCCTAATATCCTCAATAAGTAATTTTGGAGTTTTTGTCATATGATGTGGGTGAAAATTGAATTAGTGTTGATGAAATAAAGGACAGGCTTTACAATCCAGTCTCAAAAACATTTTTAGAGGATATTCTCTGGGTTTCATATGAGTTGTGTTTCTGAAAAAGAAAGATTGAGCAAATTCCCAAGTTTCTGTCTGAATCAAGAAACATTGGGCCAGAAGTAGCATGTGCAGAACTGCTTTATCAGATGGAATTAAAAAGTATGATCATGTGTCACATAAGTTGGGAGAATTGAATTTTACACTCTGAATTTCATAATATCATTTGAACAGAAGCCCACTGTATACAATAACTTGGTTTTCAGACCATATGACATATGTCGTAGAAATATATTTTCATGTCCCCATTGCAAGACATCTACATTTAACCCTTAACTGGTCAGGCATAGTCGAAGTGACTACTGCAAATATGGATGTATGCCTCATTTGATAATGAAAATGCCGATCAGATGTTCATTCTTGTTCAGAATTTTAATAAGTTTTCAATATATTCTGTTTATTTTTCATAGTAAATCACATTTATTGTATACCTATATTCTCTGAACCATGTTACCAGACCGGTTGAGGGTTGAAAAAGTTTCAGTCACAATATTTACAGGCTGTACAACACTTTTCCAAATGAATTTGAACTGTCAGATAAAACTAGGTTCAAGAAGATATAAGTATTTCTTCTTGACTCCTTATTACTATAATTTGTGGATGTGTTCATTTTTTTTTGTTTCTTCAATTCCTTTATACTTTCATTTTTGATAATGTTATTTTCAGATTAACTTTTCAAGACTACAAGGGTTAAGTGGTACCTTTTTGTAAACTTCCCCTTGAGATTTCAATTAAAATGAAGATATTTATTATTATTATCATCAATTTGAGCAAATGGAACCGCTGTGAAGCAGAATGTTTCCAGCAGACTGTTTGACGGAAATAGCCGAACGCTTGGACCAGTGGCGCACGGTCGGAAATAGATTTCTCGTGCGAATATAACGGAATTTTTCGTTTTTTTTTCCACAGGAAGAAATGCGGCGGAGCTTTAACATATTTACTATGGTGCACAAACAAATTTTCTACGATGGTTCAGAAGGAACATTCTGGTAAAAAAAATTCGGACTTCGGATGAGACGGCGGGGTTGAAACTTTAACCCTTAACATTCATATTTTTTCTTCACATGAAAACGGCGACGCAGCACAAAAAAATTTCGTACGATGATTCAGTAGGGCGAAAGGAACATTCTGGTAAAAAAATTCGGACTTCGGATGGGACGGCGGGGTTGAAACTTCAACATTCATGTTTTTTTTTCACAAGGAAAACGGTGACGGAGCACAAACATATTTTATACATTATTCACTAGGGAGAGAGGAACATTCTAGAAACGATTCGAAAGACTAAAAAACGGAGCACTCATTTCCGCACTATCTGTGAGGTAAAATGCTAGCCGCGTTTTTTTATATGGTCTCCCCAGTAGGCATAGTCCATTATGATAATAGGACAGAATTTAACGCATCCATTCAATTATTTTCCTTCTTTTCCTCCGATTTATCACAAAATACACAATCCTACGGTAAATACGAAATTCTTGCGTCATCAATATTGTCGCATATTCTATGTATTTTTAAATTCCTCATGCGGTTCAGCTTTGTTCCTTAAGCAATCAATATGAAAGCTCCGTTTACAGCATATGCATATATAATAATTAATTTCAACAAATCTCGAACAATACGAACATCTTTCTGTCATCACATATTATTTCTCCAATAAGAATTTCTTCAATTCTATTAGTACATTCATATTTTTATGCTCATCCAGCGGTTTTCCCAAAAAGTGCTGTTGGAAGTAGTGAATAACGTACATCCCACAATTAAAATTATCCTGTTGGTACATCATATCTATATCTATAATTTTCCATTCTGCCACATATAATTCATCATATTTTCCGCTGGATAAAAGAAGACTCTTCATCTTTTGAAAGTATTTAAATTTCCTTTCCTGATTCACTATGTCTGAGCGTTGTGAAGGATCCAGAAAAAGAAAGTCTTTTTCTTCAACGTCAAGTAATATTATCAAAATGAAATGACTGCTGTTCTCATCTATTGGCAATGCGATGTAGTTTTTTTCCATAACGACATTTTGTTCATGAACAGGGGCGGTAGAAAATATTGCACTTGCCAACTACACCGAGAATTTTTGATATACATATATCGGTCTTAACAATTATGCATAAGCAGTTATCTATGATGAAACTGGTTAAATAATTTCCGCAATCAAGGGATATTTAATCGCTTATTTCAATTTCTGGCACAGGGCAGGAAATATTATTATATCGTGCGACTACGTAATTACGTTCCAATGGTATTCTTCTTGATCCCCCAACATCCCAATCATCAGGTATATTTTTATGTAAATTTATATCCTTCAATAGTCCCATTTAGAAAGGCAGACTGCTTACAAGTAAGCACTTTTGGAACGTCCATCAGAAAAATAGAAGATGCAATTGACAAATTATGAGCGTTACAAAATGAGAGTAATAAATGAGGGAAACCACTAATACCTGGTTTCGAGAAGAGCAGAAGGCTTGAGATCTAACTCGTATGTCGAGCAAGATGAATTAAAAACTTCCAAAGTTGAACCAGGACTAGAGACTGTCAACTAGTTTCATGGATTACAAGAAGTTCATATAGAGTTCTACAGGATATCGACTGAACCTAGAGTCCACCCTGGAGGCATGAGAATTGATTCATATGAAACTCGAAAACAATAATTGGCAATATGGAAATTGAGAGGTTAACAATTGAGTTGATTTGAGAAATGAAATAAGACGACCATGAGTAAATAATAAATCAGTATTCATTACCAGAGAGAAAGACAAGAGAATATTCAATTCTGGTGCTACATACCCATGTGAGAAACCTAGAGAGGTCTGAAAATGTATTCAAATTATAAAAATGTAATGAAATATATATTAATGAGAGTGCACATAAATGAAGTGAATCGAGTGAATCTATAAATTGAGCAGTACAGAGAAGGATTACCAATCTTTTTATAGATTATTCATCATCTAACACATACATAAAGAAAGCATGGAATGAATTGAACGAGAAGGCGCGAAATTATTTTGAGATGAACTATAATAAAAAATTTAACAAGAATCGATGTTTACTCGAGAAAGTCAAAAAGAAAAGAGCTTGACAATTTGTTTTCTGAGAATTCCTCAAACGAGTTTCTGAATATTTGCTGAAATCTTTAGGAAAAGATAGGTTGTATCTTTGATTCAAAACAAGAAAGTATGTTTTTCTGTCAGTCAGGAGTACAGGACTTATATAGGTGATTTTTCTGGAAAAAAATTCTAGTAGTAACCTTTCCTGTTCTGGTTCATTTTTTACTATTTGATTCAACTTCTTTTTCTTACCTACACATTGTGCTATAATTTCCCTGGGGGCTTGGTTGAGATCGTTGAGCTTGAAAATATCTCTGCCTTACTATACACAGTTCTACACTATAGACAAAACTGATCCTTCTTCAATGTAATTTATGGGAACTATAATATTTGGTTATTTTCAGAAAATGGATTATTGATTCTTTTTCATATTGGGAATTGTTGAGACTTTCATCTGAATCCTCTGAAGCTGGTGTCAAGGAAATATCAGGTTATATATTTTCGAGTGAACATCCTCATATTGTCAGAGTAAGTAAACTTGAAATGAACTTGTACAAAACACTAGTTTCCCATTACCCTATATTTTCGTTTTATCAAGCTCAAGAATGACGGGATGTATATGAATTATTCTTTCATATAAACTTTTCTTTTTCGCCCCCCTGCTTAGCCCACTGAAGATGGCGCCCGAAAAGCAGTTTTAAATTTTTTTCAAGAAAAAAAAAACTGACAACAATGAAATTAGGTATTTTATGCGAGTGAGGAGGCACTCAAAACATTTTATGGTGGTGTTCCTCTATGATTGCAGGGAATAGAAAAAGCCACTCCAAAACCTTGTTTCGCAAGAAATTTTTTTTCATTTTTATTTTACTATCTGTGGCAACCGTGAGTATTAAGATACTCACAACAAGATTTACCAGCAGACAGAGAGTTTCTGACGATTGGTCTCGATTTACCAGAGAAATACTCATTGGAAGTAAATGACTCAGTCGCCATAAAGAATGAATAATGATACGAGAATATAGAATGAAGAGTATATATGGAATCAGTGATATGTTTCTCGTTCCGACAATAATATTGAATGAATATCGGCACAAGGATCCTTGTGCCGATATTCACCTTCAATAGTATATCGAATCGTGAATGACTGATTATTGAATATAGAGTCTAGAATGACTATAGCATGAAAAATCGAATTATTGGATTAGGGATAGTGAATAAGGACTAAGGCTACGTCCGCACAGACAGGAGGCTTGCTTCGCGCCTAGATCCTAGGGAGTCAACAAACCAAGCGAGGAGCGTAGTAAAACGAACGTTCTCGAATATACATCATGTGCCACACTTTCTTATGACGCGTAGCTAGTCGCTTAGCGAGTATCGAAGTGAACAAACGTGTTGATTTTTTAAAGCTAGGTGTTCAAAATCGAGGGTGTTATGATTTTGTAATTAAAGAGTAGTGGACTGTATGAGTTGGAGATGGTATAAAAACATTTATTGAATATCGTTCACAATCATAAAATGAATATGCACCTGCATGAAGCTAATACAGTAAAAGCAAACTAATATTAACGACATCTATAGACTCAGAGAGACATTATTCAACTAAAAACAAGAGATCTTCCAGAGCAGTTCAAATGATAAGTCAGTCGATGTCAGACTTGGACGTTGAGGAGTTCAATAAATTCAATATGAACACAACGGTTACAGAGTGATAGAGCAATCAATTGAAAATTGATTGCGAGAGCCTCTTTATTCCATCAGAAAACGCGAAGGTTAGAATACTGAATTTTAAGGAGAAGACGCGAGAGTTCAGAGAAATAGGCCAGAGGTGAAACTGCAATGTCCAAGGCTAGGAACATAGTGAAGCGACCAAGAGGTGCGAAGAGGATAGCGGCAAATTCAAGCGAATATATTGTAATAGAGTAGTACATAGCGCCGCGGTCTCGATCGCAATAGCGCGAGGCGTTTGAGCGAGGATAGCGGCGCGATCGAGGAAGTTTGTTTTCTTTCGACGCCGCGCGGTTGCAAGTAGGTGAATAAAAATAGATATCGAAGCTTTAATAAGTTCTATTAGAGTGCTTTGTGGGATTCAAGAGACGTCCAACATCGTAACCGATATGTTTTGGACAAGTTATGGGATGATGTTTGCCAATGAAATGAAGCTAACAAGTAATTGATTTATATTTTATTCTGACATACATAATGTGTAAAGGTATCCCTAATTAAAGAAGCAGTGGCAGTTGGTCTGTTATTTTCGCGCTGTGCCCCAAATTTGTTCGAATGTGATGGAAGTTGTTCATCATCAATAGAAATTTCTTCCTTGTCGATAATTATGTTGTGCAAAATACATATACATTTTATCACCTTATTTGCTATCTCTGGAGATGTTTCTATTGGTTTCCAGAGAATCCGAAACTTGTCACTTATAATTCCAAATGCACATCCGACTACACGTCTGGCTCGTGAAAGCCTCATATTGAAATATTCTTTCTCGGCATCTAAGTTCCTCCTATTGAATGGTCTCATTGAATTATTTAGTAAAGGATAAGCTTCATCCCCAATGAAAACATAAGGTACAGTTATTGCAGATAAAGGTAATATAGTATCCCCAGGTATGTGTAGACGTTTATTTTCCATCAGATGGAAAAGCGATGAAGATCGGAATGAACCCCCATCACTCTGCTTTCCATATCCACCGACATCAATTATTGTGAATTTGTAATTAGCATCAGCAACAGCTTGCAACACAATCGAAAAAAAAAATTTGTAATTATAAAGAATGATCACGCCTAAACGGGGAGGCTCTAGGTAAATATTACCCAGTAGAACATGCCAACATTGAATAAAGTTCCATCAATTCCAAACGTTCTCCACCGTACAAAAATGCTATGTTGCTCTGATGAGGCCAAATGAGGTCGAAACCATGGTCAGCATCTGCTTTTCTTCGGTGGAGCGTACTCCATTTGGGACCTTGACGATGGCAAATTGGCTAGCTCAATTCAGATCGTAAGATTTGTTGATATTCATATCGGCGGGTAATGTGCATCTGAATTTATCCTCATTATTTTATTCATTGCCTCCCCGTTTAGGCGTGATCATTCTTTATTATTGTTCCGCTGGCATCATTTCTGCCGTGATTTGAGCGCGTTCCAGACTTCTCAATTCATCATGCGTCTGACGTTCGCAAAGCGAATCGGCGTACTGAATTAGGGAAAATATGGGACATATGCTATTGTCTTCGTCTTGGTTTCTATCTGGAGGGGATTGAATCGGACACCGTTTCATGTTGGGTGGCGCTCTGGGTAAATATTACCCAGTAGAACATACCAACATTGAATAAAGTTCCATCAATTCCAAACGTTCTCCATCGAAGAAAAATGCTATCTTGCTCTGATGAGGCCAAATGAGGCCGAAACCATGGTCAGCATCTGCTTTTCTTCGGTGGAGCGTACTCCATTTGGGACCTTGACGATGGCAAATTGGCTAGCTCAATTCAGATCGTAACACTTGTTAATATTCATATCGGCGGGTAGTATGCATCTGAATTTATCCTCACTATTTTTGTAATTATAATACATACTACCCGAGTTATGGGGACATTTTATACGAATGTGTTTTCCATCAATTGCCCCCAAACAATTAGGAAAGTTCCATCTTTCATAAAATTCTTTCGCAATATTTTCAAAATTATTTTCAGTAGGAACTTCCATATGGACTGGTTGGAACGTGTCCCAGATAACTTCCACTACTTCTCGAACGATTGACACAGTTGAGGCACCCATTCGAAAAGTGAAACCAAGTGTTTTGAAAGATGATCCAGTTGCCAAATATCTGCAAAATAAAAAAAAGTTTGAATGCTATCCTTACCAATTTTTTTATTCCAGAAAACATTGTTAGAACAAAATGGAAGAATTTAAGAGACACGTTTCGTAAAGAACTAAAAAAAATGCCTGTGAAGCGATCAGGAGATGGAGCTTCCTCTTGGAGGTCATCTTGGCTATATTTCGACAACCTATACTTCTTAAAAGATCAATTCACGGCTAGAAAAAGTACAAGTAATTTGCCTGATGGCGTAATCTTCGATGAGGATCTTAATTCTCAATTATCGAATGAAGAAATTTTAGATAACGTAGATCCTCCATCGATGGTCGATATATCACAATCCTGTATTAATGAACCATCGACAAGCACGCCATCGGTGAGCAATTTTTCAAGAAAAAGGGAAAGTGAGCATAATGATTGATACACTCCTCTTGCAAAAAAAAATAAGAAGAAACTAACCAACGAGTCAGAAGTTGGAACCGCTTTAATAAGGTTAGAGGAAGAAAAAATCAAATTGTTAAGTAACCAGAAGAAACCTCCAGATGAAGATGAATGTTTCTTCGAAAGCCTCCTTCCTCATATAAGGACACTCAGTCCGAGAAAAAAAATGCTATTGAGGATGAAAATACAGAAAGAAGTTTATGACTGCGTTTATGGAGGTCAGCAAAGGACACAATCAACCAGTTCTGTACAAAATACACCGGACGAATATTCGACATCTACATCCATAGCATCTTACATAAATCATTTTTCTGATGAATCTTTTCAAAATTTGTAAAATTCAAAAAATACTCAGTAGCATCTACATTTTTTATTCTTGTTCAATTTGAATCCATTTCTGAATAAAATTATGAGAAATATGTGTTTACTCACCTCAAAGTCACCACCAGACGTTCTGTGGGAGTGATAGGGTCGCGAATGAAATTGGTCCAGTTTTTCATTAATTGGGATTCAATTTTTTCCAGAATGTAATCGAACGTTGCAATCTTCATACGAAAATATGAATAAAATATTTCTGGATTCTCGCGTAATTCCTCATACAAGTGATGAAATTCACCATGTAATTTTCTGGATTTATTGATTTCATGAACACTACAAGATCTTCTGTTTTCATAATTTTTTATCAGATACCAGAATATCAGTGACGAATTTTCCAACAGCATAAATTCATTTGAATCCATTATTCGAAATCGCGCCACTTCTTGACTTCTATAATAAAATCAAACTCGACTGCCGCTTTGCTTTCTTGGTCGCCTCACTATACGATGACACCTCGTCATCGCCGCTACTCTCGGGAACCGCTATCCTCGACTCCGCTATCCTCTTCGCACCTCGTGGTCGCTTCAATATGTTCCTAGCCTTAGTCTGATCATCAACGAGAAATCGATACATTAAATATGAGTTGATCAATAAGTATAATGTAAATATGAGCAGAACAAGAGTCGCACAATGAGAAGAAAGAGAGAGATGAGAGAAGCACAAAATTAATGAATTTGAGAAGCACTAGAATATTAAATATTATATGAAAGGGGCAATAAATTCTAATTAAATGAAAAGCTCAATAATAATAAATTAAGTGAAAAGAACAATCATAATTAATCTGAGAAGTATAATTCATATACATTGAAGAGTGCAAAAATTAATCATTGAATTCAACATTTACAGAGACGAACTGCTTACAAGTAAGCACGATTGGAACGTTCATCAGAAAACAAGAAACAATTGATAAATTAAGAGAAGAACAAGAGAATACTGAATTATAAAAAAAAATTACTAATCGTTGATTTTTGAGATGTGCTGAAGGCTGAGAAAACTAACATGTATGTTGAGTCCGATGAATGAATACGGAAAAGAATCAATGAGAGTACAAGTTATAAAGAGTAGATCATACCAATGAGTGTACACGAGTACTCGAGCAGACTTTCCAGGGTGGAGCCTAGGTCGAGAGTGTATTGAGCAATATCAATGATCGCTTAACCATAGTTGAGGCGTTCACATCATGTTCTTAGGAAAACTACTACATCCAGGGTCCACCCTGGAGAATATGAGGATTCATTCATCCGAAAACTCAACAACAGTAATTAGTTACATGCACATAGAGGTGATCATAAGAGTTGTCTTAAAAATGAGTAAACTGATTCTAATAAAAAGGAATATCATATCAATAAATCAGTAATCATTATTATTGAGAAGGACTTGAGAAGTTTCAATCCTGGTGCTACATACCCATTTTCATCTGAGAAGATCTAGAGAAGTCTGAAAATCTATACAAATTATGAAATACTAGCTGACCCGGCAAACCTAGTTTTGCCATTTAAATTATTTCTAGGGTAGATAATAATAACTAACTCATCGTGATTGCTCGATTGGTCGTAAGAAAAAGGAATGCCTTTTTTTCTGTTCTGTACAATTTTTTTGGGAATATTTTGTTATATAAACCTTGCCCTAACAATAATAAACACAACAAAAAAAGAATTGTCCAATTTGGTGCGATCGTTTGAACAATAAAGCATTTTGAAGTAAACCATAGATCCTCTTTTATTAATATAGAAGATAATAAAATATATATTTCTGAAAAGGCAATTGATCGATTTGTCTTGAGTGGACGTTTCAGTTGAGCGGTGCTAGCAAGGATTATGAATATGTTTCAAGATTCTGAAATATCTTGCACGTGGACTCATTTCATCAGAATGAAATTATCATGAAAATGGTCTTCTTCTTCTTCTTCATCTTACGTTAGGACTCAGTCCTGTGTTCTCTGCAATGTTCCTCATTCCTGGGATGCCGACGTCCAGCTTTCGTACCATCGTTTTGGTGGTCTTCCTGGTAGTCTCGAGGTATTGGGCTTTTCTGTTTTTGCTATTTTGGGTAGTCGGTTGTCGGGCATCCTATCTACGTGGTCTCTCCAGTGTCTTCGTCTTGTTCTGGCCCATCTCACCACGTCTTGTAGTCCACAGATCTCTCTGATTTCCTCACTTCTCTTATGGTCGTACAATGTATAGCCCGTTATACTTCTCAGTACTCGCATTTCCGTTGTTCTCAGTTGTCTTTTGGTTTGAGCATTTTCGGCTCGTGTTTCAATGCCGTATGTCATGACTGGCCTCACACACGTCTTGTAAATTCTGACCTTGCTAGCTGTGCTCAAGTGTTTGTTCCTCCATACTATATCGCGTAGGTATCCTGATATCAGGGAAGCTTTTGTTGTTTGGCTCTGCACCTCTTCTTTTAAATTTCTGCTACTTGTTATTTTAGAGCCAAGGTATGTGTACGACATTACTTGCTCGATACTCTTATTATACACTGCCAGCTTGCATCTTCTCGGTTCCTTAGATACAGAAAGGCATTGGGTTTTTTGGGTTGAGATAATCATGTTGAAACAGTCTGCTGCTCGTTCGAAAGCATAGAGAAGTCTCTGAAGGTCATCCTCATTTTCAGAAATTATCACAGCGTCGTCCGCGTAGCACATGATTTTAATTTCCTTTCTTCCCATTCTGTATCCTCGACTCTTGCTCTTTACCTGTCTTATGATCTCATCCATGACCACGTTAAAAAGTATTGGGCTCAGGCTGTCTCCCTGTCGTATCCCTGACGCGATTGGTATTTCCTTCGTCAGCCCCGATTCCGTCTTGATGAATGTTGAGGTG
Organism: Coccinella septempunctata; assembly: GCF_907165205.1. Classification (NCBI taxonomy): domain Eukaryota; kingdom Metazoa; phylum Arthropoda; class Insecta; order Coleoptera; family Coccinellidae; genus Coccinella; species Coccinella septempunctata. Next base: position 29,414,646 of record NC_058195.1, read on the forward strand.
TTGGTATTTAGTTCGCTAATGAGTCTTATTATGTTTGTATCTACTTTTCGTTGTTTTAGTAGTCGCACTATGTCCGTGAGGCGTACTCTATCGAATGCCTGGGTGAGATCAATGAAGCACATATAGGCCGTTTTGTTAAATTCTATGGCTTTTTCGGTGATCTGTCTGATGGTAAATATGGCATCTATCGTCGATCTGTTCTTTCTGAAGCCTTGCTGTTCCTCGGATATTCCTGTTGAGACTACCTCGTCTGATATTATTTTTGTTAGTAGCTTCGATACTGTGCTTAGGAGGCTTATTCCTCGATAGTTTTCGGGGAGGGCTCTCTCTCCCTTTTTGAATATGGGTATTGTAATACTTTGTTTCCACTGTTCTGGTATTCTTCCTGTGGTAATTATTCTGCTAAACAAGGTGTGCAGCTCCTGAACCAGGTCATCCCCTCCGTATTTCAGCATTTCATTGGTTATCTCGTCCAAACCAGGTGATTTTCTATTTTTTAGTGCATTAAGTGTTTGACGTATTTTCTCTTGGGATATTGACCAATTCCCATGTTCTTCCATATCCCCATACTCACATACCACTTTGTTGGTTTTGCCATATAATTGATGAAAGTGTTTTTCCCAAGTGTCCGATGATATCCTTGTCATTTGTATATGTTCGTTAACTGGCTTTTTCCTATTTCTTAGCATGTTCCATACCTTCTTTTGTGCTCCATACAGATCATGCTCCATGTCCGAAGAGAATTTTTCCCAGAAGCTTCGTTTTATTGCCTGTATTTGCTCGTTTACCCTATTTCGTACTAATTTATACCCTTCGCATGTTAGCTTCTTACTTCTGAACTGAAGGTATGCGGTGCGTTTTTCTTCAGCTAGCGTTTTCACATCCTCTGTAAACCAGGGTTTCGTCTGTCTTTTACCGTTTGAAGTGGTTCTCCTTCGTCCCAGGGCTTCTTCTGCGGCTGTGATGATGTTCGTCCTCAGTTTTTTCCAAGCGGATTCGACGTCATCAGCTTCCCTGATCTTGTTGTTGTTTATCTGTAGTGCTAGTCTCCTCTGATATAGATCTTTTGTTGAATCATTTGACAGCGATTCAATGTTAAGCTTTTCAGTTTGAATGGCTTGGGTTCTACGCTCTCTTTGTACCCTGTTCCTGATTTTCGCTAGGACGAGGCTGTGGTTGGTTATGGTGTTAGCTGAGCTCAAGACTCTCACGTCGAGTATTTTCGATGGATGGACGTTTTTGTTAGTTATCACGTAATCTATTACTGATTTTTGACCTCTTGAGTTTTCGAACGTGAAGCTGTGCTGCGGTTTGTGTGGGAAGAATGTGTTATTTATTCTTAATTCATTTTGTGCGCATGTTTGAATTAGTTGTTCTCCATTTTCATTGATGTTTTCTTCGTTGAATCGGTTTTTCAGTCCTCTTATCACACCGTTACCAACTCTAGCGTTGAAGTCTCCGAGCAGCATGATTTCGTCCTTTCCTGGTATTCCGTCGAGTACCCTTTGCAGGTCTTCATAGAAGGCATCTTTCTCTTCTGAGGGCTTAGATATATCCGGTGCATATACGCTTATAATATGGGTAATACTCGTGTCCTGAAATTTAAATATTGCCTGCAGTATCCTGTCATTGACATATATGACATTTTCTATGTTCGCTTCGAGTTTTCCATGTACCATCAAGCCGACTCCCGATGTAGCTCTTTCGTGCTTTCCTTTCCCGCTGTATATGAAAATGTAGTCTTCGTATTTGATGTTGCCTTTACCTTTCCTTTTTGTTTCCGAAAGAGCACATATGTCAACTTTGTGTCTTTTGATCTCTATCAATATCTCTTGATCCTTCTTGTTAAAAGATGTCACATTCCAACATCCTATCCGCAATATATTCAGTTTCCTTAATCGTTTTCTCCTTTTTCTCTCCGTGTCGTTATCCGATTGATCAGTCCTGTCCGAGGCAACATTGTTGCCTCGGACCACCATGAAAATGGTGAAATTAATAATTTTGAGAAGTGTACTTTACCTTATGAAAAGAACAATTTAGCACCAGGATTGAGCGAGAGGACTTGAAAATGAGATTACACTAGAAGAGGTGAACTAAAGCGAGTTGCTGCAAATCAAAAAAATGATAACAACGAGAAGTGAATTCTACGGTGTTAACAAAGAGAATCATTAAGAAAAAATGTGTAAATGTGTGGTTTTTCACTTCTGAAAAATACTGAAAGTGGGGCCGCTGCGTCGTTCAACCAGTGCACCGCAGAATGGGGGTACCATACGTGGCCAACGGAGCTGGTCAGGAGCGTCGACTAGAGTAGAGAGAGGTCAATTTTTAACACTAGGGGACAGGCATTTTAAGCATAACAAAATGGATGAAATATTAATTGCATCAGGTTTCAAAAGAGAACCTCTGTGGAATCCATCTAATAACCTCCATAAAAATGCAGTTATCTTGAAACAACTCAAAAATTGTTTGTAGGAGTGAAATTAATATAAAAAATTTATCATCCAAGACACACCGAGAGACACACCAAATAACGAACACATGTAGTTTATAAAATTGTTTCTTGTTCCCACTGTGGGATGATATACATATATCGGTCCAACTTCACCGCTATTAAAAAAAAAGAATCAGCCAACACAAAAACGATGTAAAAAACATATCGAATTTCGAACAGGTCAATGTCCTGGATAATGAAAACAATTACCAAAAGAGATATTTTCTAGAGATGTATCAGATAAAGAGAAATGAGACCACCATGAACGAAAAAACAAGAAATTAACAACCCAAGCTCAATTTATTCCTTTCTCATTCACTTTAATTATAATAATAATGGATCGACCCTGCTCGCACTATAAAAGCAACATGGGGCACTATTAAAAAAAAGATTTTCAAGGAAGAACGAACCATGGGGTTATGATTATGTGGTTTTCACTAAGCTGTCAGCAGCCTCCCAAACGGGAACCGGCCAGTTTGTGTTAGCTTGGGCTTCCATCAGTGCCATCTCAACTCCTCCAAAAATGATATACGAGGACATCGTGGGTACCATTTATGTTAGAATTTATGTCGTCCAGTGCACGACGTTTGTGTTTATACATAAGCTGACTATTTGTATTTTACTTCTCGCCAACCTATGACAGATACATTGGCTGCATCAGAAATATCACAAATCCAACATTCAGTGAGATCAAAATAGATTACCGCTGTAGGAAATTTTTTCCTCGAAAATAAATTGACATGCTGAATTCCTACAACAAATTCGACGAGAAAATCAAAACGGAGAAACATAGAAAACAACGCCTCTTTCAGAGATTGAGACAGAAGAACACCAGCTAAGAAAATTACGCATATCGTTTCCGCATTCCAAGCCTGCACACAAAAGGTTAGGTTAGGTTAGACATCGGTTATATTTTACTCTTCAGGGCAACCCTCATAATGTTGGATTGAATAAACTGTGATATTATGTTGTAATATTTTATTTCACTTCCCTTTTCCCTGGTAAAATATCGATAGTTCCAGCTCAACCATTGAACTTTAGTTCAATGAGCTCAACATACTACTCAACCCACACCACTGTAACCAACTAATTTATATTTATAATTCACATTATAGAACCCTGAAGAAGGCTTGCATTAATCAGCCGAAATAGAAGGATTTAACATCAACAGTCTTCTTGTTACAAGCCTGTTCTACCCAGAAGAAGTAATATTCTCATTGGCGGTTTATCTCTATCGGTACCAAGAAACGGCCGTTGTCTGCACTCCACGTTGTTTTATGTCGAATTCATCACAATTTCAGTGTTTTTTGTGGACGAAAAAACAACGCCGAATGCAGAAAGACACTTTTTCTCTGTTTTGAATAACTACGACGGATTATTGATGGAAATTTTGCGGGGAAATTTCAATTGAACGGATTTTGAATTTAATTATACAAGGATACTAGAAAATATATCTAAAAGGAACTGATATTTTACGGAATATCCAATTAAGAACTGAAATCTCCAGCAGACAGCAGATCTCTCATCCGAAAAATTGAAGAAAACGGATGTCTAACACGAGACAAAAAAAACAAGTATCGTTACAAACCTTTTATTATGAACAAATTGGTATTAAGAAAAAAGTGCTCTACATATGAATCATGATCTAACGAAAAAAAATCAGATATTGTTCTGAAGCCAGAAACTGAAAATTCTGGGATGACTTGAATTATGTTATCTTACATCAAAATATTTCTTTGAAATTCCATAAAACAAATACCAACAAACTAATATACAGAAGGTTTTTCACTTCTGAGGCTATTCAGGCTTTCAGGGGTGATCTGAGGGAGCAGGACTGGGCTACTTTATTTGAAGCAGCAGAGTGTGAGGTGAATTTTCAATGGGAGAGCTTTGTTGAGATATTTTTGTTGATTTTATTTGAGAAATTCCCTAAAAAGCTGGTTCATGTTAAGAAAGTGGATTCCACAAAGATGTTTGTAACTCAGGAAATTCTAGATCTAGAATGTAAAAATAAATTAGACTATCCACTCTTACTCAGAACTCATCACAAAATATATGACGATCTTTATTAAACTGAGAAGAAAAACTAAGAGTCTCTTCTATTGAAATCCAAAGCAAGGAAAAAAATTCAAGGTTCAGAGATTATTTATCTTTCCTTTGTTGACTATTCTCCAGACATAATAATTAAAAGTTCCAAAAATAAACATTGTAGTGGCTATGATGAGATACGTCTATCACTAATCAAATCATGTAGCGATGAACTGAAAACCGTGATTTCATGTATTGTCAAATAGTTATTTTCCTATCAAGTGCGGGCAAGACACTTTCCGCAAGAGTAAGGAACAATATTTTTTCTACAAGCGCTTGAAATATAGAAATGCATCCATACTATGAGTTTCTCATCGTTGACGTTCTGTACATAGAAGCATGATGGAATTTAATTTACTCTATAATATTTGCGTGCGGGAAAAACCCCTGCTAATCCATTCCAGCACGCAAATGCGTGCGGGAAAGAAATAGCAGGCGTTTTTTCCGCACCTTTCGGGAAAGTGACTCTTTGCAATTTGGAATGCGTGCGGGAAAAGGGTTGAACGCGCACGCTTATAGAAAAAATTCTTTTAAATTTGGAATATTTTCTAATCAGCTGAAATATTCATAAATAAAACCTATTTTCAAAAGAGGAAATGAAAATGCACTTGAAAACTATAGGCCTATAAATCTTCTCCACTAGTTTTTCAATGATATTTGAAAATAGTTATTTTCCTATCAAGTGCGGAAAGTGATACTTTAGTAAGCAGTTGAGTGCGGGCAAGACACTTTACGCAAGAGTTAGGAACAATATTTTTTCTACAAGCGCTTGAAATATATAAATATATCCATTTCACGAAACAGATCATATCTCATTTGATTAATTCATATATAATGACAGACGTAATTCTGCTTGTCATTACTATGGGTTTCCCATCGTTGACGTTCTAGGCATAGAAACATGATAGAATTTAATCTACTCTATAATATTTGCGTGCGGGAAAAACCCCTGCTAATCCATTCCCGCACGCAAATGCGTGCAGGAAAGGAATAGCAGGCGTTTTTCCCGCACGTTTTGGGAAAGTGACTCTTTGCAACTTGGAATGCGTGCGGGAAAAAGGTTGAACGCGCACGCTCGTAGAAAAATAATGTTTTTCTACAAGCGTGCGCGTTCAACCTTTTTCCCGCACGCATTCCAAGTTGCAAAGAGTCACTTTCTCAAAGGGTGCGGGAAAAACCCCTGCTATTTCTTTCCCGCACGCAAATGCGTGCGGGAATGGATTAGCAGGGGTTTTTCCCGCACGCAAATATTATAGAGTAAATTAAATTCTATCATTTCTCTATGCACAGAACGTCAACGATGAGAAACCCATAGTAACGTCATGCAGAATTACGTCTGTCATTATATATGAATTAATCAAATGAGATATGATCTGTTTCGTGAAATGGATATATTTATATATTTCAAGCGCTTGTAGAAAAAATATTGTTCCTAACTCTTGCGGAAAGTGTCTTGCCCGCACTCAACTGCTTACCCGAACTCTGCTTCGCATCGTTCGGGCAACGGCAGTTTCGTGCGGGCAAGTATCACTTTCCGCACTTGATAGGAAAATAACTATTTCAAGGCTTGTAGAATTTTGCATAAGAAATGAAATATTTAGTAATTTACAACATGGATACCTTGGGGGTAAGTCTCCGATCACAGCCATTTTGCAATACACTCATGAAATAATAAAAATACTGGAAAGGGATGGACTCGGTTTAGGCTTACCTATTTATAGATCAAACAAGAGCACATGATTGCCTCAATCATGGTTATCTACTTAAAAAACTTGAAAAAATGGGCGTTCGTAATGAGGTGAAAGGGTGGTTTGCGTCCTACCTCGGAGGTCGCCATTAGAAAGTTGCTGTTAGAGTAGAGGATGTGTTGTCTGAATCAGAGTTTAAAAAGATTGAAACAGGAGTACCTCAGGGTAGTGTACTGGGCCCCATATTATTCATTCTGTATGTGAATGATCTGTGTATAATAATCAAATGTCTCTTAGTTACTATTACTTGTTTTGTAGATGATACAAACATATTATTAGAAGGTCAAAATTTTTCGGTTCATTTTTTCGATATATGTAATAAAAAGTGCTTATTTTTTCTGAAATTATTTTTTTTTTGGAAATGGTTTCCAGAATAAATTTTGTCATCCACCGAGAACGAATCATCCAGCGTGGAGATGAGGTTTTTTTTTCTTAGGATATTCCAGCTGACTGAAATAATTTCCCAAAATCCAATGTACAATAATTTCGCAATATTTAATTTCCTCTATTCCATCCATTATATTTCCGATCCAGTATTAGCCCTGACAGCAAAATCACAAAGAATCCTTCGATTTTTTTTAAAATTATTTTTGGTGTAGCAGGGGGAAAATCTGCAAATCAAACGAACCACCCTCTCCTGAGGAAGAACAAGTGTGGGGTTTCTCACTCTCCTGAGCTCGAGACCCACTAAAAACCCTCAATTGCTTCTTGAATTTTGGTTCCGGGAATTTGCCTATAAAGCGTTCATCTCTTAGTCGGTTTTCTTCTCGCACACTATCTTGCTGGAATTTATGGGTTTATCCTCTATTGGATTAACACTTTATTGAATTTTTCAATAAGTTTCTGTTGTTATTTTAATCTCTTTTTAATTGATCTCTTGGTCTCCTTCGGTAAATTCACATTCTCCTCTTGTCTTCCTCTGGGTCATAGTCCACTAGTCTCCTGAGTTCTTGATTCGGATGGTTTTTCGCTGTTTCGAATAATTTCTCTGCTTTCCTGTTCATGAATTCCGTTATGGTTTCCCATTTTAGGTCCCTATAAATGTGTCTATTCCTGACAAACCAAGGTGCATCTATTGCACATCGTAGCAGCTTGTTTTCAGTGGCCTGAATTCTTTTGATGTGGCTCTTTGCCGCGAAGCCCCAGCAGTGGCGGCGCAAGACCTTAATTTGATGTGGGCAAGATACATTTTGCGAGGCCCTCTGGTGACGCCTGAGGACGTTTTCATGAGAAAGCGACTGATAATAAAAAATGAAATTTAAGAAATATAGAATTTTCTACTTTCAGCCTAACTCACTTAACTGAACTAATTAATTATCAAGTCATGGCCCAACTGAGATGCTAGATCATGCTTAGTTAAAAAATTTCAAAATAACTACTGAGGACTAGTTCAAATGAACGCGCAACAACCTGTGAATGGATCCATACACAGTGCAAGATTGTGTTGAACTCGGTCAACCGTTTACATAGTCGCGCGTAATTAATTACGCGTAAACGGTTGCCGGAGTCGCGCGATCCTTTGAACTAGGCCTCAGTGTATTTAGTAGGCTTAGTTCAGATGATAGTGCGTAAACGCGCGATCCACAAACCGCGCGACTAAAGATTCAGAGGAGTTATATACAAATATTCATATGGTCGCGCGACATCGCCTGTAGACTCCACTGTATCTTAAGGCTTAGTTCAGATGATTCGAACCGGAAACCGGACTACTAAAGATACAGAGGAGTCTACGCGCATATGAACATTTATATTTGACTCCTCTGTATCTTTAGTCGCGCAGTTTGTGGATCGCGCGTTTACGCGCTATCATCTGAACTAAGCCTTATTCTGTTATGTGCATTCAGTATAGGTCCCTTCGTTTGCATAAAAAGTATAGCACTTTTCTACACTCGATTTTAGTATTCGTTTGCTGATTGGATTTACACCAGTGTAGAGTAGGTGTAGTTTATCTACACCTCCTTTTGACTAGGTGTAGATAAAATACACCCCCTCTACACTGGTGTGAATCAACTCGAGTGTAGAAAAGTGCTACACTTTTTATGCAAACGAAAGTACCTAATACCATAGTCGTATAGAATTATGAACTATATACGCCAATTTAGTGAGTCTCAATGGCTTTTTTTTAACATCCCTATTTAATCATGAAAAAATTTCATAGTTTAATGGATTCATTCTGAAAATTGAGTTAATGTCAAATTGCTGATAACCCAATTAAAGTCTTGTGAAACCCGATGTTGGACGTCAAGCACAAGCGGTGTAGTGGATCCTCAAGGTAAGCGTCCACAGTTGAGTCACTCGGGCGAAAATTATTCGCTTCGAGCAAAATTTCGCACTACCTAAAACAAAGCGCAATTCATGCAAATTGTCACGTGCAGAGACCTTTGATGCGCTGATGAAAACCAACAGACCACCGACTCGCAGTGAGGGCCCTAGCCCGGCAATTACTCGGTACCAAAAATTATAATCTTTGCTCGGTACCTCTACACTAGGCGCTTTTTAAAAAGTCGGTCTATTTCATAGAGTTTCTTGAGTGAATGTTTATGTTAATCGCTGTTTTCATGACAGAACATTCTTTTCCTTTTGGCTATTCCTTCCTTTCTGAAGTAATTTTGAAGATCAAAACGGTTCTCCTTAATCAACTCTTCGACTCCAATCAATATTTTTTGATACTGTTTGAAAATGTACGCAAATGTTGTAAAGTAAAGGAACTTTTAAATTAACTTGTTTAGATTGCTACAGGAATATGTCTCATACCAAACATGTTGGTGGAACTTGAAAATGGCAGAACAATTTTCTGGATATACCCACAACCCTCAGATTTAGACACGTTCACTGTTTTTATTGCATAAACCTGATCCGAGGGGCTCCTCGGCCCGCGAGGCCCCTCAAGCCGCGAGGCCGTAGGCCGTCGCCCACGTCGCCTACGCCTTCCGCCGCCACTGAGCCCCAGGCAACTGATCCATAAGTCAGTTGATGGTCTGAGATCCCACTGCAGAATTAGTACGTTCAATACGTACAGAGACAAACACACATTTTTACATACGTTTATGGATAGGAGAATACACTGATAACACCGCAGCCTGTCAAAAGTGGCCGCAAGTAATTTTAATTAAATTGATGTTAATCAATATTCCAAGAGAAATTTCGTTCACTCCGTTTTAAAATAAAATATCATCCATATCATAGCAATGCATGTAAAGAATACTAAAATCCATAGCTGCCGTTGCACACTCGGCCGCAACTACCTCGCTGCCAGGTGTAAGCAGGTAACATTTCGATGTATTCCTACGTTCATGACGTACACGGATGTTTTTGATATCAAATTAAAGCTAATTTTTTTTCGAATAGGATGATGTATGGCTGCCTGTGAAAAAATACCCGCAAGTTAGGTCTGCCATCTGTTAAAATAGCGAGATATCCGAAATAAAGTAAGAGAGAGTTAGACTCATCTCGCACCATCGGGTTCTTACCCGATGATGATAAGTCCCACCAAAGTTTATTCCAAAGACACTGGACGATTCATTTTGAAGAAACACGAAAAAAAATTCTTCAGATTTAATTACATTTGTACTTGATGAATAAATTATTTTTTATTATAAAATAAATCTCTTAATACTTTAAGTTTTTTCATAATATTCATTACGTAATTATAATTTTGTAAAAGTTAAGTCGGCTGGCACCTGTTTCCTCTGAAATTATCACGACTAAAAAGGACCTGCAAAATCTTCATTGGTTGCACGTCAATACCGGAAGCCTATCTGTCTATCGTTTGTATAAAAATGACAAATATTCTTATAGAAATTTGTTGAGAAACGCTAAATTAGATTACAACCGAGACCTCATCGAAAAATCTACCAACAGAAATAGAACCGTTTGGAACCTGGTAAATACAGTGACTGGTCGTAAATGTGCCGATCATAAATCAATTGTACTTGATGTTGATGGTATTTTGATTGATAAGGATGAAGCTGTGGCAGAGATATTTGCTGGGTATTTCACATCCATTGCGGAGACAAGCCTCAGTCAATATTATAATAATGCGTTGTCCATTTCATGTACCACTTCTTGCATTCAGAATAATAACTTTTCTTCCATCCAGTATTGGAGCATGAGGTGGTAGATATCCTGAAATCTCTTAAAAATAGTACTTCAGGTGGAGACTTTATCTCTGCACGGATCATTAAAATGATAGGCCCTGTTATCGGACGACATTTTGCTTACTTGATCAATAAATCGATTACGACTGGAGTTTTTCCTAATTGTCTCAAAAAGGCTACTATTATCCCTGTGCATAAAAAAGGGAATGTTTTCGATGTTGGTAATTATAGACCTATCTCAATCCTCAGTTGTTTTTCTAAGGTGTTCGAAAGGTTAGTGTTCAATAGGATGATCAAATTCCTGGATAAATTTAAGTTGCTTACTACTTCACAGCACGGTTTCAGATCAGGTCGCTCAACTCAATCTGCGGCTCTGGAATTTGTTGAATTTGTTTACGAGTGTCTTGACAATGGTTCGCATGTCGCGGGATTATTTTTTGACCTGTCCAAAGCATTTGACAGTATCTCTTTCCAGTTTATACTCGACAAATGCTATAATTTGGGGTACAGGGGAGTATTTCTTGAGTGGATTAAAAGTTATCTTGAAGGGAGAGTTGTATCTGTTCGTGATGCATATTCAAGTACACATAGTCTGAAACTGGGGGTACCGCAGGGGTCTGTACTGGGACCACTTTTATTTCTGTTGTTTATCAAAGACCTTCCGGAGAATTTGAGGAAACTGTTCATTAATAGAAGCAATACTCGCAACCAGCTATACAAAATACTTCGAGCTATCTTGTTTGCCGATGATTTCTCTTTGGCAGTTGCTGCGGATACCTTGGATGAGCTGCAGAGGTTATGTGACTTATTGATTCAGTGCTTTGTTGATTGGTGTCATGTAAATGCCATCATGATCAATGTAAATAAGACCGAATGTATTTATTTTTTAATTTCTGACAATGTCACTGCCCTTGTGGCCCGATATTCAGACTCTGTCATCTCATCAAAGGACGTCATAAAATTTCTTGGCATAAATATCGATAGGCATCTAAAATGGGATGCACACATAGATGCAGTATGTAAAAAACTGTACAGTTCTTATTATGCATTATGTCGGATCAGATTTTTACTTCCCTTGGATTCACTTATGAATATCTACTACAGTTTGGTTTTTAGCCACCTAACATATAATATCTTATTATGGGGAAATTCGACAGATGCTAATAGAGTTTTTATTCTCCAAAAAAGAATTTTGCGTTTAATATATAATGTTGCACCACGATCGTCTTGTAGACCAGTCTTTTTGGAAAATAGAATATTACCACTTGCTTCTATTTTCATTTTTAGGTGTTTGATTTTTGTTAAGGAAAATCAGAATGATCTGGTAAAACTTTCTAGCTTCCATTCCTATAATACTAGAAATTATGTCATATTGTCTATACCCAAACATAGGACAACCAAGTTTGAAATGTCACCTAAGTATCAATGCATTAAAATATTCAACCACCTTCCACGTAATATTAAGTCTCTTAATGTAATTAAATTTAAGAAAGTTGTTAAGCAGATACTTCTGCAAAAGTGTTATTATAGTGTTAATGAGTACTTTCACTATAATTTTGATAATATTTGAAGTAACTTCCAACTTTCAACTGTGACTTGTCCTATACATACCTTGTTATGTCTAAAAGGATCAATAAACTATTATTATTATTATTATTATTATCATCCACCATCCTCATCTAACAAGTGGCGTTGCGCGCCATCTCTTTCACTTTATTGCAAATATCTCGCTATTTTAACAGATGGCAGACCTAACTTACGGCCATTTTTTCACAGGCAGCCATATATCATCCTATTCGAAAAAAAATTAGCTTCAATTTGATATCAAAAACATCCGTGTACGTCATGAACGTAGAAATACATCGAAATGTTACCTGCTTACACCTGGCTGCGAGGTAGTTGCGGCCGAGTGTGCAACGGCAGCTATGGATTTTAGTATTCTTTACATGCATTGCTATGATGTGGATGATATTTTATTTCAAAACGGAGTGAACGAAATTTCTCTTGGAATATTGATTAACATTAGGAAATACGTTGGAGGTTCGGAATTTCACACATACATTTTATAGTGGTGGTGAAACCGGATGGAACCTACATCTCACGAAATGCACTGCAGGACTTGGAAAATCTTGGTCTCAACGTTGTTGTGGCTTGGAGCGATTGAAATACCAAATATTTATTCGATATATACATGTAATTCTTCATTAATTTAATTAAAATTACTTGCGGCCACTTTTGACAGGCTGCGGTGTTATCAGTGTATTCTCCTATCCATAAATGTATGTAAAAATGTGTGTTTGTCTCTGTACGTAATGAACGTAGTAATTCTGCATCGAGGTCTCGTACTATGAGGCCTAGCAACCGCTTTGATTATCTTCAATTTTGTCTCTTTCAACATGTGGCTTCTTCTTCCTATTAAAGGGTAGAGTCTATTCATCGCTGCTTTCGTTTTATCGATTGCTTATTTGATATGACTTTTCCAAGTAAGTCCTTTGTCAAGCGTTATTCCTAAATATTTGGCTTCATTTTTCCAGTCGATTTCTTCGCCGTCAACTTCTAGATTCGTTGTGGGTCGCAGTCTTCTCTTCTGTAATAATATTGCTTGGCTCTTTTGTCCATTGAGCTTGATTTTCCACTTTATGCACCAGTCATTTGTTTCGTCAATCGTTTCTTTTGTAGAACTCGTTCTATTACTTCTGGGTTTCGGTGTCGAGTTGCTATGCCTGTGTCGTCAGCATATAACGTCAGCATGGTTCTTGGATTCTTCGGAATATCGTGAATGTATATGTTGTACAGAAGTTGCCTAAGCACTGACACTTGGGGTACTCCAGCCTCTAAATCTCTTGTTGTGGAGCATTCTCCTTCCACTTTCACGTAGAATCTTCTATTTCTGAGATAATTCCGGATCAACTTGCATATTTTGATCGAATATCCAGCACTTCTCATCTTATACAGGGTGGCCATTTGAAAACGAAACAGACGAGATTACAGACGAAATAAATTTTTTCGATAGAAATGCTCGGACAGGTCGATTTCTGTTTCGAGGGGGACAACTTAAGATGTAGGTTACGGACGCATAGCGCTTCAACCCTTGCTACTACAACCCTCACCCCCAATTTTTGAATAGGGAAGATGGGGTGAGTGATACCTCATTGGAAAGGTATTTTTATACTGATTTCAGCACAGTAATTGTTTTTTCATTTTATGCATTAGTTCTCGAAATATTCTTAACTAAGTATTTGTAAATGAAGTGGTGTTTTCATGGCACTTGAAGTGTTTTTTGTGAAAAATCGAGCTTCAAAACAACCATGACTGTGGCTTCCTTCCTCCAATCCACTGACATAGAAATCTTTTATCAAGATGTCGAACAAACAAAGCGTATTGCGAAGGAGCTCAATCTTGCTGAAACTCAATCTAAATTATCTTCGATATAATTTGCAGTATTTCCAATAACATGCGGTAACACTTGATCGATAGAAATCTCCAAAAAGTCCAAATACGTACATATCTCTAATCAGTAAGCCAACTTAATGATCTGTTCGTAATAAATAAAAAATTATCGATTCTCATTTTTTTGAAAAAGATATGAATTCAATAATCAACAAAATGAAAACATTATTGAAGCCAACTGAGAAAACACTTCATAATTGAGTCGGAAATCGTTTCACGAATTGGGACTGGAATATTTCTGTGGCATCATTAATGATTTGATTTTCTTACCTGGTAATCTGATTAGAGATATGTACATATTTGGACTTTTTGGAGATTTCTATCGATCAAGTGTTACCGCATGTTATTGTAAATACTGCAAATTATATCGAAGATAATTTAGATTGAGTTTCAGCAAGATTGAGCTCCTTCGCAATACGCTTTGTTTGTTCGACATCTTGATTAAAGATTTCTATGTCAGTGGATTGGAGGAAGGAAGCCACAGTCATGGTTGTTTTGAAGCTCAAAATGTCGATTTTTCACAAAAAAACACTACAAGTGCCATGAAAACACCACTTCATTTTCAAATACTTAGTTAAGAATATTTCGAGAACTAATGCATAAAATGAAAAAACAATTACTGTGCTGAAATCAGTATAAAAATACCTTTCAAATGAGGTATCACTCACCCCATCTTCCCTATTCAAAAATTGGGGGTGAGGGTTGTAGTAGCAAGGGTAGAAGCGCTATGCGTCCGTAACCTACATCTTAAGTTGTCCCCCTCGAAACAGAAATCGACCTGTCCGAGCATTTCTATCGAAAAAATTTATTTCGTCTGTAATCTCGTTTGTTTCGTTTTCAAATGGCCACCCTGTATATTAATCCTTCATGCCATACTCTGTCGAAAGCTCTGGCGACGTCTAGTAAAACAAGACCTGTGGCTTGTTTATTTTGGAATCCCTCTGTAATGTAATCTGTGAGCCTTAATAATTGTTGCTCTGTTGAAGAGAGCACCTCTTCTGAATCCGAACTGTTCTGGTGGTATCAGTTTCAGATTTTCGGTTTCCTCATTTAACCTCGTGGCGATAATCCTTTCTACTACTTTTCCTAACGCCAACAGTAGACTTATCGGTCTGTAGTTTTGTGGGAACTTCTTCTCTTTGAATGGTTTATTGAATACTATGACTTCCGTTGTTTTCCATTTTTCTGGGTAGTGTTCTGTCCTCATGATTCCGTTCGCGATATTTGTTAGAGCGGCTATACCTTATCTAGGTAATTTCTTTAACATAACATTCGTTATTTTATCGCTTCCGGGAGCTTTCCTCTTCTTCAAACTTCTTATTATTTCCCTGATTTTATTTGGCGATGTTGGCTTGTCTATTTCAGCAGCCGCTGGTAATTCATCCATTTCTTCATCATTTTCTTCAACCAGTTCTTCCAAATCTTCATTATCGTCGTCTATCCTGTAATTTATTCTCGATTCTCGCTCGATCGAGTCCGCCAATGCATCTGCCTTATCAGTATTAGTATACGCCATTCCCCTTTCTCCGTGTAGGGGTGGAATTTTAGTCTTTTCTCCTCGTAGGCTTTTTTGCATTCTCCATACAGAATGATCGATTGTATTCAGTTCTTGAACCTTTTTGTTCCATCTACTTGTTCTTAGATCTTCCAAGGCATTTTTCAGAACTTGGCTATGGCGGTTGAGGTTCCTTCTATTCAGATCATTTTTATTCATCCAATATATTCTTCTGAGTCTTCGATTTTCTCGTATAAGATCTTTTACTTCTTTAGGCCTTTCGCCATACGGATGACTTAGTGCTGGTCTCTTCACTCTTCTCGTGCTTTTTTTGTAAGCTTTTATAATCTCTTCCAGTTTATCAACCGCACATTCCAGATCCTCTGGAGTGCTTATTGTTGGAATTTCTGTTATTTCCGATTGTATTATATGGCTGTATTTAGCCCAATTGGTATATTCTCTTATTTCCATCAGTTTTTCTCTTTGTTCTTTTCCAATTGTTAATTCGACGGGTTTGTGGTTTGAAGTTCCATCTTCCAAAGTTTCAATAGAGAATTCTTGAGTTATATTTTTCGATATCGCGATATCTATTACATCTGGTATTCCTATATAAAAAGCAAGATATGTCGGTAACTCTGGTCCAATCACTATGGCATTTTGTTTTTCGGCGAAATCGTTGAGTTTTTTGCCATTTCTATTCTCTGCTCTGCTGTTCCATAATGGGGATTTACAGTTGAAATCTCCGATGCAGATTTTCGGGTTTGTCCCTTCCAACATGTTGTTTATCTCCTCTTCCAATAAATTGTTTGGTGGTCGCTTATATGCCGAAGTAATTTCGACTCTTTGACGATTCAATTCGGCAACAATCGTTACTGTCTCTGTTTCTCCTTGTGTTTCGTCGGATCTACTTTTGAAGTAGTGTTTCAAATCTGTTCTCACTAATATTGCTACTCCTCCTCCGGTGTTTGTAGTTCTGTCACATCTATATGTTTCATAATTCATGAAATTCAGTCGTCTCTTCCGGTTTATTCTTGTTTCCTATAGGGCTATAATATCAGGTTGTCTCTCTGATATTATTTCTTCTATCTCGGCTTTCCGAGTGTTGATCCCATTTATGTTCCACGAGATTATCTTGAGGGATTTCTTCCTA
The DNA here is from genome assembly GCF_907165205.1 of Coccinella septempunctata. Taxonomy (NCBI): domain Eukaryota; kingdom Metazoa; phylum Arthropoda; class Insecta; order Coleoptera; family Coccinellidae; genus Coccinella; species Coccinella septempunctata. The sequence goes on from NC_058195.1 coordinate 29,431,165, forward strand.
ATATCCGTAAAGTCCATTAATTAAGTTTACTGAATAATGCTTGGAGTTTTTTCTCCATTTCTCTTTCAAATTTCAACATTACCTTTGTTGTTTCTTTGGTTGAAACAACACTTGCTTGAAGTTTTTAGGGCAACTGAACGACCAGACTCAGAACGTTCAACGGAATGTCTTAACTCCACAGTTGCCGAAGAGGTATATTGATCAAACTAAAGATGAATGATGATTTTATTAATTACAGTCTAAGCTTTTATACTAAATTGAATAATGACGATAGAAATAACATTGCCATATTTGGTATTACTGCACTGACGGAGTCCCCGGTTGCATCAATTGTTTCTAGCCAGTCAGCAGAATTCGGTAGATCGACGGCTCGCTCGGCGTGACCCAGTTTTGTGAATAATTCAGATATTATTGAACTTGATTATTTTTTAGAATAATGTTCGAATTTCGAACATTACTCCCAAGGCCGAAATGCTGCAGGCTATGATGTTGGAGCTCCAGTGTTGGCAATCTGTTACTTCTATTGTCCTATTTCCCAATTTCCTATTTCTAACTTGTGTGACACTCGATCGAGTGCTTTATTCGGCATGGTCATGAATGGGTGCTGACGTCCGGAGTTGGTCTCTCGTCTGGAATTCTGTTTTCGCCTCGGCGTAGAGCTGGTCAAGGTCGAAACATTGCTGGCGTGGTTTTGAACTCGGTGTGATTTCGGTCAATGGAATTTCGGCTTCTGCTTCATTTATTTCCGTGGTGGATCTGTTAGTTCTTCGGTTCCGAAGGAGTGGACGTATATATCGCATACAGAGGTACGTTACAGCTAGTGTGACTATCGCAGAGATTCCTATCACGGTGGTTGTAGCGAGAGGGTGTGAAAAATATCTCCAGATATGTGAATTTGGTTCCTCTTCTTCCAGAATTATCTTTGTTAAATTTGCAGAGATGTTGCCCATTGCTGTTTCGGGCTCGATGAGATTTTCATTGGAAGGATTCGAGTTCCCTTGCCATAAGTTCAATGGGATTGGCTTGCTGAACGTCGTTGTTGATTTCATCTCATTCGTGAACCTCGCTCGAAGGATTATATTTTGCGTTCTGAGGAGACAGTCTGCTCCTATGTGAATTGTGCCAGTTCCATTGATGGTAATTTCTTCTCGTTTTCCTCCGCATAGTTTTGATATAGTGGACGGTTGGTTGGAAATGAACATCCACGTATTTGGTTTCATTAGTTCTTTCCATAATACGTCTTGGACTTGAATGCTGGAGAGTTCACAGTCGAATTTCCCATTTTTTTGGTAGATGCTTTGGATGATGCAATTCGGATGCTGTTCCATGTTTTTGACCATTCCAGGATTATAAATGTATAGGCCTTCTCGTAGTTTTACGGCTTCCTTGACTTCCTGTTCATCTATTTCGAAGTATTTTTGACTGTTGTACTCTACTGCTAATAAGTCATTGGATACTTTTGGTGCTATGAATATGTTTTCTCTCTTCTTAACCGGGACGGGAAATACTTTGATTATGTCGTAACTTTGTCTTTGGATAATGAAGAAGAAGGTGACTATTCTTAGTTCATTCGCATCATAGGAGACTTCCATTCTGCTCACAGGTTTGAGTAATATGTGCATGTCTGATGGAATCGTTGTTTCAGCCTTCTGGATCAGCTTTGCTAGTTCGCTTGGAGAAAGTAGATCCGTGATGTGGCCTTGACCATGACATATGTTTATGATTCTTGTGTATTTGTTATTGACTTCTTCCAAATAGTTGACAGCTAGTTGGTAGTTTTGAATGATTTGAAGATTTATGCTGTTTTCATCAACATTTCTGTACCATAGATGCATTTCGTTGATGATGGCTATGCCTTTGTTGAATTTAACACGAAAATGTTCTAATTTTTGGCTTATTTTTTCTTCGATCTGCCTCACGTCATTCGTCGTGGAAATCAGTAGTTTTCTCTGATGATTGGTGACTTCTATGAGGTGTTGTTGGTTTTCCTGAAGGTCGTCTATATCGTGATAGACTTCATCGTTGACGCCGAAAATGGATGTCATTAATTCTCCTAATATTCCTCTCCTGGATCTGGTCGATAGATGTTGGATGCTGTCGATGAGTAGGTTGTTTTCATACTTCATTTCTGCGATGTGGTGTTGAAACTCGTGACAGTGATTTGTCTGCGATAGTTGAGAAGCTGTAGTACATAACCCTCGAAAGTTTTCAACTGTTCTGTTAAGATTGTTTCGGTCCAAGTGTAGTTGATCAAGAGAAAACGGTGTTAATAATTTCAACTCTCCTCCACTTATGTATGCTTTTCCTAAATGCTCCACGTAGAATCCAGGCGGCAGTTTGTGAGTTGTGTGGTGCGCTATTGCGTTTTTAGTATTGGCTACACATAGTAACGTGATCATCATTAATGTTTGTATCAGTCGATTTTTCGAGGAAGGTCCGACTTTGTTAGTCTTATCGTTTCTTCTTTCTTCTTGCTCGACCAGGAGTATGCAGATTTTGGTTATAGGTCTTCTGATCTCTTTCCCATCTTTGCATCGTATCGTAGCCACTCTCACAAATCCGTCGTTTCCTGGGTGACACTGCGTCACTCTTCCCAAGGGCCAATAGTTGGGATTAACGTTGTCCTGTTTGACTAGTACGATATCTCCTATTTTCATGATTTCTTTTTTATCCGTCCATTTGCTCCTTTGTTACAATCTGGAGAGATATTCCGATGTCCATTTCTTCCAGAAGTCTTGTTTCATTTTTGTATAAGCCTCCATCTATCTTGTAGGGTGATATTTTTTTCATTGATCTCTGGTTCAGGGATTGAATGTAGTGATTTTCCTATGAGAAAATGTCCAGGCGTCAGCACATCTAATTCTTGTGGATTTTCGGTGATTGGGATAAGAGGGCGAGAGTTGAGGCATGCTTCTATTTGACATAGGAGTGTACTCATTTCTTCAAAGGTCAGTTTGTGGTCTCCAACAATTCTTCGTAGGTGAAACTTCGTAGATTTTACGCCAGCTTCCCATAGTCCGCCGAAATAAGGGCTGCCAGGTGGTATGCGGTGCCATTTTATCGATTTTTCTGCTAATGCCTTCTCTATTGAACTTTCATTAATGGCTTCTTGATATTCTTTGTCAAGTATACGTTTAGCTCCGATGAAATTGGTTCCATTGTCACTGAATATTGCAGAGCATAACCCACGTCGCGAGGTGAATCTTCTGAAGGCAGCCATGAATGCTTCTGTAGAAAGGTCACTTACTGCTTCCAGATGTATTGCCTTTGTTGCGAGACAGACGAAAATGGATATGTATCCCTTGAAGGATTTGGATCCTCTACCTCTGGATAATCTCATTTGTATCGGGCCGGCATAGTCTATCCCAACATTAGTGAATGGGTGGGAAGGATTAACTCTTTCTCTCGGTAGATTTCCCATTTTCTGGACACATGGAGTGGAACGATATCGAGTGCATATAACACAACTCCTTATTATGTGTTTGATTTTATTTTTTCCATGTGGTATCCAGTATTCTTGTCTAACTTGACTTAATGTCAGTTGTGTTCCTCCATGCAGGGTTTCGTAGTGTGCGTTTCGGATAATTATGTCAGATGGCATTTTGTTGGTAGAATTATTGGGTGTCTTTGGTTGAAGCTCAGAGATGAGTTTTGTAGTCTACCTCCAACACGAAGCACTCCCTCTTCGTCTATATAGGGGTCCAAGTTTTTAAGGTGATCAGTCCTTTTGATAGTTAGATTGTTGTTTAATCTGGTTAATTCCTCTTGAAAATGTTCATTCTGGACCAATTTTATGAGTGTTGTTTTTGCCCATTGAAGTTCGGTCGGTGTGATGAATGGGGGTGCTCGCTTTTTTGGTAACTCGGTCGCATTCCTGGATCTGCAATTGTCTATGAACCTTTTGCAATAGGCCATCACTCGTTTTGTCTTCTTCCACGATGAGAATTTTGTTAACAATTCTAGAGGTCCATTGGTCTTGGTGGTAAACACCGTTAGTTCTTGAAATTCTTCGTTATTCATTACGATTTCTTTTGGAATCCCTTCAGTTCTCTTGATTTCACTACTTGATGTTTTGAGCCATGCAGGTCCATTCCACCATAATGTGTTTTTCTGGAGTTTACTTGGTAGCGCGCCTCTGGATAGTAAATCAGCTGAATTCTCCTCCGATTTCACGTAGTTCCATTGAACTTGACCTAGTAAGCGATGAACTTCGTTGACTCGGTTGACTATGAAGACGTTTTGCTTACTCGGAGTTCTCTGTAACCAGGCTAACACAACTTTTGAGTCTGACCATGTGTAAATATTTATGTCGGCGATTTTCAGGGCTGTAATTGTTCGTTTCATCAGTTTCGCCAATAATGTTGCGGCACAAAGTTCCAATTGCGGGATAGTTAATTTGTTTTTTACAGGTGCAACTTTTGTTTTGGCTACTAGCAATGTTGTCTGGGTTTTGTCCTTCACGACTGTTTTGGTGTATATTGCTGCTCCATAGGCTCTTTGCGATGCAACACAGAATCCGTGTAGTTCAATGGGCTGCTCTGGATTATACTGGAACCATCGTGGTAGTTGCAGGTTTTCTATTATTGGCAGTTCTTCTTTGAATTTGTCCCACGCTGTTTGGATTTCTGTAGGAATAGCTTCATCCCATTTTTTACCAGTTTTCCATATGTCTTGCATAATTATTTTCGCCTTGATTACAATTGTAGCCATGAGACCTAATGGATCGAATATTGAAGCAATTTCAGATAGCACTTGTCTTTTTGTGTTTGTTCGATTGGAAGTTTGTTTAATAGTGTATTGGAAGTTATCATTTTGTGGTGACCATTTAATTCCCAGAATTTTGGTTATGTCCTCTCTGCTGTTGAAATCTTGAAAGGACGTATCATCATTTGATGTGAGATTGCTTTTCCATTTTCGAATGTTGAATCCTCCCTTGAGAAGTAGCGTTTTAACTTCTTGTCTGATTTTTTGTGCCTCTTCTTTATTGTGGGCGCCGGAGAGAAAATCATCGACGTAGAAATCTTCAAGTATCAGTTCCGCAGCTCTCGGGAATTTGTCGCATTCATCCATGGCTAATTGGTGCATGGTTCTTATAGCAAGGTAGGCAGCGGGAGCGGTTCCGTAGGTGACTGTCGTGAGTTGATATTCCTGGATTGGGTCATTTTTGTTGAACCTCCATAAAATAGTGTGGAATGTTTGATCATCTTCATGTAGTTTGACCTGCCTGTACATTTTTTCCACATCTGCAGTCAACGCGATTTCGTATTTTCGCCATCTCAGTAATATATCAATCAAGTCCTGTTGAAGCTTGGGACCAGTGTGTAATATATCATTTAAACTGATTCCGGTACTGGTCTTCTGGCTCGCGTCGAATACGACACGCAGTTTTGTGAATAATTCAGATATTATTGAACTTGATTATTTTTTAGAATAATGTTCGAATTTCGAACAACCTTGTTGAACATTTTTTCCGTGAAGATATCTAGATCATCGGCTGGTTCAGATATTGTTCTTTTTTCTGGTTGACTATTTACAGTCGGTTCTGATTGGGTCTTCTTTTGTTCTTCTTTCTTCTGCATAGGCTTAGAAGTTTCTTTCTTCTTTTCCTGTTCTGCAGGTTTGGTTTTTACAGTTTCCTGAACTTTTCGTGCAGGTATTGCTTTATTCGACGGCTTTTTCTGTTCTGTCTGTTTTTGGCCGGCTATCTTCTTTCTGGTCACCAGCTTAAATTCGCTACATCTCTTGTAGCTTGCTGGATGGCTTTCTTCACCAAATAAAACGCATTTAGCGTTTCTTTCTTCACCTTTCCTGGTGAGTTCACAATCCTTGCTGCTATGGTTTCCCGAACACTTCACACATCTCCACGGAAAGGAGCATTTATTTTGTGCGTGTCTGTACCTTTGGCATCTGAAGCATTGGCTTGGAGTTTCTGCCTTCTTTTTTGGTTCGACTGTAATACAAAGGTTGTAGAGTCGTTGGATGTCGAATATCTCCTTCTTTTGGGTTTTAACCAGATATAATGGTATCGGCTTTTTCGTTTTGTTTTATGTCATTTTAGACACCTCAGCATCATCGATTCCCTGGAATTTCAGGTCATTTTTAATTAATTCCAGATCTGCATCTATTGGAAGATGCCTAATGACGGCGTAAATTTTCTTTTCCTCTTCCATCTGGTATGTGAAATACTCCTTTCCAAGTTGGTCGAAGAATTTAGTTATTTTTCTGTAGTCTACAGTTGTGGCTATAATCTTGATTCCGTCTTTCACTACAGTACCCCGGTTATAGCTGAATTTCTTGGTATAGAGAGCTTTTGAGATCTCTACCCAATCTGATGTACCCATCATCGTGATGGGTGGGATTTCATCCCTTTTAGGCACTCCCGTTGTCTTCTTGACGGTCTCCTCATCAGAAGAGGAGCTTTCTTTTCGAGCGCGTTTATTTGGGGGCGCGTTTGGGGCCTTCGCAACCAACGTTGTATCATTTTTCCTTGTTTCGGGTTGTGAAACAATTCCTTTAAGGGTATTTTTTTTGGAACCCGCTACCGGTTTTGTAATTGTGGCGTAAGTGGGGGATTTTGGCATATTATTTCGGGTCATTTCCTCTCTCAAGAGGCGCATCTCACCGACCAACTGTGACACAGTTTCAGTCAGTTTGACAATTTGAGCTTTCAACTGCCCATTCTCTCCCCTGAACTTTACAAGCTCCTCGTGTTCGCCGTCGCTGAATTCTTCAGCATCGGTCGCTTCCATATAGGAACCCTCATTATCTGAGGTTTCCGACATAGTTTTATACTAAGATTTCTCAAAATATCGAACAATTTGAAAATAATAAAATATTCAGGAATATTCACTGAAATGGTCTAATATAAAGCTATGGTATAAAGTCGAAAGTTTTCTACGCTATGAGAAAAATCAGAAAAAAGATACGAAAAATAAGCTCACCTGATGTTTTCTGCAGTACCAACGATACAAAAATCTGGACACTGAGGATGAACACCAACTTTGAAAATTTTAACGAATTAAAATTCCGATAACAAATATAGAACCTACACAAACTTCACAGACGGAATCGACCTGAATTCGAGTTCACCACGAAGCCGTTAAATTGAAATGAAGCCGTGAATAGCCAACGGAGCTCAGCCCCCTTCACCCCATACTAATGAAAGCTCGGATAAGAGACAGAGTCTCTGCTTGTAACTTCCAATACAAAAACGTTTTCTATCTACAAATATATGGAGTAGCGATGGGTAGCCCAATAGCAAGCACAATTGCACAACTAGTACTCGAATACCTTGAGGAAGAAATATTGGCCAATTCAAACTACGACATTACAATCTTTAAAAGATACGCCGATGACTGCCTAATAATAACATATGAACAAGTCCAAGAAATCCTAACACACCTTAATGGATTTCACAATAGAATATAATTCACCATAGAAAAGGAGAAAAACAATTCAATCAATATCCTCGATATCACCATTATCAGGAATAACAATAAATTGGAAACCAAATTATACAGGAAACCAACGAACACAGACAGGATATTGGATTACAACTCAGCACACAGTGAAAGGCAAAAAAGGGCAATTATAACGAACTACATAGACAGAGCAATAAAGCTAACATCACCAACATATAGACCAACAATTCTAGAGAAAACAATCACACTTCTAACGAAAAACAATTACCCGATAAATAAGATCAAAAGGATATTGAAGCAGCGAACACATAAATTATACAACACACTTGATACGACAACAAAGAAGGAAACGACAACATACATTCCAATACCATATATTCCACAATTATCCGAAAAAATCGAAAATATACTTCGACCGTACAGTAGCATCAAAATAGCACATAGACCACACTCACAGGTAAAACAGGTATATTCCAGACTAAAAGCACCAACCCCCAAGGAAGAATGTTCACACGTTGTATATAGGATACCATGTAATGACTGTGCAGGCGTTTATGTGGGACAAACACAACAGATGTTAAAGGACAGACTGAAGGGACATAAGTACTCAAAGGCGCCGACAGCCCTATACAAACACACCATCGAAAACCAGCATTCTTTTGACTTCGGGAAAACAGAAATATTGGACAAAGAAAAGAATCGAAAACCAAGAGAATTCCTCGAAATGATTTATATTAAACAGGATGTCAATTCCATCAATGACAGAACGGACATAAGAAACCTGAGATGCATATACTCGACAATCATTGACAACACCAAAAAGAAGAGAAGAACTTGAGTCCAACATAAGAAGAAGAAAAGATTGGAACATAACCTCAGCTACTTGTTCCAATGAATCATAAATCTACGAATTGTTTTCGTTTTTTCATGTAATTTTACAAATTTGAAAAAGGGCACAGCCCGAAACGTAATATATATGTGAACGATTGATTGTTTTTTGTAAACCCTTCAGAATCAAATAAAAGCTTACAAAGTAAACAAAAAAGGGTAAATACATCCAATTGATGAAAAATATATTTGATTGTTTGATTTTTTTCAAGCACAGAAAAAAGTTTGGGGTATATAATACTCAGCATGATTATAACACAAGATGAGAAAACCTACATCATCCTATTCACAGATTATCGATAACAGAAAAACATCCATCATACATGTGCAAAAAATTATTCAATGCACTTCCAAATAATTCAAGAATTTTTCATAACATCAATGTTTTCAAAAAAATACTGAAAAACTGTCTTATTGATATTGAGCCATATTCACTAAGCGAATACTTTGTAGCTGCAAAGCGTTTGTAGTTGTATTTTTGTGACATCAATTTAATTTGATCTTTGTACGAAGATTCCTTGAAATGAAGTTATTATATATTACATCTTGTGTTTGTGACCTGATACGTTCGTAAACTATACGCGGCTTCTTTCAAAATCATCCTAACTGTCTCTTAGACGCCTACTAGAAAACTTCGGTTTTCTTTGGCAATTCCACGTTTCAAATATGTGAATAGAACACATCTATTGGTATAATGAAAAAACCGTATTAAAATCGGCACAAAAACTACAATGCCTATAGGGCTGTTCAAATCAGAGAGTGAGAAATAAAGCAACACTAATTAAAATAGAACTCGAAACAGATTATACGACAGCATCTCCACTCACCTGAATATGCTATTGTCATAGCGAAACACGTCTTGTGGTTCAATAACTCATTTTGTGAAAATCCTATCATTTGTTTATTATTATTTAGCATGATTATAGAATGTCATTAAGTGTCGGCCACATCAATTCAATATTAGTTAAAAATTTTTGGTAAACGGGCTGCTAATTCCTGTCATTTTCGTTCTCAAAACGTTGACATTTTTCTACCTTTCAGAATAAATATCTGGAAAAACTGGTTCCTGTTTACCGGAAAGCTACTGAAGAAGAAATGGGATTGTGCCTAGGGGACTGGAAATACGGTAGTTATTTTTCCACCATTTTAACAGATACGGCGAAATATCTCAAATGGGCTGAAAAGAAAATTCATATGTCAAATGTGCCAATCAGACACGAAAAGATCCGAGCATTTTCAGAAATTTCTGGAGAATGCGACGTGATTGTGAACTGTACAGGCCTAGGTTCAAAGTTCTTATGTAATGATAGTTCCCTGACTGCCATAAGGGGACAGGTGTCGAAGGTAAATATATATGAATTATGTATCTGACTCGAAATTACAAAGTGAAACTATATAGCAATTTGTCGCACTACAGAACTATGGAATGAAGAATTCGCATTTTCTTTCGAAAATAGTAAACAAAAAAAAATACATACTCAATACATTTGAGAATAGTTATTGCAAATACATACGGAAATATTATTTTCCCTTTCACACAGAATTGATATTCGTTTTTTTTTGTTTCGCGTAGTTGTTTCTTTCACCATAGTATCACGTAAATTGTTAAGAAATTCAAAATATGTACATTAAAAACCTTATAACTCAACATCAGAAATTTTTTTTATTCTAACAAACAGAATAGAATATACTGTCTGTAGTCAGCTGAAATTCCGTCTTAAGAAGTGCTCCCCCAAAAACATTCTACGTCATTCTCACAATCCGACAACGCCCATTGAGTCAATAATAAATAAAATAAATAAATATAGTTTTATTGTTATATTACTTCAGTCAATAACGCCCTTGTGTTATTGATCAGATATCCCGTTAAGGAATCTGCTGGAATCTCATAACTAACGGAATTTTTCGAATACACGAGAAACATATATATTACTCATGAGGGAGTAGGAGGGACGAAGGGAAAGGATTATTTGATATATTTTTCCAATGCAAGAACTGAACTGAGATTTGAATTTCTAACGTAGCAGAAGCAGAAGTTTCTTATGACGATTTTTGAAAGAGGAGAATGTACCTATACCAGCTTCCGGAATCTTGGATATAAGGGTGCTTAACTCAGCTTACGTTGGAAGTGATCATGGTCTGCTCTTCGGCAAATTCAGAATCAAGTGGGGATCGAAAAGAAAACATAAAGACCCACCAAGAAAAAAGAAAAAATCAGGTGGATTGATTACAAACTCAATAAATGAACGAATCACACTATTTGACGAACACCAAGGCTTCAGATCTGGGCGATCATGCACGGTAGCGGTGTTTGTCATCAGGCAAATAGTAGAAAAATCTATAGAGTATAATAAACCCGCATTCCTTTGCTTCATAGACCTAGAAAAAGCGTTCGATCGGATAAGATTAGAAGATGTGGTGCACCTCCTGTATGACAAATACCTAGTAATATCATAAAAACTATTGAAGATATTTGCCGAAATAACCAAATACAGAATACAGGTAAAGGTTGAGAACGAACTCACAGAACCAAAACCGTGGAAAGAGGTATACGTCAAGGTGACTCATTGAACCCACTACTCTTCAACATTATTATGGATGAGATCATAAGCAAAGTTCGCAAAAACATAGATTATCGAATGGAAAGCAGGGAGGTGAAAATTTTGTGCTATGCTGATGATGCTGTATTAGTGGCAGAAAATAAGGATGACCTGCAAAGGCTCCTCCACACATTTAACACGATCGCAAAATCACTAGGGTTAACGATAAAACGAATTGCATGACCACATCAAAAACACCCATAAGATGTAAGTTGACAGGGTAATCCACCAGGAGATGAAATTCCGTTACTTAGGCATCGAAATTTCGAGCTTTCGCGACCTAGAATCTGAAGTTAGAGGCAAGCTATCAAAGCATCAGGAACAGCCGCACAACAACATGATATATTGAAAAACAAATATTTGAAAATGGAAACAAAAGTACCCATCTATAAGATTGCAATAAACTAGAAATTCATGTCGTAGTTTGAGACCATGGACCTCCCGTCTGAATCGAATTCTGTCGAAGAGAATCTTAAAACTAAGATAAGTCAGATGTAGTCTGTAGCGCAACGACATATTCAACCCACCGGAGCCTTTCAAGAAAGGCATGATGTGATATCTTCTACGTAAACCATGAATGAGTCTCAGCCAGCTGTTCTGTATCTATATATATGTGCTCGGTACCTTTACGAGCCATCTAGACATGGGAAAAATATACTGAGACAGTGGTTGAAGTTTGACAACACAAGAGATTCACAGAGCATCCTTCTGATATCATTGGGGAGGCAGTTTCGAAACGAATATATTATATAAGACTCAGAGAGTTATAGGCTGTTTTAATTTTATTTACAACAATTTCAGCAAAGCGCAGTTACAAGCCCCAGCACCTTGACGGACACAGAGGAAGCCAGAGTTATGCCGTTATTTTTCATGTTCAAGGGTTTTTCAATTCTCACCAAACCCCTCCTACCACGACCCGATACTTCTCGGGACAGTTCCGATATTGCTGATTCTACTGGCCCGTAATCGAATAACAGTAGAACTCTGGATCAATAGGCATCGTCTCTGGGAATACTGACAGTATTGTTCGGAAATATGTATAGGAACTACCTACTCCTCCTTCAGCCTGAGAAGCCATTTTATAGAACCAGTTTAGGTCTGAATTGATTAATTCCACAGCCGAGTAGATTAGCTTCACACGAAATGAAAAATATCATCGCCCCGGGAGCGTATCGCTCTGAATTTTGACCGTTCCAGTCACAGAACACTAATGGCTGTATACGGGTTCGGCTTTTGGACTGTCCGAGAATTGTTCTAAAACTGCGCAAAACAGTTGCGCCCTAGTATGAAATCCTCTGCGCAGTTCTAGAACCATTCTCGGACTGTCCGAAAGCCGAACCCGAATACAGCTATAATGTTCCAGTACGCGGGGCGTGGTTAATTTGACAGATAAAATTAGGAGTTCCTGTCAAAGCAAGAGCTTGAAGCTCCAGTTCTACTCTGTAATCTGTGCTCCAGTGCGTCAAGCCCCGGGGTTTCGCGCACCTGACTCGAAAGCAGCCAAAGTTTTCGTACCACCATAGACTTTATAATTAAGTGTGGTGATCACATGTCACCAGCAAGATAAATCATGTCAGAAAATGTCATAGTTTTGCAACACAGTGTACTCCGTGAGGAACACGGAACGCGTCTTATTTGCAAATCCGGGTTTACCCCGTTGAGTTATTTTCAACATCAACAAACTAATATTTGTATTATTTTTCATTCATTCATCTTAGGTTTAGTTATTTATAACAGGGGTTCTTGTAGGAATGACAGTTTATTTATTATGAAAATATGAAGTTGGGTTATAATTGTTAATTTGGTCTGCATAAATGGTAATATTAATGCCCGTTTGCACCGTTTCGCTGGTAACCATGGTTAAACTAATCGATGTTTAATATTTAAACGTTGCTCAGAATTTGACGGTTTGCGCCGTGGAATCATAATGTTTGCTTTAATCATCGATAGGTTTGGCAACACCACTCACAGCATAAAAAAAATCAAAATTTCAGCCAAGCACATCATAGAAGATAAATTAAAAAGAAAAAGAAGTCAAGGTTTTCTGACTAAACTTCTGTTGTCAAGTGGGAAATTTGAACATTTCTTTTGGATTTTCGGTATTTTGAATTTGAAGTGCGAACATGGGTAGCATCAACATATCCTATTACTCTAGGAAAAAGAACCTTCTTGTGAAAGGACAGTTGAATTTGCACTATATCCTAATATTTGTTCATTTTAATGAATTCGGAATATAATTTATCAATTGCTAATGAAACTGCAGCAATAATTCTTGATCCTTTCGATACATCTACATTTATGAACTTATCAACAGAAGCCAGCTGACCAGCACTAGCATGAAACCTCAATGTAGGTAGCAATTGATTTATTGGGTCAACACTATAATTCCTGAAATATCTGTATATGTATAATATAACTACTTATTAAATTCCAAATCATTCTCCATATATGGCAAAAAAATAACACGGTTTCTTTCGTTGAACGAAATCTTCTGAAAAAAGTGAGGTCCATTCTTTCGGAATAATTTCTTCTACCGGGAAAACATCTGGGAAATCCAAATTCGATATTGCCAAGTGCATCAAGATCATCATCAAGTAATATCTCATCTTCCAAATCATCCATTATTAATTCGAATTTTATATCAACACAAATAGAAAACACAGTTGTCAATCGAATTTGAAGTATTACTTCAATCAACGTTTCAATCGAGCAAATTTCTGCGTTTAGTTTAAACAACGTTTAAGGGCACTATAATCAACGTTTAGGAACGGTGCAACCCGGTTATGGAATTGAACGTTGTTTAAGAATATAATCGTTGTTTAGACAAACGGTGCAAACGGCCATTAGACTATTTGTTACTTGGTAATTGCTACGTGATTCTTGTTGTGATAAGTGTTACTTGATGCTGCATAAATCCACACTAAGTTTCCATTTTCATTCCCACTTAAAATCGAACGGGTCAATATCCTAAACGAAACCATATGGTTGAGTCATCGCGAAATAAGTGTTACCCGATTGCTATGCGATAATTCAGATAACAAATGTTTATGCCCGTTTGCACCGTTTCGCTGGTAACCATGGTTAAACTAATCGATGTTTAATATTTAAACGTTGCTTAGCGGTTGACGGTTTGCACCGTGGAATCATAATCGTTGTTTACTTTAATCATCGATAGGTTTGGCAACACCACTCACACCATAAAAAATTCAAAATTTCAGCCAAGCACATCATAGAAGATAAATTAAAAAGAAAAAGAAGTCAAGGTTTTATGACTAAACTTCTGTTGTCAAGATGGGAAATTTGAACATTTCTTTTGGAGTTTCGATGTTGTGTTTCGAATTTGAATTGCGAACATGTGTAGCATCGACACATTTTATTAGTCTAGGACCTAGGAAAAGAAGCCTTCTTGTGAAAGGACTGTTGAATTTGCACTTTTTCCTCATCTTTGGCATTTTAATGAATTCGGAATATAATTTACCAATTGCTAATGAAAATTTAGCAATAATTCTTGATGCTGTCGATACATCTACATCTATGAAATTGGCAACAGAAGCCAAGTGACCAGCACTAGCATAAAACCTCAATGTAGCTATCAATCGATATATTGCTGCAACACTATCATTCCTGAAATATCTATATTTGTATATTGTAATTAATTATTAAATTCCAGATCATTTTCCATATATGGCAACAAAAATAACACGGTTTCTTTCGTCAAACGAAATCTTCTGAATAAAATGAGGTTGTCCATTTCTTCGAAATAATTTCTTCTCCGAGCAAGCGTCTGGGAAATCCAAATTCAATATTGCCAAGTGCATCAAGATCATCATCAAGTAATATATCGTCTTCCAAATCATTAATTATTAATTCGAATTTTATATCAACACAAATAGGAAACACAGTTGTCAATCGAATTTGAAGTATTACTTCAATCAATGTCTTAATCGAGCTTCAAACGGGCAAATTTCAGCGTTTAGTTTAAACGATGTTTAAGGACCTTATAATCAACGTTTAGGAACGGTGCAACCCGGTTAAGGAATTAAACGTTGTTTAAGAATATAATCGTTGTTTAGACAAACGGTGCAAACGGCCATTAGGGTTGTATAAGGATCTATATCAGTAATCATTTTCAATTTTTTCTTTCAATTTTACCATTTTAAAATTTTTGTATAGATGATTCTTGGTGAAAAGCTTTATTTTGACCAAATTTACCTTTTGTTAAAAAAAGCCACACCTTTAAATACACCTTCTATATTCACTTCACTTAAATTTTTCAGGTTGAAGCACCTTGGATAAAACACTTTTTCTATGGCGATTACGACACCTACATAATTCCTGGGTTCGATAACGTAACTCTTGGTGGTTGCCGTCAATATGAATCTTATGATAAGAAATTTAGTCAATATGATTATTTGTCTATGAGAGAAAGATGTGAAAAAATGTTACCCTCCTTAAGGGATGCCAAATTGATCGGACATAGAGTTGGCTTGAGACCTCATAGAATTCCCGTGAGAGTTGAAATGGAAGAAAAGATAGCAAATGGAAGGAAATTGAAAATTGTTCATAATTACGGACATGGAGGATATGGTGTGACGACTTGCCCAGGAACATCTATTAACGCTGTGCAGCTTGTTAGGAGGGCCTTAACTGAAAAGAGTAAACTGTAATATGATTGTACCTAATTAATGAATCTAGTGTTGACTCCTGAGAGAGGATAAAATAGTAAAATTTAAGATGAAAATTTTATCTCTCTTCAGTGGATCATGTCGATGACTAACTTTTTTCCTTAGCTTTATCACTTGAAGGCGCGTACGCGACAAGGGCGGAGAAGAAACGGCAATAAACTACATGACTAGACAATATTTGGATATTAGTAATCTATCGAATTCCCCATACAGCACATGTCCCAGGTAGAAATTTTAGTCTTCAAGACGTCTTCGGTTGGTCATGTTCGGACGTATGGTGACCAACTTGGTGACGTCTGTGAGACCTTTTGGTGACGTTAATATGTCCCAGCCTGAAGACGTCTTACGGTGACGTCTTGAAAACTAATTTGGAAGACGATTATTCGGTATTTTTTACGTCTTGCGTACGTCTTTCTCACGTACTGAGGACGTTAGTATTTTTCTGAAAATATTAGAATTTCATGGATAGAAATGAAACAAAAAACAACATAATGTGAACCAACATTGGTTGTTATATTTTTTTCTCTTCCCATCCCCCCTGGCCTTGTGTTCGTGCACATCAGCCAACATTTTTTAAATCCTATATTTATTTATTTATTTATTCACGGGATTAAACCAATTACAAAATAAGAACAAAAATATAAGTCAACAAAAATATCGTACATACCTAATTCAAATCAAACAATAATTAACATTTCTCACTATGGCGGAGTATGATGAGTTTACAAAGTCGATGCCAAGTCGTCCGGCAACATTCACCCGTTCTGAAATCCTGGGAATGGGATATGCCCGTGTGTAATTTAGCCTGTAATTAGGAACACTGAGGAAGGCAGACCCCCTAGTATTTCTGGGTGGAACGTGAAAAGCAAAGAGAGAGAGAAGCTCAGTCGTCGACAGTTTCCCCATTAAAAGCCTAGTGAAGAGCAATACGTCGCTCCTAATCCTACGCGTCTTCAAAGTTGGTAAGTGAAGTACAGATCTCATGTGAGTTGCCGAAAAATTTGATCGAGAAATGCCCATTCTATAAGAAATATTGAGAAGAAATTTATTCTGAACACTCTCGATCCTGTCACTGTCTGTGAAGTATAAGGACACCACACAGAAGATGCGAACTCAAGATGAGGTCTTACCAAAGTTACATACAGATGTTTTATAGTATTGATACCACTGAATTCATGGGAATGTCTCAAAACAAAACCAAGCGACCTTAATCCCTTAGCAACAATATCCTCTATATGCAGACTGAAACTCATTTTGAAGTCATACAAAACACCTAAATCCCTCACCACATCAACCTCAACCAATTTCTCTCCTCCTGAAGAATAACGAGAATGGAAATAGCATCCCTTTCTAAATATTGACATGTGTTTACATTTGTCAACGTTAATAAACACAGCATTTAACCTGCACCACTGTTCGAGTCTCTCCAGATCGGATTGGAGATTGAGCATATCTAATAAAGTGTTGACTACCAAAAATATCTTCAAGTCATCTGCGAAGAGGAGGAACCTCGCGAATCTGAAACATGTCTTAATGTCATTAATGTGCATTAGAAACAGGAAAGGCCCAAGATGACTGCCCTGTGGAACACCCGACCGGATCACATATGACAAGGAGAAAGAAGCCCTAACCTTAACCCTTTGCGAACGACTATCTAAGTATGACATGAACCAACTGAGCAATCTGCCCGAGATACCAAATGCCAATAGCTTCCCCCTCAAGATACTATGATTCACCCTATCAAATGCCTTGGAGAAATCCGTATATATGACGTCAACCTGCTTTCCCCCCCTCCAAAGAATCCATAACATACTGAACAAACACAAGGAGATTCGATTCAACGATCTTACCACAAACAAAACCATGCTACTGTTCTGATAGCTTAGAAGATATGTCTCTGCGCAATCGCTCCAACATTAATGCCCGTTTGCTCCGTTTCGCTGGTAACCATGGTTAAACTAATCGATGTTTAATATTTAAACGTTGCTTATGCCCGTTTGCACCGTTTCGCTGGTAACCATGGTTAAACTAATCGACGTTTAATATTTAAACGTTGCTTAGCGGTTGACGGTTTGCACCGTGGAATCATAATCGTTGTTTACTTTAATCATTGATAGGTTTGGCAACACCACTCACACCATAAAAAATTAAAAATTTCAGCCAAGCACATCATAGAAGATAATTTAAAAAGAAAAAGAATTCAAGGTTTTCTGACTAAACTTCTGTTGTCAAGGTGGGAAATTTGAACATTTCTTTTGGAGTTTCGGTGTTGTGTTTTGAATATTTGAAGTGCGAACATAGATAGCATCAACACATCCTATTACTCGAGGAAAAAGATCCTTCTTGTGATAGGACCGTTGAATTTGCACTATATCCTCATCTTTGGTCATTGTAATGAATTCGGAATATAATTTACCAATTGCTAATGAAACTGCAGCAATAATTCTTGATACTTTCGATACATCTACATTTATGAACTTATCAACAGAAGCCAACTGACCAGCACTAGCATAAAACCGCAATGTAGGTAGCAATTGATTTATTGGGTCAACAATATTATTCCTGAAATATCTATATATGTATAATATAACTAATTATTAAATTCCAAATCATTCTCCATATATGGCAAAAAAATAACACGGTTTCTTTCGTTGAACAAAATCTTCTGAAAAATGTCAGGTCCATTCTTTCGAAATAATTTCTTCTACGGGGAAAATATCTGGGAAATCCAAATTCGATATTGCCAAGTGCATCAAGATCATCATCAAGTAATATCTTATCTTCCAAATCATCCATTATTAATTCGAATTTTATATCGACACAAATAGAAAACACAGTTGTCAATCGAATTTGAAGTATTACTTCAATCAACGTTTTAATCGAGCTTTAATCGAGCAAATTTCTGCGATTAGTTTAAACAACGTTTAAGGGCCTTATAATCAATGTTTAGGAACGGTGCAATCCGGTTAAGGAATTAAACGTTGTTTAAGAATATAATCGTTGTTTAGACAAACGGTGCAAACGGCCATTAGCGGTTGACGGTTTGCACCGTCGAATCATAATCGTTGTTTACTTTAATCATCGATAGGTTTGGCAACACCACTCACAGCATGAAAAATTCAAAATCAGAGACAATCAGAGACTCTATGTTCAAAATTTCAGCCAAGCACATCATAAAAGATAAATAAAAAAAAAAAAGAAGTCAAAGTTTTGTGTTTGAAGTTCTGTTGTCAATTTGTCAAGGTGGAAAATTCGAACATTTCTTTTGAATTTCGGTGTTGTGTTTCGAATTTGAAGTGCGAACATGAGTACTATGAGTAGCATCCACACATTCTATTAGTCTAGGAAAAGAAGCCTTCTTGTGAAAGGACTGTTGAATTTGCACTATTTCCTCATCTTTGGGCATTTCAATGAATTCGGAATATAATTTACCAATTGCTAATGAAAATTTAGCAATAATTCTTGATGCTCTCGATACATCTACATTTATGAAATTGGCAACAGCAGCCAAGTAACCAGCACTAGCATAAAACCTAAATATAGCAATCAATTCATTTATTGTTGCCACACTATTATTCCTGAAATATCTTTATTTCTATGATATAATTAATTATTAAATTCCAAATCATTCTCCATATATGGCAACAAAAATAACACGGTTTCTTTCGTTAAAAGAAATCTTCTGAAAATGATGAGGTTGTCCATCACTTCGAAATAATTTTTTCTCCGAGTAAACGTCTGGGAAATCCAAATTCAGTATTGCCAGGTGCATCAAGATCATCATCAAGTACTATCTCATCGAGTATCTCATCTTCCAAATCATCCATTATTAATTCGAATTTTATATCAACACAAATAGAAAACACATTTGTCAATCGAATTTGAAGTTTTACTTCAATCAACGTTTTAATCATAGATAACCTATAGATGCGCAACTCTCTGTCTGAATTTGTTTCCTTATAGAGCGACATCTATCGAGTTTTTTCCTTTTTCGCCGGCATGATTTTGGCAGCATTGCTACCAGAATTACAGATGCCTACTGAACTACCAACGCATTTGGTTTAAATTTCAATACATCAAGATTGAAATTTCGGTCGTGTACCATCACAAATTTATGCCGAAAGTAATTTAATTTCCGACATAAATTAGTAATGATGCGCAGAAGATTTGAAACTCGCCAAAAAAAATTCAATTTGTAGATTTGGTAACATCTGATTGGAAAAATTAATCTAACGGAATAAAAGAAGATAATACCTCCTCATATTGGGCTTGAAACTCCTCAACATCTACTTGCCCCCTGAGTTCTTCCCTAATTTTGAATTTGGTTATTAAAAGGAGTTATTTTGGCGAGGATATTTAGAGTTGAGCGATGAAAAATAGTATTAAATGTTCAGGAGGGTCTCACCGATTTTGTGTTGGCTTCATTTAGCCTAAATTACTTCCAAGCAATCCGAACATTTATTATAATATCATTCATCGTTTTTCTGGCTAAATATCCCGCCACATACGGTTTCCTCGAATCATTTTTTACATTTTTACGTCAAAAGTTTTGACCACAGATAACAGAATCATAGTTTTGACTTCCATCAAAGAGGAACCTTTCCTCTTTGCTTCCACCACATTGTTGTTGTTTTTATTCTTTTCCTTCTTTCTCAATCAAAGTTGCTGATATTCGTGAAGAAATCTATTTTAAAATATCTCTTCGTCGATAGTTAAAAGGAAACAAATCGATAGATGGCACTACTTCTTCCCGAACAAAATCATTTCAAGGGAGTTAACCCCATAGACCTATAAAACGCATGGACGCGCCCTTCCAGTGAGTTTCAATAGCCACGAGTGCGGCCAACATGAGATGGAGCTAGTATGGGCAAGAAAACGTTTCCTTAGAACGCCTTAGCTCTATGCGCATACGATTTATTTCGATTTTTTTTTATATAGGGAAAATTAGAAATGGAGTTTGCTTAGAAATATTTCGATAATTGATTATAAAACATAATTCTTTTAATTTAGGTATTAATTTCCGAGCTATATTTGTATATTGGCGCCCGTTAGAGATAAAAACAAGTACCTATAATCGAATAAAAAAATTAAACGAATATTACTATCATTTAGATTGCGTTTAATGATCCAATTAGAACTAAAGAGCACAATTTTTGCTTTCGGCAACTATTCCTCCGAAAATACAACAGATAAGTTCATGAAAAGTTTGTGAATAAATTGATTTGAATAAAAACAATTGAGTACATTTTTAGCCAACACAATATTCTGATTTCTTGTTGGTTCAATATCTGAAAAAAAATTTCATTGATCAATATTGATCAAAAGGTTGAAAAATAGACATTACAATCAGCATACTAAGTAATTTTTCAACTGAGGATAATTTTCAGGAAGCATATTTATATTTTGTCCCAATGGAAAAGCTCGCATTTTGGGCATTTATTTTCTCTTCTAATCTCAAGTGCTTAATTCTTGAGTATTATTTTATCTACACCTTTTCCAATTGTAATTCAGAAAACGTAAAATGTAATTCAGAAAAGACAATTGAATTTCAGAAAATGAAAATTGTAATTCAGAATAGTAAGTTTATATTCAGAAAAGGGAATTTGAATTTCAGAATAAGAACTTTAAATTCAGAAACGGTAATTTGAATTTCAGAATAGTAATATGCATTTCAGAAAGTGTAAATTGGAATTCAGATTTCGTGATTTGAAATTCAGAAAATGGAAATTGTAATTCAGAAATAGGAAATTGTAATTCAGAATGTACTCTACATAGAAATAATAACAATGAGTACAGGTGAGGTATTTCTTGATCGTGAATGAATAATTGATGGAAGCTTATATTGGGATATCCTGGTCTTCAGGAAGAGTATTAATAGTAATATCAAAAGTAACACAATTAACAAAATTAACATAAGATTATAAAGCTAACATAACAAAACTAACAACCAACTGGTAAATCTTCTATGTAAATCTAGCACTGCGTCGTGAAATGTTGTTGTGTGCTGAGCGGCACGAGCACAGTCGCCTCCCATAATTGTGTCTTTACTTCTATCTATAATTTGCTCCAAATATTGCAACCTTTGCTCTTGAACCCCTGGGGCCGTCACCTCAGGGACTCTAAGTCTTGTTTTCACCCCCATTTTCAATTTAGCCCAAATTGATCGGGTTTAGCATCGGGGAATACGGAGCTAATCTCAACAAATTAGCTTCCGTTGCATTGACAACTTCTTCTAGCCTAGAGTGACAGGGAGCGTTATCACACACAATAACCAAATCTGACAATCGATTGCCCAAGTCTTCCCATGTATTCATAAGTCTTTGAATCCACTCGTTAGCTAGAAGCGCCGTGTAAGATCCTCTTCTATTTTCCATTGCAATCACACCAGCGGCAGAAATAGCACCAATCACATGTATATTCGGACCTCTTGCTGCCGGGAGCTGTTGAATTGCACGAGTACCGGCTTTGGAACGCCCTCGAGATCTTCGGCAAAATAAATTGAAATTTGTCTCGTC
The DNA here is from genome assembly GCF_907165205.1 of Coccinella septempunctata. Classification (NCBI taxonomy): domain Eukaryota; kingdom Metazoa; phylum Arthropoda; class Insecta; order Coleoptera; family Coccinellidae; genus Coccinella; species Coccinella septempunctata. The sequence goes on from NC_058195.1 coordinate 29,453,274, forward strand.
TATCCAAACGATTTGTTTTCCTTGACGGATGAAATTGTTAAGGGACCTTACATAATCGGCACGTTTCAATTTATTTTCTTCGGTGTTCATAGTAGCTGGTGCTGTATGAACCTTTTTTAATGTGAATATTCTTCCTTCCAAATAGTTTGTTATCGTTGTGCTCGATATTGATTTTCCAAACTCTGCTAATACCTTGGCTTTTAACTGTTTAATAGTTAGGTCGCAAGTTTCCTCAACCCATGAGATCATTATATCTATTTGTTCACTGTTCAAAATTTTTGGTTTTTTCCCACCCTTTCCAAACATACTGTCCCTTCCTGATCTTACCCACTGATAGGCAGTTTTGTATTTCACACCCAAAGTTTCTGATAAAGACACCCAATCGTCCCCTTTATTTGCGCATGCTGTTATACGCTGCCTGTCTTGACTTGTGTTTTTTTTATATATGGTCCTGGTAACTTCTATTTTTTCCACAAATACAGTTCTGCAAATAGGACAAGTCTGATCCCTCAAAGGCTCCGCACATTTGTCATGTAAAAGATGGCTGCATGGCAATAATTTAACTACTTTGTTTCTACTCATGGATATTCTGCATATTGCACAATTATCTTTCAATTCCATTTTTGATTTTTTTCTCGATAATGACTTAAGTTTCATGAGAAGTTTGATGACATATTGTCATACATATCACTTGATACTTTTCTGAATTACATATTACATTTTCTGAAATTGAATTGATGTTTTCTGAAATACAATTTTCGTTTTCTGAATTACAATATGCTATTTCTGAATTTCAATTCACTATTCTGAATTACAACTTTGTTTTTCTGAATTTCAACTTCCTAATCTGAAATTCAATTTCTATATTCTGAAATTAAATTAACTATTCTGAAATTCAATTTCTCTTTTCTGAATTAAATGTTGCTAATCTGAAATACATGTTTGCTTTTCTGAAATTGAACTTTGATTTTCTGAATTACAACTGGAAAAGGTGTAGATGAGAAAAGAATTGACATACATTTATTGATTTAAAATGAATAATTCAACTAGGTATGATATAATAAATCGATTAATACATTCGAAGTTACTATACCTGTGAAATTTCACTTTATCTGTCTTTTCAACTCATTTCGTACTATTAATTGCACTCTACGAGGACACCATTATTACTTTCATAGTAGAAAAAGGATACGACATTCAAAGTTGATCTAAAATTGATGAGAAAATTCTGAAAATTTCGATAAATACAAAGTGTAAACGAATGTTTTGCCCATACTAGCTCTATCTTATTTCGGCCGCACCCCCTCTCTCTCTACGCCGTGTCCATGTGTTTAATATGTCTATGGTTAACCCCCCCTGGTTTTAATCGAGCTTCAAACGGGCAAATTTCTGCGTTAAGTTAAACGCCGTTTAAGGGCCTTATAATCAACGTTTAGGAACGCTGCAACCCGGTTAGGGAATTAAACGTTGTTTAAGAATATAATCGTTGTTTAGAGAAACGGTGCAAACGGCCATGCATAAGGATTCAAAAACTTTCGGTATGGCACTAATGATGCATATAGGTCTATAATCTTTAATGTCAGATCTGTCACCAGATTTGTACAAAGGTTTAACTGTACTGCACTTCCAATGTTCAGGAAAAATACCTGTACTTAAAGACTTATTGAATATTATCTGAAGTGGAAGAGCAAGAGATGAGGAACAGTTCTTCAGAAAAAAAGGTGGAATCTCGTCAGGTCCAGGACCTTTGTTGGTATCTAGCGAATGCATTCGGTCCAAAACCTCCTCAACTGAAAAAGATAAAATATAATCTCCAAGTTGACCGCTTGACAGCGGCACTGTAGACCTACATGTAGAATCAAAAGTTGGTAAATATACTGATTTAAAATGTTCGGCAAAAAGCTCAGCAATATGTGAATCTACACTAGCAATACCTTCATCTAGGTGCATATTAAGCGGCAAGTCGTTGTTTTCTCTCTTAGAGTTCGTGAAATTCCAAAATGATTTGACATTCTTTCTCAATGAATTTTCAACATCAGAAATATATTCTGAATAACATGTGGTCGCCAAAGAAGCACACTCCGACCTTATCTTGCTGAATGCTAGATAATCTTCCCAACTTTTGAATTTTTTGTATACTCGATGGATTTCTTTTTTCAGGAAAATAAGTCTCTTCAACTCTACAGAGAACCACGTTTTTTTTTTTTTTTTTGGTGTAAACAGACGAACACACCCTCTGCTGAGGGGGAACAGTGTGGGGATTCTCACTCTCTGAGCTCGAGACCCACTAAAAACCCTTAACTGCTTCTTCATAGGTTCCGGGCATTTTGCCTATTAACCTGTTGACTCTTATGGTTTCTCTCACACGATCATAGTCGTGTTGATAGTTGTATGCTGCCTATAGCTTTTATAGGTTAAGCTCTTCTTTGGTTACATTTAAATCCTTAACTGATCTCTCGGTCTTCGGTGGTAGGTTCTTGACCTTCTAGCTTCTTCCGTTGGATCGTAGTCGACTAATCTTCGTAGTTCCTCATTTGGATGTTGTTTGGCTTTGTCGAATATCCTTTCCGCCATTCTCTTCATAAATTCTGTAACTGGTTCCCATTCCAAGTCCTTGTAGATTTGTTTGTTCCTAACAAACCAGGGTACGTCCATCGCCATTCTAAGGAGTTTATTCTCAGTGGCCTGTATTCTCTTGATGTGGGTCTTGGCTGCGAAGCCCCATGCCGCCGATCCATATGTGAGTTGTGGTCGCGCAATAGTTTTAATCATCGTCAACTTGATGTTCTTATTCATATGACTTCTTCTGCCTATGAGTGGATAAAGTTTACTCATTGCGGCTTTTGTTTTATCAACAGCACATTTGATGTGGTTTTTCCATGTAAGTCCTCTGTCAAGCGTCACTCCTAGGTATGTTGCTTCATTTTTCCATTCAACCTCTTCTCCATCAACTTCAAGGTTTTCTTCCATCCTCAATCTTCTCTTTTGCAGTAATATTGCTTGAGTCTTTCTTCCATTGATTTGGATTTTCCATTTGGCTTCCTGCAGTCTCCGTGTATGATCTCTGGGCGTCGATGTCTGAACGATATTCCTGTGTCATCTGCGTACAAGGTGAGCATATTTCTAGCATTCTTCGGGATATCATAAACGTATATTACGTAAAGCAGAGGTCCAAGTACCGATCCTTGAGGCACTCCCGCTTCCAATTGTCTGGTTCGAGAGGTTGCTCCATCTATCTTGACATAAAAGTTTATATTCCTCAGATAGTTCCTTATAATCTTGCATAGCTTGGTCGAATATCCTGCTTTTTTCATCTTGTAGATTAGGCCTTCGTGCCATACTCTATCAAAAGCTCTCTCGATATCCATCAGAACTAATCCTGTGGCCTGTTTGGTCTGCATTCCTTCGGTGACGTATTCTATGAGCCGTAGTAATTGGAGTTCAGTCGAGTGTTCTCGTCGAAATCCAAATTGTTCGGGTGGAATTATCTGCAACATTTCTGTTTCCCCATTCACCTTTTTGGCGATAACCCTCTCGACGACTTTTCCTAGTGCTGATAGTAGGCTGATTGGTCTATAATTTTGAGGAAATTTCCGTTCCTTTCCAGGCTTGTTGAAAACTATAATTTCTGCAGTTTTCCATTTCATTGGGTAGTATTCGGTCCTCATCACTCCGTTTGTTATATTCGTCAAGGCTGCTATTCCTTTTCTAGTCAATTTCTTCAACATATAATTCGTTATCCTATCTTCTCCCGGTGCTTTCCGGTTTTTCAGTTTCATTATTATCTCTTTGATTTCTGTTGGTGAAGCCGGTTTTGGAATGATTTCGGTTTCCAGTGGTTCCATCATCAGTTCTTCGTTTGCCTCCACTTCTTCTTCTAGATCTTCATTGTCATCATCATTTCTGTAATTTATTCTGGCTTCTCTCTCAATCGAGTCGGCAAGTGCTTCGGCTTTTTCAAGTCTCGTATATACCATTCCGTTTGCTCCATGCAGTGGAGGTATAACTGTCTGTTCTCGTCGTAAGCGTTTTTGCATTTTCCAAGCCGAGTGATCTATTGTATTCAGTTCCCTTAATCTCTGGTGCCATCTGTTATTACGCAGTTCTGTTAAAGCATTTTTCAATATCTGACTATGCTTATTCAGTTTCTTCTTGTCTTCTTCTCTTTTTGTTGTTCTGTAGATTTTCCTGAGTCTTCTGTTCTTTTTTATAAGTTCCTTTATATCCCTTGGCGTATCTCCATGTGAATGTTTCGGAATTGGTTTCCTTATTCTCTTGGTGCTTTCTTCATAGGCTTCTTTTATTTGATTTTCCAATTTTTCAACTGCTTCATCTAATTCATCCCGGGTGTTTATTTGGGGAATTTCCGTGATTTTCTCCTGAAGTAAATTCTTATATTTCTCCCAGTCTGTGCGATCCTTGGTTTGTGTCTCTTCTTCGTTTCTTGGGCCATGTCCCACTATGAATTCTATGGGATTGTGGTCTGAGGTTCCGTCTTCTATTGTATCAATGCTGATTTCTTCAGTGATGTCTTTCATTACGACAATGTCCAGTACATCGGGTAGTCCATTTACTCTTGGTATGTAGGTCGGTATATCAGGTCCTATCACAACTGCATCAAGTTTTTCAGCATAAATCTCCAGTCTTCTCCCGTTGGTATTTTCCACCCTACTGTTCCATTCCTGCGATTTGCAGTTAAGATCACCAATTATGATTTTCGGGTGTCTTCCTTCTAGTAGCATTTTCAGATCCTCTTCCAGCATGTCCTTATCCGGTGATTTATAAGTCGAAATAATCTTCACTTGTCCTCGATTGGTATTCACAATAATCGATATTGCTTCTGCTTCTTGACCATTGAATATTTGGTCGAAATGGTGATCCATATTCCTTCTAGCCAGTATAGCAACGCCACCTGTGCTGTTAGGTCTATCATTTCTGTAGATATCGTAATTAGGAAATGCTATCCGAACGTTGGGGTTAAGTCTTGTTTCTTGGAGAGCTATGACATCCGGTCTCTTCTCTTCGATCAGTTCTTCGAATTCTGGTCTGCGGGCTCTCAATCCTTCGACGTTCCAAGAGACGATTATGAGATTGTTCTTTATCGTCGTATCAGCCATTAAATATTCTTAATAATTTGCTGCATCTTCTTCTCAATCTCTTTCTCCAGATTCTGCATCATCGTGCTGAGGAGGTTTTTCGTGAACTTATCCAGTTCCTCAGTGATTCCAGAAATTCCTTTTCTGGTTTCGGCTTTTTTGACGGTTTTTGCCTTTTCCGTCTTTTTATCTGGTTTCTTCGTCTCTTTGACTGCTTTGGTTGCAGTTTCCTGGGGTTTCTTCACTTCCGAAGAGTTTTGGGCTGGCTTCGGAGTATTTTGTGTTGGCCTCGAGCTGGTTTGGTTTGATCTTGGCGATCTCTTGGCCTTTTTAGTGACCAATTTCCATTCGCTACATCCCTTGTAGCTGGCTGGAGTAAGGACTTTCCTTATTTCCCTCCTGCAACTCGAGCCTCTCCCTGAGATTTTTAAACTCAGCAACTAAGCTAGATACGCATCTATCTAGCTCATTCACCCTCGCTTTCAAACTTGCATTCTCCTCTCTCAAAATATCGTGTTCGGACACGACATTAGCGATTTCTGGCGCGTCTTCTTCCATTACGGAATCGCAGTCCGAATGGTCAGACATTTTAAAATCTGATTAATAATTACTTTGCTACTCAAAGAAATTGGAAATAAAATTTTTCAAGACAAAAAAGAAAAATGTATCTCATGCATAAAAACAAAACGACTCATCAAAAATTCTCTACGCTATGAGAAAAATCAGAAAGAAAGATACAAAAAATAAGCTCACCTGATGTTTTCTGCAGTACCAACGAGAAAAAAATCCTCTGGACACTTAGGATGAACACCAACTTTGAAAATTTTAACGAATTAAAATTCCGATAGCACCACGGAGGAAAGGTTGACCTCCTTATTCTGATCCTGGGCACGAACCTATCAATGGCCGCCATGAGCACTTCATAGAAAGCATTTACAAGGTCATCCACATGACCAGACTCGGACAGTCTGGTCATGTCAGACACAAACATCTATGACGTCGGCGGGATTCGCTACCTCCGGTATCCTAGCCGAGTTCGCTGCCAACCCGACCGTAGAGGCTGTTTAAATGCTATTGGTATTAATGGTATATATATATATATATATATATATATATATATATATATATATATATATATATATATATATATATATATATATATATATATATATATATATATATATATATATATATATATATATATATATATATATATATATATATATATATATATATATATATATATATATATATATATATATATATATATATATATACCATTAATACCAATAGCATTTAAACAGCCTCTACGGTCGGGTTGGCAGCGAACTCGGCTAGGATACCGGAGGTAGCGAATCCCGCCGACGTCATAGATGTTTGTGTCTGACATGACCAGACTGTCCGAGTCTGGTCATGTGGATGACCTTGTAAATGCTTTCTATGAAGTGCTCATGGCGGCCATTGATAGGTTCGTGCCCAGGATCAGAATAAGGAGGTCAACCTTTCCTCCGTGGTGCTATCGGAATTTTAATTCGTTAAAATTTTCAAAGTTGGTGTTCATCCTAAGTGTTTTTTTTTTTTTTTTTTTTTTTTTTTTTTTTTTTAATTTCACACAGAATGTGGTGCCTTTCGGATTGCTCGGGAAAAAGCGCCAAGAGCAATCCGACTGATTAGTGTGGGAATATCACTTGTCGTATGATGCTGACAGTTGCCAATATTACGGCCTTCTGCATCCAAGTTATGGTGTTTGAAGGCAGATCCATCTCTCTCAAGTGCTCAACGGTTTTCTTATGTACCAGACCATTGCAGCTAATCACCAATGGCTTTATTTCTACTTTTTCCAGCTCAAAAGTTCGCTTCATCTGTCTTGATAGCAATTCGTATTTGGCAATCTTCTCTCCGTAGGCTTTAGCGAGGTTTTGGTCTAACGGTACCGCGAAGTCAATGATGATCGCCGACTTCTTATCTTTGTTCCATACAACCATGTCTGGTCGGTTATGTTCAGCACCCGGATCTGTTTGCACTGTCAAGTCCCAATAGATCTTGATATCTTGGTTTTCCCGGACAGTCGTCGGTTCGTAGATGTGATGAGGGACGAACTCTTGGAGAAGCCGTTCTCTGAGACACATAAACTGGTGTACAACTTTGCCCATGTTGTTATGGCGAGACAAGTATTTGGTGTTAGCTATAGTCGAGCATCCAGATGACAAATGTTGCACAGTTTCCTCAACGTTGTTGCAGAGCCTGCATTTTGTGTTTTCGATGTTTTGCTTCATTATGTGTTTCGCGTAGGCTCGTGTAGGAACAACTTGATCCTGTATTGCCATCAGGGTTCCCTCAGTCTGAGGATAGAGGTAACCCTGAGTGAGGTAGGTGTTCGTGCTGGGCAAGTCGACTTCTGGCTGCTGCAGGCTGGCATAGAACCGTCCATGTAAGGGCTTTGATCTCCATTTTTCTTTCCATTTTTCAACCATGTTCTCTGTTTCAGGTTCCTGCTCATCGTCGTTTCCTGCCGGCGTGGACACATAGCGTTGGCTAGTTACCCACTGGTGCACCGGTAAGTTGCTCTGCAGAAAAAAGGTTTTAATTCTGCTTTCTTCTTTCAGATAGACGTTCTCCAGTGAGCTCAGTCCTCGCCCCGACTCTCTACGTGGAATATACAGCCTTTCAATAGCTGAATTTGGATGCAGCAAACCATACTGTGTCAAGGTGGTCCTAGTTCTCCTGTTTAGTCTTTCCAGATCCGTCCGAGACCAGGTGAGTACTCCAGCAGTATATATGAAAGCCGGTATTGCCCAGGTATTGATAGCGGTCATTTTGTTCTTGGCTGACAGTTGTGTGTTTAAGACTTTCTTGATCCTTGTGAACAGCTCTCTTTCGACTTCTTCCTTATTCTCCCTTTGTCTAATTTCATATGTCTCCTGGACACCAAGATATTTATACCTCTCTTCTGCCCCTAAAGCTGGTATCACTTGTCCGTCTATCAACACCATATTTTCTTCACGTTCCAGTTTCCCTCTCATCACAGCGACCGTCGCACATTTATCCAGCCCGAATTTCATCCCAATGTCTCCGCTGAACTCTCTCACCATATATATATATATATATATATATATATATATATATATATATATATATATATATATATATATATATATATATATATATATATATATATATATATATATATATATTCTTTTGAAAAAGAGTGTTACAAACTTTTACAATCTGAAAATTACAATGAAGCGGGTGTAAAGAAATGGAACAAGAGACAGATCCTAAAAACCTGTTCCTCGTTCCAGATCTCAGTGTAAGCAGAGGAAAAATGTCAACGGGGTACCATACATATCTTCGTATGATACATGAAAAAAAATAGAGATAAAAACCTCAGAAAAAACTCTCTGTTTGCCCGTATAAGTGTAATGATGATGTATTTGTGTAAAGAATAAGCTGAAAATAATTGAAATTGAAGGACATCTTCTTCATATGACAAAATCCAAAAACTTCCTCCTATTCTTTCTACTATGATGGTTGACGAAGAATAATCTGAAAACAAAAAAGAAAGAAAAAAACGAGAGGGGTGTATTGAATTTTATATTACTCATCAAATAATTTTGAAATTAGTAACCCAACTCAAAAAAGAATCGGTAACCGAATGAATACCTTCGAAACCACCCTGAAAACGATATATTCTACAACTCTTCACCAAGTGGTCTATAGTTTCTTCTTCTGCACCACACTCACATCTTGGACTATCAACAGCATTCCACCTAAAGAGCATGCTATTACACCGACCATGGCCAGTCCTCAGTCGATTTAGTGTATACCAAATTTTTCTTGGAAGATCAAAGCCAGGAACTTTTTTTGAAGGATCAGTAATCAAATCTTTATTAAAGAGATTACATGAATTCCATTCTGATTGCCAAAATTCTTTATGGTTATTAGTTGAATACAGAAAATCATTAGTCCATAAAGGCTTACGGGATTTTAATCTGGCACTTCTAGAATCTGGTAAATATGATAAAATTGGAAATGAATTTGGGTAGGAATGGAATTTATTCCAAGACTTCGAGACTGCCACCTGTCGGCGAATATGAGGTGGTACGATGTTTGACAGAACGGGTAACCAATGCAAAGGTGTAGATTTGATAGTCCCCGTAACGATCCTCATAGAATCATTGAGTATGGTGTCGATTTTATTGACGTGAGCACTGTTGAACCAAACAGAGCAACAGTACTCAGCAGCAGAAAAAACTAGGGCCAAAGCTGCCGTACGAAGTGTGATGGCATCAGCACCCCATGAAGAACCAGCTAATTTTTGAATTATATTGTTCCTCGATTTTAATTTCAAACGTAAACTCTCCAAATGAACCTTAAAATTCAATGAAGAATCTAATTTTATTCCGAGATATTTAGGATTGAAATTATGTTGTAAAACATCATCATTAAAAGTTACTTTCAATTTTCTATATTTTTGCTGATTATAAACAGAGTATAATTGGTCTATGTTGACTGTGTGGGAAATTATTTAAAACTTTACGGTTTACAGAAAGAGGTCTGGAATTTACATCAGAGGAAACTATACATAAATCTGGATTATATCCTCTGTTCCATCTGGCCGAATGAAAAGTAGGCCTATCTTTTGCATCGAAAATTAGATGAAGGTCGTTATTAATGGTATAACTGAGTATCACGAAAAGGTGAGTCAGAAAAAGTTATTTTCAAGACTGTGTACTAACGGAAATGAAGCAAAAGATGAATTATCAATACGATGACACTTGCATTTACAAAGAATAAATGGAACAGGACATAGAGCTAGTCATATTTTTTTTTTCAGATTTTTGACTGCAAATATTTTCATTTTCCTTGAATCTAAAGGATAAATGAATATAGCGATTTATAATTTAGCGGACGTTATCCTCCGTTTCATATCTACATATCTATAATCAAACTGTCCGATATATATTGTACCTTGAAAAAATTTTATATAAGTCTTAAAAGTCTCAGAGTGGTCTAAGAATAACGCCATTCAGACGTCTTTGTGCGACGTCTTACTAGCCCACTTGAATTGACATCTCAGAGACGTTATTGTACGTCCGAGTGACGTCGAAGACCAATAAAGACCTAATGAAAACGTCTTCGAGACAACATCCCTCTAACTGGGGTATATCCGTTGAATGTCCATTGGAAGTACAAAATGGACATGACAGACATCCATTGTACGTCCAGTTATGTACAATGTTTGGTCCAGAAAACGTCTGAACCTCACTGGATTTAACATTCTATGGACGAACATACATGCAGGATGTACAATGGACTTACATGCAGGATGTACAATGGACTTACATGCAGGATGTACAATGGACGTACAGACAGGATGTACATTGGACGTACATACAGGATGTACAGGGTGGACAAATTTCGATGTTTTAGCACTACAGCTTCAAACCAGAGGAGATAGACAAAATCTAATACCCGATTCTCGTTCTCTTTTTCTGAGAAACTAACAAGAGTAGTAGTCATTTTTGGCCAGCTTCTTTTGTTTTCAAGTTATAAGCGAAAATTGGATAAATGGCGATTTCGAAATAATAAATTTATATCTCCGCTAATACCGATGATAGAGCTCTGAAATGAAAACATTATATAGGCACTTTTTTAAGTAGAATCCAGTGGCCTGCTTGCCTTTTTAGCAGGATTTTTAATTACGAAGCTATAACCCAAAGTTATTTTTTTTTTAATAGGAACACTAGATTTCTGTGCAATGTTTTGAAAGCTTAATTTTTACTGATTCCAAAAATATACAACATCATATGGTTTCTATCAATATAAATAATAGAAAATGGTCAAAAACTTATTTTCTCAATATTTCTATGGTTTTTAGTTTTGATGAGAATAGAAAAATGTAGCATCTTAGGATTACCACAGTCTCCTTCTAAGTTCTTTCATTTCTATGCTTCTTACTCAATTTCTACAAAATTCAAATTTTGTGGAAATTGGTAAAAAGCATAGAAAGAATGACATTGCTGGAAGGAGACTGCTCTTGTTATGGAAAGTTCTATTTTTCTGTGTTCGTCAAAAGAAATATGGAGCAAATAGGTGTTTGACGATTTTCTATTATTTATATTGATACAAACAATATGATGTTATATATTTTTGAAATCAGTGAAAATTAAGCTTTAAAAAAATTGCATAAAAATTTAGTGTTCCCATTAAAAAAAACATAACTTTGGGTCATAGCTTCGTAATTAAAAATCCTGGGCGTACATACAAGGACGTCCACTGTACATCCTGTAGGTATGTCCATAGGATGTTGAAACCAGTGAGGTTCGGACATTTTCTGGACCATTCATTGTACATAAATGGACTTTCTTTGGGCGTCTCAAATGCCCATTTTATTGGGGTTAGTATTTTTTAAGTTTGATTCGGAGAAGGTATTTTAGAATCCCACCTATCAACACATATATGTATTGATAATTATAAGGAAATTGGAATTATTGAAAAATAAAATGCCTGGAAATGTTCTACATCTCTATGTGAAAAATTAAAATGAAATAAATAACAAGTAAGTATAATTTGAACATTGAACTATAATATATCCCTAAGCAAAAAAACTAAACTACAAAAAAACTAAATAACAATGAAGCAGATATGTAGGTATATGTACACTGAATAGGAAACACTTTTATGATTTTCTATCGTTGGCTCCCCGAAGCTTTTTAGAGATAGCCTCTTCTATCTCCTTCCTGTCCCCTTTTCTGGAGTGTATGGCCGTTTCTGTAAATTTATTTCATTAAAATTTTGCTGTTGTCATATCATATCATTACATCACCATACTATAATAGTATGGTGATAATATGTATTGAAAATTGAATTTCTGGATGTTTTCTCGTAATTCCGTTTCATATTCTCATTGTTGTTCCCCTATCGAATAATATTCCTGTTTTTGAAAAGACAACAATATATTTTTTACGACAGTATCAATAATTATAACTAATGAAATCAACAAATCAACATGAAACAGAGATGAACATTCGTGGTTCGTATAAGCATTCAACATTAAATTCTTTCAATATTTCTACCCATTAGATAATATTTTTCTATCTACACGTAAATTTGCCACTTTCCTCAAGAATAAAAACTTCGACTCACCTCGTTACTATCAAATATATATGCACCACACACTGGAACTAGAACTAGACACTATACCTCAACAGTAGTTCAACAAGCTAAAGCCAAAATAATTCACAACACAAATCACAAAATATGTCAAATCCATTGATTACAGATTAATTAGTTTCGCTTAGATATTCCCTAATAGCACAAAGTAGTCCTATGGAAATCCATAGGACGTCCTCTTCGGACATTACGGACATCCATGGGACGTCCATTTCTGGTACAATGGACGTTCTATGGACATCCGAGGGACGTACAAATGTCACAACTTTGAACCGAATTCGAAAGTCCATCGCGGACGTCCAATGGATATCCCGTTGGGACCATCATTAGCAATCTCAACGGTACAGTAGAAGCAAAGAGGAACAAGAGATTTCACTCTACTATTATGACGCTGCGTGTTACTGTGACCTTGAGCAGAAATGGGCGGAGTCCCTTACGTCAAATTCGAAATTTTCAAACATAACCTAGCAGACGAACAGATCATTATTTTCCGTAGATATCTACGTTATTTTCTGAATTTTAAATTATCACGAAATATCCTCTAGAAACATTGATATGTCAATATGATTGTCTGTTGAATTATGAAGAAAACGATTGAAACTCTTACGAATCGAAGCCATTCCAACCTCACAAAAATTGTGGACGACAAAAAACGCGTCATTACAAGTGAAATTCCCAAAGATATTAATAATATCTTTGGAAATTCCTCACTCGAAGAATTTAATGCTAATTCCATGTACGTATATTAACTAAAAGCACAATAATATTCCTAATTATATGATTTATATGTTTTATTTACGTACACAACACCTGTTAATCCTCCACAATTCTATTTTGATATCTATCTGACAGCGGGTTGGAGTGGCCTGTTTATCGATATTATTCATAAATGGATGACTTATTCTTTATTCTAATGAAAAAATTGGATTACGAAAACACTTTAAAAGCTACATTCACAATCAATTCACAGGCCGAAGTGCACTTCGGCACGGAAGCTTAGCAGATGGCGTTCTCCGTTACCATTCACAATGAAATTCAAGACAAAATTTCTTGCAAGTCGCAAACTATCACTTCAGCAAGGAATTTCGTGCCGGCTATAGATGATGCTGATGCTTATGTTTTGATCAGTTACATTTTTGATTCATTTGAGTATTTGGTTCCAAGATTATTGCGAATGGTAAATTTCGTGCCTAAGTGCACTTCGGCCCGCGAATTGATTGTGAATGCAGCTTAACCAAGGATTATTTGCTTTCAATTTGACAATCAAAACACACACGAGACCAGCTGATTCTGTTCGACTGAATCTTCAATCTGATTGGCCATTCGAAATTCCTGCGATCTTATTGGCTCCCTCGCAACTAGAAGACAAGTGGGAAATTGGCTCGAGGCAAAGCATTGCGAAGGTCGCCCCACCATTGACGTAGACTCGGGAACTAAATTCGAGGAGTGAAATCTCTTGTTCCTCTTTGGTAGAAGTTCATCTACCACTAGGCTCCATAAGAGGGGAGATATTACCCCTCCCTGAGGTATTCCACGAGTAGCTTTGACAAAGACGGTTTCGTCGCCCATCGATGTCTCAGATATTCCCGTCGTTAACGCCTTATACATCCACTCTAAAATGGTATCATTCACTCTCTCCATTTCAGATAAAAAATTCCAATTGTATCCTACATTCCAGAAAATACCATTCCAAAAGTTACGCGACTTTTGGAACCTTTATGGTCCAACTCTTTTCTTAATTCGATTATAAGGGACAAAGACCTTTGGCAGTCTGAATGGAATAGGTGCACTATTTTCAACAAAGAATTAGTAACTGATCCCACGAATAGAGTTCCTGGTTCCTGGTTTTGATCTTCCCAGGAAAATTTATATTGAACATCGCTCACCGTTGATTTATATATGCGCAGATACCTATTTTTTCCTTTCAGCCTAGTAATAATATGTCCCGTGAAACATGATGGGTAAGAAGACCTTCTATTTATCGATTTGGGGACACATTGAGAAAAAACTTTATTCAGAATGGAATAAAACATGTTACAAACTAAAATTGACATCAGTTTGTTCATTCAATAGATCCCAATTGGTGTTAAGGATCGTGTCATAAAGCCGCGGAAAATCAGCCTTCCTGAAGTTAAAACACTCAAGATTGGCTTTAACACTCAATCGGTTTCGAATTCAATGACAATGAAAATTCCAAGGGGGGGTGATGCCCATCGACGGCAACGACAGGAGATCGAGATTCGAGAACAACAACCAGGCGGTGGCAACTCATTCAGATAATTTTGGACCACGAGTTGCAAGCGTACGCTGTTAGAGCGCTAGTGTCGCTTTCCTTGGCAACACAGAAATACCCAATTGGCAACCACGCAATCGGCAAATCCTCAACCATAAAATTCGAAATGTAAACAAACTTTGACGTTTGTCAGTACTCTTTTCGAGATTATACGGCCTAACAGAGTTTTTCTAGTAAATCAAGATATTTATCGAAATTATCGGAAGTGAATTGACTGATTTAGTTTCGTAAAGAAAGATAAACATTCTTTGGAAATACTTCATTTAAAAGGGATGAATTGTGTAATAAAATCGAGCGATGATATTGGTGATCCATTGTACCTAGACACAAATTCCTATTATTTCACAGATTCTTTCTTGAAGTAAACCTGGGTTATAATGTTGAGGTAGCATATAGTAACTTTGTGAAGGAGGTAGAAGCTAAACATCTTGATAAGTAAAGCGTTTAAGTGGAAGTTTTAAAGTTTCTATTTAAAATATTTCAATTCCATGTTATGATATAGGTATTCCTCATACTGAAATCTCAAGAGACATAAATATGTTTCAGCTCATGGAACAAGTTCTGCAGATGAAAAAAAAGCATTCATTTGGAAGTATGAAAATTATGAAGTTGTATTTCTAAATCGTCAATTGAACTTAGCAGAAAACTCTCGCGAAGAAAAATCGTTTTTTCGGAATCAATATTTCTATTCAGAAACCCAGACAATAATCCCAATATAACTTCTCCAAATAATAATTATAATACTTTGTTGGACAACGTGAGATAAGAGAAAACATATTATAAGAAACAAAACTTGTTTTGACTTGCAATACTAGCATTAAGCTAAATTCACAATCAATTCACGGGCCGAAGTGCACTTCGGCACGGAAGCTTAGCAGATGGCGTTCTCCGTTACCATTCACAATGAAATTCAAGACAAAATTTCTTGCAAGTTGCAAACTATCACTTCGGCAAGGAATTTCGTGCCGGCTATAGATGATGCTGATGCTTATGTTTTGATCAGTTACATTTTTGATTCATTTGAATATTTGGTACCAAGATTATTGCGAATGGTAAATTTCGTGCCGAAGTGCACTTCGGCCCGCGAATTGATTGTGAATGCAGCTTTAGCCATTTTTTCACCCCTGCAAAATAACTCGAGGTGCTGTTTCAAATTACGGGCACGCATTGAAGGATGGCCGAATTAGAGAAATAATGAAAAATTCGAGAGAAATTTTAAGTTGAATAGGGAGAATAAAAGAAGAAAACCTTCCTGTTCCTAATTTCATTACTTTTTCTGAGTACCATCAGGAAAAGAAATACAAGAAATCATAAAAGTTTATTTTCATCCTTTATTTTCCTATAAAACTCAAAATTTTTCTCGAATTTTTCATTATTTCTCTGATTCGGCGCTCTTCCAATGCGTCCTCGTCGATTTGAATCTCTCGCCTCCTGCTAGTAAGGTCCGGACGGGAGGAAGCGGAAGCCGCATGGGCAAAAAGAACGTAGTTCCACAGTACGCTGTTTCAGCGCTAGTGTCGCAGACAAAAAACACGGTCAAGAAGATTAGCACGGGAGTTACCATTCTCTTGATGTTTATGTTCTGTGACAACAACAGAGCATCGAGTACAGATAAGATCCAAAATCCTGTTTTTAGCATTCAATATCTTATTTTGCTGGGCGAGTCCGAAAAAGTTGATAGAATTCTCAAGCGCGTGGACTCTGACTTTATGCAGATTTTTATCCCTGCCTGTGATGTACTCCGGTATATTGAAATCACCTGTAATTATCAACTTATCGTCTTCATTGCCTAAACATGGTAGGCAAGAAAGGGTCTCGAAAATCTTGATAATGTAAAAATTTTAACCTCGAATAGTCAACCTCAACTCAATCACATCGACCCCGGGGAAAACAGCACTCACGGAGCTGAGATCAAGTGCGGAAGCCAACAGCTTTGAGCACACTGCAATCAGTGCAATCAGTACACCACCTCCCCTCGTTTCACCCGTGAGGTCAAAGTCTCGATCTTTCTTAAACAGAACGTACCGCTCGTTACAAATTTCAGAATCTGAAATATCAGACGACAACCAGGTTTCCGTCAAACATATGACATCCAAATCATATTGGGCAATGCTATCATATATCTCAAAACTTTTGGATCTAAGTCCCCTCACGTTCTGATTAAAAAAAATTAAATTTGCTGATTGGACTGCAGGAAAATTAGCGGAAATATTTTCACGACATAATTGTTATTTAGGAGCAAAACTAGATGACTTATGTACTTTCAGTTTCTTTTTATTAATTGGACATTTTACGGCATCCCATACAGCATGACAAATGTCAGTTAAATTAGCATTAATACAATTGATACATTTGTGAAATGAACTGGTACACTCATTCAAAATATGAATGATCTCCCGCACATTTTGGACAAACAATTTTGAGAGAGCAGCTTAATTGCCTGTTATTGAAACCACTGCACCTATAGCAAATCTTCACATCCGTAGCATCATAAACCGAGCAAGCATCGTAATTCCCGAAGAGTTTTCCGCGATCCATTATCGAAACATGAGTAGCAGCATCTACCTCGATTAATGCCTGGAATATGCTCGGATTATTGTGCGTCGGCCAGGTTTTCAGGATCCTCAAATGGGATAAATCAGATCATACATTGTTCTATCCCCTCAAAAAACATATCTTCATCTGAGTAATCCTCTACAAGACCCACAATTTTAAGCTTGGATAGAAATCTTTTAACATCCGAAATTTTGTAGTCCGTGGCGAGTTTTTCGTTAGCTCTAGTTCTCTGAATGTCTCGGCACCGTCAGGGTCGTCGAAACCAATGAGAATGCCACCGTCCTTTCTGTTTGATTTGAGAAACCTGCAAGCCCAGTTGGACCGGATCAATATTCTTCATTATGTCCAGTTTGGTTTTTGAGTTCGCCTGATCTGAATCCCTGGGTTTGACAAGAATCATCGATCTCGTTTTGACAACATTTGAGTACGAGGGAACATCGTCTACGGCTCAAGAGGGAAGGGAAATCCTTGAAAATGTTTCCTCAGCCTGAAACGAGATTCCATCCAAAAGTTCCTTGAACCTGGTTTCAAATTCCTCAAATATTCGGTTGAGTGTACCATCAAAAGATGCCTTCATATGCTCCTCGTATTCATTCCGAATTTTATAACAATCCGGACAATACCAACAAAAACCAGGGGATTTCAAACATTGTAACTTATCAGCGGAGATTCCAACACATTTGGCCTGATAAGTCTTCGCACACGTGCCGGAGCACAATATGCTGAGAGATTTGCGGCGATCGTATGATTAATGAATCATACGATCGCCGCAAATCTCTGTAATGTAATGACAGTGGCCGCATGTAGACATCTTTCACGGTTTTATTCCAACCAGTGAGATCGGAAAAACAATCAGAAAATATAAATAGGTAACTCACTGTAACGCCGCAAGACAGCGTGAAAATTGAATAAAGTGGCCACATAAAACGTTCACAATATTCAACTTAATCGGAGAGTACACTCAGATACGTTGTAAGGGGTTCTCCTCGGTGTACTCGAGCGCCAGCTATTCTTTAAGGGAGAATAGCAAACCTACCCTGGCAGCTACTAGCCGGAGACAGGGCTCCCTGGTGTCTAGGGTGTTAGCGACGCACAATGATAGGCAGAATCAACGTATACAACTTTTATTCGTCGAAAAGGGGAACACAAATAGCACTACTACTAAATTTTACAGTGATTCGAAAGACGGACAAGACGGACGGAATAGCACGGGATCCGATCTCAATCGTTATACGGGGTTTAACGGACTTGTTCGCCAGCCAGAACCTGAGACGTACACTTGACGGACAGATATCGGGTCTTCAGCCAGGTGCGGGGATGAAAGACGGCACAGATTCACAACAGCTCACCCCTAGTTGCGCTCTTCGCCCCCTGAGTGTCCACGCCAGCGGGGTTCTTCGATAGCAACTGAAGTGAGCGTCGAAACAACGGGGAAGGGAAGAGGGTTCGCCACTCCAAAGTGCCTCCGCACCCCCTGAGTGTCCACGCCAGCGGGGTGCTTTAGCAATAGGGGTGGAACTTAACCCGGGTTAGGAAGGGATGAAAGGGGGCTGAAGTTCCAATATAAAAGCAAATAACGGCGTGTCGTCTTACCTTTGGCTTGGCCACTTGCACTCACAAGAGAGTAGAAAGAACAGTAGAAAAAAAAACAAAAGAAAAATAACTTAAAAAAAAACTTCTTCTAAAATTTCCCCCGAAAAGAAAACTAAAACAAAATTAGTGAATTCTCGAAAATACTCGGCGGCTAATCGGTGGTCGAAACTAAATACGGAAAAATCGCAAAACGGCAGCAAGTTAATCATAAGTGAAAATCGTAAGTGAACACACTGAAAATAATTCGTAAGTCGCAAGTGAAGTGGCCTGCGGGGGAACATCTGATTTTATACCCACAGGGGGGGTGCGGAAATCAGATGTGCCCGACAGTCGAAATTCGGTAATTTTGCGTCGATGAAAACGTCTTAATTTCGACTTATCTGTGCTAGCAAACCAAAAAACTCGGTTATCTTCCAATTCAGGATGTTTTATACGGTGCGACATCGTTTTTAGGAAATAAAAACGGTACGGTATGTTTACAATTCCGAACGATGTCGGAATCCTGAATTGGAAATTCGAAAAGATTTCTCGGAAATTAATTCGAAACAAAATTATTTAAAAAGGAAAACTAAAATAATTATTCTAAAATGAGGGAATAGGTTGGAAAACCCATTTTCTCATTACATCCCCTCGTCTCCGGTTGAAAAATTGAATCCACGATGAAATAGGGGATTAAATTTTTCACGGTGAAATCTACTAAGTCCGGTTAACGGTTTGACTATTCACGGCAAGACGATTGAGATCGGATTTACAATAAACAAGTTCACCTAACCTACTCCAGGTGGCGTATACTCGGCCAATGCTCCCACGCTATGGTCCGCGATGACGTATGTCCGCCACAGATTACATTATTCTCTGTAATCTGTGATGTCCGCCGGTGGCATTGAACTAAAGAAAGAAATGGAAGGGACTCTCGGGTCAGCAAAAGTGAGGCCGACTGAAATAGACAATTGGATGTATATCTTTCTCTCTCTGTTCTTGCGCAAGGGGAGATAACCTATTAAACTTTGAATTTAAATTTTTGACGTTTCGTTTTTCTGATTTGAATCGTATTTTTTATCAAATCAGGACGTTTTCTGAGTTGATTATGCGATCATAGATAACCTCTATGCGATGTGAATTATATTTTTCATAGTATTGTAGAAGGAATTTAATAATTTTTTTGCCAAACACCTGCAACAATGACATGGGGATATCTGAAATTTTGGACCCGTTTCTCGAACTGTGATGATTGGAATCATATTTTTCATCAATTCAAGACGTTTTCTGAGTTAATTTTGCGACGTTGATCATATTTTTCAGAGCAGTGTAGACGGAATTTAATAAGTCTTTTTTTGTATGAAAAGAACAGAAATTTGTTCATTTTAACTAGATTAGTATATTATGAAAGAATGTAATCATGTGAAATTCATCAAGGTTTTAATCTACATGTTGAACATACATATTTTCCTTCTACTATACTGAATTTTAAGTTAATTAAGGAGCGTTGTCCAAAAAAAAACAAGTGTCAATTCTTTCTATATTTTTATTATATACAATATATAAAATAGTTTACATATATCTTCAGTAATAGTCTACAATGAAAAAGAAAATTATTGATTTCAAATAATTTAAATTCACTCGAAAACTTACATGTGCTCTGCTTCTCATCGGATTAGGTTAGAGGGATCTTCGTTTGCAATTAATATTACAAATGGTGCCGACAGTAATAAACAAATATAAAATATCACAGTGGTAACAACATGCATACAAACACAATAAAAATAAGAAACAAATCTCATCACATATTCTTTCTCGATGAGAACTTCTATAGAATATATAGTTTCATTTAAAAGCAACCTTTTCACTTCTCTCCTAAAGTTCATCTAGGACTTGTCATGAAACTCAGAAGGAAATTTATTATATAGTTTGGGGCCGCAGAAGTCCATGCCCTGGTTTATGCGCTTCAGATGGTGCACTGGAATCTGTAAGGAGTCTTTATTTCTTGTTTCATATGCATGATTTATAGAATTGGTCGGAAAGTTCTTCCAGTTCTGATGCACATAACACAGTGAATTGTATATGAAGAGTGATGGAACTGTAAGTATTCCATGATCCTTGAATGTCTTGGGATATTATTGAATACACTTGGTACAGCATCAAGTTTCAATATTTTTCTTGTATAACTTGGATTATGAAGGTAATCTTCACATATTCTACTATACTTTGAGGGATACCAATTTTCCCTTCCTACAGCAGTAATCCAAAGTTCCAAAATATCTGGGCGTTTAAAAGGAAACCTAAAATAAAGTAACATATAATGCTTTAGAAGTCGCAAAAAGGGATCTCATAATGAAAATATTTAAAATAGACCTACCTGTGGAAACTCCTTGGCTCATTTTTGTTCGGCTCATTGGAGCATCCTTTAGCAACTTGTTACAACCATCGTTGTAACAAGAGTCTGAAATTTACCAATTTTGCGAGACTGCAAACAGTACTGATATTGATGGGGACAACAATGATTTGAGAAACACAAAAACCTATAAAATACTTTCTCTAAAACTTTATACCACAAATTTACAAACAACTTCAATTCTGAAGATTACTTACTTTGATTTTTTTTAACTGTCCAGTTAATATCGAAAGAGGTCTTTTCAGACAGTTTCAACCCTTTTAATTCCCTCGGGTGGCCAGGTAAAGGTAATCTGTCCCTTCACTAGATCCATATTTCTCAGAAACCGAAAATCCAGATACTTAAAGGTTTTCGAGTGGGATTCGGAGATTCCCCGATTTATTTGAGTTTTTTCAAGTTTCAAGCGAATATTAATCGTGAGTTTTAGCATTCTGAACACTTTTAGATCTCTTTCCAATTGAACACAACCGAAATCATCCCAAAAACTAATTTAAACTGAATAATCAACAAAACCGTCAGCTGATTGATGTAAACAAAACATCTAAAAGAGAGAGAAGGGATACCCACCAATAGTCTTTCTCTCTCCCACACTTTTGGACACACTTTCGACCGATTTGCTGAACTGCGGGTCCCTTCCATTTCTTTCTTTAGTTCAATGGCCGGTGGTTCTGTCGAAGTTCGGTGTTCTATCAGCTAACCTCCAAAGTCCAATTGTCAAATTTCGCCGGGTGGTTCCAAATTTCGATTTCCATTTCCATCGGCGAAAGAAATGCCGGAAAACAGTGGAAACAGTGCAGGACGGAATCTTCAAAGTGAGTAACATTTCGATTTGTCATTCGTTGTGTTATTTCTGAACCATTTTAGGGTGGACTTCGCAAAGCCGGCTCCGGGCACATGTCATGGGGGTTAACAGTTACCAATATCGTCCAACCAGGGTAGTTTGGAATACTGGACAGCGTCGTTGGCTCCCCCCTGTGACGGTGGTGCAATTCTCCGATGGTGTTGGAGTCAGCAGCAGTTGTAGGTTGCACAAAAAGGAGAGAAAAGCATTTAGTATACTGATATCCTGGAGCAGAGGGATAACAGGGTGTACGGTGGAATTTCGGAAGAAACGGTAAGTACGGTCGGTAATTTTAATAAGGAGATACAAATATACTGTTCTATTTCACTTACCGTTCAGGTCAGTTTGTAATATCGGTGTAAGCGGTATCAGCCTTCTATTGCTATTGTATTTAACAGTGACACAGGGGTGAAATAGAGACAGACAGGACGGGCGTATCTCACTTGTTATTATCGGACCCACTATTAATACAGAAAAATTGAATCAACTGTAACGGTTCCTGTTTTTCCATTGAATTAACGGAATTTTCTGTTGTAGGTGTGTGGGATACCACTTACCCACTGGATGACAGTCAGACGGTCCAGTTTGGTGGTAATAAAAGTTGCACAGAACAAACAAGATTGTACGGAACAGAATCTTCCAACACTGGCAGACCAGGTTAGATCTATCGGTTATGGTGGAATCGCGGAAATATAGGTATGTACATTTTGTCAGTGAATAAGGAGATACAAGTATAAGGCTCTATTTCACTCACCTGGGCACTTATTCAGTGAAAGCAGCGGTAGTACCCCATTACTAACCTATTTTCGGTGATAAATATTATTTTTAACGGTAATAGAGGAGTGAAATAGAGACGGACAGAACGGATGTATCTCATTTATTATCGGTGATCAGTACAATATAACGGTACGGTTGGTTTTTATTTCGGTTGCTATACAGTGTACTTACTAATGATCAGACGGATGGAACGGTTTTAAATCCTTCACATGAATATTGGTGATTTTCTTACCACTGTCATCTTTCAGGTCATAAACAACGGGTGAAATTACTTTCACAACGGTATACGGACCAGAGAACTTCGGAGCCAACTTGGCTGCAAAGCTATCAACGGCGGATGACAACGGATTAGCACGGCGCAGAACTCTATCACCGACATGGAAACGAACTTCTCTTCGACGGAGGTTGTAATGGTGAGCTTGCTGCTCAAATGCACGGTACAACCTGGTATTGACAAACTCATAGGCCTCCTGAAGATGACGGATTTGTTCTGTACGGTGAGTAAGATTTACTCTACTTTCTTCTGGGCTTCTGTTTGTCTCCTCAGTGTCTTCGTCTTGGGTGTTTGACGAGTAGATTGCCTTTGGAACTGTTAATTCCCTTCCATAGTTCAGGAATGCCGGTGTGAATCCTGTAGATTCTTGTTTTGCGGTGTTCAGGGCGAAGGTTAGTTCACCTAATTTCTCATCCCAAGTACGGTGGTCGGCTTCACAGAACTGACCTATCATAGTTTTCAACGTACGATTGGCTCGTTCTACGGCGTTGCACTGTGGTGTATACGGAGGGGTGAAACGGTGAGCAATGTTCAGCTCTCGGAGACTGTTTTTGAACAGTCTACTGTCATACTGTACCCCATTGTCAGATATCACCAGCTTCGGACAGCCATATCGGAGTATCACTTGTTCATACAAGGCTGAATAAACGGTTTTGGCGGTGGCTTTCCGCAACGGACGGCATTCAACCCACTTCGTGAAACGGTCCTGCATCACCACTACGTAAGAATTTCCCTTCTTGGAACGGGGAAGTGGCCCAACCACATCTGTACAGACCTCTTGGAACGGTGCATCAGTCATTCTATGTGGTTGCATTTTTCCAGGCGTCTTCTGTTGTGGTACTTTGTACCTTTGACAGGATGGGCAGTTTCTTACGTATTTTGCGACATCTCTGAACATCCCTGGCCAGTAATAATTCCGGGCTAGCCGAGAGATGGTTTTGGAGATTCCCAGGTGACCAGCTAATTCAGAATCGTGATTTTCTTTCAGGACCTCCAGTCGTTGTTCGGTGGGTACACAGAGCTTCCATGGTTGTCCGGATCCAACTTCAGTAAAGTCGGAAGAGTCCCAGAAATTACGATACAGTTTCCCATCCTCAACGGCGTAGTCAGGGAAATCTTCTGGGTCTCTTTGTACCTCTTGGAGCTTTTTGTTGTACCAACTGCAGCGAACTTCGACGTCGGCCAGGCATACGGAATCCACAGACGGTAACGGGTTTCGGGACAGACTGTCGGCGACTTTGTTCAGGGCACCTTTCCGGTATTGGACTTCAAAGTCGAATTGCTGAAGGAAAACGGCCCATCGAGCAATTCTTCCGGACGGTGACTTGATGGAATTCAGCCATTTCAGACTCATGTGGTCGGAAATTACGGTGAAATGAAATCCTTCCAGGTATGGTCGCAGTTTCTCTATCGAGAAAACAATGGCGAGACATTCCTTTTCGGACACGGAGTAATTTCTTTCGGCGGTGTTCAAGGTACGGCTGACATAGGCGATCACCCTTTCCTCTCCATCAAGAACTTGGGTCAGGGCTCCTCCAAGGCCTACGTCACTGGCGTCTGTTTGCAGGACGAACGGTTGATTGAAATCCGGACAGGCCAGTATAGGTGATTCGGTCAGTTTTTGTTTCAGGAGGTCGAACGCTTTTTGTTGTTCCTCACCCCACTTCCAACGTGGTTTCTTCTTTAACAGGTGGGTCAACGGTGCAACGACATCGGAAAAGTTCTCTATAAAACGACGGTACCAGCTAGCAACTCCCAGAAAACGGCGCAATTCACGGATAGTTTTCGGCGCTGGGAATGCTACGATAGAGGAAACTTTATCCGGGTCGGTACGGATTCCTTCGGAAGTAACGACATGTCCTAGGTATTTTAGGGATTTTCGCACAAAGTCACACTTTTCGGGGTTGAGACGAAGATTGGCTTCTCTCAACCGCCGGAATACTTCTCTTAAGTTCTCCAGGTGCTCCTCGAAAGTTTCCCCCAGGACAACTATGTCGTCCAGGTAAGCGAACGCCTCCGGTTCCATTTCTGGGCCAATAACGGTGTCTAAGAATCTCTGGAATGTGGCTGGACTAGCGTGAAGACCAAACGGCATGACGGTGAACTGGAACAATCCCCTTCCTGGAACTGTGAAGGCAGTAATCGGACGGCTCTCCTTTGCTAACGGTATCTGCCAGTATCCTTGTTTCAGATCCAGTGTGGAGATGTATTTGGCCTTACGCAGTTTGTCCAGAATCCCAGAAATGTACGGCAACGGGTATGCATCTTTTACAGACACTTGGTTGACGGCACGGAAGTCGATGCAAAAACGGTATTTTCCGTCTTTCTTCCTGACCAACACTACCGGTGAACTCCACGGTGACTTGGAGGGTTCAATCACTCCCTCAGCCAGCATACGGTCTACTTCCTGATTGAAGATCTCCTGCATTTTCGGGTTTAGGGGTCGGTATCGTTGTTTGATCGGTTCGGTGCCCGGTTTCAGTTTGATCTTATGTTCAATCAGGTCGGTTGTACCATATAGGTCTTCAAACTTCTTTAATTCCTCTTTCAGAAATGCCTCCAGCTCCTGTTTCTGAGACTCCGTCAGCTCCAACAAGTGTTCCTCGGCGGTGTGAACCTCTGCGGTGGCTTCGACAGGAGTCATCGGTTTCGAGATCAGACGGCCTTCCAGAAAGCACTCGGCGGTACTGAGATTTACGGAAAACTTGAAAGTCGACAGAACATCCATCCCCAGAATAATGTCAACCGGTAAGTTTGGTACCAGTAAGAATTTCAAATCAGGCAGTGTGTAATCGGAAATTTGCACGGTGGTGGCGTACAGTTTCGGTATGACGGTGGTTTGTCCGTTCGCTATTACGGCGAAACTGTTGTGCATTGTTTGTCCTGTGATTCCTTTACTTTCACACTGATCGGATACGGCCTGACTGCAGAAACTCCTGGTCGCTCCGGTATCTATCAGTGCTCGGAAGTGTTTGCCGGCTATTCTGACCTCTACTAACGGACGGTTATCATTACAGGTAGTCGGTGCCAGTGGAGTCAAGATTCCGGGAGATGTGGTCGACTCCGCCTCCAATCTCCCTTTCAGTTTCCCGAACACGGACAGTCTCGTGAGAGAATGTTCTCCCTCTGGCATCGAGAACAGAAGATTTTCGGTGGCCTGCGACACTCTCGACGCATGTGGCCATATCCACCACATCGGAAACATTGTGTCTGGAAGGACACTCTCCTCCCTGATGGTGGTTCAGTCCGGTCAGCGGGGCTATTTTCGGCTGGACGGCGGGGTGGCGGTGTTGCAGGTCTGGATCGACCTTCGGACCTGTCTCCAGAAGTCGGACGGTGAGATTCCTGTCGCTGGGATATTGACTCTCTGGACTTGGGTGGCTCTGGGCGGCTTTCCCTCGGCTGGGAAAGTCGTGTCTGGTTGGCTGGTGTCGGCGGCGATTCCCTGTGATCGATTGTTTGGTGAACCTGCTCTCCGGTGTCCATAGGAAAGCCTGCTTGGTATCGGTTCAGTTGACGGGGACTATACGTCAGGTGAGGTTCCTCCACAAAACCTGGTTTGGAGGGTGGCCGGGTGTACTGGCTCATCTGCCACTGGACCAGTTCAAAAACTTTTCCCTTGCGGAGAAGTTCATCATAAGTCTTGGTCTCCTGGAAAGCCAAGGCTTGCTGTAAGGGCGGGATCAACCTCTGTCGGATAAGCCGGATCTGCTCCACCTCGGATGGTTTTGCATAGGTGAGTTTCTGGAACAAGTTCTGCATCCGGGTAACATATAGAAGCAACTTTTCTTCAGGGCCCTGTGTTCGCCTTTTTATTTCCTCCAACAGATTCTCCTCGTAATTAACTGGCAGAAATGCTTTTTTTAGCTGGTTGCTAAAATCCTCCCAGTCCTCGAAAGTACCTCTCCGGGGAATGAACCAATCCCTTGCATCCTTTCTCAGCAATTCATACACTGATTCGAAAACTTGCTCCAGGGACACTTTACGGGATTCAGCCAGTCTCTCCACTTCTTCAAGAAATCCGGTCACACTACCAGTGCCATCAAAGGAGATGTTCCATTTGTGTACCGGAACAGTTGGTACTGTTGATCGAGACTCCGGTTCCGATCTGGCAGGTGTTGTGATAATTGGCCGGTCAGAACTTATCCACGGTGCAGGTAAGTGTGGAAAAGACACCCTTCGTGTGGAATTAACCCATCTACTTTGTGTCGGACCCTCAGGTGTTGTTGTCCCACAGTCCTGTGATTGTGTGAGAGGTATCGCTGGTAATTGTCGTAGTAATGCTCTACATGTCTGCCTTGTCTCATTCATGACCCGTTCTAATGTTGGATTTCTTACAGGTGTACCGGTACGTGAGACATTAACTACAGCAGGAGGATCGACACCATCTCCTAAGTCGATAAGTGATGTCTCAGCCTTTGATAACTTCTCCGGTTGGATCGGTGACATCCCAGGTGAACTGGGCACCTCCTCATCCAAAAGAGACCTCTGACCTCGGTTGGATGTCTGCGGCTGTTCATGATCACTCCTCCTACGCAGCTCCTCCAGTGCCTCCAATGCTTTATCTGTAGTCGCCTTCATTTGTTCAATCAATTGTAACTGTGCTGTGTCTGCGGTGACAATAAAGTTCAGCCTGCCTTGAATGTGTATTAATCTGGTGTAAATTCGCGAAAATTCGTTAGCCGCATTACTATGATTGAAGTTCTGAAGGGATTCCACCAAATCGGTTAGTTTATTTTGACAGATCTCAATCTCGGAGGCGGGATTCAATGATGTTGGGGGTAGTAGAGGTTCATTAGACTGAAGCACTTGTCGTAGCAGACTCCGTTTAGTCATTACAGTACCGGGTATCGATTGTCCCCTCAGTTGTAATTCGAATGTAAGTTCATCACTGAGTAACCGGTTCACATCCATGTTCGACATATTATATTCAACTAAGTCCGATTCAGAACGCACCAAAATCTCACACTCGGTATGTCTTTCACAATCCGTTTAAGTTCTAAGTCCAACCCGGCAAGTTAATCGTTAGCCAACCTATTCACTTAAGTTCGAAGTGGGTATCGGTACACCCCAAACAAAAATTAAGTCTAAGTCCCGGTGTATCAGAAAAAAAGTCTAAGTCCCGGCGCACCAAAAACAATCTAAGTCCCGATGTATCACAAAAAAATTTTCAAAAATTTTAAAGTCCAACGTTACTCGAAAAAAATTACTATCAGTCCCACTAAAGTCCGAAAATATTCGAGAAATGCCGCACACAATCGCAAGTCACCTCGTATAGTCCGAAAAAATTTCCTGAGATTCGAATAGCACCAAAACGCACAGGTTAAACTCCAAACAGTCTTTCAAGTTCAATAGCCAGAAAATAAATCACAATAATTGACTTTCAGTTTTCAGAAAAATCAGAAATAATCGGTAAGTTTCAACAGTACAGGTCAAAAGAAATAGCAAACAGGTAGATAGTTTATCAATAGGTAATAGGTGATTCCCTATTGAACCGATAGGTAAATCACACCTATTAAATTTTACCAATTGCGACAATAAATTTTCAATTTTTCAAAGTCCGGAAATTCACTCACCTTAAATGTGAAATTAAAACAGTTCAATTCAATAAATCAGAAATATGCAATTAGAAATCGGAAATAATTTTCACTGATATAACGGCGGAATAACAGTTCAGATTTCAACAACTCAATACAGTAATCGGCAAAAAGAATAATCACAAATTATTTTCAACGGGTTCAACAGTAGGAAAATTTTCAAAATATAGTCCAATTCAATTCACAGTATAACAGTTCAATATGGAGT
This sequence comes from Coccinella septempunctata, assembly GCF_907165205.1. Taxonomy (NCBI): domain Eukaryota; kingdom Metazoa; phylum Arthropoda; class Insecta; order Coleoptera; family Coccinellidae; genus Coccinella; species Coccinella septempunctata. The sequence continues at coordinate 29,482,077 of NC_058195.1, forward strand.
GGCAGGGAATAAAACACAGTTCAAGTTTATTTTTCACAGTTTTCCGTTCAAGGAATAGTTACTCACTGTTCTGAGGTTTTACTCACTGTTTCGGGAATTCACTCACTGTCCGGTTATTGTCTCTCACCTCAGTTGTTTCCTGGTAGATTCTGAACGGTCCCTGCTCGGGCGCCATTTTTGTAAGGGGTTCTCCTCGGTGTACTCGAGCGCCAGCTATTCTTTAAGGGAGAATAGCAAACCTACCCTGGCAGCTACTAGCCGGAGACAGGGCTCCCTGGTGTCTAGGGTGTTAGCGACGCACAATGATAGGCAGAATCAACGTATACAACTTTTATTCGTCGAAAAGGGGAACACAAATAGCACTACTACTAAATTTTACAGTGATTCGAAAGACGGACAAGACGGACGGAATAGCACGGGATCCGATCTCAATCGTTATACGGGGTTTAACGGACTTGTTCGCCAGCCAGAACCTGAGACGTACACTTGACGGACAGATATCGGGTCTTCAGCCAGGTGCGGGGATGAAAGACGGCACAGATTCACAACAGCTCACCCCTAGTTGCGCTCTTCGCCCCCTGAGTGTCCACGCCAGCGGGGTTCTTCGATAGCAACTGAAGTGAGCGTCGAAACAACGGGGAAGGGAAGAGGGTTCGCCACTCCAAAGTGCCTCCGCACCCCCTGAGTGTCCACGCCAGCGGGGTGCTTTAGCAATAGGGGTGGAACTTAACCCGGGTTAGGAAGGGATGAAAGGGGGCTGAAGTTCCAATATAAAAGCAAATAACGGCGTGTCGTCTTACCTTTGGCTTGGCCACTTGCACTCACAAGAGAGTAGAAAGAACAGTAGAAAAAAAAAACAAAAGAAAAATAACTTAAAAAAAAACTTCTTCTAAAATTTCCCCCGAAAAGAAAACTAAAACAAAATTAGTGAATTCTCGAAAATACTCGGCGGCTAATCGGTGGTCGAAACTAAATACGGAAAAATCGCAAAACGGCAGCAAGTTAATCATAAGTGAAAATCGTAAGTGAACACACTGAAAATAATTCGTAAGTCGCAAGTGAAGTGGCCTGCGGGGGAACATCTGATTTTATACCCACAGGGGGGGTGCGGAAATCAGATGTGCCCGACAGTCGAAATTCGGTAATTTTGCGTCGATGAAAACGTCTTAATTTCGACTTATCTGTGCTAGCAAACCAAAAAACTCGGTTATCTTCCAATTCAGGATGTTTTATACGGTGCGACATCGTTTTTAGGAAATAAAAACGGTACGGTATGTTTACAATTCCGAACGATGTCGGAATCCTGAATTGGAAATTCGAAAAGATTTCTCGGAAATTAATTCGAAACAAAATTATTTAAAAAGGAAAACTAAAATAATTATTCTAAAATGAGGGAATAGGTTGGAAAACCCATTTTCTCATTACAACGTCTTGTCGAAATATTTTACGACTTATCCATCATGTGGAACAAAACTCAGCTCGCTCTTGAACCAAACTCCCAGGTCTTGAAAACTATCTCCAGTCGCAATGAAATTATTCCCAACGTGATAAGCGAAAGCCAGCGGCTGTGCCCTCCTGGTGAAAATAACTTCAAAACACTTCTTTAAATTCAAAATGAGTCCATTACGCAAGCACCAACTGCGAACCAGCTCCAGACTCGACTGAAGACGTAATTGGTCATTAATTCCAAGTAAGAAATGGATCACGCCTTCATAGTAAGGCCGGTAAATAATAAACGAATCAATTCAGATGCATAACATTCGCAGACAATGAAATCAACGAATGTTACGATCTAAATCGAACTAACAAACTACCATCGCTCGAAGCATTACCAGAAATTTCATTTCGTCGACAAAGAGTAGATGCTCACCATGGTTTCGGTCTTATTTGAATTAATTTGTTTATTACTTACCGGCCTTACTATGAAGGCGTGATCCATTTCTTATTTTCCATGTTTTGTTGCTCTGACGAGGTCAAATAAGACCGAAACCATGGTCAGCATCTACTCTTTGTCGACGAAATGAAATTTCTGGTAATACTTCGAGCGATGGTAGTTTGTTAGTTCGAAATAGATCGTCACATTCGTTGATTTAATTATCTGTGGATATTATGCATCTGAATTAATTTGTTCATTATTTACCTGCCTCACTATGAAGGCGTGATCCATTTCTTATTTTCCATGTCCGCGGCAGATCGGTTACTGCCATGATCCGAACCTTTCCGCGCTTTTTCCCTTGCTTAATTATCGTAATATACGATATCTGCAATATGGGATTAAAGCATATGGATGCATACTGCTATCTTCGCTCTGAGAGTTAGGAAATTGAATTGGGTTGGTTCCCGTTTCTCTGTCAGATATCGGTACGATGTATTTATACCAGAGATATATCTCTGATTTATACATCATACCCGCTACTGAAATGGAATAAAAGGAGCCGGCAATTCATAGCATTTCGTTAGAGAATGAGTTTTGTTGCGCTGACGAGGTCAAATAAGACCGAAACTATAGTCAGCATCTACTCTTTGTCGTCGAAATGAAATTTCTGGTGCTTCGAGCGATGGTAGTTTGTCAGTTCGATTTAGATCGTAACATTCGTTGATTTCATTACCTGCGGATGTTATGCATCTGAATTAATTTGTTTATTAATTCCAAGTACTCTCATGTAAAGCTTCAGATCATCAGCATAGGCTAGAGCCTCACACTTGAGAGAGCATAAAAGGTCATTAATGAATATTATAAACAACAACGGTTCGAGGCTAGATCCCTGAGGAACACCAAATCTGAGCTCATATTCAAAAGATCTGAATCCATTGTAAAATACATAATTAATTCTTCCCCTAAATAGGAGCGAATCAACGTCACAAAATTAGGAGTAAAACTTAAAACCAAATGAAGCCAAGTGAAGAAGTTGAAGAATATATTATTCCTCCTTGGAAAATTTACCCGGCATTTTGGAGACTCCTAAGATAAGACCATACTCAAAGCAGGATGGTATGGATCCTCAGAAACAAAGGGGGAGTCAGAACGAAGAACCGACACCTCAAAACTATTACTCGCCAGAATAAAGTCCAGCAACCGGATATCTTCGTTGGTTCAGTAAAACATCACAAGACCACATCTATCAACGGAACATGATCGGTCAAAAATGCTGCATCTACAATACTGAAAGATGTTTCGTCAGAAGCCGCCAGCAGAACTCCACCGCCACGGGATCTATTAACCCTACTAAACTGTCTATCACATCTTATTACACTTTATCCTGGAGGAAACATTTCACCATCAAAAACCGAATCAGTCGAATCACCCGGCCATGTCTCAGTTATACAGACACGGTTGGATATTGTTGAACGTTATCGTAATTTACCACAGATTACAGAGTAGAATTTACGTTGTTTTCTTGCCTTGCGCATTTAGATTATGTTTTGAAACAGGGGCCTCTTAATTGACATTGAGACGAATTTTTTTTAAGAGAAAAGTAGCAGAAGAGACGAAATGAGTTCCTCAAGAATAATCTATTATAATAACCAAAGTTAAAAGTGTATATCTTCAATTAATGGGCCACATGAAAGGAAGAGTCGAATGAAAATTGAAATTTCCATCCTAGTGTTTAATTCTGAGTACCTATTTCAATCCCATATTGATGATTATGAACTATGTAAATTGTTTTCAATAGGAAATAAAAGGGTTCAATTCGAGCTTTTTTTTATTAAGACTATAATGAAAGTAGAAACATCTAGATTGGACATTGGCTTATGGCTTGATAATAGTAAAGCAGTACATGTGTACTGCTTTACTAACGTTTATGTACACGTTATCTCTACATATCCTCCAGGTGATATTCCAATTTTTTCTTGGTAACTATAGTGGCCACTTATAGGTCCATGTCCATAAATTTTGAAATTATGAAAGCATCACTGTGAACAGGTATTTTTCAATACAGTTTAATCCAACTCCACAAACAAAAATTCCTGTAGATATGCATCCATATAAACGCACATAATCCACAAAAACAGCATAAAATCAACCCAAAAAGCATTAGAAACCTATATCGACAACAAACTTTGACATTTACCGATCATCTGTTGCTTACGCTAATAACGTAAATTCGTATCTTCCATACGACTTAATTCCGAGCCAGATAGCGCAAGACGTTATTCCATTACCGCATAACGTTATTAGCGTACGTCGGCGTTGTACGCTTCTTCCATATCTCTCTTATAGAGAGAGCCACTGTGTACACAGTGAACACCAGGGGGGTGAAACATAGACATATTAAACACATGGACACGGCGTAGAGAGAGAGGTGGTGCGGCCGAAATAAGATAGAGCTAGTATGGGCAAAACATTAGTTTGAACTTTGTATTTATCGAAATTTTCAGAATTTTCTCATCAATTTTAGATCAACTTTGAATGTCGTATCCTTTTTCTATTATGAAAGTAATAATGGTGTCCTCGTAGAGTGCAATTAATAGTACGAAATGAGTTGAAAAGACAGATAAAGTGAAATTTCAGAGGTATAGTAACTTCGAATGTATTAATCGATTTATTATATCATAGTTGAATTATTCATTTCAAATCAATAAATGTATGTCAATTCTTTTCTCATCTAGCTAAAATAATACTCAAGAAGCACTTGAGATTAGAAGAGAAAATTAGGATGCTGATTGTAATGAACAAGAAATCAGAATATTGTGCTGGCTAAAAATGTGCTCAATTGTTTTTATTCAAATCAATTTATTCACAAACTTTTCATGAACTTATCTGTTGTATTTTCCGAGGAATAGTTGCCGAAAGCAAAAATTGTGCTCTTTAGTTCTAATTGGATCATTAAACGCAATCTAAATGATACTAATATTCGTTCAATTTTTTATATTCGATTATAGGTACTTGTTTTTATCTCTAACGGGCGCAAATATACAAATATAGCTCGGAAATTAATACCATCTTGCCCATACTAGCTCCATCTCATGTTGGCCGCACTCGTGGCTATTGAAACTCACTGAAAGGGCGCGTCCATGTGTTTTATAGGTCTATGGGGTGAAACTCCCTCTTCTATGATCCAATCTACAACCAAATATGGCCGACATGAATTTCCGGTTGAAGTGACAGTCAAAACCAAATTAACCTAATTCTTTTGATTGACAACCTGTTGACGTTTCAAAAATCATGTTTTCAATATTCACATTTCATTATTTAACTGAAAAATTACTTCCCTACTACATAACGAGGCGGATTATTTAGGAGATTCTAGTGCAGATTCAAGGAGATGTAACTTACGAACGACCGAATGTTGAATATTATTTTCATCTATTCTGATACTCGAAATTAGGTAGGTTGAGCTATTTTTGATCTCTGAATTTTTTATCATTCCAATTCCAAATGTTATTTACTAAGCTTTCTCTATCTTCATTCTCTTTTCTTTGTTTAAGATATGTTTTCAATTTCGAGATGTACAAGGGAACAAGAAAATTTATCACAATGAAAGAGCCGGCCTGATAATTTAAATAGCTCATTATGTGAATAAATTCAATATAACTAAGCTTTTATAGGGACAGATTTTTGCTGAGGTTTTTATCGTGGTTGTTTTGTATCATACATATATGTGGATGTTACTTGATTTCCATTTCCTCTGCTTATACTGAGATTTTATATGGGAAACAGGTTTTACGATCAACAATTCTATTTCTTCTCAAATACCATATTGTTTGATATATTTCATCCTCAATATGTATTTGCATTAGGCTGACTGATATATAAATGTGCTCCTCTGGAAAATACTGTTTATAGAAATTTCATGAAAAATAAATAAATTGCTGAAATTCTAACTTTGTCCTACCTTGATGTTATTTTTTATGAAATGTAAATTTACAGCTTCTATCATGAATTCCAAATCTGTTTTCAATATTAATGGTAGAAGCTGTAAATTTACAATGAAGGTGAAAACAACTAAAGGTATGTATGTATGTAAGTATAGTACGCCTGTGAATTCAAAATTCCCGCCATTTAATATCTACTTCCACAACCAAATATGGCGGCATATAAATGACATTTGGTGTATATTAGTGTTCTGTGGTGAACACTTATATTAGTGTTCTGTGGTGAACAGCTCAGGCTCAGTCCAAAGAGTAACCAGATTACTCTTTGCTCAGTCCATGTCTCTACGCATAGGTAGATTCCACAGACATATGTTTAATAGGACTATAGTAGATATATGGACCCCAAGGAGATATATATCTCCCTGTATGGACCCTCCATAAGTAGATTCAGAAACTCTGGGTAGATTGCAAAGATATTACAAGGTCTGTAGTGTAGTGGTTAAGGGTTTTAAGTTCGATCCATCCTTCTAGGATGGATCCTCTTGACAATTAAGTGCTACGGACAGTCCGTGCATTGATTCAATTTCGAAAAATTGACAACATCGGTTGAGTCGAGTCGTTCGGAAAGTATCAAAAAACTGAATTATGGGATCACCATTTGGCGGTACATGTCTTCACAGGAAAAGCTACATTCACAATCAATTCACGGGCCGAAGTGCACTTCGGCACGGAAGCTTAGCAGATGGCGTTCTCCGTTACCATTCACAACGAAATTCAAGACAAAATTTCTTGCAAGTTGCAAACTATCACTTCGGCAAGGAATTTCGTGCCGGCTATAGATGATGCTGATGCTTATGTTTTGATCAGTTACATTTTTGATTCATTTGAGTATTTGGTTTCAATATTATTGCGAATGGTGAATTTCGTGCCGAAGTGCACTTCGGCCCGCGAATTGATTGTGAATGCAGCTAAACGTCGGCGTCGTAGGAAAAAACTTGAAGCATTCCTGACTCGTCTTTATATACTTTATTCACACCTGAGAAGGGAGTCACGTTGTGCCGGGACATCCTGTAGGTATATGGTTTGTATATGATTCAGGTTATCAAAGAATTGGTCGGAAAGCTACTGGAAGAAGGCCATCCAACGAAGGTAATCAATATCTTCTATGATATCACGTTTCTAAATGGAAACCATAGAGAAAGGGTTGTCATAGAGAAAGGCTTGTCTCTGATCATTGAACTCTATGGGTTCCCATAGAGTTCAATGTCTCTGATGGAAATAATTGATGTCTTCTTTCCAACATGTGCTAACCTCAGATCAATAAAAAATTTTATTGATCTGTGGTGCTAACCATGGAGCTACCTCCATGGTGCTAACGGATACTACAGCGAGTTGACATACAATTTACATTTTCAACATAGGGGTTCTCTTCTTTCGTAGACCAGGTTCCTTTTTTTTAATACTTCCTGACAAAAAGTGTTCGTCTTAAGCATTGAACTCTATGGGAGTTCCCATAGAGTTCAATGGTCTTAAGGCATGAGTTAGAAAATGTCCATCTACACAAACAGTAAGGTAGCAATCCGGACAGACCTCGTAATATCTTTGGTAGATAGCACCACGGCCGTCTAAAGACGGGGGTTTAGAAGGCCGTGATTGCACTGATTGCAGTGACCAAAGATTATAGACTTTCTCTATGTTATAGAGTTAGGTTAACTCTATAGGAAACTCTAACGATTTGTCAAAATCCAGCTAAGCGTTCGTTGCCGTGATGCTGTGGGGCAGACAAGCTTTTCCCTCCATTTATTCGCATGCTGTTTCAGTGGAGTATTGTGTTTTGTGCATGTTTTTGGAATGAATGTTGTTTCCAACGTTAGATTGAAGTGATTAGACTAAAACTTTCTCAGAAATGCCTCTTTACAGTGATAATAAAAAGCTTTGTGTGCCCCACGGTAACGAACGGTCAGCTGATTTTGACAAATCGTTAGAGTACCCCGTATCTATGGAATACCCTATCAGAGACATTGAACTAAAGAATCAATGATCAGAGACAATCTCTCCCAATGTACCCTATAATCTTTGGCAAAGACCATAGACAAAGACAGTCTCTGGTTAGTTAGGTTAAGTTAGGTTCACTCTCAATCATTGAACTAAAGAAATTTCTTTAGTTCAATGCTCTTAATGCGGGTTCGGCTTTCTGACAGTCCGAGAATTGTTCTAGGACTGCGCAAAACTGTTGCGCTATGGCGAATCCAAAAATCTAGACGCCCTCTGTCGACTGAATTACGAAACTACTTTGTCAGTACTGCAAAGTCGAAACAAGTTTTGTTCCTGATGTTTTTTCTTATCTCACGTTGTCCAACAAAGTATTATATTTATTATTTGGAGAAGTTATATTGGAATTATTGTCTGGGTTTCTGAATATAAATATTGATTCCGAAAAAATATTGGAAATTTATATCAGTGCTTTCAACTGGCAGGAGTTAGGTTAAACGATTTTTCTTTGCGAGAATTTTCTGCTAAATTTAATTGACGATTTAAAAATACAATTTCATAATTTTCATACTTCCAAATGAATGCTTTTTCTCATCTGTAGAACTTGTTCCATGGGCCGAATCATATTTATGTCTCTTGAGATTTCAGTATGAGGAATACCTCTATATCATAACATGGAATTGAAATACTTTGAATTAAAACTTCACAAACTCAGTATATGCTACCTCAACATTATTAGCTAGGTTCAATTCAAGAAAGAATCTGTGAAATAATTAGGATTTTGTATCTAGGTACAGTGGATCACCAATATCATCGCTCGATTTTATTCCACAATTCATCCCTTTCAAATGAAGTAGATATTTCCAAAGAATGTTCATCTTTCTTTACGAAACTAAATCAATCAATTCACTTCCGATATTTGCGATAAATATCTTGATTTACTAGAAAAACTCTGTTAGGCCCGTACATAGAGGAAGGGGAAGATAACGTAAACAACAAGAAAAGTGTGTCCAACATCTCTCTATGTTTTTGTTGACATTTACTGTGCATCTACTCCATGTTTGTTTACGTTTACCCCAATATTTGAATGTTTATTATCGTATTTGTGTTCGATGTAATAGTGTTTCGTGCGTTTTAAGACTTGAGTATCAAGAATTTCGGTGTTGACATGCCAGGAAATTGTGTAATTTGTGGAAAATATGCCGAAAAAGATAGATTCGGATTGGGGTAAACGTAAACAAAAACAAGTTGATGTTGGACACAGAGAGCTATCCTTCGTAGCTGCGCAATGCGGTATCTTCTCTTTCCTTTATCTACGGTTAGGCCGTACAAATATCGAAAAGAGTACTGACAAACGTCAAATTTTGTTTTCGCAGCGCCCTCAACGGTAATTGTATTCGCGAATTAAATCCTGTGCTCAGTTCTAGAGCCATTCACGGACTGTCCGAAAGCCGAACCCGAATACAGCTTCTGGGTGACCACAGATTACTCTGTAATCTGTGTGTGTGACTGTGTGCCAATCTGTGGCCTGTGACGTTGTTTTTGCCGCCAAAACATGTGTAAAGTTAAAAGTTTACCCATTGCAGTTTTTACTACATACAAGGGAATCTCTGTAATATGTGATTATTAACTAACAATGTTACATGACAACTGTCTATCTTATTATCTGTATGTGGTATCAATTTCTGGTTAACCTAGACTTTGGTGGTGTGACGGTTTATTTTGGAATATGGAATATTGTTTTGGAAGTTGTTTAGTTAAACATGTAAGAAATCAGGTAAGATTTTTCTTCCTTTTTTTCACGTCATAAATCTTTATTGTAGGACTTATTGCCGTATTGGCTTATATAAAGCTTTTGGATGTTTCGACTGAGTTATCTATTCTATAACACTTCATTTGTAAGGTCTTTTAATTGATAAAGTGGTTCAAATGTCTAGTTGATACTTTTCACTTGTGCCAAATTTCTGATATTTATATATTATATGAGTTAGTACAGTTCTGATATTTCTTCAGTTCTTCAATTCATTGATATTGATTATTTGGGCTGTCTGAAGTTTACATGAAAAATGTATACCTATTTGATGTGGTTATCACGATGCTTTTTATTAGAATATTTACCATTTACAGGTTCTTCTGTACTAAGAGTTGATGAATTGGATCTGAGAATATTTCATGATGTGAGTATGCAATCATCTTATAATGCTGTATTTCAGGAGCTAATGAGTAAGTAAGATCCACTTATGATTTGTATATTTTCTTCTTAAGCCCATTTGTAACAGCCGAAAATTCTTTGGAGAATTCTCTACAGAATTTTGGCAAGAAAATGACAGAAATTTTTTTTATGCAACTGAACAGCAAATTCTACTGAAAGAACGTATGTAACTGCAGAGAATTCTCAGTGTATGAAATCACAAGTAAATTCTGTAGAAAATTTTCGGCTATTGCAAACAGGCTTTAAATGAAATATTCACTCCTTTTGTGAAAGCATTGATGGCTACTGAAAGTGGTTTACCTGGCTTCTATCTCCATTTCCAATACTCAATTGGTTCAATTTACTGAAAACAAATCCACATCTAATAGGCTAATAGTAAATTGTAAGTCTTTTTGGTTACAGCTTGTTCTGTTCAAAAGTTAAAAAATCTTCCTTCACGTTCAGATCTGTCTGTGACTGATGTTGGATTTTGCTGCGAAGGAAATGCTCTATTTGCACATAGAGGATTCAGATTTGCCTTTAAGAAAATGTACATTTTCAAAGATATCAGGATGTTTTAACATTGATACTACAATTATTTTTATTTCGACTGAGTTGGGTCTACAACTTCTGGTTTATATGGAAATGGCTGTATTTTTCAAATTTCTTGCAGTCTGTAGATGTGATGTATATCTCAGCATATTTGAATTCTATGTTGATACAATATCAGACAACATGTAAACAAAAAAAAATCAAGGAAAACCCATAGGATCTATCCTGAAGTGTTTGAAAGAAGCTTTAACACATGCAGTATTAAAATTTAATTACATGAAAATGTACATACATATATGTATATGATGAAAATATTTATATGTATATTTTGCAATGTGCTATTTTTCCCCGATAGATCCTATGTCCTAAATATCACAGTACTTTAGATATGTTATTATTTAGTTTTTTGAATCACCCAGAATCTTGCTTTTAAACTGTCATAATTTTTTATAACTCATGTTTGTATTCTGCAATGTATCCTTATTCTAAATCAATTATTACATGATCCAATGGGCAAGTTTCCTAAAACTCCAAAATCGAATTTAATATTATTTATGGAAACCCTTTTCCATTAGTTATCCAACACCTGAAAGATTCGCTTCAAATTTCAGAAATTTCAGAAATACACCCTTTGAAACTTAGTAAACATTCGAATATGTGAAAGCTTGTGACGTAGAATGCCTTTACTAAAGTCTAGTAATTTTTGTTAATTCGACAACAGCGGAACCGATCAAGAAGATATCCACAGATTGCATAAAATTGTTTCTGTAATCCGTGTCTATACTTTCTTAAAACCTATGGAGAGTAGAGAGAAGGAGAACGATCGACGTACTAAAAATGTGTCCCCGAAAACGGGAAACGTACGATAGGTGTCGCTGCGATTGCAGCGGGTGTCCATAAAGAGTGGGGATTCAAGCGTCAATTTGAAATGAACAGCCTTCATTTTATTTTAGGTTATGTGTCATCGTGGTTTTTCTGATGATTTTTCAAATACCTTTCTTCAAATCTATATTAAATATGAGTTCTCTGAATTATATGCAATAAAATGCAAGTCGAAATCAATGAAATTCAAAAGAAATCACTGATCAAAAAAATTGTACCTACTTTTGTTTATCATTGTTTATTGAAAGCAGCTATGTTAGTTTGTTTTTCCGTAATCTTCAAAATTATATAAATCCGTAGTGAGGAGTAGTACACATCAAGACAACAAAAGGTAGCAGTCTCAGATTTATCACTTAGGTATTAGAGTAGATTCTTTTGCCAATACTCAGCTGAGCACCGATATAAACCATATATTATGTTATGCCAACAAAATTCTTCAGGTATTAGAGTAGATTCTTTTGCCAATACTCAGCTGAGAACCGATATAAACCATATATTATGTTATGCCAACAAAATTCTTCAAGAATATTTACTTCTGAACCATGTAGTTTTATTGGTTAGATATTCCTATTCAGAAGAGTCAACTTCTCACGAGGGATGACAATTTCGATTTCGTTTATAATGAATCCATCATCTTTTTGATATCTTCATCGCAAAAGTGCTCTCGACACACAAATTGATTCGGAGTTGATTCTTGAGATAAGGTTTTTTTCAATTTCCTCTCAAAAATGCTCTCGGAAATTTTATCTCTTCTCCTTTTCTTTCCGATGCCAAAACACTCTTATACTAGCGCACGCTTCAACATTTCACCATGGTCATATGTTGTTCTCTTATCAAAAATCGAAAATAATAAGCCATATTTTGGTGATTAAGCGTCTTAATCGATGTCTTAAAGCGTCTTTAAGCGTGACGTCATTAATTTTGTTGTCGCAAAAATAGAATATCGCTGATGGTTGAGTCATCTGTCGTTGTCATTAGACATCGAATCGAATTGTGAATTTTTCAATTTCTGTTCTTTGGCTATTATTTGAAAAATATTTATTTATTCTAAATGATAATGCAGAAACTGCATTATTGGCAATAATAGCACTCTTCCCTAGTAGGAATTCAAATCAAATTCGATATAAACAACATATTCTCCCTCTTTCCGCTTAAGACGTTCTGTGCTTAAGACGACACAGGCCAGAGACAAGATGACTCTATGACACAGGCGCTCTCCACAGACCGCTTGGTTCCGCTTAAAGCGTCTTAAAGACTGACGTCATGACTTATTCGCTCGAATAGCACCGCTTAAAGACGCTTCACGCGTCTTAATCGCTAAAATATGGCTATAATATTCCTATCATCTGTCACCAGGGAAACAGTTCACTCAGACAACTACAATTTGATTTGTGTAAATCAAAATTTCGCACTCTCGTGATGGCCAGCGCGCCTGTTGGCGGAAGCATGAACTACCGTATTGGTACATATTTTAGGGGACAAAAAATCTGTGGTCTCAAAGCAGCGATCGTTCTCCTTCTCTCTACTCTCCATATTAAAACCGATGACATTTTGTGTCATTGTTTTTCTTGTCAAATTTGATCACAAAACTTGATATTTATTACGTCTATGTTGATCAGAAAACTTTCATGACCATTATTGACTCAAAGGGCGTTGCCGGATTGTGAAAATGACGTAGAATGTTCATAAGAGAGCACTTCCAAAATCAGAATTTTCGAAAGTGAATAAGGACAAAATGCAATATGATAAAATTCTAAAAAAATATATTTCGATATATTTGAGGTATAAAGATTTTAATAACATATATTTTGAAATTTAGGAAAATACCCCATTAATATAAAAAAATTTCTGAGCTTTCAAAGTCTGAAATCTGTGAAAATGTAATGAAAACTGACAAATTTTAAATTCATTACGTGGCTCCTTTTGGAGGTCCTTCAGTGGTGCCTTCTCCACCCTATCCGATCGAAATGTACTGATATTTACCCTGCTTTCAAAATTTCCAAAAGGGGCAGTGAATTGAAAAAGTTGTCTATATAGCAGTGGCGGCTGGTCTGTGAGGGCTACAGGGCTACAGCCCCCCATAAGAAAAATCACAAGAAATCAACCTTTTTATGTTATTTACCTTCCCATACGATTTTTAATGAAAATATTACATTCGGTTATTTATATAATTTATTAATGTAAAACTTTCATGCGACTCCTGCAGTTTTGTTTATTTCAATCATAAGTTAGCAGTTCGTCCCTGCATGGGCGATGAATCGTATAGCCCCGAATTCTTGCATTCGGACACTTATTCGGATCCAGCCGCAACTCTTCGTGTCGGTCGTTTTAAGGAGTAAAAGGGCTACGATAAAAGTCGCCCCTATCCGCTTCAGTCTAGCCGCTAGGGCATATACAACCTAGCGTGTGTTCGTATTTGTTTACGTTTTGAAATAATGTCGGACAATAGTCTTCTTCTTCTTCTTCCTTCTTCATTATAGGCATTTTTGCCTGTTCCTTCTTCGTAACTTGCCCGGTGTTCAGTTGGTAGTTAGGTTATCGCTCCACCTTTTTCGAGGTCTTCCTATACTTCTCCTTACAGTTGGTGATTTATCACGTGCAATTCTGACCATTCTCTCATGATCCATCCTATATGTGCATTCCACTCGTGCTTTCTCCCCAGGATCCACTCATTCACCTCTTCTACCCCGCACATTTTCCTTATGTTGTCACTGCGCTCTCTATCTAATAGCGTTTTTCCAGCTATTTTCCTTAGGATTTTCATTTCACATGTTTCCAACAACCTCTTAGTTTTTGTTGTGTCTGGTCGTGTTTCTGCTGTGTACGTCATTATTGGTCTTATGGTAGCTTTGTAGATTCTTGCCTTTGTCTCGGTTCGCAAGTGTTTGTTACTCCATATGGTGTCGTTCATGCATCCAGCTGTTCTCATTACAATCACAATAGTGTTCAAAATATTTTAAAAACTGATTTCGCGAGGCTTTCGCTGGCGGAAAAAGGCGTATTAAACTGCTGGGTAGACCTACCCTCGATTTAAATTTAACCCAGGCAGATAAAACTCCAAAAACTTCTTACACAAGACGATTCTCAAGACAAGTGTATAACAAGTGATAACGTATGGGCAAGGGCAGGATTTAGAGATTTGAAGCACCTTAATGAAAAAATTAAGAAGCATGAGCTATCTGCCAAGCATGTAAATTGTTCGACAGAATTAGCTTTTCTGGTTACGACTAATATCGCTGCTCAATTAGATTCATCTTACCGGAATAATATTATTAAGCACAACGAGCAAGTAGATAAGAACAGGTATGTTTTAAAAAGAATTATAAATTGCATCAAATTTGGCGGAAAACTGGTTTTGAAATTTCATATTTTTATTATTATTCTAAAAGTAGCCCCCTAAGTAACGAGATCACGAGCCGCCACTGCTATATAAACTGTGCCACCTGGAGGTAAGTACTGAAGGCATAAATTTTCTGTTACTGACGGTCCCAATGACTTGCCGTCTTTCTTATCACCAGCACTACGGTACAGAGCAAATTTCATTAAATATCCTTCAGATGTGGAGAGACACCAAAACTGAGAACCATATCTTATTGGTTTGCCCGGTATAAACTGTTTCATATGGTGGTGGCCATAATACGGCTCCATGGACTCATCCAAAGAAAAATTTTTACCAATAGGTATTGCTAATGCTTGTGATATTTCATTGATTCAATCTATAAGTGGTTGAATCTTGTACAGCTTGTTGTTAGGGTCAATTTTGTTGATCTTTTTTCTTTTGTACTGTGACATATTGCTTGTTGAAATTTTCTACAATATTGTCAAAATCTTCATCATCTAATGATTCCAATTTCATAAAAATCTCTTTTATCACTCATTCATTCATTGCTGAATCCCGTTACCGGGAATAAATCTACAAAAAGAAGAAAAAAAAAAATATTTCGAACAGACTTGTAATTAGGGCTAGTTACGTCTGTGTGCCCTCCTGTGACTGAAGAGACCCAACCGTGACCTACAGATCCTTCCACACTCAGGGCATGGATAGTCACCAACCAGATCTGGCCGCCGCTGTATCCTTCTCGATTCTCCATTATAACTGTGTACCAGAGACCTCCACTGTGACCTGTCTGACGCTAGTTGTTCCCAGTTATGATTGGCATTAACTAATTTTAGGGATTGATGTAGTGTATCCTTAAACCGCTTATACTGGCCTCCTGGTTTCCGGGCTCCCTCAGTGAATTCTCCATTAAGAGCTATTTTGGGGAGTCTTGTGTCTTGCATCCTCAGAATGTGGCCACTCCATCTGAGTCGGGCCCTCGTTACTTGAGTCTCAATTGTTGTACAACTCGCCCGTTGCAAGACTTCTGCATTCGAAACTTTGTGGAACCATCTGATGTGCATTATCTGTCTTAGATGACGTTGTTGCGTTTGTTCAAGCTGTTTAATATGTCGCCTATAGGGCGTCCAGCTTTCGCTTCCGTAAAGAAGCGTTGGGAGGACCACTGCTCTGTAAACAGCTGTCTTGGTATTCAGATTGAGGTCGTGATTTTGAAACACTCTGTCCTTTAGCTTCCAGAATGCCCGTGATGCCGAATTGATACGGTTTTGTATTTCCGTGTCTAAACTAGCCCTAGTATTTATGAAGCTTCCCAAGTATTTGCACTGCTCGACCTGTTCTAGAGTTTCATTCTCCAAGCTGATATCTGTTTGAAGGCTTTTTGGCGGACTTACCAGGATTTTGGTCTTGTCGATATTGAGTCTAAGGCCTAAAGCTTCGTATATATGTTTATAGGTGTCCATCATTATCTGTAGATCCTCTGAGCTGCTAGCGGTGAGTGAACAGTCTTCTGCATATTGAAGTTCCGTGATAAACTTGGTACGGGTTTTTGCTCTGAGGCGCTTCAGGTTAAACAGGCCTCCATCAAATCTGAATCTTATCCCAACACCTCTTACGGGCATACTCATATCTGCAATTATCTATACGGCTATGGCGAAAATATTGAACAGTAAAGGCGCTAATACGCAGCCTTGTTTTATTCCGGAGTTGGTTGAGAAATGGTCGGTTGTAGAGCCATTATGCTGTATTCTAGCGGTGTTGTTGGTATGAAGGCTTTTACACACTGCTAAGAATTTTTCGGGTACTCTAAGACGTTCCATGATTTTCCATAGCCCTCTCCGATTCACCGAGTCTTAACTTATCTATCTACTTAAATCGATGAAGGCTGTATAAATCCTTGATTGATGTTCACGGGCCTTCTCTTGTAACTGTCGGAGTGTAAAAATTAGGTCCATCGTACCTCGATTTGGTCGAAAGCCGCACTGGGATTCAGGTAATAGTTTTTCTAAGAGTGGAACCAGACGATTAGCCATAATCTTCGAGAGAATTTTACCGGCCACACTAAGCAACGATATGCCCCTGTAATTGTTGCAATTCGACGTATCGCCTTTGTTCTTATAGAGGTTGATAACTAAAGCGTCTCTGAAGTCTTGTGGCACATCTCCCTGTTCCCAGATCTTGCGGAATAGTGTTAGGAGACTATTGACAATGTCTTCATCCAAGGCTTTGAATATCTCCGCTGGAATGCCGTCTAGACCAGGTGACTTATCATTTTTCATATTTCTAATCGCACTTATGATTTCCGACATTGAGATTTCGTCATCAAGCGATGTCATCGGACTATACGCGGGGAGCAGGTTTAAAATGGATAAATCCGAGTCGTTATTTTGATTCAAGACCTGTGAATAATGCTCCTTCCATCTTTCGAGAATTTTTCTATCATCAGTTAGAATAGCTCCATGAGCATCTCTTATAGGAAAGCTAGCTTTTCTGCTTGGACCGTAAACAGTTTTGATAGCTTCGAAAAAACGCCTGTAGTCATGGTTATCGGCGTAAGCTTGTATTTCCCTTGCTTTTTCTTTCCACCAGCTATCCTTGATTTTTCTTATTTCTTGACGGACCTCGCGTTTTATGTTTATAAAACTTTTTTGGGCTGCAACATCGCCAGGCTTGTTAATTGCGGTTTTCATCGCTTTGTGTTTTGCGTCCAAAAGAGGTGCGATATGAGTTTCGCTGTCGGCAAACCAGTCTGGGGATTCTCGGGAGCGTTTTGTGCCCAGTATTTCTTTCGCTGTATTTGTAAGAGATGACTTGAAGCGAAGCCAATGAGTCTCAATGTCGTCGTTATAATCCGGTGGTTTTAGGCTATCTTTGACGGCAGCTGTGAATCTTTCCTTTGTAGAAGGGTTTTGTAGTTTGAAGATTTGAAGGCGCTCTCTTAGATACTTTGGCTTGCGTTGGTATTTTGGGCGCATTGAGATTTTCATTCTCGAGATTACCAGCCTATGATCAGTCCAGCACTCCAGATCTGCTCTGGGTTCAGTGACCAACACCTCTTTCAGATCTTTTCTTCTCACGATCACATAGTCGAGGGTATGCCAATGCCCTGAGCGCGGGTGGCGCCAGGTCCCCGTTGAATTGGGTCTCGTAATAAAATAGGTGTTCGTTATACACAGATTGTGTTCTGCACAAAGAGCCAGCAGACGTTCTCCATTCGAATTAATGCTGTCTGTGCCGTGTTTCCCTATTATTCCCGGCCATAGTTCTGAGTCTTCACATCTGCCCACTCTGGCGTTGAAGTCTCCAAAGAGAATAATTCGTTCCCGTTTTGGGATTTTACTTAATGTAGCAACGAGTGTTTCGTAAAAAATGTCCGTTAAGTTGTCAGAGGAGTTCAAAGTGGGTGCGTATACTGCAATGATGTTCACAAACGTGTTATTCGCTGCAGGAAAGCGTAGGGTCATTAAACGTTCTGAGATACCAACTGGATTTTCGGTAAGTTTGGCGGCCAGGTCGTTTCTAATGGCAAAGCCTACGCCATGTTGTCTGATTTCGCCTTCCGGCAAGCCTTTCCAGAAAAAAGTATACGCTTGTTCTACCAAGCTACCTTCGTCCGAAAAGCGTGTCTCGCTTAAGGCAACTATTGCAATGGATGTTCGTTGCAATTCCTTATCGATTAGGGCAGTACGCCTCTCTGGTCGATCAGCCTTGTGGTTGTCTAGTAAGGTTCTGACGTTCCATGCTGCAAAAGCTATGTGCTTTTCATTGGTGTTTGTTCGATGATTCACTCGCTCAGGCACCCTCCCCCGGAGATCCGAATGGGAGGGTATTTTCCCTCCGGATACAAATTTTTTCCTGCTCGACTGATCAATCTTTTTGTAGGAGCTGCGTTAGAAGGTGTTTAAAAGCTGCACTGGTAACGCTGTCAGTGCAACTTTGATTGCGGCTACGACTAGATTATCTTGTGGCACAGGTATCCTGAGACGACAAGGTCTGAGACGTAACTTGAGCAACGCATAGAGCCATTTCCTGCTCAAGCCAATGTTTAGGCTAGGTAATTGTGGGAAACAGAGTTATACCGCTCATGTTCGGTCGCCAGAGCCTCGTTCGTAAGAACAGGGTGCACCGCGAGTAGGTAAGGTTGGCATTTGAGAGGAGAGGCTATAATATGCATCCTTCCCCCTTACACCCCATCACAATCTACAATTGAAATCCTTCGCAAAGCTATTCCCATCACCAAATATTCCTAGTTTACCTCTCGTTTTTTGCTTGTAAAAATAGTATTTTGGTTTTGTAACCTCTCATCTATGAATTCCTTGATTTCTGTTCTCTTCTGTACTCCACTTGTTGATGATTCATCAATAGTTGGATAATTTCCAACAATACCTGGACCTGGAAAAGAATCGCTTCTCTTTTCGATCAAAGCTATTGCATATATGTTTTCACATAATGCAGTTTTAACTGTGTATTCTGGACAAGTACATTTGTATTTATGAATGCAGAATCTACATTTATCTCAATAAATAATTCCACATTCATCATCACGCAATCATTATATTCTACTATAACTATATAAAATTGGTCCCTCACCTTACTTGAGAAAACCTTAAACTCACCAGAATCCAGATATGAGCCTCTCTATTAACTCTAGATTGGTAGGAATTCTGCTTGGGCCTTTCAGATTCTTTTTCACATTTTCTCATTTACAAGGTCTTCTAATATGTAATAACTTGTCGATTTAGGAATTGATAGACTGTCAAGTGAAAAGGGTAGTTTATATATATTAAGTTGTACCCAAAATTTTGATGTCCCTTCATTTTATTATATTTGAGTACTTTATGCAGGCTCTCAATAGCGGTTTTTATCCCTACATTTGTTCTGCAGTTATCTGATCTAACTCAATGTTAAACTTTGTCGTAAAAATTAGTCTGTAGGATTCATAACTTATTTTATCACCCGGGTATTCTTCACGAAAGAATAGATACATCTTTTTAATATTTATGGTCTCTGGAAGATACAGTTCTCTTTCTTAAACTATAATGCGATACACGACCTTGGAATGATCTGGTATGTTCGGATTATTGCTCAATTTCTGGACTCATCTTATGTGGTCGATTTTGATGCCTACCTTCAATTTGAAACTTACACAGATTTGATATTTTAGCTTGTATTGTACGCTTACCTCTCATATTGTCTACTGAGCTAGTAAGGTAGCCCACTTTTTATTGTCATTAGTCTTCTGTTTGTTATTCCATTGATAAAGGCCTGCTGACACACTGACATTTCATGGAATCCACCATTCTCCTCATTTTGAACTCTTCATTTTGTAACGAAATGCACGGTCTCTCAAATTTGCAATGTATTCAGTTTTCCGTGGCAGCATAGAAATCAACCCAGCTAAATTTTCGTATAATATAATTTTTATCGCCGTCGCTCAACTTTTGAAAATAACGCTTTTTACAGTTACAAGGACTCCGAGTCTCAAACGTACGGTTTCGGACATGTTTTAGATATCGATTGAAATTTATTCTGGGAGGATTCTGCATTTCCTGAAAATTTTTCAGGATTTTCACTGCCAATCTCTGTTTCAGAGATTGGGAGTTAAAACCCTAAAAAGTTTCAGGTAATTCGGACATGTTTGTCAACATCTCTTTGACGACCACAAGACTTTCTTTCTCGTGTATGAGACAGTGGCACAGAGTCGCTAACACTACTAGACATGATAACATTATTATTTCCGATATCCCCCAATAAAAGATGCAATACACGCTTGAACACGATTGAAAACAGAATAAAAATAAACATGAATAAATCGACTCCCCGCCTTGGCTGGCTATCGGACTTGGATAGGAAATAAATTCGTAAATTGGGAGGACTTACGGTGGTATTCTGCTTTCATCTGTAAGCCAACATGTAACTTCTCATAAGCTTACTGAAAAATTATGCATTTCTGGACATTTTTAGTGATCTGTAGCTTACAGGAATTCGTATCTATTCACGATAAGTAGTTCAAAACTAACACTGTAAAGAAGATAGTTACAGGAACATTTCCAGAATTGCATTATTTACGAATCTGCCAACCGGACACAGACAGATCGATCGTACGCTACAGATTTGCAACTTACAGATGAAAAGCAGAATACAACCATTAGATCGCTCTTCCATTGTACGCTTGTTTTTACACGCGATTATAAGGGAGTTAGATCGGTCTTTCATTGGTTTATTTTATACGAAATATACTTCGCATGCTGAACTGCCATTTGATGTAATGATCCTGAAAAATTTCTTGTTCATCTATAAGATAGCCCTGCCGTCTATTTGACATACGTTCTTCAAGTAGTATTCTCTCGTATCTATGATCAATCTATTAAAGGCCGCAACATTCGTTGAACCTCTTTCACATATGGAAGCTATTATGTGCAAACCTGATAGATGAAATGTTAGAC
This sequence comes from Coccinella septempunctata, assembly GCF_907165205.1. Classification (NCBI taxonomy): domain Eukaryota; kingdom Metazoa; phylum Arthropoda; class Insecta; order Coleoptera; family Coccinellidae; genus Coccinella; species Coccinella septempunctata. Next base: position 29,503,294 of record NC_058195.1, read on the forward strand.
TCTGGTAATATAGCTTCGTTCACTAGAACAGGTATATTACATCGTTTATACAATCCATCTTCATTTAAGTCATTGCGAGTGGCAATCCAACTTGTGGGACTACACTATAATTCCTAAAGTCATAGCAACACCAAGACTTTGATACTCTGGTGTCTCCCTCAACTTTACTTTTCTAGCACGACCGAAGTCGTGTTGGCATACTCATATAGCTGCATCTTCTGTCGAATTTCATTTCACTCAACTCATCTAGTGCACTAGTCACGTAGAAGAGCTGGCCTTCACTGCCAGTTCTATCCTCGCTCAATTTTTCTACCATTCTGTACTGCGTTTTCAATTTCAACATTCACTAATATAGGTGAGGAGAGCTTCATTGATGCAAGATCCTGTGATCTCCGGTGTCACTGAGAACTCGGAACAAGCCTTACCACATCCTTAATAATCCATCATATAAGAACACTGGTATGCTATTGCGCATATGAAGAGAGATGGAAAATGATCTCACTTGCACAATGTGACGTCTTCAATATTTACTTAGAATTCTCTAAATAAACCACTATTTCTCGAATAAATACCGAGAAACTAAGTAATGATGGATTGAGATATGGAAAATATGAACTGAACATTCTCTTTCAGAGGAATTACAGAAAGGAAAGATTATCAGGGAATAGTTTTTGTGAAGGATTGAATTTCAGATATGATGGGTTTTAGTCTTCGAATTGTCTTGAATGATTGAAATATATCCATTAATGAGTAGTTTAGGTCAAATTTAATTTTTCAGGGATGTAAGGAAACTTATGAATTTTCATCTGGTACACTATAATCTGACTTAAAACGGATATTTAGTCGAACTTCTTTATTCCGTTGGGATTTCATCGAGAGTATTTATAAAATTTCTATATTTCTTTTTTAATCCACATGCATTGAAACATGAATAGGATATAGTATCACTGCTACAATTTCTCAATTTATACTTGACTGTTGAACATATTTTTCAAATGCTCGCATTTCAGGTTCTCCATTTTCTAAGATGAATAAACTTATTTTTATCCATGCAATTGCTTACTCAACACCAAATATAAGACTGTAGAAAGAAACTTCTACAATGTTGAAATTTTTATTTTTTTTATTTGTAAATTCGGACATTTTTTCTCTAGTTTTCTTTGACACTTTTTAAAACTGATTCGCCTATTCAAATCTCTCAATCTTATGTAAGTTCTAGTTCTACTCAAACAAAGTATGACCTCAAATGGTATCGATGTTTCCATGTGTGAACCATGGGAAATGGTTTGTAACCAGTCAGGTTCTCCATTCTGTTCTAAATTCCTGGTAGGTATTCCCAAACCGAGTCCCAAACTATATTTTTTCTAAATTTATGGGCAACGAATCCAGCTATATATTTCAGAGATTCCATGTTTACTTACTCTCTGGTTTCAAAATCTTGTAAAAGGGTTGAAAATTCTTCATTCACCTCCTCTTCAAATATTTCTGGAGGATCAACAAATGAAATCAAGGCCGCATTTTCCTCTTCGTGATTAATTACAACCTCTTCAACTGGATCTTCCACAAGTTTTCCCAGGATGTTCTGTGACAGATATATTCCTTCGTTTTCCTCATCTCTCATACTCAAAAGACATGATTTGCCACTTTCTTGCGTATTTCTATTTTCAGTAAGTATGGCTGCCGAATGTTTCCCCAAATTGTACCATCTGAAACTATATTTCAGATCTAATGGAGAAGGATAATGATTTGCTCCACCCATTCCTCTTAAATATGAAAATAAATTTTCAAGCACATCCTGATTTAAGCGGGAAGTCAAGATATACTCTACTTCATTTTTTCCTTTAAGTAATCGTATATACTTTCGAGGTATTCATTTGTTAGAAGTATGCCTTTCTGAAAGGGTATTAATGCTTTATGTTTTCCAACCCTGATGGAAGGAACCAATTCTGTCATTTTATGGAGCAGATCCCTTCGTATCGGCAAATCCGTACCATAAGCATTTCGCCCAGGACAATTTCCGATCAATTTAGAGTGGGAATTGAGCATATCAAACCAGGTATTGAATATCTGTATCATTTCAGAAGCTTTCTTCTAATACATTCAAGGAAATGTACAGAGTCACATAAATGAAAGAGAGGTCGTTTTTTATCTGTAGGGTGAGGATAAACAATACTCAAAATTTTTTTATCAGAAAAATTACTCACTGCTTTACTGTTTACAGCATGGTTGTCAGTAATGAAGCAGAAAACCTGGTATCCAATTTCTTCTAACTCAATAATAACTTTCTTCATTAATGAAAACACAGTAAGGTGATCCACTTTGGAGGTAGGAGTAATATGTACTTCTTTTAAGTTTGGCATAATGCTAGATATCATAAAAACAAACGTAAAATTTACTAAGGCAGTTCCAACAATATTTCCTGCTTTATAATCAAGGAATGGTTTAATATGGATTTCGTCCACTAATAAATGTACATGTTTCTCACGGTCTGATAATAGCTTGAATAGGTTTTTCGCATAACTAAAACACATGTTTCTTTCTTCCTTAGTAGGGTCAGTCAGCAATGAACTACAAACTGATTATACTTTATTTATAAGCATGAGACTTATTTTTAGGAAGATCGAGGCTAAAAATCATAGTATTGTTTGAATACCGATATCTTGCCTTCTTAGTTGTGTGTAATTTATGTTGCTCGGATAAAAAAGCAAGAGCGCCGACTGAAACAGAATTCTTCTAAAAACTGTCCTCTACATCTGAAATAGCCAATGAATCTAATAAATTGAAAATATGTTTTAAAATATTTTTATTTTTATCGCTTCGGTCAGAGCCATTTTCTTCATTGTGTTTGTCTATATTACATAACAAATCTTTGATGTCATTTTTATTATTGGAAGTGAAGGGGGTCTTCAAATCAGGTTTAATGTACTTTCCGGGTATTCGTATTTCGCATTCATACAAAAAAGTTTCAACCTTCAAATCGGAGCTTATTATTACACAGTATTAATAACAGGTCCAGGAGAATATTTCAATTTGAATAATGTAATGTAAAAATAACTAAATTTCAAAGACATAGCAGCATTTTAATTAATATCAGAAAATAAGCTATTGTTCAAGGGATCTTATAAAGGGGGAATAAATTGTTTGAGGAAATAAATCATATTTGTTATTGAATCATATATTTGTTTTTTTACAGTGAACATTTAAGTGGAAGCAATACTAGTTAGAAATAAGCACATGCTCCAGGAGTTGAGAAATATTTTTAATGAATACAAAACATGCACACATTCATTTATATCCAAGAAGCTTAATTTATTGGAACACAGCATCCAAATCTACCCATCACAATGGCATGCATTTTTATATATTTAAATACTGACCCACCACCACCACCTTTTTCATGGATGGTTCCTGAAACTCTAATATCAAATATAAGAAACGAACGAAACCATCAATAAATTATAATTACTTTCTCCAACTCAATACTTTTACTGCAACCTAACTTTTTATTCAAACATCTATATATAAATTACTGTTGAAATGAGCTGGGGAAGCACATTTCTTAGTTATAAATCTTGACCTCATTTATCAACTGTTCCTGAAACTTTGCAGAAATGTTGGGAGCCAATGAAGTCATTTCATGAAAATATTCACTTTCCACAATTCTGGCAAGATCAAAGACCTCTATTTTTTGTTGGGGAAATACGATTGTTTCTCAATCTTTCTTTCTGTCCCCCTAGGGGTCTTGTTCTCTTGTAAACTTTCAAAGCCCTTGTTGAAGATATCTAGCATCTTTGGACGGCTCTCTTCATTCAACGACTTGAATTTCATACCCATCTGATAGATATATAGATAGATAGATAGATAGATAACAGTCTTTATTTCGAAGCATGTACAGCACAAATACACATATGCTACACACACTAAAATAAATAGTGTCAACAAAAACCGCAAATAAAAATACTCCCTACCCCTACTGAACATCAAAATACTCTAGCAGAGAGTAGGGTTCTAAGTTAATAAGCATTTCTTTTACTTTCTTTTTAAATGAATTAAAATTATCAGTTCTCTTGATTTCATTAGGTAATCTATTATAAACTCTAATACACATGTATGAAGTATGTTTTTCTGTCAGTGTCAACCTATGCTTAGGGTAATTGAAATCTAGAGTTCTTGTCTCATATTTATGGTCTGGCATATGTATCGCAAAACTGGCCTTGTTTCTGAAGAAATAAATCAGGCATTCATACAAATAAATACCGTTAACTGTCAAGATACCATTTTTTTTAAACACTCCTCTACAAGAATCAAGAACTCCTAATTTAGACAACAATCTCAAAATTCTCTTTTGTATGACAAATAATTTTTGCACCTCTGAACTAGAACCCCAGCAAACAATACCATATCTTAACACTGACTCAAAGTTTGCATAATATACTATCTTCAAGGTCTTATAATCTAAATAATCTGACAGTAAACGAAAGCCATATCCAATTCTACAGAGCTTTCCTGATAAATAATCAATATGACAAGTCCACTTCAAGTACTGATCTATATAAACTCCCAAAAATTTTGTTGACTCTTCAAGTTTAATATTCGATCCATCAATTTGAACAGTATCATTTCTACTCTTAACAGACCTCTGAGTGCTGAATAAAACTACTTTAGTTTTTTCATCATTAATTATCAACTTGTTAGCAGTGAACCAAGATTTTAACTGTTTGAAAGCCAATTCTGCTCTAGTTTCCAGATATTTAAACTCTCTATCCCCCAGAATGACATTAGTGTCATCTGCAAAACATGTTATTGCATCGAAATAATCCCTCTCCAATGTACACAGATCGTTAATGAAAATAATGAATAAAACCGGGCCTAGTACACTTCCCTGTGGTATACCAAATTTCGACTCAGCAAACTCAGACTTATAATCTTTCCCGTTGTTAGTGATACAAACACTTTGTTGGCGACCTGAAAGATAGGAATCAATCCAGTCCTTTACACAACCTCTCGGACCTATTTTTTCTAATTTCACTGAAAGGAACTGTCTAAAAAGACAATCATATGCACTAGTTAAATCTAAAAATATTCCCAGTCCTAGTTTATCTTCTTCAAGTATTTTAATTATTACTTCAGTAAATTGATTCAGTGCTGACTGGGTTGACTTGAGCTACCTCCCAAGTATCCATGTTGTGAACTATTAAAGAAATTACATTAATTTAAAAACATGAGTAGTCTATCACAAAAAGCATGTTCGAATATTTTTGAAAAATTTGATAGCAAACTTATTGGCCTATAACTATCCATCAAAGTCACATTTCCCTTCTTATATATTGGTTTGATTAAAGCAAACTTTAATCTACTAGGAAATATTCCATATTTAAAGGAATTATTTATAAATGGTGGCAAAGGAGTAGAGGGTTCTGCACTGATGAACTCTGCGCCTGAGCCGTCGAAAAAAAAAGAGAATACCAGTTTCGTAAAATTGTTGATACCATCTGAAGCACCCAACAGGAAGTATATGCTAAGGCATAGATCCACAACAGAAAAAGATAATTAATTGGAAATAATTTATCATACACCTATGTCTTTATCCCAATATATATCAATATAACTCCTCTAAATAGACGATACAACATATAAGTAATAAATAGTTTATTTTCACTTCGACACAATTGCACATTTGTGGGTTTTCATCATGAATCGTTTCATTAAGGATTACGACAGCCTTGCGTATGATACAAAAATAATAACTAACTTAGAACATATTAAAGATTATAGCTTCATGGAAAGTCTCAGTATATTTCATATGAATGTAAGAAGTATCTCAGCAAATTATGATGAATTTGTTTTGTTTCTGGAGTCTGTTCAGACTACTTTTGATATCATTGTCCTCACTGAGACTTTCCAGATACAAAATATAAATATGTATGGAATTGTTGGTTATAGCATGGCCTACAATGAAGGCCATTACAACCAAAACGATGGTGTCTTGGTATATGTGAAGCATGGTATATCTTTCCACTATAAAATAATTGAGCTAGGGGAAATTAAATGCATGGATATAGATATTGAATGTTCAAATAAGGAGAATATTAAATTAACAGCGATATATAGGTCTCCAAAAACATGCGTACATACGTTCAATTTGAATCTCAGTAGATATCTAGAACAAATAAATGCAAAACAGCATATACTCATAGGAGATATAAATATTAACCTTATGTCCCAAGAAAATTTTGTGGAAGACTATAAGAATATCATGTATTCAATAGGTTTTATATCGGTTATAAATAAACCTACACGCCCTAGCAGTAAGAGCTGCCTAGACCACATATTTATAAAAAGAACATGTACGCAAGATGATATATATGATAGATGTAATGCTTGCATAATACATCACTTAATAACAGATCATTTCCCAACGATGATATCCTTGAATGTTTCAGTAAACAAATCAAAAGGAAGAGATAAACCAAAAATAAAAAGCTATATTAACTATAAAAAGTTGAGGAGTGATCTCGAGAGGGAAAATTGGGGTGAGATTTATCAAGGAAATGACGCAAATATGATGACCAATTCATTTATTCAGATCATTACAAATTATATTGAAAAAAACACACATAAGAAAACAATAAAAAATAAAAACATTCAACGGAAATTATGGATCACAGATTCTTTGATAAAATTGATAAATGAAAAAAATAAACTCTATTTGAAACTAAAAAATGACCCCAACAACGAAATATTGAAAAATCAGTATTCTAAATTGAAAAATGAAATACAGAAGAGAATTAAAATTGCTAAAATGGAATACATAAAAAAAATTGCTGAAACTAAAAACTCAGAATCCAAAATTGTATGGGACCGGGTCAAGACTGTCTGCGGTGAATCCAGGAAGGAAACATCGATAAAATGCATTAGAATCCATGGAGAAATTACTGAAAACAAAAATATTATAGCCAATGCATTCAACCAACACTATAGTACCATAGGGCAAGTATATGCGAGTAATATTGAAAATGTTGAACACCCAGCGGAAAATAACCCTATTCAAGGGAAAACATTTTTTTTATCTCCCACAGACAGATTTGAAATAGAAACGATAATGGAAACGTTAAAGGAAAGAAAAGCTCCTGGGCACGACGGTATTAGGACCGAAATCCTTATTGAAATAAAAAAGGAAATTTCGGAACCCTTAACACATATCATAAACCATTGTTTCGTCACTGGATGTTTTCCGGACATATTGAAGTTGGGAGTTATCAAACCCTTATACAAGAACGGAGATGAGCTTGAAATGGTCAATTATAGACCCATCTCATTGATATCCAACTTTGCGAAAATAATCGAAAAAATAATATACAAACGCATGATGCAATTCCTTCTCGAAAATAAAATAATACATGAAAACCAGTATGGATTCATGAGCGGTAGATCTACTGAGGATGCTATCAGAAAATTAACAACCAATATTTATGAATATCTAGACAAACAAATTCCTTCTCTTTGCATCTTCGTAGATCTTGCTAAAGCATTTGATACCGTCTCACATGAAATTCTGTTGGATAAACTTGATAGATGCGGATTCCGGGGTAAGATTCATGAGTTATTAAAGAGTTACCTATCGAATCGTAAACAAGTTGTTGAGATCGATGGAAAAAGAAGCGAAGAGAAGTGTGTCACTTACGGTGTTCCGCAGGGTACGGTGTTGGGGCCACTCTTATTTCTAATATATATTAACGACTTGTTTAAGGTTCCCTGCAACGGAAATATTATCGGTTTTGCAGACGACACCGTGATCATATTTCAAGCAAATTCCTGGGATGAACTGAAGAGTAAAACGAAGAACAACTTTATGCTAGTGAAAAATTGGTTGCAGTATAATAAACTTACTCTGAATGTGGATAAAACAAAATATGTTCCGTTTGCATCATATGAGAGTGGCTTGCCAAAGTATGGAAACATCGACATAGACACAAATACAAGTATACCAGCAGCAAAAAGTGCAAATTATCTTGGTGTGATAATTGATTGTCATTTGAGATGGGATAAACATGTGGAAAACTTGACCAGAAAATTGAGAGGAATAATTTATAAATTCAAAGCTTTAAAAAAAGTCTGCATGCAAGAAAAGTATTTGATAATGATCTACAATGCTCTTGTTGAAACACTAATTGGTTACGGGATAGTGGGATGGGGCGGAATTTACGATTGTCATGTAGAAAGTCTGAATAAAGTTCAAAAATGGATACTAAGAATCATATATAGTAAAAGAATAACATACCCTAGTGAGCCTCTATTCCAAAAATCCAAAATACTCAACATCAGGAAATTATTCATTCTAAAAATGGCCGTAAGCGTGTTCAAGGGGAAGATACCATTAAATAACGTAGATTATGAATACGAAACAAGAAATAAAGATAGAACCTACTATACCTCAAAATGTTTTAAGCGAATAGGACAGAGATCAGCTCAATTCCTTGTTTCTAAAGTATATGCAGTGATCCCAATTCAGTTGAAAAAAATTAGAAATTATAAGAAATTTAAGAGGACAACCAGGGAATGGCTAGTTCAGTTGAACATAAGAGAAGCAAATGATTTAATTAATAAATTCAATGAATGAAACAAAATACATAAGAACATCCAACTATAATACCAAATACTCACCGATTATGACGAAACATTCTCACCGATTAGGACAAATATACTCACCGATTAGGACAAACTACTCACCGATTATGACAGGATAATTTCACCAATTTGAGCAACGTAAAACCCGGTTTGGACTTTTGAATAAGAGCCAGGAGTGCCTTCACAGTGAAGTGAATGTTAGGAAAGATTTATTTATGTTTGAAATTATATATTGTAGAATTAAATTAAGTTATAATTAATAGTTACACACAGATTATACTATATCTGGTATGATCTCTGTAACGTAAACCATGTTTATAGATGAATAAACATTATTATTATTATTATTATTATTATAATGTATGATAATACATGTTTAATTTCATCAGTGCATAATTTTATCACATTCATTGGCACACTATCAACGCCACTAGAAAATTTAGTTTTAATTTTCGAAATTATTTTTACAATTTCCTCTGGATCAGTTGGTTTCAGAAATAAAGATTGATTATTGTATGGCTCCCTATATGAGAAAGGAACCTCATCTAGATCTTCTAACAATTTAGGTATCTTTTCTAAAAGAAATTTATTATATTTTTCAGCAACTTCAAGTGGCTCCCCCTCAAGTTCGCAACCTTTTTAAAAACTGTTTTTTGCCTGTATTTCCCCACAGATGGACCACATAGTTCTATTTTTGTTGTCTGAACGTTGTATCGCATTATTATAGTGATTAACTCTAGCTTGCAACAATAACTTATCATATCTGCGTTTTTCTTCATCATATAACGATTTGAAACATTTGTTACGTGATTTTAATAACAATAAAGCATCTAATTTTTTCTTACTATCAATAACTTCAGGCGTGTTGTAATAATTTGTTGTCCCATTGTTAACACGCACCAATTTCAAGGGAAAATGTTTTTCAAAAGTGAGGTGGAAAATATTCATAAAACATTCCCATTGTGCATTCACATTATTTTCTTTCTGATCAAAGACAGACACCCAGTCCTGCTCTCTCATGCAATTTTTGCCTCTTCACTATATATTCTACGATAAGTAAAAATATTTTTAGGGGTTGAAGACAATTTAAATGTTATTTTTTGTCCTGTATGATCTGAGATAGCAGTCCTGAGGACAACAGCCTTGCTAATCGAAAAATTGTCAAAAAAGTTATCAATGCAACTACTTGTATTATGGGTTATTCTAGTTGCTTCATTTATGGTGGGATGAAACTGGTATAATTGTAACAGTGTTGAAACTCTGACCTAATGTTACTTGACATGTCCAATAAATTAATGTTAAAGTCTTCGGCTATAATAACTAGCTTGTTTTCCCTTAATATGAGGAAAAGAACTTTTTTCAATTGTTCGAAGAATACACTTATTATGCCCCCACTGGGTCTATATATTGATAGTACTATGACAGCCTGGTTCCCCAACTTACACTCACTTGCCGCACACTCAAACTGACCCAAAATTGAGCAGTCTTCGAGTTTCTTCCTCCTTATGCTTTTGATACGTTTATGAACATATACAGCTGCCCCACCATGTCTATTCTTCTCCCTGCATACTGACGAAACCAAATCATAGTCTTGTATTCTAGTTATAAGTTCATCTTTAGCTTTCCAGTGTTCAGTAATGCACAAAATAGTGCAGTCCAAATGGCTGAATAGAAGGTGTTGAAGGGAGTCAATACTGTTTCCCATCGATTGTACATTATGGTGAATTACACTGAAATTATCATCACAAATCGATAGATTTGGATTTATTTGTCTCTTATCGCATCTTTCTGAAAGAAATTTCTGAAATCAAAATCCCGAATCAGAACACCTTCAGGCCAGAAGTTCTTGTCTGTTATTGTTTGGTATAAATCTGCGGGGACACCTACGCTGAATGACGCTTTTGTCACGAGTTTTTTAACTTCGACGTTATCAGTTTTTAGAGCATCGCAAACATATTGCTTAACTGTGTTTTCATCTACTTTGCCAGCAATCCTTCCCAAATAGATCCATCTTACGACGTACCCCAGCAAAGGAAGGATTTCCATTCGCCGTACCAGTACATATAATTCCCTTTGATCGATAATTCCTTTTATTTCTTGATTTAACTTCCTTCCATTCATAATTTTCTTGCGATTGCGAATTTTCCGGTTTTGGAATCGGACTTGTAATTTGTTTATTTGTATCATTTTCAGCATTGACATTGACAGAAAGCATTTTGACGTTGTTATTGGGCCTGTTCACAGAGCTGTATGTTATTTGTCTGTGTTCTTGATTTACCCGCTGTTCGATGATGGTACATTATCAAACTTATCGCCTGTTGTCGGATTTTTTGCTTCTTGTTGTTTACTTATTTCAACTGCCTTATCTTCGAGTTTTTTCTCAATAACCTTAATTTTCTCTAAGAGTAATTCATTATTCTGCATTAGTATATAATTCTTACTCTGAGATTCACTGAGAAGTTTTTCCAAGAATTCATTTCGCATTTTCAGGAAGGCGATTTCGTTTAATGGATCGCTAGTTGGAGTAGTTGGTTGAATTCCATCCATATTCTCAGTTGCTTCGTGCACACATAGGGCGGATTTCACACTCGCTGACTGAACAAGGCATGCTGGGTGAAATTTTCCCGAACACTTTATGTATTTCACAAACTTAACAACTTTTCTTGTGCACTGAGCACAGTTAGTTTCAGTTTTCGGGTAATCTTTATAATTTCTTACGGAGCGTTCGTACAGTTCACTCTCACTCTCCGCCATCTTGAGTTGAACTCTGTTCCCAAATGATCTACAAACAACCCCTTTCACCCACTATTTATATTAATTCTACGAGATTTACCTCGGATTTCATGCTAGGATCATAATGCAATTTCAACACTGTATTCCGAACATTCACATTTGAATTTGTGAATACACACTCTGCATATATCACAGTATGTTGCTTTTATCATTTTTTCTTTTAATTTTGATCATTTCAGTAGAATTAGCTGCAATTTCTTCGAAGCATTGCCATAACTTGCTTTGCTTAGTTCCTAATCCTTCACTAGCTTTTTTCTTTATTTTTGCTAAAGGTATATCGTCTTCCTCTCGGTCTTCCTCTTCATCTTTTGAGTCATCTAGTTGTCCTCGTACTTGCATTAAATATGAACATTCTTCCACACACATTTTAAAATTGTCAATCTTCTCTTTCTGGAAGAAGGCTAATTTGAATCTAGGATCCAACACAGTCGAACTAATATAATACTTATTTTCAAATAAGACATCGAATCTTTTTGAGATGTGTTCGCAAATAATATCTTTCATTGTCCCAACACCAACGAATGTACTCTTTGTCAAGTATTTTTTCAATGTTACTATTGTTGGTATAACTACGGATATCAAAGCTTCATTTGAGCTCATACTATTTGTAATCTCGTCAAAGGGTTGTAGTAAGTTATCAGCATCCATTGATTCGATGTTAAATTATCCAGAATATTATCTGCGCTGTAGACAGTTAAGGCTCTTTTCTGCTGATAAATCCTCTTAAGCATTAAAAAGGTGAAGTTCCATCGAGTTGGAATGTCTTGAATAAGTTTATTAGGAGCTACACTCAACTCGTTCTGAATTATTTTCAACTTAGAACAGGCTGCAGATGAATGGTTGAAATGACCCAGAATTTTTTTACAGGTGGCTATTAAATCCGAAACAGATCTTTGACTGACGATGCTTTGAGTGATTACTAATTGCAGGGTGTGGATAAAACATGATACACTAAGTATTCCCGCTTCATTACAACCCTTCACAATAATAGCTCCATTGTCTCTTACCATTAAGTGAATGCTGGTGGTATTTAATTCCCACATTTGTAACATATTAAAAAACACATTTTTGATTGCCTCACTGGTATGACCTGGAAAGTGTCTATAGTTCAGCACCACATGGTTAGATGTAAAACCATGGTCAAACCAATGGCCCGTGAAACTAATAAAACTCTCATTTGTATGTGAGCATGTCCACAAATCAGATGTTAAGGATATATAAGGAACACTCACTAACTTGTTCTTTATCACTGTCACTAAGCGGTTATAAATATCGGGAACTATATTATCTGTAAAATATTTTCTGCCAGGTATCGTGTACTGAGGAACAATTTTGGACATTAATCTTTGAAAACCCTTGTTTGTGACAATAGAATATGGCAAATTATCCAGAGCAATCATTTCGCCTATTCCATAATGTATCGACTTTGAGCGATGATCATCGATACTCCATTTAGAACATGACTGTAGGGCACTAACAATTGTGGGTTGTTTCAACTTTTTACTTGAATTTCCACCTTGGAACTGTTCATATTCCCCACAATGCTTTCTCTTGAGGTGATTTGTCATAGATGTTGTACTAGCATTTTTACCAACACCACCACAAGATTTACCAGAACTAGATATTTTAACACACATTTTAGAAGGACATAATCCAGATATTTTGATACTGCCTCCTGTTTTCATACTTAGTTGGCTGCATTGGCTGACATCCTAAGTATATAATGAATTCGGTTGAATTGAATTATACTGATCGAGATTATACCTTTAGAACTGCTTCGATTACAGTTGTAATAGCTATACTGTTCATTAGTAGCGTTTTTGGTAATTCTTTGGTGGGCATAATCAACACTCCTGTTATTGAGTGCTCGACATGTCTCAAATTCATCCTTATTCCTAAAATGAAGAAACGATTGTTTAATATTTAATTAATTAATTTGTTCTAAATGATTAATTAGTAAATCATGGGATCAAAATGAAATCTTCTCTTCATCAACACAAAGTGGACACTTTACATGATGGATGGTTCTTCCTTGAAAAGGTTCTTCATGAACCTGAAACACAACTGAGAATTTGTGCCAGATGTGGCAAATCAGGTTTTCGCTACAAATAATTAAAGCATGACTGCAAACAGTTTATAGTGAATCAAAAAACACTCACTCATTTTGTTGATCCATATTGTCTATGTTTTATTATCACTCAGCAATTAAAATTGCTATTTGTGAAATACTTGTCCAGAGTCGTGAATGGAATTCGAACTGAGACAATAAATTCCTCGAAGACAAAGTTTGTCTGCGCAAATCCCTCAAATAGTCAAATCAAAAACCAAACTTCAGGTAATCACAATCAGTTCAAATGATATCTAATGAATTCAAACGAGGAAGACGGACAGACAACCTTTAAAAACCGACAGCGTCATGCTCAGATTGGCCCGAATCTTCGGCATCGTGGTAACAATTAATGTATGCTGCAAACATATAGCTATTCAGTGTCCTTCTAATTCGGAAAGCGAATTTTTCAATTACAAAAAACATTTTAGCATTGTACTACTCACTATATGTTATGCTCACTATAATTTTCCTTAAGTCAACATTGGAGCTTATGGTTCACAAAGTGATGGTGGTGTTTTATCCAATTCAGCCTTTCTTGATACACTGGAGAAATAACGATTGCCAGAAGAATGTTATATTCCAAACAGCACAATAAGAATGCCATATTTCTTTGTGGGGGATGATGCTTTCTCCCTCAGCCAATATTTGATGAAACCATACAAGGGAACAAATTTACCGTTACAAAAACAAATATTCAATTACAGATTGAGCCGTGCAAGGAGAGTTATTGAGAATACATTTGGTATATTGGTTGCACGGTGGAGAATTTTCACCAGAACTATATCCTCACGCCCAGAGACAGTGGATTTCATAACAAAAGCAACAGAGGGTAAGGGAAAATACTGTCCTCAACATTTTTTTGATCGAGAAACTGACAATGGAGTGGTTGAAGGAGATTGGTGTAGGGAAGTAAGAAACCAATTATGTGTAGTTCTAGAAGATGTGCATAGAGGGCGAAATTGTGGAAATAATCCTGGTAAAAGTGCTCTGACGATTATAGAAAATTTAACAGAGTATCTCATTAGCCCAGCAGGATCTTTACCTGATCAAGTAGATTATGTAAAAAGGGGGCGAAGCAATATTCAGTATTATAATTAGAAAATTCAAGTAAATACATTTTTTCGCCCTTTGAAAGTGATAGATAAAAAAACATTTCAAAAATAGGATTTTAATCAAATTCATTCCCAATAGCAATTAAAAATATTTTTGCTCTTCTTCTTTATCTGTTATCTTCCTCAATTCACAAGCAACAGCCCGACAGAAAACGTCATCCTTTAAAGTATTCAATACTTCCATATCTATGTCCCTAGAAATTTTTCTTTTCTTTCCATAACTCCTTGAAGGGGTACTGACATCTTTCGAGCAGCTTGCTAAGAATATAGAGATAGAGATAATTCAGGCCCACCGAAACAATGGTCCTACTCCACAGTTTCAATTGCATTTTCAATGAAAAAGTTACTGGAAGCGTCTTTTTTTTGCCTTTACGTTTTTTTTTTTTTTTTTTTTTTTTTTTTTTTTTTTTTTTTTTTTTTTTTTTTTTTTTGGTGTAGCAGGGGGAAAATCTGCAAACAGACGAACACACCCTCTGCTGAGGGGGAACAGTGTGGGGATTCTCACTCTCTGAGCTCGAGACCCACTAAAAACCCTTAACTGCTTCTTCATAGGTTCCGGGCATTTTGCCTATTAACCAGTTGACTCTTATGGTTTCTGGACTCTCACACGATCATAGTCGTGTTGATAGTTGTATGCTGCCTATAGCTTTTATAGGTTAAGCTCTTCTTTGGTTACATTTAAATCCTTAACTGATCTCTCGGTCTTCGGTGGTAGGTTCTTGACCTTCTAGCTTCTTCTGTTGGATCGTAGTCGACTAATCTTCGTAGTTCCTCATTTGGATGTTGTTTGGCTTTGTCGAATATCCTTTCCGCCTTTCTCTTCATAAATTCTGTAACTGGTTCCCATTCCAAGTCCTTGTAGATTTGTTTGTTCCTAACAAACCAGGGTACGTCCATCGCCATTCTAAGGAGTTTATTCTCAGTGGCCTGTATTCTCTTGATGTGGGTCTTGGCTGCGAAGCCCCATGCCGCCGATCCATATGTGAGTTGTGGTCGCGCAATAGTTTTAATCATCGTCAACTTGATGTTCTTATTCATATGACTTCTTCTGCCTATGAGTGGATAAAGTTTACTCATTGCGGCTTTTGTTTTATCAACAGCACATTTGATGTGGTTTTTCCATGTAAGTCCTCTGTCAAGCGTCACTCCTAGGTATGTTGCTTCATTTTTCCATTCAACCTCTTGTCCATCAACTTCAAGGTTTTCTTCCATCCTCAATCTTCTCTTTTGCAGTAATATTGCTTGAGTCTTTCTTCCATTGATTTGGATTTTCCATTATTATTATTATTATTATTATTATTTGAGTAATTCATCTATGGCTTCCTGCAGTCTCCGGTGTATGATCTCTGGGCGTCGATGTCTGAACGCTATTCCTGTGTCATCTGCGTACAAGGTGAGCATATTCCTAGCATTCTTCGGGATATCATAAACGTATATTACGTAAAGCAGAGGTCCAAGTACCGATCCTTGAGGCACTCCCGCTTCCAATTGTCTGGTTTGAGAGGTTGCTCCATCTATCTTCACATAAAAGTTTCTATTCCTCAGATAATTCCTTATAATCTTGCATAGCTTGGTCGAATATCCTGCTCTTTTCATCTTGTAGATTAGGCCTTCGTGCCATACTCTATCAAAAGCTCTCTCGATATCCATCAGAACTAATCCTGTGGCCTGTTTGGTCTGCATTCCTTCGGTGACGTATTCTATGAGCCGTAGTAATTGGAGTTCAGTCGAGTGTTCTCGTCGAAATCCAAATTGTTCGGGTGGGATTATCTTCAACATTTCTGTTTCCTCATTCAGCCTTTTGGCGATAACCCTCTCGACGACTTTTCCTAGTGCTGATAGTAGGCTGATTGGTCTATAATTTTGAGGAAATTTCCGTTCCTTTCCAGGCTTGTTGAAAACTATCATTTCTGCAGTTTTCCATCTCTTTGGGTAGTATTCGGTCCTCATCACTCCGTTTGTTATATTCGTCAAGGCTGCTATTCCTTTTCTAGGCAATTTCTTCAACATATAATTCGTTATCCTATCTTCTCCCGGTGCTTTCCGGTTTTTCAGTTTCATTATGATCTCTTTGATTTCTGTTGGTGAAGCCGGTTTTGGAATGATTTCGGTTTCCGGTGGTTCCATCATCAGTTCTTCGTTTGCCTCCACTTCTTCTTCTAGATCTTCATTGTCATCATCATTTCTGTAATTTATTCTGGCTTCTCTCTCAATTGTGTCGGCAAGTGCTTCGGCTTTTTCAAGTCTCGTATATACCATTCCGTTTGCTCCATGCAGTGGAGGTATAACTGTCTGTTCTCGTCGTAAGCGTTTTTGCATTTTCCAAGCCGAGTGATCTATTGTATTCAGTTCCCTTAATCTCTGGTGCCATCTGTTATTACGCAGTTCTGTTAAAGCATTTTTCAATATCTGACTATGCTTATTCAGTTTCTTCTTGTCTTCTTCTCTTTTTATTGTTCTGTAGATTTTCCTGAGTCTTCTGTTCTTTTTTATAAGTTCCTTTATATCCCTTGGCGTATCTCCATGTGAATGTTTCGGAATTGGTTTCCTTATTCTCTTGGTGCTTTCTTCATAGGCTTCTTTTATATGATTTTCCAATTTTTCAACTGCTTCATCTAATTCATCCTGGGTGTTTATTTGGGGAATTTCCCTGATTTTCTCCTGAAGTAAATTCTTATATTTCTCCCAGTCTGTGCGTTCCTTGGTTTGTGTCTCTTCTTCGTTTCTTGGGCCATGTCCCACTATGAATTCTATGGGATTGTGGTCTGAAGTTCCGTCTTCTATTGTATCAATGCTGATTTCTTCAGTGATGTCTTTCATTACGACAATGTCCAGTACATCGGGTAGTCCATTTACTCTTGGTATGTAGGTCGGTATATCAGGTCCTATCACAACTGCATTAAGTTTTTCAGCATAAATCTTCAGTCTTCTCCCGTTTGTATTTTCCACCCTACTGTTCCATTCCTGCGATTTGCAGTTAAGATCACCAATTATGATTTTCGGGTGTCTTCCTTCTAGTAGCATTTTTAGATCCTCTTCCAGCATGTCCTTATCCGGTGATTTATAAGTTGAAATAATCTTCACTTGCCCTCGATTAGTATTCACAATAATCGATATTGCTTCTACTTCTTGTCCATTGAATATTTGGTCGAAATGGTGATCCATATTCCTTCTAGCCAGTATAGCAACGCCACCTGTGCTGTTAGGTCTATCATTTCTGTAAATATCGTAATTGGGAAATGCTATCCGAACGTTGGGGTTAAGTCTCGTTTCTTGAAGAGCTATGACATCCGGTCTCTTCTCTTCAATCAGTTCTTCGAATTCTGATCTGCGGGCTCTCAATCCTTCGACGTTCCAAGAGACGATTATGAGATTGTTCTTTATCGTCGTGTCAGCCATTAAATATTCTTAATAATTTGCTGCATCTTCTTCTCAATCTCTTTCTCCAGATTCTGCATCATCGTGCTGAGGAGGTTTTTCGTGAACTTATCCAGTTCCTCAGTGATTCCAGAAATTCCTTTTCTGGTTTCGGCTTTTTTGACGGTTTTTGCCTTTTCCGTCTTTTTCTCTGGTTTCTTCGTCTCTTTGACTGCTTCGGTTGCAGTTTCCTGGGGTTTCTTCACTTGCGAAGAGTTTGGGGATGGCCTCGGTGTATTTTGTGTTGGCCTCGAGCTGGTCTGGTTCGATCTTGGCGATCTCTTGGTCTTTTTAGTGACCAATTTCCATTCGCTACATCCCTTGTAGCTGGCTGGATGTCCTTGCTCTCCACAGAGAACACAAGAGGCATTTCGCTCCTCGTTCTCCCTGGTGAGCGTACACTCCTTGGAGCTGTGATTACCGGAGCATTTCACGCACCTCCATGGAAAAGTGCACTTACTTTGGGCATGTCCATATCGCTGACAGCGGTAACATTGTCCAGGCCCGGTCGTCCTTCTCTTAGGTTCAACAACACAGTTCATGTTGTAGAGCCTTCTCACCTCGAAGATACCCTTATTCTGGGTTTTAACCAGCAATAAGGGCATCGGCCTCTTAGTTATATTTGAGGTCATTCTTATGACCTCAGCATCGACGATCCCTTGATCCTTGAGGTCGTCAAGGATCGTCGGGATATCTGCATCCAGCGGTAGATATCTCACTACCGCATAGATTTTCTTTTCTTCCTCCCTATTTATTTTATGAAGGAAGTCCGTCATTCTTCTGTGGTCTTCCGCGGTTTGTGGAACGACCCTAATTCCGTCCTTCACAGTAGTCGCTCTGCTGTAATTTATTCCGTTTCGCATTAACGCGTTGGAAATTGACGTCCATTCGGACGTACCCCTCAGGGTAACTGGGGGGATTTTTTCTTTTCTCTCCACTGGAGTGGTTTTCTCTTGGGCTGGGGTTTCCAAGACTCTTTTCTTGTTTGCCTCTTCATTTGACGAGGAGCTATCCTTTCTCACTCTTTTGGCGGGTGGGGAAATTTTGGTTTGAGGGGTTTTGACCACCTCCATCTTCTGTTTTTGAACCGGTAAGTTCACTTCTTGGACATTTTTCAAAATAATGTTCTTCTTGAGTGCTTTGGAGTAAGGACTTTCCTTATTTCCCTCCTGCAACTCGAGCCTCTCCCTGAGATTTTTAATCTCAGCAACTAAGCTAGATACGCATCTATCTAACTCATTCACCCTCGCTTTCAAACTTGCGTTCTCCTCTCTCAAAATATCGTGTTCGGACACGACATTAGCGATTTCTGGCGCGTCTTCTTCCATTACGGACTCGCAGTCCGAATGGTCAGACATTTTAGAATCTAATTAATAATTACTTCGCTACTCGAAGAAATTGGAAATAAAATTTTTCAAGACAAAAGAAAAATGTATCTCATGCATAAAAACAAAACGGCTCATCAAAAATTCTCTACGCTATGAGAAAAATCAGAAAGAAAGATACGAAAAATAAGCTCACCTGATGTTTTCTGCAGTACCAACGAGAAAATTCTCTGGACACTTAGGATGAACACCAACTTTGAAAATTTTAACGAATTAAAATTCCGATAACAAATATAGAACCTACACAACTTCACAGACGGAATCAAATATTCCGTAGCTTGGTTAGTGGACACTTTCACCTCCGCTTTCACTTTTACGGCACTGTGACTTTCTCGTCCGCTTTCTCTTTTATAGCACTAGGAGCACTGTAGCACGTCTTCTCCTGTCAAGCGATTGACTCGGAATGTGCGTTTACGTGAGGATTAAGAAAACTCACTACTTCAAATCACTTCCAAGAGCTTGGCTCCTCCTGACTCTGCCCACTTTTTGTATTATACTCATGGATTTTGTTCTCCTTGGCGAATTTTTCTCGTCCTCCATCGAGTTTTCATTTCAATTGAAAATTGAAGAATTTTCATAGATTTGTTAACCGAACGGTTCTTAGAGGGAGTTTATGCTGGCCGGTAACTTTAACTTTTCCCTTACCTTAATAATTTTTTTTTGGCTACACACTAAGGGCTAAAGTTAAGATATTGGGAAAAAAGTTACCGGCTAGCATAAACTCGCCCTAACAATTTTCAGGGGAAGGTAAAACAAGACAATGACCGAAAATACTACTTACTATTACAACCTAGAGTTTCTGCAATCTCAATCCACGCGTTATTTTTTTTATGTAGATCTCTAAAATCCTTTCTACTCTTATCGATAGGAAGCTGTATTGTTGCACCAATTCTATCAATAAAGATACATCAACCGGCATGATTTATGCATGATTGAAGCTTCTCTCTTTGTTATAAAACTTAACATGATGATTGTCGACTTTGAAACCACGTCTGATAGGAGATAGCACAGATCACAAATAATAGGGGCATTATTTTACTTAGTTAACAATGATATTACTTTGATTTGTGGTTGTTCTTTGAGATTAAGTCATTAAAAAATTCACAGTAAGATTGTGAAAATTGTGATCACAGTACTTAAAAATGCGACTAAGGTTGTCAAATTCTAAACCTTTCCGAAAAATTTCTATTATTGCTTCACTAAGTGACCTGGATTTTTTTCTTATTTTATTCAACTAATTTAGTTAACTAGAAATGAATAAAAAAGCTTTGTTGGCCAATCGTCCTGCTTGTTAGCAATAATTTCGGAAGATTGCAATCTATGTTTGATACATTCTCTTCCAAAATACAATTGTAGAGGGTGCCATTGGTCCAGTATTCTTTCCACTGCCATAAGTAAAGAAAGCCATCTGGTTTGTGATTTCGTGGGGTTCTACATTACAAAATTTTTGAAACTCGCTGAACTGTGCTTGTCTTTTCGAGCTGTTTTTAAAATATCCAAAAATATTTCGGGCCAGATCTTCACAATGGCGTGGTGGAACTTTGCAAGATTCACTTGCACATAAGTGAATGGTATATGCATTTCTGTACTTTAATTCTAGAGAAATTCTATTTCAATCTGCACACTACTAAGTTATGAAACCAAACATGGTATTGCAACCATGCAATCAGCAATATTCTTTGAGCTGCGGAGATGGCATCAGAAATAGAACCCAAGTGGAGCAAATAAAATTTATTCCCAATTTTCAAAAAACATAAGCTCATTCAAAACGAATGAATAACACATCAAGAACAATATTATCAAATATTGTGGTACATGGTACGTGGTATATTATACGTAACATGATTTATGCATTGATTAGCACAACTGTATCTGGCACACAGAACAGGTCCATTCAGAGCGAACTTGATTGGCCTTCGTACTGCAAAGGGCACATCTCCTTCTCGTGCTTCTCTCAGGCTGATAATACGCTGCAGCTAGACGCACTTCTGTAGGAATCTCATTCGAGGACGAAGAATCATGTGGCCTTTTATTAGCAATCTCTCTCGGCTAATAGACCATCCATCCATAATACTTGAACGAAATTGTTTGTCATTTTTGGCAAGTCCACTAATTTGTGGATGAGTTAACCACAGCAGCATCTATGAAGTAAAAAAATTCTATATCACCATTCAACACTGCGTCGATTGCTTTTATAGCTTGAGAGGAGCTGGCCGAATTTGTCTACATAATTCATGTTTTTATTATAGTTGACCACCGCTTCCGGACACGGTACCTGAATGATAATTCCCGTTTTTACCTTCCTTTTGACATCTATAAATTTTTCTGGGTCATGAAACTTCAATAGGATGTGAACTGATCGGTTGTCCTTCCATTTGACAGCTGCCAACCCTGAATTACTCGTGAATCAGTGCACAATTGAGTTCTATTGAGATTTATTGTCCTTACGGCATGAATATTATTCAGTTTCAAAGTTTCCATCAAAAGAACACTATTGAAAAAATTATCGAAATATAAAATATGATTTCTTCCACACAGACCTGCCGTCATATTTTTTATGATACGTGAACCTGAATTAGTCTCTTGGGTATCTGTCTTACCTGTATAAATGTCAAAATTCAGGCAATATCCAGACTTATCTGCAAGAACCCACTTTATAACCACGCTTTATGGGTTTTTTCAAGGAGCAGCGTTTTATCATGGATTCATCCACACAAACGTGAGGGGGTAAGCATCTCTTGAAATTTTTAGAAAAAAGATTCAACATCCGACGCAGCTTATATAGTTTATCATATTCTAGTGAGTTTCTGTTTGGTATTACTGAGTTGTCATTCACATGTAAATGTGACAAACACCAACTAAAACGTTCCAAACTCATGAATGATGAGATGAAATTATCTTTCAATACTGGTACGCTAGACCATTAATCTTTGTAGCTGGGTAAATGTTTGATACCCATAAGAAGGTTTATACCCAAAAACGTCGCATTTCTTCAGCGTTAGTTGGATAGGGTTTTCCTGTGGAATATTCGGTATGACGAATCTTTTTTATGTGAAGGTTTTGGATTGGATTGTGACCATGTTGGCGCAATGTAGTCAGTGGCTATGTTTTGGATAGGCGGAACTCGAGGCGCGTTGGATATAATCCTTTCTCTCACAGTAGCAAGAGGTAAATCCCTTTCAGATAGTTATTCGTCAGTTTCGTACACAGGAATATCTTGCATATTTTGACTTTCATTCATCCCACCAACTTCATCCTCTTCGACCTTCGCTGCATTCTCCATCTGAAATTCGGAATCAGACGGTACAGACTCAAAATAATCCATATTTTCAACCTCTGCCTCTAATTACTATATCAAATGAACTTACCTGAAGTTCGATCGTAATTATATGAGGCGTCCAGTCCGAAAATATCACCTAGAATACCATGTAGTACGTGTTGTCATGTACGCGCGCACAAGGTTTAAAGATTCAAATCCCCACTCCGCTGCTCCATATCCCCGCTGTATCCATGCCCGACTCCTCATTACTTCAAAGATTTTTGGCAATTCCCAGGGCAGGGATTTTGGGTAGGGTACTAGATGATATTTTCGGACTGGACGCCTCATATAATTACGATCGAACTTCAGGTAAGTTCATTTGATCTAGTAATTATATTTCGGCGTCCAGTCCTCAATATCACCTAGAATACCATGTAGCTGTTTAAAGATATAGGAATTGCCAACTCATAGTAAAGTAAACGAAAGAAAATTGTGATTTATAAGGTTTTATTAGAAAATTAAAAAATTCAGGCATTAAACGAAAATGTGATTCTAACCTTCCGAACTATTATTATTTGAATACAGTTTCCATAAATGTATTTGTTTCAGCTAAAGGTCTATTATAGAATTTATTGAAGATGCGGGAGGAAGAGCTCCAGCCGGCAGATCTTCTAATTGCGTCCAGAGGAAGGCCCTTTCTGAAGGCATCTGAGGTGGAAGCATGTCTTGTAGAATGAGGGTTGTACGAGTCATTTATTCCAGATGCTTTCAATATTTCTTTCACCCATCTACTCAGCGTTTGTTTTGAGGCCGTTCCATGTGGGCTCTTGTAGGTGATGAAGAGGTTGTCATTTTCCCTAACAACCTTCGTCTGTAAGAGATATTGTTTAAGCAAGGAAGCTGTGCATAACCTCGACTCTTCTTTGGAATATGGAAGGTTTATGAAGGGTTGAAACCTCCCTGGACCTGAAGTCTTTGTATGATCAGGGATGAATATTTTGATGCCCTCCTCGGTTTCTTGGATGTTTGAACATTTGATGAGAGATAATGTCTGCATCCTCTGGCCCGACGCTAATGCTAGTAGAGTTACTAATTTCATCGATAAGGATCTTAGATCAGAGGATGTTGTGTTGCGCAGGAATATCGCCTTCAGCTCTAGATAGTTAATGTGCTTCAATTTATCTATTCCTGACCACCAGCCATGGGTGCTCTCACCCATGCAGTACGCCCCCCATCCTGAAAGGCTAGCATCGGTGAAAACCTCTAAATCAAATTGATCATTTTTCAATGAATTTTTCGAAGAAAATATGTTATGATACCACCATTGCAAGTCCGGTGTCAACTCTTTCCCAATATACATAAAACTATCAAAATTTTCGTTATTCTTGCCAAGAGCAAGAAATTTAGCCCTTTCAAACCTTTTCGTGTAGAGCCATCCGTATTTGACGGCCGGACAGGCTGATGTGAGAGTTCCGATAAATTGCGCAAACTCTCTGATTTTAATTACCTTACGTTTCTGAAGGTTCGATATTTTCTCAAGGATTCTCATGCGTTTTTCAATCGGAAGTTCGATGGAAAGGTCTAAAGTATCGAAAATGAAACCTAAAAATTTGAATTTGGTTTGCGGTTTCAGAGAACTTTTTTCCTCATTAATAATGAAGCCCAAGGAGTTTAGTAGTCTACAGGCTTTAAAAACGTTTCTAGAGCACTCTTCTTTTGAGATTCCAAGTATTAAGAAATCGTCCAAGTAATTGACGCATATGATTCCCTCGGAACGTAGTGTTTGAATAACTGGTTTCATCAATTTAGTGAACGTATAAGGTGCCGATGACAAACCAAAACATAAACAGTTGAACTCATATAAAGTGTCACGAAAAAGAAATCTCAAATATTTTCGATAGTCATCATCAAGATCAAGAAGATCAAGAAGAAGAAGAAGATCAAGAAGATAATATGCGTCTTTTAGGTCAATGGTGGCGCCATAACAACCCTGAGTAATCAAGCGTGACGCCGTTCTCGTGTCTTCCATTTTGAAATGAGGGGCACATACAAACAAGTTCAAGGATTTTAAGTTCAAAATGAAACGTTTTCCTCCATTCGTTTTATTAGCAAGAAAGAAAGACGATCTGAATTCTCCTTGCAAAGGAAAACATTTCCGAATGGCATTCAACTTCAGTAACCTACTAATTTCCTCTGTGCTTTCATCAATTATGATTGAATATGTACAAAAACTCCCTTTTATATCTTCTTGTAAAATTTTTTCAAATCTACTACCAATAACATTATATGCTATTGCAGCAGATTTTGTTCTCCTACAGGAAAAACTCTTGGCTATCTCCGAATCGTGAAAAGATTTACTAAGAACTTGGCTCAAATGGTCCATAGATCGGAATGGAATGTTGTGTTCAACAAGGGTGGCTACAATGTTGATTTCGGCTTTTTTCACTTCTTCGGAGATTGAATTGCTCTTGAAATATTTGTTGATCTATAAATTAATAGTGTGAACCCCTCAACTCAATTGAAATCAATAACTGATAACATACCTGGGAACATCCGGAAATTCCTTCCATAGATTTTTTATGTTTCGCAGAAGAGAGGTGTTCCTTCAAAGAGGCAATGCGGGGTAAAAGTTTACAATTACACGCCTTGCAGTGAGCGCTTTCATTGTCTTCTTTAGATTTACACAACCACGATGAAAATAGTTTATTTTGCTCCCACTCTGCTCTATAGCTTTGTTGAGCATATTTTCTTTTCATTTTGAAAAATTTTCAAATACATTATATTATTTCTGAAGCTGATCTAACACAAATCACAAACACAAATACCTAACGAACCACTAATCTTAATCTGGACTGGAAACTGGAATACTCATATAAAGGAAACAAACTTGCTGAAACTGCGTTATTACCCCAGGCAGGGGATCCACCGAATCCAGTCGCTCAAATTGCGAATGTAGTGCCATCTAGTACCTAATAGTCAAAGAAGGCAGAAATCTACCAAAATCTACTGAGAAAAATTTACCTACCACAGATGACCTGAAATCTACTAAAAAAGTAGATTTCTACTATAGATGGTCACGCTGACAGCGGGGATATGGAGCAGCGGAGTGGGGATTTGAATCTTTAAACCTTGTGCGCGCGTACATGACAACACGTACTACATGGTATTCTAGGTGATATTGAGGACGCAGAAATATAATTCAGCCAGTGTCATTCCTACCAAACGAAACGGTAGAGGGTCTGTAATTTTATTCGACATTTTTCTGTAATTTTTTTTTAATTGCAATAGGAGAGGTGGTACAAAAAACGAACCACTATATTTTCTCTTTTTTTCCAACCCTTAAACGGGCACTACTTTAATTTCAGGAAAAAAATTTTTTGCTTCAACAGTTTATTTTCGAATGAGTCAGAGAAGACAAAATCATGCAAAAAATTTTTTTTTTTCATAAACTTCGAAAATATGGAATTCCCCAGTACACAATGCCCGAATAAGATACACATTTGTGAACAAAAACTTCATTCTAAAAATATTGAATGTATATTAGCAGAACTAAACAAATCCATAATTTAATTATAGATAACTTCAGCTGTTGTAACCTTATTTACTTGATCTGCATCCTTATTCATCTGCATCTTTATTGCACTATGTTGAAGAATTTTGTTTTGGCTTCATTTGATTTTTTATTGAAATACCTAACACAAACATATAAATTCTTTATCACACATATGTCTGTCGATTCATCCACCAATATGCTGAACTTAAGAGTTTTTAAGTTTTCCTACTAATTCCTCAAAATGGGCTCTTGCCAAAACATGTTTTATAACTCCTCTTACTTTGGTTTTTCCCATTTTCATACCATTTCAGGAGCTGCGTGTTTTATCAGACGAATTAAATGAGCACAAAATCTCATGGGCAAACTGTATTCTGATATGAATCCTTCTCGATCCATTCTGAGATTCATTATTTTTTAGGGAATATCAATCTTCGGTTGATTTCCGGCGAGCTTTTTCACATTTATCAGATGCTTAGCTCCTTCGCTGTGATTTTTCCCGACAGTAATTTCTGTTTTGAATTCCTTGTTACAGGCAATACACGTTGCTCTAGTAGGGTTTTCTGAAAAAATTAAAAACAAGAATTCAATTTCAGAACTGAAATACTTTTTTTCTCTCTGGTTGAATCAATAAAGATTTTCTTGTGGTACTATGTCTGTTTCTTTTCGGACTTGTAGCAAAATATCGATTTAATATTGGATTCTTTGGAAAGGGTAGCGTTAAAGAATAGTTGAAGGGTACAGGGAAAAAACCATCGATGTCAATTTTCCTTAGAGCTGAGAAAAACGCGTTTTGAACTTCACAATCCGTTCATATTACATATTTGGAATATGACAAATTATATACTATTGTTCTCAAAATTAACATTATTAATATTATTATACATAAACTGAGTGCATTATATGAAATGACTTAGTGATTTTTCTTTCGTATATTGATCGACATCGTTAGTTCTTTCTCTGCGCGGTAAATCTTCGGAAGCGATTTAACATCAGTATGACTGAGGTAGTCTCATGCCCGTTTCAATATACCATAATATACTACTTTTCATTCTGAATTGAATGGTGTGTCTCTATCTAATTTTCGGACAAAAATTGACATCAATGGTTTTTTCCCTGTACCCTTCAGTTCAGTTAGACTATTTTTTTTTTGAAGAATTTTGTCATTTGTGTTTCGGACTCTGTTAAAACATCCAAACAGACATTATATTCAAAATCTTTATTATACGTATCAATTTTGGTGTATTGAACATCCCCCATTTCCTTGCAATTGATGGAAATAGTGAGTACCAATACTGCTTCCGATAGACGTTTGAAAGCTGTTAGATTATTTTCATCAGAATGTATTTCATTTTTAGATTGTTCGGAAAAGAACCATGTATTCGGCAGTCCAATAAACTCGTACTAATATTCTGAAATGTAAGGCTACTAAGGTTGCTTCAAAAGTTTTAGTTGTTTCATTATATCCAGCTATTGTTCTCGCAGCTGAATCTAATTTATGGACATGTTCAGGTTTCAGAGATTCTTGAATAGAATTCGGTCCGAAAACATCTTTCAATTGAATCAAGTCCTAATTATCTTAATATATCACTCACTAGATGTTTTATACGAGGTAATTTGTGTTGCATATTGACAAGCAATAGGACCTTTCACGCCTTCTAAAGCAATTCGATCGGCATGCATATTGCCTAAAACTTAATGTATCTAAGTATTTCTTTTCCGATGCATTAAATGCATCTCACGAATTTCAATATGTTTTTATATAATCCTTTACATAATTTGCAAGGAAAAAAGTTTAGATTGCCGGCTGTCAACGCTGAAGGTCTCTGTAGAGCCCTTATAGTATATTCCTTTGAAACCGAAGTTCCATCTTTTCTTTACGAATTGATCAATTTCTTCCTATTTGGAAGATTTTTAGCAAATTTTGAACTTCGTTTGATTGAATGTTTTTGAGAACTCTACTAATCTGCCAATTTACTATCTTCAATTCTAAATTCAATATACCTATCATATTTTAGCTTCTTTACAATGTTTCATTAATAATAATAATAATAATGTTTATTCATACTATTATCCTTGGATTTACATTCGTCATTATTACATTTGCTTAGCAAGGAATTCTTCTATGGAATAGAAACAATTTTCAATAAGATATTGTTTAATATTAGAACTGAACTGATTTTTTTGGCCTCTGACTGTATAAGGCAGTTTATTGTAAAATTTATAGGCCCACTAATTCTGAGCGTTTTGTGTTTTAGATAGTCTGAAGACCTTATTTCTGACATCGAGCCGTTTCCTGGTATTATAACCGTAAATATCCGCACTAAGCGGATGATCGTTATCATTAACAATATGATCCGGAAATACAGATTCACGTGTATTCAATATTTGTTTCACAATCACCTCGTCAGAGTGGTTTCGAAAAAGACGCCTCGAAAAATTTGTGACATCGTTATTACAGATAATACAGCGGTCCCTTTTCATATCCCATACACGACTTTTTCTTCTACTAATTCATAAATTGTTTATGATTATGAAGAAGTTGAGGAAGATGATTCCAAAGGAGCCTGAAAAAATTTTTCTTAAAAACGAAAAAAAAATTACGTATGGATACTGACATACCTACCATAACAGCGTCAGATTCTTTTCCTTGTGGTTCCTCATTTTTCTCCGTGGCTTTCTCAGTGGAAACTTACAATAATATGTGAATTTGCATTCAATCATAACTCGCCTCATTTTTTCCCAACATTCTTAGAATTTCTCCGCAATTTGAAATTACGCCAGGGACATTCTGTGTCATCCTTGAACTCATATGTTTTTGTCACTGAATATAATGAAAGTTGGAAAAACTCTTGAGAAGTATATTATTATGTAATTAAGTTACCAAATTGATGTGCTCCAGCTATTTCCATAATTTTCTGAATTCGAGTTGATCTGAAAAACTCTCGATTTTCGGAGGACATTATTAAAACATAAAAATTATATTTCCTATTCCTACTTCTGACACTTATATGAAAAATAGTTCAAATTTTACAGTTTGAAAAAAAATTGCAAAAGTTAATTATTTCTCCAGAAGAGAGAGAGAGAGAGAGAGAGATTTACTCTGAATATCTTGAGAATTTCAATATCCTGTTTGTCAAATAAGGCTTTTTGCGAACCCATTTTTATGATATTTATTCTCGAAAATATTTGATTTATTATTTTTCTCCTTTCGTTTTTTGATTCAAAATCAATATTTCTGAAATTCTGCATACCTATGCGGATTTCTGCCATGTTTTACTTCTAGCCCTACGCCAATAAATGTGTATCCTGGAGGTGTCGAATCCTTTATGATATCAGCTGCCTTTTGTTCATCCTGAGGTGTGACGTTTTCCGTGCAAGGTAGAAAATTCAACATCGTGACTACCGTTGTGAAAAGGATGCTGCACTGCCACACTTTTTCTCGAAACTAATACATTTTCACACACCAATAATCGCTTATAAATACAACATATTCGTAAGTCGTAGGAAAGTATTCGAATTATTTTCAAATATCAATCGACAGTGTTCTGTCAAATTCTAAACAGCGCTACCTAAGGTGGGAAGAATGAAACTGATCCCATATCCCCGACAAAAATGAAACAAAATCGAATCAGTGAGTATACCATAGTTTTAGACATCTTAACTTCATCCTCTCCTGCGCCCGGTCGTTTGGATTTCAATACTTTTTTGAATTCCTGTCGGAAACCACCGCAAAGGGTCTTAATTTTTTTTTCAATTCAATTCAATTTAATTCCACATAAACACCTTAGAGATCAATTACAAATGCAGAATAGAGACAATACAGAGAAAATATTCTAACCTACAATAGTATAGTTTTCAATTCATTAATGGTAGTATTGAAAACATCCACATCAAATTTTGTTACAATTTCATTGCAGACATGCATCATACAATTTACATGAGATAAGTGTCCAGGTATTACATGAAAAGGTTCCTTGTTAATTCTCAAATTCAATTTAGGAACCTTAAAATTAATAAATTTCACAAAATCACAATCTTGGTAGCTCACAATATTCAGAATTTTGAACATAAAGGTCACAGCCTTGAATTTACGCCTTTTATCTAGTGAAATCATATTGAAATCTTTCATCATGTTTTGGTACGATATTCTAAATGGATATTCATTATATTTTATCAGGTGTAAATAGCGCAGAAAACTTTTCTGAACTTTCTCAATTTTGTCTATGTTAGTGACTGAGATAGATAAATTTGATTTTACCGATTCAATTGTTGGGATTTTTCAACATCTTTCAACTTCAAGTAAGACATTATATGCGTAATTCTTCTTCGATCGGTCCATATATTCTTTCGATTTTGTTTTCCACAAAGATGGGAAGGACCTATAAATTTCTATGAACTCCGTAGGGAATTCTCGGGAGAGATTTCTCAGGTCAGACATCATCCTTGGTGTCTTTAGAGCTGCAACAGAATTGAAGACTTCGATTTGCTGTATATATATTGCCTACTGCACTGGTGTAGAAGTCCGTTCGTGCATAAAATCGGCCATTCTCTGACGTTCATGCTACGGCATCATAAAATTTTTCAGGATGTTTCGGAAGAGATGAATGACGGATAACATTCAACATTCATTCTTCGCATGTTGCATGCCGTCTTCTCTCTGAGTCTGTGGCCGGCTTTAGTCCCATCAGTTTCGTGCCACATGTAATTTGAGTCAGTTCCATCTTCAAGTACATATATAAACTGTAAAATTATGTTTTCAATTTTTTTGTAGTACAATTGCCCAATTCCAAGCTGAGGAGTAAGTCAAATTTTTTCCAAATCGATGGTGTATGACCTGAAGCCTGTATCATGTCGAGCCCTTTCTTTGTCTTATTTTTTGTGATCTCGAGCTTTTTGTTTTCTTGAAATATGTAACTCAAAATCATTTTGACCTTTTGATTTTTCATCCTCTGATTCATTTTTAAACTGAGTGCAAGGATCGCATTGATCTTTCTTGGGTCTATGGAAACCATAATTATTTTCTGTAGTGAAAATGCGCTTATAGAAATATCTAGTGTCTTTCTCAACACGGTTTCGATTTTCTTTCCAGAAATATGTAAAGTGCCAAGAAAAAAGTTTTTGCAATATTGAAGAGTCAAGGAGTACTCTAGTGTATATTTTCTTCTTGGAAAAGCATTGGTTTCATCAACTACTGCATACCGCCTTTTTGGCAGCTTCTTTGAAACACACTTGCTGATAAAGCTCCACCTTGATCTTTAATCTTGAAAGGAAAAATGGTCATGAAAAATTTGTTCTCTTTCGTGCATGCTGAATTTTTCATCACAGTTGTAATGATATTTACACATTACTGGTTTAACAGCTTTACCTCTCACATTTCCTTTTTGAGATAAGTGTTCTTTACCTTCAAGCCTAAACCGTCGTTGTCTATTTCTTTTCCAAGTTTCGGTCAACCGTTTCCGCTTTTTTATCAGTTTATTTTCTTCTACTTCACCTCTTTGGCTATTTCTTTCACAATCTTCACAGCATTGCTTTTTTTCATTTTTCTTCTTTGGCGTTCTATAACCTCATTTCCCGAAGAATCGGAAGTAGAATGTGATTCAATGTAGTTGGGATCTTCATTACAGTCGGAACCTGCAAATGGATCTTCATCACTTGTGTGAGACAAGGTGACGACAAACGAAAATACGAACACATCGACTTGTAATAACCATTTATTTTACAACACGTAAATTATCCACAAAAGATAATGATATAATAAATTTCTTTTACATATTTTAGAAGCTTCAGTATATTTAGGATCTATAACATTAATTTTTGCTTATTTCTTCATACATGTCGTTAGTAATTTTCGCGAAATTAGGAATGAATTTTCTATAATAACCAACTGAGCCAAGAAATGACTTAACCCTTAAAAACCTGAGTTTCTATCTTTTCAGAAAAATAATATTTTAATTGAATTTAAACTTCACTTCGACAAAAATTTAATAAAATCACAGAAACTTTATTTTCTATATAAAACAATATTACAATCGATTCAAAGACCAAGATCACATTTACTACACATTGTTCTCACACTTGAAATACATCCTTCACGTGCACGACGTCTTCTTTTTCTATTCGGCGGCATATATGTTAACAAATCACTTCTGTCATATTGTATATCTTGGCTTATTCTGCATGCCGTAGTACATAGGGCGATCGGCCACCGAATGCGAAGTTGAGCGAAGCTGTGCTTTTTCAATGCTAAATCACGAGCTACGTCACTCGATTCATAGCTTGTCAATTATATTAGTACTGAAAATGTTCAGCTTCGTGCAACTTCGCATTCGGTGGCCGATTGCCCTAATACTGACGAACGCCTACCACCACTTATGGCTGCTGTTCCGTATCTTGAAAGATATGTTTTCACAATATCTCTGCGAAACTCTATTTGTTTTACGGAATTATTTCCGTATTTATTGTAAAGGTTCCATGCGTTGTGCATACTTGATGAGAAATGTTCGCCTCTAGGTTTGTTGTGCAAACTTTGTTTTGCAGGCAGTGGGATTCCTTTTGGCGAACGATTACCCTCATCGTCCCTGTAACGATGATACCAGAGTCTCGCAGATCACGTAGTAGTGTTGCGCTTGTGAATAAATTATCTGTATACAATTTATATGGCATACGTTTTTCATAGTTAGGTAATTCTCTCAAGATTGTCACTTATTCGTAGATTTTCGCCCTGATTTAAGTCGAAGTTGATTAGGTATTTGCCTTTGGTACTCAGAGACTATGTTTTAAAACCGTATCGTATGGGCTTTCCCCGAATAAACTGCTTGCAACAGTGCCTTCCGAAATACTTCACCACTGACTCATCGCAATTGATG
Source organism: Coccinella septempunctata (assembly GCF_907165205.1). Lineage (NCBI taxonomy): Eukaryota > Metazoa > Arthropoda > Insecta > Coleoptera > Coccinellidae > Coccinella > Coccinella septempunctata. Next base: position 29,536,417 of record NC_058195.1, read on the forward strand.
TATTCTTCAGGCACAAAATGCGCCAAAAATTTTTTCTTCAGTTTATCAATCAAGTGACGAATGCTAGTTCTACCTATGGTTCTACAAACAAATTTTGAAAAAAAAACTTTATTAATGTGCAAGAATTGGCACCAAAGTGTGAATCCATGAAAGAAATATATAAATCTGGGAGATTGTTGTCTGCCAGATGAAGGAACTTCATTAACTTTTGGAACCTATTTTTTCTCATGGAATTTTTCACCATTTCATTTCCCATGTCCGGGTTGGAATCCCAGTAATATCGTTTGGCCGGTTGTAACGTTACAATTGCCCTGGAGGACGTTCGAGCATAAGATTCTAATATTGATTTCTCAGGGGAGACTAGATTACCCCAGCAATAAAATTCCCAGTCAGGTTTTCACAATATATTAAAAAAAATAACAAGATGTACAGGGTGGGCAAAATTCGTTGTGTACTGAAGGAATCTCGAGAACTATAGCAGCTAGAAGAAAACGGACGGCACATTCTCGAGCTCTTTTTTCTTGACTAATCCAAAACTAAAAACAGATTCAGCCTAACGTTCATAGATTTTGAGTTATGAACGAAAATTCAGAACTTTTCATATTTATAATAATTAAGCTGAATAACTCGCTTATTTGAACTCGTATTCGAAATCTGATTTTACATTCTACTTTTTTATGAAGAATTCGAATATGATATCAATAAATTTTTTAATCCAGTCATTTTCGTGATACGACAGGGATTTCTGATTTTTCAAATATAAACTATAGTTGAGAGTTTTTTTATCATGCTGCAATTTTTTTGCAGATTTCAAACATGTATCATACGTCGCTATTTACATGAATATAACGTAAGAAAATGAAGATGAATGTTTCTTCAAAAGCCACCTTCCTAATATAAGGACGCTCAGTCCCAGAAAAAAAATGTTATCGAGGATGAAAATACAAAAAAAAAGTTTATGATTGCGTTTATGAAAGTCAGCAAATGGCACAATCAACCAGTTCTGTGCAAAATACGCCGGAATATTCGACATCTACATCCATAGCATCTTACATAAATCATTTTTCTGATGAATCTTTTCAAAATATGTAAAACTCAAAAAATACTCAGTAGCATCTACATTTTTTATTCTTGTTCAATTTAAATCCATTTCTGAATAAAATTATGAGGATTATGTGTTTACTCACCTCAAAGTCACCACCAGACGTTCTGTGGGAGTGATAGGGTCGCGAATGAAATTTCTCCAGTTTTTCATTAATTTGGATTCAATTTTTTCCAAAATGTAGTCGAACGTTGCAATATTCATACGAAAATATGAATGAAATTTTTCTGGATGCTCGCGTAATTCGTTATACAAGTGATGAAATTCACCATGTAATTTTCTAGATTTATTGATTTCATGAACACAACAAGTTCTTCTATTTTCATCATTTTTTATCAGATACCAGAGTTTCAGTGACGAATTTTCCAACAGCATAAATTCATTTACATCCAATAGGTTTGTTCGTAGAGTAGTCCACAACGGTTGTCAACTGTACAGAGCAAGCGCAATTCCATTTCAGGGTAGCGAAAATCCATTTGCGCTTGCTCTGTACAGTTCACTACGAACAGGAGGAGCGACTAGAAAGAGCATTGAAATCCAACGTTGCCATGCGAAATGTAAATTCACGAATGACATTTATGTCATAAGATATTGGCGCTGCATTCGCCATAATCAGCTGTTCCCCAAACAAAAGATTAGTGGTTTTTGTTTATCAAAATCAAACCAATTCATCAACTGAAAGCTCTTTCGTTAATTCTTGGCTGTATTGTAAGTAGTATTCATCTTTTGGTTATATTTTGAGCAGTAAAATATTAAGGTTAGTAACCGTTTGTTTTTAAAAATTTTTCAGATCATCTGGCAAAATGTTCTTCGAATTGTCAGAAATTTTCAAATATTCATATGCAACACCCGATAGTGGAGGTATTCTAGAGGGTGGGCAAGTGTTATATGCCAACCATCTGATTTTATGTGGAAAGAAAGCAGTTACAAAGGATACAATAAACATTGCGGGACTCTATCAACAAACATCGACCCTGCAAGGACAACCCCATCAAATTGAGGGAATGATATCTACAGTTGATGATCTGAAGATTAGAAAGATGAAATAGACATACAAAGCAGGTTTGTCTGGAATGTCCAAGCATATTTCAGCATTGCGCCTGTATGAGGTTGTATTCAATACAAAACAAAAGAGGCAAATTTTTGTGTCCTTGCAATTTAACCGATTCTGAAGTTGAATTTAGTATTTAGCTTTCTCTATGCTGTTTGTTTATTTCTATTTTAAGATGGATATTAACTCTATCAAGATGCTTTTATTCACTGATGTTGAATAGTTCTAGAAAAAATGAGTGAAAGTGGGCTGAAAGTAAAAATCTTTCAAAATTTTATGGGAAAAACATATTCTGATAATTTTTTTTTGTAAAAACTATAATTATTCTAGTTTTTAGGAAATGTGGTGGGCAGCAGTACTGCTTAGGTTGCAAATAACAAAAAATATTTGAAAAATTGTGGCCGTTTTAACTTAGAATATTATGGAGGCTGTTAATTTTCGTAATGTAATAAAAAATTGAGCTGAATTTTTTTCTTATTTTTCCTGGAGCAGTTATGACCATGTCCACCCTACGACGCCGTCTTATCGTTGTACATATCGTTGTATATATCATAATGTTCATGTAATTTAGTTGTAATAAATTTTCTTGAAAAGGTGCACTGTTTTAATGAAAAGGTGTATTCACTATACATATAAATGGGAACTTCATGAAAATATCGGTACAAAAGATTAACAGTATGCTAACTAGTGAAAAAATAAAAAGCATAAATATAATGAATTTAAAAATATTACAAGTACACGTTAGCTCTTAATTAATAATAACGTCCAAGCATTTTTGTCGTATCCTTAAGTCATTTATGTGAAGCTCCTGGTGCTGAAATAGAGAAATTCCTCCAGGAATACGAAAAAACTAACACCGTCCCTGTTTCTTCGGTCTCCACATCCAACAAGATAATGGCACTTCCTACTAAAATACTGTGCGACTTGCCCAATTTATTGAATACTTTCATTACCATTACCAACGTAAATATAACACTGTTAGCGGAAGAATCACTAGGAATAACACCACTAACTTTAAAACAAAAATAATGCTATTGCAATGTACTTATAATAACTAAAAGCAGTCTCTCTGCTAAAAGTGAAATAATATTCAAAATTATGAGTTATGTTTACATAGTTTGACATCTATCAAGCTCTCTGTGCTGTCAATGTCAATCAAAAATTGCGCACAATGTGGCAACGTTGGATTTCAATGCTGTTTCTAGCTCCTCGAACAGTCCTTTTATTCGAAAACGCGCCACTTCTTGACTTTTAGGGAGATCGGCCACCGAATGCGAAGTTGAGCGAAGCTGAGAGTTTTCAATGCTAATATAATCGACAAGCTACGAATCGACTGACGTAGCTCATCATTTAGCATCGAAAACGCTGAGCTTCGTTCAACTTCGCATTCGGTGGCCGATCGCCCTTATAATAATCAAACTCGACTGCCGCTTTGCTTTCTTGGTGGCCTCACTATACGATGACACCTCGTCATCGCCGCTACTCTCGGGAACCGCTATTCTCTCTACTATCCTCTTCGCACCTCTTGGTCGCTTCACTATGTTCCTAGCCTTAGTTGCGAAGCACGGTTTTACTTTCTTTTGAAAGTGGCGAAGACCGACAAGCCACGAATCGCTTCGAAGACTGCGACGAACGAGGAAGGTCGTAAAGTTTTATGGGATTTTTATGGCTGGTTGCTCTTGCTGCTCGCCAGTGATGCTTTTCCATCTCTTTAACCCTGCGCAGGGCGCGGTCAAGGATTCCCAAAGTTGGGGCGCGGCGAGCTCGACAGGCGCACTATGAAAAACACCCATATAATTTTTAGAACACCAGATTAAATTAAACCAAAAATCACCAATTATCTCTAGGATGTAAACAATAAGGAAAAAACATACCTACAATCAATTTTCAAAGAACTCTTACTTTTTATTTAAATACAAAAAACAGAACAAGTCAAAGAGAACTCGTATATCATACGAGAATATATACAAAATGAGATATTTACCCTTTACTCCGAAGAAATCCAAAGAAGGCTGAGAGACGAAGTTCAGGTTCTTTGTGGCAGAAATCAGTCAGAGTCGTCATCCATCAAAGCTGCTGAAGGATCACCAGAGCACGCTGAAAAGCATCTTGCACATAGTGGTTTTGCATGAGAAAGGCATATTCCCCTGTTGCATTTTATACAGGAGTAGTTTGAGAGTCGACGTTTTCCTGTTACCATTGTGCAATCCCAGCATCTGGATCTCTTGTGAGGTGATTTAGGATGATCATCATAAGGAATCTCTTAGAATCTTTTTAGACGTATTTTAATGGAGTTGTGAAGGCCAGATGATAGCTGGCTTCTTCGCTGAAATTGTCCGATACACTTCTTCGGGGCCTGGATTCCCGATGTGAATAACCATGGAATTGAACCGAGAATCGATCCCTTCATTCCTTCCAACCGGAATTCCACAGCGACCTCTAAATGGAACTGCATCTGAATAGGTCTCTGCCCGATCCATTACTGGCCCATAGAGATCTGATATCCTCATGACCTGATTCGAAAATAAATGTCAGTTAAATAGAGCATACCAATAAAAGCCTCTGCTATCTCTATTTGGTGCATTTTTCGACCATTCCGTTTTGTCTTCACCATAAAAATTTTGACGATTATATTCCATAACTTCTTCAATATTTCTCTCTATTTCCACCTTCAGCAGATTTTTGTTCATCATCAGGCACCCATTCTAGTTTGCTTATATCTCCATGACCACTCTCTTCGGGTTCACTCTTATCTCCTTCATCTAGAATAGCTTCATATATCACTACCATTCAAACTACGCGTGGGTCAATTTGCCCAAATACAGCAATATCAACAAACACAGGAACACCTCAGCTCTACTGAAACGCCAGAACAGGGCTAAGAGAATACTGAAAGAATCACCCCACTCTTCATTCGCGCATCTAAAAATTTTGGCTCGTCTCATGTGATGTGGGTCAAAATGAACCGTCCGTAACTAAGGGTTAAAATAGCTTCAGCAATATTTGACAACATAAATCCACTGCTTTAGAGTAAACCAGGTATTGATCGAAATCATTTACATTTTTTTTTATTGTTAGTTCGATTTTATTATGAGTTTTCCATCTACTTTAAACCATTGCCCAAATTGTCACGCGATTCATATGAATTCAGAGAAAAGACAGAAATTTTTTATTCATTTAAACAACTAAATCTGATGGTTTTACTGTGGGTGACTCCGGTACTGTTTCAAGAGCATTCTTGATCCTAGGCTCATGTTCAATGGCGATTTGCTACATTTTTCATTTCCTTATTTTTAATTAGAGTTCCAACAATCGTTTTTTTTTCATGGATAAGTTCCCATATATTTTATTAAAAAAAAAGAAGATTTTTCTGTAAAATAAATCTATTCGATGATGTAACTGTGGATGTCTACACTACTGTGGGCGTTTGGGCTACTGTCAGTGTCTAAGTTGAGTTGTTTACCTGCATTATTCTAGTGTGTTAGTATTGTTTCCCTATTTCACCCCATTTTTATTGAGGATTATTAGAGGAAGGCTCGAACAAGAGGATTCTGATGACCATTATGAAAAAATCTGTGAATAATTTAGTGGAATTTCATTGGTGAGATTTTGAAATAATATTCTATTTTTTTATACTTGGTTCTAAGTATGTATTTTTCTGTCAGTTGGTATCGAAATGAGCCATTTCATAAAATTGTTCAAGTTACTGAATAATGAGAAAAATTCGTCAATCATTTCCATTTCAACTTACAAATTGAAGGGGCTAATATCCTAAACGAAACCATGTTAGTGCTTTGAATATTCAGATAACAAATAATCTAGGATCTACTTCAGTAATATTTTTTAATTTCGAAAGTTGAAAGGTTTATTTTGATCAGTTCTACCTTCTATTAAAGCAAAGCCTTAAATTCGGTACTTCTGGTGCCAACAAACTGTTCCAGAAACTGTTTTCAACTCTCCACAACAGTTGTACTGAATATTCGAACTTCGATGAAACGGATAAAACCCTATATCCAAGAATCAGTATGAAAGTGAGGCCGGATGAGCCCGATGGCCATTGAATAGGACAAAAAAAAACAATTCCCAAAAAGTAATTATGATGAAAGGGTGCTGATGGAAATTTGTCAGTCCTAGTTGATTGTTTGATCTATATACTAATAGCTCCATGAAATGAAAACTTAAAAGCAAAAATAGATATCATTACATTCAAACACAAAAATAAGTACATATTCTATATAATATAACAAAAACTGTTATTAAAGCACCAAGAACGAATTGCTGGAATGAAAAGTATATGTTTTATTTTTTTATCACCCGATATGATCAGATCATCAAAATATATCTCTACGTTAGGTATATCCCCAAAAATTTCAAAATTTTTTCTTTGAAATATTTCTGGTGCTGATGCTATCCCAAACGGTAGCCTATTAAATTTGTATTTACCAAATGGTGTATTAAACGTACATAAATCAGAGCTTTCAGAGGAAACTGAAGTAACAGCTGACATGCTGACCAAAGGAGATCGATCATTTAAATGTAGAAGATGTGGAACAAAACAGTATACAGAATTTCAATTGAAAAAATTAGTCTTTTAGCTTCTAGTATATTCTTGTTTGTGTCTAATTTGTTATCAGTATATAAGTTTAAGTTTTGCGACACTAACAAAAATTTTGCTGGGTGGTACTGCAATCACTGTGGAAATATTATACATATATGCCAAAATAATTTACACTGGTCGCTAGATGGTCCTCTTTTTCCCGCACATATAACAGGTTTGTGAAGTGGTTCACAGCGGTTGTGAACTGTACACAGCAAGCGCAATTCCATTTCAGGGTAGCGAAAATCCATTTGCGCTTGCTCTGTACAGGGTGGGCAAAATTCGTTGTCTACTGAGGGGATCTCGAGAACTATAGCAGCTAGAAGAAAACGGACGACACATTCTCGAGCTCTTTTTTCTTGACTAATCCAAAACTGAAAACAGATCCAGCCTAACGTTCATCGATTTTGAGTTATGAACGAAAATTGAGAAATTGTCATTTTCAATGAAGCTGAATAACTCGTTTATTTGAACTCGTATTCGAAATCCGTTGTTACATTCTACAGGCATTTTTTTATGAAGAATTCGAATATGATATCATAAAATTTTTTCGTCCAGTCATTTTCGAGATACGACAGGGATTTCTGATTTTTCAAATGTAAACTATAGTTGAAAGTTCTCTCATTCTGCTGCAATTTTTTTGCTGATTTCAAAAATGTATCATATGTTGCTATTGAGATTAATATAACATAAGAAAAAAAATTTAATACTTTTTCCTGCTTCTCGATTCACTGTTGAATTTTTAGTAGGCTGACGTAACCATAGCAACCGTTGAATATGCATTATATTTTGTGAAGCTGAGCCTCTATGATTGAAATCACGGATTGCTGAATAAATATTTCGATGATTAATTTGCCATCGTTTGTTCTCGCGATGTTTGGCAGCTTATCTTACGATGGTTCTCAATTCGAATACTACCGTGGACAGACGTACCTATTTTTCATCATCTTACTTTTGTAAAAATTATAGATAGCTTTCGTATTTTATTTATATAACTGACTCTTTAAGTTTCTTTCATGAATTGAAAAACGATAATTGAATAAATTTTCTTCTTTAATAATCAGACGAGTCTTTTACTCTGTTTTAAAGGATATCGATCTCGATATATAAAAGAAATAATTATTCGACAGTCTGTGATTCCTATCACACAAGGTTGAATTCACATAGGATTATGTGGAGTTCACAAACCATAATGCATTTTCAACGGTCGCTATGGTTACGCCAGCCTACTAAAAATTCAACAGTGTATCGAAAAGCAGGAATAAGTATTGAACTCTTTTTTTATGTTATATTCATGTGAATAGCGACATATGATACATTTTTGAAATCAGCAAAAAAATTGCAGCAGAATGAAAGGACTTTCAACTATAGTTTACATTTGAAAAATCAGAAATACCTGTCGTATCTCGAAAATGACTGGATCAAAAAATTTGACAATATCATATTCGAATTCCTCATAAAAAAGTGCCTGTAGAATGTAACAACGGATTTCGAATACGAGTTCAAATAAAAGAGTTATTCAGCTTCATTGAAAATGACAATTTCTCAATTTTCGTTCATAACTCAAAATCTATGAACGTTAGGCTGGATCTGTTTTCAGTTTTGGATTAGTCAAGAAAAAAGAGCCCGAGAATGTGTCGTCCGTTTTCTTCTAGCTGCTATAGTTCTCGAGATCCCTTCAGTAGACAACGAATTTTGCCCACCCTGTACAGTTCACAACCATTGGGAAGCACTCTACGAACAAGAGTAACATATAAGACTAAATTTCATGTGACACCTATCTGTATTATTCAATAAAATTTGTGTCTATATCTGTATTAAGCTTGAGAAATCTGAGTATCAGAACATCATTATCTTCGCACATACTTGGAATATGCGGAAGCGGGAACAAAATTGGCAATTTTATTTTCAGAATGCACAAGAAAGAGAGCGTCTATCTAATATCAAACGACAATTTGATTATCATCAATTAATTCAATTAGACCGATAGAAGTTTTTCCAAACTTAAAAATATTCGCTCAGAAAGACAATATTTGTTCAAAATGAAATAATTTCTTCGAATTCCAACATGCAATGCTGCCGTCCTAAAATGTCCTATCTGCAAAATTTAGGTTTTGAGAAAATCCGAGATTTTTGTTTCTTTTCATTGTATAACACATAGTATCTTAACAAACTATGTTTCAATTTATATATTATGTCGACGAATAGAACTTGATTGCAAAACATAATTTTGATTTATCTCTTCCCGGTTAGTAAATGTTTGATTATATTACATTCATCACATTTTGTAGATAGGACTTTTGTTGTTAGCAAGGCAGAATGTAGAACAAAACATTCAAATTGAAAAGTGGTATTTTGATGCTCACTCAATACAAGAGACGATTAGTTGAATTGTTATATCTGGAGATGGACCACTTTTTCTAAAATTATTACGAAAATTGAGAAATGTGGGTGTGTACGATATATCTGTCGAAAATACACGAATATCGATGAATCATCAAAATCAATCATTGAAATTTGAGCTTGGTTATCAACTCTTTCAGTTAATTACTAGAATCCCAAATATCAGGTCAATGGGGAGTCTCTTTAAGGCCCAAATCTGGTAATTCATCAATAATGATAATACCTTGTCTTAAGGCTGTTTGTAACAGCCGAGAATTCTCTGGAGAATTCTCTATAAAATTTTGGCAAGAAAACGGCAGAGATTATTTGGTATGCAACTGAACAGTAAATTCTACCGAAAGTGCGTATGTAACGAGTAAATTCTCTAGAGAATCCTCGGCTGAAGGCTTTAAAAAATTTTCCACCGATACACGCTATGTCGTGTTGTGCTGCTGTTGAAACCCTCTGAATCTGGTTCAGAGTAGACAAATTTCTGAACGAGTCAATATCAATGCTAGAACTGTTCGGGAATATTTTGAAAAGGTACGTTACCGTTGCTCCAAAGTAAAAACAAATCAGTAAATTTTTCCCGGAGACAATATAAGAATGATGGAATTTTGTGGAAAGATGATGTAAGGCCAGAAAGAATATAGTTCTTTTGTGAAAAATGTCTTACTAATGAATCATAGTTTTCCCTCGATGAAACGCAATCCATCAGCAGTTCTATATTGGTCTCGGAAAGATAAGTATTCCTGTGCATACTCGATAAACAGTGTATTGACAGGAATTTATAGAAATATGAAAGAGCCATGCTTCATCGATGGTAATCTGAACGCTGCCAAATATCTGGAGCTTATGCAAAATCAAAATATTCACACAACATTCGGCAACTTCCAATTGATTTTAATGACTTTAAGGTTTCAACAGAATGCACTACGAGTGTAACAATTTCCCCGAAAACAAAAAAGGAACAATCAGCAAATTAATTTTCCATGAGTTTTTTTTGCTAATTTACACGGAGATACCAAGCTTCAAATTTTTATGAATAAAGTAGAAATAATCCAATTTCATGCCACTATTATAACCAGTCTACTCGAAGATAAGAGATTAGCTGTTGTTTGGTAGAAGTTGGACTATTTTGAACACCGACTTGAGATTTGCGATAAATTTTTCCACAATTAATTTCTTAATGTTTTTATTGTAATTTTTCTTCATGTTCGTAGAATTTATTTCATTTGCGACTCAGTTATGGCGAAAAAAAAACGTCTGAAAATATTGTCAGATGGTGAATTGTTGGTTTCATTCGTTAGTGGTTATTATGTAAGCTTTATGTTTATTATTAACGGATATTGATCGAACGTTCTGGTTACATATAAACGTGTATGGGTTAGGCCAAAAAAATAACCTTAATGAGCACGCCCTCAATTTTCATCTCATTGTGAATTTCAACATATAGCACACAGAATAACCATTTATGCCGCCAATAAGTTCATCACATGAAAAAGGGAATGGGTGAGTTGCTCTAGTTGAGTAGGTATTCAGTTATTGATCATAATGTCGCATATCTATTATATATTTCTCTGATCGACTGGCGGATTAGCGCTCTCTTTCTTATGCATCGCAAATCGTATCATTCCAAGATTATTTCTCAGACCTGTATGTTATACTAATCGCCGGTTGCACTGTTTCACTAAACAATAATTAAATTCTTGATCCATGTTCAGTTTATAGAAATTCTATGAAATAGACGCTGTTAGAAAATTTTATCATTGCTTACTGAAACGGTGCAAACGGCATAGACATAGAGACATGGACTGAGCAATGTCAGCATGAAAATGTCTTTTTTATAGAAAGAGAGAAATGATCGTCGGGAATTTACCTGTCTCTTTTTTGTTCACATAGAGGTGAGTGTGGACCAATCAAAATTCTAGAAAAAGGCAACTGCATTCCCGACGTGCGTTTCTCTCTGTCACTTTTTTTGACCGTATTTCATGCATAGATATAAAGGGAAGGCACAGTCCATGTCTATATGTCTATGGCAAACGGTCATAAGCAAGTAGGGAAATGGTAATGTGATCACAATATTAAGTTGGAATCTGTGGCATGTGTATAATCTATACGACTGGCATTCTGTGTACAATCATTGTGGCATTTGAGCGATGACCCGACATCGACACAAGGCGATAGCTGCAGATATGGAGAGTAGAGAGATCGACGTACTAAAAATGTGTCCCCGAAAACGGGAAACGTAGGATAGGTGTCGCTGCGATTGCAGCGGGTATCGATAAGGGGTGGGGATTCAATTTTAAATGAACAGTCTTCATTTTATTTTAGGTTATGTGTCATCGTGGTTTTTCTGATGATTTTTCAAATACCTTCCTTCAAATCTGTATTAAATATGAGTTCTCTGAATTAAATGCAATAAAATGCAAGTCGAAATCAATGAAATTCAAAAGAAATTACTGATCAAAAAAATTGTACCTAATTTTGTTTATCATTGTTTATTGAAAGCAGCTATGTTAGTTGGTTTACCGTAATCTTCAAAATTATATAAATGCGAAGTGAGGCGTAGTACACATCTAGACAATAAAAGGTAGCAGTCTCAGATTTATCACTTAGGTATTGGAGTAGATTCTGTTGCCAATACTCAGCTGATAACCGATATAAACCATATATTATGTTATGCCAACAAAATTCTTCAAGAATATTCTCTTCTGAATCATGTAGTTTTATTGGTTAGATATTCTTATTCAGAAGAGTCAACTTCTCACGAGGGATGACAATTTCGATTTCGTTTATAATGAATCCATCATCTTTCTGATATCTTCATCGCAAAAGTGCTCTTGACACACAAATTGATTCGGAGTCGATTCTTGAGATAAGGTTTTTTCAATTTTCTCTCAAAAATGCTCTCGTAAATTTCATCTCTTCTCCTTTTCTTTCCGATGTCAAAACACTCTTATACTAGCGCTAGCTCCAACATTTCATCATGGTCATATGTTGTTCTCTACGAAGGCGTAGAAGGGCCACATAATATTTTAAAAATATTTTTCCTTAAATTCCGAGTTCAAAGTGGGAATTTAACAAAATTCCGAGTTCAAAGTCGGAATTTAACTAAATTCCGACTTCAAAGTCGGAATTTACTAAATTCCGACTTCAAACTCGGAATTTTATTCAGTTCCGAACTTCTACAGGGTGTTCTACGACGACGTAGATTTGTTCCTGTATTACAGTTTGCTTTTTCAAAAATATTCAAATTCATATATTACAAGGTGTTCCCACATTTATGATGAATGAATAATTCATCATAAACATACACAGGGTGTACATTATTATTTGAGTTTTCTTCTATGAGAGGTCATAACAATGATATGAAAGCCTTTTACAGACATGACATGAATATTTTTTTAGACATAACTATTTTTTAGGTATATTCCGGATATTTTATGAAAAAAATTTCCTTCTCATATGTACTCGTGAGGCTCAATGGAGAAGAAATCAGTACACCCCGAGGTACACCCGGTGTGCTTTGATGTTTCTTACATGAAGAAGTCATTACAACGGTGAGAAAACCTCATATAGGCAGCTCTATGAACTCTATGGTTCATTTCCAAATATGCTGAGATATTCATGAGAGGATTCAGATTTCACAAAATAAACACGTTGTTCTTTAAGGAATATTGAACTTGATGTATTTTATTGGACATAATTGTCATTAGATCCATATTTTTGAATAATTATGAAATTATGGTCGTAGACAGGTAGAGGTAAGGTTGGGCACAACCTCCCCCCACCCCAGTAATGAAATAGTAACCATAAAATAACATTGAGCTCCCAGCCCCCCTCTCTGTATATAATCTATGTCGTCGTAGAACAACACCCTGTGCATCTAGCCTGTATCGGTTTCGAAGCAAATAAAATTCCGACTTCAAAGTCGGAATTTTACTAAATTCCGACTTTGAACTCGGAATTTAGTAAATTCCGACTTTGAAGTCGGAATTTAGTTAAATTCCGACTTCAAAGTCGGAATTTAAGGAAAAATTTTTTTAAAATATTTTGTGGCCCTTCTACGCCTTCGTAGTTCTCTTATCAAAAATCGAAAATAATAATATTCCTATCATCTGTCACCAGGGAAACAGTTCACTCAGCCAACGAGCCAACTACAATTTAATTTGTGTAAATCAAAATTTCGCACTCTCGTGATGGCCAGCGCGCCTGTTGGCAAAAGCATGAACTACCCTATTCGTACATATTTTAGGGGACAAAAAATCTGTGGTCTCAAAGCAGCGATCGTTCTCCTTCTCTCTACTCTCCAAAGCTGCAGACGTACCGCTTGATGTCAGAAATCTTAAAATCGCAATGTTACGACGCTTTCAGGAAGTTCTTATATATTTCATAGTTATAAATGATTGAATGATACAATATTGATTGGAGCAAGTTTTAATCATATTAGCTCGAGCACTTGTATCTTCCGCACTTCTAATGACATTGTCATTATAAGCAACGCTTTTGCACAAAAGTTATTTTGGAGTATCTTATTGTGATTATCCATTGTTAGTGAGTTTGGTCTTGCCAACTGTTACTTCATCACTCGTCTATTGTAGAAAACGACCTGTGGAATTCTGCATGTCATAGAATCCCACCGAATATGAATAAGACCAAATATTCGTATTTCCACAGTGACAAATCGAAATTGCTGGCATACAATCATAATTATTATTATTGAATCCTACAATTCCTACATTCATGCTCAGATTAACTTTTATAAACAAAAACTTATTGAAGACAGTTTGATCCAGATGATTCCAGCATCTTCATATCCTCTATTAAAATTTTGGCATGTGGTTCACCGATGCATAGAAATATAAAACGAGAAGAAGTCCAACTCCCTTGCTGAAATTTCTAGCGCAGCGCTACTTCCTAATCGCACCGGCAGAAATCGGAACTTTGGCTCTGTGGCAGTGGCCGTAGAAAGTGGGTCCTTTTAAAATCGCCATCTTACTTGTAATTTAAAAATGAAACTATATCATTCATTTGTAACAACACTGATAAATCAATGAAAAATAAGGTGATTAAAAAATGAATCGTGATTTTTTTTCAACTATTGAATTGTAGGTACAGTAACAATTAAAATTGAACACTGAAAGAGGCCACCGTGAAACTAAAAAGGTATATTACCTAATGAAACGACTGCATTTCAGGGGGTGTTTTAAAAGTAGTAAGTATTTACAAATTATTGGAAAATAAAATAAGAGTATTTCAGGAAGAAGCGAAATTTTTATTAACCCTTAAACCATATCACTAAGAAGTTGTTCTGTAGAAAATGATATTGGTTAAGAATATAACGACATAACTATTACAGTAAACTAGAAATTAATTATGGGTATTCTTGTAATTCCTCCTGTTGACTGGATCTTCGAAGTCTTCTTTTCGGTAAACTCTCTATTTCTTCTGGTAAACCATTTTCGAGAAAATTTTTTGAAGGAATGTTGAGTTTTCAAATACTGAAAATAAGTAGTCAGTTGCAAAATTGTACTTCATCTCATTAGTAGGATTTTCTTTTCATAAGAATTACGCTTGGTTTTGTATCGTCTTTGAGTAGGTATTCAACTCGGTCTTATTCAAACTCAATGGTAATATTTTTTGAACGAATATAGTATGGAATCATATTTCCCAATTTTTTCGACAAGTCAAAAGGCACTCGTGTGGCCAAGCGGCCCGTTTTATGAGATCTAAAGAATAGCCACAATTGAGTTGGAGTGATTTTGGGGACAGCGGTCTCATCGAACCGCTGGCCTTAAACCAAGTCAACTTTCAACGTGTTAAAATACAATTTTCCTTCGAAGAACTTATACTTTCTCAAGCCATCGGTGAGCAGACAAATTCCAAGCTTCATGACTACACAAACATAATTATCAAAAAACCAATCACTTACCAGTAAAGCATGAAACGGAACTAGAAGAACGTATATGATTTCCACTAGTCAAACAAATTATTGAAAAAATAAGGACATTTCTTGGAAAAACTTCGCCAAAATAAATCTGTCATCAGAACCATAGATAAACAATATAGATGGCAAACTCTCTATAAAAATTTTGTCACGAATAACAGTACCATTTATTAAGACTCAGCAAAAAAAGTCGGTAAATTTGTCGTCATCGTCATCTTACGGTTTGATTCATCGTTACATTAGTTTTGATTACTTTTTAGGTTATTTTCATTTCAAATCTATCAAATAATAATGTGAATTCATACAAACAGTTTATTACATGAAATTTTCACATATCGTAATTGAAAATACATTGGAATATATGATTGAGGAACAAAAAAATAATTGGAACGTACAAATAATAGGTTACAAGTGTTCAAAATGAAATGAGAACAGGAATCGGACGATGAAATGGAGTTATAAAAACATCAAAATACAAGGGATAATTTGTCGCTTTATTTCCCATTTATCAATTTATTTGCAAGTAAGGAATAATTGATGGTGGAAAATTTTCAGTATGATTCATTGGGCTTGAACCATCAAATGAGTTCATTATACATAGTCAGGTATATCACCAGGGGTGTAGTCAGGGTCAGAGCACACCTCAAGAGTTTTTTATATGCACAAAAAAATATTGTAAATTTTTGTGCAACCTGCTAGAAGTGAAAATAGCCCAAATAAATTTCTGGCTGTATCACTGGGTGGTAAGACAAGAGAGTCAAGAGACAGTTATTTTCATATCCTGAGAAATTATTGTTTGATCGAAATCAATTCACATACATTGCACCCATTGATAGGAGTATCAACAAATATTATGATCTGAAACGAACTAGCCATTCACCACCATTACTCAAAGCATCAACAGCTCCCAATACCATTTGAGTTGAGTGGTTTTAAAAAATAAAGCGACAAATCAGCAATTATGTAAAGATTAAGAGCGGGTTTCACAAAACTTGGATTGCCTGATTAACGATTTGACAGTCACTCGATTCCCAGATAATCAAATCATTGAATCTTTAATATTTCTGGATATATTGAAAATGTAGCAGTTGAGAATCATTGAATGGACGTATATAGATAATAATTGGATGAAAGAATGATATTCAGACTGCTCATGATGCATAAACTATCGAAAACAAATCGTTTATCCGTCAATTAAGCATTGGTTCCCTAATAAAATTTTGTGAAACTGGGGGTTAGTACACATAACTGTTTGAAATGTTTTGAGAAAATTAATTGATCTAGGAAATGTTTTCTTCTACACCGGATAATGAAATATGATTATTAAGGAATAAAAAAAATGCAAAATGGGAAGAAAAAAATGAATATGAGGAGGTAAATGAAACCATGAAAGGGTTAAATCTACCTCCTCCTTTTCTGATATTTTTCTGGAGCCATCTTCATGATGGGATCAGAAAAATTTTGTAGATTTTTTTACCACATAGAATTTTATTCACTGTTCGGATATAGAACAGCAAAATGAATCTGAAACCAAACTCAATAAATTCTTTATGGACCTGTGTGTGGGCTAAACAGAACAACCATTCAATATCTTTTTCACATATCTCACTAATGACTTCCTTTTTAATATTATACATATTAATTTTCATGGGTATTGTACTAAATACCTGGCGAGAAAATTCATGAAAAATACTAGTGAATGTTCTGGAGGGATATACCATTTTGGATTCTGGGTACGTTTTTGCCTTAATAAGGATATTTGTAGGCCTCTATGATTCCTAAACATTCAGAACATTTACTAATATTTTTCATTTTTTTTTAGCCAAATACCCAGCAACATAGGGGGTCGCCAAGTCTCTATCGATATTTGAAAATTTTTGTTGCACTGTATAAACAGGTGGTTCTTCTCTTGTTACTGGATGTGATGCTTTACTTTTTTTTAGAATGAAGTTTTTAAGAGTATCAAGAGCGTTATTAGTGTTATCCTCCTCACAATTCGAGCCGGGAGAATGTGGTGATAGAAAATTATTGATGAGAAGGGACTTACGGAATAAATGAATGATGAACAGGTAGGATTAACATTTCTCACACCTTGGCTTCTTATTTGGGAAAAATTTTTTTTCAAGGGATCTTGATTGAAATTTCGGGCAGCTAGAAATTTAAAACCTTCCGTTTTCAAGATTTGCCAGATATATAAGAAGCCACGGATTGTGAATTTGAAATGTTTTAAGTAACTACAGTCGACTCTCGTTAATTCGAAACTCGAGGGACTCTTAAAATATTACGAATTATCGAGTGTTTGAAATATCAAATGGTTCGAAATTTGTGAGAGAAAATAAATAAAACTTCGAATTATTAAGTGCTGATCAATTTTTATTTATTAACTGCTATTCTATAACAATGTCAAAAGTTCAGAGGTACATTCGTGTACATACATGTATATTCATAATGTGAATTAATTAATCTTTCGAAAGAAGTCTGTTATACTGGTTTGCTTCAAAGCATATTGCTGCTGCTCAGACTGCTCAATAACTTTTTTTAGGAGAAAAAGTGCCTGAAATGCTTTTTCATCACTTTCGTTTTGTAGACAGAAGCTTTGTAAGGTATCGAATGAGGATCTTGCTTCCTTAACTGACACCTCTGCCAAAGGTTCTGATGTATCATCCTCAGCTTCATCGTTACTTTTTTCATTCGTATCTGTCTCAGATAAAATTTCGCCATCGGTTAGTGAACCTGAGACAGCAACATCTTCATCCACTTGAACAAAGTTAGAAAAACTCACACCGCTGATGTCAACTAATGGTTCTATTGCTGGTTCTTCATCATCCATTTTCCTGATCTTCTTTTAAGAAACCGGATTTTTTGAAGCAATTGAGAATCGTTAGGGGTGTTACAGCTCTCCATGCCTTGTCAATCAGTAAAATAGCTGTCAGAACTGTGATATTTGCAGTTAGCTGCTTGTCGAGAGATTCTAAAAAGAGCTTAACAATTTCTTTGCGATAGAACGTCTTAAAATTATGGATGATCCCTTGGTCCAATGGTTGCAATTTGGAAGTTGTATTTGGCGGAAAGAAGTAGAGTTCCACGTTGGACAATATAGGAGGATTGTTGTGGACAGTGCAATTGTCTAAAAATAGTTAAATTTTCCGCTTTTGTCGTTTCATGTCCCCATTAACTGTTAAAAGCCAATTGTTAAAAAGTTCTGTCGTCATCCAAGCTTTTTTGTTAGCACGATAGTCAGTAGGAAACGATTTCACTCCTTTGAAACATCGCGGTTTCATTGCTTTTCCTATCACTAAGGGTTTAAGTCTTTCCGATCCGTCCATATTTACTGCAAGTAAAACTGTCAACCTCTCTTTACTATGTTTTCCCCCATGACATTTTTCATCTTTAAAAGTAAGCGTCTTGTCCGGTATACATTTGAAAAATAGGCCAGTTTCATCAGTATTAAAAATGTCTCGGGCATCATGGTTTTCAATCAAGGTCTTCAATTTACCGTGCCAATTCAAGCATACTACATCATCAACACTTCCACTTTCCCCACAAACTTTTTTAAATACAACTCTATTTCTCTTTTTGAAATTTGTAAGCCACCCTTCACTTGACGCAAAGTTATTGATGCTTAGGGTAGACGCGAACTCTTTTGCTTTTTCCTTTAACAAGTTTCCGCTAATAGACACTTTTTGTTGTCTGCACTGTCTCAGCCAAATGACCAGGCTTTCTTCCAGACGGGGAAATTCATCTTTAGTAGTTCTTTTCCGTACTCCAGCAGTTTGAGTAGCATAAATTTTCTCCTTGTGCTTTATTATGGTTGGGAGAGTACTCAGAGGAATCTTGAATTCTTTTGCAACATCACTTTTCTTCTCACCTTCGTCTACTTTTTCGATTAACTTCTTCTTTTCAGCAATCGTCAAACATTTATACTTTCTAGGGTTCATAACTAAACGAACTTTTAATCTGTATACCAACGAAAGAGTAACCAATTCGTGTGTGTCAAATACATAGTCAAACTAATCATAACAAAAACAAAGGGTCGTGTACGTTGATACAAGTTTGAACTTGTAGCAAAATGTACTTCCAATCTTTCCGGCTCTTTCTCTATGCAACTTTGAATTGTCGAGTGTTGGACGCCGATGAGTTCGAATTAACGCGTCGTTTTATTATATAGCAATGATTTTTTAGTTCGAATTACCAAGTGCATAAAAATGTATTGATTTTGTTCGAAATATAAAGAGATTTTGAAGGGAACTTGTGATAGCTTTGAATTATAGAGAGGTTCGAATTATCGCAGGTTTGAATTAACGAGAGTCGACTGTATTGGATCTGAGGATGGATTACTTCTGAAGGACATGGACTCTAGGATTGGGATGGATTTATTCCAGAAATCGGTATGGGGAGAATTTCCTTTCACCACACCCACAAGGGGCTTGTACGAAGAAGGACTTTCATAACGTCCGCTGATACTGTCAAAAAGCTGATCAAAAAAAAGTAGAGCATCAGCAGTTTGTGTTGCAGAGGGATCTATGAAATACCGTGATGAACTGGTTATTTCATTGCTTACCCTTGCTAATAATTTCAGAACCGTACCAACAGATCTACTGAAAACATGAGCAGCACACTTCACTTTCATTTTTTTAATCCTTTGTAGTATTACATGTTCCTCTGTCAGTTTAGGCAGTGTACTATATGCATCACTAGTACTCCAATTATATAAGGCGACAATATGTTACCAAGACGCTACTTTTTGAATGCCCTCTTGACAAAAGTATAAATCTTTTGTCAAGAGAGTATTACGAATACCCTTGAGCAGATGGGGAGGATCATGTAGATGAACAATTTCTTGTTCATCTTTAAGATAGCTCTGGTATCTGTTCTCCATACCGTTCCTCAAGCAGTATTCTTCAGTCTCTGTTAACAGTCTATTGATGGCCGCAACATTCATTGAACCTTGGTCACATATGGTGGCTATTACGTGCAAACCTGCCAGACGAACATGTCTTACCACATCTTTAATAATTAAAACTAAATCGCTTGTGGGCGTCGAATTTTGACAAAAATGAAAAGCAAGTGGCTGCTTCAATTTTCCCCGAACGCTCTTAATCATAAACACCAAGGCATGATCTGCTAGTTCGGCTCTTCTTTTACCACTGCCCATGTCCACTAGGCCTTCAATACAATATCTAGAGAAATTGTATGAAAGCCCGGCACTCAAGGCAACTTCATCAAACATGAGGACACAAAATCTGTCCAATCTATTCAGTTTACCCAGTGAATTTCCCAAACTTTCAAAAATTCCTAAAGGATGAAGTAGAGGAATTTACATCTTTATCAAATTGAAAGAAATATATTTTCAACTTCTGTATCTGATACTTCCGATTGTGTTCTGTATCGACAGGAATATTTGAAACTGTCTCCCTATGCGATTCTTCACCATATTTACCGATAACATGAAAGGAGTTCATGAAGGACCAAACAGGTCTGCTTTTTGCAGGAGCGTCACTTTTCTCGATTTTCTCTTTTATAAGAATTTCCCTCCTATATTTTCTCGCAGGCTTTTAAACCTGGCCTTTGCTTCCATCACTAAAACGTAAATGAATAATGGATACTAGGTATTATCACTTGAAGTTTTTAATATATATATTACCTATACAGGGTGGACAAATTTCGATGTTTTAGCATTACATCTTTCAAACCAGAGAAGATAGACAAAATCTGATACGCCATTCTCATTCTCGAAACTAACAAGACAAGTAGTCATTTTTGTCCACTTTCTTTTGTTATCGAGTTATAAGCGAGAATTGGAAAAATGACGATATCGAAATAAATTTATGTCTCCGCTAATACTGATGACAGAGCTCTGAAATCAAAACATTATGCAGGAAATTTTTTACGTAGCATCCAGTGGCGTGCTCGCCTCTTTAGCAGGATTTTCAATTGCTAAGCTATGACCCAAAGTTAGGTTGTTAGATTTCTGTTAAATTTTTTGAAAGCTTCATTTTTACTAATTTCAAAAATATATAACATGATATGGTTTGTATCAATATAAATAATAAAATATGGTCAAAAACCTTTTTTCTCAATATTTCTATGATTTTAACTTTTGACGAGCATAGACAAATAGAGCTTTCTATAATATAAGAAGAGCAGTCTCCTTCCGACAATGTCATTCTTTCTATGGCTTTTTATCAATTTTCACAAGATTTGAATCTGGATATATTTCATAGATTTTTATATCTCAATGTGAATTCGAAAATGACGAAAAAATCCACATGATCGACTGTTTCAATCGATACAGTTATAATGAGATAAATTTAACAGAATTATTTTTATAAGTCTCCACAATGAATACACACACGAACCAATCTATTTCAAATAGCATACGAAATAAGGCATATGATTAAACTAAACAATTCAACTAATTGCTTTCCTAAGAAAGGAACAAAGAAGAAATAATATATTAGTGATAACAATTGGTCAGTAATAACTTTTGATGAGAATAAAGTTTCTACCGAAGATGCTCAAATCGTTGACCATCCGCGAAACTGTGATCAACCAACTTGGGAGATTTTATCTCAGTTCTATTATACTTCTCTTACTATTTTCAAGAAGTTTGTCCTCAATGTGTCCGCTAAAAAAATCTAATAGTGACAAATCAGTTGAACGAGACGGCCATCTATTGGCTCTTGATTTCCTATCCATTTATTTCCGAAGATGTTTGATAATATTTTTTTGATGTTTCTACTATTGTGTGGTGGGGCACCATCTTGTATAATATTTCTCCTCTCAAGAAGAGGTAAATTGAATATCCTTCAACAATGTGCTACTCAATTATTACTTCATAGCGTTGACTGTTTAAATTTCCGTTGTAAGTGCAATAGGCCAACACTCGCTATTTTATAACCAAACATTAAACCCAAACCTATCCTGATTAGGGACATTTAAAGTATTATGTGGATTGATTTCTGACCACAAATGCTCATTGTGTCTATTGAATATCCCAGCACTTATGTGAACTTCGTCTGACCATATAACTTTCTCAAAAAACGACGAGTCTTCCTCTAGTTTTTTTTTAAATACCAGTGGTAAAATTCTAATCGACAGGCAGGATCTCTAGGCCGGAGAGGCGGTTGTTTTCTGTAGGCCTAGGGCCGAAATTTACTATTTTTCAATATATCCAAAGCTCGCTTTGTAGATACACCTACTTGACGGCTCGAAATATTTTTGGAGGAAGTGAACCTTTAATATCCTTTGCCACATTTTGCCATCAACTAAAATTTCAATTTCATTCAGTAGGAGATCAATTGTCACATTTGCTTTTCTCTTCATCTGGTTAGTTTTCAGAATATTGTTCAGACTTTCCAACGCCATATTGGTGTTAATGTCTGCATATAGTCTATAGGAATGAGCTATCCTTGCTTCCCTTTGGTAATAATATCTACAGAAATAAATATTAAATTCGTATCAAAAACTGTAAATAGGTAGCATGGAAATTTTTATTTTGAACTATTTCAGAAACATTGCTAAATTAATATACATACTTCTTGAGATAATTGAGGAAAATTCATTCTTCAGCATTTTCCAGTTTTTCAAAGTATCTCTAGCTCTTTTCTTTGAATTTTTGAACGTCCATTTCATTCAGTATTTTTTTCATGTCGAACTTCATACTTTTTCTTATTACCTGATTACGTATCTGAAAAAAAACTTAAGTCTTTTCCCTTGGAAAATTATAATTTCATTTTATTCAGCAATAAATAAGTACTTTCGATCTACCTTGGATCACCTAGACATGCCTGATGCACAAGAGCCTTCTTGGTCTATTTCCCATGACTTTTACCCAAGCGTTATAGTATTTTGGGTCATCATCTCTCAAGAAATATTCTGGCTGTATTACATCCACAACTTTCTCACGCAATGCTTGCATGGAAACTTCTTGAGTGATCTGATCCAATCTATTACTGGGAAAAAAGGCCACTGGAAAACCCATATTCCTGTCATCTTTTACGAGCATTTTAGTCAGATCCATTCTCTTCTGATTGGTAGAGTGTGTTCCATCCATGCAAATAATTCTTGAGAAATTTTTCCGTTTTATTTCCATCACACTATTCATAAACCCTAAACAAAAGTCACTAGGATTCAATAGTGGATGATGTTCACCTGTAATAAAGAGAAATACAGTTGATTATCTATCATTTCAAACTCGCAATTAATTTTTCTTTCAGTTAGACTTTTTAATAATAGAAGGAAACATTTCTTTCAGGTATAGAGCATATTTTGCTGTTTAAAAAAGAAGCAGTATTTTCTTCCATTGTCATTCCATTCCTTCACTTTAAGATTTACGGCTGTCATTGTATTCTCATGTTTCTTTTTTAATATATTATGCTTCTTTGACAAATAGGATATATCTTTTCTGTTCAACAAATTCAACCTTTGTAAATTGTCAGATTTCACATTCCTAGCATCAGAAAGAATTTTTTCCACTGCAACACTATCCCATAATATTTTTACATTTTTTTTTCTCATGTTTCGATAAAATAAATGTTGGTTTCTTATCTCCTTTTCATGACCTACGTGTGTTCTCCAATATCTTGAAAAAGTCTCTCCCAATATGAAAAATTCAATTTTCAGAAAAATCACCTGTAATTTCATATCTATAAGATGTCCAAAAAACTACTAGACATCTTAGGCATATCAGTGGGAGTGTACAGATAAGATAAATTTATATCAATGATTTAAAGAAACTTGTAACGCCCTTTTCTCAGGTATCTCGAGCGCCAGCTATTCTTTGAAGAAGTTGAAGACAAGGTTCGGTGTTATCTGGGGTGTTAGCGATAAGCAGTGAAAGTCAAAATCGGATTTCACAATTTTATTCGTTGTCTCGTAGTAAGAAATACGACCGGCAAAATTATTACAGTTTGAGGTAATTAACGAATTTGGAAAAAAAACAATTTTGAAAATGATGATTGTGCAATTTTGCTGTTTCCGAAAATCGATGGATTGATTTGAAAAATTGAACAAAAATAGGATTACTCATTTTAGATAGAATTTAAAATTTTACCGAACACTATATTTTTAGTGAAAACTTTTTTAGATGATTTGAGCAAATACCCTTGATGTTTTGTCCACTTCTACCTTCACGGAATCCCAAGAGCGAGCTCTTGAGAAAGTCACATAGAGTTGTCCATGAGAAAAGACAGGACTCGCTAGGTATATGCCAACGCGTTCAAATGTTTGCCCCTGTGCTTTATTAATGGTGAGGGCAAAGCAAAGTTCCAACGGAAATTGTCGTCTTTTCAGTACAAACGGCAAGTTTTGGTCGGAAGAAGTTAGATCCATTCTAGGAATGAGAACTCTTTTCCCGCAAAAACGGCCGGTGACGATCTCGGCTGTTATCAACATATCTGTTACAGCTAACACCAGTAGTCGTGTACCGTTAATCAATCCATCTTCAAGACATAAATTTCGAAGAAGTATAACCGGTACACCTACTTTGAGTTTGAGTTTGTGATGAGGCATTCCGCTTGGTGTTATGCTGTTCAAATATTCTTCAGGAAAGTTTGCCACCTCGTCTTCATCACCCGAAGCCACGCTATCGTTACTGTGAATAACGAAGGTCTTTCCGGGAAACGATTCGAGAATTTTGTCATTGAGTAAATTACAATGTTCATTCTTGGGACAGAGAATAGCTCGCTGTGCGAGTTGCTGTGGTGTAAGAGCGTGAAGCTGTCCGTAAATCTCTCTAACAACATCAACCGTCAGACAACGATCTGGCAGATTAACAAAATCACCATCTTTTGTGTCCTTGTCTCTGACGATTTGGGTGTTGGTGGTACCCCTGCCCAGATCTTCTAGCCATCGGGTGAAATCCTCCTTACCTGCATTTACACGCATATTGGTCGTCAGATGGACCACTTGAAAAACTCTCCAAAACCTATAATTTGTGAAAAAGAGCTCGATTTGTTCTACACGACCAGGAGCTACTGGAAGTAGCTGTTTAACATCTCCTCCAAGTAGTATGCATTTACCTCCGAAAGGTCGGTGATCCATACTTACATGTCGAAGTAGATCGTCCACAATATTAAGGACATGGTAACTGGCCATAGAGACTTCGTCCCAAATTATAAGCCGAATTTTTCTCAAGTGGTCAGCCTCCTGGGATTGTGCCGTTATAGAGGAGCGGGAAGATGCATTCAGATGTAATGGCAACCTGAACGTCGAATGAACCGTTCTTCCGTTTCTGAGCAATAACGCATCTATCGCAGTGAAGGCTACGGCAATAGTCGGTATATGCCGTTCCTCGCAATATTCCAGCAACGTGTTGTACAGATGAGTCTTTCCCGTACCACCATTGCCTTGGAGATATAAATATCTATCTATACCTAACGCCGCTGACTCGACCGCAGTAATGATTTTGTTGAACACATTGCGTTGATCCTGGTTCAAACTCCCAAGACTTGAATCTGACGACTCCGTTCTCGAAGTCTCATCGTCGTCGTTGGTGTTGGTAACGTTGACTCCCGAACTTGAGGTCGGCTCCGACATATTAAAGTCTCTAAGAGTTTTTCCCAGAAAACGTAATGTCTTCTCTATTCTACGCAGAGCGCAATCTTCAGATTGGCATTCTGAGATACCTTTCCTCACATAATCCTCTATCATGAATCGCTTGAACTCATTCCAAAGTGACAGTGGTTCGCCGATCTCACAGAAACACAGCATGTATGCGAATAATTTCCGCATACATCCGGGCATTTCTACCAGGGCTGCGTGTTCCAGAGTTCTGAACCACTCCGAATCAGATTTCTGGCCAGTACCGCTTCTTTAAACGTAGAATACAATGTGCCGTCGAAGGTTTTTAAATCATTAAAAGATTTTGCTCCTGGAAGTGAAGGAGCAAAATACGCAAATTGAACTTTTCTATGTACTTCGGACTTAGGTATTACAGATCGTTTTCTCAAACGTCTAACCCAGCGATGTTAGATGGCATTAAAAGAATAAAGGAGAGGTATTTCACAATACTTCCATTCACGTGCGCTAGGATCGTTCACATTAAGTTCGAAATACGCCTCCAAACGACTGAGTTTAGAACGTTGTAACGCTGTCATCTCTTCCCCTTCTTCAAAATATACCACACGTTCTCCAGGCAAATGGACGGGTAACCTATAGATTGTGTGACTTTTGTCTTGAATATGGAAAGACAACAATCTCCAAGCTGATTCACCGGAAGAGATGTAGCGGGAATCAATGAATGCTCTGATTTCGTCCCAAACGACCTCATTTCGCAACTGAAGAACGGCAGCATCAGGACCTTTATTTATATATTTGAAAACATATTTTATAGCTCCTACTGAAGTAATCACTTCCACGTTTATATGAGATTGATATTTCATGGATTAATATGGATTATACGGAACTACGTCTCTGTTATCTATCACACACATTCCCTTGTTTCTTTTGAATATCGCGGTGCGACCGTAATTTCTTCGCCTATATACGGGCAACGCACAATTAATTTTGGTGATTTCCGAAAACTCTTTGGGGTAATGCTTGGTGCACTGTCCGTCGACCATACATGGAGAATCCGGTGCGCGATCACCACAGGGTCCGTGAATCATGGTGGACATTATAATATCAAAAAGCCGGGTGTTTTCGGCTGGTAGCTCGGCGCAAATCAGCTTGTCTACATCATCAGAATTTCGCAGTTTATATTCATCTGCCAAAGTCAGAAGACAGTGCATATGAGGAAGACCACGTTTTTGAAATTCTTTAACGTAAACGTAAGCGATCACATCACCGAAAATTTTGTATTTCAATATATCCTCGAAAAATGCCCTCCTTTTTGAATCGAACACTCGCCCGATTAGTTCCCGTCTATCCTGAGGATTCAACAGCTTACTTCCCATATTTTCAGTGATCTCACGCCAGTTGAGGTTACAGGTGAAAGTGACGAAAAGGGAGGTTCTTCCATATTTTGCTACAATGGCCATTGCATCTTGATAATTTTGCTGCATGAAACGTGCCCCTCCGATGAACGAACTCGGTAGGATAGTAACTCTACCTATTCTTTCACCACCATCAGGTTCCACTACCGTTCTTCGCGCAATATAATCTTGGAGCCCGACGTAGCTCTCGACGCGTAATTCCTTCTGATGTGTTCGCAAAAAATTTAATCGGAAGCCTTCTAACTCAACGTATTTGTCAACGATGAACTGTTGAGCCAAGCGTCCGGAAAGAAGAATCGGGTTGAAATGATTTGCACGAATCATCAGACGGTAGCACTCGAATTCTAATTTTGAAATCCGTTTATTTCCAATTGTTTTCTGCAACCCAGTCGACCATCCCAATTCTCCGTTAGGACAAAGTAATGGATAACAGAGAGCATCAACAATTGGAGACAATTTTGGGATATCCTTAATTTGGAAACTATTACTTGTACTTATTAAATTCACACGAACTGTGCCTGGTGGAGGTATATCCCCGTCGACTGTCTGAAAAATAGCGCCGATTTCGGTGGAAGTGGAAGGTGCCACGTAGACCTTCCTGTTGGTTCCTGGTTGTTGGTGGAAATATAGGCCTAGCTGCGGAACGGAATCGTTACCACTGGTTCGTCGTGTGTCACGAACCACTTGACCTAGGGTAGAGTACATTTGGGCGTATGGGTGAGTTTCCCTCAGCAGAGCATCTATTTGCCCTAATAATCGGGGGTTGCAACCGTCTCCAACTCCTTTTGATGCAATCTTCTTCGTGGCTTCTCCTGAATCCACGAAATACAGCGATCCAAATGCTGGATCGGATGGACAAACATAGCCTACTCGGTGGTATATCTGCCCTGAGACCACAACAACAGGGGCTCCTCTCGCCAAACCTTCTCTTTGAACGATTGTCGTGGAGCCGAGGGCGAGCAGCGTGTTGTAACTTTTTATATGTTATATGGAATTCTTCGATTGAGGGTGGTTGTTCATGATCAAAGCCTCCAGCAGGTCCGGATAAGCGGCACTCACCGGAAAGCTCACTGCGCCTCTTTTGCAGCAAATCATATTCTCGGTGCGAAAAAATAGTGCTCCACAGAAAGAGCACTCACTACTAAGCGCCTCAAGGTAATGGGCAGGCGTGTCCTCCTGATGTTCAGCGACATCACACACAACAGACGTAGAGATTTCCGTTTCGAAATTATCGTCCTGTCCAACTTCGCAATTTTCCGATATCATCGATGGCAAAACTGCTTTTGTAGATATTCTTTCGACTCCAAATGAGGTGGAATCGTATTCCTCCAGTAAATAATACTGGTCTCCATCTGACAAATTATCCACAGAAGCCATTCGCACCTCTATCGGAGTCAAATTGTAGAGCAGAACAGGAGAATAATTTTGCAATAAATAATTTAATAAATATTTGAGATTATTAAAGCTGAGCAAGCATGCTTTACCTTCCTCTTCTATATATTCACCGTTCTCCCCACGATTGTGAGAATCAAATAGATAATAGGAGTTCGCTATTTTTCCTATACAGGTAGATAATTCCCCAGACGTAAATATAGCGGAAGTATAATTTCGAAAAACCTGTGGTAGACCTTGCGCTAAAGGAATATCGAATTCTTCATGATTTTCAATGTTTATATGACCCACAACTGAATCTTCCTCATTTATATGCAATGAAAAGCAAACGTTATTGATTTTGAACTTTGGAAACACCTCCATAACTAACAAATGATTAGAAATGGGTAAATTTCGCGAAAAAATTGATTTTAAATATAATTTATCCCCGTAATCCAAAATATCATTTATGATCGCAGTGCACCAAGCATTGAAGGGGAGAAGTTTGCTATAAGCCAAATAGTAGTTTTATGAAACATAATTCAATACATTGAACTCTCATTGAATATAATGAAATTTAGTTATAATATGGAATTGCTGTAGAATATGCTAAATTTAAATATTATATTTCGTAATTTAGTGTTCTTGAAAGATAATTAATTTTCCAAAGTATTGAAGGTGAAAAGGAATATTGGAAAATATATCACTCATTGAATTTTTCCAAAAACACTTTCAGATTCTATAAAATTCCATAAATTCCACAGATTTCTGATTCATTTGTGAAAAAGTCTAAAAAAAATATTATACAAAAATATCTCAAATACCTTGAACGAAAACTTTCTTTCCCTTCTTCGTTTGCTTACTTAATTTGCTTGCTCCTCTCTTCCTTCTCTTCATGATTCGGCTCGAAGCTGAAATAAGTCAATTTGTAATGTGTTATTAATTCGTGACAATCTTTTGTCCTACTAAAAATGACACTTAAGGAAGCTTTAAGCTAGAATGAGGGACCGTAATTTTCAATTTGGAACGTTTGTGTTTTTATTTCAGAAACATTTTCATAGAAACGTTTCAGATTAACCTCTCATACGTAGGTCATTTCTGGTGTTGGGTGTATCTATGTCTCGCAAATATATATGAACCAAAAAGAGAAACGTTTCACGTGGAAAATTAGTGGTTTCAGTAACAAATTTTGGTTTACCTACTGCAGGATGATTCACATCCACTTCTGAATGATTCAATTAACGAAACTTTCTTATAAAATTGAATGACACTATTTCTTACCTTCTAAGTTTCGCAAAGTCCAAAATCCTTCTGGAGATTATTCTATGTGGTACCTATTGAATCGATAATAGTATATTAAATATTTCAGACTGAACATATTTTGCAAAATTTTTCTGGAAAAAAAAGTTGCATAGAATAAACGGGGGAATAATGATAATATAAATTTGTTTTAAAATCCAAAAAATCATTCTAAACTATTCAACAACTTCATAACATTCCTTTAAGATTTTGAATTTTTTCTGAGAAAAATTATGCTATATCACCATCTTGTTTCTGGAATACCCAATAGTTATATCTATATAATGTGAAATTTTTCAAAAAATTATTCTAGTATTGATAAATATGTATATGAAAATGAATAGAAGTTATCGCCAATTTTCGATAACAGTTTTTGATACAAAATTCTAAATACTCTTTGATGATATTTCTGATATTCAAAAGATTCATGACCTTTCCACATTCTTCCACTTTGATGTTATGAGGATACAGTAGCGCACGCCTCAACATTTCACCATGGTCGCCTAGGATGTTGAGAATAAGAAAAATAAACATAATAGTGACTGCGAATATTTGACTTTTTTCCGGTTTTTTCTCAATATTTTTCAACAATTTGAATGAATATAATAGTTTCAACAGAAATATATTCAGAATTGAATACTCAATCATATTTTTCGAACAATTTCATTTTCTTTCCTTATATTACTGGGAGTTCTTAGGCTCCAAAAATATTTTAGCTCAGTAGAGAATTTCGAACAATACATATCATTTTTACCAATTTTCAGATATCAAATATGCATGTCCAGTTCTCCAGAAACGTCTAATAGGCACTCGAACTTTGTACATTGCTCCAATTTTTAAAATTATTTTTATTTCAGTTTCCAGAATCTGAATAAGAGAGGAGAGTCATCGCTAAAGAGTTTGACTAAAAATAGAATTTTCCAAATTGCTTGGGCACCATAGATGGAGAACAGGTCAGCATTATTACACCCCCAATAGTGGTTCTTATTATTATAATCATAAGAGAAGTCATAGTCTCGTGGTAATGGCAATTGTAAATGGCAATTACGAATTTATTATGGTAGATTTCGGGACGGATAGCAGGGTATCCGATGGTGGAGTAATTGAGAATACGGAGTTCTACAGAAGAATTCTAATAGCAACAAAAGTCTTCCCTTCGTATTTATTGGAGATGAAGCGTTTTCCTTGAAGCCATTTAGTCAGAATGAATTGGTCAGAGAAAAACGTACATTCAATTATAGATTGTCCCGGGCCCTTCGTGCGGTGGAAAATGCTTTCGGAATTTTTCTTCATCCTATCGAATTGAGATTAGAAGATGTGGAGAGAGTTGTAATGGCAGCTTGTGTTCTACATAACTTTTTGAGAAAAAACTGGCGATACTGGTATATCTAGCAACTATGATCCAGAACATCCAGGCGAGGTTGCTGTTGAAGCGAATTTTACAAATTTACAAAAGAGACCTGCATCAGAATCTGCAAAACAAGTTCCAGATTTATATAAAAATTATGATGAAGGTATCGTACCATGACAAGACAACTACATTTAGGTTCTACGCTGAGTTTTTTTGAAATATATTCGATGATGTGTATTGTACAACAGCATGTAGTCAAATAAAATGAAAAAAAAAAAAAATTAACGAACGGCATTTTTATTTATATAAAAAAAATCAGAAGAATATTGAAAATATTATAAAAATAGGAATCCATAATATAGCTTCTCTCTAACATTAGTTTCGACAACATAAAGTATAAATTCTAACAAAAACAAGAAAAAACACAGTATTTCACACAACTAAACAAAAATGAAACGAATACACTCAGAAATTATAACAATAACTAATCATACATAATATTTTTATGTAAATTTGACGTGAATGTTCTATAATATTGTTGTTCTACATTGTTCGACATTGGCTGCAACTCTTGGTATCGGAGACTTTCTGTCGTTTGAGGCTCATTATTTTGAAGAACAACTCTCGTATGTCTCCGAACGTTGCCCATTTGTGGTTCAAATAATATGTCACTCAATAGCTTCTCAGTGACAATTCCTGTCTCAGGATACAATGATCTGCGTTTGTTTGCTATATTTTTGCCAGCTATATCGAACTTGTCCTCTTCTGGAGAACTGAGCTGTGCTGAAACTTTTTGTAGGACTTCTTCCGTCAAACTCTTCTCTTTTCTTTGTTTTCTTGGGGCCTTTGTAGATGCTGATGATGTATTAGGTATTGTATTTGCCGGTGCAATTGCATCAATTGACTCCTAAGATGTAGGGAACATCGTTTTGTCCAAATGGACATTTTCGTCCACTTGCGATACCGAGAGTAACAGTGAAATAGGCCAGAGGTGAAACTACATTGTCTAAGTTTGATGAACAAGGAGAGATAATTACACTGAATGTGAGTTGACCAATAATTATGATGTACGTAGGAGCAATGCATGTATCGTGCAAGTGAAAATGGGAGAAGCAAAATTAATTGATCTGAGAAGTGCTAGAATATTACAATGAAATAAGAAGAGCAAAATTAATTAATAAAATGAGAAAAACAATCATAACACGGGTCAACACCAAATTTGACTTTGACTGCAAAGCATAAAATTTCGATGGTTAAGATCCTAATTAGACGAAAAAAAAATATATGGCATGAAAAAGTTTGCTTCTGTGTTAAGGAGACTGATTCAACGATATCATTTACAATAACTACAAGCAACATGTGGATCCCATGGCTTGTCTTGATTCCAAACAGGAAAGTCAAAATATGCTTCATAGGCTTCAGAGAGAACGTGAAATGTCTTGAATTCGTATTTCACGTCATGAATTATAATAAATTGATCACATATAAAACAAAATGCATCAGCATCGTATTTACACTTTCTTGACGACTTTTGAAGTTTGTCTGGGCTTGTAAATAACATCTTATCGTTGTTTATGACTAGTGACACTTTGTTAGGGTAAACACCCCACTATCAATCATCGCGCGGTTTTTGAATTATTAAAAATTATTTAAAAAAAATGAAGAATGAGTATTAATACTATAACTATCACAAAAGCAAACTTTATACCAAAAACAGGTATTTTCTTTTCGTTTTTGTGCATAATTATCGGAAAATCCTAGTATAAACGTTAGGACAAAGAACGTAAAATTTTTTGTAGAGTCGTGTAATTAATCAGAGAAGAGCAAAATAGTATTATTTACACATTACGTTGGACTTGAAGAGTGCTAAAATTGATCAATGAAATCAACATTTTCAGAGACGGACTTCTTACAAGTAAGCACGGTTAGAACCTCCATCAGAAAAACAGAAAATACAATTGATAAATCATGAAACGAGAGTATTAGAGATAATCACTAACCGTTGGTTTCAATGGGTGCAGAATGCTGAGAACATGCTCATCGAGCCAGATGAATGAACGTAGAGTCATTCGGGGCAACTGTGCCCCGCACTTTTGCCTTTCAAGCCATACCCTGTTTCAAATGTTGAAGCTAGGAAAATAGAAACATATTCATAAGATAGAGAATTTTCTAATCTATAAAAATACATCAAAAAGCCAACAAACAAAAACGTTTTCTTTCCGCAAAAAGAAATTTAATGGTGAAAGTCGGAGTGCGCTCACATGCCCCGTATTGCGGATAAGTGTGCGCACCCTATTTACAAAATAATGTCATAAAAATGTTACAATATTAGAGAAATGCTGTTTATTGTCAATACACTATATTCATCTCTTGGTCGGTTTTCTTCTCGCACACTATCGTGCTGGAATTTATGTGTTTATCCTCTATTGGATAACACTTCATTGGATGTTTCAATAAGTTTATGTTCTTATTTCAATCTCTTCTTAATTGAACTCTTGGTCTCCTTCGGTAAATTCGCATTCTCCTTTTGTCTTCCTCTGGGTCGTAGTCCACTAGTCTCCTGTGTTCTTGATTCGGATGGTTTTTCGCTGTTTCGAATAATTTCTCTGCTTTTCTATTCATGAATTCCGTTCTGGTTTCCCATTTTAGGTCCCTATAAAGCTGTCTATTCCTGACAAACCAAGGTGCATCTATTGCACATCGTAGCAGCTTGTTTTCAGTGGCCTGAATTCTTTTGATGTGGCTCTTTGCCGCGAAACCCCAGGCAACTGATCCATAAGTCAGTTGAGGCCTAGCAACGGCTTTGATTATCTTCAATTTTGTCTCTTTCGACATGTGGCTCCTTCTTCCTTTTAAGCCCGTTTGCAACAGCCGAGAATTCTCTAGAAAATTTACTCGAGATTTCATGCGCCGTGAATTATGTACCGTTACATACGCACTTTCGGTAGAATTCTCTGTTGAGTTGCGTACTAAATAATCTCTGCCGTTTTCTTGCGAGAATTTTGTAGAGAATTCTCCAGAGAATTCTCGGCTGTTGCAAACGGGCTTTAGAGGTTAGAGGGTAGAGTCTATTCATCGCTGCTTTCGTTTTGTCGATTGCTTGTTTGACATGACTTTTCCAAGTTAGTCCTTTGTCAAGCGTTATTCCTAAATATTTGGCTTCATTTTTTCAGTCGATTTCTTCGCCGTCAACTTCCAGATTCGTTGCGGCTCGCAGTCTTCTCTTCTGTAGTAATATTGCTTGGCTCTTTTGTCCATTGAGCTTGATTTTCCACTTTATGCACCAGTCATTTGTTATTACTTCTGGGTTGCGGTGTCGAGTTTCTATGCCTGTGTCGTCAGCATATAACGTTAGCATGGTTCTTGGATTCTTCGGAATATCGAATATTATATTAAACATATGTTACGGGCAATGTAATTATTTAGGTCAGTATTCATAATGCTTGGTTATTATGAATAATGACCATTAAAATCGGGCAATTTGATAAATTTGAATTACTTTACAATAATTTCTTACATTGCCCGGTCATTATAAATACCGCTATTATTTCTTTGGGCACTTTGATTAATTGACATCAAAGGGACAACCTATGTGGAAAGAATGGCGAAGTTATTCCACTGATAGGGATTTAACTAAGAGAATGTGCAAGATTGTCATCCAAGACAGGCTATAGTCGTATGGCTGTAAAGGTAGCTGTAAATCCGACGAGCGCAAGTGTCGTAAAGAAAAAAAGCTATGTAACACTAAATGTCACCAAAGTGGTGAATGAATAGAGCCTGTATTGGCCTGTATTGCTACGTATGTATTGACATTTTGGGTGAAAATAAATTTGAAAGTACGTACATATCTAATAATAAATTTATTTGGACTTACGTTTTGTTTGTACTTATTTCATCCCACCGGTTTGTTTTTCAGCATGTGAAATTTTATTTGTTATGTTTTGTTTGTTACTTTGTCAGTCAGGTATGCAAAAATTTGTTATTTTTTATAAGAAATATTAATAATATATAATTTTCAAATTGCCCACCTGATTTTTAGCATTATACATAATAACCGGGCAGTGTAATATTTGCAACATAATTTATTATATCATTTTGTCATATCCTTTTGGGCACTTTTTGAATTGCCCGGGCATTATAAAC
Source organism: Coccinella septempunctata (assembly GCF_907165205.1). Lineage (NCBI taxonomy): Eukaryota > Metazoa > Arthropoda > Insecta > Coleoptera > Coccinellidae > Coccinella > Coccinella septempunctata. The sequence continues at coordinate 29,571,599 of NC_058195.1, forward strand.
AATGCCCAATTATTTACATTGCCCGTAACATATGTTAGACTATTTCAGGATGAGTTGATTAGAAGCACAACTGAGTTTCTCTGTAAAAGAGATTTTTGTTTTTATTATTTACATAATTCATTCGATATAACATTATGTACAAAATCTTACCTGTAAAAGAGAAACGACATTTAATGCTGATAATTACAATATGTCATCAATCTCTTACGACAGGGAATAGAACGAGGTGATAAAAATCACAGAACAAAACTGACTCAAGCCATAACAATCAAAATAAAGGAATAAATTTTCTTTACATCACCCCCCATGGGAAAGAAAGTATTCACAAAATATTATTCATGCGGCTTCTTTTCTAGTTTTTATTTTTTAGTGCAGGGATTAGTTTGGATATATGAAAAAGGTTTGACTCGGATTTCCTGTGACCGGTATTAACCCTATAAATCGAAGGCGATAGTTTTTCGACAATCTCATATGGTCCAATTCTTAGTTCGTCAAGTTTCTTCCTATTTAATCTGTTTCCATTTTCAACAAACACCATGTCATCAACATTGAGTTCAAGATGTTCACGACCTTTATTATAGATTTTCTCGTTATATTCATGATTTTTTAATGAAATTTTTCTATCTTCAGTTAAAGTGTGCTCAGAAATGTTCTCTTTTAATTCTTTAGGCAAAACAGTGGCATCTGTACCATTCAACAAATACGATGGTGGCTACTGTGTGACTGTATGCACTGTGTCATTGTATTTTTGTACACCTTCCTGAGCAACAGATGTCCTAGCTTTCTTTTCCTCATTTTCACCTGATTTTATTTATTAAGGTTTGATTCAATCTCTCATTCAAACCATTAGAAAAGGGTGAATTCACAGCAGTGAATATCAAATTTATGCGTTTTTTATTCAAAAATTCTTTGAATTCCTTTGAATTAATGCCTGGATATTGATCTGTGAGCACAGTTCCAATTTTTTCTGCATCTCCAATGTTATTCACCAATTTAATGAAATCGGTTGCGTGTTGGGTTTTTGAAGTAAGGATATAGGCAAATCTGGTGAAGTGATCAACTAGTAAATGCATGTATTTTTTCGTTGATCGAGATCCTCCAAAACCTTCGATTGTATCGATCGACATGATTTCGAATGGTTTTGTGGCTGGCCCTAAATGAGACAATAATCCAACCTTTTTTTGACCTCTTGTTTTATTTTGGATGCATATCTTGCAATTTTTGCACACAGATTTTATATTTTCCGTTAAATTTTTTGCCGTATAATATGGTCCACTCATTTTTTGCATCTGTTTTATTTCTATATGACATAAAGTACAGAAATTTTCTGACAATATGATTTTCTCCTTTTTTGGAATTTTTTTATAGTGAACATTGTGTTTGGTTATTAATTGTGGTTTTTTCCTTTGTACATATGGGTTTCTTTTTTGATCTTCCAAGATATCCTCTAGTTTTATCAAATTCACAACTTTTAATTGTTCCTCCATATTGTCATCTGCTTCCAAAACAGGATTTCTGCTGAGACAGTCAGCTTCGGTATTATTTTTACCAGGAGAATATTTGATATCAAAGTCATATTGTGATAGGTAGTACGCAAGGTCTCCAAGTTCCTCGTCAGTCCTTGATTTCAAATTCATATTTTCCAAAGTTTTATGGTCCGAAAAAACTGTGAACTTCCTTCCTATCAATTTATGTTGCCAATATTATACACATTCTTTATGGCCAAACATTCTAAGTAAATTGCCTTCTTTTTTTTTTTGCACCTCATTGAGTTTTTTCGAAAAGTATGCCACTGGATTTTTTTCTCCATTTTCCTGTGGTTGCTTAAGTACTCCACCTACTCCCAGTAAACTTGCATCTGTATATATGTATATGGGGAGACTTCGGTCAAAAATTGTTAATACTGGCTGGGTACATAGTAAATCCTTCAATTTATCGAATGACTCTTGACATTCTTTTGTCCAAATAAAAGGTTTTCCCTTTCTGAGGAGATTGTGTAAAGGATCTAGCGTTACAGCTGTGTTTGGTACATACTTGTGATAAAAATTTATTTTACCTAAAAATTGTCTTAACATTTGTTTTAGTCTTGGGCACTGGAAAGTTTCTTATTGAGGTTAAATTGTCTTTTAATGGCTTTACAGAATTGTTCTCGATAATATGACCTAGATATTTTACAGAATCAACTGCAAATCTACATTTTACAAATTTTAACCTGAATCCTTCTGTTTTGATTGCTTGAAAAAATTGTGTCAAATGCTCGATATGTTCTGAGCATGTTTTTGAGAAGATCAGAATATCATCAATGTAGCACACAGATTTCTTTATGGAAGAATGGCACTTGAAAATCTTCTGGTATCAAAAATATTCTTCCATCTTCAGTGTTGATAGAAGTTACGGCAATGTGATTTGATTTTCCATCTTGAGAGGGTTTTACCTCAAAGGTGAACCTTAGTTTAGACATTTTCGTCTTCAATCTGTCAAGAAATGTCGTTTTATAAGACTATTTCAGGATGAGTTGATTAAAAGCACAACTGAGTTTCTCTGTAAAAGAGATTTTTGTTTTTATTATTTACATAATTCATTTGATATAACATTATGTACAAAATCTTACCTGTAAAAGAGAAACGACATTTAATGCTGATAATAATTACAATATGTCATCAATCTCTTACGACAGGGAATAGAACGAGGTGATAAAAATCACAAAACAAAACTGACTCAACTCATAACAATCAAAATAAATGAATAAATTTTCTTTACATATATTAAATATATTCTTCACATGTGTCGATGATTGGTGCTCATTCTCAATGCGGGAACAGAAACTGACGTTCTGCTCTGTTCTGACCTGAATATATTATATTATATATTATATTCTATTAGTCGTCCAGAGGGTCCAGTTGTCCGAGGTGAATAGAAATAGTTTGTGCTTAAACATCAATTTTCGATTCGAAGTTGAGAGAATAGTGATAATCACTATTCAAAAGTTGGATATAGTGATTTATATCACCTTAAATTTAATATATAAATAAGTAATTGTTATGTACACTCGATGAATAATCGTCAGCCGGCACAATGCCCGTAGAATATGCGTCAGCCAAAGGAAGCTGGTCACTGCCCTTGACTTTGGAAGCCTGGCTGACGCAGAATCCACCACTATAAACGTGACTGACGTCCATTTTTATGTTCAATTTGATTAAAATAATCATTTTTCAAAGTTTCAAGTGAAGATCAGTCACTTCGATTTTCAGATTTTTCCGACCACTTCAAACGCCTTACTGACGATGTTACCATCATCGGGAACGTGACTGACGTCCATTTTTATGTTCAATTTGATCAAAATAATCATTTTTCAAAGTTTCAAGTGAAGATCAGTCACTTTAATTTTCAGATTTTTCCGACCACTTCAAACGCCTGACTGACGATGTTACCACCTTCGGGAACGTGACTGAGGCCCATTTTCACTCATAATCATGTATAATTAACATTATTACGAAGTTTCACGTGGAGATCAATCCTTTTTTGTTTTGAGATTTTTCCGGCGAGTTTTACCGCCTCCCACGCCCACACCCACCGCTATTGGACTGACTATATGTGAGGATTTTAAGAAAAAAGGAGATGACATTGTTTCAGGCCATCTTTTATTTAGTACTGACCAAAAGCTGCCTGCTAGCCCTCCTCCCACCCCGAAATGAATAGGTATTATCTACAGGGAGACTAGGCGAAAAATTATCCTTCGAATCTCAATCCCAATTCAAAAATTTCATCCAATCTAACCATTCGATGGGGTAAGCGTCTCGCTCTACAGAATTTTGGCAAGAAAACGGCGGAAATTATTTCGTAAGAAATTTGCTGTATAGCTTTTGGATATGTAAGTATGCAACTGAACAGTGAATTCTACCGAAAGTACGTATGTAATTGCCTAGAATTATGATGCATGAACTCCCGAGTGAATTCTCGATAGAATTTTCGGCTAGTGCGAACGGGCTTTACACGCAAATTGAAATTTTTTAATTGTGTTTTTTTCTTGGTTTTGATGAATTCATAGAACAATTTGATGGCATTTTTTGTATGTGTGCATATATTTTCGAAAATATCTTGAAAATTTTTTTTTTATTCATTTTTCAATGAGAAAATTCAATATGACTGCTATACTAATAAAAATAGTCGTATCTGGAAATCCAGGAGGATGATTTCAATAAAAATGATATAATTTCATCAAATTACGAACATTGAAGTATTTCTAAATTTCATGGGAATTAATCGTAAAGGGAAAATATTATAATCATTTTCAATATATCATATATTTTCGATTTTTCATTATAAATCTATATCAAAACAAGATATTTCAATTCTAGGAACGTTATAGTGGGGGACTTCCGAAGAAATTGTTTATCAATAAATAAAATTTCTATGTAGTATAGTTTGGAAGATAGTAATGGTGAGCATCAAATTTGTCACCACCCTGTATTGCAATATCTCTATGGTCAGAGCTTCTGTTTTGTGATTGGATAATGATTTTTGATAAATCAGTGAGTAATGGCCCATGAATATAAGTGATTAATGAATGTTTGAGAGACATTGGATATTGGAATATTGATAGCTTATGTGAATAAAATTTATTTCTTTTTACCTACTCAATACAAAAATTAAATCATCTCAAAAAAAAATAGATCATCAATTTTTCGTACAGAATGAACCGACTAAAAGTAGAAATAAAAACAAAACAAAACTCTGAAAAAAATTGATGGTCAGCATGGAATATAACAACATAATAAAATGTAAATAGAAACAGAAAACAATATACTCTGATAATAATTTTTTCTCCTAGTACTTATATCACTTGTTTCGGTAAGTATTATAAACAAAAGTCATCACCCGAACCCAGCATTTATCTGTAAAAATTTCCTTATTATGCGATAAAAATTCGTCACATTCGTGCTTTTTGGGTGGGATTTTCTTATCAATGTGTTCCCTTAAATAGGCAGTAACCAATTTTTTTCTTTCTCAGACCACTTTCGGTTGCCCGTTTTAAGTTTTTTCACAGGAAAAGATTGTTTGTGTTGAAAGCATAATTCACAAATGAGTGACCAAAAGCACGGGAACTGTCCGATACAATTTGCCTCTTAAAATAAAGCAAACGTATTTTTTTGCGAGTTTTTTTTTATTTCTCCGAAAGCGATTGAAATAAGTCGTTACTACTGTTTTCAACCGTTTCATATTTCTGAAATTCTATTATACTGATTCTTTTCACCTCTCCCGCGCGTCGTCTATTGAAAACCTGCAGAGACGTTAACGTTGCCTCTGCTAAGTCCATCCGGGCCAAAATCGAAAAGCTAATTTCCATGGTTTCTAGGGCGTCTTTTCTCTTTTCGGTCAAATAGTCGCACAGTTTTTTTATGTCTCCCATTGTGTGCAGTGTAAAAGTTTTTGACTTGATCATTTTAAGTTGAGTTTCCGCAACGGTTTTATGGACATTTACGTCGACTTCTTGTGTGAAAGCTTTCAAAATATCTTTTGCATTTTTTTCATGACATCCTTATGATTTTTAATGCATTCAATAATTAATATTTGGCCAATCTGCTTCAGTAGTGTGCCCAAACTGAACGCTACCGAAGGAGCTTCTCATATGAGTTAATTGTTTCACTGTACCGGGCGCACTTGTTCATAGCGGTCAAAACCATGTCCACAAACTTGGGGTCATAAATATAAATAAATAAATAAGTTAACGGCATGTAGACAATTATTCAATTCGGACAGGATTCGAACCGCGAAACGCCTAGCTTCTCTATATTTTTCCACCATTTTATTTGCATAGATGATGAGTTCATCATATTGGATTATTCTACACTCGTCATGATCCCTCGGTGGTGGAAATAAATGATTCTTTACCGTGGATGATGCCTTAGGGTGTAGTCTTCCTGTAATTTTTTTGCTGAGTAAATTGGGTAATCTTTCATTATTGAAATCAATGTTTGCGCAAGATTTGAAATGTTCCCGGAGGGTATTTTTCGAAAAAATCCTTTACAGTTAGCACATGCACTGAAATCCTTTTCACTGTCTGCTGTTTTAGGCCGTCGCGAAACAATAAGTTCTCCATCATTGAAATTCTCATTCGTTTTGAGAAGAAAGTTTCCCCTTTTCCTAAATTCTCCAAAGATTTTGACCCTTTCGATGTTACCTTTTGGTAACATCATGAATTTTTTTAACCTCGTCCTCACTGCTATGCTTATTCTCCAAATGCCTAGATATTTTTTGCTGCTTCTTTCGGCTTCTTGTCTCCTTTTCTTCCGCGAGACTCTGTTATTTTCATATTTCTGTCATCGCACCCTGGTTCGGTCAACGAGGCAGATAAATAAATTTGAATTGCTTTCAAAGGGGAGTCATTGGACTAATTCAGTTTATTCACTTTTTCAATATTCAGATCCATTTCAGACAAAATGGAAGATAATGGTGAATTCCGATTAGCATCTCGTGAATTATCGGTGTCCGTTTCTGAAAAGTCATAATCCGGATCATCATCTGGATCGTCTTCATCAACTGAAATTAATAATACAATTCAGACAAAATTGAGTAGCTATACATTCATGTATTCATTGCCGTATCCCGTTACCGGGAATAAATCTACAAAACTACAAAAAAAAAATAAAGGACCACAAAATAGCGACTGCGCGATATTTCATTTCTATAGAATTAGGAAATAAATGTCTGTCGCCAGAGCTCCACGAAATGAAAATATTCTCTGAACAGAGGGTTCAGTTGTTTCCGAATAAGTTGAATTTTTTCAGAATGACTTTCTTTTTCACGATTTTTCAGGATGTTCCAAAACGCAGTGGTCATTCTGAAGCACTTCATAGTCTAGTTAGATTATTTGAAATAAAATCATATCTGGAGGTGGTGTCAATTTTAATTTATGTACTCGTTACATAAATAGCTATTCCAAATTAAAAATAAAAAGACCTATAGCTTATTTAACCCTAGACTGCGCAATTTTTTTTTCTCAAAAAAAAATTATTTGGATATGTATCTTCTTGAGTAGAATGGAAAAAAAATCATAAAAAAAATTCAGAACAGTCAATTTATTGAAATGAATCAAAAAAATCATAGGTATCATTTCTGCTACATTGTGTCATAATGCTTAGACAAAAATGTAATCCACATTTCGAACATTTTATGGAGGAGAATGATGAACATCGTGGTAATTTGCATCTTTGTCTTTTTTCGTCATGAAGTGGCCAGTGATTATAGGCGTCTTGACGAACGTCCTTTGGAGGTATATATAATGTAGTATAGCTGAGCATTGTTTTTTCTCTTGAATAATTTTTTAAAGATCACTTGGTCTTTCCCTTTTTCTTATATATAAAGTTTTTTTCTGATTGCACAAACAATAGGCAATTTTGGCACGGAATTTAGCTTGGGGCAGATATTAATCCCCTCTTTTTCCCTCACTGTTTCTATATAAAATCCATGCGTTTATGATCGCCATATCGATGAAATGGTAAAACAACAAATTTTGTCCTCATTCTTATTTTGTAGCGTCCAATCAATCTGTCAAGTAGATCAACTCCGCCCATGTGTCTATTGTACTCTTTTATGATATTGGGACGTTGGACATCTATAAGCTTTCCTTTTTTTTTTGTCGAGTTCTGGCAGACTACCCCATCCTAAACTCAATTGGCATAGAAGGTATTGAATTTTCGAAATTATTCTGTGAAAAATCTTTCTCTTCATTATTATCTTTTACAATGAAATCATCTTCACTATCTGACAAATGTGCAATAATTTCTTCCAAATCTCTATCATTGAGATACTTTCTGCGTCACTTCTTTTGCTCCATATTCCACCTAAAATAAAATCATCTCATTGATGCACAATGTATCAGATGTGATACATATGAATAAAACCAAGATTCGGGCGAAAAAACAATTGTATACAACCGGATAACAAAATATTATGAAATACCAACCTTTTATTTACTTCTGTTATCCAAAACTTCCTTATGAATTCAAAATGAATGAAAATTGTAAGGCTTTTCTGGCACCTGCACAACAAGACCATTCGTATTCACGACATGCGTCAACTGAATTACGCGGAACATCGCGTAAACAAAACAAACCAGAAAATATATCTTATGTATAGTATGATAAGGATGTAGCAGATCATCTACGATGTTCACTAATATAATAGCGCGCTCCCTGATTATGATCAACGCGTAGAAAGATATATGTATCAGATCGTCTACAATGTGCAGTGTAGGGTTAAATTTCAGAAACGTAGAATTACACGGACTTTGTGATAGGTCGGAAAGGGGTTACTGCGCTGTTTTGTTTCTCAAAATATTTCATATCGACGGAAATGCTTCTACTAGTTTTGCTATTTCGGAAAGTAAGGTATCCCCGCTAAAGAAAATTTGTATAGGGCGATTCGAACTTTGTGGGGCAGTTTTGTTGGCAACATTGATCAAATTTGCCCTTCAACTATTCTCTGATAAATTTTCGTTCTCTAATGTTTATGCTTGGTCAAAGTCGCAACTAGTTTTAGCATGGCTTCGCTCACCTTCTTACCCGTCTAAAAATTTTGTAGCTAAGAGGGTTGCATATATACAAGAGAAGATTCCATCTGTGTTTACTCATTTTGGATAGAATTTAGAATGTTACGGAATACTATATTTTTAGTGAAAACTTTCTTTGATGATTTAAACAAATACCCTTGATGTTTTGTCTCCACCACGCCTACCTTCACGGATTCCCAAGAGCGAGCTCTTGAGCAACATAAAGTTGTCCATGACAAAAGACAGGACTCGTTGAATTCTGTTTTTATGAATATCATATTGTTCGAGGCCATTACCAAATTTATGTATTTTATGCAAGCAGCTGTCTTCAAAGAAATTTTTCATTAGGTATTTGCCTCGGCCTTCCAAGCTTTAATCTTGAATTTTTCTTTCCAATGAACTAGTGAGCCAGGAGATTCGCCTATATTGATAGATTAGCCTATACTGATAGATTCGCCTTATTGGTGGATTCCCCTTCACGGGCTGATTTTTTTTTCGACCAGGCTCGGGCCTACGGCCCTCGCTGTTCCCCCCCCCCCACAAACAGGGCTCGGGCCTGCGGCCCTCGCAGCTTATTCACATTTCGACCAGGCTCTGGCCTTCGGCCCTCGCTGTTTGCCTATTTACCAGGCTCGGGCCTTCGGCCCTCGCTGTTTACCTATCGACCAGGCTCGGGCCTACGGCCCTCGCTTTTGGTCCATCAAATGAAAAAAAAAATGGTTTCCGTACATGCAATTATTCCATACATAACACCTGTCTCCCAAATCCAATACCAAGTATGGCCGAAAAACCATCGTTATATATTATAGCGTCGGTCTTTTCGATTAAAAAAAAAAAACAAAAAAAGTCGTTGAAATAGAAAAAAAACCTACTAAACATTTACATTGAAAATTTCCTTTCAACTCGCTAAATGATACGCCCATGTTCATTCCCAAGGTCAATATTCTCCCTATTCAGTTGTCAAAAACGATGAATTAATTTCAAACAACCCATTTATGATCGCCACTTTGCTTTGGCGAATTATGAAATATTTTCGAGATTGGTGTGAAATATGCCAATTTTCAATTTCAAAACTTATTATTTATCGATATTCTATTCAATATCCGACTGGATTAGTTTGATATTATGCTGAAAAATAATTCTTACTATAAAGTGAAATATCAGATAAACCATGAGCGAACTCCCCTCAGTGTCGAAATGGAATGATCCATTCAGAATTATGAAATATTTTCAAAAATCTGATAGCAAATATTATAGAGTTATTAACTCTATAATTCTTTCTTATAGAAGATCGATTTCGGTTGAACATACCTTCTGAAGATAATTTGAAGATTCCACATTGTCAATAAATTCATCATTTCCCTATTTTTCGTAGACGTCAAAATCGCTATGTGGCAACATCTCCCCACTAAAAGAAAATTTTTGATGTACGAGAATAGCAAAAATCTTTAAAATAAGAATTCCGAAGCAGTATGACACCTTACATGAGGTATTAAAATGTGAATATATATTCTAACTAAATTATTCAGTAATATCAAGATTGAAATCAATAAAATATTATGGATACTCAATTAGTGCAAAAATGAGAGCATAGAATTATCAAGAAATTAAGACATTGCAAATTGAACGAGATATTAGAGAAAATATAAAGGAGTAAGATCTATAAGATATATGTTAAATTGCAACAATTAATGAGGATTAATTTTCAATGTCTTGTTTGTTCTTTTCTGTGTTTGAGACCCGCTGCTGGAGGCGTCTTCTGGTCTCGATACTCGGATTTCTGTCTCAGAGGAACCTGGGTAATTAAGACGTTGGAGTTCTGCATCGTAGTAGACTTGAAGTGGTTGCTGTATTGGTCTTTTGTGACATTGGTTGAATATCTGGAAACATGGACCTGCTTCAATGGCTCTAGGCTCTTTGGTACAGCAGAAGATTCTTCGTAGAATTTGGAAACACCCACACCATTTCATGAAATTGTAGAGGACAATGAGCAAAATGGTACCACATGTAATTGATAGGGCTGTTGTTACCCACGAAGAGTGTTGGATGATGAAAGGCCTATTCAGTTGTTGTTGGAGTTGTTCATCGAATTCTGCTAGCTTGTGTTGAGCATACTTGAGTTCGTGGAGGTTGACACTTGTTAATTTTATTGGTACCATATGAATTGCGTGGACGGTGAGATTTCTCTTCAATTTCTGGCAGCAATCGTCCTGTATTATACTTGAAGATGGAATTTCATAACTTGAGTTTAGGGAAGCTAGTACTGCGCTCGTTTCTATTTACGATCAGTAAATGCCTTGCAGTGTGAGTTGAGCTTTAGAATACCCATCTTCTCGATGATTTCTTGCTTTAAGGATTCTTCACCACAGATGATAGAGATTCGAGTTGGGGTGGATAGGGAGAACAGCCATTCATTAACGTCGGTCTTGTGCCAGATTTCAGCATCGGCTATGATATTTCTTTTCATGCAGGAGTCGGGAATCTTGTTGACGATTTTCATTAGCAGTTGTACTTCACAGGAAGAGTCGATTTTCTTCATGGTTGGCATCTGATTGCAAATCCACTCTCTCGGATGGTATTCAATGCAATTTTCCAATTTATCAGCCAACAAATAATTTGTTCTCATAGGTGAAATCAGTAGGAAGGGATTGGATGGCTCGATATAAGAGAATAAACTATTATCTTCAGAATGAGGGAGTGGTAAAGAGAATAGTTGATAAAGATCAAGGTCTTGTGAGGAAGAAATAGGTATTTCGAATGCAATTGTTGGTAAGCTGTTTTTTATGAAAGATTTCAAATTCATGATTTTATAGTAGTAATAAACGTTTTCGATACTCAAAGGAATAGGAAGAGAAATATTAGTAGAGATTTTCAGAAGTTCTCGATAAAGTGCTTCTGGAGACAAAATTCTATAACTTATTATTCCATGCTGTATAAGTGAAACATCATTCACGTAATTTTGCAAATTGAATAGGAGTTCATCAGTCATTTCAATGAGCAGTATAAGATGATTTGAAATTTGAGATTCTATTCCATACGCATGTTGAATATTATTAAGATCCTTCGAGAACTGATTAAATTCTTTTAAGTTCTTATTCAAGATTCCTATGTTTTCGTTCATTTTATAAAATGAATTATTGAAATTAGAAATAGTAGATGAAAGAATTGATACTTGTTGCTGCATTAAAACATCAGTTTGTTTTTCGTTATTTATGATTTGATTTATTGTATCTGAATAAAATTGAGCGTCTTCTGAATCCGGGTTACCAGTTAACCATTTAATAGCCGTTCCGACGCCGTTAAATAAGCCACGTTTCTTTCTTGGCATATTAATTTGATGAGATATAATTTTATAAATTTCCTCAATTATTGTAACTTTGGTTTTCACGTAACTTAATGGATTTTTACAGTCATTAGAAAGATGCTCTGCCATTGCGATATCACATAGATTAATAGAGTTCGAGTAGAAACCTAATATTTGTACGACTTGATATTTGAAATGAGTTAAGTTATGATATGTAAGAATTATATATTTTTCGTTTGATATTTGTGCCTTACCAAGATTATGATATAATAAACCGGAGGATGATTTGATGGGATTGATTTCATACTGATGTGCTTGAAGAAGGACCTGGAAAGTGAATAACTGGAGGAGAACAATTATTTTCGTCATTATCTGCAACAACATAAGGTTTCAATTTATTAAAATGATAAGTTTTTAGTTTCGAAGGACTAATTCTCAATATTGCTGTCTGATTATTATGTATCTGTTCTATTTTATAAGGGCCTTTGTAATTTGGAGCTAGTTTCTTATTTTTCGCTTTCGACCGTGAGTCATAAAGAAGTACAAGATCGCCTTCATTGAATTGATATGTTCTATTGTGAGTTTTATCATAATATTCCTCGGATTTATTTTTAGACTTTAGAAGATTATCACGAGCAGTTTCTCTCAATATTTTCAATTTATTTGTGATATCAGTAGCTAGTTCTGAATAATTATTGAGATTTTTCGGATTATTTATTTGTGACGGAATTCGAGCCCTTTGTCCAAAGACTAATTCATATGGAGTTTTTTGAGTAGATTTATGTATTGAGGTATTATAACTAAACGTTGCAAAGTTGAGGAATTCATCCCAGTTATTAGAGTCTTTATTTACATAGCATTTGAAATAATCTTTAAGAGTTAGATGTGTTCTTTCTAAGGATCCTTGCGTTTGAGGGTGATATGGAGATGATTGCTTATGTTTGATCGACATTAATTTATTTATTTCCTTGAATATTTTCGATGTGAATTCTACGCCTTGATCTGTGAGAATATTGTTTGGAAATCCGAATTGTGTACAGAATTTAAGAAAGTGTATTGCTACTGTTACAGCATCATGTACGTTGAGAGCGTAAGCTCAAATGAATTTCGTTAAGTCGTCTTGAATGGTTAATGTAAAGCGATTATTATTTTTCGTCATAGGTAGAGGACCAACTATATCTAAGGCAATTTGTTCACAGAATTTGGTTGAGGTAGTTGTAATGATCATAGGACTTTTATTATGTTTGAAATCAGTTTTAGATTTTTGACATATTTTGCATCTCCTTATATACTTCCGAATATGATCTTTCATATTATTCCAAAAATAAAATTTCTTTATTTTTTCGTATGTGCGTTCAAATCCTTGGTATCCAGCTAATGGTGAATCATGGTTTTCGAATAAAATTTCCTTTATTAAGTTTTCATGACTTACATTAATTCGTTCGTCGCATAAAATTTCATATTCAAAGTCACGAAATAGAAAATATAAGAGACTGAAAAAGGTATCCTCTCGGATTATTGAATTATTTTTAAAAAGAGCTATATTTGGAATCGTGAACTTTTTTATGTTGTTAAAATTGAGCATTAGTCTAAGATTAACGAAAGTTGCGAATAAATCTTTGTATGTTACAGATTGATCATTAAATTCTTTCAGAAAGAGAACAAAAATAAATTGATGAGTTGACTTTTTTGCTATTATATCAGTAACTTTAGGATTTTCTGGAAGATCGGTAAAATGAGTTTTTATAAAATCAAGAAATTTGTTCGAAATTGAGTAGTCGCAGGACATTGGAATTATAAATGTTTTTATATTGGAAATAGGCGTATTAACAACCTTAGGTTTAGGAATTTTAACTTCTCTTTGATGAAAGCCTTTGGAGTTTTCAAACGTAAGGTCTTCGTCATCTATAGAATAAACAAAATTTTTACTGTGTTCGTCAGGTAAATTATATATTGTTATACTGATCGACGAATCGTGAAAAATGTAATTTAATCATATCAAATATTTTTGGCCAATAAAGATTGTCTAATCCACAACTGATACGAGGGAAAGCTAAATGTGATTCATTATTTTGTTGACATAAAATTTTGAGATTCATTAGAGCTTTGAAAACTGTTTGATCATTTCGCAAACCGGAGGACGAGCGAACCTCAGTAAGTCTTACCGAAGTTGTAAAGGCTTCATACTTGCTGAGAGGACCTTCCTGGTGACCACCGCGCGGACTCAGAAGTCCGCGCAGCGATCCTGATTCGGGACGGTAGTCGTTCGACCTGGGATTCACCCGCGGGTCCCTCTGCTCTTTCGTGCACCCGATGCCTTTGAGGGCGGTTTCCTCGGAGACCGCACTCCGGCCTCGGGGTGGGAGAGGCCGCGTTGTGGTGGGTCTCATGATGTTGGGCGACGTACCTGTCAGGCATTTGATGCCTTCGCCGGATTCGGAAGGGTTGCCATCGTATGTCACGCTTCCTCCCGCAGCAACTGTGGTGGATGAAATCCAAGACGCGAAACGTCGTGAGGCGATGTGCTATGCCATCCTGAGCGTCAACGCGAGACTCGTGCGACAATTCAATCACGTCGTGATCCCTATCTTCTACCCCCGAGAACTGGGAGGAGCTGGTTTCCCTCATCCTGGCGGATTTGGGAAAGCCCTCTGCTCCGGCGGGGACAATGGTCGTTTGCGGGCTACGCTCGCAATGACCACGTTCACGCAAGGGGCACGGAAGAAGTTCCAGCTGGATTCGGATCCCTGGTTGACCGATGTAAGGGTCGAAGTTGAAAGAGATCGCGCCAGAGTCGGATTGCTCGCGGAAGAGCGCCGTGCTGCGGACGAAGGAAAACTCGGGTTCGCGACCGTAGAGCCGTTGGAGGACGCGATTGCCGCGCGGGCGGCGGAGGGCATGCTGTGGTCCGAGGTTATGTTGCCTCAGGACCGTCAGCGCCCTACCGCCCACCGTCGGCATCGCGGACCCCGTCTGGCTCAGGTCAGGAAGAACCTGGACCGTGTTTATCTTGCGCTTGCCAGGGTGCACGCGAAATTCGATCCCAGATACCTTGTCAACCCTAGGGTGACCAAGGAGGTCTGGCTCGACCGCGTAGCCATGGCAAAGGGCGCAAGCACGGTCTATCGAGTTGTTCGACCTAGCGGCCGGCGCGTCGTCTTGCACGGAATTAGGGATACGCACAACCAAAGGCGTGCGGAGAGAGAGATGATAAGAGGTGGGTGGACTTTTGGGGGCCAACACGACCTGCGGCAGAACACCGCGGCAGGTTTGGAAGGAGGGGAGATTGCCGTACCCGTACCGACACAGCGCGCTGGAACTACAGTCTGGGAAAGTCATCTGGGGCCACTCTTTTTCATTATCTACATTAATAGTATTAAAGCTTGTTTCCACCATCGCCTGATACTTCTCTACGCGGATGATTTGAAAGTTTACCTACGTATCAAGACTATAGAGGACTGTTTTAGAATGCAGGAAGATTTACAACGGTTGACTGAATTTTGAAGGCGTAACTTTTTGATATTGAATCCCTCGAAATGAAAATAAATAAAATCAATTACACGTACGAAATTGATAACGAGCCAGTAAAATACTCAAGTGAGGTGGTTGACTTGGGGGTTACACTTGACGAGAAGTGGTCATTTAGAACACATATTGAAAAAACAATTAATGCATCTAATAGGTTGGTTGGATTCGTCAATAGAAATAGTAGATTCCAATAGCCCTAAAGTGCTTATTTCTCTGTACTATTCACAATATGATATTCATAAAAACAGAATTCAACGAGTGCAGAATAAATTTTTGAAATTTTTGGCCTTTAAAACACAAACTCAAATTGATGATCGAAACTACAAGCCTTTAAGATATAAATTTAAAATTTTGGAGCTCGAGAATGATCGAACCGTAATGGATCTCTGTACACTCCATAAAATCATCAATCATCACATCAACTCTTCGTGCCTACTTTCAAGAGTCAGTTTTAGAGTACCTGGTCGCGATGTTAGAACGTACATTCAATTATTATAGATTGTCCCGGGCCTTCGTGCGGTGGAAAATGCTTTCGGAATTTTATCTACAAAATTCAGAATATTTCTTCATCCTATCGAATTGAGATCAGAAGATGTGGAGAGAGTTGTGTTGGCAGCTTGTGTTCTACATAACTTTTTGAGAAAAAACTGGCGATACTGGTATATCTAGCAACTATGATCCAGAACATCCGGGCGAGGTTGCTGTTGAAGCGAATTTTACAAATTTACAAAAGGGACCTGCATCAGAATCTGCAAAACAAGTTCGAGATTTATATAAAAACTCTTTTTATGATGAAGGTATCGTACCATGACAAGACAACTACATTTAGGTTCTATGCTGAGTTTTTTTGAAATATATTCGATGATGTATATTGTACAACAGCATATAGTCAAATAAAATGAAACAAAATGATTAACGAACGGCATTTCTATTTATATAAAAATAGAATCAGAAAAATATTGAAAATATAATAATAGGAAGCTTCTCTCTCTAACATTAGTTTCGACAACATAAAGTATAAATTCTAACAAAAACAAAAAAAACACAGTATTTACACAACTAAACAAAAATGAAACGAATACACTCAGAAATTATAACAATAACTAATCATACATATTATTTTTATGTAAATTTGACGTGAATGTTCTATAATATTGTTTTACATTGTTCGACATTGGCTGCAACTCTTGGTATCGGAGACTTTCTGTCGTTTGAGGCTCATTATTTTGAAGAACAACTCTCGTATGTCTCCGAACGTTGCCCATTTGTGGTTCAAATAATATGTCACTCAATAGCTTCTCAGTGACAATTCCTGTCTAGGGAGACAATGATCTGTGTTTGTCTGCTATATTTTTGCCAGCTATATCGAACTTGTCCTCTTCTGGAGAACTGAGCTGTGCGGAAACTCCGTCAAACTCTTCTGTTTTCTTTGTTTTCTTGGGGCCTTTGTAGATGCTGATGATGTACTAGGTATTGTATTTGCCGGTGCAATTGCATCAATTGACTCCTAAGATGTAGGGAACATCGTTTTGTCCAAATGGACATTTTCGTCCACTTGCGATACCGAGAGTAACAGTGAAATAGGCCAGAGGTGAAACTACATTGTCTAAGTTCGATCAACAAGGAGAGATAATAAATACATTGAATGTGAGTTGACCAATAATTATGATGTACGTAGGAGCAGTGCATGTATCGTGCAAGTGAAAATGGCAGAAGCAAAATTAATTGATCTGATAAGTGCTAGAATATTACAATGAAATGAGAAGAGCAAAATTAATTAATAAAATGAGAAAAACAATCATAATTAATCAGAGAAGAGCAAAATAGTATAATTAATTTACATTACGTTGGACTTGAAGAGTGCTAAAATTTATCAATAAATCAAAATTCACAGAGACGGACTGCTTACAAGTAAGTACGGTTAGAACGTCCATCAGAAAAACAGAAGATACAATAAATCATGAAACGAGAGTACTAGAGATAATCACTAACCATTGGTTTCAATGGGTGCAGAATGCTGAGAACATGCTCATTGAGCCAGATGAATGAACATAAGTTTTTTTTTTGTGTAGCAGGGGGAAAATCTGCAAGTCAGACGAACCACCCTCTCCTGAGGGGGAAAAAGTGTGGGGATTCCCACTTTCCTGAGCTCGAGACCCACTAAAAACCCTTAACTGCTTCTTGAATATAGGTTCCGGGCATTTGCCTATAAACCGTTCATCTCTTAGTCGGTTTTCTTTGTTTTGTGATTGGATCATGATTTTTGATAAATCAGTGAGTATTGGCCCATGAACATAAGTGATTAATTAATGTTTGAGGACTAGCTCATTCGTGTGAATGAAATTTATTTCATTTTACCTACTCATTACAAAAATTAAATCGTCTCAAAAAAAATAGATCATCAATTTTTCGTGCAGAATGAACAGACTAAAAATAGAAATAAAAACAAAACAAAACTCTGAAAATGATTGATGGTCAGCATGGAATATAACAACATAATAAAATGTTAATAGAAACAGCAAAAAACAGAAAAAATATACTCTGGTAATAATTTTTTTTCCTAGTACTTATATCACTTGTTTCGGTAAGTATTATAAACAAAAGTCATCACCCGAACCCATCATTTATCTGTAAAAATTTCCTTATTATGCGATAAAAATTCGTCACATTCGTGCTTTTTTGGTGGGATTTTCTTATCAATGTGTTCCCTTAAATAGGCAGTAACCAATTTTTTTTCTTTCTCAGACCACTTCTTTCGGTTGCCCGTTTTAGGTTTTTTCACAGGAAAAGATTTTTTTTTGTATTTTTCCGAAAGCGATTGAAATAAGTCGTTACTACTGTTTTCAACCGTTTCATATTTCTGAATTTCTATTATACTGATTCTTTTCACCTCTCCCGCGCGTCGTCTATTGAAAACCTGCAGAGACGTTAACGTTGCCTCTGCTAAGTCCATCCAGGCCAAAATTGAAAAGCTAATTTTCATGGTTTCTAGGGCGTCTTTTCTCTTTTTGGTCAAATAGTCGCACAGTTTTTTTATGTCTCCCATTGTGGGAAGTGTAAAAGTTTTTGACCTGATCATTTTAAGTTGAGTTTCGGCAACGGTTTTATGCACATTCACGTTGACTTCTTGTGTGAAAGCTTTCAAAATATCTTTTGCATTTTTTTCATGACATCCTTATGATTTTTAAAGCATTCAATAATTAATATTTGGCCAATCTGCTTCAGTAGTGTGTCCAAACTGAACGCTACCGAAGGAGCTTTTCATATGAGTTAATTGTTTCACTGTACCGGGCGCACTTGTTCATAGCGGTCAAAACCATGTCCACAAACTTGGGGTCATAAATATAAATAAATAAATAAGTTAACGGCATGTGGACAATTATTCGATTCTGAGAAAGGCAGGATTTGAACCGCGAAACGCCTAGCTTCTCTATATTTTTCCACCATTTTATTTGGATAGATGATGAGTTCATCATATTGGATTATTCTACACTCGTCATGATCCCTCGGTGGTGGAAATAAATGATTCTTTACCGTGGATGATGCCTTAGGGTGTAGTCTTCCTGTAATTTTTGTGCTCAGTAAATTGGGTAATCTTTTATTATTGAAATCAATGTTTGCGCAAGATTTGAAATGTTCCCGGAGTGTATTTTTCGAAAAAAATCCTTTACAGTTAGCACATGCACTGAAATCCTTTCCACTGTCTGCTGTTTTTAGGCCGTCGCGAAACAATAAGTTCTCCATCATTGAAATTCTCATTCGTTTTGAGAAGAAAGTTTCCCCTTTTCCTAAATTCTCCAAAGATTTTGACCCTTTTGATGTTACCTTTTGGTAACATCATGAATTTTTTTAACCTCGTCCTCACTGCTATGCTTCTTCTCCAAATGCCTAGATATTTTTTGCTGCTTCTTTCGGCTTCTTGTCTCCTTTTCTTCCGCGAGACTCTGTTATTTTCATATTTCTGTCATCGCACCCTGGTTCGGTCAACGAGGCAGATAAATAAATTTGAATTGCTTTCAAAGGGGAGTCATTGGACTAATTCAGTTTATTCACTTTTTCAATATTCAGATCCATTTCAGACAAAATAGAAGATAATGCTGAATTCCGATTAGCATTTCGTGAATTATCGGTGTCCGTTTCTGGAAAGTCAAAATCCGGATCATCACCTGAATCGTCTTCATCAACTGAAATTAATAATAGAATTCAGACAAAATTGAGTAGTTATACATTCATGTATTCATTGCCGTATCCCGTTACCGGGAATAAATCTACAAAACTACAAAAAAAAAAATAAAGGACCACAAAATAGCGACTGCGCGATATTTTATTTCTCTAGAATTAGGAAATAAATGTCTGTCGCTAAAGCTCCACAAAATGAAAATATTCTCTGAACAGAGGGTTCAGTTGTTTCCAAATGAGTTGAATTTTTTCAGAATGACTTTTTTTTTCACGATTTTTCAGGGTGTTCCAAAACGCAGTGGTCATTCTGAAGCACTCCATAGTCTAGTTAGATTATTTGAAATAAAATTATATCTGGAGGAGGTGTCAATTTTAATTTATGTACTCGTTAGGTAAATAGCTATTCCAAATTAAAAATAAAATGACCTATAGCTTATTTAAATTTCAGAAACGTAGAACTACACGGACTTTGTGATAGGTCGGAAAGGGGTTACTGCGCTGTTTTGTTTCTCAAAATATTTCATATCGACGGAAATGCTTCTACTAGTTTTGTTATTTCGGAAAGTAAGGTATCCCCGCTAAAGAAAATTTGTATAGGGCGATTCGAACTTTGTGGGGCAGTTTTGTTGGCAACATTGATCAAATTTGCCCTTCAACTATTCTCTGATAAATTTTCGTTTTCTAATGTTTATGCTTGGTCAAAGTCGCAACTAGTTTTAGCATGGCTTCGCTCACCTTCTTACCCGTCTAAAAATTTTGCAGCTGAGAGGGTTGCATATATACAAGAAAAGATTCCATCTGTGTTTATTCATTTTGGATAGAATTTATTATAGAATTACGGAATACCATATTTTTAGTGAAAACTTTCTTAGATGATTTAAGCAAATACCCTTGATGTTTTGTCTTTACCACGCCTACCTTCACGGATTCCCAAGAGCGAGCTCTTGAGCAACATAAAGTTGTCCATGACAAAAGACAGGACTCGCTCATTCCGAGTCAATCGCTTGACAGGAGAAGACGTGCTACAGTGCTCCTAGTGCTATAAAAGAGAAAGCGGACGAGAAAGTCACAGTGCCGTAAAAGTGAAAGCGGAGGTGAAAGTGCCCACTAACAAAGCTACGGAATATTTGATTCCGTCTGTGGAGTTTTTGTAGGTTACATATTTGTTATCGGAATTTTAATTCATTAAAATTTTCAAAGTTGGTGTTCATCCTAAGTGTCCAGGGATTTTTTCTCGTTGGTACTGCAGAAAACATCAGGTGAGCTTATTTTTCGTATCTTTCTTTCTGATTTTTCTCATAGCGTAGAGAATTTTTGATGAGCCGTTTTGTTTTTATGCATGAGATACATTTTTCTTTTGTCTTGAAAAATTTTATTTCCAATTTCTTTGAGTAGCAAAGTAATTATTAATTAGATTTTAAAATGTCTGACCATTCGGACTGCGATTCCGTAATGGAAGAAGACGCGCCAGAAATCGCTAATGTCGTGTCCGAACACGATATTTTGAGAGAGGAGAACGCAAGTTTGAAAGCGAGGGTGAATGAGTTAGATAGATGCGTATCTAGCTTAGTTGCTGAGATTAAAAATCTCAGGGAGAGGCTCGAGTTGCAGGAGGGAAATAAGGAAAGTCCTTACTCCAAAGCACTCAGAAGAACATTATTTTGAAAAATGTCCAAGAAGTGAACTTACCGGTTCAAAAACAGAAGATGGAGGTGGTCAAAACCCCTCAAACCAAAATTTCCCCACCCGCCAAAAGAGTGAGAAAGGATAGCTCCTCGTCCAATGAAGATACAAACAAGAAAAGAGTCTTGGAAACCCCAGCCCAAGAGAAAACCACTCCAGTGGAGAGAAAAGAAAAAATCCCCCCAGTTACCCTGAGAGGTACGTCCGAATGGACGTCAATTTCCAACGCGTTAATGCGAAACGGAATAAATTACAGCAGAGCGACTACTGTGAAGGACGGAATTAGGGTCGTCCCACAAACCCCACAAGATCATCGAAGGATGACTGAATTCCTCCACAAAATCAACAGAGAGTTTTACACTCTCCAACGAGAAGAGGAGAAGAAAATTTACGCGGTAGTGAGATACCTACCGCTGGATGCAGATATCCCGACGATACTTGACGACCTCAAGGATCAAGGGATCGTCGATGCTGAGGTCATAAGGATGACCTCAAATAAAACAAAAAATCAGATGCCCTTATTGCTGGTTAAAACCCAGAATAAGGGTATCTTCGAGGTGTGAAGGCTCTACAACATGAACTGTGTTGTTGAACCTAAGAGAAGGACGACCGGGCCTGGACAATGTTACCGCTGTCAGCGATATGGACATGCCCAAAGTAAGTGCACTTTTCCATGGAGGTGCGTGAAATGCTCCGGTAATCACAGCTCCAAGGAGTGTACGCTTACCAGGGAGAACGAGGAGCGAAATGCCTCTTGTGTTCTCTGTGGAGAGCAAGGACATCCAGCCAGCTACAAGGGATGTAGCGAATGGAAATTGGTCACTAAAAAGACCAAGAGATCGCCAAGATCGAACCAGACCAGCTCGAGGCCAACAGAAAATACACCGAGGCCATCCCCAAACTCTTCGGAAGTGAAGAAACCCCAGGAAACTGCAACCAAAGCAGTCAAAGAGACGAAGAAACCAGAGAAAAAGACGGAAAAGGCAAAAACCGTCAAAAAAGCCGAAACCAGAAAAGGAATTTCTGGAATCACTGAGGAACTGGATAAGTTCACGAAAAACCTCCTCAGCACGATGATGCAGAATCTGGAGAAAGAGATTGAGAAGAAGATGCAGCAAATTATTAAGAATATTTAATGGCTGACACGACGATAAAGAACAATCTCATAATCGTCTCTTGGAACGTCGAAGGATTGAGAGCCCGCAGATCAGAATTCGAAGAACTGATTGAAGAGAAGAGACCGGATGTCATAGCTCTCCAAGAAACGAGACTTAACCCCAACGTTCGGATAGCATTTCCCAATTACGATATTTACAGAAATGATAGACCTAACAGCACAGGTGGCGTTGCTATACTGGCTAGAAGGAATATGGATCACCATTTCGACCAAATATTCAATGGACAAGAAGTAGAAGCAATATCGATTATTGTGAATACTAATCGAGGGCAAGTGAAGATTATTTCAACTTATAAATCACCGGATAAGGACATGCTGGAAGAGGATCTAAAAATGCTACTAGAAGGAAGACACCCGAAAATCATAATTGGTGATCTTAACTGCAAATCGCAGGAATGGAACAGTAGGGTGGAAAATACGAACGGGAGAAGACTGAAGATTTATGCTGAAAAACTTAATGCAGTTGTGATAGGACCTGATATACCGACCTACATACCAAGAGTAAATGGACTACCCGATGTACTGGACATTGTCGTAATGAAAGACATCACTGAAGAAATCAGCATTGATACAATAGAAGACGGAACTTCAGACCACAATCCCATAGAATTCATAGTGGGACATGGCCCAAGAAACGAAGAAGAGACACAAACCAAGGATCGCACAGACTGGGAGAAATATAAGAATTTACTTCAGGAGAAAATCAGGGAAATTCCCCAAATAAACACCCAGGATGAATTAGATGAAGCAGTTGAAAAATTGGAAAATCAAATAAAAGAAGCCTATGAAGAAAGCACCAAGAGAATAAGGAAACCAATTCCGAAACATTCACATGGAGATACGCCAAGGGATATAAAGGAACTTATAAAAAAGAACAGAAGACTCAGGAAAATCTACAGAACAACAAAAAGAGAAGAAGACAAGAAGAAACTGAATAAGCATAGTCAGATATTGAAAAATGCTTTAACAGAACTGCGTAATAACAGATGGCACCAGAGATTAAGGGAACTGAATACAATAGATCACTCGGCTTGGAAAATGCAAAAACGCTTACGACGAGAACAGACAGTTATACCTCCACTGCATGGAGCAAACGGAATGGTATATACGAGACTTGAAAAAGCCGAAGCACTTGCCGACACAATTGAGAGAGAAGCCAGAATAAATTACAGAAATGATGATGACAATGAAGATCTAGAAGAAGAAGTGGAGGCAAACGAAGAACTGATGATGGAACCACCGGAAACCGAAATCATTCCAAAACCGGCTCCACCAACAGAAATCAAAGAGATAATAATGAAACTGAAAAACCGGAAAGCACCGGGAGAAGATAGGATAACGAATTATATGTTGAAGAAATTGCCTAGAAAAGGAATAGCAGCCTTGACGAATATAACAAACGGAGTGATGAGGACCGAATACTACCCAAAGAGATGGAAAACTGCAGAAATGATAGTTTTCAACAAGCCTGGAAAGGAACGGAAATTTCCTCAAAATTATAGACCAATCAGCCTACTATCAGCACTAGGAAAAGTCGTCGAGAGGGTTATCGCCAAAAGGCTGAATGAGGAAACAGAAATGTTGAAGATAATCCCACCCGAACAATTTGGATTTCGACGAGAACACTCGACTGAACTCCAATTACTACGGCTCATAGAATACGTCACCGAAGGAATGCAGACCAAACAGGCCACAGGATTAGTTCTGATGGATATCGAGAGAGCTTTTGATAGAGTATGGCACGAAGGCCTAATCTACAAGATGAAAAAAGCAGGATATTCGACCAAGCTATGCAAGATTATAAGGAACTATCTGAGGAATAGAAACTTTTATGTGAAGATAGATGGAGCAACCTCTCAAACCAGACAATTGGAAGCGGGAGTGCCTCAAGGATCGGTACTTGGACCTCTGCTTTACGTAATATACGTTTATGATATCCCGAAGAACGCTAGGAATATGCTCACCTTGTACGCAGATGACACAGGAATAGCGTTCAGACATCGACGCCCAGAGATCATACACCGGAGACTGCAGGAAGCCATAGATGAATTACTCAAATGGTGCATCAAATGGAAAATCCAAATCAATGGAAGAAAGACTCGAGCAATATTACTGCAAAAGAGAAGATTGAGGATGGAAGAAAACCTTGAAGTTGATGGACAAGAGGTTGAATGGAAAAATGAAGCAGCATACCTAGGTGTGACGCTTGACAGAGGACTTACATGGAAAAACCACATCAAATGTGCTGTTGATAAGACAAAAGCCGCAATGAGTAAACTTTATCCACTCATAGGCAGAAGAAGTCATATGAATAAGAACATCAAGTTGACGATGATTAAAACTATTGCGCGACCACAACTCACATATGGATCGGCGGCATGGGGCTTCGCAGCCAAGACCCACATCAAGAGAATACAGGCCACTGAGAATAAACTCCTAAGAATGGCGATGGACGTACCCTGGTTTGTTAGGAACAAACAAATCTACAAGGACTTGGAATGGGAAACAGTTACAGAATTTATGAAGAGAAAGGCGGAAAGGATATTCGACAATGCCAAACAACATATCCAAATGAGGAACTACGAAGATTAGTCGACTACGATCCAACAGAAGAAGCTAGAAGGTCAAGAACCTACCACCGAAGACCGAGAGATCAGTTAAGGATTTAAATGTAACCAAAGAAGAGCTTAACCTATAAAAGCTATAGGCAGCATACAACTATCAACACGACTATGATCGTGTGAGAGTCCAGAAACCATAAGAGTCAACTGGTTAATAGGCAAAATGCCCGGAACCTATGAAGAAGCAGTTAAGGGTTTTTAGTGGGTCTCGAGCGAGCTCAGAGAGTGAGAATCCCCAGCAGAGGGTGTGTTCGTCTGTTTGCAGATTTTCCCCCTGCTACACCAAAAAAAAAAAAAAAAAAAACAGGACTCGCTAGGTATATGATAACGCGTTCAAATGTTTGCCCCTTAATGGTGAGGGTAAAGCAAAGTTTGAACTTTGTCGTCTTTTCAGGAAGAAGGGCAAGTTGTGGTCGAAAGAAATTAGATCTATTCTAGGAATGAAAAGCGCGATTAGTTTCGGTCTATCCTGAGAGTTCAACAGCTTACTTCCCATATTCTCAGTAATCTTACGCCAGTTGGGGTTACAGGTGAAAGTGACGAAAAGGGG
This sequence comes from Coccinella septempunctata, assembly GCF_907165205.1. Taxonomy (NCBI): domain Eukaryota; kingdom Metazoa; phylum Arthropoda; class Insecta; order Coleoptera; family Coccinellidae; genus Coccinella; species Coccinella septempunctata. The sequence goes on from NC_058195.1 coordinate 29,597,192, forward strand.
GGTCTGCCATATTTTGCTACGATGGCCATTGCATCTTGATAATTCTCCTGTAATCAACGATGAACAAACTCAGTAATATAGGATACATATTCTTTCACCACCGTCTGGTTGCTCTGAAGTTTTTCACGCAGCTCGCGACGCGTAATTCTTTCTGATGTGTTCGCAAATAATTTAATCCTTGACATATTTGTCCACGATGAACTGTTGAGCCAAGTGTCCAGAAAGAAGGATCGGGTTGAAATAGCACTCGAATTCTAATTTTGAAATCCGTTTATTTCCAATTGTTTTTTGCAACCAAGTCGACCATCCCAATTCTCCTTTAGGGAAAAGTAAAGGATAACAAAAAGCATCCACAATTGGAGACAATTTTGGGATATCCTTAATTTGGATAGCACTTCACTATGTGTATTTATGAAATTTACACGAATTGTGCCTGGTGGGGGTATATCCCTGTCGACTGTACGAAAAATAGTGCCGTTTTCTGTGGAAGGGGAAACGTCTCGCATACATATCCATCGTTCAAGGTCAACAGATAATCGAATGATGTTGCACCTCTTATTCTCTTGAGATGAACCCTGAGGAAGAATTTTTCCATTTGTCCTTCGGCGGGGCTGATTTCCGCTAAACGACCAAATTGCTTGCTATTGTTATGAGATACCATATCCACTTGAATTTTCAAAGTCGGAAACAATTTTCGAAACATTCGATAGAGAATATCGAATTCATACATTTTCTATGCGAAATACCATGAACTTAGATTGAAGTGAAAGTTCAACCTACCTTATATATGAAGAAACTTCCTTCACACTCTCAATTTTTATGTTCACATATCTTAAAATCGAAACGATATGAGAAATTATTGGTCATAGGTAAATTAACAGAACAAATTTTATTGAAACTTCAATAACAAATTAACTATTTTTTATCCCCTGTGTCCATCGGAGAAGATGGCTTCTCCGAGGGAGGCTTCTCCGTAGGAGGCCTCTCCGTTGGAGGCCTCGGCTCGGCTCCAGGCCTCGAAGAGGCCTGTCTCCTCCAATTTCTCCTCCTTCCCCGTCCCCGTCTGAACGGCCTCTAGAAAAATAGAAACGAATCAAAATGTTAGGTAATCAAATAGAAATGGATAGCTGAATAGACAGTAAAATTCATGAAATGAAATGAAAAATGAATAAATTTATACAATTCTCGTCTAATACAGAGGCCTTTGCACGAATGCAATCTATCGTCATTCGTTCAACTGTAGCACAAATAAGTTGAAACATCGAAAAAATGCAATATTTCTGAAGACAACTGCACCGGCAAGCCAGTCTTGTTACGCATGGAAATTCATGAATCAATACGAAAGGAGAAAAAAACAGACAATAATCCACAGATGAACGATCCGTGCGATCGTCCTCATGGATGTTTATATGAATTTTTCGCGTCAATCACCTCCCATGTTGATAGATCTCAATCATTCTTCAAGTTGCATTCTAAATCCGTTCAGGGCGATTGTGTCTTTTATTCCAGCCGATATTTCATTTTATAGTAACGGAGAAACTGAAATATCTTTCAGCCAACAAAATGTGATGCTTTTCGGAAAATAACAATATGAACAATATGAACAATTTCAAAAATCTACTCACAAATCTTTTATTTTGATGGTTGCCTCCTATCTTTTCGATGAGGTCCATCATCGCCCTCTCTATAGCTCTTATGGAGGCCAGATCCACCTCCGTCTGTCGGTCAATTGTTTTCTGTAACGAAAATAAATTACCAGCAATTGTTCAGCTTGTTATAGTGCATGCCAAAAATTCTTATGTGGAAAGAATGATCGATTGTTCGAAATATGAATATGTCGAAGGTGATTTCGGAAATATTTTATATTTTAATCGAAACAAACGACACATCATTCTTTGAAAGAATTTAAAACACCGAAGGGAACATTGTGAACCATACAAAACATGATCAGTACCTATCATGATAAGTTATGTTCGAAACGGATGAAAAAGACTGATCAATGTTACGGAAACAATTGTTGAAATACGTCAAAAAAATTACTTACTTTTTGCGACATCACCCGATCTGCAAAACAAAGAGAAATAAATTATTAACGTAAAGAACTGTCTATTAGACAATGCTGAAATATTGCCAGAAGGCGTACCTTATTAGGCGAATGCAACTTGAGTGCCCTGTATATCATTTCTGAATCGAATATATCTAAATTGATCACTATATAACTGGAAACATTGGATCAAAAAAATAACTTGTTTAGGTACATGATACTTTCTTATAATTTTCAACACTCCATATATGAGAATATAGCAACTAAAGATAAAAACAACGCTCAATCCGTATAAGATATTGGGCATGGGGATATAAAAACGCGATAGGCAATATTATTTCATCAGAGATCCCGTCAATAAGCAAAATACGTAATATTATTTCAAACTGTTTCTCTACAACGTCGGAGTTGTTCATTTTTTATACAAAATATCATGAATTGAGAAAGAATTAGAACTTAAACATACCTTTATAGCGAAGAAACTCTGAAACTTCACGCTGTCAGTATGACAACCTCACGTAAGTTGATCATTTCAAGCCATTCCTAGCATCTATACTTCATTCAAATTTATTTTAGCAGTCGGTTGGCCATGAAATAATTTTCTCAAGTTTTTGTAACTAGAACGAAGTTAGGTTGGCACTCATGAAATGTCGTTAATGTCATAACGCCGTTGCCACAACTAATATCAATTTTTATTACGAAAATCCCGAAAGTGATTGAAAAATGAGACAGGGTTTCAGGAAGTGCTATTTAGAATTCAGGTCCGCTCATTCAAATGATTATGATATTCTGAAATCCACAATAAGTCAGACGCTAGCGAACATATTCAATGTAAGAGAATTTATATAATATTTCATCTGATTCTAAACGACTTATATTTCAGCTGAATATTTCCACAATCAGAAAGATTGTGATGAAGAGGATGACAAAGAATTTCCTTCTATTGGGAGACCCAAAAAAGTGGTGGCATTTGAGGATTTTATGTCTGAGTAAATTAATCCGGAAAGTTAACTACAGGATTTTCGATAAATGTCATCGGAGAATAAATTCCCTAAAATGGATTTTTCAATTTTTCATTTGACTTGTCCTATACAATGTAAATGTCTTAAGGTACTAATAAATACCTAATTATTATTATTACATCAATTTATTAAGATGAATAGCCACAAATACGCGCAAGTTGCCCTGTTACTTGTTTATTCATGTGAAATTTTTGTTCAAAGGTGAAGTTGCATCTTAACTTTAAACTTCCTTCAATTCCTTTTACTTATATTGATGCAAGATGATTTTTGTTGAAGAATTTAACATTCTTGTAATTATCTGTTAATTCCTTCGGGACATACCCATTTCCAACCACTGCATCATATGCATTTCATCTTCGGGTTAATATTTTTGAAATCTACAAATGATGTAAGCCAAAGAAGATAACGAACATCTACTCTCCTCAAGCTAGTGCATATTATGGTATTATACTGATCTCTTGTATTTTCCATGCAAAATAACTGGATTTGGTATGCCTTCAATCTGTTTGTATAAACTTCAATAGCGTTCGTCACATATTTTCCGAAGAGATTCGACATTGTGATAAAATACGTAATAACAGAAACTTTTACGTAGAACGGGCAACATAGCGTTGATTTAAAACCCAAAAATGTTTTGACAAGCTTCATAACCCCACATTTTCGTACTAAACAGAGTGAAATGTGTCAAATTTCCATGGCCAACCGACTGCTAAAATAAAATTGAATGAAGTATATGTTCCCAGTAATTCAGCCGATTTCTTAGAATCGCTGTCGAACGATGATCACAGAAATACTTCGAAATTGATACTGGGTGATTCAGAAAGAAAATCCTCGAATCTATATCGATAACTCGTTTCCTCAAAATGTTTCTATATCGCAGAAGGGGACACGTTGGTGGTGGGCCTTGAAAAAAATGTTGATTGAAATTGAAGGATTTCAGTTTGAAAAATCTGAATAATTCACGATTTCGTCATATAGGTGCTGATACAAAGAGACATGCGATATTTCTGTAAGTTTCTTTGGCGTGAAAAAAGTTGGAAAATTATACGGGATGTCAGGAAGAAACAGTAGTTTTACAAAAGTTCAAAAAGAGTCTTAACACATTTTCATTCTATAAGTAGGTATCTGAAGCACATGGAAATGAATTCAACAATCATACACGGTGATTCGAATATTTTTCAGAGTCATGTTAACATGAATGTAGATCGCATTTTTGGAACCATCCGAAGGTGCATCACAGAAGCGTAAGATTTTCGTACGTCCTTTTGTTTCCCACTCACGTCATCTGATAATTCGAATAATCGATATTTGATCCTTTTCCATGATTATGGGAAAGAAGAGAAGTCTGTGAAAAAAATTCACTTCCAAATAGAGTGTCTGAAAAAAATTGTTTCGTACATTCATTGAAAATGCGAAGAAATTTCCTACGATGAAAAGTTTTTCAAGAAATAAGGACAAAAATACTTCGAAATTGATACGGGTTGATTCAGAAAGAATATGCCCGAATCTTCATCGATTACGCGTTTCCTGAAACTGTTTCTATATCACAGAAGGGGACACGTTGGGGGTGTTCCTTAAAAATGGTAATTGAAATTGAAGGATTTCAGTTTGAAAAATCAGAATAATTCACGATTCCGTCATATAGGTGATATAAAGAGACATGCGATATTTCCGTGAGTTTCTTTGGCATGAAAAAAATTTGAACGTTTTGTAAAATAAAAGTATGTATTCCTCATATTTTCTTTTTAATACACCATTTTCGATGTTCAAAAATTGAAAAGTATTTGTGAAATTTGAAAAATTGGGTACTTTGGCTGAATACAACTATATTTTTTTGTGGATCTTTTGATCCACAGATGTGTAGTCTCACATATGTAGCTAGTTATTCTTAATTTTTTTTCCAGGGATGGCACAGCTTATTATGAAAAAGTATCTGAGGCTGAGTCTTTGACTCGTACAAATATTTCAACAGTAGATTCTTAGGGTCAAAATAAACACTTTTTTTTCCATACCATTTTTTCCGATTCGACCCTGATAAAAAGATATTTAGCCATCTTAAGTTTTCATAATGAGCTTATACCCCCCTGAAGAGACAAAACCTTCAGAATAACAATCTTAATCTGTGGATCTTTTAAACAGTTGTATTCAGTCAAAGTGACCAATTTTCCAAATATCACAGATACTTTTCAATTTTGGAACATCAAATTACTCGGAAACGGCGCATTATACGAGAAAATATGAAGAAACTTTTATTTCACGAAACATTCAAATATTCATTGGATAGCGTCCAAATTAGTGTCAAGAGTTGGGTTCTTTAAATTTTTGGTATTTTTATAAATGTAATGATCATAATGAGAAAACGTTGAGACGTGGGTAATATCTTGTGTTCGAAAAAGATTCATCAAATTAATAAAAATCTTTATCCCGAAATTCATTTCATTCGATAAAACCGTTTGTGAGATTTATATAAATCTGTTTATCCGCTATCTATCTGAAAAAAAAAATTCTTATATTGCTGAATGTGAGTACCTATACTCGTAACAACCGAAATTGTCTCGTCAAGAAACTATTAGACGACATTATATATGTCTCGAAACTTTTGAGAACATTTTTATGTACGACTGCATCATAAACACTTCATTTATGAATTCGTTTAGTGTCCATAATTGACTACTTTATTGGACACCACTTTATTGGACTCAACTGTCACTATCATTCTGTCAAGTAAATATACTAGATGCGAATAACACTTTATTCGAGGAAGACGAATTGAACTTCGACCTTAAAACGAAATTATGAATAACTATTCTAAGCATTAGTGTGGTAGTGAATATTAAAAACACATTCTTTGTTATCATAAAAATGCATGCCTGAGGAAGTCGAGCTCGAAATGGAAGCACAGTTTTCGATCTGCAATACTCTTGATCAACTACTTCCTGGCCCAATATTCTGGTGGCAACACTTATTTTAGTACTTTCTGATTCATCTATGTAGTCCATAGCGAAGAAACTTTGTGAGCTTTCAATTCACTATTGAATAAGCCAGAATACTGTCTTCTGTTGATTTTACAATTTCCTTCGTTTTACACCACTTGTTATAGGCCGCATACATATTTTCATAAGCACTTTTAGATTTAGTGGGTAAGAAAGATTCTTTGTCGCTTACGGCTAAATTTTCTACGTTTTCTTCTCCAGCACTATCCATTTTTTGGATTATTATGACGTTTGTCAAAGAATCAATGAAGTAAACAACTGTGTTTACTGAGGTTGCTAAGGTCACTGGTTACTAAGGTAAGAAAATCAAAAGCACACCTAATGTTTTTCAGTAATGAGCCATTTTGGAAAATACAATTTTTCTACAAGCGTGCGCGTTCAACCTTTTTCCCGCACGCATTCCAAGTTGCAAAGAGTCACTTTCCCAAAACGTGCGGGAAAAACGCCTGCTATTTCTTTCCCGCACGCATTTGCGTGCGGGAATGGATTAGCAGGGGTTTTTCCCGCACGCAAATATTATAGAGTAAATTAAATTATATCATGTTTCTATGCATAGAACGTCAACGATGAGAAACCCATAGTAATGACATGCAGAATTACGTCTGTCATTATATATGAATTAATCAAATGAGATATGATCTGTTTCGTGAAATAGATATATTTATATATTTCAAGCGCTTGTAGAAAAAATACTGTTCCTAACTCTTGCGTAAAGTGTCTTGCCCGCACTCAACTGCTTACCCGAACTCTGCTTCGCATCGTTCGGGAAACGGCAGTTTCGTGCGGGCAAGTATCACTTTCCGCACTTGATAGGAAAATAACTATTCTGCATTGCAGTCGAACATAAAGCTTTGTATGCAACTCGTACATAATTAGGCTTTATGGACTTGCCCAAGTTATTGGCCTCGCTCGCTTTGCTCGCTCTGCCATAAACTTTTGGACTCGTCCATAAAGACCTAATTTATGTACTTGTTACATAAATAGCTATTATAGAGCTGTTTGAAAACAATATATATAAATTTTTATAACTCGTCCCCTAGTGCTTTCTGTAAACACAACACTCATAATAAGTCTCGGTTTTAGTATATTCATTTTTATTTTATAGTTGAACGAAAGAAAAAGGTAATTTTCTTCAGGAATAATTTCCAAAATGCCTAGTGTGGCAATATGCAGCGAAAAAATGATAATGGCATATTTTCCAAAAGAACCATAATCTATCAAAAAGAAAGGAAGGGGGTTAAAACATAATATGTATGTAATATGATATAATTACTAACTGTATGATAGATAATGGAAAAAATATGGACGTTTATGATTACGTTTAAGTGCAGTTAAGTCAAATTCACAGAAAACACCTGTGATTTACTTAGTTCAACCAAACTTTGGTTAAACATTGAGCTCTATAGGAACCCCATAGAGTTTGTCCCTAGTGACAATGGGAAGTCTGTAATGTTCTTTGTGATTTTTATCAGCATGGCCCATAAAATTCGCCAAATCTGAAATTTCATTTTCTTCCAAATCTAACAATATAGATTGCGTAGTTGGGAGCCTCTCAATGTTGCTGGTTTTTTCGCTCCACATAAAACTGAGAATTTCCTCATTAGATGACAGGCCCGCAAAAATCTATCGTGGCCACCAGGTAGAGCAAACACATATGGATTTTCAATAGATATTCCCACTTCTTCCCGATGGCGGATTAATAGTTCGATCGACCTCAGATGGCTCAGGTGTAGCAACACTGGCACATTTCTCGCCAATTTCCCTCTGATCTCGAATCTGTAATACTGCCTAGCAGCTCTTTTAGACTCGTCAGACAGAGAGTTATAAATGTCACATGTTTTGTGAATTTTGATCAACTGTCTGATGAGTATTGAAATCCGCTATCGACAGCCTCTCAATCTCTCCCGCTCTTCTCCTATTGAAAACTTGGACCGATGTCAAAGTAACCTCCGCCAATTTTATCCAATTTGCTTCGGTGCATTTACCTTGCAAGGTGTTATAATATTCTTTTCTTTTCTGATTCAAATATCTATTCGATAGTCTTACATCTTCATTGGATGGTAGGATGGTATTTTTTTGTTGTTTCCTTTCCAACTGATTTTCTTCTACTGTTTTATTGACTGAGTTAGCAAAATCTTCTTGTAGAAGATTCAGAAAATTCTTCACTTTTTTCTGGGCAACTTCATTGTCCCCTTTGATGTGCTCATTTGCCAGGATTTGTCCGCATTTTTTCAATAGTGTCCCATAGCTGAAAGCCGTGGCAGGCGATTTGTAGTTGAGGCTTTCATCGAGTAGTGCTACCTTATTAACACCTTTAACTACATAACCATAGTAGCATGGTTCAAAAATTGATGCAAAATCCGTGATGGCCCTATTAATTTTTTTTACCTCAATCATAAGACGACCGATCAGTCTTAATTTTGATCGAATAAAGTAATTAAGATGAGGTTTTCGGTACTTTCTGCTTAATGCATTTCCATAAATTATGGCCAGTTCATCATACCTTATGATACGGGATACATCATCATCCCTCAGTTTAGGAATGATGATGTTTTTCAAAGCAGTATCAGCTTTTTTGTGAACTTGTCCATGAACACGACGAGATGTCGATGGCAAGCTCTTTTCACCTACAACTGCATCTTCTTTGCATTTGAGGTAGTGACTTCTGATTCCAGTTTCAGAATAAAACCCCCTGCAATGCGGACAAACCTGATAATCACTGGAATTTTTTTTTAACTTTATTTGAAGTCTTCTGGTAACAAGAAGTTGGCCATTATTGTAGGGGTTTTTTGTGTTAAATTCAATGTTGCCTTTTTTCCTTAGTGAAGAAATTTCTTCTTGACGTTCTTTGCAACCTAAAATTAGGAGTAATGAATAAAAAGGAACATTTTCAATATGTACTTGGATCAATTGTATATCCCAGTAGAGGAACAACGTAATTGAACGAAACGAGACTAAAATTATTGGCTTTGTAGTGGACGTACATAGTAGACAAAGAGAGAACTACAATATGCCTAGCAACTTTGCTAACCGTACCATAAATATAGTTATTTTTACGATAATTGCAACTTGACATGCTATTGTACTACAATGCTAGGCAACGAACCTAGTTCTTTCAGTTCAGCCTGACTACATCATCACCCTCCCAACAGGTGCTTATGTACATTGTGCAATGTGGTGCACTAAGTATTTCTTGACACTAATGCCAGTACAAATATATTGAAAAAAATATTACCTTTTGGTAAAAGCAGCAACTTCTTCACTTCGATGTAATCCTCATGAACTGTCTCGATATGTCTGGCAAACTTTGTTACCAACTTCTTGCTATATATGCAGAAATATCTCTTACTCCTATTTTTTGAATTTGGGATTTCTTTTATATTGATGAAAGATGTTGTTTTGGCGAATTATAATGGACTGTATAGGTTTTAAAAGAAATGTGGAAATTGCTGAGAATTCAACTCTCCAAAAACCAAATCCTTGAGCTAGCGTATTTTACCCTTCGTGAACCACAGGATAAAGGTTGGGTTGTAGGGTAGAAAAGGGAGCGAAGGTGTTCAACAAGCACCCTTTCTGCTATTTTCCTTTTGTCGGCTTCCACACAATACTGGAAGACACTATTGACACTTTTTTCTATTGCGAATAAAACTATATTTGATAGCGGGTGAACTAAAGTTTTGGTAAGGTAAATGTCCCAAATTCGGACAGGTTAAGACAAATCTTGATTAACAAATTGTGCAGAAATTATATCCTAAACATTTCACTACGAAATCCCTCATATACACATGCACGTATGTTTTTCATACATTATTCTCAATATTGGGAAGTAATAAAAATACACACATTTAATAGAAAATATTTATTATTCCTGTCTGTTTGTGAATCTAATTCAGACAGGGTAAACCATATTCAGTAGTTAATTCGGACACACATGGGACCATAATTTGGACATGGTCCCTAATGCTGAATTTCATCACCTTATTCTGAACAAAGCAATAATTTAAGATAAATTTGAGAAAAATATATTTCAATGAGCGTAAATTGAAAAAAAAACGAATAATTCGTTGAATTCAGACACTTTGGAACTTTTTCATTTCTCCAACAGTGAAAATTCCACGTTTGTTACATAGAACCGGTTCCTCAATTTTTTCATAAATTTCATCAAAATCGTACCACAAAATATCTTTTTTTAATGGCCACTTCCAATTATTTCCACTCTGTGTCATCACGCTCACAAATGCTTTTCCTTTTTGAAGTTCCTCAATCACCCCAGGAAATTTTATATCCAGATAATCCACAACCACGTAATCTCCAACCTTGAAATTTCTATCTTTATTTGATTTAGTATTATTTGTAGTTTCTGATGAACTGGTTGCTATTTCTTCGGTTTTGCCATCGTGATATTTATTTAAGTAACTTTTATTCGTCTTCGTTTGCTTATTCTTCAACTTCTCTAGTCTTTGTCGTTTACGATTTTCTTTCTCTTCTTCCTTTTTTTCTTTAGCTTCTTGCTTCTTTTTATAATAGGCTTTCCATTGTTCCGAAGTCGCAACACTTGGAACTTTTACTATGGTCGTTTTCTTATTTTCAGTTCTTTTATTTTCGGGCCAAAATAGAATAGATTTAAACGGAGATGGTACCTGAAATGGTAAGCTACTGGTAGACGTTTTTTCAATTTGTTCTGGAGATTTTTCCATTCCTTGATCAGGATCTGCATGTTTTCTAGGTTCTGCCATTCCTGCCTGGTTCGTAATAGGCAGCTCTTCGGAGCACTCATTCACACTTTCGAAATTGGAAGAGTTAACATGCATACTGGTTCCTCTCTCTTGCTCTCTCTTGGCTTTTTCTTGACCTTCAGCATTGCTAACTGCTGCATTATATTCTGTTGGTGAAACTGATCCATTTTCGTCAATTCCTGATGTAACGGAAGTTTCGGCAATTTCCATTTCCACTTCTTCAATTTGATTACTAGCATTCAATATCTCTTCAATCCAATCTCCTTCTAAAACAAGGGTATTGTCAGGTAAGTTACCTATTTCTTGCTCTTCCTGGTGAGTATTTATAGAATTCCCATTAACGGTGTTTTTCAGTTTCTTCCACAAAATGTAGAGATTATCATCCTTAATGTTGCCTGTCCATTCTTCCTGTTTGGATAGACAAGTTTCAAATTCCACTAGTTTTTGTTTTTCTATGAAGCTTTCGATGAATTTCAGATGTTGTTCAGTAAAGCCGATAATCTCGTTGGTTTTACTAGGGTAGTTATCATTGTCAGCTAGCTCAGGTTGACTTACATCAGCAGAAACCAATTTAGAATAATTTATAGCATTCGCATTGAATGGAAACAAACCACATGTTCGGAATGCATTCTGTAATATCCTAACATTGAGAACTTCTTTAATGGTAGTCGCCAGTAGTGGTGCGAAGTTTTCTTTCCTGATTTTTTGCTTGTTGTTCTCCACTCTGAATCTTGCGACTGCATTTTTCCAGCCATTTTTCAATGGATGAAAAACACCTACGTCCATTGGCTGAAGCATATGTGTTGCATTTGGAAATAAGCTTATGAGAATTATTCCATTGTCAGAGCAGAAATTACTTAGATGCATCGTCAAATGTGATTTATGCCCATCCACATAAAATATAACTGGTAATGGTATATTGTTCCTTATGAGCCAGGGATGGAATATATTGGAGACGTATTCAAAAAAACTCTCGCCGGTCATCCAGCCTGATTCAGATTTCCCTAAGCCCCATTTATCAGGCATTAGTGCTACTATGCTCTGAGGAATGCGTTCATAGGCAAACATGACCATTGGAGGAGGCAAATCTCCAGCTGCGTTTCCTGTAAAATAATAAAATAAGTATAATAAATAGCAATTAGGGTCTTATACCTGTGATGAGTGTTGTTATGCATTCTTTCTCATCATTGGCAGTATGGTTGTAAACTGTTCTGCAGCCCTTCATTGCCAGTACTTTTTTTCCCTTTGGACAAAGGAAGAACGCACTTTCATCAGCATTATAAATTCTTCGTGGATCATAAAGAATTTCGGTCAGATTATTATCATGGAAATATTGTTCCAGTTCCTTGAACCAGTTTCTGATTTGAACTTCAGTTAATGTGGCTCTAGAATGAACGAGGTTTTGCGTCATTCTTCTTGTGATTTCCGGATGTCGGCGAAGAAAACCTTCATACCAATGCCTTCCAGGACGATTGTCTTTGAACGGATTCTCTCTTTTCTTCTTGAGTAGCAACATTCGTACACTATCCAATAATTGACTTCTGTCTACAGGAAAACCGACTCGACTTACACTAATAATCCACTTGACCAATGTGCCCTCTTCTTCTGCGGTCAAAATTGTTGGGGCTCCAGCAGAACAATTGATGGCATATTTTCCATGAAATTTTGAATGCAACGTTGTTTTAGGAATATTGAATTCTCTGCTGGCTCTCTTAACCGGCATTCCATTTCTTATAGCTTCCAAAGCCAACTTGAGCGTATCCAGTGAGTAGTTTTTATTCTTTTTTGAGGGCATTCTGAAACATTCAAGTTGGAGAAGCCTGTATTAGAGAAGGTGAACCTAATTGTGACACATCATATCCTTATTCGGACACCCATGTCCGAATTAGGTTACCATGTCTGTTTCGCAGTAAACTCTTCAAACAAAGAGATTGCTGTGTTTGAACTAGTCAATATTGTAGAATATATATACATAAGAAAATTTCAATGTAAACCTAATTCGGACCCCTCTATGTCCGAATTAGATATTGAAAATTTTTAGTGTCCCTAATTCGGACACCTCTATAAATTCTAGGTTATAACATACAAACGTTAGTTTTTCAACGGAAAATACCATACAGATACCGAAAAACTTATTGCAACATTAGAACATGCGATTATAAAATATATTATGACAAGAAACGTACCTGGAAAGTGTCTGCAAATCCTCATTCACTATAAGATAAAACACTGAAATCACTGTCACTCGCAAACCGCCTTTTCCAATGGACGCATGAAGTATATTGTATATTGTATATTGTACAAAGAAACCTTCAACTCATACAAGGTAAGTCATCCAAAATTAAATCTATAACACATATCACAAGGTAAGTCATCTAAAATTACACCTATAAGACATATCACCTAACATAACAAATCTAGATCAACAATTGACACATAATTTACGAATTATACAGTTTATTTAGAACTAACCAACGTATTCAAAGCGTAAGTACTCTTCCACACTATAAAAAACATTTTGCCTGAAAAAATGTTTGACTTCATTTCTGAATTTATTATATTTCAATTTTTTTATTATTTCAGGTAATTTATTGAACAGTTTGAGTCCTACAAATTCGACAGATTCTTGGGTTTTCCTCAATCTACGTTTTGGGACCTCATATTTGTGTGCATTTCTGGTAGAATATCCATGGACGTCGCCATGCTTCAAAAATTCTTCTCTTCGTAGATGTACAATGCACAAGGCTTCCAACATAAAATGACTTGGCAGAGTTAATATTCCATAATCCCTAAATACACTTCTGCAACTTTGAGTATTTGGAATTCCAGCGATTGATCTTAATGCTCGTTTTTGTTTAAGAAAGACTCTATGCATTCCAGGAGAAGCCCCCCACAGGATTATGCCATAAGTGGCCACACTATGGAATTCGGCATAATAAGTGAGAATTGCCTCCCTTGAAGATCGATTTTATCCGTCGTATGGCATAGATAGATGAAGACAATCTACTACATAGTTTATCGACGTGTCCCGACCAACTCAATCCTGTATCCAGAGTGAAACCCAGCAGATTCAAAGATTGGAGTTCCATTGATTTTTTCATTGTAAGTATTATACTTTGAGTTTTGCTCTCATTTACCGCCATATGGTTACTTCGAAACCACTGTTTTGTGCAATTTAACGACTCTCTAGATTTTGCAACCAACTCCTGTCTATTTTTGGATTTAGTCATTAGAGTTGTGTCGTCCGCAAACATTTTCACTTCACCATGCCTGTTCTCCTTCAAAAGGTCATTGACGAACACAACGAACAAAATGGGACCCAGCACAGAACCCTGCGGTACTCCCGATTTCAATTTTCTCCTTGTAGACTTTTCACCGCGGAAATCGACAATCTGGTAACGATCTTCCAGATAGGACTCAAGCAGCTTCAAAATAGGGCCTCTAACACCATACCATTCCAACTTTCTCAAAAGACTCTCGTGGTCGACTGTGTCGAAAGCCTTACTGAGGTCAACACACACCAAAAGGGCCTCCTCAAAATTTTCAAATGCATCCATAATATAATCGACGACTTCCATCATAAGTGTAATAGTTGACTTCCTCCTTTGGTAGCCATGCTGATGTTTAGAGATGATCGACTGAGATTCGAAATATCCACACAGCCTGACCTTTATTAGGGTTTCCATTATTTTTCCCATTGCCGGTATAATTGAAATAGGTCTGTAATTCCCGCAATTCATTCTATCCCCCTTCTTATGAATCGGTACTATCCTCGTTGTTTTCAATTCACGTGGAAAGATTCCCTGACTGAAGCATCTATTTATTAGCACACTTAATACGTTAGCGATGATATCAATATTTTCTTTTAGTAGGGTCACTGACATTCCGTATATGTCCTTTGAGGATTTTTTCTTCATTTTTGACACAATTTGAATGATTTCCAATGGAGTTGTATCAAGTAAGAACATCGAGGAAATCCTTCGACCCATGTCAGGCAGACTATCTGCACCGCCCATATCAACTCTTGCACTGCATTGCTCAAAAAATTCACTAAGTTTCTCAGATGTTGGCCCTTTCGAACTCTCTGTGTTGGATTTTTTTATTTTCGAATTTATAACTTCCCATATTGCCTTCATTTTGTTGTCAGCATTTTCTATTCGATTCCTGTCTTTTGCTTTCGAATACTCAGTTAGTTCTGTTCTATATTTTTCCTTAAGGATTCTGTAAAACTTGAAGGAATCCTCATCTCTTTTTACCATAGCCCTTGTATGAGCAGCCTCCATCTGATTCTTCAACTTCTTCAGTTGAGGACTAAGATTTTGTTTTTTTTTTCTTTTGCCAACTCTCATTATTTTTTCAGGAAAACTTTCATTGAACAGTGTCATAAATCTATCATGAAACTGCGTGAATGCTTCCTGAGCATCATCAGAACAGATAACACAATTCCAGTCCTCTCGTGCTAGTTTTTCTCTGAAATGGTAAGTATTTCTCTCATTTATGATTCTGACTTTGTTTAATACCGTTTTTTCAGGTTCCACTGAAGCTGGAATTAGGAGAACCTGAGATCTGTTGTGGTCTGAAATATGATGACAAACTATCTGGCGCGTCACTTCATCTGTTTTGTAGTTGCAAAATATATTATCAATACAGGTCGAGGATTTCTCTGTAACCCGGGATGGCTCGTCAAAGCACGTCCACAATCCATAAGACGCAACCACATCCTCTAACATTCTCTTGGCCACACTGTTTTTCATAAAATCTATATTCAAGTCACCCAGCAGAATGACATTGCCAAAATTATCAACAGGAAAGTTGGTACCACTGAAGATTTTGGTGGATGATTTCAGATTATGACTGTAGATGTCTTTAATGCATAGACTCTGTCGTTTCCTTGAACTGATTCGTTATTATGCTCACTTGAATTAATTCTGTCCGATATTGGGACAGTGTCAGCAATCGGGACATTTACCTTATAGCGGATTTTCTATTTTAATAACAGCGAAAGTTTCTACAATTTATAGCGGAATTTCGAAGCGGGCGAACTAATATATTTTCGAATGAAAAGCGAGAGCAATATCCTTCAGCGTAAACAATTAATTCAATACTGAATTCATACGCGATCTGGTGAAGACGATATTGACTAATGTTCTTCTTATGTTTTCACACAAGGAAAATCAAGAAAATAATAAATGCGCGAACAGATGTGTTGGCACTTTCCAGAGAAGTGTCATTCCTTCTCGCCTTATTCACATTTTCATTTTTATCAGATCATTCTGAAAATAAAACTGTAATTAAAAATATAGAAGATTTGAAATAACATTCTACTCTGGAATCCTTTGTTGAACAGAAGAATCACATGATAATTCTACAATACACTGATTTTCATTAAGTCAAATAGAGTGTGGTCCCTAAAATATTATGTACTGAAAAAATAAAATTAGGAAAAGCAGACAATAAAACAAGAGATTTTGGGCATAATGACTTGAGCTGTTATCTAAGTATTACCATCTGGAATTCATGAACTATTGCTAACTTTCACTTGAATGTATCGTGAAATGCAAATGGTATAAAAAAAAACAATTGTTTCATTGTTAGCCTTACCAGATGCAGTATCTTCGTTGGAGTCATCATTATTGTTTATATTGAATTGATGATCAGCATACTCGATTTCTGAAAAAAAAAACATATAAACTGTTAGGTCAAGACTAACAGTGGCATACAGAAAAAGAAACAAAGCCTACAAAGAACACAGCTGGTTCTCCAAATTCGTTGACATCCTTTAAAGAACTTTTGAGAGGTACCTTGGTTCCTGTAGGAATCAGGCTATCATTTATATTGAATTGATGAATCCGATACTCGACTAAAATCCATAACTTCAAATTACATGTCTTCACGATGTTGAGTTTTTTAACCACTATGCGGTTTTCACTAGAACAATAGCATCATTAGGTGGTGAATGTTATCAGATTACATTCATGAATGCATTCATCTCATGATGCTATTGTAAAAGTTGAACATGTGAAGTGGTTAGAAACCTCAACCTCGAAAATTGTGTAATTCAGTTTAGTTTTATATCAAATACCATTGCTTGAGAAGGTTAGATTTTGGGTATATGTACCTCAAAATATTGAAAGTTGAAAAATGGAAGTTGTAGAAAAGTAGTGATTTGTTTGAGCAGTTTCAATTTTGGATAATGTCTAGCATTTCTTTTCATGAAGAAATATTTCGAATTACCTGTTATATCCTGGGATTTCAGAATTTCTGTTGTACCATTTGGGGTCAACAGTTCATTGCTCAGAATAATCACTGGATGATTCAGGGCTTCTTCCAATATTGCAGGAGAAACATCTATTGGCCGTTCAGGTATATACAAATCTAAAATAAAAAATTCCAGTTTATGGAATCCTTACATGGAAATAGCCGATGAAACTGGGAAACAGGATATTGATGCATAACAAGAAAATTTCGTTCACCGACCTCAAAAGCCCTTATATACATAATGATAATAAATTTCAATAAATTTAAGCGTAGAGACCATAAGCGAATATTATTATTCACTACACTTATACACACATAAAAGGTTTAGCCTGTCCTTGGGGTGAAACACAAAACATATTTCCTTCTCGATTTTACAAGTAATGCAAAATAACAAAAACAATATGATTAACTGAATACACACAACTATTATATTAAAAAAATTTTCAACATTTCTCTGAAATATATTGGAAAGGCAATAATAACAAAACATTACAAAAACGGAGTGTTTACTGAATAAAATTTGAAAATGCCTGATTTAAAAGAAAAGAAAGATGTCCATTTTTCTCTTGAACACCTGACCAAAAACCGCATTTCTATTAATTCTTATTTCCAACACAGGAAAATTATAAAGTCAACCCGCCAAATACTCTGAAGCAAGTTATGATATTTAACATTAATTGATTCTTAAAGGAAGAAACACTTGTTTTTATAATTATATACTTTGACTATCGATTTCGGCACTAGGCCATCATCAGGTCAGCTGAAATATAAATAAGACATGCATAATAAAGTTAACAAGACGTCAAATAACGTAAAATTTTACAAGTGTTTTGTTCATATTAATATTCTCTCATCCAATTTCGATCAAAGATACAAACAAAAACTGAAGCGTACACTACTAAAGAAGGAGATCAGAAGACAGCTGAATATATCAGGTTTTGTAGATATGAAACTGAAATTTCTACACCACCATTTTTTAAAAATTTTACACCCGATAGAATATGAAATATTGATAAACAAACTCGAAGAGGATATATTTTTTGAAAACTATAGTGCAGATCATAGGAGAAAAAGAAAACTCCACAATCTAATCACAAGCTACAACCGACAGAGAGTTATTCCATCACAACAACTCTCCGCTATTAACAATCTTGAGAACGAGTCGACAGCCGACAACTACTTACATGTCTTCCACAAACGGTTTACAAATCTTTCCACTGTTGAGTTTACGACTAGAGAGAATGCCCTACTTAATCTTGGACACCTACTCCTCAGAGAACGGATGTTCACACCCTGGCTATCGACCTGGAACTACAGCTTAGAAGACACCCCTGTTATAATACACTAAGTGGAGATCTTGTAAATATTTTAAGGAACAGCGATACCAATTCGAACAAACTTAAGAGCCACATACCAGGTTTCACAAGTAGACAGTTTGTGGAGACCTTAAGATCCATCAAATCAAAGGTTGACAATAACAATCTAACAATTACAAAAGCAGACAAAAATGCGGGTCTGGTTGTTCTTCCAACACAACTATACAGTGAGAAAACACTCAACTTCTTTGAAAACAACATCCGAGTTACTAACACAAACATCTTAAATAAATATACCACACGGCTCAATAAGATGCTCAGAACGGCTTTATCAACTCTTCAGAAGTTCATTCCCCATTTAAATATTCACAGCCTGAAAGAAAAGTACCCAGAAATCCCTAATCTATACAGTCTAATTAAACTACATAAGGCAGACGAAAGCATTAGACCCATAACCTCCGCATTTAATTCACCTGCTCACAAAGTTTCAAGAGTCATCAATCAGACCATGACTAGACAAATCAACTATAAGTCACCTATGTCTGTGAGTAATTCTGTCGAACTGGTTAATGCTATTAAATCCACCAATCTGATTTCAAACAACGAACATATCTTGGTATCGTTCGACATTGTGAACCTTTACACTAATGTTCCAGTAATAGAATCCCTCAATCTTCTCATAGACTACCTTAACAACTGCAGTCTAATTGACAACTGTGTGTGGTGTGGAACAATCCAAGAGTTGAAATCCTTCCTAGAGTTCATCAATTCACTCTCCAAAATTAAATTCACTTTGGAAATTTCAGAAGAAAATACCATCAACTTCTTAGATCTGAACATAACCCTAAAACCTGATAATACGTTCGAGTTTAACATCTACAGAAAGCCTACTCAGACCGATATAGTAATTCCTAAGTACTCTTATCATTCTCCTCAAATCAAGACTTTCTTTTGAACCGCCTAGTCAACATCCCACTATCTAAAGTGAACTATCAAAGAGAACTAGATGATATTTGTAAAGTAGCAACAGAAAATCACTATACAAAACAATTTGTCTATGACATCTTAGACATTGTAATGAAGAAAAAACTTCTTAAGAAGATATATCCACATACTTTTGTCAAGACGACATACATAGCCGTCCCCTACTTTTCCAACCTCAACAGCAAACTACAATCATTACTAAAGGACTTCAACTTAAATCTTGTTAATACTCCATATGGGACACTAGAAAGAGTACTTATCAATGATAAGCCCAAAAAAGACAAAACCCAAAAAAGCGGAATATATAAAATAACCTGCGGTAACTGCCCTGCTTTCTATATCGGTACGACAACTATACTTCATTCAAATTTATTTTAGCAGCCGGTTGGCCATGAAATAATTTTCTCAAGTTTTTGTAACTAGAACGAAGTTAGGTTGGCACTCATGAAATGTCGTTAATGTCATAACGCCGTTGCCACAACTAATATCAATTTTTATTACGAAAATTCGAAAATGCCGAAAGTGATTGAAAAAAGAGGTAGGGTTTCAGGAAGTGCTATTTAGAATTCAGGTCCGCTCATTCAAATAGTTATACCCTGATATTCTAAAATCCACAATATGTCAGACGGTGGCGAAAATATTCAATGTAAGTGAATTTATATAATGTTTCATCTGAATCTAAACGACTTATATTTCAGCTGGATATTTCCACAATCAGAAAGATTGTGAATGAAGAGTATGACAAAGAATTTTCTTCTATTGGGAGACCCACAAAAGTGGTGGCATTTGGGAATTTTATGTTTGAGTGAATTAATGCGAAAAGTTTACTACAGGATTTTCGATAAATGTCATCGGAGAATAAGTTCCCTAAAATGGATTTTTCTGTTTTTCATTTGACTTGTCCTATACAATGTAAATGTCTCAAGGCGCTAATAAATACCTAATTAGTATAATTACATCAATGTATTAAGATGAATAGCCACAAATACGCGCAAGTTGCCCTGTTACTGTTTATTCATGTGAAATTTTTGTTCAACGGTGAAGTTGCATCTTAACTTGAAACTTCCTTCAACTCCTTTTACTTATATTGATGCAGGAAATAGCTACTAATTTATTTGGAAGGCACAAGATACAGAAATAGATCAATAGATACGAAAATTAATTTGAACTATGCGATATGAATGAAGAATCAATCTCAACGGTACGATCTGAACTGAACTGAGAGCGTCATGCTGCTACTTAAATATTGTTTTGGAAAATGCTGACTTGAGCAAGAATATGTTAACAATGGGGTCCTTGTTTACAGGGTGGCAACATCTCCCCCCTAAAAGAAGATTTTAGATGTACGAGAATAGCAAAAATCTTTAAAATAAGAATTCTGAAGCAGTATGACACCTTACATGAGGTATTGAAATGTGAAGATATATTCTAACTAAATTATTCAGTAATATCAAGATTGAAATCAATAAAATATTATGGATACTCAATAAGTGCAAAAATGAGAGCATAGAATTATCAAGAAATTAAGACATTGCAAATTGAACGAGATATTAGAGAAAATATAAAGGAGTAAGATCTATAAGATATATGTAAAATTGCAACAATTAATGAGGATTAATTTTCAAAGTCTTGTTTGTTCTTCTCTGTGTTTGAGACCCGCTGCTGAAGACGTCTTCTGGTCTCGATACTCGGATTTCTGTCTCAGAGGAACCTGGGTAATTAAGACGTTGGAGTTCTGCATCGTAGTAGACTTGAACTGGTTGCTTTATTGGTCTTTTGTGACATTGGTTGAAGATCTGGAAACATGGACCTGCTTCAATGGCTCTAGGCTCTTTGGTACAGCAGAAGATTCTTCGGAGAATTTGGAAACATCCACACCATTTCATAAAATTGTAGAGGACAATGAGCAAAATGGTACCACATGTAATTGATAGGGCTGTTGTTACCCACAAAGAGTGTTGGATGATGAAAGGCCTATTCAGTTGTTGTTGGAGTTGTTCATCGAATTCTGCTAGCTTGTGTTGAGCATACTTGAGTTCGTGGAGGTTGACACTTGTTAATTTTATTGGTTCCATATGAATTGCGTGGACAGTGAGATTTCTCTTCAATTTCTGGCAGCAATCGTCCTGTATTATACTTGAAGATGGAATTTCATAACTTGAGTTTAGGGAAGCTAGTACTGCGCTCGTTTCTAGACTTGTACGATCAGTAAATGCCTTGCAGTGTGAGTTGAGCTTTAGAATACCCATCTTCTCGATGATTTCTTGCTTTAAGGATTCTTCACCACAGATGATAGAGATTCGAGTTGGATTGGATAGGGAGAACAGCCATTCATTAACGTCGGTCTTGTGCCAGATTTCAGCATCGGCTATGATATTTCTTTTCATGCAGGAGTCGGGAATCTTGTTGACGATTTTCATTAGCAGTTGCACTTCACAGGAAGAGTCGATTTTCTTCATGGTTGGCATCTGATTGCAAATCCACTCTCTCGGATGGTATTCAATGCAATTTTCCAAATTATCAGCCAACAAATAATTTGTTCTCATACTATTATCTTCAGAATGAGGGTGTGGTAAAGAGAATAGTTGATAAAGATCAAGGTCTTGTGAGGAAGAAATAGGTATTTCGAATGAAATTGTTGGTAAGCTGTTTTTTATGAAAAATTTCAAATTCATGATTTTATAGTAGTAATAAACGTTTTCGATACTCAAAGGAATAGGAAGAGAAATATTAGTAGAGATTTTCAGAAGTTCTCGATAAAGTGCTTCTGGAGGCAAAATTCTATAACTTATTATTCCATGCTGTATAAGTGAAACATCATTCACGTAATTTTGCAAATTGAATAGGAGTTCATCAGTCATCTCAATGAGCAGTATAAGATGATTTGAAATTTGAGATTCTATTTCATACGCATGTTGAATATTATTAAGATCCTTCGAGAACTAAATTCTTTTAAGTTCTTATTCAAGATTCCTATGTTTTCGTTCATTTTATAAAATGAATTATTGAAATTAGAAATAGTAGATGAAAGAATTGATACTTGTTGCTGCATTAAAACATCAGTTTGTTTTTCGTTATTTATGATTTGATTTATTGTATCTGAATAAAATTGAGCGTCTTCTGAATCCGGGTTACCAGTTAACCATTTAATAGCCGTTCCGACGCCGTTGAATAAGCCACGTTTCTTTCTTGGCATATTAATTTGATGAGATATAATTTTATACATTTCCTCAATTATTGTAACTTTGGTTTTCACGTAACTTAATTGATTTTTACAGTCATTAGAAAGATGCTCTGCCATTGCGATATCACATAGAATAATAGAGTTCGAGTAGAAACCGAATATTTGTACGACTTGATATTTGAAATGAGTTAAGTTATGATATGTAAGAATTATATATTTTTCGTTTGATATTTGTGCCTTACCAAGATTATGATATAATAAACCGGAGGATGATTTGATGGGATTGATTTCATACTGATGTGCTTGAAGAAGGACTTGGAAAGTGAATAACTGGAGGAGAACAATTATTTTCGTCATTATCTGCAACAACATAAGGTTTCAATTTATTAAAATGATAAGTTTTTAGTTTCGAAGGACTAATTCTCGATGTTGCTGTCTGATTATTATGTATCTGTTCTATTTTATAAGGTCCTTTGTAATTTGGAGCTAGTTTCTTATTTTTCGCTTTCGACTGTGAGTCATAAAGAAGTACAAGATCGCCTTCATTGAATTGATATGTTCTATTGTGAGTTTTATCATAAAATTCCTTGGATTTATTTTTAGACTTTAGAAGATTATCACGAGCAGTTTCTCTTAATATTTTCAATTTATTTGTGATATCAGTAGCTAGTTCTGAATAATTATTGAGATTTTTCGGATTATTTATTTGTGACGGAATTCGAGCCCTTTGTCCAAAGACTAATTCATATGGGGTTTTTTGAGTAGATTTATGTATTGAGGTATTATAACTAAACGTTGCAAAGTTGAGGAATTCATCCCAGTTATTAGAGTCTTTATTTACATAGCATTTGAAATAATCTTTAAGAGTAAGATGTGTTCTTTCTAAGGATCTTTGCGTTTGAGGGTGATATGGAGATGATTGCTTATGTTTGATCGACATTAATTTATTTATTTCCTTGAATATTTTCGATGTGAATTCTACGCCTTGATCTGTGAGAATATTGTTTGGAAATCCGAATTGTGTACAGAATTTAAGAAAGTGTATTGCTACTGTTACAGCATCATGTACGTTGAGAGCGTAAGCTTGAATGAATTTCGTTAAGTCGTCTTGAATGGTTAATGTAAAGCGATTATTATTTTTCGTCATAGGTAGAGGACCAACTATATCTAAGGCAATTTGTTCACAGAATTTGGTTGAGGTAGTTGTAATGATCATAGGACTTTTATTATGTTTGAAATCAGTTTTAGATTTTTGACATATTTTGCATCTCCTTATATACTTCCGAATATGATCTTTTATATTATTCCAAAAATAGAATTTCTTTATTTTTTCGTATGTGCGTTCAAATCCTTGGTGTCCAGCTAATGGTGAATCATGATTTTCGAATAAAATTTCCTTTATTAAGTTTTCATCACTTACATTAATTCGTTCGTCGCATAAAATTTCATATTAAAAGTCACGAAATAGAAAATATTTATTTATTTATTCATCTTCACTTTACATACACCAAAGGTAATTACATGCAAAGGTTTTCAACATTTCGCCGAATTCACAATCTAGAAATATAAGATTTAACAATATAACAATAACAAACATTTGAACAAATAAAAGACAACAAAAGCAGATGTATAAAGTAGCAAAATATCACATTAAATTGGGTTTTCCTTCTGATGCAGCAACAAATTGAGCTTAATTTCTTTCCTGCTAGTGTTAAAAAAATCACGAATTATACCCTCTGACAACACCGCATTGCAAACGCCCAGCAGGTGAGTGATAGGTGATGGACTCCTTCTGTCAACACAAAACAGGTCACAAGATAACATCCTCAGATTAATCTTTGGCACTCTAAACTTGATGAAGTTAATAAGATGACAATCACAATACTTCAAATTATTTACAATATTATGTATAAATATCACAGCTTGAGTCCTCCTCCGGACATCAAGAGAGCAGAGGTGAAAATCTAACAACATAGACCGATAGGAAATCATAAATGGATAACTTCCATTTTTTTTAACATGGATATATCGCAGGAATCGCTTCTGCACTTTTTCAGTCTCATTGCTATGGATATAGCAAGTTGGCGACCAGACATTGGCGGCATATTCAAGATGAGGTCTCACAAGGGTTGTGTAGAGTTTAATAGTAGTTTCAACATTAAATTCTCTACTGTTCCGTATTACAAATCCGAGTATTTTATAAGCCTTATTTATGATGTTACTATAATGATTGTTGAACTTAAAGTCGGACTGAAACAAGACCCCTAAATCTTTAACCTCATCGCATCTCTTAATTTTAATATCATCCACATGGTAATCTTCAACCATCACATTCACCTTTCGGGCATACGACACAACACAACATTTCTCTCCACTGACAGTCATCTTGTTCCTCCTAAACCACTCTAGTGCCAAATTCAGATCCCTCTGAAGGGCAGCTGCATCACACTCCCCACCTACAGTCCGAAACAGCTTGAAGTCATCTGCAAAGAGCAATCCGACAGACCCCACCAAACTTTCAGGCAGATCATTGATGAATATCAAGAAAAGGAGCGGACCCAAGATACTACCTTGAGGCACTCCAGATGTTGCAATGTACAAAAAGGACAATATATTACCGACTATGACCCTCTGCCGTCGGCCGGATAAGTATGAAGCTAGCAGTCTCAAGGATCTACCAGAGAAGCCTAGACTCTTCAGTTTCCGAATCAAAATACCATGATCAACCTTGTCAAATGCCTTAGCACAGTCAGTATAGATGACATCCAGCTGTTGATTATTCAAAATTGCATTCGACACATGTTCACAAAAAATACAGAGGTTTGTTATAGTAGATCTGTCAGGAAGAAAGCCATGCTGGCAAATAGAGATCCTGTCAGACACCTGCGAAAAAATTGATCTGTAGATGATTTTCTCAAAGATTTTACCCAAACTGTTTAACAGACTAATCGGACGATAATCCATTATATTATTCCTTCTGCCCTTCTTGAAAACTGGTGTGACAATCGACTCCTTAAGCCTATCTGGAAAGCACCCTTGTTGTAGAGAGAGGTTAAATATATATTTTAGAGGAGCTAGCAGAAAATTGGCACATCCCTTAAAAATGTATGAGGGTATGTAGTCAGAACCAGTCGTTTTTTTTGGTTTCAAACTTTTTATGGTGGACAAAATATCATCATCAGTAACCTCAGGAAAATCAAACCCACTTCCGTGAAAAGTAGGAATCTGCCCCTGTAAATCTCCTTCATAAACCGATTGAAAAGTATACCAACAGAGATGGACTTTGGTGGTGGGGCGTTAACTACTAAGCAGAACATCGCAGATGGCTTTGCGAATTATTTTCAATCGGTTTATGAAGGAGATTTATTCGCAAAGCCATCTGCGATGTTCTGCTTAGTAGTTAACGCCCCACCACCAAAGTCCATCTCTGTTGGTATACCACCACTTCCTGATTTCTTTTTTACAAATGACCAGAAAGTGTTAGGATCACTGTTTATATTATTTTCAATGTTCTTTTTATAATTTGAATATTCTATTTTAGTTTGGGACTTGATGTCACGCCTTAAAGCCCTGAACTCATCAAGCATGGCAAAACTTGCCTTACCCTGACACTTAAGAGAATGTAGGTGATTTTTTCTTCTAATCTTACGAATGAGACTGGGAGTAAACCAAGGAGCATATTTATCCCTACGTATTTTATTCCTCACTTTGTACTTAGGCACCGACGCGTCCAGGCATCTATACATGTAAGAGTAAAAGACATCCAAAGCCTGATCAACACTCTCATAAGTCAAAACACCAGACCAGTCACTCTCCTTCAGTAAATTGAAAAGTAGTAGAAAATTCCCCTTTGCATAATTGTATTCGTATTCATTTGTGTATGTTTCTACGTGGGACACCCTGTGTACGGGCAAAGAAATATCCAGTGCCGGATGATAAGCGTCCTCATTTAAAAGAGGGCTTTCCGACCTCGAAACTCCTAAATTAAGATTAGTGATAACAAGATCCAAGTTCCTGCCCATGAAATTAGTAACAGAATTGATCTGTCTTAAATCGAAAAGGCTCAAAAATTGCTGCATCAGATGATCTTTATCACTAGAGCCTAAATGTAACAATGGCAAATTAAAATCACCTAACAATAATATCTTTGTATCAGCATCTGATATAATATCCTCAAATAAGTTTAAGAATGTCTCTAAATAATTAAGAGTGCAGTTAGGTTTAATATACACAACACATAAATAGAAAATAGAATTTTTGAATTTCATTTTGAGCAAAACACATTCATAATCACAGTGTACATCAAGAATTTCGTAACATATACCTTTCTTTATCGCAAAGAGGACACCTCCTCCCCTGGTACATCCCTGGACCTGTCTGTCGCATCTTATCACAGAGTATCTCCGGTCGAAAAGTTCCTCACTGTGGATACTATCACAAAGCCATGTCTCAGTGAATGCCACAATATCATTGTCCTCAACCACAACGGCAGAATACAGGTTGTCAGTCTTCGTTCTTAGTCCTCGGACGTTTTGGTAATAAACGGAGAGCACTGACTGTGATCTAGATGGTGTTTTTATTGTGGATCCGGTTCCTGTCTTGGGATCCTCCTCTTGGCAAAAAAAGGAGATACAACCGCCCCATTAGGCCATATCTCTCTCTTCCAGGCATTCACCAAGTTTTCCTTAAGGATATTGACCTTAATTGACGCATAATGCTCCGGATGCTTCGACTGATGAGCCTCACAAGTCACCTCCGGAAAGGCCTTCGCCAAGAATTTTTGCAAATCCTCTGGTCGTGTAGTAGGTTTCAACCGAGACACATGCAGTGAGACAATCTGTGGTACACCCTGTACACTAGCACCATCATCTTTTCCAACCAAAAACCGTCGGGATCTTCTGGTCCGTTTTCTTTGTTGTACGAAGCCATCATGTGTGCCCTCACCTTCTGAATAAATCTGAGGCTGTTGGGCTTTTAAATCCGCTGTATTTATGGCTCCAGTGGTAGTTCCAAGAAGGGAGGCGTCCGCACTTTTGTTGTCGTTTTGATTTTTGTTTTTGTTTTTAGACATCCCAGATTTTACAGAGACAGTCGACGCATACGTGGCAGTGTTTCCAAGTACCCTGGAACTCGCTGCTGTATGTTGGGTTGCTTGCACTCGCTGCACCTGACCAAAGATATTCTCATCTTGACCTGACTGTCCTTGACGTTTGTTTACATCCTTTTCACCGGTAGAATTATTAATTTTCTCTTCGTAACTTACAATCAGAGCTTTCTGCACTTCACTAACATAGGTTTTCTCTGTTAACAGTTGATCCTTTAGTGTGATCTCTTTTTTCAGGTATTCAATTTCTTTCGCCAACAGAATCTCGTTGTTTGACGGGATTACGGCGGTTTTATCAACATCTTCCAAAAAAAGTAAACACTTCACTTTGCATTCATTACAGAACCAAAATACATTGCTAGTTTCTGCTAAAAACTTTTGCATCGTATCTTTGATACTCACGCACATAAGATGAAACTTAAGTTTACATAATTTACAGGTTGCAGACTTCGAATTTACTATAAAATTGTCGGAGCACACTTTACATACGTCTATATCGCCCGCCATATTTCATATGATGAATATAATGAATATAAGAGACTGAAAAAGGTATCCTCTCGGATTATTGAATTATTTTTAAAAAGAGCTATATTTGGAATCGTGAACTTTTTTATGTTGTTAAAATTGAGCATTAGTCTAAGATTAACGAAAGTTGCGAATAAATCTTCGTATGTTACAGATTGATCATTATATTCTTTCAGAAAGAGAACAAAAATAAATTGATAAGTTAACCCTCTAATGCCCAAGTTTTTTTTCCTTTTTTATAATTATTTCCGTATAGTTTCAAATTAGCTTATGTAATCTACATCTTTTTTTCGCAAATAGTTAACTGATTTACATTAACACCTGTTCTCACAAAATGAACCTATACTGAAGGCGGACATGGGCAGAATAATTTTGTATCCACTTATATGCAACCAGTCTCAAGGCGGACTTTGGTATTAGAGGATTAACTTTTTTGCTATTATATCAGTAACTTTAGGATTTTCTGGAAGATCTGTAAAATGAGTTTTTATAAAATCAAGAAATTTGTTCGAAATTGAGTAGTCGCAGGACATTGGAATTATAAATGTTTTTATATTGGAAATTGGCGTATTAACAACCTTAGGTTTAGGAATTTCAACTTCTCTTTGATGAAAGCCTTTGGAGTTTTCAAACGTGAGGTCTTCGTCATCTATAGAATAAACAAAATTTTTACTGTGTTTATCAGGTAAATTATATATTGTTATACTGATCGACGAATCGTGAAAAATGTAATTTAATCATATCAAATATTTTTGGCCAATAAAGATTGTCTAATCCACAACTGATACGAGGGAAAGCTAAATGTGATTCATTATTTTGTTGACATAAAATTTTGAGATTCATTAGAGCTTTGAAAACTGTTTGATAAGTAGGTTTTTGGAAAGAGGGAGCTTTGGTTATGAGGTAATAAATTCTTCGGTTTTGATCACTAATATAAGCCACTTGTCCTACAGTTTTATTTTGAGATTTCAACTTATCTACTTGTCCAAATCTAGTTTTGAATATTAATGCAATTCCTTTACCCATTTCAAAATCCTGAGATACACAATGTACTAGAGAATGATTAGGTGGCGCTTCGAAAAGATCGCCTAGCTTTTCTTGAATATTGGAAGAATTCTGTATGCTTTTAGATTCGTATTTATTCATGAAGTCATTATATGAGATTTCATTATTATAGTCTTGAATTAAACGACTTAGAGCATCTGCATTATGATTCAACTTTCCTTTCTTATAGACTATTTCATAATCATAGTACATTAATTTCAATCTCAATCTCAATAAGCGACTTGAAGGTTCCTTACAATTTTTCAACCAAACTAAAGGTTTATGATCTGTGCAAATAATGAATTTTTGCCCATAAAGGAATGGTCTGTAATGTTTACAAGATTCAACGATAGCTAATAATTCCTTTTCTGTCGTGGAATAATTTCTTTCAGATTTTGTTAGAGTCTTAGAATAATAACTGATGGGAACTGAAATATTTTCAATAACTTCGATTTTGTTTGGATCGGATTTAACACCTTCCTCTGATACATGATGACCTAGATACGTTATTTCTCGACATAAAAATTCGCATTTATCCGGCTGTAATTGAAGATTGTGAATTTGTAATTGACGGAAAACATCTCGAATTATGATCTTCTAATGAAGAACCATGAACCACTATATCATCAATATAACAAAAACATTTAGCACCTTGGAGCCTGGATAGTACAATTTTCATAAGTCTTGCTAAACGACTCGGACTGTTTTTGAGTCCCATAGGCATTCTGTTGAATTCGTTAAGTCCTGATGGAGTAGCTATAGCCGTTTTAAATTTATCTTTTTCTTCTAACTCGACCTGATAAAACCCTGATGCGAGAGAAAAATAGATTGCATTTCCTAATTGATCTAATATGCTCTCAATATTAGGAGTGGATAACTATCACCGACCGTTATCTAAAATCACAAACTAATCGCCATTTTTGTTGTCCTGATGCATCTTTTTTCTTGGGAACAATCCAAATTGGTGAATTCCACGGAGAATTTGAAGGTCTTATGATATCTTGATCGAGCATTTTCTGAATCTGTTCATTAGCTTCTTTTTCATGAATTTTAGGTAATCGATAAATTTTAAAAGATATTGGAATGTTAGATGATGTTGGAATTTCATGTTTTAATGTTGGTGTTGAAGTTAAGGAATCGCCTGGTAGATAAAATAAGCTTGAATATTTATAACAAATTTTTATAATGTATGCTTTTCCTTCCTCATTTAAATGATTCAATCGAAGATTTTTTTCAAGAATTTTATTTCTTTGAAATGATTCTTTTTTTGAGTGATTCTGATTATAGTTAGTTGAGAGATTTAAATTTATAGATTTTTCCGGTAAGAATTTTATTATTTCCAATACGGGTCTGTCTATTGTGACTTCTTTAGAATTCAAGTTGAGAATTGGAATACGAGCTTTTGAATTATCATTCGTAACAAGAGTATTGGGTATAAGAACGTTATCACATATTGTTAATTTCTCAATGAGTCCCTGTCTCAAATTGCCAACAATATCATGGGGTCATGGACTCGCCACGAATGAGAAGAGAGGGTAGGTGGTTCCTGCCATCAACTCTTGGACACTGGCCGGTTCTGTCCCCCGCGAAGGGGTCCGACCAGGGGGAGGGGGGTTCGCTCTTCTCCTCCGGACTGACCTCTGAAGATGCCCGTAAGTCTAAAATGGGCCCACCCCGCGTCGAAGATCAAGACGCGATAGACCGAGTTTGGAACAGTTTCCGATTGGTCTTTTTCTCTCTTTTCCCAACCCTGCAGCGACGCGGATGGAAACTGTCGAATCCGCGTCATCGTAGAGCTGCAAAGGGTATCCTGCAATTCCGCGAATGGATTAAGAAATCCTGGACCGTCATGGGCAGAGAAGAAACCGTCCGGCGCATAAAAACCTACGCCGAATATTGTCGTGCCCGCTCCATCGACGCCGAACAGGCTGGCCTTGGGATCCCGCGCGGATTCCCCGTCCGAACACTGGAGGTTGGCTCTATAAAAGCTCTCCTCTGGTGCCCGGTTCAGGGGCCCGCTGCGCTTGCCCAGATGGCCCGCATGGGGCGATCGATGCCGCTGCCTACCAACAAGCAGCAGTTTAGAGCGATGGCAGAACCAAAGAGTATCAACAAGAGTATTCACTCTATCATTTTAGCCGGTTGCGTTTCAATGCCCTTGAATGTTCCTTGGTTTAGTGGAGGGACGAAAACGAAAGCAGATGTTCGTTCTGTTCGCAAGTCCCAATCTGATTGGTCGCCCACATTCTCGTTTGACTGTAGTGAATCTGAGCGCAGTATTGCTGGCGCGTAGCGTCTCCCCACTTCAAGGTTGAAATTCCATGCATTCGATCTTCCCTTGTAAATCGGCGAAGTGAAACCTCTTGTTGTTACTCTTTGGCAGAACATTTCGACAACCTCACTCGCCCGCCCAAGGAGGAGGTCCCTGAGGATCTCCTCGACGCGTTCTTTTACTGGACGCGAGCTTGGGCTTCGGGCAAGGGAGCTGCGCTCCGGAATGAGGTTACGGTTAACTTCTCGTCTGCGGCTGCCGAATCGGTCAGCCGTGCCAAGGGCGGTCAACGCGAAGAACTCAGGCTGCTTGCAGCGCCTCATTTCGAAGCCATCAGAAAGGCCCTGGCGATCGACGACATCGACTTTAGGGTCGAGGAAGGCGATTACGCCGGCATTTACTCCGAGGAGGATGACCTGGAAGTAGTGACGCAGGCGGCGATTGAGCAGGTCCGCGCAGATATCCGCGCGGGCCGACGCCCAAACGTCCGCGCTGCGGCCGTTCCAGAATTGGGAGTGAAAGCCCGCATTGTAACTGCGGGTGAAGCGTCGATGACGCGATCCGCAAGTGCCTCTGGCCCGCCTTGGAGGCGGAGCCAAGAGTCGACCTGTCGGGTCGCCGAGACGTCGCTGGAACCGCCGCTCATCTTCACGATGAGGTGGCTAAAGCCCTGACCGGTGCGGAGACCGCTGAGTTTTACTCTGCGGATCTTACCGCTGCCACCGACCTCATGCCGCATGACCTCATAAGGGCCATATGGCTGGGGCTGATGGAAGGTCTCGGGGTTCCAGCTGATGACATTGTCTCCATCGCTGGGCTTGTGCTTCTGGGACCAGTCAATCTGACCAACCCCGCGCTCCTTCATCCATCCGAGGATAAATGTGCCTACGGGGTTACCCGTAAGGGCTGTATGATGGGCTTTCCGCTGTCTTGGTACATCCTCAACCTTTACAACCTGGCCTGCGCTGACCTGGCTTTGTCCAGCGAACGCGGGGAGCGTCTCGCCGAGATAGCTCCGCGACTCGTAGGAGCCGCGCCGGCCGTTGTTCGGGGAGATGACCTTTGCTCGGCGCATATGCCTGAAGAGGCACGCCGTTATGAGCAGATCATCTCGCAAACCGGAGGACGAGCGAACCTCAGTAAGTCTTACCGAAGTTGTAAAGGCTTTATACTTGCTGAGAGGACCTTTCTGGTGACCACCGCGCGGACTCAGAAGTCCGCGCAGCGCCGATTCGGGACGGTAGTCGTTCGACCTGGGATTCACCCGCGGGCTCCTCTGCTCTCTCGTGCACCCGATGCCTTTGAGGGTGGCTTCCTCGGAGACCGCACTCCGGCCTCGGGGTGGGAGAGGCAGAGGGCCCGCGTTGTGGTGGGTCTCATAATGTTGGGCGACGTACCTGTCAGGCATTTGATGCCTTCGCCGGATTCGGAAGGGTTGCCAGCGTATGTTACGCTTCCTCCCGCAGCAAGTGCTGTGGTGGATGAAATCCAAGACGTGAAACGTCGTGTGGCGATGTGCTATGCCATCCTGAGCGTCAACGCGACATTCGTGCGACAATTCAATCACTTCGGGATCCCTATCTTCTACCCCCGAGAAAGCCCTCTGCTCCGGCGGGGACTATGGTCGTTTGCGGGCTACGCTCACACTGACCACGTTCACGCAAGGGGCACGGAAGAAGTTCCAGCTGGATTCGGATCCCTGGTTGACCGATGTAAGGGTCGAAGTTGAAAGAGATCGCGCCAGAGTCGGATTGCTCGCGGAAGAGCGCCGTGCTGCGGACGCGACCGTAGAGCCGTTGGAGGACGCGATTGCCGCGCGGGCGGCGGAGGGCATGCTGTGGTCCGAGGTTATGTTGCCTCAGGACCGTCAGCGCCCTACCGCCCACCGTCGGCATCGCGGACCCCGTCTGGCTCAGGTCAGGAAGAACCTGGACCGTGTTTATCTTGCGCTTGCCAGGGTGTACGCGAAATTCGATCCCAGATACCTTGTCAACCCTAGGGTGACCAAGGAGGTCTGGCTCGACCGCGTAGCCATGGCAAAGGGCGCAAGCACGGTCTATCGAGTTGTTCGTCCTAGCGGCCGGCGCGTCGTCTTGCACGGAATTAGGGATACGCACAACCAAAGGCGTGCGGAGAGAGAGATGGTAAGAGGTGGGTGGACTTTTGGGGGCCAACACGACCTGCGGCAGAACACCGCGGCAGGTTTGGAAGGAGGGAAGATTGCCGTACCCGTACCGACACAGCGCGCTGAAACTACAGTCTGGGAAAGTCATCTGGGGCCACTCTTTTTCATTATCTACATTAATAGTATTAAAACTTGTTTCCACCATCGCCTGATACTTCTCTACGCGGATGATTTGAAAGTTTACCTACGTATCAAGACTATAGAGGACTGTTTTAGAATGCAGGAAGATTTACAACGGTTGACTGAATTTTGAAGGCGTAACTTTTTGATATTGAATCCCTCGAAATGAAAATAAATAAAATCAATTACACGTACGAAATTGATAACGAGCCAGTAAAATACTCAAGTGAGGTGGTTGACGTTTTCTCGGACGGGTTTGAGAGTTTTAAAAAATTCATTAAAAACTTTTTTTTCTCTTCTTATTGCACAGTAAACCACTGATCAATTATGCAGTGTGAATTTGACTTGTAGGTATATTTTGTAATTTGTGGTTGCTTTATTGGTACATTGTACTGTTCGCAACCTAAATGCTAATAAATAAATAAATAAATAAATAAATAAATATCGACTTCAGCAATAACTTCGCATCGAGGAGGAATGATTATTTTATCTTCTTTAATTTCATTGTTGAAACAAATAGGGTGTCCGTTTATAATTGCAACATTGTCTGCATAATTAAGAATAGCTTTTTTTTCTTGGAAGAAATCGTTACCAAGCAACCCGTCGAAATGAGTCTGTATTTTTGCAGCGTTTATAACATTGAATTTATGAATAATATTTATGGACGATATTGACAAGGATATTTCCGTTGTTCCAATTGTATTGATTGGCATATTAGGATTTATTCCATTCAATAAAACAATATCATTTTTAGCAAGATGAGTTTGGCTAGGAATAAGTGCATCATGTTTTATAATGGAACAGGCCGCTCCTGTATCCTGTATCAATTAAAAGAGTAACATATTCTTTAGGAGAATTTGGGATTTTGAATGTTAGAAATTTTAATTTATCATGAGGAATATTAGACTTATTGTGAGAACTGGTTATTTTTGAATTTAATTGTATGCCTTCTGAATGATTTCGTCGGAATCCTGGGCAGGTCCGAACTTTCCCCGTTTAAATGATTGACTTTAGAATTGTTGAATTCTCGTTTCCTACATTCTGATATTATATGACCTGATTTTTTACAATAATTACAAAACTTGTAAGATTGAGCGTTTGGATTTAAGATATAATTAGGAGGACTATTTTGCTTAGAAGTTGAGGCATGATTATGAACGTTTGAATTATTCTTCGCGAAATTATATCTTTCATTCGAAGGAATAGGAGGTCTATTATTCATATTATAATTACGTTTATACTTATGATTTTGAAAATTAGGAGTTGTGCCATTCCTTTGATTATTTTGAAAAGAGGTTCTTTGATTATTTGAATAAGAATTTCCTAGATTGGTTATACGATTCATAGAATTAGATTTAGATTTGGTATAATTTATAATTTTTTTCTCTTGTAGAGCAATAGAATAAGCTTCATTCAAATCACCTTTATTTCTAGCTCGAAGCATTTGACTTATTTCTGGTTTGGAATATTCTTAATTTCAGGATTTGACATGATGAAGGATTTAAGGAAATTGATTTCACTTGAGAACGATTACGAGAAATGATGGTTGATAAACAGAAAATTGACTTACGTTTTTCTCGAGGGAATTAGGAATTTGAACCCGTGCGTAGACTCCAGTAGTCAGGTGAATCTTAGGATCCAGTTACAAAGGTGGATTCTTCTGCGTAGACTCCGCTAGTCCGGTGAATCTTGAGATCCAGTTTCAGAAGAGGGAAACAGCTTTGGCTTATAGCTTGGGGTCTTTTCCTATTAAGAGCTGTGCTCATAGAGAGGCGGTCAAGATGTGATCTTCTTCTCGAGTGACACTGCACAATCACTGCACTGCACTAAACTGAAGAAACACGGCGACTGCTGGCTCTCTTTTAGGTATCCCACCGCTGTCACCAGGGCAGCTTTATTGAGGTAAAGCTCCGTAAAACCTTTAGTTAACACCAGTGGCGTATATAGAAAATATTTTCGGGGGGGCCCCGAGATGCTTACACCATCAAATGATCCAATGGTTAGATTAGGTTGGATGCAATTTTTCGATTGAGAATCAAAGGATCACTTTGGGCATAGTCTCCCTGTTTTTCATCAATATCTCGTACACATTGTTTTCAAATCTTAAAAGTTATGATGCAAAAAAAATTACCATTGGTTGCTATTTCTAGCCAACACTCACGTCTGTGAACTATCCCCATTTAACGGACTCCTGCAACGTGACGAGAAATTGATAGAGTAGTGAGGTTTTCACAAAAGGCTTCATCATGTTTTGAACAAGAAAAAAAACGACAATGAGAAATTTCATTTTATTATAAGTGGAAAAAATAAAAATTAATTGACGACATGAAGACGAGGTTAGCTGAACATTCGCTTACATAGATGGTTACAAAACAAACCCCAGTTTTCTCGGTACACTAGCAAACTTATCAAGAACTTTCTCGTCGCTAACTGTGATGTCTCTGTGAATAGAGAGTAATGCGAGACCATTTAGTCTATTCTCAGATGTGGTGTTCCTTAGGTAAGTTTTCAGTCTTCTTAGGCTAGAGAAAGTCCTTTCAACGGTAGCGACTGACACGGGAAGGACAGCTAGTATTTTTAGAAGGATATAAATGTTGGGGAATAGATCTTTGTCACAGTTTTCTAGAGAACTAATCGCCGTTTTTGGCAGAACTTCAGGTCTTTCCTGTTTCCACTTTTCTTGCCACAGCTTAAACTCACTTCGCACAATGTCGTTAAATGACAAATCTGGTTCATATAATTTCAATGCAGCTTCTAATGAAGTGATGTCTGTTCTGATACAAAATTGTGGAAGAATGTTTTGTAAAGTTATTATTGTGTCTTTATGAGATTGGAATCTTTCCCTTAACGCTTCACAAAAATCATCCAGGTATGGCACATAAACTGCTCGTCTATAATATTCTTCTTCTGTGGTATAAGGTACATTGTTGCGTGTTGTTTGAAGCCGACAAAATCGTGGAAGCTCCTCTGTGACAAAAAGTTTGGAGGCTATTGTCTTCACCTGTTCATATAATGGTTTGAACGTTTGCTCGGCATTTGATCTCTGTTTTGACAGTAGGTCTAAAACAGTTGTGATGTTGCTTATAGCCTGACTAAGGTCAATGTTTTTTTTCTGAAGGGTCTCAGACAAGCTGTGTGTAGTAGACAGCATCTGGCTCAAAATGAAAAGATTAACAATAAATGGAAAAGTACAAATGGCACGACTTAAAGCAAATGCTTTAGTTGATGAAACACTAGATTCTTCTATCTTATGTAGGGAGAGTATGATAGCTTCTAAAATTTCTTTGAATAGAATAACTGAGTCATGTCTCTCCACCCATCGCGTTTCGCACAATGAAATCAGCTTCTTTCTCTTTTCATCAGGAAAGCACTCTGAAATCGTGGATTTTAAAATCTCTGTGTTCTTAGTTGATGCATGAAAGAATGCACATATTTCTTTAATGACACCCATGCAGTTTCTAATAGAGGAAATGCTACTTGCATCTGACAAGCACAAGTTGAGTGTATGCGAAGAACAATGTGTATAAAGGGCCAATGGTAGTTTTTCTCTGATAGCAGCTTGAACTCCTCTGAACTTGCCACTCATAGTGGCAGCACCATCGTATCCTTGGCCTCTCAATTTGTTCAAATCAAGACCTAAATTTGATGTTGGCGTTTTACCGTATTTAATATACGTAGAGCTAGTGTGGACTGTATTTTTAGAGATGTTGCGAAAGCAGACACAAGTACAGATTTCAAATCAGTAAGAGACTGAACATAAAATGTCTTACCGACAGCCAATGGTGTTGGGGGCTTCCTTGAACTTGCAGGCCGGGAGGGATCCCTCAAATATGACCAGTCACTTTCCATACACTGGACACTGGACGTATTCTGAATGCTTCAATTGAAGCTAACTAACTCTAAGGCACTGTCTCTATCAGTTAACAATTTGTTCAGATGAATGCGGTTTTCACACAAGTTAAACGAAAAATATCGAATAAGCGAAATCACTGTCTGATTTATCAAAAATGCGGAGATTGTAATAACTATCGAAATGCACTGGTGCAGTTTCTTAAGACGACTGTTCTTTTTACAGTTTAACACCACAAAAAGGGGTTTCATTACATATGGATGCGTGTTTTTCCAAAATGAGACATTTATAGTTCAGCAACTCACATTGCGAAAAACTGCATTGTGGGTTGCGGACACAACATTTGACAAGGTCTCTAATACAGTTTTCGCCAAACCTGCACCAGTTACATCATGAACGGGGACAAATGTTAGGAAATCTTCTCTGATTTTGAAAGTTTCTTCATCAACATAGCGAATGCAAAGTGAAAATTGTTCTATTTGGCTTATATCAGTGGTTTCATCCGCTAAAACAGAATAGATTATAGAATTCCTTACTTTTGCCACAATTTTGGATTGAATCAAAGAACCAAATGTGTTAATGATGTCGTTCTGAATGACAGGGCTTGTGTACATTGTTTTTCCACCAGCACTGATCAATTGGTCCTGAAGAAGATTATCTCCGCTGTTAGCTCGGTATCTCAACAATGATCGGAAATTTCCGTCATTTTCGTCAGGTTCTTCAAGACTCACTCGTCCAGAATCATTATGACCTCTGAGAGCAATCATTTGCCTTCCGCATAACTTAATAGTTTGAATTATAGCAACCAGTTTCTTTCTATTATTCTCAATATCTAATTTTCTTCGAGAATTCACTTGATCAATAACACTTTCACGTTTTTTTTAATCAAGGATTTTGTGTTTTCAGCAATCAAAATGGATTGCCTATGGTATTTCGAATCTAGATGATTTTTGAACATTTCCCTAGCTTTTTTGAAATTCATGAAAGGCTGGGTCACAAATATTCCCAATGATTGGTGATTTCCTTTCCCTACATGTTCGCTCTGAGAGAAAAACACGCAGTATTTACAAAATGCTCCGCATTTCTCCTCTGAATACGTTAACCACTCAAATTCTTCAAGCCATTTTGCTTGAAAGGATCTCGTGTGGTTTGAAATCGAAGTGGTAGGAAATTTGTAACCAGACTGAGGTTTCCATACATTTTCTAACAATGAAACTTTTTCATCATTTGTTAATGAACAAATATAACTCCTTTGACAGTAATTTCCAATATCGTTTACATTTTTAATAACTTGAAAAATACCTTCCACATCTTGACCAGAGGAGCTCGTTTGAAAGACATCGGCACAAGCAATTTCACTTTGTCCTTCCACGGCAACGCGGGCTTCTAAATTTTCAACTCCAGGTCTATCCACATTTTGTCTTTTCGTGAAAAAATCTTGAATTGAACTTTGTCTCTTCATTGTGATTTTCTTTCACTAGTCAGTTTTCAATTACGACCCGAGAACACTAAAATACTCTTACGACTTATTATATTAGATATTAGAACGCAAACGTGAGATTTAGGTAATCTAGCGGCTTCAGCCGTGTCGTGCGTATTACAGATTAGCTTTATTCACGCAAGCGCAGATAGAAAAGAACCGTTCGCGGATTCAAAGACATGATCAGAGCTTCGGAGATTTGTAACTGGTACGCATGTTCCGAATTTTAAGATCTGAGCCTGCGTATAGGTTCCCAACCAGTTTAGAAATCGTCACGCGAACAAACAGTTGTTGTATATTCACATCAGACGCCGTAGCCATGCTTCTCGAGCCTGTTTAATTTGTTATAGTAGTTCAGTTTTCTTTATTCATTTCGGGGGGGGGGGCCGGGCCCCCTGGCCCCCCCCTATATACGCCACTGGTTAACACTATTAGATTGATAGATTGTCACTTTACGAAGGAAAACGCACTGTTATTTCATTTAATTTATTTGGAAGGCACAAGATACAAAAATAGATCAATAGATACGAAAATTAATTTGAACTATGCGATATGAATGAAGAATCAATCTCAACGGTACGATCTGAACTGAACTGAGAGCGTCATGCTGCTACTTATATATTGTTTTGGAAAATGCTGACTTGAGCAAGAATATGTTAACAATGGGGCCCTTGTATACAGGGTGGCAACAATATCTTCTCTCAAAAAGTACTCAATACATATTTTGAAATTTTTTTTTTACTCTTCGTTATTCTGAGAAAATCGACCTCTTTTAGTGAAGCAAACTCCTTATTCTCTTGCCGAGCTTTCGGAATATTTTATTTCATCCTCAGGGCTACTACAAGGTTTTTCAGTCAATACAATGATAAAATTAAACTAGACAACACAAACTTACAGAACTTGAGATCTCTATAACTATTGTAAATAATATTTGCGATATAATTTTCCAAAACAGTGTTAACCAGCATACAATAATTGCTTTCCAATTTATCAAGCACTTTGTGCACGAAACCCATGGGCTCGATGCTCATGAGCTTGGCACACAAGAATCAATTGGAACAAACTTCGATGAGTTTTGTGTCAAGTGTCAAATTTTAAAACATAACCACAAATAATTTGTTTACTTTATATCTAACGTCAATGGTTTACTTGTTGTTTTGTCCGAAATAATCGATTAATTAAATAAAAAATACGAATACTATGGAAGCACTTATATATACTGCATTATACTTTATTTCAAATAATAATGTAATAAATATTTACCAATTTATTGTAATGTATAATTTTTAGTTTGTGCATCAGATACTATGTCTGGCTGGTCCACTTCATCTTCAGATGAAGAGGAACATCTTAAAATTACAAAAATAGAAAATTTTGTAGAGCAAACAGTCAAGCAATACGATCCTGACACTTTTAAACGCCACTTCCGAATGAAACGAGAAACAACCAATGAACTTATTGGTATGTGCTTATTAGTACCAAAGATTATAGAGTAGTTCTCTATAATCTTTGATTAGTACTAGTCTTGTGCATTGTTGATTGTTGAATGAAAAATTTGAGTGGATTTTAATAAAACACGTGGTGAAATAAACATGTTTTTGCCTCATTCAGACAAATATAGTCCGATCATTTGCAAAGACAGTCTTTTAAATAAAATGAAGATGAATAAAAGTTTATATAAATTATAGATCCTTCCATCCTTTTTGGCAAATTTATCAAAATATTAATCAAATACTGTGCACACACCATATAAACAAACAGTGAAATAAGTTGTGCTTGCACTTGATATCAAATACTTTAAGTTGACATGCACGAGACTAATTTGTAAATTTCACTAAATTCCAGTTAAAACATTTTGTTCTTTTTACAGAAAACTTTGCAAAAAGTGAGTACAGTACCAACACTGTTAGAGGGATACCTCATATATCAAATGAAACCAGTGTGCTTTTAACAATGTGGTATCTTGCAAATACAGAGAGTTTTAGGCAAATATCCGATCGGTTCAATGTCAGCTTAAGTTCAGCACATAGGTCTCTATTTCGAGTGATTGACTTTTTAATATCTATCAAAAGTAGATAAATAAAATGGCCCAGTGATGAAGAAAAAGAGATAATTGCAAGCAAATTTAAAAACTAACAACAATTTAATGGAGTTATAGGCGCAATTGACTGTAGCCATGTGGAAATCAACCGACCAAACAAAGATCAAGACTCATATTGTAACCGAAAGGGTTATCATAGCTTGATCATACAAGCAGTTTGTGATACTGATAAAAAATTCTTGGATATATACTGTGGGGAACCAGGATCTCTTCACGATGCGAGGGTATTAAGAAAATCAGCAATTTATCAGAAAGCTGGAAATCCACAATTTTTCAAACATTATTACCTCTTAGGTGATTCAGCATATCCAAGTATGTCGTGGCTAGTACCTCCCTTTAAAAACACGGGTGCCCTATCAGATGAACAGAAACAATTTAATTATAAACATTCGTCTACTAGAATTGTTATTGAAAACGCATTTGGTTTGCTAAAAAATATATATAGAAGACTTCTCCATTTGAATAATAACAATGTGAAATTTTGCGTTAAAATTATAATGGCGTGTTGTGTATTACACAATATTTGCATAATAGATTCTGATGAAATGGAGGTGGATGAAAATGACACAGATGAAGAAAATATACCTAACCATGATCTGGTTGCAGAACTGGTTCAAAATAATGTACCTATGAAGAGAGAAGAAATATTTAGAAAAATGTTTTCTGTGTGAATTTCTAAATAAATGTATTAATTTATAATAATAGTATGGTATGAATATAGTGTAGAATAAATTTTTAGTAAAAGTAGGAAATATATTGTAACGAATTTATTTTTGAAAAAAAAATATATCTATTTTACATGGCATTATTTCAGTCTTAGTATTTGATACATACATTAAAAGAATACTAACAAAAATAAATGTGATTTTACAGAAAACAAAACATAAAATATTGACAAAAATAAATAATCACAACTTTTGGAATAAACGAAAATAAATTGCATTATAGCATACTTCTTAATTCTTGTTATTTTCATTGAGCTTCAGCAATATTTCTTGTAAGATTTTCACTTTTTGTTTCTCCACAGTTAACTTTTCTCTTTCAATATTTATTCTGTCTTTGTGTCGTTTTTCTTTATTCTCTTCTTTTATTTCAACATCCCGCTTCCGTTTCCGAAAAAACTTTGTTCGGCTGTTGGCACTTTTTTCGTTCTCTGAACTTACTTCCAAGTCAGGTTCTACATCAGTATGGTTTTCAATTAAACTCATATTGTCACTTGTATTAATATCTGTAATTAAATTACTATTTGCTTCTGAAGATTCCATTGTATGTTGGGCGCTGATGGATGGTTTATCTCCTAATAAATTATCCATTTGTTCAAAAAACATAAACCTGCTTGCACCTCTGCCTGTTTTGTTGTTTTTATCTTTGGTACTTTTGTAACTTCTTAAGAGACTGCGCCATTTGTTGTAGCATGCTGTAGCGTTGTATATGAAGCCATTGCTTAAAAGTTCATTGCTAATATTTGGGAATACATTTTTCTTTTTTTTGGGATGTTGCATGTCCTCCATGTTATTTTCCATACAACTAAGCAAACAAAGAACAGCATTGTAATCCCATGTTTCACTTTTTGGAGATTCCAGCTCCTGTCTGTTTTCCTTGTTCAAGTATTCATCAGTCCTTAGTTCTTCATTTTTGGCAAAGTTTAATAGTGTAGATGCAAAGGCAACATCTACAATTAGAAACATTTTTAAATAGTCTTTTTATAATAACTATGATTTTTGCTATACATTACCTATTTGAGCCCTTTTATAGTCTTCTTCATTGAGCAATAATGCATATTCCGAATTCGTTTCTGCATCCAATAATGTAAGAGAATGTTGTTTTGAGCAGCCCGGTTGTGATTCCATTTTTTAAATTTCAAAACACATCTAAATCTACATAACCTCAATTTTATACTTTGTGTTAAAAGCGCAAACCTTTATCTGGTGTTTGAGGGGCAAGGGGAAAACGCAACCGTGTTTGACACACAGATCTTAAAAACGACAATTTGGAACATGCGTTTGAAGCACTGCGCACGCATGTGCTCGACTGGGTGCTCAAATTGTGCAATTGGAAAGCCACTAATGTCTATTTAATTGCGTATTTATCCAGCTTTGACTTTTGTAATTGACAATGACAATTTCAGCTTTTGGACATAGTTTTATGAATTTTTAACCAGTCTGATACTTTGTTCTTTTTTAATTAATCAACAATATTAGTAATCTCAATTACAGAGACAATATCATCTTCCTTTTCTTTTATTCATCTCTAGGTCCTTCAAAATATGGTTCTCTATTTGGGCTGGTAAGTAGGATGTATAAATGTTACTTAAATTTTGGGTATCTGACTCTTTGTTAACTACTTCAGTTTTTTTGTTGATGTGAATCATTTCCAGTATTAGTCTTTTGTTATAATTTGCATGTTTGTCCAGAATCTCAACTTGGTCGAAATCAAACTCATGTTTTCTTTCAATGGAGTGTTTTGCCAAAGCACATTTTTGGTGTTTGATCTTTCAACTTGCTGTATAGGTTCTTCACGGATTTTAAATTATATTGGGCTATCTTTATGTTCTCTTCTTTAAAGCAGTTTATGATTTTATTGGTGAGGTTCTTAACGTTTGCTATACTGCCAAACTTCACTTCATCTGTTGTTGCTCTTTCTTGGTTTATTTCTGGTGGAGGAGTTGTATCAAGACTGTTGTCATGATGTGTTGAGTATAATATTTTTGATATTAATCTTGAGGGGTAAGAATTTTCTTAACTTCTTTACCTTACCTTTCTTTATTTTACCTGGACATTGGTGAACTTCCATTATATGTCGTCGAACATTCGACTGTTGGCTAATGAAACCACAAATTTTGCATTGAGCCAAATTCTCTTCTCTTTCTATAATTATATAATTTAATATATATACAATTATTTTAATTTCTAGAATAGATGGCTTCTTCCCGCGTTTTTCAGATACACAACTGCAGTGCGCATGCGGTGACTAGCGATTCGAACAACCTTTTTTTTGTGCCCACGAGGTAGGGGGAAACCG
Organism: Coccinella septempunctata; assembly: GCF_907165205.1. Classification (NCBI taxonomy): domain Eukaryota; kingdom Metazoa; phylum Arthropoda; class Insecta; order Coleoptera; family Coccinellidae; genus Coccinella; species Coccinella septempunctata. Next base: position 29,641,431 of record NC_058195.1, read on the forward strand.
ATACCGGCTTCTCCGCAGCGGGCGGTGCAATGCTGCGAATTCGTGTGGGGCTCTCACCCACCAAAACCCCCAAATTATATTCTACCGCCTGTGAGGGTTCAGCTTCAAAATCTATATTCAGGCGACCTGCTACACATATGTTATGTAGAATTGCACAAGCACTTGCACTATTTCCTACTTTGTTGGTGTTATATCTCAAGCTAGAAACTTGAATCTTCCTTTGTATACCCCTATAGCCCTTTCTACACAGTTACGTGCTTGTATATGTCCTATATTGTATATGGCTTCCTTAGATCCAGCTGATGGGTTCAACACGGAGTCATCAACCAAGGCTCTTGGGGATAACCAGAATCTCCAATCAGCCGTGAGTTCCGATCACCTAAAAAATATGAGAATTACAACTAATTCAACTCTTATATATTAAGTACAAAACTGTTTTAGCATGCTTCTAATTCTCTCCGAACCAATGAATTTCGCCATATGAAAGCATCATCGGTTGCTCCACCATACCTTGCATTCAATTTGAGAATTCTCAAATCATGGTCAAAAATCTAAAAGATAATGTTACATTCTGATAACATTTTGAATTATTATCAACATACAATTTGAACATTTTTTAGAATGGTAACTCTTGCGGTTGATGTTATTATGTTCCTGCTCTCGAGGTCTCATTATTTCTAAGTGAGTACAATCAACAGCCCCAATAACACCGGGAAAATTTCTAGCTTCCAGTGATCGTAGTCCCTTCCTTCGAACTGGTGAATTCCATATTTTTCCATTGTGAAATTGACCATTTCGACAACGTGGTAATTTCAATTCCAACCTCAACTTCTCTGAATTGCGGGGTCTGTGCCCATAACCTGATAAAACTTTGGTTTGCAGTAGAATCAGAGCTATTAAGACTGTGATGTTTGATGATTTGATTCACCGATGCTTCAAACAAACACTTTATATTCTAAGAACTTTATTTCAACGACAGACACATACATCCATATATGTTCTCTGATCTCGACCGTTGACTTATATGTCTCATTGTCGAATCCAAAAATCTAGACGCCCTCTGCCGACTGAATTACGAAACTACTTTGTCAGTACTGCAAAGTCAAAACAAGTTTAGTTCCTTATGTTTTTTCTTATCTCACGTTGTCCAACAAAGTATTATTAAAATTTCATAATTTTCATACTTCCAAATGAATGCTTTTTCTCATCTGTAGAACTTGTTCTATGAGCTGAATTATATTTATGTCTCTTCAGATTTCATTATGAGGAATACCTATGTCATAACATGGAAATACTTCAAATAGAAACTTCACAAATTCAGTTTATGCTGTCTCAACATTATTAGCTAGGTTCGATTCAAGAAAGAATCTGTGAAATATAGGATTTTGTGTCTAGGTACAGTGGATCACCAATATCATCGCTCGATTTTATTTCACAATTCATCCTTTTCAAATGAAATATTTCAAAAGAATGTTGATCTTTACGAAAACTAAATCAATCAATTCACTTCCGATAAATATCTTGATTTTCGAGAAAAACTGTTAGGCTGTTAGGCCGTACAAATCTTGAAAAGAGTCACAGATAACAGAATCATATAGATACGACACTTCCCTAATATGGTGAATAACGCTGTTTGCCGCCGCCATCTACACGGTGCAATTTGAACTACAAATTACAGAGACCCAGCTTATCGATACAAAAAATCGAATTTAGCGCGAAATTCAAATAAGCGTTTTGGCGCAAATTCGAATTATTTTATTTGTTGATTTTATGCCGTGATCACACGGAAGCAACTTATGTCGCAAATCGGTCTTCTACCTGATTGGTGAGATCGCCATAAAACTCGACATTTACGCCTATATCACCAATAAGGCTATTGAAGATATTGGTTTGCTACATAAGTTGCCTCCGTGAGCTCACGACCTAAAATGAAAAATTATATCGGAAATACTCTTTCAATAATAGCAGATGTATGTGAATGTTTGATACAGATTTATACAACTCGTCCTTCCACTCAAAACCTTAAAAATCCAATGTTCATTAAAAAAATATGGAAAACATCCAAGGTGACTTTGAAATAGCTGAAGCATTCAATGAGTATTACAGTGAATTAGGAGAAAAATATGCTAATAAAATAAAAACTCCCAATGATTTTGTCGACAGATGTAAGACTGTGGAGAGTTCCTTCTATTTAACCCCAGTAGAACCGCAGGAGATAATCAAAATTATATCGGGCTTAAAATCAAAAAAATCCACTGGCTTCGATGGGATCAGGGCCGAAACATTAAAAGAAATAAAGGAAGAAATAACGGAACCCATAGCCTACTTGACTAACACCTGTTTTCAAAAAGGATCTTTTCCTGATATTCTGAAACTGGGAATTGTAAAACTAATATACAAAAATGGTGATAAGACGCAAATGACAAATTATAGGCCAATAACTCTAATTTCCAACATAGGAAAAATCATTGAAAAGTTATTAATAACCCGAATAATGAGCTATTTAGACAAGTATATCATATTTTATCAAACAGGCAATTTGGATTCCGTCAGGGTATCTCAACTGATGACGCCATAAGAGAATTAACAACTAAGATATATAGCCATTTGGATAAAAGCAGGCCAACTTTAGCTGTGTTCATCGATTTGGCGAAAGCATTTGACACAGTCAGTCATGGGTTTCGGGGATCGATTTATGAACTGATCAAAAGCTACCTTTCCAATAGAAAGCAAATGGTAGGAATAAATGACAAGCTTAGTAAAAGAAGGTTAATTACTTTCGGGATTCCACAGGGCACCGTTCTTGGTGCGCTTCTCTTCCTTATATACATGAATGGGCTGTTGGAGATGGAACTTGATGGTGATATTCTGAGCTTTGCAGACGATACTGTAGTTCTGTACGAAAGTACATCATGGTCAGACCTGAAGGGGCTAGTGATTCGCGACTTTGGTCAAATAGTAAAATGGTTACAACTGAATAAACTTACTCTCAATCAAGCCAAAACAAAATACATACCGTTCAAATCGAGTAAAGCTGTGGCAGAAGATATTGGTGACATACACTTGGACGATGAGTTAACGATTCCGAAAACATCCTCTGTGAAGTACCTTGGCGTAATGATCGATGAACATTTAAAATGGGATGCTCATATGATATATTTGACAAAAAAGTTGAGGGGAATTTTATATAAATTCAGATTTGTGAGGAAAACAAACATCTTAACATCCTATACAATGCTCTGGTACAGTCACAGTTGTCATATGGAATAATTGGTTGGGGTGGTGTACTAGACTGCGATAAAAAAAGATTGGATGTCATTCAAAAATATTTCTTGAAAGTGATCCATAAAAAGAAGATATCCTTCCCCACCAAAGCACTTCATGAGTTGGCCAGAGTACCCGATGTCAGGCAACTCTTTGCACACAGGATCATTTTGAATGTTTTTGAGGGAAAAATACGTGTCAAAAAAAAGCAGCATCAACACCAAACAAGAGCAATGGCACGTGCTTTTGAATGTCCAAGATCCATTAAGAGAATAGGCCAGAGATGCTGCGGTTACATTGCCCCCAGAATATTTGATTTAGTGCCCCAAGAATTAGAGAATAAAAAGGATCAAATTTCCTTCAAAAAAACACTACAAGAATGGATAATTAATTATGAAAAAACAAAGGTGCACAGGATAATAAATAACTGTTAAAAGAATGTGTATCTAATTACAAAATGCTCGGATTTGACAAAAAAAAACAATGTGACTTAATATGTAACGATTCGGTTTTTGTAGAATTTGAATTTACATGGCTTTACGATGCAGACAGTAATCGTGTCATTTCAGTTTTTCTTTTCCTTCTGATTTTCCATTCATCACCATCTTATGTTCATGAAATTTTTCTGTGGTTAATATTATAGATAGATAAAATCAATTGTTTTCATGTGGAGGGCTTATTTTGTATTTTTGTCGGTTGATTTTGTATTGTCTTGAGTGGGTTGTGCTGATAAGATTTTAAGGGGACAATTTGTGGTACATATTAAGAAAATAAAATTAGTTTGTACGAACTGTACACAGTTGATATTTAATATCGGACTCAACAGTTGTAATGAGTTTATATTGTGATTTACGAATAAACTCTATTCTATTCTATTCCATTCTATTCTATTTCGCTGGAATTAGAATAAAATAATCGGATTAATTGATTGAGTAGTTTTTCAAACATTCTTTTTATTATGTTCTATTTTGCGAGTTTAATGAAAACAAAAATATCACGAAATAAACATTTTTCATAAAATATTTATTTGTGTCATATTTTTATTTGGGGAAGATCTCGCCCCTTCACACATTCGGGCGTAATCACTAGGCAGAAATATTTTTCTGTTTTTCAGTTTTTTTTCGATAGAGGCATGAACGCTGTCACACTCCATTTGATTATGACCCTTAACAAGAAACTTCTGCTCGATTATTATTTTGAGTTGCATTAATAAATGAAGCAAGGCATTAGACATTATATGTATTGTTCCGGTTCTGGTATGTGCGGCCATCTGAATATATTATAATTGGTTTTCCATCAAGTGACTTAATTTCTTGCTGCCGAACTCTCAATTTCGGCAAATGTAGGGGGTTTCGGCGCTGAAAGCTTACTTATTTCTTTTTTCGCTAGACGGAGTTCATTAATCAATTGGCGAACTGTTTAATTCAGTTTCGCGATTTGAGTTTTCATTAGCTCGTTATACTCTCGTAAAGTATTCTCATTCTCGCTGAAGTCATCGACTTCTTAGGAAGCTTCCATGTAGGAACCCTCATTATCTGAGGTAACCGATGTGGCTGAACGTTTTTAGTTTTTTACAAGAATAGCCGATTATTATATAAAAAAGTCTCACCTGATGTGATTTGCACAACCAACGATTTTTTGATCTGGACTGTACACAAAACAACACAACATAACTGATTCACAAAGCTCACTCGAATAAACAGTATTCAAGCAAATCTCTTATCGTGTACTCGAGAGATTACAAAACACGTCTATTCACTTCAACGTCTCTCACTGAACTGCTTTCATTTTCTGAAATGAAGTTGGGTATATATATAGGCATCTGTTAATTTTGTTGCCATTTTTAAATCCTTATCCTTTTTCATACTATATAGTGCCTCAATAGGATCCCAATTCGCTATTCGATCTTTAAAGTGAACTTCATGATTCATCAATAGGTTCCTCATATATTTCATTAAGTGAGGAGCATCAAAAATATAAATTAAGTTTTTGCCATCAACCTGAAATTTACAATTATTGGTGTTTATACTCAATTGTTTTGAAAATGAAACAAAGTTAGAGCCCATATCAGATATAAGAGCTCTAACATCAAGTCCTGCTTCGAACATTTTTTCAACACAACCAAAAACTATCACTTTCAAGTCTGTTGCACTGCAAACTGTATTAAGAAAATAGTATTCCAGTGGCTGCTTTCAATTTTCTTTTACTCCTTCTGCCATGAGTACCAATGCATTTTTAGCTGGTATGAATTCTTTTCCGTTTCCTAAAAAATATTAGAAAATTATGTTCTGATCTTTTTTTATACATGGAGAAGTTCAAACCCAAGTCGTGAAATCCAATTATTTCATCATTTTTAGAGTCATATTGTGACGAGGCAGATTTTACCCCGCCACGAAAAGGAAATTTCTCTACCAATACTTTCTTAATAGGACCTGACAATCGAAGTATTTCGGAAGAAAACCGTTAAATTATCATAGGGAGATTTACCGATTGATTTCATGTCATTGTTTTCCACCGACCAGTCCCATATTTGTAGCGGAGACCGAATATATCTTGTTTTCAGAATTCATATATTTTAGAATTCTTACCGTTGAACCGTACTTTTTCTGACTCGAAAAAGGTCTTTCAACTTGTTCCGTTTTTCCTTCTCTTCAATTGTTTCTGTCTCTTTCCGAGCCCGTTGATTTACCGAACAATTTGAGTTTATCAGTATGAATCGTTTTTGAGAGTTGAACGAGTGAGGTGATTGTCAAGTGAAAACCGTACTTACGAGACACAAAGGAATTTCTAAGGCAAGTGATATTTGAAATTATTACCGCTTCATTGCACTTTATGGAACAATATTCTCTCTAGACTTGTGCTTGGCTGAAAACCGTGAGCTAACCATTTCCTGCTGTATATAGCTTTCCGTTACCGTAGGGTAGCATTTGGGTCCCAGGAGGACGTTGGGCCCCCCTGATTTTTCCGATTCCTGAATATTTGACCGTTTCATCCCGATTTCCAACCGTTTGAATTATAGTTATAGGTTAGATTCGCCGAGCATAGAGTTGGGATTCCATAACCGTCAAATACCCTCACCGCCGGACTCTGTGGCCGCTGTTTGACAGTCAGCCAGCTTGAGGTCACCGAGAGAGAGAGAGAGAGACCGAAGGACACCGGATCATAGACAAACCACCGAGACAGAGATAGAGGGCGTACCTCGGTGAACTGGTGTTTTTAAATTTTGACCTGACTGAATTCCGTTTATTATTTTCAAAACCGTTCGTACTTTTCATTCAATTGTGTCTTGCCTTAGTTGAAATATTTTTCCGAAACCGTGCATGTTTCTTTACACTTAGTTTAATTGAGACTTGACTTACTTCCGTATATTTCCGAAACCGTCCATTTTCCTGAAGTGAAAGTTTGCCAGCCGTCCTGCGCCGACCAGACACAGCCGTTGACGTCCACGATTTAGTGTACCTGTCTATTTTCTTTTGTGTACAGTTTTATTTTAATAGAAATAAATAGTTGAACATTTATTTTTGTTGCCAATTATTTTGCCAGTGAGAGTCTATTTATTAAATCAGTTTCATCTAAGAGTTTAGTTAGAAGAGGTAAGTACTCTTTCTGACGCCTAAAGACCGTTGAAAAGCAGACACTTAGAAGACGCTACCGCCTTAGTCTTCATCGATACCCTTCTCCACTGATACTCAAGTCTACCCGGGCTCTCCAATTCTTTGGGGATTCTGTGAGAGACGTGGGGTTTGACTGATTGCCCCACTGGCGCCCGAGCAACCGTAAGGAGCGGCCAGAGTACGAAAAGTCTATCACAATATTCCAGATTGGCTTTTAGAGAGACCTCGTCCATTGAAAGAACAAAAATCCTGTCTTCTCTATTATTTTCTTGTAGTCTCCATTTCAGGCTTCGGAACTCAAAATCATTCAGTCCTGGTCTTCTCTGAATGTTCTCGATCATTCTCCGTAGTGTAGAGGCAGAGGGAAAATAATAATTTTCACCATTTTCTTATATGCTTTTGGGCTGGAATAATACAAGGATGAAGCGTGTTGCTTCAGTTCACTTGTATATCTTCGGCCCTGTGCTTTCCTATCCTTCAAGTCACAGACAATTTCTGCTAAATTGCCAAAAACTTTTGGAAGGGGCACTACACAAGCATCCTTGAAAATGTCCTTCGTTATGAAACCTACTTCGGAGCGTAGGTTTTCAGAACATAGAACATTTCCCTAAATTTTTATTCTCCATATTCAATTTTCGAATTTCACCACAGTCCTTAGGACAAATTATTCCTGAAACGTGTTCAGCAATATACAAAGTGTTAAAACCGGCTTATTCGAAGGTATGCAAATATTTTTCAGTATGAGCTTTGGTAGGGCAAAATTTGCGTGTGATTAAACGTATCAAATTCGAGTACCTATTTGAAGTTTCCGGAGAACAGGATATATTTGAAAACTCAAATTAATTTGAAAAATAGAAGTTATCGCCAATTTTCGATAGCAGTTTTTGATACAAAATTTCAAATACCTTTTGATGATACTTCTGAAATTCAAAAGATTCATGACCTTTCCACATTCTTCCACTTTGATGTTATGAGGATACAGTAGCGCACGCTTCAACATTTCACCATGGTCGCCCAGGATGTTGAGAATAAGAAAGATAAACATAATAGTGACTGCTAATATTTGACTTTTTTCCGGTTTTTTTTCTCGATATTTCTCAACAATTTGAATGAATTGAATATAATAGTTTCAAAGTCATAGTTTCGAGGTAATGGAAATTGGCAATTGTAAATGGCAATTACGAATTTATTATGGTAGATTTCGGGACTAATAGCAGGGTATCCGATGGTGGAGTAATTGAGAATACGGAGTTCTAGAGTTCTAGAGAAGATTTCTTATAGCAACAAAAGTCTTCCCTTCGTTGGGATGAAGCGTTTTCCTTGAGGAATGACCTCTTGAAGCCATTTAGTCAGAATGAATTGGTCAGAGAAAAACGTACATTCAATTATTATAGATTGTCCCGGGCCTTCGTGCGGTGGAAAATGCTTTCGGAATTTTATCTACAAAATTCAGAATATTTCTTCATCCTATCGAATTGAGATTAGAAGATGTGGAGAGAGTTGTAATGGCAGCTTGTGTTCTACATAACTTTTTGAGAAAAAACTGGCGATACTGGTATATCTAGCAACTATGATCCAGAACATCCGGACGAGGTTGCTGTTGAAGCGAATTTTACAAATTTACAAAAGGGACCTGCATCAGAATCTGCAAAACAAGTTCGAGATTTATATAAAAACTCTTTTTATGATGAAGGTATCGTACCATGACAAGACAACTACATTTAGGTTCTATGCTGAGTTTTTTTGAAATATATTCGATGATGTATATTGTACAACAGCATATAGTCAAATAAAATGAAACAAAATGATTAACGAACGGCATTTCTATTTATATAAAAATAGAATCGGAAGAATATTGAGAATATAATAATAGGAAGCTTCTCTCTCTAACATTAGTTCCGACAACATAAAGTATAAATTCTAACAAAAACAAAAAAAAAAACACAGTATTTACACCACTAAACAAAAATGAAACGAATACACTCAGAAATTATAACAATAACTAATCATACATATTATTTTTATGTAAATTTGACGTGAATGTTCTATAATATTGTTCTACATTGTTCGACATTGGCTGCAACTCTTGGTATCTGAGACTTTCTGTCGTTTTAGGCTCATTATTTTGAAAAACAACTCTTGTATGCCTCCGAACGTTGCCCATTTGTGATTCAAATAATATTTCACTCAATAGCTTCTCAGTGACAATTCCTGTCTAGGGAGACAATGATCTGCGTTTGTCTGCTATATTTTTGCCAGCTATATCGAACTTGTCCTCTTCTGGAGAACTGAGCTGTGCGGAAACTCCGTCAAACTCTTCTGTTTTCTTTGTTTTCTTGGGGCCTTTGTAGATGCTGATGATGTACTAGGTATTGTATTTGCCGGTGCAATTGCATCAATTGACTCCTAAGATGTAGGGAACATCGTTTTGTCCAAATGGACATTTTCGTCCACTTGCGATACCGAGAGTAACAGTGAAATAGGCCGGAGGTGAAACTACATTGTCTAAGTTCGATCAACAAGGAGAGATAAATACATTGAATGTGAGTTGACCAATAATTATGATGTACGTAGGAGCAGTGCATGTATCGTGCAAGTGAAAATGGCAGAAGCAAAATTAATTGATCTGATAAGTGCTAGAATATTACAATGAAATGAGAAGAGCAAAATAATAATAATAATAATAAATGTATTCAAGGCCATCGACCTGAGTCCTTCAGCCAATAATAAATTCCACATTCTGTATGCATTTACAAAAAAAAAAAAGTATACAATATAAGTTATGTAATATCTAATTCATTCAGTTTTTGCAATAATGTGCATGTGGGAAATTTTCTTTGTGGTTGTCTAGGCACATCGTCTTGCGCTAGGTCAGTTACATCCTTCAAGTCTTGTAATCTCTTCATGAATTTTCTATTTAATTTTTTCATACGCCGTTTGATCGGTTCTACTTTGGTTAATTGTTATAGGAGATTATTAGGCGGGTTGTCTAGCCGGTTCCTGGGATGTCTCAACCTGGTAATTGTTCGTAGAGATGATGTTTCAGCCACTTGTAGTATTTTTAATACTGATTCTCTACAATTTGCATACAAAGGATGTGCATACTCAATCATTGGTCGGCATATTGTTTTATATATGGTGGAAGCAGTCTTAATGTCAATTCCATGGTCTCCATAGGTTAAACATTTAAAATGTTTCGCTCTGCCGATAGCTTTCCTTTTCATATTGTTGGCGTGGAGACGTAAGTTAGCTCTATTGTCCACCTGAATACCTAAGTATTGGATTGACGATGCAGGTTTCAGTTTTTTATTGTTTATTGATATTGTTGGGGAGTCTTGATTGATGTTGTGGTTAAATATAATCAACTGAGATTTATCTGGATTTACTCTGAGTCTCCATTTGGACAACCATGATGTGATGTCATTCAGGTGTAATTGTAGTTTCTCCATACAATGTTGTAACGTTTTTTCATGAGAAATAGTCATCGTGTCGTCTGCGTATTGTAGAGTACATTGGTTGCCTTGTTCCATTGGACTTATATCGCTGCAGTAAATATTGAAGGGGAGTGGAGATAAAGGTGATCCTTGCGGTGTGCCCTGCATGGGGATGAAAGGTTCAGATAGTGTCTCGTTAATTTTTATCCTGAGTGTTCTATTTTCTAAATAGGATTTTAGCAGATGGATGAGGTAGGAAGGAGCATTTGACTTGTAAATTTTGTATAGTAAACCTTTAGTCCAGACGCTATCAAATGCTTTTTTAATGTCGATGCTCACTGCTGCTGTTTTTTTGTTATTCAACTGTGCGTTTTGTATATTATTGAAGAATATCGTAAGTGGGTGTACAGTGGATTTGTTTTTACGGAATCCGAATTGGTATTTTGGTATTAAATTGTTAAAATGTTCTTCTAGTTTAGATTTGATAATCTTTTCAAGTAATTTCCCTAGAACTGGTAAGAGGGTTATTGGCCTATAGTTTTCTACTTTGGAGTGGTCTCGATTACTTTTTCCTATAAGAATGATAGTTCCAGATTTCCATATTTGTGGAAATATACAGTTATTAATACTCCATTTGTATATCTCAATAATGTGCGAGTGAATGAACGGATCCAATTCCTTGACGATCTTCCAGGGAATGTTGTCTGTTCCTGGCGAACTGTTCTTAGACTTATGTAGGATTTCGTAATAAGTACTTTCTTCTATTTCGAATATTGTGTTATTCACCTCCTTGGAGAAGTATTCTGCATACCAACTCTCAACTTTCTCTTCTATTTTAGCATCAAATTTTGGGTCCTTATCGTATTGATAGGTTTTTTCAAGGTATTGTGCTAACAGTTCTGTCTTTTCGGTGTCTGACTTATGTGGTTTGTTGTTATTGTCTAGGATCGTCGGGATATTGTGAAATTTTTTGTATTTTGATAATTTTTTGATTTCTTGGTAAAAGCTCCTTCCTTTGGTTTCGCAAATTGCGTTACAAGCCTTAGTCCAGGTGTGTTGTTTGAACTGTTGTATCATTCGATGTATTGACTTATTGTATTCATTAATCTGCGGTTTGAGAGCTGGATCTTGACGTTGTTGGTATTCTCTGTACATTTTTCTCCTATTTTTTATCATCCTTATTATGAAGGGAGGTAGTTCGTGCAGAAAAGGGTGGTGTTTTTTCAAAAGTGTGTGTCTTCTGATGGAGTCGGACAGTTCATTGTTGAATAAAGATATGTAATTTTCGTCTATTCCCGTATTTTCATGTAAATCTATGAACTGTGCCATATCATGGTTGACCTTATCTATCTCGCATTTGTCAAATTGTAGGCTCTTTCTCACCGCTATATTATCAGGTTGTGACTGCATGTCTAAGGTGATCATCATTGCTAGATGATTAGACCCCAGGTCTGTGACAAGTTCTACTTTTTTTATGTTTCTTTTCAAATTTGTTGAATAAAATAATAGGTCAGGTGTGCTATCCGGATTGTTTTCCATTAGAAATGTGGGAGGTGTGGTGTATTTGCTAAACGCATCGTTTTGGAGAAATTTTTTGATTTGTTTATTTTTTGCTTGATTAGGGTTGAAATCACCCACTATAATCGAGTATTTGTACAGTGCCGCTTTCGTGAAAATGGTCTCTTCAATTTTTGCCCTTGGGTGAATATACACTAAGAAAATATGAAGTTTCTCATCCATTTTCAAGCTGGGAAGAGCAAAATTGATTAATAAAATGATAAAAACAATCATAATTAATCAGAGAAGAGCAAAATAGTATAATTAATATACATTACGTTGGACTTGAAGAGTGCTAAAATTTATCAATGAAATCAAAATTCACAGAGACGGACTGCTTACAAGTAAGCACGGTAAGAACGTCCATCAGAAAAACAGAAGATACAATAAATCATGAAACGAGAGTACTAGAGATAATCACTAACCATTGGTTTCAATGGGTGCAGAATGCTGAGAACATGCTCATCGAGCCAGATGAACGAACGCAAGTTTTTTTTTTGTAGCAGGGGGAAAATCTGCAAGTCAGACGAACCACCCTCTCCTGAGGGGGAACAAGTGTGGGGATTCTCACTTTCCTGAGCTCGAGACCCACTAAAAACCCTTAACTGCTTCTTGAATATAGGTTCCGGGCATTTGCCGATAAACCGTTCATCTCTTAGTCGGTTTTCTTCGTTTTGTGATTGGATCATAATTTTTGATAAATCAGTGAGTAATGGCCCATGAACATAAGTGATTAATTAATGTTTGAGAGACTAGCTCATTCATGTGAATAAAATTTATTTCATTTTACCTACTCATTACAAAAATTAAATCATCTCAAAAAAAAAATAGATCATCGATTTTTCGTACAGAATGAACAGACTAAAAATAGAAATAAAAACAAAACAAAACTCTGAAAATGATTGATGGTCAGCATGGAATATAACAACATAATAAAATGTGAATAGAAACAGCAAAAAACAGAAAAAAATATACTCTGGTATTAATTTTTTCTTCTAGTACTTATATCACTTGTTTCGGTAAGTATTATAAACAAAAGTCATCGCCCGAACCCAGCATTTATCTGTAAAAATTTCCTTATTATGCGATAAAAATTCGTCACATTCGTGCTTTTTTGATGGGATTTTCTTGTCAATGTGTTCCCTTAAATAGGCAGTAACCAATTTTTTTTCTTTCTCAGACCACTTTTTTCGGTTGCCCGTTTTAGGTTTTTTCACAGGAAAAGATTTTTTTTTTGTATTTTTCCGAAAGCGATTGAAATAAGTCGTTACTACTGTTTTCAACCGTTTCATATTTTTGAAATTCTATTATACTGATTCTTTTCACCTCTCCCGCTCGTCGTCTATTGAAAACCTGGAGAGACGTTAACGTTGCCTCTGCTAAGTCCATCCAGGCCCAAATTGAAAAGCTAATTTTCATGGTTTCTAGGGCGTCTTTTCTCTTTGTGGTCAAATAGTCGCACAGTTTTTTTATGTCTCCCATTGTGGGCAGTGTAAAAGTTTTTGACTTGATCATTTTAAGTTGAGTTTCCGCAACGGTTTTATGGACATTTACGTTGACTTCTTGTGTGAAAGCTTTCAAAATATCTTTTGCATTTTTTTTCATGACATCCTTATTTTTTTTAATGCATTCAATAATTAATATTTGGCCAATCTGCTTCAGTAGTGTGCCCAAACTGAACGCTACCGAAGGAGCTTCTCATATGAGTTAATTGTTTCACTGTACTGGGCGCACTTGTTCATAGCGGTCAAAACCATGTCCACAAACTTGGGGTCATAAATATAAATAAATAAATAAGTTAACGGCATGTAGACAATTATTCAAATCTGAAAAGGGCAGGATTTGAACCGCGAAACGCCTAGCATCTCTATATTTTTCCACCATTTTATTTGCATAGATGATGAGTTTATCATATTGGATTATTCTAAACTCGTCATGATCCCTCGGTGGTGGAAATAAATGATTCTTTACCGTGGATGATGCCTTAGGGTGTAGTCTTCCTGTAATTTTTTTGCTCAGTAAATTGGGTAATCTTTTATTATTGAAATCAATGTTTGCGCAAGATTTGGAATGTTCCCGGAGTGTATTTTTCGAAAAAAATCCTTTACAGTTAGCACATGCACTGAAATCCTTTCCACTGTCTGCTGTTTTTAGGCCGTCGCGAAACAATAAGTTCTCCATCATTGAAATTCTCATTCGTTTTGAGAAGAAAGTTTCCCCTTTTCCTAAATTCTCCAAAGATTTTGACCCTTTTGATGTTACCTTTTGGTAACATCATGAAATTTTTTTACCTCGTCCTCACTGCTATGCTCATTCTCCAAATGCCTAGATATTTTTTGCTGCTTGGTGTGGCAGTAGTAACAAAAATTCGGCTTCTTGTCTCCTTTTCTTCCGCGAGACTGTTATCTTCATATTTCTGTCATCGCACCCTGGTTCGGTCAACGAGGCAGATAAATAAATTTGAATTGCTTTCAAAGGGGAGTCATTGGACTGATCCAGTTCATTCACTTTTTCAATATTCAGATCCATTTCAGACAAAATAGAAGATAATGGTGAATTCCGATTAGCATCTCGTGAATTATCGGTGTCCGTTTCTGGAAAGTCATAATCCGGATCATCACCTGAATCGTCTTCATCAACTGAAATTAATAATAGAATTCAGACAAAATTGAGTAGTTATACATTCATGTATTCATTGCCGTATCCCGTTACCGGGAATAAATCTACAAAACTACAAAAAAAAAAATAAAGGACTACAAAATAGCGACTGCGCGATATTTTATTTCTCTAGAATTAGGAAATAAATGTCTGTCGCCAAAGCTCCACAAAAAGAAAATATTCTCTGAACAGAGGGTTCAGTTGTTTCCAAATGAGTTGAATTTTTTCAGAATGACTTTTTTTTTCACGATTTTTCAGGGTGTTCCAAAACGCAGTGGTCATTCTGAAGCACTTCATAGTCTAGTTAGATTATTTGAAATAAAATCATATCTGGAGGTGGTGTCAATTTTAATTTATGTACTCGTTAGGTAAATAGCTATTCCAAATTAAAAATAAAATGACCTATAGCTTATTTAAATTTCAGAAACGTAGAACTACACGGACTTTGTGATAGGTCGGAAAGGGGTTACTGCGCTGTATTGTTTCTCAAAATATTTCATATCGACGGAAATGCTTCTACTAGTTTTGTTATTTCGAAAATTAAGGTAGCTCCGCTAAAGAAAATTTGTATAGGGCGATTAGAACTTTGTGGGGCAGTTTTGTTGGCAACATTGATCAAATTTGCCCTTCAACTATTCTCCGATAAATTTTCGTTCTCTAATGTTTATGCTTGCTCAAATTCGTAACTAGTTTTAGCATGGCTTCGCTCACCTTCTTACCCGTCTAAAAATTTTGTAGCTAAGAGGGTTGCATATATACAAGAAAAGATTCCATCTGTGTTTACTCATTTTGGATAGAATTTAGAATGTTAGGGAATACTATATTTTTAGTGAAAACTTTCTTAGATGATTTAAGCAAATACCCTTGATGTTTTGTCTTTACCACTCCTACCTTTACGGATTCCCAAGAGCGAGCTCTTGAGCAACATAAAGTTGTCCATGACAAAAGACAGGACTCGCTAGGTATATGATGACGCGTTCAAATGTTTGCCCCTTAATGGTGAGGGCAAAGCAAAGTTTCAACTTTGTCGTCTTTTCAGGAAGAAGGGCAAGTTGTGGTCGAAAGAAATTAGATCTATTCTAGGAATGAAAAGCGCGATTAGTTTCGGTCTATCCTGAGAGTTCAACAGCTTACTTCCCATATTCTCAGTAATCTTACGCCAGTTGGGGTTACAGGTGAAAGTGACGAAAAGGGGGGTCTGCCATATTTTGCTACGATGGCCATTGCATCTTGATAATTCTCCTGTAATCAACGTGTCCCTCCGATGAACAAACTCAGTAGGATAGGATACATATTCTTTCACCACCGTCTGGTTCCTCTGAAGTTTTTCACGCAATATAATCTTGGAGCCCAACGTAGCTCTCGACGCGTCATTCTTTCTGATGTGTTCGCAAATAATTTAATCCTTGACATATTTGTCAACGATGAACTGTTGAGCCAAGTGTCCAGAAAGAAGGATCGGGTTGAAATAGCACTCGAATTCTAATTTTGAAATCCGTTTATTTCCAATTGTTTTTTGCAACCAAGTCGACCATCCCAATTCTCCGTTAGGGAAAAGTAAAGGATAACAAAAAGCATCCACAATTGGAGACAATTTTGGGATATCCTTAATTTGGATAGCACTACACTATGTGTATTTATGAAATTTACACGAATTGTGCCTGGTGGGGGTATATCCCCGTCGACTGTACGAAAAATAGTGCCGTTTTCTGTGGAAGGGGAAGGTGCCGCGTAGACCTTCCTGTTGGTTCCGATTTGTGGCGGAACGGAATCGTTACCATGGTTCGTCATGTGTCACGAACCATTTGGCCTAGGCTAGGCTGGTTGGTTGGTTGGTTGGCTGGTATTCTTGACTGTTCGCACGGCTTGCGATTGCACGTGTTTTACAACAAGTGGTATTTAGTTATCGCAGTATTCTAGCGTATGCCTTGCATACTATTTAAAATTCAAAAACAATAGGTTTTTAATGGAGTGTGTGTATTTGTAAACTTCAAAATGGATGATTTGCAATATATTGCGAACTTGGAATTATTGGAAATGGCTGATGAACCGATTCGAATACGAAACCGTTTCGACAATATTGATCCGTTTAGTTCATTGAGTGAACATCAATTTATTCAGATTTTCAGATGGTCGAAGGACCTATGTACATTTTTATTTGAGACATTGACTCCCTTTAAATGATCGGCAACTGCAACGATCAATTTCAGATGAAAATAATTACGAAAATTGAGCAACCGATCAGATGAAGGCACTCACCCAGAAGTCGACGTTGACGTATGAAGTCCTGTGATCCTCCACTCAACTCAGTAGCAGAATTGGCTCCAGGAGGGAAAAAGGGGATAACCTCCTCTGCACTTGCTTCGTGGCGATCACTCCACCGGTTGCACAAGGCTCCAAGGGCACTTCACCTTTGGTTTTGGTTGCTCAACCTCAAATTTTCCGTCCAAACAGATGACCGAAGAAAGCAGATGAATATTTCTTCACCGAAGAAAACAGATGAATAATCGTATGGTGACGAGAAGTTTGCGAAACAAATCTTCCTCAACTTTAGATGATAGAATAGCAATGAATTTTAATAACTTTTCTGAATTTATTAGAAGCACGTTCTCGTGGTAAACAAACTGACGACATTGACTTATATGTCGTACGCAAGTCGCGATGTATGCTTTCGCCGAAAGCCGTATGGCGCTAGTTCTCGGGTCGAAAAAACCCCCGAAGCAGACCACCTAGGCAACACAACATTCTTCTTTCACGACTTAACATGCCGCCCGCCCTGAAGGATCCCTTCAGTAAGACCAACTGAAAGGAGTGAACAGACGAAAGAAGAAAGTCATCTACTGACTTGGAAGAGGACACAGCTTGACGATTGGTCGCCGAATTGTCCCAGAAGGGGTGGCAACATCAGCCACACGAGTTGTGGAGTCAGCTCCGGGAAAAACAGATGATATACGGCCGATACTCCACTTCAGAGGAGGAAGACCATCATCTCGAATGATGACCACAGTGCCCGGAAGGATAGGGGTAGACGGCTGCAACCACTTATGACGTTGCTGCAAGGTATGCAAGTATTCCTGACGCCAGCGCTTCCAAAAATCCTGCTGGAATCGCTGGACTAGCTGCCAACGAGATAAGCGATTCACCGACACGGAACTGACATCATGGTCAGGAGGAGCGTTGAGGGGGCGGAAAATCAAGAAATGCCCCGGTGTGAGGGCCTCAAAATCCGAAGGGTCAGATGAGGGAAGATACAGAGGACGGGAGTTGAGAATAGCCTCAACCTGTGTACAGACGGTGAGAAATTCCTCGTAAGTGAGTTTCTGCTCGCCGATAACGCGAGTGAGATGATGCTTAGCAGATTTCACAGCGGCCTCCCAAAGGCCGCCAAAGTGAGGACTGGAAGGGGGTATAAATCGCCAATCGGTTCCAGACGACGAGGCAGCATCACAAAGACTCTGCTGATGTTGTGGAGCTGACAATAAGCGACCAAGGTCACGAAGGTAGTTATGAGCTCCAACGAAGTTGGTCCCGTTGTCGGAAAAGATGACGGAAGGGTGACCGCGGCGCGCAACGAACCGCCGATAAGCAGCGATGAACGCTGGAGTGGACAGCTCAGATGCCAATTCTAGGTGAACTGCCTTGGTGGTGAAGCAGATGAAAACAACCAGGTATGCCTTCGTGCTGACAGCCCCACGTAGTCGGGCACTCGTGACGTAAAAGGGTCCGGCGTAGTCGACACCAGTGGTAAGAAAGGCCATAGCAGAGGATAGTCGCTCCGGGGGCAGATTGCCCATTGGTTGTACCAGGGGACGAGGTTTGCACGAGAAGCATCGATTGCACCTGCGCAGTCGATTGCGTACTACATTACGTCCGTCCAGAATCCAGTACCGGCGACGAATATATGAATGAGTAGCTAAAGCGCCGGCGTGCAGGAGACGATAATGGGCATCATCGATAATCAGATGAGTGAGATGGCTATTCTTTGGCAGAAGAACAGGGTGTTTGTGTCTATACGGCAACAAGGCCGCTGACAGGCGGCCTCCAACACGAATAAGTCCATGCTCGTCACAAAAAAGGTGAAGCTTCATGATGAGCCGAAGACGAGAAGATGGCTTTCGAAGCTCAGACAACTCCTCGGCGAAATAAACAGATTGGACCAGACGTATTAAGCAGGCTTCCGCCTCCTGGAGCTCAACAGAGGAAAGAAAACCTGACCGAGGGAATGATGTACCACGAGTATTCATTATGAATCTTCGACAAAAGGCGGTGACCCGCTTGAGTCGAAGATACGAGGAAAAGCGGTCAATCATGGTGGGTTCATCGAAGATAGCCGCTAACATCAAAGCGGAGATCGGCTTGGCTTCTTCGTCTACTCGATCAGTTTGAGATGAATCAACAGAGGAAAAGGGCCATAAGGATGAGTCGAAAGACAACCAGTGAGGACCCCGCCACCACAATGGGTGATGATGAATGTCTGCAGGCATCAATCCTCGAGAGGCACAATCAGCTGGGTTGTCCTCAGACACTACATGTCTCCAGCAGTCAGAGGGAATGAGATCTTGGATTTCAGCAACCCGATTGCCGACAAATGTCTTCCACCTGTGACTCTCGCCGCGGATCCACGACAAGGCCACAGAAGAGTCACAGAAGGCCATGCACTCAGCGCCGAGATGCTGCAACACGCGAGTGGACAGGTGATGCATAAGCTTTGCGAGAAGATGAGCACCGCACAGCTCCAAACGAGGTAGAGTTATAGCCTTGCAAGGAGCAATTTTTGATTTGGCCGCTAGAAGAGACACCTGGCAGTGACCAGACGATGCAAAAGTGCGGAGATAAACGACCGCAGCGTAGCCTGATTCAGAAGCATCACAGAAGCCAACCAACCGATGCGTAGAAGAAGAAACGTCAGGGATGAATCGTGGTATGTGAAGCTCTGACAAAGTGGGGAGCTGGGACTGAAATTGCAACCATGGGCGCTGAACCTCATTCGAAAGAGGTTGGTCCCACTCCAGATGGAGTAGGCAGAGCTGACGGAAGAAGATTTTAGCATAGAAGGTAACAGGAGTTAACCATCCCAGAG
Organism: Coccinella septempunctata; assembly: GCF_907165205.1. Lineage (NCBI taxonomy): Eukaryota > Metazoa > Arthropoda > Insecta > Coleoptera > Coccinellidae > Coccinella > Coccinella septempunctata. The sequence goes on from NC_058195.1 coordinate 29,661,038, forward strand.
GGTCGAAGATTTTAGCCATCTGACTCAGCACAGTTCGCTTGGTGATTGCCGTTGAAGTCGACCGAACAGAATAGAAGAAGTGATCAGATGAAGGGTTCCACCCAAGCCCCAGAATCTTGAGACCTGGTTCACGATCGAGAAGAAGGGGGTCAGTGGACGAGGATTCTCTACAATGGTCGGCCGGAACACCGTCTAGCAGAGGAAGATGATTAGTAGCCCATTTGCGTAGCTCGAAACCGCCCGCCTTGAGCAGATCCTGCACTTGCTGTCGCAACTCGAGAGCTTCAGCCTCGGATGAACAGCCTGTCAAGATGTCATCAACATAAATTTCATCCAGCAATACTTGCCTAGCAGCAGGAAACTTGGGTCCGTCATCCGAAGCCAGTTGTCGAAGGGTCCTAAGTGCTATGAAGGGAGCAGAAGAAACTCCATACGTGACGGTGTTCAGACGATAATATTGGAGAGGTTCGTGTTTGCTAAAACGCCAGACTATACGTTGATAGTCCCTTTGCTCAGGGAGTATCAGGATCTGTCGGTACATCTGCCTAATGTCGGCGGTGAAGACAAAGCGATATAGACGAAAGCGAAGCAGGAGGGTGGAAATGTCCGCTTGCAGCTTCGGACCTGTCAGCAGAAGATCGTTGAGTGATTTGCCATTAGCGGATGCACAAGAGGCATTGAAGACCACACGAATTTTATCAGGAGGATCATCGGGACGATGTACGGGATGGTGAGGGATATAATATGGCTCATATCGCGGACAATCAGAAGACTCAGGGACCAATTCCATATGGCCACTCTCGAGATAATCTCGCATGAACTCATGATAAGCGACACGAAGGGTAGGGTTATTATCCAGACGATGTTCGAGCCGAATAAATTGTCTAGTTGCCACGTTGACGGAGGTGCCCAGCCTAGACGACGTCAAGGGCAAACCGACAGTGTACCTTCCGTTGGAGTCACGGGTGACATCAGCGCAGTACATCATCTCACACTCCCTCTCGGCTGGGGTCAGCGGAAGCACGTCAGGTACCCTGTCAAGTTCCCAGAAGCGCCGAACGATGTTGACAAGTTCCTGGTCCGACGGCTGCCAGGGGGTCATATCCATGGTTTGAAGGTCAGCAGCAGCAGGAGATTTTATGTCAGAGTTAGTGTTGTCAGAGGAAGATTGATAGGTGATCACTGAAACGGGGGATTTGGGCGGCGAAGAAGACGGAGAACGTACAGCAGATGATGACCCTGCAGAAGACGAGGGAGAGGCGCGCTGCCGAGAGCCCTGATGAGCGCGACTGTTGACAGTGTCAGGTGAGAAGGAAACATGTTTAGTCTTCTTGCGATGGCGAGCATAGGGCCCATAAAGCACCCAACCTAAGGTGGTAGACAATGCCCCCGGAAGTTCAGACGATGGGCACATCGTGCCAGGAAGAATAAGATGAGGGAGCACATCCGATCCAATCAACATCCCTATGATACGAGGCAGATAGAAGAGTGGGTCAGCTAGGTTGAATTGCTGAAACTCGGGCCATCGGCCATTAAACGCTTGGACAGGGAGAGGATCTATGGGGCTGTCAATGACGTAGGCCTTGATGATGAGATGGGGGGGGTCCCCTTGGTGACAGAGGCTAACGTATGCGTACCCTTGGATACGAAACCGATCTGCGTTACTTAAGGTGCGAAGTTGAACAACTTCAGGGTGAATGCGCAGACGAAGCTTGGTGGCCCAAGCTCGGGTGATGAGGGTGTGTTGGCAGCCGGAATCGAGAAGAGCTCGGCCGAATACAACATTCCGCTGGTTATCTAAGCGGATCCAAGCGGTAGGCATAAGGTGGTCAGGACTATTACTCTTACGCAAGGCAGACCGTACAGAGGAAAACAGATGACAAGAAGAGAACAGACGAGAAGACGGGAACAAGTGGTTACCACAAGCTGACCGCATTCGCAGTCATTCGGAACCGCTTCCAGAAGATGCTGAACTTGACCCCTTAGGAGGCGTGCGAGACCCCCCCAGGCCAGTCCTTCGGCCTCTCACTGAACTACCTCGAGAGGTGGAGGCACGGGCTGGCGGCTCCGACGAACCAGAAGGTTGAGAGGGAGTCTGATTCGTTGGTTTCTCCTCCGTTTGGGTACCAAGAGAGGGCGTAGGGCCAACAGGTGCCAGATGAAGAATCGTATGGTGACGCCCCCCGCACGTGTGACAGCACTGATCCGAACCACAATCAGCAGTGGCGTGGAACGATGACATGCAATTTCTACATAATCGCCTCTCAGTCACGAAAGCTCTTCGCTGATGGATGGTCATGGCTTTGAACTCACGACACTGGCGAATTGAGTGATTCGCCGAGCAGAACACACACACTGACGACGAACCAGAAGATGTAGGAGGACGCACACCTGCATAGGCAGGACGACGGGAGGACGGACCAGCAGAGGAGGGCCCAGACGATGAAGGAGCAGACGCTGACCCCGCTGGTGATTGAGGTCTAGGCGGCCTCTTTGGCGCAGACGCACGGGACGAAGTGATGGAAGTGCTTTCCAACACTCGTAATTGTCGATTGGTGAATTCGAGCAATTGGGTGAGGTTAGGAAAGTCATCAGAGGATAATTGCCCCTCGAACAGCTGGCGAGATGGTACGTCTAAGTTGCGCAAGGCAAGAGAAAACAGAAGATAATCAGCCAAATCTGGAATGGGCAATGCCTTGAGGGCGTTGATGGCATTTTGATGCGTGGTGGCGAATTGTTTCAACTGGGATAAAGAAGAAACAGACGCCGGCCGCGAATCCAGTATCTGGTTCACATACAAGTCAGCCAGCCGACGGGGATTTTGGTACCGAGCGTAAAGGGCCTGATAAGCCAGAGGATAATTGACTGAATTTAGCTCAAAGCCGGAGATGACAGAAGCCGCTTCACCTGAGAGAGCAGACGTTAGCAGGTGAAATTTTTGAACAGGCGCCAGGGAGTTGCTTTGATGCACAAGAGCGTCGAATAGTGCGATGAAGCCGGGCCATTCTTCGATTTTACCATGAAAACATGGCAACTCGACCCGAGGAATCGGAAGGTCAACAGAGGAGGATGAACCCGTCTTTGCGACCGACGTAGACGCAGTCAGCTGACTGTGGGCAGCGCGGATCTGCAGGCAAATCTCAAAAAATGCCGCGAATTTCGATGGCGATCCGTCCCGTTCTGGCTCCTCCAACTGAGAGTTGAGTTTAACAATCAACTCATCAGCCTCTTTGAAGGCCTTCTCTATCTTAAAGAGCTCAGATAAACACATATTGGCCACATCTGCCTCATTAGTCAACCCTTTAATTAATTTAAATAAAGTAGAGGCCGCGGCGAAAGCATTTTCTCGCTTGACGATGGATTCGTTGATCAAAGCCTTCAATTTATCCATCGACGGCATTTTACTTCTTGAACAACCCCGGTAGCTAAATGAATTCCGAAAACTTCGCTGAAATGAACAGACGATGCGAAGATAACAAACAGATGATGAGCGATAACAAAAAAAAACAAATAAAGAATTGCACTGTTAATTTCTCCGAATGAAATAACGACAATGAAATATGAAATGAAAGCAATCAGATGAATGAAATTAGACTGAATATCTAAAGATTCCCTGGTTTCTTCGGCACCAATAAATGATCGGCAACTGCAACGATCAATTTCAGATGAAAATAATTACGAAAATTGAGCAACCGATCAGATGAAGGCACTCACCCAGAAGTCGACGTTGACGTATGAAGTCCTGTGATCCTCCACTCAACTCAGTAGCAGAATTGGCTCCAGGAGGGAAAAAGGGGATAACCTCCTCTGCACTTGCTTCGTGGCGATCACTCCACCGGTTGCACAAGGCTCCAAGGGCACTTCACCTTTGGTTTTGGTTGCTCAACCTCAAATTTTCCGTCCAAACAGATGACCGAAGAAAGCAGATGAATATTTCTTCACCGAAGAAAACAGATGAATAATCGTATGGTGACGAGAAGTTTGCGAAACAAATCTTCCTCAACTTTAGATGATAGAATAGCAATGAATTTTAATAACTTTTCTGAATTTATTAGAAGCACGTTCTCGTGGTAAACAAACTGACGACATTGACTTATATGTCGTACGCAAGTCGCGATGTATGCTTTCGCCGAAAGCCGTATGGCGCTAGTTCTCGGGTCGAAAAAACCCCCGAAGCAGACCACCTAGGCAACACAACATTCTTCTTTCACGACTTAACACCCTTCATGCGTCCTCACAGAAGGCCAACTGATTTAAGCATAACAACTAGAGTATGTTCCACTGATTTGAACCTTTTATTATCATAAAGATTCATTCTATTGTTCTATAGGTTTTGGTAACTTTACGAAGTTATCAAATGGACATCGGAAGAAATTTGTTTATGTCAGTGTCTCAACCTTCTGTCTCAAGATCTCTGGAAGAAGTGAGCCAAGCTTTGAATGAACCCGAAGTTTTCAATCGATGGGTCCATTTTCCCAGAAGTTTAGAGGAGCTGAATACACTAAGACTTGGGTGGGTATTCATTCGAAGTTGAAATTTGTTCACAATAACTATGGATCATTCAGTAACTGATGATAATCTTGCAGATTTTATGAAAATTACAGTTTTCCTGGTGTTGTTGGCTGCATTGATTGTACTCACATAGCTATTTTTCCACCGAAGGTAGAAGATGAAGAATATCCAGAACATGTTTATGTTAATCGTAAATCGTTTACGATAATTATCAATTCTATCAATGTTCAACTTGTTAGTATGCACTCTAAGGAAATTCCAAATTTAAATCTTCACTACATTTTTCTCTTAGATATGTGACAGTAGATTGAGAATAACGAATGTAAACGCACGTTACCCAGGAAGTGCACATGATGCCTTCATTTGGAATTCAAATGTTTTAAATATAATTACAAATTTGCATGAACAAGGATACACCAATTATTATTTATTGGGTAAGTACAATACTCTCGACAATACTCATTCGAGAGCAATTTCTATCCTTATTCTAATTCATTTCAATTAGGTGATACGGGATATCCCCTTAGGACATTACTTTTGACACCACTGGAAGGTGAACCTCCCCAGAATACCCCCGAATATAAATATTATGTGGCCAACAATAGGACTAGAAGTTTGATTAAAAGGTGGAATGGTGTTCTGAAAATGAGTTTTAGATGTCTTCTGAAGCACAGAGTACTGCATTATAAACCTGATGTAGCATGCAGAATAATAAATGCTTGTGTTGTACTTCACGATATGTGTATAGAGCATAACACCTCTATGCCAGAGGATGAGGAAAGGGAGGTTGTTGATTTTGGAATTATTGTTAGTGGAAATCATGAAAATATCGAGAATGCAGTTGGCCGAGTAAATTCTCAACTGGCTGCAGGAAGGAGACTTAAAGCTCAGCTAATATGTAACTTTTTTCGGATTAATTGATGAATAAATGTTTTAATTTTTAAAATAATAAACTCCAGTATAAATAATGAGAGGATATAATATTTTCTAGAAACCAATATACTACACTGAGGATCTGTCTTGGTCTAAGCATATAGCTGATGCCTCCAACAAAGCCAAGAGAATGTCCTACAGAAGACTTTTGGCCGTTGTGATCCTCGCACTTGCAGCGTACTCTACACCACATACTATATATATATATACTGAACACACAAGGTTATAAATGAGGAATAATAACTGTTTGCAAAAAAAAACAAAAAAAAAGGATGAATCAAAATGTAAAAACTACTAAATCACATAAAGGTTTGAACACGGGCGTAGCCAGGGGGGGGTTCAAATAAATGTGAATATATATTTACGATTCCTCGAATTCATTCAGGATATTTAACCTTCCTCCAGGATTTCTAATCCTCACATGCACCTCCTCCACAACTGTTTAATAGCTCTGACACTTCTTGCCACAAACTTTGAGCATCTCTTAAGATGAAATCATTCGAAAATTTTCTAGACATCAGTTTGGGATGTTTCTTCATGAATTCTAGTAACGGTTCTTTTGGCTCCATCGATGCATTTCTATGCCTGCTTTTGACTGAACTGATAGAAGTGCTCATTTTGTTTCGATTTATATAACATATAATTATTATATAAACAGAAGTGTCTCTGTAAACAGTTTCTTTTCAAGATGACACACAAACACAAGAAAACAAGTGACACTTTAATAGAAATATGTCATAGACTGATGCATGTAATGTCCAATGAAGCAAAGTTGCGCCGTTGCCAAGTGTATTGAAAAATGCGAATGATGACGTTCGCAGGGTTTTGTGAAGGGTTGTCAAGAATATCACTTTAAGGAAGTATTCGCAAATAGACAATTCGCAGCTATGCGAATACGCAGACTTACGAATGATGTCAAGAATAGCGCCCCTGGGCGTATGGGTGAGTTTCCCTCAGCAGAGCATCTATTTGCCCTAATAATTGGGGGTTGCAACCGTCTCCAACTCCTTTTGATGCCCTCTTCTTCGTGGCTTCTCCTGAATCCACGAAATACAGCGATCCAAATGCTGGATCGGATGGGCAAACATCGCCTACTCGGTGGTATATCTGCCCTGAGATCACAAAAACAGGGGCTCCTCTCGCCAAACCTTCTCTTTGAACGATTATCGTGGAGCCGAGGGCGAGCAGCTTGTTGTAACTTTTTATATGTTATATGGAATTCTTCTATTGGGGGTGGTTGTTCATGATCAAGCCTTCAGCAGGTCCGGATAAGCGGCATTCAGCGGAATGCTCACTGCGCCTCTTTTGCAGCAAATTATATTCTCGGCGCGAAAAAATTGAGCTCAACAGAAAGAACACTCACTATTAAGCGCCTCAAGATAATGAGCAGGCGTGTCCTCCTTATGTTCAGCGACATCACACACAACAGACGTAGAGGTTTCCGTTTCGAAATTATCGTCCTGTCCGACTTCGCAATTTTCCGATATCATCGATGACAAAACTGCTTTTGTAGATATTCTTTCAGATGGAACGACTCCAAATGAGGTGGAATCGTATTCCTCCAGTAAATCATACTGGTCTCCATCTGACAAATTATCCACAGAAGCCATTCGCACCTCTATCGGAGTCAAATTGTAGAGCAGAACAGGAGAATAATTTTGCAATGAATAATTTAATAAATATTTGAGATCATTAAAGCTGAGCAAGCATGCTTTACCTTCCTCTTCTATACATTCACCGTTCGCTCCACGACTGTGAGAATCGAATAGATAATAGGAGTTCGCTATTTTTCCTATACAGGTAGATAATTCCCCAGACGTAAATATAGCGGAAGTATAATTTCGAAAAACCTGTGGTAGACCTTGCGCTAACAGAATATCGAATTCTTCATGATTTTCAATGTTTATATGACCCACAACTGAATCTTCCTCATTTATATGCAATGAAAAACAAACGTTATTGATTTTGAACTTTGGAAACACCTCCACAACTAACAAATGATTAAAAATGGGTAAATTTCGCGAAAAAATTGATTTTAAATATAATTTATCCCCGTAATCCAAAATATTATCTATGATCGCAGTGCACCAAGCTTTGAAGGGGAGAAGTTTGCTATAAGCCAATGCAACTGCCGCGATTGCAGTACATTGGTGACCTCTGGAATCCAGACTAAATCGTTAATCATTTTGGTTTCGAGAACCTCTTACGATGGTTCTGAAGATCTCGGATTGCCTTTCATCATTATTATCACGTTGAGAAGATGAAATTAACGGAGTCATTACTTTGTCCTTGCTGGATCCTGCTATTCCAATTCCATCAGAAATATCTGAATTTGAAAGTAAAAAAATAAATATAATTTACTGAACGTGAATAAATGTTCTCAATTCATGTGATATATTAGTAGTTTTATAAAATATAATTCAATACATGAATGTGATGTTCAGCGACATCGCATACCCCAGTCAACCAGTTTCAGTCACAGGGAAGTTGTTGGGGATTACCACTGTGGAAATGCGACTTCACAATGTGGATTTAAAAAAGGTCCACCACTTATTGGAGAGTACATCCGTACATCACATAGTAGATGTAAAAAAAGCGCCATAGACAGCAACATTGCGACTTCTCATGTTGGCAGTTTTTGGAACGAATATTCAACAGAATAAACTACTGAAGTGTATCCTCTATTGAAGTTATATTCATGTTCAATTCGTTACTTACCATTGAAAGTAATAAAATAAATATAATTTACTGAACGTGAGTGAATGTTCTCAATTCATGTGATATATTAGTAGTTTTATAAAATATAATTCAATACATTGAACTCTCATTGAATATAATGAAATTTAGTTATATGTGGAATTACTGTAGAATATGCTAAATTTAAATTTTATATTTCGTAATTTAGTGTTCTTGCAAGATAATTAATTTTTCAAAGTATTGAAGGTGAAAAGGAATATTGGAAAATATATCACTCATTGAATTTTTCCGAAAACATTTTCAGATTCTATAAAATTCCACAGATTTCTGATTCATTTGTGAAAAAGTCGAACAAAAATATTATACAAAAATATCTCAAATACCTGGAACGAAAACTTTCTTTCCCTTCTTCGTTTGCTTGCTCCACTCTTCCTTCTCTTCATGATTCGACTCGAAGCTGAAATAAGTCAATTTGTAATGTGTTATTAGTTCGTGACAATCTTTTGTCCTACTAAAAATGACACTTAAGGAAGCTTTAAGCTAGAATAAGAGACCGTAATTTTCAATTTGGAACGTTTGTGTTTTTAATTCAGAAACATTTTCATAGAAACGTTTCATATAAACCTTTCATACGTAGGTCATTTCTGGTGCTGGGTGTACCTATGTCTCGCAAATATATATGAACCATAAAGAGAAACGTTTCACGTGGAAAATTAGTGGTTTCAGTAACAAATTTTGGTTTACTGCAGGATGATTCGCATCCACTTCTGAATGATTTAATTAACGAAATTTTTTTATAAAATTGAATGACACTATTTCTTACCTTATAAGTTTCGCAAAGTCCAAAATCCTTCTGGAGATTATTATATGTGGTACCTATTGAATATCCAAGGATATTCTATATGCATAATAATTCCATGGAAATTGCAAATTCAACATTATTTTGAGTCGCATGGAAGACAAATATAGAGTGCAAATTAATTGCCACAATGGTAAGTAACGAATTGAACATGAATATAACTTCAATAGAGGATACACTTCAGTAGTTTATTCTGTTGAATATTCGTTCCAAAAACTGCCAACATGAGAAGTCGCAATGTTGATGTCTATGGCGCTTTTTTTACATCTTCTATGTGATGTACGGATGTACTCTCCAATAAGTACTGGTGGACCTTTTTTAAACCCACATTGTGAAGTCGCATTTCCACAGTGGTAATCCCCAACAACTTCCCTGTGACTGAAACTGGTTGACTGGGGTATGCGATGTCGCTGAACATCACATTCATGTATTGAATTATATTTTATAAAACTACTAATATATCACATGAATTGAGAACATTCACTCACGTTCAGTAAATTATATTTATTTTATTACTTTCAAATTAAGATATTTCTGATGGAATTGGAATAGCAGGATCCAGCAAGGACAAAGTAATGACTCCGTTGATTTCATCTTCTCAACGTGATAATAATGATGAAAGGCAATCCGTGATCTTCAAAACCATCGTAAGAGGTTCTCGAAACCAAAATGATTTACGATTTAGTCGGGATTCCAGAGGTCACCAATGTACTGCAATCGCGGCAGTTGCATTGGCTTATGGAAAACTTCTCCCCTTCAATGCTTGGTGTTCTGCGATCATAGATGATATTTTGGATTACGGGGATAAATTATATTTAAAATCAATTTTTTCGCGAAATTTACCCATTTTTAATCATTTGTTAGTTGTGGAGGTGTTTCCAAAGTTCAAAATCAATAACGTTTGTTTTTCATTGCATATAAATGAGGAAGATTCAGTTGTGGGTCATATAAACATTGAAAATCATGAAGAATTCGATATTCCGTTAGCGCAAGGTCTACCACAGGTTTTTCGAAATTATACTTCCGCTATATTCACGTCTGGGGAATTATCTACCTGTATAGGAAAAATAGCGAACTCCTATTATCTATTCGATTCTCACAGTCGTGGGGCGAACGGTGAATGTATAGAAGAGGAAGGTAAAGCATGCTTGCTCAGCTTCAATAATCTCCAATATTTATTGAATTATTTATTGCAAAATTATTCTCCTGTTCTGCTCTACAATTTGACTCCGATAGAGGTGCGAATGGTTTCTGTGGATAATTTGTCAGATGGAGACCAGTATTATTTACTGGAGGAATACGATTCCACCTCATTTGGAGTCGTTCCATCTGAAAGAATATATACAAAAGCAGTTTTGTCATCGATGATATCGGAAAATTGCGAAGTTGGACAGGACGATAATTTCGAAACGGAAACCTCTACGTCTGTTGTGTGTGATGTCGCTGAACATCAGGAGGACACGCCTGCCCATTACCTTGAGGCGCTTAGTAGTGAGTGCTCTTTCTGTGGAGCTCTATTTTTTCGCACCGAGAATATGATTTGCTGCAAAAGAGGCGCAGTGAGCCTTCCGGTGAGTGCCGTTTATCCGGACCTGCTGGAGGCTTTGATCATGAACAACCACCCTCAATCGAAGAACTTCATACAACATATAAGAAGTTACAACACGCTGCTCGCCCTCGGCTCCACGACAATCGTTCAAAGAGAAGGTTTGGCGAGAGGAGCCCCTGTTGTTGTGGTCTCAGGGCAGATATACCACCGAGTAGGCGATGTTTGCCCATCCGATCCAGCATTTGGATCGCTGTATTTCGTGGATTCAGGAGAAGCCACGAAGAAGAGGGCATCAAAAGGAGTTGGAGACGGTTGCAACCCCCGATTATTAGGGCAAATAGATGCTCTGCTGAGGGAAACTCACTCATACGCCCAAATGTACTCTACCCTAGGCCAAGTGGTTCTTGACACACGACGAACCAGTGGTAACGATTCCGTCCTGCAACTAGGCCTATATTTCCACCAACAACCAGGAACCAACAGGAAGGTCTACGCGACACCTTCCACTTACACCGAAATCTCGGCGCTATTTTTCGCACAGTCGACAGGGATATACCTCCACCAGGCACAGTTCGTGTAAATTTAATAAGTACAAGTAATAGTTTCCAAATTAAGGATATCCCAAAATTGTCTCCAATTGTTGATGCTCTCTGTTATCCATTACTTTTCCCTAACGGAGAATTGGGATGGTCGACTGGGTTGCAGAAAACAATTGGAAATGAACGGATTTCAAAATTAGAATTCGAGTGCTACCGTCTGATGATTCGTGCAAATCATTTTAACCCGATCCTTCTTTCTGGACGCTTGGCTCAACAGTTCATCGTTGACAAATATGTCGAGTTAGAAGGTTTCCGATTAAATTTTTTGCGAACGCATCAGAAGAAATTACGCGTCGAGAGCTACGTCGGGCTCCAAGATTATATTGCGCGAAGAACGGTGGTGGAACCAGACGGTGGTGAAAGAATAGGTAGAGTTACTATCCTACCGAGTTCGTTCATCGGAGGGGCACGTTTCATGCAGCAAAATTATCAAGATGCAATGGCCATTGTAGCAAAATATGGCAGACCCTCCATTTTCGTCACTTTCACCTGTAACCCCAACTGGCGTGAGATCACTGAAAATATGGGAAGTATGCTGTTGAATCCTCAGGATAGACCGGAACTAATCGCGTGAGTGTTCGATTTAAAAAGGAGGGCATTTTTCGAGGATATATTGAAATTCTAAATTTTCGGTGATGTGATCCATTATTTATTCAGGTGAAAGGAATGTAAAAATAAGAAAATTCTGTGTGTATTTCGATTATATATAAGGTATCTTGACTGAAGTTGTAAAAGTATATGGTATTTTCTAGGTTTTCCTCAATGTAGAATATTCATCCCACGGTGAAAATTTTAAATTGGCAAAAACATCAAGAATACCATATATACTTTTTGAATGTCAATCTAGATACCTTTGAATCAACAAAATACAGAATTTTTGTAGGTATTTCTACATACCTTTCACGTGGATAGGTAATGAAAATAAAAATTAAATTCATGTTGTACAAAAAAAAATTCCCCATATAGGTACCTTCACATTCTGCTCTCATTCTTGAAAGGGAAATTGAACAACTAAATGGATTACTGACATGTTTTTATTTTAGAATTATGAGAATATATAAAATAAAATATAAAAAAACTCAAATAAAAAACAAAACAGAACTAAAAAATCAGACAATCTCAAGAATTCATAAATTGAACAACTACATGGATTACTGACATCTTTTTATTTTAGAATTATGAGAATATATGAAATAAAATATAACGGACGATGGTCCAGCAGAAAGAGAAAAATCAGGGCTGTAATATATATATATATATATATATATATATATATATATAAGGAGTATTGCCGTATTTTCTAATCTACTTAATTATTGGGTACTCGGTATAAAGGGGCTATGTAGACAAATCAAACAACCATTTGTCATGCACATCTATATTTCGGACACTTGTTTAGGTCCTTCATCAGGATGCTAAAAAAGTCAATAAAAACCTCTAAAATTTAACAGACTAAAAAATCAGCAAGACAAAAACTTACGTTTGACCAGTTGTGGAAAGAATGGCAAAGAAACAATCAGCATGTGTCCAACCAATTACAAATCATTGGAAGGAAGAAAACTACATCAATCTTGAGAAACTACATGAATATTCTTTAAGTAATAACACAAATAAAATCGTGTCAAAAAGATCGCTAAATTAGGTTACAAGCACACTGGCGCCAAAAGTTGACACAGAGGACAGACAAATCCTCAGACCACAGAGAACTATGACAATCTGTCAAATCTTTTTCTTTAAAAGTGAAATAGGTTGTGAGTTTTGGAATAGAGATGTCGCCCCGGAATCCAAAGCGAAAGTGAGAACAATTACCATCCTCATATTTTGTGGGATGACATTATAAAGTTTGTGAGAGTTGAGGAGAGATGTCGCTTTTGGAGTCCAAAGCGAGCAAATAATTATAAATGTTGCTAAGACCCTTAATGTCGGTACGCTTATTGACAGGATTTGATTGCTCATTAATATAGCACATTTCCAAAAAAACCCGCTTTGTGTTATTTGAGCAAGAATACAGTATCTTCGGATTATCGAAATCGAAAACGTGACCACCTCTCGCAGCATGCAAAGCAAGGGCACATCTGTCAGGGTGTAGTCTGACGTCGCTTTTATGAACCGCGAATCTTCTTTTTAGGGATTGGGAGGTTTGTCCGATATAGACCCCATCACAGTCTAAACATCTCACTGAGTAGACACAATCAGAGCTGGAAAGAACGTCCGCTCTGTCTTTGAGATTGGTGAAGAGAAATTTATTGGGGAAAATTTTAACGTTGCTAATAGAGGAAAAAATGTGAACCAGTTTACTGGTCAAACCAGGTAATGAAGGCAGAGATGCAAACTTTATTTGGCTGACATGTGAGTTCTCGTGGGGAGCGTCCTGTCTTTGTTCAGGCAGTGTAGTAGGAGGATGTTCAGGAGGATCGGGTGAAATCCGTCGATTGGATGTCGAGAATATCAACTTCTTAAGCAGGCCATGGGGATATCCATTGTCTTTTAGGATGTCATATAATTTGTTCAGAGCACTCTGTTTGAAATCCATGTGAGTAAGGCCTATTATTCTGTTCTTTAGGTTGTTAACAACGTTGATCTTCATTTGCCAATCATGGCTTGAATTGAAGTGGACATATCTTCCTGAGCTGGTCGGCTTTCTGTACCAATCCAGCTTGACTGAGTTGTCCTCAGAACGTATCACTTTGGTGTCTAGGAATGGGACAAATCTGTCTTTCTCTTCCTCTATGGTAAACTGTATATGTGGGTTAAAGGAGTTGAAGATCCTTAGGAGTTCTTCTTTCATATTTGAAGGAATGGCCAATATAATGTCATCAACATACTGGAACAAGAATGCTGGAATGAAAGATAGTTTGCCAAGGCAATATCCGATCAACACCGTCATCACCAGAGCTGCCAAAGTTGGGCTGAGGATGCTGCCCATCGGGCACCCAAAGATTTGAGAGTAAAATTCACCTTTGTATTTGAAATAGTTGGAATCGAAAAGGAACTTCAATAGGTTAACAAATTTAGGCCTAGGAATATTCGTGACAGTCTCAATCCTGCTCCAATTGTCCAATATTATCTTCTCCGTCAACTCCCAGGAAATATTGGTGAAAAGAGGTAACAGTTAGAGACCTCAAATCTTGGGCGAACCTGAACACCAGATTGGCAAAAGCAAGAGGAGGCCATAGCCTGCTATACCACCATACCAAGGGAGGACTTCATGGCCATTGTCAGGTTTCTTTTTGAATCCAATTACTTCATCTTCAATGACAACTTTTACCTTCAGATTTTTGGCTCCCCAATGGGCTCTAGCTCCAGCTCGCCCATTGCGAATCTGATGGAGTTTGTGCTTGATAATGGACTCATAGGAGTCCTTTTTTACATCCCACTGATGAAAAGATACGTGGATGACATCATCTGTTCGGTGCCTGAAGACAAGGTAACTTACCTCCTAAACAAGTTCAACTCCCAACACAACCGCATACAATTTACTCTAGAGGAGGAAACCAACAGAAGTGTCCCTTTTTTGGACACAAGGGTCATCAGGGCATCTGATAACAAGCTGATCCTTGACTGGTATCAGAAACCTTCCGCTTCAGGAAGATATTTACACTATCTTTCCAATCATACACATTCGCAGAAAGTAAACATGGTGTTGGGGTTAAAAAATCGCATCTTGAGAATTTCCCACCACTCCTTAAGGCAGAAGAACCTCAGACTCTTACATCAGTTGATGATGGAGAATGGATACCCCAGAAATCTATTGAATAGGCTAATTTACAATTCCAATTCCAGTCCACCTGAACGACAACGAAATGGAGACACGAGCGCATTCGCCACAACAGACGTCAACCTTCTCTATTCATCCATTCCGTTGGTCAAGGGTCTAACCAATGCATTGATCAGTCTCCTAAGAACCTCAAACGTGAGATTGATACCCCGATCGGAGTTTAAGATTGATAAACTTTTTAGTCGCACAAAAGAAAGAATCAACACCATGAACAAGAGTGGCGTAGTATATTTAGTCCCTTGCTCTGTATGTGAGGAGGTTTACATAGGCCAGACATCACAACAATTAAAGAAAAGATTGACACAGCACAAGAGCGACATAAAAAACCCCAAAAAGATTTGTGCATTGGCCGACCATACCAGGAACAGGGATCATCTCATGGACTATGACTCTGTCCAGGTCCTTGACTGTGAGCGGAATGGAAGCAAACGATGTTTCCTAGAAATGTACCACATCATACGACAGGTCAATTCTATGAATTATAGAAGAGACATCAATAATATCAGTAGTATCTACACATACTTGATCCGTTTCGGCCAACTCAGTGAGAGTGAGGTGGCGAGGCCACTAAGTGGAGCTGAAATGGGTACACTGGATGGTGGATGAGCCTCGGATGTTTGAATTTCCACCCACATTTTCCATCCTTCAGTGAGAGTGAAAGGTTGGCAAAAGTTAGTACTTGGTCAATTTCGAACCTGACAAGTGATTAAGAACCGGGTAATGTGGTCGGTGAGAGGGACCTGTTTACCGAACCGTGTTTTAGTGAGAGTGAATCACGAGGACAAATAAAGGGGAGAACAATTGACTGGAGAAAAGGACTGGAATAGTGATACCGAAGTGTAAAGAAGACAACTAGATAAAGATGAATGAGTGAACAGACTGGAAATGTGATAGTGATAATGATGTGACATTTAATGAATAAAATAGAATAAATATAATAAATTAAATTGAAAATAACACAATAACAACATCTTATAAATAATTAATGTGATAAATGAAAAATATGACAATTCCTTGAGACCTATGTTCACGGGTTTCCACCTAGCTTCCGCTTCGTTTAACCCCTCTTTGATGCTCTATAGTTTAGAAACTTCCGAATGTGCCTTTTTGTGTTGATTATGGTTTCATTGCTGCAGGCTATATAGGATTTATCATATTCATTTGGATATATGCACCTCCTGACAGTTTACCCTGTGTTAACTGCGTATTATTATTATGATTGCTGTAATTCTGGAAACAACTTGAACGCCTCTGTATTTCGGTAGGTTCATTTTATTGTTTGTCTTCCATACATGTGCTGATTTATATTCATGTTTTTAGTTGTCCTGAAGAAGATCCCAATGTGGATCGAAACGTAGACATATGAAATTAAGAAGAGAGTACAAATATAACACCGATTATTTCCCACACCCCTTAATCATTGTCTATAATTGTTCGGGAATTAAACCAGTGTATATATATATATATATATATATATATATATATATATATATATATATATATATATATATATATATATATATATATATATATATATATATATATATATATATATATATATATATATATATATATATATATATATATATATATATATATATATATATATATATATATATATATATATATATATATATATATATATATATATATATATATATATATGAACCCGTCGTGCGTTGTTACCTCCGTTAAGTTCATTGGGCGACCTGACCTCCGGGTGAAGGAGTTATATTATTGGAATAATTTTTGTTTATATATGTAGAGGGGAAGGTAAATAGCAGGGGTACCTAAAGAGGGGAAAAGATTTTTATCGAAAAATTTTTCTTCAAACGAATCAGACCTTACTACCTCCGCATATATTTCTTATTAGTAGTGCGCTCTCACCTCCCGCAACGTTGTCAGATTTTAGGAGGACAGAAAGTAAGACAGCTCGAATTCTACTCATATATAGAATACAGCTGCTCTTCCGATTCATTCACACTTATTGAAACCTGTAAATAGTTCGAGAACGATACTAGATAATATTAATAAACTTCATACGCTGATAATTGATTGATAAGGTTCGTGTTCTCGGTGTAAATGAATTTGGACAGTTTTGAATAAATATGCTTATGTCTCTGATACTTCGTCCGATAGGGGAGTTTAATACCATATAGGTCCCAAAATGAATGATGCATGAAAATGAAATTTTTCGTGACATATGGGATTAATTCAAAAGACAATTTTACCGAATTTGTTCTGGTATGAAATAGTAGTCTAATTTTTGGGCATTATATTCACGACATTAGGAACTCCATATAAATGTTTTTCCTGAATGAATCAATAAAGATATACGTTTTACTTTCAGCTTCTATACTTCATTCACTTTCATTTTAGCACTGGATTGGCCATGGAAATTGGATATCTTTCACTCTGTATGGTACGAAAATGTTGGGTTAAGACGCTTGTCGAAACATTCTTGAGTTTTAAATCAGTGCTACTTAGTCCGTTCTACGTGAGTCTCTCAGTTATTACGTATTTCATCACAATGTCAAATCACTTCGGAAAATATTGAGTCGAAAATATGTAACGAACATAATTGACGTTTATACAAACTGATTGAAGACATACCAAATCTATTTATTTATATGGAAAATACAAGTGATCAGTAGCTTCAGGAGAATTACTGTTGTTTATCTTCTTTGGCTGGAGGTTGAAGACGTTACATCAGTTGTAGAATTCAAAAAAATTAACCCGAAGATGAAATGCATTCGATGCAGTGTTAGCATTGAGTTGAATAATCAAAGGTGGTAGGGAATGGGTATCTCTTGAAGAAATGAACGGATAATTACAAGAATGTTGAATTCTTCAACAAAAATCATCTTGCGTGAATAGTAGTCAAAATAATTAAAAGATGTTTGAAGCAAGAGGGGCTTCACCTCACAAAACAACTGGCTCGTATTCATGTCTGTTTATTTTCAATACATTGATATAATGATAATAATTATACAGGGTGTGGCGTAATGAATGGATAATTAGATACTGCGGGTAGAGGACTCTATGGCGGTTCAGATAAATATATTTTACGTTTGGTAAAAGTGCCTTGGTTTTTGAGATATTATTATATAAATAATAATAATATCTGGATATTGACATTTTCTATCACAGCGGATCAAAAGAAACTCCTCGATTTAATGGCATTTCTTAATTGCTCGAGATGTCCTTTGCGATTTTTCACTACACAGGTTGTTTCACAAGTAAACGGACAAACGAAAACCGTGAATAGAGGGCATTGAGCTGAGTTCAAAAACACCTCATATGTGTGTCTTGTGCATTCCGTTTCCGATATACAGAGGAGTTTATTCAAATTTCCCGAATTTTCGTTCAGCTATAACTCCAAATAATTCAGTTGTATTCGGCTAAAAACTTATTATCCGCTTAAGCTTGTAAGTTTCAATAAAACAGAACATTAAAAGTTGACGAACACAGGACCGGACTCATTGAGGCCATATTCAAACTTAAACTCATGCAAAACACTCTGTAGTTTTTTTCGTCATAATTTTAAATTTTTCAGGTATCTTCATAGATTTTCCAAAATCAATGAAATTTTGGTATGCTTTATCAGTGGATAATTTTTAATGAATAATTATTTGGTGCTGAAATGCCTCTAGAAAAAACAGCGCTGCATATTGACTTTTACTTCACAATAATTAATGGTATGAATATGATCGCCAATCAGATGTGGAAATCTAAAAATGGAATTGGAAATGTTCAACTGAATTTTTTCGTTTTTGATATTTTAGCATATCTGGTTATTCAGATAAATCATTCACAGTGATAATAAGCTTTATTATTGATAATGAACAAAAATAGCAATAAAAAACTACGCTATCATGAAAATAATAATTATAACTTGATATCTTCCGAATGAATCGCTTTTTATGGACAACGTGGACCTGAAGTAATTTTTCGAATTGATTTTCACCTCATTTGGTCTTTTAGTGAAGGTAATGATTGGCACTTCGAATAAGTATGATAAATGCACTTTCGAATTCTTCACTTATTCCGTTATATTCATTATTGGATCTATGGAAATCTATGGATTGGTCTGGTCTTATTACAATTTGTTATTGAAACATTGATGATATTCATGCACCAGAAAAAGTATTTATCAGTATTTCAGGTCATTTCATTTGAAGGGTAGGACCCCAACATTGGACTGCTAGATCTCCAGATCTGACACCACGCGATTTCTTTCTTTGTTTTCATTCACACAACTAGTTGTCCATAGAAAAATAGATTAATTCTGAAGATCAAGTTTTAATATTTAGTTTCAAGATAGCGTAGTTCTTCCATCCATATTTGTGCATTATCAATTTTGAAATATTTCATCATTGTGAATGACTATTTTGAAGACCGAATATGGTATAATTGTTGAACACATTCATTTCATTTCTTTGAAAAAAATCAATTAAGAATTTCTATTTTTCATGAAGTCCTCTATTCCTTAGAGGCGTCTGACCAAAACAATTTTTTCTAGAACATGATCCACAGGTAGGGCAACCCAAAAATCAATTCATTTTGAGACAATAATAATGCAGATAACAAAAAAGTTTAAATTATTATTAAAAAACTACATACACGGTGTTTTTATGAGTTCGAAGTTAAGTAAAGCCTCACTGAGCCCGGTCCTGATTTTTGTCGAATTTAAATGCTCTGTTTCAATGAAATTAACAACTCAAGGCTAAATATAAATTTTCAGTCGACTTGATAGAGAATTTCAGGAGTTATAGCCGAACGGAAATTCGAGAAATTTCAAAAAACACTGAAGAAACCTATATATAGGGTGCCCCAAAACTATCGAAACAAACGTCACACCACGATAGAGTAGATCAAATACTATCGAATGACACCAACATTAGTTGAGCGAAAATGTACGGTTTCTGAGAAAGAATCATGTAGAAAAACAATTGTTTTAATTTACATTTACTTAGGTTATGGTTATCGATTGACTACTTAAAATAATTTCAATTAGGGGAGATAAAACAATAATCTTAGTTCAATATAATTTAAAATCGATATCCTTCTTTTAAAACTGGCCCTGTTATTAAGAAAAATAGTTCGAAAATCGGAAACTTTAGGTATTTTAATAAAATTCTGATTATTTTGGAAACGGTACGTTTTCGTTGAACTAATGTTGGTGTCATTCGATAATATTTGGTTTACTCTATCGTGGTGTGACGTTTAATTCACTAGTTTTGGGACACCCTGTATATGGGGTGATTTTGAACTCGGCGCAATGCCCTCTATTCACGGTTTTCATTTGTCTGTTTACTCGTGAAACACCCTGTATATTCCTTGTACTCTGAAAATTTTGAAACAAATGCCCTCACCCTCATATGAGAATTCAAATTCTTCTTGTTGTGAGAAACGTTCATCCAGAGACTCTGGTTCATCCCCCCTACCCTGGTTACATTGCCCGTTGAAAATGAAATCGGCATCTGTTTACTGCAAAACACGTGTTAATGCTGATACGAAGGGTTCAAACTTTTCTACCTGATTCGAGCTTTTCAGGAGAGAATTGCTCAAGATGAGTTCGAGTAACATTTCGTTTTGCGTGTTATATTGGATAAAATTGAATTTATGCCATGGATGATTCGAGAATTATTGATGTCCAGAATGCTCCAGAATTATGAAAATTTTCAGATTTCATTGAAACTCTTGCGAAAACTGTCTCGTATATTGTCAAGTTTAGATTTTAATTCATTCAGAACTTTGAAGTTCGACAAATAATGATGTAAATAATTCAATATTATATCTGCCCCAAGACTCGAAACTGTTCGAGAAACGATTTATTTAATGATTTGATGACGAATAAATCAAAAAATTATGTGTGTTGATATTATATTTTCATTCATTGAAGAATATTTAAAATAATAAGTTCAACAAATGATACGAACAAGATACTTATTCAATTAACCTTATGATCCGAAACATTTCAGAATTTATTTCGTGTTTAGATAATCCGCTGCAGATCGTTTTTCACAATACGACTGTCAATTTAGGACCAATTATAGAACGATTTAATTAATAGATCAATAGCTTTCGAAATGTTGGTCAGTCTATGAACTGACAACTCATTTTGACAAATGACGGATTTCAGTATCCGACTGCTATATAGTATGATGAGAGTTCAAAAAAATTTGTATGGACTACAGAATTTAGATGGTTGATATTCCGCGTCGCTAACAGTCAATCACATTTCCTTCAGCGTAGTTGTTGTTTTGAAGAAAAAGTAGTAGATTCTCGCAAAATCCGAAACTGTACATGTATAGCAGTTGTTCAGTTCGGGATTAAAGTTTATCCTAGATTGATTTTGACATTTCAGTTCAGTTCTGTCAGATTATCTAGGATCATCTTAAATCTCGGCCTCATCCTGAACTGAACAACCGGGCCTTATAGTAATAGCAACGTAGCATTCATTAAGTCGGTATATTATTGGAATAATACTAATTTTTTATAGCGGAGAATAGTGGTTTTCAGCCTCGGTAGGTATTCACGAAATTCATTTTATTATGTTTTTTTAAGGTGAATCGGCCCGAAATCTTGGATCCCCCGACCTGCTAGTTTCGTATACTTCTATGACAATAGCATAATAACTCAAATTTCAACATTTTCACAGAAATTTTTGAATTTAAGGGAGAGACATTGAAAAAATCGATAGCAATTTACCGCCTAAACTATGAGCTTGCCGAAGTTGAAACTGGTAACAATCTACTCAGTGCTTCATAATATGTATAGTTTTATGACTCAGTGTTTTTTAGAACCAGTAAAAAAAATTAAAAACTGTAAACTCGTCATCGCCTTCCAAAGGCTGTATTTTGGAAGGTCTGTCGATTTGGAAAATTTACAGGAAATACCCCCGCTTATTTTCATTAAGGAATCATCTCCCTTATTCCTTCGCATTTGTTTACAGATATCCTGTATATAGCTATTTATTTATTTTATTTATTTATTTCTACAACAGGAACCTCAACAGAAAATCCAATAACAGAGGTTCACAATGATTATAATTTATGAAATAATTTCACACTCTATGATAAAAAACGTTAAAAAAAAATTTATACAAAGCATCGAGCCAACTACGAACGGACAATTTAGAAAAAAAAAAACTGCACATCAAACAAAAACAAGAAGAGCCAAAATCAATCATTTTCGGAATCAAGACATGTAATTTCTGAACAGATATGTCGACAGCCTTTTTTTGAATGTTCCCAAACTAAGATTGAAAAGGTCAAGATCATTAATATGCCAGTTGTAAAACCGCATTATTCTAGGGAAAATCGACTGATAATAAAGATTAGTTCTAGATTTAGGGATCCAAAACAAACCTCTGGTACGACCAGGATACTGTGGTACATTTATAGTAAGTGAACACGCTAACGGATAACTGAAAAAATTATTTAATATCTTGTACAAGAACATAGCATCAAGCAGCGCCCTCCTTCCTTCAAGACTCAAAAATTTGTGTTCAATTAAGGAGCTTCCATAATCTCTAGGTGAATTGTTCGGATTAAATCTATAATTCAAGCTTTTGAAGAACTTTTTTTGAACACGTTCTATTCTGTTAATATACTTATGGTAGTGAGGATTCCAGATTTGGGTAGCATACTCCAAGCTGCTTCTTACGAGAGAATTATACAGTGTTTTTAATGTGAGGGCGTTCTTGAAATTTTTGGTGATTCTTAAAACAAAACCGAGCATCCCGAAACTCTTTCTAACCACCGCATCTATATGAAATTCGAAAGACAATTTTTTATCCAATAAAACTCCGAGATCTTTAACAATATCTACTCTTTCCAACTCGAGCCCGTCAAGAAAAAAAGAAGATTTGATAATATTTAGGTTTCTTGTGAAAGTGATATGCTGACATTTTTTCACATTCACGTGAAATATCTCTCTGAGCAGAAAACCAATAAACGATCTAGGTCTTCCTGGACGGCTACAACATCACCAATATCAACAATTTTTTTATAAATCTTCAAATCATCGGCATATAAGCTATGGAAGGTATTAAGGAAGCATTCAGATACATCATTGAAATAAATTAAAAAAAGGAGCGGTCCGAGATGGGAACCCTGCGGGACTCCTGACATGACGTCCACCAGCTCAGATGATTGACCATTAACGACCACGTACTGTCTTCTCCCCTCCAGGTAAGATGCGATCCACTGAAGAAGTGATCCAGTGACCCCAAAATCCTCCAGTATTGATATTAAAGTGGCATGGTGCTTATCAAATGCCTTTGCCATATCTGTATAAATAGCATCCACTATTTTTTATCTATGTACCTTTTTATTTTAGATAGTAGAAGTTAATCAATCATCTGTATCTCAATCATATGTATCCGAGTATGTATCTATATTATTAACTTCATTTTGAAGATTCATTATATCTTGACAAAAATATGGTTGCAATTTCAAAATATTTTGACTCGAGGCCTTCCAAAGACTTCAATATTGTTTATTTTTTCCCTTACACCCTGTATGATCTATCGAAAAATGCAAATCTGTTTTGGCGAATTCTTCATAAAATCTTACTTGTTTCGATATAATTGGTAATTTTCTTCATGATACATCACTGAAATATTTAAACCAGAGAGATGGTACAAGCTCTTCAAATTTTCGGGAAAATCCAATATTTAAACATAATCGATAATAAAAGAGATGTTTCTGAGCAAAGGATTCCTCAAAATCATTGAGAAATCTGATTCAAGAAAAATATAAAGAGCGTTCCATTTGAAATAACACAATGTCCAACATTCGGTTTAGACGACGTTGTTCATTTCTGTGATATTGTGAAATTTTTAGCATTTTTTTCTCCTGATTCTGAAATGAAAATTTTCGAATTGGCTCATTGTCCTTGAATATTCATCACCATTAACATCTGAATATTCTTATCCAAAAAATGTTTTTCTCTGAACAGGTTATTTTATTATATGCAATGTATTAATACTGATTATTCGTTATACTAATAGGTAGTATTATCTATATGGATCATTTCCATAGAGAGAAGAAATATCATTATGGACAAGACTCAAATCGATTCGTTTTCAGATAGGTAATGAAATAGTTCGCCAAATTCAGAATTATAG
The DNA here is from genome assembly GCF_907165205.1 of Coccinella septempunctata. Classification (NCBI taxonomy): domain Eukaryota; kingdom Metazoa; phylum Arthropoda; class Insecta; order Coleoptera; family Coccinellidae; genus Coccinella; species Coccinella septempunctata. The sequence goes on from NC_058195.1 coordinate 29,685,101, forward strand.
TATTAGCTTGAGATGAAAGAAGTTCAACGGATGCATAGATATACGCACGATGAAATATAAACAGTCATAATCCCATTCGAGAGAGCCAAGATTGGTTCTCTTTCACGTGATTCTTTCCCCTACAAAGGAATGCGATAAAAAATCGTTGAGATATGCCGCCTGGCTTGCAATAATGGAGGAGAAAATGCGCTGCGCCTCTCTTTACTTAATTCCTCCGTCAACTGATATTCCGCCTGTCTACATCTGCTTGCACAGTACAACGTTGCCATTTTCGGAGGTGCTAACGAGCAAAGAGTCTTTCAGAGCAATTCTCCGATATACAGCTCAGCACACTAGCGCCAGTGATATACACTCGAACTAAAAGATTGTTCTGTACATAAAGGGGGTGCGTTGTGACCTCAAAACGATTTTTTGATATGTTGGTCCCTGAAGCCTCCTGAATCTAACAAGCTAAAAAACAAGGCAAGATTTCGGAGGTGACATCGATATATATGAGGTGAGAGCGTTTAACGAGTTACTATTTTGGAGGTGGTATTAACACTTTATAACTATATATATATATATATATATATATATATATATATATATATATATATATATATGAACCCGTAGTTCGTTGTTACCTCCGTTAAGTTCATTGGGCGACCTGACCTCCGGGTGAAGGAGTTTTATAATTGGAATAATTTTTGCTTATATATGTAGAGGGGAAGGTAAATAACAGGGGTACCTAGAGAGGGGAAAAGATTTTCATCGAAAAATTTTTCTTCAAACGAATCAGACCTTACTACCTCCGCATATATTTCTTATTAGTAGTGCGCTCTCACCTCCCGCAACGTTGCCAGATTTCAGGAGGACAGAAAGTAAGGCAGCTTGAATTCTACTCATATACAGAATACAGCTGCTCTTCCGATTCATTCACACATACTGAAACCTGTGAATAGTTCGAGAACGATACTGATATTAATAAATTTCATACGCTAATAATTGATTGATAAGGTTCGTGATCTCGGAGTAAATGAATTTGGACAGAAATTATTATCTTTTCTTCATGAATATCAACAGTTTCGAATAAATATGCTTATGTCTACGATACTTCGTCCGATAGGGGAGTTTAATGCCATATAAGTCCCAAAATGAATGATACATGACAATGAAATTTTTCGTGACATATAAGATTAATTCCAAAGACAATTTTACCGAATTTGTTCTGGTATGAAATAGTAATCTAATTTTTGGGCATTATATCCACGACATTAGGAACTCCATTGAAATGTTTTTCCCGAATGAATCAACAAATATATACGTTTTACTTTCAGCTTCTAAACTTCATTCAGTTTTATTTTAGCACTTGATTGGCCATGGAAATTGGATACCTTTCAATCTGTATGGTACGAAAATGTTTGGTTGAGACGCTTGTCAGAACATTTTTGAGTTTTAAATCAGTGCTACTTAGTCCGTTCTACGTGAGACTCTCAGTAATTACGTATTTAATCACAATGTCAAAACACTTCGGAAAATATTGAGTCGAAAATATGTAACGAACATAACTGACGTTTATACAAACTGATTGAAAACATACCAAATCTATTTATTTACATGGAAAATACAAGGGATCATTAGTTTGAGGAGAGTTACTGTTGTTTATCTTCTTAGAATTCAAAAGAATCAACCCGAAGATGAAATGCATTTGATGCAGTGTTGAGTTGAATACTCAAAGTTGGTAGGGAATGGATATCTCTTGAAGAAATGAACGGATAATCACAAGAATATTGAATTCTTCAACAAAAATCATCTTGCGTGAATGGTAGTCAAAAGAATTTTTAAATATATTTTCATGAAGTGCTCTATTCCTTAGAGGCGTCTGATCAAAACAATTATTTCTAGAACATGATCAACAGGTGGGGCAACCCAAAAATCAATTCATTTCGAGACAATAATAATGTAGATAACAAAAAAGTTGAAATTATGAGTAAAAAACTACATACACGGTGTTTTTATGAGTTTGAAGTTGAGTAAAGCCTCACTGAGCCCGGTCCAGAGTTTTGTCGAATTTTAATGCTCTGTTTCAATGAAGTTAACAACTCAAGGCTAAATATCAATTTTCAGTCGACTTGATCGAGAATTTCAGGAGTTATAGCCAAACGGAAATTCGAGAAATTTCAAAAAACCCCAAAGAAATCTATATATAGGTTGCCCCAAAACTATTGAATCACACGTCACACCACGATAGAGTATAGATCAAATACTATCGAATGACACCAACATTAGTTGAGCGAAAATGTACCGTTTCTGAGAAAACCTAACCTAAAGTTGCCGATTTTCGAACTATTTTTTCAATCACATGGCCAATTTGTGATTGAGGATAGCGTTTTTCTCCCATATTATCACCCCTGTTTATTCTGAGTATTAAAAATCATGTAGAAAAACATTTTTTTTAATTTTCCTTTACTTAGGTTATGGTTATCGATTAACTACTTAAAATAATTTCAATTAGGGGAGATAAAACAATAATCTTAGTTCAATATAATTTAAAATCGATATCCTTCTTCACAAACTGGCCCTGTTATTAAGAAAAATAGTCCGAAAATCGGAAACTTTAGGTATTTTAATAAAATTCTGATTATTTTGGAAACGGTACGTTTTCGTTGAACTAATGTTGGTGTCATTCGATAATATTTGGTTTACTCTATCGTGGTGTGACGTTTGATTCACTAGTTTTGGGACACCCTGTATATGGGGTGATTTTGAACTCAGCGCAATGCCCTCTATTCACGGTTTTCATTTGTCTGCTTACTCGTGAAACACCCTGTATACTCCTTGTACTCTGAAAATTTTGAAACAAATGCCCTCACCCTCATATGAAAATTCAAATTCTTCTTGTTGTGAGAAACGTTCATCCAGAGACTCTGGTTCATCCCCCCGACCCTGGTTACATTGCCCGTTGAAAATGAAATCGGCATCTGTTTACTGCAAAACACGTGTTAATGCTGATACGAAGGGTTCAAACTTTTCTACCTGATTCGAGCTTTTTAGGAACGAATTGCTCAAGATGAGTTCGAGTAACATTTCGTTTTGCGTGTTATATTGGATAAAATTGAATTTATGCCATGGATGATTCGAGAATTATTGATGTCCAGAATGCTCCAGAATGATGAAAATTTTCAGATTTCATTGAAACTCTTGCGAAAACTGTCTCGTATATTGTCAAGTTTAGATTTTAATTCATTCAGAACTTTGAAGTTCGACAAATAATGATGTAAATAATTCAATATTATATTTGCCCCAAGACTCGAAACTTTTCGAGAAACGATTTATTTAATGATTTGATGACGAATAAATCAAAAAATTATGTGTGTTGATATTATATTTTCATTCATTGAAGAATATTTAGAATAATGAAGTTCAACGAATGAGACGAACAAGATACTTATTCAATTAACCTTATGATCCGAAACATTTCAGAATTTATTTCGTGTTTAGATAATCCGCTGTATATCGTTTTTCACAATACTACTGTCAATTTAGGACCAATTATAGAACGATTTAATTAATAGATCAATAGCTTTCGAAAATGTTGGTCAGTCTACGAACTTACAACTCATTTTGACAAATGACGGATTTCAGTATCCCACTGCTATATAGTATGATGAGAGTTCCAAAAAATTTGTATGGACCACAGAATTTAGATGGTTGATATTCCGCGTCGCTAACAGTCAATCACATTTCCTTCAGCGTAGTTGTTGTTTTGAAGAAAAAGTAGTAGATTCTCGCAAAATCTGAAACTCTACATGTATAGCAGTTGTTCAGTTCGGAATTAAAGTTTATCCTAGATTGATTTTGACATTTCAGTTCAGTTCTGTAAGATGATCTAGGATCATCTTAAATCTCGGCCTCATCCTAAACTGAACAACCGGGTCTTATAGTAATAGCAACGTAGCATTCATTAAGTCGGTATATTAGTGGAATAATACTAATTTTTTATAGCGGAGAATAGTGGTTTTCAGCCTCGGTAGGTATTCACGAAATTCATTTTATTATGTTTTTTTAAGGTGAATCGGCCCGAAATCTTGGATCCCCCGACCTGCTAGTTTCGTATACTTCTATGACAATAGCATAATAACTCAAATTTCAACATTTTCACAGAAATTTTTGAATTTAAGGGAGAGACACATTGAAAAAATCGATAGCAATTTACCGTCTAAACTACGAGCTTGCCGAAGTTGAAACTGGTAACAATCTACTCAGTGCTTCATAATATGTATAGTTTTATGACTCAGTGTTTTTTAGAACCTGTAAAAAAAATTAAAAACTGTAAACTCGTCATCGCCTTCCAAAGGCTGCATCTTGCAAGGGCTGTCGATTTGGAAAATTTACAGGGAATACCCCCGCTTATTTTCATTAAGGAATCATCTCCCTTATTCCTTCGCATTTGTTTACAGATATCCTGTATATAGCTATATTTTATCTATGTACCTTTTTATTTTGGATAGTAGAAGTTAATCAATCATCTGTATCTCAATCATATGTATCCGAGTATGTATCTATATTATTAACCTCATTTTGAGGATTCATTATATCTTGACAAAAATATGGTTGCAATTTCAAAATATGTTGACTCGAGGCCTTCTAAAGACTTCATTATTGTTTATTTTTTCCCTTACACCCTGTATGATCTATCGAAAAATGCAAATCTGTTTTGGCGAATTCTTCATAAAATCTTACTTGTTTCGATATAATTGGTAATTTTCTTTATGATACATCACTGAAATATTTAAACCAGAGAGATGGTACAAGCTCTTCAAATTTTCGGGAAAATCCAATATTTAAACATAATCGATAATAAAAGAGATGTTTCTGAGCAAAGGATTCCTCAAAATCATTGAGAAATCTGATTCAAGAAAAATATAAAGAGCGTTCCATTTGAAATAACACAATGTCCAACATTTGGTTTAGCCGACGTTGTTCATTTCTGTGGTATTGTGAAATTTGTAGCATTTTTTTCTCCTGATTCTGAAATGAAAATTTTCGGATTGGCACATTGTCCTTGAATATTCATCACCATTAACATCTGAATTTTCTTATCCAAAAAATGTTTTTCTCTGAACAGGTTATTTTATTATATGCAATGTAACAATACTGATTATTCGTTATACTAATAGGTAGTATTATCTATATGGATCATTTCCATAGAGAGAAGAAATATCATTATGGACAAGACTCAAATCGATTCGTTTTCAGATAGGTAATGAAATAGTTCGCCAAATTCAGAATTATAGTGTTAGCTTGAGATGGAAGAAGTTCAACGGATGCATAGATATACGCACGATGAAATATAAACAGTCATAATCCCATTCGAGAGAGCCAAGATTGGTTCTCTTTCACGTGATTCTTTCCCCTACAAAGGAATGCGATAAAAAATCGATGAGATATGCCGCCTGGCTTGCAATAATGGAGGAGAAAACGCGCTGCGCCTCTCTTTACTTAATTCCTCCGTATACTGATATTCCGCCTGTCTACATCTGCTTGCACAGTACAACGTTGCCATTTTCGGAGGTGGTAACGAACAAAGAGTCTTCCAGAGCAATTCTTCGATATACAGCTCAGCACACTAGCGCCAGTGATATACACTCGAACTAAAAGATTGTTCAGTACATAAAGGGGGTGCGTTGTGACCTCAAAACGATTTTTTGATATGTTGGTCCCTGAAGCCTCCTGAATCTAACAAGCTAAAAAACAAGGCAAAACGTTGTCACCTCCGATTTCGGAGGTGACAGCGATATATATGAGGTGAGAGCGTTAAACGAGTTACTATTTTGGAGGTGGTATTAACACTTTATAACTATATATATATATATATATATATATATATATATATATATATATATATATATATATATATATATATATATATATATATATATATATATATATATATATATATATATATATATATATATATATATATATATATATATATATATATATATATATATATATATATATATATATATATATATATATATATATATATATATATATATATATATATATATATATATATATATATATATATATATAGAAGTTATCGGATACTAGTCGTTTGTAAAATTATTGATTTAAATTAAGGGTGTTTCGACTATTTTTCAGGGCAAAATTCCAATGAGAGTCAAATTGTAAAATGTCCCACATACCATGACAGCTTTTACATTGTACTGAGTAAACCACAGTCAATGTGTCATGACAAAGCTGTCATGGTGTTTATGTGGGACAGACGTCACAGGCTTTACAACTCCGCATTAATTTGCACAAAAGTGATATTCGCAAGCATCCTGAGAGATGTGCCTTGGCTTCACACGCTAGCAGCCTCGATCACGCCTTCGATTTTGAAAACTGTAAAGTACTGAATTCATGTTCTGACAAAAATAAACGGTTGTTTCTAGAAATGTGCCGAATAGTGAACACGGACAATAGCATTAACAAAAGGACGGACATTAGTGGAATTAGTAATATATATAGCTACCTTTTGTATTTAGATAAAAATAGGTGAGAATATAGTTAACACCTTTTTATGTATGGTAATTTGTATATGTTGTGCATTTTCGGCTGAAATGTTATAATTTAATTGGCCAGCACAGTTGAATTAATTATTAACCAACTCGATGGTTTGTTGATGTCGCTACTTTTCTGTGCTTCATAACCTAGAGGTTCAACTGTCAGACATGCTGTTTTTCATATTTTAATTGTGTGTTTTTTAATATGTGATGATAATTTCTGTTGTTCATGGGTCCTCTAAGATCAATGATCTGTTTGAATACCTTGCTCTTGCAGATTTTTTTGAATGTCAACTGAGTTGCTCGGTGAGTGAGACACCTTGTTGCATGGGTTCATTCTTTTCTTGTTATAAAGCATCTGATTGTATGTATATTTTAGTGTCCTGATGAAGAGCCCAACAATAGGCTCGAAATATAGACAATCGAACGACAAATAGTTGTCTCTGTTTACAACCAGCCCCTTGCCGAGTACCCATAGTATCTTAACATATATATATATATATATATAATATAATATATATATAAATATATATATATATATATATATATATTTATATATATATATATATATATATATATATATATATATTGATGTTCAGGGAATAAACTGATAATTGGTTTATTTAAACTCTTAATTCAATGCCTAGCTTTCGGAACTTTTTTATTCCTTCTTCAGGGCTTCTACAATAATAGTACAGGTTAGTTGGTAACAAAAATATTATTCATTTTTTTTTCATTGCTGTATCCCGTTACCGGGAATGAATCTACAAAAAAAAAAAAAAAAAAAAAAAAAAAAAAAAAAAAAAAAAAAAAAAAAAAAAAAAAAAAAAAAAAAAACAGACTTGTAACTTCTTAGTGCTAGTTGCGACTGTGTGCCCTCCTGTGACTAAGGAGACCCAACCGCGACCTGCAGATCCTTCCACACTCAGGGCATGGATAGTCTCCAACCAGATCTGGCCGCCGCTGTATCCTTCTCGATTCTCCACTATAACTGTGGACCAAAGACCTCCACTGTGACCTGTCTAACGCTAGTTGTTCCCAGTTATGATTAGCATTAACTGATTTTAGGGATTGATGTAGTGTATCCTTAAACCGCTTATACTGGCCTCCTGGTTTCCGGGCTCCCTCAGTGAGTTCGCCGTATAGAGCTATTTTGGGGAGTCTTGTGTCTTGCATCCTCAGAATGTGGCCGCTCCATCTGAGTCGGGCCCTCGTTACTTGAGTCTCAATTGTTGTACAATTCGCGCGCTGCAAGACTTCTGCATTCGAAACTTTGTGGAACCATCTGATGTGCATTATCTGTCTTAGATGACGTTGCTGCGTCTGTTCAAGCTGTTTAATATGTCGCCTGTAGGGAGTCCAGCTTTCGCTTCCGTAAAGAAGCGTTGGGAGGACCACTGCTCTGTAAACAGCTGTCTTGGTCTTCAGATTGAGGTCGTGATTCTGGAACACTCTGTCCTTCAGCTTCCAGAATGCCCGTGATGCCGAATTGATACGGTTGTGTATTTCCGTGTCAAGGTTAGCCCTAGTATTTATGAAGCTTCCCAAGTATTTGAACTGCTCAACCTGTTCTAGAGTTTCATTGTCCAGGCTGATATCTGTTTGAAGGCTTTCTGGCGGACTTACCAGGATTTTGGTCTTGTCAATATTGAGTCTAAGGCCTAAAGCTTCGTATATAAAAATATTATAATACGACACTTACAGAATATGAATTCTACCATATATGTTCATTTAACATGAAAATTGTTCAAGATTAAAATAGATTGACAATTGATTATATTATTGACTCTTTTTCCTTTTTCTGGAGCGTTCATCATGGAAGTAACAATTTTAGGTTAGAATGACATGTAATGACAAACCAAACACGACAGACTCCCTGTGATCACAGAGTCATCGTTCTTATTCTTCAGGTTACTTGGCAAGGGACATTAGATAGGTGTATATGTTACTCAGATTTTGAACATCAGATTTTTTGTTTACGATATTGTTGTTGTTTTTTATGTGAATCATCTCTAAAATTAATCGTTTGTTATATTTTGAGCTTTTTTCTAAAATTCTTACATTATCCAGATCTCTTTCATGTCTTTCTTCATATATATATATATATATATATATATATCTGGGCTGTGCCAGTGTTCGCGTATACTGCTGGAATTCTCATCTGGTCGAAATCAAATCTTGAGAAACTAGACAGAAAGATCAGATCCATCCTCACGCAAAATGGTACGCTTCACCCGAATTCCGCTATTGAAAGACTCTATCTGCCACGTAAAGAAGGAGGTCGAGGACTAAGTAATTTGCAGTACATATACTTGAAAGAAGAGAAGAAGATTAAGAACTACTTCCAGACAGGAATCACACCAATCCAAAAATGGGTGGCTTCACAACGCTACCCCTCCTCGGGAGAAACCAGCACGCATGAACCTGAAACCGAAGACTTCAAGGAGATATTGAAGCAAAACTGGCAGACAAAACCTCTGCACGGAAGATTCTTCGCAAGCCTGAACCAGTCTGATGTAGATAAGCTGAGCTCGAGTACTTACCTGACGCAAGGTTACCTTTTTCCCCAAACAGAAGGAACATTCCTGGCGATTCAGGATCAAGTCGTGCCAACACGAGTCTACACTAAGAATATCATGAAACAACAGGTACAAACAACAAAATGTAGACTCTGCGATAAAGCCGAGGAAACTGTGCAGCACTTGTCATCTGGATGCTCCACAATAGCCGGCACCAAATACCTTGGACGCCATGACAATATGGGGAAGGTTGTGCATCAATCGCTGTGCCTGAGGGAGCAACTACTCCTACATTTCGTCCCACACCACATATACGCACCGCAGACTGTCCTGGAAAACGAAACCACCAAAGTCTACTGGGATTTAACCATTATCACCGATCGAGGAGTAGAGCACAACAGACCGGATATGGTGGTGTGGTCAAAGAAGGATACGAAGGCATATATCATAGACTTTGCTGTGCCTCTATATCAAAACCTTTCCAAGGCATACGGAGAAAAAATCGCAAAATACGAGCCATTAGCGAGAGAGATAAAGAATATGTGGCGCCTGGAAAAGGTGGAAATTAAACCATTGATCATAAGCTGCAATGGGTTGGTGCACAAAAAAACAACAGAACATGTCAAGGAAATGCAATTACCAGCCAACACAATTCTTTGGATGCAAAAAGCGGTGATCCTGGGGACGGTTGGGATCATCAGACAAGCAATATTTCCCCATTGACGATCAAAGAAGGTTCTTGGCTGAGGCCCGAACTTTCTGGATAGTGGACCACAGTCGTGTGAAATTAAAAAAAAAAAAAAAAATGGTATTATAAGGATAAATTTCGACTATTTATTTTTTACCAGTGCACTCTTCTTTATTTTGTCAAGCTTTCGAACCCTGTCGGGTACATCTTCATGACTTAATAAATATGAGGTTTGTTACAAAAAAGATGTTTTTTAGCATGCAGTCTAAACAGTGTTGTTATTAATTTTCTAATAAGGTTCTTATAAATTTTTTCACTACTTTTTGCGCATTTAAATTGACATTGTTTTTAGTTCTCATTTCGATTTAAATGCGCAAAAAGTAGTGCGAAAATTTATAAGAACATTCGGAGATCCGAATGGGAGGGTATTTTACCTCCGGATACGAATTTTGTCCTGTTCGACTGGTCCATCTTTTTGTAGGAGCTGCGTTAGAAGATGTTTAAAAGCTGCACTGGTAACGCTGTCAGTGCAACTTTGGTTGCGGCTACGACTAGATTATCTTGTGGCACAGGTATCCTGAGACGACAATTTCTGAGACGTAACTTGAGCAACGCTTAGAGCCATTTCCTGCTCAAGCCAATGTTTAGGCTAGGTAATTGTGGAGAACAGAGTTATACCGCTCATGTTCGTTTGCCAGAGCCTCGTTCGTAAGAACAGGGTGCACGGCGAGTAGGTGAGGTTGGCATTTGAGAGGAGAGGTTATAATACGCATCCCTTCCCCTTACACCGTACCCTGTTGGAGAGTAGTTGAGCGTAGGCCGGTCGTTCGGGGCAGATTTCTTTCCATGTCTCCAAGAGTAGGTTCCGGTATGTGGTGTTGCGAGTCTCAACAAGGTCCAGAGCTATGTAGTGTGAACGCATTACCATGCAGTTATCATCGACTGTCCAACGCGTTCGCCTATCCCGTTGTGGCCTGCTTGCAGCAGGGTGAACAGTTCGTACACCCAAGCTGTCAGAGCTTTCTCCTTGCGGAGAAGCGGGACATGGCCTTACGGTGCCATCTCGGAGGGGTGCGCCGCTCGCCCCAACACGTTCCTCCTACAGACCGATCCTCTGGACGGTTCCGAAGGGGGCTGGTCCGAAGCCCCCTACCGCCCTGTGTTCTTCTTCTCGTTATCGGAGCTCCTCAATTCGATCCCTTCCAAGGGTGTGGTGACTCGGGTACGCGGAGAAGTCACTCTCCATTGGCTCACGCCACCCCTGCGTATTGGTTTTCTGTCAGGGTTTTCCTTCCCTTAGCATTCAGGATCTTTTCCCTACGCGCAAGGCAGCGCGGATTTGGTCTGCCCTGGGTATTTGATTTCCCCAGTACCTACCACCCATATCTGGGAGGCGTCCCCCCATCCGCCACCTGGGGAGGCGTCCTATGGGAGTGTTCTCTCCTCAAGGAGAGAAACCTTGCTCTGCACGTTCTATTTATTCAATAATAACGTTATTACGCTGCTGAATAAATAATTCACGAAATTCATTCACTGAACCCAACAAATAAAACGTAGTCGCACAGCCTAAAACTCGAATGACGAATATTCACTTCACGTTCACATGCAGTTATATAGTCACGGTCATAGAGTCACCTCTCTGTCGCCGCGCAGGCTTTTGATTTAACCTTTGAACTCGAGACCATAGAGTGCAGAGATATTATAAAATTCAATGAAAGCATAATTTGATTTGTCATATAAATAAAGAAATAAATTTCCCAGAATTTGAACGAAAATTGATGAATTATTCGCCCCCTATAAATTATAATACACATCAGAGAGTATATTAGCGTTCTGTGATACACATTACGAAAAGATGAACTCTACGATATTATTACAGATATCTTAATTTCACTGAATATTGGACAATGAGTTTTTTAACTCGAATAAGAGGTTCTCCAATATTCACCTCGATTTCTACGTGAAAAAATGCCTGAACAAGGTTCAAGTTTCAGATCTGTAACTTGAAAACAAAAAAGTTATGAACTTCTCGAAATCGTCATAATTTCATTTTTTGCTAATAAACTCAAAAACGAAGAATCGTAGGAGGCTATACGGTATCACCATTCTTTGTTCCTCTGAGAAAGAGCTCGGAAATGTATCATCCGTTTTCTTCTAAGTGCTATAATTCTCGAGATCCCCTCAGTAGACAACGAATTTTACGAATTTATAGCTGTACAATGACTGATATTGAAATATATTAAAGAAAACAGGCAAAATTATAATAAAAGTAATGCAAAAGGTATATTGCTGCGTAGTTGCGACGTGTTGATAATAAATAGAACATTTCAAAAAGGTACTGAAAAGTTTTCTTCGAGAAGTCGCCGTGTTAGGGTTCATGGAAATTCATTCATAATACATTATTCCATGTTCTAAAAAGATCACCGATAAAATATTCAAGAAATATCAACACATAAGTCGCATAGTAGTAGCTATGTTCACTTAATGAGAACATCTCGATATAATGTTACATGCAACCACTAAGGAAGTTATTTTAGGAATTTCGCAAACTCAACAATATGTGGATGTTTATGTCCAAAATGTGAAATCCTAATAAGTATATCCATGGTAATTCTCAAAGAAGTTCTTCAATGCGATATTTTTTGGTACTCCCTGCGACTTACTGTTACATTTCTGGTTGACTGGGACAACAGACGTGGAGGTTTCCAGTTCAAAATTATCGTTTTGCCCAACTTCGCAATTTCCCGATATCATCGATAGCAAAAGTGCTTTTGTAGATATTCTTTCAGATGGAACGACTCCAAATGTGGGGAAATCGTATTCCTTCAGTAGATAATACTGGTCTGCATCTGACAAATTATTCACAGAAGCCATTCGCACCTCTATCGGAGTCAAAAGTGTTCTTTCTAGACTCAGGAAGTATGCAAGTAAAAAAAGATCATCGACTTCTCGTTCTTCTCCGATGAAGTTTTGAATGTTCATGATGGATTTCATTCGGAAATAGGTGAATATTTATTTGACGACTTCGTGTGAACTACCTAGTGCCGCCGAACGACTGACGCGGTCTTCGAAAGTTACCACGTCGGCACTGACGCCGCGTCTCGGCCGCCTGGCTTGAAAGTCAACCTTTAAGAAGAACTAATGAAACTGAGAAATGAAATTCTATAAAATTTCATAAATTCAACAGATTTCTGATTCATTTGTGGAAAAGACGAAAAAAATTACAAAGAAATCTCAAATACCTGTTTCAATAACTTTCTTCTCACTCAATTTTCTTGCTCCTCCCTTCTTTCTTGTCATAATTCGGCTTGAAAGTGAAGTAAATCAATTTGTTATATTTTATTAATTCGTCGCAATCTAGGCTTAAGTCCTACTAAAAATGCCACTAAAGGAAGCTTCGTGCTTGAAGGGATCGTAATTTTCCATTTGGAACGTTTCTCTTTTTGATTCAGAAACATTTTCATGGAAATGTTTCATATAAACCAGGCATGGGCAAACTCTTTGATGAGAGGGCCAGATAAACTGAAAAATTATCTGGGCGGGCAAAAAACAAATTACATAATATCAAGTGATACACTTTATTTTGATTTTTTACATCACAAACGACCTACATCCTACAAAAAAAAGTTAGAAAAATTAATCATTCTTCGAGCGGATACGAAGGAGTATGTGAAAAATGAAACTGTGATTGACCTTCTAAAAGTTGTTCATAGTCTGCTAGAAATTGGGATGAACTGATTCGCAGCAGTTGAATGCTGGTCACTAAGTCTGTTTCTAACGCTGCTTTTGCGTAGTTTCTGCATCGTTTTAGGTCCTTTATTAGTATGGATGGTTCTATTATTATTAAATTAAATATTACTTTTAGTTTGATAGCTTTATTATATCCCAAGGAACAACGTCTATTGGATGATTGACAACTGAAATGATAATGTTCAACCATAGAATTGGAACATAAACAATTATTGTTTACATAATTAAAACATAAATATGTCACAGTTCCATAATAGCAAATACGTGTTCACATATGTAGGCACATGCAAATATCGCAATCGTCTTCTGAGCATGATTGTGTTCTCAGGTTTGGAAAACTTGATTTTGGCAGAGACTTAAGAACTCAATTTTAGAAACGCTGAGCAATAATTGCTTCAGTTCCGAACTACATTTATTCATTCATTTATTTCAATTTGATCAAATTTTGTACAAAGGACAAATCATTCAACAAATTTTATAACCCATCAAAGATTACATGGGGTGTCAAAATCACTATGTGGAATATTAATATCACCTATATAACAGATAATATGCAATAAAAATATACAAATAAAAACATATATGTACATAAACAACATTACATTAGGTTTACAAACTATAAACATCGAGGTAATTAAGGATTTAAAAACTATCTTCCATACTGTAGTAGGCCTTCTTTATGAGAATAGATTTCAGTTATTTTTTGAGTTTCTTCTTATCTAGTTTCCTCAGTTTAGCTAGTAGTTTGCTACAATCTGGTGGTAAGGAATGAACAAGTTATTTTTATTTTTGGTGTTGAATATGTGATTGTTGTTGTTTTCCTGTAGTATTCCCGTATTTTCATAGATGCATAAGAAACAATTAAATATAAAGATAGATATCAAGGTGAGTATTTTTTCTTTGGGGACTAATTCTCTACAACTACTTCTACTACTCACACCACATAGGTTTTTTTTTCGTCGAATGCCTTGCTTATCGTCTTCAGCTTATCTGTTATCGCTGTTTCCACAGATCTTCCCGTTAAGTACCTATGCTGTTGTTTACCTCGAATTTCTGTGTGCTTGAAAAAACTCGTCAGCTTGTTCTTTATTATCTTTTCAAACAGTTCTGAGAAAACCGGAAGTATTGATAGTGGCCGGTAGCTTTCCATTGAATCTAAATCTCCTTTTTTATGGACAGGTATGATTTTAGCGTTCTTCAGCTGATCTGGGTAGTGGCCTTTCTTTGTGATGATATCACAAAGTGGTATTTTAATGTAAAGGTATATTTCTTTCAGCACTCTTGGTATCATCTCATACATATCCTTTGTATGTGTTGATTTAATCTGGTTTAAGGCCTTTATGAGCTCTGGGATAGTGCATTTACTGAGGTAAATTCATTGAGCTTGAGTTCAGTAACTTCGAAATCTCGAAATCTTCGTTCGAATTCTTCATGAAGACATTTCAAGGTTTTCTCATAGCTCCAATTGATCTTCTCTAACTTCAATTGTTTGAAGTAGTGGAAAATTTTTTTTATTGAGTTGCTTGGATAATATATCCAATTGCATTTCAAAACCCTTGATATATATCATTGAATAATTGATTTTTTCCCTGGAGTTTAAGGTTCACTTTATTGATGTGACTGAAAAGATTTGTGAAAAATGCAAAGTCCGAAAGCCATGTATAATATCTTTTAAAGGTTCACACTCCACCATTCTTCGAGCAGGTGTTTCGTGTTAAGAGTAGATTTACACAGAGCTTTTTGATATATGACACAATGAAGAAATATAACGTCGTTTCCTGGATATGTTTAATCAAATATGCCTACAAAACCAGATTTCGTCCATGTCATATTCGGTGCTCCATCAGTTGATTCTGGAACTGTTACTTTAATTCCAGATTGTGATGATTCACTCTGTATGAAATATTCAATTTATATACTGAATATATTTTATTCGAAAAATCCCTTTTTTACTCTGAACATCTACAATGTAATAATTATATCAAGGACAAGCGAAGGAAAATTAATAAATTAATCGACTTACCTGAAGGAAGATTAATTGTAATTTTCCGAGCTTGTCCGTAGATATAATTATTACCCACCCTCCCAGATTACAGGTGTCGTTAGATACTTACTACCTAAATCTAGCTCCCTGATGTTAGGTGATTTTTCGAGACTCGCACTTTCACGGAATGGATATATGGTGTACCGGGATATTATGGGACGACGAAGAGAGGCCTGTTTTTCGTCAACTCTTAAGAATCGTGCTGACGGAGTAGGTTTCACGGAAACTACAATGTAATAATTATATCTACGGACAAGCTCGGAAAATTACAATTAATCTTCCTTCAGGTAAGTCGATTAATTTATTAAGTTTATCACGGAACTTCAATATGCAGACGACTGCGCACTTATAGCTAGCAGCCCAGGGGATCTACAGATAACGCTGGACAGCTATGAACATATAAACGAAGCTTTAGGCCTTAGACTCAAAATCGACAAAACCAAAATCCTGGTAAGTCCGCCAGAAAGCCTCCAACACATTTCAGCCTGGAGAATGAAACTCTAGAACAAGTCGAGCAGTTCGAATACTTGGGAAGCTTCATAAATACTAAGGCTAACCTAGACACAGAAATACACAACCGTATCAGTTCGGCATCACGGGCATTCTGGAAGCTAAAGGTCAGAGTGTTGCAAAATCACGACCTCAATCTGAAGACTAAGACAGCTGTTTACAAAGCAGTGGTCCTCCCAACACTTCTTTATAGAAGCGAAAGCTGGACGCCCTACAGGCGACATATTAAACAGCTTGAACAAACGGAACAACTTCATCTTAGACAAATAATGCACATCAGATGGTTCCACAAAGTTTCGAATGCAGAAGTATTGCAACGCGCGAGTTGTACAACAATTGAGACTCGTGTAACGTGGGCCTGACTCAGCCACTCGGCCACATTCTGAGACACAGAAAACACCCATATAGAAGGGAAACTCCCGTTCTAACAAGTGGGGTCAAGTTTAAGCGCCCCCATGCGGTGGTTCATGGAAATAAAAGCGCCCTCTGGCGGTCGGAATTCGAAACAAATGAGCGGGAAAATTTGAAATGCTTCCTTTTTAAAATCACATATTTTGATTTGAAGTTCAGGATTGAAACAACGTACTGAAATGAATCAATATAGCATGTCAAGATGCTATATTACCATTCCAGTACGAGTTGTTTCAAATCCAATGTTCTCAGAAGCTTGATGACTTGAATAAAAAAACACATATGTAAGCAATGATATAACTATATTTCTTCATAGATAAATCATATATACATCACAGTGTATTGCCTTAAATGTAAAGAATAAAATAGAAATAATTCTAATGTCCATATAATATACATCAAAGTGTAGAAATTGTCTCTATATACTAATTACGTAAACACAGAGTGAGAGAGGCAAGAGGAAAAAATCAGCTGATTTAAGGTAAGTGCACATCGGCATCGGACGGACGGCATGGAAGGAACGGCACGGAAGCGGCGGAATTTTTAAGAAGGTATCGCACATATAATCGGAATCGCCGGAAGAATAGGTTAGGTTATGTTAGGTTAGGTTAGGTATTTTATTCCGATCCGTACTGTCCGTCCGATGCCGTTGTATGTACGCTTACCTTTAGAGGATTTGGAAATCGCTATCTGCGAGTGAACCGCTGCTCATTGAGGGCCACGAACAATGCCAAACGAAACACGAATAACTGGAGCGTGCCCAGCAAATACTTCATATTAATATGAAGGATTCGCTATTTGGGAGCGAACCGCTGTTTAGAGTTCCTCGAACAATGCCAAACGTAAGACGAATAACTGGAGCGTGTCCAGCAAATATCAATATCAGATCAGATAAAAAAAAACATTGGCAATTCTTCACAGCAATTAATAACTAATATCATGCATAAGAAGCCAGAGATAACACCTATTGCCACATGTTCCAATTTAAGTGGACTATCAGTCAATGAACCTGAGGCATCATCATCTGAGTTAGATCATAATGATGAAGAATCTCATAGTTCCAAAATGGAATCAAATTTTTCTAGAAAGAGAAAGGCTCGTAAATCTGATGCCGACAGGAGACATGAAGAAAAAATGGAAGGACTTGATTCATTTAACGCTTTGTTTGAAAAAAAGAAAAACTTAAGAATTATAATTCAGTATTTTCTCTTTGAAAATTTATTTAGTTTGAAAATTGACATATCGCACGAATGTGCAATATGTTCGATATCCAAATTTCACCTACTGATTCAACAGGCAATTTGCAACAAACATTTTGTAACATTTCAAAAATTTTTCACTCAAAAAGCATATCTTGAAAACTATAATCCTAATTGGAAATCTTTTCTGTGGTAGGCAATGAAATTTGATTAAGATGATAGTTTTCAAGTTATGCCATGTTTTCAGTAAAAAAATTGTGGAACGTTACAGAATATAACTTAACAGAAAATATCGTCAGGTAATCACGGTTTTTAAAAGTTCTAGAATATTGTTATAAACTAAACTCAAATTTCGTGTGTCCGTCCTATTGTTCACTGTATTATTCAATTTTATACATATCATTTCGCTGATATTTCTCTTGAGTTGATTACATTCATAATCTAGAACGGACACATTGTCAAAATCAAACTTATGATCACTTTGGAAGTGATGATGCGCCAGGGCTGTCTTGTTGTCATCAAATTTAAAATTTCCATTACAATTGTGTTTGTGCTGTTTTATCCTTTTCTCCAAGAGTTGCCTCGTCTGGCCCACATAGCACTTTGGGCAATCAATGCATGGGATCTTATATACGAGGTTGCTACTCTGCAAAATTGATTCCCTACTTTTTAAATTTGATGACAACAAGACAGCCCTGGCGCATCATCACTTTCAAAGTGATCATAATTTTGATTTTGACAATGTGTCCGTCCTAGATTATGAATGTAATCAACTCAAAAGAAATATTAGCGAAATGATATATATAAAATTGAATAATACAGTGAACAATAGGTCGGCCACACAAAATTTGAGTTCAGTTTATAACAATATTTTAGAACTTTTTAAAACCGTGATTACCTGACGATATTTTGTGATCCGTTTATCTACGACGCACAGGTTGTCATAGTTCTTGCGCTGGTCTCATGTGGAAATTTATTTTCATTCCGAAGTCGTTATAATATGTAAAACAAGGTGTCTTCAATCTAAAAATTGTCTGAGCTGAACTCTCGAATTTTCAATGTATCACTGGCTGTTCGTGAAAAATATTAATAACTTGTGGAAAACATGATTATGGCTCTGGTAGGTTTCTTTGTGATATTTCGCTCTGTTCACTGTACTATCATGATAATTGATACTTTTTTGTTATTGTTTTTTGACGTTTCTCAAATTTCAGAATCAACATATAAAAAAAAAGAAGAATTTTTGTACTTAATGAAAATTGACCGAAAGTAATGAATACCTGAGTTATTGATAGATTATTAAAGAAATTCATGTCTTTTGCCTTTAACATCGTGTTTGTGATCATGTTGTTGTTTGTAAAGCTCTTGTCAATTTGTTTGTGTTCTAATTAAGTTTTTTCGATCTTTTTATAGCCCTGAAGAAGCAAATATATTTTGCGAAACGTTGGCACTTAGCTATGGTTTGTTAATCAACCCACGAATTCCTAGTTCCTGTTAACCAATAGTAGTTTTGAATTTATTTGGAAGAACGAAACTCAGTACTTGCGCTTCATGATCCGAAAACTCTGTCGGCAGAACACTCACATACTCACTCTGAACGTCAAAGTTGGTGAAAACATTGTCTAAACAATTTTGATTCCTGGTGGGCTGAAAAATTTTCTGTCTAAGACAGGAGTAACGTTAATTCGGTGATTGCTATCGTAACTGCTATAGAAATCACAGAAATAATCGAGTATTAACGTTAATCTCGCCTTAAATAAGTCGGTGCACACGGCCCTAAGTGACATATAGAAAACCGAACACCCTATTAATTAATTCATTACAACAATTTATGTCTTGGGCTTATAGGAAAATAATCGATCAGTTAGCATTGTAATTGGCCTGCCATGCTTTGCTTTGAGGTCTGCAATTGACCTTGTTTATTTATTTATTTATTTATTCATTTACACATATGTACATATGACAGAAATGAATCCAAAATACATGTACAATGAGAAAACTATCTATAGTATTTCTTCAAACTGTTTTTGAAACTATCCAAGGAACAGTTGGAAATGTCAATATCTCGTGCATGTAAATTATACATCCGACACATTCTGCATAACGGAGTGTTCCCTCCTAAATTGGTCCTGTAATTATGGACTCCGAAGAGAGGTTGCTCCCTCGAAAAAATGTCGGAATATGGAATTTCAACTGCCCAAGAAGATACGGGGAATCTATGAAACCCCGTATGATCTTAAAGAGAAATACTAAATCCCTGTGAGTTCTAGATGTTTCTAAAGATTTCGAAGAATATTTATTCGTTAGGGGTAGAATGTCCCCTAAAGGGTAGATGTTCGTGGCTTTGTATTCGATATATCTAATAAATTTATTTTGAACATGCTCGAGACGATTTTTGTAAACATTGTACTAGGGATTCCAGATACAACTGCCAAAACTCAGACGGCTAAAAATGTAGGCATAATAAAGGCTAAAAAGTGGTTCATTGGATTTGAAGGATTTGCAGGTTCATATTATGAAACCCATTAGCCTGTTACATTTACTCACTGTATTGGAGATGTGTTCTTCGAAAGTCATCTTAGAATCAAATAAAATGCCCAAGTCTCTAACAGACGACACCCTACACAAAGTGTGGTCGCCAAGTTTGTAGTTGAAATCGAAGATATTGAGATTTGTTGTGAACGTTATAGATTGACACTTGGTGAAATTAAGATGAAGCTTGTTTAATTTACAGTATTCAACAAATGAGTTCAAGTCCTCTTGAAAGAGTAAGCAGTCCAATAAACTCTTGATGGATGAGAAAAATGTAATGTCTTCCGCATATAAGAGGAACATGACAAACTTAAATATAAACATCAAATCATGAATGTAAATTAAAAATAGAAGAGGGCCCAAATGGGAGCCCTGAGGAACACCTGAAGTGGCTATGATTGCTCGTGATTTGAAGTCAGAAATGGACACGACCTGCACTCTATGGGACAAGTAAGACGCAAACCATGACAGGTGATCACCATGGATGCCAATGGATGAAAGCTTGAACACCAGAATATTTTGACAGAGCAACATAAACTGAGTCAACTTGAAACCTCCTATCTAGAGCATTCAGTATGTACTCCGAATAAGTAATCAAATTAGACTCAACGGACCTTCCAGCAAAAAACCCATGTTGCTCGATATTGAGGGAGTTTTTTACGAACCAAAAGACATGCTTGAACCTCGAATACTTTGCTGAATATATTCAATTTAGATATGGGTCTATAATTCCGAACAGAATTACGATCACCATCCTTATAAATTGGAATCAACAATGACGACTTCCATATTACGGGAAAAATTCCGGCATCCATAGACCTACGAAAAATCATGTAGTGTGGGGTTGACAGTCCCACCGCCGAAGACTTGACAAAGAAGGATGGAATTCCATTAGGTCCTGCTGACTTGTTCGGGTCTAAGCCGAGTAACGCCTCCAGCACGTCGTCCTCGGTGAAGTGAATCGAGCTTAAACTTCCGCAGCTGGGTCTCAACTTGAATTCTGGAGATAAAGGCCTCTGCTCGAGAGGCTGGTATACAGTCCCGAAGTAAGATGCAAACAACTCTGAGACATCTCGACCACTAGAAGCAGTCCTGTCATCCAAAGACATAGAGAAGGGCAGCTTATCATTATTATTAGATTTGATGGAAACTAAATTACAAAATTTCTTGGTGTTCAGTGGAATGTTTTTTCGATCGACTCTATGTATGATTTATAGTCTGAAGCAATCATGTTCTTAGCAGAATTCCTGACCTCACTGAAAAGATTGTAATCGGCAACAGTACCACTCCTCTTCCATATTTTATGGAGTCTCTTTTTCTTATTTACTTCGGCTATATATTATCGATATATTACGTCGTTAAACATATGAGTACGGTCGATTTTCTCAGTCTCTGTGTTTTTGCTTGTTTTCGAGTGGTACATTGGCGAGAATAATCTAGAAATTTGTACAAGTGTTCTGCTGGGCATCTATAGTCTTCAAGTGAGAAATTTTTAAACGATCGGTTCGATACTTTGGACACAAAAAGCTGAAATTCAATTAATTTGAATTCGGTTTCCAAATTCAAGACATAAAATATGCCGACAAACTGTTTATCATGCGGTACGCCGGCGAGCAGAAACAAACCAGCTGTTCAATGTTGTTCATGCGTCAACGAGGTTCATCAGGCTTGCCTGGGAATTCCCCCTGATACGTTGAAGACGTCCGGAAGTAATGGGAGGATGAGGTGGATGTGTGATGACTGCTGCACAAGGAATAGTGAGTTTCCACGTTCTTGTAATTTTGATGCCAAGCTTGATAAAATCATGTCCGACTTGGCTGCTATTACGAAGCAGCAGGCTGGATTCATTGAGTCACTCAATTTTTTTGGCGGTAAAATAGACGATGTTGAGTCGAAAATGAAAGTTTTTGAGAGCATGAATTCCAGACTGCAGAAACATGATGCAGAGCTGAAAAATCTTAGGGATGGAAATGCTGAATTGAGACGGGAAATGAATGGGTTGCAGCAGCAGCTCAAATCAAAAAATTTGGATATTATAGGAGTACCAGAAAAGAAAAATGAAAACATATTAACCATTGTCGAGAACATTGCCTCTAAGCTTGGTATTTCGGATGTGAGAAATTTTATAGAAGGTTGCTATAGAATACACTTCATGCCTAAAAATGATGCGAGATCTAGACCGATTGTCATTGATTTTAAGAGTAAATCATACAGAGACGCCTTTTTACGCGCTTATAAGGGGAACAAAGAAAAGATTCGAACAAGCGATATCGGCTTTGATGGCACTGAAAAGACCATCTATGTCAATGAAAGTCTTTCTCCCTATTATAGAAAATTATTCAACACCACTCGACAGTTCTGTAGGGAAAATAGTTATAAATATTGCTGGATTCAGGACGGCAGGCTGTTAGTGAGAAAAGATGATTCCTCTAAGATCTCGCACATTGCTTCCGAGGATGATGTGGACAGGCTGCCCAGGAGCAACCTGGACAGGTTGCCTGAGGACTAATTCGGTGTTGCCATTTGTGCACTGTTTTAATAGACTTTTTTTTCGTGTCAGAGATGGCTTCGAACTTGAGTATATTTTATCAAAATTGTCGGGGTCTTAGAACTAAAACAACAGAATTCCTAAAGTCTTCTTGGGATAACCTGGCAGAAATTATATGTGTTACAGAATCGTGGCTCATACCGACTATCAACAATTCAGAATTTATGTGTAGCAACTATAGAGTGCATCGAAAAGACAGATGTGAAACGGGTAGCTCTAAAAAAGGCGGTGGTGTATTTATCGCCGTTACCGAGCGTATGCATAGTGTGCAGATTTCGGAGATATGTCACTCAACCAGGGTTGAGGACATTTGGGTTCGAGTCAAGCTCAGTGAGAAAATGAGACTTTTTTTAGGTGTATGCTACATTCCACCGAGTGCATCGTCGGAAGAATATGCAAACTTCTTTGACGCGGTCACTGTTTTCATGGAAAACTATACCGAAGACATTTTCATCCTGATTGGTGATTTCAATCTCCCTCTTTTTTCCTGGTGCGCGAATGAGAACGGCGAGCTCGTGTGCAATCTGGTTCAGAAGGACTCTTATACCTACTTTCAAAACTTCATGGCTTATAACTCACTGATGCAGTTCAATGGAAGTCAGAATGGAAATGGTAGAATATTGGATTTTGTTTTGGCACCCAACATCGGTGTCCATACTTGCCATTCCTCCTCCCCTTTCGTGAGTGAAGATTCTCATCATCCTGCCTTGGATATATTTGTTAGCCGCAGCACAGAAAAATTCAAACCTAAGAGCTCCAGATCTATTTTCAAGTTTTTTAAAGCAAATTATTCGGAAGAAAATAAAGAACTTTCTGATGTCGATTGGAAAGCACTTCTGAATAGTAAAGACGTCAATACTAATACTGAAACTTTTTACAATGTACTTAATGGTGTAATAGAAAAATATGTCCCGAAACGACCTATCAGAAATAAAAATTTCCCGTGTTGGTTTTCGAATGAAACTATGAAGTTGATAAAGGAAAAGATTAAATTTCACAAAAAGTTCAAAAAGTTTGGCAGGGAAAATGATTATGTTAGCTTTTCTACTCTCCGTAAGCAATGTAAAAAGTCAATTGAAAGAGATTATTGCGATTATATAGACCGTACTGAAAATAATATAAAAGCAAATCCAAGAAATTTTTGGACATATGTGTCGGAGAGTAAAAGAGATGGACAGATTCCTAGTTTAATGACCCATGCGTATGATGTTTATGATAACCGGCAAGATGTTGTGAACGCGTTCGGTGAATATTTTACAGGTGTTTTTGACGATCCGAATAAACCGATTATTTACAGAAAGAAAGAAATGAAAAATTATTATGATGAAATTGATATTGGCTATATTCACCGAGATATTATATTGAAGAAGATGAGCGAACTGAAAACTGATAAAGGGCCAGGCCCGGATTTGATACCGCCTATATTCATTAAATCTTGCGCAAATTCTCTCGATTTACCGTTGCAGATAATCTTCAATCAGTCAGTTCTAACTGGAACATTTCCCAGTAAATGGAAGGTTGCTAAAATCACCCCAATTCATAAGGGCGGAAAAAAGGAGATTATATCGAATTATCGTCCGGTATCTGTATTGAGTCACTTCGGAAAATTATTAGAGTCAATAATAACAGATATTTTATTTGAATCACTCAAAAGCAAGCTCAGTGAGAGGCAACACGGGTTTTACAAAGGAAGATCGGTCCTGACTAATTTGGTGCCTTACGTTAATTTCATCTCGCAGAATTTGGATCGGAGTATACAGGTGAATTCGGTCTACACGGACTTCGCGAAAGCCTTCGATAGGGTCCATCATAAAACTTTGTTCAGTATATTGTCTGACTTTGGAGTTTCGGGAAGGCTTTTGTTGTGGATAGAGTCATATTTATCGGATAGAAGTCAGTTTGTTGTTGTTGACGGTGTCCCGTCCACGGTCCGAAATGTAACATCGGGCGTGGTTCAGGGATCGCACATTGGTCCGGTTCTTTTCAATGTGTACATTGATGATGTAGTAAGTTGTTTTTTGAATGTAAGCTTTGAAATTTATGCGGACGATCTGAAAATGTATAGATCCATCAGAAGCTTGGATGACGTGGTTGGATTTCAGGAGGACCTTGATAGGTTCTCTGCCTTCTGCTCTGAACGATATTTATCATTGAGCGTAGATAAGTGCAAGCACATTAGGTTCACTAAAAATTTTCAAATAATAGAATTTCCTCTATTCATCGAGGGGGTAATGATACAGGAGGTTCAGTGTGTTAAGGATCTTGGCGTGTTTCTTGATTCAAAACTATCTTTTGAAATTCAGGTCGAAAACGTAGTTTCCAAGAGTTTTAAGATGCTTGGTTTTATTCTGAGGATATCTAAATTATTCAAAAATAAGGAATTTGTCAAAACCTTATACTTCAGCTTTGTACGTAGTAACTTAGAATATGTAACACCGATCTGGAGTCCTTTTTATTACAAATACATAGATAAGTTAGAAAGAGTCCAAAGAAAGTTCACCAAGGTCTTGCAATATCGTTTTGACCGTGGACAGGTAGACCGCCCCTATGATTCTAGGCTGAAATTATATAATATAATGAGCCTTGAGAATAGAAGGGTTTTTTATGACCAAATTTTTCTTTATAGAATTGTGAATAATTACTTTAGTTTTCCATTAATAGAATATGTTTATTTCAATACTCGTTTTTTTGGTGGTCGCAGAAGAGATTTATTTTTTGTACCTCAGGCAAGAACATCTTTATATTTTAACTCGACCTGTTTGAGGATAAGTCGTTTTTATAATTGGCATATAGGTAGTATTGACCTTTTCAATTTGTCAATATCCGAATTTAAAAAAAAATTACTGACGTATCTGTCTCAAAATTATAATAAATAGTTTAGTTTTAGAACTTTGAAAACTCATTTTGTTTGTTTTTTTTGGTCACGATGTAATGAGATATTGTTTTTTTTTAATTGTAGTGAATCCCCATAATTGGGTTAATCCTGTCGGGGTTCCTGTTTATGTAAATAAATAAATAAATAAATAAATATAGTGTGTTTGGAAAAATATGCTGGAAATTTGTTATTCACTTCAGTAGTTGGAATATGGATTCGAACCAAGTGATTGATCACTCTGTAGAATGAATCAGTCATGGCATCGACGTCGGGTTCAGAGGAAAATAAGTCATTCCAATCTGTATTCGTGAGATCTTCATTTACTCCTGAATAATCAGCCCTCCTGAAGTTCAAGACCCTCTTATTCACGCTTCCAACCGACCTCGACAGGTTAGGGCAGGATATAGTTACCTCAACAGGAACATGGTGAACATCAACTGGGATCAGTGGGCACCTTGACACATAAAGACCAGAGATTACACTTTTGTTGCAGAAAATTAAGTCAAGTACTCTATCGTTGGTATTCTTAAAACCATTAAATTGCAGAAAATTTTCGAAATCTAGGGTATCCATGATGTTCTGGAATGCATGAGGAATTTTAGAGGGAGAAAGTGAAAGTGCCTCAGCTGGAGCCCACACTATGTCCGGAAAATTAAAGTCTCCGCAGATAAGAATAGCTCCATCAGAAACCATAGCTAAGACTCGTTGATGATTCAAATTGAAACAACAACAACAACAACAAACAGTCTTTATTTCAAATCAATGGTTACAATAATAAATACTGATAGCAAATGAAATGAAATAGTGTCAAATAAGCAGTTTTAATTGATGAAATCATCAAGACAGTAAGGTTCCAGACTCAGTAGAAGCTTGAAAATCTTCTTCTTGAACAAGTTGAAGTTGTTTTCCCTCTGTATTACCCCAGGTAGACTATTGAAAAGTTTTAGGCATCTGTATTGCATTTGATTTTGACTTGTCGTCAATCTATATTTAGGAAGGTTATATGATGAGGTTCTTGTATTATATCTTTCCTTAAGGTTCCTATACTTGCTGAACAATTCTTGGTTCTTATGAAAAAATAGGAGGCATTCCTGAATATATATCCCATAGATCGTCAAGATTCCTTTTCGTCTGAAATAACCGCGACATGATTCCCTATAACTCAGTTTACACATTATTCTGAGTGCCTTTTTCTGCAGGACAAATAGAGATGAAACATTACCACTGCCGTAAAAGGTTATTCCGAATCTAAGCTGTGACTCAATTGTTCCATAATATGCAGTTCTTAGTGTTGTGGAGTCAACATACCTTGAGAGAATCCTTAGAGCATAAACTGAAGAACTAGCCTTATTACAAAGTTGCTGTATGTGTGAGTGCCAGCTCAGTTCCTCATCTACATGGAGGCCAAGGAATTTAACACATCTTGATACTGCGTATTCTTGATTTTGTAACGAGATACTCTCTGGTGGTTGTATTCCAGAATTTACAGGATGAAACAGTACAATACCTGTTTTAATTTTATTCAAAATGAGGTTATTTTGGTCGAACCACATATCAGCTTGCAGGAATACATCCTCAAGCAGCTGCCTCAGCTCTGGCCACAAGGACTTTATCAGCAGGAGGTTTGAGTCATCTGCATAATTTACTGTATTCACTTCATTTGTGTAACATTGTGAATTCTGTATGAAATCATTAATATAAATAATGAAAAAAATAGGACCAGCAATACTTCCCTGCGGAACTCCTAATTTCAATTCGAGTGGTTGAGATCTTACATAACCATTGTTGGTAGAAATTTCCACAAGTTGTGTTCTTCCTCTGAAATATGACCGGATCCATTCCATCGCTGGGCCAGCAATACCATACTTCTCCAACTTCTTCAATAAAATGTCGACACTCAAACTATCAAAGGCCTTGGCAAGATCTAAGAACAATCCCAACGCTAAGTCTCCTTCCTCAAAAGCATCCACTATCCTCAAGAGAAACTGAAACACAGCTGTCTGTATGGATTTTCCTTTTAGAAAACCATGCTGATTCTTGGAAAACAAGTTATTCTCTATAAAGTATTGGACAAGTTGGTTACAGAATGCCAGCTCAAAAATCTTGGAGAAAGATGGCAAAATACTTATAGGTCTGTAGTACTTATAATCATTTATATCTCCTTTCTTATGGATAGGCTTGACTATAGCAATCTTCAAAGCTTCTGGAAATATTCCATGCCTCAAGGAGTTATTCACTATGAAGTTCAGTGGTTTTAATATTTCATCCCTCGTTTCTCTAACAATGTTATTAGATATTCCATCATATCCTCTTGTTTGCTGGTTTTTTAACGATTTTATTATTAACATGAGTTGTTCTTCAGTAATTGAAACAGTTGACATTTCTGTGGTGTGTTGGTTCTCTGGTGTGGTGCCATGTCTTTCTTGCTTATTTCCTTTAGTGTTTATCAAGTTCGATGCTGCATTGACAAAGAAATCGTTTAGTTTATCCGCAACCTCAGGGGAACCCTCCATGGGAAATTTGGTATCATTATTTCCATTCTTCAGGGAATTAATTATTGTCCACACAGTTTTATTCTTGTTGTCTGACTTCTGAATCATTTCCTCATATAATTTAGATTTTTGTTTTATCAATAGCTGATCATATTGTTTCTTCACTTCTTTATATTTTTCTTTGAGTTTATCATCTTTCATGCTGAGCAGAAGTAGTACATCTAGCTGATTTTTAAGGTGCATAATATGTGGATCTCTGATGATTTTCTTTTGTTTACATTTCGTTGGTATTTTCACATTAGGACAGGCCATATTTAGATGTTCATTATATATTTTATAAAAAAGATCCAACTGTTCATCTACTTTATGTGTTTCCATTTTGTACAGTTCCAACCAGTCTTGATCTCTCAAACTTGCTTTGAACTTCTTCAAATTTTCTGGGGAGTAAATTCTTCTATAACTGAATTTGGGAATTGATCTAGCTTGTCTGAGCGACAATCAAGTTCGTCGTCACTTGCCGCCATCTTGGACATCTTGGACCAATATGAAAGATGAATAAGCTACATTATCTTTAGGTGGCAAATGAGTACAACTAATTAAAAGTCCCGTACCGTTAAGGGCGTCGCTGACTTCCACCCAAAGGTCCTCTACAGGCGATTGAAGATCGAGTCGTCGCCTTGCAATAAGTGTCTGGTGAACAGCCATCTTGTGGACATTAAGCGATAATATAAAGCCAAAAGCGAAATTAACTCATTAATATGCTGGGTGTTCTGTTTTCTCTGTCACATAGGAGCTACTACACCCGGAAATCCTAGGTGAAATTGTTGGAATTTGTTTCTTTGTGGTGTTGAAATTAAGAGCTTTATGCATTTGCCTTTCTCTGTTAGGTCATTTTATGATCTCCAAACGAGTGTTTACATCTAGAAGTAGCATACATGTACGATGCAGAATAGACCAACATGTTGATTTGCTCAGACCGAATCTGTCGGCTACCGATCTGAAATTCATTTTTTTATTCATACATTGCTGCATCCCGTCACCGCAAATATCTCTACAAAAAGACAAAAAAAAAAACAATATGGCTTTGAGATAAGGCGATATTTAGTACGATGCCATAAAAAGGGATTGAAAATTGAATAATTCAATATGATAACGGGAAAGAATTCAAGTATTATAATCTACCTGAAACTTTCTACCTATATTGCTCAGATACCAAATTTTAACCATCACTTCTTTATCTAAGGATACCCGAGTATGTTTATTACATATATTGAGTTCAATTATGGTCTGATGAATCTTTAAGAGTAGGTCTTCAAACGTTGACGGGTCCATTCTAAAATGCGGTTGAAACTGATAAATAATCCTTCATTCGGCTAAATTCATTTTTTCACCAATTTGGTGTTCAACAGACATTTGAAACAGTTTAATTAATTTTTCCTTTCTCTTCATTTTATCTTGGTGCCTTTTATTGGCCTCGTTTTCCCCCTGTCCTTTTTTCCTCATTATGGTAGATGTATAATAAACTATGTGTGGTCTTGCAACCAAATAGATTCTCCCAGATATAAGATTAAAAAAAATACCATTTTCATCAGTGTCCACCTCTTGAGATCTCTTTATTTCCCCAATTGAACTGCAAGTGGCCTCTGGCATTATTTCAGTTTTCCGCGAGAAGAAGCTATCCATGGCATTATAAAATTGTCATGTTCTTCGCTTATTTGTGGTCTTATTATTTTCATCTTTGATTTTTAATATATTCTCTTCAGACCTTCGCACTTATTTTCAACCTGTTCCACGTTGAAGTTATTTCCACTTAACTGAAATATTTCGTCGCAAATTTTGGTCCAAACTGACTTTTTTACTCCTGTTGTGAATCTCTTGTAATTATTTTCCACAAGCCTAATAAGCAGAAGAGTATTCTCAGAGGACCAAAACCTGATCTTGTAGAGAAAGTAGGTTCTTTCTTTTTGCCCTTCATCTTAAAAGCTAATTATTTTTCATGTGACGAACACAGTTTTGAAAGGATTTTAAACAGAAAAAACGAAAACGAAATTTTTCAACCTTATTGTAATTAAAACTTTCTACAGGTGATATGCTTGTCTATAATTTGAATCTTTTTTTGAAATTATTGGTTTCACTTTCCGTCGAGAGCCTTAAAGGTTTATTTCTTCATTGGATGGAATGATTATAATTTTTCTGGGAACATATTCAGTTCCTTGAAAACACTAAAACCACTGTTTATTTGTCTCTTCTTCCATAACGGTTGTACACAATAACGATGCTTCGGATTTTTCTTATTTATATTGAGAAGGTTCACAAATGCTAACATGTCTTAGTCCTCTAAGAACTGACATTTCACTCAGATGTGCGATATCTCAAAATTATGCATCGCCTTTGTCATGTATGTGCCATGTCAGTGATAAGCTAATTTGGTGTGCGCTATCTGAAAATTATGCGAAGTGTTTGCCACGAATGCGTCATGTATGTGCCACGCTACTTTGGTTAGCGGTCCCACTTAAATTAAAACCAGCCCCAAAAATTATGTCCCCTTTTTGAAGTAACTTACTTACACTTTTCAGAAAGCTCTCTTCACTAACATATCCACCGTATGCATTTGGAACAAAGTTCACACATCCAGATCCAGAAAGTCCTACCAATAGTTTCACTTTGTTGGATGATTTCTAGTTAGAATATGTAGGTTGTTGTGAAACTGTATTTTGTGGTTTTTCAATTTTTATTTCTTTGCAATTCATAGGTAAGTACTAATATCGTCGGTAAAAAGTGTTAACCAGCTTACTCCGTTCAGACTGATTTCAAGGAAGAGAAGAATAACTGCATAAAATGTAGATGCTTATTTTAACTCTTTGACTACCGAATATGTAATTTGGAAATCAAAATTTTGCTATTGGGTATTTGAAAATTTCAGTTTTTCATTTATTTTTCAAAGCAAACACTTATTCCAATTTTTTGTTTGTTTTCGAGTTTTTGAAATGTACATAATGTGTAAGATTGCAGAGGAAGACTGCAAATCAATACGAAAAACGTAAGGTATTTTCATTATTATTATTTGTTTCAATTAAACTTCATTCAATGTATTACCATATATATCAAAATAATTGCATAAATATCATCATTTGGAAAGATATTTCATGAAGCAATTCGATTTTCTTGTAAGACATAAATGAATCTTACATTTGGAACACATGGTACGTGATCGCCCAGCACAATTTTCATTTTTACACCTCGATGAGAAGCTCTTCTCATCTTCCTCAGGTAGGTGGTTCATTCCATCAAAACGAATATCGTTAAAGGTTCTTACTTCTGGTCTTGGTCTAGTGGAAGATCTAGGTGTTTGTGGCTCGCCATTAGTTACAACAGATGGTCGCCCCCCTTTTCCTTGGTCCTGATTTTGATAATAATATCAATGCTTCCCACACATAAGCTCTGAAGTGCAGTTAATCTAAAATTTGTTTTTTCGGCAGACCTAGTGCAGTGGTCTTTGACTTATGTATATTGAAGACATGCGTTGACACATGCTAGATCAATTCCGTGCTCATTCATTCATTGCTGCATCCCGTTGCCTGAAATGAATCTACAAAAAAACGAAAAAAGGGAAAAAACAAAAAAAAAAGAAAAAAAAAGGGAAAAAAGGTGCGAACCGAGGTGCGAACAGACTTATAATTGTTCAGGGCTAATTGCGAATGTTAGCTCTCCTGTGACTGTAGAGACCCAACCGTGACCTACATATCCTACCACACTGCGGGCATGGATAGTCACCAACCAGATCTGGCCGCCGCTGTATCCTTCTCGAGTCTCCATTATAACTGTGTACCAAAGACCTCCACTGTGACCTGTCTAACGCTAGTTGTTCCCAGTTATGATTGGCATTAACTGATTTTAGGGATTGATGTAGTGTATCCTTAAACCGCTTGTACTGGCCTCCTGGTTTCCGGGCTCCCTCAGTGAATTCGCCATATAGAGCTATTTTGGGGAGTCTTGTGTCTTGCATCCTCAGAATGTGGCCGCTCCATCTGAGTCGGGCCCTCGTTACTTGAGTCTCAAGACTTCTGCATTCGAAACTTCGTGGAACCATCTGATGTGCATTATCTGTCTTAGATGACGTTGTTGCGTTTGTTTAAGCTGTTTAATATGTCGCCTGTAGGGCGTCCAGCTTTTGCTTCCGTAAGGGAGCGTTGGGAGGACCACTGCTTTGAAACAGCTATCTTGGTCTTCAGATTGAGGTCGTGATTTTGAAACACTCTATCCTTTAGCTTCCAGAATGCCCGTGATGCCGAATTGATACGGTTGTGTATTTCCGTGTCAAGGTTAGCCTTAGTATTTATGAAGCTTCCCAAGTATTTGAACTGCTTCCGTGCATGAACATCCTTAGGGTCCACTTCTTGGATCGTATGAATGACCTATAAAACGACACGAGGAAATCGAGCTTATCAACGCCACCCATGTTCAAATTATACTGCTGAACTACTTTCGGTCTTGTCACATACACATATTGCTTTTGTTTCTTGTCCCACCTTTTACAGACATCTGTTTCGCCAATTCCCATATAATTGGAAGCCATATTCACAGCTTTGTTGCCATACCATCTGGTGAGGATAAATTCTCCGTCTCCACTGATGAGTTCTTCAGACGTCCCGTGACCTTTTGCTTGCAACACTTTATCTGATGAAAAAGGAGGTGCTTTGAAACGATCTAAGCGTGCTGTTCCGAATGCCCAAATTTGTTTTTGTCTCAAACATTGAAGAAGTTGGTAATTTGACAAATAGTTATCGTAATAGAGCTGAATATTTTCTTCCGAAATTCTTTCTGCCAACTTCCATACCACTGCAGCGCCTAATCCCAAATGCTTCTTGAATGTTTCGTCTAATTCAGTAGTAGAGCCTTGGTACAAAAAGAAATCGTACAACAGGCCGCTGGCACCGCAAAGTGCAAATATTTTAATTCCCCAAGGGCATGGCTTTCCTTTCACATATTGTTACCTTTGAATGGTACAATCTGTTCATCTAAGCATAGACTGAGTTCTTGAGGAAGGGTCAGACATTTGTTCCGAATAGCATCGAAAAGTGGTCATTATTTTTAGGCTTTTCTAGATTGTTAACAAAATGGAGATGTTGCCTCAATTTATAGAATTGATTATGTTGCATACTCTTAGCTCCCAAAGGAACCTCCAATCTCGCCTCCCAATAATTCTGTACCCTTGGGTAGCGAATATTGCCCATCAATATGTGGATACCCACAAAAACCTTTATCTCCGCTGCATTTGTCGGATGAAATCTGGATCCTTGTTGCACTGCATACAGGTTGGTATTTTCAACCATACTTTCAATGAGTTGATTTGTGGAATATTGTTCGAAAAAATGTGTAGAGCTTTCCAAATCTACAACTTCTTCAATTGTAGGCGAATACCACATATTTGGGGGTGTTTGGTAGGTATTATTTTTTTTCCATTTTATATCAGTTTTTGCGGTCAAACCGTAAGAAGCTAAAAAGTCCCCTGCATCAATTACTCTCGGCGCTGTGACAGCACTTGATCCACTTTTAACTTTCGACGGACCCACTGTAGGAATTGAAGGTTGAGCATCAATTCCTTCAGCATTGGTGCTAATTTTCTCTCCTCCTTGACTTTCGTCATCTGATAGTGGATCATCAGCAACGGTCTCAATATTTTCCCATTCATCGTCCTCAAAATCACCCTGGATATCAATATCTTCGAGATCAGACAAATTATCCATGCATTCTAATAGCTCCTTTTCAGTGAGAGGCTTAAATTTTGACATTATGGAGCTCCAAACTAATGCATGAATTAAATATAAAAACCTTATCTAAAAATTTCTGTTATACGTATTTTATAACACTTTACTACTGCACTGCACAATTGTGTACACAATTTCAAAGTAAATTACGAACGAAAATATCAATCAAATTGTATTTGTTCCACTTTCAATGCAAACTACAACTTTCATGAACTATGAATAAAATTAACAACTATATAAGAGCTATCTGACATGCAAAGTAAATTGTCATCTTCAACCGAAGATGTCTGTGAAGATTCAAGTTCCGTTCATGAATTGCCGGT
This sequence comes from Coccinella septempunctata, assembly GCF_907165205.1. Lineage (NCBI taxonomy): Eukaryota > Metazoa > Arthropoda > Insecta > Coleoptera > Coccinellidae > Coccinella > Coccinella septempunctata. The sequence continues at coordinate 29,719,311 of NC_058195.1, forward strand.
TCAAACGGCACTGTAGATTACCTCGTCATGCTGAATGCATACACAAATGTTGACGTTGGGAGCAGATAGAGGAAATCATTCTTGGTTAGCGTTACAAGAGCATTCAAAACGCTGTGCATTTGTGTACGCAGGTTGCGAAAGGGTTAAGAACTGAATCCTGTTCTAAATGAAGGGTAAGGCTTCGTTACGTTCTTCAAATATCAGGTTTATCAAAAATATCATTTTATTAATATTTTTAAGGAAAACAATTGAAGTTAACAGGTTTTCGATTCTGAGATAAAAACATGGTGGACTCATAATGAGGAGATGGCAATTCCACAGCTGCTACTCGAAATGAAATGTTGCATTACTTTTGAATAGTTCACTCACAAAATGAATAAATCTTCAATGGTTCATAAAAATATTTCAGGAAAATAGTACAGGTGGAAAACATTTTCAAAACAAAATCGGAAAAATATAATACATCATTTGAAGGGCAGGTTATCATAAAATTCATGATAATCAGAGAGCAAAGTTCGTTTAATATACAGTGTGGGCTTTTTAAAATGAAACAGACGAAACAACCACTTCAATTGTTGAAGAAAGTAATTACCAATAATAATTATTTCGTTGTCTAATGTTGACAATTAATGGTTACCATCGTAACCACATAATGAATTAGTCAAATAATTGATGATTTCACATAGCATGGTTAGCGAAATGACTGGTACTGTACGAAATTCAAAATTAAATATCTCGAAAACAATTGCAATAAATGAGAAAAAATCAAGACGCTGAATTCAGGATAAAAAGGCCTATCAAATGAGGTGTCACTCACCCTATCTTTCCTATTCAAAATTTAGGGGTTGAATAGATATAGTTGTAAATTTGACCTCAAAAGTTGTCCCCCTCGAATCAAAAATCGACGTGTCCGAGTATTTTTTCGAAATAAATTTATTCCGCCCGTTATCTCGTCTGTTTCGTTTTAAAAAGCCCAGCTTGTATTGTAGGTCCTCATATTTTGAGGACTTTATTGGTAGCCTGTTTTGATGAAGATTTTGCAATTCAGCCCATGGCTTGTTCACTAAACTGACTTTTCTTTGTGGTAAAAGTGACCATGAGTTAGTTAATCTTTTTTTATAAAAAATATCACCATCAGAAGTATATTTCAGAGCACGAATGTCTGTAACTTTCGAATCTCCCCTGTTTCTACCAGGACGGATACTTTTATAAACCATTATTTTTCATAGAAGGTATGGTCTGAATAGGTCACATTATATGGCTTTGGTTTTCTTCTGGCATCGCGACAGTATTTAACATAATCTGCAGGTACATAGATAAATTTTCTCCGCAAACATTGTTCAATAGTCGAATGCATGCTGTCGCATTCCATTTGAGTATGGCCAACTTTAAAATATTTTTGAATGATAGTGATACCCTCGAGTAAAGCCAGGTTAAGTAAGGCATTCGACATAACTGCATTTCGGTTTCGATAAGAACAGCCATCTGTGTATAAAATTATTGTGAAGTTGTAATTATTGTAAGTGTTGTAAAGTGGGCAAAAGCACTACTTCTTTTAGGAAACGAGTCCAGATTGAGGCAAACTCTTCTGCACTCACGCCACCTTCAGTTTCATTCCAGAGGAAACAGAAACCATTATTATTGATAATATTATAGAAATTGTGAACTTGTAGCTTAGTTCGATAATACAAAGAACCAACTTTTGACTTCGGTGCCATTAGAACAACTTGCATATCGGTAGTAAATACGTAACACTGTTCCATCTTGTCTTCGCCTTTTTTCCTGTCGTGCTTCCTGCTTCCTTGTAATATGTAGCTGATAGTCTGCTTCTGCTACAGTTCCAACTTGGAATCCGAGACAATTCTCACATTCATCTCTTTTAGGTCTGTATAAAGCCATGTTACGCTGTTGAAAAGCTTCATTGAATGAAGTTCTTGATAGTGGCCCAATGTTTTGAGCTTTACACTAGTCTTCGACGTAGAATCTGTAAAGGGACTGTTTGGAAGACCACTCTGGCAGAACATATTTTTTGTTGGAAGAAGAGCGGCAGTAGTGTGATGCCATAATTGGTATAGAACTTAAAAATGTACTCAAGTTTTGATTTCTCTCTTCGTTTGGTTTTGCGCTCCTTCCTTGTATTGCTTTCAATGTGCTAGGTGCAATCTTGTTTCTGAGGCTATCTTTCTATTTAAGAACAGTCCATCTTCCAATACACAAAGTATTCAGGAACATAGTTCGACACACACGAACATTGGTATTATCAATTCTTAAGTGGTAGTTAACGGATTGGATTCTTCTAGACTTTTCTGACTCTTTACGACCTCCATGTCATTTTGTTGAAAAAGCTTCGACCATATTATCGATGAACACCTTTTTTTCTCCCCAATTCTTCCAAAATATTTCCAAAAATTATCAAAAATTTCCATCCTAGCACTTTCGGGTACATATGTACATTTCAAGAAACTTTTGTCATTATTTTTGCATCTATCCTTCATCATTCTAGGTTCTTTTAATGTTTTGTACATCCATTTTCCTCCGGATTTTGTTCGCCCAAGGTAGGATTGCTCTCTTGTCGTTTTTTGTTCTTCTCTGAGTACCATTCATTTTTTCTTCACCTGTGATCTCCTCTTCCATGTCTATTTCTTATTGGTGAACTAGAATTTTCTGAATATGGCACCAGTGCATATCCGATATCACCCATATCGGACAACTTGGATGGACTCAAATGAGGGCAATCAATGTTCTGGACGATCTTTTATTAATATATTCCACTGGAAGGTTCCGAAATTTCTCACCCTCTATTCAATCTTCACTCATATCCAAATCCATTTCAGTCAATTGAGTTCGGGTATTATGAGATTTTGGTGGTCCACTATTTGCTGTAGAGTATTAATTCATCACATTCCTTTTATTCTCACTTTGCAAATCCAAATCATGGATTTTGAAAGTTTGCGAGACTGCTTCATTAGTGGAATTTGTAGTGTCAGGAATATTGATTTGAGAAGCTATCATATCAAGACTTGGAGTGTTTCTTGGTGATCGTAAGGGCATTCAATTTTTTTTCCAGAGAAAGCAACAGCTTTTCATGAAAGAAATGTTAAAATAGAGTGCTCCCTCATTGGGCAACAGTGTTCAAAGAAACTGACTGGCCACTGAATAAAATGAGCCTAGAATATTTTTTACGTATAGTTTTTTTTTCAGAGCCTTACATTTATGATACATTCGATCTTTCAAATAGATTTTTATGATCAGCTTTATCAAAATAATCTTGTGATTCTGAAAAATATTCTGGCTTTTTATGTGGCAATCCATTTCTGACGGGTTTTAATCGTCCAAAATGAGTACCTACCTCTTTTGACGAAAATCTAGCTTTAACTGATTTGAGGAACTGTCTCTCACTGGCAACAAAATAAACGTTCGGTTTATCTTTTCCTTTATTCCTACTGGATGAAATTATATTCAAAAATGTACAAGTAATAACAAATGTTTATTTCAACCGGCGGCCTGGTCCGTGTGGGCGGCTAATGAAATACGGTTGAAATAGATGGTAAATACGGTTAAATTTTGAAGGGTCACTCCAGAGGAGTACGGTGGAAATAGACGGTAAATACGGTTGAATTTTGTACGGTCATTCCAGATGAGTACGGTGGAAATAGACGGTAAATACGGTTAACTTTTGAAATCCTGGCAAGTCACCACCTCTGTCGGCGGAAATCGGTACGGTGGCTGGTCTCAGTCCAATTGCAGTACACCCTCTCTCTCTCTCTCTCTCTCTCTCTCTCTCTCTCTCTCTCTCTCTCTCTCTCTCTCACTCTCTCTCACTTTCTCTCCTTTTTTCCCTTTGACCCTCAAAATGGCTGCCAGTCAGACAGCAGGTCGAAAGAAGCTGTCAACCTGTAACTTGGTCGGTCGAAAGTCGGCAATCTATTAACAGAATAAGCACCAAAAATACGGTAGGAACCCCAAGCTCTCCTGGGACCCAACAGCGGTCGAACGGACGAACGGTCGCGGGAACCGGCACTACACAGCCTACAATAACTAGATCAAGTTTAAACGGTATGGTAGGTATTTTCAGCCAGTCCAACGGACTAATGAACATGAAAAATAGCGAAGATAACCCCCCAGGTATGCACTACGTAAGGAATATTGATGCTACAAGTGACTTGCCCTAAACATTCAAACTTAACGTATTTCTAACTGTCCTGCACGGTAAAACACCTTACACAATTTCCTTGGCACCTAGATCTCAACTAACTTCGCTCTTGACCTTCCGCGCAGGGCCTTGAAGAAGTAGACCTCTCCTCGGAAAACTAGCCCCACTATAGGTAACTCATCTCTCCATTGGATGTCGTCCAATTGTTCGGTCAATCAGCCGGCTCGGAAAGAGACAGAAACAACTGAAGAGAAGGAAAAACTGAACAAGTTGAAAGACCTCTCTCGACTCAGAAAATGTACGGTTGAACGAAAAGAATTCTAAAATATATGAATTCTGAAAACATAAGACATAATATCAATCGGTAAATCCCCCTATGTTAATATAACGGTTTTCTTCCAAAATATTTCGATTGACAGGTCTTATTATGCAAGCATAGGTGAAGAAACCTCCTTTTCGTGGCAGGGCAAAATCTGCCACGTCATAGTCTGTTTCGAATTTTGATAATATCGATTTTCGTTTGGGCCAGGTTGCGCACTACATCATCCTTAACTTCCTTATGGCGCCAGACTCTTGAAGGAGCTCCAATCATTCAACTCATAAATCTGATTTTTCTCGCCCTGTTAAACTTTTATTTAAAGAATAACCTATGTTTTCGCAATGGTCATTAATTGCCACCGCTATAAACTCCAAGGCATAGGACGCTTTCGTGGTCCCCTCGTGCTGAGTTGTTAACTCAGTTCCCATATACACTACTCCATAAACTCTACTTTCAGAGTAAACTATCTCCTCCTGGATTTTTATCTCGTCTATGACGATATAACAAAATGTTGTTTTGTTGGTACAAAAACTCTTCGGGGCACCGAATGCTTCCCTCGTGAATCCTGGCTTCCCATCTACCACACTGTACCAATTACGTATGGTAGATGCATGTGCCAGTAAATTTTTCCAAGTTATTCTTACATAATCATATGCTCTGGAGGAATAAAACTGCAGTGACAGTGCAAACTTTCTCATTTCTGCAGAGTATGTTTTTTGTTTCGTTAAATTCTCATTTTTTATTCATCTTTTTATGATATCTTGGAAAAGCGCAGGTACACTGTCCTATATTGAAGGAGAAGATTTAGTGCAGGATGAGTAAAAGCTGATTTCTTTTTGTAGTCTCATACATAGATTAAAAAAAAATTATATAAGGGATCACTGGGAGGTTTCTTCTCATTCAAGAGTTGTTTTCTCTCTTCCGATCTTCGTTCGGACATCTGTTGACGTACTTTCATATTATCTTTCAGTAATGCGGCAATGGTAGACTTCCTCATTTTGTTATGATCTGTCGAGTGGAGTTTCCTTTTTTCTGGCGTAAAAGATGGTTTTGGCATAGCTTGTTAGCTCTGCGTAGCAGTATCAGCAATATTATTATGTATATTGTTTGATGATGGAGAATCTCCATCATTCTCAATGTCATTTTCAAGTCTTTGTAATCTTTGTTGTCTCTCATCAAGATCAAAATCCTCAGAAACTGAATTTGGAGTGTGAGCATCATCAGACTCGCTGTCATCTTGCAAGTTTCCTTCTCGCATTCTATTTGCCATGAATGGTTGAAGAAAGCTCATTTCTTTTTGGAACTTCCAAGGTTTTATGACTGTAGCAGGAGCCCCACTCCGCTTATGATTTTTTGCCTTCTCAATGCATCTCTAAGAAAATGTCTTAGTTTCTACCATACCGATTTAGCCACAGCCCCTGCAAAAAAGCTGTTCAGAATTATAATGAAAAACATGAATGAAATTCTGAAGAAGTTATTTGCCATAATTTATTTCATTTATGCCGGTATAGTGAATTGGTAATTTTCGTTTTAGGTATTTAGCCTCAGAAAACAGCTACAGAAGTATTGGGTACAGCTATAGAATGGGTGATCGCACAGTCTCCAGCATCATAAATCAAGTATCAGGAGCTATATGGAAAGTATTGCAGTCTTTATACATGCACGAACCCACAGAATAACACTGGATATCAGGCGCTCTCGGTGTCGAGGAAAGGTGGCAATTTCCACACTGTGTGGGTGCCATCGATGGAAATATTCATATTCAGTAGTACTGTACTTGGGTAAAAAATTATGAAACGAAATTTGAACCTTCCACAACCAACTTACTTTCCACCTATCAACGATTCGCTGCCTTACGTTTTTGTCGTAGACGAAGTATTCCCATTACATGAAAATGTGATGCGTCCATTTCCAAGAAGGAGCGTCACGGACAATTATGAAAATAAAGTTTTCAATGACCGGTTCTCTAGAGCACGACAAACCGTCGAATGTTCATTCGGGATACTTGCTTCGCGATTCAGAGTATTTCAAAAGACGTTTGAAATTCATTTGGATAGCGTATGTACTACGCTGTTAAGACAGCGTGCCTATTGTATAACTACTTAAGCAAGTCTTCCTCGTTTCTATCACATATAGAACACGTCATTGAAGACATGCCACAACATCAGCTACAACCAATGGCCCGTAACAACAACCGAAGTGCAAAAGATGCATTTGCAGTTCGACAAAAATTCACGAACTATTTCAATGCGTCAGGAGTAGTACCGTGGCAAGGAGATTGCATTTCAGGATGACAGTATTAAAATAATTTTATGTAATATTAACACGTTGACTGCCGACTACGAGAGAACTCGTAGGTAGCGATCTTTTCTAGGACGCCAACTACGAGTTATCTCGTACTGTATTCACTTGCCATTCTTGTGTTACGATTAAACTCGTAATATATGAGTGCTAATATCGATAGATGGCTTCTTGGGAAAGAACAAAAAATCAATGTTGGCTTGCATGAAAAGACAATTTATTTGAAAACGAACATAAAAAAATGTAAGTGGCCAGAAATCCGAAAATTACTGTGGCAGTCAACGTGTTAATTTTTATATTTCCTGATTAAAGTGGAAAAATAACTGAATAATTCGTTCAAATCTTCAATACTGCGATAGTAAAGTTTTGAAAACTCACCACTTTCCAAATCTGCTTCTTTTGACACCTCTATCCAAACTTCACTTTTTAATTTGTTCTTCATATAGTTGCAACAGCTCGAATCATATAAAATTTTTCTCCTACGAACCGCTTCAATTAATTTTTCTTCCATCGTAAACACAATCTCGAAATCACGTTAGTCACTATGAAAAACTGCGGTACAACGACTGCTTGGTGCAGGACGTCACGTCTGTTTGCGCCATAGAACAATTAATATGGAATTATGTGATTTGCGAGATAATTCATTTCTATGTGTCCAAAAACTCACGCTACGTCACCTCAATCACATAATTCTATTGGCGAATCCAAAAATCTAGACGCCCTCTGCCATAGAAATACCAAACTGCCGAGTGAATTACGAAACTACCTTGTCAGTATTGCAACAATTACAGAGGCATATCGTTGCTTAGCGTGGCCGGTAAAATTCTCTCGAAGATTATGGCTAATCGTCTGGTTCCACTCTTAGAGAAGCTTTTACCTGAATCCCAGTGCGGCTTTCGACCAAATCGAGGTACGGTGGACCTAATTTTTACACTGCGACAGCTACAAGAAAAGGCCCGTGAACAACAAACAAGGATTTATACAGCCTTCATCGATTTAAGCAAGGCATTCGACTCGGTGAATCGGAGAGCGCTATGGAAAATCATGGCACGTCTAGGAGTACCCGAAAAATTCCTAGCAGTGTGTAAAAGTGAAAAAGTCAGTACTGCAAAGTCAAAACAAGTTTTGTGTATCTTATGTTTTCTCTTATCTCACGTTGTTTAACAAACTATTATTAATAAGTTGGAGAAGTTATATTGGAATGCTTTTCAGATATACATTGGGTAACCATACATTGCATCATGGGTGAACAAGGGCCTAGTAGTTTTAAAAAAACAGTGCATAATTGTAACTGTTGTGTTTTCAATTGTACTTCCAAAAAAAGTGAAAACAGGGCTATACATTTTCATAGATTCCCTAAGAAAGGTGCATCAACGGTTTACATCACTGATGTCTTTGGTGTACTCGAAAAAATCGATAGAAGAAAAGCCTGGATAAACGAATTATTGATGGGAAAACCTGTTACTGACAATATGTTTGTTTGTTCTCTTCATTTTCAAGATAATGATTATATTAGAAAAGGTATGGTCTAATTGAACTTTGAGTGTGTCTGATTTGTTTATTATTCCTTCATTTTTATAGAAGAAACTATAGACCACTTGGTACAGAGTTGTAGATATATAAATTTCAGGGTGGTTTCGAAGGCATTCATTTTTGATGACCGAGTCTTTTTGAGATAGGTTACAAATTTCAAAATTATTCAGTGAGAAGAGAAGGAGAGAATACCCCTCTCGTTTTTTTTTTGTTTTCAGATTATTCAACCATCATGGTAGAAAGAAGGGGAGGAAGTTTTTGGATTTTGTCCTATGAAGAAGATGTCCATCAATATAATAATTACAGCTTATTATTCACACAAATACATCATCATTATACTTATACAGGCAAATAGAGAGTTTTTTCTGAGGTTTTTATCTCTGTTTGTATGGTACCTCTTTGACATTTTTCCTCTGCTTACACTGAGATCTGGAACGAGGAACAGGCTTTAGAATCTGTCTCATGTTGCCATTTCTTTACACCCGCTTCATTGTTTTCAGATTGTAAAAGTTTGTAACAGTCTATTTCAAAAGAATATATACATATATATATATATCTTCATAGGTCCAGCACTACAGTATATGAAGGCCCCTAGACTCAAATCTACTGCTGTTCCCTCTCAAAATTTACCCAAAAATCAATTTCATACGAAGTCAAGTAGTGTCTGCATGACTCAACGCAAATTGAGGTTCGAAAGGAGAAGTGCTCTTAGGGATGAACATATTATTCCTCAATCAATAAGTAAGGACGTTCATTTGCATGATTTCGATAGAACCGAAAACGCTGAGCCAAAAAATTTTTACAATTATCTGATTTAGCTGCAGATGAGCAATCTGTTGTTAACGCATTATTGGACTTGCAAAGTGTGAGAAATTACCAATTTCAGGATGAAGGGATCCAAGTAAAAAGTGGTGATTTGGTGTTGAATTTTATAAGTACAATTCAAAGTGATAAACAATTGAACTCCTTGACTGGCATACCAAATTTTGAGTTGTCGAATAATTTTGTAGAGCTTATATCTAAATACTACCCAGATCGAAAAATTCATAAGTTGACAGTTAAAGAGCGAATAATTTTAGTATTCATGAAACTGAAGATGTCCATGAAGTTCATAGTCTTATCATTTTTATTTAGAATTTCCCAAACTACAGTAAAAAATATTTTTAGCGAATATATTGTATATTTAGCTAATATTTTGAAAGGTTGTATTCAATGGCCAAGTTCAGATGAAGTGTTAATGAATTTACCACAGTGCTTTGAAAATTTTCAAAATGTTAGAGTGATACTAGACTGTACTGAAATTCCCATTCAAAGATCTTCTTGCTTAGCATGCCGCATCAGAACGTACTCACATTATAAAGGAATGCAAACCATCAAATTCATGGTAGGTGTAAGTCCTGCAGGTCTCATAACATTTATATCCAACTGCTATGGAGGCAGAAGTTCGGACAAGGCAATATTCGAACAGAGCCAGTTAATTGAAAAATTGGTGCCCTTTAGAGATTGCGTCATGGTCGATAAAGGATTTTTAATTGATAAAATTTGCGAGGGGCGTAATATTCAATTAATAAGACCTGTTTTTTTGAAAAATAAGAAGCAATTTTCTGAGCAAGAAGCAAATTTAAATATTAGGATATCAAAAGCCAGGGTTCACATAGAAAGAGTTAATCAAAGAATGAAGCTTTTCGATATTTTAAGGGTCCCTTTGCCGTTAGCACTTGTAAAAGATATTGATAATATCATTCTTGTCATCAGTGCTATGGTAAATCTACAAATACCAGTGATGGTGGATGACAGTAAGTTTTTGAACAACTAAATTTTTGGACCATTATTACTTAGAATATACAGGGTGAGTTTTTGACTACCTAACTATCAGTACAAGTGCAGTCAAGTTGGGATACAACCTCAACACAAAGATTTTAAGGAAGAATAAATTTTTATATAATGGAATTGCTGCGGCATAAATTCATCCATCAATTTGTCACTATCAATTCCGACAAAAAACGTTTTTCAGAAGAACTTTCCATCATTGTAATTACTATTATGTTTTCTAGTTGGCCATTTGTTATATTATTATATTTCCATGCAAATAAATATCCAAAACATAAATCATCAGTTCATTTATTATCACAAATTGTATGTAACATATGCTTGAAATAATTATATGTAATTTCATTAATCAAATTTCTTGTGAAATCTTCATTGAATGGAACAAAAACATTCAAGAAAGATTTTGAGTGACTTGAATATACAATAAAATAACAGCCTTCCAAGTTCAACAAGCCTATGCCCAGTTGGATAATAGGCATGATTATTCTTCAATTTGAGGCCGCTGGCAGTGATTTCTAAATAATCGCACTCTTCAACGAAATAAGCAGCATCTTTGGTCCTCCCTGATTCAAAAATAATGATTAATACAATGTTTCTTTATTGCATTGTAATTTGGGCTTTTTCTATCCTTTAGTAATTGGAAGATGGCTATTTACTATTTCAGTAATTTTTTTGTGTGCTACATTTGAAGGTTCTAATTTATATTGAAATTTTTGTACGATAGCCTAGCTAACAATATAACATTCCATCATTTAGAAAATATGAAATAATGAACCTGCAATCAATTCTCACCAACAAATGGACATTTTATTTCTAGCAATCTAAAAGGTTTGCCTTCGCGGAAAATAACGCCATCCGGAGAAAAGCCAAGCCAAGGATATCTGCTACAGATAATGAATCCTGTTTCTATAACAGGATATCCTAGCTTGGATTTGTAGCATTCTCGTGCTTCCCTTTCATGGTCTATTCCATGCTGAACAAATTTGTTCGTAAATTCCTTCGGATGGAAATACTTCAGGCTTTTATTCTCCCAATCTCCTTTATCATATGTGAAGATGGAGTAACATCTTGAACCTAAACAAAAAAATTTCATAGTAAACAGCGCCAAGTAGTTATGCCCATTTGGATATTTCATAATTCAGCTAATCTCATTTTTTGAACTTTTAATATGTATACCTGTCAACCTATATTTTCTGTGAAATTTCCATCCTTCACTTCCATTGAAGCATGATCTCATGACATTGAGAATGTCCACTTTACACAAACTTGAGTAAGTGGACTTACAACAATCTCTTGAATTGAAATTTCCTGCTTTAAGTTTCAAATCTGGTAAGAACGTTGAATTGCCTATTGCTTCCACAAGCTGTTTCAGCGCATCAGGGATTGATTCATCACAGACTTGATTGCTGTTGGCAGATAATACCCTCCGTCCTTTCCTGTAATTTGGAAGAGCAGAACTGAATTTTCCTCTTTGTGACTATGAATAAAATATACCTACTTGTGTTTACTAAGCGCACTACAACCATGTTTTGCAATTAAAAGCTGAGCACATTGTTTCTGGCCTGCTTCACTGAGTTGCCCAATAATTTTTTAGTTGGACTTGAAACAACATTTTATATCCCTTATTGGACAGGCCTTGTACTCTTGTATTTGTTTTTTTTTGGGATTTCCAATAACACTCAATATCTGTTCCTGATAACTTTTCCAATGTTTGAAGATCTACCCTAAAATCAGAACAAAGAAGCAGAGAAAAGAAAAACTAATTAGTGCTGGTTAGCACCAAATTCAATTGCAGGGGCTTGATTCATGCCACTAGAACTTTGAATGAATACAACCTTGTGAAATGTAGCAGTGTTGCAGAAACATGCTTGCATTTTCCAGAAGCTCCAGCTTTACAGGAACATTCAAATGGATTTATTTTCCACAGGTCAGTTGAAGAGTCCAATTCTAGCCAACCACATATCTCATGGGGTCAATAGAACGCTCGTTTGAAGGCGAAGGGCCATTATTTTCATAAAGCAAAAAACACCGTCATTATTTATTTTACCATCTATTATGCCCACTAAGATTAGGTGCTTACTATTGAGTACTTGTTCACCTTCAATTATACACCTATTATTTGGTGTAGCCTCCAAATAATTAAATACAGCGGTCAAGCTCAAATAGTGCACCATTGTTCCTGTTGAATAAGTGCCAATTTCGATAATGATTAAATTGAAAAAACCAATTTTGTCACCTTAATTTAATAACTCGGCACAACAAAAACCACAATACACCAATTCACTTCCGATAAGTCCGATAAATATCTTGATTGATTAGAAAAACTCTGTTATGCCGTAAAAATCTCGAAAAGAGTACTGACAAACGTCAAAGTTTGTTTACCTTTCGCAGCGCCCTCAACGGTATTTGGATTCGCGAATACTCTTCTAGCTTTATATCTTTAGAGTTCTATGACCTCAACGACCTGCATTTCTATGAGCGCCTCTGTGGCACACCGACTGCATAGAGCAGGACGCTCTCGTCTCGTATCTGCGTTACGTCACCATCACCCTTTATTTGCGCGGTGTAGTTTCTGTCAATGTTTCACAAAAGCTCACGCTGCGTCACCTCACCAACCTACGTTTCTATTTGCACCTGGCCTTATTGTTTCTGTAGGATTCACTATTGGCGTGAGTTATATTTATTAAGGCAGGAAAAGCGTTTTCAAAAAGCTATATTTCGTACAATACGTATAAACAGTGAATATTATGTCAGAACTGATTCAATGATGATAAAATTACAATTTATAACCTCGGTATACTTCTTAGTTTAAGGAAAATGAGACGATGCTGAGATCGCACTTCCTGCGATCTTCCAACGAAGTTCATCGTTCTCGGATATATAACTCGTGCCAAGATCTGTTTCCATAGGACTGTCAACAAAATTGGTAGTACAGATTCTTAATGGGTCCATCTCATCTGAAATAAATTAATAAAAATTGATAGTCCTCAATTTTCGGAAGTGTAACATAAAAAGGACATTTTTTTTAATTCGTAATGATGGAAATATCTATAGTCCATTCAAGAATGATTGACATTTCGGGTGGCTAGAATTTATGTTGGTATCAACCCATAAGTTGAGATTTTGTATTGTACAGGTTGGTATTGTAAATAAACAGTGATCTGTAGACCTATTACATGTGAATCTATGCACCTACAGATGATAATTTCAATTTTGTACTGCTATTTCAGGGCCGCCGTCAGGACCGGCAAACCGGGCAATCAATCAGTTGATAAAACGATACCAATTTTTTCACACAAAATTTTTTTTCTTCAAAATCAAAAAGACGAACATTATTAATTATTAGAGTGGAATATTAAAGGCGGCTTTTTGCGCTTGGTCGCACAACAATACACATATGTTCTTCTCAAACAAGGGGTAAACCGCTGATCAAAATCTGTACACCAGACATCCCCATAATAATAATAATAATAAATTTATTCATCCTGTAAGACATTATACATGCATAGGACAAGTCAAAATATATAATGATTGAACATTTACAATCTGTCGGAAAAGTATTCACCGACAGTGTAATAACATTTCACATAAAGTGTATCTTTAATTGCTTTCCTAAATTCCTTGAGACTAAGCGACAAATAGTGAAGGGACATCCTAAGACATCCCCAGACATCCTTGGAATTTCTCGAACTTCTTGGGTCTTTTTCACACATTATTACATCTCAAAAAAAACCTAATATGGAAAACTAAAAATTCCTTTCGACATAAATTTGCAATCTGCTTAATTATATTATCCGTGAGTGGGGATGATTTATTACATACAGTCGTTGAGTATGAATAGTGAGGGACAATTTGCCAAACTCAGTTCAGTTTATTGAAATTTAAAAAGCAGATGTCTTTGCCGTCATATAGCTACGAATAGAATTAGAAAATGATGATTGTTCTTGATATTTTGATCATTTGCAAGTTGATGTTGGTGTCCAATATTGTTTATAATTTTGGCCGTTCCTCGAAAATTTAGGCCGAATAAAAAAGATTCATTGTGAAAACTTGTACCTTTTACCGGTACAATAATCAGTTTTTGAGATATGACTAAATTTCTATATTTTGTCAAAGTCGAAAATGTAGTATATTACAACTATCCTATTCTTTGATATATCCAGAAGAAATAAAGATTTTCTGGAGCAACTTTTTACTAGAAATATGATACTTCCCATTTTTATTTTTCTCTCGAATATATTTCGATATCCAGTGAGGATATTTCGGAAACTGAAAGAGTTTGAGCAAAACAGAAGGAACTTTTCCGAGTTTTTTTCGGACAAACAAGAATAGTGGAAACCTTGGCCACCCACGACAAAGAAGTTATGTGAATTTTTTGAAATCTACGAAGCCTTCATTTCAAATCACGCTACTCTTTCATGTTCAGTTGAGGAGTTTGCTATTTACCCTCGGCAAGAGTTGGATGGTGGTTAGAGTTTTTTGAAATGGCAACCCTCACTATCTGTTTCAGAAATTACTTCCTGTTACTGAGGATAATTCTGTGTTCGATGAGGTTTTCATACCAACCCTTTTCTTATTTTAAAGATTAAATGATTGGACTCAAATGATTCCAATCTTTTTTTCATTTATTTCACTACGTACGACGTAAGTGTGAGCCGGAGTATCTAAAAGAATTGATGAATTTTTTGTGTTATGTCTCAATGTCCAATGAATATACACCGAAAAAAAAAGGTCCATAAATAACCAATGAAGAAAAAAAGGTTTCTGACACCAAGGCTCATTCGAGTTCCGTTCAATGGTGTGATGGTCAGATGTCGAAAACTTCTTAGAAAACACAATGGAGAAAAAGAAATAAGCCGACACAAAACTACTAAAGGTGATGAGGAGTGCCTAAGGCAGAATATACTCATTATCGTAAGCAAGTGCTTAAAATACCTTGCGATTGCAGTAAGGTTACGTAGCATTCACACGAGACGGAAAGAACACGAACTCTGTTCTCTATTGGATAAGACATATAAGTCGGCCCAAGCATAGCATTCCTTGAAGGAAGGACACCACATTGAATGTTCAAGAACAAGAATAACCACCAACATAAAGAGTTATCATCCGGTGTTGTGATATGAAGACATCGAGATCTATAAACAAAAAAAATAATTCCAGCAGAAAAAAACAGAGCCCTGAGCTACATAGCGCTTGGATACCAGTCACCAATAAGACGAATTTGAAACCAATGCAAAATGTGGCATGCGGACATAAGAGCTGGCAACGTTTCCGTGCTCGCCGGGTGGGGATAGGAATATAACTCAATCAATGAGGGGTTAAGACCAGTAAAATACAATATTAGAACCAAATTTCTTTGGAGATGCCTACCACAGCATGAAGGACTATGGCTTTAAAGACCGGAAATATCTAATACTCAAATACTGGCTTTGTGCTGAGTTCCTAAGAAGCAAGGGGAGAACCAACTCGAGAACCAATCTAATTGACAGACAGCGATCATGTGACAATGGGATTTTCCATTTCCTCTCTTTCTTCCTTGGTCTTAGTTTTCAGGAACTCCACATACACGCACCATTTTGTATTAACGAAATAGGCTATTACAAATATTATATATTATATACCCATTCTTTGATGTACAGGTTTTTCATCATGAAAAGCTTCATAGAAAAAATTCATGACTCAATGATTCAGAATATTTCTGCCAGAAATATTCTGTTAAAATGTGATTATAGCCGAAGAAGTATTTTTTTACCTCCTAGTGAATCTAATCGCTAGATGTGGCATCTAAAGGTGCCTTGGTCGCTCGTAGTCGTAGTCGTAGCGGTTTACCCCTCGTTCTCAAAGTACAGAATAAGAATGCACTTCAACCAGAAACAAGAGGAATACCACCAGATGGAAAACGATCGAAGATGCCGCATTCTACGCATGAATAACTATCAAAGTCAGCCTGTAAATATTTCCATCGCAGCAGCCACTCACTGCCCTTTTTTTTGAGTTAGATATGGCTCTCTAGCCAATCGGTCTCCAAAAAGACCGTGACTTTTATCAAAATAAACGTCACGAACTGTATAGTTTTTGGGGCGGCTTCCAGGATAATTGAGAAATAGTTTTTATATTCTGTTTGCCAATCCGAATTTGAAATCTTGATTTCTGATAGGGTTTTAAAATTTTTGAGGAGCAAAAGTACCTATCAACCCTTTACAATAGTAAGTATATCGTGTTTATATACGAATTGAGGCTGTTGTAGATTTTCATATATCTCTGTATCTGTGGAATATAGAATTTCAAATTGAATCATATTGAATGCCATTTCTATATCTGTATTTTTCAAATGTTTCACTTTATGTATTTTACTTTATGATACCGGCGGGCGTAGTTATTAGATATATAACCCACTCTTTTGTATTCCCTTTTTTCTTATCGTTTTTTTAGATGCAACTTTTACTAAGGCATATCAATTTATGAAAAGACTTAGCTCTGAATATCTTCAGTTTGAACATGCTGTATGTATGTATATGTATAGTCCCAGCAAGGTGGGAAAATATCATTTTGCGGGGGCGGCGAAATTTTATTTTGCCAGGGCGGCAAAATGTCTGGCGGCGGCCCTTGCTATTTATGTTCTTAATTTAATCGTACAAATTGGAAACATAATTGTATCAATTTTGGTAGGTATGTAATAATTCTTGAGCCTCCACATCGAAGTATTTCTTGAAAAAACAGAGCTTTTATTCCGAATGAACCTATAAAACGATTTCAGATGTTCATTTTGTTTATATGGAATAATACACCCATCACTTAACTTTTGAAGATGAAATTTGTTGAGGCAATGTGAATTAGAAAACTGGGATCTTCAGAAATAACTACTCACAAAACAAACCAAATTATTCAAATATAGAAAAAAACAAAGTCAAAGTCAACTGACCTTCTTCACTGCAATATATTTTAGATGGAACTGCATTTGATTTGAGATATTTAGACTTATATTCAGTTGTGGTAAAATACAACATCCAAACAAAATTACTTCCATCATTCATAGATAGAAGCATCTCAAGGGAAAGTGAAATTGTCGAATTAGCTTGAAGAAAAAATTCTCAAAATATGAACACCCGATGAAGCCTCACATTCTCTTTGTTTGTACTATCGCATACAAAACATCGCTTTATATTAATCATTTTAACTGTAAGAAAATTCAAAGTAAAAACTCAATTCTCCGATATTCATCACAAAAATTAATTATATGTTCAATTGATTGAACTTACTTGTTTGGGGATCCTTGTGATCTGAATTCGTCTTTAAAACACTATTTAAACTAATGAACAATAACAAACACGGAACAAAAACGAACAAAAAACATACAACAAATAAATGAAACAAAACTGAAAACTTATTTAAATATTGCGAAAATTTAAACGAAATAAATTGAGGATAGTGGTCGATAAGAAAATTTGAGCAAAACTGTTGTTAACTTAATTCATCAGAATCTATTACCACTCCACTCAAGGAAGAAAAATTGAATGACTTACCAACTTTTTGGCTAACATGCTTTGTATAGCTTTGTAGTGTATCAAGAAGAAATTATCCACTCGTAAAGATAAATTTTCTTGTTTCATTGTTTGTGTTTTCAAATCTGAGAAATAATTTTCTATGGCTGTATTCGGGTTCGGCTCTTGGACGGTCCTAGAATTGTTCTAATACTGCGCAAAACTTTTGCGCCCTAGTATAAAATCCTCTGCGCAGTTCTAGAACCATTCTCGGACTGTCCGAAAGCCGAATCCGAATACAGCTTATTTTCTACTATTGCGGACGACTGACTTGGGAATCTATATTTATGAATTGTCACGGACACATCACTCCATAACGGAAGAGTTTTTATGAAATTTTTCAAATATAGATTTATTTGCGGACAGTATTGAAAATTTTCCTCATCTGTTTCGAAATTATAAAATTCCTTAGGCTCCTCAAGAAGTCGATCAAACCAATTTTGTAGACTGCTATTCACATCATTCTCTTCAATTTCATCGAATTCTTCATCATTATCATATGGTAGGTTCAAATCAGCGTCCACACGAATAAGTTTTCAGCTGCTCTTCATGTATTTGAGCTGGAATAGGCTCACTATCGTTATATCCAATGAACTCACTATTGGCAGTTATAAGAATAGATTTCAAAATTGCGAAATGTTCTAGAAAGATGTACTCTTAATGATAGGTGACATTAAATGGACGTAAAATTCGATTAATCTTCTGCTTTTCATTCTAAAGCAGCCCCATCGCACGACAATTTTTACTCAATGTGCATAATCAACTCTAATCATTACAGATGGCAATTGGGAACTTCTATCTCCTTGTAAATATCTATTATTATTTCTATATAGCTGGCTAGAGGTTTCATGACCAATAAAGTGCACCCAATAATGCGAATGATTGGTCAGTAACAACTATTTTTGGCGATTTAGCCGTTTCCAACCAATTTTTCAGCCAAAATAAAATGGTATTGGTATCGTGGCATTCAGAAATCATTTGAGTCACTGGAATTTTTCCATGTAAATGGCTTAAATGTATAATAGCCGAATATAAACATAGTAGATTGCGGATGAAACTGCCAGTAGCATCAATCGCTTATACCTGGTGGCCCACCCCAGACGCAGCGCTCATTTTGAGGGAGTAAATAAAGATATTTTGAAAATCTTTTCTTTTGGTGTGTGTAGGATGTTCAAAAGCACAATTTAAAATTATTTTTATATATACAGGGTGTTCGAAAACGAAGATATAGACCAAAGTTACATATTTTTGAATGGAACACCCTGTATTTGACCTCAAAAATGGAATGACAAGCTCGAATTATGATGAGTTTCTTCAGTTCACTTTATACTTTACTAAGACCCTTACGAGATAATGGAGAAAAATTCAAAATTTGGCAATTAGCAATTAATGAAGAAACTAGTTACGCCAGCGATACGGTTTAGTATTCATTCGAGTAGACAAGTTGGCTACTCCTACACATGAAAAAAATTCAACTCTGATCATAATTAATTCTCAAACATCAACTACAAATAATCGTCAAAAACTTTCTCAATTTAAATGGCACACCCGGTATTTCTATATCTCGCTGAACGTACGAATTAGTTTCGCAATTATCTTCATGAGGTTTTCCTACACCTAAACCTGATAGTTTCTCAGCTATCTTCGATTTTTGAATCTCCACATATTGAACGGGTATTCTGATTGCTGAATAAGTGTGACCAGAGATGAATCGCACATCCAGAATGAAAGAAACTCAACATAAGAGACATGAATTGCTCGAATGATCCCCCATCTTTTTCGATCCATAAACGGAATCTTTTAAGAAAATTATGCAATACTCTAGCATTGATGTATTTTATTCTTAACTTCATGTCCTGAGGAGTTGTTACAGAAACTATTATGGGTAGTGATAATCATCAATATTTTTTGTTGTTGTTTTTTCATCAATACTTTTGAAAATTTGAGAATGATTTGAATATTGAAACTGAAATATTTTTTGAAAAATGAATAAAAAATTTAAAAAAATGGTTTACCGCAAAAAACGGAAATCCTTTGTGGCTATCATTACCCCATATAGTTGGGGTAATGGTGATAGAAGGCCATCATTACCCCAACAAAAAATAACAGTTTTTTAGTTAGAGTAATCACAGATATATATGTTTTTTACAGTATCGGTACATCCTTTGTGAGCCCAATTTCTACACGAATCACACCTCAACCATAACTCCCCATTTTTCCGAACTCCCCGCATACTGAACATTTCGCATCTTCGTCGAATCATAGTTCTCATCTTCTGAACTTATTTCCGGGTAGGTTTTCTTATTCTTTCCAGTTGGTAACTTCACTCTCCATTTCTTCGTTTTCTTGGCGATCGTTGGAAAACACATTTCTTTTATAATCCTGCTGCATATTCGGCATATCCTCTGTTTTTTCTTGGAGAACTTCTTTGATTGGGATGGACGTGATTATTTGAGAATGCTGCTTTTCGGCCATCCTTCTACTGTCACCAGTCTTAGGTTTTGATGATCCTGGTATTGGTAAAATTTCGAGGAATGACTTTCCAACGTGTGAATTTTGTGATTCTGAAGGTTCCATTGTTTCAGAATGTAGTTTTCATTGGAAGTTGGCCCTGCTTAGGGGGTGGCGTGTTGCTCCGTTCTGGAGTTTCTTGATGTTCATGAGTAACAGGAACGTCGTGAATAGGACCAGTAGAATCTTTTATACTGTTAAGAGTTGTCTGAAGTTCAGCTGGCTCGAAGTTCTCCTGAGTGAATATATCTGGATTATAGGATAGATCCCTGTTGCTCTTTATACATTCAGAGCTTTTTCTGGAGTAGCTACTCTAATGAATGCCAAGTGGAAAAGTTCCACAATTTCAAATGAAGTTATTTTTTGAAGAGGATGATTCCTTGAATATTTGCTGCATTCTGAATTGAATGCTGTCTTCAGCGGGCCATAAAATGCGACATCGAGTGGCTGCATTTTGTATGAGGTGTGTGGAGGGATCGACAAAAGAATAATACCGTTAGCCCTGCAATACTCATGAGCTTCAAGAGTGGAGTGGGTTGAATGATTATCCAATATAAGGAGAACCGGATCCTCCTTACTCGCTTTCACGAAAGTTTTGAAATGTTGCAAAGATTGTAGGAATAGTTCTTCTGTGATCCACCCTTCATTAGAACGAGTATAGAGGGCTCGTGCTGGACCTCCTTTTTGGAGCTGCAGATTCGTCCTCTTTCGCGGGTAAATGAATATTGGTGGCACATAAATTTCGGTTGCGCTATAAGCACATACTACTGGTATATTTCGACCTCTTTCCCAGCTTGTGGCAAATCCAACCTGTTTCAACCCCCTTCTGGGCAAACATTTTCCCTGGCGTCTTAAAAGTGGAGATTCCTGTCTCATCGGTGTTGAATATTCTATTAGCCTCGAAATTATACTTGGTTAGTAATTTTTCTAGGTTTGCGAAAAATATGGCAACTTCCTTCTTACTGAAAGCTGTTATTCTATTGTAGGTACACAATGAAAAAAAAAACGTCATCATTTTGACGAACATTGTTATAAGAGTCTAGCCGGATAAATATCGGAAATCTGCCCCCATGGCTTTTTTGACCCACACTAAGGGGATCGATTTGGCATCAAATAAAAATAATTCACACCAATTTTTAGCCCTTTAACTCGAACGACGTTCGAGATTTTCAAAAAACCCTGTTTTTTTATTTTAATTTTATTTTTATACTGAAATTCGGAGTTGATGAATGGTGATTTTTTTCTTATTCTTAGAAGTCTAAAACATACAAAAATCGTATGATCATGGTTTTTCAACGAAAAGTCGATTTTTAACGAAGGTAAGAGAATTAAAATCTTGTTTTTTTTTTAGGGTTTTTGAAATATGTCAATTACCAAAATTTGTCAGAACATGTATTTTACACCCCTCGACACTCAGGAATTTTTTCAGATTTTTTGAAGTGGTGGAACAATGTCAAAAAAATCAAAAACTCATTTTTTCCTGAAATCCGTCGATTTAACGCACTTAAATTTTTTTTGCTTGAAAAAATACGTAGAAAATTTCTTTTTTACCAAAAATATATCTTTTCAAAAGATAAACATAATAAATCAGGAACATAAAGTATGTAAAAAGGCTATAAATAATTCAAAACACATTTGGAGGTGACTTTTATATTTTTCCAGACAACCGGGAATAATTTTGAATTAGGATACAACAAAAATAAAAATTTTCATAGAAACAATAACTTGATTAGTCTTCATCACTGTCTTCATTCTCTACGACACTAACTTTCTCATCGATAAACAGACGATTAAGTATCTCAGCAGGTTTTTACAATTTTAGCTAAATATCGAGCGTAAGATAAATAATAAATAATAGCAGCAATGTGTGAGCAGCATCGAACAGTACGTCTACCATTTGCACAGTCACAACAATAACGAGTTATTCCAGAGATATAATTCTTGTCTGGCTGATATTCAATAAAACAACGATATGTTTTTGAATTAATGTGTCGAGATCTGACTTCAAATTTTATAATATAAGGAGTGATCAGTAAGTAATGAAGCTTTAGCATTCCGTTTTCATCCATTATTTCAGCTAAGTACGACACCGCTTGCGACATTTGATATGATCCAGTAAAAAGAATTTTGAGTTCATGATCAGTTAATTCAGGAAAATCAGTTAATAAATCTGAAGTTATTGTTGCAAAAGGAACTTCTTCTTGCCCAACGATTCGTTTCTACCTCCGATGCTAAGGTATTATCATGGTCTTTCTTTGAGTTCATGGCAGCAATAATTTTTTCAGAAAGGTCGAGATCAGAATCAAGTCTCGTACCAAATTCATTGTTCAAAAAACAAGCGATTCTGCAAAAAACACTCGTCTTCGGAAGCAATTTGTTGTCCAATTTATGATCTAAAAGCCTATACTTTTGTTTGATTATGCCATGAACTGCTTCAACAACCCAACGGACTTTAGTAACGAAACGTGATTCATTTGATTCATTTGTGGTCAGTTGATTACGTTTTCCTTTAAAGGCAGGCATTAGCACTTTGAAGCCTGATTCTTCTAAATGTGCTATTACATCCCGAAAGCCACGATCAACTACAATGATGTCATCTTTTTTCAGCAACTTAATCAGACCATTTGGGTCATTTAAAATGACTTTCATTATTTCAGCATCGTTCATATTAGCTGTGTATGGCCCAAGCATGTCATAAGGTGCATTTACACCAAACGAGCATTGTTTTCGAACTGTTGAAATGTTTTCAAACGTTCGAAAACTCAGAATGGGAGGTGTTCACACAGACCGCGCCTGCCCGAACGAGCAGTTGTTCTTGATAATTCAACGAGGTCTCTCTAAAATTCACCGACATGGAGCCCTCATTATCTAAAATTGCAATTTCTACTGAATCTATAGTAATCAGAGTCTCTGATAGTAATAATCTCTCAAATGAAAGAACTACGCCAAAGGGGGGGACGAACAACCTGGGTGAATTCTTTTCTGAAAGGAAGAAATTATACCTAGCTGCTAGATGACTTGAGAGCGGACGAAACTTATTTTTTTAGAAATTTCTGCCTCATGTCATTATCGGACTAATATGTTGATACATAAATTGAGGAAAAAGTGTCAAGAAAGACACCAATTATCGAGAGAGCTTTCCAGCACTAACGATTTTTGGCTACGGGATATTCTTATGGAAGTGTCATCTACCTTTACCGAATTTCAAAACCATCAATATCGAAAATTATTACCGTCTGTCTGTGAAGCCATCGTAAATGGACTCCATTTCAAATGAATTGATTAATTATGAAATCACGATTCAAGAGATCTCCCCAAAATTCAAAATAAATTCAATACCAAGACCCAATAACTTATCATGGTCCACCGGTGATTTCGATGATATGACGCCAGAAGTGCAAGGAAATCCGAATCCCTTTGATGATTCGTCGGCTTATCAACATGAGACGGAACGGGATCGAGCATTTTAAAACGTTTTGAAACAGGCTTCGTAAACTTTATTCGGCGTCGATGAGTGTTTACACCGCCTGTGCATATTGCGTGCATTGTTCGCAAACAGTGCCTTATAATGAAACGTTACTTCACCGGCATGTGGCGAAATGAACTCGAGCTCTCTGAAACGTTCGAAAACAGGGTTTGGGAATTCTGTTCGGCGCCGATGACTGTCTACACCGCCCGAACTGTTGTTGCTGTTTGCAAACAGTGTTCGCGAATAATGCTCGTTTGGTATAAATGCGCCTTATAACGAAACCATTCGTAGTGCATATCGTGAATGGTTTGCACAGAGGGACTTTCTTTTGACCAGAATATGATTTCCTCTGATATTCATTATTTGTACTTTTTTGATGACGAATATATGTACCATCGCAAATGAATATCAACTGGTCATCTCTTACTTGATACAACTTTTTAGCAGTATTTGAAGTATTGGCGAGTAATATCTCCCGGCTGATAGCATGGATTCCAAAACAGTGAGGCAAAAAATCTTTTTCAAATGAAGATATTACTTCATCACAATAGTCTGACACCATTTGTTCTCGAGCTGAGCCAAAAACGGAAGATATCACTGCGTTTGAATTTCCAGTACGTATTTTGAATAAAAAAACAACAAGCGCTTGAATGACATTACGATTGACTGATTTTCTCATTGACGTTAACATTTCACTAAGTTTCATCAATTCATCCCAGCTTAGACCCGTAAATACTCAGATTGGGGGTTATTTGGGATTGCAATAAAAAAAAACGAATGGATCACTCTTTATTCTTTATACTCGAGCTTTCGGAATGTATTCATTCCTTCCTCAGGAGCAGAATGTATAAAGAATAAAGAGTGATCCATTCGTTTTTTTGACTGCAATCCCAAATAACCCCCAATCTGAGTATAAGCAGACAGTCGATACTTATTTACCCGTAAATACCTTTAACTGTTTTTCTGAAAACGAGTGATCTCCAATTTTATCAATTATGGACGAATTAGTACCAATAGCTAGCTGCCCAAGTAATTTTTCCAAATCATTTACTTCAAATACACTGGTATTAGAATGGATTCGGAAAGTGTTAATATCTTCATTATAAAACCGTTTTTTAATAATATGATCTTTACAACACCGATTTCCTTGGGGAATAAAGAGTCGTCTTTTGGAAAAGACTTGCTCACGTGCTTCAAACGGAACTATCGTGATATTTGTTGATGATCCACAAAGGGAACAGTATTTGTGTGTCGATATGATTCGGGGAAAACCCAACTCTACAAATTCTAACTCTTCCTCCATTTTTTCTTGAATAACATATGAAGGATCTTCAGATGATGATACAGACGAAACGTTTGTGGATGATGATTGAGAAAAAATAGGCTGACTTTCGACACTCACTGGATCTGCAGATAAATCTTGAGTCTTTTTTGGTGGTCTTGTTAAAATAACTCGACACTTATTACAAAAGGTATCATTTATAAAGACACGCTTTCCATTTTTTTCTGTCGCATTATTAGCCTCATCAACTGTCGCCATAATTTTTTTTAAGCCAGATATTTTACGTAAGTATACATTACAATTAACACATTTTTTCCCATAATCCATTCTGAAATCAAGTTTAAATTATAGGTTACAAATTCGAAAACATATAAACAAATAAAATGTAAAGCTTTACTCACTTGAATAAATGTAAACAACTGATACGCTATGTTATAATAAAACATATATCTTTCAAAATGAAAAGAGATGCATTAACATCAACAATGATACTCCAATATTGTTCGATCGTGAAACTTGAATATAGTTTCAATATAAAAGCCCTGAATTAATTAACAACTGTTATCGAATACATACAATGAATTAATCATAAAGATTACTTTATTTTGAGGTTACCTGAACAAACAAAAACTTGACAGATATGATCGATAGATTCCGGAAATCCCGGTAGATGGCGTTCCAAAGCACCAAGTTGGCGCTAATTTTTAAATGCATAGTCGTTTCAGAGCAAAGAAAAGTTTTGTACGTATATTTTAAGCAAAAAAAAAAGACGTACTGTGGGATGCTGCTCACACATTGCTGCTATTATTTTTTATTTATCTTACGCTCGATATTTAGCTAAAATTGTAAAACCTGCTGAGATACTTAGTCGTCTGTTTATCGATGAGAAAGTTAGTGTCGTAGAGAATGAAGACAGTGATGAAGACTAATCAAGTTATTGTTTCTATGAAAATTTTTATTTTTGTTGTATCCTAATTCAAAATTATTCCCGGTTGTCTGGAAAAATATAAAAGTCACCTCCAAATGTGTTTTAAATTATTTATAGCCTTTTTACATACTTTATGTTCCTGATTTATTATGTTTATCTTTTGAAAAGATATATTTTTGGTAAAAAAGAAATTTTCTACGTATTTTTCAAGCAAAAAAAAAATTAAAGTGCGTTAAATCGACGGATTTCAGGAAAAAATGAGTTTTTAATTTTTTTGACATTGTTCCACCACTTCAAATAATCTGAAAAAATTCCTGAGTGTCGAGGGGTGTAAAATACATGTTCTGACTAATTTTGGTAATTGACATATTTGAAAAACCCTAAAAAAAACAAGATTTTAATTTTCTTTCCTTCGTTAAAAATCGACTTTTCGTTGAAAAACCATGATCATACGATTTTTGTATGTTTTAGACTTCTAAAAATAAGAAAAAAATCACCATTTATTAACTCCGAATTTCAGTATAAAAATAAAATCAAAATCAAAAAAACAGGTTTTTTTGAAAATCTCGAACGTCGTTCGAGTAAAAGGGCTAAAAATTGGTGTGAATTATTTTTATTTGATGCCAAATCGATCCCCTAAGTGTGGGTCCAAAAAGCTATGGGGGCAGATTTCCCATATTTATCCGGCTATGCCCTTTCTTTCCTGCGATTGCTCAGAGTCTAAGAGAACTTGTGAAAGTTGATATTGAATGGAGAGATTCGAGATTATTTGATTTGTGTTCAATTTATACAGGTACATAGAATCACTTGTTATTCGGTTATTCATTTCTGTGTTTTCTTCTTCTGAGCGTGTGTATGTACTTTGTCATGGTTTTACAATCAATGGTTTTTTTACATTTTGAATTATTTTTTTCCCAGTCACATTAATCGAGTATTCTGAATCCATTCACTATTATTCAACATTTTCATTTCTGAATCGTGTATAAGCTTATGTAATTGAAATCTGATTTCAACTTGGTCTGTTTTAGGCAACTTTTTTAGTTGCTCACTCATTGATAAAAAGAAATAGTCATTTTCGCTCATATCAGTTGTTAATCTCTTCTGTCTTATGTCCTGCAACGCTTTCATACATACTTTCCAATAAAAAAAAACCTATTGGAACCATAGTTCAAAGAAACAAAATTGTCCCAACAACACTAAAAAAAAGATTCATATTGTCCAATGCGATAAGGCATAAAAAGCAGTTACTTGTTAAATGAAAGCTGTGCACTGAATACGAGCATTAGTGGATATTTTGAGCAGAATGTTAATCTATAACTTTGTATGCTTGTTTTTCTACATATTGACACAGCAGATTGTTCTGTGAAAATAAAATTATTTTTTATGAATGTTCTCAAAATGATAACTTCTTTTTAAATATGAAACATGCCTTTGATATTTGACTGCCGTAAATTTTAACAAAAAGCATATATAATATCCACTATATTCAGAATTAAAAAGAGAATCATATAAGCTGAAAATTCAGTTTACCTTTTCCCACCTGAAAATGCTACGTGATAGCAAAACACATTCATATTCATATTATCCTGATTCTCCAAAGGTACTTCTCTGACGGAGTTGCACTCCGGCCAGAAACTTCTCCCATCGCAGAGAAAGGGTAAAGGGTGCGCAAACGGGTTACCACGTTGGTTTCCGCTTCTGAAATGTGTGCACGCCGGCCAGAAACTTCCCCCAACGCAGTGAAGGGGAACAGGTTAAGGGTACACAACGGGTCGAAACTGAGGTTCCCAAATATAATACAGAAGTCTATCTTACCTCTGGACTCGGTAACGGAGTGATGAGCGGATGGATCTGGTTTCTGACGGCTAGTCGGCATTCGGCACACTGTCGTCAAAGTTAATAGAAGCGAGAAAAAAAAACAGAAAAAACTACAACGCACGGCGGATATCGAGAAAAAAATGAAAGAATATGCGGATTACGTTGACGAACTGTGCGAATTTTAATGAACTACGAAGTATTGGATTTGATCAGTCGGCGAACTATACGAAAACTACTCAGGCGGCGAATCATACGAATTAATTGACCAGCAGAGGCACATCTGATTTTATATCGGCCGGGGGGGTGCGGAAACGGGATGTGCTTCAGATATCAAAAATCCGTAAGATTCGCGTCGATGAAGACCTGTTTATCGGTGCCGGCAGAAAAAGTCTGTTATCTTTCAATTCAGGAGGTTTTTCACGGTCCGACATCGTTTTTCAGAACTTGAAACGGAATAAAAAATGCTGCAGACTGTTTACAGTTTCGAACGATGTCGGAATCCTGAATTGAGAACCGAAATTCTTCTCAAGAATTAAAATTAAATATAATCATTCGAAACAAAAAAATTTTTCTAAGAAAAAAGTCACACCCCTCCTACGTGCGCAAAAAAATTAAATCCACGAAGAAATACTGGAGTGAATTTTCCAGGTTAGAAATTACCAAGTCCGGTCCGGGATTCTAATAGTAACGGCAAGAAGATTGAGATCGGATTTACATTAAACAAGTTCGCCTAATCTACGTCCAGGTGGCGGTGCGAGCGACGGGGCTACTCCGCGTACTCCGTGGTAGAAGTCCTCCTCTCTATGATCCCACGCGCATCTACATCGGTGGTGCTGGCAGTGACAAAGTTCAGTGGTCCATGGTTGACCTCCAAATGTCCAATTGAACCGGCAGTTCTTCTTGACCTCTAATTTCCAACTCCATCGGCAAAAGGAACGCCAAAAAATCGTGTAAACAGCGCAGGGTGGAATCTTCAAAGTGAGTACCATTTCGATTTTCCATCCGTTGTGTTATTTCTGGCCATTTTAGGGTGGACTTCGCAAAGCAAACCCCGCACTCATGCCGCTGGGCTAGCTGCTCTCAAAGGGGTAGTTTGGAACATCCTCGGAGACCCCTCACGTGGTGGTGATGAACCCCCTCCGAGTGTGTTGTCATCGGCAGCAGTTGGAGGTTCCAAGAAATATGGAAAACTTTAGTGCACTGAAATCATGGAATTACGGAATAACCGGACTTTCAATATATTTACGGTGGAAATTCGGAAACACAGGTAGGTACCGGCGGTCAGTTTAATAAGGAGATACAATTATAATGCTCTTTTTCACTCACCGCTCAGTAAAGCTTAGCTGGGTAATTGTTCGGTGTAAGCGGTGCTAGAACCCTATTGTTATTTTCTCCTCGGTTAGGAATGTTGTTGTTTATGGTAACAGAGGAGTGAAATAGAGACAGACAGAACGGATGTATCTTTTTTATTGTTTCTTTCTTGTCTAATATCAATATAACATAACGGTGACGGTTCAATTAAGTTGCGTGTTCTTAACAGGGTCTCCTGTTGCAGGTCTTTGTCACATAGTGACACCTTGGGCAGGCCTGGGACGCCACCGGTTTCCTGGACGTCTTCCTGGGTGGCGATTTCCACGATTCCGGAGATCACTTACAAATAAAATGAAGATTAACGGTCCAAGAATACTTCCTTGGGGCAATACTAGCTTTATGTCTTTCTCTCCGGATAGTTCTCGGAAACCATTGTTGTCTACCGCCACTACTTGGGTCCTCGACTCAAGATATAACTTGAATAAATTCAGAGCCACATCCCTTATCCCATATTGCTCCATCTTCATGAGAACAAATTTATGACTCAAACTGTCAAATGCTTTTGACAAATCTAGGAACAGAGCAATGACTATTTGGTTTTCCTCCAGTGCATATAGAATATCCACCAGAAGATCGAAGATTGCAGTGAGATTTTCCCCTGATATATCCATGTTGCTGGGGTGAAAAAATCTTATGTTCCTCCAGAAAAACAAGCAATTCTTGGCTGATGCACATTTCAAATACCTTGGAAAAGGCTTATGGGCCTATAATTTTCCAACTTATCTTTTTCTCCCTTTTTGTAGATAGGAAATATCACCATATTTTAAACAGTGGTTCACTATGTGTGTCACAGGTTTGCTTATCTGTTGAAAAGTTTGTTTCACCACTGTGACAGGAATGTGATCATTCCCTGAACTGCTCTTATTTTTCAACCTAGAAACTATGTCCACTACTTCCTTTTCTGTCACAGACCTAAACATCAGATTGTCAATGTTTTGTGGAATTCTGT
The DNA here is from genome assembly GCF_907165205.1 of Coccinella septempunctata. Taxonomy (NCBI): domain Eukaryota; kingdom Metazoa; phylum Arthropoda; class Insecta; order Coleoptera; family Coccinellidae; genus Coccinella; species Coccinella septempunctata. Next base: position 29,749,316 of record NC_058195.1, read on the forward strand.
GTTCAAATGGTATCTTTCCCACATTTCCCACAACATGCTCAGCTATAGTAGAGAAATAGTTGTTGAAATTATTTGCTTGTTCTCTAGGGTTTCCTTCTATTTCAATTGAATTTACTGGTGTATGCCCTTTGATGTCACGAACTGCATTCCACAAACTTTTATTTTTATATTCTGAAGTTAATATTTGTTTCTTGTATTTTAAGCTTTTTTCTTCTCTTAATAATTCATCATATTCACTGTTTGCTCTTTTGTATGGATCTGAAAAGATGGAAATTCTTGTTTTGCATAAATGCAATATATCTTTGATTTTTTCACTGTCAAGATAGGTTTTACTATTTCTTTTCGGGTGCATTTTTCTAGAGGGGCTTAGTATGGCCGGTAAAATTCTCTCGAAGATTATAGCTAATCGTCTGATTCCACTCTTAGAAAAGCTATTACCTGAATCCCAGTGCGGTGGAGCTGTAAGAGAAGGCCCTTGAACAACAATCAAGGATCTCTACAGCCTATATGGATTTAAGTAAGGCCTTCGACTCAGTGAATCGGAGAGCGCTATGGAAAATCATGGGAGGCCTTGGAGTACCCGAAAAATTCTTAATAGTTTTGTAAAAGACTCCATACAAACACCGCTAGAATATAGCCTAATGGCTCTACAATCTACCATTTCTCAACCAACTCTGGAATAAAACAAGGCTGCCTGTTAGCTCCCTTACTGTTTGATATTTTTGCCACAGCTGTCTCGATAATTGTATAGTATTATTAATAATAGTATGCCCGTAACAGGTGTTGGGATAAGATTCAGATTTGATGTAGGCCTGTTTAACCTGAAGCGCCTCAGAGCAAAAACCCGAACAAAGGTTATCACGGAATGGGGATGTGTGGTTCGTTCAATTTCGAGGAACCAGATCGACCTATATCCATTGCTGAGAAGACCCGGTTTAAAAGATCCGTTCAATAGACCCAATGGTTCTTTTAGGGAGTTGGGTTTTAGGTTGTGATCCAAACAACATGGTTCGAATTCAGATCCGTAGTCCCGACTCGATCAGTTCACTGTTCTGTTAGGAAGTTCACTTCAGTTTAGTAATAGCTGTATTTTGCGGGCCATAATATTTTTGATCAGCTGAAAATAGTTAGTTGAGGTCTAATCCGTGAGAGAACCGAAAAAAATATTGACCCCAGTGTAGAAAAAATTCAAAAACCAAAAGTCTTTCGAAGGGAAATGGATGTCGAACGATTCAAATTTTGAAATGAAGACTTCAATCACTGATTTACAGGTTCGAAATTCGTAAGATCTCGTCTCATTAATTTCGTCAGAACTGAAATTTTTGAAATTCTGGATCTTCAAAACGAAGCAAGATTATGTTACTGCTGCGAATCCAAATATTTTCCTCAAATTAATCTGAAAAAAAGTTGTGAAATTGACCAATCACTTAAAATTTACTTTCATCAATATAGCAATACCATCAGAAACATAAACTTCAATTTCTATTAGTCCTAGTTCCTAGCATTCTTTTTTTAACGGGAAGCCGATGATTCACTTGCGAAATGCAAGTAATATAAGTTCATTTTATTACTACTACCATCTGTTTCTTTTGGTTCAGTCTGAAACCCGTCTAACTATATATATTCGGGTACCTGGGTCATGACGAGACGGAATTGTGAATCATTCTTTCGATTCCAGATCCCAAATCGATTTTGCCGGTCGCATGTGAGACGTTTGGCTCATTCGACCCAGTTGAACGAAGGGGTCATTTTTCGGGTGAAGAACTGAACGAACCGGTTCTTTTGATTCGTTCGTTCGTGAACGACACATCCCTATCACGGAATATGCAATATGCAGACGACTGCGCACTTATCGCTAGCAGCCCAGAGGATCCACAGATAATGTTGAACACCAATAAACAGCTTTAGTCCTCAGAATCAATATTGACAAAACCAAAATCCTGGTAAGTCCGCCAGCACAACTTCAAACAGATATCAGCCTGGAGGATGAAACTGTTGAACATATGTCGAGAACGCTTCTTTACCGAAGCGAAAGCATGACTTCCTACAGGTGACACATCAGTGACAACAGCTTGAACTAATACAACAACGTCATCTAAGACAAATTATGCACATCAGATGGTTCCACAAAGTTTCAAATGCAGAAGTCTCGCAGCGCGCGACTTGTATAACAGTTGAGACTCAAGTAACGGGGGCCCGACTCAGATGGAGCGGCCACATTCTCAGAATGCAAGACACAAGACTGCCCAAAATAGCTTTGTATGGCGAATTCGCAGAGGGAGCCCGGAAACCAGGAGGCCGGTATAAGCGGTTCAAGGATTTACTGCATCAATCCCTAAAATCAGTTAATGCCAATCATAACTGGGAACCACTAGCGTTAGACAGATCACAGTGGAGGTCTTTGGTCCATTGCTATAATGGACTCTAGAAGAATACAGCGGAGACCAGATCTGGTTGGTGACTATCTATGCCCAGAGTGTGGAAGGATCTGTAGATCACGGTTGGGTCTCTTCAGTCACAGGAGGGCACACAGTCGCAAGTAGCCCCAAGAAATTATAAGTTTGATCGCACCGATGGTCTTTTTGTAGATTTATTCTCGGTAACGAGATTCAGGAATGAAAATGAAAAGACTTTCATAGTTTCCTAGTGAAAAATAACATTTCGATTGTTACTGGACCATTCAATAGTCTGTTGAGAAAAATAGTTACGATTGATTTTTTAACCTGTAACGGGTTTAGTTTGCAAGGGTTTAGTCTCGAGCGCCAGCTATTCTTTCAATAGGCAGAATTAGCAAACCCACTCAGTTACCTACTAGTCGGAGAGAGAGTTCAGGGTTATCTAAGGTGGTAGCGATAAAAAGTACTTCAAAACCGAATTTATTACAATAAATTCAATCCACAGTGAACCATACAATGATCTCCAAGTCAAAAAATACATATACAGCTCTGATGACCAAGGTCAAAATGAGGAAAACGGAAATAAAACAATGAAACTGTCCTGGCGGTCATTAATTCAGAATTACCACAGTTAAATTTGTGAATTAAACAATATTCAAATTAACTAGATTCGGTCGAAATAGCAGGTATAAAAGAAAGAAAGCAATCAATAGCGGTCACTTTGATTCCTTCTGAGACATTTAGGGATGTACGGGCTTTACACAAAATTTACAGTAACCGGTTGCCTCAGAAAGATCCAAGTCGTTTTTGTCGGTTAATTTAGCCATGGGTTTGATCCCGATCACTTTCAGTGATTTTCAGTGTACAGGCCAATCAGAACTGAAAATATTCAATTAAACAGGACGGGGTTGATTCAGCTAAAACACAATGCAGCAATACACAGTTTACAGGATAACGGACAGGGTAGTTCATCCATGGCAACCGTGCGTATATATGCCAACCATTACCAGCAGAAAGACTTCGAGACTTCTGACGATTGGTCTTGGTTCACCAAAGAGCCAGGCGACAGAACAGCGACATGAAGAATAAGGGATAGCACAGTCAGACGAATAAAAGAATGCAACTTTAAATCACCAAGAATGCGGTATCAAGGAAAGACATACGGTTTGCTCCGGTACGGTCACACCACTGATGTGAATCGAAAGCTGAATAAAGAATTACAAATGACTTCCGAATATGAATGAAATATATATATATATATATATATATATATATATTTCGTCAACTATCGTTGACTAGTATCCTATAACTTCAATCTATATATATATATATATATATATATATATATATATATATATATATATATATATATATATATATATATATATATATATATATATATATATATATATATATATATATATATATATATATATATATATATATATATATATATATATATATATATATATATATATATATATATATATATATATAGATTGAAGTTATAGGATACTAGTCAACGATAGTTGACGAAATATAGAGCTTTAATATAATTTGACTCTCATTGGAATTTTGCCCTGAAAAATAGTCGAAACACCCTTAATTTAAATCAATAATTATATATATATATATATATATATATATATATATATATATATATATATATATATATATATATATATATATATATATATATATATATATATATATATATATATATATATATATATATATATATATATATATATATATATATATATATATATATATATATATATATATATATATATATATATATATATATATATAGACAATGATTAAGGGGTGTGGGAAATGATTGGTGTTATATTTGTACTCTCTTCTTTATTTCATATGTCTACGTTTCGATCCACATTGGGACCTTCTTCAGGACAACTAAAAAACATGAATATAAATCAGCACATAAATGAAGGACAAACAATAAGATGACCTACCGAGATACAGAGGTGTTCAAGTTGTTTCCAGAGTTACAGCAATCATAATAATAATACACAGTTAACACAGGGTAGACTGTCAGGAGGTGCATATATCCAAATGAATATGATAAATCCTATATAGCCTGCAGCAATGAAATTATAATCGACACAAAGAGGCACATTCGGAAGTTTCTAAACTATAGAGCATCTAAGAGAGGTTAAACGAAGCGGAGCATAGAACCAGGTGGAAACCCGTGAACATAAAACCATGAAATGGCCTCAAGGAATTGTCATATTTTTTTCATTTATTACATTAATTATTTATAAGATGTTGTTATTGTGTTATTTCTAATTCAATTTATTATATTTATTTATTTATTTTGTTTTATTCATTAAATGTCCCATCATTATCACCATCACATTTCCTGTCTGTTCACTCATTCACCCTTATCCAGTCATCTTCCCCACACCTCGGTATCACTATTCCAGTCTTTTTCTTCCATCAGTCAATTGTTCTCCCCTTTATTCGTCCTCGTGAATCACTCTCACTAAAACACGGTTCGGTAAACAGGTCCCTCTCACTGACCACATTACCCGGTTCTTAATCACATATCAGGTTCGAAATTGACTAAGTATAACTTTTGCCAACCTTTCACTCTCACTGAAGGATGGAAAAAGTGGGTGGAAATTCAAACGTCCGCGGCTCATCCACCATCCAGTGTACCCATTTCAGCTCCACTTAGTGGCCTCGCCATCTCTCTCTCACTGAGTTGGTCGAAACGGATCAGATATGTGTAGATACTACTGATGTTATTGATGTCTCTTCTATAATTCATGGAATTGACCTGTCGTATGATGTGGTACATTTCTAGGAAACATCGTTTGCTTCCATTCCGCTCAGAGTCAAGGACCTGGACAGAGTCATAGTCCATGAGATGATCCCTGTTCCTGGTATGGTCAGCCAATGCACAAATCTTTTTGGGGTTTTTTATGTCGCTCTTATGCTGTGTCAATCTTTTCTTTAATTGTTGTGATGTCTGGCCTATGTAAACCTCCTCACATACAGAGCAAGGGACTAAATATACTACGCCACTCTTGTTCATGGTGTTGATTCTTTCTTTTGTGCGACTAAAAAGTTTATCAATCTTAAATTCCGATCGGGGTATCAGTCTCACGTTTGAGGTTCTTAGGAGACTGATCAATGCATTGGTTAGACCCTTGATCAACGGAATGGACGAATAGATAAGGTTGACGTCTGTTGTGGCGGATGCGCTCGTGTCTCCATTTCGTTGTCGTTCAGGTGGACTGGAACTGGAACCGTAGATTAGCCTATTCAATAGATTTCTGGGGTATCCATTCTCCATCATCAACTGATGTAAGAGTCTGAGGTTCTTCTGCCTTAAGGAGTGGTGGGAAATTCTCAAGATGCGATTTTTTAACCCCAACACCATGTTTACTTTCTGCGAATGTGCATGATTGGAAAGATAGTGTAAATATCTTCCTGAAGCGGAAGGTTTCTGGTACCAGTCAAGGATCAGCTTGTTATCAGATGCCCTAATGACCCTTGTGTCCAAAAAAGGGACACTTCTGTTGGTTTCCTCCTCTAGAGTAAATTGTATGCGGTTGTGTTGGGAGTTGAACTTGTTTAGGAGGTAAGTTACTTCGTCTTCAGGCACCGAACAGATGATGTCATCCACGTATCTTTTTATCAGTGGGATGTAAAAAAGGACTCCTATGAGTGCATTATCGAGTACAAACTCCATCACAATCTCTGCAATGGGTGAGCTGGAGCTGGAGCCCATTGGGGAGCCCAAAATCTGAAGGTAAAAGTTGCCATTGAATATGAAGTAATTGGATTCAAAAAGAAACCTGACAATGGCCATGAAGTCCTCCCTTGGTATGGTGGTATGGCAGGCTATGGCTTCCCACTTCTCTCCGATAGCTGACAATGTAAGCTCTAATGTTATGTTGCTGAAGAGTGAGACGACGTCGAGACTGATCAACACATAGTTGTCCGGGAGCTGAATCTCACTGATGTAGCCTGCGAAGGAAAAGGAATCTTCTACGTGGTATCTGCTCCTCGTGGTCGATAGGTAGGAAGACAGAATATTGGTCACAAATATAGATAAGTTTGCTGTGGGGGTGTTGATGCAAGACATAATAGGCCTCAGGGTTAGGGTGGGCTTGTGTACTTTGGGTGAGCCGTAAAATCTCGCTGGGATCGAATTGTAATTGTACATCTGCTTACCTTGTACTTGGGTTATGTGGCCTTTATTGGCCAGACTCTTAATCAGTGAGTTGCCTAGATTCTGTATCTTTGTGGTGGGATCTCTGTGTAAATGTTTGTACTGTTGTGTGTCCTGCAATAAGGTGTCTACCAATTCCATGTACTGGGCCTTGTCCATCAATACTGTTACACTGCCCTTGTCCGCTCTTAGAACCAGTAATTCCTGATGTTCCCTGAGGTAATTCCTACAGTGAAAAAACTCTCTCTGGTATATATTGTTTGTGCTTTTCCTGGGATTGATGTGGTTAGTGATCACATTAGTAGTTTGCGCACGTTTTATGTTCTTCCCCTCTTCTGAAAGTGCACTGTTGAGGTTAATGATATATTCTACGTCCGCTAGCAATCTGGGAATCGAGATCAGCCTCGTGGGGAGGTCTATGCTGAATTTAGGTCCGAGTGCTAGGAATTTCAACACTCTATCAGGTACTATAGTGGAACTGATGTTATTTACCCATTTGTCCTGTGGATTCACCTTCCTGAGTTGCTCATCTATAAGTGCTCTTATTTTTCTCCGATTTCTATCTCTGATGGTTGAGAATTGCCTGTTGTATCTGCTGGTTTGATAGTGTCTGAATTGATTCAACACCTCTCTTGGGAGGGTGTTCTCCAGAATCTGCCACAATCTGGAGAGCTCACCTTCCATTCTTGCAATTTTTGTCACAGTTACAGTGATCTCGAATTTAAGAACGAGACGCAACGATCTTTCTTTCATTTTTAGTGCCTGTCTCGATGATACAGCATCGGATGCTGGGCTGAGTAAGTAATTCATGCTACTTAACATGTGTTTCGGTAGCAAACCTTGCCTCTTGCATTCCAGGAGGAACACTCTTCGGTTTCTGTAAGATGCCAATTTGATGTTATTGGAAGACCAGGACTTCAAAGCATCTACTACTGTCGTCCCATAGTTGACTCTATATATATATTATATATTATTATATATATATATATATATATATATATATATATATATATATATATATATATATATATATATATATATGTGTGTGTGTGTGTGTGTGTGTCTATATATATGTATATATGTATGTATATATAAAAAAAAATATATATATTCTTTTGAAAAAGAGTGTTCACAAACTTTTACAATCTGAAATAACAATGAAGCGGGTGTAAAGAAATGGAACAAGAGGCAGATCCTAAACACCTGTTCCTCGTTCCAGATCTCAGTGTAAGCAGAGGAAAAATGTCAACGGGGTACCATACATATCTTCGTATGATACATGAAAAAACAGAGATAAAAACCTCAGAAAAAACTCTCTGTTTGCCCATATAAGTGTAATGATGATGTCTTTGTGTAAAAAATAAGCTGAAAATAATTGAAATTGAAGGACATCTTCTTCATATGACAAAATCCAAAAACTTCCTCCCATTCTTTCTACTATGATGGTTGACGAATAAAGAATGAATGACGTTCGTCTGGTGGTGCGGCCTTATTTATTAATTTTCCAACATGTGGACGGTCGTGTGACCAAAATTGCATCCAAAAATTCGGTATTCTCGAATATTCTCTCCAGAAGAAATATTCTCGGTGGCGGTTATCTCTTTATCGGTAGAAGGAACTGTCGTTATCTGCAATCCACGTTGTTTTTCGCTGAATTCGGTGTGTTTTTGTGGACAGAAAAACAACGCCGAATGCAGAAAGACACTTTCTCTTTGTTTTGGGGTTTTCCGGCAGGTTAGTGACGGAAATTTCAATTTAACGGAATTTGAATTAAATTTTTCAAGATTCTGAAGAATATTTCTAGAATGAAATGATATTCTACGGACTATCAAAACTAAATGTGAAATTTCCATCAGGCGGTGTTGCGTTGTTTCATCCGAAAAAGTTTGAGGAAACGGACATCTAAAAGGCGTCTTGATCTTTGGTGAAAAAAGTACCGTTACAAACCACTTCATCTTTCATTGTTTTATTCGTCAATGATGAAGTCTCCCACTTTTGTTGAAGATGAATGAAAAAAGTCTACTGGGGTTTCTAAACCCCAGAAGAAATTCTGATTTCAAATCGAACGAATAGGTTTTAGCCCCCCACTATCTACAATTTCTATTTGTCTGCTTTCAACAGGCATCCTATAGTGATTCCTATATTTGATGTTATGATCACCTTGTTTTCGACCAAATACTGACGACAACGTGGCCAACTGTTTCCTTAACTATGTACCATATTCATACCCGAATCCTCTGCAAACTTCGTAGACTTTCGGGTGTAGAGGAACAAAAGAAATTTCTGGAATACCAAACAAATATGGGTTAGATGGGGATACTCATGCTCTCTCCCTATTTTTTAATACCAGGTCGAGGCACGCCACTAATTTTTTTGACAGTAAAACTGGCACCCCCGGGCGTTTTTCCCCTTGCGGCATTTTGCGAATAACTCGAAGATTATATGCAAAATGCCAAAAGGGGGAAAAAGGGATCTGTAGAAAGCTGGATCATCGTTTTCTACGTGCGATTGGTTGTTCTTATAATTTTCAATTGTGGCTCTTCGATTTCAACGGTTCGCCTCCTATTAATAGTTTGGATCGCTATCAGGGTGTATGAGGCCAGTTCTTTCCATGTGTGGGCACCAAAGTTGTCAAGCAGGTCGTTATAATGATTCTTACAATTTGTATCCAAATATCTGTTGAATGACGAGACATCATTAACTGTTGGTGGTTTAATTTTTTTGTTCCTCGTCTATTGTAATTGCTTTTCCATTACAGTTTTATTCACATAAGGAAGTTGGCCAAATCCCTCCGCAAACTTCGCAGGCTTTCAGGTGTAGAGGAACATCCTGGAATTCCAAACAAACATGGGTTAGATGAGGATACTCCTGCTCTCTTCTTATTTTTGAATACCAGGTCGAGGCACGCCACTTATTTTTGTTATTGCAAAACTGGCACCTCTCGAGCTATTTCGCGTATAATCTCGAATCTGAAATACCTTTCGGCATTTTTCCTGTAATCTTCGGGCAGTGATCTTTAGAAAGCCGTATCGTCGTTTTCACCAGCGATTGGTTGTTCTCATAATCTTCAATTGTGGCTTTCTCGATTTTACCGGCTCACCTCCTATTAATAGTTTGGATCGCTATCAGTGTGTTTGAGGCCAGTTCTTTCTATGTGTGGGCACTAAAGTTGTCAAGCACAATTTCAATCCAAATATCTGTAGAACGAGGAAACATCATCAACTGTTGATAGCTTAATTTTCTTGTTTCTCTTCTGTTGTAATTGGTCTTCCATTACCGTTTTATTCACATTAGGAAGTTGGTCAAATCCCTCTCCTCGTTTTCATCCCTTCGTTCCTGTCCTCCTTCTCAGTCTTTTTACCCTCGAGAGGGTGAAGTAATACTATTCTTTTATGCGTTTGTATTTGTTGTCACCATCCGATTCTATTTTGTGCCAGATGTAATGCCTCGTGTACTGAGTGTCCGGTCATTTCCTTTAATCAATTCGTCTCTCCTTCCTCTGGGTCTTTTCCCCTCGACTTTTTCTTCAACCACGAGGATTTCCATTTCTCCTGTTTTTCTGGCTATATGTCCGAAGTATGCTTTACTGATCTGACCCAGTAGACGATTTTTGATTTGAAGTTCTTTCAGAACGGAGGCATTCATATTTTTATTACTTATTTAGATTGGAAAAAGGGAAGAAAACAATTTTCTTTCGTATTCATATATTTCTTTCTGACATCCCGTTACTAGGGTAACGAAATCCCAGCACTCTACCCCTACACTACCCCCTTTCTAGTGACCAAGTTGTCACGACAATCAAAATAATAATCCTAAAACACATAAACTTTTTAAACAAAACGTCTTGAGAATTTCACCGATCGACCATTACGCGTAATAACAGTTTTAGTTGGCATTTGGTCACTTCTATCCATCTTAAAAGAACTTGAGGGTTGAGCACCGACGGCAGATTGTGGTTCATGAGCATGTGCAGGCATCATTTCCTGTCGAACTGCGTACGAACCATCTTCAGACTCCAACATAAAAGCTGCTTAAGCCGATCAATAGATATGTTGATTGGCTTTCCTTTGATGTCCAAACAAAAATACTTTTCACTACGTTCTAAAACTTTGAATGTCCCATCATAAGCAGGTTCCAAAGATTTTTTCACTCTATCAACTCTAACAAAAACATGTGAACAAGTGTATAAGTTTTTGTGTAAAAAAATTCTTGGTGATGATTTATGCTCCACTGCAAACGGTTTATTTATTTATTCATTTATTTATTTATACATTTACATCCAACAGGTCCGAGACCCAATTATAGGTGTACACAATATTGAAATTACATAAATGTGATACATCGATTTAGACTACAAAAGAACAAATGAGCATCAATTCTGTACCTCTCTTGCAATAGATTCTCTAAACTTATACAATGACAAAAAAAATATATCTACATTTTAAGTTTATTATAACTTCTGCACATTGATGTAAGCAGACAATAAAAGTGGTGTTGAGAATTAGGAACATGGATGTGAAAAGTCGAATGGGATCTTGATGCAATACGGGGTAGCCTATCGACGACAGCAAAATAGATGAATCAATCAGACCATGAATCATTTTATATACAGGGTGATTCATAACTATTGGAACATAGTTGAATCGCCATGTTTTGGTCCAAACAATCTGCCCTTAGCCTACGTCCCAATAGTTATGAATCACCCCCGTGTAAAGATGAGATCATTGATTTCCCGGATCTCCCTAAGAGAAAAATAATCGAACTCGTTTGAAAGGGAGTCATAACAGCAGTTTCGCATGGGATAATATCCATGTCTTCGGAAAAAGGCATATTTAAGAAATTTTCTAGGTCCCCCTTCAATGGAAGATATATATTTTGCCTGAAAGGGGTTCCATACTGAACTACAGTACGTCAGCTTGCTGCTCACCAAAGACTGATATACAGAGGATAGCGCCTCAAAAGAGGAAAACTCCTTGCAGTTACAGATGACAAAACCCAAGACCTTCATCGCACCTGCCGTAATATCCCTAATATGAGTTGAAAATGTGAGCTCTTGATCAAATAAAATTACCAGATTCCTCGTTTCAGTAACTCTTCTCAATTGATCGTTGTCTAAAAATATTGCACCTTTCTCGAAAAAGTCATCGTCTTACACTTACTTCGATTCAAAATTAGTTCACCATTCGCTCAACATCTCAAGATCCCTTTGCAACAAATAATAGTCTAAGATACTCTTTATCCACTGAAAATCTTCAAATCATCAGCAAAAAGAAGTTTTCTGGAACATATTATATTCCATAAATCAATTATAAATAAGAGGAATAAAAGCGGTCCCAAAATAAAACCTTGGGCAACTCCAGAATTTGCTACAGATTCAAATGATTTCACTTCCTCATATTCGACGTATTGCAGACGATCCGTGAGATAATATTCCAGAAGGGACAAAAGCACACCTGAAATGCCAAAGCATGACAGCTTTTCCAGAAGGTTTCGATGTGACACACGCCTTGCTAAAGTCCGTGTACAGGGTGGGCAAAATGGGGTATTTTCCTAAATTTCAAAATATATGGCCTTTTTCCCGCACGCAAAAGAGTCTCTTTCCCAAAACGTGCGGGAAAAACGCCTGCTATTTCTTTCCCGCACGCATTTGCGTGCGGGAATGAGCAGGGGTTTTTCCCGCACGCAAATATTATGGAGTAAATTAAATTCTATCATGTTTCTATGCATAGAACGTCAACGATGAGAAACCCATAGTAATGACATGCAGAATTACGTCTGTCATTATATATGAATTAATCAAATGAGATATGATCTGTTTCGTGAAATGGATATATTTGTATATTTCAAGCGCTTGTAGAAAAAATATTGTTCCTAACTCTTGCGTAAAGTGTCTTGCCCGCACTCAACTGCTTACCCGAACTCTGCTTCGCATCGTTCGGGCAACGGCAGTTTCGTGCGGGCAAGTATCACTTTCCGCACTTGATAGGAAAATAACTATTTTCCGAATTTTAACATATTGCATTTTTTCATATACTTTTTAGGGTTTTCACTCCCAATCTCTGAAACAAAATCAATTAAAAATGAAATCAACGATTTGCTCCTGCGTAAATTCTTGCACTAATTTGTCAGGAGCAAATTGAATAGTAAAAAATTGTTGCCTGGCAATGAACTGAAAATAAATAACGTTGAAATTATAATTCTAAGTTGTAACGTGGTAAAACGCGAACATAAAAAAAACCTGTAAGGATAAATTCAGATGCATACCACCCGACGATATGAATATCGACAAGTGTTACGATCTGAATTGAACTAGCCAATTTGCCATTTTATTCGAACAGTAATAGAATTATCAAACTTAAGAGCCGCAGGGTGGGAAGTGTTGGCGTTTTACGGTATTTAATATACGTAGAGCTGGTGTGGACTGTATTTTTAGAGATGTTGCGAAAGCAGACACAATTACAGATTTCAAATCTGTAAGAGACTGAACATAAAATGTCTTACCGACAGCCAATGGTGTTGGGGGCTTCCTTGAACTTGCATGGCGGGAGGGATCTCTCAAAGATGACCACTTTCCATACACTGGACACTGGACGAATTCTGAATTCTTCAATTGAGGCTAACTAACTCTAAGGCACTGTCTCTATCAATTACTAACAATTTGTTCAGATGAATGCGGTTTTCACACAAGTTAAACGAAAAATATCGAATAAGAGAAATCACTGTTTGATTTATCAAAAAATGCTGAAGATGTAATAAATATCGAAATGCACTGGTGCAGTTTCTTAAGACAACTGTTCTTTTCACAGTTTAACACCACAAAGAAGGCTTTCATTACATATTCTTATTCAATCTTGCATCTTTGTATATTTTGACCAAACCTTTCCATTTGGTGTTCACTTGTACAGGGGTATAAGCTGTTCCGAGGGTCATATTCACCTCATTGGCTATTTCACGCCACACATATTCTCAAACCCTCTATCTAGATCCTTATCATATTTCTTCATTACCCTCACATCTTCTTTCAGAACCACTGTAGCTGCTGTATGTTGCGACAGGAGTAATTTCAAGTTTTTTAAATATTATTTTCATGAACGAAAATAATCATAGATTCAATTCACTTCTCAATTCAATAATTCTTAACCAGTAAATTGACTTCATTCATTCGGAATTATATTCTGTTTACCTGTGAACGACCTGTGGGCCGGTCGTTTGCCACTTCCTTTGCCTTTCCTGGAAGCAAATTCGTTACAGGTGTCACTTACCAGTTTATTGAAAAGAACTGCTTCCAGTTCTGGGGCGTCGCCTCTCAGTCTCGGATGGTCTTTAAATCTCTGCTTCAGATCATTCAGAATGGATTCGTCCAACTTCCAGGTGCCTTTGCTCTCTAGTTTTTTCTTGGTGCTTTTGGTTCAGACAGTGAATCGGATGTCTGCGTGGTCTGAGAGCGTCTCCTGCCATTATACTGTCCAATTCTCGATTCTGCCTGCCAAGTCCTCCGTGGATACTGTCAGGTCTATTCGGCTTCGCTGAGTTCCTCTGATGAAAGTAGTTTCCTTTCCCACGTTGTGTATGACCAATCCTAGCTTCTCTATCCAGTCCATTATCGCCTTGCCTCTGTCGTCCGTGTACTCCGATCCCCAGTGCTCGGATTTCGCATTGAAGTTTCCTGCAATAATGGCGGTCTTCCCGTCCTGTATAGCCGGTTCCATATCCTTCAGCCATTTCTTCAGATTTTTCTTGCTTTTGTCGTTCGGGGAGAAGTAGCAACTGATCATCCGGATTCCTTCTACGTCGATCCAGCAGAACCCGTGGCCTCTTCCGTTTCTTCTCTTTCTTACGTCGCCTCCTGCTATTATGGCGCTTACCTGTTGCTGGTCAGTATGGATCTTCTTTCGAGCTGATATTTTCTCGTTAGGTTCCTGTAACAGAGCTATATCTATGTTTTGGATGGTTATCTTACCCCACAGGACGTCATGTGCTCTCTTGCACCGCTGTAGTACATTTATCCTTCTTCCAACTTCCGTCGTTTCTTCCTCATCGCTTCCGTCGCTTTCATTTTCTTCCGCTACTTCCTCTAGCGCTCTTTCCTTGTTCTCCCTCTGTGCTCCTATTATGACGGGGCATTCGTCGCTGTCGGCTTGGTGGCTTCTCGGTCTTAGTCCTTCTGCGTTGCAGTTGGGGCAATTCTTTTTCTTCTTTGCTTCTTGCCTGTTATGTTTTCTCTTTATTTCAGATAAATGTTTCTGGTATTTTGGAGGAGACTTTCTGGATTTTCCTTTTTGTTGGAGAAAGAATCAATTTTTGCAGTGCGAGATGCCCTTCAATATGGAATATTTCAGCTTATTTCGTAAACAATTACAATCCACTACACTCACAGGGAGAAAGGGTTTTTTTACTGAGGTTTTTCCCTAAGCTCTTGTATCATACACAAATTTGTATGGTACCCCGTTACGCTAACCTCCGCTAAAACTGTATCTCATTAACATGCTATAATTATTGTTTGCTGTTCAGGATTGTAATGCTCGGAGAAATTATCCTTGAAAAAGATGGACATACAGTTATTCCCGGTAAGAAAAATGAAGATATGTTTCAGATACAGTGCGATTGGTCACACCCAAGCAAAGTGTGAGAAGGAGATAAAATGCATGTAAATTTACATGCCAGATCGGTAAGCTTAAGCTTACCGATAAAGGGTACATATCCGTGTGGATCGTGGTACCGGGTAAAATATGATCCCTAATTTGCTCTGTTGAAGTGTGAGCATCACGAAACTCAACTACCATCATCGCCACGTCTTCGCTTCCATCCTCTATTATACTCAGAACCCAATGGCCCTCAACGCGCCGGCCACGGTTGTATTTTCGCCGCCCAAATTTAGATTCATCAATCTGCACAATTTTTCCGGGACCACCCAGCTTCATATTGTAAATCGAAATGATCGATGATCATTTCGCGACAGTAGTGATACCTGAAACAGATTATAATCAATTCCACTAGAACTATTATATGGGGAGTTATATACCAAGCGGTGATTGTGCTCTCGCTGTATTCAGTCTGTTGTTCGGTCGGCAACTCTAACTCAACCGCTTCATTTCTTAGCTGGCGATGTAACCAGTCCCAGGCGAAGAGGTAGGCTATCCATGCCAGTTGATCTGAGCGAATGTGAGCATGGCTGAGGAAAGAATTTGCTGTTATGAATCTACTCCAGTTGCACTTGGTGCAGCGAAACATTCCACAGCCATGTTCACCCTTTGAGTAATCCCTCGTTGGCTTTCGGTGACGAGGGCAGTTTGGTGGCGTTGATGGCAGGAGTTTTTGCTCAATCGCCCATCTTTTGCCTGACTTTTTTTTATCTAAATAATTTTTAAATTCTTTCAAGTTTATTCCTGGATACTGGTCAGTTAGCATCATGCCCACGCATCATCTCCACGACTTCTCTCATTCCTGATTGTATAAAGCCTGTAGCAGACATAGCAAGAGAATGAATCTCCTCAAATACTAAGGAAAAGAGTGGTTTAGATACAGAAAATACCCCTTGACATCGATTTACATCGTCCATGGGTGGGAAGACGTCATTTTTTAAATAATCAACAACATCGTTAGCTCCTATGGCACCAGAAAAGGTAAGGACTGTAGTTATTCTCATTTAGATTTTTTTTTATTGTTAACAATAAGATAAATGCCAATACAGATAAGGTTTTTGTCCTGCTGATGTAATATCGGAAATCATCCGCATCAAAAAGTGCTGTATCTCTCATCCTTCAATACCATCCTATAGAATTCTGCTTCTGTCATAGGTTCTAATACTAGGTCAATACCACATGTAGTAATTTTTGGCCACCCTTCTCTAAGTATTCTTCTATCTATAAAACCACTTAGTATACCTATCATAGCAGTGGCAAGTCGTGGGGTTTCTATATCATGATGTCCTGCTTCTGAATAGAATCTACTAATCCAGTATGCAATACTTGTTTGTAAGGCAGTCAGTGATATACTATCTCCATTTATATAAGGTATGGCTCGTCTTACTTTATTAATGGCGACAGGTGTTGCTGTGTTCGCGCCTCTGACAGTTGTCAACGGTTTCAGAGGCTGCCTTTCCTGGGCATTTTCTATTCTGTTATCCAAGATAGCAAATTTTTGAAATGAAGTATTCAATCGTTGAAATGGATATTTCTGAGATGCCATTGTATTGGGTTTATATCGAGAATAAAATTTTTACACTGTACTTTTTTTACATATATACCTATCTCTTGAATGAAAAATTCATCAACATTACTTCTATTATATTCTATTATGTTGTTTTCTCTACGGGCGGGTGGCTCTAGAAGGGAAAACTCCGAATCAAACGCTCCACCCTCATGTGACCGGCCGGCGAAGAAACCGAAAAACCTTCTGAGGAGGCCCTCATACGATGAAGTAGCTAGTTTGTCGCTGAGGATAGCACTCATTCAAAACGGCTGTCAGACAAGGCACTCTCGAAGAAGGAATTCAACACTGTGGAACTGGCGGTGACTGCTGCAATAGACAAGTTCCAGTTCGTCCAAGAGAGTCATCCGAAGGGACTTCGTCTAAAAATGATTGGCGCTCACAGCTCTTCGCCGACAGGTCTAATTCTCAGGTGCAAAGATATGTCAACCTTCAATACCTGGAGCTGTATAGTGTATAACCAGACTGACAAGCCTGAAATGGCCCACGTCATTCTGATAGTCTCAGTCTCAGTACTGGAGTCCCGTGCCGAGGAGCGGAACCAGTTTTCTGCTAGTAATTACCGTCCTATTAGTCTGACTTCAGTGTCCCCAAGGTGTGTGAAAGAATGGTGGTTGATCAACTGCAGACATTTCTCCTTACTAATAAGATTTTGCCAGCCTGCCACCATGGTTTTTACTGGGAAGATCCCTGTTGACATGCCTGATGAAGTGCGTCCATGACTGGACTCATACACTTTGGTGTACGTGGTGATTTGTTGCATTGGATTTTGTCGTTCTCTGGTAACAGAGAATTTCAGGTTCGTATTCGTGATCAGTTGTCCTCTCCCAAATCTCTCAATAGCGGTGTGCCGCAAGGATATGTCTTGGGGCCTGTACTTTTTCTCTTATATGTTTCCGATTTACCTTCTCTTCTGACATCAATCTACTTCCAATATGCTGACGATATTGAATTGTATGCCAATCAGCTTTTTCATCATGACATCCTTCAGAAAGATTTCGGAGTCGATTTTGCATTGGTGTCTTGAGTGGCTGCTCCCCCTGAATGTTGAAAAAGGCGTAGTCTTGCATGTCAGCAAAAATAATCCAAGACATACCTATGTTCTGGAGAATATTGTTTTAAGAACAATGTTGGAGCCCCTTCTGTGAACGCTCTCAAGTCGAGATACGACAGGTGGTGTGCTTGGCGGTGACTGTGTTTGTGTGAGATGCCTTTGTTCTTGATGGTGTTTTATGCTTTAGTTCCTCTTTCTGGTGTACCTATATTTGAATTTTATTTTTATTTCTGGGCTTTTATAGGTTCTTAACTTCAGCTCTCATTTCATTCAATAATAATAATAATCAGTATCCTGGAGGAGAAATCCACCAACCCGTCTGAGCAGACGGGACATCAGATGGAGGAGGACTTTGTGTGGCTTCCTGCCCGATCAAGGATACAAATCCGCGGTCGTGAATACTTGCCTGCACTGATATCAGGACTCGATTACTAAATTTCTATTTCAGTAGTGGTCTAGATTCTAGACTGTAAAGGACAACTGGAGAATCTGGTTGGTTTAACTCAACATAACTTTATATAGCAGTTCCATCACTGACTCCATCGAGGATTGGAGCGCAGCAACGGAAGTGATCTCCCTATCAGATCATCGACACATCTGCTTCACCATAAAGGGAGGCAGCCCTGTAAGCCCTGAAATATTCAGGAGTCTAAAAGGGACAGATTGGTCCAAATACCGAACGGACTTCTCTGAAAACTCACATCAAATAATACGAAAGAATTGACACTACTGCATTCAAGCTTCATTATTTCAGCATATCATAGCGGTTGTATGCCCCGGTCCGCAGACGAAATGGTGGGCACCTGAGCTGAGTGTTGCCAGACGCAATAGTAGGTATCTCTTCAACAAGGTAATGATATCCGGCATTGATAATGACTGGGCAGATTACAAATCGACAGTAAATATATACAAAGGATACATAAGGAAGTCCAAGCATCAATCTTGGAAGCACTTCTATGGAGACATAGAGGAAGCACCTGAAGCCAACTGGCTAAGGAAGATACTTTTTCTGAAGAGTCACCAAGGACAAACCACTTAAAACTCTAAACTGGGTATAATACATGCACAGAGAAATAAAGCTAGTGACATCTCATGATCGCATTTCCCGGGCTTCATAGGGTATGAGAACACGCAGGTTTAGGAGCAACGATACACCTCACGAGAGGATTCCCAAGTGGAAACATACTTTCGAATTCGCTAGACTATTAAATCGGCCGCTGAGTACAACATTGTCCTGACACTCAATAGGGCTGCTTCACATATTCCGAGCCAGTTTAGCTGTAAGGCATATTCCGGTGTAATGGAGAAGGGTCCGGGTAGTCTTCCTACCCAAACCTTGTTCAAGAGCGAACTACTTTTGTTCACTAAGCCTCTAACCATTCCTGGTAGAAAGACACATCAGCGATGGTGCTTTACTGGCACACCCACTGCACTCCTCCCAGCATACATACCAGGTGGCAATTCTGCTCTTCATTCGGTTGTTAATTATATTGAAGACGAACTATATCACAAATAATGGATACTGGCTCTATTTCTGGATACAAAGAGTGCATTCAATAAAATTCTTCTTTTGTCACGATGCAGGCTGCGTTGTCCTAACATAGTGCGGAACCTACACTGTGACGCTGGGCAAGTTCTCGCAACGTCATTGCTTGGCTAGACTATATAGAGATTATAGAGTTAACCTAACAATCTTTTGTTCGATCATTAGGGGTACGCCGGGGAGGGGATGTCTGCAAAGTGGTGTTTTATTCCCTCCACAGTGGGACCTTCTCCTGGATGTTTTTCAGAACCAGCGCCCCTTTGATTGCCGGTCTGATAGCTTAGTTGGGTAGAGCACTTGACCGGCAATCAAAGGGGCGCGGGTTCAAATCCTGCCCGGAGGTGTACTTTTTCAGAATTCAATAATTGTCTGCATGCCGTTAACTTATTTATTGATAAATAATTATTTCGTTGTCTAATGTTAACAATTAACCATAGAGAAAGGGAAAGAGAAGAGTAGTCAATTCAGTGTTATTCATGGGCGAACTGTTTGTTGCCTCCCCTTTGGCTACGGGAGAAACTACTCCGAAAAAATTTTCGCGGGAAATTCAAATAACGGACGCGTTTTTGAAATAATATTTACCAAGTTCGAAAAATACACTCCGTCGCCTCTCTCTACTACTATTGTTCTTTTTATCGAGTTTAGTGGAAAATATTCGATTAAAAGAACGATAGATAGAAAACATTTGCTTATATACTTTTTGTAGACACCATATCACTATAACGAGCCGGAAAATGTACATGTCGTCCACTTCGCGTAGTCTTAAATGATATTGACGGAAATCTAGCAAAATCTTTAGAAATATCAGGATGTAAATTACTGTCTGATTCAGTAGTGACGTCCGTATCATCTGTCATTAAATATGCTGGCTTAAGTCTGTCGATTGAAATAGTATCTTGTTTATCTTTCATTTGAATTTTGAAATATTTGTCCGTACGTTCGATCACCAAAAATGGACCTTCATAAACAGGCTCGAGAGGCTTTTTAACCCTATCTATATTAACAAAAACATGGGAGCATACGGACAAATCTTTATGAACAAAAATACGTGCCTTAGTCTTTTGTTGAATGCTACACGGTCTTAATGTACGCATTTTCTTTTGTAAATCTGTCACAAACGTTTCCGAGTCTACTTTTGTTTTGGATCCAAACAATCTGCCCTTAGCCTACGTCCCAATAGTTATGAATCACCCCCGTGTAAAGATGAGATCATTGATTTCCCGGATCTCCCTAAGAGAAAAATAATCGAACTCGTTTGAAAGGGAGTCATAACAGCAGTTTCGCATGGGATAATATCCATGTCTTCGGAAAAAGGCATATTTAAGAAATTTTCTAGGTCCCCCTTCAATGGAAGATATATATTTTGCCTGAAAGGGGTTCCATACTGAACTACAGTACGTCAGCTTGCTGCTCACCAAAGACTGATATACAGAGGATAGCGCCTCAAAAGAGGAAAACTCCTTGCAGTTACAGATGACAAAACCCAAGACCTTCATCGCACCTGCCGTAATATCCCTAATATGAGTTGAAAATGTGAGCTCTTGATCAAATAAAATTACCAGATTCCTCGTTTCAGTAACTCTTCTCAATTGATCGTTGTCTAAAAATATTGCACCTTTCTCGAAAAAGTCATCGTCTTACACTTACTTCGATTCAAAATTAGTTCACCATTCGCTCAACATCTCAAGATCCCTTTGCAACAAATAATAGTCTAAGATACTCTTTATCCACTGAAAATCTTCAAATCATCAGCAAAAAGAAGTTTTCTGGAACATATTATATTCCATAAATCAATTATAAATAAGAGGAATAAAAGCGGTCCCAAAATAAAACCTTGGGCAACTCCAGAATTTGCTACAGATTCAAATGATTTCACTTCCTCATATTCGACGTATTGCAGACGATCCGTGAGATAATATTCCAGAAGGGACAAAAGCACACCTGAAATGCCAAAGCATGACAGCTTTTCCAGAAGGTTTCGATGTGACACACGCCTTGCTAAAGTCCGTGTACAGGGTGGGCAAAATGGGGTATTTTCCTAAATTTCAAAATATATGGCCTTTTTCCCGCACGCAAAAGAGTCTCTTTCCCAAAACGTGCGGGAAAAACGCCTGCTATTTCTTTCCCGCACGCATTTGCGTGCGGGAATGAGCAGGGGTTTTTCCCGCACGCAAATATTATGGAGTAAATTAAATTCTATCATGTTTCTATGCATAGAACGTCAACGATGAGAAACCCATAGTAATGACATGCAGAATTACGTCTGTCATTATATATGAATTAATCAAATGAGATATGATCTGTTTCGTGAAATGGATATATTTGTATATTTCAAGCGCTTGTAGAAAAAATATTGTTCCTAACTCTTGCGTAAAGTGTCTTGCCCGCACTCAACTGCTTACCCGAACTCTGCTTCGCATCGTTCGGGCAACGGCAGTTTCGTGCGGGCAAGTATCACTTTCCGCACTTGATAGGAAAATAACTATTTTCCGAATTTTAACATATTGCATTTTTTCATATACTTTTTAGGGTTTTCACTCCCAATCTCTGAAACAAAATCAATTAAAAATGAAATCAACGATTTGCTCCTGCGTAAATTCTTGCACTAATTTGTCAGGAGCAAATTGAATAGTAAAAAATTGTTGCCTGGCAATGAACTGAAAATAAATAACGTTGAAATTATAATTCTAAGTTGTAACGTGGTAAAACGCGAACATAAAAAAAACCTGTAAGGATAAATTCAGATGCATACCACCCGACGATATGAATATCGACAAGTGTTACGATCTGAATTGAACTAGCCAATTTGCCATTTTATTCGAACAGTAATAGAATTATCAAACTTAAGAGCCGCAGGGTGGGAAGTGTTGGCGTTTTACGGTATTTAATATACGTAGAGCTGGTGTGGACTGTATTTTTAGAGATGTTGCGAAAGCAGACACAATTACAGATTTCAAATCTGTAAGAGACTGAACATAAAATGTCTTACCGACAGCCAATGGTGTTGGGGGCTTCCTTGAACTTGCATGGCGGGAGGGATCTCTCAAAGATGACCACTTTCCATACACTGGACACTGGACGAATTCTGAATTCTTCAATTGAGGCTAACTAACTCTAAGGCACTGTCTCTATCAATTACTAACAATTTGTTCAGATGAATGCGGTTTTCACACAAGTTAAACGAAAAATATCGAATAAGAGAAATCACTGTTTGATTTATCAAAAAATGCTGAAGATGTAATAAATATCGAAATGCACTGGTGCAGTTTCTTAAGACAACTGTTCTTTTCACAGTTTAACACCACAAAGAAGGCTTTCATTACATATTCTTATTCAATCTTGCATCTTTGTATATTTTGACCAAACCTTTCCATTTGGTGTTCACTTGTACAGGGGTATAAGCTGTTCCGAGGGTCATATTCACCTCATTGGCTATTTCACGCCACACATATTCTCAAACCCTCTATCTAGATCCTTATCATATTTCTTCATTACCCTCACATCTTCTTTCAGAACCACTGTAGCTGCTGTATGTTGCGACAGGAGTAATTTCAAGTTTTTTAAATATTATTTTCATGAACGAAAATAATCATAGATTCAATTCACTTCTCAATTCAATAATTCTTAACCAGTAAATTGACTTCATTCATTCGGAATTATATTCTGTTTACCTGTGAACGACCTGTGGGCCGGTCGTTTGCCACTTCCTTTGCCTTTCCTGGAAGCAAATTCGTTACAGGTGTCACTTACCAGTTTATTGAAAAGAACTGCTTCCAGTTCTGGGGCGTCGCCTCTCAGTCTCGGATGGTCTTTAAATCTCTGCTTCAGATCATTCAGAATGGATTCGTCCAACTTCCAGGTGCCTTTGCTCTCTAGTTTTTTCTTGGTGCTTTTGGTTCAGACAGTGAATCGGATGTCTGCGTGGTCTGAGAGCGTCTCCTGCCATTATACTGTCCAATTCTCGATTCTGCCTGCCAAGTCCTCCGTGGATACTGTCAGGTCTATTCGGCTTCGCTGAGTTCCTCTGATGAAAGTAGTTTCCTTTCCCACGTTGTGTATGACCAATCCTAGCTTCTCTATCCAGTCCATTATCGCCTTGCCTCTGTCGTCCGTGTACTCCGATCCCCAGTGCTCGGATTTCGCATTGAAGTTTCCTGCAATAATGGCGGTCTTCCCGTCCTGTATAGCCGGTTCCATATCCTTCAGCCATTTCTTCAGATTTTTCTTGCTTTTGTCGTTCGGGGAGAAGTAGCAACTGATCATCCGGATTCCTTCTACGTCGATCCAGCAGAACCCGTGGCCTCTTCCGTTTCTTCTCTTTCTTACGTCGCCTCCTGCTATTATGGCGCTTACCTGTTGCTGGTCAGTATGGATCTTCTTTCGAGCTGATATTTTCTCGTTAGGTTCCTGTAACAGAGCTATATCTATGTTTTGGATGGTTATCTTACCCCACAGGACGTCATGTGCTCTCTTGCACCGCTGTAGTACATTTATCCTTCTTCCAACTTCCGTCGTTTCTTCCTCATCGCTTCCGTCGCTTTCATTTTCTTCCGCTACTTCCTCTAGCGCTCTTTCCTTGTTCTCCCTCTGTGCTCCTATTATGACGGGGCATTCGTCGCTGTCGGCTTGGTGGCTTCTCGGTCTTAGTCCTTCTGCGTTGCAGTTGGGGCAATTCTTTTTCTTCTTTGCTTCTTGCCTGTTATGTTTTCTCTTTATTTCAGATAAATGTTTCTGGTATTTTGGAGGAGACTTTCTGGATTTTCCTTTTTGTTGGAGAAAGAATCAATTTTTGCAGTGCGAGATGCCCTTCAATATGGAATATTTCAGCTTATTTCGTAAACAATTACAATCCACTACACTCACAGGGAGAAAGGGTTTTTTTACTGAGGTTTTTCCCTAAGCTCTTGTATCATACACAAATTTGTATGGTACCCCGTTACGCTAACCTCCGCTAAAACTGTATCTCATTAACATGCTATAATTATTGTTTGCTGTTCAGGATTGTAATGCTCGGAGAAATTATCCTTGAAAAAGATGGACATACAGTTATTCCCGGTAAGAAAAATGAAGATATGTTTCAGATACAGTGCGATTGGTCACACCCAAGCAAAGTGTGAGAAGGAGATAAAATGCATGTAAATTTACATGCCAGATCGGTAAGCTTAAGCTTACCGATAAAGGGTACATATCCGTGTGGATCGTGGTACCGGGTAAAATATGATCCCTAATTTGCTCTGTTGAAGTGTGAGCATCACGAAACTCAACTACCATCATCGCCACGTCTTCGCTTCCATCCTCTATTATACTCAGAACCCAATGGCCCTCAACGCGCCGGCCACGGTTGTATTTTCGCCGCCCAAATTTAGATTCATCAATCTGCACAATTTTTCCGGGACCACCCAGCTTCATATTGTAAATCGAAATGATCGATGATCATTTCGCGACAGTAGTGATACCTGAAACAGATTATAATCAATTCCACTAGAACTATTATATGGGGAGTTATATACCAAGCGGTGATTGTGCTCTCGCTGTATTCAGTCTGTTGTTCGGTCGGCAACTCTAACTCAACCGCTTCATTTCTTAGCTGGCGATGTAACCAGTCCCAGGCGAAGAGGTAGGCTATCCATGCCAGTTGATCTGAGCGAATGTGAGCATGGCTGAGGAAAGAATTTGCTGTTATGAATCTACTCCAGTTGCACTTGGTGCAGCGAAACATTCCACAGCCATGTTCACCCTTTGAGTAATCCCTCGTTGGCTTTCGGTGACGAGGGCAGTTTGGTGGCGTTGATGGCAGGAGTTTTTGCTCAATCGCCCATCTTTTGCCTGACTTTTTTTTATCTAAATAATTTTTAAATTCTTTCAAGTTTATTCCTGGATACTGGTCAGTTAGCATCATGCCCACGCATCATCTCCACGACTTCTCTCATTCCTGATTGTATAAAGCCTGTAGCAGACATAGCAAGAGAATGAATCTCCTCAAATACTAAGGAAAAGAGTGGTTTAGATACAGAAAATACCCCTTGACATCGATTTACATCGTCCATGGGTGGGAAGACGTCATTTTTTAAATAATCAACAACATCGTTAGCTCCTATGGCACCAGAAAAGGTAAGGACTGTAGTTATTCTCATTTAGATTTTTTTTTATTGTTAACAATAAGATAAATGCCAATACAGATAAGGTTTTTGTCCTGCTGATGTAATATCGGAAATCATCCGCATCAAAAAGTGCTGTATCTCTCATCCTTCAATACCATCCTATAGAATTCTGCTTCTGTCATAGGTTCTAATACTAGGTCAATACCACATGTAGTAATTTTTGGCCACCCTTCTCTAAGTATTCTTCTATCTATAAAACCACTTAGTATACCTATCATAGCAGTGGCAAGTCGTGGGGTTTCTATATCATGATGTCCTGCTTCTGAATAGAATCTACTAATCCAGTATGCAATACTTGTTTGTAAGGCAGTCAGTGATATACTATCTCCATTTATATAAGGTATGGCTCGTCTTACTTTATTAATGGCGACAGGTGTTGCTGTGTTCGCGCCTCTGACAGTTGTCAACGGTTTCAGAGGCTGCCTTTCCTGGGCATTTTCTATTCTGTTATCCAAGATAGCAAATTTTTGAAATGAAGTATTCAATCGTTGAAATGGATATTTCTGAGATGCCATTGTATTGGGTTTATATCGAGAATAAAATTTTTACACTGTACTTTTTTTACATATATACCTATCTCTTGAATGAAAAATTCATCAACATTACTTCTATTATATTCTATTATGTTGTTTTCTCTACGGGCGGGTGGCTCTAGAAGGGAAAACTCCGAATCAAACGCTCCACCCTCATGTGACCGGCCGGCGAAGAAACCGAAAAACCTTCTGAGGAGGCCCTCATACGATGAAGTAGCTAGTTTGTCGCTGAGGATAGCACTCATTCAAAACGGCTGTCAGACAAGGCACTCTCGAAGAAGGAATTCAACACTGTGGAACTGGCGGTGACTGCTGCAATAGACAAGTTCCAGTTCGTCCAAGAGAGTCATCCGAAGGGACTTCGTCTAAAAATGATTGGCGCTCACAGCTCTTCGCCGACAGGTCTAATTCTCAGGTGCAAAGATATGTCAACCTTCAATACCTGGAGCTGTATAGTGTATAACCAGACTGACAAGCCTGAAATGGCCCACGTCATTCTGATAGTCTCAGTCTCAGTACTGGAGTCCCGTGCCGAGGAGCGGAACCAGTTTTCTGCTAGTAATTACCGTCCTATTAGTCTGACTTCAGTGTCCCCAAGGTGTGTGAAAGAATGGTGGTTGATCAACTGCAGACATTTCTCCTTACTAATAAGATTTTGCCAGCCTGCCACCATGGTTTTTACTGGGAAGATCCCTGTTGACATGCCTGATGAAGTGCGTCCATGACTGGACTCATACACTTTGGTGTACGTGGTGATTTGTTGCATTGGATTTTGTCGTTCTCTGGTAACAGAGAATTTCAGGTTCGTATTCGTGATCAGTTGTCCTCTCCCAAATCTCTCAATAGCGGTGTGCCGCAAGGATATGTCTTGGGGCCTGTACTTTTTCTCTTATATGTTTCCGATTTACCTTCTCTTCTGACATCAATCTACTTCCAATATGCTGACGATATTGAATTGTATGCCAATCAGCTTTTTCATCATGACATCCTTCAGAAAGATTTCGGAGTCGATTTTGCATTGGTGTCTTGAGTGGCTGCTCCCCCTGAATGTTGAAAAAGGCGTAGTCTTGCATGTCAGCAAAAATAATCCAAGACATACCTATGTTCTGGAGAATATTGTTTTAAGAACAATGTTGGAGCCCCTTCTGTGAACGCTCTCAAGTCGAGATACGACAGGTGGTGTGCTTGGCGGTGACTGTGTTTGTGTGAGATGCCTTTGTTCTTGATGGTGTTTTATGCTTTAGTTCCTCTTTCTGGTGTACCTATATTTGAATTTTATTTTTATTTCTGGGCTTTTATAGGTTCTTAACTTCAGCTCTCATTTCATTCAATAATAATAATAATCAGTATCCTGGAGGAGAAATCCACCAACCCGTCTGAGCAGACGGGACATCAGATGGAGGAGGACTTTGTGTGGCTTCCTGCCCGATCAAGGATACAAATCCGCGGTCGTGAATACTTGCCTGCACTGATATCAGGACTCGATTACTAAATTTCTATTTCAGTAGTGGTCTAGATTCTAGACTGTAAAGGACAACTGGAGAATCTGGTTGGTTTAACTCAACATAACTTTATATAGCAGTTCCATCACTGACTCCATCGAGGATTGGAGCGCAGCAACGGAAGTGATCTCCCTATCAGATCATCGACACATCTGCTTCACCATAAAGGGAGGCAGCCCTGTAAGCCCTGAAATATTCAGGAGTCTAAAAGGGACAGATTGGTCCAAATACCGAACGGACTTCTCTGAAAACTCACATCAAATAATACGAAAGAATTGACACTACTGCATTCAAGCTTCATTATTTCAGCATATCATAGCGGTTGTATGCCCCGGTCCGCAGACGAAATGGTGGGCACCTGAGCTGAGTGTTGCCAGACGCAATAGTAGGTATCTCTTCAACAAGGTAATGATATCCGGCATTGATAATGACTGGGCAGATTACAAATCGACAGTAAATATATACAAAGGATACATAAGGAAGTCCAAGCATCAATCTTGGAAGCACTTCTATGGAGACATAGAGGAAGCACCTGAAGCCAACTGGCTAAGGAAGATACTTTTTCTGAAGAGTCACCAAGGACAAACCACTTAAAACTCTAAACTGGGTATAATACATGCACAGAGAAATAAAGCTAGTGACATCTCATGATCGCATTTCCCGGGCTTCATAGGGTATGAGAACACGCAGGTTTAGGAGCAACGATACACCTCACGAGAGGATTCCCAAGTGGAAACATACTTTCGAATTCGCTAGACTATTAAATCGGCCGCTGAGTACAACATTGTCCTGACACTCAATAGGGCTGCTTCACATATTCCGAGCCAGTTTAGCTGTAAGGCATATTCCGGTGTAATGGAGAAGGGTCCGGGTAGTCTTCCTACCCAAACCTTGTTCAAGAGCGAACTACTTTTGTTCACTAAGCCTCTAACCATTCCTGGTAGAAAGACACATCAGCGATGGTGCTTTACTGGCACACCCACTGCACTCCTCCCAGCATACATACCAGGTGGCAATTCTGCTCTTCATTCGGTTGTTAATTATATTGAAGACGAACTATATCACAAATAATGGATACTGGCTCTATTTCTGGATACAAAGAGTGCATTCAATAAAATTCTTCTTTTGTCACGATGCAGGCTGCGTTGTCCTAACATAGTGCGGAACCTACACTGTGACGCTGGGCAAGTTCTCGCAACGTCATTGCTTGGCTAGACTATATAGAGATTATAGAGTTAACCTAACAATCTTTTGTTCGATCATTAGGGGTACGCCGGGGAGGGGATGTCTGCAAAGTGGTGTTTTATTCCCTCCACAGTGGGACCTTCTCCTGGATGTTTTTCAGAACCAGCGCCCCTTTGATTGCCGGTCTGATAGCTTAGTTGGGTAGAGCACTTGACCGGCAATCAAAGGGGCGCGGGTTCAAATCCTGCCCGGAGGTGTACTTTTTCAGAATTCAATAATTGTCTGCATGCCGTTAACTTATTTATTGATAAATAATTATTTCGTTGTCTAATGTTAACAATTAACCATAGAGAAAGGGAAAGAGAAGAGTAGTCAATTCAGTGTTATTCATGGGCGAACTGTTTGTTGCCTCCCCTTTGGCTACGGGAGAAACTACTCCGAAAAAATTTTCGCGGGAAATTCAAATAACGGACGCGTTTTTGAAATAATATTTACCAAGTTCGAAAAATACACTCCGTCGCCTCTCTCTACTACTATTGTTCTTTTTATCGAGTTTAGTGGAAAATATTCGATTAAAAGAACGATAGATAGAAAACATTTGCTTATATACTTTTTGTAGACACCATATCACTATAACGAGCCGGAAAATGTACATGTCGTCCACTTCGCGTAGTCTTAAATGATATTGACGGAAATCTAGCAAAATCTTTAGAAATATCAGGATGTAAATTACTGTCTGATTCAGTAGTGACGTCCGTATCATCTGTCATTAAATATGCTGGCTTAAGTCTGTCGATTGAAATAGTATCTTGTTTATCTTTCATTTGAATTTTGAAATATTTGTCCGTACGTTCGATCACCAAAAATGGACCTTCATAAACAGGCTCGAGAGGCTTTTTAACCCTATCTATATTAACAAAAACATGGGAGCATACGGACAAATCTTTATGAACAAAAATACGTGCCTTAGTCTTTTGTTGAATGCTACACGGTCTTAATGTACGCATTTTCTTTTGTAAATCTGTCACAAACGTTTCCGAGTCTACTTTTGTTTTGGATCCAAACAATCTGCCCTTAGCCTACGTCCCAATAGTTATGAATCACCCCCGTGTAAAGATGAGATCATTGATTTCCCGGATCTCCCTAAGAGAAAAATAATCGAACTCGTTTGAAAGGGAGTCATAACAGCAGTTTCGCATGGGATAATATCCATGTCTTCGGAAAAAGGCATATTTAAGAAATTTTCTAGGTCCCCCTTCAATGGAAGATATATATTTTGCCTGAAAGGGGTTCCATACTGAACTACAGTACGTCAGCTTGCTGCTCACCAAAGACTGATATACAGAGGATAGCGCCTCAAAAGAGGAAAACTCCTTGCAGTTACAGATGACAAAACCCAAGACCTTCATCGCACCTGCCGTAATATCCCTAATATGAGTTGAAAATGTGAGCTCTTGATCAAATAAAATTACCAGATTCCTCGTTTCAGTAACTCTTCTCAATTGATCGTTGTCTAAAAATATTGCACCTTTCTCGAAAAAGTCATCGTCTTACACTTACTTCGATTCAAAATTAGTTCACCATTCGCTCAACATCTCAAGATCCCTTTGCAACAAATAATAGTCTAAGATACTCTTTATCCACTGAAAATCTTCAAATCATCAGCAAAAAGAAGTTTTCTGGAACATATTATATTCCATAAATCAATTATAAATAAGAGGAATAAAAGCGGTCCCAAAATAAAACCTTGGGCAACTCCAGAATTTGCTACAGATTCAAATGATTTCACTTCCTCATATTCGACGTATTGCAGACGATCCGTGAGATAATATTCCAGAAGGGACAAAAGCACACCTGAAATGCCAAAGCATGACAGCTTTTCCAGAAGGTTTCGATGTGACACACGCCTTGCTAAAGTCCGTGTACAGGGTGGGCAAAATGGGGTATTTTCCTAAATTTCAAAATATATGGCCTTTTTCCCGCACGCAAAAGAGTCTCTTTCCCAAAACGTGCGGGAAAAACGCCTGCTATTTCTTTCCCGCACGCATTTGCGTGCGGGAATGAGCAGGGGTTTTTCCCGCACGCAAATATTATGGAGTAAATTAAATTCTATCATGTTTCTATGCATAGAACGTCAACGATGAGAAACCCATAGTAATGACATGCAGAATTACGTCTGTCATTATATATGAATTAATCAAATGAGATATGATCTGTTTCGTGAAATGGATATATTTGTATATTTCAAGCGCTTGTAGAAAAAATATTGTTCCTAACTCTTGCGTAAAGTATCTTGCCCGCACTCAACTGCTTACCCGAACTCTGCTTCGCATCGTTCGGGCAACGGCAGTTTCGTGCGGGCAAGTATCACTTTCCGCACTTGATAGGAAAATAACTATTTTCCGAATTTTAACATATTGCATTTTTTCATATACTTTTTAGGGTTTTCACTCCCAATCTCTGAAACAAAATCAATTAAAAATGAAATCAACGATTTGCTCCTGCGTAAATTCTTGCACTAATTTGTCAGGAGCAAATTGAATAGTAAAAAATTGTTGCCTGGCAATGAACTGAAAATAAATAACGTTGAAATTATAATTCTAAGTTGTAACGTGGTAAAACGCGAACATAAAAAAAACCTGTAAGGATAAATTCAGATGCATACCACCCGACGATATGAATATCGACAAGTGTTACGATCTGAATTGAACTAGCCAATTTGCCATTTTATTCGAACAGTAATAGAATTATCAAACTTAAGAGCCGCAGGGTGGGAAGTGTTGGCGTTTTACGGTATTTAATATACGTAGAGCTGGTGTGGACTGTATTTTTAGAGATGTTGCGAAAGCAGACACAATTACAGATTTCAAATCTGTAAGAGACTGAACATAAAATGTCTTACCGACAGCCAATGGTGTTGGGGGCTTCCTTGAACTTGCATGGCGGGAGGGATCTCTCAAAGATGACCACTTTCCATACACTGGACACTGGACGAATTCTGAATTCTTCAATTGAGGCTAACTAACTCTAAGGCACTGTCTCTATCAATTACTAACAATTTGTTCAGATGAATGCGGTTTTCACACAAGTTAAACGAAAAATATCGAATAAGAGAAATCACTGTTTGATTTATCAAAAAATGCTGAAGATGTAATAAATATCGAAATGCACTGGTGCAGTTTCTTAAGACAACTGTTCTTTTCACAGTTTAACACCACAAAGAAGGCTTTCATTACATATTCTTATTCAATCTTGCATCTTTGTATATTTTGACCAAACCTTTCCATTTGGTGTTCACTTGTACAGGGGTATAAGCTGTTCCGAGGGTCATATTCACCTCATTGGCTATTTCACGCCACACATATTCTCAAACCCTCTATCTAGATCCTTATCATATTTCTTCATTACCCTCACATCTTCTTTCAGAACCACTGTAGCTGCTGTATGTTGCGACAGGAGTAATTTCAAGTTTTTTAAATATTATTTTCATGAACGAAAATAATCATAGATTCAATTCACTTCTCAATTCAATAATTCTTAACCAGTAAATTGACTTCATTCATTCGGAATTATATTCTGTTTACCTGTGAACGACCTGTGGGCCGGTCGTTTGCCACTTCCTTTGCCTTTCCTGGAAGCAAATTCGTTACAGGTGTCACTTACCAGTTTATTGAAAAGAACTGCTTCCAGTTCTGGGGCGTCGCCTCTCAGTCTCGGATGGTCTTTAAATCTCTGCTTCAGATCATTCAGAATGGATTCGTCCAACTTCCAGGTGCCTTTGCTCTCTAGTTTTTTCTTGGTGCTTTTGGTTCAGACAGTGAATCGGATGTCTGCGTGGTCTGAGAGCGTCTCCTGCCATTATACTGTCCAATTCTCGATTCTGCCTGCCAAGTCCTCCGTGGATACTGTCAGGTCTATTCGGCTTCGCTGAGTTCCTCTGATGAAAGTAGTTTCCTTTCCCACGTTGTGTATGACCAATCCTAGCTTCTCTATCCAGTCCATTATCGCCTTGCCTCTGTCGTCCGTGTACTCCGATCCCCAGTGCTCGGATTTCGCATTGAAGTTTCCTGCAATAATGGCGGTCTTCCCGTCCTGTATAGCCGGTTCCATATCCTTCAGCCATTTCTTCAGATTTTTCTTGCTTTTGTCGTTCGGGGAGAAGTAGCAACTGATCATCCGGATTCCTTCTACGTCGATCCAGCAGAACCCGTGGCCTCTTCCGTTTCTTCTCTTTCTTACGTCGCCTCCTGCTATTATGGCGCTTACCTGTTGCTGGTCAGTATGGATCTTCTTTCGAGCTGATATTTTCTCGTTAGGTTCCTGTAACAGAGCTATATCTATGTTTTGGATGGTTATCTTACCCCACAGGACGTCATGTGCTCTCTTGCACCGCTGTAGTACATTTATCCTTCTTCCAACTTCCGTCGTTTCTTCCTCATCGCTTCCGTCGCTTTCATTTTCTTCCGCTACTTCCTCTAGCGCTCTTTCCTTGTTCTCCCTCTGTGCTCCTATTATGACGGGGCATTCGTCGCTGTCGGCTTGGTGGCTTCTCGGTCTTAGTCCTTCTGCGTTGCAGTTGGGGCAATTCTTTTTCTTCTTTGCTTCTTGCCTGTTATGTTTTCTCTTTATTTCAGATAAATGTTTCTGGTATTTTGGAGGAGACTTTCTGGATTTTCCTTTTTGTTGGAGAAAGAATCAATTTTTGCAGTGCGAGATGCCCTTCAATATGGAATATTTCAGCTTATTTCGTAAACAATTACAATCCACTACACTCACAGGGAGAAAGGGTTTTTTTACTGAGGTTTTTCCCTAAGCTCTTGTATCATACACAAATTTGTATGGTACCCCGTTACGCTAACCTCCGCTAAAACTGTATCTCATTAACATGCTATAATTATTGTTTGCTGTTCAGGATTGTAATGCTCGGAGAAATTATCCTTGAAAAAGATGGACATACAGTTATTCCCGGTAAGAAAAATGAAGATATGTTTCAGATACAGTGCGATTGGTCACACCCAAGCAAAGTGTGAGAAGGAGATAAAATGCATGTAAATTTACATGCCAGATCGGTAAGCTTAAGCTTACCGATAAAGGGTACATATCCGTGTGGATCGTGGTACCGGGTAAAATATGATCCCTAATTTGCTCTGTTGAAGTGTGAGCATCACGAAACTCAACTACCATCATCGCCACGTCTTCGCTTCCATCCTCTATTATACTCAGAACCCAATGGCCCTCAACGCGCCGGCCACGGTTGTATTTTCGCCGCCCAAATTTAGATTCATCAATCTGCACAATTTTTCCGGGACCACCCAGCTTCATATTGTAAATCGAAATGATCGATGATCATTTCGCGACAGTAGTGATACCTGAAACAGATTATAATCAATTCCACTAGAACTATTATATGGGGAGTTATATACCAAGCGGTGATTGTGCTCTCGCTGTATTCAGTCTGTTGTTCGGTCGGCAACTCTAACTCAACCGCTTCATTTCTTAGCTGGCGATGTAACCAGTCCCAGGCGAAGAGGTAGGCTATCCATGCCAGTTGATCTGAGCGAATGTGAGCATGGCTGAGGAAAGAATTTGCTGTTATGAATCTACTCCAGTTGCACTTGGTGCAGCGAAACATTCCACAGCCATGTTCACCCTTTGAGTAATCCCTCGTTGGCTTTCGGTGACGAGGGCAGTTTGGTGGCGTTGATGGCAGGAGTTTTTGCTCAATCGCCCATCTTTTGCCTGACTTTTTTTTATCTAAATAATTTTTAAATTCTTTCAAGTTTATTCCTGGATACTGGTCAGTTAGCATCATGCCCACGCATCATCTCCACGACTTCTCTCATTCCTGATTGTATAAAGCCTGTAGCAGACATAGCAAGAGAATGAATCTCCTCAAATACTAAGGAAAAGAGTGGTTTAGATACAGAAAATACCCCTTGACATCGATTTACATCGTCCATGGGTGGGAAGACGTCATTTTTTAAATAATCAACAACATCGTTAGCTCCTATGGCACCAGAAAAGGTAAGGACTGTAGTTATTCTCATTTAGATTTTTTTTTATTGTTAACAATAAGATAAATGCCAATACAGATAAGGTTTTTGTCCTGCTGATGTAATATCGGAAATCATCCGCATCAAAAAGTGCTGTATCTCTCATCCTTCAATACCATCCTATAGAATTCTGCTTCTGTCATAGGTTCTAATACTAGGTCAATACCACATGTAGTAATTTTTGGCCACCCTTCTCTAAGTATTCTTCTATCTATAAAACCACTTAGTATACCTATCATAGCAGTGGCAAGTCGTGGGGTTTCTATATCATGATGTCCTGCTTCTGAATAGAATCTACTAATCCAGTATGCAATACTTGTTTGTAAGGCAGTCAGTGATATACTATCTCCATTTATATAAGGTATGGCTCGTCTTACTTTATTAATGGCGACAGGTGTTGCTGTGTTCGCGCCTCTGACAGTTGTCAACGGTTTCAGAGGCTGCCTTTCCTGGGCATTTTCTATTCTGTTATCCAAGATAGCAAATTTTTGAAATGAAGTATTCAATCGTTGAAATGGATATTTCTGAGATGCCATTGTATTGGGTTTATATCGAGAATAAAATTTTTACACTGTACTTTTTTTACATATATACCTATCTCTTGAATGAAAAATTCATCAACATTACTTCTATTATATTCTATTATGTTGTTTTCTCTACGGGCGGGTGGCTCTAGAAGGGAAAACTCCGAATCAAACGCTCCACCCTCATGTGACCGGCCGGCGAAGAAACCGAAAAACCTTCTGAGGAGGCCCTCATACGATGAAGTAGCTAGTTTGTCGCTGAGGATAGCACTCATTCAAAACGGCTGTCAGACAAGGCACTCTCGAAGAAGGAATTCAACACTGTGGAACTGGCGGTGACTGCTGCAATAGACAAGTTCCAGTTCGTCCAAGAGAGTCATCCGAAGGGACTTCGTCTAAAAATGATTGGCGCTCACAGCTCTTCGCCGACAGGTCTAATTCTCAGGTGCAAAGATATGTCAACCTTCAATACCTGGAGCTGTATAGTGTATAACCAGACTGACAAGCCTGAAATGGCCCACGTCATTCTGATAGTCTCAGTCTCAGTACTGGAGTCCCGTGCCGAGGAGCGGAACCAGTTTTCTGCTAGTAATTACCGTCCTATTAGTCTGACTTCAGTGTCCCCAAGGTGTGTGAAAGAATGGTGGTTGATCAACTGCAGACATTTCTCCTTACTAATAAGATTTTGCCAGCCTGCCACCATGGTTTTTACTGGGAAGATCCCTGTTGACATGCCTGATGAAGTGCGTCCATGACTGGACTCATACACTTTGGTGTACGTGGTGATTTGTTGCATTGGATTTTGTCGTTCTCTGGTAACAGAGAATTTCAGGTTCGTATTCGTGATCAGTTGTCCTCTCCCAAATCTCTCAATAGCGGTGTGCCGCAAGGATATGTCTTGGGGCCTGTACTTTTTCTCTTATATGTTTCCGATTTACCTTCTCTTCTGACATCAATCTACTTCCAATATGCTGACGATATTGAATTGTATGCCAATCAGCTTTTTCATCATGACATCCTTCAGAAAGATTTCGGAGTCGATTTTGCATTGGTGTCTTGAGTGGCTGCTCCCCCTGAATGTTGAAAAAGGCGTAGTCTTGCATGTCAGCAAAAATAATCCAAGACATACCTATGTTCTGGAGAATATTGTTTTAAGAACAATGTTGGAGCCCCTTCTGTGAACGCTCTCAAGTCGAGATACGACAGGTGGTGTGCTTGGCGGAGACTGTGTTTGTGTGAGATGCCTTTGTTCTTGATGGTGTTTTATGCTTTAGTTCCTCTTTCTGGTGTACCTATATTTGAATTTTATTTTTATTTCTGGGCTTTTATAGGTTCTTAACTTCAGCTCTCATTTCATTCAATAATAATAATAATCAGTATCCTGGAGGAGAAATCCACCAACCCGTCTGAGCAGACGGGACATCAGATGGAGGAGGACTTTGTGTGGCTTCCTGCCCGATCAAGGATACAAATCCGCGGTCGTGAATACTTGCCTGCACTGATATCAGGACTCGATTACTAAATTTCTATTTCAGTAGTGGTCTAGATTCTAGACTGTAAAGGACAACTGGAGAATCTGGTTGGTTTAACTCAACATAACTTTATATAGCAGTTCCATCACTGACTCCATCGAGGATTGGAGCGCAGCAACGGAAGTGATCTCCCTATCAGATCATCGACACATCTGCTTCACCATAAAGGGAGGCAGCCCTGTAAGCCCTGAAATATTCAGGAGTCTAAAAGGGACAGATTGGTCCAAATACCGAACGGACTTCTCTGAAAACTCACATCAAATAATACGAAAGAATTGACACTACTGCATTCAAGCTTCATTATTTCAGCATATCATAGCGGTTGTATGCCCCGGTCCGCAGACGAAATGGTGGGCACCTGAGCTGAGTGTTGCCAGACGCAATAGTAGGTATCTCTTCAACAAGGTAATGATATCCGGCATTGATAATGACTGGGCAGATTACAAATCGACAGTAAATATATACAAAGGATACATAAGGAAGTCCAAGCATCAATCTTGGAAGCACTTCTATGGAGACATAGAGGAAGCACCTGAAGCCAACTGGCTAAGGAAGATACTTTTTCTGAAGAGTCACCAAGGACAAACCACTTAAAACTCTAAACTGGGTATAATACATGCACAGAGAAATAAAGCTAGTGACATCTCATGATCGCATTTCCCGGGCTTCATAGGGTATGAGAACACGCAGGTTTAGGAGCAACGATACACCTCACGAGAGGATTCCCAAGTGGAAACATACTTTCGAATTCGCTAGACTATTAAATCGGCCGCTGAGTACAACATTGTCCTGACACTCAATAGGGCTGCTTCACATATTCCGAGCCAGTTTAGCTGTAAGGCATATTCCGGTGTAATGGAGAAGGGTCCGGGTAGTCTTCCTACCCAAACCTTGTTCAAGAGCGAACTACTTTTGTTCACTAAGCCTCTAACCATTCCTGGTAGAAAGACACATCAGCGATGGTGCTTTACTGGCACACCCACTGCACTCCTCCCAGCATACATACCAGGTGGCAATTCTGCTCTTCATTCGGTTGTTAATTATATTGAAGACGAACTATATCACAAATAATGGATACTGGCTCTATTTCTGGATACAAAGAGTGCATTCAATAAAATTCTTCTTTTGTCACGATGCAGGCTGCGTTGTCCTAACATAGTGCGGAACCTACACTGTGACGCTGGGCAAGTTCTCGCAACGTCATTGCTTGGCTAGACTATATAGAGATTATAGAGTTAACCTAACAATCTTTTGTTCGATCATTAGGGGTACGCCGGGGAGGGGATGTCTGCAAAGTGGTGTTTTATTCCCTCCACAGTGGGACCTTCTCCTGGATGTTTTTCAGAACCAGCGCCCCTTTGATTGCCGGTCTGATAGCTTAGTTGGGTAGAGCACTTGACCGGCAATCAAAGGGGCGCGGGTTCAAATCCTGCCCGGAGGTGTACTTTTTCAGAATTCAATAATTGTCTGCATGCCGTTAACTTATTTATTGATAAATAATTATTTCGTTGTCTAATGTTAACAATTAACCATAGAGAAAGGGAAAGAGAAGAGTAGTCAATTCAGTGTTATTCATGGGCGAACTGTTTGTTGCCTCCCCTTTGGCTACGGGAGAAACTACTCCGAAAAAATTTTCGCGGGAAATTCAAATAACGGACGCGTTTTTGAAATAATATTTACCAAGTTCGAAAAATACACTCCGTCGCCTCTCTCTACTACTATTGTTCTTTTTATCGAGTTTAGTGGAAAATATTCGATTAAAAGAACGATAGATAGAAAACATTTGCTTATATACTTTTTGTAGACACCATATCACTATAACGAGCCGGAAAATGTACATGTCGTCCACTTCGCGTAGTCTTAAATGATATTGACGGAAATCTAGCAAAATCTTTAGAAATATCAGGATGTAAATTACTGTCTGATTCAGTAGTGACGTCCGTATCATCTGTCATTAAATATGCTGGCTTAAGTCTGTCGATTGAAATAGTATCTTGTTTATCTTTCATTTGAATTTTGAAATATTTGTCCGTACGTTCGATCACCAAAAATGGACCTTCATAAACAGGCTCGAGGGGCTTTTTAACCCTATCTATATTAACAAAAACATGGGAGCATACGGACAAATCTTTATGAACAAAAATACGTGCCTTAGTCTTTTGTTGAATGCTACACGGTCTTAATGTACGCATTTTCTTTTGTAAATCTGTCACAAACGTTTCCGAGTCTACTTTTGTTTTGGAATTTTCAAAGAATTCACCTGGCATTCGTATTGACGTCCCGTAGACCATCTGTGCTGTAGTGAAGTTGGAATCTGCTTTCAAAGAAGCTCGGATACCTAGCAACACTGTTGGCAGTGTATCGGTCCATTTGGTGGAATTATGCGCCCGTATGGCTGCTTTTATTGTACGGTGTTGTCGTTCAATTTTTCCATTGCATTGTGGGTGATAAGCAGTGGTATGACAGAGTTTCACTCCACAAAAGGAAGTGAGGTGATGAAAAAGTGAGGATGTGAATTGACTTCCTCGATCGGTTATGACACAGGATGGTGTTCCAAACCTAGTAATCCAATTTTGATAGAAAGCACGAGCAACTGTTTCTGCAGATATGTCTCCTAAGGAAATTGCCTCAACCCAATTAGTAAATCGGTCTATACAAGTTAAAATGTATTTTTTACCATCTGAAACAGGTAAAGGGCCAACAAGATCTATATGAATTATAGAAAAACGTTCATCTGGATCAGAGAATTTGGATATCTCAGATTTTGTATGCTTCGAAATTTTATTTTTTTGGCAATTTATGCATGATCGCGTCCAATTCTTAACATCTCCTTTGATTCCAGGCCAAACATATCTGGCAGACATGTTTTTTACAGTTGCTTTCACCCCTTGATGAGCACAACCATGAACGTGTTCAAAAACTGATTTCCGAAATTTTTTGGGAATGTATGGTCTAATACGATCCGTTGAAGTATCGCACCATAAAACTATCCCGGATTGAAGCTGGTGTTGTTTCAGTTGCAGAGCAGTATTGCTCTCCTTAAGTTCTGCCAATTCAGTGTCAGTCTTTTGTGCCTCTGCAATTCTTTTAAAATCAATAGCTTCGATGCTATCAATTCGGGACAACGCATCTGCAACGACGTTAGCGTTGCCGCTGATATGTTGAATATCAGTGGTAAACTCTGATATGTATTGGAGCTGCCGTAATTGCCTAAAATTTGCCTTTTCATTTTTTTGTCGGAAGGCATAAGTCAGGGGTTTATGGTCTGTATATATGACAAATTCTCTACCTTGAAGTAAATGTTTGAAATATTTGACTGCCAAATACACACCTAACAGTTCACGATCGTATGTACTATAAACCTTCTGCGCTGAATTTAATTTTTTTGAAAAAAACGCTAAGGGTTTCCACTCTGATCCGTCATACTGCTGCAAAGCTGCGCCTACTGCACAATCTGATGCATCAGTAAATAATGCTATCGGCAATTCTGCATCAGGAATAGTAAGTAATGCTGCATTAGCTAGATCCGCTTTGCATTTTTCGAAATCTTCTTCTAATTTCGGTGTCCAGATAATCGGTCTATTATCTTTTTTACGCGCACCCTTTAGTAGTTCATTTAAGCCTGCTTGGGTGTGAGCTGCATTTTTAATGAAAGGTCTATAAAAATTTATTATGCCTAAAAACTGTCGCAACTCATGAATTGTTTTTGGTCGTTGCAAGTCAACAATAGTATGTACTTTATCTGGCAGTGGTTTTGATCCTTCTGGAGTAATAAAATATCCCAAAAATTCAATTGCGTGGACACCAAATTGTGATTTTGCAACATTGATTCTAAGACGGTATTTCAAAAGTCTATCTAAAATCAATTTTAAATGTAGAATATGTTCTTCTTCAGAGGTAGACGCTATAAGTATATCATCAATATAAGAAAATACAAATTCTAAACCTGCCAAAACTTCATGAATAAACCGTTGAAATGTTGAAGGGGCATTTCGTAGTCCGAATGGCATAGCTATAAATTCAAATAACCCGAATGGAGTTGTAATGGCGGTTTTATGTCTATCTTCTTCGGCTATTGGTATATGGAAATAAGCCTTATGAAGGTCAATTTTTGAAAAAAATTGTTTTTTACCCAATATATGATTGAAATCTTCGATTCGAGGAATAGGATATCGATCGGGAAGAGTTCTTTCGTTCAATCGCCTATAGTCTCCACATGGACGCCAGGAACCGTCTTTCTTCTTGACTAAATGTAAAGGACTAGCCCATTGTGACTTTGATGGTTGAATAATACCATTGTCCAACATAAACTGAAATTCTTTCTTAGCTATAGTCAATTTTTGGTTATCAAGACGTCTAGGTTTCGAAAATACTGGCTGTCCTGTTGTAACGATATGGTGTTTAACATTGTGCTTAACATTACTAGGCAGAAAATTTGGTCGAGTTAACTCAGAATAATTGTTCAATAGTACACTGAATTTATCAAGTTTTTCACTGACTAAAGTACTCACTACATCTTCTGATGTGATGGACGCCAATTCACCTTTTCTGCAAAGCTTAGTGTCGCCATCCACCAACTGTTGTCTCTTCAGATCGACGAGTAGGTTGAATTTTTTCAAAAAGTCAGCACCCAGAATGCCTCTTGAGGTTTTGGCGATGATGAAAGGCCATCTAAATGCACGCCTTAGACCTAAATCGATTTCCATAATTATGATGCCATAGGTGGGTATCCGAGTACCATTAGCAGCATACAAGATGAAGTCATTGTTCGAATTTACCTGTGCTGAAGTTTTCTGACCATATGGAATAATTGATACGTCAGCACCGCTGTCCACTAAAAATTGCAAACCCGTGTTCCTGTCTAACATGAATAAACGAGAGTTGCAGCAAGTAACTGAATCAGTAGTAGATGTTGCTGCACTTTCCACTACTGACTGGAGTTTTCCGGCTTTTTCCAAGCACAAGGACCAGTACATTTTTCAGGGCGGCATTTTTTACCATATCTGTAGTGAAAATAACAGTATTTTCCTTCTGGATTGAATTTTTGTCTTGATTTCGATCTATCTCGGCCTCTCCCAGGGGTTAGACTTCGCCTTCTTTTTTCATAACTTATACTGAACTGTTTGATAGCTTTAGTAAGTTCCGCTACTTCTGTTCTCAATTCTTCAAGTTCATTGGAAGTACTTTTAGTTGCATTGGAACCTGAACCTTTAATACCATACAATTCATTTGGTGGGTTTAACTCATAAATTTTATCAGCCATGATTGCAAGACGATTAACACCTTCTTCACTTGTGATCACTACATTTTTTATATTGATTGGTAGATTTTCCAACCACAAGGTTTTTATTACTCTTTCTGATATATCAGTACCTGCTAGAGTTTTCAATTTCCTTAACAGTTGACTTGGTTTCAGATCACCAAGGTTTTGCCCTGTTAATAATCTCTTTATTCGTTTTTCTTCACTTTCTGCGAATATGCTCGTCAATCTTTCTTTGGCAAGCTGATATTTATTATCATCTGAACCGGTTGCTATATCCCAAATATTGTCTATTAAGGAAGGTTCCAGCTGGGATATTAAATAGTCGAATTTCAGTGAGTCCTTTCTGATACCATTAATTCTAAATTGAGCATCTATTTGATAAAACCAACGTTCCGGTTTCTCTGACCAAAAAGGTGGAATTTTAACTGAGATTTTGTTGATTTCTGGTAGATTGTTTTCTGGAACTTGATTTTCTTCCACACTTGGGGATTCAGCTTGCGACATTTCAGCGAGTTTACTTCGCACCTCGGGGTCACCAATGTTGTATTATTAGAATATGAAATACAGAGAAAACATACAATACTTCAGTGTGACTTTTATATATTTTTTTATCAATTGTTTTTTAACACATAGGTGATAATTTAAATTCTAATTATTTACATAGAACTAAAAACTATATCTATGTTTCGACCACAAAACTGTCACAATTATATTATGCCTCTACACACATGGACAACTCGAATTTTCTGAAATGTATGGAAAATAGACTGAAAACACAGAAATTATACTCGTTCTTCTTGTTTGACAACACACAGTTTTTTTTTCAAAACCAGATCTACTCAAGCTTCACCCCAGTCCACCAGAGGTCGCGGTGAACAATGTTTCAAAATATTGTGAGAGTTTCCTATCTACACGACCTTAATCTATGATTCATACTCTCCTGAGTATGAAAAAACAGTATAAATAATAACAAATTATTTTGGTCGATACGTGTTATACACGAGTGTTTTGATTCTGACCCAACCTCCATTAAAAAAAAAAAAACTCGAGTTATCCGAAATGAACTCCAGACATTTTCTCTAGGTGCTCTCTTGGAAACATAATATGTTTTCTGAAATAGGTTAAGACTAGTTGTTTCTCCTCTAGAGACCATATGTGACGTTGCAGTTTCTTATTTGGATTTTCTTTCTTCTCCTTTTTTGGCTTAGAATACGTAGAACAACTATCAATGTCTTCGTCGTCCATCAGTTGGTCTGATTTTGTGAATGTTTCAACTATATCTGTTTTTGTATCATTCATTTCAGACACGATCCCGTCTTTGGATTCCATTTTTTTTGTCTTCAATTCTACTTTGTTCTTCTTTGTCCTCTTCTTCTTGTTCGAGCTCTAGCAAGTCTTCTGCAATATCAATCTCGGCTGAGCTCTTTTCTTTAAACTCCTTACCCTTTCCATCATTCAGCAATGAGAGCACCTTTTGTATGAAAGTCGTCGGCAGAAATAGAGAAATCGTTGTCTTTTTAAAGTCTTT
This sequence comes from Coccinella septempunctata, assembly GCF_907165205.1. Lineage (NCBI taxonomy): Eukaryota > Metazoa > Arthropoda > Insecta > Coleoptera > Coccinellidae > Coccinella > Coccinella septempunctata. Next base: position 29,793,003 of record NC_058195.1, read on the forward strand.
ATTTAAAAAAAGGCAGAGGCAAAAAATGTATGACAATGTCTGACAAATCAAATTATTAATTCTTTCCTATTGTCTAGGCAACCATTTTCCTTCAAATATGAATTCAATGTCGCCTAGATGTCGAATATGTAATATTCTCCCCATTGGTGGCAAATCTAATTTTCATCAGCATCTTCCGTTTTCAAGGGACACAGCTTTGAAACCGGATGTTTATATAGTCCATCTTCATTTTGAGTTGCTGCAATTCCTCCAGCGCTTGAGTTAGTATATTCAATTGAAATTTGTTGATTCTGAATCGATTTTAACGTCTCATCTGAAATTCATATTCATCAAACTCATCTTTTACAGAACATAAATATTAATTCATACCATATTTATGGAACGGGCAACATGAACAGGTTGGTTCAACATCTGGAATGAATAACATTAATATCAGATAAAATTTTAAATATACACATACTAAAAAGGTTTTTATCACAGGAATGAAACATACCAACAGCTTCAGTTGTCCCTGTTGGTTCGGAGGAAACATTCCTCCTTGAGGTTTCGCCTTCTTCAATTCCTAATATTGGCCGACTGTTGTTCTGGGTGGACTTATATATTTTTTGTGGCATTTTTCTTTTGATTGTGAGTTCACAATTCACTCCTTGATGACTCACTATCTTCATTATCAGATGAGAGAATGTTTTGTGACTGACTTTACGGTTGATTTTACTGTCGCAGTCGGTATTCAGGTCGCTCTCATACTATACACTCCTTGCTTTCATAGAGATGAACTCTCAGTACCTACTCATCGGCTGGCAGTTTGTGAACATGACCCAGCGTACATTGGAATACTCATTCATTTATTGCTGTATCCCGTTGCCGGGAATGAATCTACAAAAAGACGAAAAAAGGGAAAAAACAAAAAGAAAAGAAAGAAAAAGGAAAAAGAAAAAAAAAGGTGCGAACAGACTTATAAATTTTTCAGGGCTAATTGCGACTGTGTACTCTCCTGTGACTGTAGAGACCCAACCGTGACCTACATATCCTACCATACTCCGGGCATGGATAGTCACCAACCAGATCTGGCCACCGCTGTATCCTTCTCGAGTCTCCACTATAACTGTGTACCAAAGACCTCCACTGTGACCTGTCTAACGCTAGTTGTTCCCAGTTATGATTGGCATTAACTGATTTTAGGGATTGATGTAGTGTATCCTTAAACCGCTTGTACTGGCCTCCTGGTTCCCGGGCTCCCTCAGTGAATTCGCCATATAGAGCTATTTTGGGGAGTCTTGTGTCTTGCATCCTCAGAATGTGGCCGCTCCATCTGAGTCGGACCCTCGTTACTTGAGTCTCAATTGTTGTACAACTCGCGCGTTGCAAGACTTCTGCATTCGAAACTTTGTGGAACCATCTGATGTGCATGATCTGTCTTAGATGACGTTGTTGCGTTTGTTCGAGCTGTTTAATATGTCGCCTGTAGGGCGTCCAGCTTTCGCTTCCGTAGAGGAGCGTTGGGAGGACCACTGCTTTGTAAACAGCTGTCTTGGTCTTCAGATTGAGGTCGTGATTTTGAAACACTCTCTCCTTTAGCTTCCAGAATGCCCGTGATGCCGAATTGATACGGTTGTGTATTTCCGTGTCAAGGTTAGCCCTAGTATTTATGAAGCTTCCCAAGTATTTGAATTGCTCGACCTGTTCCAGAGTTTCATTCTCCAGGCTGATAGCTGTTTGAAGGCTTTCTAGCGGACTTACCAGGATTTTGGTTTTGTCGATATTGAGTCTAAGGCCTAAAGCTTCGTATATATGTTTATAGGTGTCCAACATTATCTGTAGATCCTCCGAGCTGCTAGCGATAAGTGAACAGTCGTCTGCATATTGAAGTTCAGTGATAAACTTGGTACTGGTTTTTGCTCTGAGGCGCTTCAGGTTAAACAGGCCTCCATCAAATCTGAATCTTATCCCAACACCTCTTACGGGCATACTCATGTCAGCAATTATCGACATAGCTATGGCGAAAATATTGAACAGTAGAGGCGCTAATATGCAGCCTTGTTTCAAATAAAAAAGTTTGGAATACTGATGTACAATAAACTTCCTAATTCCTTGAAGAGTCATGGAAATGTGTTTGCTTTCAAGAAAGCTGTGAAGTCTCTGCTGTTGAGGAAATGCTATCATAGTGTTCGGGATTTTTTGGCGGATGGGGAATTGATTGATGTTTGATTGTTTCATTTTTGTTCGTTTCACACGTTCTAGTAGTGTTGACGTGTCCTTCATTGTTTTGTAACAATCCTTGGATGAACAATTTACTTACTCACTTTATGTTTGTGGATAATTCTCGTTCCTTCAAGAATTCAATAGTAACCAACCTCGGTATAACGAACTGAATAAATAAATAAAATAATAATAAAAACTGAAACAAATTCGGATTCCTTAAGCAACGTTTCGCCGATATATTTCGCCTTCCTCAGGCTACAATAAAAAAAACGAAATGAACAGCTTCCAGCTAAATATAAAGAAGAAAAATTGTGATTTTTTGTTCAACTTTTGTGATAAATTGATTAACCAAAGGTATTCCGTTGCCAACTTGTAAACACTTGAAGGTTAAATGAAATCTACGGGATTTTCTTTTTTCGAGAGTAATTATCTTCTTTATTCAAAGGTATTAGGCGCGCAACAAAGTTTCCGCTGTTTTTTCCATGAAAATAGAGCTTTATCGTGAAAAGATAGCTACAAATGAATCATTCAGAGTATTGTCCATTGTTAGCTACAACTTTTTCCCATCTTTCTGGTAAAGCTCGAATACCGTTACGATAAAAGTATTCGTTTTTAGGGACTTTCCAAGAATCAAGCTATTTTTTGATTTCTTCATATGAGTGAAACTGCTGATGAGCCAGACCATCTGCCATTGACCGAACCAAGTGATAATCAGAAGGAGCAATATTTATTGATTCATTTATTTAACGGCAAAAAACCTTTTACAGTAAACACTTGAATTAACAACAATACATGCGATATACAATGCATAATAAACATAATTTAAACAACTAGAACATAACCTATTATTACAGAAAAAAAAAACAAAAAAGAAACACACAAAAATGAACAGGGAATATTCCTATGAAACTACAATAGTCGGATCATTGCTGGCAGATCTCTTGTCAGTCTCGAAAGCGAATCATTGAATATATCAATACCTAGAGCATCGACAAAATTAGTGTGCTTCATCATCCTTGGGATCGGGGAGTATAATCCATAATTGGTCCTCGACAGTCCCGGTCTAAGTAACTCAACCCGTCTCATGGGTCTAGGCGGAACGTTCAGATTGAACCGTATTAACAATTCAGGTACAAATATAAGACCGCGATAAATCTTTGCCACAAAAAGTACATCGGCAGAAAATCTTCTGGATTTTAATGAAGGTAGTCTAATACGATCACACATATGGGTTACTGAGAATGAACTAGCAGGAATGCCTTTTTTTTTTTTTTTTTTTTTTTTTTTTTTTTTTTTTTTTTTTTTTTTTTTTTTTTTTTTTTTGATGTAGCAGGGGGAAAATCTGCAAGACAGACGAACCACCCTCATCTCCTGAGGGGGAACAGTGTGGGGTTTCTCACTCTCCTGAGCTCGAGACCCACTAAAAACCCTACTGCTTCTTGAATTTTGGTTCCGGGCATTTGCCTATAAACCGTTCATCTCTTGATCGGTTTTCTTCTCGCACACTATCGTGCTGGGATTTATGTGTTTATCCTCTATTGGATTAACACTTTATTGAATTTTTCAATAAGTTTCTGTTGTTATTTTAATCTCTTTTTAATTGATCTCTTGGTCTCCTTCGGTAAATTCGCATTCTCCTTTCGTCTTCCTCTGGGTCGTAGTCCACTAGTCTCCTGAGTTCTTGATTCGGATGGTTTTTCGCTGTTTCGAATAATTTCTCTGCTTTTCTGTTCATGAATTCCGTTATGGTTTCCCATTTCAGGTCCTTATAAATCTGTCTATTCCTGACAAACCAAGGTGCATCTATTGCACATCGTAGCAGCCTGTTTTCAGTGGCCTGAATTCTTTTGATATGGCTCTTTGCCGCGAAACCCCAGGCAACTGATCCATAAGTCAGTTGAGGCCTAGCAACGGCTTTGATTATCTTCAATTTTGTCTCTTTCGACATGTGGCTTCTTCTTCCTATCAGAGGATAGAGTCTATTCATCGCTGCTTTCGTTTTGTCGATTGCTTGTTTGATATGACTTTTCCAAGTAAGTCCTTTGTCAAGCGTTATTCCTAAATATTTGGCTTCATTTTTCCAGTCGATTTCTTCGCCGTCAACATCCAGTTTCGTTGTGGGTCGCAGTCTTCTCTTCTGTAGTAATATTGCTTGGCTCTTTTGTCCATTGAGCTTGATTTTCCACTTTATGCACCAGTCATTTGTTTCGTCAATCGACTCTTGTAGAACTCGTTCTATTATTTCAGGGTTTCGGTGTCGAGTTGCTATGCCTGTGTCGTCAGCATATAACGTTAGCATGGTTCTTGGATTTTTCGGAATATCGTGGATGTATATGTTGTACAGAAGTGGCCCAAGTACTGATCCTTGGGGTACTCCAGCCTCTATATCTCTTGTTGAGGAGCATTCTCCTCCCACTTTCACGTAAAATCTTCTATTTTTGAGATAATTCCGTATCAACTTGCATATTTTGATCGAATATCCAGCACATCTCATCTTATATATTAATCCTTCATGCCATACTCTGTCGAATGCTCTGGCGACGTCTAGTAAAACAAGACCTGTAGCTTGTTTATTTTGGAATCCCTCTGTTATGTACTCTGTGAGCCTCAATAATTGTTGTTCTGTTGAATGCTCTCTTCTGAATCCGAACTGTTCTGGTGGAATTAGTTCCAGATTTTCGGTTTCCTCATTTAGCCTCGTGGCGATAATTCTTTCTACTACTTTTCCTAAAGCCGACAGTAGACTTATCGGTCTGTAGTTTTGTGGAAACTTCTTCTCTTTGAATGGTTTATTGAATACTATGACTTCTGCTGTTTTCCATTTTTCTGGGTAGTGTTCTGTCCTCATAATTCCATTCGCGATATTTGTTAGAGCGGCTATACCTTTTCTAGGTAATTTCTTTAACATAACATTCGTTATTTTATCGCTTCCGGGAGCTTTCCTCTTCTTCAAACTTCTTATTATTTCCCTGATTTCATTTGGCGATGTTGGCTTGTCTATTTCAGCAGTCGCTGGTAATTCATCCATTTCTTCATCATTTTCTTCAACCAGTTCTTCCAAATCTTCATTATCGTCGTCTATCCTGTAATTTATTCTCGATTCTCGTTCGATCGAGTCCGCCAATGCATCTGCCTTATCAGTATTGGTATAAGCCATTCCCCTTTCTCCGTGTAGGGGTGGAATTTTAGTCTTTTCTCCTCGTAGGCTTTTTTGCATTCTCCATGCAGAATGATCGATTGTATTCAGTTCTTGCACCCTTTTGTTCCATCTGCTTGTTCTTAGATCTTTCAGGGCATTTTTCAGAACTTGGCTATGTCGGTTGAGGTTCCTTCTATTTAGATCATTTTTGTTCATCCTATATATTCTTCTGAGTCTTCGATTTTCTTGTATAAGATCTTTTACTTCTTTAGGCGTATCGCCATGCGGATGACTTGGAGCTGGTCTCTTCACTCTTCTCGTGCTTTTTTCGTAAGTTTTCAATATAATCTCTTCCAGTTTATCAACCGCACATTCCAGATCGTCTGAAGTGTTTATTGTTGGAATTTCTGTTATTTCCGATTGTATTAAATGGCTGTATTTAGTCCAATTGGTATATTCTCTCATTTCCAGCAGTTTTTCTCTTGGTTCTTCTCCAATTGTCAATTCCACGGGATTGTGGTTTGAGGTTCCATCTTCCAAAGTTTCAATCGAGAATTCTTGACTTATATTTTTCAATATCGCGATATCTATTACATCTGGTATTCCTCTTCCAAAAGCAAGATATGTCGGTAGCTCTGGTCCAATAACTATGGCATTTTGTTTTTCGGCGAAATCCTTGAGTTTTTTGCCATTTCTATTCTCTGTTATGCTATTCCATAATGGGGATTTACAGTTGAAATCTCCGATGGAGATTTTCGGGTTTGATCCTTCCAACATGTTGTTTATCTCTTCTTCCAATAGATTGTTTTGTGGTGGCTTATACGCCGAGGTTATTTCGACTCTTTGCCGATTTAATTCGGCAACAATCGTCACTTTTTCTGTTTTTCCTTGTGTTTCGTCGGATCTACTTTTAAAGTAGTGTTTCAGATCTGTTCTCACCAATATTGCTACTCCTCCTCCGGTGTTTGTAATTCTGTCACATCTATATGTTTCATAATTCATGAAATTCAGTCTTCTGTTCCGGTTTATTCTTGTTTCCTGTAGGGCTATAATATCAGGTTGTCTTTCTGATATTATTTGTTCTATCTCGGCTTTCCGAGTGTTGATCCCGTTTATGTTCCACGAGATTATCTTGAGGGATTTCTTCCTAATATCCGTAAGGTCCATTAATTCAGTTTACTGAATAATGCTTGGAGTTTTTTCTCCATTTCCCTCTCAATTTTCAACATTATCTTGTTGAAAATTTTTTCTGTGAAGATATCTAAATCATCGGCTGATTCAGATATCTTTTTCTTATCTTGTTGACTGTTCACAGCTTGTTTCATTGTAAGCTTTTTCTGTCCTTCTTTTTTCTGGACGGGTTTCGGAGTCTCCCTCTTCTTTTCCTGCTCTGTAGGTTGGGTCTTCGCTACTTCCTGAATTTTTTGTTCAGAAGTTGTTGTTTTTGTTACCTTCTTTTTCTGTTCAACTGATTTTCGGGAATTTTTCTTTCTGGTCACCAACTTGAACTCGCTACATCCTTTGTAGCTAGCTGGATGGCCCTCTTCTCCACATAAGACGCATGTGGCATTTCTCTCTTCACCTTTTCTGGTGAGTGTGCAGTCATTGCTGCTGTGGCTTCCTGAGCACTTTACGCATCTCCACGGGAAGGAGCATTTGTTTTGTGCATGCCCGTACCTTTGGCACCTAAAGCACTGGCTTGGACTTTCAGGCCTCTTTTTATGCTCAACCACAATACAGAGGTTGTAGAGTCGCTTCACTTCGAATATTTCCTTTTTCTGGGTTTTAACCAGGTAGAGAGGTATTTGTTTCTTTGTCTTGTTCGATGTCATTCTGGACACCTCAGCGTCTGTTATTCCCTGGAATATCAGGTCGTCCTTAATCAACGCAAGATCAGCGTCGATTGGTAAATGCCTAATAACGGCATATATCTTCTTCTCCTCCTCCATTTGGTAGGTAAAAAATTCTTTACCACGCTGCTCGAAGAATTTCGTGATTTTTCTAAAATCATCTACGGTTGACGCGATGATTTTTATACCGTCTTTAACTGTAGTTGCACGGTTGTAATTTATCCTTTTTGTGTAGAGAGCTTTAGATATCTCTACCCAATCTGAGGTGCCCATCATCGTGATGGGTGGAATTTTATCTTTTTTAGGCACTTCCATTGCCTTCTTGACAGTCTCCTCATCAGAAGAGGAGCTTTCTTTTCGCGCGCGTTTAGTTGGGGGCGCGTTTGGGGCCTTCGCGACTTGGGTTGTATCATTTTTCCTTGTTTCGGGTTGTGAAACAGTTCCTATTAGGGAATTATTCTTGGAACCCTGTACCGGCTTTGTGATTGCGGCGTACGTGGGAGGTTTCGTCATATTGTTGCGGGTCATTTCCTCCCTCAATAGGCGCATCTCACCGACCAACTGTGACACAGTTTCAGTCAGTTTGACTATTTGAGCTTTCAACTGCCCATTTTCTTCTCTGAGCTTTACAAGCTCCTCGTGTTCGCCTTCGCTGAACTCTTCAGCATCGGTCGCTTCCATGTAGGAGCCCTCATTATCTGAGGTTTCCGACATGGTTTTATAATAAAAAATCTCAAAATAATAAAATATTCAGAAATCTTCACTAAAATAGTCTAATATAAAACTATGGTATAAAGTCGAATGTTTTATACGCTATGATAAAAATCAGAAAAGAGATACGAAAAATAAGCTCACCTGATGTTTTCTGCAGTACCAACGAGAAATTCTCTGGACACTTAGGATGAACACCAACTTTGAGAATTTTAACGAATTAAAATTCCGATAACAAATATAGAACCTACAAAAACTTCGCAGACGGAATCAAATATTCCGTAGCTTGGTTAGTGGGCACTTTCACCTCCGCTTTCTCTTTTACGGCACTGTGACACTTCGACTTTCTCGTCCGCTTTCTCTTTTATAGCACTAGGAGCACTGTAGCACGTCTTCTCCTGTCAAGTGAATGACTCGGAATGTTTTTATTTTGCAGGAATGCCTAACCTGTATGAAACATATATGAGGAACTCGCTCAAGGAACAGACTATCAACCAACGTGTAAGGAGATCAAACAACTGACGAAAACTCAAGGGTTGGTCGCACTAGAGTCAGATACAAATATCGCAGTGTTTCAACGTTTCGAAAATCTCTCGTATTTCTAAAAATGAAACCGAGAGTCCGTAAAGCTCTAGTGGAAATTGAGTATCTGGGGAGTAAGGCGGGTGGGGTATTACTTACCATTTGAGCGTTTCCAGACAGGTTTTAACAGGTTTAGCAACGTGACGCCGAGCGTTGTCATGCTGTAGATTCACTTTATCGTGCCTCTTCTCGTATTGTGGCCGTTTTTCGCGCAGTACTCGGCTCAATCGCATCAATGGATGTCGATATCGTTACCCAGTAATGGTTTCACTTCGTTCCAAAAACTCATAGTAAATATATAACACCGAACTGATCCCACACAGCATAACCTTCGCAGCCTGAATATTCGGTCGAGGCGACGAAGTAGAAGGATGACCGGGCAGTCCCCATGACTTCCTTTTCTTTGGTTACCGTTTTAGATCCCATCACGATTCGATGAAGAAAATCCTCCCCTTTTTGCCGCTGAAGCAGTTGATCACAGGCGAAAGAACGACGTTCAACGTCCCTTGGCTTCAATTCATAAGGAACCCAAGTTCCCTGTTTTTGAACCATTCCCAAAGCATGGAGTCGCTTAGAAATGGCTTGCGGGTAACTCCTAATGTTAAAGAAAGCTCATCTCGCATTTGGCACGGACCCTCATCCAGCAATGACTATAATTTATCGTCTTAGAAGGTTTTTGGCCTTCCTTCACGCGGACGGTCGTCAACATCGAAATCACCGTCCTTGAAGCGACGGAACCAATCACGCCACGTTGTTTCACATAGCAGCATATCCGTAAACTTTTTGGAGCTCTCGATGCCCTTCAACCGCCGTTTTCTTCGAATGAAAGAAGAAAATCAGCACTTCCCGCAAAAGGCGATTATTTGGCATAAAATCAGACATATTCAAAGAACCAAAAGTATATGACGCCACAACAAATTCACGTATCTGTTAAAACAGTCTGTTTACAATATACCTAAGCTTAGCTCATAACGGTTTGGATATGTCAAAATCGACCAGCTCTTACTGCTGAAAGCGTCTATTGACAAACAACTAATATTTTCCCAAAATTCTGGGAAAGGGAGCTTCAATTCGTAATCTTTATTTGTATCCGGATCAGTTTCTTCAACAGTTTGGCCTGTGTATTCAATTTTTTTGCACTTTATTTATAAGTCTGAACTCGGCTTTGATGGCTAAATAACGGCTCCAAAGTTTCCCTCCAGTAGGAAGTCTCCTTAAACCACCTTTACCAGAGACGTATGGAACATAATACACCTCTTCACATTCTCCAGGAAAAAAGCTACATATTTCTTTTGCGGCTCTACGAAATACTATTGGTTTTAACCTGTTTCAACAAACATATGAATTAGGCTTTCAGAAGAAAGATTTCAAATATGAATAAAAAAAACTCATTCTACATTTCCACGGTTGGAAATTATGTCTGCACATAGTTCCCCCACAACAATATTGACGAGCTTTTGCCTTAAGCCTGGCGAAAGTTTCTTTTTTTTCGCCAAAATTGACAATCCCGCTGCGCCAGATTTAAGAAGTAGTTCTTCTAACGTCTGAAAGAAAAATCAAATTACATGTCGAGTAGAAAACAGAAATACTAGGTTGTTCAATAAGTTTTGAGGGTGGATAAGAAAAACGCAATTGTATGGTTTGAAATGCTTTTTTTTATTCAGTATAGTCTCCCTGCAATACACTTATTTCAACGAGACTCCAATCTATTTATTCCATCCTTGAATTGAGAATCTGGAAGGCCTGCAAAATACGCTTCCACAGCTGTTATGACGTCATCATTCGATGAAAAACGCTTTACACGCATGTATTTTTTTAATCCTAGAAAAAAGGTACCTTATATTTAGTAAAGATAAAATTCCTGATTCTTGACTTTTTAGCTGGTGGAATGTCTGGAATCAAAAAATTAGCATAGGACGAATTGTTGTTGTGATCTGAAAAATTATTCAACATCTTTTCCAATTCTTCTTCAGGAGTTATCACTACAAAATTGGAATGGTTGGGATTGCTAATATCAGCATTATTCTCATTGCTGATAAATGTAACGGTAGATATGGTATCTAAATCGTTCTGCGGAATAAAAAAAAGATGATTTTCTCAACAAAAAAAGTTGAAGGGAACATAAAAATTACAAATTCATTTCATTTTACAGAAAAAAATATATCTGATGATATTATGCCTTGTAAGTTCAATATAAAAACTAAGCGAAGTACCAAACTGGAATCGACAATTCTTCGGATTTGTCGTTCCAATAAAGGCGCATTTTTACCAAACGAGCATTATTCGCAAACCCTGTTTTCGAACGTTTCAGAGAGCTCGAGCTCATTTCGCCACATGCCGATAAAGTAAGGCGGATCGGCCACCGAATGCGAAGTTGCGCGAAGCTGAGCATTTTCAGTACTAATATAATTGACAAGCTACGAATCGAGTGACGTAACTCGTGATTTAGCATTGAAAAAGCACAGCTTCGCTCAACTTCGCATTCGGTGGCCGATCTCCCTAACGTTTCATTATAAGGCACTGTTTGCGAACAATGCACGCAATATGCACAGGCGATGTAAACACTCATCGACGCCGAATAAAGTTTACGAATTTTTTTTTTTTTTTTTTTGGTGTAGCAGGGGGAAAATCTGCAAACAGACGAACACACCCTCTCCTGAGGGGGAACAGTGTGGGGATTCTCACTCTCTGAGCTTGAGACCCACTAAAAACCCTTAACTGCTTCTTCATAGGTTCCGGGCATTTTGCCTATTAACCAGTTGACTCTTATGGTTTCTGGACTCTCACACGATCGTAGTCGTGTTGATATTTGTATGCTGCCTATAGCTTTTATAGGTTAAGCTCTTCTTTGGTTACATTTAAATCCTTAACTGATCTCTGGGTCTTCGGTGGTAGGTTCTTGACCTTCTAGCTTCTTCCGTTGGATCGTAGTCGACCAATCTTCGTAGTTCCTCATTTGGATGTTGTTTGGCTTTGTCGAATATCCTTTCCGCCTTTCTCTTCATAAATTCTGTAACTGGTTCCCATTCCAAGTCCTTGTAGATTTGTTTGTTCCTAACAAACCAGGGTACGTCCATCGCCATTCTAAGGAGTTTATTCTCAGTGGCCTGTATTTTCTTGATGTGGGTCTTGGCTGCGAAGCCCCATGCCGCCGAACCATATGTGAGTTGTGGTCGCGCAATTGTTTTAATCATCGTCAACTTGATGTTCTTATTCATATGACTTCTTCTGCCTATGAGTGGATAAAGTTTACTCATTGCGGCTTTTGTTTTATCAACTGCACATTTGATGTGGTTTTTCCATGTAAGTCCTCTGTCAAGCGTCACTCCTAGGTATGTTGCTTCATTTTTCCATTCAATCTCTTCTCCATCAACTTCAAGGTTTTCTTCCATCCCCAATCTTCTCTTTTGCAGTAATATTGCTTGAGTCTTTCTTCCATTGATTTGTATTTTCCATTTGATGCACCATTTGAGTAATTCATCTATGGCTTCCTGCAGTCTCCGGTGTATGATCTCTGGGCGTCGATGTCTGAACGCTATTCCTGTGTCATCTGCGTACAAGGTGAGCATATTTCTAGCATTCTTCGGGATATCATAGACGTATATTACGTAAAGCAGAGGTCCAAGTACCGATCCTTGAGGCACTCCCGCTTCTAATTGTCTGGTTTGAGAGGTTGCTCCATCTATTTTCACATAAAAGTTTCTATTCCTCAGATAGTTCCTTATAATCTTGCACAGCTTGGTCGAATATCCTGCTTTTTTCATCTTGTAGATTAGGCCTTCGTGCCATACTCTATCAAAAGCTCTCTCGATATCCATCAGAACTAATCCTGTGGCCTGTTTGGTCTGCATTCCTTCGGTGACGTATTCTATGAGCCGTAGTAATTGGAGTTCAGTCGAATGTTCTCGTCGAAATCCAAATTGTTCAGGTGGAATTATCTTCAACATTTCTGTTTCCTCATTCAGCCTTTTAGCGATAACCCTCTCGACGATTTTTCCTAGTGCTGATAGTAGGCTGATTGGTCTATAATTTTGAGGAAATTTCCGTTCCTTTCCAGGCTTGTTGAAAACTATCATTTCTGCAGTTTTCCATCTCTTTGGGTAGTATTCGGTCCTCATCACTCCGTTTGTTATATTCGTCAAGGCTGCTATTCCTTTTCTAGGCAATTTCTTCAACATATAATTCGTTATCCTATCTTCTCCCGGCGCTTTCCTGTTTTTCAATTTCATTATGATCTCTTTGATTTCTGTTGATGAAGCCGGTTTTGGAATGGTTTCGGTTTCCGGTGGTTCCATCATCAGTTCTTCGTTTGCCTCCACTTCTTCTTCTAGATCTTCATTGTCATCATCATTTCTGTAATTTATTCTGGCTTCTCTCTCAATTGAGTCGGCCAGTGCTTCGGCTTTCTCAAGTCTCGTATATACCATTCCGTTTGCTCCATGCAGTGGAGGAATAACTGTCCGTTCTCGTCGTAAGCGTTTTTGCATTTTCCAAGCCGAGTGATCTATTGTATTCAGTTCCCTTAATCTCTGGTGCCATCTGTTATTACGCAGTTCTGTTAAAGCATTTTTCAATATCTGGCTATGCTTATTCAGTTTCTTCTTGTCTTCTTCTCTTTTTGTTGTTCTGTAGATTTTTCTGAGTCTTCTGTTCTTTTTTATAAGTTCCTTTATATCCCTTGGCGTATCTCCGTGTGAATGTTTCGGAATTGGTTTCCTTATTCTCTTGGTGCTTTCTTCATAGGCTTCTTTTATTTGATTTTCCAATTTTTCAACTGCTTCATCTAATTCATCCCGGGTGTTTATTTGGGGAATTTCCGTGATTTTCTCCTGAAGTAAATTCTTATATTTCTCCCAGTCTGTGCGATCCTTGGTTTGTGTCTCTTCTTCGTTTCTTGGGCCATGTCCCACTATGAATTCTATGGGATTGTGGTCTGAAGTTCCGTCTTCTATTGTATCAATGCTGATTTCTTCAGTGATGTCTTTCATTACGACAATGTCCAGTACATCAGGTAGTCCATTTACTCTTGGTATGTAGGTCGGTATATCAGGTCCTATTACAACGGCATCAAGTTTTTCAGCATAAATCTTCAGTCTTCTCCCGTTGGTATTTTCCACTCTACTATTCCATTCCTGCGATTTGCAGTTAAGATCACCAATTATGATTTTAGGGTGTCTTCTTTCTAGTAGCATTTTTAGATCCTCTTCCAGCATGTCCTTATCCGGTGATTTATAAGTTGAAATAATCTTCACTTGTCCTCGATTAGTATTCACAATAATCGATATTGCTTCTACTTCTTGTCCATTGAATATTTGGTCGAAATGGTGATCCATATTCCTTCTAGCCAGTATAGCAACGCCACCTGTGCTGTTAGGTCTATCATTTCTGTAGATATCGTAATTGGGAAATGCTATCCGAACGTTGGCGTTAAGTCTTGTTTCTTGGAGAGCTATGACATCCGGTCTCTTCTCTTCAATCAGTTCTTCGAATTCTGATCTGCGGGCTCTCAATCCTTCGACGTTCCAAGAGACAATTATGAGATTGTTCTTTATCGTCGTATCAGCCATTAAATATTCTTAATAATTTGCTGCATCTTCTTCTCAATCTCTTTCTCCAGATTATGCATCATCGTGCTGAGGAGGTTTTTCGTGAACTTATCCAGTTCCTCAGTGATTCCAGAAATTCCTTTCCTGGTTTCGGCTTTTTTGACGGTTTTTGACTTTTCCTTCTTTTTCTCTGGATTCTCCGTGTCTTTGACCACTTTGGTTGCAGTTTCCTGGGGTTTCTTCACTTCCGAAGAGTTTTGGGATGGCCTCGGTGTATTTTGTATTGGCCTCGAGCTGGTCTGGTTCGATCTTGGCGATCTCTTGGTCTTTTTAGTGACCAATTTCCATTCGCTACATCCCTTGTAGCTGGCTGGATGTCCTTGCTCTCCGCAGAGAACACAAGAGGCATTTCGCTCTTCGTTCTCCCTGGTAAGCGTACACTCCTTGGAGCTGTGATTACCGGAGCATTTCACGCACCTCCATGGAAAAGTGCACTTACTTTGGGCATGTCCATATCGCTGACAGCGGTAACATTGTCCAGGCCCGGTCGTCTTTCTCTTAGGTTCAACAACACAGTTCATGTTGTAGAGCCTTTTCACCTCGAAGATACCCTTATTCTGGGTTTTAACCAGCAATAAGGGCATCGGCTGTTTTGTTTTATTTGAGGTCATCCTTATGACCTCAGCATCGACGATCCCTTGATCCTTGAGGTCGTCAAGGATCGTCGGGATATCTGCATCCAGCGGTAGGTATCTCACTACCGCGTATATTTTCTTTTCTTCCTCCCGTTGAAGAGTGTAAAACTCCCTATTTATTTTATGAAGGAAGTCCGTCATCCTTCTATGATCATCAGCGCTTTGTGGGACGATTCTTATACCGTCCTTTACTGTCGTCGCTCTTTGGTATTTAATACCGTTTCGCATTAACGCGTTCGAAATTGAAGTCCATTCGGACGTACCTCTCAGGGTGACAGGGGGGATTTTTTCTTTTCTCTCCACTGGAGTGGTTTTCTCTTGGTCTGGGGTTTCCAAGACTCTTTTCTTGTTTGTATCTTCATTTGACGAGGAGCTATCCTTTCTCACTCTTTTGGCGGGTGGGGAAATTTTGGTTTGAGGGGTTTTGACCACCTCCATCTTCTGTTTTTGAACCGAAGTTTACGAAGCCTGTTTCAAAACGTTTTAAAATGCTCTATCCCGTTCCGTCTCATGTCGGTAAACCGACGAATGATCAAAGGGATTCGGATTTCCTTGCACATCTGGCGTCATATCATCGAAAACACCTGTGGACCGTGATAAGTTATTGGGTCTTGGTATTTAATTTATTTTGAATTTTGGGGAAATCTCTTGAATCGTGATTTCATAATTAATCATTTCATTTGAAATGGAGTCCATTTACTATAGCTTCACAGACAGACGGTAATAATTTTCGATATTGATGGTTTTGAAATCCGGTAAAGGTACATGACACTTCCATAAGAATCTCCCGTAGCCAAAAATAGTTAGTGCCAGTCTAACCGACGCAGGAATGCTCTCTCGATAATTGGTGTCTCTCTTGACACTTTTTCCTCAATTTTGGAGAGTAATATAATAAAGTCCGATAATGACATGCGGCAGAAATTTCTAAAAAATTCAGTTTCGTCCGCTCTCAAGTCATCCAGCAGCTGGGTATAATTTCTTACTTTCAGAAAAGAATTCACCCAGGTTGTTCGTCTCCTCCTTTGGCGTAGTTCTTTCATTTGAGAGATTATTACTATCAGAGACTCTGACTACTATAGATTCAGTAGAAATTGCAATTTTAGATAATGAGGGCTCCATGTCGGTGCACTTTAGAGAGACCTCGTTGAATTATCAAGAACAACTGCTCGTTCGGACAGGCGCGGGCTGTGTGAACACCTCTCATTCGAAGTTTTCGAACGTTTGAAAAAATTTCAAAACGTTTTGAAACGTTCGAAAACAATGCTCGTTTGGTGTAAATGCACCCTAATACGAGCTAGTCATGAACGGGCGCAGGAGATCCCAGAGAGGTCGAAATATCCAAACGCAACTGTAGTCCGGATTCGAGATAATTGTCTCTCTTCAGTACAGTGTAGCGCAAACTAATCCAGTGAAATACGAATGATTTTCGAAAATTGTTTCTCGACGGACAGCCCTTCGACTGAGCGACCTTTAAGATTAATTTTATTTTACTCTATTTTTCTCCGAAACTACTGCAACTGCAAATTTTGTTTGATTCTTTTACTCTGGAACTTAAACTGTGCATAAATATACCTGCTATGAATATTTCAATCACGTGCACTTCAAACTGAAAAATTCACGGGTTGATTTCACAACTTTTTTTTTCTAGCTAGTATATTCCAGTGAAAAAACTTTGAACCACTTTGAAAAACTTTGTACTACTACTAGAAGTTATACGCGAGCAGTATCAAAATATGTTTTACGAATTTGAGCGTGCTACATATACTAGGTTTACTCGCACCTGATCGGTATATTGCGTCACTGAATGATACATTAATTTTTTTTATCGGTAAATCAGATCTTGTACAAAATCTAGAGAAATGCATTCTAGTTCTTCCGTCCACTTTTATGAATTTCTTCATGAATTTAAATATTCTTTACTGATTGCTCGTTGAAAGATTTTGGCCTATTTGCAATATGCTCAAGCAATTTCTGACTGTCGGAGTTATTTGGCAGCAGTGCTCCGATATTCGGTTCAACTAAATTTCAGAGTTTCTATCAATTTCATTGTGAAAGCATTCCAATATGAAAACAGGCTTCTGAATCAAATCCGTTTGTGCGATAGCAACCACTGATCGCCTGAAGTTATTCTCTGTAGGATGCTACTCAGTATCTTTTTCGAGACTTTTAAAATCCAATAATGCTTTATTTGTTGAATTTCTTCTAGGTTCACTGAGAAATTGCAACATTTCTCCAATACATCGTTCTCATCGACTTTTTCATGGAAACAACTTTTCAAGAGATTAGAAGTCAATTTGATAGGAATATACAGGGTGGACCAAAAGTCCGTTTACTTTTTAAACAATGATTAAAACAAAACTAGATAAATGCTGCAAAATCTGTTTATATATTATTAAAAAAGACAAGTAGGGATTTTATTTTTTGAATATTACATCATCCATATGTGACCCTTGTCCCTCACGACACTGTTGCAACCTGGAGCGAAAATTTTCTCAGACGAAGCACACTTCCACTTAAATGGACACGTGAACCGGCAAAATTGCAGGTACTGGAGTGACACTAATCCTAAATTGAAGCATCAAAATCCCCTGCATTCGCCCAAAGTTACTGTATGGGCAGCTTTGTGAGCAAGAGGGATTATTGGTCCATATTTTTACGAAGATCAAAAAGGACATGCTGTTACAGTGAACACAGAGCGGTATATAGCCATGGTACGGAACTTTTTTACTCCAGCGCTACAGAATTTTAATGGTTTTAATCAACGCTCATGGTTTCAACAAGATGGGGCCACATGATGACTCTTTGATTGCAGTTCGTGAAATTTTTGGTCAAAGAGTGATATCAAAAAGAGGTGACGTTAACTGGCCACCTCGTAGTCCAGATTTATCCCCAATGAATTTTTTTCTTTGGGGATACCTTAAAAATAAAGTTTTTGACACCAACCCAGCGTCTCTAGAAGAATTAAAGGAACGCATCAGCGAAGAAATCCAAAACATTTCAGAAAACACCTGCAAGGCCGTGATAGAAAATTTTCGCTCCAGGTTGCAACAGTGTCGTGAGGGATAAGGGTCACATATGGATGATGTAATATTCAAAAAATAAAATCCCTACTTGTCTTTTTTAATAATAAATAAACAGATTTTGCAGCATTTATCTAGTTTTGTTTTTATCATTGTTTAAAAAGTAAACGGACTTTTGGTCCACCCTGTACTTTTCTACTTTGTATCCCTTCACAAATTTTCTGCGATGGACTTGAATCTCGTAACATTGAAGTCGTGAAGCAAAAGAAGTTTTTTCAGGTTTGTTCTTACCGTACACTTCTCGCTATAGAGTGTTTCAAGATGATGTTTTTAATGTTGTGCGATGAACACATGAAATGATTACTTTCCCACTCGGGATCCGGTAATTGAGACAATAAGAAGTATTGATGATTTCATGGAATGAATCTGGAAAAGTGCTATTTGGGGAATTCCATTCATTTGTTTTTCAATTATGTGCCAGCTCATTAACGAAACATCCAGATTTGACTCTTCTAAAAATTGGAAAACTTGTTTGCGGAAAAATCAAATAGATTCAGTTTTTCTCATTTTTTCCGGTCTTAAAATTTGTAAATAAAATTTAAAAATTTTCACATACAAGGCGTTGTTTCGACTTATGACCCACTAATTAATTTTTTTGGGGACGAACCTAAATTATTTTTATAGAATCAATCGCGAACGAAAAATGTACAAGCCAAATATCATAAAAATGTGTGGGGTGGTTGATAAGTTGAGATTAATTGAAGAATGAAAAAAATCACTAAATCATCCTGTATCCTAGTAATAAAAAGAGATAGACACATAAAATGAAAGTTATTTAGAGGCGTCTTGATATCCTCTATCTTCCTTTACTCTATGTATTTCCCAATGAATCACCCATTGTTAATGAAAAAATGTTGAAAAAAAAATTATTTCTGCGTCAGTTACGGGATAGTTTTCGATAAAAAGTTGACTCTCATTTTCATAATCAAATTTGAAGGCCTTAAAGTTTAAAATTTCTTTTCATGTCATTTCCACTAGGGATTAAGCAACCTTCAAAATTTAAGTTTGATATTGGAGTTGGCCGTCAGAAACAGTAGAGTAATAAGGTCAGTTTGACAAGTTAACACTTTATTTGGGAAATAATCACCCGAATTACATTCGTGCATCAAAATGACTTCTCTAATTTCAAAATATTTATTTGAAACACTGTTTATACCAGTTTTTTTAAATAAATCCGAAAAAACTACTATGTAGCGAAACGCGTCGTGTTTGAAACAACAACTATTTAAGGTGAACCGAATTCGGACACCTTAAGGAGTATCCCAGTAAAGTAAGTAGCAAATGAATTGGACACTTATAAAATAAAAAGTTTTTTTCATTACCAACAAAGAATTTCCTGTTTTTGGCAAAGAATTTCTAAATAGTGTGGAGAAATACAGTCTTTTTTTATGTTGGGTGAATTATTAGGTCAATACCTCGGGACATTTTTGGCATTTTCTCGATATATTGCGTTGCTATAGAAATATCACCATTTAATGTTTTTTTCTTGAAATTTCAGCTATAATTTTCAGGTTTCTCCACCGATGTTGGATTTGCCTCTGACGTTGTGAAGGACGATCTTTCGTCTACACGTAAGTAACGCAGCCTTTCTTTTCTCAATATTTTGTACGGGATGTGAATATAAATCGAAGACATTTTTTTGTTTCCACGCGAAGAACTTTTAGATATGGGGGCTTTTTCGGAGTTTGTTTTTATTTTGTATGGATTGTTAGATCAATACCTCAAGGCGCCATTATTTCGATACATTGCGTTGCTATGAAAATTATCATCATCTCGTTGAATTCCATTTTTCTCTTGAAAGTAGCCTCATGGCTTACCACTGACCGTTGAACCATATTTGAGAATTTCACAGCGGGTCCTGAAGGAAAACTATTATTTCCAGGGTCCACCCTGGGGAACATGAGAATTCATTCATCTGAAACTCGACAACAGTAATCAGCCATAGGTAATTGAGCGGATAACAGAGTTGACTTAGAAATGAAACGAACTGATTCAAATAAAAAAGATGTTCATGAGAAAACAATAAATCAGTATTCATCATCAATGAGAAAGACATGAGAAGATTCAATTCTGGTGTTACATACCCATTTCCAGTTCAGAAAATCTAGACAATTCTGAAAATCTATAGAAATTGTAGAAATATAATGAAATTTCATTAATTGGTAAAAGGTAGACACACTTGTTTTTTATAATTCTATACTTTGACTATCGATTTTGGCACTAGGCCATCATCAGGTCAGCTGAAATATGAACAAGACATAGATAGTAAAGTTTACAAGACGTCAAAATAACGTGAAATTTTTACAAGTGTTTTGTTCACATTAATATTCTGCGATAAACATGAAGCAATCCATCACAAACTCACCGTCAATGTACAATTAAATAATATTAGATATATTATAAATTATAGTTTTCCTTCAAATATTCTTTTTTTTACTTCTTTAGATGTTCTAGGTTAAGTTGGTATAATCTCTAATTCTCTATGAAAACCACCTCGATAGTTTCCAATTCTTTTTCTCGATTTTATGTATACATGTACACATGAACGTATAGTATATAGCAAATCCATACAGGACAACTTTTTAAATGCGTGCATAAATTGCTGATTTCCTCCCTGTTGTCTGATTTTACCAAATAAATTTTCTAGACAATCCTGATTTGAACGTCTAGTACTTATTTGATCGATGCCTTCATTCCTCAGATTATCACATAAAAGCATAATGCTCTTGATGGTAATCTAAAAACAATGGATCATTTTAAACATCCCAGTGACATTTCTCCTTCCTGTATTGGTGATTGAAAACACTTTCATTGTCCTTAGGCTCTCCAGCATCGACAATAAAAATTCTTCTTGTTCCCTGGATCCTTTGTATGGTTTTCTGAATTGATTTACAGCTTTTCTGTTTGAATTTAATATATCAAACAAATGGTCAAATTTTTCCAAGAAGTGTGCAGTTCCTGCTGCTGGTGCATTCATCTGACCATTCGCAATATATGTGGACAAAGCTTCAAATATATGTAACTATTAATTTTAAATGCATAAACTCAAGTTCTGAATAACACATTACCAGAAACTACTGTCGCACTTGAACAGCATATTTTACTTTCATTCTTTGGAAAGGTGTTGGATAAATATGAGCATCTGTCAGTTTTATTGCCATTTTCAGATCTTTCTCTTTCTCCATATGATATAATTCTGCCAGTTCGCCACCTTACCATCCAATTCTACCTCATATTTTGAAAGTACATTCCTCATGCATTTTATTAGATGGGGAGTATTGAAAATATAAAGCTACTTCCTACCATGCACCTGAAACACAGAATTATTCACGTTTACACCTAACTGCTTTGAAAATAACACAAAGTTAGAGCTGAAATGAGAGCTATAACATCAAGACCTGTTTCAATCATTTTTCCAATGCATTCAAATACTATAATCTTCAAATCTGCTGTATTGCAGTTTGAAGTTAGGAAAAAAAAACCAAGAGGTTGTTTTCATTATCCTGAATTCCTCTCGCCATATTTTCTTGGAACTTATATTTCTGACGGAATCATGCAATGAAAAAGTTCAATTCCACCTAAATCATGAAATCCTATAATTTCGTCATCTTTTTGGTCGTACTGCAAATTTGCTTTTAGCGATACTCCATCCATTGTGAGTACGCAAATCAATCCTTCTCTGCTTTTACCCCGTAGTCTTAACCTCAAGCTTCTAAAAATAAAATCATTTAGGCTTGTAGTTCTCTGGATATTTTCAGTCATCCTCCTCAATGTGGATACGGAGGGGAAAAATAGTTTTGAACCATTTTTCTATAGGTTTTTGGTCCAGAATAGTATAGTCAAAGAGCGTGCTGTTTAAACTCTGTGGTATATCTTCGACCTTGAAATTTTTTATCTTTCAGGTCGCCGACAGTCTTTGCTAGATTGCCCAAGAACTCTTGAAATCTGCCTTTGTTATATGATTTTCTTGGCATCCTATTGCTTCCAAAGTCCTCTCGAAATTCCGCTTCTTCATAATTAATTTTCTTATCATTTTAGACTTCATCTGAAAAATATGGAATATTTTCTTGATATGTATCTTTTGTTCACCTACCTTCACCAAAGTCTTCAATTTATTGTTTCTTGATGTCCCTGAAGATTATTCCAATGTTGTTTGAGTCCCAGAATTTCGACCTTGTTTAATCGAGTCAATCCTTCCAAATCTTCTGTCTGTGTACCAACATCAATAGTGCTTGGTTTGAGGAATAGATTCAAAGTTGGAACTCCACTTTTATTAAATTTGTGGGAGGTCATGAAAGGACTTTCGAAATTGTCACTACAGATCCTGTTATTTGAATATAAGGATGATGGATCTTTGTTCATAATATTATCATCACTGCATGCTGAGATCACTCCATTAATAATGGTTCTTAGAAATATGCAACTTGCATATGCTGATTTACTAGCGTCGCAAAATACGTGGATGGTCGAGTTTGAAGAATTTTCTAAATTGAAATTTCCACAAAGTCTCCTTGTGACTACAATGAACTAATAAATCTAGTTGTTTTACCCAGCATTGAAATTTTTTAGATATTTCAGATGTCAATTCTTGATCCCAGCCAATCTTAAGTTGCCAAGTTTCCTGTAATAATAATTTGGGAATCAATAATACTGGACACAAGAAACCAATTGAATCAAAAATTTTTTGTGCCACTGATAGCAAACTTCGTTTAGTCAATACAATTTGAGAATCAGACATGCTATGGATATCACAAAATAATGTATCTTCTTGTATATTCCAAAGTAGTCCTAGTACTCCAACTACGTTCACTTGATCAGAAATTTCCTTAGATTTTTGTGAATTGTATATCCATCCTCGTACGTTGAACTTTGCAGACGACATGATAAATGTTGTTTCTTTGATAAATTTTGCGCATTCTGATTCATTTGTTACACTTGTTACACAGTTATCTACGTAAAATGAATTTTTCAATTTTTCCGCTGTCTCTTTCAACTGTACTGCAACATTATCCAAATGATAACTAATCGTAGCTGACAAAATAAATGCATGAACTGCATTTGACACCAAACACTACTCTGCAATGCTTGTATATTTTAGTTTCCTTTTCTGAATAGTTTCTCCACCAGAAAAATCTTACATAATCTCTATCTTCTGGACATATACTTATCTGTAATGTTTCTATATCAGAAATTATGCCAATTGCATTGATGCGAAATTTTAAAAGCATTGATGGGATTAATTCCAGAAAATTCGGACCCTTTTCCAAGCAACCATTTAATGAATTCCCATCCTTGTCCCTAGCTGATGCATCGAAAACTGGGCGAATTTTAGTAGTTGCACTTGATTCTTTAATGACTGCATGGTGCGACAAATAATGAATTGAATTTTCTTGTCTCATTTCATGCTCGTCGGTCACTTCCTCAATAACTCCCAATTCTTCCATTCATCGAATACCCTTGAATAATCATCATATTTTTTCAAACTCAGCAATCTTTTTGTATTAGACTCTAATCTACTAAGGGCCATTTCCTTATTATCTAAAATATTCAAGTGATCTTGCGACCAAGGTACTTTAATTTCATATCTTTTTTCGTCATTTATAGTAATAGGCATAGAAATGGATCAAAGCTTGCTCTTCTAGAATTTCATTTGATTTTACTTGTACCGAATCTTTTATACCAAGTAATTCTAAGTCTGGTATTGACAATTCGGAAAATCCAGAAAATATAGTCTCATTGCGTTGTTTTGTGTCGTACTGTCCGATGAGTGTCCACCCCAAATATGTTTCGAGCGCTACAAGACCACCATCAAGGTGATGTTTTCTACCAGTTAATAAATGACCAAATATATCTGCTCCTATAATAGTTCAATTTCCTTTGGAGCATTTGACCAATTACTATCGTGAATCACAATATTACTTTGTTTCAAATAATTTATACAAGATGTATCATTAATACGAGGAATATGATTGCAGATTTTATCTTGATTCAACATGTTGATTTTGAATTCATGTGTGTTATCAATACTTCTTATTGTTACTTCGAATAACTTATGAGTTTCTGGTTGGGATTACTTCCCTCCAAAAACTCCCTGTATTTTAGTTTCATTGTCAATTTTCCTCAACTTTAGTTCTTCTGCACTTCTAGATAAAATATAAGATCTTTGTGAACCAGAATCTAATAATGCTCCAACTATTTTTTCGCTCGCTTCAAAATGAATCCGCACAAGAACTGTTTGCAATAATACTGTATTAGATAAGTTGCTAGTCAAAATACTTTCTATTTCTTTCTTCTCATTATCCTTCTTTCCCCTTTTCACATCTAAATCCGGACACATTATTGGATAATGTTTCCTCGAACAAACTATACATCTCACAAATGCTCTGCATTGTTTACAAGTATGATATTGTTTTAGGCAAACGAAACAACCTTTCTTTTCTTTGACAATATTTTTTCTCTCATTCAAAGATAATTTCTGAGCTTTGAGACAATATTGACTCCAGTGAGATTTTGTACAGAAGAGACAATATGGAACTTTCTTACCAACTTTTCCTGCGTCTTTCGAACTTGCTGAATACAATGCTGCAGCTGTGTATAATCCACCGCCACCTGTTTTATCGACTGGTTTATTGTAGAAACTTGACTGTGCTAGATTTATTCTTTTTTCTGATTCAACTTCGCTTCGTAAAAAATCTAATAAAAATGACAGAACCACAAATACTTTTCCCTATCTCATTTGGATTCGAAATGCTGTTCACTTCATTTGAACTGCGATATCTTTCCCATGCTTTCAATGTATCGTTCGGTAATGAAGATTCTACCAAAGGACACAACATTGCCGCATATTTTTCCTTTGTTACCCCCAGAGATTCCAATGCCCTAAGTTGTGTTTCTATAGCTTATCATAAAGCTTGGAAAGTGACATACTTGTATTGTCCATTGCTTGTTTGAGACCTAAACTCAGCAATTCTCTCACATACACCTCGATAAGGAATTCATCTTTTGCAAACCTTGCCTTCATCTGATCGACAGCTATCGTGTAATTCGCTCCTGATGGAGGAAAACTCTCCACTAGCTTCCTTGCTGCTGAGTCAACTTCTGTTGCCTGAAGTGGGTACTGAAATTTGTCTTCGAAATCGATTTCCATGTCTTCATGTATTTTTCGGAACTGTCCCCAAAATCCTATCCAATTTTTGACATTTCCGTCGAATTTTTTCATTTCAGTTTGTGGAAGCCGGAATTTTCTCTTGTTCTTTTCGCCGCTGCATTCTTGCGATGTTGTTTGATCCAATGACTTCTTCAACTCAGCTTCACTTTTAGTTCTTTGTCTTACGAATTCTTCTCGGAAAAATTCTACTTTGTTGAATTCCTCTTCTAAATCTTCCTCCTTCCTCCTAATAGTCCGTCACCCTTGTCTTCTAATTGCCTTAAAAGGGATAACATGTCGTCTTTGCTTCGTTCTTTGTCGCTTATTTTCAGGTCTATTTCTGCACATATTTTCTTGAAGTGTTTTCTTATTATTTCTCGTTCTTTCTTGAAACTCTCCATTATCACGGTCGCCAAATGTTATATCTTTACTTATTTACCTTTTGAAAACTTAGAATTGAACAACTTATTAGTTTTCCAAAAGTGACTTTTATTTTTCTATATATTGACAACTCTAAAAATATATTTCAACCTTAACTATCAAATTCAATGATGCCATGATATTTTCAATAATAAATTAATCTAGTTCCAACAGTCCCCATCTCGGTCCCCCTTAATCTTTCAGGGTGATCAGCTCCAGAAAAAATGGCATGATTTCTAATAATATTAGATGACCTCATATATTTAGTGTTACTTACGCCGGGCAGAGCGAAAACATATGGATTGCTCTTGGAAATTTTTGAATGATCCTGTATTTTAATAGCAGCTCAACACATTCCACTTGTTTCTTATCCAAAATAACAGAAACAGTGCGCTTTCATTTCCCTCTAATGAGAAAACACCACATAACTCTTAGACCCTTCTGTATTTTCTTATTGTTCTTTTCCATTGCCATCGTTGGTATGAATTCACACACCTCGTAGCGTTTTGAGTCTTCCATCAGAATTCGCTCAAGTTCTCCAGGTCTCCGGCGGTTGAAGACCTAAATACTTCGTAATGCGAATTTTGACGACGAAATTTGTATTTTAGTCGATTATATGAAATTTCTAAATTTTTTCGTAGATAAATATAGAATTTCCTGACATCATCAGTAGGTACTGGGCAAATCGATTTTTTCCTCCTCCTCATCTGCACCTGCGATTCAGTCACAGTTCTGGTGACATTGATCTCAACCTTTTGAGAAAACACCAACAAGAAATTTTTCGCATTTTTCCTGTTTACATCATTGTGTTTGATGATGCATTAATTAATGTGAAGTTTTGTGAGATATTTTAATGAAGTGCATAATAATGAGGCCACCCCGATGGATTTTTAAAATTACCTGTTTCAGCATCCGCTCCTGAACAACTTTTATTGACTCAAGACAATTGGAAAGATCGAAAACATCAGACAAATTATTCCCCTTTAAGACTTTTGAAAACCTTCCAATCACTCTCAAACGCTGTCTTATCATCGCGAAGTAGCGTTCATGTCTGTATTTCTCGCACATTTTTTTGCGTATAAAATGACTAATTCATCGTATTTTATGGAACGAACGATATCGTCGTCCCTTAAAGGTGGAAAGAGTTTTTCTCTCACCATTTTGTTCGCTGTACTATGTAACCTAGACTCAATTTTTCTCCCATTCAGCATCGCACACCGTGTTTTTCTTCTCGCAATTCCAGTGCATGCTCTGCAATGTACACGTAGACTGATTTTAGAATAAAATTCTTTGCATTTCATGTATGGGAGAAAGTCTGTGGCTCTCCTTACTTTAGAAGAATTCGGTCTTCTCGAGACCATTGAATCACCATAGTTCCAACATATTTTTGTGTTATATCGAAAATTTCCTTTTATTCTGTTAGAACTGATGATTTCTCTTCTCTCTTCTCATCTTTTCGCTAATAAAGAAAATTTTCTTACGGCATCCTCATTCTTATGAACACTTTCAAGGTGCCATGCAAATTTGTTAAGTTTTTTGTTACAAAATAGGCAGAAATGTTTTCTCCACCTCCTCCCCTCGTTTTTGATACGGAAACGATAAAATTCTCTTTTTCAATAACTTAATTTGTGCTATTAATGGTTTTTTCCAATATTTCATGTGATGAAGAAATCCTCCGCTGCGAATAGTTTCCTCCTTCATCTTCTGAATCACTCTGCACTGTAGAGTCATTCGGGGCAACTGTGCGCACTTTTGCCTTTCAAGCCATACCCTGTTTCAAATGTTGAAGCTAGGAAAATTAAAACATATTCATTCATGAGATAGAGAATTTTCTAATCTATAAAAAAACATCAAGAAGCCAACAAATCAAAAACGTTTTCTTTCCACAAAAAGAAATTTAATGGTGAAAGTCGGAGTGCGTTTACATGCTCCGTATTGCGGGTAAGTGTGCGCACCCTTACGGGGTAAGTGAACGCAGTGCTTAGTGAACCACACAATTAAAACAAATTACAAAATAATGTCATCAAAATGTTACAATATTAGAGAAATGCTGTTTATTGTCAATACAGAAGCGCCTTTTTATAAGCACTGCATTATTGTTCGTGTCACAATTCCTGGTGAACACAACACTTGATACATTCCCCTGTTGGTGGCTCTTCATATTTTTCCGAACAAATAGGACAATATTGATCGAGTCTGAACCAAGAAAATCAACAATGTCATAATTCATTCCTCACTGAACTAATGCCCATATAATGAATCTATGCGCACACTTACCCGCGCACACTTTCCCCAGTGAGCCAAAATTTGAATTGACGTTCTTATAGAGTTGAGCAGCTAAGAGAACCTGAAATTTTTTATTATATATTTAGATTAATATGCCCATGATCGAATAAAATATTGTGTAACACTATCGGACTCGGAACTTGGCCCTGGCAGAATTTGCAGAGATGCTGAAAATTAACAAGAAAACTAGTGAATTTGATTGATTGCAGATAAAAAGTTAACGAAACGTCGCACGGCGTACTCCTATGAAAAACTAATTCGGAGATTCTGCGCCCTTGCTTAACCCAAATGAACCCCTCTTTCATACATTGCATAGTCGAGATATACGCACTGCGCACACTTACCCACTGCGCTCAGTTACCCCGAATGACTCTATCACTTTCAGTTTCTTTTTCCTGTTGGAATAAAGGGTGAGCATCTGAATATGGATCTGTCGGAAAAAAACCTCTACTAGAAACTTTGTCTTTTATGATTACAATTCATATCAGAATACATTTTTTTTTCAAAACAATAAAGTTTCTCTCCTGACATTGGGATAAAATTGTCCAATGAATAACTTTTGTAGTCAGAAATCGTGTGTGGAAGGAAACAGATATATTTACTCAATTTGATGATTTCATTTTAGGGGGTGTTTGAAACTTTATATTATATATAGGTTGCCTTTAAAAATTAGCCGCAAATACCTGTAATTGATTTTTGTATAATTGATTTGCTGATATCATAATTTGCAACTATATGTTTATTCTATACATTTTGGGCCATTTCGAAGAAAATGATGTGAAAAATAGAAAAAAAAAATGGTTGCAAGTTCTCAGTCAGCCACAATGTAATTGTTGCCAGGTATAAACAGATATATTATTTATTTATTTATTCAAATAAATTACATCCAACAGGCACATGCCCAATCAGAGGTGTAAGTTGAAGAAATCTGGTTCAGGAAGTGGTAACGGGAAGAGACGACAAAATGGCGGCAAAGAATGGTGAGATTAATATTCCAATCTTCGATGGAGTGGACTACTCTAACTGGAAAATACGCATATTCAAATTCTTACAATTTTAAAAGTGCAAGGAAGTGATGCGAGCGAAAACCAGCGCTGACGATAATAAATGGAACGAACGAGATATTCAGGCAACGAACTATATCTACAGCGCCATATCCAATAAGCAGCTGGAGTATATAAGTGACTTCGAATCAGCCTACGAAATAATCAAAAAATTTGATGAGATGTATCTGAAAAAGAGTACAGCTCTGCAAATTGTTTGTCGACACAACCTTGAAAACGTAAAACTTAAAAATTATGAAAAGGTGAACCTATTTTTCGATGATTTCGAAAAAGCAGTAAATGAATTGAAGCAGGCAGGTGCGGTTATAACAGAACATGAGAAACTAAATTATATGTTGAAAGTACTTCCACCAAATTATAGTCATATTGGTGATTTGATCGACGTATTACCAGAGAAGGAAAGAACTGTTGATTATCTAAAAAGCAAGATAAAGTTGAGAAACGTGGAAGAAAAATCTAGTGGAGCTCCGAATGATAGTTCAAATGTATTTCAAACAGAAGCAAAAACATTGTCACAGAAATGCTACAAATGTGGAAAACCCGGACATTTCAAAAGAAATTGTCGAACCAGAGGCAGAGGTCGAGGATATTTCGGATGTAGAGGCCGAGGAAATGGTTCAAACAATCAACGAAGATATGATAAATTTGAATATGGAAGTAGTTTCCACACAATCATTTCAAACAACACAAAAGTGAGTGAGAAGGAGAACAATAAAACGGGTCAGATAGAATGGTTGCTTGACAGCGGTTGCACAGATCATATCATCAACACAGATGAATATTTTGACACATGTGAGACATTGAAGAAAACTGTGAAAGTCAAAGTTGGTGATGGACGAATACTTGAGGCTACAAAAGTTGGTAATATAAAAGCTTATTTCTTAGTATATGGCGGAATAGCCGAAGTAATTTTAAAAAATAATTTTTTATGTGAAAGAAATGAAGGCAAATTTATTAAGTTATTCTAAAATTACAGAAAGAAATTCAATTGTGTCTGAAGGAAAACTGTCGAGAATATAGTAAGGTAGAAGCTATCGCTGTAAAGGATGAGAATTTGTATAAAAGGAAATGTTATACAAATGAAGAAATACTAGAAGCAAATGTGTGTAAAAGTAAGATGACCACCAAAGCAAAAATGCATCGTACACCAGGACATATAAACTTTAATAATTCAGAAGTGATGTGTAGAAATGAATCATTGGATGGATTACCCAAAGAAATTGAGCCAGATTATTTAAAATGTGCAACATGCATCCAAAATAAAATGCATAACATCCCTTTCAGTAACAACCGCAGGAGAGCAGACGATATTTTGCAAATTGTACATACAGATTTAAATGGGCCTCATCAAACAACAGGTAACTGTGGTGAAAAACACTTTTTAAGCTTCATAGATGATTACAGCAAGCTTGCCAAGGTTTATTGTATCCGGACAAAATATGAAGTCTATGATCATTTAAAACAGTATGTAAATGAGGTACAAAATCTTACTGGAAAAACTATAAAAGAACTGCGATGTGACAATGGTAAGGAGTATATGAATGCTATAATAGAATTTTCGATTTTGCAAAAGAGAAGGAAATAATAATAAAACCTACAACAATATCAAGATGGCCGTTACGTGTTGTAAGTGCTCGAAGACAATAAGTCGTTACGACGACTCAATTTCATGCTCTAAAGATAGTTCATATCTATTTCACATTCAGTGTGTAAATTTAACCGTTCAAAGTCTTGAAACACTCAGAAACTCTGGCACCTTTAAATCCTGGCTCTGCGATGATTGTTCTCCAGTAGACATAACCCCAAAAACTGATTGTCCAAAGGACTCTGCACCGGAAACCGTAGATTATTCCACTGAGAAACTACTTGGAAATATTACAAATACTATAACTGATACTCTCAGGTCATTGCTTATGCCCATGGTACATGACTTGAAAGTGGAAATTGTGAACCTTCGTGAGGAAGTTTCAGGCTTGAGGAGCGAAAATATGCGAATTCTTCAATATATCGACTCTCAAGGAATTGGAAAGGACCCTAAGATCAAAAAATATGCTGAAGTTGTAAAACAGAATAGCAATCCGAAAGTGAAAATTTATAAAAATAATGTCAACACGCCAACTGTCAGCGAGATAAAATCTCCAACAGAGGAAAAAACAGCAATACACCATCCAGAGGACAAAAGTGTTAACACTATACCTAGCCAGAGCAAGAGTTATGTCCAAAATACCATTGAGGATAATTTCATACCTGTAAGAAACAAAAGAACTAGACGTGTGGACAAAACCATCGTTGGAAGCGGTAAGGCTGAAGAAATGTCCATTAGAGGTATCCCTAAGTATGGATATTTGCATGTCTGTAAGCTCGATCCTTCTTTGAAACCCGATCAAACATCTCAACACAAATGGATTCGTTGGAGTAATATGTGAAAAATTGGAGTCAAAGAGACCTAAAGAATATTCGTCCTTCAAAATAACGGTTCCTGCTGAAGATTTTGAAGCTGTAAAAAATCCAGACTTATGGCCAACAGGGAGTAGAATAAACCATTTTTTATTCCGTCTCAACAGAATGAAAGCGCCAATGATAGGTGCATAATTGTACATCAAAATGTTCAAAGTTTAAGAAATTGTGTACTTAGGTTAAATCAGTTTGTAAACAATCACAGAGCATGCTTCATAGCTGTCACTGAACATTGGCAAGAAGAACTCGATTCACTTGTCATTGGTGGTTTCAAGTTGTGTTCTAAATACTGTAGACCTGGTGGTTTTGGTGGAAGCGCAATTTATTGTAGAAATGATATATTTTGTGAAGACCTTCCAGATCTAGTTAGTTTAAGTATTCCACATGTCATTGAATGCTCGGCTGCAGAAGTACGTGGAAGGGATAGGAAGTATGTTATTGTTTCAATTTATCGACCCGATACATATCCCCGTTGTAATATTAATTTGTTTTTTGAAAACATTCAGAAAGTTCTTCAAAAACTAACAGCTGAAAATGCTCATTTCGTAATTGCTGGTGACTTCAATATAAATTTGCTGGCGAATGACCATGATAAACAGAAATTTATTTCAATATTGGAAGGATTTGATGCTTGTTTTACAATTCATGAACCAACTCGGGTTACACATAACTCTTCCACATGTATCGATAACTTCATTACAAACTTGATTGATTATGACACTTGCGTTGTCCCGTCTCATTTGTCTGACCACACCGCTCAACTTTTTTCGTTCACATTCAATAAAATTCCAAAGGTCATAAAGAAGCAAATTCGCCTCATAAACGACTCTACTATGGAAGGTTTTTTGGAGGGTCTATCTACAGTGAACTGGAATGATCTTTCAATCTACCAAAACACAGTAAATGTCGATTCAATGTGGGACATATTTTTTAACAAATATAAGTCCATATTTGATAGATCATTTCCTCTTGTTACGATCAAAGACACTTCTTCCCAGAAAATATATGTGGACACATCTCCAGATATAGTGAATCTAAAAAACCAACTGGATTACCTGTACCTGATTTCTCGTTACCGCTCGGAATATCTTGATATTTACCGCAAAACGAAAGCTTTATATGATGAAAGTCTCAACATGAATAGGAAAAAATTCATAAGTGATCATATTAGAAATTCCAAAAATAAATCCAAAGCGGTCTGGAATATGATATATCAAATCACGGGACGTAAAAATGAAACTCAAAAAGGTTTGTTAAGATCCAATAATCCCCAGAAGCTTGCGGATGATTTCAATAGGCATTTTACCAGCGTCTCCTCCTTATTGATATCTCCTACTCCAAATTGTACCCAATCTGCTCCGGTAGCTGATTGTATCCATCGGAATTTGAGTTCTTTTTTTCTTTTCGAGGTCACATCGGATGAGGTTGTCAGGACTGTAAGGGGAATGGCAAATAAAGGTTTTGATGGGATACCGATGACTGTTATTAAAAAGTCTATTTCTATAATAGCGCTGCCAGTAGCCCACATAATGTATACTGCCTTTAAAGAAGGAGTTTTCCCGAAATCTTTGAAGATAGCTATCGTGAAACCTTTATTCAAGAAGGGAACTACAGATCACCCTGGGAATTATCGTCCGATAAGCTTGCTAACTTCCTTTTCGAAATTGTTTGAGAAAATTTTGGTGAATCGGCTTTTAAACTTCTTCCGAAAATCAGGTGTGTTTTCGGATTGTCAACATGGTTTTTTGAAGACAAGAAGCACTGATACAGCGATTTTTAAACTGGTGCGGTCAATTCTTGGGGCCTTGGATGAAGGTAGGGTACCAATGGGGCTTTTTGTTGATTTTTC
Organism: Coccinella septempunctata; assembly: GCF_907165205.1. Classification (NCBI taxonomy): domain Eukaryota; kingdom Metazoa; phylum Arthropoda; class Insecta; order Coleoptera; family Coccinellidae; genus Coccinella; species Coccinella septempunctata. The sequence continues at coordinate 29,826,031 of NC_058195.1, forward strand.
CAAGGCTTTCGACTGTGTGGTCCATGAGAAATTGCTACATAAATTATCTCTTTACGGAATTCGAGATAAACAACTAGATCTTATGAAGAGCTATTTGCAAGACCGAGTTCAGAGAGTGTGTGTTGAAGTTGATGGTGTCTCATACTATTCCTCTGATGAAGTACTGAGCGTTGGAGTGCCTCAGGGTGGTATCGCCGCACCACTACTCTTTCTGGTGTATGTGAACGATTTACCGGAGAGCATTTTGACGGATTTCATTTCGGATTTTGCTAATGCAAGTCCGGCTTTTGATTTTCAATCGGGAGAATGCGATCATGAGGTTGTTATGTACGCGGACGATACCAATATGCTGGTGGTAGAGGCTGAAGTTGCCAAATGTATGGAGTCCACGCAGAAGGGTTTTTCTTCTATCGCCAACTGGTGCCGCCAAAACCAGCTCGTTCTCAATTTAGAAAAAACCGAGTGTATGTTTTTTTGTACCTCGCACAATAAAACAGTAAAACCTGAGAATATAGATCTTTCAGGACAGATAAAAGATCTTACTGTGAGTACACGCTTTTTGGGTATTGTTCTGGATCAACATTTTAGTTGGTGTGATCATATAGGTTCACTTCAGAGTAGACTTAACTCTGTTCTTTATACTCTTCGAGTACTTGTACGTCAAGCTGACCTAAGCTTACTAAAGACCGTGTATTTCTCTAATTTTCAAAGTCTAATGGCGTATGGAATCATTGCGTGGGGAAATAGCTCCGATATCACTAGGATATTCGTGATCCAGAAAAAAACTTTGAGAACTATTCTTCGTTTGCCATCCAGAGAATCTTGCCGTGGATATTTCAAGAGAGAAAGAATATTAACCCTTACCGGTTTATACATATACAGATGTCTTGTTTTCCTACAAAAGAACGAACATTTTTTTGAGAAAAACTTGAATCTAAACAACACCAGACGTATCCAAAAGTATCATTTACCGAAGTATTCCCTCACATTAGCACAGAAAAATGTCGAATATATGTGCCTCAAATTGTTTAGTAGGGTACCAAAGCAGTATCACGCTTTAACGGACATCAAAAAATTCAAGGAAGCTATCCTGAATGTTTTAATAGATCTAGAGCCATACTCTATAGATGAATATATGAACTCTTAATATATTTTTTGAGCTGTTCTCATGTATTTTATTGTTAATTTCTCATTTCTTTTTATTTTGCCTTGTTGCTTTTGTTCCCATGTATTATGACGTATTTCATCTTCAGAATGTAATTCAGATTATGAAATAAACGATATTATTATTATTATTATTATTACCTTGTCCAGCATACGTACACGAATTAAATGGAACCGCAGAAAGGTTTAACAGGTAGTTGATGGATATGGGAAGGTGTTTATTATCAGAAGCCAAGGTTGAAAGAAGGTACTGGCCAGAAATAATAAAGACGGCAGCATACCTGAAGAATAGAATCTTGACAAATACGATTGAAAAGAAAACCCCATTTGAAATCTTTTTCCAAAGGAAACCAACAGTAAAGTATCTGAAAATGTATGGCAGCAAGGTCTTTGTACGAATACCAGAAGAAAGAAGAAAATGAAAATGGGATAAGAAGGCAGAAATGGGAACACTTTTGGGATACACCGACATAGGTTATAGAGTGCTGATCAACAATAAAATCATAATTGCAAGGCACTGTGATATAATAGAAGAAGATGTAACTCTATGTGGTTTTGATGATGAAGAAGAAGATGAGCAAACGGAAGAAAACCACCCAGTTGATGTAAAAAGCGAAGAAAAATTCCAACCTGAAGACAAGGAAAGAAAGAAGACCAAAAAAAAATGCTCAGCCACCATTGCGATTTGATGAAGAATTTGGATATTATTGTATAAATGTAAATTATTGTAATGCTCTTACACCAGTTAATTTTCAGGAGGCGATAACCTGTAAAGATGCCAACGAATGGAAGAGGGCTATGGACCGTGAAATGAACAGTCTGGCTGAAAATAAAACCTGGACACTAGTTGACAAGCCATCCAAAGTGAAAAAGGTACTCGATGAATACAAAGCGAGGTTAGTGGTCAGAGGATTCCAGCAAACTGATTGCTTAGATGATACCTATTCTCCAGTTGCTGGAATGCCAACTATCAGATTATTGTTGTCTTATTGTTGTCAAAACTCATTAGAAATACATCAAATGGATGTAGAGACTTCATTTTTAATCGGCAAAATTTTACGTTGAATCGTTAGCTTGTACTTGGTAAAGATATTGATAGGTGTGAAATGATGTATTCCAAGTATTTAGTCAATTTTTTAATATTAGGTAGAGCGCTTTCGGCTTATGAGAGCTATCTTCAGTACCTCTACAAAAATTAACAAGTCGATAAAATATCATGATGTGTTGATAGAACTTTGTACTCACTTGTCAAATCAAAATAAAAAGGAAATGGACAGTCATTCGACCAAATCGACAAATAACAAATGCCACGGAAAATTTCACTCTCAAACAACAATGAAATATCAATAATATCACTAATATAAAAGTACTAAGGTGGTAATAAGTACGAAACTGATCAAAAATATCAGGTTAGATCATAGAACATAACAAACAGAATAATAAATCATGACATAGAGAACAATCAATAAAAGAATAACATAAACATCAAAAGCAGATACAACCATATGCATCCCTATACATCTGTTCATCGAATAAAAACAAGGTTAAAGATCAGCTCACAAGGAAACTTGCTTATAACAAACAAACAAATAAATACGTAAATAACCAAATTAAATTACAAATAAAATGTGAGCAACCATTCACGTCTCATAGTCTCTTAAACAAAGGTGTATATGATTTATTCAAACATAGGTTTGTCTGAATGTTCAAACAATTACAGTTCTTAGAAATTTCATCCTCGATATGTACACTCTCAAGAAAATCTAACTTAGTATAATTTCTACTGTTGGTCTGTCGTATAATCTTTTACCTCGATTACACTCAGCCGCAAAGAGCAGGGAAGTGAGCAGGGAAGTGGGCAGCATGAGAATGTAATCACTACACTTCTCCTGCTCCTGCCGCTGCCACTCGCGCTGCCCTACGCTCCCTAAATTGGCGGTTTTTCGTGCGGAAGTCAAAGGACCGGCAGTGCGAGCGGCAGTACGTGTTTACATTCAATCGGGTTGCTGCTCTCAACGTAAGCGGCGAAGGGTTTCGAAAATAATCAATATAATATATCATATCAATATTATTGGGAAAAATGTCCACGACAGAGTGGAACAATGAAAAAATAATTATGCTATTAGAACTCATAGAAGGTGAAAGGGTGATATGGGATAAAAGCGACAAAGCCCATAAAATCAAACATAAGGTTCACGACGCCTGGAAAAGGATCAGTCGGAATATGGGGGATATTCCAATTGAGGAATTGAAGGCGAAAAAAAAATCACTTATGGCCACATTCCGACCACTTCTGTGAAGAAAAATCCAGTCCATTAAGTCTGGATCAGGAGCAGATGATGTTTTTCAACCTATATGGCTGCAATTATCTCTTCATCCGTCATTGCCGAAACTTGGCCGCGAGAGAAATGATGGAGCAGAGTGTAAATACTCACTGCCTTCGATACTGCCGCAGAAGTATTTCGGGAAATATTTCCGGCAGCGCGAGTGGCAGTGGCAGTGGCTGAGTGTAATTGAGGTATTTGAATTATCCTGAGGGCTGAATGAATGATTGTTAAAACTAATGTGATGACCAAAGACTGACTTATCTGGGTACCTCAAATGCTCGGAAATTCTCACTTTCAATTGTCTGCACGTTCTTCCTATGGCAAAATTTTATCAGAAGTATATGTAAAACGGCCAACAGGATATGAAAATGATCCTGAAAAAATTTATTTGTTAAAAAAATCATTATATGGTTTAAAAGAAAGCCCACGTGCCTGGTATGAATGCTTAAATGAATTTTTAACTGAACTAAATTTTAAAAGATGCAAATATGATTATTGCTTGTATTTTAAGAAAGAAAATGAAAAGATTCTGATAATATTGTTATTTGTTGATGATCTTTCAATTTGTTGTGAAGACACAGATTTGCTAAATGATGTTAAAAGTAAACTATCCAAGAAATTTAAAATGAAGGATTCAGGCAAAGTAAAACATTATATAGGTGTTGATATAGAATATGATTACAGTAACAAAAACATTTTAACTATGAGTCAAGAGAATTTATTGAATCTTTAGAAGTTATAATATTGAAAATGCAAAGTTGTACAAATCACCTATGGAAGTAAATTTAAAGTTGAAAAATGCTACATCAAATGAAAACATTAAATTTAGAAATTTGATTGGAGCACTTTTATATATTAGCTCAGGTACTAGACCAGATATTACCTTTAGTGTAAATTATTTGAGTCGTTTTCAAAATTGCTGTGATGAAACTCATTTCAAATATGCATTAAGAGTGTTGAAATATTTGTATTTGACAAAAACTTTGAAATTGAAATATTATAAATATGATAATGTTGAATTGTTAGACTGTTATGTTGATTCAGATTGGGCAGGAGACACTATAGACAGAAAGTTTACGACAGGATATGTAATAAGATTCTGTGGAAATGTTATAATGTGGAAATCGAAGAAAAAAATGTTATAACAAAATCATCTACATTCGCTGAATATATAGCTCTGTCTGAAGTAGTTACAGAGGTAATCTTTTTCATTGGTGTAATAAATGATGTTTTTGATAAAGTAAATGAACCAATTAAAATATATGAAGACAACTCAGGTGCAGTGGCTATTGCAAATTTTGGAAACTATACTAAGAATTCTAAACATATTGAGGTTCATTACGATTATACTCATGAGCATGTCAAAAATGAGAAAATAAAAATTGTAAAGATTGAATCTGAAAACAATCTTGCCGACATTTTAACAAAAGCATTGGGCAATATAAAATTTTTCAAGTTTAGAAATTATTTAAACATAGCATAAAACTTTTATTGATAGTTAAGTTAAGATTTTAAGTATTAATAGAATATAAACTCACCAATGGACAGAAAAAAAACATCTTCTGAAGGGACATATTGTTAAAGCTTCTAACACATCGATATAACAGGACTGTGGAAATGGTTCTGCGAACTCGGGACACTAAATCTGAACGTGTAATTAGATATTGACGCAAGTCGATGCGCTTTGAAATCAAGGAGAAAAAGTAGTGATGCTGTGTCAATACTCTTGTTGATGAATTTATATGCAAAAGTAGCATCAGCAATTTCCCTTCTTTTCCTCAAACTCGTGAAATTAAACTCGCTCAGCAAAGAGTGGTGGTTGGGATGAACAGTATAGAAATTTCAAAAATTTTCTTTGAACAGCCTCTAATGCTGAAATGTATTTATTGTGATATGGATTCCATGCCACTCTATAGTATTCAAGTTTACTACGCACTAAGCAGAAATACACTTACACTGATTGTATAGCTCTAATATTTGAGAATTCCCTGCAGTTGCGTAGAAGAAAACCCAAAGACTTATTGGCACTGCAAATAATGCTTTCAATATGAGGACCGAACGAGAGCTTGTAGTCGAACAAAACGCCTGAATAGGTATTTAGTTTCAACAACCCTTCTCAAAGTTTACTTTCAATTTTATATTCGAATTCAATAGTAGACAGTTTTCTAGAGTAACTCATTACTTTACTTTTCTGAATATTCAAGGGTAATTTGTTAGAAAAGCACCATTCAGACATGCGCCGGATATTGTCCTGCATGATATGACAATCAGCTATATTGACCATTTCCATGAAGAACTTGAGATCATCTGCGAAAAGAAGCCTTAAAGATACTAAATTACTGAAAACGTCATTGATGAACACGCGGAACAGTAGAAGACCTAGGTGAAACACCAGAACAAGCTATAAAATAAAAGATTTCACTCCCTCATATTCATAACATATAACCGTCTGCCATCCAGATAAGACCTCAAGAGCAACCGAAGGTCAACAGAAATACTGAACCTAGCCAACTTCCTCAAGTGCTGTTTATGAGGTACTTTGTCGAACGCTCTGCTGAAATCAGCATAAACCACATCAACATGCCTGTGAGATTCGAGACCGCATGAAGCCATGCTGAGACTCTGGTAAGCTGTTGTGCACATGTGAATAGATCAGATCGAAGAAAACAATCTCAAATAACTTGGAAAACACGGATATTAGTGCGATGGTTCTGTAGTTTCTGACATCCGCAACCTTGCTGATTTGAATACGGGAGGTTAAACTTATATGTTTTTTGACTACACTAGCAGGAACAGTGTCAGTACCAAAGCTTAGCTTATTTTTAAGTTTTCCGGCTGCCTTGAGTATCTGTTCGCCCGTTATTTCCTGAATGTGCAGATATTCAGAGGGATTCATCAAATGATCTTCCCGATCATCGGCACTGATGTCCGATTCCTCATCTCCTGAGCTCTCATATACACTATTGAAATGATCCGCAAAAGCATCGACAATTGCTTTAGGGGTATTGAACCTTTCATCACCATTAAACATAACTCCAGAAATGCGGGTTTTATTATTTTTTAGAATTCAGATATGATCAAAAATCCTTCGGATATGTCACCAAACTATCATCGGATTTCTTTATGAATTCAGAGTATGCAGAATATATATCCCTTTCAACAACCCGTCTCATAATTCTGAAACGTTCAAGATAAAATTATAATAATAATTTACATGTCTTCCAACGATGTACAAATTAATCACATCGTGCATATCAAACCGAATTCACAACCATTGCGAAAGGAATAACATCATCGCCATGCAACAGAAAGGATGCACCAAAGACAGCCGAGGGTGCAAAGAATAACTAATAATAGATTCAGTTATCTGCAATGAAGCGTTCTCCAAGCGAAGGAATCTTTACGCTGCGTACATAGACTACAAAAAAGCATTCGATTCTATACCTCACGAATGGCTCTTGACGATCTTGAAGATTTACAAGGTGGATCCCAATATTGTTGAGTTCCTGAAAAACGTCATGTCAACCTGGCGTACTAAACTTCAAATGAAAGCAGCAGATGGCTCCATTACAACAGGACCTATTCCAATAAGACGCGGAATTTTCCAAGGAGACTCGCTGAGCCCTCTGTGGTTCTGCATGGCCCTGAATCCCTTGTCTCATAGATTGAATTCTACGGACTACGGATTTTCCATCAAGAGCGGCAGTAGAACTATGATGAAACTGAATCATCTCCTTTACATGGACGATTTGAAACTCTTCGCATCTACCAAAAAACAAATGCAACTGATGCTGAAAATGGTGGAAGGATTCTCGGAAGACATCAAAATGAAGTTTGGACTAGAAAAATGTCGACTGCTAAACATAACGAGAGGGAAAATAGAAGATGGTACGTTCAAACTCAAGGAAAGTGCAGAAATTGAAGCATTAAAGGAAGGAGACACATACAAGTATCTAGGCTTAAAACAGGCAAGAAAAATCAATCAGACCCAGATGAAGAAAGAATTAACGGAGGAGTTCACCCGAAGATTGAGAAGGATAATGAGAACTGGTCTTAACAGCAAGAATCTGATAAAAGCGATTAACACCTACGCTTGCTCGGCGCTGAGCTATTCATTTGGTATTATCTCTTGGACGACCACCGATTTAGTAGCTTTACAGAGAAAAATAAGGACGATGCTGACTAAACACAATAAACATCACCCCAAAAGCTCAATAGGACGGACAGAGCTGCCACGACATCTTGGGGGTAGAGGAATTGTTGATTTGTCCAACCGTATGTCCCAGGAAATTGAAGGACTTGGAAAATATTTCTTGAGCAAGGCAGCTTCGTCAGAACTCCATCGAGTAGTTTGTGTTGCTGATAGTTCTACACCATTAAAGCTACAACAGGATCACTTGGAAACCGTCGAACACTCTGCAGAGGGTAAAATGCAGAAACTGATTGGCAAACCTTTGCATGGGAGGCACCAGAACGAGGTCAACCATGATTACGTCGATATATCTGCGTCGAACTACTGGTTGACTTCCGAAAGGTTGTTTCCTGAGACAGAGGGCTTCATGCTCGCCATCCAGGATCAGGTGATTCCAACTAGAAATTACATGAAGTACATCGCCAAGGATGCCTCAGTTGCGGACGATAGCTGTCGTTATGGCTGTGCGACACATGAAACTATCCAGCACATCACCGGGGGATGTCAGAAGTTCGCGGGCACGGAGTACAAAAATAGACATGATGCTGTTGCCAAGATTCTTTACCAAGAATTGGCACTGAAACACCAACTTCTAACTTCGAAAAAGGTTCCTTATTACAATTACCATCCGGATGCTGTGCTGGAAAACGAACATCACAAGCTCTACTGGGATCGCACGGTTCTCTCAGACCGAAAAATAACCCACAATAGACCAGACCTCATATTGCTCAATAAGGATGGGGACAGAGCACTATTCATCGACGTGGCAATTCCAAATAATAAAAATCTTCTAGATAGGCACACTGAAAAAATTTCGAAATACAGAGATCTCAAGGAACAGACCAGAAGACAGTGGAAGCTGAAAGATATCAAGACCATCCCTATTGTCATTTCATCTACAGGCCTGATACCGAAGAAACTACTAGAGAACTTGAGGAAGCTTCAGTTGGACGAAAATATCTATAGAGTCATGCAGAAGGCGGTACTGCTCGGAACGGCGAGAACTGTACGCAAGTACATGGGGAATGCAGAGGAACACCGTCTGCTCCGACAGGAAGTGCGGGTGGAGCAGGAATCCAACCTACAGCAGGAAGGCGAGGAGCGACCCGGACCCGACCACCACCAAGAGCCCGACAACCTGGAAAGGGCTCCAACAGAGCTTAATCCTTTTGATATCTGAGATATCTGGGATAAGTGAATTTTCCTCTGGAGAGGAGTGTGAAAGCCGCAAGGCTAAAGTCATAATAATAATAATTTATTTGACCATCAAATAGTATGGTATGTTAAATCGAAAAGAAGTAAAGAAACAAGCACAAATGCATAAAAACAACATAAGAACAATAAGGTCCGTTCTTCGGTTGACAGTAGAAATGGTTGAATTCTCGATTTGATTTTGGCTATAAAAATTGCAGCCATCGCAAACAACAAGCAATACTTGATTGAGAACGATCCTTCTGCTCCAACACTGAATTGAACTCACGAAGCCGCCTCCAGTGGACAACCTCTGTATCGCCGCGCCGCCTGTTTTGTAGCGGCTACAAACGCTCGTTTCGCGTGAGCGTGTAGCCGCTCGAATACGCTTCCAGTGGACACCCGGGCGTAACCTTACTTCATCAGCATAGCGATTTCCATAAGTTAACACTCCTAGAACAACTGGAAATTCTTAAACGCAAGAACGACGAACATCTCCTCAATGATATTAAAGATTTCCCGACGGTCAATCTATTCAAGATGATTCACCCTCCTGATATATAGTCTTTTCCGCCTGCCTCCATATACGCGTTCATGTGTACTGTGATGGGCTTTTTCTCTCACCCTGGACGCTCCTTACGGTTGCTCGGGCGCCAGTGGGGCAATCAGTCAAACCCCACGTCTCTCACAGAATCTCCAAAGAATTGGAGAGCCCGGGTAGACTTGAGTATCAGTGGAGAAGGGTATCGATGAAGACTAGGGCGGTAGCGTCTTCTAAGTGTCTGCTTTTCAACGTTCTTTAGGCGTTAGAAAGAGTACTTACCTCTTCTAACTAAACTCTTAGATGAAACTGACTTAATAAATAGACTCTCACTGGCAAAATAATTGGCAACACAAAAATAAATGTTCAGCTATTTATTTCTATTAAAATAAACTGTACACAAAAGAAAATAGACAGGAATGTACAAGTAATAATGAATGTCGATGTCAACCGGCGGCCTGGTCGGTGTGAGGGCGGCTGATGAAATACGGTCTCTCCAGGAAAAATACGGTTGAAATAGACGGCAAATACGGTTAAATTTTGTACGGTCACTCCAGAGGAGTACGGTAAAAAAAATAGACGGTAGTTACGGTCTGTTGAGATCCTGGCAAGTCACTCCTTCTGTCGGCGGAAATCGGTACAGTGGCTGGTCTCAGTCGAATGGCAGTGCACCCTGTCTCTCTCTCCTTGTCTCCCTCTCTCTCTGTTACCCTCTGTCGGCGGAAATCGGTACCGTAGCTGGCCTCAGTCGAATGGCAGTGCTGTCTCTCTCTCTCTATCTATCTCTCTCTCTCCCTCTGTGGTCCACAAAATGGCTGCCAGTCAGACAGCAGGTCGGAAGGAACTGTCAACCTGTAACTTGATCGGTCGGAAGTCGGCAATCTATTAACAAAATAAGCACCAAAAATACGGTAGGAACACCAAGTCCTCCTGGGACCCAACGGCGGTCGGATAACGGACGCGGAAGCCGGCACTATACTCAGTCTACGATCACTAGATCAAGTTCAAACGGTTAGTAAGTATTCTCAGCCAGTCCAACAGACTAAAGAAAGCGGAAAATAGCCCTCAGGTATGCACTACGTAAGAAATAATAATACTACGAGTGACTTGCCTTAAACTTTTGTCTTCCTGACGTAATAATCAAAATTTCCAATTCCACCTTCGGCACTTTTCTCCACAGCACGATCTCAATTAATTTTCCTCTGACCTTCAGCCGCTTCAGCGCCCTGCGCTGAAGAAGTACCTCTCCTCTCCTTGGGAACCTTGCCCCACCATTTTTCGGTCAATCAGCCGGCTCGGAAAGAAACAGAAACAACTGAAGAGACGGAAAAACTGAACAAGTTGAAAGACCGCTCTCGACTCAGAAAATATACGGTTGAACGGAAATAATTACACAATACAGGAATTCTGAAAGCAAAAGACATTTACGGTTTCTGCTACAAATATGGAACTAGTCGGTGGAAAACAATGTTAAAATATCAATCGGTAAAGACCCCCTATGATGATATAACGGTTTTCTTCAAAAATATTTCGGTTAATAGGTCGCATTATACAAGTATAGGTGAAGAAATTTCGTTTTCGTGGCGGGGCAAAATCTGCCTCGTCACATCCCCCTCTGCCTTCCGAAAGAAAAATAAAACGGAGTTTTATTTTTTTCCAACTCGCTGTGTTCGTCGGTATCGGTTGGTTTTAGCCTGTGAACAAACGAATGCTGCGGGGTTATTGACCTCGGAGTTGTTTTCCGGCATAATGAACTAGCTAATAGAAATTTGACGGTAGATACGGTAGCGCATCCACCAATTATTAAGGGCAGATCAAAGGCGGTTTACGGAACGGTAAGTTTAATAGAAGGAAGAAAAAAAAAAGAAGAAAAAAAATACATTAATCGGTGTCGATCAGTCGACCTTAACCTTCTTCCTAAGGGTCGGCGACGGTGTGGGCGCTGCTGGGGCGGCCGGTCTGAGCCGCAGGTCCGGCAGCCAGGCTTCTTCGTTCTCGTTCTCTTCTTCTTCCCGGTTTCTCGACGGTGGGGATAAACGGTGGTCGGTGGATAAACGGTGGTCGGTAGATAAACGGTGGTCGGTAGATAAACGGTGGTCGGTGGATAAACGGTGGTCGGTGGATAAACGGTGGTCGGTGGATAACGGAACTGGGATAGGCCTCGTCGGTGTTTCTCGCACTCGGTTGGGTGCCCCTACACAGCAGTCGCGGGACAATTCCCCCATAAGGCCGCATCTGGAGCAGAATTTGACCCTTACTCCTTGGCATCTCTCCCTGGTGTGGCCTTCACCACCACACCTCCAACAGCTTCGTGGTCCCAGCTCAAGGAATACCTGAATTCCATTGGTGCCAACGGTTCTGGTGGCTGGCCTCACGGTATTGGTACTCGCATCTGTGGTTACTGGCCTGGGGCACTCAAAATCCGTCCACAGGCTCATGGCTGGCGACGACTCCCTGGACGGAGGAGACGGTAACGGTAGGGGTGTTGACGGTGACGGTGACGGTGACGGTGGGGGCGGAGGCGGTGACGGTGGAGGCGGCGTGATGGATCGGAACCGTAGCGGTCTCCCCAAACTATAACGGCGCATCCTGCAAATACATACAGTTAATCGGACAGTAATTTACGGTTCATTAGTACCCTGTTCGCTTTGAACGGTACTACTATACGGTTAGTAACGGTAATTATATTTCAGACACCCCCTCTTCAAGAGAGGGCTTCAGATCTTTAATATGAACATGTCGGAAAACCTTACCACCGCCATCCTTGATGTTATACACTACCGGAGAGATTACTTTGACAACGGTATATGGACCGGAGTATTTCGGAGCCAATTTGGCGGCAATTCCCTCTACTGCAGAAGATAAGGGATGCTCCCTTCGGTACACCTGGTCTCCTATTCGGCATCGCCAGTCCCTCCGGCGTAGATTGTAGTAGTGGCTCTGCTGGGAGAAAGCTTGGGCTAATCTAGTTCGGACAAACTCATAAGTTTCGGTAAAACGGTTAAGTTTATTTGCATGCAAAGCAACCTGCGGTTCGGTGTCCGGTTCGGTGTGATCCTTTTCATCCCGGTTGGCCATCTCAGCTACATACTTGGCGTTCGGTGAACGCATCTCCCTACCAAAAGTCAGGAACGCTGGGGTGTATCCGGTCGACTCCTGCCTTGCAGAGTTTATTGCGAAGGTCAACTCCTTCAGATGCTCATCCCAGGTACGCTGATCTTTTCCACAGAACTGAGCTATCATGGTTTTGAGGGTACGGTTGGCTCTTTCTACGGGGTTACATTGGGGAGAATACACTGGTGCAAAACGGTGTCGGATCCCAAGATCTCGTAGACCCTTGAACAACCGGCTATCATACTGGGATCCATTATCACTAATGACGGTTTTCGGGCATCCAAACTTCAGGATTACATCCTCGTACAAAGCCTGGTACACACCCTTTGAGGTTGCCCTTCTCAAGGGCCTGGCTTCCACCCATTTCGAAAATCGGTCCTGTATCACAACATATACGGATGCATTTTCCCCGGTGGCTTCTGTTGTGGAACCTTGTACCTCTGACACGTACCACATCTACGGACATAACGGGCTATTTCTCTGAACATTCCTGGCCAATAGTAGTTCCGGGCTATTCGAGATATGGTTTTCGCTATCCCCAGGTGTCCAGCGGTCGGTCGGTCGTGGTTTTCCTGTAAAATAGCTATTCGGTCTTCCCTTGGAACGCATAACTTCCACGGATTGCCGAATTCCGGCTCGGTAAAGTCATCTGAATCCCAAAAATGACGGTATAATTTTCCGTACACGATAGTGTAATCGGGAAACGCTGCGGGATTCGCTCTTACCTCGGCCAATTTCTTCCTGTACCATGTACAACTTACAGTATCCTCGGTCAAACAGATGGTCTCGGTCGGTAACGGTAACGGATTTCTGGACAGACTGTCTGCTACACGGTTAAGGGTTCCTTTCCGGTACTTTATATCGAAGTCATATTGTTGTAGAAATATGCTCCATCTCGCAATCCTTCCGGTGGGAGACTTGATAGATTGTAGCCATCGCAGACTCATGTGGTCGGTTATAACGGTGAAACGGTAGCCTTCCAGATACGGTCGCAGCTTGTCAATGCTCCACACTATTGCCAGACATTCTTTTTCTGTAACAGAGTAATTTTTCTCTGGACCTGACAAGGTCCTGCTAGCATAAGCTATAACTCTTTCCTGTCCATCAACGGTCTGTGTCAGAGCAGCTCCCAGTCCTGCATCTGAAGCATCGGTTTGAAGGACAAACGGTTTTGAAAAGTCCGGGCAGGCCAATACCGATGATTGTGTCAACTTCTGCTTCAGAGTCTCAAAAGCATTCTGTTGGGCGGTTTCCCATTTCCAGGTTTGCTTCTTTTTGAGTAATGTGGTTAACGGAGCCACCACCCTGGAGAAATCCTCGATGAATCTACGGTACCATGAAGCAACACCAAGAAAACTTCTCAGCTCTCGTACGGATTTCGGTGCAGGCATTTCATTTATGGCTGAAATCTTATCAGGATCGGTACAAATGCCGTCCTCGGTTACTACATGTCCCAGATATTTCAATGATTTTCTTACAAACTCACATTTTTCCGGATTTAACTGCAGGTTGGCCTCCCTGAGGCGGTGGAAAACTTTCCTTAGGTTGTCAAGATGTTCGTCCAATGTCTCTCCAAGAACCACTATGTCATCCAAGTACGCAAATGCATCCGGTTCCATCTCAGGGCCAATAACTCGGTCTAAAAGACGTTGAAAGGATGCCGGTGCGGAATGCAGACCAAAAGCCATTACTTTGAACTGGAACAGCCCACGGCCAGGGACGGTAAATGCGGTGATCGGTCGGCTCTCGGGGGCTAACGGTACCTGCCAATAACCCTGTTTCAGGTCAATAGTAGAGATATACTTGGCTTTTCTCAGTTTGTCTAAAATTCCTGAAATATATGGCAACGGATAGGCATCTTTAATAGAGACATTGTTAACCATTCGGAAATCTATACAAAATCGGGGTTTACCATCCTTTTTCTGGACAATTACTATTGGGGAGCTCCACGGAGATGAGGACGGTTCAATGATGCCTTCGGCCAACATTCGGTCAACTTCCTGGTTTATTATTTCCTGCATCTTCGGATTTTGGGGACGATAACGCTGCTTGATGGGTTCGGTGCCTGGTTTGAGTTTAATACGGTGTTGGATCAGGGGGGTGGTTTCTCGGAGGTCTTCGAATGCCTTCAATTCGGTTTGCAAGAACTCTTCCAGTCGGACTTTCTCTTCTCCACTCAGGGACGTCAAAAGCGGTCCTATCGCATGTAACTGTCCTCGGTTCTCTGATTCACTGAGACGGGCTTGGATAGACCTTCCATTCAGGAAACATTCGGCGGTTTGCAGGTTGATTGAAAAATTGTGTGTCCTCATTATATCCATTCCCAGGACTACATCGACAGGTAGATCTGAAACTAACAACAATTTAGCTTCCAGAATTTCAGGCCCGATCCAGATCGGTGTGGTATATATTTTAATAGGTATGGAACTTCCGTTAGCGACGGTGGTGGTAACGTCTCTAACATAATCCGGTTGTATACCAACTACCTTACAGTGGGAGGCCACTTCACTGCTGATGAAGGACCTGGTAGCTCCGGTGTCCAAGAGTGCAGCGAACTCCTTGTCTCCTACAAAAACATTAATAAACGGACGGTGATCAGTTGGTTTTCCTTTCTCAGGAACCGAGGACGTGGTTGTTTGGAACTGGCGGATCCCCGGTTTCAGGCAGTTCCTTGGTAGTTTAACGAACACCTGCAATCCCTAGACATGATTCCCCTCTTACCACATCGAGAGCAGAACAGCAGCGGCTTCGAGGTGCATTGTGATCGGAGATGACCCCTTCTACCACATCTCCAACACTGTGGCTCGGTTGACGGTCGGTCAGATTTTTTTGGTTCGTCTGGTCGCTGAGGTGCTGCAGAGCTTTGGGACGGTTTCGGTTTGTCGGACGGTTCGGTGCGGTTCGTAGTGTTCAGGTTCATTCCAATCGGTTTGACGGTCGGTGGGGAATTTCGGAAGGTAAGATGTGGTTCGTTGATGAGACTCTTTTGGAACGGTGGCGAAGTATAGTTAGCTGTTTGCCATTTGACCAATTCGAAAACTTTTCCCTTTCGGAGCAGTTCATCTATTGTGGCGGTCGGTTGGAAGGCCAGGGCGGTTTGTAATTCTGGCAGTAAACGTCGTCGGATGATATTCACCTGCTCCTCCTCGGTTGGTCGCTTTACGGTCAGTTTCTGAAACAGATTTTGCATTCGAGTTACATACAACAAGAGTCGTTCATCGGTTCCTTGAGTGCGTTTCTTGATCTCCTCTAGTAGAATCTCCTCGTAATCAGGAGGAAGAAAGGCCTCTCGGAGTTGGTCTTTGAAATCTGTCCAGTCGCTGAATGTGCCTCTTCGAGGGATGTACCAATCTCTCGCATCTTTACGTAGCAACTCGTAGATGGACTCAAACAACTGTTCATGGCTCACCTTTCTAGCCTCGGCAAGATACTCAGCCTCTTCCAGGAACGAGGTCACACTGGTCGACCCATCAAATGTCAGGCTCCATTTCCATACAGGAACAGTAGGAACGGAATAATTGGTAGTTTTCGGCGGTTTCATCGACGGAACTTCGGTCGTCAGTTCGATTTCCTTGGCCGTTGAGACTTCGCTACCTACTCCTCTCACCCCAGCGGTTATGGTAGGAGATGACGCAAAGGAAACTCTCCTTGTTGATTCGGCAAACTCCCTCGATAATCGCCTGGACTCAGGGGATGTTATCAACGGTCTGTGGTCATCATCGGTTTGGACGGTTGGTAGAGATTGTTCAACGGTAAATGGGAGGTTATCGGCGGGCGGTCGGTTGTATGAGGGTCGACTCTGCAAAAAAGTACGTTCGATTTGTTGGCTTATTACCCTACAAACTTCTTGGCGGTCTTGCTGCAGTCTGTTATCCTGAGTGGTCGGTCGGGATATGTCACCTTCTTCTCCCAAGTTCAACAAGTCTGCTTCTCCAACGGTGGTTGAGCACGGAATCAGACCTGGACCAAGTCTAGATGCGCAGTCCGGTAATTCCTGGTCAATCAGCGACGGTGTGCCGGCTGACAGGTTCCCTGGAATACCGCCTAACCAGTGAGTATTCTCCAGCAATCTCATAGCCATCTTCAGAGAGTGTTCCAGCTCGGTTTTCTTGTGAAGCAGACTGGCAGCTTCCGGAGATAGACTTCTCAGTCGGCCTTGAACGTGCAATAGCCGGCTCCTTATGCGCTGTAACTCATTGTCTCTATTAGAAAAGTCAAACTCACATATCTCCCCCATCAAGTCGAACAACTTGGCACCACAAACACCAATTTCCTGTGCCTGGTCAATGTCATCTCTTGGTATTAACGGAATTTCGGAATGGATAGCCCTTCTCAGTTGAGCTCTCTTATCCTGAACGGTATGTCCTACGGTGCAGCCTCTTGCCTCTAACTCCCAAGTAAGTTCGTCGCTCTTCAGTCGGTTGACATCCATTTTTACGGCACCAGAAACTCAGAAGAAATATTTACAATATGTACTATATGGATATATACAAGAAATAAAGAACGGTTACCAATTTGCCAGTGTAGAGTATTTTGGTTCGAAAAAGAAAAGAAACGGTACGGACGGTAACGGTAACAGGAACTACTCACAGAAGCAGAAGTCCCTGCTCGGGCGCCAGATGTGATGGGCTTTTTCTCTCACCCTGGACGCTCCTTACGGTTGCTCGGGCGCCAGTGGGGCAATCAGTCAAACCCCACGTCTCTCACAGAATCTCCAAAGAATTGGAGAGCCCGGGTAGACTTGAGTATCAGTGGAGAAGGGTATCGATGAAGACTAGGGCGGTAGCGTCTTCTAAGTGTCTGCTTTTCAACGTTCTTTAGGCGTTAGAAAGAGTACTTACCTCTTCTAACTAAACTCTTAGATGAAACTGATTTAATAAATAGACTCTCACTGGCAAAATAATTGGCAACACAAAAATAAATGTTCAGCTATTTATTTCTATTAAAATAAACTGTACACAAAAGAAAATAGACAGGAATGTACAAGTAATAATGAATGTCGATGTCAACCGGCGGCCTGGTCGGTGTGAGGGCGGCTGATGAAATACGGACTCTCCAGGAAAAATACGGTTGAAATAGACGGCAAATACGGTTAAATTTTGTACGGTCACTCCAGAGGAGTACGGTAAAAAAAATAGACGGTAGTTACGGTCTGTTGAGATCCTGGCAAGTCACTCCTTCTGTCGGCGGAAATCGGTACAGTGGCTGGTCTCAGTCGAATGGCAGTGTACCCTGTCTCTCTCTCCTTGTCTCCCTCTCTCTCTGTTACCCTCTGTCGGCGGAAATCGGTACCGTAGCTGGCCTCAGTCGAATGGCAGTGCTGTCTCTCTCTCTCTCTATCTATCTCTCTCTCTCCCTCTGTGGTCCACAAAATGGCTGCCAGTCAGACAGCAGGTCGGAAGGAACTGTCAACCTGTAACTTGATCGGTCGGAAGTCGGCAATCTATTAACAAAATAAGCACCAAAAATACGGTAGGAACACCAAGTCCTCCTGGGACCCAACGGCGGTCGGATAACGGACGCGGAAGCCGGCACTATACTCAGTCTACGATCACTAGATCAAGTTCAAACGGTTAGTAAGTATTCTCAGCCAGTCCAACAGACTAAAGAAAGCGGAAAATAGCCCTCAGGTATGCACTACGTAAGAAATAATAATACTACGAGTGACTTGCCTTAAACTTTTGTCTTCCTGACGTAATAATCAAAATTTCCAATTCCACCTTCGGCACTTTTCTCCACAGCACGATCTCAATTAATTTTCCTCTGACCTTCAGCCGCTTCAGCGCCCTGCGCTGAAGAAGTACCTCCCCTCTCCTTGGGAACCTTGCCCCACCATTGTTCGGTCAATCAGCCGGCTCGGAAAGAAACAGAAACAACTGAAGAGACGGAAAAACTGAACAAGTTGAAAGACCGCTCTCGACTCAGAAAATGTACGGTTGAACGGAAATAATTACACAATACAGGAATTCTGAAAGCAAAAGACATTTACGGTTTCTGCTACAAATATGGAACTAGTCGGTGGAAAACAATGTTAAAATATCAATCGGTAAAGACCCCCTATGATGATATAACGGTTTTCTTCAAAAATATTTCGGTTAATAGGTCGCATTATACAAGTATAGGTGAAGAAATTTCGTTTTCATGGCGGGGCAAAATCTGCCTCGTCACAGTACATGTACACATAAAATCAAGAAAAAGAATTGGAAACTGTCGAGGTGGTTTTCATAGAGAATTAGAAATTATACCGACTTGACCTAGAACATCCAAAAAAGTACGAATATTCAGAGGAAAACTATAATTTGTAATATATCCAAAGTCTTTTAATTGTACAGGGTGGGCAAATGTTATAGCACTACAGTTTTTAAACCAGAGGAGATACGCAAAATCTGATACCCCATTCTCGTTCTCTTTTTCTGAGAAACTAACAATTGTAGTAGTCATTTTTGGCCACTTTCTTTTGTTTTTGAGTTATAAGCAAAAATTGGAAAAATGGCGATATTGAAATAAATTTATATCTCCGCTAATACTGATGATAGAGCTCTGAAATTGAAACATTATACAGGCACTTTTTTACGTAGAATCCAGTGGCGTGCTCGCCTTTTTAGCAGGATTTTTAATTACGAAGCTATTACCCAAAAGTATGTTTTTTTAAATGGGAACACTAGTTTTCTTTGCAATTTTTTGAAAGCTAAATTTTTTCTTATTTCAAAAATATATAACGTCATATGATTTGTATCAATATAAATGATAGAAAATGGCCAAAAACCTTTTTTCTTAATATTTCTATGGTTTCAACTATTGATGAGCACAGAAACATATAGCATCGTATGATTACCACTGCCTCCTTCTATAAGTCTTTTCATTATTATTAAAATTTATGAAATAAATCTTGATTCGATTTTGTGAAAATTGGTTAAAAGCATAGAAAGAATGACATTGCCGGAAGGAGAGTGCTTTTGTTATAGGAAACTCTATTTTTCTGTGCTCGTCAAAAGTTGAAACCATAGAAATATTGAGAAAAATGGTTTTTGACCATTTTCCATTGTTTATATTGATACAAAGCATATGATGTTATATATTTTTGAAATCAGTAAAAATTAAGCTTTCAAAAAATTGAACAGAAAACTAGTGTTCCCATTTAAAAAAACATAACTTTGGGTAATAGCTTCGTAATTAAAAATCCTGCTAAAAAGGTGAGCACGCCACTGGATTCTACGTAAAAATGTGCCTGTATAATTTTCCAATTACAGAGCTCTATCATCAGTATTAGCGGAGATATCAATTTATTTCGATATTCAGGTAAAAGGTATCGTTTGTTTGCTTATACTCAGATTGGGGGTTATTTGGGATTGCAGTCCCATAAAGAGTGATCCATTCGTTTTTGACTGCAATCCCAAATAACCCCCAATCTGAGTTTATTTCGATATCGCCATTTTTCCAATTTTTGCTTATAACTCGAAAACAAAAGAAAGTGGCCAAAAATCACTACTACTATTGTAAGTTTCTCAGAAAAAGAGAACGAGAAGGGGTATCAGATTTTGTCTATCTCCTCTGGTTTAAAAGCTGTAGTACTAAAACATCGAAATTTGCCCACCCTGTACATGTTTCATTGACGGTGAGTTTGTGATGTATTGCTTCATGTTTATCGGAGAATATTGATGTTAACAAAACACTTGTAAATTTCAAGTTATTTTGACGTCTTGTAAACTTTATTATCCATGTCGTCGGTCTTATGTATTTACTGGCTGACCCGGCAAACGTTGTTTTGCCATATAAATAATTTCCATGTTGTATCATAAAAAAATAGAAATTAAAAATTTTGTCTAAAAAATAGAAAAAAAATTTAGGGGTGGACTACCCCTAACATTTAGGGGGATGAAAAATAGATGTTGGCCGATTCTCATAGATAGCTGACCCGGCAAACGTTGTTTTGCCATATAAATAATTTCCTAATGATTAAATTACTGAAATGGCTATTAAAAAATAAGAGTTGATCGTAGAAGGGTGAAAATTGAGGATTGTATGTATTTTTGTATGTTGTATCATAAAAAAATAGAAATTAAAAATTTTGTCCAAAAAATACAAAAAAAAATTTAGGGGTGGACTACCCCTAACATTTGGGGATGAAAAATAAATGTTGGCCGATTCTCATAGATAGCTGACCCGGCAAACGTTGTTTTGCCATATAAATAATTTCCTAATGATTAAATTACTAAAATGGCTATTAAAAAATAAGGGTTGATCGTAGAAGGGTGAAAATTGAGGATTGTATGTATTTTTGTATGTTGTATCATAAAAAAATAGAAATTAAAATTTTGTCTAAAAAATACAAAAAAAAATTTAGGGCTGGACTACCCTTAACATTTAGGGGGATGAAAAATAGATGTTGGCCGATTCTCATAGATAGCTGACCCGGCAAACGTTGTTTTGCCATATAAATAATTTCCTAATGATTAAATTACTAAAATGGCTATTAAAAAATAAGGGTTGATCGTAGAAGTGTGAAAATTGAGGATTGTATGTATTTTTGTATGTTGTATCATAAAAAAATAGAAATTAAAAATTTTGTCTAAAAAATACAAAAAAAAATTTAGGGGTGGACTACCCCTAACATTTAGGGGGATGAAAAATAGATGTTGGCCGATTCTCATAGATTCCGGTATCTATGAGAATCGGCCAACATCTGAAAAATAGATGTTGGCCGATTCTCATAGATACCGGATAAGCACAAAAAATTTCATCAAAATCGGTCAAGCCGTTTCGGAGGAGTATGGTAACGAAAACTATGACACGAGAATTTTATATATTAGATATTTCAGCTGACCTGAAGATGGCCGAGTGCAGAAATCGATAGTCCAAGTATATAAATATAAAAAACAAGACAACATAAAAATGATGCAGAAAAATCTCACATAACACAGGGAACGGCTCTCGCTGCACACGTCCATGCTGAAGGACATAAATTCAACTTCTCGGAGGTCACAGTTCTGGATTACGAACCTATCTACGGTAGACGGCTAATTAGTGAAATGGTGCACATAAGGTCCAACAACACAGTAAACTATAGGGAAGACGTCCAACATCTCAGTTTGGTGTATGATAGTCTTATATTGGGCAATGCTGGGGTTCAGTGACTCAAAATGGTGATTCTTAATTATGGATACAACTGAGAGCTTTCGGAGCCTCGATGTTTGTGTTGTTTGTTCATTTTGGTATTTTATGGTGAAAGTCATTTGAATGTGTCTAAGGTGCATCCACCAAGAACAAAATGTTTTGATTTAGTTTTTGAGTTGTATATTACCATTGTTGTTTTTACCTTATTGTTTTTTACCCGAGATGTGATATTTTAACGAACTAATGTTTTATGGGAGAGTTGAATGTCATCTCCATGTCACTCATTGCGATTTGTGGAACGTACCGTGAGACGATTCTGTTTACCCATGTCGTGTTAACAACACATGAACCACTTGAAGATTGAATGAAATTTAATTCGAGATACTTATACAATTATTTTAATAAAATTGACGATATTCAATCCGATGAAATACGAGGTGAGTGATAGATCGTCTCTAGGTCGTTTTTATCTGTTTCTAGTTTTATTTTGACATTCCAGCCTTGAGAAAGAATCACAACCGATTCGAAACGTTGGCGATGTACTAAAAGGATAACGAATAAAAATTTGTCCAAATTCCTGCGAAAATTATTTTAATGTTTATAATATGGACGTAACCAATAATCGAAATAAAAAACAAGTGTGTCTTCCTTTTACCATCTAAGGATTCATCAGACACACTCATTGACTTTTTCGTTCTAAAAATAATAAAATATATCTATATATTGCTGAGCAGACAAATGAATGATTTGACTCGATTCAACAGATTAAATTGAGCAGTACTGGTTAGGATTATATAATAAATCTCTTCTGAATATTCTGAAATAACCTTGCACGTGCACTCATTTCATAAGAATGTAAAGAACATGAAAATGGTTAAATTTTGTAAATACTGTGAGTGTTCACACCCCCTTTGAGTTGGACAAATTAGCACCAGAATTGACTGAGAAGATTGAACGAAAATTACTTGGATGAGGTGAACATTTGAAAATTTTACAACAATCTAAGTGAGCACAATGAGACGTTGTGAACTAAGATGTCTAAAACTGTGGTGCATTCACTGATTCGATTTTGTTTTTAATTTCGTGGGGATATGGGATCAATTTCGTTTTTCCCACTGTTGGTAGCGCTGTTGAGAATTTGAGAGAGCATTGTCAATGGATATTTGAAAATACTTTGAATACTTTACTACGACTTACGAATATGTTGTATTTATAAGCGATTATTGGTGTGTGAAAATGTGTTAGTTTCGAAAAAGGGATGTAGAACATTAATTTATTCGACATGTCGTTCAGTAAGTTGAGTTTTCTGTATGGACAATCAAGAACTACAGCTAAGAATTCGGTGATGTTGGAATTTGAGGCAGAACCAAATCAGATGAACGAAAACTTCAGCAATATTTCAAAGAAACTGTATTGGAAATACGTAATGTGAATTGTGAAAATGTATTGAGAATCAGAAATACATCCATCTATTCGATTCTGTTCTTCAAATATTCTGTATGAGTAGATACAGTGAAAATTCCCTTTCCGTCAACTGTGTTTTATTAAAATTATATTGGGAAACCCCCCTCACGAATTCAATTTGTTAAACGGAAATTATCTTGAAGAAGAATAGTAAATACTCCTTCGAACCCTTATTCGATAGTGTTGAAATATTAACAGATTTGTTTTTACGAAGAAAATTCAACTGTATATCACAAATGATCCTTAGCAGCTGACTAAATGGGCCAGTTCATATTTTGCACTCGTTGATGGATATTCGATATATCAACGCAAAACAAAATAAAACGAGAGGTCATTGGACTTCCTCTGGTAGAACAAGAATAGAACGAAGCAAATGACATGGTGGCGCCGCCACGAAACTGATCCCATATCCCCGATTTTCTGAAATGTTTATGCTTGCAAAAAGTGACAAGTGCACACACCACTGTTTTAGACATCTTATTGTGAACAAAGAGAATGATGATGGCTTCAACAGGAACGTGATCATTTGACATCTTGTAGATGTCAAGCAAAGTTGTCTGAGGCACCATAGAGTTGAACTTCATTGGCGTGGACAAGATCAAGATCGGAGGGGGCTCAATTTTTATCAACGGCCTAGACTCTCTATATAAAATTCAAAACTAATTAGAATAAATATCAGAATTTGAATCACTACCAAATACGGAACCTATACTTACTACAGACTCGAATACTCTGCACAGAATAATTCATCAGAATGCATCTACATCATTTGAATCGCCCCTAAATACGGAATCACCCCTAACTACCGCATGAATACTCAAGACAGAATGATTGCAACTTTTTTTTTTTTTTTTGGTGTAGCAGGGGGAAAATCTGCAAAACAGACGAACACACCCTCTGCTGAGGGGGAACAGTGTGGGGATTCTCACTCTCTGAGCTCGAGACCCACTAAAAACCCTTAACTGCTTCTTCATAGGTTCCGGGCATTTTGCCTATTAACCAGTTGACTCTTATGGTTTCTGGACTCTCACACGATCATAGTCGTGTTGATAGTTGTATGCTGCCTATAGCTTTTATAGGTTAAGCTCTTCTTTGGTTACATTTAAATCCTTAACTGATCTCTCGGTCTTCGGTGGTAGGTTCTTGACCTTCTAGCTTCTTCCGTTGGATCGTAGTCGACTAATCTTCGTAGTTCCTCATTTGGATGTTGTTTGGCTTTGTCGAATATCCTTTCCGCCTTTCTCTTCATGATTGCAACAGCGGAGGGACATCTCCTTTTGTACACACCGGTGTGAGTTAGAAACGGTGTGCTCGTTATGTGCTGAAAATCGCACAAATTCGCGTCGTTGACTCTGGCGTATCGGTACTAGCGAACAAAAACTCGGTCGTCTCCCAATTCTGAATATTTTTCACGGTGCTACATCTTTTTTCAGAATTGAAAAAGGTATAAAAACGGTATGGGATGTTTACGGTTTCGAACGATGTCGGAATCCTGCATTGAAATTAAAGTCTGTCAATTGAAATCAAAACGATCAAATTGATCTAAAATCTAAAAACTTACCATTCTTGCTATAGGTTGAATAATGTCTTTTTGAAACGTCAAAATGGCATAAAATGGTTTTATTCCATTCAAACGTTCAAGGGCGACATTAATCAACCCATAGCGACAAGAGGAAGTTGACGTTTACCCATTAAGTGAAATATTTTTTTTATAACTCACAAGTGGAATAAAAAAACATGAATATGAACAGATAAACGTCATCTTGCCCTTGCTGCTATGAATTGAATAATACCCTAGCCAATCAATCGTAGCGACACCTTTCATGACATTTCATAAATTAGATAACTCTCTGGAAAGTGTTACTATTTGTATCCTAATCAGAATAGAAAAAAAATTTGTATACAAAACCTGAGTTATAAAGGATCATTCATTCAAAGAAATAAACCTACACGCCCTTCGGGCTCGCTCATAATCATGGATAAACAATTAATGTCAAACAAAAGATACAATTCAGAAGATTTTCGAAAATTTATTTTCATCTGATGAAGGAGTCTGATATAGACCCCGAAACGTTACAATATAAAATTATAATTTCAAAGTTCTTTAATTTCAGTTCATTGTCAGGCAACAATTTTTTCTAGTTGATTTGCTACTGACAAATTAGTGAAAGATTTTACGTAGGAGCAAATCGTTTATTTCAATTTTTTTATTGATTTTGTTCCAGAGATTGGGAGTGACAACCCTAAAAAGTTTCAGGAAATTCATTTTACTCACTTTTTGTACTAACAACTATTATAAGTAAATGTGATTCGATAATTCATTGTCAATAAAAAAGGAAATTTGGATAAAATAATCAATTTATTCACAGAATGATAATATGTGGGTACAACTGTTCAAAACAAAAAATATGGTTACATACTGCAGAAACTAATATTTTCACACCATCTACCAATTGATATCATCTTTCATCGGTTTTAAATGTTTCGGCATCGTCCTCTATCTCCAAAAATCCACTATTGAATAGGGTATCCTGTTAGTACTGTTTACACAGTGAAATAACCTATTCGACCCAATCCACCTAACTTTGTCTATATGTGGCTTCCATATTGCTTTCTCGCACAAATGATAGTCGAAACCTCATTGTCTCTTAGCGTTTTTTTATTAGTACATGTTGGTTTCCTGGAGAGTTTATGACTATATGAGGTTGAAAATAGATAATATGGATATTTCAGCTTCAACGAAGGATTGTTCCCACTATATTTCAATTATATTTGTTCATTAGTGATGCGGCCAATGCCTCCACATCTTTCTTGGACAAATATTTCGATATATGCTGTACACATAATGAGGGAAGTCTGCCATCGAGAACTGCATCTAAAAATTCACAGGCCTGCTCTTGCAACTTAAGCATTTTCATTGTCTTCGAAAATTTGTGCCGAATTTCTTTCCAGTAAACGGTGGATACTTCTTGTGAGAAAATGTTATCTCGGACACTAGCGCTACTTAGGTAATTGTTGACCTCACTTTTCTTGCCGCACAATATATGATACAGTGTAACCCAGTGTGTTTCGATTATTTCTGTGGATTTCAGACGGTTCAAATCTTCATCGTAATCACGGTATATTATTTGGAGGTTAACATCGGATGCTATTCTCTGGAAAACACTGTCTTCAACCATTTCCCCACAATGTTTTTTGAGGGCGATGTGCTTGATGAATATAGTGATAATGTCTGTCATTGGACGATTTCCAAGGAACAATCCTTCGAAAGCTGTAAATCCAATATGACTCCTCACGTCCATAGCAGCCCCTTCGCGAAGTAGAAGTTCGACCAAATACTTTTTTCCTTTACGGGAAGCAATTTGCAAGGATGTCTCACCAGTGGATTTATTCACATGATCGATATCACCGCCTCTTTCCAAGAATTTTCTCGCCAGATACAAGGCTACTTTTGCAGGGCATGAGCGAGAGGCTGCAATAATATGGAGACAGGTGTTTCCTTTTATGTTTGTGGCATTCGGATTCAAACCGTAATTCAGAAGTGTTTCAATAAAACTTACTTCTTGGGGCCTAAACTTCACCATTAAATGTAACAATGTATTATTCAAACGGTCAACGGCATCTGGTTTAGCACCATATTTCAATAGTTCTTTTAAGCATTCTTCTTTGTTTGTTGTATAAATACACAGATGAATTGGTTTGTACCCGTACAAATGGCATTCTTGCTCTAAATCAGCTCCGTACTCCACCAGGTGTTTTATCAGTCTGTAATGTCCGCATACCACTACGTGGTGGAGACAGTTATAGCCTGTACGATCTGTCAACTTCATATCCGCCCCCTTTTTCAATAACTTCAACATAGTCTGTTCTTGTCCAGCAAAAATTGAAGCTCTGAAAGCTGAGTTAATCCTTTCCTGGTATTTTTTCTTATTCACTTTTTTCCTCGATTCGTCTACCATATAGAGTATGGCGTTCTGTGAAAAAAATAATAACGAATTAATCGGGGATGAGTATTACTGATGAAATGGAAATAATTAAAATTACAGACTTATCGAACAAGTGTACGCAAAGTATGTACTTCGCAGGAGTTAAACAGTCCGCAAAATGCAATTTCGCGGCCGTCGCCCTTAGTAACGCCCACGTCAGTTTGACTTTTCAAAATTTTATTTCTACACAAATGCTAGTATACCGTAGTGCCCCAGACATTCCATAATTAAGAGTGTTTCACATAGTTAATAATTCTGATATGTAGCTTTCATCACAAATTTATGCATTTGATCACCTGTCAAAAATACCATGCTCACCAGATAACCAACATATTTTTTTTTCAAAAACATTAGTCACTTCAAGTATTTTCTACGTATACTACATCTTTTAACTTCCGAGGACTGCTCGAGACACTACGAATTGGAATATTGAAACAATTCATGAAGAGGCATAAAAGCCCATACGTATCCTGTTTGCCACTAGATGGAAATTTTCTGTTTCTACTGTGAATAAATTGTTATAACTTTCAGTGGCGTAGTGAATCAAGTCCAATTCAAATTGCTGTTGAATAAGTTTGAGTCCAGTGTACAGTGTAAAACTAAGAAAAATTGGTTAAGTGAAATATTGATATGAATTTCAATACACATTAGGTTTTACCATATATAAGGTGAATTCATTACACTGAAGATATTCATATCATATTTTTAAATTATCAATATTGAGTTGAATATTAATTTGAGATTAGAAAGAAGGTAAATTAAATTCAAGGCAGTTTTACATTTTGAGATGATTGTTGCATATTTCGATTCTGAGGATGATATGCCTCTTGTGCAACTCATAACAAAAAATAAGTAACAGAAAACTGAACTATTCACACTCAAAGGTAGGGAACATAACTTTTGAATTTTCAAAGCGCTCGAAGAATTATTCTTCAGAATCTCATGAATATTCAGACCGGAATCAACTTGGTCGTAAATGATCTCGAAATGAAGATAATGGGAAGAAAATTAGGAGAAGAATACTCAGAAATAGTGGAAAATCTTACGAGAGCAGTTCGAAAAAAATCATTCCAGCAAAATTTTTTGACGACAACATCGTATGCAAATGCCGTGAGGAATATCGAAAAAATATTTGCGTGGTTGAATCGAAGAAAATTTTTGAGTCATTTTGGAGACTGTCAGATTTTTGCAAACAGAATTTTTTTTTTCGTGGATTAGTAAAATCATTTAAAAATGAGTAAGTTTCTATTTGTTCCGAAAAAAACATCGACTGTAACAATTTTCTGCAAGAAACTTTTTTTCTCCAGAATTGGATGGAAAACCATAAGAGAATTTTGAATTATTTGAATTTGACGAAAAGGATATTTCAACGGTATGTGGAATTTCTTCTCAGAAATATACTCTGAACTATTCAAAAAGCACTTTTCCTATGTTGAAATAAAAATTAATATATCACGTAAAATATATGCATTTGATCCCAGTATCCAGAGTATTAAAAGGAAGTTGGACATTCTGTACACAGCTTCCTTAAGTCGATCAGAACTACTGAGAGAGTACAAGAAAGTTGAGAAGGAATATGATGAAACCATCTCCAAGTTCAAACACAAGCATTATGTAGCAAAAATCGAGAAATCTCATAATAAATCAAAAACAACCTGGAAAATTATCAAGGAATTCAGCAAAGACAAAAATAATACCTCAACTCTCACTTCATCATCAATTAATCCCAAACAGCTGGCAAACGTTTTTATAAAACATTTCCTCAACGTAGCTCCAAGCATCAACAATAAATACCCCAATGGTGATAGTAACATTAACATGACGACAGTCGAGAAATCATTGTTCATCTTTGAGGTAACTCCAGAAGAAATAGTAAAAACTATCAAACAAATAAAAACCAATCCTCTAGAGGCAACGATGTCATACCGATGAGTATAACAAGAAGAACTATACCTCCAGTTGCACTCATAATAGCAAGCATAATGAATAAAGCATTTACAGAAGGAATTTTCCCAGAGACACTCAAAATGGCAATGGTGAAACCTATATACAAAAAAGGTTCCAAAAAAGATTTAAATAACTATCGTCCAATGAGCGTGCTCTCATTTTGAGCCACACTTTTCGAGAAAGTATTAGTAAATCGATTAATCTCGTTTTTTAGGAAGCATAAGATCTTCTCAAGATATTAGGACGGCTTTGTAAATGGGAAAAGTACTGAAACAGCAATGTACGAGCTGATGCAAATGATACTTGATGGACTATATTGTGGAAATAAACCAGCTGCACTGTTTGCCATAAGCTTTCGACTGTGTAGACCACACTAGACTGCTCAAAAAGCTGGAACAATGTGGAATTCGCATCAACCAATTGAAATTGATAGAGAACTACCTGAAAAATAGAGCACAGAAGGTAATTATAACAACTGAGAATCACACATACTTATCTGTATGTATATCATACAGGAAGCATATTGGGTCCACTGCCCTTCATTATCTATATTAACGACATACCAGATGAGATAAAAACAAATAACCACGACATCAATTTTAACACTACTATTTATGCTGAGGATATAAGTGCTATAACAATCGGAAGAAGCATTCAAAGCGTGACACATAATTGTGAAACAATTATGATCACCATATACTACTTGACACTAGTACAGAACAATATCGTTTCGAAACATCGTTCACACGTATGTTTTATCGTTCCTCGCTGATTCGATTTTTCGTGGTCAAATAGGCGATTTTTAAATTTGAAATTTCACAGAGTTCATATGTGCACAACATTCTAGTGATATACAAATTTTTCCCGAAAATTTTGAGATAGTTCAGGTAATTGATGCAATTCTTTTTTATAACGAGATCGATTTCCATCATTACAATAAGAATAAGCTGCCAGCTGATTATCACTCAGATAAGAGGAAATTATTATTTGTTATCTAAAGCGACACACACACCTGCATACCATGTCGTCGGCAAATAAAGGAGATCAGAGTTGCCAAATCTGTGAAGACAACTTCATCGTAAATAATAAGTTCATTAAATGTGAATTATGCTCGTCTCAATTGCATGTGCAATGTTTGCGTTTTAAAGATCCTGTGATAAAAGCATTGTCAGAGGCGAGAAATCTGAGGTTTTACTGCGATTCTTGTGTTCCAATTGTTGATTCCAAGTTATCAGAGCCGCAACGGGATCTCGACAATCAAGCCCTCATTGCGGATTTGGGAAAATTAATTTCAAAGGCATCAGAATCGATAGTACAAAAAATGGTAAATGAAATATCCGAGCTGCGGACCGAGGTCCGTGTTTTGTAGGAAAGTAACGTCGACATGGTTCGGCTATTATCTTCTGAAGGTCAACATAGAACAATGGTAATAGAAAAAGTTCCAGTAGAAAAAGCTTCATTAGCCAATCGTGTCGAAGGAGAAATGCGACCAACAAAACCCAAAAAGAAAATTCTAAAGGTTGAACACGTATCGAAGAATGGAATGAAGACTACATCGAGCGAGCAGGGGATGTCTCTGGAGGATCCTCATAAAAGCTCAAAGTTTCAAAGGAAAAATGTTGAAACGACCAGAAGAGGTACCTCTCAACCCAGTTCATTAATCCAACCGGCACCAAAGGGAAGAAATTGGATATGGGTGGGAGGCCTTAATGATACTACTACTGCTCAGAACATAATCTCATATGCTAACGAGAGATGGCCGGTGAGGGGCATTCTGTGTTTTGATCTCAAATCAAAACGTGCCAAGAAATCTTTCAAGTTGGGAAGTAGAGATTTGGACCTTGAGGTATTGCTGGGAGCTGAACATTGGCCGGAGGGAACGCTTATACGGCCATTTCACACGGAACGAAGAGGAGCTGGCCCATAGATCATCTATTCATAAGGTTCAAGTAGGTAGTTTTAAGATCCATTGCTATTACCAGAATGTGAGAGGCTTAAGAACAAAAATTGTTAAATTTGCTAAGTCAGTATCAAATGTTAATTTCGATGTAATACTGCTCACGGAGACGTGGTTAAATTCAAGTTTTAATAACGCCGAACTTGGTTTAGACGAGTACTGTATATATAGAAAAGATAGAGACGAAACTAATAGTGAAAAACAGGGAGGTGGTGGGGTCTTGATTGCCGTAAAGAGGCATATTTGTTCTCGACAAATATTTCTTGGCCGCTCTAATATTGAGCAGGTATTTGTAATGATTAGTATTGCATCGAAATGTTTTTTGTTTACTAATGTATATATCCCACCGAGTTCAGCAGCATCTCAATATGCTACACATTGCGAGGATCTTGAGGGTATTTTAGAGCAGTATCCTTCTTGCCAATTTATCTGCTGTGGGGACTATAACATGCCTGGGGCTACTTGGGACTTCGATATGTTAGGGGTTGGTAGGGGATCTTCCAACCAGGGGATCCTTAGTTCAACTATGTCCTCTCTGGGTCTATTTCAGATGAATCACATAAAAAACTCTAACGATATTTCTTTGGATCTTATATTTGCACCTCAATCAGCTATTAAAATAGAAGAGTCAAACGATATTATAATATTTTACCTTGCGATTTACATCATCCCGCACTATATTTTTCTTTTTTTAGTGAAACAGCTCCGGAGGTTTTAAAATCAGTTCACACCTTTTATGATTTCAAAAATGGCGATTATGAGAGTTTAATATCATATTTGGATGAAGTTGACTGGTCAGTCTTACGGGCATACAAGGATATCGAGAGTTGTACCGAGGGATTCTACGAAATCATTATGAACGCTATCAAGTTATATATCCCTGAAAATGTTAAAAAAGTTTTTACTTTCCCATGTTGGTTTTCCACCGAGCTGAAAAAATTGATTTCTGAAAAAAAAACACCTTCATAAAAGATATAAACAAACTAGAAGTTTAGACGATTATTTTTTGTTCACAAGACTGAGAGGCCAGTGTAAGGTGGAAACTGATAGATGTTATAGAAAATATGTTGAATCGGTTGAACTTGAAATTTCCACTAACCCCAGATATTTCTGGAAATTTATTAATGATAGGAAAACACAGAAGGGTTTTCCCAAATCTATGTAATTGCGACATGAGGTGGCGAACGATGATGTGAGCATTGCAGATCTTTTTAGAAAATACTTTTCTGAAATATATAAAATGTCAAAACCTGATATGTCACGGGTTGTATGTTTCGATAACACAGTCGACGTTAGGGTTGGTAATTTCTGTGAAACGGAAGTTCTTGATATTCTCAGCACACTTCCAGAGAAAAATGATGCTGGACCAGATAAGATTTCCGCACTGTTTCTTAAAAAGTGCAGATATGTTTTGTCGGTTCCCCTGGTTTTTTTATTCAATTTGTCAGTTGAATCAGGAAAATATCCAAGCCTCTGGAAATTAAATTATATCACTCCAGTATTCAAGTCAGGTGATTCTGGTGATGTGGGGAACTATAGACCAGTAACAAAAAGCTCCTATATTCCGAAAATTTTAGATACGTTAATAACTAATAAAATGACACCAATACTCAAACATATTTTTATTGAAGAGCAACACGGATTTATTGCCGGTAGATCGGTTACAACAAATTTGCTTGTTGTATGTTTCATAGACTTGATACAGTCAGCATTCGTCGAGAAGGCACAAGTTGATGTAGTCTACACCGACTTTGCCAAGGCTTTTGATAGGGTACCTCATTGGCTTCTCATTGCCAAGCTCAGAGCTTTGGGCTTCAGGTCACCCCTAATCGAGTGGATTTCAGATCGTTTAATTGGGTTGACACAGTTCGTAAAGATTTCTGATGTTTTTTCGGAAGGTATTGAAGTAATTTCTGGCGTCCCGCAAGGATCACCTTTGTCGCCTCTTTTATTCTTGTGCTTCATCAATGACATAAAATCGGTCATAAAATTTTGTCACTTTCTTCTGTTTGCGGATGACATGAAACTGTTTCGGCCGAGGGGTGAACCGGTCGTGAATTGTGGTGTACAAATTGCAGGAATTGTCATGAATTGAATTGAATTGCCAAGAATTGTTGAGAATTGTCATGAATTGCCAGGAATTGTGGTGAATTGTCAAGAATTGTTGTGAATTGCCAAGAATTGTGTGAATTGTCAGGAATTGTTGAGAATTGTCGAGAATTGTGGAGAATGGGCTATTTTTCTAAATTTCAAAATCTAAGAATTTTTATAACTCAAATACATATATCGAAATTTATTTTTTTAGAATTTCAACACATTGCATTCGGTCGGAAATTGTGATTTCAGAAGAGCTCTCTTATAGAACATGGATATGTTCTAAGGAATTCAGAAATTTTTTTTGTAATATGTGGATATTTCGGTGGATATGGAATTCTATATTTTCTTAATCGGTTTCACTGGTGTCGAATGGACAAAAATTACTAGACTATAGTAATGGCATTCTACGTTACACGCTTTTACACAATCGAATGTTTATTAAGTTTCGAAGGGTGTATATCTGAATTTTGAAGCGAATCTCTTACGTGTTGGATAACTAATGGAAATGGGTTTCCATAAATAATTTGAATTCGATTTTGGAGTTTTAGGAAACTTGCCCACCGCCGTAAATTATAAAGAATTGTTCTGAACTATTAATTTCCGTGAATTGTTCGAAAATTCTCATGAATTGTCTGGAATTGTTATGAATTGCAATGCATTTTCTAATTGTTGGGCGATTCGCTGTCTTGCAATTCACAGGTGTCCAACCTGTCCAACTATTAGGACGCAGAAAGGGAGGTTTGCACATGTATATGGACATGTATATAGTCATATTCATGTAGACATGTATATAGTCGCATGCCGGCTCAATAGTGCAAACTCCGAGTTTAATTTCTGTATTTTGTGATTTGAATTAAAGTGATATAAGATTGAGCAGGTAAGAATAATACAACATCAAATTTTTTCATTATTTCTTATTGATACACAATAATTTCCTACGGGTGTGAAGCCAGGTTTCTTTCATCCACAGTTACAATCTGTCAACGCCGCGCTCTAAGGATAACTGTATTGTTCAGTATACAATTCTTACAGTTCTGAAAAAGATATTAATGCTCGTTTTAGGATTTGAGTTTCTCTTGGAAAAAGAATGAGATATGGTGCAATCGGATATTATTCATACCTTGATTTATACCAATGAAAATCATCAAAACTCATTGTCATGCAGCCCGTACGGGCCTGGAGGGATTCAAAGTTAAAAATTTAAAATTTTCTCGAGACATGTGCATTCTTGAGAATAGAGTAAATTGGTTCGATATAACATTTTACATCATGAACAGTCATCAAAACACATTGTTAACCTGTACAGGGACTATTCACCAACAATATTGGTGAATATTGGTCCCGATCTCTTTGCGTTCAATAGCAGGTACCTGAAACGATTCCTTCCTGGTTGAAACCGTTTTATTACTCTGTTGGGAACATTGAACTAAAGAAAGTTCTTTCTTTAGTTCAATGGTTGGGAATAACCCATTAAAATCATTGTTAAGAACGGGCGTTCTTTCTTCAATGCATATCATATAATTTTGGTTATTTCAACCTCATTTTTAACACTTTTATAATTTCTGAGAAGATGTTAATTCGAAATGTCGGTCTATATCGGTATATCGATTGCAATAATGTCAATTATATATTCACAGCTTCTTCCCTCTCAACCTGACAAAGATCATTCGGAGGTTCATCTAAGACTTGGAGACTCGCTTGCAGATGTCTCTCCAAGTCTAAAATAAAAATTATTTGTCTAATGTTTGTAATCAATAGAGCTTTAGTAATGTAATAATTAAGGTTCGCGTTGAATGAATTCCTAGATATGTAGGTACACACTAAGGATTACCGAATTGGGCAATTCGGAGAGGGATATATTTTTAGTTGATTAATCAGTGAAGATGAATTAATAATATTAATAATTGTTTTCAGCACTCAAAAAGTAGACATAGATATTTCAGCACGTGTGTCGAATCTCTTGATGGTTATTCTGTAAGCTCTTTGTTATTCCATATAAATTGAACGAACAACTTTCATGAGAACACAATCTTGATTTCAACGCACCATGTTTCTGAAACCTGGTAAGTTGTGTTATTATTTTGTAGTACTTCACATACTTTCATAAAATTCCATAAAATAACTCGACATGTTGATGTATGATTTAAAATTAATAGCTTGCACAGTAACCATTTTTTTCAACTGCTGGATCAATTTGCGTTTGATAGAAGGTACTGATTCAAAAGATTCCACCTAGAAGTATTTCTTCGCTTCATAAAATTTTATAACTCAATTTGGAAAAACCTACAAAAATTGTCGTTACGAACGGGTACGCTCTGTTGTATTCAATATTAGGGTTGCCCATTTTGACCAAAAAGATTTTATGCACAGAATAACTCTAGAGCCATTTGCTGAGGGAATTTTAAAAATTTACCTGAATGTATTTTTTCGGATCATACAATTTTATACCTCAATTTGGAAAAATCCAAAATTGTCGTTATGGAAGGGAATGCTCTTATCCTATATTAGGTCGTTTTCACAACATTTTATTCAATTGAATTTCAAAGTTGTTTGAATCAGCCTATATAACTATATAACTATGTTGATGAGGGGAGGTTAATAGTACATCAAACAATGAAGTATAGGATATCCATGGATAGAAGCAATTTCTGTAAGCTAGCCTCAGTTAGCCTTAACTACTATCTGGCTATATCTATAACACATATTATTGAGTGGTTTCAGACCTCTCATAGTGTGATGTGAAGAAAATTCCCAAAATATATATTCAAAAAAAAAATACATAACTATGAATTGTATTGAATTGTCCTGAATTGTATTGAATTGTCATGAATTGTATTGAATTGTCATGAATTGTATTGAATTGCCATGAATTGTATTGAATTGTCCGTGAATTGCCGTGAATTGCCATGAATTTTCATGAATTGTGTGAATTGTTGAATTGTCTGAATTGTTTTATATGCTATTATAGGAATTGCGTGAATTGTCTGAATTGTGGTGTACAACATTTTCATGACCGGTTCACCCCTCGGTTTCGGCTTATAAGATCACTAACTGATTGCCTGTTACTTCAGAGAGAAGTCGAAAACGTTTTGGAATGGTGCGTACAAAATGAGTTAGAAATTAATGTGGAGAAGTGTCAGACTATGCGATTTTCCCGGTCTAATTCGGTGGTCTTGTTTGATTATTCAGTAAATGCGTGTATATTAAAGTCGGTTAGCACAGTGAGGGATCTTGGGGTATTGCTAGATACAAATTTGAGTTTTATAGAGCACATAAATTACGTATCATCAAAAGCTTTAAGAATACTAGGCTTCATTAAAAGACATATGCAGGACTTTAATGTCTCTTCTATTAAGACAATGTACATAGCTCATGTGAGAAGCATTGTTGAATATTCATGTGTGATATGGTCACCTCACTATGTAGTGCATATACAAGCCATTGAAAGGGTCCAGAATAAATTTTTGAAATGGATAGGATACAAATGGGATTAGCCACTGATACTATTCATTATGAGGACATTCGAGATGAATTATCCCTTACATCCCTTGAAACGAGACGTCATAACTTTGAAATAATGCTGGTTTACAAGATTTTGCACAATTACATCGATTGCCCATATCTACTACAGAGGATACATTTAAACGTTCCTCAGAGAAGTCTCAGAACTTGGGAACAATTTAACATAAAGTTTTGCCGAACCAATTATTTGATGAATAATCCTCTTGATAGAGCATTGCGGGCTGCTGGTTCGGTGGAGATAGATCTTTTTCATGTTTCAATTTTTCAACTGAAGAATTATTTTAGGAATCTTGAGAGTTTTCACTGATTTTTGTTCATTTCTTCTGGTTGATATTGTTGTAGGTTCATTGTAAATATGTAAAAGGGCTAGTCCGTATATAATTAAATAAACAAATAAATAAATACAAAATACATGTGCATGAAGATTTACAATGGGTTACCCAAACAGTTTCATTTGATAAAAAATTTAATATATTGAAAAACAAATAATGAAATTTTTTGCTGAACATTGAACGATACAATTTATCAGAATATTTTTAATCTTGTAGAGTTAAACTCACAGCAACCTTGTAACAAGTAATCATTGAGATTAATCGTCTTATTTCCTATTGTTGTATCACAATAATTGTAGGAATTGAAAAAACATTATTATATTATTATTATTATCATCTAAGATGGGCACGGGTACCCCATCAATACCAGTACTTTTTTATTTTTTAAGTCATTCACAAAGCTAACAAGTTCCTCTTTCACAACAGGATAAAAAAAGAACGTGGTCCCAGACAAAGCCGAAGTCGTACACGAAGATTACAAAACATTTCCATAATAATTTTGGAGACTTCTTTCAACATTCGAAGCGAAATCTGTAATTTTATACCAGAATAATTTATTATCAATGCTGATAATTAAAGTAACTTTCAAATCGAAAGAATTCAGTGGGTCATCAAGAAGATGTTTACATGAGGGATTTGACTGGAGATAATCGATATTGACTTCCCTACCGAGAAAGATAACATCAGCAATTTTGTTACAATGAGTAACAACAAAAGCAAGTCGTTCCACAAACAAAGGAATATTTTCTTACAATCAACTTTTGTAAGTTCAATTTGCGTGATTCTGTTTTCTCGAATCAAATTGATTTATGAAATATTACACTGTCATATAATAGTGTAGTATTGTCTTTTTGTGGATTTTATTCTCTATACATAGTTTTTTTTCTGTCCATTGATTATTTGTGTTCTCTTTCTATAGAATGTTTTCTTGATTTAACTTCAGTTATTTTTATACGGCTCCTGCAGATGAGCTATTATTGGCTCGAAAAATATTGAGCAATCAAAAATTATCTAAGTATTTATCTGGTACAGTTCATTCAATCTTGAGAAACATGAAATTCCCTAACGCCGGCCTTTGAATAAAAACCTTAATTCAGCCGGCTAATCTCAAGTTTATGCTTCAGCTGTAACATATACATACGTATATTATGTACTATTTACTTCAATATCCGGTGGTAGAACTGGAGGATTGAAAATTTTCTACTTCTATTTCTGATTCATATTTTTCGTGAAATGGTTCAAAGGAAGAGAAGTTCCATCAAACAAAAAACCTATTTTATGCTTTCTCATTATACAGAGTGATTTGATTGTTTTGTGTCACACTGTGCAAAAAAAATTTTATATCAATCCAAACTAGAATATAAAGGAGTTTAAAGAATCGATATTGGAGTGAAATCGTAATTTAAAAAAAAATTAAGCAGAAGATCAACAATAACTATTATCGAAATTTTCGATGAAATTTACAATACCGGTTAAAAAACATGAATTTCAAAACAAAATATACCATTTCTTGGAGGACGCGAAAAGAATAATCATTTGTTAAATTTGATATACCATAACGGTAAAAGACAATCGATGCTCATCTACAGAATGGGAATTTCAAATGTACAAAGTTCACTCCTTTTGAGAAATTAATCCTTATATTGATGAAGGTTTTAATTTCATTACATCTAGAATACTTTCGTGCAAAAATTTACTCGAATAAAACTATGAGTAGATTTCATAAAAATGAATTAGGCTGCGGAATATCAACATGTTCTCACAAATTATCAATTCACCCGAAGAACGATATGAAAATAAATAATTAAATCAGTTTATCTGTTTATCATATTTAGTATTAATATGTTAGTATTGAAAAAAAAATTATTCGGATTTACCTTATTGACAGAAACCAAAACTATTAAAAACGTGAAAACAACGAGTGCTACACTGAAAAACAACATTTTGAAACCACCAATAACTTTAGACATGTACTAACACAGAACACAAATACCCTGTACTAAGCAGTGTAACTTTCTCGTTTCGCAAATAATCTCATCACATTCCTGTTCAGTAGTGAGAATTCTAAAGATTCTTTTTCTTCTTCTTCTTTTTCGTCCGAACAATAATGAACTACGGTTCCTTGGATTTCATGCAAATTGTTAACTATGACTCATTCAAGAATGGGCCATGAAATTTCGAATTATACCTGAGCAAGCTTACCTTCATAAGCTGAAGTTGAAGATGTTTTATTTTGAAATAGATATTTCAGGCTACTACACAACTCCTCTTTATTCAAATTTGAGACAGGAAAAAGTGAGAAATAAATGTATATTACTGAACTTTTTGAAGCTGAATCATGAATCTCGGAATGTTTATTTATTTCCGAAAACTCAATATGTCTCTTTCACTGCATTTGTTCGGCCTAATAATTTGTTGAGTTATGAAGAATTTTTTCTCTTTAACCGAACTTTTGCAAGAAGGGGTGGAATGTTGAGGAGTTGAAAAGAAAAAAGTTATCCAAAGCTTTCCTTGGAGATTCCTCTTTACAACAATAAAAGTCTCGTGAAAATCGCTTTGGCGATTTTTCAGAACGATATTCGAATATTATTACAGACTGATGGTTCCAACAAGTTTGCTGCAAACATGGATATCAACGCGACACATGCCGACACAGGGTGATTATTGGAGTCTACGGCCCGGTTGCTCAGTTCGGAATTAAAGTTGGTCTTAGATTAATTTTGACATTTTCGTTTATTTCTGTCAGGTTAATTTAGGATCAACTTTGAGGCTATCAAAGGTCATATCTACTCGTATATATGAGAAACGCGATATTGAGAACATTGCAGATTATAGACCCGTCTCTCTGCTGAGTGTGTTTTCAAAATTTTTCGAAAAAGTCATAGCTGAAAGGACGCTCTCATTTTTGGATAAATTCAACATCATATCTACTTGTCAGCATGCTTTTCTTAAGGATCGTTCGACGCAGATGGCTACCACTGAACTGCTCAATTTTGTGTCTCTCAATACAGGCAAGCACGTCGCCGGCTTCTTCTTTGATCTCTCTAGAGCAGGGGTACTCAAACTGTCGATCGCGATCGACCGGTCGATTTTTGAGTCGATCTCATAAAAAATAGGCCGATTATCATCTACAGGGTGAGTCTTTGAATCGTACAAATATTTCAAAGGTAGATTCTTGAGGTCAAAAGAAACACTTTTTTTCGCCATATTTTCCGAATCGGCTTGGTTCAAAAGATACAGGCTGTGGAATAACCATATAAAAATGTTCAGTTCTATCTCACAAACGGTTTTATCTAATGAAATGTGTTTTGGAATATAGGTTTTCATTCATTCGATTAATCTTTTCCGAACACAAGATGTCACCCATGTCTTCCATTTTCTCATTATAAGCATTTCGTACCCTCAAAATATCAAAAATTCAAAGAATACAACTCTTGAAGCTAAGTTGGACGCTATCTAATGAATATTTGAACGTTTTATATAATAAAAGTATTCCTCATATTTTCTCATATACTGCGCAGTTTTCGTGTAATTTGATGTTCAAAAATTGAAAATTATCTGTGAAGTTTGAAAATTGAGTACTTTTGCTGAATACAACTCTGTTCAAAAGATCCACAGATGTGTACTTCCTGGGTGGGGTGGGTTCCTCAGGGATCCGTGTTGGGACCTCTCATCTTTATTTTGTTCATAAATGACCTACCCAGGAGTATAGTTTCAAAAATATTGACGATCTTTGCTGATGATACATCGATGGTGGTCTTGGCGCAGTCCTTCGAGGAGCTCGTAAACCTCTTGAGAGGTTTTTTGCAGATGTTTATTGACTGGTGCAAGCGCAATGCCTTAATCGTGAATGTTGATAAAACTGAGTGCATATATTTCAGACTGAATAGCTGTAACGACCGAAAAATAGAAGTTCAATTTGATAACATCAGGATCCAACAACTGAATGCATAAAATTCTGAGTGAGCGCGGTATTTCAATACCGCGATTTTGGAACGGTATTTTAGAGTAACATTGTCGCACGTAAACGTAAAGTAACCGGTTCCAAAGTAACGATAGTTACCGACCACTCTGACCAAAAAAAGTCAAAAAGTATTTATTTAGAGAATTATGTACAGAGTTGTTAGATAGGCTAGTTACAAATTTGCCTTTCCATTTGGTGGAGAAAGTACAAACAGTTCCTGCATGTATATGCTCACACTGTTGTTTGGAAGGAACATGGTTCTGTTGAACCTTACAATAGTTAAAAATGAATTGGTTTTAAATTGATTTACATAGAAAAATAGTTTTTCTCGTTTTGTTTTGGTTATGTGATTTACAGGACCACTCTGACCAGACTTTGACGGGTGATGAGGTGGAACGTGGAACGAAAGTTATGAGGCGCGACGGGCGAACGGGGCGACGCTACGCTACAAGGTATTCCGGTATTCGCATTTCACAGTCGCAACGAGTAAAACTTCAGTTTTTGGCTTTGGTATTTATTACCTGCCGGGGCGGGAACTCGATGTTGGTGAATTTCAAACTGACTTCGTCAGTTCTAGTGTCTAAAGTGTCTACATCGTTATTCGTTTTCGTTATCGTTACTCAATTTTTCAGTTACATTTTTACAGGAATTAGGAAGGAGTATGAAAAAATATGAACAGATTCCGAAACTCATTTCATATCTTATATAATATAAATATGT
The DNA here is from genome assembly GCF_907165205.1 of Coccinella septempunctata. NCBI lineage: Eukaryota > Metazoa > Arthropoda > Insecta > Coleoptera > Coccinellidae > Coccinella > Coccinella septempunctata. Next base: position 29,867,663 of record NC_058195.1, read on the forward strand.
ATCAGATAATTAGACATTAATATAGATAACCTCAGTGTAGGAAAGTGGTCTTCTATAAGAAATATACTAATTTTCTGGTTTCTATTTATCTATGATGACTCAAATTGAACTCATCATTTGAAGAATAAAAGCTAAAAAAATATCCAATGGTAGTAATGGTACCTAATTTTCAGCCATGAATCTTTCAGCGAAATTAAATCTAAAAATAAATGAAATGAAATATCCATCGGTATTTGAATTTCACTGGGATTTGAGCATTATTGATACTAGTGCGAAATATGGATTGTGAAAATGCTTCAGAATGAGCTTTTTTTAGAAGAAGCCCATTTGGTCTTTGGTCAGCTTCAAAATGAGTTTGTTCTATAAAAAAAAAATAAGAATGCTCTCCTATATATACCTGTATTGATAAGCTAAAGATGATACGAAAAACATATTACTTGGGAAATATAAAGAAAAACGAATAATAGGGAAATTTTAATGATGAAAAAATAAAAAACATCACATTTATAATGATATACATCTAAGAAAACTGATATTTTATTATAGTGGAATAAAGTATGAGAAACAATCTGGAATCGAAGGAACAATATATAAATAATAAATATAATAATAAAATAATAACAATATGAAAAATTTTATTCTTTATTGCTATTTATGAATAATATTTTTTTTACTTTGTCACTTGTCAATTTATTCCTCCTATCAGATAAAACTATTCCGGATTTAGAGAAGAGTCTCTCGCAGGGAATAGAAGTTGCCACTATAAATAATTTTTCTCTCGCAATTTGACTCAGATTTGGGAAGTTATGGCCGTTATTTTTCCACCAAATAAGAGGATTCTATCTCCTCGGAATCGGAGGCTCTTGTGATATCGTTGAACCTCAATGATGGCCTTTGATTGGAGGTTTCCTATAGGTCGGAGACATAGACATATTATTATTATAATTTTAAAGGTCTATGGTCGGAGAGTGGCAATTTTTTTGTCCAAACTACTCTATATAGAATTTTGTTCCGAATTTTCGACAGAAACGGTTTGAGTCTCCTCTATGTTTTTATTTTCGTATAGTTTCTCTTTGATAGCTTCAATTGCCGCTCTTTTGGCTCTTTTTCCAACGCTATCAGTGGAAAAAGCTATATTTTTAAATCTCGGATCTAAAAAAGTAGGGAGAGTAAAGGATATGCTACTCTCCAAACCGCCCAGTTTTGTGTTAATTCCATTAATTATGGAAGAAATTACCTTCTTCGATATTCTTAAATACTCCTTTTTGTTGAGATCTGTATAGACACTCGACAGTTCAAATGATAAAACAATGTGGGCTACCGTTTTTACTCTCACCAGCTGGCGCCACTGTAGCGTGAGGTCCTTGTCAAAGACGACAAAGTTTGTAATCTGTTATTGTTTTGAATTTTAGATCCAGTTAAATATTGTGTGAACGAATATTCAATATTTAATAGCGTGCAAATTTGAAATATCAAGTATGCCTCAATGTTGTGCAGTCCCGTTGTGCTCGGAAAAAAAAGGCGGACATAAGTTTCCTACAGAACTGTCTTAAGGCAGTGGTTAATAGCGATTCGCAGAGACAAATATACGCCTTCAAAACATTCGCGTGTTTGTAAAAAATATTTTGAACCCGACGATTTATGTTTTACCTAAAGATTCGAATACAGAAAATCGTAAGTAATTTTTTTTTTCTTTCTATATTACATGCTCATACTTGCTTCAGACAGTTGGTTCACTCTAACCTTTAAAACTGAGCAAGTTTTGCATATTTTCATGTCTTCTAATCTCTTGTTAAAGGTTTTTCCTCTCCTCCTAAATTGAAACCGAAAGCAGTGCCTAGTCGATATGTCGCAGAACATGGGTGCTCCTGCACCAGCGGTATAGGGAGAAACCAATCTTTCTAATTTTTTTAAAATATTTATTAAACAGGTTGCCAGTTATTGCCTAGTCATCAGACTTAGCTGTTTCCTCTCAAGGGCCAGGAGTTTATTGACCTCAGGTCTATATATATATAGATATATATATATATATAGTTATAAAGTGTTAATACCACCTCCAAAATAGTAACTCGTTTAACGCTCTCACCTCATATATATCGATGTCACCTCCGAAATCGGAGGTGACAACGTTTTGCCTTGTTTTTTAGCTTGTTAGATTCAGGAGGCTTCAGGGACCAACATATCAAAAAATCGTTTTGAGGTCACAACGCACCCCCTTTATGTACTGAACAATCTTTTAGTTCGAGTGTATATCACTGGCGCTAGTGTGCTGAGCTGTATATCGGAGAATTACTCTGAAGGACTCTTTGCTCGTTTGCACCTCCGAAAATGGCAACGTTGTACTGTGCAAGCAGATGTAGACAGGCGGAATATCAGTATACGGAGGAATTAAGTAATGAGAGGCGCAGCGCGTTTTCTCCTCCATTATTGCAAGCCAGGCGGCATATCTCAACGATTTTTTATCGCATTCCTTTGTAGGGGAAAGAATCACGTGGAAGAGAACCAATCTTGGCTCTCTCGAATGGGATTATGACTGTTTATATTTCATCGTGCGTATATCTATGCATCCGTTGAACTTCTTTCATCTCAAGCTTACACTAATAATTCTGAATTTGGCGAACTATTTCATTACCTATCTGAAAACGAATCGATTTGAGTCTTGTCCATAATGATATTTCTTCTCTCTATGGAAATGATCCATATAGATAATACTACCTATTAGTATAACGAATAATCAGTATTGTATCATTGCATATAATAAAATAACCTGTTCAGAGAGAAACATTTTTTGGATAAGAAAATTCAGATGTTAATGGTGATGAATATTCAAGGACAATGAGCCAATCCGAAAATTTTCATTTCAGAATCAGGAGAAAAAAATGCTACAAATTTCACAATATCACAGAAATGAACAACGTCGGCTAAACCGAATGTTTGACATTGTGTTATTTCAAATGGAACGCTCTTTATATTTTTCTTGAATCAGATTTCTCAAAGATTTTGAGGAATCCTTTGCTCAGAAACATCTCTTTTATTATCGATTATGTTTAAATATTGGATTTTCCCAAAAATTTTAAGAGCTTGTAGCATCTCTCTGGTTTAAATATTTCAGTGATGTATAATAAAGAAAATTACCAATTATATCGAAACAAGTAAGATTTTATGAAGAATTCGCCAAAACAGATTTGCATTTTTCGATAGATCATACAGGGTGTAAGGGAAAAAATAAACAATATTGAAGTCTTTGGAAGGCCTCGAGTCAACATATTTTGAAATTGCAACCATATTATTGTCAAGATATAATGAATCTTCAAAATGAAGTTAATAATATAGATACATACTCGGATACATATGATTGAGATACAGATGATTGATTAACTTCTACTATCTAAAATAAAAAGGTACATAGATAAAATATAGCTATATACAGGATATCTGTAAACAAATGCGAAGGAATAAGGGAGATGATTCCTTAATGAAAATAAGTGGGGGTATTTCCTGTAAATTTTCCAAATCGACAGACCTTCCAAGATACAGCCTTTGGAAGGCGATGACGAGTTTACAGTTTTTAATTTTTTTCACAGGTTCTAAAAAACACTGAGTCATAAAACTATACATATTATGAAGCACTGAGTAGATTGTTTCCAGTTTCAACTTCGGCAAGCTCGTAGTTTAGGCGGTAAATTGCTATCGATTTTTTCAATGTGTCTCTCCCTTAAATTCAAAAATTTCTGTGAAAATGTTGAAATTTGAGTTATTATGCTATTGTCATAGAAGTATACGAAACTAGCAGGTCGGGGGATCCAAGATTTCGGGCCGATTCACCTCAAAAAAACATAATAAAATGAATTTCGTGAATACCTACCGAGGCTGAAAACCACTATTCTCCGCTATAAAAAATTAGTATTATTCCAATAATATACCGACTTAATGAATGCTACGTTGCTATTACTATAAGGCCCGGTTGTTCAGTTCAGGATGAGGCAGAGATTTAAGATGATCCTAGATAATCTGACAGAACGGAACTGAAATGTCAAAATCAATCTAGGATAAACTTTAATCCCGAACTGAACAACTGCTATACATGTAGAGTTTCGGATTTTGCGAGAATCTACTGCTTTTTCTTCAAAACAACAACTGCGCTGAAGGAAATGTGATTGACTGTTATCTATATCATTTACATCATTATTTGCCGAACTTCAGAGTTCTGAATGAATTAAAATCTAAACTTGAAAATATACGAGATAATTTTCGCAAGAATTTCAATGAAATCTGAAAATTTTCATCATTCCGGACATCAATAATTCTCGAAATCATCCATGCAATAAATTCAATTTTATCCAATATAACACGCAAAACGAAATGTTATTCGAACTCGGCATCTTGAGCAATTCGTTCCTAAAAAGCTCGAATCAGGTAGAAAAGTTTGAACCCTTCGTATCAGCATTAACACGTGTTTTGCAGTAAACAGATGCCGATTTCGTTTTCAACGGGCCATGTAACTAGGGTCGGCGTTGGGTGAAAGGATGAACGGTTCTTACAACAAGAAGAATTTGAATTTTCATATGACGGTGAGGGCATTCGTTTTAAAATTTTCAGAGTACAAGGAGTATACAGGGTGTTTCACGAGTAAACAGACAAATGAAAACCGTGAATAGAGGGCATTGAGCTGAGTTCAGAATCATACCATATACAAGGTGTTCCAAAACTAGTGAATCAAACGTCACACCACGATAGAGTAAACCAAATATTATCGAATGACACCAACATTAGTTCGACGAAAATGTACCGTTTCCAAAATAATCAGAATTTTATTAAAATACATAAGGTTGCCGATTTTCGAACTATTTTTCTTAATAACAGGGCCAGTTTGTGAAAAAGGATATCGATTTTAAATTATATTGAAGTAATATTATTGTTTCATCTCCCCTAATTGAAATTATTTCAAGTAGTTAATCGATAACCATAACCTAAGTAAATGTAAATTAAAACAATTGTTTTTTCTACATGATTTTTAATACTCAGAATAAACAGGGGTGATAATATGGGAGAAAAACGCTATCCTTAATAACAAATTGGCCTTGTGACTGAAAAAATAGTTCGAAAATCGGCAACTTTAGGTTAGGTTTTTTTTGAAACGGTACATTTTCGCTCAACTAATGTTGGTGTCATTCGATAGTATTTGATCTACTCTATCGTGGTGTGACGTTTGATTCAATAGTTTTGGGGCACCCTATATATAGGTTTCTTCGGGGTTTTTTGAAATTTCTCGAATTTCCGTTTGGCTATAACTCCTGAAATTCTGATCAAGTCGACTGAAAATTTATAATTAGCCTTGAGTTGTTAATTTCATTGAAACAGAGCATTAAAATTCGACAAAAATCTGGACCGGGCTCAGTGAGGCTTTACTTAACTTCAAACTCATAAAAACACCGTGTATGTAGTTTTTTAATCATAATTTCAACTTTTTCGTTATCTGCATTATTATTGTCTCAAAATGAATTGATTTTTGGGTTGCCCCACCTGTTGATCATGTTATAGAAATAATTGTTTTGGTCAGACGCCTCTAAGGAATAGAGCACTTCATGAAAATGTATTTAGAAATCCATAATTGATTTTTTTTCAAAGAATATTCTGTTGAATGTGTTCAACAATTATACCATATTCGGTCTTCAAAATACTCTTTCACAAGGATAAAATGTTTCAAAATTGATAATATCCAAATATGGGTGGAAAAACTACGCAATCTTGAAACTAAAAATTAAAACTTGATCTTCAGAATGAATCTATTTTTCTATGGACAACTAGTTGTGTGAATAAAAACAAAGAAAGAAATCGCGGGGTGTCAGATCTGGAGATCTAGCAGTCCAATATTGTGGTCCTACCCTTCTAATAAAATGACCTGAAATACTGATAAATACTTTTGCTGGTGCATGAATATCATCAATGTTTCAATAACAAATTGTAATAAGACCAGAACAATCCATAGATTTCCATAGATCCAATAATGACTATAACGGAATCAGTAAAGAATTCGAAAGTGCATTTATCACACTTATTCGAAGTGCCAATCATTACTTCAGTTCCACGTTGTCCATAAAAAGCGATTCATTCGGAAGATATCGAATTATAATTATTATTTTCATGATCATGATAGGGTAGTTTTTTTATTTTTGTTTATTATCAATAATAAAGCTTATTATCACTGTTAATCACTTATCTGAATAACCAGATATGCTATAAATATCAAAAACAAATGCAAGACATATATTGAGAACGAAAAAATTCAGTTGAACATTTCCAATTCCATTTTTAGATTTCCTCAGTTGATTGGCGATCATATTCATCCCATTAATTAATGTGAAGTAAAAGTCAATATGCAGCGCTGTTTTTTCCAGACATTTCACGATCAAACAATTATTCATTAGAAATAATCTGAAAAGGCATACCAAAGTTTCATTGATTTTGAGAAAATCAATGAAGATACCTGAAAAATTCAAAATTATGACGAGAAAAACTACAAACAGAGTGTTTTGCATGAGTTTAAATTTGAATATATCCTCAATGAGTCCGGTCCTGTGTTCGTCAACTTTTAATGTTCTGTTTTATTGAAACTTAGAAGTTTAAGCGGATAATGAATTTTTAGCCGAATCCAACTAAAATATTTGGAGTTATGGCCGAACAAAAATTAGGGAAATTTGAATAAACTCCTCTCTATATCGGAAACGGAATGTCTAAGACACACATATGAGGTGTTTTTGAACTGAGCTCAATGCCCTCTATTCACGGTTTTCGTTTGTCCGTTTACTTGTGAAACACCCTGTGTAGTGAAAAATTTCAAAAGACTCCTCGAGCAATTAAGAAATGCCATTAAATCAAGGAGTTTCTTTTGAACCGCTATGATGAAAAATGTCAATATCCAGTTATTATTATTATTTGGGGTGATTCATCGAAAATCCCCAATATCTCGAAAACCAAGGCACTTTTGCCAAACGTAAAATATATTTATTTGAACCCCCATAGAGTACTCTACCCGCAGGCTCCATATTATCCATTCATTACGCCACACCCTGTATAATTATAATTATTATATCAATGTACTGAAAATAAACAGACATGAATACTAGGCAGTTGTTTTGTTTGAAGGTGAAGCTCCTGTTGCTTCAAACTTCTTTCAATTATTTTGACTACCATTCACGCAAGATGATTTTTGTTGAGGAATTCAACATTCTCGTAATTATCCGTTCATTTCTTCAAGAGATACCCATTCCCTACCACCTATGAGTATTCAATTCAATGCTAACACTGCATCAAATGCATTTCATCCTCGGGTTGATTTTTTTGAATTCTACAACTGATGTAACGTCTTCAGCCTTCAGCCAAAGAAAATAAACAACAGTAACTCTCCTCAAGCTACTGATTACTTCTATTTTCCATGTAAATAAATAGATTTGGTATGTCTTCAATCAGTTTGTATAAATGTCAATTATGTTCGTTACATATTTTCGACGCAATATTTTCCGAAGTGATTTGACATTGTGATGAAATACGTAATTACTGAGAGTCTCACGTAGAACGGACTACGTAGCATTTATTTAAAACTCAAAAATGTTTTGACAAGCGTCTTAACCCAACATTTTCGTACCATACAGAGTGAAAGGTATTCAATTTCCATGGCCAATCCTGTGCTAAAATGAAAGTGAATGAAGTATAGAAGCTGAAAGTAAAACGTATATCTTTGTTGATTCATTCGGGAAAAACATTTCAATGGAGTTCCTCATGTCGTGAATATAATGCCCAAAATTTAGATAACTATTTCATACCAGAACAAATTCGGTAAAATTGTCTTTGGAATTAATCTCATATGTAACGAAAAATTTCATTGTCATGTATCATTCATTTTAGGACCTATACGGTATTAAACTCCCCTATCGGACGAAGTATCGTAGACATAGCCTACTTATTCAAAACTGTTGATATTCATGAAGAAAAGATAATAATTTCTGTCCAAATTCATTTACTCCGAATCCTTATCAATCAATTATTAGCGTATGAAGTTTATTAATATCAGTATCGTTCTCGAACTATTTACAGGTTTCAGTATGTGTGAATGAATCGGAAGAGCAGCTGTATATGAGTAGAATTCAAGCTGCCCTACTTTCTGTCCTCCTGAAATCTGACAACGTTGCGGGAGGTGAGAGCGCACTACTAATAAGAAATATATGCGGAGGTAGTAAGGTCTGATTCGTTTAAAGAAAAATTTTTCAATGAAAATCTTTTCCCCTCTTTAGGTACCCCTGTTATTTACCTTCCCCTCTACATATATAAGCAAAAATTATTCCAATTAAAAAACTCCTTCACCCGGAGGTCAGGTCGCCCAATGAACTTAACGGAGGTAACAACGAACTACGGGTTCATATATATATATATATATATATATATATATATATATATATATATATATATATATATATATATATATATATATATATATATATATATATATATATATATGTATATATATATATATATATATATATATATATATATATAGTATCAACTCAACAAGTTGATACTCTTTTATTGTATGGTACCCCGTTACATAAACCTCTGCTGAAACTCATACACGTGCTACATTGTTTGATATCCTACCTAACCTAACCTAACCATAAAAAATTTATTTCCAGACTTTTGAAGAAACTTGTGAAGAGATAGAAGTTGAAAATTCAACAAAGTGTTTATGCAAATGTAATGAGGTCTCAACTTATTGTATGTATTCGTCAGAACATGAGAGCAACCGAAAAAGCTCCGTAAACATGTTTCGGATAGAAAATCTTAAGGAGAAGCCTGATGTCGTACAATTTTACACTGGTATCGAAAATTATGAACATTTTATGTTTGTATTCAACCTTTTTGGAGATGAAGTGAACCATTTAAAATACTACCCATCATTACAACCAGCTCGGGGAAGACATGCATTGGCACCATGTGATAAATTTCATCTAACCCTAGTTAAATTGCGAAGGAATATGTGCAATATAGAATTATCGTTCCATTTTGAAGTAAGTCAAACTCCAGTTTGTAAATACTTTATAACATGGATTAATTACCTCTACTGCAAATTCAAGGACCTGAATTTATAGGTACCAAAGGAAACCATCGATAAGAATGTGATGTTTGGGAAGATTACTAATACCTGTACAATAATTATAGATTGTACAGAAACAAAAATAGAAAAACCGCAAAATCCAATCTCACAACAGGCTACTTATTCCACTTACAAATCCGCCAACACATTAAAAGTATTGGTAGGAATATCAGGATCTGGATGTGTAACCTTTGTGTCAGATGCATATGGTGGATCTATTAGTGACAGAGAACTCTTTGAAAAATGTGGTTTGATTGACTTACTTCAAAAAGGAGACATAATTCTTGGGGATCGTGGTTTCAATATTCAGGATCTTGTTTCTCATATGGACGTTAGGGATAACATGCCGCAGTTTCTGCCAAAAGGCAATAATCAGTTTGAAGCACATCAGCTCAGAAAGTCTAAAAAAATTTCATCTGAACGTATAAATGTCGAGCTACAAGGTTTAGGAAAAACTTTCAAAATTCTCAGTAATAAGTTGTCATCTACTTTAGTAACACTTGGAGGAAGAATTATATTTGTGTGCTTCATGCTGGCAAATTTCAGGAAAAACATATTGTGAACATGAATTTTCTTCATTTAGTAAGGCTACGAACGAAGCCTTACTTCTCTACAATTCGCCACACTGCTCGCATGAATTGCATCAGGTTTTAATCCATATAATAACCTGCATAAAAATACAGGGTTGCGTTCACAAACTTACTCTGAGTAAGCTCTGATTACTCGAAGCGTTCACAAACGTACTTTTAGTTCCTCTGAGTATGGCCATACTCATACTCTACTCTCGGAGTAAGTTTGTGAACGTACCCCAGTTATCTTAAAAAGGTAGTTAATTTATCTTCAACTTTACTGAGAAGTGGACCAAATGTTTTTCTGGTTCTACGTAAATATTCGTAGGGCTCTAGTCGCTAAGCAAGCCGCCTTTCTATGCGGACGTAACCTTACTGAGGTTTTTCCCTAAGCTCTTGTATCATACACCAAATTTTATATGCTTATAGTTACCTACCTCAATAAATTCATCTCTTATTGAATAAGGACATTTTACCTCCAAAATGGTTAAGCTTCCAATTAATCCATCAGGTGAAGCTCCAATATGTGGATGTTCATTGGAAATGAAGAATCCACAACGTTCCACTTTATTGTGAGATATAGATTCGTACGAATCAATTGCTGTGCTCTCTTTTGAATTTCCCCATTCTGTTGCTTCACTTTTGAATTGCTTGGGACACAAAATATCTTCAGCATATTTCACTCGATCTCTTCTCTCTGTGAATTTGCAGATATTGTGAACATGAGAACTAGTTATCCTCAGACTTCGTTCTCTATGCCAAATTTTATTTTGTGCCTGTTTTCTAGTTTGCTGCTCTATTAAACAGGCTTCTTCTGGAGTAATCTAAAATGTTACAACATAATAGTAAAGTAACATATGATAATCAATGTGTAGCCTGGTTCGAGATACTATGGGTACCTGAGACTTTGAACAATACATGAATATTGTATTTGTTCAAACTTTCTGAGTTTATCCAGAAACATCTCAGAAGCTAATCGAAACATCCAGAGCCAGAACGAACATTCATGTCCAACACACAAATGTTTGTCCTTCGGTGTGAATTAAAACCCACAAGCTTCAGCGCAGAAGCCATTTTAAATAGATAATGAGTATTAATAGTGCATGTAGGAAGTAGGGTGATTCACAGTGATGCTATTCAGGATGTATTGGTTCAGGATAGGTAATTTCAGGTAATGATGGTCGTTGGATATTGCATGCATGGAAGCCACTTCAAACACACCACTTATACCAAACCTTATGTTCTTTGAAGAACAATGGTTTATCACACTGTTCCTAATATGGTCTTTCTATTGAACAGTGCTACAAGCATTATCAGGACGTGGATCAAAACACATATCGTTTCTTTTTCGGTTAGTAATATTATTATATTTTTGGATCTCAAATGTAAGTTCCTCGGCTTTTTTAGGGGATGAAGTCAGTTTCATTCTTTTTGGCCATTTCTGTTTGTTTTCTGTCGGTGTTTTTTTAATACGCCATTCGGTGTGCTCTTTGAATCTCAAAATTGCATAGCAAACACAAGCTATATGCTTACACACTGCTTTTGGCCCTTTACCAGCAGCACACTCACACATACTCTAGACAATTTTTCCATCCGACTCAAAGGCAATACTCATAAAATATGTTAATGTTTTAGTGTTTTCTGAGTGAACCTGTCCTCTATAGAAAAGAAAACTATTTTTTGTACAAATTACTAGAGCTCATAGATTAATAAAACAGCAATCTATGCTAGAGCTACTAAATACTCGTTCATCATCATATTGTAGCCCTTTCTATGAACTGCAGCACACTCCGTCATTCCCACATTGTCTCTGTATGCTTCTAAAAAGTGAGTGTTGATATTTACAATATCTACATCAGGTGCTGCTCTTTTGGAAGTAACACTACTATATGAACTATCTAAGGGCCACTCGACAGCATACACCAAATCGTTTTGTATACCTTCTTCTGAATTTCCAGTGAAGTTATCATTCCTATCATAATTTTGAAGTCTGTAGAAAGAAGAAGCAAAGCTGTAAACTAGCATACTTACGGCAAAAAATATGTTAACAGTAAACAAACTTACCTTTGAATTAGTTGCTCTTTTAGTCCGCTTAATTTGGCGCCTCTCTTTCTTAGCTCTGATTCTAAAGCAGTGACATTCATTGACCCGTAATCAATATATGGCATATTATCCATAATGAATCCTAGCTATTCGTATTATTATAAAATGTTCGCAACGCCGTTAGTGAGTAATGAACAGTGACACTTGACAAATTCAAATATCGAAGACCTCACGCTACACTAGCGCCTCTAACGGTGATTTTATACGCGGTAGCCCTCATTACAGACGATCCCCTTATGTAATTTTCACCACTCATAACTTTGGTGACGTCTTCTAGTGGCCGGAGTATTTCAATTAATTCTTTGAAAAATTGCCACTCTTCTATAGAAATGATAGGAAATTCATGTTCTATGAGAGCCATTGTTGTTCTTATAGGCTCCTCAAGATCCACGAATCTTTTCACCATTTAATAAGTGGAATTCCATCTAGTAGGGAAGTTTTTGCTGCTCTAATAGTTTGGCCATAGCAGATGAGCTCCTTCTGATATAGCCAACAATGTTTTTTTCAATTTTTCTAGTATTTCGGAAGCATGCTTGAGGGCGTCGTGTGCTATCGAATTAGTAGTATGTGCATAGCATCCGAAATGTTTAAGGAAAAGAATATCCTAAATGGCTCTCCTAATGTTGGCAGCATTATCTGAAATAACTATAAGGATTTTGTTCTCCATACTCCACTCAATTATAATTTTTCTTATAGCATCTCCGGAAAAGACTTACATCCTAACAATTTATGCTTTAATGTGAAATCTTCTAATAGAAAATGAGCCATTTCTCTGTATTTGAAGATGTCCAGCAGTCAGTTGTCAAAGTAATTGCCTTAACATTCCTCATTACAGATTTTGTAGCATTATACACCTCCTCGAACTGCGCTGGTAATCGTTAAAGTCTTCCTTGATGGCAATTGATAAGTCGGATTCAATGAATCCACAAATTTCCGGAATCCATAATCTTCAACCATAGAAAAAGGCTGAAAATCATGGGTGAAGAGTAGCATTAAACTGTCGTCCATCGGTTTCCTAGCCGTCGGACCAATTTTTTCCTCGGAAAAAAGTATTGACGCTAGTTTGCGTAATGCAGGGTCTTTCTCTAACTATACCACTACTATCAGCACAAGTACTACTATTAGGGCTGGTTTCTATCTTGATGAGCAAGTATTGTATAATTTTTTTTATCCCTTACAAGAATTAGGTACTAAATGTGAATAAAAGAATATGTTTATTTCAAACTAAATCTAACGATTTAACAATCATTGGCACCTTTCAGACAAGATGAAAAACTGAACATACCTAGACCAAAAATACCACCCGGAGGAAACGAAGAGTTACCTCATGTAATTATTGATGCTTTCCCGCTAACAACATATTCAATGAGACCATACTCACGACCCGATGCACAAATGGATGAAGAAAAAAAGTGTTTGACTATCGGCATTGAGTTAATACTCAATGCTTTCGCTCAAGTCGCGCGAAAAATAGTGTGGAAAATACGTTCGGAATAGTGGCACTGAAATTCCGTATTTTCAAACGTAGATTATCCATGCATAAAGAAAATATTGCAAGTGTTGTAATGGCTACATGCTCCTTACATAACTTTTTAAGAAATGACACTTTTCACTGGACAGGAAATACTCAGTACTTCATTTCCGGGCATGAAAGGGGCTGCAGAACTTGACTAATATAGGAGGTAATTTTTACTTGTAGATGCCTTAGAAGTCAGAGATTGTTTTAGAAGTTATTTCAACTCAAAAGCGGGGTCGGTAGAATGGCAATTAGGAAGGGTTCGAGCTGGAAGGCAGTTCATGTGATTCTGTGATACTGCATTACATAGGGTCGAGTAGAATATTGAATATGTTGCAAGTATGATTTGGTTTTCTGTTTTCTTCTTCTGTTTTATGTATATAACAATAAAATTATATTGGAATAAGATAAAACTTACCTGTATGATTAATTCTATACCTATCCGATTTGTTTCCAGATGTTATCGAGTCTTTGTTGGTTTGTGTAGTGTATTCTCTAATAAACTCAAATGCTTTTCGATTGCTCATGACTGAACATTTCTTCATCCGCAATAGAATAAGAATCTCCTATTTCATGTGCCAATTAAGGAAACCACAGTCAGTATCAAATTATACCACATGGCGAAGAGATTTTGTATATCCTTTTTACAGAATAAAAGTTCAAGTTACAAAAGACAATTTTCTATATTTAAAACTGGAATAACATTTCAAACAGTACAAGTGGCAACGGGGATTTTCAAGTAAACCCCGATACAACAAAAACAATAGTTTTACTACCACTCAGCCAGAACTCCGAGAAACATGGCGACGGACTACGTCGGACATTTGAGTGAATTCAATTCCGCAAATTCGGAATGGTCGATATTCAAGAAAAGGTAACAATCCTGTCGCAAATCAGATTGAGGACGAAAATCGCAAAAGTGCAATATTGCTGAACATTTTAAGTGAAGATGCTTATAGATTACTTTTCAACCTTTGTATTCCGGATGAACCTGAAACGAAAACTTTCAAGGACTTATCCGAAAGACTCACAGAGTATTACAAACCGAGTGGCAGTGTTTTTGGTTCAAGATTAAAATTTTATAAGAAAAAAAAAATCGAGAATGAATCGCTTAAAGAATTGGCCGCTAGAATAAAAAGTTTGGTGGATCCTTGTCAATTCGAAACGAACGAAATTTAATTTTTTATTATTTTTTATTTTTTATATACAACAAATCTGAATTGATTTAAATTAATTTACTTATAATTGAATTTGTTTTTCTTTGCCCCTTTTTTGCATAGTTGTAAACACATCACATATTGAGAAATTGACGTATTGAATCATGTCTCTTAATAGCCCGGGGAGATATCCCCGGGTTGAAGAAAATCTAACGCCCAAATCTATAAAAACTATTGAAAATATTAGTAAAGACAGTGAACAATTTTCCTTAGCTGACGCGACCTTGCTTCTAAAAGAAATCCAAGAATTAAAAAAACATGCGATAAACGACAATGATACGGAACTTATCAGCCAGATTGACACAATATCGCAATCACTCTCACAAAAAAAGATCAAAACACAACATTTAAATACACTCTACGTGATCATGGTCCGTTTATTGTATTTATTGAAGGTAAAACGGGAAATATAGGAAACTTAAATCCCCTTAAAATAGGAAAAATTTTTTTCGAAAATGAAAATTACAATCGCAAAATTGAGAAAATAACGAGAAAAGGCAAAAATAGAATAGGAGTAGAATTTTATACAGCGAATGATGCTAATAGATTCGTAGACAGCTTTTTATTTCCGGAATACAACATCTATATACCTTCCTACTATGTAACGGTAAAGGGAGTAATTTCAGACATAGATTTAGATATAACAGATGATGAAATCATAAATTATGCCAAATCGGACGCTGAAATCATAAACGTTCGCAGAATAAAACGAAGAACGATCCAAGAAGGTAAGGTACAATATGTTAACTCCAAATCGTGTATAATTACATTCAGAAGTACAAGACTACCATCCTATATGACACTCTACCATAATTACCTCGAAATTACCCAATATATCAGTCCTATTATACAGTGTTATAATTGTTTACGTTACGGACATACAGCTGAAATGTGTAGAGGAAAGAAAAGATGTAGAAACTGCGGTGGGGAACATAATGAAGATATATGTGATTCTCCAATTAACTGTATTTATTGCGGAAAACCACATTCATCGGTTGATAGAATATGCGAAGAATTTGAAAGACAAAAGAGAATAAAAGAAGCAATGGCGATACACAAATATACATATTATGAAGCTAATCTCCTAATTAAGAAACAAAAACAATATAATATTAACAATGACCATAAAACATTCCCGAAACTCTCACATTCAGAATTTATAGATATTAACGGTACCAACTTAAACTCAATTCCGGCGACTGTTGGAAGAACCTCATATGCGGATAAAACTAAAAATAAAGAAGAAAACACCAACAAAGAAATAATAAATACCAATAATGGACGTAAAATTACTACCTTTACCCCTAGAAAACGCACCGCCAAACCTCAAGCCGCGTATAATCGCGAAGAAATTAAAAAATGTTTATATGAATACAAACCTACATACCCAACAGGTGGAATACAATCAGAAATAGTAAATGAATACGTTAATTCACCACAACAAGAGGAACCCACGGACGATCCAATGGAAATAATTGACTTCTCAAACGTAGACAGTAGAAATCATACATTAATTTCAGACTTCGATGAAAATTCTCATGGTGAAATAATAATACACGAAGTTCAAATACATCGCCCTCCTAGCAAGGAGGACATAACCGAAATAAACGACATCTAATAGAAAATGAGAGAAGAGAGAACTAATCTCTTTTCTATCTCCTCCTTATTTTTATGTTTTTCCGATAAATTAAATAGTAACCCCGCTCATTAATGCGTTGACAAAACGATAAGTACAAGAACAATAACGATCTTCATGATATATGTAAAAATATAACAAAATCTATCATTATGCATATAATACAGTGGAACATAAGATCTGTGAAGGCTAATTATGAAGATTTAATAAGTAAATTGTCAATGCAAAACCCAGATATTATAGCGTTATCCGAAACCTTTCTAGCACAGGATAAACCATTAAATATAAAAAATTACAACATAATTAGAGATGATAGGACAAATAAGGGAGGTGGAATAGCACTCCTCATCAGGAACAATATTAAATATAAAATAATTCATATGTCACTACCAAATATAAATCTAAAATTTCAATACCAGATAGTTGAAGTCGGAAAAATATGGCTGATAAATATTTATAATCCACCAGACCTAAAATTAGACATTAATACATTTCTCTCCATATACAACAAAACCCCTACTTCTTTCATCATAATGGGGGATTTGAATGCACAAAATTTCATTTGGGGATCAGAAAGTGTTAACTTTAATGGACGTATAATACAGTCAATATTAGAAACAACAAACATAATATTAATGAATGACGGCACACCCACCAGGATAACTAAACCCGGCGCAAATAAAAGTGCTCCGGACGTTACATTATCGTCCATAGACTTAGGTAACAAAATTACTTGGCATGTATCATACGACCCAGGGCGCAGTGACCACCTCCCAATACATATTCATGTTGATGAACCTATAACAACATTTCATAATAGATTTCACAATACCAGAAAATATAAAACAACGGATGCGGATTGGATAACCTATCGGGAAAAAATTGAAACATACATTAAAAACCATCAAATAACCTCACTACAAGAATTTGACAATATGGTAATTAAATGTGCGGACGAATCGATACCGATACTTAGGAAGAGAAACATAACTCATAAAGCGATAATATGGTGGGACGAAGAACTAACTGCCTCGGTAAACTGGCGCAGAGAAGCCTTTAAAAATTATATTGAAAACCCTACTTTGAAAAATTTCGTTACTGCCAAAGAAATGAGAGCAAAAACTAAACTTATAATCAAAAGGAAGAAAAAAGAAAGCTTTAGGAATTTTTGTGAGGGTATTAACTTTAAGGAATCTAAGAAAATGTGGAAAACCATAAAAAAGTTTAAAAATCCTAATGACATTCCATCACCAACGCCCCCACCAGAATTCTCAGTCATAGAAAAATTAATGGACAAATTAGCAACAAACCCCCCCATAAACATATTAGAACAATCATACTACCCTACAACCTCGCACCCCATATCAGCGGAAGAAATAAGAATATGTATACCTAATAAAGACTCTGCGCCAGGTCTGAACGCTATAACATATATAATGATCCAAAAACTCCCGCTATCGGCTATTCAACAACTTGCTCAAATATATAACAAAATTTTGGAACAACCTGAATTGATTAGGGAATCCATGGGAACGCTGATAATCCCTTTTAACAAACCAGGCAAACCCAACACAGACTTCAATAATCTACGACCCATAGCATTAACTTCCTGCACAGTAAAAGTACTAGAATCAATCATTAAATGTAGAATTGAAAAGATCATAGACAGAAAACTAACGGAACACAACCCCCTCAGCTTTGGTTTTCGTAGGGGAAAATCCATCTATGACAATTTAATATATGCGGTTTCGAACATATATGAAGCATACTCCCGTAGGAAATTTACTATCATTATATTCCTAGATATTAAAGCAGCATACGATAATGTTAGGGTGGATATCTTGAAAGAGGATCTTCTCAATGCGGATATACCGGCAGACATCACCAATCTAATAATAAACATACTCAGATACCGAGAACTTTATGCATACGACGGAGAAAGCGACCAAATTAAGGGCCCTTGGATTGCTCAATCAGGCCTGCTGCAAGGTTCATCTTTGAGCCCTGCATTATACAATGCATACACACTAAAACTAAAAGAATGCTCCAGTCGATGGGGTTGAAATATGTCAATATGCTGATGATATATTCGTGAAGGCCTCTGGATGGGAGATTGGCGAACTATACGAACAAATTAGCACTACACTTGATAAACTATCAAAATGGATGGAACATAGAAATATGACTTTGTCAGCAGAAAAATCAGTAGCCATGATTTTTGCGCGAAGACCTACTCCGAAAATCATACCACACTTCAATATAAATAACACTAACATTCCGTGGAAAAATAACTATAAATATTTAGGAGTTATCCTAGATACAAAACTCAATTGGAATGACCAGATAGACTCTACATGCGGCAAAGCTATAAAAGGTAGTAACATTCTCAAATGCCTATGCAGAACCTGGTGGGGGTGCCAACAAAATACATTATTAAAAATTTATAAAGCCCTAATTCGTCCTCATCTTGACTTTGGATCTATCCTATACGGAACCTGTTCTAAAACCGCGCTTAAGAAATTAGATAGTGCACAACTCCATGCCCTAAGAATATCTATGGGATTGATGAGATCAACACCCACCAATATAATCTTAGCGGAAACAGGTGAAATATCACTAAACAAAAGAAGGCTCATACTGGCGTCTAAGTTCTTAATAAAAGGCTCTAGAATTATCAATAACCCAGTAATAAAATCGATCGAGAAATTAAGTATCATGAAAGGTTTCTGGCAGCATCGAACTAAACCCCCCTTTCTACAAGCGTATGAGAAGACAACCTCAGAAGTTAAAAAAATGTACAGGGAAAATCACCTCCCCATATACTATTTAGACCTTCCAGATCAACTACTTAAACCAAAAATTTTAATCCCACCATTTCTCAAGGGTGATATCTCCACTTGAAATAAATTCCGCGATTTCTGCGAAAAAAATCTCTCAAACGATAATATTGCCTTCTATACTGATGCCTCGAAAGACCTACAATCGAAATCAGTAGGAGTGGGCGTTTTTTGCGAAAGTCTAAATATTAACTATAGTGTTGGACTGCCTGAAGACTGGTCTATATTTTCTGCTGAAATATTTGCAATTTTTAAAGCGGTCATATTCATCATTGAAAACAACATCAAAAACGCAACAATATTTTCCGACTCTCAAAGTTCACTAACAATGATGAAAAATTGGAGAATTAATTCAGACTTGGATCATATTATTGTGAAATTGCGAAAACTGATTAAACAAGCTAACGAACTAAATCTAGATATAACGTACATATGGATACCTGGCCATTCTGGAATTGGGGGTAACGAAATGGCTGATAAGTTAGCTAACGAGGGAAGGAAAAAACCAATAATTACAATAAAAACCACCCACAGGGACATAATAAGTAAAATAAGGGGAGAAATAATGCTAGAATGGTATAGAGATTGGCTGGAGATTGGTAAACTTAAGGGCAGAACGTATACAAATATGAGGAGTCGAATAAAACAAAATAAAATACCAAAAAACGAATTTCTAAATGCTGACATCCCAAGAAGTGCTTTATCCTCAATCACTAGATTAAGATCGGGACATAACTCGTCGCCAGCGCACTTAAAAAAAATCAGGGTACATAAGGACGGCAAATGCCCTTGTGGCGAATACGGGGATTTAAGTCACCTTTTTTGGAACTGTGAACTGAATAAGGAAAATTGTTCTCTCCTTTACAACGAATTAGTAGCTACGAAATTATTTCCACATCCACTCAACATATATGACGTTATTTTCAGCCCTTCTTTGGAAGTAGTGAACGTAATCTATGACTTCCTCAAAGCATCAAAAATAAAAGTATGAACTCAATTTTTTTTTTTTTTTTGAATTTCTGTCCTTTTTTTTTCTCTTTTCTTTTGAAACCCTTTTTTATCCCACTTCTCACGTGTGATGGTCAAATACCAATTCAGATTTGTTTTGAGAACCTTCCTACACACCATTTGTCAAACCTTTGTCTGAGGGCTGGGGATGACAGAGCTAACCGAAACCAGAGAATACAACTTACGCTAGTATCTTGTCCATATAAATAATCTGAGACTGGGCACATGACTAAAGGTCGAGCCCAAGCGTCGAAAAGACGCGAACAAGAAGAAGAAGAAAACGTATCACGTATCACTATTCCTGTATCGTCAGCATATATGAAAACCTCACCATCATTTTAGGTTCATCATTAAACACGGTATTGTCAAAATATGAGAACTGGACGTGATGATCGGATATGCCTGGGTCGAAATTTGGAATCTCAACTGCGTCAAATTGGAAATTACATAGTCTATTCCACTTTTCGTTACAATGTCACCATATAAACAGACTCTTGTGTAACCATGAATGAGAGAATTCAATCCATAAGAATCCAAAATATCATACAATAACTTCCCAGTTCCATTCTCCCTGCATCGATCTATATTTAAATCTCCAGCAACGATCAAATAGTCGTATTTGAGAGTGGCTTTACCAATTAAGATTGAGAATTGGTCAAGAAAAATATTAATATCTGAATGTGGCGTTCTATATATACAAATAATACAAACACGCTCACGAAAAGACACACAAGAGCATTCCAAGGTAAACTCATATGACATTCTATTTAAGTAATATATAGGCTTACACTGGTTAACCAAATCAGATCGAGCCAGCACCGCAGATCCACCATCTCTTGTTCCTCGGCAGAAAGAGCTAATGGTACCATAACCCTCCAATTGCAAAAGAGCATCCAGACTTCCATCAATGTGGTGTTCACTTAAGCAGACGAATTCAGGCTGGTGTGTGCTCAGAAAAGCTTCTACTAAGTTCCGTTTTTTAACTGAGAGTCCCTGTATATTCCAGTTCATCAGACTCCACTCCTGACTACCATCAGTAGTCTCATTCATCGATCTTTTGAAATCTGTTTGGCCGCTCAGAAAAACTTGAACCTTCGTATAAGTACTCCAGCTGGCCAGTTTTCTGACTTATATAGACATTCCAATAATTTTATGTCAGCACCAACTCTAAAAGCTATACTGCTTGCATCGTCTCGACAAGGTAGTTTTTCAACTTGAAAATTTTCACCTTCGAATTTATTTTTCAGGTGAGTTTCGATTTGAGTAGCCTTGGCATCCTTATCTACTCTACCTACATATAGCCAAACGCGTTTCGGGGCACTGCAGAAAGTAACATTATTGCTGTCACTTCCAGTTACTTCATTTTTCTACTTTTGAGCTTGGGTGGCTGCAGCAGCTGGTGTTATCTCTCCACTCAGTCTTCCTTTTTTCTTAGTTTGCTTTATATTATTGCGGTTTAATATATTACATTCATCAGAAGAAAAAGCACCTTTTTCTCCCGTTTCCTTGGAAAATTTGCTCAGATCGGCAACCTCGCGTTTTTCGCTAGAAGTTGGTGGTTTTACCTCAGACGCATTTTTATTAGTGTTCAACAGACTAATGATTAATTGCTTATCACTTACTGTTTTTTCTAACATCTGAACACTTTTCCTCAGGTAGGTGACCTCCATTTGGGCCAACTTTAGTTTGTTTTGAAGCTTGTCATTTTCGAGGTTAACTGACACTGATTTTTGCACTTCACTTGAAGAATCGTGAAACATGTCGGCATCCTGTATTTCTATTACCTCTCGAAGTTGATTCGTTACTATGACGTTCACTGGAACTTTTCTCTTGAGTATTATTTCTATTAAATAATCTTTTTTTAACTTATAATAGATAACTCAGAGTACATCTCATCAAAAGATGCCATGTTGCCTAATAATGTTCTACCAGCGATTTCAAAAATATTCGAAACTCTTATCAAGAAAAGGTTGGTTTCATACTTGGAGGGTAATTCACTGATCAGTGCCAATCAGCATGGATTTCGTAGATCAAAATCCACAACAACTGCACTGGCGAATATGATAGAGTTCATAACGAGGGCATTGGATGATTCGGAAGAGGCAGTTATAACTTCTATGGATTTGAGCAAGGCCTTTGACTGCGTCAATCACAAAAAGCTAATATCCAAACTACACCATATTGGAGTCAGAGGCAATGCTTTAGAATTGATGATATTCTATCTGCGAAATCGTCAACAAATAGTAGATCTGAATGGCAAAATGTCATCAAGACGGAAAGTCATCTCAGGGGCCCCTCAGGGATCCGTGCTTGGACCAGTTCTATTTTTAATATACATAGACGACTTGGTTTGCAACGTTTCCGCAGACGAAGAAATTCTGTTCGCTGATGATACAACCTTTTTGAACAGGGCTACAAGTGGTCGACTACTACAGGAAAAAGCCGAAATATCAGGGCAGAATTCTGTTGAATGGTTCAACAGCAACGATATGAAAGTCAATCCAGAAAAAACACAAAATCTGATCATCACCATCAGAGAAGGAAATAATGATACCATCTGTTTACTGGGTGTAACAATCGGCGGAAATTTATCATGGACGCAGCATGTGGATAAGTTATGTAAGAAGCTGAAAAAGAAGCTTTACTTGTCTATCATGCTCAGTTTCACGGACGTATGGTCTATAGTATAATCCTGTGGGGATCGTCCCCAGATGCACGTAGAGTTTTTCTGAAGCAGAAAAATGCCTTGAGGTTGATGGCGGGAATAGATCGGAGGACCAGCTGCAGACCATTTTTTGTCAAGTATGGGATACTCACCTTACCGTGCTGTTACATCCTTGAGTGCCTCTTGTTCGTCCACAGCAACAGAGATAGATTCACCAGACGTACACAGATTCACGATCACCAAACTAGATCTAGGGACAAATATGTAACACCACTTCATCGGTTGACAACGACCCAAAATACACACATTTTTAACTCGTTAAAGATGTTCAACAAGATTCCGGACCATATAGTTTCACTGAGTTTTGTGGCATTCAAGAGAACGATTAAAACTCTGCTCACTGAAAACTGTTTGTTTTGTTATTTTGTAATATTTTGTGTTTTGTTTTGTTCTATTTGTATAAAGCGCATTTAGAATAATTCATTGATATTGTAGACACATCCTGAAATTTATTGAGGAAATAAAGAGAATATGAATATGAATATTGCGTGATATTTTCATTGTGGCTTATAATAAAGGTCCAGCAAGATAGGCTGATGGAGGAAGAGAAAATCATAACTTTTGAAGAAGCAGTGGAATTAGCTACCATAAAATCAGTGGTTCAACCAACGTCTTCAAGTTGAAATTTAGAAAATTGCATGAAGAGAGAAACGGAATTACAATTTTTCTACCTCTAATAAAAAGAAGAATTCATCTGGAACGGTGCGTCCGCATGGTTCTTCAACAAGTGGCGTAGCAGGAACGCGAGCATTTCCATCTCAACAAGGCAGGAAAACGACATTGTCACAGCAGTTTTCTCACTCTGACAAGTTCCCAAAATGCACCGTATGTGGTAGACGAAATCACAGACCAGATAAGTGTTCTTTCAGAAATTATATCTGTCATAATTGTAATAAAAAGGGAAATCTAACACCAATGTGTAATCAAAAGAAACATTCTCAACGAGAATCTCAAAATTATTCAGAATCGATTGAGCAAAATTCATTATTTAGTTTAGAGTCAAATACTAGACCGATTTTGGTTGAAATTGTTATAGATGGAATTTCTCATACTTTCAATTTAGACACTGGTTCTAGTTTCACTGTGATTTCCGAGTGGTATTATTTCGAAAGATAAATTAATAAAAACTGATAAAATTTTCAATTTGTATAATGAAAATCACATTATTCCATTAGGTATGTTTGATTGTAGTATATCTGTTCTAAACAAACAACGTAATTTGAACATATACGTGGTTGGAAATGCTACAGGTCCTCCTCTATTGGGACGTGATTTTTTTAGCTTGTTTGATTTGAATACTTCCAATACTCATTTTATTCAATTACTTCAGATCTAAAATATCTCGTTGATAAGTTCAAATTTGTTTTTTAGCCTGGTTTGGGCAAATTTACCAAGAGTGCTATTTCAATTAATTTAAAAACAGATGATGTTACACCAAAATTTTTCCGTGCTCGCTCTCTTCGTTTTGCAATTAGGGAAAAGGTCGAGATGGAGTTAAATAGATTGATTGATTTGGATGTTTTGGAACCTGTTGATTATAGCCCATGGGGAACACCTATTGTTCCTGTATTGAAAAAAGATGGTTCCGTACAGATATGTGGTGATTTTAAGGTTACTTTAAATCCCTATATTGAGGTTGATCAATATCCGCTTCCTCGAGTTGAGGAGTTATTTGTTAGTCTACAGGGCGGAGTAGAATACACCAAACTTCACTTGGCAAATGCTTACACACAAGTTTGCTCAGATGAGAAGTTGAAAGATTTTGTAACTATTTCTACCCATAAGGGATTGTTCCGTTACTCTAGAGCTCCATTTAGAATAGCTTGTTTTCCCGCCAAATTTCAGAAAATGATGGATTCTTTGCTAAGTGGACTGTCTGGTGTGGTCATTTTCAAGATGATATTTTGATAACGGGTAAAGATCGTAAAGAACACATGAATCGTTTGGAACAAGTTTTGAATAGGTTACAGGGAACAGTACTGAAAATTTCTTTGAACAAATGTGAATTTTTTAAAACTAAAGTCTCATATGTAGGTTTTGTTATTGATAAACATGGTCTGCATACCTGTGAAAATAAAATTTCTGCTATCAGAAATGCTCCTGTTCCACGAAATATTACGCAGCTAAAATCATTTTAAGGTTTGATAAACTATTATAGAAGATTTGTCTCAACTTTAAGTAATACTATGTACCCTTTGTACAGCTTGTTGAAAAATGAAAGCGAATGGCATTGGACGCGAGAAGCACAAAGAGGTTTCGAAAAAATTAAACTATTATTAATGTCCGTGGACATATCAGTTCATTTCAACTCAGAGTTGCCTGTACGTTTGATTGCTGACGCTTTGAGTTATGGTATCGGTGTGTGATTACTCATATTTTACAGAGTGGTTGCGAGAAACCAATTGCATATCGATTTCGTACATTATCTAAGACGGAACAGAAGTATTCACAAATTGGAAAAAAAGGTTTTGCAATTATTTTTGGCCCTTGTAAGTTCAATCAGTATTTATATGCAAAAAGATTCACCTTGGTCACGGATCATAAACCTTTAATTTCTATTTTTCACCCAAGTTTTCGGCGAACAGATTGCGCCGTTGGGCGGTAATTCTATCGAATTATAGTTACGATATTGAATTTGTACCCTCAAATAAAAATTATGCCGACAGTTTATCTCGTTTACCTGAGTTCAAACAGTATGCTGATTGGGAAGATAAAGATTTAGATTTTATTAATTATTTTTCGAATAACCCTGATTTTCCCTGAAGTTTTTCGAAGATTGAAATAGAATCTTCGAAAGATCAACGTCTTTTGAAAATTATGGAGTTTGTCCTTACAGGGTGGCCCCATAAAATTGCGAAAGATTGTTTCAAACCATTTCATAGAATTAATATAACTTTATTGTCCAAACAGGCTCTAGGCTCAATTACAGGACACTGGTAATATCTTAAATTTATACAAACAGTAAAAAAAAATCAAAAACAAAATATTCACATATACAGATATAGATATAAGAAGTGACAACAAATTCAACAAAAGAAAAAAAAAAATTTATTCTCGAATGAAAGTTTTGGAGGCTTAACTACTGCTACTGGACCTCAAACAGCAACGCTTTCAATTCCCTCCTGAATCGAGACAGACCAACAGAATTGGCATCCATATTTCGGCAGCACAGATTGAATCTATTGCACATCGAAAAAAGTGGGGATCTACGAAGAGCGTTAGTACGCGGTGTAGCCAAATAGAAACGTTGGCCAAATCTGCTATTGACTCTAGGAACATGAAAGTTCAGCTGAGACAACAGGCCTGGAGAGTCAACGAGGTAATTCACCAACTTGTATACGAATATACAAGCGTAATAAGTTCTCCTGTCTTCGAGGGAAAGCAGATGGAATTAGATATGATATCAGTATTCAGCAAGGTTGTTCGATGTGGAATAACAGATTCATTATTCCTGAAGCCCTTATAGTACGAGATCCCGCAGAATCACTACGTTCGTTACGTAGCAGATAACATTTCGATGTATTTCTACGTTCATGACGTACACGGATGTTTTTGATTTCAGAATAGGTGAAGGTTTCAGTCACAAGGAACTTTTAATGTACAATTTATTCAGCAGCGCAACGTTTCGGGAAATTTATTCCCTTCCTCAGGCTAAAAACATTTTTACTTAAAATAGTAATGGGTAGCATGAGATCCAGTATATCACTAACTACAAAGTACTCCTAACAACCAACAAATTATAGAACAAACACATAGGTACACTTTGTATTATAATTCAAAAAACAAACAATCAACATTTGACAATGGAACATAAAAAACGGAAATGAAAATTACACCAGCTCACCTTGTAAATAAGAAATTTCGATGTGAATCATTTGAAAAAATTCAAATTCGTGAAGAAAATGAAAATCACAATTTTCTTTCATTTCGGGGACCCAAACAAAGACTCTGACGTGTCGGTCGCAGGTTCATCCATTCGAATGTAACACAGAACTGCACAAGATGGAAAGTGGTATGTCATAAAAACTAGAATTTAATTTCCTTTATCAGATTAATATCTACGATATTCAATGAACCCATATCAGACCGCACATTGATTGAATTCGGGTCTCTCTTAATACAGAGAATCTCTTTGAATTTCCGTTTGAACCAATTGTTCTCCCTGGTCAGAATTTTCGCGTCTTCAAATTCAAACTGATGTCCTTCAGACACGGCATGCTGTTAAAGAGCCGTTGTGTTGGACTGTTTCATGCAATCTGATTAATTTCGCTTAATCCTCGTACCGAAATACTGTCTAGTTTGTCCGATATAAGTACCTGTACAATATCTACAATTAACTTTATAAACCAAACCCGATTGCCTGTAATTTGGATCCTTGTCCTTAAGTTGGGAAAATAGTAGTCTGACGGTCTTCTTATAATATGAGACGATAATTGATGAAGAATTCCTCATTACTTTCATCAACCTCTGGCTTGAGCCCGGTATATAAATTAGTTTATTGTACTTGTTATCCGCAACATCCGAGTCAAGAGGATCACGTGGTACCATAGGAGTAGAAGTGTGAAAAATTTTATTAACAAGGCTTCTCGGATATCCATTCTGAATTAGTATTATTGCCTGTTCTCTAAAATTTTTAGAATGGAATGACTCATGAGACATACTGAGGACCTTATTTGTTATGTATTTGATTATTGCAATTTTTGGCGATTTGGTATGTAACGAATTGAAATGCACGTTTTGTGAGAAGCCATAGGCTTATTAGAGTATAAATCAGTCTTCAAGTGTCCGCCATTTCTTATGATCCAGACATCCAAAAACGGAATTCACACAATCGGGTTTTTACCGTTCCGAGTTATACTGATATAATGGGATCACGAGTGTTCCAGTTCATAGTACGAGATCCCGCTGCAGAATCACTACGTTCATTACGTACAGAGACAAAAACACATTTTCACATACGTTTATGGATAGGAGAATACACTGATAGCACCGCAGCCTGTCAAAAGTGGCCGCAAGTAATTTTAATTAAATTAATGTTAATCAATATTCCAAGAGAAATTTCGTTCACGCCGTTTTGAAATAAAATATCATCCACATCATATGAATGGTTTATTGGTGTATCTACAATTGTAAAAATTGTTTCCACAAGTCAGGTAAACATCAACATCGACACAAGTTTATATAAAATATACACACTTATTGTAAAAACGACAGGACGTGACAAATTGAAACTTAACAAATAAGATAAACAAAGTTTACAATCTCATGACTTCCAGAACGAATTAAACTCATCAATCGAATAAAAAACATTGTCCAACAATATTTCCTTAATTTGCTTTTTAAATTTGACATATGAAAGGTTTCCCAGCTCGGCAGGCAGTCTATTATATAACGACGCTGCACAATACTCCGGGTTGCTTTGGGATTTTTTCAGTCTCAAGAAATTTTTTCTGATTAGGGATTTATTTCTTGTGTCATATTCGTGTACGTCGGATTGCAAAGGATAATGCTTGTCACTGCCGTGGATGTAAAGTAAGTTTTCTAGAATAAAGATTGATGGAAAAGTTAAAATTCTCAACTTTTCGAAAACTTGCTTGCAGTTCTCCCTATAACTCAATCCTCCCAAAATCCTTATCGCACGTCTCTGCAATCTGAAGACTGATTCGCGTCGAGCACAGTTGCCCCAAAGTATGACAGCATACCTCAGTTTACTCTCCACGAGAGCAAAGTAGACCAATCTAAGTGTTTTCTCGGACAGCGAACAGGAAAGAACCCTCAGGGCAAATATATTTCTACTCAGACTGGATGTCAGCTCATCAACATGGGTACTCCAGGTAAGTGAAGCGTCCAGATACACTCCCAGGAACCTAACCGTGCTGTCATTGTCTACATCACATCTCTTTCTCAAACTCAGGGTCAGAGATTGTGTCTTATCTTCATTCATACTGAGACCATTTGCTGTAAACCATTCCAGAGCTCCCGACAGAGCCACCCGCGCTTTCTCGGCCAAGTCTTCGAGGTCACGTGATCTAACCTCAAATGTTGTAT
Source organism: Coccinella septempunctata (assembly GCF_907165205.1). NCBI lineage: Eukaryota > Metazoa > Arthropoda > Insecta > Coleoptera > Coccinellidae > Coccinella > Coccinella septempunctata. The sequence continues at coordinate 29,896,470 of NC_058195.1, forward strand.
CATCCACAAATTGGGTTGTCTTTACTTCAGGCACATATTCGGGCAGATCGTTAATGTATATTATGAAAAGTACAGGTCCCAAATTTGATCCCTGTGCCAGCCCAAGGGTCAAGTCTGTCGTATCCGAATACATGTTATCCACGTAAACCGCTTGCCTACGATCGCTCAAAAATGAATCGATCAAATTTAGGGCTGTGGAATTGAATCCGTATCTCTCCAGTTTAAAAAGCAGCTTATTCCGATCGACACAGTCGAAGGCTTTTGACAAGTCAACGAATGATCCCAAGCAATGTTCACCTTGCTCAAAACAATCGACAGTAAAGTCAATGAAGTGAATAATAGCATCGACCGTACTTCTGCCTTTTCGGTATCCAAACTGATTTTCTGAGAACAAGTTATTCTGTTCAAAGTAGCTTACTATCTGGCCTGCGATTACTTTTTCAAGAATCTTGGAGAACACCGGTACAATTGAAATGGGACGATAGTTGTTTTTATCCTTACGATCTCCTTTTTTATGAACTGGGATCACTTTAGAGATTTTTAAGCAATTTGGGAATTTTCCTGTCAGTAGACATTTATTAATCAGTTTAGTTAACGGCATAATGATTGAGCTAATATTAGCTTTAATTATCTGCACCGAAAGGTCATAATAATCAGTGGATTTGCTATTCCTCAAGCTCTTCACTGTTTCACGCACCTCAATGAATCCCACCTCGCGGAATACAAATTCTAAGTTGTGTGGAACCCTCTTCTTAAATGATTGACCGAACTCCGTCTGCGATGAGGCAAGCCGTGTTCTAATTGTCTCCGGCACTGTGGAAAAATGTTTGTTGAACACGTCGGGAGCAATGTTTATAGGGGGTGATACTCTATTCTTCTCCAGATGGTCATTCACGAGTTGCCAAGTAGTTTTGCATTTATTGTTTGAAGACTCAATTTTTCCGTCATAATAAGAAACTTTAGCTTTCTTTATTGCCTTCCTGTATTTCCTGGTAAGGTCATTTCGCACTAAAAGCAGATTTTCGGTTTTATACTTAGAGTACAGATTTCGAACCAAAAGTAATGTCTCTCTCATTTCTCGAAGTTCTTCAGAGAACCATCCGCAATACCGTTGTGTGAGTTTTGTCCTCTTCATCCTCCTGGGGAAAGATGATGAGAATATATCAACAAAAATGTTATGGAATTCTACAAAACATTCCGCACCATCCAGCTCAGCATTTATGAAGTCCCAACATGTATTTTCAAGTTTACAATGCATCTCGTTGAATCCTGCCTGTGTTAGTGGTCTAAATGCTCTGTGAACGTAATTCGAACTCTTATTCAAGGTTCCTACGCGAAGAAACTGTGCTTCGTGATCCGAGAACTCAGTGTCTATTATTCCAGCCAATTCCCCAGGTGCATCAAAGTTCGTGAATATATTATCTATACAATTCTGATTCCTGGTGGGCTCAAATATTTTTTGTTTGAAACCATAGGATTTCAAGAGATCGACTACCACTTTCGCCTTCCTGTCCGAAACAAAATCCACATCTTGGTTGACGCTAAATTTAACATTGAAGTCACCACATATCACAACCCTGTCCCTATTAATAGCGAGTTCATTGAGAATAAGCTCCAAGTTAGAAGTGAAAGCATCGAGATTTCTCGATGGTGATGAATAAATACATATGATGATTAAATTACTTTTGAGTAGTTTAATAGCTGACAATTCACAATGCACTTCCAAGGATTTACTTCGGATATTACTGATAACTGAACACTCTGAACAGTTCACTAGGGAGTTTACTAAAATCATTGTGCCCCCTCGTTTCATGTTTTGCCTTGTGTAAGCATCACCTACATACCAATCTCCGATGCATAAGCCCCTGGACTCCTCTTCTCTGAGCCAATGCTCAGTGAGGCATATCACGTCATATTTATGCGATTGAGCGTAAATCAAACCCTCTAAGACATTTATTTTATTCCTTAAGCACTGAATATTCAAATGTAGCATGTTTAATGTGTTGTAATCTTCGCAGGAATGAGTCAATGAAATATTTTCGGGAATTAAATTACCTGTTACTCCCTCGTCAGTTTCCTTGAAAAAAACCTAGATATGTAAGCTCCGTTAGGCCAACATTCAGAGTTCTCGGCTGTATTTTTATGTGAATCATTAATAACTACCTTAAAAGAACAGTATTTGTCTGGCAACTTTGATTTGAGAGCTGTGCATTCTGCTTCCGGAAATGTTTTTCTTACCATTTTTTCAAATTCTTCTTCTTTGGTGTTAGGCGCAATCCTAGAAACAAACAGAGACATCTTTTTTCCAACTGCCTTTATTGGGTTATCCGTGCTCGCTCCGATTATATTCCACCTGTAGCTCTGGGATACTTTATTGTTGTGCATGTTCTTATTGTTTGTTTTGATGTTGTGGTTGTCAACTTTCATATCTCCAACTGTACCTACCATGCCAGATGCATTATTGAAACTATTATGACTCGATGTAAATGATCTGTTCTTCTTTTTCTTCCTTTCAACAATCGTCCAATTATCTTTTACTTTCTGTCTGTCAATTGTCCTTTCAGATGACATTGTCGATTGAACCTTCGTTCCACCATCTATGACGTCTGTGTTCCTATCATCAACGTGTGTAATTGTGACATCTGATGAACCAGATGAAGATGCGGATTTGTATACAATCTCCGATGTGGGATTATTGCCTTTATTCTTCTCATTAAAACTTGGATTTGCTGGTATCGATGAATCCAACTTCTCAAGGAGATTTATATGCTTTTTCAGCAAACCGATTTTGTCTGCTAGCTCATTTATCAGAATATCCTTTTGTTCTATAATAATATCTTTATATGCAGACTTACTCCTTTCCATCTCACATTTCATTAATGCCGACATATCAACACCCCTGCATTCTTCATTTTCCTCGGTAGAGTCCTCATTGCTGGTATTTACCATTGATTTGTCATATAGTGATTCGTTTATATTGGATATTCTCAACTTAAGCTGTTTAATTTCAGCATCTTTAGTGTCACAATCGCAGTCCTTTTTGGTTATGTTGCCACAACAAATTACAACACCCTCCGAATTTACATATGTACCACTAATCTTAAGCACACAACTAGGGTGGTATTTTGCATTACACTTTCCGCAAAGTATGAAAATTTTTACTTCTTTCGAACACTTCTTACACGGAACGTCAGAATTCGTGCTACCTCTCGGCGCCATGATAGGAATAAATGCATGTAAAGAATACTAAAATCCATAGCTGCCGTTGAACACTCGGCCGCATATACCTCGCAGCCAGGTGTAAGCAGTTAACATTTCGATGTATTTCTACGTTCATGACGTACACGGATGTTTTTGATATCAATGAAAAGTTATTTTTTTTTCGAATATGATGATATATGGCTGCCTGTGAAAAAATGGCCGCAAGTTAGGTCTGCCATCTGTTAAAATAACGAGATATCTGAAATAAAGTGAAAGAGATGGCGCGCAACGCCACTTGTTATATGAGGATGGTGGATGCCAGCCGTGTGAGTATTTAAGCCATTGCGCATGCGTCTATAGATATGATTCTAAGCCGGCGGCTCAAACAATAGTAAGAACAACTTAACATTTACAAAATTATAATAACGTAATGAATATTATTCATTAGATTTATTTATAGATTTATTTTATTATAAAAAATTATTCATTCATCAAGTGCAAATGTAATTAAATCTGAAGATTTTTTTTTCGTGTTTCTTCAAAATCAGTCTCTTGAATCAAGTTATATTTTATATCAGTGTATTACATTTTCTAGTCCAAGTCAGATTCCCCGCTGCTTTCACAATCGCAGTTGTCACTATCGTCGTCGCAGTCAGAGTTTTCTCATCATCTGAAAATGTGTTAGCTCAATTACATAATACATTTTCTACTTGTATCGCAGTCGAACTTAGCAGAAACCATGTTGGTTTCAGGACACCATCCAGAAGAAGCCAACCATTTATTCTCCGCACTAAACTTTAAACAGTGGTACTTAGTAGCATTGAGCAATATCGAATTGACGAAAATCGTCCGTAGTACCAAAACGATAAAATGTGTGCTGAAACAAACCCTTTGATTTTTTCAATGAATTTTTCATCATTCTCTTTTCCGCATACATCTTGTTGAACATGATAAATCGTCCAGTGTCTTTGGAATGAACTTTGGTGAGACTTATCATCTTTTAAAAAATTCTTCTCATGTTTCGATATTGATTTATTTGGACGTTATTCTTATTAGAAACTATTATATGCATTGCGCCCGAACTCTCAATATTCGTATAGCGCCCGACGAAGGGTTTAATACATAAATAATATTAACAGCGTTGTGTACAACGAGTTCCAACACGTGGTTGTAATATAAGAATAATTCAGATGCACTGTTGAGAAACCTAAGATTACTTTCAAACGGGTTTTTACTGTCGGGTTTTTACCGGAAAACAACCGAATGAAAAATTATTCATCGGGTTTTATCCGTACGGTGGGCACATCAAGCTCTCGAATCTCGTGGCGATAAGCGCCGCCGAAAGTGCAATCTGGTTGTTTTCCAGTGCGAAACTAAACCGGAACATGTGTGAAAGATCCCATAATATCAGTAGATATAATAGCAGCCATACATCATCCTATTCGAAAAAAAAATAGCTTTAATTTGATATCAAAAACATCCGTGTACGTCATGAAGGTAGAAATACATCGAAATGTTACCTGCTTACACCTGGATGCGAGGTAGTTGCGGCAGAGTGTGCAACGACAGCTATGGATTTTAGTATTCTTAACATGCATTGTTATGATGTGGATGATATTTTATTTCAAAACGGAGTGAACGAAATTTCTCTTGGAATATTGATTAACATTAATTTAATTAAAATTACTTGCGGCCACTTTTGACAGGCTGCGGTGTTATAAGTGTATTCTCCTATCCATAAACGTAGGTGAAAATATGTGTTTGTCTCTGTACGTAATGAACGTAGTAATTCTGCAGTGGGATCGTAGACTTTCAGTTACGCACCGAAAAACAAGCGTATTGCACTTTCGGCGGCGCTTATCGCCACGAGATTCGAGAGCTGGATGTGCCCAGCGTACGGATAAAATCCGATGAATAATTTTTCATCCGGTTGATTTCCGGTAAAAACCCCTAGTGTGAAAGGAGTCTTAGGGTTCTCAACAGTGCATCTGAATTATTCTCTTATTATAACCACGTGTTGGAGCACGTTGTACACAACGCTGTTGATATTATTTATGTATCAACCCTTCGTCGGGCGCTATACAAATATTGAGAGTTCGGGCCCAATGCATATAATAGATTCTAATAAGAATAAGGTCCAAATGAATTAATATTGAAACATAAGAAGAATTTTTTTAAAAGATAATAATTCTCACAAAAGTTCATTCCAAAGGCGTTAACTTTGAACGATTTAACATGTTCAACAAAATGCATGCGGCAAAAGATAATAATGAAAAATTAATTAAAAAGATCAAAGGCTTTCATTCAACGTGCAATGGACCATTTTCGTCAATTCGATGTGGCTCAATGCTACTAAGTACGACTGTTTAAAGTTTAGTGCGGAAAATAATGATTGGCTTTTTCTGGATGGTTTCCTGAAACCAACATGGTTTCTGGGAAGTCCAACTCCGATACGAGTTGAAAATGTATAATGAAAATGAGCTAACAAATCTTCAGATGATAAAGATGAGACGAAGATAGTGAAAACTGCGGTTATGAAAGCTGATATAAAATATAACTAGATTCAAGAGACTGATTTTGAAGAAACACGAAAAAAAATTTTGGCATCCTCATCTAACAAGTGGCGTTGCGCTTCATCTCTTTCACTTTATTTCGGATATCTCGCTATTTTAACAGATGGCAGAGTTACCTTGCGGCTATTTTTTCACAGGCAGCCATATATCATCATATTCGAAAAAAAATTAGCTTTAATTCGATATCAAAAACATCCGTATACGTCATGAACGTAGAAATATATCGAAATGTTACCTGCTTACACCTGGCTGCGAGGTAGTTGCGGTCTAGTGTGCAATGGCAGCTATGGATTTTAGTATTCTTTACATGCATTGTTATGATGTGGATGATATTTTATATCAAAACGAAGTGAACGAAATTTCTCTTGGAATATTGATTAACATCAATTTAATTTAAATAACTTGCGGCCACTTTTGACATGCTGAAGCGTTATCAGTGTATTCTCCTATCCATAAACGTATGTAAAATGTGTGTTTGTCTCTATACGTAATGAACGTAATAATTCTGCAGTGAGATCTTAGACTATTAGAAAAGATATTTTGAAAAATCTCCATTCTTCTCATATGGGAGTTGTCGAAATGAAAAGTTTGGCTAGATCTCATTTTTGGTGGCCGGGATTAGACGAAAACATTGAAGAATTATGTAGCAATTGTGAAAATTGTTTGCTACATAAAAAGAGTCCTGATAAAGCTATACAGAATCATTGGCCTTGGACCCAAGAGGTTTGGTCTCGTATTCAATTAGATTTCACGGGTCCATTCAAAACAGATATTTCTTGATTTTGATAGATTCCCATTCAAAATGGATAGAGGTATACCCGATGACTTTTATTACTACAAAAAATACAATTGCGGTATTGCGATCTATTTTTGCTTGTTTCGGTTTACCTAGACAATTAGTTATCGTACAAATTCGGACTCATAATGGTTTATTCTAATGCGCAAAAATGACACCTCCAAAATCGTGAATGTCGCTAATATTTCAGACCTCGACAAGCTATAATTCCATCCAATTATTCAAACTATCTCACTATGACCCTTGCAACTTCAGGATGGCTTTGAACGTTTACTATCAGAATGTTCGTGGCCTACGAACAAAATTACCTCAGTTCAAGTGCTCTTCTACAGCCAGTAATTATGATCTTTTATTCATTACTGAATCGTGGCTCAACGATAGTGTGTATGACTCGGAAGTTATGAAATCCAGGGTATATGACATTTTTCGGAGAGATCGCTCCACGACGGCGAGTGCCAAAAGTGAGGGTGGTGGTGTTTTTGTGGCGGTAAAGAAAGATTTGGAGCCTGTCAATGTTCCAGAGTTCCAGAGTGGTGCAGAAGATTTATGGGTTCAGATATCAATCAACAGATTAAAGGTTTATTTGTGTTGTGTTTATATTCCACCGGACGACGCCGCGGCGTTGACTTGTTTTGTGTCTAAGCTGAATGATATCAAACCCTTGCTTGGAGATAGTATTATTTTAGTGCTAGGTGATTTTAATTGATCCGGAGTTTCCTGGGTGAGGAATGTCTCAAACAATAATAATAATAATAATGTTGCAACAACAGCAACCAACGAGTCCAATTCAATTGCCGACTCGAACCGCTGAAGGTGCTGCGCAGGATATTCAGCCAGTGCTCACCCAAGCGGGGTTAGTTAGAAAGCGCATGAAGTGGACAACGTCCATGAATGAAACTATTGTGCGCATATATAACTCCATCACGGGACTAGGGCAGAACACGAACAACTATAGGAAAAGGCTCCATGAGGAATTTTGCAACGCCTACCCAAATCTCAATGTCACTGAACAACGAGTGGCAGACCAGTACCGCGTAATTCTGAGAAATAAATTAATACCAACGGCCCGAATCGACGCAATTAAACGGGAACTTCAGCGTCCGCTAGCAATAGAGAATAATACCAACACTCTGATGAAATTCACATGCCTGGGCAACAACACCTAGAAGACATTGATACTGAAAGTCCATCTTGCAACCCAAGTGAGCCTGAACTCCAGGACGATAGGGAAGAGCTCCACCGACAAGTTCACTCTGACATGAGGAGATACTTCGCCGAACTGGAAGGGACAGACCCTCTTCATCGAATAACACCTCCCCGACTCAATACATCCAAGAAGCTGTCACTTATAATCGACATCTTGAATAAGGACGTTTTACCTGAATACCTACAGAACGGAAGTTCATTGGAATATCTGCATCTAGTTTTTTACTGTGCAGCGCTGACGACAGCCAAAACCATAGGGGCAAAAATTCGCGGAACGAACAACAATGGTCTAAAATTACACAAATTACACGCGCCAGCATGGCAGAAACGTCTTCAACACAAAACAGAAAGGCTAAGAAGAGACATTGGACGACTGACGGAGTACTTGAACGGGAATCGAGGAAGAAAGGTTGTGAAAGCTGCCAAAGAGATCATGGATAGAAACAGGACACATACAGAACGAGAGACGGAGAATGCTACAGCTCACTATTGCCTCGACACTCTGAAGCAAAAATTAAGTCTGTATGCAGAACGCCTGAGGAGATATAAAAGCAATTATAGCCGGAAAAGAGACAATAATTCATTCGAAAAGTCGGAAGAATCTTTCTACCGGTCACTCACATCGTCGGATGGAGAACATGGAAAGTTACCACCAAAGGAAGCCATTGAACAATTCTGGACCGAACAATTATCAACGAAACCTCACTTCAATGGAGATACCGGATGGATTGAAGATGAAAAATCTGAAGCTATAAAATATGAGCCGATGCAGCATGACATGATCACAATTGAAGAAGTAAAAGCAGCTATCAGAGTACTGCAAAACTGGAAAGCACCTGGGCCTGATGGATTACAGAACTTCTGGATCAAGAAACTTTGGATCATGCATGACAAATTGACCTCCGCAATAAATGATGTCATTGAAAATCCTGAAAGAATGCCAGTATTCCTTACACATGGCACAACATACTTGTTACCTAAAGACCAAAGGAATACAGAAGACCCATCCAAGTACCGACCAATCACATGTCTTCCAACGATGTACAAATTAATCACATCGTGCATTTCAAACCGAATTCACAACCATTGCGAAAGGAATAACATCATCGCCATGCAACAGAAAGGATGCACCAAAGACAGCCGAGGGTGCAAAGAACAACTAATAATAGATTCAGTTATCTGCAATCAAGCGTTCTCCAAGCGAAGGAATCTCTACGCTGCGTACATAGACTACAAAAAAGCATTCGATTCTATACCTCACGAATGGCTCTTGACGATCTTGAAGATTTACAAGGTGGATCCCAATATTGTTAAGTTCCTGAAAAACGCCATGTCAACCTGGCGTACTAGTCTTCAAATGAAAGCAGCAGATTGCTCCATTACAACAGGACCTATTCCAATAAGACGCGGAATTTTCCAAGGAGACTCGCTGAGCCCTCTGTGGTTCTGCATGGCCCTGAACCCCTTGTCTCATAGATTGAATTCTACGGACTACGGATTTTCCATCAAGAGCGGCAGTAGAACTATGATAAAACTGAATCATCTCCTTTACATGGACGACTTGAAACTCTTCGCATCTACCAAAAAACAAATGCAACTGATGCTGAAAATGGTGGAAGGATTCTCGGAAGACATCAAAATGAAGTTTGGACTAGAAAAATGTCGACTGCTTAACATAACGAGAGGGAAAATAGAAGATGGTACGTTCAAACTCAAGGAAGGTGCAGAAATTGAAGCATTAAAGGAAGGAGACACATACAAGTATCTAGGCATAAAACAGGCAAGAAAAATCAATCAGACCCAGATGAAGAAAGAATTAACGGAGGAGTTCACCCGAAGATTGAGGAGGATAATGAGAACTGGTCTTAACAGCAAGAATCTGATAAAAGCGATTAACACCTACGCTTGCTCGGCGCTGAGCTATTCATTTGGTATTATCTCTTGGACGATCACCGATTTAGCAGCTTTACAGAGAAAAATAAGGACGATGCTGACTAAACATATAAACAATAAACATCACCCCAAAAGCTCAATAGAACGGACAGAGCTGCCACGACATCTTGGGGGTAGAGGAATTGTTGATTTGTCCAACCGTATGTCCCAGGAAATTGAAGGACTTCGAAAATATTTCTTGAGCAAGGCAGCTTCGTCAGAACTCCATCGAGTAGTTTGTGTTGCTGATAGTTCTACACCATTAAAGCTACAACAGGATCACTTGGAAACCGTCGAACACTCTGCAGAAAGTAAAATGCAGAAACTGATTGGCAAACCTTTGCATGGGAGGCACCAGAACGAGGTCAACCATGATTACGTCGACATATCTGCGTCGAACTACTGGTTGACTTCCGGAAGGTTGTTTCCTGAGACAGAGGGCTTCATGCTCGCCATCCAGGATCAGGTGATTCCAACAAGAAATTACATGAAGTACATCGCCAAGGATGCCTCAGTGGCGGACGATAGCTGTCGTTATGGCTGTGCGACACATGAAACTATCCAGCACATCACCGGGGGATGTCAGAAGTTCGCGGGCACGGAGTACAAAAATAGACATGATGCTGTTGCCAAGATTCTTCACCAAGAATTGGCACTAAAACACCAACTTCTAACGTCGAAAAAGGTTCCTTATTACAATTACCATCCGGATGCTGTGCTGGAAAACGAACATCACAAGCTCTACTGGGATCGCACGGTTCTCACAGACCGAAAAATAACCCACAATAGACCAGACCTCATATTGCTCAATAAGGATGAGGACAGAGCACTATTCATAGACGTGGCAATTCCAAATAATACCAATCTTCTAGATAGGCACACTGAAAAAATTTCAAAATACAGAGATCTCGAGGAACAAACCAGAAGACAGTGGAAGCTGAAAGATATCAAGACCATCCCTATTGTCATTTCATCTACAGGCCTGATACCGAAGAAACTACTAGAGAACTTGAGGAAACTTCAGTTGGACGAAAATATCTATAGAGTCATGCAGAAGGCGGTACTGCTCGGAACGGCGAGAACTGTACGCAAGTACATGGGGAATGCAGAGGAACACCGTCTGCGCGGACAGGAAGTGCGGGTGGAGCAGGAATCCAACCTACAGCAGGGAGGCGAGGAGCGACCCGGACCCGACCACCACCACGAGCCCGAAAACCTGGAAAGGGTTCCAACAGAGCTTAATCCTTTTGATATCTAAGATATCTGGGATAAGTGAATTTTCCTCTGGAGAGGAGTGTGAAAGCCGCAAGGCTAAAGTCATAAAGTTTATTGATCCATTCAGACTTCAAAGAGTATAGGACAAGTCAGTATACATAATTGATCATGAAGAAAAAGGAAACTAGTTCATATCGGATGTCACTCCTCCACATGAATTTAATGTACTATCATTCAAGTATTCTGATACAGAATAATAACTTCTGCTTAGCAGTAGATCTTTCATGTTTTTCTTGAAATTCTTTAAATTCTGTACTTTCAGAGTAGTTGGCAAATGATTGAAAAATCTTACACTTTGATAGGATGGTGAACGTTCAAATCTAGATGTTCTATGATTTGGTATCATTAAAGTATGATAATTTCTTGTGGAGTAGTGATGGTTGCTAGACAGTCTTGCAATATCACTCTCATTTTCCTTTACATAAAGTAAACACCTATATATATAGATACAAGCTAGTGTCATGATACCATTCGCAATGAAAAAAGGTTTACAAGAACATTGTGGATGTAAATTGAACATTAGCCTGATTATTCTCTTCTGGCAAACAAAAACTCTATTTAGTTCAGATGAACTACCCCACACTAATATATTATAAGACATATGAGGATAGCATATACTGTAGTAAACATCTATGAGAGATTTCAAAGGAAACAATCTTTTTATTTTAGATATTGCAAAATAAGACCTATTCAATTTTTTACACACATAGTCAATATGTTGGTTCCAGCGCAAACCTTCATCTATGTATATTCCTAGAAATTTTGTGAATTCCTTAGGCATTATAGAAACATTATGATGGGATATTATCAAGTGATCATTATTTATTTTGTTCAATGAGAAATATACTAAATCAGTCTTGTCCACATTCACCATCAACGCATTCAATCGACACCAGTCAGTAAACATCCGAATAATCGACAGAACCAACAACCTGAGTTCCTCAGAGCTCCGTGCTGTGAGAAGTAATGAGGTATCGTCTGCAAATAGTATAATCAATGCTCCAACGATATGATCCGGCAAATCGTTTATAAACAGCAGAAAGAGTAAGGGTCCCAGCACCGAGCCCTGTGGAACTCCCATATCAACACCAAACTCATCAGAATATGTGTTTTCTACCTTCACCGAGAAAATGCGACCGCTCAAATAACTCTCCAACCAATCTAAAAATATGCCTCTGAAGCCAATATTATAAAACTTACGCAACAAGAAACGAAAATCTAAAGAGTCAAATGCTCGCGAGAGATCAAAGAATATCCCAGCAGCACGAAGACCGTCATCCAAACTCTTGTAGACGCCCTCAACAAACTGAAATGCCGCAGTTTGTGTTGACCGACGAGGCCTAAATCCATGTTGAGATTCCGTTATGATGTTGAATCTATTCAAAAATTCATACATTCTATTGAAAACTATCCGTTCAAAAATCTTAGAAAAATTACTCAAAATCGATATGGGTCTATAATTAGCGATGTTATAAGGATCATTTTTCTTGAATACCGGTATAATGATAGACTTTTTCAAAATATCTGGAAATTTACCGGAAGAAACAGATATATTCATTAAATGAGCAAAATGACCAGCAATGGAATCGGCAATGGATTTGAGAACTCTCACTGAAATGGAATCAACTCCAGTACATTTCTTGTTCTTAAGTGCTTTGATAACATTAATAATTTCATTTTCTGTGACTGGATGGAAAAAGAAATTTACATTCAGTATTTTTGAAGTTGTGCATGATTGTGATAGCGTTTTCCCATAAAACTCCATGAGTCTGGTGTAGGTTACCGTAGAAAAATGGCTGCCAAACGCCGCAGCTACTTGACCTGAATCCGTACAAAGATCTCCATTCAACTTCAAAGATATTCTCTTATGAGCATTGGGTGATTTTCCAATTTCAACATTAACCAGTTCCCAGACAGTCTTATTTTTCTGATGTGAGTTCTCAACTAGATTACTATAGTACCGCCGTTTAGTATTGTCAAGTAGTTGATTGTAATAAACTTTGGCAGACTTGTAGATTAGTAATGACTGCTGTGTCTTCAACCTAGAATGCATCCAATGAAGATTTTTCTTGATATTTTCTTGTATGCTGAAGCGTTTAATCTCTGGTGTTATCCAATTCTTTGAGATATTATTATTACTAGTAGTGCGCCTCAATGGACAACATTCTTCAAAAATTGACTTGAGAGTGCCAATAAAATAGTCAAATATAACATTAATGTCAAAATCTGAGTATACTTCTGAAAATCTGGTATCTTCAATACGAATATTAAAATTATCAAGATTATATGAGGTAATACCCTTATAATGCTGTGGCTTGTCATTAACTACCGTTTTAAAGGAAATAGCAGTACAATATTCAAGCGATAAAACTTTATGATCAGCAAGATTTGCCTCATATACTGTGGTTTTACAAGAATTTTTTTGTGCATTAGTCAAAATATAGTCCACAGTTGAACTAGTTGTTTTCCCTTTACTGTCAGTGAATACCCTAGTTGGTTCGAGCGATGTGATGTGCAAATCAAAACAATCAAGAAAGTCCTGGAAAAGGCATTTTGACCGAGAATTCATTTTAACAAAATTAATGTTCAGGTCTCCACATATGAACAAAATTTTGCATTTTTCCAGACATTGTTGTACAACATAGAAAATCCTTTCTAAAAATAACTTGAGATCGCCTGATGGCGGCCTGTAGATACTTAGAATTCCTATTTTGAGGTCTCCAGCGTTAACCTTCACTCCACACACCTCACAATCCATTTCCAAGGATAATCGGGAGAAATTAAGATCAGAGGCTTGTAATTCACTTTTCACATAAACAACACAGCCTCCGTCCTTGTGTAACACACGACAAAAACACGAAACCTGTACGTATCCTGGAATAACCATTAGGCTGATGTTATCCTCAGAACACCAATGCTCCACAACACTGACAATATCGGGACTCTCTGTCGCTAGAAGCACCTGAAGACTGCTGAGTTTATTTGAGATACACTGAATGTTTATTTGTAGTATCTTCAATTTAACTGTTGATCTTGTTTCATCGGTCTCCGATGAAAAAAAACACGGACATTTGCACGATTGGGCCAATTAGTTGGAACAAGGGCTTTATCGTATTCACTATCTAGAATAGTAACTTTGAAAGAGGAATAGCTTTCTGGAAATCGTGATTTCAGTGGTTCACATTTTACTTGATTTGAAAAATTTCTGTTCAGAAATTTAAGTAGATTATCTGCCGTGGTGTCCGGTTTGAGGTTTGATACGTGTAGAAATTTCATCTTCTCTATACCTTCCACCGTTGAATCACCTGAGCAACTTCCAACAACCAAAGTACTTTTTGACTTTCGCTTTGGTTTTTTGTAATTGACGTCTGTCCATTCATTTTTCGATGGTGTAGATTTTTCAATATCGACAGGTAATGCGATATTAGAGTGGATGATTGCATTTCTTGCATTCACTTCTTGTGCATTCTCTATCGCTTCATTCAACCACAGAACAGACCCATTGACTTACTTTATGCATTCAACTGACGTACAGTAAACAGATGATCATCATTATTTTTATTTTGATTTCTAGTTACGGTTAACCCACATGGCTCATCAGTTACGGAACGCCTTATGGATGTACCTCCACCAGTTGATTTCATATTCCGATCTTGTGATCTGACAACAGGTTTAGTACTGCTGTGCTGTATTTTACTCACATGTTTATACTGTTTGTTTTCATCGTTGGAATTGTCTACATTTTTATCATCATGTACCTGGATGACATTTTTTTTCGAGGAAGAATGATTATTCATTAGAAATTTATTGTGATTCTGTAATGCTTCAATCGCTATGGCTTGATTTGCGATTATTAATTCTTTCTGAATTTGAAGTTCTCTCAAATATTTTATCTCCATATGCAGAATATCCAGTGAATTCCTGGTACTGTCATCTGAACAACCATGTATTTTCGTATCACCATCATTATTTAAAACTTCCTTATTATTTTTTTCGATTAACTTTTTAGTGAAGTTAATTAGCACTTGATTTGTAACATTATCTGGCAGTGTAGCACTCACTAACACTCCAGTACTCGCGCGCCCGATAGGAACATAAACGGTCGCGTGGGGTATTAACCCTTAGTCACTACGGACGGGTCATTTTGACCCACACGACATAAGACGAGCCGAAATTCTTCGTTTCGCGTGTGAGTAGTGGGGTGATTCTTCTAGTATTCTCCTAGCCCAACATAATCTTTGTTCTGACGAGTAAGTCGAGCTGTGTGCGTTCCCGTGTTTGCTGATATCGCTGTATTTGGGTCAAATTGACCCGTGCGTAGTTTGAACGGTAGTGTTATATGAAATATGAGGTACGTTTTCTATTCAATTGAATGAATGAATCATTCAAAATTTATATCAATATCAATTTATTGATTTTGGTTTTTGTGTTACAGTATTTATAGGCCACTCACTGAAGCTGAAATCTTACAAATTGTTGAAGATGAACAGTTCTGGGAGGATCATAATTCCACAGAAAATACAGAGGGAGAGGAAAATATTTTCGAAGTGCAAGACAGAGTAGCTGCTACTGAAGCTATTCTAGATGAAGGAGATAGGAGTGAACCTGGGGAGAGTGATCATGAAGAAATAAGCGAACATGACAGTGATAGCGAACTTGAATGGAATGATAATGAACAAGAATCTGAAGATGTAGAGAGAAAGACTAAAGAAGTTGACGAATCTAATCGTCAAGCTTTTTATGGCAAAGACAAAACGAAATGGTCGAAAAATGCACCAACAAGAGGTAAAACCCAAAAAAAAAATATTTGTACAATACTGCCTGGCTTGAAGGGAGACGCAAAAAAGAATCCACCCTCAACAGTTTTGCAGGCCTGGAAACTAATTTTTTCGGACGCAATGCTCAAGAAAATCACAAAACATACAAACTCCAAAATACAGAATATGCAACTGAAATATAAAATGTTCAAAAGAAGGAGAAATTGCCGATCGCAGTTCTCTGCTTCCTTCATTCATAATACAGACCAAGAAGAAATAGAGGCTTTCATTGGTCTGCTCTATTTAACAGGCATTTTTAAATCAGGGCATGAGGATCTCAGATCTCTATGGGCCAATGATGGAACGGGCAGAGATATATTCAGGTGCACTATGTCACTTGCAAGGTTTTCTTTCTTGCTTTCCTGTATTCGATTCGATGATGATAGTACAAGGAAGAAAAGACTGAAAGAAAACAAGTTGGCCGCAATATCTGATTTATTTAATCAATTCGTCCAAAATTCAAAGAGTTGTTACTCTCCTTTTCTACATTTGACGATAGATGAAATGCTAGTTCCATTCAGAGGTCGCTGTGGATTCCGAATGTTCATGCCAAGTAAGCCTGCTAAATATGGGATCAAGATACAGGTTTTAGCAGATGCAAAAACCCATTACATGGTGAACTCGGAAATATATTGTGGAAAACAGACACCAAGTAAGGCTTGTTTGGAAAAAGGAGAGAAACTATGTCTTCCAACACAAGTGGTTATGAGGTTGATCGAACCTGTGAAAGGGTCCAATAGAAATATAACAACCGATAATTGGTACACCTCATTAGAACTTGCAAATGCCCTGAAAAAAGAGAAGTTGACGTTAGTAGGTACTTTGAGGAAAAATAAAGCTTTCATTCCACCGGAATTTCTACCGTCCAGAGGAAAGGAAATTGGGAGCTCCCTATTTGGGTTCACTTCTGATTTGACGATTGTTGCTCATGTTCCGAAGAAAAACAAATCTGTGATTTTATTATCCTCTATGCACTCAGATGATAAAGTTGATGAAAAAAGCAAGAAGCCGGATATTATATTATTTTACAACAGTACGAAGGCTGGCGTAGACGCATTAGATCAAAAATGCGCAAACTACAGTACATCAAGAAGAACTCGCAGATGGCCAATGGCAATATTTCACATGATTTTGAATGTTTCTGGAGTGAATGCCAGAGTTCTTTATCAGCTTTCACCCACCGGAAAGGAACTAACGAGAATAGACTTCCTGAAAACATTAGCCAAGGAGTTGTGTAGACCACATGTAGTAACCAGGATATCTAACCCTAAGATATCACTCAAACTTCGAAATTTAGCAGCGGACATATTTGATTTCGAGTTTTCCCATCCAGTAGAGCCTCAGCCTCGGGCAGGAACTTCGAAAAGAAAGAGATGTGCCATTTGTCCATCGAAAAAAGATCGAAAAACAAACACCTTCTGTTCGATGTGTAAAAAACCGATTTGCAAAGAATGTGCCATAAATGTTTGCCCCTTATGCAAAAATACCAAATAAAATACTTGAGTTAAAAATTAATGTTTGAAAATTATTATTCTAAAATAAAATGTAAAAATATCGTTTTTTTTCTTTTGTTAATATCTATCTAGAAATCGGGTCAAATTGACCCACCGTAGTACTTATGTTACAAAATTTTTGTGTAGTAATTAAGGGTTAAAATACCCCAAATTGAAAAATGATATTTTACAAATTACGTTGCAAAATATGTATGCCTAAAATTAAAAGTCGTTTCGTTAACGAATACCATTTATTATTTATGAGGGTAAAGAGGTGTACGGAGGTGAAAAAACTGTATATTCCTAAAGTAAAGCAAAATCGACAAATTTCATGATAAAATTCTCGTGGTTTCTCCGATTTGGCAAAAACTTACAAAAAACTGAAAAATTTATAAGCATTTGTATTTTAATTTTCTCCACATGACTGACATATTAGTTTCTGATGATTCTTGCAAATCCATTGCCGGCATTTGTAACAAATCATCGGGGTTTTCTTGTCCGCTTTTCTGGGACAGAGATGACATCTGCCTCGTCCTAACTTTCGAGGTGGTTCTTCTACAGAGCTCGTTGTTATTCAGAAGTTGGCGGAGTTTGGTTTTGATGTTCGGAGGAATGTTTTGTATGTACAGACGTCTCTTTTTTTGTGGAAGAGTTAGTTCCATTGCAAGTGTCTTCAAAAATGTTCGCCTTGGAATTGGAATATAATTATTGTTGGCTTCAAGAAGTCTCAACATATTGATTCCACCTATATTTAGAACATCGAAAAAGATTGTCAGGGGCCATCGCCGGCAGTTTCTAGATACATCATAAGCAGTACACATTTTATCGACTATATCTACCGCATATTTTGTACGGTTATAATCCATGATAATATCGGGTTTGTTTGTCTCGTTATCCACAATGCTATCATGGTGCATTGCTGATACCATTAGAACGTTTTTATTTTTTTTTGGTACAAAAGAAACGAGAGTGCAATTATTCTGAAAAGCAAAAATACTACTCCCTAGTGGTCTGCCCTTTACATTGACTAATTCGGATCTCCCGTTTACCCCCCCCCCCGTTTACATTGGAATCTCCCGTTTATTAGAATTTATGCTTCCTATCACAGTTAGTTTATCCTTTAGAAGATCCAGAACAAGAGGTACACTTGTAAACCATCTATCCATTGTAATATTTCTATTTGTGTTTCGAACTGGTTCAGTCATTCTTTTCACAACATCATAAGCTGAGTTGCTCTGAAGATAAGGCCCATCTGGTTGTACTCCTGGATATATCTCTAAATTTAAAGTGAACATTGTTTTAGTATCAACTAAGGCAAATAACTTTAGGCCATACTTGGCCGGTTTAGCTGGCATATACATTCTAAATGAGCATCGCCCTCTGAATGCAATAAGTTGTTCATCGATAGTCAAATAGGGGCTTGGAACAAAAACATATTTGCAATGATCTACAAACCTCTCAAAAATATTTCTTATTGGAGCAAGTTTATCAAATTGTCGTCGTTCGTGTCGATCATGAATATTATCGAATCTTATGCATCGGCATAAAAATCTGAATCGGTTGTAGCTCATCGTCAAGTATATCTGTTCACACCCGGTACCATCTGTAGACCAGAGATCTAAAATATTTTCCCTCCCGGATTTTTGAACACCTGCTATATAGAGAATTCCAATAAGAGCCTTTATCTCACAAGAATCTGTCGATCGGGCATCCCTGTCACGCTCAAATTTATTTTTTACATCTTCTATTTTGATGTTAGTACATGCAACGATTAGGTTTATCATCTCATCGTCTATAAAAATTGAAAAACATTCAAGATGTGTTTTCGCTGTTTTTGCAAATCCTTGTGGTCCTGGAATCCTAAGTACCAAATTGTGCCTTTTCGTTCGAGTACTTGGTGGCGGCATCTTACTCCATACGGTTTTCTTATCTTTTCCCAGAAAAGTTGGACCTTCTATAATTTCTTCGGTCGAAGGATCGTCTTCTTGCTCCGTGTCCGAACCATGATCACTCTCTTGGAGTTGATCTATCTCACTATCATTATCTTCTTCTGCATAAATTTCATTTACTTCGGCATTTTCATTCGCAGACTCTCCATTCATTATTTCCTCATACCATTTCAACCACTGTTCTGGATTTTTACTCTCCATATCTGAATAACGAAAATACCTCCTCGTATACAGATGTTGATAAAAAACTTGGTGAAAAATGGAAAAATAATAATAATTATAACAATAATAAATACTAATGTCATCATTTTTACTACCCATTATTAAAATAATGAAAATAAACATTTATGTACCTAGCGTTTGAGTGTCGACCGGAGAAATTATATCACACAAACGGTCGCGCGGGGTATTCTGATACCCCAGCCTAATTTCGGACAATGTGAAGAATACAACGAATACGGTATCAAATAACCGCAGGCACAGATGACTTCGTAAGATTGTTTACGAGGAATACCTATGTGGATATTCGTCGCAGGTTATCCCCTCCTAAAATACAAACCGATAAGTGAAGCCTGGGGTATTGCAATACCCCGCGCGAGTACTGGAGTGCTAACAGATCAATTAACTCGTTTTTACGCAATTTATTTAGCTCGCTCACGACGACGTCCGTACTCTCAGACATCTTGACAACGTATATATAATTTAGAACCCATGAATGTTGACACTAAATGTGGCTCATTAATGGACTCCTTTTCGTTTTTTGAGTTGGTCCAGTTCAATGAATTTTGGATTTAATACTCAGTAACAGTTTTAGAGTTGATAATCTGATGAGATGTTCTGATCCCATTGTTCCTGAGGACAGAAATCATCCATCTGTGGAATTTCTTTTTGATGTAGGACTGATCAAGCCATTATGTCTAAGTGACTCATTTTATAGTTTCAGGGGGGCTAATTTTGCTCTCATCAATGAATCTTTACATAATATACCATGGGACGAATTGCTTGTGAATGATAATGTCAATGATGATTTGGTTGTTTTTTACCAAATTTCAAATCAGTTAATTGAAAGACATGTCCCCTAGAGTAAAAAAAGTTAAGGCGTATCCATCCTTTTTTGGCAATGTTGGAAGACCAGGACCAGGCTATCCATCCTATTTTTCTAAGGAAACTATTAAAATCATTAAACGTAAAAACAAGTTCCATAAAAAATGGAGAATTTATAAAAATTATGGTGATGATATAACATTTCAAGCTTTACGGTCTGAAACCAAGTGTCTTATCAGATGTGATTATGAAAAATATTTAACCTCAGTTCAATCTGAGGTCAAAATTTGTCCAAAAAAGCTTTTTGACTTTGTCTCTGTTGGTTCTAAAGATTCGGGGTTTTCCAGCAAGATGTCATTCAAACAACGCATCGGCGAGTCAGGCAAAGATATTTGTAATTTATTTGCCGATTATTTTGAGTGTGTTCTCACTAAGCCTGATCCAACCATAAATTATGATACAAAGAAATGCTCTCCTGATCAATACTTTTTAGGCTCCTTCCAAATAACTTCTGATCATGTCAGGGAGATAATACTTGGATTGGAAGAAAAGAAAGGAGCTGGTCCAGACTCGATACCACCAATTTTTCTAAAAGAGTGTAGTATCCCTCTTGCATTGATATTCAATAAATCTCTCCATAGTGGAATATTTCCTGACTCTTGGAAGGTTGCCAGCATAACTCCTGTTTTTAAGTCCGGTAGTAAGAATTCAGTAGAAAATTATTGTCCTATCAGTAAACTTTGTTTATTCGAGAAAGTCTTTGAATCATTAATATACAACCGTTTGCTCCATCATATGCAATCTCGAATAATACCTGAGCAGCATGGTTTCGTTAAAGGAAGATCAACTAATCTCAGCTGCTTCATTGGATTTGTACAAAAAAGTCTTGATAAGGGAATTCAAGTCGGATTTTAGCAAAGCCTTCGACCGAATTAATATTAAAGCCCTTTTGAATGAGCTCAATTATGTCGGTGTTGAGGGCACATTGTTGAGATGGTTCGAGTCCTACCTCACAGATAGATCTCATCACGTCAAGATAGGGAGATTTATTTCAAGATCATTTTTCCCTACATCAGGGGTACCCCAAGGTTCCCATTTGGGTCCACTTCTATTTATTATTTATATAAACAGTATCAACAGATGTTTTAAAGTTTGTAAGTTTCTGTTGTTCGCGGACGATTTAAAACTTTTCGTTCTAATTCGAACAATCCAGAACTGCTTGGATCTTCAGAATGATCTAGACAGCCTTTTATTTTTTTGTAAAGCCTTTAGTTTACATTTGAACATAGAAAAGTGCTGCGTAGTTTCTTTCACACGGAATAGGTCAGTAATAAACTATGATTACTCAATTTCTGGAACTACCCTGCGGCGCACTGATACTGTCAGGGATTTGGGTATTGTGCTTGATTCAAAGCTCATCCTCGATGAACATATAAATGGTTTGGTGTGCGCGAGTAATAGAGTTCTTGGGTTGATTATGAGGCAATGCCGTCAATTCAAGAGTCGTGAGGCAATTTTAGCGCTGTACTAGCAGCAAGTTCAACTTTGCTTCTTCGGTTTGGTGTCCTCATTATAATGTATATATCGAAAGGTTGGAAAGGGTGCAAGCTAAGTTTCTTAGGTTTCTAAGTTATAAGACGGGATTTCACCTGATACCTGGAAATCCGGATAACTACTTTGTTCGTTTGAGACATTTTCGAAGTAATAGCTCAAAGGACAGAAGAATAATGAATGATTTAATTTTCATCTATAAAATACTATCGAATAAAATTGATTGTCCTCAAATTCTAGATTCAATTGATTTTTATGTTCCTCCTATATCGAGAATGTTAGATCTATGCAATTCTTATGTACATAGCGTTGATTTATTTTCGGGGGGTAGTTGAAGTTCTTTCAAAAAAACTATTAAGAGGATATTTGGGTAGTTCTTTACATTGTTCGTGAGCATTGTTTCATTTATTTCTGATTGTAAGCATTGTCTATTTCATATTATTAGTGGGCGCTTCTTTTGGGTGTTCACACCTGTTAGCGTTCTTCTTTGTAAAATAAAAAAAAACAAATAATAATAAAAATGAATAACAAGACGAGTGACACTATGTCTACCCGACCTAAAAGATGGATTAAACTTGTAGATAGATTAAACTTTAGATAATTTTTAAGGATATTGTTCATATTAGATGTAGGTAATTTTTCTTATGAATGTTCCATAGTGTTCTTCAAACTAGAATTTCAAGAAAAAACAATGCATTATTTAGAGAGAACTGTGGTGCTCAGAAGTGAAACAATTTATGGACACATAATTAACAGATCGATTAATGTAATGGAATTTGTAACGACACACTTGACGATTTGGAGCAATACTTGAGAATACTTGACATGGATAAAGTGTGCTCAGTTCAGAGCAAATCCTGTCATATTTTGATTTTCCCCAATGCGAATGAATGCAGCGCTTGCACTAAATTCAAATTCAGATTGCGGAACAAAAAGATGAGGTGTACCATATCGAAAAAAATTACAAGTTGAGAAATTTATTGGAGAAAGAGGACTAAGAGATTGAATTCTCTTATTGAAAGGTTTGAAAAAGAACAAAATCAAGCAAAAAGCTCTTTTTCATCAAGGATGTCCCTACAGCGCAGAAGAATATGATACACACTCGTTACAATGCAAGTCTCTGTAGAAAGAATGGTGTACGATATTCTCTTGATTGGGTGTATACCTGCATTCTTATGAAAATAAAAAGCTCTAAGCTGTACAACTACATGAGGGAAAATGAAATACTACCGTTACCATCCCTAAGTACATTGTCAAGGTAAATGTCTACTGAAATAATTTTATCATAAGGCTTGAGATCTCTATGAAGATACCGAAAATCACTGTTTAAAATGTTTGCTATTTTCTCTTCTTCAGATATATCAGAAATATTTAAGGCTCTTTTGGTTTTCGAAAAAAAGTCTTTGAAATTTTGAAAACAAAGACTAGTCACATGGAAGAATAGGAACGACATGGAGCTTACTTGTCGATGAATGTAAGGTGTCTATAACCAAAAAATTCGACAAGAACTTAATGAACTTCATTGGTTTCATTGATTTGGGAAGTCACACCCCACAGAAAATGGAAAACAAACTTGGAGACCATGCTTTGGTCATAATGTTCCAACCATTTGCAGGTCATGGTCTCCAAGCATTGACCTGCTTTCTAAGTGGAAGTGACGTGACTGGAGACGTTCTCACAAAAATAATGCTCGAGTGTGTTATTCTTTGTGGAAACGCTGGTCACTTTATAGATGTGATTACTAGTGATGGAGCTAGTTGTAACCGGAAAATGTGGAAACACTTTGAAATAGAGGACACCAGCGAACCATGGTGTGAACACACCATGGACAATAAGAGAAAATTTAGAATGTGCTCAGATTTTCCCCACCTCATCAAATGTTTGAGGAATAATTCAATTAAAAAAAAAATTTAGTATATATTAATAATTAGTCAAAAATTACCATACATCAATTATTCCAGATTCCGGAAGGTTGGGTAGAACATGCCCACTTCGAAAATTTGATTGATTAGGAATCAACTAAAGTTTTCAAAATGGCATATAAGTTGACGACCAGTCACATATACTCAAAATATGCGGAAGAAATGAATACTCGGTTGGCATTTCAGGTAAAATAAAGGTTTGGGAAGCTGCATATTGAGGGGAAATCTATTCCAAGAACATTGTTCAATTCGATTTTGTAGTTATTCAGTAATACAACATCTTTGGCATTGAGTGTGTATCAATCCAAGAATATTCTCAAAAATGTTCATCCTTCTTCGCTTTCTGCAAGAGGATAAATAAATTAATAGATATAATGAATTTCTCAAAACCTTTCACCGGATTAAGGCAGAACTCTCAGGAATATGAGGTGATTATTATTCAAAATAATATAAATATGGAAGAATAACAATGAAGAAATAATTTTAAAAGTTCATATCCATATGAATAAAATCAATAAAATAATTCAAAGTACCTGGATTCTTTTTGGTTTATTTGGATTTGTGGAGGCAGAGTTCGCCCCCTGAATATTTAATATCCACAACGACATATGAGGGATCCAAGGCACTCTCGACCTATGCAGATATTTGACAGAAGTAGGCTTCAAATACCTAATGACGTCGAGGCTGAACCAAAATCATTTGGAGGTAATTTTCATTTTTATTGAAGCCATTATCAGCAAAAAATGTAACTTTCAGCATTTCTTTGGGATGATGAGAGCAGCAGGAGGCTGTAATAGCCATCCTGACTCAATACAAGTGGGACAAATATTTCGCCTTATGTCCCTGCATTTCCTTATTAAACCACCTAGGGGAAGTAACGTTACAGGTGGAGATATGATGAAGTTCCTTCTGGAGGTGGGAGATCTGAAAGAAAAAAGAAAAAAATCATTTTTCGATTTGGAAATTGAGGGGAATTATTCCGAATTTGAGGAAGAATTTTTGGAAGTAGAAGAAGCGTTTGTTTATTTTTGTGGATATGTGGCCAAAAAAAATTCAATGATTTTATAAAAAATAAGCTTATTATTAACCTTTACTCTAGAGTCAAGGTTTTCTAACATTTTCCTCTCAAAAAATCATAAATTTCCTGAATGAAGTTGAAAAGAACATTTCAGACATTTCCGAAAAGAAAATAAATAAAAATTGCCTCTTGGAATTTTTGGACAGATTTTTTATTTATTTATTTATTTATTCAGACTAAGAGACATCAACAGGATATAATCCCAAAACAATATCCACAACTTACTTCTAACTGAACAACGAAATAATAATGCATCATGTACAGATAAAGACTTAATCTTAACTACTCATTACCATGAAACATGATACAATTTGTGAATTCACATCTATTGAAAAACATTCCCTACTTTACTCCTGAATGAAGACAATGACACAGAAAATGGATCCAAATTGACACTCATTAAAAAGTTCACAAAACCTAGCAATGGAAGAGTTTCTGCCGACATCGGTTCGGAAACCTCTTAGGGGTATGAAAGCCAATCAGCGATACCAGCTCAGGACAGTCATAGTAATTAATTAATCTTATATAAGGAAATAGGGTCTATTAAAATTCTGCGCTGCTCTAATAACCGCAAATGATACAGAGAACGAATTCGACTAATACCCATGGTAACATATGAGGGGTTCAGAGCTGAAGTGAACCAAGTCCATGCAGCCTAGTTTTGAGATAAAAGGCTTAGAAGTTGTTTATCACCAATTAATTCAGTGACTTCTTTATTTATTATTACTCTTATGTAAGCATATGCTTACATTCTAACCTTTTAAAATCTAAAGAAGTCACTTTTGAATTAATTGATGATAAACAACTTCTAAGCCATTTATCTCAAAACTAGGCTTCATGGACTTGGTTTACTTCAGCTCTGAACCCCTTATATAGGTATTCCAGTCAATTAAATGTAGAAACCTCAAAACCTATTCTGCACTCTTTCTAATCTTAATTTAATGCAATTATATTGGGGAGTCCACACTACGCTGGCAAAGTTCAGTTTACTGTAAACGAAGGAATAATAAACTGTCTTAATTGCAGTTTCATCATTGAAATCTCTACACATCCTGCAGAAAAAACCTAGAGATCTGTTATATGAGTTAACTATATAATCAGCATGTGCGTTGAAAGACATTTTTGAATCGAAGATAACTCTCAAGTACTTCACTTGACTGACCCGTTTAATTGTTTCACCTTTCAAATAATAATATAATATATAATAATCATTATTTTTTGTGACTTATCCTATACGTATTGCTGTGTCCTAAAGGATCAATAAATCTATTTATTTATTTAATATTGAAACTCGATACTGGATATTTTCCTAGTGAAAGAAATACTCGCACATTTACTTATGTTCATCTTTTTATGTTCACAGTATATTGCCAACGCTTCAAGATCTTTCAGTAGTTCAATGCAATCAAGTACTGTTAATATCACTTTGAAGATTTTCAAGTCATCTCCATGCAAGAGGATCTTGGAAAATTTAAAACAGTCAATCAAGTCGTTAATGTATATTAAGAATAATATTGGACCCAGATGCAAGCCCTGAGGTACCCCCGATATATAACAAGCAAACCATCGCAATAGGTCCCCGTACACACCGATCTGAGCCAGCGAAGACAGAAAAAGGTTGTGCTTAACCTTGTCAAACGCCTTAGTAAAATCGGCGTACAGTGAATCAACCTGTACGCTCTTGTCCAAAGAGTTTGATAAGAACTGGGTATACAAAATTAAATTAGTCTCAATGCTACGTCCCGAAAAGAATCCGTGTTGACTCTCTGTGATCGACGACATCAGATTATAAAACAAACTGTCCAGAACAATACTTTCAAATATAATCTTGCTGAATACCGATAACTTGCTGTCTCCCCGATAGTTTTCAACTCGGTTCTCAACTAATTTCCCAAAATTCTTAAATATTGGTATTAATAACGCAGTTTTCCATGCATTGTGAAGTTCACCAGCTCTGATGGACCTATTGAATAATTTTGACAGAGGATAACACAAGGTCTCACAACAGTTTTTGACGAAATATGATGGGTAACCATCAAAACCAGCTCCTTTTTTCACATCAAGTGCTCTTATTTAGTTTGCGACACTTGGATTATTCAAATGGAGGTACATACTGAAAGGCTACCGATATGGTTCATTAACACTTTTAAAAAAACAGGCAAACAATCTACATATTTCCTCCCCACTATCGGCAACCGACCCATCGTACAACATTTTGCTAGGAATTGCTCCCTCCCTTTTACAGTTTTTAATATATTTCCAAAAGCTCTTAGAACAAGTTTTCACTTCATCTTGAATAGTATTCAAATTCATCTTATGATCTTTCATTATAAAGTCTTTGCTTTTTTTTTGAAAAATCTAAATTTATCAAGATAATAATATCTTCAAGTATTTTCCATTTTCTATGCAAACTTTTTTATGTGTGTTATACGATAATCAGTTGAGACCGAAAAAATTAGGAAACTTTTCTATTTCTCACTAAAATCTTCGGAATAAACAAAACCACATAAAAATTATCAGTAGCGTCATCCATTGTTAAATTATCATGAAGAATATCATCGAAAAAATAATTAAGCTCATCGTAATCTCCACCCTTAAAATTGAAAAGAGTTGAGATCTGAGATTTCAACTTTCTAACATTCGGGCAATTGATATAAAATTCAACAGGCAGGTGATACGAGTCAGGATAAACCAAACAAACATCACATTTTCTTAAGTGTAAGATTTTACAGCCGAAGAAAAAACCAAATCGAGTATTCTCCCATCTACATTTTTTATAGAGTTATACTGCAAAAACTCCCCAAATGAAAAAAGATCAATGAGGGGAGAATTTGAATCATCAGTATTCGAAGGAAGAAAATATGAATCAGTCAGATGGAGTCCAGAATAAATGCGGGAAATTGAAATCTCTATATACTGGAACAGATTCACCCACCAGGTATGCAAGATTTTTCTGAAATTTTTCAGTGAAGCAGAACCTAGCTTTATGGTATCTCGGCGGCATATAAACAATACATACATGAAACTTCAAGTGATCGTTGATTTGAAGATTGATCCACAGGTCTTCCGCTTCACTCTGAAATTGTTTTTGATAAACAGCTCTGATATTATTTCTAACACCGATCATCACACCACCTCCAGATTTTTTGTCAGCAGAGCAACAAGAAGTCTCACGATCACGACGAAAAAAACTATATTGCGACAGGTCAAACACTTCGGAATCACTTATGCTTTCACAAAGGTTTGATTCGGTTATAAGGTAAAGATCCGCACCAACACTAAGAGAGCTCAGCTTAAATTAAGCAGTTCTGGTTCTCAATCCATTAACATTTTGTCCATACACCATTGGAAATAAATGAAAAAAATAATATATAATATATTAAAAAAACAGATGAACATAGTCCATAGAGTAACATTACACTATATTTTTTTCAGAGAATCCCCGTTTTTTATAACCCAAATCTTGGATGAATCAGTTTTCCTGCAGTATATGACGCCATTTTCAACCCAAACATATTTGTACCCCTTTTCTTTAGCAACAAGCTTTGCTTCCCTGAACAGAATTTTTCTATTCAAAGTCAAATGTTCATTGATATAAAAAGCTTGTGACACTCCATTCAAAGACATCCTGGGAGGTCCTCCACCTTCTAACCTTCTGCTCTTCGCTGCCAATAGGAAACGATCTCTGGCTGTCCTGGATACGAACCTGAAGTCTTATTTATCTGAACCCTGTGTGCGAAATCAATCATAGTTGGCTCAGTATTGAAGCCGATGTATTCCCTTATCACATCTACAATATTGTAGATGTTTTCACCACTTTTCTCTGGTACACCATGTATCTCATACATGTATGTTCATACTGGAAGCTCTGTTCCAAGTCATCGATTCTGGACTGTAAGTCCCCCAAGTCTGACTTCATTATCTTATTTTCATCCCATTACATATCTGTTTTCTTGGCATATTCATTGAGTCTAATAATTTCATTTTCAAAATCAGTACTTTTATCACTGCAGAAATTCACCGCCTGAAGCAAAGTCTCTTGTTGTTCCCTGATTTGTTTCAACTCCGCACGGATTTCCTCTAGTGCTTCTGATGACTCAACAGGTGGGGATGCTCGAGGACGTGACCATGATAAACCATCAGACTCGAAAACATCAATCATATTTTTGCAGCAATGTTTACACATTCCGCGTGATAATATCGTGAGCAAGAACTGGCACATTTCAGTCCGGGACTAACAATCTGCCATCTTGTGGACAAAAACTGCCGGAACTTCAAACTACTCTCACGATCAATACTCGAACCAAAAATTACTATTTCTCTCTATTTCAGAATTCAAAAACTATGATTAATTCAAATATCGGAGTCTACAGTGATGGGCATCTGTATACTATCGACATACTAATATGATCGTACTTCTCTCCCAAAAGTGTGGTTGGTTGCAAAGAGCATCAAAATGACATTTCTAAGGAAGCAGTACCTGATCACCTCATTTCTAGAATGAGTATTTCTTGTACTAAAGAACAGAATAAAAGAGCACAACAAAGCAAATTTAAATATTATGCAAAATTCGCAAAATTATATTAGTACTTGTATCACCTGCACCCTGCACTATTGACTTAATTTGTTAGAAACAGTCGCTCTACATAAAATAACGTGTCGTGGTTTAAAAATTATATTTATGAAAATCGTATTATCTGTTTCAAGATTTTTGTATTTATTTCATGTAAGGCGAATTTTTCAACCACCTGAAGATGATGCTATTGTGATAGCGAAAAACGTGTCGTGTTTTGAAAACTCATTTTGTGAAAATCATATAATCTGTTTCAAGTTCAAGTTTAGATTTTCATCAAGTATCAGCCATATCTATAAAAGAGTGCATAATAATATATTATATCAAACTTTCTAGGATAATTTTAAGATTTTAAATTTAATGCCAAAAAATGTTTCATTTGGGAGGGCTTTTGCGTGGCCCGGAATGAATCAATATGACACTTATATACAGCATTTATTCCACTGACATGAAGATTTCAAATGCTCGTTCCTATAATTCGATATTCGTTTTCGTGCTTGTTCCTAGAAAAAAAGAGAGTTATCATGATTAAAGATAGATCACTTAACAAATAATTCACAAGTATCAGCATCTAAAAAATCAGAGAAAACTAATTTCACTTTCTACGAAAAAAGTCTATCACAAACACATTAGGATTTACGCATTAGTTCATGACAATCCATATGACGTCATCGAGACTCATCAGAGAAGCTGCCCTTTCGAGCAATACCGCCGGTATTACCGATCAAGCGATGCATCCGGACTAAGATGTCTAAAACTCTGGTGTATTCACTGATTCGATTTTGTTTTTAATTTCGTGGGGATATGGGATCAGTTTCGCTTTTTCCACTGTAGGTAGCGCTGTTTAGAATTTGACAGAGCATTGTCATTTGATATTTGAAAATAATTTCCTACTACGTACGAATATGTTGTATTTATAAGCGATTATTGTTATGTGAAAATGTATTAGTTTCGAGAAAAGGGTGTAGAACATTCATTTATTCAACATGTCGTTCAGTAAGTTCAGTTTTCCATATGGACAATCAAGAGCTACAGCTCTCTACAGGTGTTGTTTGAATTTGAAGCAGAACCAAATCAGATGAACGAACATTCGGGACCGATATAGCTAAGTTTTATGGAAACTTCAGCAATATTTCAAAGAAACTGTATTGGAAATACGTAATGTGAATTGTGAGCATGTATTGTATTGAGAATCAGAAATACATAAATCTATTCGAGTCTGTTACTTCAAATATTCTTCCTGAGTAGATATAGTGAAAATTTCCTTTCCGTCAACTGAATATTTTGGATATTTGACCAATTAACTGTGTTTTATTAAAATCATATTGAATTACCCCCCTCACGAATTCAAGTTGTCAAACGGAAATTATCTTGAAGAAGAACAGTAAATCCTCATTCGAACCCTTATTCGATAGTGTTGAAATATTGACAGATTTGTTTTTACAACGAAAATTGAACTGTAAAGCACAAATATTCCTTAACAGCTGACAAAATGCACCAGTTCAAGTTCATATTTTGAACTCGTTGGACGTTGATCGACATTCGATATCAACGCAAAACGAAATAAAACGAGAGAGTATCATTGGACTTCCTTTGGTAGAATAAGGACAGAACGAAGCAAATGACATGGTGGCGCCGCCACGAAACTGATCCCATATCCCCGATTATCTGAAATGTTGTTGCTTGCAAAAAGTGACAAGTGCACACACCAGTGTTTTAGACATCTTAATCCGGACAGTACAATACTTATCAGTGGACGCACTTACATGAGTTCCTATACAAAGCATCCTTAACACGTTCACGACGTCGTGACTAAGATGTCTGAAACTCTGGTGTATTCACTGATTCGATTTTGTTTTTAATTTCGTGGAGATATGAGATCAGTTCCGTTTTTCCCACTGTAGGTAGCGCTGTTTAGAATTTGACAGAGCATTGTCAATTGATATTTGAAAATAATTTGAATACTTTACTACGACTTACGAATATGTTGTATTTATGAGCGATTATTGGTGTGTGAAAATGTATTAGTTTCTAGAAAGGGGTGTAGAACATTCATTTATTCAGCATTTCTTTCAGTAAGTTCAGTTTTCTGTACGGACAGCTAAGAATTCGGTGTTGTTGGAATTTGAGGCAGAACCAAAACAGATGAACGAACATTCGGGACGGATATAGCTTTTATGGCAACTTCAGCAATATTTCAAAGAAACTGTATTGAAAATACATAATGTGAATTGTGAGCATGTATTGAGAATCAGAAATACATAAATGTATTAGAGTCTGTTCTCCAAATATTCTTCCTGAGTAGATATAGTGAAAATTCCCGTTCCGTCAACTGAATATATTGGATATGATATTTGACCAATCAACTGTGTTTTATTAAAATCATATTGAATTACCTTCCACACGAATTCAATTTGTCAAACGGAAATTATCTTGAAGAAAAATAGTAAATACTCCGTCGAACCCTTATTCGATAGTGTTGAAATATTGACAGATTTTTGCAACGAAAATTAAACTGTAAGTGACAAATATTCCTTAACAGCTGACAAAATGGGCCAGTTCAGATTTTGAATTCGTTGATCGATGTCCGATATCAACGCAAAACGAAATAAAACGAGAGAGTATCATTGGAATTGGAATTCCTTCGGTAGAACAAGGATAGACCGATGCAAATGACATGGTGGCGCCGCCACGAAACTGATCCCATATCCCCGATTTTCAGAAATGTTGATCCTTGCAAAAAGTGACAAGTGCACACACCAGTGTTTTAGACATCTTAGTCGTGTCCCAACGGAGGGTCACGCTGTTTCGTTCTACATGGCCAAATAAATATGTATATCTCTGCATTTTCTAGGAAGACCTTCAATATAGCAGCTAAGGCTGCAGATGAAGTTTAGAAATGCATGTCGTTTTGTAATTGGGACATTTGGAGAAAAAAATATGGACATAATTCTGAAATGAGATTTTATTTCCAGAACAATAGACAAAAGTGTAATAAATGTATCAAAAGGAAAAGGAAACTCATTCTATCAATGGTTATATTTTGAGAAATAAAATTTATTCTCAAATTTTAATACTTGTAGGTAAAAATGAAAATTCCTGGGGCTATTTGTGGAGTTCATTGAAACAAGTGATGCACAGAGTTGGCTGTCTCTTGTTGGATACGTTTGTAGCAAGCACTGCACCTTTTTTTATTTTTTCTTGCTCTTCCTTCAAACTTCCCAATATGTTGTTGTGACCGCTTTCTCTTTCTTGAGTGCTCCAAGTTCTCATTCGTGGCTCCATCACCTCCAGCTTGTAGATCTGCACTAGCAGTTCCATTTCCTCCTTTCAGCAACCCATGTATAACATTTTCTCTGAACCTAAACATGTCCATTTTTGTTCCACCTTTGTTGTAATTGTTATGTAAAACCCAAGCATTGACAATACACGTTCCGAGCATGATCTCAAACATTACTAATCATCAAAACTGGTCGTTTATCTACCCATTTCGATACACGAATTCCATCTTGATTATGTTCGCCATAAACTTTTCCCCTCTTCTGTTTTTTCGTGCACACGGTTTTCGGATTTCCCTTTCGATTACTTCTTAGAGTTCCACACACATATGTGTGAGATTTCAGGAGTTCTCGACACAGTGCCACACTAGTATAGAAGTTATCAATATATAATATTCGTCCCTCATTTTTTAGGTCTTTCAGCAACTCCATACTGATGTTATATGTGTGTCCCTTCGCATTTTGTGCTGCATCACCAGTCAGGTCGTTTTTTCCGGAGTAGATTTGCAAGTCATAGGTATATCCTTCTGTTGTGCATACTTTATATATTTTCACACCATAGTTATGTAATTTCGCAGAAAGGTATTGCCAGTAACCTGCTTCTCCAAGGCACCATAGTCTCATTAATCACGTCCTCTTCGTTTGGTACAAGTATCTCTTGGAATCGGTGACAAATTAGGTCAACGGCAGTTTATTGTTTTATTTTGATTCACAAATTAAAGTTCTTGTTGAAAAACCTTATATAAATATATCCATTTTACGAAACAGATCAGATTAGATTTAATTCATATATAATGACAGACGTCATTCTGCAAGCCGTTACTATGGCTTTCTCATTGTGGGTGTTCGGTGCATAGAGACCAGGCGCTGGCAACTCATTCAGATTACATTGACTATATTGGCGAATCCAAAAATCTAAACGCCGCCTGGCGGCCAAAACACTAACCTAAAAGATGAGTAATATCAAAGAGAAAGAAGAATCTTTGGTTCAGTTTTACTTGTTTGAGTTAGATATTTTCATTTCATATTCGTTCATTTGAGTGATATTATTTGTGCTCTGAGTTTGTGAGGTGCCTGAAAAAGTTTTTTCGTTTTCTGAACAGAAATATTGACATTGAAAGAAAAATTGTGTAAGTGTTTATATTGGTGTTGTCCCACGATACAATGAAAAGAACTTCATTCTGTTGTCCTAATTCAGTTAAGAAACTATTAACTATTTTATTGAATTTCAGGCCACGTGGTTGAATTTTCTGGTGTAGGTTTGATAGACTATTTAGATATTGTTCAGAGTGCTATCTTCAAATTTCAAGGTTAGCCCTAGAGTTGAAGCATTTTATAAGATGGTTGAAGTATATAAATAGAAAGATTTTTTTAACAATTACCTACATTTCAGGTTAGATTTTTATCACCATGAGTGAGCAAGGTATTAGTAACAAGAAGAAAACTCTTTATAATTGTAACTGCTGTGTTTACAATCTTCATGAAAAAAAAAAGCAGGGCAATTCATTTTCATAAATTTCCGAAGAAAGATGCCTCAACAGTTCACATCACTAATAGCTTGAGCATGTTGGAGAAAGTTGATAGAAGAAAAGAGTGGATAAAAAGATTACACAGGCCAACACACATTTTGGTGCCTGCGATTTGTTAACTGTTCCTGAGTAATTTTTGGATGCAGAATATAAATAAGTTCTCAGATTTTGTCTATCAGATTTAGTTTTTGAGATTTTGTAAAGAAATTGTGTATATAATTTACGTTATAACTGTTATAATATATAATATATTATATTATATTATATATTAGGGTGTAAGGGAAAAGGATGCGTTTTATAGCCTCTCCTCTCAAATGCCAACCTCACCTACTCGCGGTGCACCCTGTTCTTACGAACGAGGCTCTGGCGACCGAACATGAGCGGTATAACTCTGTTTCCCACAATTACGTAGCCTAAACATTGGCTTGAGCAGGAAATGGCTCTCTGCGTTGCTCAAGATACGTCTCAGGCCTTGTCGTCTCAGGATACCTGTGCCACAAGATAATCTAGTCGTAGCCGCAACCAAAGTTGCACTGACAGCGTTACCAGTGCAGCTTTTGAACACCTTCTAACGCAGCTCCTACAAAAAGATGGATCAGTCGAACAGGACAAAATTCGTATCCGGAGGTAAAATACCCTCCCATTCGGATCTCCGGGGGAGGGTGTCTGAGCGAGTGAATCATCGAACAAACACCAATGAAAAGCACATAGCTTTTGCAACATGGAACGTCAAAACCTTGCTAGACAACCCCAAGGCCGACCGACCAGAGAGGCGTACTGCCCTAATCGATAAGGAACTGCAACGAACATCCATTGCAATAGTTGCTTTAAGCGAAACACGCTTTTCGGACGAAGGTAGCTTGGTAGAACAAGCGTATACTTTTTTCTGGAAAGGCTTGCCGGAAGGCGAAATCAGACAACATGGCGTAGGCTTTGCCATTAGAAACGACCTGGCCGCCAAACTTACCGAAAATCCAGTTGGTATCTCAGAACGTTTGATGACCCTACGTTTTCCTGCAGCGAATAACACGTTTGTGAACATCATTGCAGTATACGCACCCACTTTGAATTCCTCTGACAACTCAAAGGACACTTTTTACGAAACACTCGTTGCTACATTAAGTAAAATCCCAAAACGGGAACGAATTATTCTCCTTGGAGACTTCAACGCTAGAGTGGGCAGAGGTCAAGACTCAGAACTATGGCCGGGAATAATAGGGAAACACGGCACAGACAGCATCAATTCGAATGGAGAACGTCTGCTGGCTCTTTGTGCAGAACACAATCTGTGTATAACGAACACCTATTTTATTACGAGACCCAATTCAAGGGGGACCTGGCGCCACCCGCGCTCAGGGCATTGGCATACCCTCGACTATGTGATCGTG
Source organism: Coccinella septempunctata (assembly GCF_907165205.1). Classification (NCBI taxonomy): domain Eukaryota; kingdom Metazoa; phylum Arthropoda; class Insecta; order Coleoptera; family Coccinellidae; genus Coccinella; species Coccinella septempunctata. Next base: position 29,932,075 of record NC_058195.1, read on the forward strand.
AGAAGGAAAGATCTGAAAGAGGTGTTGGTCACTAAGCCCAGAGCAGATCTGGAGTGCTGGACTGATCATAGGCTGGTAATCTCGAGAATGAAAATCTCAATGCGCCCAAAATACCAACGCAAGCCGAAGTATCTAAGAGAGCGCCTTTAAATATCCAAACTGCAAAACCCTTCTACAAAGGACAGATTCACAGCTGCCGTCAAAGATAGCTAAACACCACCGGATTATAACGACAACATTGAGACATTGGCTCCGTTTCAAGTCATCCCTTACAAATACAGCGAAAGAAATACTGGGCACAGAACGCTCCCGAAAATCCCCAGACTGGTTTGCCGACAGCGAAACTCATATCGCACCCCTTTTGGACGCAAAACACAAATCGATGAAAACCGCAATTAACAAGCCTGGCGATGTTGCAGCCCAAATAGGTTTCATAAACATAAAACGCGAGGTCCGTCAAGAAATAAGAAAAATCAAGGACAGCTGGTGGAAAGAAAAAGCTAGGGAAATACAAGCTTACGCCGATAACCATGACTACAGGCGTTTTTTCGAAGCTATTAAAACTGTTTACGGTCCAAGCAGAAAAGCTAGCTTTCCTATAAGAGATGCTCATGGAGCTATTCTAACTGATGATAGAAAAATTCTCGAAAGATGGAAGGAGCATTACTCACAGGTCTTGAATCAAAATAACGACTCGGATTTATCCATTTTAGACCTGCTTCCCGCGTATAGTCCGATGACATCGCTTGATGACGAAATTTCAATGTCGGAAATCATAAGCGCGATTAAAAATATGAAAAATGATAAGTCACCTGGTCTAGACGGCATTCCGGCGGAGATATTCAAAGCCTTGGATGAGGACATTGTCAATAGTCTCCTAATACTATTCCGCAAGATCTGGGAACAGGGAGATGTGCCACAAGACTTCAGAGACGCTTTAGTTATCAACCTCTATAAGAACAAAGGCGATACATCGAATTGCAACAATTACAGGGGCATATCGTTGCTTAATGTGGCCGGTAAAATTCTCTCGAAGATTATGGCTAATCGTCTGGTTCCACTCTTAAAGAAGCTTTTACCTGAATCCCAGTGCGGCTTTCGACCAAATCGAGATACGGTGGACCTAATTTTTACACTGCGACAGCTACAAGAAAAGGCCCGTGAACAACATTCAAGGATTTATACTGCCTTCATCGATTTAAGCAAGGCATTCGACTCGGTGAACCGGAGAGCGCTATGGAAAATCATGGCACGTCTAGGAGTACCCGAAAAATTCCTAGCAGTGTGTAAAAGCCTTCATACCAACAAAACCGCTAGAATACAGCATAATGGCTCTACAACCGACCATTACTCAACCAACTCTGGAATAAAACAAGGCTGCGTATTAGCGCCTTTACTGTTCAATATTTTCGCCATAGCTGTATCGATAATTGCTGACATGAGCATGCCCGTAAGAGGTGTTGGGATAAGATTCAGATTTGATGGAGGCCTGTTTAACCTGAAGCGCCTCAGAGCAAAAACCCGTACCAAGTTTATCACGGAACTTCAATATGCAGACGACTGTTCACTCATCGCTAGCAGCTCAGAGGATCTACAGATAATGATTGACACCTATAAACATATATACGAAGCTTTAGGCCTTAGACTCAATATTGACAAGACCAAAATCCTTGTAAGTCCGCCAGAAAGCCTTCAAAGAGATATCAGCCTGGACAATGAAACTCTAGAACAGGTCGAGCAGTTCAAATACTTGGGAAGCTTCATAAATACTAGGGCTAACCTTGACACGGAAATACACAACCGTATCAATTCGGCATCACGGGCATTCTGGAAGCTGAAGGACAGAGTGTTCCAAAATCACGACCTCAATCTGAAGACCAAGACAGCTGTTTACAGAGCAGCGGTCCTCCCAACGCTTCTTTACGGAAGCGGAAGCTGGACTCCCTACAGGCGACATATTAAACAGCTTGAACAGACGCAGCAACGTCATCTAAGACAGATAATGCACATCAGATGGTTCCACAAAGTTTCGAATGCAGAAGTCTTGCAGCGCGCGAGTTGTACAACAATTGAGACTCAAGTAACGAGGGCCCGACTCAGATGGAGCGGCCACATTCTGAGGATGCAAGACACAAGACTCCCCAAAATAGCTCTATACGGCGAACTCACTGAGGGAGCCCGGAAACCAGGAGGCCAGTATAAGCGGTTTAAGGATACACTACATCAATCCCTAAAATCAGTTAATGCTAATCATAACTGGGAACAACTAGCGTTAGACAGGTCACAGTGGAGGTCTTTGGTCCACAGTTAGAATGGAGAATCGAGAACGATACAGCGGCGGCCAGATCATAAACATAAACATAAACATAACTTTATTCTCATAATCAGTGTACAAGACAAAAGAAGAGAGAAAGCGTCAAAAATACAAATTCGAGAAATCACTGAAAGGGATATTCCATAAATTCCTTGATTGAATATGGTTCAACCATCACAATGAGCTTAGTTACTTCAGTTCTGAATTTTTTTAGATCTGACAATATGACAATTTTTTTCGGAAGTATATTGAAAATCCTTATGCACATATATTTTGTGTTTTTTTCAGTAAGTGCCAAGGAATGCCTCGGAAAGTGATATGGATCTGTGCGCCTTGTATTGTTTTTATTTAAGAAATCTTCAAAATATTCAGGATGTTTTTTTACAAATAGTAGACATTCCAGTATATACAGACCTGGAAGAGTGAGCATAGAATTGTCTCTGAAATAACCTCTACAAGATTCCCTTTATTTTAAACCTAGTATTGCCCTTAAGGCGTATTTTTGTAATATAAACAATCTATTCAACTCGCTGCTTCCACCCCATATAACCAGTCCTTACCTAAGAACTGAAATAAAATTTGAGTAGTAAACAACCTTCAGTAGTTCCACGTCCACTCTAAGAGACAATACTCTGATCATGTACAGCACTTTATTTAATTTTTTGCTGACCTGATTCACATGATCATACCACCTCAGATGACAGTCTAACGAAACTCCAAGAAATTTTGCAGAAGTCAGAAATTTAACTGAGGTGTGATCCAAAGTTGTCATCTGAGGATAGATTTTTTTTGACTGGATCGTCCTAAAAATCACGCACTCAGTTTTACTGACATTGAGCGTTAATTCATTCTCAGTGCACCACAGCTGCACCGAATTGAAAACCGACTGAACTTGTTCAACACATGAATTCATATTTTTACTGCGTAATAAAGCATTCGCATCATCAACAAACATCAAAAGATCAAGATCATTGACGTAAATCAGGAATAAAAAGGGTCCCAGATTACTTCCCTGACAGACTCCTACATTGATAATTTTATCCCGTGACATGAAAACTTGTTCTCCGTTGTCAATGCAAACTCTCTGAATTCTATCAGTCAAGTAGCTCCTGAACAATTCTAATTGACAGTCGCGTATACCACAAAAAGAGAGCTTCGTTAGAAGTCGTTCATGATTAACGCTGTCAAATGCCTTTGACAAATCTAGAAAAAGCCCAATAGGGACTTCATCATTTTCCAGAGCGTCAACAATATCAGGGACAAGTTCAAACATCGCTGTAGTAGTACTCCTGTTCTTCAGGTAACCATGTTGCTTGTTAGAGAATATTTTAAACTTATACATGAAAGACCAAAGCCTCTGGACCAAAAGTCTTTCGAATATTTTAGCGAATGAACTGAGTAAACTAATTGGGCGAAAATTTTTGACGTCTTGTATATTCCCTTTCTTATGCAGGGGTTTGATTAGGGCGATTTTGAGTGCAGATGGAAACACTCCTTCAGTAAATGAACGGTACATAATATGAGCCAAGGGCTTCGCTATTACATGTATAGTTTTTTTTATTACTGTTATTGGTATACCATCATACCCACAAGAGTTGGTGTTTTTCATTTTCCTTACGATGTTGATGAGCTCTGTCCTAGTGATAGGGAATATGTAAAATGAATTGCTATTCACATTATTCACAAATTGATTACGATTTGTTTTTTCTCTATCCCGTATAAGGTTTGTATTCCCAAAGAATTCACTGAAAGTATTTGCCAAGTTCTCAAGATCTTAAGTTTTTTCGAAAATATTCTTACCAGAATTACCTCTTCCAGTCAATCTATTGAGAATGCTCCAAGTGGTTTTACTTCTATTGTTACTATTATTAATTAATGTTCTGAAGTAGTTTTGATTCATTTCTCGTAGTTTCTTATCATATAAATATTTGATTCTTTTATACTCCTTCACATATTTAGAATTATGAGACGATATAATGAACAAAGCATCCAAATGCTGTTTAATTTTCTGAACTTCAGGTGTTATAGGAATTTTGTGCCTTTTATTTTCTCGAATAAACTTAAACGGAAAAACTTCATCGAAAATGTTCTTATAAACTTCATGAAATGTGTCCCATAAGGAATCAACACTAGTGGAAAAATCGCTCACAATGAAACTGAAATCCATCCTTGATAAAGATAACACGAATGCTAAAATAGTTGACTCGTTAATCAACCGAATTTTTCTTCTTATACCCGTATTTTTTGACAATGCAGAGAAAGTAAATACCTGAGCCCTATGGTCAGAAAGAAATTCATTTTTCACACACGCCGTAGTGTCATCCGTTATATTTGTTATTATGTTATCAAGGCAAGTCGCAGACGAAGAAGTCACCCTTGTTGGTTCATGAATCATTAACTCAGCACCGAAACTTTCAAGAATAGATATAAACTTGTCAGAAAAATGATTTTGTGAGAGAACATCGATGTTGAAATCACCTGAAATTATGTATTTAGTCGATTCTCTTGTGAGTTTATCAAGTATGTTGTGCAAATTCTCGAAGAAAATTTCAACGTCAGATGCTCTACCAGTACATGGGCGATATACGCAAACAATAACAACCTTGAAACTGTCAAAAAATGCTTCAATCGCGCTACACTCGAATACATATGGGACAGAATCGACAAGCCCAGCTCGCACCTTGCAATTAATACCTTTCCTACTGAAGATCGCACATCCTCCATGAGCACCACTCACACGATTGAACGCCGATATTAGTTCATAATTTTGTAGCCTATAATGCGGTAGTTCTTCTTCACTCCTCCAATGTTCCGTAACTGTCACAAACGAAGCGTCAACACTGTCTGCAAACATTTCCAATTTATTGAAGGAATTTCCTATGGATTGCAAATTTTGGTGTATCAGGGTGTATATATTTTTACTTAAGTTATTTTTTCCTTCCTCTCTAGACGAAATAAAAAATCATTCAAACGAACCCCCTCTGGCCATATTTCTGGATTCTTCAGCGCTAGGAAGTCAGATTCAGGAACCGATATCTTAAAAGAAGAATATTCCTCCTCCTTCAGTTTAAAACACTTGATATCAGATATACCACAGTTATTCAGGTATTCAACAATTGAATTTTCTTCCAAGGTGGGATGTAGATTACAGACATGCAGGTGTTTCAATTTAGGAGCAGACTTAATACCTATTTGATCACTCTTACATGTACCCAATATTCCTCTGTTGGATCGGTTAGATTTTCTCCCCTTTTGAACTACAGTGAAACCATCATTGCAGCCATCAGTGGTCAACACCGTGACAGCTTGAGATTCTTCCAACAAAGGCCGACCCACGGCAGATCCATTGATAGCTGTTGTTTTATTACTTTTAGGTTTGGGATTAGCAGTAGCAGTTACTTCCCGAGTTTCTTTTCTAATTTCTTTGGAATTCTTAATAGATCTTGTTCTTTCGCGTCCTTCAGAAGATTTATTAGATATCTCCTCCACTTGTAGGTTTGTTTTTTCCAGTTCAGAAATCTTTTTGACTTCAGTATATGATGCTTTATTTTCAGCATTTTCGATGTATTTGATCAATTTTGTATTTTGTTCTCTTAAGCTCGAGACTTCACATCGAAGATTAGAAATCTCAAGTTTTAGATTCTCCATTACAGGCGTTAACAGATCACTGATTGATTTGGCTATGATCTCCCTAATGCAATGGACAGATTCAGCCGATAATGGTCCCACTTCCGAACAATTCTTTTCAACGGAATCCACTTGAGAGGTTATGTCGGTTGGTAAACATTCTCCACAGAACCAAGACTTAATTGTTCCGGATTTTTTCAATTCCTCCAGTTTGTCCACTGTTATATTAACACACTGTGTATGAAAAAGATGAGAACTATTATTAGAGCATTGTATTGAATCGTCATAACGACTGATCGATTTTAAACACCTACTGCACGTAACAGCCATCTTGCGTATGATCTGGTTGGAGACTATCCATGCCCCGAGTGTGGAAGGATCTGCAGGTCACGGTTGGGTCTCTTTAGTCACAGGAGGGCACACAGTCGCAACTAGCACTAAGAAGTTACAAGTCCGTTCGAATTTTTTTTTTTTTTCTTCTTCTTTTTGTAGATTTATTCCCGGTAACGGGATACAGCAATGAATGAATGAATATATAATATTACTATTGACAGTTAAAAAAAACAAAGACACATGGATTTAAGTATTTATTGCAAAAACTTAATTTACATAATTACATTAGTCACTAATCACATAAAAATTTTCTTTTATACGATTTTCTAGAAAGGGGTTTACTAGGGCAGTCTCGCTGAAGGCTATCCCATCCTCCTTGATAACGATCTTCCATAGTCTTAATATCCTGATTGGATATTAAGACAGGATATAAATCCATCAGGATTTAATATCCTGATGGAATCTTTCCCCCTGTTCTTCACTACAATCACCTAAGTTTTCTGGAAAACGATCTAGGTGGCTGTGGAGGTAGTGAACTTTTATACTCATGTTACGAGAATATTGAAATTTGAAAGCATAGTTTCCACTAATTCTACGTAATTCTCTGCTTTATGATTGCCAAGAAAATTTTGCACTACTTGAACAAATGAACTCCAAGCGTTAGATTCAGTCTCGTTCATTGATGTGGTGAATTGTGGATTTTTAACAAGTTGCTTTATTTGAGGACCATCAAATATACCAGCTGTTAGTTTTTCCGTGCTAATGCCAGGAAATTTACGTGACAAATACCCAAAACAATTTCCATCTCGATTTAAAGCCTTCACAAATTGCTTCATTAGGCCTAGCTTGATATGCAAGGGCGGAAGTAAGATTTTTTCTCTTGAAACCAAAGGTTCGTTGATCACGTTTTGTATTCCTTGAATCATGACATCTCTTGAAGGCCAATTTTTGTTAACCCAGTGCTCATTTTTAGCTCTGCTGTCCCAAAGGCACAAAAAAACAAGGATATTTTGTATAACCAATCTGCTGTCCAAGGAGGAAGTTAATCATTTTTAAATCAACACAAATTGACCACTGATGTTCTTCGTATTTAATTTTTCTCAAAACTAATGCTATTGTTCCATATTCTTCCTTCATGGTAGTAGAATGACCAATAGGAATTGAGCCATATTTGTTACCGTTATGTAAAAAAACACATTTTAAACTACGTTTTGAACTGTCAATATACCATTTATCCTATAACGTGTAGCTAGAGCTGATAGAGAAAATCTGGTGGCATTTTTGGAATCAGCACATTAAAAACATCCAAACTCAGATGATAAATTTCCGGCACCAAATTCTTTTTTTCATTTTGTTGGCCTGTGTTATTGATGGGGAAACCTGTTACCAACAGCATGCGTGTTTGTTCCCTTCATTTCCAGGATAGCGATTATGTTACTACAGGTCAGTAGTACCTAAATGAATTTTCAATATAATTTTTTGATGAATATTTCATCTTCATAGGTTCGGTACTTCAGCACATGAAAGCCCCTAAGCTGAAAGCTGTTCCCTGTCGAAATTTACCAGAGAGTAAATTTTCAAAGACATTGAATAGGGCCAGCATTGCAAGACGCAAACTGAGATTAGAAAAACGAAGAGCTTTTAGGGATGAGCATATTTATCCACGTCCCACAACTGATGTCATTCATTCACATGAGTTGCAAAGTACAGAGACACCTGAGCAGCAAAAGGTATTTGAAATTTCTGACTTGAATGAAGATGAACAATCAGTTGTGGAGGCGTTATTGGATTTGCAATTCATCGGAAATAAGAATGTAGTGGAAACTCATCAAGATAAAGGAGTTCGAGTGCAGAGTGGTGATCTAAGATGGAACTTCGTAAGCACCATTACAAGCGATAAGCAGTTGAATTCCTTGACTGGAATTCCAAATTTCGACCTGTTGAATAATTTCGTTGAATTAATTACTAAGGGTACGTACATACCGAAGATGCATGGATGAGCGCGGTGGAGGTCGCGGTCGCGATCGTTACATCGATGTCAAAACAAACTTTCATATTCTAATGAGACCGTACATACCAAGCGGCGAGGGTGAACGGGTGAAACATCACCCGTTCACCCTCGCCGCTTATCATCGCGGTTTACAACGATGTCGATCGCAGAACAAAATAGTTTGATTTTATATGGCGATCGAGCTGTTGCCGCGAAATACCTTGCACGCTTATTGGCGCTCTTCAAATCACGTGACATTCACCAGCGTAACGTATTTATTTTCAGTTCGTTTGTGAGCTTTGACTCAAAGATTAGTAGTAGAAAGATGAGAAACGAAGCGACTACACTTGCGTGAGCGCCTGGTGGTTCAGTTGTGTATTAAAATATTAAGACTGGTTAAAATATTTATTCAAGGGCCATTTGACATTTCATGGAGATATTTGCACATGGCCGTTTTGTTTATGTTTTGATTGTTTGATTTTCGTACCGTTCGTTTACCTCTCTCGTTCTAGTCACCTAATTTCCATGTTATTTGTGTATTTTATTTAGTGAAAACTTCAAAATCAAAGACTTTGCTCAAAATGTCGTATGGAAAACATTGTATGGTGAAGAACTGTGGAAACTGCTGTTTGGCATTCTCTAAATATAAGTTTTTTAAATTTACCGAAGAAAATGGAAACGTAAGTATTGAACTCGTACAATGTGACTCGGATGTTGATTGATTTTTATTTTCAGTGTTCTGAAGTTGGTAGAACTTTGTGGGCGTCAAGACATTAACTTGAGTAAAAGCTACATCACGTGCAGTGAACATTTTACCGAAGATTACAGAGTTAGGCACTATAATCTTTGCATTTTACTTTAAGTCAATTTGAAGCTTTTCATCCACGTTGCTGTATGCAGGAAGCATCCCATGCATGAAAGGACCACCAAACGAACCACAGCAGTTTGAAACTGATACATCGAATACTGATGGTAAGTCTTCCTAGATATCTGCAATGCATTACTCATTTATCATATATTGAATGCATTTCTTTTTCATATGCAGAAAGCATTCCTTTCATGGAGGGGCCACATGAGATGGAAATCGAGCAGATTGAAAGTGTTACGACAAATACTGACGGTGAGTCATCCCTTATTCAATATATTGAATTGATTGTATTGTTATGAAATTAGATTATCAGTATACTTCCCCTTTTCCAGATATTCTTTCGAGTGTACCTGAAAGAAGTTCTCACACCCTGCAGAGTACTTCCAAGTCTTTCCCCAGAAGTGATAGAAAGATCAGAAAACTGAAAACAACAATCAACTCCTTGTGATGCAAAATATATGGTATATTGAATATTTGTTTATATAGATTTCTGCTAAAAATTGTACAAATTTTATTGATTGAAAAAAATGTATTGCATGGAAATATCAACTTTGATATATAATAGTTCAATATGTACTTTTGTATCCTTTATTCAAAGCTGTACTATTTGTATACAGGTGTTTTCAAAGGTGAGAATTTCGGAAAAAATTATTCTCACCGGTTGAACCTGTCAATAAAAACCTCACCTTTAAATATACCCTGCAAAATCTTCAATTCTGTCATATTGTTCATAAATTTCGAATAAAAATATAGCAAATCTAACAGAGTATTCCATTAATATCAATTGATTCAAAACAATGTTTACATGAAAAAAACGTCCTGATCACAAAACAAAGCCGTGGTTTTGTTTTGTCGCTCAGGATGTTTGTTTCTGATCTCGACTAAGTCGATATTCGATCCGATACTAGGAAGAAAATTCGAATTTCGCACCCTTCAATTATAAAGCAGACAACTGTAATTTTACTGTTTGACATTACGATTTCAGCGCCATCTAATTTCTCAGTATGTGAAACACAGGCCCTAAGTGTAGTCGGTTTTTAGTACTAGAGATATAGGGTCGTTTCCCATCTTTCTATTCTATAATCTTTGCTTTGACTGAAAGGAAAGCATCTTCGACATGTACTGCCAGGCATCGATGTAAACCTCGACCGCGATCGCGACCTCCACCGCGCTCATCCATGCATCTTCGGTATGTACGTACCCTTAATTCTATCCAGATCGAAAAATCCATGAATTGAGTAGGTACCAAAGAACGAATCATTTTGGTATTCATGAAATTGAAAATTTCAATCAAGTTTATAGTGCTGTCATTTCTATTCAGGGTTTCTCAGACCACTGTAAAAAATATTTTCAGTTAGTATATTGCGTATTTAGCAAATGTCCTCAAAGGTTGTATTCAGTGGCCAAGTTCTGAAGAGATATCAAAGAATTTACCACTTTGTTTTGAGAATTTTAAGGCTGTGAGAGTCATACTGGATTGTACTGAAATTCCAGTACAAAAGTCATCATGTTTATCATGCCGCATTAGAACTTATTTTCATTAAAAAGGAATGCAGATCATTAAGTTCATGACGGGTGTAAGTCCTGCCGGAGCTATAACATTTGTATCCAATTGTTATGGAGGCAGAAGTTCAGATAAGGCAATATTTGAACAGAGCCGAATTATAGAAAAATTAGAACTTACTAAAGATTCGGTGATGGTTGACAAAGGTTTTCTAATTGAGAGTATTTGTGAAAATCATTCAATTCGATTGATTAGACCTGTTTTTCTGAAGAACAAGAAACAATTTTTTGAGGAAGAAGCTAAATTGAATATAGCCATATCCAAGGCTAGGGCTCATATCGAAAGAGTGAACCAAAGAATGAAGATTTTTGAAATTTTGTGAGTTCCCTTACCCTTGACACTAGTCTAGTGCTATGGTGAATTTGCAAACACCCATATTGGATGATGATAAATTTTTTTAAAATTGATTCTTGTATACAGGGTGATTCAAAAATCGAGGCGAAATCCAATTTCATAATTTTCCATAAGCCTAGAAATGAATAAGTTGAGTTGATATTATTTTTGTGAACAGTTTTTGTGATGACAACTGTATTTGGTGTTACCTGAAAAAATTGTGATGATACTATTTGGGAAGAAGTGAAAGATTGTTTGCTTGATAATCTGGAAATTAATACTAGATCCATTGATTTTTGTCTTAATGTTAGTGGCACGACTAGGGCTTGAAGAGCTTGAAAATTCGAAGGACCTGAAATAAATGAAAACGCAATGCTGGGGGTTGAGGTGCCTACCTTGAACAGGTGGATATCCTCGAATAATCCTGGCTCTTGGTTCTCTTGCCGGGTTAGCTAACCACGTCGAAGGCTTCAGAACAGCACCACACATTCACTTAGTGTCTATATGTTAAAGTTTGTGGAGAGAAATATTATAGAGTTCAAGAAAAGAGAATGAGAAATCACGTAATTATTAAGCACTGAGAGGCGTTAATTCATACAATAATTTCGAGCGAAGAGCATTAGATTGATTGTCCCTTTATCAGCGGTGCGACAAATCTCATGTTCAGCATATGGGAATTTTGATTTATTCTTTCAGATGAGCTCCTCGAAACTATATAATTACAAATATATTCGAAAGTATTGTGGGTTGCACTAACATTACCGCCCACCTAAAATAGAATATTTTACGTAAATTTGTGAGGAAAAAAAAAAGAAAAACAAAAAAAAATTAGAGAGACAAAAAACAAGAGAAACAGAAGTTATTGAGAAGGCAAAGGACACAACTTCACCAAGGGTCTCTGCAATATACCTTGTGTAGTGCGAACAGTTGCCACTCGAGCTATTTTATCAGCCCCATAATGGAGCGTTTCAATGCGTGCTAGACGCCAGCGTAATGGTGGTAGTTGCTCATCTTTAATGAGAACGAGCATACCCGGAGATAATGCTTTTATGTCCTGGTTATACCATTTTTTGCGTTGTTGCAAAGTATTTAAATATTCGTTGTGCTATCGTTTCCAGAAGTCTTGATGGAGACGACTTAACAGTTGCCATCGCGATAATCTATTCATAGAAAGTGAAGTTAAATCTGGTTCAGGTAACGCACTAAGTGGAGCTAACGTAAGGAAATGTCCGGGTGTCAGAGCTGAGATGTCATTTGGATCATTACTAAGCGGGCATAGTGGGCGAGAGTTCAGTAATGCCTCAATTTGTGTTAACACAGTATGAAACTCTTCGTAACTCAATACCTGATCACCGATCACCCTAAATAAATGGGATTTGACTGATTTGATACCTGATTCCCAAAGGCCGCCAAAATGTGGACCAGATGGAGGATTGGAACTCCTCTCGATCTTTTCAGTATCAACAGCATTGTGCATATACTTAAGCATATCCCTGTACGCACCTTTAAAATTTGTTCCTCCATCGCTGAAGATAGTATTATAGCGACCTCTTCGAGCGATGAAGCGCCGTAGAGCAGCGATAAAAGCATCCGAAGTGAGATAGCAGATCGCCCATGAAAGGTTGAAATGGTTTGGGGTTCAACCTAAAACATGTATGGCATTTAGATATCATCTTATTTATGGATCGTCGAGCAGACAATATCCAAACCTGTTGGGCTAACAAATATTGAAGCGTTTGTGCACCAGGATGCAAATAGACCTGATGGAAATACTGAATGACAAGTTCAGTTAGTCGATGGGAAGAGAGTAATAAGGCTGGGTGTTTGTGTTCGTAGGCCAGACCTGAAAAGGAGAGACGACCGCCCACCCTGAGAAGGCCATCCTCTCCGAGGAATGGATTCAATTTACGTAATTGTTCTGATATAGGTTTTTTGTTTATCAAATTATGAATATCTGTAGAAAAGACGGATTGTTGAACATATTTGATAAGAAAGAAGAAAGCCTTTTTGAGCTCCATCGAAGACAAGACACCGAATCTACGAGAAAGAGGATTTTTTAAGTTATTAACAAACCTTAAAACATAAGACATGATTCGTTTTATTTGAGAGAGACTAGAAAAACTCGACAGTGAGTCATCAACGATTGATAGAGAGACAGAAGTCGATAGAGAAATCTGACGTTCCTCGTCTGAAACAAGAACAGGATCAAAATGTTCACCAACCACATTTTCTCCTTCAAGCTGGTCCCATCCACCATAGTGATGATTCGAAAAGCTCACCAGGTGTCAGACCACTAGATGAACAATCACAATCTGCAGGGTTATCCCTAGTTTTGACATGATGCCAATTTTCTGGGGAAACAAGTTCCTGACTTTGAGTAGTCCTATTACTTACAAAACTCTTCCATCGATGAGAGGAAGATTTGATCCACGTCAGAGCGACAGTGGAATATGACCAAGCAAAAATGCTATTAATCTGGAATGTCTTCGAATATGAGGAATATACCAGGTGAATAAGCTTTGACAACAAAAGAGAGGCGCAAAGCTCCAATCTCGGTAGAGATATTCGCTTTACCGGAGCTACTTTCGACTTGGCACATACGAAGGATGTGCCGATAGAGGCGTTTTCGAAAAAGAATCGCAGATAAACAACTGCTCCATATCCTCGTTCACTACTATCTCCAAAACCATGGAGTTCACATCTAGTGAAGAAATCTGAAGCTAATTTTCGTGGAATTTTGAGCTTTGAAAGCTCTTCTAATTCGGACCTACACTTCTTCCAACGTAATGTTATATCTTGTGGCATTGGATCATCCCACTGTAAACCTAAAGTCCAGAGATGATGGATCAAATGCTTTGCCAGAAAAGTAAATGGGGAAAGGAACCCTAAAGGATCAAAAATTCGCGATAATTCAGACAAAATTGCTCGTTTCATATAGACTTCACTAGAAACATTAGTGGAATAGGTGAATTCATCTAAGGACGGAAACCACATTAAACCGAGAATTTTGACGACCGGATCGACATCAAAATTCAAGGAATTCTGGTGTTGATGGTCCGGAGGGATAGAAGAAAGCAACTCAACGTTGTTACTACACCATTTGCGAAGCTGAAAACCACCTTTTGCAGTAAAGAAATCAATTCCTTCTGCAAAACCTTTGCTTCTTCCAAATCATCACATCCTGTGACAATATCATCTACGTATACGTCTGTCAACAAAACTTTGAAAGCATTAGCAAATGAATGTTTCTCATCCTGCGCCAACTGGAATAGAGTTCTAAGTGCAAGAAAAGGAGCAGGAGAAACTCCATACGTTACAGTATTCAACTGATATTCTTGGACAGACTCACGGGGTGAAAATCTCCAAAGAATTCTTTGGAAATCCCTATGAGAAGGTTGAATCAAGATTTGCCGATACATTTGCTTTATATCAGCAGTGAAAACAAAATTATGAATGCGGAAATTCAACAGAATGACCACAATGTCTTTCTGCAGTTTTGGACCAATGCAGAGAGTATCATTCAATGAGGGATTTCCGGGAACACAAGCAGAGACATCGAAAACCACCCTCAGCTTAGTTGAAACACTATCTGGCTTGATAACGCAATGATGAGGAATATAAAATGAATTTTTCGATCTTAAATCTGGAATTATCAAGGACATATGGTTACTAGATATATAGTCACTCATGAAATTACGATACTCTTCATAAACACTGGATGTTTTTATTAGACGACGTTCGAAGGATAGGAGACGACGAAAAGCTAGGGAGTAGGTATCACCGAAATAAGGAATGTCATTATTCTTGAAAGGTAACGCAACAGAATATCGTCCTGATGCGTCCCGTGAGTGACAATTTTTGAAAAATTGTTCACAATACTCATCTTCCTGTGACAAGGTTGGGAGCTTTGGAACTTCTTCAAGTTCCCAGAACTTTTTCAAGGTAGAATTTATTGAAGATTCGTCAATGGAAGCATGAAATGAATTTATAGTTGGAGGGGAACCTTGGATTTTTCCCATAAACACCCATCCAAAAACAGTTTGGAGAGCTGTTGGTTCTAGACCGTTACCTTCCAGGCGGCCATCCCTAAGAATTGAAGGAAAAACATCTGCGACTAGAAGGATATCAACTGAACCAGGAGTGGCGAAATCTGGATCAGCTAATTTTTTGGAGGAGACGCAAGACCAATAAAAAAAATTAATAAGTGTACTTGGCATTTGTGCGCGAATTTTTGAGAGTACAATTGTGTCAAATGTGAAAGAGGGATTAACCTGATCTGTGGGACGTATGGTACAGACAACAGAACTATTGGCTGAAGATGAGCTATCACCAAGTGAAATCTTGGATGTTTTTAATCCTAACCTATTGACACAACTTTGGGATATGATATTAATTTGAGAACCACCATCTCACAAGACGCGTACCTTCTGAAATCTACCCCAAGCATCGAGAATCTCGACCTGCGCAGTTGCCAGTAACACGGTAGTTTTAGTGGGAAGAACATTTGTCAAAACTTGTGTGGGCTTAGGAACAGAATCACCAGAGGATTCACTCTGATTCGAAAAAATAGTTTGTGAGTTTGATAAACTATTTGATGAACTGCGCATGTGCAATAAAGAATGATGTTTTTCATTGCATGTACGACAGCTCGTCTTAGAAGAGCATTTGAGTATTTGATGCCCAGAATGAAGACAATTAATACAGCAATTTTTCTCTTTAACAATGCGAAAACGATCTGAAGTAGATTTTTCCAAGAAAGATGGACCTTTTTAAATAGTATGACCTAACTTTCAATAATTACAAACCGATTCTTTTTTATCAGAATCAAACTTTGTGTGAACTATAAGAGCTGAATTTCGCTTATAAGTAGGTAAATTATAAGTTTTTGATTTTTGAGAATTAAATTTTGTATCATGTTGATGAGGAACAGAAAGAGCTACAGATTCTAAGGCTGTACATTGATTCAATAAGAAAGTTTGTCAATTATTAAATGAGGGAATGTCAGTTGAGCATTCCTGTAATTCAAATCTTCTAATTGTAGGCGTATCTAATTTTTGTATTAGGAGATGAAACAAAACAAAGTCCCAATGAGCAACTGGTAGTCCTAAATTATTTAGAACAGATAAATTTTCTGAAAAGACTTCCAAAATCTTTCTAAGACCTGTAGCAGACTCAGTTTGAATTTTTGGGACGTTATAAATCTCCTTCCAACATGTGTTGGCCAAAAGTCGTTTGTTTTGGTATCTTTCCTTTAAGGTTCGAAATGCAGTTTGATAATTTTGTGAGGTCAGCGGAAACCCTTTTATTAGATTAAGGGCCTGACCAGAGAGTGAACTTAAAAGATATTGAAATTTTTCTATTTCACTCGAACTAGAATTTTCGTGAACCAGACTTTTATATAAATCATAAAATGTTGGCCAATTTTTATAATCACCTTCGAAATTTGGTAAAGTAATCTTTGGCAATTTGACATTAGGCGTCTTGACAATATCATGAGATGCTTCAGGTTTTACTGCGGGAAATAAGTTTACATGTATGGTCTTGATTGTGAAATAATTATCTAAGAATGCAGATCTGGGTGTTTTTTCTGCCTCATAATCAGGATTTTCAGTAGTAGACAACAGAACGATAATTTGATTATGAAAATTTAAAAACTCATATAAATCGTCCAACATTTCATACCTCAACTGAAATCTTACGTGAAAACTTTCATCAGTAACAGCATTCTGAGCTAATTGGAAAATTTCGTTAAGATCATGAATGACAACTTGACGACTAGCTTTATTCTGTTTCAGTTTAGCATTCATGTTTGTTTATTTACGAAGAATATGTTCTCAAAAGGTATATTGCAGACACCAAGTAAAATATGAAAATTATGAATTTGAAGAGGAAGGAAAATAATAAAGAACTCCAAATACACCAAAACAAAACAATGCCTCGATGAAATGAATATTACAACGAACGACAATATTCGAGAAAGAGAGAAGATGACTTTTGTTTTTGTTCAGAACATATGTACATTCCGACATCATGTAGCGCAGTCGAGGTATCGGTTGCTCTCAATGTTCTATTAAAATAGACAGATACGATGATTCCGTTTGTTGCAATAGTTGTAAAAAAACTTTTCATATTAAATGTGTCAAGTTATCTATGGAAAATTTCAACAAGATTCGTGAAAATTCCGCAAATAAATGGATTTGTGGGACCTGTCCTCAACCCGATGTTCCAGAGGTGGAACGAAATGAGTTGGTCGTAACTAAAGAAGACTTAGCCGCTATGAGGTTGGAAATTGTGAGTGAACTATCCTCTGTTTTTCTAAGGGAAATTGATTCCTTGAAAACTATGCTGGAATGTCAAACTAAACAAATACAGGACCTAATAAAAGAAATATGCGTTCTATCTATGAATAAAAACGTTATGACAGAAACAGCTGTTATGGGTGATGCCGAGATCCCACATCTTGGAAATTCCGTTGCGGTCACATCTGGGTCGAATACGTTTCAATCTAATATGGTTATTAATCATAGTAATAGAGAAAATATAACAAGGGGTTTGCAGTGGCGGATCCGGATGAGAGACGTCTAATGGAAGGTGATGTCACTACAGGATGGAATGTAGAAAACAAAAATTCCGTAAACAACCTCTTATGCCTGCTGATGTTGGGCCCTCCAAAAGACTCTCGAGGCCAATAGTGGGCACATCAAAATCTGGCACCCTTCAAGTCGTCCCAAAAAACATCTTACGCATTTACATATTTCGCGTCTAAGTCCTTCCATCGCTATGGAGGTATTGAGGGATTTCGTTGGTCAGCTCATACCCGATGTCAATTGTGAGAAACTACCATCAAAAAAACCTGACATTTACTCGTCGTTCAAGGTCACTATACCAGCTGAATCTCTACAAGATGTCTTGGATCCTAACTTCTGGCCAGAGGGTGTGGCTGTAAATAAATTTTTCATGAAACGTCGTCAACCAAGCGTGATCCCTTAGATGATGGATTGAATAATGTTGGGGTTCATGACAGTTCTACTTCTTTCGATAAGTTGACAATCGTACAATTGAATACTCAAAGCATTTCGAATAAAATTAACCAACTCGAGGTCTAACTCTGATCTCGAGAAGCCTGATATTTTGTCTATCGCCGAACATTGGTGTACTGAAATAGAGATTACTTTCATGAACCTCGAAAATTATGTCTTAGCCGCCTCATATTGCCGTCCAATAAGACTATGCGGGGGTACAGCAATTTACGTTAAGAATACGCATCAATTCAAGAAAATATTTCTCAGATTCAGAAATTCTCACTAAAAATGCACTGCGAATTTTGTGCAATAAATTTGAAACATATGTCTTATAGCATTTGTGTGTTAAGTGTCTACAGGCCTCCGTCAGGTGACATTGAATTGTTCAGCAAAATGTTCACTTGTGCTCTAAATTTTTGTTGCTCAGGATCGAAGTCAATTTTCGTTTGTGGAGATCTTAATATTAATCACTTCAAATCCCATGGTTATTTGGATTGCCTTCTGTTAGAGTTTGGCCTTAGTACAACTTCTTCACACGCCACAAGAATTTCCACCAATATTCATGGCGTCATCTTCCAAAATTGATTATATTTTAACTAACGTTGATAAAGAACTTCTGACTGCTAAGGTTGTTGATACTGATATTGGTGATCACAAAGCAATAATTGTCTCTTTTATTACAAACACAAGGAAGATCCCCACTACTTGTGATTATCGCACATTTCGGATTCTTTCCGAAGAGAATCTTCTGAATCTTGCCACTACAGTCTCCTCTACTTAATTTGAGGACATATATAGGGAAACTGATTTTGAAGACGCTTTTATGCAGTTTTCCAGTATTCTGAAGATTCACTTGACTCCGCTTGCCCTATCAAACATAAAAAATTTCTGAATGACCGGAAAACTCAGTGGATAACTGAGGAAATAAGGACAGCTAATCGCGAATTGAAAAATTCTCATTGGATTTCACAACAGTTGAAATCTGACAGGACCAGAGAACTCTACATCTCAAAGCAAAAGGAGTACAAGAAAATGTTGAACCTGGCCAAGTTCAGTTTCCATAAAAATCTCAGAGATAGTTCTAGCAACAAGGTCAAAACAATATGGAACCTAGTTCGGAGGCAGACTGCTAACAAGAGCCACCGTAGTTCAATCACTTTGAATATAGACGGGAGAATACATTGTGACGAATTGGAAGTGGCTAATATTTTCGCTGAATATTTTTCCAACATTTGTTCTGAAAGTTTAAACCAGCATTTCCGGAACGGGCTATCGAGCTCCTGTACAACTGAGCCGCTATCGGATAGAAACTTCTTTTTCTTTCCGGTAGTTACCGAGGAGGTCCATGCCGTTATCAATGGCCTGAAAAATAAGAATAGCTCTGGGTGTGACATGATTTCCATTAGGGTCTTGAGGGTTCTCTCACCTTATATCTCTGAGCATCTCGCCCATCTGATAAACTTGTCGGTCACTTCAGGCAGGTTTCCTAGCGTCTTAAAAACTGCTAAGGTTATTCCCGTACACAAGAAGAATGCTGCTGACGATATTGCGAATTATCGTCCAATATCTCTCTTGAGCACTCTGTCGAAAGTCATGGAGAAACTAATTCTCAATAGAATGTTGGATTACTTAAATAAATTTTCGTTGATCACAGAAAGCCAACATGGCTTTCGACTCAACCGGTCGACCAATACAGCTGCTTGCGACTTGATCAATTTTGTATACGACTGCTTGGATGGCGAATCGCATGTGGCAGGACTTTTTTTTTGATGAGTCGAGAGCATTCGACTGTTTGAATTTCGATTTTATTCTGGCTAAGTTGTATAGCCTCGGATTTAGGGGTGTCTTTCTCGACTGGGTTAGAGATTTTCTGGAAAACAGAGACTTCTACGTTCGTGTAGGCCAGCAAGAATCTTCCTAATATCTGATGGAACTAGGAGTCCCGCAGGGTTCTGTATTGGGACCTCTTTTATTTATTTTATTCATCGATGATCTTCCTCTTTATGTTATTGTTTATGCATCGATCTTAGCCCATATCAAAATAGTCTTGTTTGCTGACGATACTTCTTTTATAATTCGAGCATCCAGCCTTGTTGAGCTCACCGCTAGGTGTGAACTTGTAGTGCGCTGTTTCACTGATTGGTGTTTTCGGAATTCTATAATCCTGAATATAAATAAGACTGATCTCCTGTAATTTCAGTCGCGAGATATGAATTGCCAGCTGAGCTTGAAACTTTCGACGGGTGAGTTGAAGAATTCCGATTGTGTAAAGTTCCTCGGACTGTGGGTTGACGGGGTTCTGAGTTGGAAGAATCATGTTGACATTGTTTTCGAAATTGGGTAGTGCATATTTCGCCATTAGGAGTCTCAAGCAGACTCTACCAGAATAATCTCTAATTTGTATTTATTACTCACTTGTCTTCTCTCATCTGAGTTATAACGTAGTATTATGGGGCGAGTCGTCTACAAGTTATCGTGTATTTATCGCACAGAAGAAGATCATTCGACTCATATTCAATCTTTCACCTATGGAGTCCTGTAGACCCTACTTTGTTGGGAGCAGATTGTTGAGTTTTCCCTGTATTTTTTTACTTGATTGTTTACTATATATTAAAAGAAACATTGGTTCACTAAAGAAATGCTCTGATTTTCATTGTTACAATACCAGGCATAAGGATATTCTCTGTATTCTGAAACATAAAACAACTAAATTTGAACACTCACCCATGTACTGTAGTATCAAGCTTTTTAATCATCTTCCAGAGAAGTTAAAAGTTTCGTAGTACAGCGAATTCAAGAGAGAAATAAAGGAATTATTAATTGTGAATTGTTTTTATAGTGTTGGTGAATTTTTGAATTTTTCTATTGTTTGAGGTTTATGGATTTTTTCATTTACTTTTCTTTGTTACTAGGGTATTAATCTATTTTTCTTAATTTTTCATTTTGTTTTCATTTCTGACGTGTTCTATACAGATGTAACCTGTCCTAAAGAATGAATAAAAATTATTATTATTATTATTATTATTATTATTATGACTTTAGCCTTGCGGCTTTCACACTCCTCTCCAGAGGAAAATTATTTCATCCCAGATATCTCAGATATCAAAGGGATTAAGCTCTGTTGGAGCCCTTTTCAGGTTTTCGGGCTCGTGGTGGTGGTCGGGTTCAGGTCGCTCCTCGGCTCCCTGCTGTAGGTTGGATTCCTGTTCCACCCGCACTTCCTGTCGGAGCAGACAGTGTTCCTCTGCATTCCCCATGTACTTGCGTACAGTTCTCGCCGTTCCGAGCAGTACCGCCTTCTGCATGACTTTATAAATATTTTCGTCCAACTGAAGTTTTCTCAAGTTCTCTAGTAGTTTCTTCGGTATCAGGCCTGTAGATGAAATGACAATAGGGATGGTCTTTATATCTTTCAGCTTCCACTGTCTTCTGGTTTGTTCCTCGAGATCTCTGTATTTTGAAATTTTTTCAGTGTGTCTATCTAGAAGATTGTTATTATTTGTAATCGCCACATCGATGAAAAGTGCTGTGTCCTCATCCTTATTGAGCAATATGAGGTCTGGTCTATTGTGGGTTATTTTCCGGTCTGTGAGAACAGTGCGATCCCAGTAGAGCTTGTGATGTTCGTTTTCCAGCACAGCATCTGGATGGTAATTGTAATAAGGAACCTTTTTCAAACTTAGGAGTTGGTAATTTAGTGCCAATTCTTGGTGAAGAATCTTGGCAACAGCATCATGTCTATTTTTGTACTCCGTGCCCGCGAACTTCTGACATCCCGCGGTGATGTGCTGGATAGTTTCATGTGTCGCACAGCCATAACGACAGCTGTCGTCCGCCACTGAGGCATCCTTGGCGATGTATCTCATGTAATTTCTTGTTGGAATCACCTGATCCTGGATGGCAAGCATGAAGCCCTCTGTCTCAGGAAACAACCTTCCGGAAGTCAACCAGTAGTTCGACGCAGATATGTCGACGTAATCATGGTTGACCTCGTTTTGGTGTCTCCCATGCAAAGGTTTGCCAATCAGTTTCTGCATTTTACTTTCTGCAGAGTGTTGGACGGTTTCCAAGTGATCCTGGTGTAGCTTTAATGGTGTGGAAGTATCAGCAACACAAACTACTCGATGGAGTTCTGACGAAGCTGCCTTGCTCAAGAAATATTTTCGAAGTCCTTCAATTTCCTGGGACATACGGTTGGACAAATCAACATTTCCTCTACCCCCAAGATGTCGTGGCAGCTTTGTCCGTTCTATTGAGCTTTTGGGGTGATGTTTATTGTGTTTAGTCAGCATCGTCCTTATTTTTCTCTGTAAAGCTGCTAAATCGGTGGTCGTCCAAGAGATAATACCAAATGAATAGCTCAGCGCCAAGCAAGCGTAGGTGTTAATCGCTTTTATCAGATTCTTGCTGTTAAGACCAGTTCTCATTATCCTCCTCAATCTTCGGGTGAACTCCTCCGTTAATTCTTTCTTCTTCTGAGTCTGATTGATTTTTCTTGCCTGTTTTATGCCTAGATACTTGTATGTGTCTCCCTCCTTTAATGCTTCAATTTCTGCACCTTCCTTCAGTTTGAACGTACCATCTTCTATTTTCCCTCTCGTTATGTTTAGCAGTCGACATTTTTCTAGTCCAAACTTCATTTTGATGTCTTCCGAGAATCCTTCCACCATTTTCAGCATCAGTTGCATTTGTTTTTTGGTAGATGCGAAGAGTTTCAAATCGTCCATGTAAAAGAGATGATTCAGTTTCATCATAGTTCTACTGCCGCTCTTGATAGAAAATCCGTAGTCCGTAGAATTCAATCTATGAGACAAGGGATTCAGGGCCATGCAGAACCACAGAGGGCTCAGCGAGTCTCCTTGGAAAATTCCGCGTCTTATTGGAATAGGTCCTGTTGTAATGGAGTAATCTGCTGCTTTCATTTGAAGACTAGTACGCCAGGTTGACATGGCGTTTTTCAGGAACTTAACAATATTGGGATCCACTTTATAAATCTTCAAGATCGTCAAGAGCCATTCGTGAGGTATAGAATCGAATGCTTTTTTGTAGTCTATGTACGCAGCGTAAAGATTCCTTATTATTATGACTTTAGCCTTGCGGCTTTCACACTCCTCTCCAGAGGAAAATTCACTTATCCCAGATATCTCAGATATCAAAAGGATTAAGCTCTGTTGAAGCCCTTTCCAGGTTTTCGGGCTCGTGGTGTTGGTCGGGCTCGGGTCGCTCCTCGGCTCCCCGCTGTAGGTTGGATTCCGTCCGCACTTCCTGTCGGAGCAGACGGTGTTCCTCTGAATTTCCCATGTACTTGCGTACAGTTCTCGCCGTTCCCAGCAGTACCGCCTTCTGCATCACTCTATAGATATTTTCGTCCAGCTGAAGTTTCCTCAAGTTCTGTAGTAGTTTCTTCGGTATCAGGCCTGTAGATGATATGACAATAGGGATGGTCTTGACATCTTTCAGCTTCCACTGTCTCCTGGTTTGCTCCTCGAGATCTCTGTACTTTGAAATTTTTTCAGTGTGCCTATCTAGAAGATTGTTATTATTTGGAATCGCCACATCGATGAAAAGTGCTGTGTCCTCATCCTTATTGAGCAATATGAGGTCTGGTCTATTGTGGGTTATTTTCCGGTCTGTGAGAACCGTGCGATCCCAATAGAGCTTGTGATGTTCATTTTCCAATACAGCATCCGGATGGTAATTGTAATAAGAAACCTTTTTCGAACTTAGAAGTTGGTGTTTTAGTGCCAATTCTTGGTGAAGAATCTTGGCAACGGCATCATGTCTATTTTTGTACTCCGTGCCCGCGAATTTCTGACATCCCCCGGTGATGTGCTGGATAGTTTCATGTGTCGCACAGCCATAACGACAGCTATCATCCGCCACTGAGGCATCCTTGGCGATATATTTCATGTAGTTCCTTGTTGGAATCACCTGATCCTGGATGGCAAGCATGAAGCCCTCTGTCTCAGGAAACAACCTTCCGGAAGTCAACCAGTAGTTCGACGCAGATATGTCGACGTAATCATGGTTGACCTCGTTTTGGTGTCTCCCATGCAAAGGTTTGCCAATCAGTTTCTGCATTTTACTTTCTGCAGAGTGTTCGACGGTTTCCAAGTGGTTCTGCTGTAGCTTCAACGGTGTAGAAGTATCAGCAACACAAACTACTCGATGGAGTTCTGACGAAGCAGCCTTGCTCAGAAAATATTTTCGAAGTCCTTCAATTTCCTGGGTCATTATTATTATTATTATTATTATTATTATTATTATTATTATTGAAATGAAAGAATATTGCGATTCTTGGACTAATTTCATCTAACTAAATGGACGATAACCTAAGAACAATTATTATTATTATTATGATGAAGAATGATCACGCCTAAACGGGGAGGCAATGAATAAAATAATGCGGATAAATTCAGATGCATACCACCCGACGATATGAATATCGACAAGTGTTACGATCTGAATTGAGCTAGCCAATTTGTCATCGTCAAGGCCCCCAAATGGAGTACGCTCCACCGAAGAAAAGCAGATGCTGACCATGTTTCCATAAATTCCAAACGTTCTCCACCGTGGAAAAATGCTATTTTGCTCTGATGAGGCCAAATGAGGCCGAAACCATGGTCAGCATCTGCTTTTCTTCGGTGGAGCGTACTCCATTTGGGGGCCTTGACGATGACAAATTGGCTAGCTCAATTCAGATCGTAACACTTGTCGATATTCATATCGTCGGGTGGTATGCATCTGAATTTATCCGCATTATTATTATTATGGTTGTGTTTTCCTTTTTCTGAATGTGAAATTAAATGCGATAAAATAGAACCTGTTTCCGAACGACAAGTATAATTATGTTTATCAGCGATAATTTTTTTGTTTGTTTCTTTTTTCAATTCAATATGGATGACTGAAATAATCTCGAACAACTCAGCTGAAAGAATTTCATGAAAAGAAAACTGATTCAATATATGGCTCGAACGGACCAAAATGGCACTACTAGGGCTTGAAGAGCTTGAAAATTCGAAGGACCTGGAATAAATCAAAACGCAATGCTGGGGTTGAGGTGCCTACCTTGAACAGATGGATATCCTCGAATAATCCTGGGTCTTGGTTCTCTTGCCGGGTTAGCTAACCACGTCGAAGGCTTCAGAACAGCACCACACATTCACTTAGTGTCTATATGTTAAAGTTTGTAGAGAGAAATATTATAGAGTTCAAGAAAAGAGAATAAGAAATCACGTAATTATTAAGCACTGGGAGGCGTTAATTCATACGATAATTTCGAGCGATGATTGATTGTCCCTTTATCAGCGGTGCGACAAATGTCATGTCCAGCATATGGGAATTTTAATTTATTCTTTCAGATGAGCTCCTCGAAACTATGTAATTACAAATATATTCGAAAGTATTGTGGGTGGCACTAACAGTTAGTGTTACATCCATTTCATGTTCAATCCTTGATCTATTGCCTCAAGTTTTGAAACACGCTCTTTTATATTAGCAAGTATATTTGTCACTGCCACAACTCAATTAGTGTGTAGATTGCAATCTCAAAATCATGAGTCAATTTCTTTTTCTTTGATTGTAAAAAATTAATAGCAGAGATTAATAAGTATCTTTCAAAATTCAACTGTTATTCTACTAAATTATCATATTGTATAATTTCAATATTTTCTGAAAACACTATTGTGATAACAAAACAGTTGATGGTAATCTCATTGTTAGGGAATTTGTTTTTCTATTTTTTCATAGAAGTGTTCTAGATGGAGTGTTCCTCAGTTGAGTTTGTTGTACTTGCTGAAATAAAATGTTTGAATATCTGAAATATTTTGTTGATGTGAATAAATATCTGAAACGTTCAACTTAATCGTTTATTTCCACAAATAACATGAATCATGTAAGTGAAATAATTGATTAAGAAATTTTTTCAATTAAAGTTTCAGCAAAAACTTCATCAAATGGCACTAATACTCTAGTTTTTGAGAAACTAGAATATAGAACTAAGTCACAACTTCTCAAGTTCAGCAAGGCCATGCCTAACTGAACTTGTGCATAATAGGAATGATTGTGCTTCAATTTGAGGCCACTGGGAGCTAGTTCCGAATAGTTGCATTCACCAAAGAATTCAGCCGCACTCTTAGTCTTCCCTAGAAAAAAAAATGAATGAAAAAGTAACAATATATGAAAATTAATTCAAATGCATAAAATCCATTGATATAAATCCCAAAAAATATATACAAATTGTGACAATAAGAAAGATAAATTTGCAAAACTATTACCAACAAATGGACATTTTGTTTCTAGCGAACGGAAAGGTTTGCCTTCTTCAGAAATCACTCCTTCGGGAGAAAAGCCAAGCTATGGATATCGGTTGCAGATTAAAAATCCAGTTTCTACCACACAATATCCTAGCTTGGATTTATAGCATTCCCTAGCTTCTCTTTCGTGGATTACACCATGTTGCACAAATTTGTTTTTGAACCCCTTTGGGTTGAAATAATTTGAGCTTTTATTAGGCCAATCAAGTTTGCTGTACGTGAAAATTGAATAGCACCTGGAACCTGAAAAAAGTTTATATCATTTGGTATATTTATTTTGAATTTTAAAAATCAATATTATCCATAATATGAATAAAATTTTTTATAAATGCACCTGTCAATCTATATTTTCTATAAATTTTCCAATTTTCACATCCACTGTGAAAAGTCTTTAAAATATTTGCAATGTCTGCCTCAATTGAAGTTGAATATGTTGTTTTGCAACAGTCCCTCGAACTTCTTCACTTCAATCCTTAAACCTGAAAGGAAAGTGGATTTCTCTATATTATTCAAAAGTGGATGTAGCCAATCAGGATCTGCTTCAGTGCTGGTACTGACATGTAATGCTCGTCGTCCCTTCCTGTTGGTAATTTAAAATATTAGTAGAATTAAATAATGTTGTCTTGACCAAAATATGAATGAAATACCCACTTAATTTTATTGAGGGCACAATAAGGATTTTTAGCTATAAGGAAGTCTGCACATTGTTTTTGTTCAGCTTCCGAAAGTTCTTTAAATGTTTTTGAGCCTGTTTTGAAACATTCCATATGTAGGACAAGCCTTGTACTCCTCCTGGATGTCTTTTTTATGGGATTTCCAATAGCACTCAACATCAGTACCTGACAATTTTTCCAGGTTTTGAAGGTTTACCCTGATATCAGAACAGAAGCAGAAAAAAGAAAAAAACTAATAAAACCTGGATAGCATTAAGTTCAATTGCAGGGGCTCGATTTATGCCACTTATCAATTGTTAATTAATACAACCTTGTACACTTCAGAAGTGTTGCCGAAACATGCTTGCATCTTCCGCTAGCTCCAGCTTTACATGAACACATAAATGTAATGATTTTCCAAATTTCTTCAGATGTGTCCAGCTCCAACAAACCAGATACCTCATGAGGTTCACCAGTCGAAAGGGTGCTAGTTTGGAGGCAAAGGGCCATTATTTTGATGGAGGAATGAATACCACCAGAATTTAATTTTCCATCAATGACTCCCATCAAAATAAGATGCCTGCTATTGAGCACTTGTTCACCCTCAACAAAACATCTACTATTTGAAGTAGCATCCAAATATTTGAAAACAGTCGTCAAGCTTAAATAACGTTCCATTTTTCCTGTTGAATGATCATCATTATCGATATAAAAACTAAAAAAGCCAATTTTTTCACCTAAATTTGATAAACTTGACGCTGCACAATTCACTTCTATTACTTGTATATCGCTATATCGAAGAAAAATCCAAAAAACTCGACTTCCACAATAGATTTCCCGAAACGATTACTCACATTCCTCCATATTTGTTGACAGTTCGCAGCGCCCTCAACGGTAGTTGGATTCGCCAATACTCCTCCCACTATGGAGTATATAGTCACTGTAATTCAGATAATTTTGGACCACGAGTTGCAAGCTGTTAGTGTCGCTTTCCTTGGCAACACAGAAATACCCAATTGGCAACTACGCAATCGGTAAATCCTCAACCATAGAACTTATACAT
Organism: Coccinella septempunctata; assembly: GCF_907165205.1. Classification (NCBI taxonomy): domain Eukaryota; kingdom Metazoa; phylum Arthropoda; class Insecta; order Coleoptera; family Coccinellidae; genus Coccinella; species Coccinella septempunctata. Next base: position 29,960,157 of record NC_058195.1, read on the forward strand.
AGAATAATTTGAATTTGAATTCAAATTTTGATGTTTAGTGTATACAACCAAGCTTAGCTAAGGCTTAGTACTCATGAGGGCGTTAGACGCCGCGTTGAGTGCGCCTAAGTTGTACGTAATTTTTGCGAATCTTCGTTCTTACCAGATCCAAATATTATATTCGAATCAAGTGTATATTTTGTTAGAGTGTGTATTCTGTTAGAGTTAAATCTGTTTCGATAATTTGAAGGACTATCAATTTTTATCATTGAAATGCCTTTTTAACACAAATTGTCGGTGAAACGCTGTCTTGTGTTGAACTGCAACAATGATGAAAATTCCGGAGTGTTGCTGCACCACTTTCCAAGAGTTGGAAAAACGAATGTTCTCAGGTGAAAAAAAAAACATAACATAAGTAGACTGTTATTATTCTTGTTAGGTTTCAATTGCAATGTCTGTTATTTAGGAGCATTAGCGATTCTTCCACCCCTACCAAAATCAAAAAACTGGATATGCATTAATTCTCATTCTCCGATAAACGACAAATTTCAGTTACTTTCCCTATTTTCAGACTGTTTCATTCAAATTGGTTTTTTATTGAAAGTTAACTTCCCTCAGTTATTAGTTTCAATTTCTACATGTTAAAAATGAATTATTAATTAATAATGTTGTGTGTATTTCACAGGTTGTCTGAAAGAAGACGGGTCAGCTTTGGTAACTTCGTTCGTTGTTTATGGATCGCTTATTCGACTCTGTTAATGGAAGTGGTGTTATCCCCCACAAAGGCAAAACGCTGAGAACCCGCATGACTGGCTCAAGTGCTCATCTTAAATTTTTTTGAGGAGGCAGCAGACGCGATTAGAAAATGGTCGTTTGTTGGACACACTAAGTCCAATTCTCGTCCGTTCCAAGCAGGCTGGTTGTTCACCTTACAAGCCATCCATCACATTTAGATCGACCTTCAAAAAGAGGGTTTCCATTACTTAGAGACAAGGGCCCTCAACCAAGATCGCCTTGAAAATTTTAATGGAGTAGTAAGGGCCAATTGTGGTGGAAACAGCAATCCAACTTGTATGCAGTACACAGGTGGCTTTAAAACAGTCATCATTAATGACTTCGCGTTTGCTGACATAGCTCGCACCAACTGCGAATTCGACAATATAGAATTAATTGACGACCTGCAAGCACTACTATGCAACGAAGAGCAGAGTAGGTCTGCCGATACTGAAGATGACTTCAGTGTGGAAAAACTCTTGAAAGAGGTACAGGATATAATAGAAAAAGGTTCTGAAACTACCGACTCAATGAAGGAGAGTGTTGAAAAAGGCGATAGAATTTCTCGACCTGTGGCACATATTGCTGGCTTTGTAGCGAAGAGGTTGATGAGGAAAATCACCTGTGAGTTGTGGAGTGAGTTGCTAGTGACCAACACAGTAAGGCCTTGTCATGTTTTGATTGCTGACAAAGAGTTCAATAAAAACAAAAAGAGCTTGACTTATCCATCTCTACAGCTAGTAGAATGTGTAGGTTGTTGCCTCACGTTCATTGACGAATTTTTGGATAAAAAGGGGACCTGCCCAAGTTTAAAGCAACCGTAACATCAGCACTTCAAAAAGCATTCAACTTTGATTGGCTGTCTTATGGTCCTTGTATTCAGCATAGGTACCTCCATTATTTCTGCACAAATATGTAACGATGCATTCTTTGTCGCTGTAAAATGGTGGTGCACAAGACAGAACAGAACTTTTACGGAGGAACAAAAGAGCGGAAAGGGCCATTAGGAAGGAAAATTAAACATTTCCAAGGCGTATAGCACCCCAGATCAAGATCTTCACATGATGGCACTTATATTATTTGTTATTAACGAAATTAATTCAGATAAATAACATCTTCCGATATAAAATCAACGACTGATACGATCTAAATTGAACTAGCAAACCACCGTCACACGAAGCACAAGTCACAAAAATACCATCTGGCCGAGAAAGAGATGGTTTCCCTCTCATTTGACCTCCTCAGAGCAACTCATCAACTCATACCTCGACGAAAATGGAACGAATTGATGGCTCCTGATATCGATGCCAGTAGTCACTATGGTGAAGGAATACAGCATCTAGCAAGGCTGTATCTCGGGAATAAAGGAATCCGCTACAACGAAAATAGAATCAATTTTTTGAAATTGAATAGGACACTTTCACTCTGTGTTTTCTTACATACCAGAATTTATTCCGTTCGTAGCTTGATGGTAAAAGCGTCGGCTCAATATATTGGAACCGCAATTTTTACTGAGTTCGATCCAGGGCTAAGAAAGAAATTTTCTAGTCGATACGGGTTCGGGCGACCATTCACTGTTGCTTTAAAATTAACAGTGCTTTGCCTCAAGGTGGCGTAAGAACACAGTAACAAAGCCTACACAACTGATTCTCTGAACTCGTACAAACTCACAGAGCTTCTGAATGGTACCTTGGTACCTACGGAGAATCAGGATAAAATAGTAAAAATATGCACCGACATATCTAATTATGACATTTAGGGCTGGTATATTCATCCTCCTGTATAGTTTTCGTTAACTTCTATTAGTTAATTTTAGGATCATCTGTAACTATTTTGGTTATATTCATTCGTAATGATTCTTTTTGGAGAATCCTTGGATTTTATTTCTTCCCGAGGAAAGGATCAATTTTCGCAGTGCGAGATGTACTTCAATATGAAATATTTCAACTTCTTTCGTGAACAATTTCATTTCTTACAATCCACTACACTCACGGGGAGAAAGAGTTTTTTACTGGGGTTTTTCCCCAAGCTCTTGTTTCATCTTTGTATGATACCCCGTTCCGCTAACCTCTGCTAAAACTGTATCTCATAAATATATGATTATTCTCATTTTGTTTTCTGCCTGCAGTTCCATATATGTTTATTCTTTTTATTTATTCTAGAAACTGCCCTGGTAGATATGATATTATTATCTCTTACAATGAAAGAAAAGCTGCTGTCCGAGGTAAACTTCGGAAAGCATTTGGCGTTACACAGTATATAATAATTCATCATAGCAATACAATAAATTCCAAAAACATTAGTTATTTGTTTCTTTAGTATTAAGAAACAAGAACATTAATTACTTATTTCTTTAGTGTATTATAAATTATTATATGAAGCATTCGTTATATGTTATTTTCATGTATTATTTTTTGTTAAGTAAGTAACTATTGTAACGGTTTTGGTTCGGAAAATGATTTAATCTCGAGCGCCAGCTATTCTTTCAATAGGGAGAAATAGCAAACCCACCCAGGTACCTACTAGTCGGAGACAGAGTTCGGGGTTATCTAAGGTGGTAGCGATAACAAGTACTTTAAAACCAAATTTATTACAACAATCTAAATTACAGTGAACCATACAGTTATTTCCAAGTCAAGAAATATATATATATATACAGCTGATGACCAAGTTCAAAAATGAGGAAAACAGAAATGCAATAATTAACTTCACGGTCTTGGTAATCAGAAATTCAAACTCAACACAGTGAAATTAATGAATCAAAGAACATTCAAACCAATTATGTTCAGTCAAACTATCAGGTGTTAAAGAAAGAAAATAATCAATAGCGGTCACTTTGATTCCTTCTGAGACAATAAAGAATGTACGAGGTTTATACAAAATTTACAGTAACCGGGTGTCTCAGAAAGATCCAAGTTTCTGTAATCGGTTAATTTAGCAATGGGTTTGATCCCGAGTACTTTCAGTGATTTTCAGTGTACAGGCCAATCAGAATTGAAACTATTCAATAAACGGGACGGGGTTGATGCAGATGAAACACAATGCAACAATTTACAGGATAACGGGGTAGTTTATCGTGGTCTCCCCGTGGCAACCTTGGGTGTACACGCCAAGCATTACCAGCAGAAAAACTTCGAGACGTCTGCCGATTGGTTTCTGTCACCAGATAGCCAGGCGAGAGAAGTCTGCGGTAAACGGGAAATCTACACGGAACACAACAGGGGTAGTACGGTATAAGTTACTGTGGCAACCTTGGGTGTCACACGCCAAGCATTACCAGTAGAAGAACTTCGAGACTTCTGCCGATTGGTTTCCGTCACCAGATAGCCAGGCGACAGAAGTCTGCGTTAAACGGGAAGTCTAAACGGAACAAAAATGGGGTAGGACGGGATAGGTTACTGTGATAGGGTGTGACACCCAAGGTTGCCACACGCCAAGCATTACCAGTAGAAAAACTTCGAGATTTCCGTCGACTATCTTGACAGAGAACCAGGCGACAGAAGTCTGCGTTAAACAGGGGGATTAACAACAAGGATTAACACAATTAAACAAATAAAAGAATGCAAAGTATGCGGTATCAAGAAAAGACTTACAGTTTGTTCCGGTACGGTAACACCACCACTTAGCGAAATGAAAAGAAAAGCAAAAGGAAACAGGAAGAATGATTGAATACAGACTAAAGAATGAATATTGAATCAAGAATGAATAATGAGTGAATAAAGAATCAATAATGAATCAAGACTGACTAAAGAATCACGAATGAATCTAGAATACAGAATGAATACCGAACCAAGACTGAAAAATGAATGAATGAACGACTAACGAATCAGGAATGACTACCGAATGAATAACGAATGAATGACATTCGTCTGGTGGTGCGGCCCTATTTATTAACTCTCCAACATGTGGACGGACACGTGATCAAAATTGCACTCAAAAATTCGGAATTCTCGAATATTCTCCCCAGAAAAAATATTCTCGGTGGCGGTTATCTCTTTATCGGTAAAAGAAACTGTCGTTATCTGCAATCCACGTTGTTTTATACTGAATTCGGTGTGTTTTTGTGGACGGAAAAACAACGCCGAATGCAGAAAGAAACTTTTTCTTTGTTTTGGATTATTACGGCGGTTGAATGATGGAAATTTCAATTATACGGAATTTGAATTTATTAATCGGGATGGAGAGGCTGGCTGAATAGCGTAAAGTATCCTTGGAACAAGTTTTTGAATCAGTCTATGAGTTACTACGAAGGGATGCTAGGGATTGGTTCATTCCCCGGAGAGGTACTTTCGAGGACTGGGAGGATTTTAGCAACCAACTGAAAGAAGCATTTCTGCCAGTTAACTTCGAAGAGAATCTATTGGAGGAAATAAAAAGGCGAACACAGAGCTCTGAAGGAAGGTTGCTTCTATATGTTACCCGGATGCAGAACTCATTTCAGAAACTCGCCTATGCAAAACCATCCGAAATGGAGCAGATCCGGCTTATCCGACAGAGGTTGATTCTGCCCTTACAACAGTCCTTGGCCTTCCAGGAGACCCAGACTTATGATGAACTTCTCCGTAAGGGAGAAGTTTTTGAACTGGTCCAGTGGCAGATGAGCCAGTACACCCGGCCACCATCCAAGCCAGGTTTTGTGGAGGAACCTCACCTGACATACAGTCCCCGTCAACTGAACCGATATCAAGCAAGTTTTTCTATGGATACCGGAGAACAGGTTCGCCAAACAACTGATCACAGGGAATCAGTCCCGTCGACGCAATCCAAGCAAACACGACTTTCTCCGCCGGAGGAAAGCCGTCCAGGTCCAGAGAGTCAATATTCCAACAACAGGAATCTCACCGTCCGACTTCTGGAGACAGGTCCGAAGGTCGATCCAGACCGTCAACACCGCCACCCCGCCGTCCAGACGAAAAAAGTTGATAGTGGATATGGCCACATGCGTCGAGAATGTCGCAGGCCACCGAAAATCTTCTGTTCTCTAGGCCAGAGGGAAAACATTCTCCCACGAGATTGTCCGTGTTCGGGAAACTGAAGGGGAGATTGGAGGCGGAGTCAACCACATCTCCCGGAATCTTGACTCCATTGGCACCGACTACCTGTAATGATAACCGTCCGTTAGTAGAGGTCAGAATAGCCGGCAAACACTTCCGAGCACTGATAGATACCGGGGCGACCAGGAGTTTCTGCAGTCAGGCCGTATCCGATCAGTGTGAAAGTAAAGGAATCACAGAACAAACAATGCACAACAGTTTCGCAGTAATAGCGAGAGGACAAACCACCATCACACCGAAACTGTACACCACCACCGTGCAAATTTCCGACTACACACTGCCTGATTTGAAATTCTTACTGTTACCAAACTTACCGGTTCACATTATTCTGGGGATGGATGTTCTGTCGACTTTCAGGTTTTCCGTAAATCTCAGTACCGCCGAGTGCTTTCTGGAAGGCCGACTGATCTCGAAACCGATGACTCCCGTCGAAACCACCGCAGAAGTTTACACCGCCGAAGAACACGTTGGAGCTGACGGAATCTCAGAAACAGGAGCTGGAGGAATTTCTGAAAGAGGAATTAAAGAAGTTTGAAGACCTATATGGTACAACCGACCTGATTGAACATAAGATCAAACTGAAACCGGGCACCGAACCGATCAAACAACGATACCGACCCCTAAACCCGAAAATGCAGGAGATCTTCAATCAGGAAGTGGACCGTATGCTGGCTGAGGTAGTGATTGAACCATCCAAGTCACCGTGGAGTTTACCGTTAGTTTTGGTCAGGAAGAAAGACGGAAAATTCCGATTTTGCATCGACTTCCGTGCCGTCAACCAAGTGTCTGTAAAAGATGCATACCCGATGCCGTACATTTCTGGGATTCTGGATAAACTGCATAAGGCCAAAAACACCTCCACACTGGATCTGAAACATGGATATTGGCAGATACCGTTAGCAAAGGGAAGCCGTCCGATTACTGCCTTCACATTTCCAGGAAAGGGATTGTTCCAGTTCACCGTCATGCCGTTTGGTCTTCACGCTAGTCCACATTCCAGAGATTCTTAGACACCGTTATTGGCCCAGAAATGGAACCGGAGGCGTTCGCTTACCTGGACGATACAGTTGTCCTGGGGGAAACTTTCGAGGAACACCTGGAGAACTTAAGAGAAGTATTCCGGCGGTTGAGAGAAGCCAATTTTCGTCTCAATCCCGAAAAGTGTGATTTTGTGCGAAAATCCCTAAAATACCTAGGACATGTCGTCACTTCCGAAGGAATCCGTACCGACCCGGATAAAGTTTCCTCTATCGTAGCATTCCCAGCGCCGAAAACCATCCGTGAATTGCGCCGTTTTCTGGGTGTTGCTAGCTGGTACCGCCGTTTTATAGAGAACTTTTCCGATGTCGTTTCACCGTTGACTCACCTGTTAAAGAAGAAACCACGTTGGAAGTGGGGTGAGGAACAACAAAAAGCGTTCGACCTCCTGAAACAAAAACTGACCGAATCACCGATACTGGCCTGTCCGGATTTCAATCAACCGTTCGTCCTGCAAACAGACGCCAGTGACGTAGGCCTTGGAGGAGCCCTGACCCAAATCCTGGATGGAGAGGAAAAAGTGATCGCCTATGTCAGCCGTACCTTGAACACCGCCGAAAGAAATTACTCCATGTCCGAAAAGGAATGTCTCGCCATCGTTTTCTCGATAGAGAAACTGCGACCATACCTGGAAGGATTTCATTTCACCGTAATTCTCGACCACATGAGTCTGAAATGGCTGAATTCCATCAAGTCACCGTCCGGAAGAATTGCTCGATGGGCCGTTTTCCTTCAGCAATTCGACTTTGAAGTCCATTACAGGAAAGTCGCAGACAGTTTGTCCCGAAACCCGTTACCGTCTGTAGATTCCGTATGCCTGGCCGACGTCGAAGTTCGCTGCAGTTGGTACAACAAAAAGCTCCAAGAGGTACAAAGAGACCCAGAAGATTTCCCTGACTACGCCGTTGAGGATGGGAAACTGTATCGTCACTTCTGGGACTCTTCCGACTTTACGGAAGTTGGATCCGAAACCACGGAAGCTCTGTGTACCCGCCGAACAACGACTGGAGGTCCTGAAAGAAAATCACGATTCTGAATTAGCTGGTCACCTGGGAATCTCCAAAACAATCTCTCGGCTAGCCTGGAATTATTACTGGCCAGGATGTTCAGAGATGTCGCAAAATACGTAAGAAACTGCCCATCCCGTCAAAGGTACAAAGTACCACAACAGAAGACGCCTGGAAGAATGCAACCACATAGAATGACTGATGCACCGTTCCAAGAGGTCTGTACAGATGTGGTTGGGCCACTTCCTCGTTCCAAGAAGGGAAATTCTTACGTAGAGGTGATGCAGGACCGTTTCACGAAGTGGGTTGAATGCCGTCCGTTGCGGAAAGCCACCGCTAAAACCGTTTACTTAGCCCTATATGAACAGGTTATACTCCGATATGGCTGTCCGAGACTGGTGATATCTGACAACGGGGTACAGTATGACAGTAGACTGTTCAAAAACAGTCTCCGAGAGTTTAACATTGCTCACCGTTTCACCCCTCCATATACACCCCAGTGCAACGCCGTAGAACGAGCCAATCGTACGCTGAAGGCCAGTTCTGTGAAACCGACCACCGTACTTGGGATGAGAAATTAGGTGAACTAACTTTCGCCCTGAATACCGCAAAACAAGAATCTACAGGATTCACACCGGCATTTCTGAACTATGGAAGGGAATTAGCAGTCCCAAAGGCAATCTACTCATCAAACACCCAAGACGAAGACACCGAGGAGACAAACAGAAGCCCAGAAGAAAGTAGAGTAAAACTCACCGTACAGAACAAATCCGTCATCTTCAGGAGGCCTATGAGTTTGTCAATACCAGGTTGTACCGTGCATTTGAGCAGCAAGCTCACCGTTACAACCTCCGTCGAAGAGAAGTTCGTTTTTATGTCGGTGAGTTCTGCGCCGTTGATAGCTTTGCAGCCAAGTTGGCTCCGAAGTTCTCTGGTCCGTATACCGTTGTGAAAGTAATTTCACCCGTTGTTTATTACCTGAAAGATGACAGTGGTAAGAAAATCACCAATATTCACGTAAAGGATTTAAAACCGTTTCATCCGTCAGATGGTTAGTAAGTACACTGTATAGCATCCGTTTACATTACTCACCTGGTTAGCGTCCTGATGAAGCCGTTCCACCATAACCGACAGATCTAACCTGGCCCTGCCAGGGTTGGATAATTCAAATGTCTGTTCCGTAAAATTTTGTTTGTTCTGTGCAGTTTTGATTACCACCAGACAGGACCGTCTGACTGTCATTGTGTAAGTAAGTGGTATCCCATAACACCTACAACAGAAAAATCCGTTAATTCACTGGAAAAACAGGAACCGTTACAGTTAATTCAATTTTCTGTACTAATTGTGGGACCGATAATAATAAGTGAGATACACCCGTTCTGTCTGTCTCTATTTCACCCATGTGTTACCGTTAAATACAATAACAGAATAGAAAATAGCAAGAGAAGGCTGACACCGCTTACACCGATATTACAAGCTGGCCTGAACGGTAAGTGAAATAGAACATTATATTTGTATCTCCTTATTAAAATTACCGACCGTACTTACCTTTTCTTCCGAAATTCCACCGTACATCCTGTTATCCCTCTGCTCCAGGGTATCAGTATACTAAATGCTTTTCTCTCATTTTTATGCAACCTACAACTGCTGCCGATTCCAACACCCTCGGAGAAGTTCACCACCGTCACGGGGGGAGTCAACGACGCCCATTGATGTTCCAAACTACCCTGGTTGGAAGATGTTGGCCCCCATGGCATGTGCCCGGAGGCGGCTTTGCGAGGTCAACCCTAAAATGGTCCAGAAATAACACAACGAATGACAAATCGAAATGGTACTCACTTTGGAAATTCCGTCCTGCACTGTTTCCACGATGTTCCGGCGTTTCTTTCACCGATGGAGGTGGAAGTTGAAATTTGGAACCACCCGGCGTAATTTGACAATTGGAGGTTAGCTGATAGACTAAAGAACTTCGTCACGTCCCTGACTACCGACAGCACCACCGAAGCGGGCACACGTCAACGCGGACCATAGGGTGGGAGCAACCGATATAGCATTAGCCGAGTATACGCCACCTGGAGTAGATTAGGTGAACTTGTTTAATGTAAATCCGATCTCAATCGTCTTTCCGGTAACCGGACTTAGTAGATTTCACCGTGAAAAATTCAATCCCCTATTTCATCGTGGATTCAATTTTTCTACCGAAGCCCCGGGGATGTAACGAGAGGGTAGTTTTCAAACCTACCCCCTCATTTTAGAATTATTATTTTAGTTCTCATTTTTGAGTAATTTTGTTTTGAATTAGTTTTCCGAGAAATCTTTTCAAATTTCTAATTCAGGATTCCGACATCGTTCGGAATTGTAAACATTCCGCACCGTTTTTATTCCGTTTTCATTTCTAAAAACGGTGTCGCACCGTATAAAACATCCTGAATTGGAAGATAACCGAGTTTTTTGTTCGCTAGCTCAGATAAGTCTTCATCGACGCATATTTTACCGAATTTCGACTGTCAGGGCACATCTGATTTCCGCACCCCCCCTGTGGGTATAAAATCAGATGTCCCCCCGCAGGTCACTTCACTTACGATTAATTCACCGAGTGTTCACTTACGATTAACCTGCTGTCACTTACGTTTTTCGCCTGTTACGAGAACTTGCCTACGACTAGTGCCGTCCGCCGTATTAATTGGAAGTTTTTCTTTAACGAATTGAATTCCAATTTTCTTTTTTTGTTTTCTTATTCACCGTACTCGGGCGATTCTTTCTGTTTTGCGAGTGCAAGTGGCCAAACCGATAGGTAACACGACACTCCGTTTTTTTATATATCATTGGAACTTCAGTCTCCGTCTACTTTCCTCTTATACCCGAGTCTGAGTTCCACCCCTACTGTCATTAACGTACCCTGCTGGTGTGGATACCCGAGGGGTACCGAAGGCACTTTGGGGTGGCTCACCCTTCCCTGAAATTTCCCGTCTCTCTCAGTTCCACCCCTACTGTCGTTAAAGTACCCTGCTGGTGTGGATACCCGGGGGGTACCGAGGACACTTTGGGGTGGCGCACCCTTTTCTCAGTTCCCGTCTTTCACCTCGTTCCTGTGTTCACCCCTGCGGTTAGGGAGGCATTCTGCTGGTGTGGAGTGCCGAACGAGCCTAAGGGTGAGCCGTCGTGACTCTGTGTCGTAATTTTTCAACCCCCTTACCTGGCTGAAGTCCGATATCTGTCCGTTAAGTGTGCGTCTTAGGTTCTGGCTGGCGAACAAGTCCGAAAACCCCCGTATAACTTTTGAGATCGGATCCCGTGTCATTCCGTCCGTTTTGCCCTGTAAACTCACTGATTTCGAGTCACTGTACGAATTTTATAATAGTGCCATTTGTGTTTCCTTGTAAGAGTCGACAAATATAGTTGTCGCTAACACCCCAGACACCAAGGAACCTTGTCTTCGGCTAGTAGCTACCAGCGTAGGTTTGCTATTCTCCCTTAAAGAATAGCTGGCGCTCGAGTGCACCTAGGAAAACCCGTTACAACCTCATTGGGCTCTTCAGATCCAGTTGGGCATGGAATTTCATACCATCCAACTGGAGGAAGGTTAAAGTCGTTTATATTCCCAAGGGGGGAAAAACGGAGCCTAAATCATTCCGACCGATCAGTTTAATTTCGGTCGTGATGAAAACCCTTGAAAAGATACTAGATGAGCAAATCAGAGAGGTGATTCTACGGAAGTATCACCTGAGTGCTCATCAGTATGCCTACCAGAAAGGCAAATCCACGGATCTTGCCCTCAATAATCTTCTCGGCAGGATCAATGAATCTCTCAACTCCAGGGAGATTTCAGTGGCTGCCTTTCTGGACATTGAGGGAGCCTTTAATGCTGCCCTTAATGAATATCTGGTGAGGGCTGCCAAGGTTAAAGGTGTCCCTCCTACCATATCGAATTGGATCAGCACAATGCTGAGCTCCAGAAACATCATAACCACGCTTTGTGGTCAAGCGCTTAGATTCAAAGCATGCAGAGGTTGCCCGCAAGGCGGTGTATTTTCGGCCCGGAACCCAGTATAGGAATTTCCAATTCCTTAATCAGGGACCGAAACAACAGCTGGATAAGGTCCTGGACTGCGTCACTCGCACAGGGCTATTTCAGTGCCTGCTAGCCCATACACCAGTCGTTGGCTAAAATTTTCTAGAACTAATCTGAGATATATAATGGCGGTTTTCACAGGACACTGTAGACTCAGAGCCCACCTCAAAAAACTCAGCATCGTCAATGACCCGCTCTGCAGACTCTGCTTAGAGGAGGACGAAACAATTGAGCATATCCTCTGTGACTGCCCGGCGGCAGAAAGGGTCAGACATGGAGTTTTTGGCTCCCCGAAGATGATCCTAGAGGAACTCAAGAATCACTTCCCCTCCGACATCATCTCCTTTTTGGGCAGGATGGGACTGGAGGGAGAGATCTAGCTCTATGAGCTTGTCTGTGTGCTACAATAGACCGCTTGGTCGCAGTGGCAGGTTTGGGTTTATCCGTCCAACACACCCAGCAATCAGTATGTCAGTAAGGTTTCAATACTCGCAGAGAATAAAGAACAGGGTTCAATCTCCCTCTCAGACCCCCAATATGCAGGTTCCACTGAATGTTTTGGTCTATGGTTAAGCCAAAAAATCTGGTTGACGAAACTGTCTTCACAGTTTCATTTGCAATCTGAATTTCTTTGGGTGAATTTCTGTAGGATTTATTGGTTTAAAAAAAGAGTGCACTAGTTTTTGCTGCGTTCAAGGTGAGGTGGTTACTTTTGAACCAGTAAATAAGGCGGTCGTTACACATCCGAAATGTTCCTGTAAGAAGTTCCCGGTTCTTCTCTCGAATCAGTTGTTGTTCTGTAATTTGAAAGATATTATTTGAGAGATATTTTCAGGAAGGGGTTGGGGGAGGTGATTGGGCTGGGGGGTGGGGTTTGAGGAAGATGGGAAGGTTCTGATAGGGAAGGGGGTGTGGGCTGTTGGGATCGATGTTATTAACTCTTATTTTTGTTATATTTTTTACGAGATCGCTCGAACGACAATGGAATTCGTAGAAATTATTTGATATCCGATCGAAATGATCTCCGATTGTTGGGAGATCTGTGATTTCGTGGAGGTCAGAAATTCTCGTGTAGCTGTCCCTGTTCGAGATGAGACGAAGCATTTTGTTTTGGAAATTTTGAATGGGCCTGCTATCCAGCTCGATACTTAGGTATCTAACGGAGTTTTTGGGGGTGATTGTGTGATTGTTGATTTTAAGTGGGGGGTTGATGATTTTGTCGTTGACCCTTCTGCTAAACACGATCTGTTCTGTCTTGCTTTCGTTGAGTTTAATTTTCCATCTTTCAAAATATTTAAGTAGTATTTTGAGATGGGAATCGATTTCATTGTTTGCTTCAGTTGCGCAGCGCGAATGTGCATATATTGCAGTATCGTCTGCGAACAGTGCAATTTTTATGTTAGGATGTGTGGGAATGTCTTGGACATAGGTATTGAAGAGCCTAGATCCAAGGACTGACCCTTGTACTATCCCTGCAGTGATATTTTTTATGCTGGAGTTTTCTGTACCTATTCTAACTCTAAATTTTCTGTTAGTTAGGTACGCGTGAATGAGTTTAATCAAAAATGGTGGGTAGTTGAACTTGATCATTTTATAGATTAAGCCCTCTATCCAGACATTGTCGAAAGCTTTTTGTATGTCCAATAGGACCATGACAGTGTGATTTTTTTGGTTGAAATTATTTGTGATGTCAACCACTATTCTGCAAATTTGTTGAATGGCGCTCTGTTTTTCCTTGAAACCAAATTGATAGATGTCTTTAATTTTGAGTCTACGGGTGATTTTTTTTATTTTAATTAATAGGATTTTTTCTACTACTTTGCTGAGGTTCGATAACAGGCTTATCGGTCGGTAGTTGTTAGGGGATGTTTTATCTTTCCCTGGTTTGGGGATAGGTACTACCGTTGCCATTTTCCACTGTTTCGGCCAGTGCTGTAATGCAATGATGGCGTTAATTATGTAGTTGAGATGCACTATGGCTTTTTTTAAAAGAATCTTGATAAGCCTTTTATCGATCTCGTCAGAGCCAGGGGCTTTTCTATTGGGGAGGGATTTAATGGTGTCATGGATTTCTGTGGGATTGGTGTGATAGGTTTGGTCGGGTTGGGGGTTTTCATTTTTTTCTAGAAATTCTTCGACGCTATCGATTATTTTTTTCTGCTCTTCACTGTCGGTTTGGGAGATTGTGTGAGCTTCTTCGAAAGTTTCCGCGAGTACCTCCGCTTTTTCTACATCAGTCGAGAATGTGGAAGACGCTTTCACTAGAGTGGGAATTGGAGTGTTTTTTCTTGAAAATCTGGGCTGTTTTCCAGAGAAAGTTATCTTGAGGGTTGAGGTTAGACTGTTTTTCTTCCCACTTTTCATTTCTGAATTCTAGTATTAGGGATTGGATTTCTTTCGTGGTGTGGTTGAGGAGAGTTTTATGTGCGGCTAATCTGTGAGATTGCCAGCGCTTTCGCACTTTATTTTTGAATTTGATTAGGGAGATGATGTGCTGGGGGAGTTTGTCCTGGGGGGTTTTATGGGGGTTTTGGGTGTAGTTTTATAGCGAGCGTAAATGAAGGCTTTCGTGAAATTCTCTACTTCCAACTCGAGGGTGTGGGCGTTGTTTATGTTATTGTTCATTTTAATTTTGGAATCTAATATTTCACGAAATGTACGCCATTCAGTGTTTGAGTAGTCAAACACTAATTTTTCGGGTACCTTTTCGATGTTTCCTACGGTGATGGTGAATACTACTGGATTATGATCTGAGGAGAGTTCGCTTCTCGAATCTAAGTCTGATATGTTTTTAATGTTTTTAGATATAACTAAATCTATGGTTGAGGGGGTGCTGTTATTTCTGGGATAGTGCGTGGGATTATTAGGGACATGCAGTGTATAATCAATATTATTGATAACGGCGGCATGGGGCTTCGCAGCCAAGACCAACATCAAGAAAATACAGGCCACTGAGAATAAACTCCTTAGAATGGCGATGGACGTACCCTGGTTTGTTAGGAACAAACAAATCTACAAGGACTTGGAATGGGAACCGGTTACAAAATTTATGAAGAGAAAGGCGGAAAGGATATTCGACAAAGCCAAACAACATACAAATGAGGAACTACGAAGATTAGTCGACTACGATCCAACGGAAGAAGCTAGAAGGTCAAGAACCTACCACCGAAGACCCAGAGATCAGTTAAGTATTTAAATGTAACCAAAGAAGAGCTTAACCTATAAAAGCTATAGGCAGCATACCAGAAACCATAAGAGTCAACTGGTTAATAGGCAAAATGCCCGGAACCTATGAAGAAGCAGTTAAGGGTTTTTAGTGGGTCTCGAGCTCAGAGAGTGAGAATCCCCACACTGTTCCCCCTCAGGAGAGGGTGTGTTCGTCTGTTTGCAGATTTTCCCCCTGCTACACCAAAAAAAAAAAATCAATATTGGTTTCAAGGAAGTGATTCAATCTATTACCGTTAGTATTTCGGGTTTCGCAGTTCCAGTTTTCGTGTCTAGCATTAAGGTCACCGACAAGGAGGCAAGAATTTCCCCTGAGGAGGTTCCTAATACAATTCGTTGAGAATTTATTGGTGGGTCTGTTGTACGCCGCCGTGACTATTGTTCCATCCTCGAGTTGGATGCCGACGTTTTCAATGGAGCCATTGACCTTGCGAATTCTTTGGAATTTTAAGTGGTTTCTGACCAGAATGACGACACCTCCGAATCCCGAGTCGTCCGAGCGGTCCTCTCTTGCTACCTGGAAACCGTTTAGTTAGAATTTGTCTGTGCTTTTAAGCCATGTTTCGTTAAGAATTGCGATGTCTATTTTGTTTGAATTTAGAAAGCGCGACAGTTCCAGATGCTTTCTCTGGATCCCTTCCGAGTTCCAGGTAGCAAGTTTGAGTTCACTTCCCATTGTTACGGTTCGTGAGTGATTCAAACACAGTTTGAATGATTTTATTAACAACCGTTTCTATGAATTTGCTTATGTCGAAGTTCTAGAACATTCTTGCGACCTCTTCCCCGATGAGGTTTAGTGGGTTCGTGTTATCTCCGTTTATTTTATTCCGTGGGGTTTCTCGGGGTTTTTCTTGTCTGTCCCGCGCTTTTTTTCTTTCTTCCCATACGTTTGTGATTGGGAAGGGGGCCTCGGTGAATTTCCTCGGGTTTTGATTGGTTTGGTTTATGAGGTTTGCCCTTTGTTTTCTTTCAATTACTTCCTGGTACACAGGGCATGATTTATTGTTTGCCGGGTGACTTCCCTTGCAATTAGCGCATGTGGCCGGTGTGTTCGCTTCTTTTGTACATTCCCTTGTCAGGTGATTTTTTGGGCATTTCAAACACTGTGCATTTCTAAAGCAGTTCGAGGTGGCGTGTCCATAATCCTGGCACCTGTGGCATTGGATTATCTCTCGCCGTGAATTGTATCTGTCCCATCTAATTGCCGTGAGATTGAGAACTTTTACCTTAGATGTTAAGTTTTTCAGGTAGACAGTATTGTCGGTAATTACCAGGAATACTGGTGTTTTGGTCCCCTTCATTTTTTAAATATTTCTAACTGGGATTTTGAAGACATTTTGAAGTTCATCTTGAATTAAGCTGATTTCCGGGCCATTTGCAAGTCCTCTTAGGGTGAATGCATGCGTTTTCTCCGTTTTGGGCGTATATGTGTGAAATTGTTGCCCAATTTCTTTGAAGTATTCCATAATTATTTTATTATCCTCGATTTTGTCACAGTATATTGTGGATGTAGTATATCCAAATCTTATGAAAAACGGTCCGGTGATTCTGTTTTTTAGCATTTCTGCGATTTCTTCATGTTTCGTGAATACTCCCAGGACGACTATCGGCGGTGGTTTCCTTTGTCTGTTCGGTTGCACGCGATCCTGTGTACCCGCGTTGTTTTCTTCTTCGTCCTGGTTCAGGTTTTCATACCTATTCCTTATGGTAACTTGGTGTGGTGCCTTTTTTTTAGTTATTCTTTTGGTGGTCGGATGCGCGAAAGTCGGGTCTTCCGAATCGCTGGCTCTGGACCTTTTGACGCTTCGGCTTGATTTGCCCTCGTCGTCACTGTACACGGAGCCCTCTTGGGACTCCATTTTTCGCGGCACTGGCACTGACACTGTGTTCAAAGTCACTGTCTTTATTGTTTTCAAAGTCACTACGGAGATGTCGACTACCACTGCTTTCTCGTCGTTGGTGAAGATCAAATCTGGTTTGTTTAGGATCCCACGGGTGTTTCTAATGTGGGGTTCCCATTCGACACACCATCCCTTCTTTAGTGCCATAGATTTGATTCTAGTTGCAACGTAGTTGTGCCGTTGCATCCTGGCGCCGTTCACAATGGAGCATCTTTGAAGAATATGCGACAATCTTTCGACGCGGCCGCATCCAGATCTGCACATCCTTTCGCTAGGGGGGTTATAAGGTAGGGCTCTCGTTGGGAGGCAGTTTGTGCGGAGGTGGACGGATTTGATGTAATCCTGCCCAGACCAGTACTTGGGGGGATTATCTATGAGATGGTTGGAGGCGGAGTCATTTTGGTACTGGAGTGTACCACCCCCGTAGTAGGACTGATCAAAGTTTACCCCATTTTTTGCGATCCACCTGTTCTTTTGTCGTCGCATCGGGTTTAATCATCTTATTGACTCTGTTGGTCCAATCCCTGGCTTCATCCAAGAGGTATTTGAAGTCTTCACTAGTTCTTAAGACTGATTGCCAACGGTTTTTAATTATTATTGGGATTTTCTTGGCAAAGGAGAAAATTCCTAGACCTCCCATTTTAGCGGGGGAGTATATTGCCGAGTCAATAATATGCTGGGGCAGGTGTAGAATTTTCTTGACCGCCATTCTAATTCTTCTGTCCACCTCCTTAAGGATCTTTCTATTAATAGAGGGGGTCTGCATGGCATGAATGTATAGGGGAATGAGGTAAGTCTTGACGATGTTCAACTTTTGCTGAGGCTTAAGTGGAGCCTTCATTATTCTGCCCAGCTGTACCGGAAGCTCCTTGACATCACACCGCGTGGCACCCGTAAAAGAGAATTTCTATTATTATTATTATATTCTATATTAAGTGAGTGAATTCTACCACCGCCGTTTACCCGCTCGTATTTACATCTATGTACATGGGGCTTCGATCTGAAGTGCGATAACCCGATGAATAATCTTTTCACACTATGAAGCCCTACAACGTGTTGAATCGTTTTTTCGCACTTCGACGTCCGACAACGTGTTGAATCGTTTTTTTACACTGACGTCGGACAACGCGTCGAATAATCGTTCAGACTTTGACGTCGGGCAACGTATTGAGAGTCGTTCTGATACACAAACGCGTCCCTGACGCCGAACAACGTGTTGAGTCGTTTTCAGTTTCAAACGCGGCTCTTCCAGTGAATAACGTGCTGAATCTTTTTCGTTTTCAAACGCGGCTCTTCCAGTGAATAACGTGTTGAATCTTTCTCGTTTTTAAACGCGGCTCAAAGTCAGAAAACGGTTATTCACCGGAAGGTTCGCCTTTAAAGTTAAAACTATCGTGATCATCCGGCCGTCCGATCCACGTACCTACCGGTCCTTCAAGTACAACGGTGCAGTACGTTGATTCGCACCGCTCCGAGACTCGAAGAACTCGATAATCGGATAGCGCTATCGTGATCTCATCGTACGCTATCATTTGCCCTCTATTTGTTTATTTTCATGAAAGAAAAAGATCCAACACGTTATCCGCCGTAACGGCCGCGTTCAAAGTCGGAAAACGGTTCAACACGTTATTCACCGGAAGGTCCGCCTTTGAAGTTAAAACTATCGTGATCATCCGGCCGTCCGAT
Organism: Coccinella septempunctata; assembly: GCF_907165205.1. NCBI lineage: Eukaryota > Metazoa > Arthropoda > Insecta > Coleoptera > Coccinellidae > Coccinella > Coccinella septempunctata. The sequence goes on from NC_058195.1 coordinate 29,978,893, forward strand.
CCACGTACCGGTCCTTCAAGTACAACGGTGCAATACGTTGATTCGCACCGCTCCGAGACTCGAAGAACTCGATAATCGGATCGCGCTATCGTGATCTCATCGTACGCTATCATTTGTCCTCTTTCAATTCGATTTTATGAATTTTTATATTTGGGAGACTGAGTCTCAACAGCTCTGTGTACGATGCTTTATTCAAGCAACATCGAATTTTCGCGTGTCGAGCACTTTGCACTCTCACCGTTTGCGAATTCATTTTCGCCTTCGATATTCGGGAGATCGCTTCTTCCCAATATCATACGCTGTTGGCCAGGCAGCGTTAAGTTTGATCTTCGAGAGAAAACGTTTCAGCACGTCTTTCTCGGACGTACGTCTTCCAAGTTAACATCACCCCTTCGGAAATTCGTTATATTTTATGTATTGCGGGTGAAATATTTCCATCAGTTGTTAACGATGCTGTTTGCCTGCCAGCATCGGGAACCTTCTCCCGTAATAATGTCGCTCATTTGTGCCAGACCTTAAGACGGTTTTTCAATTTCTATTATGAAATGTAAGTATGTTATATATGTATTCTAGTATTTTTCGATGCCAAGTTGGTTGATGAAATAGAAAACAAATACGTTTTGAATCTTTCTTCGGTAATTAAAAATTTACTATGCGCCCTCGTGCGATCCCCGAATTTACGGCTTCAAAGACCGTAAAAGGAGGACCGTTGCGAGAACGATCATCGTCGTCGATACCGAAGTATTCGAACTTCATTCATTCATTTTTCTATGAACAATAGACATTTATACAAATATATACAAGGAGCAGTTAGTATATTATGTTTTATAAAATATGGTCTGCAGGATGTTCGTGGACTCAGACCAAATATCATTCGGAGGCTGCGTTTTTGAGCTATAAAAACTATTATGAAATCAACAGAGCGGCCCCAGATCAAAATATTATATGCTAGGTGACTATACACCAAGCTATAATAAACATTCAATACAGAAGTGAGTGGAAGGCAATCCTTTAATCGACGAATGGCATAAAAGGAAGAACTGAGCTTCCTGCTGACATATGATACATGATCAGACCATCTCAAACACTCATCAATATATATATATATATATTCTTTTGAAAAAGAGTGTTACAAACTTTTACAATCTGAAAATAACAATGAAGCGGGTGTAAAGAAATGGAACAAGAGACAGATCCTAAAAACCTGTTTCTCGTTCCAGATCTCAGTGTAAGCAGAGGAAAAATGTCAACGGGGTACCATACATATCTTCGTATGATACATGAAAAAAACAGAGATAAAAACCTCAGAAAAAACTCTCTGTTTGCCCGTATAAGTGTAATGATGATGTATTTGTGTAAAGAATAGGCTGAAAATAATTGAAATTGAAGGATATCTTCTTCATATACCAAAATCCAAAAACTTCCTCCCATTCTTTGTACTTAGTAGACTCTTCGGAAATTAGGCTATAATGGCCAAATTTCAGGACTATAGAATTTCCTTTCTTCAATCCGAATTTGATGACTTGTGTTTTATCCAGATTCAGAACAAGTTCATTCATCCTACACCAAACGGCAAAGGCTTTCAATATAATGATTAGCATAACTCTATGAGTTCCTTCAGATTTTCAGCTGTTACAAGAAATGATATATCGTCTACGATGTAATGGGAAACCGGTGGAAATGATGAGATGTTTAATCTTCAGCTTTTTTTAATTGAATTTCCATATTCATAGCAACAATAACAATTTATATCAATTGAGTAAGTTTGCGATTACAGCAAGTGTTGTAATAATAACTATTAATGCAAGGTGTTTGAAATCAATAACAATGATTGGTATTCAGGTAATCAGGTTGATTGCCGAAATCAGATCAATAATACAAAACATCTCTACACCTTCCCTTCCTGAGGAACGATCTTCACTATGGCCACTTATGAAGATCGATCCCTAAGAATGAGAAGATTCTTAACAATTCTGAAATTTAAACTTTTATTCGAAATATCTACTTGAACCCAAAATTACCATAAATTTACATCGGGATAGAATAAGCGAAGATATAAAAGTCTTACTACTAAGTTACATGTTTTCTTACCTACAGGTAGCTACCATCCTTCTGGTAATAATCCTAGGTATAAATGAATGAAAATTATTACAAACTACTATACAGATACACTATCTCATATATCTCTTAATTCTATTTTTGTGCACAGTACTGCGTCTTCCATCTTTGTCGACAATTATGCAATTAGGCCCACTTGCAGAGACAACTGTATAGGGACCTTTCCACCAAGGGTCAACTTTTTGTCTGGTTTCATTCGTTATGAGAACAAGGTCTCCTTCTTCAATGTGCAATTGAGAAGCATCTTTATCATATAACTCCTTACGCTTTATTTTGGCACTTTCAAGATAATTTCTAGCTCTGTTCTGCGCGAATTGTAACCTAAAACGTATTTCTTGGTCATATGCTTCAATACTATAAAGAGGATCTACTCGATTATCACAGAATATATCCGAGCTAAGGTTAGCCCTTCTTGCAAAAACTAACTCATAAGGTGTATAATTGTGATACGTCATTGGGGTTGTATTGTAACAAAATGTAAAATATTTAGTCCACGTATCCCAGTCAGACTGACTTTCATTGATATACATTTTAATGAAATTTAAGACCCTATGATTCCTTTCACATCCTCCTATAGTCTGACTGTGATACGCTGTTGAAATTTTGTGTTGTATCTTGAGCAGTTCCGCAAGATTCGAGAAAACTTCATTCTTGTATTCTGTACCCATATCCGTTCTAATTTCTTTCATGGGTCCATATATAAGAATGAAATCCTCTAGGATTGCTTTCGCTACCGTAGGAGCTTCTTTATTGGTTATTGGCGATATGACTACATATTTTGACAATTCGCACTGTATAGTTACCGCATATCGATTTCCTCGCGATGTTTTAGGAAATGGTCCAACGGTATCGATTCATACTATATCGAAAGCATTCTGAGGAGTTGGTGTTATCACGAAGGGTTGATTATGCCTTTTGTTAATTTTATTAATTTGACATTTATGACATTGCCTAGTGTATTGAGCAACATCCCTCGACATTCCTTTCCAATAGTAGAACGATTTTAATTTCTTTAGCAACCGCTTTTGTCCACAATGACCACCATACATAGGATCATTGTGATATTTTTCAACTAATTTTAGTCTTTCATCCTTATCAACAATTACTATTCGTGGTTCAAGTAAAACTATGCATATGTTTCGTAAAATGTTTTGCCCCACTCTCTTGAATTCATTTATGTTAAATCTCGTAAATATGGGATCATTCACATTCATTCTTAATGTTTTATAATCTCTTTCACCAGCCAACTGATCAAGCTTAGACAATACCTGCTCTAAAGCGAGGTTATCGCCATTAGTGATTGAAATTTTTACATGAGTACTCACTTTTCTCTTATCATATATTAACATATCAATTTCATAATTTTCGAGAGTGCTTTTTCCTATATTTTCAACCTTGAATCTTAAATAGGGCAAGTTCAATGAATCATAATTATTTATTGAATTATAAACTTTTACTTGGTTTGTTATTTGAGCCGCTTCAGCATCTTTTTCGCTTGGTGTATTGTTCGATGACTTCGACCTTGACACTAGTCACCGCAAGAATTTGAGAAGTGTTATGATTAATTTCTTTAAGGTCATCAATGTTTATCCTAGACAATGCGTCTGCACAAACGTTCTGCCTGCCTTTGATATATTCAATTTCAAAGTTGAACTCTTCCAAATCTAATCTCATACGTGTTAATTTAGAACTTGGGTCTTTCATCGAAAACAAATAGACTAACGGTTTATGGTCAGTTTTTATCAAAAATTTTTGTCCATATAAATAGCAACGAAAATGTTTGACAGCCCAATGAATTGCTGTGAGCTCTTTCAGAATCGTCGGTTTATGTGATTCTCCTTTAGTAAAGGCTTTGGATCCGTAAGAAATTGGAAACTCTTGTCCGCCAATAATTTGAGAAAGAACGGCTCCGCATGCTAAATTTGAGCTATCTGTGGTCAAAATGAATTGTTTGGAAAAATCTGGATATTTCAATATTTGTGGGTTGATGAGAGCTTTTTTTAGTTCAACAAAAGAATCTTGACATAATTTGGACCAGATAAATTTACTACCTTCTCTTGTTAATTGATTTAATGGTTGAGTTATTTCCGCGAAACGAGGAATAAACCTTCTAAAATAATTGCAAAACGCAACAAATCTTTTAACTTCATCTGCATTAGTTGGAGTTGGATATTTGTTAATTACCTCGAACTTTGAGTCGTCCGGCAGAATGCCTTTGTCTGTAATTTTGTGGCCTAAAAAAGTTACTTCGTTCCTGAAAAAATGGTATTTTTCTGGATTCAACTTTAAATTGAATTTTCTACAAGTTTCAAAAACTTCTTTCAAGTTTTTCAAATGATGATTCTCAGAGCATCCTATTTCAATGAGATCGTCCATGTAGAGGAAAGCTTTTTCTGGGGTTAGACCTGCAAAAGCGATTGTCATCATCCTTTGAAAACTATTAGGACTTACAGATAAACCAAAGGGTAGGCGTGTAAACCTATAGGAACCTGATTCCGTACTGAATGAAGTTATGTCACGGGAGTCTACGTCCAGTTCAATTTGATGAAATCCTGAATATAAATCAATAACAGAAAACCATTTTGCTCGACCTAACTGATCCGAAATGTCGTCTATACGTGGAAGAGGAAATTTATCAGCAATTAGTTTTTTATTTACGTTTCGAAAGTCTAAAACAAGCCTTGAGGATTTTTGGCCATTTGGTCCTTTTTTTGGTACTAATAAAATGGGGTTATTGTATTCTGACACTGAAGGTTCTATGATTTTGTGTTGAAGCAACTTTTGCACATGATTTTTAATGTCTTCCTTTTGTGCCATTGGTAGCCTATAATTTTTTGTGTATACTGGTTTCGGATCCGATAATTTTAATTTTTGTTTGTAAAAATTATTTACTGTCAAAATATCATCTTTCAATGCAAAAATATCTGAATAATCTTTACATAAACTAATAACTTCTGATCGAATGAAATCCGGCATTTCCTTATTTAGTTGATTCATTAGTTTTTCCTGCCTATCATTATGATCAGCATTAATGTTATAGATGTTGAACTTATCTAGACTTATTACTTCTAGCTGAATGTTTTTCAAAATAACACTTTCGAAAGTAGTGTTCATGATTTTTACCAAACCTTCTCCTGGAGACACGACCGTTCGTGCAATGAAAACTCCTGGTAAAGGTTCTTTATTCAACACTAATACACTTTCCGAAATATTTTTAAGAGATGGTATTTGCCTAATTACTTCACAACGTGGTGGTATATGAATTTGGTTTTCCTCAACTCCGCTTAGAATAGGAATCACAAAGTTCTTATTAAAATATCGAAGATTCAACGTCCACCGACCATAATCTAAATTAGCACTATATTTGATAAGAAAATCCCTGCCTAGAATTCAATCTCCCGGAATTGGAAAGTCGTCGCTTACCACGTGAAAATTATGTCCGATAGTTTGATTATTTTTCACCCATATTTCAGTATTAATAACACCCAAAGATTTTGTCAATCCCTCAGTTACACCTTTGATATCAATTATTTTAGAATTATCAACAGAATTTTGGAACAAAATTTTCCCTACTTTTAATATAGAAACATCAGCCCCGGTATCTACCAACAAAGTGACCTTTTCTTGAGTTATCTTAGTTTCAACGGCTACAAAATTCGAAAGAGATAAATCTAGCTGATAAATATTTATTGCTCTGTCTCCCCCAATCGAACCGGTTGGGGGTCCGATTGGTTTCCCTGGTTTGACAATTCCAAAAATCTGACATTGGCATTGGTTTGTCCGTTACCTCTGCCACTAGGTCTACTATTATTGTCATACCTATTTCCAGCGAATCGATATTGACCTCTCCCGGCATTGAAATTGTGTGAATTTCTGAAACCACGGTATGAATTTTGAAAATTTCTCCCTGAACCACGCCGGTTATTATTGAACGGATGTCTGTTGCGTGAATTATTATTGTTATTCATAAAGAATACGTTGTTTGCAGGCGACGGTTGAGTGGTAACGTTTAAAAATTTTGTCATGATTTCCTGGACAGAGCTGAAATTGCCAGCTTCTATCACTACACGAGCTCTTTCGGTATTTGAATTTTGACTAAGTGCCCTGGAAGTAGTTTGAACTGCATATTTTTCGGCTACTTCATTAGGAACACCCTCACTTATGAAAGCATTTTGTAATTTCTGAGCCAACTGCTCAATCTCTGCTGCATAAGTGGAAGTGTCCTTATGGTTTTGCCTTAAATTCAATAATTTGGATGTTAGAAGGTTCGAACTTTCACCTTTTAAGGCATGTTTCAACTTCCTCGCAATATCATTTAGATCATCTCCGTCAGAAATTAAATTACGCGCCTTTCCGACTAGTCTAGTTTTTACAAAAGACGCGGCTCTATCCTGGTGATCCGCGCTATTCTCCTGAAGGAGTTCTAACGAATCTAAAAAGGATCTCAAATTATCAACATTTCCGTCGAACTGATTTGGAATGATTTTGCTTGCCAAATTGAAAAATTCTGTTGTAGTCATCGCCATGATTTTTTCGTCTTCGTCTTGGGACTCTTCTTCTAACGATAATATATTGATTTGTTCTACACAAGACACTGGAACCTGATATTTAACACCTAAAGTTTGAAAAGAACGAATAACCTTGTCTCGGATATAGTGAAAATCAGTTTTTATTGATTGCCTATCTGTATTATCTAAATATTGCCAAGAACTAGCTACGCTTTTTGTAAACTCGTTGAAGAGAGCTACCAAATTATCTCGAACTTCAACTCTAATTGAATTGCTCTTTGGAACATTTTTCTTTAGTATTCTTTTAGATTGTTTTTTCAATTCAGTTATTATTATTGAAAGGTTGCCTAATACAGCTTCTCTTTTTTGAGCCTGCATAAAATTTCTATCAACTGTTAATTAAAAATAAACCGCAATTGTCATCATAAATAGTCAAAACGAGCTCACCCTTTGTTCCACGCACACAACAGCACTTTAACTTCACTCACGGAATGTTTTCGTCGCTGCCTCCTATCACTAGATTGCTGCCACAGACGCCCTTGATGCAGTAGCCTCTCGCCTGAACCTCTTCACCAAATTTTTTTTGTGCATTTTATATGCCTTGAAAATCAAGTTGAGCACCAACACCGCCAAAATCAAATACAACACGATTTTCATGTCCTTTGAGATGTTGTACTCACTCTCTTGTACAACGAAGTTCGAATTGATCGCTCCATTTTCTTTTACCGTCTGGGTGGTGTCCTTGGAATTTGAACTTCCCATTTTAAGTTCTTCGAATTTTTCACTTTGCCATCACTTTATTCATCCGACTAAACACTTTACGAATATTGGTCAGAATTATTCAACACTGATGTTTTACTAGTATGGCAGGATCGCCATGTAATGGGAAACCGGTGGAAATGATGAGATGTTTAATCTTCAGCTTTTTTTAATTGAATTCCCATATTCATAACAACAATAACAATTTATATCAATTGAGTAAGTTTGCGATTACAGCAAGTGTTGTAATAATAACTATTAATGCAAGGTGTTTGAAATCAATAACAATTTTGAATTTGTACAGGGTGAACAGAGGTCGGCTGAGAGGGAGAATAACATGAACGTTTATACCTGGTTCGCATTACAACCTGTATTGATATTATGTTATCACACTACATCTGGTGATAAGATAAATTACTATTTGATGTGAATTTCTGGTTGATGTTTATTATATATGATGTCCGTTCTAATTTATTATTTTAATTGTAAATATCTGAACAAATTTTATTTATACACTGTGTGTTCAATGTTTTGTATTACACCGTTGGCCCACAACAATTAACTAAGGGTGAGTCACCACTATAGTTTTTTCCAAACATTCTGTAATGGTCCATTGTTCTAGCTGTGAAGAAGTCCAAATATATGGACGAAACGTCGCTGAAGTGAGAGGTTGTGTTTCATTGGCTGTCCTACTTCCCATTATCCTTTTTATGTACATTGCAAAGGACGTGATATGGTTGATATGATTGAATGCTCAGGGAGTTTTTTTCGGGATTTGAACCGCAGGTATGGATATAGGATTGTTGCAGAGTTGAAAGACTGGATAAAACTTGACAAGAAGAGGGCATCATTGTGTAATCGTAGAATATTTTTGTTGGAATGTAGACGTAACAAACTCACCCCAAGACATATCTCACAGAATATAAAATGCCTTAATGAAGTCGTAATGGATATAAATTGTCCGATAATGAAGAAGGCTGATAAATTGTTGAATAAGTTCAAAAGATCTGTTATCAATATTGAGATAGAGGCTACCATTTGGCAATTAACAAGGATTCAAAGGAGATTAGTTGATATAAAGTACAACTCTAGAAAATCACTTCCGCCAGATGTTTTCGCAGATTTTGAATTGAGATCTTATAATAATTATGATAAGTTATTCAGAAAAATTCGAAAATCGAATGTCAAGAAGATTGAGGAGTTGAAGAGGAAACAGAAGGTCACTCATATAGATGGATCAGTGGTTGATGAATTTTTATTTAATTACACATCTCTAGAGATTCCTATTGATGTTGCACATACTTTATCGATGGGCCCCAATTTCGGTATTAATGAGTTGAAACACGAGTTTTCTATCCCGAGGGTATTGAAGGATTTTGAGTATTGCATACGAGGAATCACGAGTTCAGATGATATTAAAAACACTTTAAGAGCCCAAGCCACAAATATTATTACTAATCATTATCGAAACCCAAAAAATTTTCGTGGTGATTACATGGTTAAAAATTTCAAGGAAACTAGAAGATTTTTAGAGGATAATCCCGATATCTTAGTTATGAGATCGGATAAGGGCAACTCTACAGTTATAATGTACAGGGATGAATACGTGGACTCAATGTACTCTTTGCTTAGTGACGTAACTATGTACAGGGTGCTCAACAAAGACCCCACCTTGACGGTTCAATCGTTTGCTAATTGTCTCCTTGATAAGCTCCATACCTAGGGTTTTATAGACTCAATAACATCCAAGAGTTTGAAAAAACACAACTCAACGGCTCCAAAACTGTACGGCTTGAGAAAGACACATAAGACAAATCTTAGTTTCAGGCCCATTGTATCTTGTGTCAATTCTCCCATATATGATCTCTCGGTGTTTCTTCATGGTCTTCTGTCACCGTTGACAACTACATTCTTATATAGTGTTCAGAACTCGTATAGTTTTGTTGAATGTGTTAGAGATGTATTACTGCCAGATGGGTATGTATTAGTTTCCCTCGATGTGGTATCATTATTCACTAATATCCCTAAAGTATTAGCAGGTAATATGTTTAAGACCAAGTGGAGATACATATCGTCTCACACAGACCTAACAAGAGAGATGTTTATGAGGATTGTTGTTTTTATATTTGACAATAGCTATTTTTCTTTTGATGGTAAATTTTATGGTCAACTTGATGGAACGGCAATGGGGAACCCAGCTTCTCCAGTTATAGCCAAGTTTGTTATGAACTTTGTAATTGAGGAATGTTTGAAAATGTTATCATTTATTGTACCCATATTGAAGATTTATGTTGATGATTTATTTTTGGCAGTCCCGGAAGATAAGATTGATGAACTTGTAATGGTTTTCAATTCATTTCACACCAGACTGCAGTTTACAGTTGAGAGAGAGGTAGACCGAAAAATTCCGTTTCTTGATGTGATGGTGCATAGGTGTGATGATGGCAGGCTCTTGACCTGCTGGTATAGAAAACCTACTAGTTCTGGTAGATTGTTAAACTACTTTTCGAATCATGACTTTAAACAGAAGTTATCAGTAATGAAAGGGTTGATTCATAGAGTAAGGAACCTTAGTAGTCCCCAATTTCACCATGACAATAATGATTTAATAAGATATGTTCTCAAACTCAATAACTACCCCATTAATTTGGTTAATAAAGTGATAGCACAGTCTATGAGAATAGATAACATTCACGCGCATCCACCCGATAATGATGAAAATAAAGAAATAATTAAATATTATAAATTCCCTTTCGTACCATCACTATCGTTGAAGCTTAATTTGATGTTCAAGAGAAATAATATTCCGGCTCAATTGGTGTTCTATAACACAAAAAAAGTAAGCGCGTTATTCCATAAATTAAAAGATAACACCCCTATGCTACAAAGGTCTAATTTAATTTATCAGATACCTTGCCTGGATTGCGAGAGGAGTTATATAGGACAGACTAGACAGTACCTTCAGAATAGAATTAGACAACATAGATATGACTGCCAAACAAAAAATTGTAATAAAGTTGACAAAACGGCTCTAGCCAGACATCATTTTGAAGAATTGCACGCATTTGATTTTCAAAATGCCCGTATACTAGACTATGAAGACATTTACTATAAGAGATGCATTAGTGAAATGATTTTTATAAATATTAACTCTACTGTAAATGACAGAACGGATACACATAATTTGAGTTCTGTGTATTCCAATATTTTGAATTTGTACAGGGGGAACAGAGGTCGGCTGAGAGAGAGAATAACATGAACGTTTATACCTGGTTCGCATTACAACCTGTATTGATATTATGTTATCACACTACATCTGGTGATAAGATAGATTACTATTTGATGTGAATTTCTGGTTGATGTTTATTATATATGATGTCAGTTCTAATTTATTATTTTAATTGTAAATATCTGAACAAATTTTATTTATACACTGTGTGTTCAATGTTTTGTATTACACCGTTGGCCCACAACAATTAACTAAGGGTGAGTCACCACTATAGTTTTTTCCAAACATTCTGTAATGGTCCATTGTTCTAGCTGTGAAGAAGTCCAAATATATGGACGAAACGTCGCTGAAGTGAGAGGTTGTATTTCATTGGCTGTCCTACTTCCCATTATCCTTTTTATGTACATTGCAAAGGACGTGATATGGTTGATATGATCAATAACAATGATTGGTATTCAGGTAATCAGGTTGATTGCCGAAATCAGATCAATAATACAAAACATCTCTACAACGAATATAATAAGTTTTATTCTTATATAGTATGGAGGATCATTTATGAAGAGTATAAATAGAAGAGGTCCTAAGACTGACCTCTGTGGTACACCGAGATCAATCTCATACTCGTCAGAAAAAACATACATAGTGTCTAATCCAATCTAGGAAAACACCTCGAAATCCAAGGTTGAACAGCTTCTCCATCAGAAACCCAGGTGAAATTGTATCAAAAGCACGGGAGAGATCAAAGAACATGCCCGCAACAACCAATCCCCTATCCAACGAAAATTGAATCGAATGAACTAAATCCAGAACAGCAGACTCAGTTGACCGTCCAGTTCTAAAACAGTGTTGGCTATCTGTGATTATGTTGAATTTGTCTAAGAATTTCACCAGTCGATCCAAAACTATTCTCTCAAAGATCTTAGAGAATACACTCAGCAACGAAATAGGCCGATAGTTGGAAATATCGAGTGGATAATTTTTCTTGTGAACAGGTAAAACAATGGCATTTTTTAGTACGTTTGGAAAGGTACCAGAACAGACTGAATGATTTATAAGATGGGCAAAAGGATCCACTATATGTTTAGCGATTAATTACAATATTCTGACCGAGACAAAATCAACACCAGTACTTTTCTTGTTTTTCAGGGCATCAATTGCATTTTTAACCTCATAACCATCTACAGGGTGAAAATAAAATGTTTCATAACGCATAGGGGACGCCGTGTACCAACTAACTCTTGCACCTCCATATGCTTGGTCAAGAGTTCGCCTAGCCACAGTTGAAAAATATTGAGCAAATGCATTTGCCACTTCAGTTGGATCAGAACAATTGATCCCTTCTATGTTCAAAGCAATTTTTCTGTTTTTATTCGACATTCTACCACTCTCCCGGTTTACAATTGTCCGAACTGTTTTACATTTATTGTCAGAATTTTCTGATAGGTTGTAATGATAAGCTAATTTTGAGGACTTAATTAGTGAATTGAAATTGGCTTTAAATCTTTTATAAATTTGTGATAATTCAACTGACTTCAAGTTGGACTGGAGCCAGAACAGGTTCTTCAACACCTGCACGTTTTATTTCGGTTGTTATCGAACCCTTCGACTTGCCTGAAACAATATTACGACTTTCAACTGGACAATGTTCATCTATTAATACTTGTACTAATACTGATCATGTTAATAAAACATTCAAAACTATTCCCTTCCATTGATAACTGATAAAGTTCATCAAATGAGATTCTTGACATCGAATCAACAAGATGATTCAGGTTTACATCTGACATATTCCTAGATAAAATTTTTCTTGTACCTTCCTCGAGCACTGCACCAGAATGTTTAAAATAATAGTCAAATAAAATAGCTAAGTGATCCCCAAAATGGGGAGGAAAAACATTAGCTTTACAACTATTTAGTTCACAATTTGTTACAATATAATCAACTTTTGTAGAGGTTGATCTACCTGATAGGTCAGTAACTATACGAGTGGAACAAAGAGAGGTTACTTTCAGATCAAAACAATTAAATAGATCGTCCAAATGTTGCCTTGATCTAGAGCTATCAATCAAGTAGTCGATATTTAGGTCACCACAAAGGAATAAACGATCATTTTGCCCCTCACATCGTTGTAAAATGTAGGATATCTTTTCTAAAAAGATCTTGACATTACCTGAAGGTGGTCTGTACACACTAAAAATTGTAAACTTAGTGTGACCGATATTAATCCTGACCGCACAGCAATCACATTCCATCTCCTCTGACATCTTGGAGACTTGCAGATCCCTCAACTCCAATCCAACCCTAGTGAATATAGCAGAACCACCATGCTCATGAACGGATCGGCAGAAACTTGCTGCCCTAACATAGCCTGGTAGCTCCACCACACTCAAACTTTCTGCACTACACCAATATTCATCAACACCTATTACATCAGTTCCACCGGACATCAGACTATCACAATCTCAGGTAAAAGATATCCTCTCACATTTGACTTCCCCATATATTCCCATGGGAGACATTAATGTGTCGAAATAATATGTAAATTTAGGTTGAATGATACTTCTGTATGAAAGTCTCATGTTCTATGTTCTATATTTTGTCAAGGAGAATGTATTTAGAGATTTTGAAAAGTGTGTATGTGTCGAGTTAGTCAAAAAAAAGGAATGTAATAAATTCAGACTTGTTGAACAGAAGTTCTTTTTTTTTACCAAAATAGAAGACTCCAACAGGTTATGCGCCCAGAATACGCAGTTTAATCGGTAAAAAGACTGTTCAAGAGAATTGTGTGGAGTGACGCCATCTTAGCATTATGGAGCTGGCAAAACACATAAAACCCCTTTCTAGCGAGGCGGATTGGTCAATTTGGAAACATAAATTACGCGACATGTTGGATTATCACGAAGGAGCCTTAGATGTAATTGATGGCAAGTTGGTGAAACCTGAACCCTTGAGAAATGACGCTTCGGAAAGTAATATCAAGAAACACAGGCAGGCCAGTGAGTTATTTCGTAAAACAAATAGCTACGCAAAGTCAATGATTTCGAGTTCAGTAACTGATGCGGTTTACCAGAAAATAATGGATAAGCAAACAGCGCGTGAAGCATGGGAAGCATTGAAGTTAAATTTTGAAGCATCTTCTAAAGATCAACTTTTCAAAGTGTGCACGGATTTTTTCGCATTCAGTTGAGTTATTGGAGAGGATGTCTCAACACACATCGCAAAATTAAGAAATTTATGGAACGAACTCAACAATGGTTTGAAAGCAAAGAATGAAAATATTTTACCAGACTTAATTCTTGTGTGTAAAGTTTTGAAAATTTTGCCTGACGAATTTGAGAACTTCAAGTCAAGTTGGATGTTGTTGTCAAAAAACGAAGAGAGAACTTTCGACGAGTTAATAACTCAACTGTGCATGTATGAAAGAAATTTCAGAAAGACCACAGACAGTGGAAGTGGAGAAGCATTGTTTGTTAAAATCGATAAAACGAAGAAGTATCAAGGTTTCAAGAAGTCGAAAGCAAATGACACATGCAACTACTGCAAAAAGAAGGGACATTGGGTAAATACGTGTAAAAGGTGGATTGCTGATGGAAGACCATCGCGGACTAAGGACTCTCCACAGAGCAATACTCTGGATACCAATGTGGCCCTGTGTGCTAGCGGTGAAGATGAGACTGGTAAATCAGTATGGTGGATTGACAATGGAGCCACAAAGCATGTGACGAATTGTCCAGACCAGTTTGTTGATTTTCACAAGTTTCGAAGTCCCTGCGTCATAAGGGCTGCTGGAAAAGAAACTCTTGAGGCAATTGGGAAAGGAACTATAGAGATATCATCCTTTACTGAAGATTGTAAACTAAAGATTACCTTGAATGAAGTATGGTATGTTCCAAAAATATCTAAAAATTTATTTTCTGTATTAGCTGCTCAAGACAGAAACAAAAATAGCAGATTCTACTCGACTTCAACTAAGTGTTCGCTGGAGGTTAATGGAAAGGTAGTACTATGTGGACATCGTGAAAAGGATGGAACTTTATATAAAGCAGCAGTCGAACCGATAATTACTGATGAAATAGAGAGAGTCAACAAGTCGAAGCAGAAAATTCCACACTTCAGCTGTATCACGAGAGGTGGGGACACCAAGACAAGCGACACGTAAGAGAGATACTGAAGAGAGAGTTAGGTATTTCTGTTAAGATGGTAAGAGATATTTGTGAACCCTGTATTTTTGGTGAAGCACATCGTTTACCTTTTGGCACTAGAATAAAAGCAACGAAACCTGGGGAACTGTTTTCCACTGATGTTGTAGGTCCATTTTGCGAATATTTTAACAAAAAAAAGCTTCTAGTTGTATTTAAGGATAGCTACACGAAGTTTCGTTATGGTTTTGTAATTAAGCAGAAATCAGATTTTAAGATTGTGTTGAAACAGTTTTTAGCTCTCGCAAAAACACTTGGACAGAAAATCCAAGAGCTACTCAGTGATAATGGGGGAGAATTCGATTGTGAAACTGTCAAGGAGATCCTGGCTGAGAATGGAATTGCAGAGATTGACAGCACCATATACGCCAGAACAAAATGGAAGCAGTGAGCGAGAAAATCGAACAATTGTTGAAATGGCAAGGACTTTCAAGTACTCGAATAGTGAAGTAGAATTTCCAGATTCAATATGGGCAGAGCTTGTGATGTCAGCTATTTACATATTGAATAGAACAGGAAAATCGTCAGAAGACGGATTCACCCCGTTTGAGTTATGGTTCAAGAAGAAACCAAGAATTAAACATCTGCGTGTAATTGGTTCATCTTGCTACGTTCTCATACCAGCTGAAAAAAGGAAGAAAATGGACAAAAAGGTAGAAAAAGGATATCTTGTAGGATATGACGGAGATGAACGTCTACATTCCAAGCAACAACAAGGTAATTTTATCAAGAGATGTTCAATTCCAAGAGAGACTCAAAGAATGTGAAGAGCTAGTCAAGCTACCGTTGGAAGATAAAATTCAGGACCAGTTAGAAGAGAAAGAAAATAATTGGGAAGTACATTCTGAGGAAGAAGATGATGATGATCAACTTGAGAACACTGAAGAAACGTTAACATCGGAAAGAAACTTGAGGGATCGGTCATCTTTGCAAAAACCAAGACATCTTGAAGATTACACAATATTGATAGAAGAGTTCGCAAACCAAGTTACAGGTGATCCGGAGACCTATGAAGATGCCTTGCATAACGAAGATTTAGCAGAGTGGAAGAAAGCCATGGATCGTGAAATGTCCTCCCTGAAAGAGAATCAGACCTGGACTTCAACAGAATCTTTCATTTCAGGGAAAGCTGAGAAAGAAATACGAAAATCCAAATCAAGAAGACGTAACCCGAGTCAAGAGAGTTTCATCGTAGAACCAAACATACTTCCATTAAATACTCATCAGAGAAAAAGTGACGGAGGGAAAATTGTTTATTCAACAGATCTCTACAGAGCATCAAGTTGCAGACATCATGACGAAGCCGTTGCAAAAAGAACGTTTGAAGATGTTATGTGCGAAGATGGGACTTATGTGAGAAGGGACAATGGACAACATTAAGAATGCCACATTATTTACCTCTTTATCTCACATATATCTGTTTTATTCAACTGTAATTTACAAGGGAAAGTGTTGAAATAATATGTAAATTTAAGTTGAATAAAACAGATATATGTAATAATAATAATAATAATAATAATATTTATTTCCATAATCAAACAATATTGAAAAGAAAATACGTCAATATAAGAAGCAACTGAACAAATATAAAACGCTCAGATTTGAAATTTATGATTTAGGTACTCCTTCACATCGTACGGTTCCAATTCTATCAACAATTTCTTGATTCTAGTCTTAAACTTATTACCATCGAGAATTTGATAATTCCTCGGAAGTTTATCAAATAGTTTTAGGCACATATATTCCACATTCTTTTGTGTCAAAGTGAGCGAACACTTGGGAAAGAGAAACGGATGAATGCGCCTTGTTCTATTGCCGTTCTCATACTCCCTGAATAGATTATAATTGCTTTTCAAAAAAATCAAGCATCTAAAAATGTATGTCCCAGCAGTTGTGAGTATACCTTGACTCTTAAAATGTCCTCGACAAGATGTCCTCGCTGTTAGACCAAGCATAGCTCTGATAGCCTTTTTCTGGACCAAAAAGATTTTCCAAACATCCGAACCATTACCCCATGCCAAAATTCCATAGGACATGACCGAATGAAAATTAGAAAAATATACTGTCCTCAGCAACTCAGAGTCAGACTGCAGTGCCAAGACACGGAGTGTGTAGAGAACAGAGTTCAATCTACTCTGCAATGATCTTATATGTTCAGACCAATTAAGTTGATGATCGATAATCACACCCAGGAAACTAGTACTGGTGGAGATCTTGACAATTTGTCCAGAGAGAACAATATCTTCAGGAATATGAACTCTTGAATGAGAGGTACCGAAAACAACACACTCCGTTTTATTCGAGTTGATTGTAATTCTATTCGAATTACACCAAATCGAAATATCATAAAATCCCCTAGCAGCTATCCCAACAACCTCTGAAATACCAGATGCCGCCACCAGTAGATTAGTATCGTCCACAAACATGACGACTTCCCCCTCAGATTGAACTTCGAAATCTGCAAAGAGATCACCCAGATAAATAATTTCTTCATTTGCAGGTCTGCTATCAATAGCCAAAATACTCTCAACAGCCAGAGATTCTTCCTCCACCAAAATATTTTCTGGTAGGTCATTGATATATATTAAGAATAGAAATGGACCGAAAATACCCCCCTGAGGCACACCCACCAAAACTTCTGAATCTAACGAAACATACTCTACACCCTGGATCACCAGAGAAACCCTCTGTCGACGATTGCGCAAATAGCTCCTCATAAAATCCAACTGTTTATCTCTAATCCCATAAAGGAACAGTTTTCTTAGTAGATCTTCATGCACGACGCAATCAAATGCCTTAGAGAAATCTATGAAAAGACCGGCAGGAACATCACCACCCTCCAGGGCCCGAAGAACAGAGCGGATCATCTGATAGATTGCAGTCTCAGTACTCTTAGATCTTAGGTATCCGTGTTGACACTTAGAGAATATTCGATGTTTGTTGAAAAAACTTAGGAGCCTATTAACAATCACCTTTTCAAAGACCTTAGAGAAAGATGTCAACAAACTGATTGGTCGATAATTACCGAGCTCTTCTATACTCCCCTTCTTAAAAAGAGGTTTAACTACAGCAATTTTCAAAGAATTAGGAAAAATGCCTTCTTTGAAAGATTTATAAATAATATAGGCCAATGGTTCAGCAAACAATTTAATAGATTTCTTGATAACCGTCATTGGTATACCATCATATCCGAATGAACTCTTATTCTTCATTTTATTCACCGTACGAATAACCTCATCAGCTGTAATTTCAAAAAGGAAAAATGATTTCGGGTTTCGACTGACAGGGCGAACATTAGATGTCAATGTGTCAACAGGATTATGTACTGCCGTGGAAGAGGAAATATCAATAAAATGTCTATTGAAAGCATTGGACAATTCATGGGGATTATCTGTGTTGATTAAATTACCTGCATTCACATTTCCACGGCCAGTTATCTCATTAATAATCCGCCAAACGGTTCTGCTTTTGTTATTAGAGTTATTTATACGCTTTTTTATATGATCCTTCTTATTCTTTAGGAGTATACCGTCATATAGCTTTTTAGTATGCTTGTATAGATAAGCAAATTCAGGTCGAAAAAGGGAAACTGTATAAAGGTAATCCAATCGTCTTTTTATTTCAATTACTTGAGGTGATTTGTCAAAATATCTTCTGTGAGAACCAGCAACCCTAACCGCTATCAAAGGAAAAGCCAAATCAAAAATGGTTTTAAACCTGCCGAAAAAATTATCCCAGAGGCGGTCAACATCACACTGATTCCCCTCAAAAGTGAGACCATTCCACTCCTCAGTCGACAACATTTCTAGGAATCTCAACATTGTTTCCTCATTAATCAGCCGAACATGTTTCTTTATAGATTTCGGTATGGATTCAGAGATATGAAAAGAAAATTTTTGAGAGGTGTGGTCAGACAGATGAGAAGGAACCACCCCAGTTACATAATCCCCTAAATTCGTTATAATATTATCTACGCAAGTAGAAGAATTAGAAGTAACTCGAGTGGGCTCATGCACCGTAATACAAGCACTGTAACCCTCGTGTATGTATGTATGTGAGATAAAGAGGTAAATAATGTGGCATTCTTAATGTTGTCCATTGCACAGAACCCCCTATGGGGATCTAGCTTCAAAAATCATAACGGGAATATTATTGAACTCATTTTGCAGGACAGTGAAGCGGTTATCCTTAATGACGGTACACCTACCAGGTTGACACCACCCAACTCCAACTCTAGTGCCCCAGATCTGACAATCTGCTCATCGGAGCTGGCATTGCATTGTTCTTGGACAGTCATATCATATTGCTGGCAGAGCGATCACTTTCCCACATTGGTGGAAATTAGTGGACAGGGCTTAGGAAACAACTTTCTACATACAGGTTCCCCCTGCTGCAGGAAGTATTATACTAAAAATTCAAATTGGTCAGTGTACTTCGCAGAAGTTTTTGACTACATGAACAATCACTCAATCTCGAATGCCGCTGACTTTCTCCAGATGATTGATGTTGCTGCGGAGAAAACCTTCCCCAAAAGACATCGGGACACACCCCCAAAATACAGGATACATTGGTGGGACGACGAAGTTGCAGAGTCCATCCATGTCAGAAGACAGGC
This sequence comes from Coccinella septempunctata, assembly GCF_907165205.1. Taxonomy (NCBI): domain Eukaryota; kingdom Metazoa; phylum Arthropoda; class Insecta; order Coleoptera; family Coccinellidae; genus Coccinella; species Coccinella septempunctata. Next base: position 29,998,321 of record NC_058195.1, read on the forward strand.
TCTCAGATTGTATAAGGAACATCCATCGCTGCAAAATTTTTTGTCTTTCAAAAGAGTTAGAACCAGTACACGCAAACTTATCAGAAAAAAGAAAAGATCATCGTTCCAGCAGTTTACTGAGAGAATTTCATTCATGAAAACAGACAAAATGTGGAAGGTTATCAAACGCTTCTCAGGAAAGCCATCGGAGGCAGCGCAACCTACGCCACCGAGGACATGTTTGTTGGGCATCCTTAAAAAACTCAGCAAAGGAGGCGCACCAGTAGCTTCCAGGTCACACTCACCAGGTGAGTTTCGACCCTTTACCATTAATGAACTGCTTTACGCTTTATCCCCAAAAAAAGACCTAAATCACTCCGGGTTTAGATGGGCTCAGCTACCCACTGTTTGCACACCTGCCTCTCTCGGCCAAGACTATTCTCCTGCACATATATGACGAGTGTCTGAAGACAGGCACTGTACCACCAGAATTCCAGAACAACCTCATTCTGCCTATCCTTAAAAAGGGAAAAACCCCGAACCAGATCTCAAGCTATAGGCCTATAGCTCTCTCCCCTTGTGTGGTTAAGATTATGGAAACCATGTTGAAGAATAGAGTCGAACTTAACATTGAAAAGACTATGGGACCGCACAGACCTACATTTGGTTTCCGAAGGGGTTATTCTGTTAATGACTGCTTTGCATTCCTGACGGGGAGCTCCAGAAGGTGAATGCAGGGGTATCACCGGTTGAAAAATCGTCCGCTATGGTTCTTACTAAATCAGGGAAAGCTCGCTACCCCCCCTGCCATAATGTCTGGTACTGTACCTATACCATGGGCGACTCAACATAGATACCTCGGATTACATATAGAGAGTAACCTCCGTTGGCGCGGACAGGTGGATTCGGCCAGGAACAAGGCCATGCAGGTCTTAAATATCATATTAAAGCTTTGGGCAGGACCACGTGGGTAGCACACCCCTCTGTCCTACTTAGAATATATAAATCCCTGGCACTGCCTTAGCTAGACTACGGGAGCCTGATTTATGGGAGGTGCTCCAAGGAAGCCCTCCAGATATTAGACCGAACGCAATACGCTCTGCTTAGAACTGCTCTATCTATGATGAAGTCAACCCCAACTAATATCTTGCTTTTCGAAAGCTTTCAGCCACCCTTATATCTAAGACGTAGATGGCTTGCCTATAAATTCATCACTAAGGCTCTCAGAATGGCATATCACCCAGTCTTGGCGTTAATGGAAGATTCCTACCCAATAGAAGCACTATGGTTCAATGGAGTGGTCCCTCCTTCCATCAGAGCAATTAATGATCTAAGAGCTGAAAACCGAGTCTATCGATCTGAGACTATACCATACTTTGCAGTGCCCCTGGCGGTGAAGACTCACCGAATTAGAGTACACAATTCAGGCCTTCCTAAATCGGCCTCTCACAAACTACCCTAAATTCAGAAAACTGATAGACAGACAATTTCCACAATATGTCTTGTGCTTTACTGACGCATTGATCTCGTCCAACTGGGATTAATTGGGATATTGGGTTTACTTTCCCTCTTCAGACATTAAGATAGCCGGACGCCTGCCAAATCACTGGACAGTTTATCACGCGGAGCTATACGCAATTGGGCGGGCCGTGTCGGAAGCACTGGAAAAGGAAATAAGGAGGGTACTGGTGATTTCTGACTCTCTCAGCGCACTGGAGGCGCTTAAGTCCTCTAATTTTGACTCCAACTCTGAAATCGTGCTTATGAGAGTAAGACATATGTTCTACACGGCTGACTCCACAGGGTGTATAATCAGCTGCCTATGGGTGCCAAGTCACTCTTATATACATGGGAATGATGTTGCAGACAGACTGGCCAACGAAGGAAGATATGCAGATGAACCCCCTAACATTCTAGCAGGACCTCGGACATTGTGGCCAGTAATTAAGAGAGAATTAATAACGCTGTGGGTCAATGACTTCTTAGAATCCTCGAAGACCAAAGGAAGAATATATGGTCAATACGTTGCCAACACCAAATTTCCCCTCTCCCCCTCTGGTTCACCAAGGTGGACAAACGCTATTTCACCATCATCCTACGACTTAAGTCAGGACACTGCTTGACCACAGCTCACCTACATAAAAAAGGCTTAAAAGAATCTCCCCTTTGCGAATGTGGAGGGTTGGGTGATCTCCCTCACGTTTTCCTATCATGTGAAAAGTATCGGGAACAATCGAATGTTCTTTACTCGAAGCTCTGTAGTAGGGGATTTTTCCTTCCACTTAACATTTACGATGTGATTTCTTCTGATCGGATAGAGATTTTGGAGCTTGTTGTGCAGTTTGTTTCGGAATGCAAATTGGCGCTGTAGATTTTTTTTTTCTCTTGGCTTTTGCATGTCAGCCTGGAATTATGTGTAATTCCCGGTGTGCTTTCCCCCATTTTTCCCCAACCGCTATCCTGCTTTGCTAGATACAGAGTATGCTTTTGATCCAAATATATCGCAGACTGTAAACAAGTTTGAATGTATTGAGCTCCCGAACTCAATATCGACTTATGCTCTAACCGATCCTGGGATTGCACTGCAAGACTCTTGCGCCCTCAGGACCCCGGATCAAGAAACGACAAAAGATCACACAGAAACTGGGCGCATAGTCCTGAGGCTGAGCCCATATTCAACCTCCCCTCAAGTAGAGGGCCGCTATTTGAGACGGAGATTGCTTGAGAAAGAAGAAGAAGAAGAATAACCTAAAAGAAACACAGGTCAACTATTGCATCTTTTAATTATGACATTGTATATTGAACTCAAATTGTCCAGGTCCGATCTGAAATTCACACAACTGTTGGATCTCTTGATATAAAACATCTCAGCGAACAGTCTTTTTCTATAATTGTCTTCTCTGTGGAGAACCTCTACATTATCTATATTGAAATCGAATGAATGTCCAGTTCCGAGGTGGTGTTCAACCAGAGCTGTTCTCTGATTCGAAATTGTTTTACATGATGACTTGTGGTTCAAGATTCTACTGGTGAGGTGCTGCTTGGTTATGCCAATATAGCATTTATCACAGTGACAACACTTAATCTCATAAATGATATTGAACAAGAACTTTTTTGGAGTCTTGTCTTCGAGACAACTGAACACCAAGTTATTCAAAGTGTTCTTAGAGTAACTAATTATTTTAAAGTTCTCTTTGTTGAGGACAGATTTAAGTTGAATAGACAAACCTGGAACGGACAATAGTTTAAAGTGTTTCCCGTTTGTTTGTTCAGAGGGTGCGTTTTCTCTCCGAGGGTCAGGAGTGTGAGGGTTCAATACACTATTAATGAGTCGGGCAGGATAACCATTTTTATGTAAGTCTTCTCTCAAATGTGTGAAGTTTTTTTCTCTGAACTCAACACTGCAAAGGTTAGTAATCCTTAATTCAGACTGTGTGATGATATTTATTTTTTTATGTAAGGGGTGTAACGAGTTGAAGTTTATGGTCCTACTAGTGCTCGTTGGTTTTCTGTAGAGATCAGTTGATAGCCTTCCACCCACTGGATCTCTGAAAATTCGGACATCTAAAAATGGAAGGGAATGATTCAAGTCCTCCAACTCTTAGGTGAAATTTATCTCAGGAACTATAGAGTTAAAAATCGATAGGACGCGCCGAACAGAATCTTTTGGGATAATAGCGAAGATATCATCTACGTAAACTAGTTAAATTAGAAATATTTTTTTTTTATTAATCTCAATAATTATTAACAATCAGAATAAATTCTATAAGTTAATGTGTTAACAAGTAGTCAAGTGACTTGAATAGAGCGGGGAGATTATCTCCAGTGAGAGAATCTCGTTATTCCATTAAATCAGCTGGCCAATGTCTCTTCAATCTTGATAAGGTGTTTGCCAGTAAGGGTTGGAGTAAAATATTTGAGTGGTTTTCCATTCTTGCGTGGTGATGTTTGCTTCTATGCTTGATGACTTCTTCAACGTATGGTATATTTAGGTCTTCATGTAAAGTCTGGTTGGACACACACCATGGGGCGTTGGCCATCATGCGAAGTATTTTCGATTGCGTTCTTTGGATCAGAGCTATGCTGGATTTGCTTGCGCATCCCCAGATTTCTATCCCGTATGTCCATATTGGGGTGATGATAGTTTTATACAACAATATTTTGTTTGTAAGTGGTAACTTGGATTTTCTTTCGATGAGCCAATTAATTTCCCTGACTTTCAGGTCAATTTGTTTTCTTTTTTTGATAATATGTTCCCTCCAGGTTAGTCTAGTGTCTAGATGAAAGCCTAGGTATTTTGCTGATGTAGCTTGTGGAATTATTATGTTGTTCAATTTGATTGGAGGACAGTGTTGCTTTCTCAGTGTGAAGTCTACTTGTTGTGATTTGGTTTCATTTATTTTTATTTTCCACTTTTTCATCCAGATTTGTAATTTGTCTAGGTGTTCTTGTACTAGTTTAGTCGCTGTTGCTGGGTCTTCATGTGCTGCCATTATTGTTGTGTCATCAGCAAATGTTCCTGTTGTAGTGTGTGCTGTTATTGGTAGATCCGAGGTATAAAGTAGGTAAGGAACGGGCCCAGCACGCTTCCTTGTGGGACTCCAGCTTGAATGGGACAATAATCTGATACTTCATGCCCTACTCTAGTTCTAAACTGTCTGTTTGTAAGGTATGAATTCAGTATATTGAAGAATTTTAGAGGAAGAATATTTCTTATCTTGAATAGGAGTCCTGAATGCCATACTTTATCGAACGCTTGACTCACATCCAGAAAGACTGAAGTACAGTATAGCTTCTTTTCAAACGCTTGGTTTATGGTTTGCGTTATTCGATGCGTTTGTTGGACAGTTGAGTGACCTTGTCTGAATCCGAATTGAGGTGAAGGAATCCAATGATCTATGGGAATTTCGGCGTTTATTCTCTGAAGTAATAATCTTTCCAATATTTTCGAGATTATTGGCAGAAGGCTTATGGGTCGATATGATGTCACTTCGTGTGGATTCTTGTCCGGTTTCAGTATCATGAGTACTTCTGCTGTTTTCAGTGATCTGGGCCAGTGCCCGAGTCTCAATATAGCATTAAAGATGTAGGTCACCATGACAATCCCTTTTCTAGGCAGTTCTTTGATCATCTTTGCAGTTATTCCATCAATACCTGGTGCCTTTTTAAGGTTCAGATGAGTGATTTCTTTGTATACTTCTTTAGGTGTTAAGAACTTTATATTTTGAGTTTCTGTAGGGATGTTAGAAATATTTTCCTCAACAATTTCAGCAATGACCTGGTCATTTGGTTTGAATACCTCTGTCAGGTAATGTGCAAACAATTTCGCCTTTTCTTTTTCGCTTCTAGCCCATCTAGCATTGGTTTCAGTTGAGTTTTTCACTGGGACATTTTGTTCTGTTGGCTTTACCTTGGATTTTATAGGTCTCCATATTGAGTTGTCGTATCGGTTCAATCCGGTGATATATATATATTGAATGATTCTTCCTTCAATTCTCTTAGCCTATTTTTAAGTTTATTGCTTATATTATTGAATGCTGTTTTGTCTGCAGGAGCATGTGTGTTTTGCCATCTAGATCTTATTTTGCGTTTTTCAGCAATGAGCTTTTTAATTTCTAATGGTATTGGTTCTGGTTTGTTGTCATTGCAACTTCTTGGAGTACTTTGGATGGCTGCATCCTTAAGAATAGTTGTAAATGAATCAAGTGCTTCTTCGATTTCTTTTTTTTCCTTCAGTCTCAAGGAAAGAGAGACCCGCTCATGAATTAATTTGCGGTATTCAACCCAGTTGGTTTTTCGATTATGTAGTTTTGGTAATTAGTAATTATGTAGTTTTGGTAATTAGTAATTATGTAGTTTTGGTAAATTATAATAGAAATATGGAGACCAATTTTCTTTGAACCTCTGATAAAATGAAATGCATGACGAGTATTGCAAATAGAGATGAACAGGGAGCTCCCATAGGGCAACCTGAAATTTGTCTGTAAAAACAGTTAAATTGACTCAATTAAGGAGAATATTGGTGTTTTTTCTCTTTATTCTTCGCCGAGCTTTCGCATTTGTTTAATGCTTTTTCGGGGCTTCTAAAAAGTATAATCATGGTTAATTTCAATCTTACATATTTGTTTTTCTTAAATTTTCACTTATCGAATGTGAGGTTTATTTGTAAAATCTCATCAAAGCTTCAACATTCGTCATTTTGATTTTAAAAAACATAAACATAAATATAGTCACAAGGAATAAAATAATTTAAAGTACAATAAAAACACACAAAAGAGTTTGTTTTGATTCATTTCAGTTTTTGTTAATAAGGTTATGTTACTTTTCGTTGTTTTGTGGTCCGTTGTTCACCACTGAATATTGTTTCCATTGCAGTCTCCTGTTTTCTGGTTCCTTATTCATCTAGAGGGCCATCATAAAATTTTTTCATGCATAGACATTTTCAATAAATAACTGTATATATTGCTCAATTTATTAGTATCCGTTTTCTTGTTTATTGCATTTTCGTTTTTATGTATCTGTATCATTTCATGTATTATTCTTTTATGATAATTTTTCTCTGATTTCAATATTTTTTTACGTTTTCAAAGTCTATACAATGGTCTAAATTATGTGCATGTGTTGCCAGTGCACATCTTTCATGTTGTTTTTTTATGTCCGATTTGTGCAATGCCATTCTACTCTTGACCCATTGGGATGTTTGTCCAATATATTTTTTATTGCATGTTCCACACTCCACTTGGTATACGACATTACTCTTTACGGGTATAGGGATGGGGTCCTTTATTTTACTATAAAGATTTCCAACAGTTTTGGTATTATAAACTGCAATTTTTACATTTTCATGTATTTTCATGTATTATCATGATTATACCTTGTGATAGACTTTTCGTACTCTGGCAGCTCCTTACGGTTGCTCGGGCGCCAGTGGGGCAATCAGTCAAACCCCACGTCTCTCACAGAATCCCCAAAGAATTGGAGAGCCCGGGTAGACTTGAGTATCAGTGGAGAAGGGTATCGATGAAGACTAGGGCGGTAGCGTCTTCTAAGTGTCTGCTTTTCAACGGTCTTTAGGCGTCAGAAAGAGTACTTACCTCTTCTAACTAAACTCTTAGATGAAACTGATTTAATAAATAGACTCTCACTGGCAAAATAATTGGCAACAAAAATAAACTATTTATTTCTATTAAAATAAACTGTACACAAAAGAAAATAGACAGGTACACTAAAGCGTGGACGTCAACGGCTGTGTCTGGTCGGCGCTGGACGGCTGGCAAAATTTCACTTCAGGAAAATGGACGGTTTCGGAAATATACGGAAGTAAGTCAAGTCTCAACTAAACTAAGTGCAAAGAAACATGCACGGTTTCGGAAAAATATACGGAAGTAAGTCAAGTCTCAATTAAACTAAGTGCAAAGAAACATGCACGGTTTCGGAAAAATATACGGAAGTAAGTCAAGTTTCAATTAAACTAAGTGCAAAGAAACATGCACGGTTTCGGAAAAATATACGGAAGTAAGTCAAGTTTCAATTAAACTAAGTGCAAAGAAACATGCACGGTTTCGGAAAAATATACGGAAGTAAGTCAAGTTTCAATTAAACTGAGTGCAAAGAAACATGCACGGTTTCGGAAAAATATACGGAAGTAAGTCAAGTCTCAATCAAACTAAGGGCAAAGAAACATGCACGGTTTCGGAAAAATATACGGAAGTAAGTCAAGTTTCAATTAAACTGAGTGCAAAGAAACATGCACGGTTTCGGAAAAATATACGGAAGTAAGTCAAGTTTCAATTAAACTAAGTGCAAAGAAACATGCACGGTTTCGGAAAAATATACGGAAGTAAGTCAAGTTTCAATTAAACTAAGTGCAAAGAAACATGCACGGTTTCGGAAAAATATACGGAAGTAAGTCAAGTTTCAATTAAACTAAGTGCAAAGAAACATGCACGGTTTCGGAAAAATATACGGAAGTAAGTCAAGTTTCAATTAAACTAAGTGCAAAGAAACATGCACGGTTTCGGAAAAATATACGGAAGGAAGTCAAGTTTCAATTAAACTAAGTGCAAAGAAACATGCACGGTTTCGGAAAAATATACGGAAGTAAGTCAAGTTTCAATTAAACTAAGTGCAAAGAAACATGCACGGTTTCGGAAAAATATACGGAAGGAAGTCAAGTTTCAATTAAACTAAGTGCAAAGAAACATGCACGGTTTCGGAAAAATATACGGAAGTAAGTCAAGTTTCAATTAAACTAAGTGCAAAGAAACATGCACGGTTTCGGAAAAATATACGGAAGTAAGTCAAGTCTCAATCAAACTAAGGGCAAAGAAACATGCACGGTTTCGGAAAAATATACGGAAGTAAGTCAAGTTTCAATTAAACTAAGTGCAAAGAAACATGCACGGTTTCGGAAAAATATACGGAAGGAAGTAAAGTTTCAATTAAACTAAGTGCAAAGAAACATGCACGGTTTCGGAAAAATATACGGAAGTAAGTCAAGTTTCAATTAAACTAAGTGCAAAGAAACATGCAAGGTTTCGGAAAAATATACTGAAGTAAGTCAAGTCTCAATCAAACTAAGGGCAAAGAAACATGCACGGTTTCGGAAAAAGATACGGAAGTAAGTCAAGTTTCAATTAAACTAAGTGCAAAGAAACATGCACGGTTTCGGAAAAATATACGGAAGTAAGTCAAGTTTCAATTAAACTAAGTGCAAAGAAACATGCACGGTTTCGGAAAAATATACGGAAGTAAGTCAAGTTTCAATTAAACTAAGTGCAAAGAAACATGCACGGTTTCGGAAAAATATACGGAAGTAAGTCAAGTTTCAATTAAACTAAGTGCAAAGAAACATGCACGGTTTCGGAAAAATATACGGAAGTAAGTCAAGTTTCAATTAAACTAAGTGCAAAGAAACATGCACGGTTTCGGAAAAATATACGGAAGGAAGTCAAGTTTCAATTAAACTAAGTGCAAAGAAACATGCACGGTTTCGGAAAAATATACGGAAGGAAGTCAAGTTTCAATTAAACTAAGTGCAAAGAAACATGCACGGTTTCGGAAAAATATACGGAAGTAAGTCAAGTTTCAATTAAACTAAGTGCAAAGAAACATGCACGGTTTCGGAAAAATATACGGAAGTAAGTCAAGTTTCAATCAAACTAAGGGCAAAGAAACATGCACGGTTTCGGAAAAATATACGGAAGTAAGTCAAGTTTCAATTAAACTAAGTGCAAAGAAACATGCACGGTTTCGGAAAAATATACGGAAGTAAGTCAAGTTTCAATTAAACTAAGTGCAAAGAAACATGCACGGTTTCGGAAAAATATACGGAAGTAAGTCAAGTTTCAATTAAACTAAGTGCAAAGAAACATGCACGGTTTCGGAAAAATATACGGAAGTAAGTCAAGTCTCAATCAAACTAAGGGCAAAGAAACATGCACGGTTTCGGAAAAATATACGGAAGTAAGTCAAGTTTCAATTAAACTAAGTGCAAAGAAACATGCACGGTTTCGGAAAAATATACGGAAGTAAGTCAAGTTTCAATTAAACTAAGTGCAAAGAAACATGCACGGTTTCGGAAAAATATACGGAAGTAAGTCAAGTTTCAATTAAACTAAGTGCAAAGAAACATGCACGGTCTCGGAAAAATATACGGAAGTAAGTCAAGTTTCAACTGAAATAAGTGTGAAGAAATATGCACGGTTTCGGAAAAAATATTTCAACTAAGGCAAGACACAATTGAATGAAAAGTACGAACGGTTTTAAAAATAATCAACGGAATTCAGTCAGGTCGAAATTTAAAAACACCAGTTCACCGGGGTACGCCCTCTATCTCTGTCTCGGTGGTTTGTCTATGATCCGGTGTCCTTCGGTCTCTCTCTCTCTCTCGGTGACCTCAAGCGGGCTGGCTGTCAAACAGCGGCCACAGAGTCCGGCGGTGAGGGTATTTGACGGTTATGAAATCCCAACTCTATGCTCGGCGAATCTAACCTATAACTATAATTCAAACGGTTGGAAATCGGGATGAAACGGTCAAATATTCAGGAATCGGAAAAATCAGGGGGCCCAACGTCCTCCTGGGACCCAAATGCCACCCTGCGGTAACGGAAAACACTATATACAGCAGGAAATGGTCAATCTACGGTTAATTCGGATTTTCAGCCAAGCAAAAGTCTAGAGAGAATATTATTCCATAAAGGTGCAATGAAGCGGTAATAATTTCAACAATCACTTGCCTTAGATTTTCCTTTGCTTCGTAAGTACGGTTTTACTAACTTTACACACACTCCCCTCGTTCACCTCTCATCAACGATTGTCTCTTTTTTTTCTCTTCACCTTCCAGGGCCGCGAAGAAATATCCCCTCTCTACTCGGAAAAACTCTCCCCCCTATGGGAAACTCACCAATCCATTGGATAAAGCAAAAATGATACGGTTATTCAATTGGCCCAGAAAAAGACAGAGGCAACGGATGAGAAGGAAAGTAGAAAAAGTTATGAGAACTTTTTCAGAGCAAACAAAAAATGGTAGAACGGAAAGAATTATTAAAATAAATGAATTCTGAAAACATAAGAGATACGGTCTTTCCTACTAACATGGACTGACCGGTGGAAAACTATGAACTAACAATTATCGGTAAGGCTCCTTTCAATCGTAACACACAACTATTGTTATCGGTACACCCCCTATGACAGTATTTCGGTTTTCTTCAAAAATATCTCGGTTATCAGGCATTATTATGCAAGTATCGGTTGAAAAATTTAATTTTTTGTGGCGGAGCAAAATCTGGTTCGTCACACCCCCCTCTGCCGTGTGCAAGAAAAATAAAACGGAGTTTTATTTTTCTTCTAACCGTCCTGGGTTTTCGGTGTAATTTGCGGTGGCAGCCTGTGAACAAAATAAAGTTGCGGGGTTATTGAACTCGGAACTATTTTCTGGTATTGTGACCTAGTTAGCGGTACTTTGATGGTGGAAACGGTTAGCGCATCCACCATTTCGGTTGGTGAAATAAAAGATATTTTTCGGAACGGTATTTATTCAACGGAAATATTCAATTCAACGGTATTAAACAACGGTGCCTTTTCTTTGACGGTAATAATTTAACGGTATTAATCTACTTTAACCTTCTTTTTCGGTGGGGTCGGCAAAATGTGGCGGAGCAAAATCTGGTTCGTCACAACCTTTTAGAAGCCCCGAAGAAGCATTAAACAAATGCGAAAGCTCGGCGAAGAATAAAGAGAAAAAACACCAATATTCTCCTTAATTGAGTCAATAACCCTTACCTTATATTCAAAATACTTGAAAGTAGACTCTGATTTCCGTAGAAAATATATATATATATATATATATATATATATATATATATATATATATATATATATATATATATATATATATATATATATATATATATATATATATATATATATATATATATATATATATATATATATATATATATATATATATATATATATATATATATATATATATATATATATATATATATATATATATATATATATATATATATATATATATATATATATATATATATATATATATATATATATATATATATATATATATATATATATATATATATATATATATATATATATATATATATATATATATATATATATATATATATATATATATATATATATGAACCCGTATGCATCCCCCCGAGACGGCACCGCAAGGCCAGGCCTCGTTACTTTGCAACGAAGGAGCTTTGGAAACTTGAATGAGCAAAATGCTCATTCCGTTACAAGCGGAACACGAGATAGTGCGCATTATATTGCACATATAATCGAACGAACCGGAAAAACCTATAGACAGCTTTTGGTTGAAATATGGAGGGAGATGTATCCCATCAGGCCCTCGTACACCCAACTTCTATCAAATAGGGTACGATGGATAATAAAGGGTGAAAAACTATCTCGAGCTGAGCTTAGCAATATCAAAGCAAGCTGTTACCCACTTGAAGCAGTACAAAATATGAGTACAGATATGGTAGAATCCAGTCCGCGCAGGTAATCGCTGAGGGTAAGACGTAGCGGATTATATCTAAGAGACGACTTACAAACCAATAAAATCGAAGAAGAGTTTGTTGGGAATTTGATGAAGTTTTCGGGCTTAGCAGTAGAAAACAGGCCAAAGATCTCACGAATACAACACAATAAGGGTCTGTTGAAGTCGGTGAAGTTGTTGAACTCGGTGCTACCAAAACACCTCACTGGAATTGAAACACTTTCCGAGCTGGTGGACATAGTGTATGCTGGGGCGGTGACTGTCTCTGAGGCTCAAGGATATGGAGTAGGCGATAACAACGCCTGGAAAGTGAAATCGTGAAGTTTAGAAAAAAAATAGGAACATTTTATACTTACCTCAGTACTCCGCAACCTTCGAAAAAATTAATGAAGAACGTTAAAAAACTCGCATCAGAGTTCAGGATCAAACGAAGAGATCCTCTCTTCAAGGATAAGATAGCCCTTTTAAATGACACCCTGAAACAGAAGATCAAAGCTTTAGGGAACCGTATTCGTCGATACAATGAAAAGGAGAAGAGAAACAAGAATAACAGGATGTTTCACCAGAATCAGAAGAAGTTCTTTCGAGATCTTGAACAAAAAGATGTCAGCCAAGATGTCAACCTTGAACCTAGGGTTGCTGAGGAGTATTGGAGTGGGATATGGTCGAAGAGCGTCGAACATAATGAGCACATGTCTTGGATGGGGGAGGCTGAAACCAGAATACCGCAAGTCCAAATGGATGAAGTTGACATTACTGTATCCGATATAGAGGAGGCCTTGAAGGGAACGAACAACTGGGCAACCCCAGGTTGGGATAAACTGCACAACTACTGGTGGAAGCACTTCACTAATATCCATGAAGTATTGTCTTCGATTCTCAAGAAATCTTTTACAGACCCCCTTTCACTTCCTCCTTACCTCACACAGGGACTTACGTACCTAATCCCGAAAGCTGGAGACCTTCGGAATCCGAACAACTATAGGCCCATAACCTGCCTCCCTGCGGTTTATAAAATATTAACATCTGTGATCACTAAACACATACACCAACACCTCAGAACGAATAACCTCATGGCACCGGAACAAGGTGGGGGCCGAATAAGGACCAAAGGCTCTAAAGAACTGCTTATCGTTGACTACATCGTGACGAAGCAAGCACGTAAAAAGCTGCGCAATATATCAGTAGCGTGGATTGACTATCGGAAGGCCTTCGACTCTGTGCCTCACACTTGGTTGTTGAAAGTTCTTAAAATGCACGGAGTCCATGAAAAACTAATCAACCTCCTGAGATTCCTCATGCAGACCTGGAGGACGTCTCTCCTAATCCGTACTGGGGACGGAATGAAACAGTCCAGGAGTATAAAAATCAGACGAGGGGTTTTTCAAGGTGACACACTCAGTGCAATATGGTTTTGCATGGCGATCAATCCTCTGAGTGCATTGCTGAGAAACACAGAATATGGATATGTAATTGACAAGCATTCGAATAAATCACAGTCTATACATAGATGACCTTAAACTATATGGTGCCAATTTCGAACAGATAAAGAGACTCCTAGAAATAGTGTCGCTCTTTAGCGATTCCATCGGTATGAGTTTTGGGGTGGATAAGTGTGCGACCCTGGAAGTGAGGCGAGAAAAGATTCAAAACACAAGCCTTGGAACTACATTAATGAATCAAACTATCATACCATCCCTGAACGTGGATGATTCATACAAATATCTCAGAATAAAACAGGCTTTAGATATCAAAACATCAGAGATGAAAGAACTGTATCGTGAGAAAATACTTAAAAGAGTCAACATGCTTTTAAGATCAAAACTCAACTCTAGATCTCTATTTACTGCCATCAACATCTGGCATATCAGGATCTGGCCTTTGAGTTGAAAACCATACACAGCCTTAAAACAACAACAATAATGCCGCTGATAATTTCGACCAACGGGTTGGTCGAAAAACATCTGGTGGAGAATACCCTCAAATTAGGATTAGATGGGGACCTCATCAGCACAGCAAAGAAGGAGGTCATACTCGCGAATGTAAGAACGGTCAGGAAATTTCTTACAACAATCTTACATGCCTTGGCAAAACACTTTGCCCGGCACTAGGAACTGCCAACCCTTCAAGGTGATTTAAAAAAAAAATATAGGCAATATATATATATATATATATATATATATATATATATATATATATATATATATATATATATATATATATATATATATATATATATATATATATATATATATATATATATATATATATATATATATATCCCCCAAACTGGGGACGAAATATAGAGTATGAGAACGAATTGACCTTCATTTCGCCCAAAAAAAACCTAGTCGAACAGCCTTGAAATTCATTATACCTTCACGACTATTACTTCAATAAAATTATATATATATATATATATAAAGGCAAAAAAACCTAGCCACGGCATGGATCGATTACCGAAGTCCTACGACTCAGTACCACACTCATGGTTGCTGGAAATTCTTGAAATTTACAAGGTGGAACCACGTGTAATCGAAATGTTGAGGGTTTTGATGACTGCATGGCGAACAACACTTACTCTGGGGGAAACATCGACTCCGTATGAAACGGCTGAAATCGAGATCAGAAGAGGCATCTTTCAGGGGGACAGCTTGAGCCTGTCATGGTTCTGCTTAGCTCTTAACATCCTCAGCAGCATGCTAAACAGGTCAATGTATGGTTACTCGATCACAGATCGAGCAAGGCTCTCTCATCTTTTCTATATGGATGACCTGAAGCTGTATGCGAGGGGAAGGGCACAACTGGAGGGACTCTTGGAATTGGTAAGGACATTCAGCGAAGACATCCGGATGAAGTTAGGCTTAGAAAAGTGTGCATCACTAATTATAAGAAGAGGAAAGATGGTGGAGGAGGAGAATATAAGGATGAGAAATGGTGAAGAAATAAAAAGCCTAAATACAGGAGACAGATATAAATATTTAGGAATACAACAAACATTCGGAATAAAACAATCAGAAAACGAAGAACATGCTAAAATTGAATTAATGAGAAGAACAAAACTTATCCTCAAAACACAGCTCTCATCAAAAAACAAAATAATGGCGATCAACATCTGGGCCATTCCTTCGTTCACCTATACTGCTGGGGTGCTTTCATGGTCGAAGACAGAACTGCAACAAATAGATACGAAAATCAGAACTACCTTCACACAATTCAGCCTTCTTCATCCTAACTCAGCCATAGAAAGAGTGTACTTGCCTCGTAAAGAGGGGGGTTGCGTCCGTACATTGTCTTTGGGCCATACACTATTGCGTCCTGAATAATACTGCGTCCGTATACCGGACGCAGCATTGTTTTTCAAAGTTTTCTCTGGTATTTCGAGGGATTCAACGACAGGGGTGGTCGCAAATCGTGAAGGACGTCGAGAGCTATCTTTGGAACAACTATAGATTTCATTCATCTTTTGATAAAAGAGTTATTCTATGTTGAAAAACATATCTCTAGACGCAGTAAAGTGCTTCTCATGAAACCTAAAGTATATTTTTAGTTCACGCAAATTCCGCTTCGGGGGCGCTTCAAATGATGAAAACTGATATACAGTCAATATACATCTTTCACACGACGCATAATGTTGCGTCCTAAATCTGGCAACTGTGTATACAAGTAAAAAAGTTGTATTTGCACAACTGAAATGATTTAGCTTCCTAGGCTCCAAGGTCATCCCGAAAGTCTGTTAGGTGAAGAATTGGATTCTGTCTCTAGAGCAATAGCAGGTCCGATTGAAGTGCCCTTATGGTGTTCTTTTGACTTGTCTTTATTATTGTTTTATTATTATTTTTTCGAATGAAAAAAAATATAACTCACGTGAATTTTATTCCACTTCAATTAGAAATCAAACGATAACACTTTCCAGATTTATAAATTGACATGAAAGGTATCGCTTTATCCGCTAATGCGGATGTCATCTCATTTCACTTGTGAATTAAAATTTTTTTATTCCACTGGATGAATAAACGTCAACTTCCCTTGTTGCTAGAGGCAAGTGTATTTGCCTCTTCATTTCCTTTAGTTCCCGAGGGACCAGGAACCTAGCTATAGAGTCATACGGTCATACAGAGCAGTTTTTGTTGATCGGTCGTCCTGTAGGCCATCTGGTATTTGTGAATTGGTGTATTCTCCAGATTCTATGTCCTTATGTTGTTATCTACTACTTTCTTCATCGTCTTCAATAGAAACGATGTTGAATTAATTGTTCTTGAAGATTGTGGGTCCCCATTTTGGTGTGAAGGGTACTTTTGTCCTTCTCCATTTTCTGTGTATATGACTCATTCTAAGCAGCTTCTGGTTATCTTCAGAAGATGAAGACGAATCTCTTCTAGGATTTTTCTTTACACTTCTGGTGATCTATATAGATTGAAGGTGTTCATTGCCCACTCCAAACATCGTCTTTTAAATATCCCAATCTTCCTTACGAGGATTCTTGGTCTATATTGCTGTATCGATTCTAGTTATGGGTTTACTAACTGTGAAGGTTGTTTTGGGAAAACTGAAAGATCGTTCCTGTTCTCCTTCGGTGAATTATCCGTCTGGCTTATTGAGCGATATTGTGGGGTTGATTACTCGTTTTGCCATGACTTTTTGTATTCTGAGTGCTGTGGGATTAGAAGTGACATTACCACAAAAATTAAAAAGTTCTACAAATTATGTAAACTCTTGTATATATGTAGTGTCCTTGTAATATATTAATTAATAAGGACTGTCTGTCAAAGTGTATATCACAGAGATGCGAGATCTGATTGAATTCAGAACAAATTATATTGTACACAGATGACTGAAACAATATATTTGTTCTGGGCGTAGTAAGGTTGAACAAGCGTACGGGTCTAGAACTTGGGCGTCCTACATGAAATCCTACTCTAGCGAGTAGATGTGCCATTCAAGGGTCCATGAAGGAACCTCAAACAAACAACGCCCTTGCTGACATCAAGCTTAACTGCACCGAATTTATTCAACAAAACAGCATACTCGAAAAAACTTCTCCGAAAAGCCTCCATAGTCCGAGAGCTGGCAACGAGATTCGGCAAAAGTTCTGTACTGGCGCATAATTTAATATGATTTAGTATTGAGTGTACAGGGTGGGCAAATTTCGATGTTTTAGCACTACAGTTTTTAAACCAGAGGAGATAGACAAAATCTGATACCCCATTCTCGTTCTCTTTTTTCGAGAAACTTACAATAGTACTAGTGATTTTTGGCCACTTTCTCTCGTTTTCGAGTTATAAGCAAAAATTGGAAAAATGGTGATATCGAAATAAATTTATATCTCCGCTAATACTGATGATAGGGCTCTGAAATTGAAACATTATACAGGCACTTTTTTACGTAGAATCCAGTGGCGTGCTCTTCTTTTCAGCAGGATTCTTAATTACGAAGCTATGACCCCTAAGTTCTGTTTTTTTAAATGGAAACATTAGATTTCTGTGCGATTTTTTGAATGCTCAATTTTTACTGATTTCAAAAATGTATAACATCATATGGTTTGTATCAATATAAATAATATAAAATGGTCAAATCCACTTTTTCCCAATATTTCTAAGGTTTCAACTTTAGACGAGCACAGAAAAATAGAGTTTCCTATAACCAAAGCAGTTTTCTTCCGGCAATGTCATTCTTTCTATGAATATGGGTAAAAAGTTACCAATATTCACAAAATTTGAATCAAGATATTATATTTCATAAATTTTCATAATAATGAAAGGACTTATAGAAGGAGACAGTGGTAATCATACGATGCTATATTTTTTTATGCTCATCAAAAGTTGAAACCATAGAAATATTGAGAAAAAAGGTTTTTGACCATTTTCTATTATTTATATTGATACAAACCATATGATGTTACATATTTTTGAAATCAGTAAAAATTAAGCTTGCAAAAAATTGCACAGAAAAGTAGTGTTCCCATTTAAAAAAACATAACTTTGGGTCATAGCTTCGTAATTAAAAATCCTGCTAAAAAGGCGAGCACGCCACTGGATTCTACGTAAAAAAGTGCCTGTATAATGTTTCAATTTCAGAGCTCTATCGTCAGTATTAGCGGAGATATAAATTAATTTCGATATCGCCATTTTTCCACTCTTTGCTTATTACTCGAAAACAAAAGAAAGTGGCCAAAAATGACTACTACCATTGTTAGTTTCTCAGAAAAAGACAACGAGAATGGGGTATCAGATTTTGTGTATCACCTCTGGTTTAGAAACTGTAGTGCTAAAACATCGAAATTTGCCCACCCTGTACATAAGTCAGCACCCACTCTCAAGGTCAGGTAGTGGAACACCTAGCGGCGACGCGCTTTGATGTAGGTATATGAAATTACAACACACTCTACAAGTATTTTGTAATGATTGAAAATTGTCACTAGTTCATAGAACAGAAAACTTGAAAAAGTGGTCAGATCTCATTTTAGTGAAATGCGGTGTGTCAGTACACCACATAAGTTGCTGCCTCGACGATGTTGTTTCAAAAGAATTATATCGGCTGAAGCAGTAAATGCATTACTGCTCAAATATCATATATTATTTGTGAATAAAATATTCAGACCACATATCAATAGAAGAGAGGCAGTCAGCAGTCACCTCAAAGTACGGATATTGTTATTTTATATAAATCAAAGAGCGTCGCCGTCAGATGTTCCACTACCTGACCTTTTAGCGTGGGTGCTGATTCACACCATCAAAACTAACTCATATTTAATTATGATCCATTACAAATCTTTTGCCGATTTTCGTCGCCAGCTCTCGGAATATATGTCATTGTGATGTGTATGGAAATCGTATATTGGGTTCCAAGCAATGCATCCAAAATCCAGTTTGCTCGTCACAAATGTATTGAACAGCAAAATCATGGTTTCCGGATCAGAAAATATCTGCTATTACGCACGATGAATTCATACAATCTTGGCCTCGTACCAAGTAAATGATTAACATAAGGAACAAATGTAAAACTTTGATCAAAACAACGCCAAGATCTTTTATCTCGGTTTTTTTGCTCAGGACGCTGCCATCAAGACTATAACTATACAGTAAATAGTTCTTTTTCCTAGTGTACGTGGCGACATTGCACTCAAAAATGTTCAATGGTAGTTGATTTCTGCCACACCAAATCAAGAATGAGTCCGCAAAGCACGCTGCAGGAAACGCAGTCTTCAATAGAGCCTATATCACCAAAGATTTTAAAATCGTCGGCATAAGTCCATGCACGAATAAGATTAATTAGATGCATCCTCACTTGTTCAAACTTCCGGGAGTGGATAACTGGACTGGAAGGCCTCTAAAATTCTCTGATCGACTTTTTGTTCCAGATCGTAATGCGCGAGGTTTGGCCAATTAGTTTCGAACTGTTGTAAGTTTTGCTTCAGATGGATCTTAATGGTGAATCAGTTCCTCTTCTGTTATTTTATATTCGATTATCCTATGGTCAGAGATTGATGGTTTGGTCACCATTTCCCAAGCTTTAACACTTCTTCTGGAAGCTGCGTTGACCATTGTCACGTCCAGAACCCCTTTTCTTGACCTAGTGACAGAACCAGGTGTTGTCCCCACGTTCTTGAGATAGTTCTTCATTCTGCCAGAGTTCTGCAGGCCAGAATAATCTCCAATTCAGTAACATTATTAGTTCTCAGATCTAAAAATTCTTCAATCAGATATACCATTCAAACTTTATGCCCTGGGTATGAAGCCCCCTGTTCGAACATTGATCCTTTGTATTTTTCACTTTTCTGTTCTTCGTTCACTACCACATTATTTTTGGCAGCGAAGGGAATACAACACAAGAAATTCTTTGAGCTCTTTTTCTGGCAGAACTTTATCGAGCTTTATTGCGTGTATATACACGCTTTTTCAACAACTTGACATATGCCTAATTGCAATATATGCGAGCTTTATCATTCTCAAAAACTGCTTTGGTTTTTGGAGGTACAAATGAGAGCTTTGGTTATTTGTCTATGCCATAAACTTCTCTCAGATGGAAGTAAGGAATTCGCATTGTGTCTCTCTATATACCCTGGTAAAGTATGAATTCTGCAAGCGGACAAGATGTGCATAAAAGTTTTTGTCGATCACGGCTAGCCCTGCAAGATGTTGAGGTGACCGCTTGCATTATATTCTTCTTATACTACCTAGTATTCTAGTATCTAGTATCACTCCATCTTGATGAACAAATCCTTCCGTTTCCGACATCAGCTCAGCCAACTCCAGAAAAGCAGAAGATAATTTTTACAGCAAGTCATGTTCTTTCAATCTCTTGAAATATATAAATCAAAGATTATCGAGTATATAATCTTTGATATGAAGTATATGTTTACTCATATGATATTCGAATGAAAACTTTGTTGACAAGTTTGGCTTGTCTAATCTGGCTTTCTAATATCTTTTGTTCCGCTGGCGTGATAGATTTTCCTACTAGCTTAAGATCGATTCATATGTCGGATATTAGCTTCTCCAAAGCACTCCAGCTCTTTGACTTTGATTTTTTGATGAGCTACTATTCCCTTGAGTGGGTCTTGATCTCTCAATAATCTTATTCCATTTCCAACTTTTGTGTATAATGTTGGTATTGCAAACTTTGAAACCCCTGTTTTCCTGCATTCGAGGAAAGTATATTCTTTGTATCGAAGAGTTACAGTTACAGTTTGTTCGGCGCATCTGTCGAATCCCCCAGACCTGCTACCGCGACCAAAGCGGTCTATTGTGGCACACAAACGAGCTCAAAGTGCTAAACTTCTATCTCCAGTGCCATCTTCCAAAGGGAAGACGTGGAAACAGAGGAGGAGTAGTTCATGAGTGAACCCTGTCTGCCGCTGGGCAGTCACTGAGGATATGCTCAATGGTTTCGTCCTCCTATAAGCAAAGAGAGTCCTTGTATATCGAAGAGCTAGGATGCAGGCTACGATTCATATTCAAACTCTTCTATCGAACTCGAGAATTTCATTCGCCGTCCATTTAACTACCCTGAGAGAGCAGTTGACTCTCCAGACTGCCAAATTGTTCGTAGGATAAACGTAGGATAAACTAACAACTGTGCAGTTAATGCATTCCTAATTTAAGTTATCTCCAGAGCACCACTCTCTCACATTCATTTGTTATAAAAAAAAAAATGAAAATGAAATATATAACGTTTTTAAAATTATTACATAATCACTAATATCTTTTTGACAAAAAGACACTTAAAGAGTGTTTGAAACATTCTGAAATACGATTCCCCAAGTGAGCAGTCCACAAACTAAGGATGATAGCCATCATAAATATTGCGATGTATGTTCCAAGTGATGATTCTTCTATTCTTCAGTTGTTTGAGGAACGCTACAGGACCCTTATATTGGGGAATCATAGATATACCAGTGGTTATTCAGTAGAAAATTGAAAAAACGGGGAAGAAATTAAAAAAACTTCTGAAACTTTATTGACAATTTGTCAAACAATCCATAAAGCTGACATAACTACACTTGTTCCACCACAATTCTGAGATCCAGGCTAGTTTAAGTCCTCTAGGAGATGCCATATTTTCGAAAGACTTCCAAAAGGAGGTCCTTCATGACATTTGTGTAGAGGCTTTCAGCATCGAAAGAAATCAACACATGGTCATCGGGGACGACGATGTTCCCAATGCGATCCAACAATTCTGTTGAGTTTTTAATGTTGTAAGTAAATATCGGGTTAAGGTTACTTAGGATGTTAGAAACAAACTTAGAAATATTATAGCCAGGTGATCCAACAAAAGAAACTATTGGGCGTAGAGGAAAACCCTGCTTGTGTATCTTGCATAGTCCATAAAGTTTTGGAGGAACGCAGTTGTATTTCTGATCCTTTGAGATATAATTCTCTCTAAATAATGATGAAATAATTTTGTTAGCTTCTTTCTGGAGGGAGATGGTGAGATCCCTATTCAGAAGCATATATGTGTTTTCATCTTCGACGATAGTTACCATTTTTCCTTCATATTCAGACTTATATAACACAACTGTTCGATTTCCCTTGTCTGCCTTGGATATAATGAATAATAAATTTATTTTGAATAAGTGCACTCATTCATTTGTGAGTACTTTTCTGCTTACTGGGTTTTCTTTTTTTTCTGTTTTCATTTGTTGATTTTCATAAAATCGACAAATAATTGCTGGAGTCAACAATCTCTTCTGGGATTCGATATTGGTTGCGCCGCGCACACTCCCTACCACAGGTCCATTCAATACCGGCTGCCAATCAATCAGTCACTGCACTGCGGTGTTGTGTAGTATTAGTCATAAAGTAAGTCAAGTGGGTTTGTTCTGTGGTATTAGTACTCTTCTCTTGTTCTGGGGAGTCACATCGCCGCGGTTGTTGGAGAGACTTACGTACTTCCTATAACACTCTCACTATCCGTGGCCCGCCCTTCTGTGCTGAGTCTTTCTTACAGGCCCAAGAAAGCGAAGATTGTTAATATTTGTTGTTTCTTTACCCTAAAAATGTCACGATCACTACGTAATACCGCAGCTGGCAATCGTTTAATCTCGTCTGGGGATACGAGTAACCCCTCTCCTATTAACGACAATCCTAAAACTACCCATCATTTCAATACACTTATGGAAAAAATTATTGATATGGCAACAAGTGTTTTAAGAATAGAGGAACGTCAAAACGATATCCTTACTCATCTTTCGACTTGTAATGCCGCTATTACTAAGCATTCCACTATGCTATCAGAGCATCGATCATGCATTGATGAAAACAAAGATCGAATAAAAGCTATTTCTGAAGCTCAAGCGAACCTCACTCATGCTATTTCTGATATCAGATCACAGATCACGAACCAAAAGACTAATACATCCGAAGACCCAGCAATTGTTCCGGAGTTGCTCGATCGGATCAAAAGGTCTCATAATATTATTGTTGCTAATGTTCCGGATAATGGAGACGAATCTGTAGACCCTGTCTTAGGACGGGATATTGTAGATCTCATACAAAAAAATGCCAGTGCCTACCTGATCAGTACTCGACGACTTCCGTCCAAGGATAGCAGTCGTCCTCGCTGGTTGAAGGTGTCCTTTTCCAACACGGAGATTGTGTCGAATATCCTCAAACATAAATCTTCTCTTCTGGGACACTCGCAATATCGTAATATAGCTATCTACGACGACAAAACGAAATTGCAGGCTGCGGAGCTGAATGCTTTACGTGAGGAACTAAAACGACGACAAAGAAATGGTGAAAGGGATATAACAATAAAATACTTTAAGGGTTCACCTAGGATCGTTCCTACGGGCAGTTCTAACAACCAACCAAAAAACTAAACAATTTACATGTTTGGCCAATCGTTTATACCAATGCTCAATCCCTCTCATCAAAACTGTTCGAATTGCAGGCTTTTCCAACTTCACGATCCATATATTATTTTCATAACCGAGTCTTGGCTGCAACCTTCGACCGATGACTCAGTTTGTTCCATACCCAACTACACCATAATATCGCTGCGACAATGTTGACACTCTTGGATACTGTGAAGTTTGTATATAGGGGAGACTGGGGAGGGTTGATACGTTTTTTGGAATTTTTATTCTGAAAACTGAATTATATGAAGAAACAGGACTTTTCTTATATTATATAATTCTTCAATTAATCGTTAAACAAAATAAATATTGAAGTCTCAAAACATAAACTTCTTATTCTGTACAGAACGTTGAACACAAAAACATGCAAACTGTCTCAAGCCTCCCCACATATGGGAGGATTGATACGATGTACTGGGAGAGTAATCGAGAGGATTATTTAGATCAGAAGGTAGGTCAGCAATGATACTGGCTTGCTTTGGTCCCATAGGTGTAGAAAAATCAGGAAATGGTCGGTTAGTCACTTCCGCACACGAAAAGTCGGCCTCGTTAATACATGGGGATTGTACGGATAAATTCCAGTTGTTGAAAATCCCTTTGATATGTTGGTGGTGAAAACGCCTTCATGTAGGCCTATCCAACTAGATAGGGAATATTTTTTGAAGATGATACATGTATCAGGCCTCCCCACGACAAATGTCTCAAACCTCCCTGAAAGCAATTTTTAAAGTGATTTATGTTTTCATCTTATAGTCATATATTTTGGAAAGCGAATAAAACTGTAAATTGAGTAGTTTTATGCATATTTCCCAGTGAAATGTTTGTTTATGCCGAAGAATTAATGCATGATCATAAAACCCTTAGATAACTTGAGTAAAAACTTACAATTTCTCACCTTGAAACACTCTTCGTTGAATATTTCACAAACAAACTACTGTTAGCCTTACAGATTAACGTCACGCAATGCCCTCTGCCAAAGAATAGTGTTCACTAGTATAATACTTTTGAAAACGGCTACAGATCGCGGATATAAGCCTGTATCAAGCCTCCCCATGTATTAATGCTCCCTAGTCTCCCCTATATTAAAGATGAAGTAGTCAAAACTTTTAGTATTAAATCATCAACCCATAACTGGCCTGGAATTGATAACATTTTCCTTAATCTCTCTTCCCCCAACCTATGTTTGTTCATTGGATGCATTTATCGACCGCGCCCATGCGAGCCTGACGCCAAGCTTTGCGAATACCTATCTGATTTGTCCATCCATTCCAAAAATGTTCTCATTACTGGTGACTTCAACTGCCGGGACATCAAGTGGCCTTCGGGACAGTGCGCTGTTGGATCCCCTTCACACCATTATGCCAAATTATTGCAAGACTCTAGCCTGCAGCAGTTAATTTCGAATGCAACCAGATATAGAGAAGGTCAAACTCCTTCAACTTTGGACCTGTTTTTCACAAACGACCCCAATTTGCTATCTTCAATAGAATACCTACCACCCCTTGGCAAGTCTGACCACGTTGTTCTACTATCTGAACTACAATTAAATATACAAAGTTCACCCCAATCCACCAAGAGGACCGTGAAGAGAACGAACTACGAAAGAGTTAAGGAGCTACTATCGAGAGAAAATTGGCATGAGGTTCTTCCTGAGGGTGCTGATGTCGATGAGTTGTGGATAACATTCTTCACGATCTTCAGCAGGGCAGTTACCCTGAGCACAGAAGAGAAAATCATCAAATCAAACGTCTCTAAACCATGGATCACTGGGAGATTCAATGAAATGATTAGGAAGAAAAAATTGCTGTGGCAGAGGTATCTCCGAAGTCGCTTCCGAAATGATTATTTAAACCATAGGTCCCTTTCAAACTTTCTGTCTAACGGATTAAGAAATTCCAAAAATACCTATGAACACCAACTAGCATGCTCTAAAGACAAAAAAAGGCTCTTCAAGTACTTGCGATGTTCATCTAACAGCAAAGTGGGCATTCCTTTAGTCAGAAATGGTTCTAACTCATTATGCAAGGATAATATGGAAACTGCTGATGTATTTTCGGAAATATTTTCTGCTGCGTTCACTTATGAACCTACAGGTCCAATTCCTATTCCGCAGACATCCCGTGAAACTTCAGATATAAACAACATTCTATTTAGTGAAGACCTGGTTATGAAACATCTTTTCGAACTGAAACCCTCCTCAGCACCTGTCCCAGATGGCATTTCCTCGTTCCAATTGAAACAGCCCAGCAAACACATTTCCATAACATCAATGTATCCTACATATTACAATGTTCCGTGTTACATAGCAAAGTTCCGTGCACGATCTTTCCGTGTAATGTCAAACGAGGGCTCTATGTCCGCCTTTCGCTACGTATAGTGTAACGAAATTGTAATATTACGTGTTCGGTGTAGGTACCTTACGTGTTACGTATAAATGTATATAGCTCTGGTACAGAAAATATGTTACCGAATCGATACATTACATCTGCAGCACATTTTATTTTTAAAATTGAAGAGACTAAGGGCCTGTTTCACCACTTACTGTTTAAGTGGCAGATAAGCTATCCACAACTAATCCACCAGATAAATCTGAAAATTGTGTTTCACAGGTGTCTGTTAGGTTATCCTTACTGTTAAACTGTCGAATATTTTGACTGAGAGATCGAATGGCTGATAAAAGTTCATGTACCAGTGTAGAGTTCCAGAATTACATCTCGGAGGAAAGAGAGCGAGGAGACTTTGCTCTGATTTACAGTCTGTTATACATGGATTTTAAAGCATAGCCAGATTTCCAAGAGTGATAGGAGTTATTGTCTGTACCCACATAACAATAAAATCTCCAGGTGGAGATAACGCAGAATATTACAGGGACAGACATGGTAATTTTTCAATGAATGTTCAGACTGTTGTAGACCATGAATCGAAAATTATGGATGTCGTAGCTAGATGGCCAGGTTCATGTCATGATCAGACAGTTTTCAATAATTCAAGAGTGAAACAGCGGCTTCTGAACAGAGAATTCAATAATAACTTAATATTAGGAGACAGAGGATATGAAAATACAAGCTATTTGCTGACGCCACTCCACAACCCCTCTAGCCCACAAGAACGGTTGTACAATGAATCACAAATCAGGACGAGGAATGTAGTAGAGAGATCTTATGGTGTATGGAAAAGCAGGTTTCCAGTATTATCAAAAAAAATAACACTTCATATTTCAAAAGTGCAAAGCATTATTGTAGCTTGTGCTGTGCTTCAGAACATTGCGATTATGTCAGGAGATAAACATTTTAATGAGGACTCTCAGCATATTGAAGAGGATACACAGCATAATGAAATCGAAACTGCTTCAGGAAATGATGTAAGAAGTATGCTTATATCGGAATACTTCGCATCATTATTGTAAATAAGAAGGAGCACAATATTTTTCATTAAAAACTGTATTGGAATTTGTGATGATAGTTTAGTGTCTGAAAATATAATGAAATGAAAGGTTTAGCGGCATGCAGACAGGAATTGAATTCTGAAAACTTTTTTCAGAATTCAATTCCTGTCTGCATGCCGCTAAACCTTTCATTTCATTGTATTGGAATTTGTTTCTTTATTTATTTATTATCTCTTTATTGAATATTCTCAACTAGTAAATATTGAACGATTTTTGGGTAATAACATCAATGAAAATGTGAGTCCTATATTATCAATTGTTAATGAAATTTCACTTAATTCACGGTTTTATTATTGCATGAGCATACATTTTTGTTCTTCTCAATCTCCAATAAAAGTGCCTTCTCTTTCAAATCATACAATTTACTTTGCTCTTCTTTCATGCTTTTCTGCATACTTGTTTTGTGCAGAATTTCCTCTCGCAACATTTTCATCTGTAGCTCATGGATTTCCATTTTCTGTTTTTCTTCTCCTTCCAAAATTTCATTCTTCTTTCTCTTCTCCTTCAATTCTTCTTCTAATACTTCTTTCTGCAATTCCACCAAGGCAAGTTTGGCTTCACCCAATTTATTAAACACCCTTTTGTCTTTTGGTTGGCCTGGAAAATGAGTTATAAAATATGTTCGCAGAAAAAAAATCAATAGAATACTTACACAAAGCAGGATGTTTTTTTGTTTCTAGGGAAGCAGGTTTCCATTGGCTCCATGTATTTTCAGTTGCTTCTCCGTCTATTGAATTTGATGAAGGAACTGATGGAGAAAGAGGTTTTTCTTGTTCCGTTTGTCTATGATTATCACCTGAATCGCTATGCTGCTCCATGTAAATAACTTTTATATTTGGCTACAATGGCACAAATCCTTCAGTTCTATTCTCTTCAATAACTGACAATAAATAAATATATCACTGCAGATATTATCATATATTATAATGATAGCAAGTACTCACTAATTTGATCAGAATCACATATGCTCTCTTCCCCTTCAACAGATAATAAGATCATTTCTTTGACTTTCTTTTCTGTTTCTGTATAAGGTGGTGCTTCATTTATTCCACCACCTGTCTTATATAACTCGGCGCGGATGGTACTAGCTTTTTTCTGGTATTTTTTTTATCGCCTCATATTTAATTTTGAGGTGCTTCGCATCACGAAAAGGCCCTAATCCTCTACTATTGAAAGTCATTTCTATATCTTTCCACGCTTTCTCCTTCTCTTGCCAAGTCACAGCTTCACTTTTTTTGTTCTCGATTATATTTTTACGCTCTGTTATAATCGAGACGAGAGCATCGGTCTCCTCACGTGAAAAATTCACATTTCTTTCCCTTTTTTTTAACATGCTTTCACATTCACTAAAAATTCACCAACCAATTTGAAAATGATAGAAAAATTTGAATTTTGGATATTTCAAATCAGAGCATAGAGACATGAGAAAAGTCTTCATAATTCTTCTTCTTCTGTCAATGTACTTCATAACTGACTAACTCTGTCCTCATTCTATGCTCATTTATCCTAATTTCAATCACGAGTACGGCGTTGCCAAACTGTCATTCAGTAAAATTTTCAGATAGTTAACTAGCAGATAAATTACTTGGAACTTGGGCGGTGAAACTGATAAATATTTAACTGACAGGTTTATTATGATGTTAGCATATCTGCTGAATACATATCGAATACTTTAACAGTAAGTGGTGAAACAGCCCCTAAATAGAAAAAAATCGAAATTATTATCAATCATGATTTTACACTTGATACTTCATGATCTAAATAATTATTATTCTGAGCTCAAGAAATGCTATGAATTAGCTGAAATATTGCTAATGTAACAATTAAATTGTCTACTCACTTCCATCTGAAATAAAACTGGGGAAAAAATGTGCAGGTCAGTGACTTTCATTGTATACATTATATCTTGGCAGAGCGAATCATTATTTCCATCATCCATGTAGAAAAAATTGACCCACAATTTATTTACACATCAAGATCAAAGCTGTAACAGTAGAAAAGGATAATATAATAATTAATTGAACAAACATCTCTCGAATGTTTTTGAAATAAAAGAATACAAACATTTGTGTTGTAGGATTGAATTAAAGTGGACTGTAATAATTTTCAAAGATCTTAAAGCCTTCAAATCCTACCTTTTCTGCACTGATCTGGTCTCTCTTGAGCGGTTCTTGGTTGAAGTGGTGCACAAGTCGGATTCTAACCAAAAGGCTCTCGGCTTTGATGTTCCGCTTTGCAGAAATTGTAGAAATTCTTGTTGGGTGTGGAGAAATCGTGAAAATTGATGAAAATCGGGTGGAAATTATTGATACATCTTTCTTATGCGTAGATGTCAATTGACTGGTCGGTTTTTAATTGCGTTGATCCATGTGTGTGCGAAGACGTAAAAGATAGATTTGAAGGTCCGGGGAAAATGCTTGGTCAATCATGAGTGATATTAATTGAAATGAAATGAAAAATGAAGTTGTGAAAAAAATAACAAATATAAAACAAAAAGAAAACGCGGTTTGAACATGCCGCCCACCTTAAACACGCAGTGTTTAATTGTCTTCTATAGGAAGAGGACAAAGTTTTACAATAGGGCGTTTTAGAACATTATCCTTAGTTCTGACAGACACAACTCTTGTCTGACCGTCAGCACCTGGATGTGATTGAATTATTCGTCCTAATTGCCAATGACAGGGTGGAAGGTTGTCAGATTTTATTAAAACCAAGGTGTTTTCTTTAATAGGAGTTTCAGAAGTGGTCCATTTACTTCGTTGATGTAAATGGTGCAAGTATTCTTTAGACCAACGTGTTCAGAAATCACGATGCATTCGTTCGATCATTTGCCACCGTATGAGCCTATTTATATGCTGGCTAGAATGATCAGGTTCAGGTAGAGCAGTTAAGGGTTCCAAGGTGAGAAAGTGACCCGGAGTTAAAGCAGTAAAATCATTCGGATCATGACTGAATGGAGTTAAGGGTCGCGAGTTGAGCAGTGCTTCTATCTGTGTTATGACCGTGTATAGTTCTTCGTACGAGAGGATCTGATCCCCTACGACTCGTGATAAGTGAGTTTTGACATTTTTGACCGAAGCTTCCCAGAGACCGCCGAAATGTGGAGCAGAGGCGGGATTGAAATGCCATTTAACTGATTCTTGAGCAGCCGCGAACAACTTATTCAAATAGCGATGAGCACTCACAAAATTTGTACCGCAATCGCTATACAAGTCAGAACACCTACCGCGACGAGCAACAAATCGTTTCAAAGCAGCCAGAAACGAATTCATGGAGAGATCCGAAGCCAATTCGAGATGGACCGCTTTCGTCGAAAAACACACGAAAAGGCAGAGATATGCTTTAGAGGAACGTATTCCTCGGTGTCGACTCATAGTTACCTTGAAAGGGCCGGCGTAATCGACTCCTGTATGAAGAAAAGGTTTTAGGCGTGAAATGCGTGCAATGGGAAGATCTCCCATCAATGGAGGTTGAAAAGAACGTGGATTTTGTTTGAAGCACGTCAAACATTTCGAAAGAAGTCGTTTAATCGAGCGACGAAATGATATAATCCAAAAGCGCTGTGCAATCAGGAACTGGACCGTTTGGGTACCAGCATGAAAATAAGTTTTGTGAAAAGGCATGATAATAATATCAGTTAACTTGCAACGGCTGGGCAGAAGAGCAGGAAATTTTTTATCTAGTGAAATAGGTGCATTTCTAAGGCGACCTCCAACTCTTAGAACACCGTCAGAGTCAACAAACGGAGAGAGTTTGAGAAAAGATTTTGGAAGTTTGATGCTCTTTTGAATTTTTATAATTTCATCTTCGAAAAAAATCATTTGAACATGTTTAACGAGAATAAGAGATGCATTATAAAATTCGGTTGAGCCAAGGCACCCTGAAATGCCTTTTGTTGGAAATCTAGCATTATTTATGAACCGAAACATGTAAGCTACGATTCGAGTTAGAGACGAAAATGATGAATGTTTCGATATCAAATCATCTAAGAGGTTGTGAGAAGGAATAGTGCTGAAAGATACGTGTCGTTCTTCCACTAGAACATCCTGACAAATAGGAAGTTCACTAGGTCCTGGCTGAAAATTATAATCCTGAAGAAACTCAGGACCCGCCCACCATAACGAACTTTGTAGCAATTCTTGAGGGCTTGCACCCCGAGATCCTACATCGGCTGGATTCAAGGCAGAGGAAACATGAAAC
This sequence comes from Coccinella septempunctata, assembly GCF_907165205.1. Taxonomy (NCBI): domain Eukaryota; kingdom Metazoa; phylum Arthropoda; class Insecta; order Coleoptera; family Coccinellidae; genus Coccinella; species Coccinella septempunctata. The sequence goes on from NC_058195.1 coordinate 30,029,341, forward strand.
CAGGATTGAGGTGATGATTTAGATTGAATAGAAGCAACTCTATTGCCAACAAAGGTTTTCCATTTGTGTGGAGAAGCCTTTATCCAATTCAATACAATGGTTGAGTCACTCCAGAAATAAACACTACTGATGTGCAAATTATCCTGAAAAGTTTGTATAACATGTGTAACGAGAGGGTAGTTTTCAAACCAACCCCCTCATTTTAGAATAATTATTTTAGTTTTCATTTTTAAATAATTTCGTTTTGAATTAATTTTCCGAGAAATCTTTTCGAATTTCTAATTCAGGATTCCGACATCGTTCGGAATTGTAAACATACCGTACCGTTTTTATTTCGTTTTTATTTCCTAGAAACGATGTCGCAACGTATAAAACATCCTGAATTGGAAAATAACCGAGTTTTTTTTGTTCACTAGCACAGATAAGTCGAAATTAAAACGTCTTCATCGACGCAAATTTACCGAGTTTCGACTGTCGGGCACATCTGATTTCCGCACCCCCCCTGTGGGTATAAAATCAGATGTTCCCCCGCAGGCCACTTCACTTATGTTGTTCCCTTGTTCTCAGCCTGCTGTCAGATAGTTGTTTACTTACTGCCAATAGTTAGAAGAGTTCTTTTATAATAGTTTCTTTTTTTTTGCCTTACGAATAGAATTTCAATTTTCTTTTTCTTTTCTCTTTCCGATTCGTTCCGATTTACGAGTGCAAGTGGCCAAGCCATAGGTAAGACGACACTCCGTTATTTTTTTATATATTACTAGAACTTCAGCCTCCCTTCATCCCTTCCTACCCCGGGTTCCACCCCTACTGCTAAAGCACCCCGCTGGCGTGGATACTCAGGGGGTGCGGAGGCACTTTGGAGTGGCAGAAAACCTTCCTTTATCCCTTCCTACCCCGGGTTAAGTTCCACCCCTACTGCTAAAGCACCCCGCTGGCGTGGATACTCAGGGGGTGCGGAGGCACTTTGGAGTGGCTAACCCTCTTTCCTTCCCCGTTGTTTCGACGCTCACCTCAGTTGTTATCGAAGAACCCCGCTGGCGTGGATACTCAGGGGGCGAAGAACGCATCTAGGGGTGAGCTGTTGTGAATCTGTGCCGTCTTTCATCCCCTAACCTGGCTGAAGTCCGATATCTGTCCGTCAAGTGTACGTCTCAGGTTCTGGCTGGCGAACAAGTCCGTTAACCCCCGTATAACGTTTGAGATCGGATCCAGTGTTGTTCCGTCCGTCTTGCCCCTGTAAATTTCACCGATTTCGAGTCACTGTAAAAATTTTGTAGTAGTGCCATTTGTGTTCCCCTTTTACGAATCGACCAATAAAAGTTGTATACGTTGATTCTGCCTATCATTGTGCGTCGCTAACACCCTAGACACCAGGAACCCTGTCTCCGGCTAGTAGCTGCCAGGGTAGGTTTGCTATTCTCCCTTAAAGAATAGCTGGCGCTCGAGAGCACCGAGGAAAACCCCCTTACACATGAAATGCAAGTTTAGTGACCAAAACTGATGCACATAACCCCAAACGAGGTAGACTTAATTTCTTGATTGGAGCAACTTTTGATCGAGATGTTAGAAATCGAACCTGGCAATCTTTCTCAGCAACAAAGCTACGAAGGTAAATAACCCCGCAATATCCTCTCTCACTAGCATCTCCGAAGCAATGTAACTCATGACGGAGGTTTTCACCAGGAGGCAAAATGAAGCGAGGAACTTTGAATTCCCGAAGAAGTGGAATCTCCTGCAAATAGAGATTACATAAATTGATTACCTTCGAAGGGGGGGTGTCATCCCAATCAATCTTGGAAATCCAAATCATTTGAATTAAATATTTCAGAAAACAAGTTATTGGTGAAATGATACCAAGGGGATCAAAAATTCGAGCCAGGTGAGAAAGAATGTTTCGTTTGGTGCAGTCAGTATACTGAACATCGTAAAAAAACTCGAAAGAATCAGACCTCGGCTCCCATTGCAACCCCAGAACCTTGACGGACGTTCGATCATCAAACTGAAGAGGTGTATAGCTGAGATCAGCTAGCGGTAAATGCATCAGTAATTCAGTAGAATTACTGGTCCATTTTCTCAAGTGAAATCCCCCTAGGTGTAAAAGCTCTATGAGCTCGGTCTGCAATAGTAGAGCTTGCTCTACTAGGTAATTTGTTTCCTTCTACTTCGGCTAATTTCGTCAAAGTACGAAGAGCTAAATATGGGGATGAGGCCAAACCATAGGTGACCGTGAGTAATCGATATTCCTGAATAGGATCATCAGGTGAAAATAGCCAGAAAATTTTCTGATAGTTACAGTGATTAGGGTGAACCAAAATTTGTCTGTACATCATCTGAATATCTGCGGTGAATACAATTGCATGTAAACGAAAAAGCAACAATATTGAAACTATATCGCGTTGAAGCTTCGGGCCTATCAAAAGAGTTTCATTCAGTGAAGGGTGATGTGGTAGATGAGCGGAGGCATTGAAGACCACCCTAAGTTTAGTCGTGGAACTATCGGGTCGCAAAACGGGATCATGTGGAATATAGTAATGAAACTCATCCTCACATGGAGTACTGGGTTCCATGTGACCTAGATCTAAGTACTCTTTCATGAAAGAGCAGTATTGCTCATAAAGGAGAGGATCTCGTATTAATCTCTTTTCCAGAGACTTGAACTGACGAAGCGCAATCTCTTTAATTCCAGGAAATTCTGGTAGACATGGAAATTGTTTGAAAGGAAAGGTAAACAGTAAAACGACCTTCGAAATTTCCATAACCTGTTTCTGAAAATATCTGTTTACACAGCAAGTCATCTTCCGTGATAGCAGATTGACTTGGGATTTCGTCAACTTCCCACAGCCTTTTCAGGTCATGAGCGATGTCTTCCATAGAAGAATGACACAAAATGATGAAATTGAATTACTTGAGGTTGCGAACTCAATTTTACCCATCAAGACATATCCCGAATGGGTATTAACAGCATCTGGCTCCCCGCAAGATCCGTGGATATGTCCGTTTAGTAGAATTTTGGAGAAAAGATCAGCTCCTAAGAGCATGTAGCAGTATTTCTCCCCAGATTTAAGAATATAAACAAGGCGACAGTGGCAACAGGGTAAGTTCGGCAGGTACTAAAAAGCCGAACCGCCCGAACACGGGCAGTCCCCCGAGAAACTCCAAGCGGCACGTCACGTCGTCCCTTTCTAAATTTGTACGAATCTTTTCGATGTCAATAAACAATTAAATCAGAAAAGTGTTTCAGTGTAAAAGTCACTAACAATTGGTGACCCTCGACTAAAATAACGTTACGAATAGTGAAATACGGACACGTGAGTGAGTGAATAAGTGAACAGTAATTATCAACATGAATGAAAACAACGCTCAACAGACCGCCATGACGCAACCACTCGAAGAAGCAGGAGTCAGCATACGAATTCCACCATTTTGGGTTGAAAAGCCCGAAATATGGTTCACACAAATAGAGGCACAGTTTGTTACTTCTAGGATTACCCGAGAAGAAACCAAGTTCAATTACTTGGTGGGACAAATCGAACCGAAATATTTGGAAAACATATGGGACATTATTAAAGGTTACTCTCCTGATAAATTTTCTCTAGCCAAAGCTCGCCTCATCGACATTTATAAGGTCAGCGACGATAAGCAGTTAAAAGTTTTGTTGACGGGTATTGAACTAGGAGATATGAAACCTAGTCAATTAATGAGGAAAATGCAGGCACTCGCAGGCTCCGAAATTACCGACAAAGCTCTGAAGACGCTGTGGTTAGACAAACTGCCGGACACAATAAAGAACATCATAATAGTCAGTGATGAATCTTTGGACAAATTAGCTGTAATGGCAGATAAAATATTAGAAATAAATCCTCGGAAAGAAATATTTTCAGTCAGTAGTTTAAATCAGAACAGTTCTCCTATAGACGATTTAAATGCAAGATTCGCGAGTTTAGAAGCGAAAATAGACGCGATTCAATCGAGGAGACGAGATTCCCGATCTCGAGATAGTAGCAGGAGCAGATCTCCTAGCACAGATCGTAGAAATCGTAGAAGATATAATCCTAATGGAAGATTCTGTTATGGACATTTTCGTTACGGAAAAAGATGCTTGTCAGAAAAGTGCACACCACCTTGTGCATGGAAGACGTCGGAAAACTCCAATCGGCAGTAGAGCAAGCGGAAAGCACTGCTGCCACACAAGAAAACCGCCAATTCCGCTTATTTGTTAGGGACAAAAAAACAGGTTGGCAATTTCTGATAGATAGTGGCGCTGATGTATCCATTTTTCCAGCAAATAAAAATAAATTAAAAACAACAACCGACTCCGAATTCAAGTTATATGCTGCAAATGGAACAACCATCCCAACGTTTGGTACAAAAATTTTAACCTTAAATTTAGGACTGAGAAGACAATTCCAATGGCCTTTCATAATAGCTCAAACTAGTAAAGCTATCATAGGAGCTGATTTCTCGAATTGTTTCAATTTGTTGGTTGACATACGAGGTAGAAAATTAATAGATGGACACACGAAATTGGACGTCACCGGAAATATTGCCGTTGTGAACTGCCAAAACATAATTCAGACCGTGAGTAATACCGGCGAATTCGCTGACATTCTAGCTGCGTTTTCCGATATTACATCCCCAAGTCCAGTGCCAATCGAAATAATGCATGATGTGAAACACGAAATACATACTAAAGGTCCTCCAGTATATAGTAAAGCGAGACCATTGGATCCTCAAAGAATGCGACAAGCAAAAGAAGAATTTCAATTTATGCTAGATCATAATATAATAAGACCTTCAAAGTCAAACTGGTCTAGCCCACTACATATAGTACCAAAAAAAGATGGATCTATCAGACCATGTGGAGATTATAGAAGATTAAACAGACGTTACCTGACAGATATCCTATTCCAAGAATAGAAGATTTTCACCACATACTATCCAACTCAAAAATATTCGCTAAAATAGATTTATTCAAAGCATATTTCCAAATACCAATTGCAGAAGAAGACAAATGTAAAACAGCCATTATAACACCTTTTGGTCTTTTTGAGTTTAATCGCATGAGTTTTGGTTTACGCAACGCAGGTGCAACATTTCAAAGATTTATACATCAGGTTTTTTATGGATTAGATTTTGTTTTTGCTTATATAGACGATATTCTGATCTCTTCCTCGTCAGAAGAAGAACATCGTGAACACTTGAAGCTTGTTTTCGAACGATTGAGACAATATGGACTTCGGATAAATTTGTCCAAATCAGTTATAGCAGCATCAGAAGTAGATTTCTTGGGTTACAGAATCACTGCAAGTGGATCAACACCACTACAAGAGAAAGTGGAAGCAATCAAAGAGTACAAAAAACCACGGACGGTGCGTGAATTACGAACCTTCTTAGGAATAATTAATTTCTATCGCAGATACATAAAAAATGCAGCTGAAATGCAAGCCATTCTACATGATTATATAAAAGGTTCCAAGAAAAATGATCATCGTTTAATTGATTGGACACCTGAAGCTGAAACCCAATTCAATAATTGTAAAAAGAGTTTAGTAGATGCCACAGCATTAACATTTCCACATCCTGATGCCCAAATAGCATTATTTACAGATGCATCAGACAAATCAATAGGGGCAGTATTACAGCAATTCGAGCCATCAGGTTGCAGGCCTATTGCATTTTTTTCAAGAAAGCTTAATTCACCTCAAAAAAACTACAGTACTTACGATAAGGAACTTTTAGCAATCTACCAAGCTGTGAAACAATTTAAACATTATTTGGAACCGAGACAATTCACAATATTTACAGATCACAAACCAATTACTTTTGCATTCAAACAAAAAAACGAGAAAGCTTCGCCACGCCAACTTCGCCAGTTACAATATATTTCCCAATTTTCGACAGATATAAGGCACATAAAAGGAAAAGACAACATTATTGCTGACGCTTTATCTAGGATAGACGAAATCAACGTGATTGATTATGCAGAAATTGAAAAGCAACAGCAAAATGATCCAGAACTGGAAGAATTACGTGCAAACCCACGATTACAGTTCAGAAAATATCAAATAGACTCTGGAAAAAATATTTGGTGTGATATATCAACAGAAAATATTCGACCATATATCCCCAAACCGTTACGATTACAAACATTCAAGCATTTTCATAATTTTGCACATCCTGGAATAAAAAGTAGCGTTAAACAAATTTCCTCTAAAATAATTTGGTCAGGAATGAAGAAGGATATCCGAAAATGGGCACAAACCTGTATTGACTGTCAAAAAAACAAAGTCACAAGACATACAAAGTCAGAACTAAGCAAGTTTCAGAAAGTCGACGATAGATTCAGCGTAGTGCATTTGGATATTATTGGACCATTACCACCTTCCCGAGACAAAACATATTTTCTAACATGTATCGACCGCTTCACAGGATGGATGGAAGTCATACCAATGACAAATATGACCGCAGAAATAGTCGCGAAATCGTTTTATAAAAACTGGATTGCCAGATTTGGGACACCGGCGACAATCGTTACCGACCAAGGCAGACAGTTCGAAAGCCAACTTTTCAGAAATCTGGCGGCACTCTGTGGAACATCACTGAAACATACAACGCCATATCATCCCCAAGCAAATGGTAAAATCGAAAGACTGCATAGAACTTTGAAAGCAGCGATTAGAGCCCATAACAATCCAAGTTGGACTGAATCCTTGCCAACAGTTTTGTTGGGACAGCAGTAAGAGAAGATGCTGACCATTCAATTGCAGAAATGCTATATGGACGAACAATACGTCTCCCAGGTGAATTTTTCAATCCACCAACCGTACCCATTAATACAGAGGATTTTGCAGCAGAATTGCGCCAACATATGGCACAACTTAAACCCGTTGCCACAAAAGAAAATACCTCTAGGATAGTTTATGTGCATAAAGACCTAAGTACCTGCACTCACATATTTTTGCGGACCGACCGAGTCAAGAAATCTTTGGAGCCACCATATGAAGGACCATTCAAAGTTCTCCAACGATTCGAAAAGTATTTCACAATCAATATTAGAGGAAAACAAGTCAATATATCTATCGATAGACTCAAACCCGCCTATATTCTTAGTAACGAGACACCAGCAACTAGCACCACTACAGACGATACCGTTAGTGCTAATAATCCGACAACTCACGATAAAGAAATAAGGACAAGAGTGGGTAGGAAAGTGCGGTTTCCCAGCAAATATCTTTCGTGATAGTTCGGTAAATCTAAAAACAAGTGCGATTTCCTAGACGCAGAGCGGTAAAAAAAAAAAAAAGTGAGTGTCTCGCTAGTAAAGAAAAAACAATATAGACGATCATGACCAACATGAACTGTTTCAAACCCGTACAACAAGTACCTAATATGTACCAATTGTTTATATGTATTGTACTAACTATTGAATGCACAACAAAACATGTTAAATCATCAAGAACTTGTGTATTTAACTAATCTTATGTTCAGATTTTTTTTTCTAGAAATAATAATTTTTATCATTAGTTGCATAATAATAATTCGTATCGTAGCGGATGAAATTATAAATTTTTTTTTTAAGTTAGCCGCTACTGAGGAGAGAGTAGTGTAGCAGTATTTCTCCCCAGATTTAAGAATATAAACAAGGCGACAGTGGCAACAGGGTAAGTTCGGCAGGTACTAAAAAGCCGAACCGCCCGAACACGGGCAGTCCCCCGAGAAACTCCAAGCGGCACGTCACGTCGTCCCTTTCTGAATTTGTACGAATCTTTTCGATGTCAATAAACAATTAAATCAGAAAAGTGTTTCAGTGTAAAAGTCACTAACAAGCATGTCTATAGCTCCTGGTTTTGCAAAATTGGGATCAGCCAATACTAAATTTGAACTGTTCGGTAAACTACATGAAACAGGAGCAGAAGGGAGGTTGTCACAAATTTTCCTCAGAACGATAGCTTCAATATTGAATATAGTGTCGGTGTCAAAATGAGGAGTTATTGAAAGTGATACACAACCTAGTCTTGAAGCCGTGCTCATCGATTCTAATCCGTTAAGATTAATGCTCAAATCGTTACTACGAAAACCTAACTTCTGAAGAAAACGTTGGGAAATGAAGGAGGTCATGCTCCCCGAGTCTATAACGCATCGACATGGTTGAAAACGGTGAAAACTATCCAAAACATCTTGGCTGTTCCGAGTAAAACACTTGAGGTTGAAGAAAGAAATCCAGCATTTATAGAGGAGTTAGGATTAGGTTGTTGTGCGTTTTGCGAGTGACCTGCAGTTGGATTTTTTTGAACTGCAGGAGGATCTGAATGTAGGAGTGTATGATGTACTTGACCACATTTGAAACATGAGTTTTTGGACTGACAAACAGAAACTGAATGTTTATTGAGACAATTAATGCATAATTTTTCGCTTTGAATTAGTTTGAATCGTTGTTGGGGACTCAACTCAATTAACTTAGGACATAGATAAACTAAATGATGTGATTTACACAAATGACATGTAATAGATGAGTTGCCTGATGTTTGTGAAATGAATGAATTGCTCGTGATAGGCCTTTTCATCTGTGTGTTCTTCCGTAGGTTCTTGGAAGAAGTGCCTAAATTAACATTGTTTAAGGCATGACACTGTTTTGAGAGAAAATCGTGAAGTTTTTGGTAGGTAGGAATTTCTGAAGAATTATGGAACAATTCAAACCGCGAGGCTACAGAAATATGTAATCGATTAAGTAACATTTGCATAGTAACAAAATCCCAAAAATTGTCGATTTTCAAATTGAGCAATGCACGCTTATTTTCCTCAAAAGTATCTAGAAGTACTTGCAATTCATTTGAATTGTCTGATGACATGCTTGGGCTGTTTTCAATTTTAGACCAATACGCCACAGCTAAATGACGAGTATTCTTATATCTGTCTTTCAAAGTGTCATATGCGATTTTATAATTGAGTGAAGTCATGGGCAACGTTTGAACAAGTGAATAGGCTGGACCCTTTAACGAACTTAAAAGAAAATCAAACTTTTCGATGTCACTGAGTTTTCTATTATTGTGAACAACGGCATCGTACATATCAACCCATGTTGGAAACTCCGTAATATCACCCGAAAATGTTTTGAGCTCGATCTGTTTCAGTTGAAGATTACAAACCTGATCATTTTCTTCGTTTTTTTTCGTACATATTGAACTCAAGTTATGGAAAACTTGTTTTATTTTCAGAAATTTTTCATTGAACTGTTTCCTAACAACATCCTGTTCCTCGAAAGTTACTCCTTCAACGGAGTCAGCGACTCCAATTATCATATTATGATAAGAGAAAAAATCATCCTTTATCCGATTCAAGTTTTCCATTGATACTCCCAATAAAGAAAACAAACTCATGTCTGTTTCTGCATGCATTGCAATTCTATAAATCTCATCCAATGAATTAAATTGAGATTGACGTAGATTGAAAGACTATTTCAATTTATCTGACATAATGAAATGAATGAAAATGCGAAATGAAATATGAAAATTATGAACAAATAATTTTGAAATAACCTCTCAAAATGTATACCCCGGTAGAAATCAACACAGCGTTTTGAAGGTGAGGCGCATATGAAACTGATAAGAAAAAAAAATTGAAATTAATTTATTTCTACCTGAATCAAAGAATAAACACACAAAATTGACCATCCGTGCCCGAATTGGACCAAATGTTGTAGGATTGCATTAAAGTGGACTGTAATAATTTTCAAAGATCTTAAAGCCTTCAAATCCTACCTTTTCTGCACTGATCTGGTCTCTCTTGAGCGGTTCTTGGTTGAAGTGGTGCACAAGTCGGATTCTAACCAAAAGGCTCTCGGCTTTGATGTTCCGCTTTGCAGAAATTGTAGAAATTCTTGTTGGGTGTGGAGAAATCGTGAAAATTGATGAAAATCGGGTGGAAATTATTGATACAGTCAATTGACTGGTCGGTTTTTAATTGCGTTGATCCATGTGTGTGCGAAGACGTAAAAGATAGATTTGAAGGTACGGGGAAAATAAGAAAAATGATTGGTCAATCATGAGTGATATTAATTGAAATGAAATGAAAAATGAAGTTGTAAAAAAAATAACAAATATAAAACAAAAAGAAAATGCGGCTTGAACAATTTGAAAAAAAATTTATTATATTATCAATATAAGCAGACTATAAATATTTGAAAAAAATTTATATTGTATTGAGAAATATACAAAAATGAGGAAAAAAGCTTTTATATCAGCTCAAAAAAAAACCTTTATATACAATAGCTGAATTTTACATTGTAAATTGTAATTGTATGTATTTATTGTTTTTCTTTTTTGTACCTCAAAGTACTGAGCCGGCTCCATTCTGCTGCAATTTTCTGGAATTCAGCCCTTTCTTTAAAGGACTGAGTTGCATAACCTAAACATTACGAAAAGATGATTAATAAGAAAAGCAATTTCATTTCGAGACTCCGAGACTGGATTCTTCCTTGAAAAATAAACATGCAAAAACAATGGATTATCTGTCACATCATGAATAAATATATAATTTTCTGAAAGAAAATTCCAATAATTACTTATTTCAGTTATTGAAAAATTTGGTTATTATAATGTAAATACTGCTTAACCATACCTACACCAAAAGCTATTATAATATAGTGTACAGATAACATAAAAATATATACATTCATTTTATTTATTACTGGTAATGTGGGGATTGAGGTCAGTTCATTTCATGCCAAGCTCTCAAAAATGCTTCTTTTCTTCTTCAAACAAATGAAACCTTTTAACTTAGAAATTAATCGATTTCAAGCGAATAACCTGCCATGAACCGCGGTTATTGCTGGTTTTGCTCTTGGTTATGTCCCTTCACAACTTCTAACCTCAATTCAATAACCAGAATTTTAACCCAGCTCTCTAGTAAGGTTATCTCCGGTTATCTGATGTCCAAAATGATGACGTTGAAGGGCTAGTTCATGATGTCACGATATTATAACCAATAATGCGCTTGAATGCAGTTGGTGATTGTTGGTAATTACCAATGATGACCAGGTTATTCGCTTGAAATCGATTATTAAGTGAGTTACAACTCATAGAAAAATAGATTATACCATGCACAATATTAGTGAGGAAATGGTAAATGACAACTATTCATTAATATCCAGGAACATTAATTTATAAGAAAAAAATATTTTTCTCACTTCATATTCCTGAATATTAATGAAGAGTCCTTATTGAAAATATACTCAATCGCAGTTTCCCTAACAAATTGAATCCATATTAATAGTACGATTATGACCTCACCTACAACTATGTATATGCAAATACTAATATTACTAATTCAGCATGCTGAGGTTCATGCAACTACTAAAGTTATTATTTACCCTCCGCAACTTGGAGACAGCGAAAATCACTAGCCCTTATATTATTTCGAAGTCCAAGCCAAGAGCATCCCATTGCAAATTTATTAGTGAGGATAGCTTTCATCATCCTATTTATTTTATCTTTTGGATGGGCCCCTCCAATCGAATGTAGATCAATATCTACATATTTTTTTTAGGTACAATTACCTAAAAAAAATATTCAAATAATGAGGAGTAATAATGCTCCTGCATAAGTTGAATGAATGAGTTTTCTTCACTTATATTAACAATAAGACTTCACTTATTTTTCTATCATTGATATGTTTATTTGAGAATGTTAGAATCAACCTCGGAATCAACTTACATATACTTCCCTTATTTTCCTCCGACTCTAAATAAGAGTCAATTTTTTGCACATCTTCCAGAGAATCACAAGGAAGATTCTCTTCAAAAAAATTCCAATTATTATGAGGTTGCCTACTTCTTTCTACATTTCTGAATTTTTCTTGCAGGTCCTCAATCTGAAGCATCACATATGACATCATTGCCAATAGTTTATCTATAAAAATTATGTTAAATCTCATGAATAGGTGGAAAACTACTCTTTTCTTACCAATTTTCATTTCAATGTTCCCCTTGTCTAATTCTACAATGGAAAGAAAAAAGCATATTAATCATATGACAAAATAAAACCTAATTAGCATGCTGCTTAAGAATGTGAATTCCTGATGAAGGTGTATGTGATTCACTCGTGACCGAATATTCTGAACTCTGAAACACTAAAAAAAAAACACATCAACAGTAAATAAAATCAATCAACAGATAAATTGGGACATAATAACTTTCTTCATTCTATGAAAAAAAAATTACCTTCTGAGATGACATCTTCTCCTTTTGCAAAAGGTGTTACCACTATAAATAAACATAAGTTATTCAATGTTCTGCATAGCAGCTTTTGAGTCAAGTTATTACCTGAGTTGATGTCAACATCTAGATTCAGTGCTTCCGATAATTCCTCACATGGCTGCTCCCATAAGATTTCAGCCTGCTCAATATCCAATTTGGGTGGAGGCGAAATACTGCCTACAAACGTCAAGAAAAACTCAAGTGAATCAACTGAATCCTCTTGAAACATTGACTTATACCCACCTTCTCTATCATCTGTAGATGGGCTAGTGGAAGGCTGGCGAAATTTTTTCTTTCTTTTGCCTCTTCCTTTCTCCTCATCATTAGAGGTATATTCCGCATCTCCTGCTTTCCTGATAGCAGTCTCTAGTGAATCTGAAAAATGTGTATGTTTGTTTGAGGCAGTTATCATGAGATACATCATAGCCATTATAATATAACAGATACATTATTTACCATATATTCCGTCCTCTATAATTTTATGGGCACACCAGTGTTTGCCAGGAACAGTTTGCCTCTTTATTAGCTGTGTCACATTTTTGGGGTTGTTAGGTGGCCACAAACATTCTGTCTGAGATGCATTCAGCCAGCTTATTGGGACATGACTGAATACGCCATCCTCAATAAATTGAACCGCCGCATAAGATATAGTGTTGGATCTGGAAATTATACAGACGGATAAGTCTGTAGTTGAAAAAGCAAAGATCGCTGTTCTTTTTCTGCAACGATTGTAAGGCTGCACTGAAGAGGGTACCTCATATTATAAGATGCTTTGAGGAGCTGAAGGGGGAGGTCAAGGTTCTTAAGGAGAGGATTTCCGAGATGGAGAGGGAGATGAAGCAAACGAGTGACAATATGATTGCTGAGATAAATGAACGGCAAACCCGGTCATCTAATTTTATGATTTACAATTTGGAGGAGAGTAAATCTGGTTCGTTGGAGGAGCGTAAGTGCAGAGACCGTGGCCACGTTCGTAATATCCTAGTCGAATTGGAGATTTCATCGGACCCTAGTGGAGTGAGACCTGATGGATTGGTTGATATCGTACGTGTTGGTAAAGCAGAGAACGGTCCTCGCCCAATTAAAGTGGTCACAACATCAACAACCCTCGTTGCTGACCTTCTGAAGAAAAAGTCCAGAATCCGCCATTCCTCCCGATATTCTGCAATAAATATAGCCCCAGACTTGACATTGACGCAGCGCCGGCAGTTGGGTGTATTGAGAGAGGAGTTGAGTAGGCGCAAGGATAATGGTGAACACGTTGCCATAAGATATTCACGGGGGATTCCACGGATTGTCCCGGTCGGTCGATCAAAAAACGAACCAAAGACCATTTGAACATATATTACCACAACGTCGGGGGATTGAGAACTAGACTGGATGTATTCAAGAGTGAAGTGTTGGCTCATGACTTTGACATTGTCGTTATAGCAGAGTCTTCTCTTAGTGACTTGTGGTTCGATGGTGAGCTTTGTGTTCCGGGCTATTTAACTTTCCGCAAAGATCGAGATTTCAGTTTATCGAAAAAGAAAAGAGGTGGTGGTGTCTTGATGTTGGTGAGGTCTTTCCTGAATCCGACTGCTGTCGATGTTGCAGCGGACAATGTTGATCATTTATTCATTACTGTGAATGGTGCCGTCAGCAAAGTTGTTATAGGTGCCTGTTACATTCCTCCTAGATCCCCTAGAGAATGTATGAATCCCACTCTGATGTCGTTGAGGACATTTACATGAGATACCCGGATGCGAAGTTCCTTATCTGCGGTGATTATAATGTACCTGAGGCATTGTGGACCAACAATGAATTCGTATTAACAACACCTGGTGGTGCCAGTGAGTCATTGATGGACCTTGCCAATTTGTTGGACTTTTCACAGGTAATTCATTTACCGAACAGCCGTGGCACGTATCTGGATCTTGCTTTCACATCGATTTCGGATATTGTAGTTGATTATGCCAGTGAGTCTTTGCTCATTAACTCGGTTCATCATAGCGCCTATGAATTCGTCATTCCTTTTTCTGGAAGAGTTGGTGTTTCTTGGGATGATTGTGAAGAATACTTTTATGATTTTAGGAATGGCGACTATGGTGGTCTGGCTATCTTTTTGAATTCTGTTGACTGGAGTATTTTTGAGACTTGTACCGATGTAAACGATATGGTCAGTTATTTTTATGCATCTTTGTATCGGGGTATGGAATATTTTATTCCACGTGGAAAGCCAAAACGACGATCTTACCCTCCATGGTTTAACAGTAGGTTGATTCGATTGATTGGGCGGAAGAGGCGAGCACACGCCAGGTTCAGGACTTCGGGTTCGCCAGCGGATTATCAGGTTTTCAGCGATCTCAGAAGACAGTGCAAGGATTTGAACAAGGAACTTCATAATAATTATTTGCTCAATATACAGGCTAAGATTTCATCTGATCCACATTATTTCTGGAAGTATGTTCATTCTGTCAAGGAGTCCAACACTGTACCGGGGAACATGTTTTTTGAATCGAGACAGGGTGGGAATACAGACGAAATAGCTCAGCTATTTGCGGAGTTCTTCAGGCAAGTGTTTAAAAGTGAAGACATTGTGCCACCTGATTTTGACATCCCCGAGGTCCTGGATCTCAACTTCTTGAAGCTTACTGCATCTGAGGTGTTCGATTCTCTTGGCGCTCTCAAGCCTAGCTATTCTTGTGGTCCTGATGGTGTGCCTTCCTATTTGCTAACTAGATGTGTTTTTTCTCTAGCTGGTCCACTGACCTCTTTGTTCAATGCTTTCCTTAGGCTTGGCGTGTTTCCGCATTTATGGAAGAAAACTTTCATTGTCCCTATTTTCAAATCTGGCAACAAGCACGATGTGTCTAATTACAGGGGAATATGCTTTCCATCTGCTATTCCAAAAGTTTTTGACAAACTCGTCTGCTCTCGTTTGACCTGGCACTGTAATAATTTAATCATCGGGGAACAACATGACTTTTGCAGAGGAAAGTCGACATCGACCAATCTGTTAGTGTTAGATGCAGTATACACCGATTTTTGCAAGGCCTTCGACAGGGTCAATCATAGCATTCTGCTGATGAAGTTACGTAAGATGGGATTCGATGGTCCCCTGTTGAATTGGCTAGAGAGTTTTTTGCGAGGACGTTCCTTCTCTGTGCGTTACCGTGGTTGCTACTCAGAATCAAGTGGCGTTCCCTCGGGTGTTCCTCAAGGCTCCCACTTAGGTCCACTTAGGTCCACTTCTTTTTATTTTGTTCATTAACGATGTATCCTCTGTTTTTCTTTATAGTTTTTTTCTCTTGTTTGCCGATGACCTGAAGATATTCAAATCTATTTCTTGTTTCGAAGATGTTTTGCGTTTGCGAGCAGATTTGCTTAGATTTTCTGATTGGTGCGAGCTCAATAGACTGGAACTGAACTTGTCAAAATGTAATGTGATCACTTTTTCTCGAGGGAGCGAGCCTTCTTTTAGCTATTCTCTTTGTGGTGTCACCCTCCAAAGGGTTCACGTGGTCAAGGATCTGGGGGTGGTGCTTGATTCGCGCTTAATCTTCGATGAACATGTTACCTATGCCAAGAAAAGAGCGTTGAAGTTGTTAGGGTTTGTTCAGAGGAATAGTAGAGAGTTCTCCATTGAGATATTCAAATATCTTTATTGCTCTCTCGTTAGGACCATCCTTGAGTATGCCTCGGTTGTATGGAGCCCTTCATATAGTTCTCGCATCCGAATGGTCGAAGGTGTTCAAAATAGATTTCTCCGTCTGGTGGCTTATAGGTTGAGAATTCCAAGCGTCTCCGTTAACTATGAGTTTGTCAGAACTAGTTTAAGTCTGCGATCTCTCAGCGACAGAAGGACACTTCTCGATCTTGTGTTCCTTTATAGGCTCTTGAATGGCTATATAAATTGCCCTGAACTGCTGAGCCTGATCAGTTTCAATGCACCTTCGAGGACGTCTCGTGTAGTCTTGTATTTTTATCCTGATCCTGTCCGTACCAACTACAGCAAGCATTTTCATATTAATAGATGTTTAACACGCTGTAACAGTATGTCACCTACTCTTCAGTTTTTTGGTTTATCATTATCGTTGTTGAAGGTGTTATTTTTGAGTTTGTTGTAGAGTTTAAATTTTATTGTATGCAGTTTGTTTTATTTTTCTTTATATTATTATGTATCAAATGGGTTGTACCGTTCATAAATTATGCGAAGCATAATGAATAAATAAATAAATAAATAAATAAATAATTCCCTACATATAAGCCATACATAAATGAGATACCTAGCTTCTGAGCAAATGTAGGCCAAATTAAAGAAAACTATAATAATTTAAGTTTCATCTATGTTTATCATGTTGCTAATAATTCAGTATACTCATTTTAATTAGAAAATAATTTTATCAATATACAGATTTCCTCATTTTGAAAAAAACTTCTATTAGACAATGGGTCTTTATCAATGAATTAAATATAGCAGTGGGCTTTGAAATATCCATATTTTGACTATTTCATCAACTTTTATAATTTTGGAAACTGAAAGTTCGCGAAATTTCAATAAGAACTAAGTGTCAATATTTGTAATACAAATTAAAAATGCAGCAATTTCATTATAATAATGCTATCTTCGGAGCTCGGAAATTGTAAGCATTTACTGGAAATTTCGTCTTCCACCAACTCAACATTAATAGGCTCACTTAAATCCTTCAAACTCACTAAAAATATTCCAACTGAGGAAGATTCACACGGTATAGAAAATAAATTTGTGTGTTTGGTGAAATATCTGCACGTCATCATTATTTTGTTATTTTCAATCCAAATATTCTCAATAATACTTATTCTGTCCTTTTTCAATACAAAGTAATTATTGGGTTTTTGAGAAGAAATTATAAAAGATTCAAACTCAACCTCTTTCACAACCGAGCCTGAGATATGAATTTCTGGAAAAATTTTGTTTTTTTGTTGGATGCTACCTACATCTTGTTCCTCCTTTAATCTATTTACAATTTGATGAAGTGGCTTTCCAGAGGTTTTAAGTTTTTGTTTGATATGATACATATGATTTTCAAATTTGAATGCACTGAAATTTTGAATTGGGCCAAATTTTCTTACTTCATCACACAGATGGATCAGACAGTGAACATTGTAACTAAGATGCTGATCGCCATAAAAAAAGAATATTTTTCCACAAAATATTTCAGACTCTTCTCAGCATAAGGAACTAAATGTGAAAGCTGCTTGCATGATCATATGCGAAGAGATACACTCAGAGCTAGAAAATGATGGTATTTAGCTCTTGGCATGCAATCCTTCAAAATTACTATTCCTGTATAAAGCAAAAATAGCCTAAGCTCAGTTGCTTTCCACCTATCAATATCTGCAAGACACCTAGGCAAACGAGAGAATTCTTTTGGAATATAACCTTTCAATTCTTTGTTACGAATTTCAGCTTCTTCAAGTTTTGCTCTAGTGAGTCTCACATCCATTTTGCCCTGCACCCAAAATTGAATAAGACGTTTAGTTATTCCCCAGTAAACTAAGTGCATAGGGTCTAATGGTATTTGAGCAATCATATCTATGTTGAGTTCTTGGAGGATGGAATTCATTTTGTGATGCTCTGGCTGTAATTTTTGTCCAAATGACAAATTTGTTCTCAATTTGGCATTTAATTCAGGAAACACAACTCTATTTTCTACAAAATCGCCCTCAGTTTCACACTTTGGGCAGCCAAAATATCCTGTATGACTTTTAATGCCGCAAATAAAAGCTCTAGCCGGGGCATCACATATGAATGCATGAACTCTAACAGGCACTAAACCACCATTATATACTAAACCTCGGCTCATTAAAATTTTCATTTCTTCAACAAAAGGTCTCAAGAATGTATTCGGGTCTAATGGTTTACTAGTTCCGTAATGAATTTCAACAGGAAATGGGACTGAATAAAAACTGTCATGAATTGAAGCTAATATAGGCCAAAACTGTCCATTCGTACTTTTGGAAATTGGAAGTCCATCTATATTGAAATCCAATAAAATTTCTGAAGGGCAGTTTTAATAATGTGATTTTATAGAAGTGATAAGACCTTGCCGAATTCCTATATGACAATACTGCCCTCCGTTAACATGATCTATATTTGAACTAGTATTCCTCTGTGTTTTCATCAAAGTTCTGGCATCGAGAGGTAGGTTTCCAATATTATGTTCAACTAAAACTTTCAAAATGTCACTTATGGCTGACGAAGTGATTCTGATAAACTTTTGTCTTCTGTATTTGGAGAATTGGAAGTACAAGTATAATTACTATTATAATGACTGCTTTTACTATTATAATGGGGATGATGAGAAAAACTATGAGAACTTTCAATTTGAACGGAACTTGTTTCACCGAAAACTACATTAATAGATGTATTCGGGTTCGGCTTTTGGACGGTTCGAGGATGGTTCTAGAACTGCGCAGAGGATTTTATACTAGGGCGCAACAGTTTTGCGCAGTCCTAGAACAATTCTCGGACCCTCCAAAAGCCGAACCCGAATACAGCTACTGAAACCTACTTCTTGGCTAATGCCTGGCTTGGAAACAATGTCAATGTGTGAAGCCTGTGGAGCGTTTGTTGAACTAGAAGAAGCTGAAGGAGTATCACAAAGACTATCGGCCTGATTCTCTCGACTGTCTTCGAATAAATTATGTACATTTGTAACTACCAATCTACGTCTTTGTCGTCTAGACAATTCCGATAATAACTTACGCCTTTTGGTTTTATTGTTCATGATGGAATATCAAAAACTTTAATACTCACCAAATTTCAGTTATTCCTGTTATTTTTCTCCTACAGTTTTGTTCCTTCGTCAACTGCAAAATCACCAGAATCAGATTAATTGTTACAAACTATAGATTTCCTTTTTACCTGATCAGTTTCTTCAACTTTTAAATGACACAGTGCACAAATAATTTTCTCTCACGTTTCCGTACCGTCCTTAGCGTCAGCGTCCAAAATGCAGGTGATGCTCTACACTCTGCAGAATTATAGATAAGCCCGCCAAAAATTAACTTTTTGCGTCAAATATTCTGGCTTCTTCTTCTTCTATCGAGTGTTTTTGGTCGAAAACTTACTCTTGCATTATTTATTGAAATATGACTTTCATATTTATGAGGACCAAACTACATATTTTGAATAAAAATTGGTGAAGTAGTGATAATTATAAAATCATAGGCTACTATATTCAGCTTAATAATTTACGAATGATGAGGTACCTACCTGTATTTACTTATACATGTATCAGATATGTTTCCAATGTTATGTACCATATACAGTCAATGAATAACATAACAAATTGATGTATACAGTACATCACTATTATAATGTGAGATATGTGAAATGAGAAATATATATATATATATGGTACATTTATTTATACATGTATCAGTTATGTTTCTGATGTTATGTAACAGTAAAGCGCATGTAACACGTTGGTTTGCTGGGAGTGCTCCGAAGCACTAGCAGTCCCATTGTCCATCATTTTACGACAATCATTCACCTCTTCTAAACTACCATCTGCTTGGTTGTCCGCCTCTATCACACCTATTTTTAAGAAAGGAGACAAATTGGATCCCAAAAATTACAGGCCAATTAGTTTAACATCAGCCACTTGTAAGGTGATGGAGAGAATTATTTGCAATGCCATTTTAACTTTTGCAGTTGATCATAAGATTATCCCTAAAGAACAGCATGGATTTTTACCTGGGAGGTCCATCCTTACTAATCTTTTACCCTGTATCGACGATTGGACTAGGGCTTGGGACTCTGATATCCCTGTGGATATCATTTACCTCTACTTCGCCAAGGCGTTTGACCGTGTGCCCCACCGTCGGCTCATTTCTAAGCTCGAACATCTGGGTATACGGAGTGGTTGTTTATCGTGGATAGAATCTTTCCTACATAATCGGACATTTCGTGTCAGAGTTGGGGAGAGCAAATCATACGAATATCGAGTGACCAGCTAACGTCACTGTATATTCAGTGGAATAAAGATATTATTATTTATTATTATTATTATCCCACAGGGTACTGTGCTTGGTCCTCTTCTTTTCTTGTTGTTTACGTCGGATCTTCCTTCCTCTCTTCGATCAATGTGTGCATTATTCGCTGATGATACGAAGCTATACAATTTTCCTCTTACTTGCGCTGATGTCTTCAAGAAAGACCTAAGTACCTTGAATGAGTGGTGCAGGCAATGGATGCTGCCTCTTAATTTGGACAAATGCTGCGTACTCCATGTGGGCAAGAAAAATCCCAAAACCGAATACTTCATCGACGGCAGATTGTTGAAGAGTGTTGACGAGCACTGTGATTTGGGTCTAATAGTAACATCCAATTTTTCCTGGACCAGCCATGTAACATCTATTTGTAATAGAGCTAAACAACTATGCCACTCATTGTATCGTTCTTTTCATCTCTCGTATGTTCGCCCGATGCTGGAGTTTGCCTGTCCCGCTTGGTGGCCTTCACTGAGGAGGGATGTAGATGCGTTAGAAGCTATTCAGCGCGCTTGTACACGGCTACCGTTTGGTCGTGACCGTCGAGGCTACGATGCACGACTCCGGCTTCTCAGTATCCCGAGGTTCGAGCAGCGTCGTGAGCGAGGTGACCTCATCCTTGCCTACCGAGCATTGCACGGTTATGATGTTGCTGATCTACAGTTCATGTTCAAGAGGAACTTTAATCACCTACGGGGACACCCCTTTAAGCTTGCCAAGGAAAAGTTCAGAACTATCGTCCGACAAAACTTCCTATCGAACAGAATATTTGAGCGCTGGAACCGACTGCCAACCGACGTGGTGACCGCTACATCGGATAATGTTTTCAAGAACCGCTACGACAGATGGATCTCTTCTCTTTGAATTTTGTTTTTTCTTTTTTAATTTACTTTCAAACATTTCATGTATTGAGTTTATAGGTACTGTTACCTCAACTCTTATTATATTAAATAATAATAATAATAATGTCTGGCCTGCCTGGCAGCTATCTAGTAGATGGCCTACCGGGTAGCCATCGTAACGACGTAGACGGTGCAGCCAGCTACGCCTGCTGTCCGCAGTCCCATTCCTTTATCCTCTCTCATTCACATCCTTTATGGGGGTGCTCTTTCTGCTCCCATTTCTCTACCCCTCACCCAAACCGAGAAAGGGGAGCACAAACCCATGGAAATGGTGATAACGAGAAGCCTCGGAAACAAGTCGCTGCCTGGGGATCGTCAGGGCATGTCTGGAGCCGGCGCTGGACATGACAGCATGTGGGACGTCGGTGGCAGGATTTTGAGGAAGCGGGCTCCTGCTACAAAAGGAGCTACAGCTCCAAAGCAACAACAGCAACCAACGAGTCCAATTCAATTGCTGACTCGAACCGCTGAAGGTGCTGCGAAGGATATTCAGCCAGTGCTCACCCAAGCGGGGTTAGTTAGAAAGCGCATGAAGTGGACAACGTCCATGAATGAAACTATTGTGCGCATATATAACTCCATCACGGGACTAGGACAGAACACGAACAACTATAGGAAAAGGCTCCATGAGGAATTCTGCAACGCCTACCCAAATCTCAATGTCACTGAACAACGAGTGGCAGACCAGTACCGCGTAATTCTGAGAAATGAACTAATACCAACGGCCCGAATCGACGCAATTAAACGAGAACTTCAGCGGCCGCAAGCAATAGAGAATAACACCAACACCTGTGATGGAATTCACATGCCTGGGCAACAACACCTAGAAGACATTGATACTGAAAGTCCATCTTGCAAAGCAAATGAGCCTGAACACCAGGACGATAGGGATGAGCTCCACTGACAAGTTGACTCTGAGATGAGGGGATACTTTGCCGAACTGGAAGGAAGATGAAGATGAAGATGAAGATCCTCTTCATCGAATAGCACCTCCCCGACTCAATACATCCAAGAAACTGTCACTCATTATCGACATCTTGAATAAGGACGTTTTACCTGAGTACCTACAGAATGGAAGTTCATTGGAATATCTTCATCTAGTTTTTTACTGTGCAGCGCTAACGACGGCTAAAACCATAGGGGCAAAAATTCGCCGAACGAACAACGATGGTCCAAAATTACAAAAATTTCATGCGCCACCATGGCAGAAACGTCTTCAACACAAAACAGAGAGACTAAGAAGAGACATTGGACGACTGACGGAGTACTTGAACGGGAATCGCGGAAGAAAGGTTGGGAAAGCTGCCAAAGAAATCATGGATAGAAACAAAACACACAGAACGAGAGACGGAGAATGCTACAGCTCACCACTGCCTCGACACTCTGAAGCAAAAGTGAAGTCTGTATGCAGAACGCCTGAGGAGATATAAAAGCAATTATAGCCGAAAAAGAGGCAATAATTCATTCGAAAAGTCGGAAGAAACTTTCTACCGGTCACTCACATCGTCTGATGTAGATAATAGAAAGTTACCACCAAAGGAAGCCATAGAAAAATTCTAGACCGAACAATTATCAACGAAACCTCAGTTCAATGGAGATACCGGATGGATTGAAGATGAAAAATCTGAAGCTATAAAATATGAGCCGATGCAGCATGACAAGATCACAATTGAAGAAGTAAAATCAGCTATCAGAGGACTACACAACTGGAAAGCACCTGGGCCTGATGGATTACAGAACTTCTGGATCAAGAAATTTTGGATCATGCATGACAAATTGATCTCCGCAATCAATGATGTCATTGAAAATCCTGAGAGAATGCCAGTATTCCTTACACATGGCACAACATACCTGTTACCTAAAGACCAAAGGAATACAGAAGACCCATCCAAGTACCGACCAATCACATGTCTTCCAAAGATGTACAAATTAATCACATCGTGCATTTCAAATCGAATTCACAACCATTGCGAAAGGAATAGCATCATCGCCATGCAACAGAAAGGATGCACCAAAGACAGCCGAGGGCGCAAAGAACAGCTAATAATTGATTCAGTTATCTGCAATCAAGCGTTCTCCAAGCGGAGGAATCTTTACGCTGCGTACATAGACTACAAAAAAGCATTCGATTCTATACCCCACGAATGGCTCTTGACGATCTTGAAGCTTTACAAGGTGGATCCCAATATTGTTATGTTCCTGAAGAACGCCATGTCAACCTGGCCTACTAGTCTTCAAATGAAAGCAGCAGATTGCTCCATTACAACAGGACCTATTCCAATAAGACGCGGAATTTTCCAAGGAGACTCGCTGAGCCCTCTGTGGTTCTGCATCGCCCTGAATCCCTTGTCTCATAGATTGAATTCTACGGACTACGGATTTTCCATCAAGAGTGGCATTAGAACTGAATCATCTTCTTTACATGGACGATTTGAAACTCTTCGCATCTACCAAAAAACAAATGCAACAGATGCTGAAAATGGTGGAAGGATTCTCGGAAGACATCAAAATGAAGTTTGGATTAGAAAAATGTCGACTGCTGAACATAACGAGAGGGAAAATAGAAGATGGTACGTTCAAAATCAAGGAAGGTGCAGAAATTGAAGCATTGAAGGAAGGAGACACATACAAGTATCTATTACTTACTAACAGATTAATTTGCCCGAGCCCATTCGGTTTCTAATGGGTCGTGAGCCTGATTCACAACTCCCCCAAATGAAAATGATACAACTCTAAGTCGAACAAATCACTCGTATATTTACAAAAGTGTTGATTTCACAAACACATAAATACAATAAAATTGTCTGGTACCAGAATGAATACGAGAACAAACTATATACAGGTATACCAGGTGTCTTATCTTAAACTAGAATCGCAGTAAACGGCAGATATATACATATATATATAATACTTTAGATAATGATCGTTGAATGATATATTATTTAATAAGGGATGTCGATCAACACACTGATGAGGTATTTACTCTTTATTCATAATAGCCTAGCTTTCGGAGGAAGGAAACAACCGTTTCCGAAAGCTAGGCTATTATGAATAAAGAGTAAATACCTCATCAGTGTGTTGATCGACATCCCTTATTAAATAATACATATATATATATATATACAAATTTTCTCAGTATCTACTTCTCTGCTGAAATGGAGTACCAGGTTGACCGATGTTGTGTCAAATCAGGACGAAGTTCTGTTGCAGGTTTCAGGATCTGCAAATCAGACGAGGTCATACCGCCAGTTCCGTGAACTCAGTAACGCCAAACGCCTTGAGATGGTCGAAATTTATTAAAATTCGGTAGGCTTCTATCAGGGAAGAAAAGTAGACAGTTTCCAAGGAAAAAGCTGAAATACACAGTACATGTATGAGAAAAAAAATGGCAGCATACATTTCTGGACACCTCTGTCTCCAAAGTAACAAATAAAATATTTTGAAACAAAAAACACTTGTGTAATTTATATCGCATTCAAAAAAAAACTGACCAAAAAAAACACATGCAAATATCTCGAGGCAATCATCCTCGAATTGCTTCAGGACAGAGGTGTGATAAAATAAAATTATCACATAATGAAAATTAAATAAAAACCGGCACCAATAAAACGTGCATCAAGAAAGAAAAATGCAAATTATGGAAAATATTCGAAGTATAAAAAGCATTCCATGCATATAATAAAAATGGCGGAGGCATTGCAAGAAGAAAGAGAAATTATAGTTTCAATCAAGTAGTACAAGAAAAAATATAAAGCATCAAGCAATATTGATTGAAATTTAAAACATACTTACCCCTTATTTAAGGGTTTTCTTAAGAAATATAAAAGTAAAATAATTGCTTCGAAGAAAAATGATTATTTTAACTCGGCAGTTCAATTAACACCTTGACTCGATCGCAGCCAGAAGGAAAAAGAAGGGGATCAATCACTCTTCGCACATCCATATGCACGCACACACGATACATGCGTACCACCAAATTTCGGAGTTCATTATGTATTTTCGAGAATTAAGAATAAGAATACCGTGTAGAACGCTACAAGATTGAGAAGGATAATGAGAACTGGTCTTAACAGCAAGAATCCCATAAAAGCGATTAACACCTACGCTTGTTCGGCGCTGAGCTATTCATTCGGTATCATCTCTTGGACGACCACCGATTTAGCAGCCTTACAGAGAAAAATAAGGACGATGCTGACTAATCACAATAAATATCACCCCAAAAGCTCCCAGGAAATTGAAGGACTTCGAAAATATTTCCTGAGCAATACTGCTTCATCAGAACTCCATCGAGTAGTATGTGTTGCTGATAGTTCTACACCGTTAAAGCTACAACAGGATCACTTGGAAACCGTCGAACACTCTGCAGAAACTAAAATGCAAAAACTGATTGACACACCTTTGCATGGAAGGCACCAGAACGAGGTCAACCATGATTACGTCGACATATCTGCGTCGAACTACTGGTTGACTTCCGGAAGGTTGTTTCCTGAGACAGAGGGCTTCATGCTCGCCATCCAGGATCAGGTGATTTCAACAAGAAATTACATGAAATATATCGCCAAGGATGCTTCAGTGGCGGACGATAGCTGCGTTATGGCTGTGCGACACATGAAACTATCCAGCACATCACCGGGGGATGTCAGATGTTCACGGGCACGGAGTATAAAAATAGACATGATGCTGTTGCCAAGATTCTTCACCAAGGATTGGCACTAAAACACCAACTTCTAAGTTCGAAAAAGGTTCCTTATTACCTGATGTTGTGTTGGAAAATGAACATCACAAGCTCTACTGGGATCGCACGGTTCTGACAGACCGGAAAATAACTCACAATAGACCAGACCTCATATTGCTCAATAAGGATGAGGACAGAGCACTATTCATCGATGTGGCGATTTCAAATAATAACAATATTCTAGATAGGCACACTGAAAAAATTTCAAAACACAGAGATCTCGAGAAACAAACCAGAAGACAGTGGAAGCTGGAAGATATCAAGACCATCCCTATTGTCATTTCGTTTACAGGCCTGATACCGAGGAAACTACTGGAGAACTTGAGGAAACTTCAATTGGACGAAAATATCTATAGAGTCATGCAGAAGGCGGTACTGCTCGGAACGGCGAGAACTGTACGCAAGTACATGGGGAATGCAGAGGAACACCGTCTGCGCCGACAGGAAATGCAGGTGGAGCAGGAATCCAACCTACAGCAGGGAGGCGAGGAGCGACCCGGACCCGACCCCCACCAAGAGCTCGAAAACCTGGAAAGGGCTCCAACAGAGCTTAATCCTTTTGATATCTGAGATATCTGGGATAAGTGAATTTTCCTCTGGAGAGGAGTGTGAAAGCCGCAAGGCTAAAGTCATAATAATTTCTGGATGACTTCTCAAGAAAACTTTGGTTTCTTTGACCAAATCGATTAGGTGATGGTCAATTGGTATTAAAGATCTATCAATCGAAGTTCTACTCATGAAGTTGGTTATAATGTTCGAGCATAAAGCCCGCTTTTCGTCTCTTATTTCTGATGAAGCTTTCTCCTGGACTATATTCTCCACGTCTTTCAAAATTTCCAAGAAAGAGATATTCTTTGCTTTTTGAGGGGCTATGAATTTAGTTCCCAATGCTAACAGAGAACAGACATTGAAAGGCAGAGTCACCGCTGTGCAATTAAATAACCAATCCGAATTCTCCTTCAACCTGAGCACACCACGATTCTCATCAAGATCATCCAATTTCTTATTGAGAGAAGTACACAATCTATGATTGAGTCGTTCAAAAGACCTATCCTTTTTGATGCATAGTCTTGATGTTTGTCTTTAATTTAATATATTTTTATCTCTTCGACATTTTCAAATATTTTACTTATATGTACATCGTATATTTATATTGGTTGATTTAATTTATTTATTAATTTATTTATTTTTAACTGGTCAATGAAATATTGTTTAATGTTTTCTCTGAGATTCGATACATGTTTTCTATGTGTTGACAGATTTCATTTCGGTTTTTTAAAAAAATTTATGTGTTTTTTGACTTCCTTTATGAGTTCGCAATGTCGCTGGATTTTTAGTTCATGATTGATACAAGTAAAGGTTCGTTTGGTTTGTCTCGGTGAGTCGCCTCTGTATTTTATAAAATCTGTTTTCCTTACATAAGAATTTTATTGCAGCCTGAAGAAGGATCAAATAAGATCCGAAACTGTAGCGAAATAAATCGTTTTTATATTAACTTCTTTGCCTATATCCGAAACCTTCAATTAGTTATCTATCAAAGGCAATCTCCGAGTGGTAGTAAACAACTGTGTTTACTAAGGTTGCTAAGGTCGCTGGTTACTAAGGTAAGGAAATCAAAATTACACATGTTTTTCAGTAATAAGCCATTTTAGAAAATAAATCGTACATAATTAGGCTTTATGGACTTGACCAAGTTATTGGCCTCGCTCGCTTTGCCATAAACTTTTGTACTCGTCCAAAAAGACCTAAGACTTGCTACATAAATAGCTATTACCCAATATTATTATTGTCATGTGTTGTCATTGCGCATCACGCAATACTTCATAAATCTGGAACTGGAACATTTTTCCATCCCATTCATGATGTAGACCTATCATGAATAATGATAGTAGTCGAATAAATTATATATGCAGTAATATTGGTTGTAATTTAAAAAGTAATAATTCAAGAACTGAAAACATTACAATAATGATTTGTGTAATAATAAGTGCCGAATAGGAATGGTATTGTCTATACTCAGTAAACTCATGAGTGGCATAATAACAAGTTCGTTTTATATTACTGTTTCATACCAGTTTCAATATTGCGTGAACGTGTAAACATCATACTTATTTCACCTCCTGAATTTACCTTCTTGTAAATCTACTTAATACTCAATAAAAAATGTTTTTGGGTCAACGTTTAATGGTAATATGTAGTTATATTATATATAAAAGTACAGAGTGCTCATTAAATGAGCCATATTTCAATAGAAACAATAAAATAATCAATTTGGCAATAATTATTTTTACAAAATATGGCGACAGCTGTTCCAAACATAAAAAAGTAGAATTTCCAGTTAGAAGAAAAAAATTCTTTTCACAATCTTTCAATTAATGTTTTCGTATGTCGAAAATGCGGATAATACTTTTACATCTTTTTCGGACAAATATTTCGATATTTTCTTCACACATAATTGGGGAAGTCGACCATTGAAAATTTCATTAACAACTTCATAGGCCTCTTCTTGAAATTTAACGATTTTTATGACCTTCGAAAATTTGTGTCGAATTTCTTTCCAGTAAAAAGTGAAAATCTCTTGTGAGAAAATGTTATTTCTGACACTAGCGCTCCTCAGGTAATTGATAACCTCACTTTCCTTGGAGCACAATATATGATGTAGTGTAACCCAGTGTGTAACGATTATTTTTATGGATTTCAGGCGGTTCAAATCTTCATCGTAACGGTGATATATGATTTGAAGGTTCACATCGGATGATATTTTGAGTAATACACTGTCTTCAACAATTTCCCCACGATGTTTTTTGAGGACTATGTGCTTGATAAAGATGGTGATAATGTCCGTCATTTGATGATTGCCTAGGAACAATCGTTCGAAAGCTGTGAATCCAATATGGCTCCTCACGTCTATTGCCGTCCCCTCACGAAGAAGAAGATCGACCAAAACCGTCTTTCCTGTACGGGATGCTATTTGTAAAGGTGTCTCACCAGTGGATGTGTTCATATGGTCGATATCAACGCCTCTTTTCAAGAATTTCCTCGCCAGAAACAAAACAACTTTTTCGGTGCATAAGCGAGAGGCTGCAATAATGTGGAGACAATTCTTTCCTTTTATATTTGTTGCATTTGGATCTAAACCGTAATTCAGTAGTT
The DNA here is from genome assembly GCF_907165205.1 of Coccinella septempunctata. Lineage (NCBI taxonomy): Eukaryota > Metazoa > Arthropoda > Insecta > Coleoptera > Coccinellidae > Coccinella > Coccinella septempunctata. The sequence continues at coordinate 30,058,403 of NC_058195.1, forward strand.
TTTCGATAAAACCCAGTTCTTGGGGCCTAAACTTTACCACTAAATGCAACAAAGTATTTTTCGAACAATCAACGGCATCTAGTTCAGCACCATATTTCAGTAGTTCTTCTAAGCATCTGTCTTTGTTTGGTGGATAAACACATAGATGAATTGGTTTGTACCCGTAAAAATGGCCCTCTTGCTCTAAATCAGCGCCGTACTGTGCCAAGTGTTTTATTAAACTATAATTTCCACATACCACTGCGTGATGAAGACAATTATAGCCTATCAGATCTGTCAATTTCACATCCGCCCCCATTTTCAATAATTTCAACATTGCGTCTTCTTGTCCAGCGAAGATGGAAAGTCTGAATGCTGAGGAAATCCTATCCTGGTATTTTTTCTGGGTCAGTTTTTTCTTTATTTCCTCTACTATATAGAGTAAGGCTTTCTGTGAAGAAAATAATAACGAATTAATCGGGAATGCCGAAAATAATTATGGGTGCTTTACTTTTATTCCGCTTTCATAAAGGCAGTTCTCTAATGGCCAATGCCATCTCGAAATGAAAGAAAATCGATCGGAATATTGAAGCAATTTATGAAGTGGGTGCATAATTTCACTGGCAGTAGTACCTATTTCAGATGAGTGAATAAGCCTTCAATTAGGTTTGGTAAAAGCAGCACTTAAAATAAAATAAGGAACGAAATAATTTATAATTACTTAGCTACAATTTCTGAAATTTTTTTCATCTGCGTCAGTTACGAACAGACCAAGAATTATACCTCACACCCCTGGAAAGAAATCGAACGTCGTCGAAGAAAAGTCAAAGCAATAAATAAAATGTTGAGAAAGAAAGGTCCAAAACATCACAAAAGTGGCGAAGACGTCCAGAGGTGATAGGTGTGTTGACTTAGCACTCTGCACAGTATCAAAAGAGATTTGTAAGGCACTTATGCACTCATTTCGAGTTTGAAATATTCAAAATTAACCACACCTTAAGTTCAAGTTGATGCAATTCTTCGTTAAATATAATCGTCATTTATTTCCTTTACTACCCAATTAATACAGTTCCAATCTGAAATGGATGTTGCGTGACCAGTTCGTCTTTAACAATCTAGGTTATTTCTCATTCTATTCAACTCCACCTCCAGGATTCAAAGAAATGCTAAAGTTTATTAAAAATTTTGTGTACAGCGTGATGACTATAAATACTTCTTCTTCGTGCCAAAGTTTCATTCATGACTAATTTAGCAGAAAATCTAATTTCATTTAGATACCCTATTTTTTATTTGACCTCTTTATTCTCCTGAAAATTCTAAATCTTCTTGATATGACATGGGTATATAGGTACCTAGGTTTAACATATGAAAAGAAATTGTTCATGAAAATCTTTATTAAATCAATTATCCGTAAAAAACTCGTCTGAGAATTGAATATATTGAACACCCACAATTATATATTGATATATTGATTTATTTGTTCATATTATAAAGAGTTAATTTTACTATATCTATTCATACATCAAACCTGGGTATAAATAATGATTTAGAATTCTCAGTAGAATGGATTATCGAATAAAAAATAGGGTACCTCACCATTTGAAATAAGAAAGTTGAATATCGCACAGGCTTCCTGAAACACTGTGTATATATTGAAATACGTATTTTCCAAGATGCATTATCACTTATAAAACTTTTGTATAATGTGACACAAAAAAAATTAAAGGGGGTCGATATTTAAGGCGGAAACACATTATTAACACGCGACGCGAGCTGATGAAACGTGAGGCGTGTTGAGTCGAATCAAATGTATTGCTTTCTATAGATCAGAATCATACTATGAATACCCGACGCCACGCCACGCGCGTACAATTTACGCGTCAGCTCGCGTCGCGTGTTAATAATGTGTTTCCGCCTTTAATCACTCACACTGTGAGATACGTAAAATAGGTTACTCGTTCAATAGGGTACTCTAACGATTTGTCAAAATCAGCTGTCCCTTCATTTCCGTGGGACACACAAAGCTTTTTATTATCAGTATAAAGAGGCATTTCTTAGAAAGTTATAGTCTAATCACTCTAATCTAACGTAGGGAAGAACATTTTTTCCAAAAACATGCACAAAACACAATACTCGACCAAAACAGCATGCGAATCAATGGAGGGAAAAGCTTATGTGCCCCACGACAGCGAATGCTTAGCTGATTTTGACAAATCGTTAGAGTTCCCTATAGAACCGCGAATTTTCGAAAAATATGAATCAGAAACAGAAAATTCCGAAACATTAGTTTCTATGAGCCAATTCCATCTGATATTGAAGTGAGAAGGAACAGAATAGATTTTATATTACACATTCTCAGTATTAATTAATATCACACAGATTCAAAGAAGCCCTATCTATTTTGATTTCGAAACCATTAACTCATTGATGTAGTTAGAACTGAAATTATTCACTGATTTACAAATAAACTATGTATATCATATTAATCCGAATCATAAAATAATCGAGTTCAAAAGATGTATGTACGAAATGAAGACGAAATAAAAAAAATTGAGCATAAAATCAACAATAACTATCATCGAAATTTTCGATAAAAATAACAATGTTAACAAATATCAATTTCGAAACAGAATAAGCAATTTTTTTCATGAAATGAAAAATAATGAGTTGATAATTGAAAAATTCATCTTTATATTCATGAAGGTTTCAATTTCATTACTTCAAAATAAGTTGAACAAAACTATGAAAAGATTTCACAAGGATGAAATAAAATATCATAAAAATCCTACAAATTATCTATTTACCCGAATAATGTTATGAAAATAAATAACTGAATCAGTTTATCAGTAGCTTTATATGATAGCATACCGCCTGTTCCGATATTCCTGAACAGTACTGTCAGTATTTCAGAGACGATGCCTATTGGCCCAGTCGTTCGAGTTCTATTGTTATTCGATTGCTGGCCAGTAAAACCAGCAATATCGGAACAGGCCCGTAGAATGAAAATTATTTTGACTTACCTTATAGACACAAATCAAAAACATGAGAAAAATGAATTCAACACTTAAGAACATTTTGGAAGCAACACAAAACACAAATGATAGCATGACTAACTTTAGACTTGTATCGTGCAGAGTATCTTTCTCACTAGTGAAATTCAAATCGCAGATGTCTTAAATACCCATCTCATTCCGAGTGGTGAGTAGAGACCCTTTCCCTATGGTGGTGAGAATTCCAGATATTCTTCTTCTTTTTCGGTCATACAATAACAAGCAACGGTTCATTGGATTTCTTGGAAATTGTTAACTATGACTCATTCCAGAGTGGGCTACGAAATTTCGAATTATACCTGAGCAAGCGTACCTTCATAAGCTGAAGCCATTCAGTTGGTGATATTTCATTTTGAAACAGATATTTTTCAAGTTTCATGAGTATATCCCTTAGGCTTGTTCTGCAACCCTTTATCATTCAAATTTGAGAAAAACATTATATTTCTGAACTTTTTTTGAATCACAATTATGAATCTCGGAATGGTTATTTATTCACGAATACTCCTTATGGGTCTTTCACAGCATGTGCTCGGCCTTATAATTTATTGAGTAATGAATATGTTTAATTTTATTAACGTATAACTGCTTCTACCTGTTTCTCACAACGATTTTTGTTTACTTTTTCCAAGATGGAAGCAAAATCTTCGGAAGTTGAAATGTGAAATATTTCCACAAATTCTCCTTGGAGAGTCCTCTTTCCAATGTTAAAATTTCCGTGAAAACCGCTTTGGCCAATACGGATATTAGCCCGGACCAACCGATACAATTTTTGAAAGAATATTTGGAAATTACAAACAGATTTATTCGTGAGTAATATCATAAGGGCATCTAATTTTCTAGAAATAAATCGAAAAAATCAAGTTGCTAAGTAATATTTTAACAAGAAGCATGAGTGCTGGTGGCAACAAAAATCCGAGTGGAGGACGGGGATTTTTGCACCTGCACGTATGCTTTTTGTATAAAAATATTGCGTACATCTTGGAACATGAATACACGAAAGGGCCATTGTGCCCGTATTAACGATAAGATCTCAAACCGGGTCTCAAGACCTATCTCAGTTGATACTTTCTCAAGGTAGTAACAGCATCTCGAGATGATTTTTTTTATTGATATTTTTTCATCACTGTGGCTTGCAATGAAGTGTAATTCAAATTTTTCTATCTCGAACGAATGAACATGTCACATCACATTCTTGTTCGTCGAAATGATCAATTGAATCGTAGTAGTTGACCAGTTCTTTCATGGATTCCAAATTTTACTTCGACAATGCCGATTCTTGCAAACACAAAGGAGAAAAAAGAGTCAGTTCACATCTTTAGTTGGGTCGGACCATACTGGAAATTTGACATATCAATAATTTTAAGATCATTCGAGAGCATCAGTCAAAGTGCCTACTAAAATGAGATCGCAAATGTGTCTCAAGGCACATCTCAAGACATTCTCACAAGTTGAGATCTGCGATCTGCCTATTAATACGTGCCTTGGAGTGCTACGAATGTATCTGTTTTGATATACAAATTCGATGCTTTCCTGTCAAGTGCAACACTAAAGGCGGAAACACCTTATTAAAACGCAACGCGACCCGACGAAACGAGATGCGTGTTGAGTCGAATCAAATGTATTGCTTTCTATAGACCAGAATCATACTATGAACGAACACCCGACGCGACGCCACGCGCGTACAATTTACGCGTCAGCTCGCGTCGCGTGTTAATAATGTTTCCGCCTTAAGGCAGTGGCGTAATTTATATGAATTTATATACGTCTATGTCTTTCCGTATCGAAAATTGATGTGACAATGATGTCAGAGTCAACTGTCTCAATTATGATTGACGACACCATGGAGATATAGAAAAGGAGGCGCAGGTTAGCAGTTCGTCGGGAAACTGATGACGTCATTGGACGCTTATGTCAAGCTAAATTGACAGAACTGGTGTCGTTAGCAGTGGCGTATCTTAACTGGACGTAAATTGTTTAAAATAATCGTTAGAAAAGATTAACCTTGTCGTTAGTAAGTGCTGAGTAGTGATGACCACAATACCGTATCGAGTCTCGTTCGAGAGTCTCGTAAAAGTCTCGTGGTCTCGTCGTTGATAAAATTTTTTCAAAGCGGAATATTCAAATCTAATGATTATATCGCAATTTCCAGTTTATCTGTTATTCTTTTTAATAATTAGCCTTTGGAAGTATAATTATAATATTATATGAAATTTATTTATTGATTATTGTACATACTTGTTTCAAGTATCAGAAATAAAATATCTAGTTATGATTCTTTTGAATCTGATGAATGAATCGAGTGCTTCCCGGAGAAGATTTTCCGATTTTCGGCCTCATTCCACATATTCTGAAGTTGAGGTTTTAATACCGAAGAAAAATTTTAGAATATGAATATCGAATTTCGAATTATCTTTTATATCTTTTCACACAGGATTCAGTTGTATTCGATTAATTCTAGTTTGAAACTCTTTGTTATTTACAGGGCGATTCGTAACTATTAGGATATATGGGTTTCTAATAGCTTTTCAAGGCACTTTTAGTTCTATCAATAGTTATGAATCCCCTGTATATAACCATTGAATGCTAACTAAAAATGTTTGGTCCAAAATAATGAGAATAACAAACTGTACCTAGGAAATTGTCAACAAGAAGAGAATTGTCCCACCCATTCATGCCATAACCCATACCGTGAAATTATACCAATTTATTGAGGGCCGACAAAGGATTTTGCTGCAAAACAGGCACCAGCTGCATCACTTTACGATCTATTCAGTTTTTCAGAGTGAAAGCAGAAATGAATGGAATATTTATGAAATATATCGAAGACCACCGCCGTGTGCTCTCCTCATTCTGATAAAATTTTCCATACAAACAATTTTTTTTTCGTGCTCACGAAGTCTTGTACGGGAGAAAATAGGAAAAATTGATGATATGAATGAGAAACTCAGCGAATTATTTTGTATAACCTGTAATAGGATATCCGGTAACCCCTTACACAAATATAAAAGCATTTGAATTTCACAAAAAAGTAGAATAAATATTTCAAAACAAAACTGAAAGTGAAAAATTTTCGACCCGAACGAGCCTCGAACTCGAACGATTCTTAACAATACCATTGAGTATTAAACTTTTAATACTCAAGTATTAAACTTTTAATACTCGATGACAATACGAATTATTTCATTTTGGGGTAAATATAATTTATGTCGAACTCATTTTCCATTATCAGGAATGATGAAACCGAAAAGGGCAAGGGTGCGAGAATGCCAATATCTATCATTTATATAAATTACAAATTCTTCTTTGTCTATCTCATCAAGATAATGCATTTGTTGTCCTTTATTATAAAGCCATGTTTCAGTCGATGTTGCCAGCTTGTGCAATTCTCACAAAACGCTTTAAACTTTAAATACCCATTTTAATTTTTCATTTTTCAGTGCTTGAAATATTTTTTTCAAAGATATTTCATAAAAAATACATCATTTACGTCAAAAGGAGTAGGCCCTATTCCTATTTGAATGATATAGGATGATTGTTGAGTATTTCTCATTCACCTCGGTTCAATATATATCAGTGGAGAGAATATTTTAAACAGGGTGTTTCATCATAAATTGGACAAACATATATGGTGGGTAAATGACAAACATATATGGTGGGAGAATCACTTTTGCCTTATGACATATACCCCGTTTTGGACGCATAAGCGAGATATAGGGTGTCCAATGTCGTATTTGAGCAATATTCTAATGAATGTGGTCAGTCCTGTATAAACGTCAAAGTAACGGTTTCTGGTCACATCGGATTATTTTTAAGTGCTCAATTCAGAAAAGATTTAGAAATCCGAAAAAAAAAATTAAAATAGCGGAAAACCTTCAATGTTCGTGAATGAACACAATTTCTCTGAAGAAATTTTTGCATAAATCGAACAAAACTTATCTCTTAGGAACCTCTAACATAATCAGAAAAAAAAACTGGTTGGGCTTTGAGGCCCAAAATTTTTAAATTGAGCTGTCGAAACACATCAGATGGTAAAACGAATTTATAAAAAAAAAAATTTTCGACGAAATTTTGTTGGGAGTCCAACTCGCGACTTTGTGGTATTACGCTCACCTGTGGAATGTAAATTGAAACTAATCGAAGGATATGAATTTTCGTCACCAAGCAACGGTAATTCGAATGCACTGTCAAGTTCTGTGAATGGAGTAATAACACTATGTCGCGAATTGGACTCCCAACAAAGTTTCGTCGAATTTTTTTTTTTGATAAATTCGTATTACCATCTGAAATGTTTCGGCAGCTCTATTTAAAAATTTTGGGCCTCAAAGCCCAACCAGTTTTTTTTTCTGATTATGTTAGAGGTTCCTACGAAATATTTGGACGGCTGCAGTAAAGAAACGGTTTGATATTTTTCGATTCTGTTTCCATATTCGTGTTATGTATAAAAGCAAGTACAATCGGGAAACATTTCAACAATTTCGGGTGAAATTTTTTTTTCGCTGTAGACATTTCAAAATAAAAAAAATGGTGTTCGATTTATTAAAAAATTTCTTGTCAGAAATTGTGTTCATTCAATAAATGAAATTCAAATTGGCAACCGAAAAAAAAATCACGAACATTGAAGGTTTTCCGTTATTTAAAATTTTTTTTTTCGGATTTCTAAATCTCTTCTAAATTGAGCACTCAAAAATACTCCGATGTGACCAGAAACCGTTACTTTGAGGTTTATACATGACTGACCACACTCATTAGAATATTGCTCAAATACGACATTGGACACCCTATATCTAGCTTATGCGTCGAAAACGGGGTATAAGATAAGATAAGATATTTCTTTATTTCAGATAAATTCGAATTACATGAAGAGTTACAATAAATCCAAAATTAAATGAAATGACGTCACAAAAATTTTTAGTTCATTCAGTAGCTTCAAAATAGTCCCTGAGGTTGTATGGTTCCAATGCAATCAGTAGATTTTTAACTTTATTTCTGAACGATTTATAGTTATTTATGCGTTTTATATCATTTGGTAACTTATTGAAAGCTCTGATGCTCATGTAAGCAGCGCTCTTCTCAGTTAATGTTAATCTATGGGTTGGAAACATTATATTTAAATTTCTTGTGTTGTAACTATTCATATTCTCAGATATGAAACTACTCCTATTTTTATGCAAGAACATAAGGCATTCAAACAAATACAGGCCATAAACAGTGAAAATTCCTCTAAATCTAAAAGTTCCTCTACATGATTCCCTAAATTTCATTTTGTAAATTATTCGAATTGCTCTCTTCTGAATTAGGAATATTTTCTCTAAGTTTTCATTTGTTTCCCAGAAAATTATTCCATATTTGTAGGTGGATTCAAAGTTTCCAAAATATACTGTTCTTAAGGTTTTCTCATTCATATATTGGGTTATTGATCTTAGTGCAAAGCATGTTTTACTCAATTTCACTGAAATGATTTCTGTGTGTTGACGCCAATTGAGGAATTGATCAATGTAGACTCCCAGAAATCTGACGTAGTTCGATAGTTGGTAGTTACAGTTGGATAAGGTTACTGAATCTGATTTTTCCTTGCTTGACCTACTTGTATCAAAAAGAATGATTTTTGATTTGTCCTCATTTAGAACTAGGTTATTTTGGTTGAACCATGTTTTTGATTTCAAGAAGATGTGATTTGCTTGTCTCGAGAGCTCTTCAAAATCCTCGGCACTGGTTAATAGATTTGTGTCGTCGACAAAATTTACCATGTTTCCTTCATCTTGCAGTACTATGTGGCCTAGATCGTTCAGGTATACTAAGAATAAGAGTGTGCCGATGACGCTTCCTTGGTCGATTCCTATTTTTCTTATCAATATTTTTGACTTTGATTGATTTTTATTTTGAGTGATGGTAACTCTTTGTTTTCTGTTAGTCATGAATGAATCAAGCCATTTAATTGTGTTTCCTCTCACTCCATAAAACTCTAATTTCTGAAGAAGATATTCTTTGTTTAATGAGTCATAGGCTTTAGAGAGGTCTAGGAAAATACCCAGAGCCATCTTACTGTCCTCAAAATCCTCCAAAATGTACTGCAAGAATTCAAAGATAGCTGTCTGTGTTGAGCGTCCATGTAGAAATCCATGTTGGGTATGTGAAAAAAGGTTGTTTTCTTTAAAGTATTCAGTTAATCTTGTCGAGACTAGTACTTCAAAAATTCTGGAGAATGCTGGTAGTAAACTTATGGGTCTGTAGTTGTTGAGAAGTTCTGGGTTGCCTGTTTTGAATATTGGTTTTTTGAGTGCTAGTTTCAAGGAATCTGGAAATATACCATGTTTGAAAGAATTATTTATGATGTATGATAGTATTTCGCTGACTGCTGGTAATGATAACTTGACTATCATAATAGGAATTTCGTCATCTCCGCTGCTGAATTTGTTTTTGATGTTTTTTGATAAGTTCTCTATTTCGGAAGGTGTTGTTGGTCTCAGGTAGAAGGACTTCTCTATACGCTTCATGTGAGAATAATCTATAGGTGTTGTAGATATGTTATTTAGGAGGGTGTTTACTGTGTTGTTGTAGTGATCGTTGAAATTTTCTGCTATTTCTTCAGGAGTCCCTTCCAATTGCCAATCTTCAGTGGATCTTGTTGTGCCAGTGATCTCTTTGCATATTTGCCACATAGTTTTACCTTTATTGTCTGACTTGATTATTCTTTCCTCATATGTTTTGGTTCTCTGGTTTTTCAATGCATTGTCATATTCTTTTTTTGTTTTTTGGTAAAGATCAAGATGTTGTGGGCTCACATTACTTAAGACTAAGAGGATGTCTAATTCGTTTTTAATTTTTTCAATTTCAGGTGTTTTGTGAATATAGGCTCGCTTTTTGTTTAGAGATGGTTTTTTGGGAAAATTCTCGTTGAATATATTTATGAATTCAGACATGAAAACATCCCATTGTCTATTCACTTCGGATCTATCTATTTCTCGCACAAGGTCCCAGTTTTGGTTAAATAAATTTTCCAAAAATGCATCTTTTTCTTTCTGGCCATAAAATCTTCGGAAATAGATGTTATTTATCTTTACTTCTTCTGTAGCAAAAATAATTTTTTGTGCTGTGTGATCTGACATATGTATATTAATGACCGAACTTTCCCAATGTTGGATATTTGTGAAGATGTTGTCGATAGATGAGCTTGTTTTATTCGTAATTCTAGTATCCTGATTTATGACATGTTTGAGGTTGAAAGATCTCATAAGGTTTATCAGTTCTGTTCCATCTCTATTTGTTTTTCGTAATTCTATGTTGAAATCACCAGCTACTATTATTTGTTTGTTTTCAGGTATTATTTTGTTTAATGTTTGTTCTAATTTTGAGAAGAAGGTATGGATGTTGCCGCCGGAAGGTCTATATATTGACAAAATGATTATATTTCCTCTCTTTCTGATCCATTCACCTGCAGCGCATTCAAACTCTCCAATTTGAGAAAACTTTTGTAATTTGGTTCTTGTAATACTTTTAAGTGTTTTGTGAAAATATAGTGCTGAACCTCCATGTTTTCCTTCAGGTCTGCAGAAGCTTCCTACTATATTGAAATTTCGTATAGGGAATGTGGGTAGTTGTTCGTATGATTTCCAGTGTTCTGTTATGCATAATATTTTGCAATCTTTATGTTCATTCAGTCCATATTCTAATTTATTCAAAGCATTTCCTATAGATTGGATATTTTGGTGGATAAGGCTTATTTTAGTGGTTTTTGGTTCATTTTTTGTTGTTTTGTCTGGTTGATGTTCATTATTTCTGTTTACTCCCCAAAAAAATTTCCGGAGTTCTTTTATGGATTTCGAAATTAAACCTTCTTATTCCAACGTTTGGGGGCCAAAAAGATGGATCATACATAGGGTCTTTTCTAGTTAGGGGGGCTGTTACACAGAAACTTTTCAGTTGTCCTGGTTTTGTTTGTAGTTCGGTTACTGTTATATTCTCATTTTCGAAGCCAGGTTGTTTTTTGATATGCTCTTGAACCATTTCACTTGTCACATGATTGTTTAGTCTATATATATTAAGCCAAACTTTTCTTTCAGGGCCTGCGAAACCAGATTTAATAACTTCGTCGGAGGCTTCTCCCGTTCCTAACCTTTTTTTTGTGTGACGTCTCCTTTTATGTACTTCTATGAAGTCTGATTCATGTTGTGTATTTGTTTCTCTATTAGATTCGGATATTTCCTCATTGTGATGTTTAGGTAGTGTATTAGATGGATTCTTCTCTTGTTGTGGTTTAATTTTCAGGTTATCATTGTTTTGGTTAGATTTGTGGGGGGTATGGGATCTTTGAACTACTATCTTTGGGACTATTGTTTCTTGGTTGACGTTGCTTCTTTGAGTTCTTGTTTTGACGATGTCAGAGTATTGTGTTTCAATTTTTTATCACTGTTGTTCAATTGTTGTTTTAGTAATTTATTATTTTCTTTAAGAATTAAGTTATATTCTTTAAGGATTTCGTTCTTTTCCTGTGTTTCTGTGAGTAACTTACTTAAGTATTCAATTTTGAGGGCCATAATTTCCTCTTTATTTGTTTTTTTTGGTTTTTCAATATCACAACATTCTATATATCTTCCATTGATTACCTTGATATTTTTCTTTTTGGCACATGATCCATGGTATAGTCCATCACAATTTATGCATATTTGGATTGTGCATACTTTCTTGTTACAGCATTTATAGTTGTTTTCTCGTAGGTTTGATATTTTATCACTTTTAACACTTTCACCGTCGCTATGTTCGTCTTCACTTGACGCCATCTTGACTCTTGATATATGTCATAAGGCAAAAGTGATTCTCCCGATGTCATTTACCCACCATATATGTTTGTTCAGATAAAACACCCTATATATTACTTTAAAGTATATAAAAAAATAATACTATATTTTAAAAATTTTGACCTATATTATGACAGCACATTTTAAGGCAATATTGAAATAGGGGACTGCTGATTACTCACAGAACATGTATGAAAAGATACAGTTATAGAACATTAATGAGAAGCTACAATTGGGATGGTATGGTTACATTGGTTCACATCGAGGTTCACATTAATTTCAGTTATCTCTCTTAACTAACTCGTTTAATGATAAGCTTCTGTGTTGTCAGAAATAATTTTCTAAGCTACTACAGTTTTTTTCTTTAGGTGATCATAACTACATTGGTTTCACTCCATCAAACCAACTTATAGAACTGTGAAAGTTTGTCCCTGAACCATATGTTAATTTTTTCCTACTCAACATATATCCATATTGATTTAAATAATGACTGCGCTATTTTATTTCTTTCACAAAGTTCAATAATGGTACTTTATGTTATGTATTTATCTTAATATATAGATAGTTTTTAATAATAGGCTGATTCACCTGAAGCTTTTTAATTACTTCCACATTAGATGATTTTTTATTGAAAACGGTCATTTCTGATCTTAACAGGTTTGATCCAAATATGAATACATTATATGCTCTTTCTATTCAAAAAATGAAATAAAGTGAAACTTGAATTAAACTTGAAACTTTAAAGGAGAAAATATTTAAAGATTAAATCTGGATGGACGTTTTATCAATCTTCAACATCTTGTTCTCACTGAAAATGAGTTCCACGTCTGGATTTTGGTCAATAACAGATGGTGGTTTTCGATTATTCAAATTTTGAAATTCATCATGATTACTGAAACGTGGCTATCATCAGTGCAGCGGACATTATAATCATTAGGTCCTTCTTAATCACGACACCGGGTTTTCATTTTCTGATACTTTCTTGAACTAGCACATGTTGATCAGAATGAAGTTCCGGTAGTTTCTTCGTCGATCTATCATAGTATTTTTTCTGCTTATCTTGCATTTTCTTGTTTTTTTTCTTCCAATCCTTCATTGAATAGTCTGGTTTCAGAAGTTCTTTATTGATAGGGAATTTTGTTCTTAGTGTTCTTCCCATGAGCAGGTTACAAGGAGCCGGTAGATCTTGTTGAGGCGTACCATTGTAGTTCAAGATGGCAAGAAAAGTGTCCTGTTTATCTGCTATTGCTTTCGTCAGTAGTCCCTTCACAGTTTGGACGGTTCGCTCAATATACCAAAAATTAATTGGAAGAAATTTTCTACTATTATAATAATATGACTGCGTTATTTTAACAATGAGAAAACATCCTTGAAAACTTTAATACGAAAACAGGCTGGACTTATGTTGATTGACGTTACATACTAGGATTGTCCCCTTTTCTATAGTCTTATTGTCGGGCCAATACCTACCAAAATTCTAGAAAAAGGCAACTAGCAGGCCCGATATTTAGTTTTCCTCTGTCACTTTTTTTGACCATATTTTATGCTCAAATAGAAAGGGAAGGCCATAGTTTTATTAATCTATGGGGAAGGCACAGTCCATGTCTCTATGTCTATGGTTCACAGATATCAGAAACATAAATCCATATTGCTTTGACGTTACGCATTTCTCCACATGATTAGTATTAACACGTTGAGCGCCACAGCGGTCCATAGGCACCGCTGATAGTCTTACTTGCAGGGCCACGGCGGTCCGTAGGGACCGCTGTTTTGGAATTTACGACTACTTTTTAGTAGTGTTTTTTTCCGAATTTCTATTCGAAAAAAATTGAACAGGTGTTGTTATGGTTATAATTAGGAGATTAGACTCGACAAATTTCACCTGTACCGCATCTGCTGTGCGTTTCTATTTTTCTGGGGACCAGAGCGGTCCCGTGGGACCGTTCATCAATATTCTTGTTATCAGGCGATATTGCACTTTTAGGGAAAATCTGACCAAAGGGATTATCTATATGATATAAGAGCAAAACAACATATCGACACAAAAAATTTTGCCCCACAAGAAAAAATATAGATATTTTGATGGCGCTCAACGTGTTAATTAATAAAGATCTGAGTACGTACCACAAGCTCACGACAAGCGCACGACACGACAGTAATCGCATTTTTCCATTTTTCCCCTACCTTATCTTTAAGTCGAGTAGGTGGAAATTTGTACCACAGATGATCGTTTTCCACCGTATGAACATCTTGTTGACAGAAAAACTGTCGGTTGTAATTAGATTGTCGACAACACCTTATCGAATCCCATATCGATAAGTTGTCGAAAGCTTGTCGATCGATGGTGGTACCACTGCTGTTCGAACAATTTGGCTGTAGCAAAAATTATAGAAATTGGTCTTTATCTATACTCTCTTTATTACCAGTTTTGTATATCGGAGCCACAAGAGCGGGTTTCCATTTCTCTGGAAACACTGTGGTTGACAAGACCAAATCATAAATGTGTAGCAATGGCAAGGACCGCAGACAAATAATCCCTCTAGACCGCCAACTAGCAGCGAATTTCTGGTTTCGGATTTTTAGTTCGGCATACAAACGCCAGGGTATAATTTGGCACGTCTATAGTTGCTTTTCTCTCATATTTGATGTTTACCTGCCTCTTGTCGCGTAGCTATGGGTGTCTGAGTGTCTTGTGAGTTGCTCTTCATGTTCGTAAATATACAAAAGACAGTCAAGCATGAAAGAGCTAGGAATGGTAAGTATCTGGTACCTTTTGAATATATCCCTGCAGCTACATCTGTTGTTTACATTTGCTATTACTCTCATTGCTCGTTCTTGTATCAGAAATACCTTGGTAGCATCAGTCGAAGAGCCCCACAGTAGTTGGCCGTAAGTGGCTTAGCTGTGGAAGTGCGCATAGTAGGTGAGTATTGCTGCACTTTCTTCCACTATTGATCGTTTTCTTCTTATCATAAAGATGGACGTTGAGAGCTTTCTACCAAGATTATTTATATGTCCAGCCCATGTTAGATTGGTGTCGAATGTCAAGCCCAGAATTGTAATTTTGTTTTTCTCCTCAGTCTGCTTGAAAGTTGTCAGTAGCCTTTGTGTCTTCTCTCCGTTAGCTGACAACTTATTTCTGCTGAACCAGTACACCGCCTGTTGTTCGGATATACTTGCCTACATTTCGAGATTCTTCACACTTCTTGATCTATTGATGAAAGTTGAGTCATCCACAAATAACCCAGCCAAGTCAGCATCTACTGCACTCACCAAGTCATCTATGTACAATATGAAAAGTATTGGGCCCAGGATAGAGCCCTGCGGTACGCCGTATCGGACATGAGCTCCAGATGATATATTGCCCTTCCACTTTACAATTTGCTGTCTGTCGTTCAGGTATGATCTTATCAGCCTGAGTACAGGTCCTCTAACACCAAGGGCTTCCAGTTTAAGCAAGAGTCTGCTGTGGTTTATGCAGTCGAACGCTTTGCTAAGGTCCATGCTGGATATTATAGCCTCCTCCTTATCATCCAAAGCGTCCATGAGAAACATTGTCATCTCTACCAATGTGGTCTTTGTGAACTTTCCCTTTCTGAAGCCATGTTGTCTCTCGTTCAGAAGGTTATTTGCTTCGATGAAATCAACAAGTCTAAGTTTTATTGCTGCTTCGAAAATTTTAGACAATGCCGGCAGTACTGATATAGGTCTATAGTTGTTACACGTATTGATATCTCCCTTTTTATGAATTGGTGTTGTCTTGGCGATTTTAAGTTCGTCGGGGAAATATCCTTGTTCAAAACATTGGTTGACTATAAAATCGAGTGGTTCTGCCAATACCACAATTACTTTTTTCAAAATGTTCACTGTCAGAACATATACTTATATCTTCGGACCATATAGATAAGCTTTATCAGATTGGATTCCACGGGATATTTCTTGAGTGGATATGGAGTTACCTATCGGATCGTAATATGTTTGTCGATCATAACAACTGTAATTCAAGAGAATATCGCACCAAGCTTGGTGTCCCTCAGGGCTTAGTTCTAGGACCGTTACTGTTTTTATTATTTATTAACGACTTACCAGACCACCTAAAGGCAGTTATCATTATTTTATTTGCTGATAATACTTCTATAGCTATACGATCAAGGAATCTAGAAGAACTGAGAAAAACCTGTGAGGAGCTTGTTCAAGAGTTCATAACATGGTGTGGACGTAATTCTCTCATGATCAATTTAAATAAGACCCCAATTTTTCGGTTCCAATATCGGCAGATAATTCAATCTCCTCTACTGGTTTTGTCCGTTGCTGATAAATCAAATCAGTGGAATATGTTAGGTTTCTGGGACTAAATGTTGATAGGTTCTTGAGATGGGGCTCGCATATTGAACATCTTTGCAAAACATTGAGCAGGTCGTACTATGCTATACATCAGCTGAAGCGATCACTCCCAAGAGATGCACTTTTGAATGTTTAATACTTTTTAGTTAACAGGTATCTCGACTATAATATTATTTTTTGGACTGCTTCGCCCGAAATAAGTAGAGTATTTATTTTACAGAAAAGAATTATACGAATGATATTTAATGTACCACCAAGAAAGTCCTGCAGAGAAATTCTCGAAAATTCTAAAATTCTCACCCTACCATGCGTATATTCTAAATTGCCTCCTGTATGTGCGATCGCATTTGCATGATCTCAAGAAGTGTTCAGATTTCCATGATTACAACACTAGACATATTAATACAATCAGTGTACCCAGGCACTCCACCATCAAATTTAGGTCTTCTCCCATATTCGCAGGTATTTCATTGTATAACCACTTACCAGATAGATTCAAGAATATGAAATTACGAGAATTCAAGAATAATATAAAAGCACTGTTATACGCTAAAAGTTTCTATAACACAGTTCAATATTTTTCAGATAAGCTTCTTTAAGAGATTATTATATGTAATATTATTTACCTTTTGTGTGTTGACATATTCTATGTATCTTTTTGATATTTTTGAGGAGGAATAAATAAAACATTTATTTATTTATTTTATATATTTATTCAATATGTAAATGAATGAGCTATGTGAGTACCTGATATGTATTTATTAATAGTTGATAGTTTAGTTTATGCTCCTTCCGAAATTGAATTCTCAAAGTGTTTGAAATATGAAGAATTCAATCCGTATCCTTGTAAAATTTTTTATTGGAATGTAATATTTTTACGTACAAACGCTAGATGTCAGGAACCATGCCACTGTATAACAGATTCTAACCAAATATTCCCGATGTCAACCAAATGTATCTGATTTGGACGAAACGCAACAGAAAGTGATTCCCCATTTCTTATTGATGCTTAATGTTACGACAGTTAAGCTTAGTGTTGCTGGGATCTCATTAACGATTGTGGTGAAGCTTTGAACACCATGATTTCACCGATTCCTTGTTTGAGAATATGTAAATGAATTTGTCCATTTTCTGCAATAATTACAATGTTCAAAGAAATTTTCACCATTTATAATTGGTAAAATTTGAATTGCTACTTCTTCAACTATGCCTATAGAAAATATTGAGTGAAAGTAGGTATATAGATTCCAATTTGTCTGTCCCATGTTATATGCAACACTGAATGTATTATCATAATTATTTCACTTTTTTTCCATAATATTTCTGTACATTGTAGGGGAGAACGGGGCAATGAGGCCACCTTAAGGGATTGCTCCAATAATATTTTTATTAGAACCAATTTGAAAACAGTTCATTCTAAGAGTCTTTAATATATATAGTCATCATTTATACCTATAAGTAGGGCCAGTTTTAACTAGTTTTCAGTTTGCACCCTATAAAATATGAATCCTTCAGATGGCCTTATTACCCCAGGTCTGGGGTAATCAAGCCACCCCTGACTAGATTACCCCACAAGCTACGAAACCAAGTATAAATAAGTAAATAATTGAAGGCTTTATTATGATAATTATTTTATTTGAAAATGTTAGTTACAAAAATCACAAATGTAGCCCTTGGGAATGTTACTACTACATTCCTTATGTGCCCATTTCCCACAAATGGTGCACCTGTAACATGTTTCTCGACCTTTTCCATAATCCCCACATATAAGACACATTTCTTCATCATCTGAAGTTTCTGGATCCTTCAAACATTAAGATTTAAGAGCTGAAGAATATTTCTGTTTATAGGTTCAGACGAGTGTCCAGCATCAGTCTTGTTTGAGTCCGGGAATAAAATCATGTTTGAAGGTCCAACAACAGCACTTTCATTGCCTTCTTGAGTATTCAACCCCCTAGAGCGACAACTCAGTTCAGTCAAGTGAAGCCAAAATTATTGTAGTTCGCAGAGACCGCCACAGGAAGTCGGATAATCTCGAAAAAATCAGTCATTGGCCATTGGCCATCCATCAGGGGACAGTTTAACTAAACCGAAGTATAATATCACTGTTGAACTGTAAGAAATGCGAGCTGCAGAGCCGTACTTCAAATATACAGTTCAAGTACTGTTAGTGATCCGGCAACATTGTCGCGAGATAGCGTACATACGCAATTGTGAGTACTGTAATGATGCCCCACGTTCGGAGCCAAATTGTATTGATGCGCCGCGTTGATTATTATAAATTTGGATGAATTTTGAATTGTCTCAGGGTAGGTCCGAGTATGTAATTTTGAAAGATTTAAAAAAAATTAACAATTAATTAATTAATTCTCCAAATAACAAATTTTAAAATTAAATCAATGATTCCTATCTAACCTATCTAAAAATTCTTATTATATTCTATATACGGTTTAAAAAATAATTTTCATTCAACTCACAATTCTATGCTACAGTCCTTATTTCATTTTATCAATCACTATGCTCTATCAGCTATCTACGGTTCTATTTCAATTCTCTCTTGATTTGTAAGGTTATGTTATTCTTTCTTCGGTTAATCCTGGGTTAATCAGCTGTCTCTGCTTCCTTCGTCGATGTGGTTATCTCTTGATGTCCAAACTTACGATGATTCCTTGAATTCAATGTTTATGATATCTTGATCTTGAATAAAGGTATGATGACCATAACAAGTTGTATCTTCGGTGAAAATTTTAATGTTTTTCTGTTATATAAAGGTAATTTCCTCTAATCAACTTTTAATGTGCTTTTATTTCAAGTTTGCTTCAGGTTTACTTCTTCAGAATTCACAATTTTCTTTCATAACTTCTCATAACAATCTTCTTTTCTTGCAACCCCCCAAAAACAAAAACCAAAAACTATCCCGTTTCCCCGGTTTCTTTCCTTCAATTTTTTTTTATCCTATCTTGATTTTTTTCATATCACTAATTTAAATTAGTCACAGAATAATTACAACAAATTTTCTTTAAATCTTTCATTTCAGCTCTTTACCTTGACATACCTGATTGAAATAAAGTAAATAGAAACTATGGAATTTTGAATCTCAGAAATTATAATTCCTCACAGAAAAAACTGGTAAGGATTATGTATCTGAACATACATCATAATTTTGAAACCATAACAAATTCCCCAAAACAAAATACTGGAAATTCTCCTAATTGTAAATTGGGAAATTTGCAGTCTTTTGTTTTCTTTCATACCTACATAATTTTGAAGATGAAATACAAATACATTGATTTATCATTTTCTAGGATTGATACTCATAAATTTGAGAAATATGAAAAATTCCTCTCTTCAATTTAGATTCTGGATATCCCAACTCATAACTGTTCAAACCATTATCGTTTAAAATAACGAATGGTCCTTGAAATGGTAACATCAATTTTGCTGTTTGTTGTTTACGTCGATCAGTTTTTCTTAATGCTTTTACTATGACTAAATCTCCTTTTCAAAAGTAATTTGTTTTCTAATTTTGAATTTTTGTTTTTTGATATATTTTCTGGCATTGATATATATTCGATTATTGACCTTACTAAGAATATTATTGTAATTGATAATATCTGCAATTTTCCATGTTCTTTCTGGTTCTATATTATACATTAATTTAATTGGGCTTTGTTCGGTAATATTGTTAGGAACATGATTGATATAAAATTCAATATTTTCTAATTCATCTTCCCATAAATTCTGTTTATTGTAACATGCTATTCGCATGAACTTAATTATCTCTTGTATGTATCGTTCACATGGATTACTATTTGGATGTCTTATACTGGTAAATGATAATTCAATTTTCTCGTGTTGCATAAAATTAATGAATTTCTTAGATCTAAAATAAGTAGCATTATCTAATATACATTTTCCAGGTTTTCCCACTACTTGAAAATAATTAATGAGTTTGCTTTTAAGAACTTTTACATTAATACGTTTACACGAATAGCATTTTACATATTTAGTGAAATGGTCTACTATTACCAACAAATGTTTATTACCATATCTAGAAATTACCAAGTCACTTAAAATATCCATAGACACTATCTGAAGAGGTTGGTGAGAAATTATACTTTTTGGTTCATTTTGATTGAAATAATTTTTGTTTTAGCAAGTTGGCATGTATGACATATTCTTGTGACATGCTTAGCTAATTTATAATCTTTTTCACTTAAATAGTTTTCTCTGAATATAATCCACAATTTCCTCGCACCTATGTGACCAAACTTTTCATGTAATTCCTTTAGAATTTTAAAACTCAAATCATTTGTGATGATATATAATTCTTTTTCTTTTAATTGCTGAACATAATACCCCTTTTTAAATTTTGATTTTTGTTTTAATTTTGAATCCAAATTTTGTTGATCTAACTTTACTAACTCACTTGAAAAAATTCCCCTACCATTCATTAAAATGTTTAAACCAATCTGATAATTCTTAATTATTTTCTTATTTTGGGTCTGCCTACTTAGAAAATCAGCTATGATATTATTCTTTCCTGGAATATATTCTATATCAAAATCATACTCCATCAATAACAATATCCATCTATGTACTCTGGAATTACCAAATCTATTCTTCATAATATGAACTAAAGCTGAGTGATCAGTTTGAACTGTAAATTTTTTTCCCAATATATAAAATCTAAATTTTGATATTGCAAATATAATTGCACAAAACTCAAGTTCTGATATGCTATAACCCCTTTCATATGTTTTTGTTATACGAGAAATAAAACTTATGGGAACTTCTACACCGTTTTGTATCTGTATTAAAACTCCTGCCAAACGGTCTATTGAAGCATCAGTTTTTATGATAAATTTCAAATTGTAATCTGGATGAAAAATTTTCAAATTTTGGACAAATATATTTTTAATTTCGTTGAATGAAGTCTCGTGCTGTTCTGTCCATTTCCATTGTGAATTTTTCTTTAATAAATTTAACAACATGATTTCGTGTTGTAATATGTCTGGTATTAGTCTCTTGTAATAATTTATGGTTCCTAAAAAACCTCTCAAACTTTTAATATTAGTGGGTCTAGGTAAATTTTTTATGGCTTCAATTCTATCCTCATCCATACATACCCCTTCTCTATTAATTTCAAACCCTAAATATTTAATTTTATCTACAAAGAGCTCTATTTTATCTATGTTCAATTTCAAACCCTCTCTTTCTAAATTCTCTAAAATAATAGACACATGTTTAACATGATCCTCTTCTGTTTCAGAAAAAATAAGAATATCATCTATGTAATGTATACAAAATGGATCAAATTTGTCTAGTATACTATTCAGAGCTTTAACTAAACTAGAACAAGCTGATTGGAGTCCAAATGGTACAACCAAGAATTGATAAACTTGTCCATCTATCATGAATCCGGTATATTGTTGTGATTCCTCATGAAGAGGGATCAACCAAAAACTATGTAAAAGATCTAATTTAGTAAAATATTTTGCATGTGTTATTCTGCCAAAAACATTATTTATATTTATGGGAGTTTCATATCGGGGTTTCGTATATTGATTTAAATTTCTAGCGTCTAAACAAATTCTAATGTCACCTGATTTTTTTTTAACAATAACTATAGGATTTATATAACTTGTTTTGCTTTTAACTATAATTCCCTTTTGTTGAAGCTTTTCTAACTCAAATTTAACTTGCTCCCTGTAGCAATATGGAATAGGATAGTTTCTACTTTTAAAATTTTGTATATTAAAAACCTCAATTTTATGCACATAATTCTTAGCAATTCTGTTTTCGTTGTTGAATAAATTTTGAAATTTTAATATATTATTAAATAATAAATTTTTATGTTCCTCTTTGCATATCATTTGTCTTATAATTATCTTCAGTTTATCTTCATATATCACTTCTTTATCACGTTCAAGGTATCTATTATCTTCATTTTGGCATAATCTATTATTAAAAGTAGAAACTTTCTTTTCAATATTTGAATCATTAATGTCTTGTTCTGTATTATAATTTGTAAAGGTTTCTTTTAAAGACAAATCATACTGAGGTATTCTCTCTTCATTTTTCAAATAATTTGGTATATCACTACTTTCGTCATTGGCAAAATTATCACAATTATAATTTTCATTTAAGTTTATGACTTCAAAATAATCAATTCTTTTATGTGGATTCTTTATAGGAGATTCATATATAATTGTATCCTCTATGGGCTTTACTTGAATAGCTTCCATAGTAGGATCATTGAATGAAATATTATTAGTTATTTTCTTATCATGATTATAGGTATTATTTTCAACTGTATTATCTATTGAATCTATCATTTCTGTTAATAATTTGCCATGTCGGAAAATCTTCTTGTTTGATATATCAAATACTAATTCTAAATTATGCATGGTTTCAATGCCTAGAATAGCCTCGTATATCATGTCTTTAACCACCACAAATTCTATATTGAAATTTTGGTCACCGATTTGAATTTTTAAATGTATAATTCTATTACTTTGAGCTAATTTTTTATTGGTATATCCTATCATGTTGATTTGTGGTATTTTCATTATTGATTGTTGGTAATTTGGTATTTTTTTAATTATAGTCTCATTAATCAGATTCACCTCACTTCCTGTGTCATTCAACATTTGAAATTTTACATTATTACAGTTACAATTTAAATATAAAAGTGTGGTTTTTTCTATCGGTTCAGTCTCATCATCTAACGTTATAAATTCTCTAGGATGAGCGTAAGCAGTTTTTAATTGTCCGAGGCATGTATTTGAAAATCCTGTCCAGCATGAAGTGTTATTCTGTCTGGATCTGTTTTATATGTTCCGGTTTTTGGTTTTTCTGTCGTGTCTACGTTTTCTCTATATCGGTTAGAATTTTGTCTATATGTATTTTGTCTGCTAGTATGGTTATAAGTCTGATCGTTCTGATATTGTCTGTCTCTATCCTGAAATTTATTGTTATTGTAATTGGTATTATGTGAATTTTGATTAGTCCTTTCATTATTGTTATACCTATTCTGATTTGATTTATGATTATTATTCCAACGGTTATTTTTATATTGATTTTCCTGTCTATTATATCGATTATATTGTCCATTTTGGTAATTCTGATGGTATTTGCTTGGATCATTAGATATATAATTTCTCTGATATTCATTTGGATTAGTTCTATTATTACTATTCAATATGCCTTGTACTCGTTGCAGATATTTAATCAATTCCTTTAAAGTAAGTATCTCTGTAATCATAATATGTTGACAAATTTGTTCCGGGTAATGATTTGCCAATGCTTGAATTAACTCTGTTACTCTGTTAATTTAGGACTTAGGTATCGTGCATTTTGATATATTTTCAGAGTATATTCAACGTAACTATCTTTAAAATGTTCACGATATTTTCCAGTTACTAATAATTTTTTAATTTCTGATTGGACAGAAGCACTCCAATAAAATGATAAGAAATTTTTTTCAAATTCTTCAAAATTTTCAAATTCTTCTGATTGAATGGACCACCACAAATTTGCCTCTCCTATAATAGTTTTATCTATTACATTTTTAATCACTTGCCAATTTTGAGAAATGTTTTTCAATTTTTCTAAATATGAATTTGGATTCAAGTTTTTGTAATTACCATCAAACTTAAACTCTAAATTTTGATAATTTTGAAACAACATTGAACTGGTATTACTTGAATTTTGTAAATTTTGATATTCTGAATGAAGTATTTTAATTTGTTCTCTGTTATAACAAACTGTTTTATTCATAATTTCTATTGTAGGCCTAAAATTGATTGAGATATTTTCCGCTTCTTTCTCAATTTTGTCCATACATTCTTGTCTAACTTCCTGTATTGCTTCATCGGTGTATAAAATTATATTTTGTTTAACATTTTCTATCGATTGTTCCAAATCATTTCGTATTTCTTGCTTATATTCTCTAATTTCAGTTTTAATTGAATTAAAATCTTTGGCCAAATCTGATTTTTGTACTTGTAAAAATTTCATGATTTGTTCCAATGTAGTTGTATTTTGGTCTTCATCATTGTTATCCCCAATAGATTTTTGTTGTACTTGTTCAGATACCTCTTCCTCACTCTCAGACATAATCGATTTACTACGAGTCATCATTTTGATAAATTAAAGAATTTTAAATTTAGAAAGTTGAATTTTCAGATAGTGATAATTAAAAAAAATATCTTTCAAAATGCCCAACTCGTTGGGCGCCAAATTGTAATGATGCCCCACGTTCGGAGCCAAATTGTATTGATGCGCCGCGTTGATTATTATAAATTTGGATGAATTTTGAATTGTCTCAGGGTAGGTCCGAGTATGTAATTTTGAAAGATTTAAAAAAAATTAACAATTTATTAATTAATTCTCCAAATAACAAATTTTAAAATTAAATCAATGATTCCTATCTAACCTATCTAAAAATTCTTATTATATTCTATATACGGTTTAAAAAATAATTTTCATTCAACTCACAATTCTATGCTACAGTCCTTATTTCATTTTATCAATCACTATGCTCTATCAGCTATCTATGGTTCTATTTCAATTCTCTCTTGATTTGTAAGTTTATGTTATTCTTTCTTCGGTTAATCCTGGGTTAATCAGCTGTCTCTGCTTCCTTCGTCGATGTGGTTATCTCTTGATGTCCAAACTTACGATGATTCCTTGAATTCAATGTTTATGATATCTTGATCTTGAATAAAGGTATGATGACCATAACAAGTTGTATCTTCGGTGAAAATTTTAATGTTTTTCTGTTATATAAAGGTAATTTCCTCTAATCAACTTTTAATGTGCTTTTATTTCAAGTTTGCTTCAGGTTTACTTCTTCAGAATTCACAATTTTCTTTCATAACTTCTCATAACAATCTTCTTTTCTTGCAACCCCCCAAAAACAAAAACCAAAAACTATCCCGTTTCCCCGGTTTCTTTCCTTCAATTTTTTTTTATCCTATCTTGATTTTTTTCATATCACTAATTTAAATGAGTCGCAGAATAATTACAACAAATTTTCTTTAAATCTTTCATTTCAGCTCTTTACCTTGACATACCTGATTGAAATAAAGTAAATAGAAACTATGGAATTTTGAATCTCAGAAATTATAATTCCTCACAGAAAAAACTGGTAAGGATTATGTATCTGAACATACATCATAATTTTGAAACCATAACAGTACCTCCAACTCGCATCCACCTTCCGACAATTTCATTATTTGAGTTAGACGGTTATTTTGAATTTAATAATGGCGGACTTAGATTGAACGCAACTACGTATTAAGCGTGGTCAATGCAAGGCAGCATTGACTCGATTGAAACATTATTTAGAAAAACAAGATTTAGAAAAAGATATGATAGTATTATTATGCAATTGAGAGTAAGACTAGATGCAATTAATGAAACATATTCACAATTTGAAGAATATCAAGGTCATATTGAATATTTAGTTCAGTACGATGAAAAATCTGAAGAAGGTGATTACGAGCAAGAAGAAAAAGAAAGGCAAATGTTTGAAGATGGTTTTTTCGAAGTTACATCTAGAATTCATCAATTTTATTGAACTATGAACAGCAATTAAGTGACCCAGATAATAAATCAATTAAAAGCATATCCAGTATCAAAAACAGCTTAACTCCAGTTGAATTACCACCATTAAAGTTAGCTAGTTTCTGCGGAAAGTAAGAAAAATGACTTGAATTCAGAGATTTATTAATTTCATTAGTTCATGACAATAAGCAAGTTGATGAAATTCAAATGTTTTATTATCTAAAATCATGCTTGAGTGGCGAAGCTTCTCAAAAATAGAATCCATCCCAATTACAAGTGCTAATTATTCAGTAGCATTTTCAATTCTCAAGGATGCTTATGAAAATAAAAGAATTATTATCGAAACCTATGTCAATAATTTATTCCAAATACCAGTAATGACAAAGGAAAATAGTTCCGATTTAAAAAATCTTTACGATTCATTCACTAAGAATTTGCGATCTTTAGAAAATCTTGGTCAACCAGTGAAGGAGTGGGACACACTTCTTATACATTTAATTGTCTCAAAGTTCGATAACAGGACCAGGAGAGACTGGGAAGGTTTTAACCTGAAAGAAGAATTACCCGCAATGGACGAGATTAGTGAATTCCTGCACCAAAAATTTTTATTATCAGATAAGTTAGGATTATATTCTGAGAAAAAACAAGAAAATAATAAGATAGATTTTACAGAAAGAAAAACGAATGTATTTATGACGAGACAAGAAACAAATCAAGAGTACTCATGTCATTTTTTTAAGGAGGATCATTCTATATTTACATGTGACAAGTTTTTGAGTTTAAATATTGAGGATAGAGTGAAAGAAAGTGAAAGGCTCAAGTTATGTAAAAATTGTTCAAATCCCAATCACAGCGTTAATGAATGCAACAGATCGAGCTGTAAAAAATGCAATAAGTATCACAACACTTTTAGTACGAGATCCCGCTGCAGAATCACTACGTTCATTACGTACAGAGTCAAACACACATTTTTACATACGTTTATAGATAGGAGAATACACTGATAACACCGCAGCCTGTCAAAAGTGGCCGCAAGTAATTTTAATTGAATTAAGGTTAATCAATATTCGAAGAGAAATTTCGTTCACTCCGTATTGAAATAAAATATCATCCACATCATAGCAATGCATGTAGAGAATACTAAAATCCATGGCTGCCGTTGCACACTTGGCCGCAACTACCTCGCGGCCAGGTGTAAGCAGGTAACATTTCGATGTATTTCTACGTTCATAACGTACACGGATGTTTTTGATATCAAATTAAAGCTAATTTTTTTTCGAATATGATGATATATGGCTGCCTGTGAAAAAATAGCCGCAAGTTAGGTCTGCCATCTGTTGAAAACGCGAGATATCCGAAATAAAGTGAAAGAGATGGCGCGCAACGCCACTCGTTAGATTAGGAATGTGTATGCTAGCCGTGTGAGTTTTAAAAGCCATTGCGCATATTCATATTTATATATATTCATATTCATATTATCTTGATTCTCCATAGGTACCGAAGTACCCCTGAGAAGCTCCGTAAGCTTGTGCGAGTTCGGAGAATCAGTTGTGTTCTGTGCGTCGATAGATAGGGTTTTTAGTAAGGGGTTCAAACAATAGTAGAAATGACTTTACATACATTTAATCCACACAGATAGCCTATTTAATATATCTACTGGTAAAGCGGCATCGATGAATGTCGTAAATTATTTACTAAATATAAAACTATTCGGTCAAGATCAAAAGTTCAATTTCTTTTCCGAATGCTTTGAGGATTCTGAAAGATTCGTAAGGCCAATAAGACGTAACAAAATATACAACTTTTTTTCAGACTGTGTGAAAAGAAGTATTAAGAGTAGTGTTGTAGATAAAACAATCATTAAAATGGAACGAGATATTTTCGGACGACTGCTAGCAATTTCTTTCGATCAAAAAGTCGACATTGAGTATTGCCTATCATTCCCTCTTGCACTTATACCTCCTTCACTATTCAGCTGCTCAGGTGACATGCTGAAGACAGATAAATCTGCTTTGAGTAAAAAATTGATGTCAAAGACTACACCAGCTAATCCTGGACACATTGATATAGAAATTATTGATGGTTTTTATTATATATATCAAATCGGTTCTACTTTACCACAAGCTTTTGGAAAGCTAGCTGAATCAATATTAATGAAGCTTTGCTATAAAAATGCTCGTGAAGTACATTTAATATTTGATCGATATTTAACGCCTTCTATCAAAGATGCTGAAAGGCAAAATCGAGAAGGTATCGATATACCGTATATAATATAATGAATGGACCGCTGCAATCAAGACCAAGTGATCTTTTGAAAAGTTTGAAAAATGTTCGCTTTAAAGAAGCTCTGGTAAGATTCTTGAGTATTCATTAGGAAGACAATTCTTGTGCTTCAATATTGGGGAACAAAAAAATTTTTATAACTGTTGGAGAGCAATGTTTTTCATATTGTTCTGTTGGAAATATTGTTGTAAAAAATGAAGAAGTTGAGCTTGAATGCAAACATGAGGAAGCCGACACAAGAACTGTATATCACGTGAGCAAAATAACGGAAAATTCTAAAATTTTGGTGAGAGCGGCAGACACTGATGTACTTGTTATTTTATTACGTAATTTGCACAAATTTCCTAATTTACAAATTTGCTTGCCGAATACTACATCAAACCAACATGGTTTCTGGGAAGTTCAACTCCCATAGAGGTTGAAAATGTATTACGTACCTCAGCTAACAAATCTTCAGATGATGAAGATAAGTCTGATTGCGACGACGATAATGACAACTGCGATTATGAAAGCAGCGAGGAATCGGAGGAAAATGTAATATACTGATTTGAGATATCACTTGATTCAAGTGATACTTAGTGAATGAACAATTTTTTGTTATAAAATAAATCTCTTTATACTTTAAGTTTTTTTTATAGTATCCATTAGGTAATTATAATTTTGGATTAAATGTAATGTCGTTTCTACTATTGTTTGAACCCCTTACTAAAAACCCTATCTATCGACGCACAGAACACAACTGATTCTCCGAACTCGCACAAGCTTACGGAGCTTCTAAGGGGTACTTCGGTATCTATGGAGAATCAGGATAATATGAATATGAATATATATATATATATATATATATATATATATATATATATATATATATATATATATATATATATATATATATATATATATATATATATATATATATATATATATATATATATTTAAATATGAATATGCGCAAAGGCTTTAAATACTCACACGGCTAGCATACACATTCCTAATCTAACGAGTGGCGTTGCGCGCCATCTCTTTCACTTTATTTCGGATATCTCGCGTTTTCAACAGATGGCAGACCTAACTTGTGGCCATTTTTTCACAGGCAGCCATACATCATCATTTTCGAAAAAAAATTAGCTTCAATTTGATATCAAAAACACCCGTGTACGTAGAACGTAGAAATACATCGAAATGTTACCTGCTTACACCTGGCTGCGAGGTAGTTGCGGCCATGTGTGCAACGGCAGCCATAGATTTTAGTATTCTCTACATGCACTGCTATGATGTGGATGATATTTTATTTCAATACGGAGTGAACGAAATTTCTCTTCGAATATTGATTAATATTAATTTAATTAAAATTACTTGGGGCCACTTATGACAGGCTGCGGTGTTATCAGTGTATTCTCATATCCATAACCGTATGTAAAAATGTGTGTTTGACTCTGTACGTAATGAACGTAGTGATTCTGCAGCGGGATCTTAGACTATTTATTGCACTGCGAAAATAAATCTAATGCTAAGAGTCGAGTCAATAGCACGGATAAGGATAAATGTAAGTGTGACAATACTAAAGATAATGTTTGTGGCATTTCAACGGAAATAAAGACTTCTGAATCAATATCATTATCAGCCACAGCAGGCAGCAAAACATTGTCTTTACTATCAACTGCATCGTATTCCGGTGGACTGAGCGCAGGTCGGTCGTAATTCACGACGGTCCGGGAAAATTAATCGCAAATCGTGTAATTTGAGAAGTGAAAAATAATAATTTCGATCCAGTAACAATTGAAGTTAAGTACAAGTGAGAAAACGTTTCAAACGTTGTGAACAATAGTGAGAAAAGACACTACAAGTTCAAAAACAACAGTGAGAAAAAAGACTCGAAAGTGAAAGAAAACAAACAATCGAAACAGATGGTCTGGATTTCTTGAATCCAGATAACGTCTGTTTACTTTATTCATTGGCGTGCCGCCAAATTACTCAATATGAGCATGGATACGTCAACCGAACAATTCTGTGACCAATCACAGAACTCAAGTACGTTAGAAGATATTCTTATTAACCTCAATCGAACACAAACAAAAACAAACAATTCTTACATAGTGAGAACGTCATCAACAAGTTCAGAAGAATTTCTAGGATTTGAGACAAATAAGTCTGAAGAAAATCCATGGCAATCAGTAAGGTCGGCGCCAACAAAGAGGAGAAAAATTAACAACAAAAACAACAACAACAACATTACAATCCAAAATAGATTCGATGTTCTAAAGAGTGTCGACGAAACAAGTACAACAAGAAATGATGCCGCTTCAGAGAAAATTCCGAGACCACCCCCAATATTCATTTACGGGGTAGTTCACTACCCTGAAATGGCCAAAAAACTAAAAAGCGTAGCAGAAGATGATCAGTATACCACGAAATGCTTGCCCGACAATACTATCAAAGTGAATAGCATAACACCATAAACTTACAGAAAATTTATAAAATTTATGCGCGACAATAATGTTATCCATCATACATACCAACCCAAAGATGAGAGAGCTTTCAGGATAGTGATAAAAAACTTACATCACACAACTGATGTAAATGAAATCAAGCAGGAATTAGAAAACTCTGGACACAGAACAAGGAATATAATGAATGGTAGACACAGGTCAACAAAAGAAATACTAAATATCTTTTTTGTGGACTTGGAACCAGCCCCAAATAATAAAGATGTGTATAAAATACAGTACCTAAGTAACAGAGCAATAAAAATAGAACCACCGAGGAAATCGAAAGGAATCACCCAATGCACAAGGTGCCAACAATATGGCCACACCAAGACATATTGTAACAGACCATTCCTCTGTGTGAAATGTGGAGGACCACATAACACAACTGCATTCAAGAAAAGCCGAGACTTTCCAGCAAAGTGCTGTTTATGTGGTGGAGCCCACCCTGCAAATTACAAAGGTTGTGAATTCTATAACAACCTTATGAAAACTAAACAAAATACAAATAACAGACTAAATATCCAACAAAACAAAAAGTTAACAACCGATAATAATACAACTTCAATAACGCAAACACAATATGACCAATATCCAAAAACCCAACAAAATCAACACGAACAAACAAGAACTTCTCAGAATTATACACAACCCAGGAAAAGCTATGCAGATGCGGTCAACAACAACAGGGAGCAACTAGGAAATATCAACGACACCATGAATCATTTTCTTGAGGAATTCAAAGCTATGTTCCAGCAAATAATCCAACAAAACAGTATGATAATGAATATATTGACAACGCTCATAAATAAAATTCAATAACATAATAAAAGTTGCAGAATGGAATGCCAATGGCCTTCTACAACATAAGAATGAAGTAGAAATTTTCCTTCGTAATAACTCGATAGATGTCTTACTGGTGAGTGAAACACATTTTACTGAAAAATCGTACTTCAACATACCACAGTACAAAAGTTACACCACCAACCATCCAGACAAAACAGCCCATGCAGGTACTGCAATTGTGATAAAAAACACCATAAAACATGAAGAATTGCCAAAGTACGAAAAAGAATTTCTACAAGCCACAACAATAAGCGTACAATCGTTATCTTATAATCTCACAATTGCAGCAGTCTACTGTCCGCCACGACACAGCATCAAAAAAGAACAATTTGATGACTTCTTTTCTACGTTGGGCTATAAATTTATAGTAGGTGGAGACTTCAACAGCAAACATACCACATATGGCTCCCGGTTGACAACTCCAAAAGGAAGGCAACTAGTAAGTCTTGCAGAACAAAAAGGCTATTCCTTCTTATCGATAGGGTCACCCACTTATTGGCCAACCGACCCAAAGAAAATTCCTGACCTTCTGGATTTATTTGTTACTAATGGCATTTCTTCAACAAACATGGATGTAAAATCTAGTTTTGACCTGTCTTCAGATCACTCACCAATAATAGCGACATTTAGCAGCTTTATTATCTACAGAAAACACACCACCAGACAACACAATAGAAAAACAGATTGGGATAAGTATCGAACAAAAATTGAAGACGATTTACCTCGGGGAATAAGTCTCAAAACTCAGGAAGACATAGAAGAAGCTCTAAGCACATTCAACAACGTGATCACTAAAGCTGTTGAGGAGGCAACTCCAACAATAGCCCAGCCAAATAAAATCTACCACATCCCAACAGAAATCAAAGAACTTATTGCGCACAAAAGAAGAGCAAGAGCAATATGGCATTCAACACATTCTCCAGTTGACAAGAACAACCTGAACTTAGTGACCAACCGACTGAAGGCTAAAATTAATGAGGCAAAAGAAGCATCCTTCTATGAATATGTTTCGAACCTGAACAGATTTGACAACTCCATTTGGAGACCAATAAAAAACCGCAAGAGGCCAATAATACACATCCCACCCTTACGTAACCACTCAGATTCCAACTGGGCCCGAAGTGATGGAGAAAAAGCCAGACTTTTTGCAGACCATCTAGCCAAGGTATTTACTCCAAACAGCAATACTATGGACAGCGAAATCGACAGAGAACTACAGAAAACATCTGATAGAACAAGATTCATTAGACCCTTCAAATACTGCGAAGTAAAATCTGAAATTAACCACCTAAACGTAAAAAAAGCTTCTGGAGTGGATAAAATCAGTCCAAAAATGATCAAAGAGCTACCAGAAAGAGGAATTGCCCAACTCATGATTATATTTAACGCCATCATCAAGCAAAGCTACTGGCCAGAACACTTTAAAGCTGCGGAAATAATCATGATTCTAAAACCAGGAAAAGACCCAATCTGTGTTACCTCTTACCGTCCAATCAGCTTGCTACCTGTTGTCTCGAAAATTCTCGAAAAACTGGTCCTTCGAAGAATAAAGAACGACCCAAATACAGAAGAGTGGATTCCACTTCATCAGTTTGGCTTCCGGTCAGAGCATTCGACAGTGCAGCAAGTCCACAGAGTCACTCAAGAGGTGAATAAAGCACTTGAAGAAAAGAAATACTGTGTATCAGTGTTTTTGGATGTCAGCCAAGCTTTTGATAAAGTTTGGCATCCTGGCTTGCTATTCAAAATAAAAAAGCTCCTACCATCAACCTACTTCAATCTACTACAATCCTATATTACTGAAAGGAAATTCAGGGTCAGAGTAAACGACAACATCACAGACTATCTACCTATAACATCTGGAGTTCCGCAAGGAAGTGTCCTGGGCCCTCTATTGTACTTGTTATACACAGCCTACCTACCAATACACAGAGAAACAACAGCTGGTACATTCGCTGATGATACCGCTATATTAGCAAGCCATGAAGATCCAACTATAGCTTCTCAAATGCTTCAGAACCACCTCCTAGAAATTCAAAAATGGTCCAACAAGTGGAGAATAAAAATCAATGAGACAAAATCAGTACAAGTTAATTTCTCTCTTCGCAAGGAAAAATGTCCTAGGATACAATTCAATAATATCCAGCTACCGGAATCCACATCTACAAAATACCTGGGCATGCATCTTGACAAACGACTCACCTGGAAAGAACATATAACCAAGAAAAGAAAACAAGTCGACTTAAAAGTCAAGGAACTTTATTGGCTAATTGGTAAAAAATCAAAATTATCTCTGGAAAACAAACTCCTCATATACAAAACCATCATTAAACCCATTTGGACCTATGGAATTGAGCTCTGGGGATGTTCAAGTAAATCCAATGTCTCCATAATACAGAGAAGCCAATCAAAAATTCTAAGAATCTTAACAAACGCACCCTGGTACGTTACGAACCAAACGCTCCATACAGATCTAAAGATCCCATACGTGAAAGAAGTCATCCAGGACAGAAGTTGCAGACATCACGCAAAACTCGAAAGCCATCCTAACGCCCTAATCCGACCACTGACCGAACCCCCAGATACCAGACGACTGAAGAGAAACTGGCCAGCAGATCTGAAGGATGCCTGAGGACTTATCTGGATAAGACCTCATAACGCCACTTAGGAGCCTCAGCTCTGAACCAGCAAACAGGCCCATAGAATGTACATTCTGATTGCTTGTATACGTACTATAATAAAAAAAAACTATCAACTGCAATAATAAATATTGAAAATAAATATGGAAAATTCATAAAGGCACGAATGTTACTTGACCCAGGTTCACAAAGTAATTTTATATCTGAAAAATTATCAAATATGTTAGGTTTGGAAGAAATTCCAATAAAATACAGTATATCAGGTATTGGTAACAGTTTCAGTGCAATCGCTAGATACAAGATGATAATTAGCATATACACTATGGTAAATGAATATTCTGAAACTATTCCATATCTAATCTTACCTAAGATCACACAATATTTGCCAAGTCATGACTTTAATTCAAGCGTTTTGAACATTCCGGGAGACAAGTTATTAGCAGATCCAGATTTCAATAAGAGTCAAGAAATTGATATTTTGTGCGGAGTAGGTATATTTTATCATTCATTACTCATGGAGCAAATAAGGCTTGACAACGGTCTGATATTGCAAAACACCCAATTAAGTTGGATATTAGGCGGAGAGATAAGTAACTTTGGATTAAGAGCAACGAATCATGTTTCTAGTAACGTGGCAATTAATGACAATGAAGCGAACGAGTTGTTGAATGAGAACTTAGAGAAGTTTTGGCGAATTGAAAATTGTACAAACATTGACATAAGAGATGATGTTTGTGAGAAACATTTCATTTCAAATTTCAGTAGGGCTCCAGACAATAAATTTGTAGTAAAAATTCCATTTAAGGATGACTCTTTTCAATTGGGAAAATCAAAGGAAATGGCAATTAAAAGATTCTATTACTTAGAACGCAAACTGGCAAAGAGCGCAAACGTTAAATAGCAATACATAGATTTCATTGACGAATACTTACGATTAGGACACCTTAGGGAATTAGGGATTGATATTAATGATCTCGAAGATGATGGTTCAGCATATTATGTTCCACATCATCCAGTTTTGAAGGATAGTGATACCATCCCATGCAGAGTTGTGTTTGACTTCTCAGCAAAATCAGACAATAATATTTCTTTAAATGACCTACAATTATCAGGACCTTCTATACAAAGTGAACTGATTGATATACTTTTAAGATTTCGAGTACCAACCTACGTTATAACGGCAGACACTTCCAAAATGTACAGACAGGTATGGCTTCACCACAGTCAAACTAAGTTTCAAAGAATTTTCTGGCGGAATTCTGAAACAGAAAAACTAAAATGTTACGAACTATTAACAGTTACCTACGGGAGTAAGTCTTCTATTTTTTTAGCAAGTAGAGCACTGCAACAAATAGCTCATGAGAATGCGGAAAAGTATCCAGCAGCTGCTAAATCTATAAAAATAATTTTTAATTTGACGATTATTTAGATGGCGGAAACAATGAATCAGATGTTTTACAGTTACAATCAACAGTAACAAATTTATTGCGAGAATCAGGGTTTCAATTAAGAAAATGGTCAACAAACGCACCTAATCTTGTTGGTCGTTTCGATATTGATAGGGATATTAAATCTAGCGTACTTAATTTGAGTGAAAATCAAAACTATAGGTGTGCGTTGGAATGCATCTTCTGATACTATCGAGTATGAAATAAATCGAGAATTAAATGATTTGAAACAGAGTAAAAACATAACAAAACGATCAATTTTATCCACAATCAGTCAGCTATTTGATCCCATGGGCTTGGTTAGTCCTATAATAATGAAGGCTAAATTCATTCTTCAGTTGGTTTGGAAAGAAAAAGGAAATTGGGACGATTCAGTATCAGACAGTTTGAACAGAAATTGGATTGATTTCTTAACTCATCTCCAAGAATTAAAAATTGTAAAAATTCAAAGACATGTTATTTGTGAAAATGCACGATATTTAGAGATTCATTTATTTGTTGATGCATCTGAAAAAGGTTACGGTGCATGCATATATATAAAGAGTCAAGGTTCAAGCGGAAGAGAATGTCACTTGATTTGTTCAAAAAGTAAGGTTGTACCTATCAAACAATTAACACTACCGAGATTAGAACTTTGTGCGGCATTCTTAGGTTCAAAATTATTAAATAAGGTTAAAACTTCAATGCAAATAGAATTTCAAAGAAAATTTTGTTGGACAGACTCGCTTGTAGCATACCATTAGATAAAAGGTTCGCCGGAGAGATGGAAAACCTTTGTAGCAATTCGAGTATCAATAATACAGAATTTGACGGACAGCAATGATTGGTATCATGTCAGATCCAAAGAAAATCCTGCTGATCTGATATCAAGGGGCGCCGTAGTGAGTGATCTAACTGAATTTTGGTTTCAAGGTCCTTGTTGGTTGCAATTAAACAGTAATGAATACCCTATAGGCAAGGACTGTAATACTTTGGAAGAAATTCCAGAAACAAGAACGGTTTCAAATATTGCTTCGAGCAATGATGATTAAATTTTCACGAAATTCTTGGATTTAGGAAAACTGAAAAGAGTTGTTGCCTATTGTAGGCGATTTATATTAAATGCAAGGAAGTCTAGTCATAAGAAGGCTGGTCCTTCAAGTATAAGCGAGATATATGAAGCATTCGACACTCTATTAAGAGTAGCTCAATTTGATGCATTTAGTCAAGAAATATCTGATTTAAGAAAACGGAAATGTGTGAAAAATTCAAGTTCACTTGTAAGCTTATGTCCGTTTCTTGATTCAAAAAATATTTTACTAGTAGGAGGCAGGATTTCGAGAGCGAACTATGCTTATAATAAAAAGCATCCAATAATTTTACCTAAAAACCATCCACTTACAATTTCTATAATGCGCAATGAGCATCAAAAATTACTTCATTGTGGTCCACAACAATTATTATTCACGATAAGAGAAAAGTTTTAGCCGTTGGCAGGTAGAAATATGGCCCGCAAAATTATCCATCAATGCGTTAGATGTTTTAAGGCAAACCCAAAGGCTTGCGAGTAAAGGGTGGGCAAAATTGGTTGTCTACTGAAGGGATCTCGACAACTATAGCAGCTAGAAGAAAGCGGACCGCACATTCTCGTGCTCTTTTTTCTTGACTGATCCAAAAATGAAAATAGATCCAGCCTAACGTTCATAGATTTTGAGTTATGAACGAAAATTGAAAAATCGTCATTTTCAATGAAGCTGAATATCTCGCATATTTGAACTCGTATGCGAAATCCGTTGCTTCATTCTACAGGCACTTTTTTATGAGGAATTCGAATATGATATTAAGAAATTTTTCGATTTAGTCATTTTCGAGATACGAAAGAGATTTCTGATTTTTCAAATGTGAACTATAGTTGAAAGTTCTTTCATCTTGCTGCAATTTTTTTGCTGATTTCAAAAATGTATTATATATCTCTATTCACATGAATATAACTTAAGAAAAAAAAATCAATACTTTTTCCTGCTTTTCGATTCACTGTTGAATTTTCAGTAGGCTGGCGTAACCATAGCGACCGTTGAAAATGTATTATTAAATAAAAAGATCTGTTACTTCCTAGTTCGTTTATTGGTATTGGCATTCAATAAACGAACTAGGAAGTAACAGATCTTTTTATTTAATAAACAACTTCCTACTTGGATATTGTTATTTGTATCAAAAATGTATTATGGTTCGTGAACTCGACATAATCCTATGTGAACTTAACTTTCTGCGATAGGAATCACCGACTGACGAATAATTATTTCTTTTATATATCGATATCGAGATCGATATCCTTTTAAAGAGAGTAAAAGACTTTCGTCCGATTGTTACAGAAGGAAATTTATTCAATTATCGTTTTTCTATTCGTGAAAGAAACTTCAAGATTTAGTAATATTATAAATCAAATACGATAGCTCTCTATATTTACAATTTTACAGAAGTAAGATGATAAAAAAAAGGTACTTCTGTCAACGAACCATCATAAGATAAGCATGCCAAACATCCGAAGAACAAACGATGGCAAATTAATCATCGAAATATTTATTCAGCAATCCGTGATTCCAATGATAGAGGCTCAGATTCACAAAATATAATGCATATTCAACTGTTGTTATGGTAACCCAGCCTACTTATAATATAATTCAACAGAGAATCGAAAAGCAGGAAAAAGTATTGAATTTCTTTCTCGTGTAACATTCATGTGAATACCAACATATGATACATTTTTGAAATCAGCAAAAAAATTGCAGCAAGATGAAAGAACTTTCAACAATAGTTCACATTTGAAAAATCAGAAATCCCTTTCGTATCTCGAAAATGATTGGATCGAAAAATTTCTTAATATCATATTCGAATTCCCCTTAAAAAAGTGCCTGTAGAATGTAACAACGGATTTCGAATTCGAGTTCAAATAAGCGAGTTATTCAGCTTCATTGAAAATGACAATTTATCAATTTTCGTTCATAACTCAAAATCTATTACCGTTAGGCTGGACTGTTTTCAGATTTAGAATAGCAAGGAAAAAAGAGCTCGAGAATGTGTCATCCGTTTCCTTCTAGCTGCTATAGTTCTCGAGATCCCTTCAGTAGACAACGAATTTTGCCCACCCTGTTCATTATGGGTAATTTACCTTCAGAAAGACTATCTCAGGCATTTCCTTTTATCAATATAGGATGCGATTACGCTGGTCCCTTTTATTTGAAGGAAGGTAAGGCTCGTAAGCCAACTGTAACCAAGGCTTGGATATGCATATTTGTATGCATGGTTACAAAAGCAGTCCATATTGAGTTAGTGACAGAATTGAGTACTCAAGCATTTTTCTTATGTTTTAAGAGATTTATAAGTAGAAGAGGAAGACCAAACATGATTTTTTCCGATAATGGAACCCAGTTTGTAGGCTCTAACAATGAACTTTTGAATTTCTTCAAGTCTAATGGTGATTTGATCACTTTGCATTTTAGTAATGAGCGGATAACTTGTAAATTTATTCCACCAAAGGCGCCCAATTTTGGAGGCTTTTGGGAATCATGCATTAAGAGTACGAAACATCATCTAAAAAGAATAATGGGTGATAGTCAATTGCGTTATGAAGATTTTTCAACAATATTGTGTCAGATTGAATCCATACTCAATTCCAGACCACTTACCCCCCTTTCCTCTAGTCCTGATGATATGTCTCCACTCACGCCTGCGCATTTTCTCATTGGACTACCCCTCACAAGTTTGCCTGAATCTAATTATGTAGATATTCCTGATGGTAGATTGAAGGTGTATCAGCAGAGGCAAAAGATGGTACAGTTATTCTGGAAACGATGGAGCAATGAGTATATCAATGGCTTGCAGACTAGGTTGAAATGGAAGGTCAATGGTTCCAGCATCATCAAGAATGAAGCATTGGTATTGGTAAAGGAAGACAACCTACCTCCTCTGATGTGGAAAATGGGAAGAATCGTAAGTCTCCATCCAGGTGATGACAGCGTTGTGCGCGTTGTGTCAGTGCGCTACAGCGGCGGTAGCATTCTCAAAAGGCCTGAAAATGAACTCAAGTCGCGAGAAGGAGGAATGTTAAAAACTTAAGATTGAAAGAGAAAAGACTTAGTTGTATGCATACTTACCATTTACATTGTTCATGCATTCACAACATTTTAAAAACATTATCTGTAGCAGTATTTTTTTGTTTTTTGTTTAAATGTAGCCATTTCAAGGCCGGCGGTATGTTAGTGATCCGGCAACATTGTAAAAAGTAATAATAAGGCAGATGAGCACCGCGAGTGTGCAAGTCGAGTCAGTATAGTACAGTCCACTGCGATGAAGAGATGAAATGCTCTTCAATAAAGCATTTTACAATTTCGAGTTGTTTTAATCTATTACAAAAGTGGTGAAACAATCCCCCACCCTGAGTTACCAAGTACTAATGCTGTTTCGGTTGAGCTCATGGAGGATCTACCCTTCATAGTTGAGCTCTAGATATGTTGATTGAATTTTATTCTCAGAGAGAATTTGGAGTATAAAAACTTATAGTTTGAATGTCTAAATATATCCACAAATTTTTCGCTTTGGCCGGAATTAGAAACAAGAAAATGATGGTGTATTTTCGGTTTATTTAAGCATAATTAAGAATATTTTCATTGCATGTTTCAATGTGTGTTCGACAAGAAAATATTTTACATAATTGAATTCTACTTCAGAATAATAAACATGATGGTAGTGATAGCACTGTATAAAGACCAAGTGGTCTTTATACATTGGTGATAGTGTTTATTGGTCCAAAAGGTACAATAATTACAAGTAACAACTGTATAGGACAAGTCATGTAGCAATTGATATAAACATTCAAATGGACATAGTATGATACAACTGTTCACGGAAATACAGAAAGACAAAAACACAAACAGGTTCAAAAGAACTTGATTTTAATGGTTACAAATTTGCTAGAGGAAGCTCAAAATGGTAAAGGTTTTACCCATCAACAATAAAATAAGAATAATAAGACTTTTTAAACAATAGATTATTTAAACGCCTTTTGAAGGGTTTCAATTTCAATTACTGTATTTGTACAGGTAGGTAGAATATTAATTCCTAAAAATGCGGTTTGATGCTCTATAAAATAAAATAATTTTTTTTTTCATATCTACATAATATACCTCTGTATGAAAGTCAAATATAAATGGACGAAAATTTTTCGAATAAATGGAATACGGTATTGAAGGAAGAAGAATAGAGTAAAAAGTCTGAAAAAATGTTTGACAAAAGTCCAACACTCTTCCGGAAATTTGGAGATCAATCATAAGTTTATTTCTTAAGGCGCATTTATACCAAACGAGCATTATTCGCGAACACTGTTTGCAAACAGTAGCACGGGCGGTGTAGAGAGTAGAGAGCTCGAGCTCATTTCGCCACATGCCGGTAAAGTAATGTTTCATTATAAGCCCGGGTGTCCACTGGAAGCGTATTCGAGCGGCTACACGCTCACGCGAAACGAGCGTTTGTAGCCGCTACAAAACAGGCGGCGCGGCGCTACAGAGGTTGTCCACTGGAGGCAGCTACGTGCGTTCATTTCAGTGTTGGAGCCGAAGGATCGTTCTCAATCAACTATTGCTTGTTGTTCGCGATGGCTGCAATTTTTATAGCCAAAATAAAATCGAGAATTCAACCATTTCTACTGTCAACCGAAGAACGGACCTTATATATTTCCCAACTACTACTGAATGAATCGAATTTTATTTTACTGACAATGCGATGAAAACAACGAGAAACAATTCTTCCAATAAGTATTCAATTGTTTGAACGACTCATCCAGAAAAACTATCCTAGGTTTCTTCCTCAGCTAATTTTTTGGTGGCCAAAAATGCGTGTTTTCGTTTTTTTTTCGATTGTATCTCCCCTGGAAAACTGAATATAATCAAAGCTCAATTTTTTTATTATAGATCACTAAATTCTCGATTGAGGCGGCGTTCCTCAACCCGTTTCGATATTAGAGTATATCAATGTATATCAAAATTTCAGAGATATTGTCCTTGACTGTCCATGACCACGAAATGGTCTATGACGTTTTAAATCTGGAATCTTAACGAAAAAATTGTATTTGTGTAATGAACGCGTGTTTTCAATCGATGTGAAATTTAATGCTTTATTACAACTTTTTTATACGTTTTTATACTTCTCTCATATATACGCTGCTTTCAAAGATTTTTCCGAGAAATCAATATGAAATATAACATTTTAAAATGTTTCAGGAAATTGTCCCAACTTTGGGATCCATTAGTGAGAAAAAGTTCACACTTGATCTCATTCGACGTAGAATTCAGTACTATATAGCTTTTCTCGCAAGTAATCAGTCGATATCCGTATTTCTTGAAGACATATGATTGAAAAACTTAAAAAACCCCATTTCTTGGCCGCCAAAAGTTATGCTCAATTCCTTTGAAGGAAAAAAGCTAAGATGATTTCCAAGATGATTTAATTCGGTCACTGATGAAGCCATTCAAGCTTTTATAGGCACAAAATCCTTACTGAATCTCAATTTAACAGGACTGAAATGAATGAGCCAACGGGCGTGCACGCGCTACACTCGCTACAGATCCCATTTCAGGCTGATCGCGCGTACGAGCTTGTAGCTGCTTGAAAACGCCCGCTCGAAGTCGCCTGCAGTGGACAACGCTGTATTGAAATACGTTACTTGGGATCTGTAGCGGCTTGCCGCACGTTCACGCTCGTTTCGCGTGAGCGCGTAGCCGCTCGAGTACGCCCGGGCTAAGGCACTGTTTGCGAACAATGCACGCAAAATGAACAGGCGGTGTAAACACTCATCGACGCTGAATAAAGTTTACGAAGCCTGTTTCGAAACGTTTAAAAAAGCTCGATCCCGTTCCGTCCCATGTCGGTAAACTGACGAATCATCAAAGGCATTCGGATTTCCTTGCACATCTGGCGTCATGTCATCGAAAACACCTGAGGACCGTGATAAGTTATTGGGTCTTGGTATTTAATTTGTTATTGAAGTTGGATGAGGTCTCGTGAATCTTAATTTCGTTATTAATTAATCCATTTGAAATAGAGTGGGACCACGAAAAATGCCTTGGCTTGATTGGGCTCTACGAGGAGAAGGCAGAACTGTGGCTTCCCAATCATAAATACCATCATAACAAATTTAAAAAAAATGATGCTTGGGAAGAAATTTCCAACAAATTGGGGGTGTCCCCTGATGCAGCAAAAGGAAAAATGCTCTCCTTGCTTGTCTCCCACAGGAGAGAAATTAACAAGGAACGAGTATCAAGGGGAACTGGAAAAGGTGAGTAGCAAATAACTTTAGTTACTGTAGTATAGGTACTGTAAAAGTATAGATATATTGCAGTGCATAAAAGGGCCAAAAAAAGTGAAAAATTATGAGAAGATATTTTATTGCAAACAAAACCTAAATATAACAAAACATGATTCAAATCTACAGAAACATGAATTGACAGTATAAATCACATGTAAAACTTGATAAATCATTTCTCCAGGAACCAGGTATAATCTCCCCATTTTCTTCTCTATCCATAGCACCTGAAGGACAATATAAATTATGCGAAATTGAACTTCAGCGTAAAAAATTGTGGAGGTACACACACGCCATTAGAACCCACTTGGCTTTCCCTGGTTCTAATAGGGGAGGTTTTCGTAGTACACGAAAAACCGAACATAAAATGAAAAAAGCATTTTCGCGTCAACTAAACCAAATAGGACTACAGTAAAAAATGATTTATAATTGAATTATTCACTGCCACATTTAGGTGGACATTGTATGATGACATGTCGATAGCTCCAACAGCATGGGGAAAGTTCCACTTTTGTTCAGTCACCTGGGAAACGCGCTGCCACTATTCTTCATTTTCTGGCATCTGTAAAATAATGAGAAAAGTACATTTTTGCACATTGTGAATTAATACCTAACATACAATGACAACGAAATAAAGAACGAATGTCAAACACTTTTCATTTAAATAGTACATTGTGGCCGTTTGAAAACGAAACATAGTTATTTAGTGGCGAATTTGTCGAAAACGTCGTGTCAGGTCGATTTTTTTATATCGTCAAAATGTACTCGAATTGGGCGGTTTTGTTCTTACAATGGTTTACCTCACTACGACGTATCATTTTCCAGAGATTTGACATCTTTTTCCTTTTTGTGTTAGCAGGTTGAGGATCTGGAGTGCACAGCAACTGTTGATGTAGAGGACGAGGATAATGTTGTCATGAAGGCAGATGATCTCCAACAGTCTCAGTTTGCATCTACTTCATCAAGGGAGCAGTTTGTACAACCTTCTGCACCCAAAGCGCAAAAAAAAACACCACCTACTGGTGGTACTCAGGTGGACCGAGTTGTCTGGACTGGATGACTGGATCGCAATGATTGTGACGTGTTTTGTTAAGCATGTAGCTATGAAATCTGTGTCTCTAACCCTTTAGGCCGGATACCGTTGTATCTGCGTCGATTTCTGAGGCCGGATGCCCTTGCAGCTGCGTCTCTCACCCTTGAGGCCGGGTACCGTTGTAACTGCGTCTCCAACCCTTTAGGCTGGATGCCCTTGCATCTGAGTCTAATCCTTCCCACAACCGCCTGACTGAACCCTACCCAATTCAGAACTGTTGCATGCTGAACGTAACTCATCTCACTGAAATATCGGTTAAGAGTCATCATTAAGGAGCTGATAGCTGTAGATGTAACTGATTCCACCAAGTGTGCATTTCACATGAGATTTTCTCTCGCCAGTTGAACCTGTTGCCGTAGCTACGTAAAATCATACCTGTATAGTAGATTATGTAGTTCTTGCTGTTCCAAGGGGAGGTTTTCTCGCAGCTCTTTTTCCTCCCCTCTGCTGCGCCCTAGAGCTATGACATTGGAAATCGTCCCCAATGAAACCCGAAATAAACGTTTCTTGTTTGGGTTTGAATGTGTTTTTTCTTTCGAATCTCCCAACCTCCCGTCAATTTTTTTATTAGTAATCAGGGTAAGTACTTTGGGTTGCCTACGTAATATGGAGTCCTACCACCACAGATTACAGAGTAGAATAGATCTGACACTCACGTTCTCCGGTGAAAAATACAGTTTATCCCTCCCTCAGCGCCCCCATGCGGTTGCCACCCAACTAACCGGGAGTAATGTCGGTATAACAGGAAACTGCAATTGCAAGGCGCGAAATTTAAATTAGCCCATTCACTGGTGTTTTAGACGTCGA
Source organism: Coccinella septempunctata (assembly GCF_907165205.1). NCBI lineage: Eukaryota > Metazoa > Arthropoda > Insecta > Coleoptera > Coccinellidae > Coccinella > Coccinella septempunctata. The sequence continues at coordinate 30,103,082 of NC_058195.1, forward strand.
TAGAATAATATGGATTATTAGGGCGAATTTAAAGGAGAAATAAAACATCTCATGAAAAATATACATATATTGATATTTCCAGCACAGGAAAAAAAAATATGGAAATACATAAGCTATAAGTATGGCAATGAATATATGAGCAGAGGTAAAATGTCAATAGGGTCACATATCTTCGTAAGACAATAATTATAATAAACAGTAATAATATTGTTCATAGGAAATGAGGTTGAAATTATTATATGTTCAGAAATCTTCAACATTATCCAAAAAGGACACAATGTTTGTTGGGAGTCGGCAATAGAAATCAAAAACAGCATGCCAAAGCTTAGAATGCATGAATAATTTGGAAAAGAAAAAATTAGTTGCCCAAAGACCTATGTGGATTTTATATTTTCCTGCAGGAAAGATTTCAAAGTCTCTAAACAACGACTCCCTGTTTTATCTTCCTCACAGTTAGATCACCAGGTATGCACTGACATGAAATTATTAATAACTAAAGTTTTGAATGATGTAATAAAGTGTTCAACATTTGGGTTAGTATTCCTTACGCCATGTGCTCTAATGTACCCAAAAAGGTTTTCTAAACAATCTTGATTGAAAGCCCCAGTGAGAATATATTTAAAGTGATAATCATTGAACAGTTTTTGCCTAAGGTAAAGGAATGCTTTCAATGTTGTCACTATATTCTTCAAAGTGGGCACCACAATGGATCTTTTCTTTCGAGGACAATAAAATGAAATAATGTTGAAAATTTGTATCGCCTGCTCCCAACAAACATTGTGTTCTGTTTGAATACTAACCGTCTTCTTTAAGAGTTTCGCAGTGGATGTCCAAGCTCTGGATACATTCAACGAATCAAATAACTCATCCAAGAATAGTATAAAGTCAGCAGTGTCGATAGCCTCTCTGTGAAGCTGAAGCGAATGCTTGATTTCTAAAAAGGAAAATAGTAAATTTTTGTATTATTATGTCTGAAAAAATACTTACCCCATTGAGAAATGAGCTTCATCATTGACCCCACGGAGTGGCTTAATAACTGACTACACAGTTTGACTTTCATTTCCATTAACACAATTTTTAAAGGGTTTGGTTGGATTGGTTTAAGTATAAACGATTAATGTTATAATTACGTGGTTCTTTGAATCAAATATTTTTTACAAGAAAATTGATTTCCTTATAAAACTGTCGAGTTCAATAAATGGGTATTTTTAATTTACTCTCGTATAAGATCTCGTTTGTAAACAAGAATTTGCATTAAAACATATTGACATTGACACTGTTGGCGTTCACAAATCCAATATGCCAGAATACAGTAATCTGTGGAGAATATGATATATATTTTCGTATGCAGTGCCACATAGCGATTGATTGCAGAACTAAAAACCGTATTTGGGGTGGGGGTAAGGAAGTGTCAAGCCCCTGCCTACCACAACCAGACGATCACGATTTTTGGCCATAGAGTAGTAAGGTGTCTTTAAAGTGCTGTCATTCGTAAGTATCTTCGAAGTAAAAAGAATTCTACAAGCATCACTGACCAGCGCAAGGTAATTTAAGGTCAGGACAGTACAATATATAAAGAATCTAAAAAATTCAACCAATAATGACGTACCGACATTCGATCTATGACAAATAAACTCGTATTATTAAGTTTCTATGACAGATTATATGACCAATTCGCGAATCCGTTGAGGGCGCAGCGAAATGTAAACAAACTTTGACGTTTGTCAGTACTATTTTCGAGATTTCTACGGCCTAACTGTGTTTTTCTTGTGAATCAAGATATTTATCGGAATTATCGGAAGTGAATTGACGATTGATTTAGTTTCGTAAAGAAAGATAAACATTCTTTAGAAATACTTCATTTGAAAGGGGTGAATCGAGCGATGATATTGGTGTACCTACACACAAATTCCTATTATTTCATAGATTCTTTCTTGAAGTAAACCTAGGTAATAATGTTGAGGTAGCGTATACTAAGTTTGCGAAGGAAGTAGATACTAAACATCTTAACATCTTGATAAGTAAAGCGTTTATGTGGAAGTTTTGAAGTTTCTATTTAAAATATTTCAATTTCATGTTATGAAATAGGTTTTCCTCATACTGAAATCTCAAGAGACATAAATATAATTCAGCTCATGGAACAAGTTCTACAGATGAGAAAAAGCATTCATTTGGAAGTATAAAAATTATGAAATTGTATTTCTAAATCGTCAATTGAATTTAGCAGAAAACTCTGGCACGGAAAAATCGTTTAAATTAACTCCTGCCAGTTGAAAACACTGGTAAAAATATTTTTTCGGAATCAATATTTTTATTCAGAAACCCAGACAATAATTCCAATATAACTTCTCCAAATAATAATTATAATACGATGGTGAGAAATATCAGTCACAAGGAACAGTTGTATACAATTTATTCAATGGCAACGTTTCTGAGCATGCCATTGAATAAATTGTATACAACTGTTCCCTATGACTAAGATATCTAAAACTCTGGTGTATTCACTGATTCGATTTTGTTTTTAATTTCGTGGGGATATGGGACCAGTTTCGTTTTTCCCACTGTAGGTAGCGCTGTTTAGAATTTGACAGAGCATTGTCAATTGATATTTGAATATAATTTGAATACTTTTCTACGACTTACGAATATGTTGAATTTATAAACGATTATTAGTGTGGGAAATTGTATTAGTTTCGAGAAAGGGTGTAAAACATTCATTTAATCAACATGTCCTTCAGTAAGTTCAGTTTCCGTATGGGCAATCAAGAACTACAGCTCAGAATTCGGTGTTGTTGGAATTTGAGGCATAACCAAATCAGATGAACGAATATTCGGGACGGATATACATAGCTAAGTTTTTTGGCGACTTCAGCAATATTTCGAAGAAAGTGTATTGGAAATACGTAATGTGAATTGTGAGCATGTATTGAGAATCAGAAATACATAAATCTATTCGAGTCTGTTCTTCAAATATTTTTCCTGAGTTGATGTAGTGAAAATTCCCTTTCCGTCAATTGAATTTATTGGATATTTGACCAATCAACTGTGTTTTATTGATATCATATTGAATTAACACATTGACGTTTGTCAAACGGAAATTATCTTGAAGAAGAATTGTTAATACTCCTTCGAACCCTTATTCCATAGTGTTAAAATATTGACAGATTTGTTTTTACAACGAAAATTAAACTGTAAATCACAAATATTCCTTAACAGCTGACAAAATGGGCTAGTTCATATTTTGAACTCGTTGATCGATATTCGATATCAACGCAAAACAAAATAAAACGACAGAGTATCATTGAAATTCCTGTGGTAGAACAAGGATAGAACGAATCAAATGACATGGTGGCGCCGAAACGAAACTGATCCCATATCCCCGATTTTCTGAAATGTTGATGCTTGCAAAAAGGGACAAGTGCACACACCAGTGTTTTAGACATCTTACCTCTGACGGATATTCCTCACCATCGAATTAAATCTTCGGAACGATAATTTATCTGAAATAATTATAATACTTTGTTGGACAACTTGAGATGAGAGAAAACATAAGAAACAAAACTTATTTTGACTTTGCAGTACTGACAAAGTAGTTTCGTAATTCAGTCGGCAGAGGGCCGACATATCAACTTGACTGAAAATAGAAAAGCGAGAACAATTCTTAAAAAGATGACATTCCTTCTGTCGCTTTGTCAGGAAATACTGATTCGCTCGATGGGGCTTTAATGGGTTTAAACCTGAAACATTCGAAGGTGAACTCATAGCATACCACACTTCCATAATGAGGAATTTGAGTGACAAAATACAAATATCAAAAGTCATTTTTCGACACCTCATCTCTATTATCGAAGTTCTTATTCATCACCTGATTTTTCTGCACTTATTATTATTTAATATCTGTTTGACTTTTAAGAAAAAAATTAAAAACTAATTTCTTTACTTCGCATGATATACTTGTAGCAAAAGAGAAATGAACGAAGAAAAATCATATTGCATGTTCATTTTTGAGAATGAAGTCCTGTTTTCAATTATTTAGTTATAGTTTTTATTGCCACCTGCCGATATTTTGTTTAGCAAATTTATTATTGTTATTTATTGATGATACTGCAAATCAACATAAGCGTTGTTATCGCAGATATACATTTTTAAGGTACCTATATACAAGAACAGAAAAGAATAATGGCTTATTATTATAATTCAATATATGTCCTTAGTTTTATCTTGAATTGATGTAGGGATTCGAAAAGTCTTTTTGCCTTCAGGAGTTCATTGTAGAGTTGGCTCTGAAAAGCTAGGTAAGTCTACTTCTGCCATAGTTTGATCGAATAGTTTTATCTAAGTTAAACTTGTCTCTGTACCTTGTGGGATAGTTGTGTGGTGAATTCTCAAGGGTAATATTACTTTTCAAAAGATTATTGTTTATTTTGTATACAAAAGTACAGAGTCCAGTTTTCATCAGTTTCTTTATTGGAAGGATCGGGAAGCTTTCATATAATGATTCTGTACTTGTCGCGTATTTGAGATTGTAACCTCTGAAGATGGTTAATGTTGAACTGTGTAGTGTTTCCCCAAATTGCTATGAGGTTTGTTAGAACGCTATTAATATGTGCATTATACATATAACATCAGTTTGTTCTTCATGCTAAGTAAGTTACTTGTGCGTTTCATACAATTGATCAATCCACACAGTTTATTGAAGATCATGTCGATATGTTTCCCCAGTTCAAGTCTTCATCTATGATCAGTCCGAGATATTTGTAGTATGTTACTTTGCTGATATTTTCTCTATTTTTTTTTAAATCGAGGTTGATTTCTGTTTTTTCATTTGGTTTTGGTTTGAAAATCATATAGAATTTGTAAAATGCTTCCAAATTGCTGTTTATTTCATTTTGTAGATCAAATAATTTCTTTCCATGGAACACCAGAACTGTATCGTCTGCAAACATATAGTATCTAGCACGCAATTTCACCTCTACAAGATTTTCTACATACAACAAATAGAGCAGTGGTCCCAAAACTGATTCCTGCGGTATGCCACATCTAACATTTTTCGCAGAGCTTTTCATTTTGATTACTAACACATATTGTAGACTTTCCTCCAAAAATGATTTGAGAAGTCTCCAAGCTGGACCCTGTATACCCATATCAGACAATTTTTTCATAAGTATCTCGTGATCTACAGTGTCAAATGCCTTCCTAAAGTCAACAAATTCTGCGGCAACAAAATGACCATTTTCCGTTTTTTCTATGATATCCTCTATCAAATCCGCTGTAGCACCCAAGGTAGAGCTTCCTTCCTGAAAACCATATTGATATTGCGAAAGTTCCAAAAATTCGATCAGTCTCGATTTTATTACTCGTTCTATTATTTTTGACACTGTTAATGTGATTGAGATTGGTCGGTAGTTACCCATATCATCCTTCTTTACCTTTTTGAATACTGGTAGTACTCTAGATATTTTCAAGGATGAAAAAAATGATCCATAATTAATTGGAATTACTTTTATTGTATAAAATATTTCTTACATGCCACGTGCAGAAATTCCATCATCTCCTTTCGAGGATGTGTTTTTCAATGAAAAAACAATTTTTTTTTCAATTCAGATTCAGTACATTTTTTGAAGTATAGGCATTTGTTGTTAGATACACGATGGTTACTGTCGCTGTTCAGTTTTGGTATCTTTTTGTGAAGGTTGGTTGCGGACTCTATAAAATATTCATTGATTGAAGATGCAATCTCATGATCTGTTTTCACGTCCTTCCCATCGGCTTTCAATTTGTTGATGTCTAAACGATTTGGTTTTTTAATATTTATTGAATCATTCAGTAACTTCCACATTTTTCTTCAGTCTGTTCCTGTTTTTGTTAGTTGTTTATTGAAATATTCTATTTTGGCCTTTTTAATCATATAACTTGTTTCTTTTTTGAGTACGTCAAATTGGTTTTTATATTTTTCGATGTTAGGGTATTTTGTCATTTTTCTGTAGGCTTTATCTCTCATTTCCATTTGTTTCTGAATTGCATGGTTGTACCATTTATTGTTGTTTATAATTTTTATCGTTTTAAAAGATGTGCATTTGCTTTTTATTTCACTGATTTTTCGATCCAATTCATCCATGGTATTCAAATTTTGAATAGAATTAAGCAGATGTTTACGGAATTCATCATAATCAACTCTTTAAATGGTTTTTATATGTTTGAGATTAACGCATTTTTTATTGAATTTGATTTTGATATTTTTAACACTTTATGATCAGAAATTGTTTTGTACATGGTGCCAGCACTTACATTCTCCCCTGCAGCGAATTTTAGGATGAATCTTCTCTAATGGTTTGTTGCAACTTTTGCATTTCGGGGCTCTATTTTTCTTATTTCCACCCATAATTAGCGGTCGATTGATAAAGGCACGCCAATGAATAGAGACTTACTATCGTCGCTGGCCGTACCAGATGTTTACACATTAACAGTTTTCCTCGTATTATTATTGTTTGTAATAATATAATTTTCAATAATGCACACTATTCTTTTAAGCTGAAAGTGACCAATATCAAAATCCCTCCTTTTAATTATTTTTCAATCGAAAACATCACCACAATAACTGTTTGAGCACGTTGCCTAGAAATATATTTGAAAAATGTGTTATTGAACTATATGAGTTCTTTCGAAATTATCAAATAAATACATAATAGATAGAATGACGGATAAGTACGATATATTTCTCAAGTGTGTTTGCAATATAAGGAAGTTCGTATTGCTCAGAAAAAATGGAATTTTCGTACATTGAACATTTATTATGTGAATTTTGAAAAAAGATATCACCCGCCATATCCCCTAATATCATAGTTCAATAATGAATATTTTTAAATATAGTTTTTAGGACAAACACCCTCGGTGTGTGAATAACTCAGAATGATAAGTTATTGAAAAGACGGCTTTTATTATTCATAATCTCGGCAGGAAACATTGGAAATTATAACTAAATATTTGAAAACAGGGCTGTATTCCGACAAATGACCCTGAAATATGATTTCGTTCGTTCGTTTCTCTTTGCACAAGTGTGCCATGCGAAGTGAAATTTGAATTTGTTTGAAAAAAATATGTTTTTCTCAATGCTGAAAACAAAAGTTCTTCAAAGGCCGCACAAAATATAGATTCTGATATGTCATCAAACATCATCAATCATGTTATCCTGATTCTCCGTATAGGTACCGAAATACCCTAGAGAAGCTCTGTGAGCTAGTGAAAATCAATCATCACACAAATTCATTTATCAAAATCGGACAACTCGTTCTCAAGTCATAAGTTATCTTTCAGACGAAGCAATCCGGACAAACACCTAAAACGCCTTTCCGACTCCGATAAGCTAGGGAAAAATATCCTGAATTTCTTCGCAATATTTATCAATCACTCTATATATAACTTCCAAGTTGTACAGAGCAAAAAAAGAAGTGCTTCAAGAAATAATGACTAACAGAAAGTACCCACTAATCTCGAGCACTACGCACAGATGTTTCAGAAAAAAATCGCGACTTGTTAGTGCTTTTCCTACCGATATGTTATATTTTCAGGAGCTTGAATCCGCCTTTCGAAATACCTATACAAGTCATTTGAATTTGAGCATTGAAATTTCAGATGGTTTATTGGTATTTTCATGCATGTTTCCGAAGTTTAATAAATCAAACGACAACTTTATAAGAATAATTGAAACGAAGTACTTCAGTGTGTAGTTTTTAATCTGTAGTTAAAGCGCTTTCAACAAAATTGTCATTATCAGGGTTCCCTGGAAGGGAACTATGGTTATCACAAAAGAGATGTGCAGAATTTATCTTGATAATCACCCGTCCATGACTAACATCACAGGCGGCATGCGGGAGAGTCAAATCTACGCAACCAGCACAATTCAACAGATACAGAAAATTAAATGTTAGAATCAAGTCCAGTCTTTCGCCAGAAAGAACAAACAAATATAAACACAGGTATCTGTCATTCGATGACAAGACAGAGAAATGATGAATGACTTTTAAATGAAGCGTGACCTATGACAAGTAGAACAAGTGACACGCAAATTTGGTGGCGCCACCTTACAATGACATAATCTATAAACAAAATTATGATGTCAACAAACATACAACAAATTAATATAGCACATCGACAAAACGTTAAAATAAGTGTAATGCAATGAAATGCAGTAAAATGCCGCCTTCAAAAAGCCGGGGAAGATCACCATGGGAGCAACCTCTTGAACAATGGGGTCAAGACGTTATCAAGATTCACTTGTGTATTTACGCAGTAATTGTTGGACTGCATTTTTCGACTGATCTCAAGATCCTCAAATAGGTTCATCATCAAGTTGTACTTATTGCCCGTAATGTTGTGTAGAACCTGAGAGTTCCGGTTTGAGCTGATCTGGTGTCAGGAAAAGGCCAAATATTGATATCCGGGGTCTGCTCAAAAGTTCTTTTATTCTTGTGATGAGTTTTCTCCTGTTTTGGCCCACATAAGATGTGTCACAATCACCACAATTGAGTTACTGGACTCCGGTCCAGTTTCTTGACAGTGTCCTTTGAGTTCACTATTAAGGAGCCTAGTGAACGTACACCGGAACAGGAGATCTTAAATCCGTCAACCGAACGCTCGAAGATTTGAGATATTGCCTAAGTGTCCTATGTATGGTAGAGAGCAGTATTTCGAGGTGTTGTCCATAACATCTGAATTGTATGCTAAGGTTCTTCTCTGTCTCTGTCTCTGTTAGTACACTGTTTTTGATCACATCAACTACCTCTGGGCCATAGCCATTATTCAATGCAATGTGTTTAATTATATTGAGCTCTTTCTCTCTGTTAGCCTGAGATAAGGGGATGTTGAGGGCTCTATGAATGTAACAACGCAAGGCTGCCATCTTATGGCTTCTGGGGTGGCACGATCGGGCTGGTATTATATGATCGGTTTGTGTCTTCTTTATATATATATCTCGAACGTCAAGGAGCTATCTTCCGATCTGGAGATAATGAGATCGAGGAAGTTTACAGATCTGTTGATTTCCAGCTCCAGGATGAACTCCTCGGGTGGATTGTGTTGATGAAGTTCAACCAAGCATGGGCATCATCAGGAACGCCGTTCAGACGATGATACCGTCCCCGTACCTGTACCAGCGCACTATTATTTTCCACCTAATCATTTGTCTGAAGCTTCTCAAGAAAACGGTCAGCCAGGAGGGAAGACAGAGGGAACCCATGGCCAGTCCATCAATTTGTCTATTCACAATATCGTTGAAAATGAAGAAATCCTGGGATAACGCTAACTTCAACAGAGTAAGGATGTCGGCGAGCTTGGAATCAGGAACGTCATGTTCGCGGAGCAACTCAGAAACTAGGGGAATGCATTCCCCTCTAGGTATCGATGTGAACAGGTTGCAAACCTCAAAGGATAACATGATGTAAGTATCGTTCATCTCGAGATCCTGCAACTTACGTGTCAAGTCCATGGAATTGAGTACTGAATACCTATGTTTATAATCGGTGATTGATTTTATAAAGGAGTTCAAAAAGGTGGAGAGATCATGCACTGGGACACTTTTGGTCTTATTGGGATATCCAATTTGTGGATTTTTGGTAATCCGTACAGTCTGGGCATTGCTGGATTACTGGGTAAAATGTGTAGTTTGTTGTGTTCGGTAAGGAATTCTTCACACATACTTAGATGTTCTTTAGCTTTTTTAATAAAGCCATTCTAAGGGTTATTATTGAGCTCCTGGAAGTTATTTTGTGAAAGAAAAGTTTCTACCTTGGCAATTTAGTCTGCTCTGTTCATAATGACTAAGCAATTACCCTTGTCTGCCCTAGAAACAATCAACTCATGATCAGTGATCTTCTTTCTTATGTCTCTCAACACTCGAAAATGTCCACCAATATTCACACGGTTACGTCTACCACGCGGAAAGGGCGAGACAAATTTATACGACTTCTATATTGTTTTCTGCCCATTTATGTCAAAGAGTAAAAACGCTTTCATCTTGCATCTGTATAAATGCATTGAGTATTAACATTCAAAATGAAATGTAGCATATTTATTTATTTATTTATTTGTAATCAACAGAACTGAGTCCAATAATAGACTACATTCTAAAAATGAAATAGTGAACAATTATCTCGATTACCATGATTACACAAATACAGTAATAACTTTCTAGAAAATCAAAACAAAAAGAGTCGTTCAGCATGTTTTTCGAATTCACCATATGTGCAGAAAAATATATCTACATTATTTAAGTAGCAATTAACAGCATGACAAGCTCTGGACATATGAGAGTTAAGGCCCAAATTCGAACAGGGTGCCGAGACACGTAAAAGCATATTATTTCTATGATCGAATTGGGGAACCGGAAAACTGAACGCGAGCCAACAATTGGTGGCAATTAATTTGTCCATTTATGATCTTGTGCATGAAAAGCAAACCTGATATAATGCGTCTAGATTCCAGCTTCTTGAAAGATAGGTCCTTCAAGAAGGTCATATAGGGAAGGTCGAAATAATAAACCCCACGTTTTCTATAGAATAAATATCGCAAGAATTTCTTCTGAATCTTCTCGATAACATTTTTCGCCTATGAGTAGAATGGTGACCATATGATGGAAGCGTATTCTAAAAGGGATCTAACGAATGTGTTAAAAATTGAGCGAAGCCCTCCTCCAACCTCTCTCTAGTCTACGCTCCTGACCAGCTCCGGTGGCCGCGTATGGTACTCCGATTCGGCGGTGCGCTGGTTGAACGACGCAGCGGCCCCACTTTCAGTGTTTTTCAGGAGTGAAAAACCACACATTTTTTTTTTCTTAAGATTCTTTTTGTTAGCTCGGTTGAATTGACTTCGCGCTGCTATCAATGTGATTTTGTAACACCTCATTTAAGTTCACCTCTTTTAGTTGTTCTCAATTTTCAAATCATCTCGCATCAATCCTGGTGCTAAATTGTTCATCTCATAAGGTAAAGTACACTCAGACTGCTCAAAATTATAAATTACACCATTTTCATGATAATTTCATTCTAAAGAAATTAGTCCACGTGCAAGAGATTCAGAATCTAGAAATAGATTCCGAATCCTTGCTAGTACTGCTCAACTGAATCGTCTACTCAACTCAACTCGAACTATTGTCTTCTCAGAACTGTATATTTTATTATATTTCATAATTTATATAGAGTTTCAGACTTCTCTAGATCTTCTCACATGAAAATGGGTATGTAGCACCAGGATTGAAACTTCTCAAGTCCATCTCAATAAAAATGATTACTGATTCATTGTCTGCTCATAATATTCCTTATTATTAGAATCAGTTTAATCATTTTTAAGACAACTCTTATGATCACCTCGTTATACATATGACTAATTCATGGTGTTGAGTTTCAGATGAATGAATCCTCATCTTCTCCAGGGTGGACCCTGGATGTAGCTGTTTTCCTCAGAACAGGATATGAACACCTCAAGTTTCGTTAAGCGATCAGTGTTAATGCTCGATACACCTCGACCTAGGCTCCACCCTGGAAAGTCTGCTTGAACACTCATGTCTACTCACTTGGTATGGTCTACTCTTTATAATATGTACTCTCATTGTTTCTCTTCTATATTCATTCAGCGGACTCAACATGCATGTTAGTTTTCTCAGCCTTCAGCACATCTCAAAATCTACGATTAGAGATTTATTCAACTCAGTACTCTCATGACTTCTCTTAATTTATCAATTGTTTCTTCTATTTTTCTGATGAACGTTCTAATCGTGCTTACTTGTAAGCAGTTCGTCTCTGTAAATGCTGAATTCATTGATAAATTTTTGCACTCTTCAAGATCATCTCAATGTATATGAATTATACTATGTTCTTCTCATATTAATTATGATTGTCCTTTTCATTTAATTAATTATTATCGAACTTCTCATTTAATTAGAATTTATTGCCCTTTTCATATTATTTTTAATATTCTAGTGCTTCTCAAATTCATTAATTCTGTGCTTCTCATTTAACTTGTGCTACTCTTGTTCTGCTCATACTTACATTAACATTATTGATCAACTCAAATTTAATGTATCGATTTCTCGTTGATGATCAGACTTAGACATTGCAGTTTCACCTCTGGCCTATTTCTCTGTACTCTCGCGTCTTCTCTTTAAAATTCAGTATTCTAACCTTCGCGTTTTCTGATAGAAAAAGGAGGCTCTCGCAATCAATTTTCAATTGATTGCCCTATCACTGTGTAACCGTTGTGTTGATATTGAATTTATTGAACTCCTCAACGTCTAAGTCTGACATCAAGTGACTTCTCATTTGAACTGCTCTGGACCATCTCTTGTTTTTAATTGGATATTGTCTCTCTGAGTTTATAGATGTTGTTAATATTAGTTGCTTTTACTGTATTAGCTTCATGCAGGTGACATATTCATTTTATGATTGTGAACGATACTCAATAAATGTTTTTATACCATCTCCAACTCAATTATCTTTCAATACAGTCCACTACTCTCTAATTAAAAATCATAACACCCTCGATTTTTTAACACGAATGTGTTGTAAAGATTCTCGGTAGTTTTCTGCTCGCGAAAACCTTAGGCATTCCAGATAACCAATCCTAGCAGTTTATACGATCTACTCACAATATTTTGGATGTGGACATTGAATGTCAACTTATCAAATCAAATCAAATCAAATCAAACTTTATTAACAAGTTAAAGAAATCAAATAGTTTTACAGGCAGTTATACTTACTACTAACAAAGTACTCAATAACAAACATTATTTTTTTTCCACTCTGTAAAATGAAGGAATTCATCCAGCCTAAGATGCTAGTCTTTTGTGGTGATACGAAGTTCCCTAAAAACCTCCACCCATGAACGCAAAATGAAGAAAAAAAATGAAGCAACAATGAGAGCGAAGAGAGCACAGCGGGCGAGCAAAAACAGTACAATCTTAACAACAAAAATCAAAAGAAATCGCTGAAGTATTCCTGGTTCTGAAGTAAAAACTTTTTGGTAATGATTTTGAATTCTTTTGAGTCATACCGATTCTTTATCCTACTTGGTAGTTTATTAAATAATCTAGGACCCTAATAAGTCAAAAATCTCTGACATAGATCAGATGGCATTAAAGGCACCGGCAAGTTTTTTTGACAAGCATGTCTTGTGTTGTAAAATCGATTTACATATAGGCTTTGACCTTTAGTTATGTAATCCAAAACGACGTGCACATATAAATTTCTTACTCTCAGTATATTACAGTTCTCATAAAGGTTGATCGAAGGGTAGTTGAACGGTTTTCTGCATATGATTTTCAATATCAAGTTTTGGCAGGTCATTACTCTTCTAAAAACATTATTGTAGGCTCCCCCCCACACGGCAATGCAATATCTCAAATTTGATTCGACCAATGAATAATACACGATTTTGAGCATCTCTCATTATTTAATATTTCGCGCAATTGATAGAATTTATAAAAAATATTTCTGATTTTTTTATTCAAAAAGTCAAGGTGTTCGTCCCATCTGAGATTTTAATCAAGAAATATACCTAGATATTTCATTTTGTCTATTCTTTTGATTTGTGGGCAATTGCATGTGCTGTGTGTACAAAAAAGATTATGAATTTTTATTATGGTTTGTGATGGCTGGTCAGCCATTGTAGCACTGAAAGTAATAAAAAAGGTCTTGGTAAAGTTTAAGGCCAGGAGGCCATCAGTTAATCACGTGTAGACTGCACTGACAGCATACGTTAATTCTCTCAAAGAATCCCGAAATCCTGGCCAATCAGGGCAAAGCTAACAGATTGAAAGAACAGAAGACAGTTGTCTCTTTCTATGTCAACAAATATTTTCCCGCTCTCTTGGCGGCCTCGGCGCTCTGGTGACTATTTTATTATTATTCTTCTGAATTTAGAGTGGTTATTGAATAACGTTGAGTTAATTATTGTAATTCGCAAAAACACAAATTGTGACATTTACTTACCAAACGATTGGACAAAGCAATTTTGATTGCTGAATTTCAAGAGAATGACATCAAACATGGACCAGCAAAAGTGAGTTCGAACTTTTATATATTTTGTTTGCTTATGTTTTATTTGTTTTTATGTTTTTAGTTTGTCACCTATCTGGAAAACAATTGGTATACCAAACAATTTTCCAGTGTGTCGAACAAAAATCGGCACCTGAAAAAAATGCATAGCCAAGCACTTGGGGGAAAAAACAAAGCATGTTAAATGCCCACTTTGCTCTGATGAGGATAAAATATCATTTGGATCCCACGAAAATTTGATAGATCATTTGGAGCAGATGCATTCTTTGGTAATCCAACAGGCTAGCCATCATTTTGCAAACAAGGAAGATTTTGTGGCTTGGAGATATCTTTCCAACAGGAATGTAGATTACATTTTAGAACGAGCAGTTAAAACTGATTCTGCTGAAGAATATATTTATTGTAACTGCAATCGTAGTAATACTATAGGTTAGTGTTTCAAGAGCCGAATCACAATCATGAAATTTTAATATATTATTTTTAGGATATTTGAGTCCGTGTAGCCAACGAAATATGAAGAAGGGAGGCAGCATTAAGATATCTGGATTATGTCCATCAAGAATTTCTGTTGGAATTAACAGTTCTGGTAACATTTTTATAGCATCACATTACATTCGTTCATTCATTTTATTTCAGGAGTGGCGGTCAAATATATCGAGACACATGTTGGTCATAATGATGAACTTCGATCTAAACGTCTCTCCAATACTCAGCAGGAACTGCTTGCAAACAAACTTGTTGTCGGAGGAATGAGTTCTTGAAGATGCAAGTTTCATGAATGAAGGAAAATTAGAGAGAATGAATATTTTAACAAAAGGAGATCTCTCATATACCATTCGAAAATTTAACATAAACAAACAGCGAAATGCAGATGATATGACAGCAACAGCCTTAAAAGTGGAAGAATTGAACAGTCAAGATGAAAACACTGTTTTCTTATTGAAGCAGATAGGTAATAATCATATTTTTATCAGGAGAAAGTCACCCTCAGCCACAAATTGAAGATTTTGCTATAGCTTTCATGAACAAGTCTATGGAAAGAGAGTCGAGGGAATTCCCAAAAATTATTTGTATTGATGGCATTCATGGAACCAACATGAGGAATTATCAATTGACTATTGTTTTAGTGAAAGATGAGAACAATGTTGGGTTCCCTGTATCCTTTTTGATTTCTAATCGTTTGGATCAGACGATCCAAATATTTTTAGGTCATTGAGGGAAAGACTTGGAGAATATATTATAATCGCCTTGGACGTTAATGGGTCTTATCCACTCAATATAAATTTCGAGTAAAACGCATGAATTTGTTTTTTTGGGTGATGGTGAAATATAATTTCATTCATGTAGTTCAATGTGGTTTTATTTTGATTTTGGATTATCTAACTATACTAAAGAAATGTATAAGATTGCTTAGTCTATATCCATTCTGAATACATTTTGTTTGTTTGTAGTGTTCACTTGTGTTACGCACACAAACTTTCTCCGAGTAAGCTCTGATTACTCAAAGCGTTCACAAATGTACGTATGTCTTCCTCGGAGTATGCTCTCTGAGCATGGTCATACTCTTGTCTTGTAGTAAGTTTGTGAGTGCAACCTTGAAGAATAATGCTATTGTACATGCACTGTTGCTCCCCATGGGTTATACAGATTTTTGTTTTGTGAAACAAGTGAATGTTTTCAGTAAATTGATTCGTACTTCTTGGATATTCTACTGTTCAGTGTAGAAAATAAAGAATGATAACTTTTCAACCTGGATGTTTCTGTTATTCCCTATGTCCTGCCATTTTCATTCTCAAGAGCATCTATGAAAAGATTTGAGTGAGAAAATTTGTGTATCTCTTTTTGTAAGCCAATTCTTCAAAGTTTTTGATACAGAAAAAATTTGAAAAAGCAATTATGAGGTTACATTGCCTACGAGTTCTGTAGAAAAATATCCCTAGAAAGATAATCCTTATTTTGAATAGACATTAAATTGTCTGATAACATAAGTTATTTTTTTCTACTCAATTTTGGATATGACCATTGAGTATTAGTGTGTAGTGGGTTTAATACTCAATGATATGACTTAGATTTAAAGTTATATTTTAGTATTCAAAGCATACATCTTCCTTGAAGTGGATACAATTTTCAACATCTTTTTAATATTAACTAAAATGGCATAATAAGTTCAGGTAATTATGAAGTTTACCCAATTCCGTATTTTTATTACATTTTAATATTAACCAAATTTCATATCATATTTAATCAACGTGTAAAGTTTCGCACCACCTTAACTATCAAAGAATATTCATATTCATCCACATGAGGAACGAACGGAGAAATTTGTACAATACTATACTTCCAATATTATTATTATTATCTGTTGGGGAAACTCAGTTTATAAGAGAGAAATGTGGACTGTATTGTATTTTCGTTAGAAAAAAATGGCAAACGAACGATCTGGCATCAGGAATCTTACCTGTCTGCTGTTCAACGGTGTTAATCCTTTTTGTCTTCCTGAACAATGGCACGTGCACGGCACTTTGCGGAATATTTATCTTCACTAGCGTGTTAGAAGCGAAAAATAAGCGAAAAATAGAGCGATTCTTGGCAGGTTTTTTAGCGAGCGATGTTTTCACTGTTGCGTCTTCTGTTCATCTCTTGCATGTGTTACCCGTCTTGGGTCGAGGAAGGGAGACCCCTGATACCATGTGGCGCGAAAAACTTTTATTTTGAAAATTAACGCTAGTTTCCCAAACATCCTGCCCCGGGAAAATGTTTGCAACATTTTAAGTATAAAAAAATTTAATATAATGAACGAATGGGTGGCATTCGTTTGCTGAGCAATTTATACCAAATAACTATAAATGAATACCCAAGTAGCAAAATAAGAGAAAAAAAATATATTAGCAATTGTTGCTGGTGCACGAAAATCCCCAATGTTAAATTAATATAAATTTTAATGGAATAGCAAAAAAAATCAGATTATCATTCAACAGGGAGCGGGCAGAGTTTCACTAGTGGTCGTGTCAGAAAACCTGAAATCGTTTTCACTGTGGCGACCCTAGTGACATTGTCATCGCCAGGATGCAATGCTACGATTCGAGCTAGGCTCCACTTCCCAGGAGGTAGATTATCTTCCTTGATCAACACAAGAGAACCGAGGCGAGGCGGAGAAGTGAAGTCTAGCCACTTGCTTCGCTGCTGTAGGGTATGGAGATATTCGCGTCGCCATCGGCGCCAAAAATCTTGGTGTATGCGCTGTAGTAATTGCCATCGTGACAACCGATTCATTGAGCAATTACTAAAATCGGGAGTAGGAACAACAGAAGGTGGCTCCAGGGTAAGAAAATGACCCGGTGTCAACGCATCAATAGAATCGACATCTGAGGAAAGCGGAGTTAACGGGCGTGAATTTAAACTTGATTCTATAAGCGTCAATATAGTGTAGAACTCTTCATAGGATAAAATTTGATCACCTATAACTTTAGTTAAATGAAGCTTTACTGACTTAATTCCTGCTTCTGCCAGTCCATTGAAGTGAGGACCAGAAGGTGGAGAGAAAACGAATTTGATTCGTTCTTGTTCAGCAGCGTCTTTTATCAATTTAAGCTGCTTGCTTGCTCCCACAAAATTCGTCGCGTTATCGCAAAATATTGTAGAAACCCGACCTCTTCTGGCGACAAATCGCTGCAAAGCAGCCAAAAAAATTTCTGCAGAAAGATCGCTTGCTAATTCTACATGAACGGCTTTTGTGGCAAGACAAACGAAGACACAAATGTATGCTTTGCACGATTTGACTCCGCGATGACGTGACAAAGTGATTAAAAAAGGACCTCCGAAGTCAACAGCGGAATGGAGGAAAGCTTTGGCTTGAGTGATTCGCGTTTCTGGCAGCGGAGCCATTGGAGGTTGAAATGACTTCGGTCGAATCTTCCAACAATAGACACACTTCGAAATCACAGAATTGATTGCACGTTTACTTGAAAGAATCCAAAATCTCTGAGAAATCAAATATTGTGTTGTTCGTGGTCCAGCATGCAAATATTTTTTGTGATAATGTTCTATAGTCAGCGTAGTGAATCGACTTTGGCGAGGCAGTAGGATCGGAAACTTTGCGTCGTGTCTCAACTGAGCGTTCTCAATTCGACCCCCTACTCTTAAAATTCCTTCTGAATCAAGGAAGGCGTACAATTTTCGAAGCGGCAGCGAAAATTTTTTACTCTCAAATTCACGAAAGAAATGTTTCTGCTGAACATATCTAACTAACATCAGCAGAGCGGTGTACAGTTCAGAATTGGTGAGGTGAGCATAAGTTGTACGTTGACGATCTTTAACATTCGATATGAATCTCAACAAATAAGCAGTGACTCTTAGTACCCAGTCAACCAGTTTCAGTCACAGGGAAGTTGTTGGGAATTACCACTGTGGAAATGTGACTTCACAATGTTGATTTAAAAAAAGGCCACCAGTACTTACTGGAGAGTGCTTAATGTCCGCAACATTGCATATCGCGGGTAATTACCCAGTACATCACATAGTAGGTGTAAAAAAAGCACCCTAGACAGCAACTTTGCGACTTCTCATTTTGGAGGTTTTTGGAACTATTATTTTGACAGAATAAACTACCAAAGTGTAACCTCTATTGAAGTTATATTCATGTTCAATTTGATAATTACCATCGTGGCAATCAATTTGCACTCTATATTCGAGGCGTTCCGAGGAAAAGTGACCCAAGCTACAATTTTTCTGAAATTGAATTAAGAGTAAGAACTGCCTGAAAATGAATCAAAATTTTATATACTCGTAAACTCAATTTCAGAAAAAATGTAGCTTGGACCTCTGAACGCCTCATTTGTACCCTGTGTTCTGTGTTTACTCTTTACTCTTACCTACATATATTTCGCATTCTGCTCTCATCCTCAAAAGGGAAATTGAACAACTATATGAATTACTGATATCTTTTTATTCAAGATTAATATGTTTCATACAAATCCAAATATATAAAATAAAGAACATATATCTTGTTATAAATCTTCATTCCACTTCAGGAATGGCATGGTCCAGCTGAAGAAGAAGAAATCGGAGCTGTATTGATAATAATAAATTGATGGTCATGAAAAATCTAACAACAGTAGAAGGTGATTTTTTCCAGCACAGTATCTAAAATAATAATTTGAAGTTCTCTCGATGATTCAAATCAATTCCAAGTTTGATTTTGAAGGTTGTGAATGTTACTTATCACCTAAATTCATATGAGGTATGTTGAAAGTTGAACGTTACAAAGGTGCAAAAATGGGGAGGATATAAGAGGGCCAAGAAGTGATCATGATGTAGGCATTATTTCAATAGGTTATATAACTACTCACCTTTTACTGCACGTTAACTAATCAATCAACTTCAAGTAACACTTAACTAAAACGAAATTTAATAATAGAACAGCTCGGTTTAAGAAATTATTCTAAAAATTCATTCATAAAGATTATGTTTGTTCATTCTCTCAACACAACGCAGTCACAGAACGAAACACGTCACACCACGTTTTGCATAGCGGGATTTAGGTTATGAGTTAACCTCGAGACCACGTGCTGAACATTTTAGACAGTTACTGAAAGTTTTTCTTAGAGAAGTCGCTGGGTAGAGTTCATCGAAATTTATTCACAACACATCATTTCATGTTCTAAAAATATCACAGATTCAATATTTCAAAAATATCAACAGAAAGAAGTCGCATAATAGTAGCTATGTTCACTTCATCGGAACATCTCGATATGATGTTACATGCAACCACTAGGGATCCAAAGTTGAGGAATTCGCAAACTTAACAATATGCGGACGTTAATGTCCACAATGTGAAATCTTAAGTACATCCATGAAACTTCTCAAAGAAGCGCTTCAATGCGATATTTTTGGGTACTCCCTGCGACTTACTGTTACATTTCTGGTTGACTGGGTAACGTGTCAAAGGATGAAAACCGATTTATTAAGGTTTGCAGAACATGATCATCATCTGACAGAAGAGTTAAAAGGTTCAATGTTCGTTGTTCTTCTACTGGATATGAGAAGGATGAATGCGGAATGAATATCGATATTTCACGTTCTCTTAACAATGAGGGACCCGTGAACCAAATGTTAGCAGACAAAAGTTTAGATGGTAAGAGACCTCGAGATGCCAGGTCAGCAGGGTTATTTTCTGAATTAATGTAAACCCAGGAAGTTTGCGGTATATGAGATTGAATGTATGACACGCGGTTTGCAACGAATGTCTTCCAACGATTGGGCGTGCCTTTGAGCCAATGGAGAACAATTTGTGAATCAGACCAAGAAACTACCTTCTTTATCGATATGACATCACTAAAAACGTCAACAACAAAGCGCATAAGTTTAGTTAAAAGGACAGCAGCGCATAATTCGAGGCGAGGTATCGTGATTTTCTTCAAGGGAGCAATCTTAGACTTTGCGCACACAAAATGCGTAGTAATTCTGTCAGCGCCTAACGCTCGCAAATAGACTACACACGCGTATCCTTTTTCACTTGCATCACAGAAACCGTGAATTTCATAGAAAGCGTCAGGGGGAACGATTCGACGTTCAATTCTTAGTTCAGACAACAATGGTAATTCTAATTTGTACTGTTGCCACGTGCGAACGATATCATCAGTTGGAGTCTCATCCCAACCAAGCTTAGAAATCCACAATTTCTGTATCAAATGCTTGAATAAGAAAATAGTAGGGGCAACAAATCCAAGAGGATCATACACCCTGGCCAATTGAGAGAGCATAATTCGTTTAGAGCAGGAAGACTCGGTTAGAGGCTTGCAAAAGAAATTGAAAGAATCATCTTTAGGACTCCAATTCAATCCCAAAACTTTTAAAGGACATAATTCTTCAGTTTTCTGAAATTCGAGCGGGTTCATTGATAAATATGAGTCTGGTAAATCTTTCAGCAGAGTTAAATTATTGCTGCAAAATTTTCTCAACTGAAATCCTGCTTTTCCCAAAAGCGCAATAAGATCATCGCGTATCATTCGAGCATCTTCAATGGTGGGTGCACCAAAAATAAAATCATCGATATATGAGTTGTTAAGAATTAGTTTTGCGGCGTGAGGATGATTGCAATTCTCGTCTTCGGCTAATTTTCGAAGAACTCTTAATGCTAGAAAAGGGCTGGATCGTAATCCATATGTAACGGTTTTCAGGCGGAAATCTTGTATTTCATTATTTGGGGCAAAACGAAAAACTATCCGCTGGAAATCACACTGATCAGGATCGACCCAGATCATTCTATACATTTGACGTATATCGCAACAAATTACATATTGAAAAAGACGAAAATTCAGGATCACTTTGCATATATCAGGTTGCAATTTCGGACCTGCCATTAAAAGGTCATTCAATGAACTTTGAGAATTATTAGTTGCCGACCCATCAAAAACAACCCGTAATTTGGTTGATAAACTTTCTGGTTTCAACACGCAATGATGAATTAAATAGTAAGAGTTAGTTTCAATCTCATCAGATGGAACTTCTTCCATGTGATGCGAATCGAGATAATCTTTCATAAATTCCTTATATTGTGCATACAACTGCGGTTTTTTCAATAGCCGGCGTTCAAGCGAATAAAATCTCGAAAGAGCGAAATTTCTCATATTTGAAAACTGTGGTGTGGAATTATTTAAAAATGGAAGTGAGACAATAAATTTTCCGTCACTTGCGCGAGAAATTGTTTTTAAAAAATACTTTTCACATTCAGAATCTTCAATCCCAGAATTTGCCGTTTCCGGAACAGTTTCAATCTCCCAAAACCTATAAATGTCACTTTCAAATGAATTTTCAAATGAGCTGATAAAAAATGAGGAAGTAGAATTCTGTGAGACGCTGTCGAATTTTCCTATTAGAATGTAACCAAAGAGCGTGTTAAGAGCAACTGGTTGATTTGATTTTCCGGTGATACAGCCTGGAAGAATTATCTCCGAGAATACATCTGCTCCAAGTAGCAGGTCTATTGTACCAGGTAAATAAAAGAATGGATCAGCGAGCGATAGATTTTGTATATGTGACCAAGAATCAGTTTTTATTTGACAGCCTGGCAAGTTATCACATATTTTATCAACTATTATAGCGTCAGTGAAAAGTGCATGTTGATTTTGAATATTTTTTGATTTCAAAGAAATTGACACTCTACCTTTAGACAACTTAGTGTTCATAGAACCTAAGCCGCGAACCTCAATATAGTAAGTAGTTTTACGCAATTGTAATCGTTGAACAGCTTTTTCGGTTATGAAACTGTTCATACTACCGGAATCAATCAAACACCGGAATGATTGGTAATTACCATGTCGATCAAGTACATCAACACATGCAGTAGATAGAAGAACTTGAGAAGATTTCCGTACTAGTCCTGCCCCAACGAAAGTTGTGCAGTCTGGCTTCTTAGGCGAAATAATTTGAGTGAGCGAGTCAGCGGGTGCGGTGCTTGAAGTCGAGGCTAATGTGTTGGATGAGCGAGTCTTACTGTCATCATGAAGCAGCGTATGGTGAAATCTGGACTTACATCGTTTACAAGTGTACGAGGATTTACAAGATCTTAGATCATGAGCGGAACTCAGGCAGTTAAAACATAATTTATTGTTTTTGCAAAATGTATAGCGATCAGAAACAGACTTTGCCGCAAAGGCGGGGCAAGTATAGAGTGAGTGATTTGCTTGACATAGTATGCACGTTGCGGAGGGCGATCTATTGACAAAAAGCGAAGTGGTAGAGCGATGCGAAGAATTAGAGCTTGTATGTTGCACAGATTTTTTAATCAGTTTCTCAGTTTTATAATTTGCAGGCGTAGATGAAGCAGCATCTAAAGTTTCGAGTACTAAACAATGTCTATTTATGAAATCAGTGAGTTCCTTGAATTTTGGTACATCAGTGGATTCATGTTCCATTTCAAATCGAGTCAAAGTATGTTTATCCAGACGTTTCAGAAGCATCATTACCAAAATGAAATCCCAATGCTCTGTCGGGAAATTCAGCTTTTTCAAGGCGGCGACGTTTTCAGTAAATTTATCTAATAGGTTTCTGTAGGAAACTGCGGAAGGACTTGTGATCTTTGGAGCGTTTTCTATCTCAGACCAAAGACTTTGTGATTGCAAGCGGCGATTAGAAAACCGGTCAACAATACTGCGATAAGCGATTGAATAATTAGCAGCAGTAAGAGGTAATGTTTTCACCAATGAAAGGGCAGTGCCTTGCAAGGAATTAGTCAGGTAAGTAAACTTTTCAATAGGAGTGAGAGCAGCGTTATTATGTACGAGTGCATCAAATTGATCTCGAAAAGATACAAACTCTCTATAATCACCACTGAACTTCATTAGTTCAATTTTTGGTAACCGAGCGTTTCCTTGTGCGGAAGATGAAACAAACATAGTGCTAGAATGACTTGGTCCCGATGGTGAAGGTATATTTACTTCAAATAATTCGGTGAAAACAGTTTTAACCGCATAATAGTCAGCGAGAAAACTTTCACGTAATGTATTTTCCAATTCAACGTCGGATTCAGGATCAGTTAGGAGCATCGATATAACACTATTATGATGTTTCAAGAATTCCTCGTGAATTGTTTCGATATCTTGATAGCGGACTTTAAATAAAGTATGTTGACTTTTATCCACTTTAGCCTTCTGTGCAAGAGTATTAAGCGAAGTCATGTCACTAATGCAAATATTTCGATGCGTTTTAAACTTCTTCAATTTATCCATTTCGCGAAAGAAATTGACAACAAGAAGGTAAACAAATCCGGAACAGAAACAGCTGATCGACTGAAGATTCAACGACCCTGTGCGAATGTGCGGACACGCTGATGCGCAAATGTGAGGAGTGGGGAGTGCGAATCAATTGTAACGATTTCCCTTGGAGGCGACGAATTTTCAATGGCGGACGATTTTCTTAAGCGGTTTCAATAATTAATTTCAAAAATTAATTATATCAATCTCATAACACTCAGCAGCATGAAACAAGTATGAAAATAATTTATTTTTCGGGAACTAATAGAATATATGATTGCCCCTAGCGTAAAGCAATAAATAAAGATTTTCGTGCACAGCGATTGCTCTGAAAATGACAAAAAAATCTTTTTCGTCCGTGAACAATAAAATTTAACTATTCGAATCCGGCTCGTTAGGATCAAAATGTTGGGGAAACTCAGTTTATAAGAGAGAAATGTGGACTGTATTGTATTTTTGTTAGAAAAAAATGGCAAACGAACGATCTGGCATCAGGAATCTTACCTGTCTGCTGTTCAACGGTGTTAATCCTTTTTGTCTTCCTGAACAATGGCACGTGCACGGCACTTTGCGGAATATTTATCTTCACTAGCGTGTTAGAAGCGAAAAATAAGCGAAAAATAGAGCGATTCTTGGCAGGTTTTTTAGCGAGCGATGTTTTCACTGTTGCGTCTTCTGTTCATCTCTTGCATGTGTTACCCGTCTTGGGTCGAGGAAGGGAGACCCCTGATACCATGTGGCGCGAAAAACTTTTATTTTGAAAATTAACGCTAGTTTCCCAAACATTATCCATGTTTGAATAATATACTTCATATTATCAGTGGATTACAACACAAAACACTAATATCAGAGACAGAATAATAATTATTACAAGTTGAGCTTTGTAGCAAAGATCTTTCTTTGTAGGTTAAGCTATCAGCTGAAAGCTGTCAATTCATAACACAACATTCGTTTTTCGATTCACACACGTCAATATCGGGTGCATGACGTAGGGAAAACGACAAACGAGATAGCTTTGCCCTGATTGGCCAGGATTTTGGAATTCTTTGAGAGAATTAACGTATGCTACACCCCTCTCCGCCCGCTCATACACATCGTCCTAAGAATACGATATAACACGACATTCTTCGAAGATTTCACCTATGTTATTTATATGGAGGTGAGCGCAAGAGGAAGAATGATATAGTGTACACAAGAATAATGAATGAGGATAACATTGATAAATTCATGAGTCATCTATCTGAACAAAACTGGGAAGACATACTTCAATTCAGACCATATGAAGTAAATGAGATGTGGGATAGCTTCCATAAAAGATTTAAAAATATATTTGACAACTGTTTTCCATTAGTCAGACGGAAAAAACGGTGTTATACAAATAAAGTCAAGGAAACATCAGAGATGAGGTCACTGAAAAATACCCTAGATTATCTCCTAGTGGTGTCAGCAATAAAGCCAGAGCTAAAGGAAAGTTATAGACATATAAAGAAAAAATATGACTCTGCCATCACATCAGCTAAACGTGTCCAGTCAAATAGGTTCATCACAAATTCAGAAAATAAGTCGAAGGCAACTTGGAAGTTAGTAAATTCGATAACTGGAAAACAACCTAAAAGCAAAGAACTTCACATGAAGAAAGGAGATCCCAAACAGCTAGCTAATGACTTCAATAAATTTTTCAAGAATATTGGGCCATCCCTAGTTAAGAACATTTCATCTAGTACATCCGGAAATAATAGAATGCTGAAAACAAATCAGAACTCTTTTTTTGCTTTTCAGATCACAGAAACGGAGGTTGAGTCGGTGGTTAAAAACTTTGCTAATAAGGATGCATGTGGTTATGATGTAATCCCAATGAGCTTGATAAAAAAATGTATATCTTTTATAGCCTGTCCACTATCACATATTTTGAATAATGCCCTCAAAGAAGGAATTTTCCCTGATGCACTCAAGGTAGCATTAGTGAGACCAATGTATAAAAAAGGAGATGTAGAGGATCTGGGTAATTATAGGCCAATAAGTTTGTTGAGCTCCTTCTCAAAGATCTTTGAAAAGGTGATTGCCAACCGTTTGCTTAAGTTCTTCAAAAAGTTCAATGTGATCTCAAAATGTCAGCATGGGTTTATTAAAGGAAAAAGTACTGAAACTGCTATATTTGAATTAAGTTTTGCTGTGATGGAAGCCTTGGAAAAGGGAAATGTGCCGTTGGGATTGTTAGACCTCTCAAAGGCATTTGATTGTGTTGACCATAATCTGCTCCTACACAAACTAGAACAATATGGTATTAGAGACAAGCAGTGGAATTTTTTTCGAAGTTATCTCCAGAAGAGAATACAGAGAGTAATGATGATTAGAGAAGGTGTGTGCTTTACATCAAGTGACGAGGAAATAACCTTGGGTATTCCCCAGGGAAGTATATTGGGACCCCTACTATTCTTAGTGTACATCAATGATCTGAATCTTGTGTTGCCAAGAAATTGTAAATTTCTGAACTTTGCTGATGACGCTGACGCTGTGATTGAGTGTAATAGCATCCCAGCATCTATTGACTCCCTCAAAACTGTTCTCAATGACATAATTAACTGGTGTGAGAATAATAAACTGGTACTAAACGTGCAGAAAACAGTATGCACTTATTTCTACACAGACAGATCGAAACAAGACACACCCATTAGCATTAAAAATGATGGTCATGAAATTGAAGTGAAGAAATCTGTTCCATTCTTAGGAGTTATAATAGATGAGAACTTGAAATGGCATGAACATGTAGAAAATCTCAGGAAAAGGTTAAACTCCGTGGTATACAGCTTGAAAGTTATCAAATCTTCAGTTGATAAGGAGATTTTAATGACAATTTATTTCGCAAACTTTCAGTCGTTGGCAGCTTATGGTATAATTTTTTGGGGAAGCTCCTCACATATGGATGAGATATTCGTTACACAGAAATGGGCTTTGAGGACTATCCTTGGCTTGAGATATCGAGAATCGTGTCGATCCTTATTTGAAGCAAATAAAATCTTAACTTTACATGGATTGTATATTTATAGAACATTACTGTTTTTACACAGGCATCAGCAGTATTTTGATGAATTTAAGAATGAAAATAATACTAGGCGAGTTTTTCCATGGTTTTTTCCCAAACATAATCTCTCAAGTTTCGAGAAACATCCTCTCTATATGTCGATGCGAATGTTCAATGTATTACCTGAAAGGCTCAAGAAAATTAAACAATTTAATAGCTTCAAGAAGGAGATTCACCAGTTTATTTTGAGTTGTGAACCCTATGATTTTGAGGAGTTTGTAAATTTTTGCAAGCGATGATATTATGTAATTGATTATTTGACATGTTTCATTTTTGTGGTTTCCACTATAATTATTGAAATAAATATATACTTTACTTTACTTTACTTTACTATAGATAAGGAAGAGGAAAGGGCCCAGAACTGTACCTTGAGGCACATCTGTATTTATTATCTGCATTTTACTAATTACATCATTAATTTCAACACACTGACTTCTTTCTGATAAATAGTTAATCAGTAACTTCAGTGGCCCTCCCCTTATTCCTACTTCCTCAAGTCTGTCAAAAATCAACTCATGTGAGACTGAATCGAAAGCCTCAGTTAGATCAACGAATACTGCCGGATTTTTTTTTCTCATTTCTTAAATTGGGATGTATTTCACTTACAAGTTCTAATATCGCATCGTCGGTATTTCTACCCTTTCGGCAACCAAACTGTTTATTATAAAGTAAGTCGTTGCCCTCCAGAAAATTCGTGATTTTTTTTAAAGCATTTTTCGAAAACTTTCGCGAAGCAAGAGATGACTGATATTGGACGATAGTTATTCAACTCACATTTACTTCCCGATTTGAACACAGAGGTGACAAGTGATGTCTTCCAGCCAGATGGAATTGTTGAGGTAGCAAAAGATAAATTTATTATATGAAGCAGAGGTTCTAAAATGCTGTTATAGATGTTTTTAATCATTATTGATGTAATTCCGTCTTTTCCGGGGGCCGAGTGATATTTCAACGTATTGATGTGTATAATTAATTCATTACGAGTAACCGGGCTCAAAAAGAACGAGTTCGTCTTCCCTTTTCTTCTATACCGAATTCCCCATCGAACCAGATGTCTTACCTATGTTGATAAAGAAGTCATTGAATTAATTACTTACCTCTCTTTCATCTGTTATGTGGGAGTGATTTACTTTCAAATTGAAATTTCGAATTATTTCTTTTTTTGGTGAATTAGTTGCATCATTAATCAAATCCCAGATTTGTTTATAGTTATTTTTTGACTCAATAATTCTATATTTATAATATTCATTTTTTGCTGACTTTATAACCTTATTCAAGAGATTTCTAAAACGTTTGTATTCAAGAATTTCTGAAGCGTCATTCGAGGAGTTACGAATAAGTCTTTTCTTCATTGCATCTCTGTCTTTTATCGAGTTTAAAATTCCGGTACATCGGTATTATTTTCTAGAATTTCGTTCCAGTTTTCATTTTCTAAATCTTTTTTCAAATTAACATAGTTTATTTCATTTAACTTAAGCTGCTTGTTAGGAATTGAGCGCGCGCTACCCGGTAAATTGATACTCAATATAGTAAAATAATGGTCAGTTAGCGAACTTTGAATCACCGCCGATAATAATAATAATAATAATAATAATAATAATAATAATAATAATAATAATAATAATATACTTTATTTCAAGGAATCTCCATAAAAATTACAAAGATGCAAATGAAATCACGTCTAAACTTAACTGAAATACAACAATTACATAAAAAACTACAACATTCTCACTGCATGAAAAAACTCTTCTAAGGAATATGGTTCGATCTTAATGAGGAGAGTTTTCAATGATTTTTTAAAGCTATTCAAGTTTGTCAACACTCTCACATTATATGGAAGAGAGTTAAATAGTTTAATGCACATATAAGATGGATGTTTCTCAGTAATTGCTAATTTATGCAATGGAAAATGAAGATCGATAGATCGAGTTGGATAGTGGTGCTGAGAAGTATGAATTGTAAACTTTTCCCTATTCTTCATAAAGAACGTTAAACATTCAAATATATAAAGGGCATGCAAAGTCAGAATATTCTTTTCTCTGAATACTTCTCTACATGAATCTCTGAACTTCATATGAAACATGATTCTCATAATTTTCTTTTGTATTTTAAAGATAGAGTCAACAGCCGAGCTAGCTCCCCAAAACATTATTCCATATCTCATGACAGACTCTGCATTAGCAAAATAAACTGATCTTAAGCTAATTGGGTTTAAATATTTCACCAATACCCTTATTCCATAGCATATCTTACTTAATTTCATCGATAAGAATTCTATATGATCGTACCATTTCAAGAACCTGTCGATATGAAGGCCTAAGAATTTAGTCGATTGACTCAAAATAATGCTTTTATCTGCTAACTGTATTGAATCGTCCAACTCTTTACGGGATCTATCTGTGCTGAATACTAGAACTGCGGTTTTGTCTTCATTCATGAGAAGTCTATTAGAATCGAGCCAATCTTTCACAATTGCAAATATCTCATCCGCTTTTTTGCTGATACTTAAAAAATCATTGCCCTCCACTAAAATATTGGTGTCATCTACGAAACAAGAAATGATGACCAACAGGGCTTCAATCAAAAGACATAAATCATTCATAAAAAGAATAAACAATACTGGACCCAGCACGCTTCCCTGAGGTACGCCAATATTCACCTCTACCTGATCTGACTCTGACATCACACCATCTACTTGAACAGACACCTTCTGATGGCGACCTCCAAGGTAAGACTCAAACCACATTTTTGCCACACCGCGAATTCCCATATTCTCTAACTTTTGGAGCAGATAAGAATGGTTCAAACAATCATAAGCTCTTGACTGATCAATAAATAAACCCAATCCGAGTTTATCTTCTTCAATTATGGGGATTATTTCCTGAGTAAACTGGAAAATGGCTGTGATCGGAGACCTACCCCCGAGGTATCCATGCTGAGAGTCACTGAATATATTATTTCGTTCAAGAAATTCTAAAAGCCTAGTGTAATGTATTGATGATGAGATATTTATTAATTTGAATAATACTCAAAGTAATGTGTTCTAATGAGATATATATTAATTTGAATAATACTCAAAGACTGAATGATACCAACGTTTATTCTCGACTGACTGAATTACATTTTCAGATATGGTCCATATGTACCAACAAATATCTTGTTTGCGCAGAAACAAGTAGGACAACAACCAATGCTAGTCATTCATACATAACATCTCCCCCCTTAAATTAACAAAACCTAATAGAAATTTTCCCCTAAAAACAACAATATGTTCCATTATTTAACTATAATTCAATCTTTGTGGAGGCTTAACCACACGTTTAGGTCGGCCCCCAACCAAGCTTTCGCTGTTCTGTCCAACAGAATCACTATGCTCGGCATTGTCAGATATATCAGGAAGTGAAGACGGAATTAAAAGATATTTTTTTATTTGATTTACATGACGTTTCCATTCTGAATTATCTAATTCTGGTACTCGTACCAAGTAAATGGAAGAGCCAATTTTCTTTTTTACCACCGCTTTAATCCACTTCCGGGTATTCTGTTTTCGGTAATCACGTACAGTTACTTCTTCACCAATTTCAAAAGTTATAGATCTTTGGCCACGATGATACAACTTTTGTTGCTTTTGAGCTGCTGAGACTCGATCTCTCAAATCTACCCGATCCGTCGGCATTAAAAAATTGAAACGAGTTCGCAACTCACGACCTAAAAACAATTTTGCTGGAGTCTCCTTTGTCGTACATTGAGGAGTAGTCCGATAATCGAATAGGAAATTATTCAGTAGCAAATTTATATTTCCGTTCGTATGATGACCTAGAGCATTTTTTAGGGCATTTTTAACTGTTTTTACTGCATTTTCTGCAGCTCCATTTGACGAAGGATGAAACGGTGGACTAGTCATGTGAACTATATTGTTTTTTCTCAAAAAATTTTCAAATTCATCTGAGCAGAAAGATGTCCCGTTGTCTGTTACGATCTGATCTGGTAATCCATAACGGGCGAAACATGATCTTAAAATTTCAATCGTTAAGCTAGACGTTATTGATCTCATTGGAAAAGCCTCAATCCATTTACTATGAGCATCTAAAATAATCAAAAATTGTCTATTCAGAAATGGACCCATAAAATCCAAATGAATTCTACTCCATGGCTTGTAGGGCCAGGGCCAACTACACATTATCGCCTTGTCTGGACTTTTTTTATTCAACAAACAATTTTCGCAAGTATTCGAAATTTCCTCAATTTCACGATCCAAACCAGGCCACCAAAAATATGATCGAGCTAACGATTTCATTTTAACGACGCCCATGTGAGAGGAATGGAGACTTTTCAACATCTCTCCTCTCAAAATTGAAGGAATAATAATGCGATTGTTCCATATCAAGCAATTAGACTCAATCGTTAAGTCATTTCTTATTTTATAATAATGTTGTAACCATTTTTTTGAAATTTCATAATTACTCCAACCTTTTCTGACAGAATTTATAACTTCTTTCAAAATTTTATCTTTTTTTGTAAACTCCGCAATTTTTTTAAAATCAATTGGAAAATGTTCATTATTCTGAAAATAATCAACGTAGTTCAAATCTACATCTTCTATCAATTGTTCGTCAACCTGTTGAGGAAGACGAGATGAAATATCTGCCTTGTTTTGTTTCGATTTTACTACCTCTATATCGTATCTGTAACCAGAAAGTATGAGTGCCCACCTTCGTAAACGGTTGGCTGAAAATTGTGGGACTGATTTATCAGGATGAAAAATATATGATAACGGCTTATTATCTATTACTAACGTGAAATGTCTCCCCCACAAATAATTATGAAATTTGCATAATCCAAAAATTACCGCCAAAGCTTCTTTCTCTAAGGTACAATATTTTTTTTCCCTATCGAGCAAGGTTCTAGAGGCATAGGCAATAACCTTTTCAATACCATCAGGCATTGTGTGTGCTACTAATGCTCCCACACCGCAGTCACTCGCATCAGTAATAAGACGTAAAGGTAATTTCGGGTTATAATGAACTAAAACCGGAGCTGAAACTAAGATTTCCTTAACTTTAATAAATGCGGATTCACAATCTACTGACCAATTCCATTGTATATTTTCTTTAAGAAGCTCATATAGTGGATACAATAATGTGGATAAGTTTGGAACAAATTTGCCGTAATAATTGATTAGGCCTAGAAAAGCTCTCAATGAAGTTAAGTCTGTAGGCCTAGGAGCATTGAGAATAGCAGAAATTTTTATATCAGATGTATGAAGTCCTTCTTCATCGATATCATATCCCAAATAAGTAACTTTCGACTTCAAAAATTCACATTTTTTTAAAGCTAATTTCAAACCCGCATTTTGGAGTCTCGATAAAACTTCTTCTAATCTAGCTAAATGTTCCTCCTTATCTTTTCCAGTGATCAATATATCATCTAAAAAACTAACAACTCCATCCAAATCTTGTAGGATGGTTTCTAAAATTTTTTGAAATTTTGCCGGAATACTAGCAATTCCAAAAGGTGCTCGATTGTACCGAAACAATCCTTTATGTGTGGAAATGGTCATCAATTCTTTCGATTTCGCATCTAAACTTACTTGCTGATAAGCATTTGAAAGATCTAATTTGGTGAATAATGCACCACCCTGTAATTTAACAAATAAGTCTTCGATTTTTGGTAGAGGGTAAGAATCAATTTCTATAACAGGATTCACGGTTACCTTGAAATCCCCACAAATTCGAACTGAGCCATCTTTTTTTAAAACGGGAACAATGGGTGTTGCCCATTCTGAAAATTCCACAGGTTCGATAACGCCTAATTTACATAAACGATCTAATTCCGCTTCGACTTTTTCCCGCATCGCGAAAGGTAATGGTCGAGCTCTACAAAATTTAGGTGTACATGATCCAGACTTAATATTTATTGACATTTTTCCTTTATTGAAATTTCCCAATCCTGGAGAAAAAAGATTTTCGAATTTACGAAGAAGAAAATCCCAATTTTTAGGAAGATCGCCCGTGTTCAAACTATAAATAGACAAGTCGAATAGATTAAAGAAATCGCGTCCCAGCAGTGGTGGACCTCCATTTTTAATTATGAAAAATGGTAAATTTGCATATTTTCCTCTAAACATAATTTCACATTCAATGTAACCTAAAGGTTTGACCTTATCACCATTATATAAACTGAAAATTTTGTCAGTATTTTTCAACGATTTGTTTTTCAAATTTTCATCATAAAACTGTTCAGATATAACACTATAGCTTGCACCAGTATCGAGATTGAAAGTAAACATTCTATTTTCGATAACTAATTCGATAATAACTGGATCTGTCTTGCCATTGATGTTATATAATGAATAGTCTTCCGATTCTAAGAAGTTATTCTTATTAGACCTTGATTGTTTGTTTACATTTTTCTTATAAGGACATACTGGGGCAAGATGCCCTTTCTTATTACAAGAATGACAATAACAATCTCTGAACGAGCACTTATCTGACTGATGATTTCGTCGACCACAAACAACGCATTTGATTTGTGTCGATCCATCAGAATGTATCCTTGATTTACTTGTATGTTTTCCCTCTCGGTTGACCATGGAACAGCCAGGCCGGGAAACTGTTGAGGTGGAAGGGCGAGCAGGCGCGTGTGCCTGCGCGTGGTTCCTTGATGCGTAGTACATGTCCGATTCAATTTTCACCCCCGCCGAAGAAAATGGCTTACTGGCCGATTTTGAAGCAGCCAATTCGACAACACTTGAGAACGAAACGTCGCCTTTTTCTTCGAACAAGCGATCCTTAACCGGTCCTTTTTCATAGCCGATCACAAAAATATTCACTAATGCACGATTAATTTCATCGGCACCCGCGAAATTACACATAGACACCAAGCTGCGCAGTCGAGCTGCCCATTCCTTAGGTGATTCGTTCGCCATTTTCCTCGCCTCGAAGAATTTTTCTCGACAAGAAAACACCGATGTCACCGGCTTGAAATGTCCATCCAACAACTTGATTATGTCTGCATATGACTTAGACTCGGGTTCAGCAGGA
Organism: Coccinella septempunctata; assembly: GCF_907165205.1. NCBI lineage: Eukaryota > Metazoa > Arthropoda > Insecta > Coleoptera > Coccinellidae > Coccinella > Coccinella septempunctata. Next base: position 30,137,004 of record NC_058195.1, read on the forward strand.
ATACACATATTATACAATAGTTTGTATGCCTCTTCGTTGAGAAGACTTAACAGGATCGCACGTTGACAATCATTTTCTGTTATTGCATTCGCCGTGAAGTAATTTTGTAACCGTTTTTTATAAATTGACCAGTCTGACACTGACGGCACAAATTCCTGAATGAGGCCTGTATATTGCTTCTCAGCCATTTTACTGTTTGAATACTACACACACTTCTCGTCGCCACTGTAATGTATTGATGATGAGATATTTATTAATTTGAATAATACTCAAAGTAATGTGTTCTAATGAGATATATATTAATTTGAATAATACTCAAAGACTGAATGATACCAACGTTTATTCTCGACTGACTGAATTACATTTTCAGATATGGTCCATATGTACCAACAAATATCTTGTTTGCGCAGAAACAAGTAGGACAACAACCAATGCTAGTCATTCATACATAACACCTAGTTAACATTGCTTTCTCAAATATTTTCGAAAAACATGGTAGAAGACTTATAGGTCTATAATTTTCAACAGCACACTTATCTCCCTTTTTAAAAATGGGTTTTATAATAGAAATTTTCAATTGATTAGGAAAAATTCCATATACAAAGGAGTTATTAATTATATAAGACAGGATACATTTCAATTCTTCACTACAAGACTTTACCAGCCTCAAAGGAATTTCATCATAACCACTACATTTTTTATTTTTGAATTTTTTAATAATCTCTGTGATTTCCTCAGGAGTAACAGGTTTTATACTAAACATCTCCTGTATATTGGGTGAAAAATCCAAGAAAGGAATATTGGGTATTTTGTCCATCAATTGAGGAACAAGCATTTTAACAAATTCCGAGAATTTAGAGGACACTTCAGATGGTGATCCCTGTACACCACAATTGTGATTGTGAGTTTTTCCAGTAAGTTCACCCACCAATGACCACATTGTTTTTGATTTATTATCTGAAGTTTCCACCTTCTTTTGAATGTAAGAGATTTTCGATTCCAAGAGTAATGCTTCATAGTGTTTTTTCTCTAATTTGTATAAATCATCATAGCATTTATGTTTGTTTCTCATCAATAATAAACAGTCTAATTTATTTTTAGATTCTCTAATTTCTAAAGTGTTATACACTCACTTTCAAAAGTCCTGCACCCCCTAATTATTAAGGCTATCTCAAACTTTGAAAAAAAAATGATACCCTCGGGATCAAGGATAATGAAAAGCTTTTACAGAAATAAAATGAAATCAATTTCATTTCATAGAATTATGAAGTTGAAACGACAAATACAAATTAGGAATCAAAAATTGCAAAAACAAAAATTAAATTTAAACGGAAAATTAAAAGTTAATTAATAAAAGAGCAAACCTATATGCAGTATTTGAGCCTCTGTTGCTCAGCAATGCATTCACTCGTCTAGGCATTCCAAAAATTAAATTATTGATTATTTCCTGCGGAATATTCATCCATTCCTCGGTAACAGCTACAATAAGTTCTTGTGAATTTCGTGGTGGATTATTTCGACGGAAAACGGCTCTGGAGACATGATCCCATATATGCACTGTAGGATTTATGTCAGGAGACATCGCGGGCCATTCTAATCTGATAATGTTTTGGTTTTCCAGGGCTTCTTGAACACCTCTAGTGCGATGTGGCCTGGCATTATCGTCCATAAAGATAAATTGAGCCCCTTATTCATTACCCATGGGTATAATTACAGGATTTATGATATTTTCGAGGCCAGTCGACCAGTCATCGTCCCGGATATGTGAATTAGTGGCGTTCTTCTTCCAAACATTATGCCTCCCCAAAACATTTCAGTGCCACCGCGAAAAGGAGCAACTTGAATAGCTCTCTCAGGTCTATTTCGACATCCTAGTTCCCTCCAAACTCTTAAGCGGTAGTCATCACTTACTAACCCAAATCGTGACTCATCTGTAAATAGCACATTCCTCCATTCTTTTAAATGCCAGTTTTGATGAGCTCGCGACCACTGCAGACGAGCGGTTCGGTGACGAACTGTGAATAAACGAACTCTTAGAGGCCTTTTGGACCGCAATCCTGATGTTAAAATTCTTCTACGAATTGTAGCACATGAAATTACACGGTTGTGGGCTTTTTGGAATTCCGACCTGAGTGTTGGTACCGTCACTGACCTATTTCTACGGGCTGATTGGGCAATATACCGATCTTCTCGAATCGTGGTAATACGAGGATGACCATTTCGAGGTCTACTATGCACTCCACCAGTTTCCTCATAGCGCCTAATCGTTCTGCTAACCGTGCTTCGAATAATGTTTAGTCTATTGGCTATCTGATGGCGTGAGAGCCCTTCTTGCCAGAGAGCAATAATTCTAGTTCTGTCAAACTCAGACAACTCGTTTCTGGGCATATTACACAGTTTTTGAACTAACCGGTACTTAAAACGAAAACCTACTGGTCCGCAGAAAGGCACACATTTGACAAAATCGATATTTAAACACAAGAAAATTTTTTGTTTCGTAATGTTATCGTTTTATTTGGTTTCTGTTGTTGTCAGTAACAATTTGTTGTGAATCTTGATTATTTTATCTCCACTACAGGGGGGGTGCAAAACTTTTGAAAGTGAGTGTATATCTCATTGGAGGATGACTTTTTTACATGAACCAATTTCAAAGGAAATCTCTCATTGAAAATCAGTTTGAAAGTTCCCATGAAAGCATCCCATTGAGCATTGATATCATGATCACTGATTTGATAAACATTCCCCCAGTCCTGCTCCCCCAGATCGCTTTTGAAGGTATCAATGGACTCAGAGGTGAAAAATCTTTTATAAGAAGGTTTGTTAGGGTGAACTTCATTTAAATTCAACGTAATCTTCTGACCAAAGTGATCTGACAGAGCAGTCCGAAGAACCTGAGTCGTGAACTCTGAACAATGTAAATTTGTAAAAATATTGTCTATACAACTACTTGTATTATAAGTTACCCTCGTGGGTTCAAATATAGTTTGAGAAAGTTCAAACGAGCTCATGAGGGACAGAAAGTCAATTTTCTCACCAACATCACTGGATGGAGACAGGTCAATATTGAAATCACCAGTTATTATGACATTTGTTGATTCAGCTGACAAAAGATTCTTTGTGAACCCGTCAATGGTACTCGCACTAGGCTCTCCGATTTTTTCACTCGAACTTGCAGGTACAAAGACAATTAAATCTTTGTCACAGCATTTTTCTATTTTTTTTCCACAACTTCGATGGAATATTTTCTGACATGCCGGGCATTGCACAGCACTTTTTGTTATAGAATTCTTGCAAGTATCACACTTTGAGAATAATTCGCTTTGCGTAGCGCTACCGACACATCTGTACTCGTTGGCTGACATGTTAAGAATCATCTGGTGTTTGATTTTTTTTAAATTTTTAACGAAAATGTGGTCGATACATGTGGAAGAAATGGCGGTTACCCTTGTAGGTTTGTTTATACACTGAATAAACCCATTGACTGCCATAATATTCAAGTAATTTGCAACATAGAGCTTAGTCTCATCCAATATATCTATATTAAAATCTCCAACCATTAATTCAACTTCACTGTTCAACCCGAAATTTAACAACATTTTTCCATCTCATGCAGAAAGCCATCCAACCTTGTAGGTGGCGGTCTATAAACACCAGTAATGCCAAAACGTTCATTATTCACTGTGAACGTACATCTGATTACATTTATTTCAGTTAATTCAATCACATTTGAAGAAGCATTAAAGGACTTTCTAATATAAATTATACAGCCGTCATTTCTATTGAACTTAGAATTGTTGTAGAATATATCGAAATCAGGCAATCGAAATATATCCACGTTATTGAGTTGAAAAGTTTCGGACAAAACCAATACATCTATCTCAACAAGATCCATCGCGTGCAAATATACCAACAGTTCGTCAAAATTCACAAATTGCTGTTGAGAAAGCTGGAAAGATGTGGTATAAGGGGAATACCTCTGAGACTTTTTAGAAGTTACCTCACCAACAGAAAACAAATAACTTTTTTACATCACGAAGGTACAAGAATTCTGTCATCTGAAAGGACCATACTTAAAGGAGTACCTCAAGGTACTATAGTGGGACCTATTCTATTCGTAGTCTATATTGACGACCTGCCCGAAGCTTTCTACGAGATTTTCTGCCCTCAAAGTGAACTTCCTCCACATGTTGACATCTTAACTGAGACATCGCAACCACAGGACACAACTACTGAGCACATGGCACCTATAGAGGAGCTCATAGAAACATACCTATATGCTGATGACACTAATGTTTTAATATCAGGTAGAAACATTGAGGATGTTGTGAATAACTTGAAAATATCCATGACACGGATTGAAAAATGGTGCCTAGATAATGGTTTGCTTCTCAATAGAAACAAAACTAACGTTCTGATGTTTTCGACTAATCGCTCAAATTTATCGTTCCCTGAGACTATTGATTTTGATAATGGAGAAGTTCAGATAGACTCATATACGAGATTATTGGGTGTAGTTATTGAGAAAAATCTTGGCTGGGGGTTGCACTGCGAATCAGTAACAAAAAAGCTTCACACAATAATTTATACGTTGAAAGCAATTAGAAACAGAATCGATATGGAAACATTGAAGATAGTATATTTTACAAACTTTCAATCAGTTGTATCATATGGAATTATACTATGGGGAGGAAGCACTCAAGCTGAACGTGTGTTTATCACCCAGAAACTAGCTATAAGAATAATGTTTGGGATGAAATATAGGGAATCGTGTAGAGGTGTATTCAAGAGACATAATATATTAACTGTGCCTGGCCTATATGTATATAGACTCTTATTATTTTTATTCAAGAACAATTCCTATTTTGAGAAATATAGAAATGTAAATGCTACCAGGAGAATCATTGAGTATTTACTACCTATTCACAAACTGTCAATCACTGAACGTAATAGCTTCTATATGAGTATGAAATTGTTTAATCACTTACCAAGAAAAATTAGAGATATAAAGGAAATTAAACTCTTCAAGAAAGAATTATTTTTAATGTTAGTTCAATGTGAACCCTATTCTGTAATCGAATTCTTGGAGTTTTGCAGTAGATAGATATATCGTATTGGTACAATGTAATTAATATCTTTTGTAGAGAATTTTGACCTGTTTCCATTTTGTCACTTATGTACAATTCTGGAAATAAATACCCATTATTATTATTATTATTATTATTATTAAATTCTTATGGAGACTACGAATATTCAAATGAACAATGTTCAACCTATTTGGACCCTCAAAAATCGTACGTACCTCTACCAAATCATCAATTTCTCTCGCGTCCAACCCGCTGTACTCTCCAAGCTCATCACTAAAATCCAAAAAAGCAGAAATTTTACTGAAAAGTACGTCGGCAGTGTCACGGCATCACTCCAAATTATTTATCTTTAATAGATACTGTACTACAATTAAAAAAGATTATGGGAAAAACAAAATCAAAACATTCAGAACCTAACTCATTCAATCAAGTTTTTCATTGATTTAACATCACGTATCTTGTGGACTTTCTCGTTTATCTTCACATAAATATTTCCATATCTAGTGAAAACACTTTGTTGGTCAATTCCTGTGCCGAACGGTATAGTATTCCGCAATGCCCACCTTTGTTTCTTTCAATTTATAAACATTCTTCAAAACTAATTTTTTCGCTGCATATTGCTGAAATTTTATGATCCCTGGCCGTGGTTTTTCACTGACCTTGCCGACCCTGTAGCATGTAGCGCTGTTTTCTTGAGGTATTTTGATGTTCATTTTATCCTTACAAAGTTGGATGAAAATTTCCCTTGTATCTCGATCCTGTTCTTCCGGCAAGTTGTAAACACATATATTGTTTACCTTCGCGTTCTGCTGAACTTAGTCCATTTTCTCTTCAAGAATCCTTATCGCATCGGTATGTTTATCAACAGTTTTTTGGAAGGTGGCTAGTTTTTCCTCGACCTTGGCTAGTAAGTTACCAATGAATCCTTCATCGCAGAGCAGTTCTCGAAGCGAATCTTTTATAGCATTTTTAATGTCGTTGTTTTTGGAGGCATACTGAATTTCACAAAATCTTGATGGTATGCTTGATTGAAACAATTATTTCTTAGTTTGTAGATTCAGTTTATAGGGAGCGATACGAAGGCACGTCTCATACGTTGCGCATCTGGACGGTGAATGAATGAGAATAAGACCTTATCATCGAATATAACGCCAAAGTCTTTTGTCTTGTTTAGAATTGAATGTCCTAACATCTGGGAGATCCATGATGAATCGAAACACTATTCAGATGTAAGTACTTTTGCGATTTTGATTTGTAACTCTACATGTTTCGAGCTAATTCAGCTCATCTTCAGGAGTATAAAAATCACATAGGTGAAGCTGGAAAACAACAAAAACTCATAGAAAAAACGCAAAAATTCTCTACAGTGAAATACAAGGACAAAGTAAAGAAAACTCAAGTAAAAAACATCCAAAAACGATAAAAGCAACAAGCTAGAGCAAACTAATGAAAGCTTACAAAAGTCGAAAAAACAGCAGTCAATTTATGAAGGTCAATTATATAAAATAAAACAGAGTCAACAGTATAAAAAAGTTTGAAAAAAGAAATATAAGTTTTTAAAAAGGTCCTAACTAAAAATAGCGGGTGTAAACAACCGCCATGAATAAAGCTGAACTAAGAAGGTAGAATGTCATCAATAAAAGAACTTACATAAAATCTTCAGAAACAATTCAATGAAAATCATCTGAAGTCATGCTAATGGTCTGAAAAAATAGTTCTTTTGAATTACTTCAAGTGGAAGCAGTGGCCTTTAAACACAAAAGTATCCCGTTTTAAAAAATTGGCAATGTCGTAGATCGATCGAAGAAAAATCAGAACAGTTATAACCAAAACGAATGAAGATAAAAAATCAAATCATACGTGTTCTACTTATATACTACCACCGCCATCTCGTCAAAAAAACAAAAAGAAAAGTCACAGAAGACAAAGTAAACTATAACGAACGAATTGATAAAAACAATACTGCCATCCAACCGACAGAAGACGAAAAGAGTATTATAAGATGAAGTAATCTGCAACAAACAAATCGAAAAAGCCTCAAACGAGATCAAACATCACAGAATCAACTATCTGTTCCATACCAGTCCTGTTTAATAAGTTAAAATCGGAATTTCTCGAATATTTACTAATGAACATACCCTCTAATATCATTTGTTTCATGCCAAAATCACAACGCTGTAAAATTTTCGAATTTGTGGATCTATCGAATTGGTGACCTGTGTCTCTCAGATGCACTCTAAATGCCGAGCTATCATTAGAGAAATTAGTTCTACTTCGTAAATGCTCACTTATTCTAGTGGAGAGAGCTCTACCCGTTCTACCTACATAAACAGAATTGCAATCATCCGAACCACATTCCAACATATACACACCAGAACAATCAAGCGAATTTATTTTATCTTTATTCCTCACTAAATGGTATTTCAAGGTGTTGACGCTTTTGAAAGAAAAAGTCACATTATCTCTCTTTAGTATATTAACGATGGAGTGGGTAATATTGTCACAGTAGGTAATTGGAATGAAGAGAGTGGTATTAGTCCTATCGGGTGTATTAGTATGTTCAATGGGAACTATAGGTGAAACGACATCTATGGCAATGGAAGCATCAGGAATTAATGCATCAGCTGTCAACTGTTCTGCCAACCATTTCTGAGAAAACCTATTGAAAAATCTGTCTACAAAAACATAACCGTTGTTCACTGCTATCTGTTTAATAGTGAGTAGCTCTCTAGTGAAATTCAGTGGTGACAAAGGCACGCTAAATAACCGGTGGAAAAGGAAATGAAAAGATGCCAATTTATGTGAGAAATGATGGAAAGAATCCTGCGGAATCACATGATCGGTTTGAGTGGGCTTTCTGAAAATATCAAATTCAAACCCGTCGCCTGATCTTATCAATTTCAAATCTAAAAAATTCAATACTGAACTATTTATTTATTTACATTATAACTAGGATTGAGGTAAACCTATAAATCCAAAAAATATAAATCTACAATTCTGTAACTAACAATCGTGAGAGAAGAATTCTAACTTATAAAACAACACAAAATCAGAGCAAAATGCGCATTTCATCCAACCTGTTTTTGAAGGCGTTCACCGAGGCAGCCTCCACAACTGTAGTCGGCAGACGATTCCATTGATTGAACACTCTGTTGAAAAGGATCCTCTGTCTAATCGATGTTTTGAATGGTTCCTTCTGTAGCTTGAAGCGGTGACCTCTCAAACTATTGGTGTTAAGGCGATACATGTTTTCGAGTTCCTCCCCAAAGTGGCCATGTACAGCACGAAATGTGAAAATGAGATCACCCCTGGCCCGACGCTCTGCAAAACTGGACAGACCAAATATAAGGAGGCGATCCTCATAGGACGGTCGCTGATATGAATATGGCAGGCGTGTGGTCCAGCGTTGAACGGATTCCAGTAAGTTTTCATCGTATTTGGTCGACGGCCACCACACCTGTCCAGCGTACTCCATAATGGGGCGAATATATGTTCTATATAAGAACTTCCAAGTCGGAATACTGGAGTTCCTGAAGGTCTTAGCCAACAAGTACCCGACCTGCCTCGCCCTACCCGCAACTGCTGCCACATGGTATGACCAGCACAAATCTGAATCCACAACAACTCCCAGATCAACATGGCGAGTCACTGACTCCAGTCTACAACCGTCGATCCAATAGGACAATTTTGGATTATTTTTGCCTATGTGAAGTACACAACACTTGCTGACATTCAGTGGCAACATCCAGGCAAGGCACCATTCCATGAGGATATCAAGGTCCCTCTGGAGGAGATCACCCTGTAGAAGAGGAAAGCCGTAGAGTTTAGTATCGTCAGCAAATGTAGAGATGAAGGACCGAATAAGTGGAGGCAAATCAGAAACATATAAAACAAAGAGGATGGGTCCCAACACTGATCCTTGCGGAACACCCGATGTAACCGGTTTCTCAGTGGTGGAATAAGCACCACCCACACGTACACGAAACCTGCGATTGCAGAGAAAAGACTTGAGCCAGCGCAACAGTCCTCCTCTAACACCCAGATGCTCCAACTTGGCGAGGAGACGCCTGTGAGGCACCTTATCGAACGCCCTAGAAAAATCCAAGTATATCACGTCAACAGGTGATCCAGAGTCCAAGGCCTTAGTCCATTCGGCAACGCACGAGAGGAGGTTCGTTGTTGTGGAGCGTTTTGGTACGAACCCGTGCTGAGATTTTGGGATCAACTCGTTATCCAAGCAGAATTGTTGCAAGTGGTCGCTTATGATCCTCTCCAGAACCTTAGAAACAGCAGAAAGTATACTTATGGGGCGATAGTTAGAGGGATCTAGTTTATCACCCTTTTTAAATATGGGAGTTATGGACGCATTGAGCCAGTCGGATGGAATACAGGATGAGTTGACAGATCTCGAGAACAGAATCTTCAAGGGAGGAGCGAAGGCTTCAGCACATTGTTTAAGCAGACGAGTGGTGATCCCATCAATACCCGGCGCGGTATCCACTCTCAAATCCAATAGATACTTCTTGATTATTTGTTGGGTAATCACGATGTCTGGTATGTCTGCAGCGATGCGGTCCACATTAGGAGTGGGAATAGAATCCATCGGCTCCACAGTAAAATTAGAAGCGAAGGTTTCGGATAGGACGTTAGCAGACTCGACGTAAGTGCCACACAATTTCCCTGATTGCTCCCTTACAGTGGGAATACCAACTTTTGAGTTGATTGAGGATCTCACATACTTGAATAGTCTCTTTTTATTTCCAGAATTGACCAGTTTTTCTTCGTGAGAGGATTTCGCATGATAAATAGACTTCGAAACGAAGTTTGAGAAAGATCGATGATTCTCATAATTCTCTACTGATCTGTTTCGAATGTATTTTCTCCACAAAGATTTCTTCTGTCTGACGAGGTGTAGAATACGCTCATTGATCCACGGTTTTAATGGGTGTGTTCGGACAATCCTTATCTGCTCGTTAGCTGAAACAGCCTCTCGTGTTTTGTTCAGAAATATGCTCCAAATCGTATCGATGTCTGAATCGCTCATGATGTTAGACCAGTCGATAGAATTGAGATGGGAAGAAACCCCATCGTAGTCGATAAATCTCAAAGTTTTCTCCTCCCTGAGATCACAGGAAGAAACGAGCATCTGAATTTCAGTTGTCAATACCAAGTGGTCAGATTTCCCCAAAGGTGGCAGATAATTTATTTCTGAGATGATATTTGGATCAGAAACTATAAAGAGATCAAGAAGTGAAGGAGTCTGACCGGATCTGTACCTAGTTGGTTGAGTCACGACTTGTTGGCAACCGGAACTGTGAACGAAGTCGGCATAAGGCAATGAGGGCGAGTTCTGAGATGGCATCGCTGCAAGCGTCCAATCGACATCGGGACAATTAAAGTCACCAGTGATTAGAATATTCTGATATTTCTCCGAAGTTGTTGTAAGAAATCGCGCACACTCTGTATCAGACGAGCACGGATAGGGTCGATATATACATCCAATAAAGAGAGAGGAGTGTTGGTTGGAAATAACCATGAACAAATTATCTATACCCGGCCAATCGTTTTGCTGGATATCAATTTTGAAAAAATTAGTGATTGCTTCGTTGAGATATATGCATACTCCGTGATGACCAATAGTTTCCGTACTGTCGGCTCGATACAAAGAATACCCTGGTATAGAAATGACAGAGTCACTTATTGATGGCCTCAACCAAGTCTCTGAGATGAAAATTATGTATGGCTTGTGTATTTGGACGTAGATGAGAAGTTCACTATATTTAGAGGATATTGATTGCGCGTTTGTGTAAAGAACTGGCCAGATGCAGAGGTTATTCAGTTTTTTGAGTCGTGAGCACCAGGAGGCTGTCGTGGGCAAGCGACAATCGTAGGTTCATGATTAACATATTTGATAGTCAGATCCTTCTCACCTCGGTTCTGTCGGTCTTTGAGCTCCTGTCTGAGTGAACGTAAAGAAGCTAACTGGGACTTGGTTTTGTCGTCCTGGATGATTATTTCTCGGAATTCGGGATGGCCACGGAGAGAATTTTTGTTGCGTAGGAGGCTCATGACAATGTCAGGGTTTGAGAAGGTTAATTTCATCCATCTAGGTCTTGAGGTATTCTTAGATCGTAATCTGACAACACTCATTAGCGAGTGGCTGGACGACTTGCGTATGTGTTCGACAATGGCAGATGCTGTTTTTCGGTCGTCTGATTCACATCTACCCTCTGGAGCGTTGATGATTATGATATTGTAGGATCTCTTTACTCGATCCAAAATTTCAGGGGTTGAATCCACAGCAACATTCACAGAAGAACTGGCCCGGGCAAACGATGACTCAAGGTTAACCATTGTACTCCTCATGGATGAAAGATTTTCAGAAAGCGACTGTTGACAAGTTCGCAACTCAGAGATCTCCGTCTCGCAAGAATGAATCGCAGAATCATGATCAGCCAGAGTTCTGGAGTGCTCAGCGATCGCTTCGGAACAGCCGGACAACTGAAGGAAGAGGTCATCCTGGCGTTTTTCAATGCGTTCCATGCTAGATGTTAGATTACGCATTTGTTCCATCAATATCTCAAAATGTTTTACTGTCAACACCGCATCAGCGACATTCACATCCTCATTAGAGCTAGCGATGGGGGGTGGATTTATCGGGCGTCGACCCTGAGAATTGCTGCGAAGAAGCCTCTCACCTGAGGTACATGGGGAACATGACCACCTTTCAGCTCCCTCCCCCAGAAAATCAACATCATTTTTAGTTAAATTGACACAATCATAGTGAAACTGTTTCTTACATTTAAAACATTGTATCGATGAGGCAGAGCCTGATATCCCTCTGGCGCAACCAGCACAAGCGCGCGGCATAATTAGAAAAATCTTCTACTGGGGGATCGGAAATGGAAAGACTATTCACCTTCTTGGACCTATAAGAAGGACTTACACACAGAACAGGAAGGCCACGGTTAGGAAAAGGATATAAACAATTGGATATGAGGAAATACTATATTGGAAAATCTACCCTTCGAATAAATCAACCGACTGCGATCAGCAAGTGACCAGGATCGAGCTAGTCGTTCAGTGGGGACACAACCTAAGTGTGGACCGCACACACAGCGCAGAAGATGCGTATTACAGTCCGCGCCCAGTTAGTTCGAAAGAAAAGTAAGTAAACAAACAATATCAATAGGGGAATTCACCGCAATAAACCAGGTGAAACGAAGGAAATTGATATAGAGTTACGAATCGATATCGATAATGTGAGTGAGAAATTTTAATTAAGATCAGTTGGATTTTACCAGCGATATTGCTCTCAATCAGCACAGCAACACACACACGTCAGCACCAACGATTGTCAGCTATATAATTCTCTATTCTCAATTTCAATAGTGAACTTTATGTTGTCATGCAGACAATTAAGCCACGTCAAAAAAGAACACAACTCATCATCATCACCAATCCAAACCACGATTATATCGTCAACATATCTTGCGTAAAATTTTATTTTACTCAAATATAAGTTATTATTTGATCCAAACAATAAAGTTGACTCAAAAAACTTCATGAAAATTTCGGCCAAAAGTGGTGAGAGGGGGTTTCCCATTGGAAGGCCTTCATTTTGTATATAAATTTTATTCTCGAAAGAAAAATGTTTCTTTTCAACACATAATTTAATAAGTGAAAAGAGTGACTCACAAATTTCGTCATTAAGTGACGGACGAAGATAGAAGCAAATCCTTTAGTATGTCAAGCGTCTCAAATTGAAAATTTTTTCAAAGGGTTCCAACAGGTGTTCAGCACATCCTTTCAATATGTAAGGTGGTTTGTTATCAGGGCCAGCTGACTTTTTTGGTTCTAAAACTTTTATGGCCTCCTGAATATCCCTCCTGCTAATATTGTTAATTTCTAGCACACAGTTCAAACACTCATCGTCAGCATTAGAAATATCACAAGACGAGTTACTATAACTTGCTTCTTGCTGGAAGTAAGTTCTCTCAAAAAAATCCGCGAAGGCACCCGCAATCTCGACATTACCCGAAATATCATTACTCTGATAAACGAAAGAAGCCGATTCAGTAAAATTACTTCGAATTTTCTTGATGTAGAGAAAATACAATTCAATTTGAAGTTGGACATTGCAAAAGCTATAGAATAGGATACAAACAAGTTGCAATCTAAAAATTAATATGCTCTCCACTAACCTTGATCCCGTTAGGATTCAACTAGCTATTTTAGTCCTTCAAATAAAGAAATAAAAGTGCAAAAGGATGATTTTTTTGCATGAAACAGTTTCAAAGGCATAATTTCTGGTCAATAAAAAGGTGAATTGGGTCAAATTAATTAAAGCATCAATATAATTTTCGTTCATCAATAATGCGGACACTTTTTTCACATCTTTCTCGGACAAATATTTGCATATTTGCTCTAAACATAAATAAGGAATTTTACTACCGAACACAAGATTCAGAACTCTACGGGCCTCCTCTTGAAATTTGACTCGAAATTTTTATTATCTTCGGAAATTTGTGTCGAATTTCATTCCAGTAAAGAGTATGGAAACTTCTTGTGAAAAAATGTTATTCCATACACATGCGCTACTTAAGTAACTAATGACCTCATTCTTTTTGCGGCATAAAGTGACAAAAAATTATCCGGAAATTTGAAATAAAACGCACAAATATTGAACTTATTCAATATTTATTATTATGACTTCAGCCTTGCGGCTTTCACACTCCTCTCCAGAAGAAAATTCACTTATCCCAGATATCTCAGATATCAAAAGGATTAAGCTCTGTTGGAGCCCTTTCTAGGTTTTCGGGCTCGTGGTGGTGGTCGGTTCCGGGCCGCTCAACGGCTCCTTGCTGTCGGTTGGATTCCTGCACTTCCTGTCGGAGCAGACGGTGTTCCTCTGCATTCCCCATGTACTTGCGTACAGTTCTCGCCGTTCCGAGCAGTACCGCCTTCTGCATGATTCTATAGATATTTTCGACCAACTGAAGTTTCCTCAAGTTCTCTAGTAGTTTCTTCGGTATCAGGCCTGTAGATGAAATGACAATAGGGATGGTCTTGATATCTTTCGGCTTCCACTGTCTTCTGCTTTGATCCTCGAGATCTCTGTATTTTGGAATTTTTTCAGTGTGCCTATCCAGAAGATTGTTATTATTTGGAATTGCCACGTCGATGAATAGTGCTCTGTCCTCATCCTTATTGAGCAATATGAGGTCGGGTCTATTGTGGGATATTTTCCGGTCTGTGAGAACCGTGCGATCCCAGTAGAGCTTGTGATGTTCATTTTCCAATACAGCATCCGGATGGTAATTGTAATAAGGAACCTTTTTCGAACTTAGAAGTTGGTGTTTTAGTGCCAATTCTTGATGGAGAATCTTGGCAACAGCATCATGTCTATTTTTATATTCCGTAATCGTGAACTTCTGACATCCCCCGGTGATGTGCTGGATAGTTTCACGTGTCGCACAGCCATAACGACAGCTATCGTCCGACACTGAGGCATCCTTGGCGATATATTTAATGTAATTTCTTGTTGAAATCACCTGATCCTGGATGGCGAGCGTGAAGCCCTCTGTCTCAGGAAATAACCTTCCGGAAGTCAACCAGTTGTTCGACGCAGATATGTCGACGTAATCATGGTTAACCTCGTTCTGGTGCCTTCCGTGCAAAGGTTTGCCAATCAGTTTCTGCATTTTACTTTCTGCAGAGTGTTCGACAGTTTCCAAGTGATCCTGTTGGTACTTTAACGGTGTAGAACTATCAGCCACACAATCTACTCGATGGAGTTCTGACGAAGCAGCCTTGCTCAAGAAATATTTTCGAAGTCCTTCAATTTCCTGGGACATACGGTTGGACGAATCAACAATTCCTCTACCCCCAAGATGTCGTGGCAGCTCTGTCTGTTCTATTCAGCTTTTGGGGTGATGTTTATTGTGTTTAGTCAGCACCGTCCTTATTTTTCTCTGTAAAGCGGCTAAATCAGTGGTCGTCCAAGAGATGATACCAAATGACTATCTCAGCGCCGAGCAAGCGTAGGTGTTAATCGCTTTTGTCAGATTCTTGCTATTAAGACCAGTTCTCATTATCCTTCTCAATCTTCGGGTGAACTCCTCCGTTAATTCTTTCTTCATCTGGGTCTGATTGATTTTTCTTGCCTGTTTTATGCCTAGATACTTGTATGTATCTCCTTCCTTTAATGCTTGAATTTCTGCACCATCCTTGAGTCTGAACGTACCATCTTCTATTTTCCCTCTCGTTATGTTCAGCAGTCGACATTTCTCTAATCCAAACTTCATTTTGATGTCTTCCGAGAATCCTTCCACCATTTTCAGCAACTGTTGCATTTGTTTTTTGGTAGATGCGAAAAGTTTCAAATCGTCCATGTAAAGGAGATGATTCTGTTTCATCATAGTTCTACTACTGCTCTTGATGGAAAATCCGTAGTCCGTAGAATTCAATCTATAAGACAGGAGACTCAGGGCCATGCAGAACCACAGAGGGCTCAGCGAGTCTCCTTGGAAAATTCCGCGTCTTATTGGAATAGGTCCTGTTGTAATGGAGCAATCTGCTGCTTTCATTTGAAGACTAGTACGCCAGGTTGACATGGAGTTTTTCAGGAACTTAACAATATTGGGATCCACCTTGTAAATCCTCAAGATCGTCAAGAGCCATTCGTGAGGTATAGTGTAGTATGTATCAGTATGAACAACCTGTATATTTTCATACGTGAGACGGCAAGGCCTGTGAAACCTTACATCATTATTAGAACGTGCCTCAGATAGATAGAATTGATCTTGAAATCACACGTAATCGATATCTGTATGTTTATAACCATTGTCATTCATATTTATCAATTCATGATGTATTATAAACACAACCCGTAAACAATGTATAAATAATATATAGCATTTGTCTAAGGAAGATTCATTCAGTGTGTGTATTCATTCATAATTGAATTACATCATACAGTTGTCAATTCTATAGTCTGTGCTCCGTTCAACATGTCTTAAGAAATAAACACCTTTGATGAGTCTGCCGAACATTATTCGTCATCCCTCCACCGCATAGACGATTAGCCGAACCTACCCTAGTTGGGTACATCACATGGCGATCCTGCCAGTCGTATGCGGTTAGAGGTCCATATGGTTTTGACTGAGTATTCGTAGCCAAGCCAAGATGGGATTGAAACGAGAGCCGACACTAAATTAATGAAGAACGCACTACGAACTGCCGAGATGAAAGTGCTCAGAAACGTCCTAGGCCTCACATTACGAGACAGAAGGAGAAACGAAGAAATTCGAAGGGAATGTGATGGTCCGGATATAGTCCGATGGGGTCGCAATAGGAGAAGGTCATGGAATGCCCACGTGGAAAGAATGGGCGAGGAAAGAATTGGCGTATCGTGATGAGATATCTCAAAGCAGCGTCCCAAGATCGCATAAGACCACCATCCTCCGATCGAGAGATTCAGTGCTATACTGTACTGACGAGGGAAAATGATCCCGAAACCGGTCTACAGTTGCACTTGAATTTTTCGACTTCTCTGGGACTTCCTATGATAGTTCATGACTAGCTCACATTATTGGAACGACAATTCCTTCGGAATTGTTGTTTCCATTAATATTTCATTCTTGCGATGCGCCCGCTTAGGCGACCCTTTTGTTTATTATATTCCCCGGACCAGAGTATGGTCATAGTGAGCGAACCCCCTCAATTCGCCCGTGGTCCTTGATGAATGTTAGCACATTCGATGACTGCGGGAAGTAGTTGAACTTGGGAGCCATGAACTGTTGTAGGAGTCTGCAGAGAAAGTGAGGTTTGGTTCAGTCTTTGCGTGACAGGTGGCGTATCGTGATGAGATATCTCAAAGCAGCGTCCCAAGATCGCATAAGACCACCATCCTCCGATCGAGAGATTCAGTGCTATACTGTACTGACGAGGGAAAATGATCCCGAAACCGGTCTACAGTTGCACTTGAATTTTTCGACTTCTCTGGGACTTCCTATGATAGTTCATGACTAGCTCACATTATTGGAACGACAATTCCTTCGGAATTGTTGTTTCCATTAATATTTCATTCTTGCGATGCGCCCGCTTAGGCGACCCTTTTGTTTATTATATTCCCCGGACCAGAGTATGGTCATAGTGAGCGAACCCCCTCAATTCGCCCGTGGTCCTTGATGAATGTTAGCACATTCGATGACTGCGGGAAGTAGTTGAACTTGGGAGCCATGAACTGTTGTAGGAGTCTGCAGAGAAAGTGAGGTTTGGTTCAGTCTTTGCGTGACAGGTGGCGTATCGTGATGAGATATCTCAAAGCAGCGTCCCAAGATCGCATAAGACCACCATCCTCCGATCGAGAGATTCAGTGCTATACTGTACTGACGAGGGAAAATGATCCCGAAACCGGTCTACAGTTGCACTTGAATTTTTCGACTTCTCTGGGACTTCCTATGATAGTTCATGACTAGCTCACATTATTGGAACGACAATTCCTTCGGAATTGTTGTTTCCATTAATATTTCATTCTTGCGATGCGCCCGCTTAGGCGACCCTTTTGTTTATTATATTCCCCGGACCAGAGTATGGTCATAGTGAGCGAACCCCCTCAATTCGCCCGTGGTCCTTGATGAATGTTAGCACATTCGATGACTGCGGGAAGTAGTTGAACTTGGGAGCCATGAACTGTTGTAGGAGTCTGCAGAGAAAGTGAGGTTTGGTTCAGTCTTTGCGTGACAGGTGGCGTATCGTGATGAGATATCTCAAAGCAGCGTCCCAAGATCGCATAAGACCACCATCCTCCGATCGAGAGATTCAGTGCTATACTGTACTGACGAGGGAAAATGATCCCGAAACCGGTCTACAGTTGCACTTGAATTTTTCGACTTCTCTGGGACTTCCTATGATAGTTCATGACTAGCTCACATTATTGGAACGACAATTCCTTCGGAATTGTTGTTTCCATTAATATTTCATTCTTGCGATGCGCCCGCTTAGGCGACCCTTTTGTTTATTATATTCCCCGGACCAGAGTATGGTCATAGTGAGCGAACCCCCTCAATTCGCCCGTGGTCCTTGATGAATGTTAGCACATTCGATGACTGCGGGAAGTAGTTGAACTTGGGAGCCATGAACTGTTGTAGGAGTCTGCAGAGAAAGTGAGGTTTGGTTCAGTCTTTGCGTGACAGGTGGCGTATCGTGATGAGATATCTCAAAGCAGCGTCCCAAGATCGCATAAGACCACCATCCTCCGATCGAGAGATTCAGTGCTATACTGTACTGACGAGGGAAAATGATCCCGAAACCGGTCTACAGTTGCACTTGAATTTTTCGACTTCTCTGGGACTTCCTATGATAGTTCATGACTAGCTCACATTATTGGAACGACAATTCCTTCGGAATTGTTGTTTCCATTAATATTTCATTCTTGCGATGCGCCCGCTTAGGCGACCCTTTTGTTTATTATATTCCCCGGACCAGAGTATGGTCATAGTGAGCGAACCCCCTCAATTCGCCCGTGGTCCTTGATGAATGTTAGCACATTCGATGACTGCGGGAAGTAGTTGAACTTGGGAGCCATGAACTGTTGTAGGAGTCTGCAGAGAAAGTGAGGTTTGGTTCAGTCTTTGCGTGACAGGTGGCGTATCGTGATGAGATATCTCAAAGCAGCGTCCCAAGATCGCATAAGACCACCATCCTCCGATCGAGAGATTCAGTGCTATACTGTACTGACGAGGGAAAATGATCCCGAAACCGGTCTACAGTTGCACTTGAATTTTTCGACTTCTCTGGGACTTCCTATGATAGTTCATGACTAGCTCACATTATTGGAACGACAATTCCTTCGGAATTGTTGTTTCCATTAATATTTCAAGAATTGCGAAGATTGCGAGAGACGGAACACCGGGAACATGCCGACCGTTGGGAAGACCACCAAAAAGCTGGAGAGACTCATGGACATCCATCTCTCAGGAGTCATAATTGGAAAATACAAGCCGCAGACTTAAAATATGGGGAAGAAGAAGAAGAAGAAGCTATGTCAGGTTTAAATTACGATTCATGTTTTATTTATTTGGATGATTTAATAATCTTTGGACATTCGTTGCAAAACCATAATCAAAATTCAGTGAAAGTATTACAACGACTGTTGTATCTAGGTCATATCATTTCGGATAAGGGCATTTCGCCAGATCCAGAAAAAATCGATGCTATTTCACGATATCCTGTACCTACAAGCTCTGAGGAAGTAAAACGTTTTGTTGCATTGGCTAATTATTATAGGAAATTCATTCAAAATTTTGCAGCAATCGCTCAACCTTTGAACAACTTATCACGCAAAGGAAAAATTTTTCAATGGACGGAAGATTGCGAAAAATCATTTCAAACCTTAAGGCAAGTCCTTCGGACAGCACCTATTCTACAATATCCAGATTTTTCAGAGAATAACGAATTCATTCTAAGAACGGATGCTAGTGGATTTGCATTAGGTTCAGTTTTATCAAATTCTAATGACCATCCAATAGCCTTTGCTTCACGAAGTTTGAATCCAGCAGAAAAGAACTATTGTACAATTGAAAAAGAGCTCTTAGCAATAGTTTGGTCAGTCAAACATTTCAGACCTTATTTGTATGGACGGAAATTTAAAATCTTAACAGATCACCGACCACTGATTTATTTGTTCAGTATGACCAATCCATCTAGTCGATTAACCAAATTTCGTTTGATTTTAGAAGAATATGACTTCACGGTTCATTATGTAAAAGGTTCAGAAAATGTAACAGCAGATGCCTTATCGCGTATTAAAATAGATTCAGCAGAGCTCAATGAAATGACGAACGGTATAGTTGGAAATATATGCGTCATGACGAGATCTCGAACTAAAAATGAAGTAGGTTCTAAACAACATGAGACGAATGCCTCCGATGGCAAAAGGATTGATCACCCTGTTGTTGTCGAAGTTTTAAAACGTCCAGCAAAAAGTGTTGAGTTAAGACCAATTTCAGAAAAAGAATTTAATAATTTGAAAAATCAACATTTAGAGGATTACAATGAGAATTTAATATATAATGTGAATTCACAAATTATTTTCATTAACCAGGATATCCGATCAGCGTACGACTTAGGTACATCGTTGAGGAAACTGGAAAAATTATGCGCAGAAAATAATATATTAGAATTGTACCTCATAAAGCTAGCTAGTAATATAAAATTTTTGAATATGTTGACAAATTATAAGAATGAAATTCTAGGAACATCCTTAAAGATTAATATAATAAGAGATGTAACGCGAATCGAAGACAGAGAATTAAGGCAAATAATTCTGAACGATTTTCACATGCTTCCAACCGGTGGACATGCAGGTATCGAACGCATGTTCAACAATATCAAAAGAGAGTATTTCTGGAATGGCTTAAGATCTGATGTTGAAAAATTTGTAAAGAAGTGTGATGATTGTCAACGTCATAAACATTCTTTACCTAGAAAAGAACCTTTGACAATCACTACCACAGCTTCGTCTGCCTTTCAGAAAATTTTTCTAGATCTCGTAGGTCCATTACCTATATTACCGTATTTCTCATAACTAGTAATAATTACTAATCAGTGATTAGAATTAAGAATTAGATTAGGATATTAACGTATTTAACTTTGTAGATTTAAGACCCATTGAGACTGTGATATGTATTGTATATATATAGTTATTAAGTTATGGATAAGAAAAAAAAAATTTTTTTCATTTTTGTATAGAAAAATTTTTTTTCCCACAAAGAGGGAAGGTGTAGTATGTATCAGTATGAACAACCTGTATATTTTCATACGTGAGACGGCAAGGCCTGTGAAACCTTACATCATTATTAGAACGTGCCTCAGATAGATAGAATTGATCTTGAAATCACACGTAATCGATATCTGTATGTTTATAACCATTGTCATTCATATTTATCAATTCATGATGTATTATAAACACAACCCGTAAACAATGTATAAATAATATATAGCATTTGTCTAAGGAAGATTCATTCAGTGTGTGTATTCATTCATAATTGAATTACATCATACAGTTGTCAATTCTATAGTCTGTGCTCCGTTCAACATGTCTTAAGAAATAAACACCTTTGATGAGTCTGCCGAACATTATTCGTCATCCCTCCACCGCATAGACGATTAGCCGAACCTACCCTAGTTGGGTACATCACAATAGAATCGAATGCTTTTTTGTAGTCTATGTACGCAGCGTAAAGATTCCTTCGCTTGGAGAACGCTTGATTGCAGATAACTGAATCAATTATTAGCTGTTCTTTGTACCCTCGGCTGTCTTTGGTGCATCCTTTCTGTTGCATGGCGATGATGTTATTCCTTTCGCAATGGTTGTGAATTCGGTTTGAAATGCACGATGTGATTAATTTGTACATCGTTGGAAGACATGTGATTGGTCGGTACTTGGATGGGTCTTCTGTATTCCTTTGGTCTTTAGGTAACAGGTATGTTGTGCCATGTGTAAGGAATACTGGCATTCTTTCAGGATTTTCAATGACATCATTTATTGCGAAGGTCAATTTGTCATGCATGTTCCAAAGTTTCTTGATCCAGAAGTTCTGTAATCCATCAGGCCCAGGTGTTTTCCAGTTGTGTAGTCCTCTGATAGCTGATTCTACTTCTTCAATTGTGATCTTGTCATGCTGCATCGGCTCATATTTTATAGCTTCAGATTTTTCATCTTCAATCCATCCGGTATCTCCATTCAACTGAGGTTTCGTTGAAAGTTGTTCGATCCAGAATTGTTCTATGGCTTCCTTTGGTGGCAACTTTCCATTTTCTCCATCAGACGATGTGAGTGACCGGTAGAAAGTTTCTTCCGACTTTTCGAATGAATTATTGTCTCTTTTCCGGCTATAATTGCTTTTATATCTCCTCAGGCGTAGTGCATGCAGACTTAACTTTTGCTTCAGAGTGTCGAGGCAGTGGTGAGCTGTAGCATTCTCCGTCTCTCGTTCTGTGTGTGTTCTGTTCCATCCATGATTTCTTTGGCAGCTTTCACAACCTTCCTTCCGCGATTCCCGTTCAAGTACTCCGTCAGTCGTCCAATGTCTCTTCTTAGTCTCTCTGTTTTTTATTGAAGACGTTTCTGCCATTGTGGAGCATGTAATTTGTGTAATTTTGGATCATCGTTGTTCGTTCGGCGAATTTTTGCCTCTATGGTTTTAGCCGTCGTTAGCGCTGCACAGTAAAAAACTAGATGAAGATATTCCAATTAACTTCCATTCTGTAGATACTCAGGTAAAACGTCCTTATTCAAGATGTCGATTATGAGTGACAGTTTCTTGGATGTATTGAGTCGGGGAGATGCTATTCGATGAAGAGGATCTGTTCCTTCCAGTTCGGCAAAATATCTCCTCATCTCAGAGTCAACTTGTCGGTGGAGCTCTTCCCTATCGTCCTGATGTTCCTGCTCACTTGGGTTGCAAGATGGACTTTCAGCGTCAATTTCTTCTGGCTGTTGTTGCCCAGACATGTGAATTTCATCAGAGGTGTTGGTGTTATTCTCTATTGTAGGCGGACGCTGAAGTTCTCGTTTAATTGCGTCGATTCGGGCCGTTGGTATTAGTTCATTTCTCAGAATTACGCGGTACTGGTCTGCCACTCGTTGTTCAGTGAGATTTGGGTAGGCGTTGCAGAATTCCTCATGGAGCCTTTTCCTATAGTTGTTCGTGTTCTGCACTAGTCCCGTGATGGAGTTATATATGCGCACAGTAGTTTCATTCATGGACGTTGTCCACTTCATGCGCTTTCTAACTAACCCCGCTTGGGTGAGTACTGGCTGAATATCCTACGCAGCACCTTCAGCGGTTCGAGTCGGTAATTGAATTGGACTCGTTGGTTGCTGTTGTTGCTTTGGAGCTGTAGCTTCTTTTGCAGCAGGAGCCCGCTTCCTCAACATCCTGCCACCGACGTCCAGCATGCTGTCATGTCCAGCGCCGGCTCCAGACATGCCCTGACAATTCCCAGGCAGCGACTTGTTTCCGAGGCTTCTCGTTATCACCATTTCCATAGGTTTGTGCTCTCCTTTCTCGGTTTGGGTGAGGGGTAGAGAAATGGGAGCAGAAAGAGCACCCCTATGAAGGATGTGAAAGAGAGAGGAAAAAGGAATGGGACTGCGGACAGCAGGCGTGGCTGGCTGCACCGTCTACGTCGTTACGATAGCTACCCGGCAGGCCATCTAATAGATAGCTGCCAGGCAGGCCAGACATATTATGACTTAAGCCTTGCGGCTTTCACACTCCTCTCCAGAGGAAAATTCACTTATCCCAGATATCTCAGATATCAAAAGGATTAAGCTCTGTTGGAGCCCTTTCCAGGTTTTCGGGCTCGTGATGGTGGTCGGGTCCGGGTCGCTCCTCGCCTCCCTGCTGTAGGTTGGATTCCTGCTCCACCCGCACTTCCTGTCGGAGCAGACGGTGTTCCTCTGCATTCCCCATGTATTTGCGTACAGTTCTCGCCGTTCCGAGAAGTACCGCCTTCTGCATGACTATATAGATATTTTCGTCCAACTGAAGGTTCCTCAAGTTCTCTAGTAGTTTCTTCGGTATTAGGCCTGTAGATGAAATGACAATAGGGATGGTCTTGATATCTTTCAGCTTCCACTGTCGTCTGGTCTGTTCCTCGAGATCTCTGTATTTTGAAATTTTTTCAGTGTGCCTATCTAGAAGATTGGTATTATTTGGAATCGCCACGTCGATGAATAGTGCTTTGTCCTCATCCTTATTGAGCAATATGAGGTTTGGTCTATTGTGGGTTATTTTTCGGTCTGTGAGAACCGTGCGATCCCAGTAGAGCTTGTGATGTTCGTTTTCCAGCACAGCATCTGGATGGTGATTGTAATAAGGAACCTAGTTCGAAGTTGGTGTTTTAGTGCCAATTCTTGGTGAAGAATCTTGGCAACAGCATCATGTCTATTTTTGTACTCCGTGCCCGCGAACTTCTGACATCCCCCGGTGATGTGCTGGATAGTTTCATGTGTCGCACAGCCATAACGACAGCTATCGTCCGCCACTGAGGCATCTTTTGCGATGTATTTCATTTGATTTCTTGTTGGAATCACCTGATCCTGGATGGCGAGCATGAAACCCTCTGTCTCAGGAAACAACCTTCCGGAAGTCAACCAGTAGTTCGACGCAGATATGTCGACTTAATCATGGTTGACCTCGTTCTGGTGCCTCCCATGCAAAGGTTTGCCAATCAGTTTCTGCATTTTACTTTCTGCAGAGTGTTCGACGGTTTCCAAGTGATCCTGCTGTAGCTTTAATGGTGTAGAACTATCAGCAACACAAACTTCTCGATGGAGTTCTGACGAAGCTGCCTTCCTCAAGAAATATTTTCGAAGTCCTTCAATTTCCTGGGACATACGGTTGGACAAATCAAAAATTCCTCTACCCCCAAGATGTCGTGGCAGCTCTGTCCGTTCTATTGAGCTTTTATGGTGATGTTTATTGTGTTTAGTCAGCATCGTCCTTATTTTTCTCTGTAAAGCTGCTGAATCGGTGGTCGTCCAAGAGATAATACCAAATGAATAGCTCAGCGCCGGGCAAGCGTAGGTGTTAATCGCTTTTATCAGATTCTTGCTGTTGAGACCAGCTCTCATTATCCTTCTCAATCTTCGGGTGAACTCCTCCGTTAATTCTTTCTTCATCTGGGTCTGATTGATTTTTCTTGCCTGTTTTATGCCTAGATACTTGTATGTGTCTCCTTCCCTTTAATGCTTCAATTTCTGCACCTTCCTTGAGTTTGAACGTACCATCTTCTATTTTTCCTCTCGTTATGTTCAGCAGTCGACATTTTTCTAGTCCATACTTCATTTTGATGTCTTCCGAGAATCCTTCCACCATTTTCAGCATCAGTTGCATTTGTTTTTTGGTAGATGCGAAGAGTTTCAAATCGTCCATGTAAAGGAGATGATTCAGTTTCATCATTGTTCTACTGCCGCTCTTGATGGAAAATCCGTAGTCCGTAGAATTCAATCTATGAGACAAGGGATTCAGGGCCATGCAGAACCATTATTATTATTATTATTATAAAGGATACAGAGAAGAGGCCGTAGCCTATAAATCTCATACAAAAAGAAAATAAATGACACTTCAGAAGATAAAAACAAAACAAAAATATAAAAACAAAACAAAAATATAAAAACAAAATTCAGCAATCCTATGCACATGAAAACTACAATGAGTCTAGTCTGTTTTTAAAAGAGTTTACACTCTCAGCGCGAACAATACTGGCTGGTAGCGAGTTCCACTCCACGAACACTCGATTCTTTAGAAAAAACTGTCTCGCACGAGTTCGGAACACTTCATGGTAAAGCTTGTATTGGTGGTCGCGAAGGTGATTTGTATTTAGCGTGGAAATGTTGTCCAGGTTGCCACCAATAAAACCATGCAGAATCCGGTAAGTCACTATAAGATCACCACGCATTCTACGATCACTAAACGAGTCAAGCTTAAAAATTTTAAGTCTATCCTCATAAGAAGGGCGAATTCTCCCAAGAGGAATCCGCGTCGCAGAACGCTGTACACCCTCCAAACGCTGTCGGTCAGAGATCAGATCAGGAAACCATGCAGGGCCAGCTTGTTCCAGTATTGGTCGAACCTAGGTGATGTAAAGCTGCCTGCATGTATCGACTGAGCATCTAGGGAAGACTTTTCTTATTAAGTACAAAATTTTACTGCACTTAGAGGATATACTGCTAACATGGGCTGACCAGAACAGATCCTCAGTGATCAACAGCCCGAGATCGATATGCTGCGTAGTGGACTCCAGATATTTGCCATCAATGACGTATCGATTTCGTGGATTGAGTCCCCCAAGGTGAATAACCCTACACTTGTCCACGTTCAAAGGAAGAAGCCACCTCTGGTACCATTGGCTCACTTGGATCAAGTCATTTTGGAGAATCTGAGGAACGCGTGCATCATAAAAGAGCTTGATGTCATCAGCACATTGGGAGCAGAAGGACAAGAACAACAAGGGCAGATCTGATATGTACGCTAAAAACAGGATGGGACACAAAACAGAACCCTGCGGCACTCCACTGACGACAGGTTTGAAGTCAGATAATGAGTCACCTACCCTGACCGAAAAATATCTCCCAACAACAAATGAACGCAGCCATTCCAGAGCGCCACCACTTACACCCAGATGTTCAAGCTTAAAAAGTAAACGCCGAAAGGGAACACGATCGAAGGCTCGAGAGAGGTCCAGATATATGACATCCACAGGTATTCCACTATCGATAGACTTGGTCCAATGCTGGAGACACTCAAGAAGACAATAATAACTGACCGTCCCGGTAAAAAGCCATGCTGTTGATTGGGAATAATATCATCATCAATCAAAAACTGTAGTAGTCTACCAGACACAACCTTCTCAGCAATCTTGGAAATTAAAGGAAGTAGACCAATGGGACGGTAATTGTTGGGACACAGTTTGTCCCCTTTCTTGAAAATTGGAGTAATTGTAGATTTCTTCCAAGCAGATGGTAGCTGACATGTATGGAAAGATAACCTGATGATCACGGTTATGGGAAATGACAGATTTGTGGAGCATCTCTTCAGTATACGAGCTGAAATATTATCCAAACCAGGTGCAGTAGACAATTCCAACTGAGATATAATTTGCAAAATCTCCTCCTCCTGGACATCAATGCTATCCAGTGAATTAACCGTGCGAGGTGTAGACTTTGACGGCATAGGATCACACGGTTCACTAGAAAACGAATCAAAGAATTTATCGGAAAAAACACCAGCGCACTCGGAACTATCAGAACAAAGGTCACCTGTTGCATTTCTCACTAAAGGGACTGAAACCTCCGAACTCAGAGTCCCGAATATGCTTGTAGAACTTCTTTCTATTGTTAGGTTGAGCTAAGGAGTCGTAAAACAACTTTCTAGCATCCCTTATTTTCAGACTCAAAGCATTAGAGTAGCGGCGATGGATGTTGTAACTCTGTTCTAACCTATCGCGACGATAACACTGCCATTACATCCTTTTCCGACGCAGCATAGAGAGAATCTCCTCACTCAACCAAGGCTTGGACGCAAGGAGCTAACAAATTTAGTTCTAGTAAAACGTGACACGGACTCTTCGAGGCAAGTACAGAAACGTTCCCAGGCACTGTTCACATCCAAAACACCCAACAAATGGTTCCAGTCAATGGAGGACAGATGACGATTGAGAGAATCGAAATCAGTTAATGAAATGTGTTTTTTTAAAGTTTTGTTGCCAGCGGATGGGGTGAACTGAAGGGTGGAAACAACCATCTTATGATCAGACCAACCGAGAGGATCCATATATTTTATGTCAGAAACCAAATCCGGATCACTGGTCAACAGCAAATCGAGCGTGGATGGAGTCTGACCATGTACGATCCATGTAGGCTCATCAACGATTTGGTGGAGGCCAGTTTCATCAAGCAAGTTAAGGAAACGCCCGGCCACGGAACTCGGGGAGGGGAAAGAACTTACTGGCCACTGTATTTCCCTGAAATTGAAATCTCCAGCTATGAAGACATTACGGTGGGTCTCCGATACTGAACGAATATGGTCCAGAAGTAAATCATCTGAAGCGGATGGATGGGGTCTATAGACACAGCCAACACAGATAGAGAGGGTGGGCGAGGACATCCTCACGAATAGGTTGTCAATGTGCGGAATATCATAGGAGAATGTCTCAGTAGAGAAAGGCGCGGAAATGCCATCACTTCGGTCTATACAGACACCATTATATCCCACATTGAGAAGACTGTCACATCGAAATAAAGAAAAACCTCTGATGTTGAATAATTGATCTGGAAGAGCATCATGTAGCCAGGTTTCTGTAACACAAACGATATCAGGTTTCAGGAATTCAATATTTGCGCATAATTCATAAAACTTATTTCTGATTGATCGAGCGTTGAGGTAGAGTACAGTCCACTGGGAAACAGAGGAAAAATTCACTTTTTTGAAGTAGAAGTTGTCGGAACAGCAGCCAACTTTGGCACACCCTTAATGAATTTAATGGTCAAATTACCCCCCCCCCCCCCTACCCCGTCCGATTCACGCCGTCGCAGCTCCTCCTGTGCCCGCTTCAAACAGATGACCTGATCCGGAGTTAAATCATCAGAAAGCTTAATTTTTTAGAAAAGTGGGGATCTAGCCAGTGTTGCCTTATTTTGTAGTATTTTCCTAACGAAGATAGAACTAGAGATTTATTGAATCTCCTTCAAAATATGCTCCATTTGAAGCGATACACATGTTCCAACGTTTCTCCAACCATGATAACATTTTTTATAGGCGCTTTCGGGGCTGGTCTTAAGCTCCTTTTTCGAATTTTCTTTTATGGCGTTTATGGAGTCAAATCTGGTTCCACGGAGCGGTAGTTGCAGTCTGAAGAAAAGAAAAAAGTCACACGTCACACGGAGCTGGAGCAGGCGAATAAGGTGGCTGGTGGATGGTATTTATCGACTGTTTAGTCTTAAAATCGTGGCTCGATGGGATCGTCATGCAAAATCACTGTTTTGCCACAAATCCGAACGCTTACGGCGAATATTCTCCTAAACGTCTCAAAACAGTTAAATAGAAGTTCTTTGACCGTTTGACAATATTTCCTGGATTTTTTCATTGGTTGAAGAGGTCGATGGTCGTCCTGAATGAAACAAATCTTCGACGATCTCCCGACCGTTTTTAAAGAGTTTGTACCGTTCGTACACTTGGATTTTCGATCAAAAAGAGTCTCCATGAGCGTTCAAAACACAAAATTTTTGACAAACTCTTTGTTCAATATTTTTTTCCATTGTAAAATTCGCAGACTACAACTGAGGTCGACTGGTTTCAACAGCTGTCGTCGACAAACTAGTCGACAGACCGCGCTCATGTTTGGCATAGTAACATTGAACTTTAAAAAACCTTTCTTTTACTCCTACCAACATACAGAAACTTCAAATACTTAAAAATACTCAACGCGGCAATTTAAATGAGAATTTCCAGATACTTTTTTGTCACAGTGTATGATGAGTGTAACCCAGTGTGTTTCCACTATATTTATGGATTTCAGACAATCCAAATCTTCGTCGTAATAGCGATATATGATTTGAAGGTTTACGTCGGAGGCAATTTTCCTGAAAATACTGTCTTCAATAGTTTCCCCAGGGTGTTTTCTAAGAGCGATGTGTTTAATGAAGGTGGTGATGATGGCCATCATTGGATGATTTTCCACGAACAATTGCTCGAAAGCAGTCAATCCAATATGGCTCCTCACGTCTATTGCCGCCCCCTCACGAAGAATAAGATCGACCAAAACCGTATTTTCTGTACGGGATGCTATTTGTAAGGGCGTCTCACCAATTGATATATTCTTACGGTCGATATCAACACCTCTTTGTATGAATTGCCTCGCCAGAAACAGGACCTTTTCGATAGAGCATGTGCGAGAGGCAGCAATGATATGGAGGCAGTTGTTTCCTATTATATTTGTGGCATTTTGGTCTAAACCGTACTCGAGAAGTTTTTCGATAAAATTCATATCTTGGGGTCTAAACTTGACTACTGAATGTGGGAATTGGACAATAATTAGACAACTATAATTTCGCCGACGTTTCGGAACAATTCGCTCCGTTATCAGGGCTGTAATAAATTTATGTAATGTAAAGAGACAATACCTTATTACGCAAAGTTAAAAACATAGTCATATCGATAAAATAATAAGCAGTCGATATAAGAGGCTGAAACGTGCATAATCCTTTTGAATTGAATTAAATTTTATCCATCAACAATTATTATTGATGAACACCTGGTCAAATGACACAAATGAATCATGACTTGTAAGTATTTTTGTGATAACATTTTTAGGAGTTTGAAAGGTGAGCGCACATACATCGGCATCGGACGGACGGCATGGAAGGAACGGCACGGCAGCGGCGAAATTTTTATGAAGGTATCGCACATATAACATCGGAATAGCCGGAGGAATAGATTAGTTGCGAATATGTCTTCAAGCGGTGAGGAACTAGCGTTTGTTCTGGAGGAAGAAGAGTTTCAAAAGCGAAGGAAGCGTAGACGAATGTGGATACATGACATATGTAAAAAAGGAAGGATATTGGAGAATATGTTCATTTATTACCGGACTTGATGAAGGACGAAAAAAAATGGTTGCTATAATTTCTGTCACTTAAATTGTACAATTCATTATAATTTTGTACGCGCAGTATTAAGTTCTCCTGAAAACTCATGCTTCTGCCGTGAATTCGTATTTCGTATGACTACCCGTACAAGCCGCTGCATGTAGAGACTTGTAAAGTGACGCAGATGCCGCGGCAATCTCCGATTGGTATCGCACATATGTCGGGATCGGCCGGCACAGCACGCATCGGACGGAATTCAATTCTCGTTCCTCAATTCCCGTCGGATGCGATGCGATGCGATGCCTGCCGTTCGCACAAATGTGCGTTGCTCCATTCAGTTCCATTGAATGTAATTTATTCCGATCCGTACCGTCCGTCCGATGCCGTTGTATGTGCGCTTACCTAAATCACGGCCTTCTAAAGACACGGCCTTCTAAAGACATGGCCGGGCGCCTCAAGCGGCAACGCCGCAAAAGACGATCGTTGGGAGGTATAGTGCTTACGATGCTTAGCGTTGAGAGATACGATATTTCGAACGTATCATTTAATTTCCTAAAGTTATTAAATGGGTTTTCCGATGTGAATCTGGAAAAAAGGTGGAAGTATGCCCTACTCAGTCAATAAATTGAATATAATTAAAATTAGAAATTATAGAAGGAATGTTACAAGTAGCTATAGATGAAATAAATGACTGGTGTATTAAATGGAAAATAAAACTCAACGGACAAAAGAGCCAAGCGATATTACTGCAGAAGAGGAGACTAAGAACTACAACAAATCTAGAGGTAGATGGAGAAGAAATCGAATGGAAAAACGAAGCAAAATATTTAGGTATCACCCTAGACAAAGGTCTAACATGGAGAAGCCATATCAAACAAGCCGTTGACAAAACCAAGGCAGCGATGAATATGCTCTACCCGCTGATAGGTAGAAAGAGCCACATGTCAAATGAGACAAAATTGAAAATAATCAAAGCCGTTGCTAGACCGCAACTGACTTATGGATCAGGTGCTTGGGGATTCGCGGCAAAGAGCCATATACAAAGAATTCAGGCAACAGAAAACAAGCTACTACGATGTGCCATAGATGCGCCTTGGTTTGTCAGGAACAAACAGATATATCGAGATTTGAAGTGGGAAACCATCACCGAATTTATGAAGAGGAAAGCTGAAAAGTTATTCGAAACAGCGAAGGAACATCCAAACGAAGAACTCAGGAGACTAGTGGACTACGATCCGGAGGAAGACAGAAGAAGAATGAGAATTTACAAAAGGAGACCGAGAGATCAATTGAGGAGAGATTAAAATGAGTACGACAACTTATTAAAACTATACTAAGAAGAGATATCCGAAATGGACGAACATGAAAACCCTAGCACGACAATGTGCAAGAAGAAATCAACCGATTAAGGGATAAATGGTTTATAGGCAAATGCCCGGAACCAACAAAAAGCAGGTTAGGTTTAGTGGGTCGCGAACTCAGGAGAGTGAGTAACCCCACAGTGTTCCCTAGAAATGGGTTCCTCTGGGCGAGAGATAGAGCCCCGTGTTTTCACGGTCGCAGATTCCCCCTGCTATAAAAAAAAAAAAAAAAAGGGGGAGGTGTAGGGCCATCTCTCGCCAATAAATGTGAACTCAAATATAATTCTCAAAATGAAATAACTCAAATAAAATTATCTATATGAATAACAAAACAAATTAAAATTCTCCATATAAATAACAAAAAAAAACTGGAATTCTCCACATAAATAAAAAAAATAAATTGGAATTCTCAAAAAATAACGTAGTATAAAATTTTCTATTTACATAACAAAACCAAGTGGATAAGGAATGAAAATTTTGACCCCTCAACTTAAAGTTTCCAATGTTCGTTTCTTTGGAAGCAAATTAAAATTACTTCCACGACTACTACCTCCCGTATGTTTCCGCTTTTTTTCCACTTTTTCGGCGCGATTCTCATTATTCGTATTCTTCACGTAATTATTGAGAAGTATGTTCGAAAAATAGAACAGAGCGAATTTAAAATGAACTTTGAATTCAAACCACAACCACAAGTTTCCGTGAATTCTGAATAATAGAAATCCAATTCAATGCTTTGAATAGTCAGTTGACATAAAATTGATTTCTGTTCGGAACTCTTCAAAAATTTGGAAAAAGTTTCGCTGTCGTTCAAAATATATTCTAAAATAGCGCACATGTGAACAAAAATAAAACTTACAGGATCAGTGGCAATTGACAAACGCTCAAAATATCATCGAATGATACATTATAATTACATCCCGATAAAGATCTATACAAACCGAATCTTTTTTCTCTTTTTCTTATCATATCTTGGGGTCTAAACTTGACTACTGAATGTGGGAATTGGACAATAATTAGACAACTATAATTTCGCCGACGTTTCGGAACAATTCGCTCCGTTATCAGGGCTGTAATAAATTTATGTAATGTAAAGAGACAATACCTTATTACGCAAAGTTAAAAACATAGTCATATCGATAAAATAATAAGCAGTCGAGATAAGAGGCTGAAACGTGCATAATCCTTTTGAATTGAATTAAATTTTATCCATCAACAATTATTATTGATGAACACCTGGTCAAATGACACAAATGAATCATGAATTGTAA
Organism: Coccinella septempunctata; assembly: GCF_907165205.1. Taxonomy (NCBI): domain Eukaryota; kingdom Metazoa; phylum Arthropoda; class Insecta; order Coleoptera; family Coccinellidae; genus Coccinella; species Coccinella septempunctata. The sequence continues at coordinate 30,169,876 of NC_058195.1, forward strand.
GTATTTTTGTGATAACATTTTTAGGAGTTTGAAAGGTGAGCGCACATACATCGGCATCGGACGGACGGCATGGAAGGAACGGCACGGCAGCGGCGAAATTTTTATGAAGGTATCGCACATATAACATCGGAATAGCCGGAGGAATAGATTAGTTGCGAATATGTCTTCAAGCGGTGAGGAACTAGCGTTTGTTCTGGAGGAAGAAGAGTTTCAAAAGCGAAGGAAGCGCAGACGAATGTGGATACATGACATATGTAAAAAAGGAAGGATATTGGAGAATATGTTCATTTATTTCCGGACTTGATGAAGGACGAAAAAAAATGGTTGCTATAATTTCTGTCACTTAAATTGTACAATTCATTATAATTTTGTACGCGCAGTATTAAGTTCTCCTGAAAACTCATGCTTCTGCCGTGAATTCGTATTTCGTATGACTACCCGTACAAGCCGCTGCATGTAGAGACTTGTAAAGTGACGCAGATGCCGCGGCAATCTCCGATTGGTATCGCACATATGTCGGGATCGGCCGGCACAGCACGCATCGGACGGAATTCAATTCTCGTTCCTCAATTCCCGTCGGATGCGATGCGATGCGATGCCTGCCGTCCGCACAAATGTGCGTTGCTCCATTCAGTTCCATTGAATGTAATTTATTCCGATCCGTACCGTCCGTCCGATGCCGTTGTATGTGCGCTTACCTAAATCACGGCCTTCTAAAGACATGGCCGGGCGCCTCAAGCGGCAACGCCGCAAAAGACGATCGTTGGGAGGTATAGTGCTTACGATGCTTAGCGTTGAGAGATACGATATTTCGAACGTATCATTTAATTTCCTAAAGTTATTAAATGGGTTTTCCGATGTAAATCTGGAAAAAAGGTGGAAGTATGCCCTACTCAGTCAATAAATTGAATATAATTAAAATTAGAAATTATAGAAGGAATGTTACAAGAAGCTATAGATGAAATAAATGACTGGTGTATTAAATGGAAAATAAAACTCAACGGACAAAAGAGCCAAGCGATATTACTGCAGAAGAGGAGACTAAGAACTACAACAAATCTAGAGGTAGATGGAGAAGAAATCGAATGGAAAAACGAAGCAAAATATTTAGGTATCACCCTAGACAAAGGTCTAACATGGAGAAGCCATATCAAACAAGCCGTTGACAAAACCAAGGCAGCGATGAATATGCTCTACCCGCTGATAGGTAGAAAGAGCCACATGTCAAATGAGACAAAATTGAAAATAATCAAAGCCGTTGCTAGACCGCAACTGACTTATGGATCAGGTGCTTGGGGATTCGCGGCAAAGAGCCATATACAAAGAATTCAGGCAACAGAAAACAAGCTACTACGATGTGCCATAGATGCGCCTTGGTTTGTCAGGAACAAACAGATATATCGAGATTTGAAGTGGGAAACCATCACCGAATTTATGAAGAGGAAAGCTGAAAAGTTATTCGAAACAGCGAAGGAACATCCAAACGAAGAACTCAGGAGACTAGTGGACTACGATCCGGAGGAAGACAGAAGAAGAATGAGAATTTACAAAAGGAGACCGAGAGATCAATGGAGGAGAGATTAAAATGAGTACGACAACTTATTAAAACTATACTAAGAAGAGATATCCGAAATGGACGAACATGAAAACCCTAGCACGACAATATGCAAGAAGAAATCAACCGATTAAGGGATAAATGGTTTATAGGCAAATGCCCGGAACCAACAAAAAGCAGGTTAGGTTTAGTGGGTCGCGAACTCAGGAGAGTGAGTAACCCCACAGTGTTCCCTAGAAATGGGTTCCTCTGGGCGAGAGATAGAGCCCCGTGTTTTCACGGTCGCAGATTCCCCCTGCTATAAAAAAAAAAAAAAAAAAAAAAGGGAGGTGTAGGGCCATCTCTCGCCAATAAATGTGAACTCAAATATAATTCTCAAAATGAAATAACTCAAATAAAATTATCTATATGAATAACAAAACAAATTAAAATTCTCCATATAAATAACAAAAAAAAACTGGAATTCTCCACATAAATAAAAAAAATAAATTGGAATTCTCAAAAAAATAACGTAGTATAAAATTTTCTATTTACATAACAAAACTAAGTGGATAAGGAATGAAAATTTTGACCCCTCAACTTAAAGTTTACAATGTTCGTTTCTTTGGAAGCAAATTAAAATTACTTCCACGACTACTACCTCCCGTATGTTTCCGCTTTTTTTCCACTTTTTCGGCGCGATTCTCATTATTCGTATTCTTCACGTAATTATTGAGAAGTATGTTCGAAAAATAGAACAGAGCGAATTTAAAATGAACTTTGAATTCAAACCACAACCACAAGTTTCCGTGAATTCTGAATAATAGAAATTCAATTCAATGCTTTGAATAGTCAGTTGACATAAAATTGATTTCTGTTCGGAACTCTTCAAAAATTTGGAAAAAGTTTCGCTGTCGTTCAAAATATATTCTAAAATAGCGCACATGTGAACAAAAATAAAACTTACAGGATCAGTGGCAATTGACAAACGCTCAAAATATCATCGAATGATACATTATAATTACATCCCGATAAAGATCTATACAAACCGAATCTTTTTTCTCTTTTTCTTGTTATCCGTACTAAATTTCGCCGGTAAGATAAATTTTAATTCCTCATAAGTTAAGAATGAATACTCAATTATATCTATGAGAACTTTTGTCGATTGTCGTATGGCGCTATAAGTTTCATTTGTTAGTTTTCCATTATATCCCGAAAGTTTATGCCATTTTTCTAACCAAATAAGAAATTTATTCGAAAAATTCAATTTCACATCATTTTCTAATTTATTTTTCTCGAAAGGAGTTGAATAATGGTTTCTTTTCATTATACCTTTAAAATATGAGTTCGTATTAAATATATCGCACCAGTTCCTAATTATTTCCACGAACTGTGCTGTATCATTCATTGAATTGGCCTTCAGGGAAGAAATCGTTGAGTGGTGAAAAATGTTATCGGCCCATATAACTTTCTGTCTCTCGAATACCGAAGGGTAAAGAGACTTGTGATTGAGTTTGAATGCTTGTTTTATTAAAAGGTTTTTTTCTTTTTCGTATAGGTCGGTCAAATTTTGAAATTTCGCGTACCGAATTGTTTCCAAATCATCCCAATCGCAAAATACAAATGTTTCATCTAAATTTTTTAAATATAACCAATTTTTCCAAACGTTTTGTAACATAGTCAACATTGTAAATAGTTAGTTATTAAGAATTATATTAAATCTGGCAACAGTGCATTGATATGATACCTAGAAATATGTTATAATTCATTCAATGTAGAGACATAAACGAGAAAGCAACAATAAATATAAAAACTGCCTAATCTGTCATATGTTGAAAAACCTGAAGAAATATCGCTCGACGACAACGTTACATGGTGTCAGGTGTAAAACACGATAAATTTATATATATTCAAGAAGTTATTCATTTGAAAATGGAGGGTTTGAGAACTCTAACTACAATGGATTTTTCTGGAAACATTTCAAAGAATTGGTCCACGTGGATACAAAAATTTAACCTGTACATGAAAGCATCAGGAAAAGACAAAGAAGAGGATGAAAGTGTAAAAATAGCGATACTTTTGCATTTAATTGGCGACGAGGGTATTGAAGTCTATAATACATTCAAGCTAAAAAGTTCAGCGAAATTAACAGATGTTATAAACAAATTCAAGAAATATTGTGAACCTAAAAAGAATTTGATTTACGAGAGATACAAATTCTTAAGCTGGAATCAAAAAGAGGGACAATCCTTAACGCAATATATATTAGAATTGAAAACCAGAGTAGCAACATGCGAATATGAAAAGGACATGGAAATGGTGAGAGACAAGCTGATAATGGGTATGTGTGACAACCGGCGTGAAGTTGGCCACATCCACACATACACTGCACGAAAAAAAATTGGTTCGATATATTCTCACGTTTAGCATGGGAATTATGGGGAAAATAGTGTTTGATTCGCTAAATTTATTCATAACAAAGTCATACAACACGAAATAATCCTTCTCTTTTTCTTTGACAGGCCATCAGAGGGTTGGGAGGGGGTAGTCTATGAGAAAAAAATTCGATAACTTTTTTGTATGAAGGAGTACCGCATTCTGCTTCTAGGATGTGTTTAAAGAATAAAAAATGAATCGAATGACATCAACCTTATAGTTTGTCAGCCCGTCAGGGGGGTGGTAGGGGGTAGTTTATGAGAAAAAATTCGATAACTTTTTCGAATGAACGAGTACCGCCTTCTGCAATTGGAATGTGTTTAAGGAACGTGAAAAGAATCGAAAGACATCAACCTTATAGTTTGTCAGGCCGTCAGGGGGGTGGTAGGGGGTAGTTTATGAGAAAAAATTCGATAACTTTTTTGTATGAAGGAGTACCGCATTCTGCTTCTAGGATGTGTTTAAAGAATAAAAAATGAATCGAATGACATCAACCTTATAGTTTGTCAGCCCGTCAAGGGGGTGGTAGGGGGTAGTTTATGAGAAAAAATTCGATAACTTTTTCGAATGAACGAGTACCGCCTTCTGCTTTTAGAATGTGTTTAAGGAACGTGAAAAGAATCGAAAGACATCAACCTTATAGTTTGTCAGGCCGTCAGGGGGGTGGTAGGGGGTAGTTTATGAGAAAAAATTCGATAACTTTTCTGTATGAGGGAGTACCGCATTCTGCTTTTAGAATGTGTTTGAGGAACGTGAAAAGAATCGAATGACATCAACCTTATAGTTTGTCAGCCCGTCAGGGGGGTGGTAGGGGGTAGTTTATGACAAAAAATTCGATAACTTTTTTGAATGAACGAGTACCGCATTCTGCTTCTAGGATGTGTTTAAAGAATAAAAAATGAATCGAATGACATCAACCTTATAGTTTGTCAGCCCGTCAGGGGGGTGGTAGGGGGTAGTTTATGAGAAAAAATTCGATAACTTTTTTGTATGAAGGAGTACCGCATTCTGCTTTTAGAATGTGTTTAAGGAACGTGAAAAGAATCGAAAGACATTAACCTTATAGTTTGTCAGGCCGTCAGAGGGGTGGTAGGGGGTAGTTTATGAGAAATAATTCGATAACTTTTTCAAATGAACGGGTACCGCCTTCTGCTTTTAGAATGTGTTTAAGGAACGTGAAAAGAATCGAAAGACATCAACCTTATAGTTTGTCAGGCCGTCAGGGGGGTGGTAGGTTGTAGTTTATGAGAAAAAATTCGATAACTTTTTTGTATTTTTGTATGAGGGAGTACCGCATTCTGCTTCTAGGATGTGTTTAAAGAATAAAAAATGAATCGAATGACATCAACCTTATAGTTTGTCAGCCCGTCAGGGGGGTGGTAGGGGGTAGTTTATGAGAAAAAATTCGATAACTTTTTTGTATGAAGGAGTACCGCATTCTGCTTTTAGAATGTGTTTAGGGAACGTGAAAAGAATCGAAAGACATCAACCTTATAGTTTGTCAGGCCGTCAGAGGGGTGGTAGGGGGTAGTTTATGAGAAATAATTCGATAACCTTTTCAAATGAACGAGTACCGCCTTCTGCTTTTAGAATGTGTTTGAGGAACGTGAAAAGAATCGAAAGACATCAACCTTATAGTTTGTCAAGGCCGTCAGGGGGGTGGTAGGGGGTAGTTTATGAGAATCCAGTCCACCCGAATAAAATTGGGAGAAGGACGTGGCGACGAGTATCTGACTCTTTATCTTTTGAGAATTCCGAAAGAGTCATTAGGGAACCTGTAATAACCGATGACCCAATTCAGTTTCCAAATGGTCTCATGAGAAATCCTGACTATTACAGAAAGTGTTCTACTTTGGGGAACTATGTTGTTTCAAAATTCAGGAATTCCTTATGTAAGGAACTGAAAATAGAAGATTTCGAATCATTGTCTGGAAATCAGTGGTTGACAGATTCTATTATAAATTTTTCCGTCAATGCTCTCGTTAATTCAAGTAGCGAAAATAGCTTCGAAGTATTTCCCGTCGAAAAATCTTTCGCTATTTTTAATTCTATGTTACTAGAAAAAACATTTTTCCAGGAGCTTCCACTTTTCACCGAAAAAAAAAACCTAATTATTCCTCTGCATCTGAACAGGAATCATTGGTCTTTGATCATTATAGAAATAAATGATGGAAAATTTATATATCTCGATCCTCGAGGATATTCTATAAAAAATGCGAACAAGTATTTTGAGCAGTTCAAAGATTTCCTTCAGAGGTATGATCAGGAAAAAACAAGTCATTTGGCAAAATTCTGTAATAGACCATGTGAAACAGACGGACACTTTCAATTGTGGAGTGTATATTATATATTTCGTAAAACAATATATCGAAGGTTTATCACTTTCAGAACCTATAGATATTGATGAGTTCCGAAGAACAATAAAAAAAAAAATTGTTGGAAAATTCTGAGAACAGTTACCAGTTTTGCATGATATGCGGGGATGATGTTAATGAAGATAGTTCACTTTGTTCTCATTGTGGACGAAAATTTCACGATAAGTGTTTCCTTATGAAAGCGCTTCAATGCGAATTATGTGAAACAATGGTTCATAATAGTTTTGTGTAATATAATGATATGTATATGAAATATAAACTTATAGATAAGTTATTGATTTTTCCTTTAGTAAACACATTCTGAAAGCAGAATGCGGTACTCGTTCATTTACCCCCTACCACCCCCCTGACGGGCTGACAAACTATAAGGTTGATGTCATTCGATTCTTTTCACGTTCCTTAAACACATTCTAAAAGCAGAAGGCGGTACTCGTTCATTCAAAAAAGTTATCGAATTTTTTCTCATAAACTACCCCCTAACACCCCCCTGACGGCCTGACAAACTATAAGGTTGATGTCTTTCGATTCTTTTCACGTTCCTCAAACACATTCTAAAAGCAGAATGCGGTACTCCCTCATACAGAAAAGTTATCGAATTTTTTTTCATAAACTACCCCCTACCACTCCCTTGACGGCCTGACAAACAATAAGGTTGATGTCTTTCGATTCATTTTTTATTCTTTGAACACATCCTAGAAGCAGAATGCGGTACTCCTTCATACAAAAAAGTTATCGAATTTTTTCTCATAAACTACCCCCTACCACCCCCCTGACGGGCTGACAAACTATAAGGTTGATGTCATTTGATTCATTTTTTATTCTTTAAACACATTCTAAAAGCAGAAGGCGGTACTCCTTCATACAAAAAAGTTATCGAATTTTTTGTCATAAACTACCCCCTACCACCCCCCTGACGGGCTGACAAACTATAAGGTTGATGTCATTCGATTTTTTTCACGTTCCTTAAACACATTCTAAAAGCAGAAGGCGGTACTCGTTCATTCAAAAAAGTTATCGAATTTTTTCTCATAAACTACCCCCTAACACCCCCCTGACGGCCTGACAAACTATAAGGTTGATGTCTTTCGACTCTTTTCACTTTCCTCAAACACATTCTAAAAGCAGAATGCGGTACTCCCTCATACAGAAAAGTTATCGAATTTTTTCTCATAAACTACCCCCTACCACCCCCCTGACGGCCTGACAAACTATAAGGTTGATGTCTTTCGATTCTTTTCACGTTTCTTAAACACATTCTAAAAGCAGAAGGCGGTACTTGTTCATTCGAAAAAGTTATCGAATTTTTTCTCATAAACTACCCCCTACCACCCCCCTGACGGGCTGACAAACTATAATGTTGATGTCATTCGATTCATTTTTTATCCTTTAAACACATCCTAGAAGCAGAATGCGGTACTCCTTCATACAAAAAAGTAATCGAATTTTTTCTCATAAACTACCCCCTACCACCCCCCTGACGGGCTGACAAACTATAAGGTTGATGTCATTCGATTCATTTCACGTTCCTTAAACACATTCTAAAAGCAGAAGGCGGTACTCGTTCATTCGAAAAAGTTATCGAATTTTTTCTCATAAACTACCCCCTACCCTACCACCCATCTGACGGGCTGACAAACTATAAGGTTGATGTCTTTCGATTCATTTCACGTTCCTTAAACACATTCTAAAAGCAGAAGGCGGTACTCGTTCATTCGAAAAAGTAATCGAATTTTTTCTCATAAACTACCCCCTACCACCCCCCTGACGGGCTGACAAACTATAAGGTTGATGTCATTCGATTCATTTTTTATTCTTTAAACACATCCTAGAAGCAGAATACGGTACTCCTTCATACAAAAAAGTTATCGAATTTTTTTCTCATAAACTACCCCCTCCCAACCCTCTGATGGCCTGTCAAAGAAAAAGAGAAGGATTATTTCGTGTTGTATGACTTTGTTATGAATAAATTTAGCGAATCAAACACTATTTTCCCCATAATTCCCATTCTAAACGTGAGAATATATCGAACCAATTTTTTTTCGTGCAGTGTATGTGTGGATGTGGCCAACTTCACGCCGGTATGTGTGACAACCATCTTCGGGAAAAATTGCTACAAATTGAAGATTTGACCATGGCAAAAGCAGAAGAAATTTGCCAAATTTTCGAGACCAGTCGCAAGCAGACAACGGAAATGGGCAGTAAAGGAATGGAAACGGCAATGAATGCAATCCAGTAGTATTCACGGAAGAATCGAGGAAACTTTAAGCGGAATAAGATAAGTGGCTCAAATTTCAATAAAAAGAATAAGGTCCATTTCACTTGTAAAAGATGCAATTTGAATCATGAAAAAAATAAATGTCCAGCATATGGTAAACTATGTAGTTTTTGCAAAAAAATGAATCACTTTGAAATTTGTTGTAGGAAAAAGAAGTTCCTTAAATTCAAAAAAAGAGAGGTAAATGAAATAAATGAAGAATTTATAGATTCCGATTCTAGTGATAATTTTTCGCTTCAAACTGTAAATATAATAGATACAGAAAATGAAATAGTTGAAAAAAATATTTCTGAATTAAATATTATAAAAGAAATAACTGGAAATGTTAAGATTAATGATGAAATTGTGTGTTTCAAGGTCGACACTGGAGCTCAATGTAATATTCTGCCTGCCAACGTTTTTCAAAGTGTGATAAAGAACAAGAAAAATGGTTCAGGTCAAATCAACAAAAATCAGAAGGTGAATTTGGTTGCTTACGGTGGAAGCAAGCTGGATGTCAAAGGATCCATACAGATTAACTGTAATATTCGGAATAAGGTATACAATTTGAAATTTTTAATTGTTGAAGAGCAGGGTAAACCAATTTTAGGTTTAGAAAGTAGCATGAAATGCAATTTAATTAAAGTTGTTGAATCAGTTGAGGTCGGGTTTTCTGAGCAATTAAACGCAATTTTCACAGAATATAAGTCTGTTTTCAAGGGCATTGGAACATTCCCAGAAAAACCACATAGGTTAGTCTTGAATCACAATAGCGTACCTATTGCACATGCCGCTCGCAGAATCCCTAAGAGTCTCTTTCCAGAATTTGTAAAATCTCTAGAAAATCTGAAGAAATATGGTGTAATAGCTAAGCAATCAGGGCCCACTGATTGGGTTAATAATATCGTCGTTACAGAAAAAAATAAAAAGTTACGAATTTGTTTGGATCCATCAGACCTTAATAAATGCTTGAAACGTGAACAATTTCAAATCCCATCTCCTGAAGAAATACTTGATGACCTAGCCGGTCTAAAATATTTCACCATAGCAGATCTCAAGGATTCTTTTTATCAAATTAAACTTGATATGGAATCATCGAGACTATGTACATTTGCCACACCATTGGGTCGATATAAATTTTTGCGATTACCTCTCGGAATTCATACATCAGCGGAGATATTTCAACGAAAAAATTCAGAAATTTTCGGTGATATTTTAGGCAACAAAATATATATTGATGATTTGATAATAGCAGGTTCAACTGAAGAAGAGCATGACAGAATTTTGAAAAAAGTTTTGGATAGAGCAAAAAATTGTGGAATTACGTTCAACAAAAATAAATTTCAATATAAAAAAACACAAATCAAACTATTGGGTTATATTGTTTCGGAAAATGGTATAGAAGTTGACCATAATAGAGTTGACGCGATAGTTAAATTAAAAGATCCTAAAAATAAGAAGGAACTCTTGAGATTCTTAGGTACGGTGAAATATCTGTCAAAATTTATTCCAAATTTATCTCAAATTACCAGTCCACTCAGAGAATTAACTCGCGATAATGTCATATGGCACTGGGATAGGCCACAATCGGATGCTTTAAAATACTTGAGAAAGCTATTGACTTCAGCAACAATTTCAAGACATTTTTCAAGACATACGTCCGACCAACACTTGAGTACGCTGGTCCAGTTTGGTGGTGCTCCACGAAGGCCGCCAGCGATATTCTTGAGTCCACACAGCGATGGGCCACTCGCGCTCATTATGGTCCAATGCGACCCTCATATGAACAGCGACTTTCTGCCATGGATTTGTCACTCTTCGAGGAGAGACGTGTACGCGGTGACCTGATCTTCTCGTTTCGAGCCATGCAGGGCCACTTCGGTGAGAGGGTCCGCAGTATGTTTCCTCTGAATAGGAATAACTTGCGAGGGCACATTTTCAAGTTGAAACGTGAAAATTTCAGGTCCTCCCAACGTCAACTCTTTCTTCCTAACCGGATATTCCACAACTGGAACCGTCTGCCTGAATGCGTGGTGCGATCGACCTCGGTAAACGGTTTCAAAAACAGTTATGACAGGTGGAAATCCTCTCTTTGAGGAACTGTGGTGTTATATCTAATTTTTGTTTTTGCTTTTGTATATGATATTTCAGTTTTGTATTTTTCGATTTCATTACTATCCTCATCAGTTTATGTATGCACATACTTAATCTAATAATCTTCGAGTTTATAGGCTTGTCCTCTACTCGAAACAACTATGTAATAAATAAATAAATAAATAAATAAAAATTTTACGTCATTATGATATAAAGAAACCTATCTAGATTCAAAGTGATGCCTCAATTGAAGGGTTTGGAGCGTGTTTGCTGCAAGAAGATGGGGTGGTCGCGTTTGCTTCTAGAACGAGATATGCAACAATTGAAAGGGAATTATCTGCTATAGTATTTGCAGTCGAAAGATTCAACTATTATTGCTACGGAAGAACAGTGGAAATACAAACCGACCATAAACCACTAGTGAATATATTCAAAAAAGATATCAATAAAGTATCTAGCAGGCTACAAAGATTACTTTTCAGATTGTTCAAATATAACCTCAATGTTACGTATTTACCAGGCAATCAAATGCTGATAGCAGACATGCTATCTAGGGCTGCTGTGAAAATGAAAAATTCTGATAAAATTGAAGATATTCTTGTTCATAGTAATGTGATAAAAGATTTACCTCTGTCGGACGAAAACAAAGAGGAAATTGAGAAATATATCATACAGGATGAAAATTTGATTAAACTGAAAGCATTCACTGAAAAAGGATGGCCTAAGCGTGTAAATAAATTGTCTGAAGAGGTACAGAAATTTTCTCAAATTAAAGAGGAAATCTTTGTAGCTGACAATTTTATATTTTTGGTGATTAATAATACCAGCGCAATTGAGACTGAAATTTTTGAAAATTTTACATAAGGGTCATATGGGAATCAATAAATGTAGAACTAGAGCTCAGGAATGCATCTACTGGCCTGGGATTTCTAGGGATATAGCAACCTTTATTTCAAAATGCAGTGTGTGTAATAGGTTCAGAAATAATACAATAATTCCAAATTGCCAATTTTACAACATTCTATAACTAATCGCCCATGGGAAAAATTAGCAAGTGACATTTTAACGTTTAAAAATAATGATTATCTAGTAATTATAGATTATTATAGTCGATGGATCGAATTGGAAAAATTAAAATCTAAAAATATGAGTCAGATCATAAAAATTTTCAACAAGGTGTTCTCTTTGCATGGATATCCGGACATAATTTTTACTGACAACGCTCCCTTCAATTCATACGAGTTAAAGAACTATTTGAATGAAAGGAATATCAAACTTATTAACTCAAGTCCGAATTATCCAAGAAGCAATGGTTTAGCAGAAAAAGCAGTGAGTATTGCTAAAAATATGCTCAGAAAGTGTGACTTGGAAAATGGCGATATCAACTCATACTTGCTCAACTACACGGAAAAAAAAGTAATCTTAAATCAAGAATCAAGATATTCTTGGAATATTGTAGTTGTTTTGATTATATATTGAATTGCAACGAGTAAAAAGGGAAATTCGGTATATTTGGTGTTAATTTATATCTCACAGAATACATATACTTCATTGAAAAATAAAATATTTCATCCAAGTATATATTTTTTTTTGATCGGAGTAATAGAGTCCTATTAATCCAAGAGTACTCTAATATTTCCTGTAACTATATGACATCTTTACTTCGAAAATATAATATTCTCAAATCGAGAAATTGCTTATACTCATTCCATATAATTCTTTCAAGAAGTTGGTTTTCTCATGACGATTGTACGATCTTGATGATTCTTATACTAACCTATAGATATAAGAAAATTTTCATAACTCAACAATAAAAATATTAGTGACAAAATTTCTGGATTAGAGATAATATAAAAATCAGTTGATGAACACATTAGCTGATAATAATTTTGAAATATAAAAAGAATTCATGGGCGAAATTGCCAATAATTGCCTAATGGAATCGAATTCCTTGCGAGAAAGTTTTGTTCAAAATTTGATCTGGTGTATCTACCATAAGTTTATGTATATAGGCATGCTCTAAGTTTATATATTTTTTTATATTTTTGTGCGCTCAGCCGCATACTTTCGAAACGCTATCGCTAGTAGGAAAAATAAATAACAGCCATATCAACAAAATCCATCTAATACTTAGATGATAGTTGTCAAAAAGTTATTGCCGAAATTTGAAAAAGATGCAAAAAATGCATCAGGAAAACATAGGAAAAATTTTGATAAAGAGTCATGATTTTGATTTCTACCCTGCTCCGTAATGAATTGAAAACTCTCAAAATATAGGTAAAGACTGGCTAAATTGGTCATCGAAAAAATATTTACTATAGAATATTTCAGTTGGATTATAAAGGTATGCCTAGAAATTTTTTGGGTAGGAAAACGATCTAACACGGATCGACAAATTTGGAATAAATATTCTGAAAAATATAAGGATTCTCGAGATTTTTTACCATTTCTATTCCTTCTTCTACATATTTTTATTCACTAGATCCAAGTATATGATTGCGCGATATACTAACAAGCAATTATCCTCTGTATATAGAGGACCAATGAAAACCTCTCTATCCACCTGCAAACAGTTCTATCGGAATCCAAGTATATGAATTTCTTCATCCATTAGTTCCAAGTATATAATTCAATAATATACTAAAAAGCGCCCCCTGGCTAGTTCGTAAAAAGAGATATCACTTTCGCTGTGTTAATACCGCCGAACGTTCTGTTAAGGCAAGCACGTTCAAGAAACGTTTTTACTAATTAGTTGAAGTAAATAATGGAGTGAAATATGGAAAACTTATTGAGGGGTTGGGGATGCTCGGACAGCATGATCCGAATATTTCAAGGTAAGTTTATGATATTTAAAGAATCTGAATTTCTGAAGCCTATACTTTTTACATTTTGTTTGATGCTTTATGAATTTTTGGTGCACATCTTCTTCATTCGCAATAATTCTTCATTCTGAATAATTATTTTCAAAAGTAGCTATCCTCTGAAATTAGATGTAAACTTCCTTAATATTATGTTAAATATGTAATCATTCGTTCAATACAACCTAGGTTTTTTAATTTTTCAATGAGAAATCCTGCTGGTTCATACAACATACAATTTTGAAATATTAACGTTTTTTCCTATAAGGTGAATAGAATTTTTTTTCGAAGAAAAAGGTTTTTATGTAACTTAATAACACAAGGAAAAATTGATTCATTGTTCATGCTATGGTGATTTTTTTTTCAAAAGGGCCTATAATGAATAAATTCGATTTTTACTTCTTCTTTTTATGTAGAGTTCTGGAGATATTGGACAAATCAATGGAGAACAAAGAAACAAAGCGTCACAAAGGAGAAAAACTGTCCAGTCCTATTTACTGATTTAGGAGGGTCTGTACTAGAACCAAAAAGTTTCTGTTTTGTTGAATATGAGATGCATCTTCAATTTTCTTCTGCACGTAAGGATTTCGATATATTTTTTAAATTATTTCATGTATTAAATGTGCACTATCCTAGTACATACCACTTATACAGTTCTGTGTTTTCGACATTGTTACGAAATCAAATGTTATTCCTCCTCATATATATATTAGAGTTTATGTATAGTACTGAATGTCTTATTCATTATGTGATTATTGTATGTAGGTACCTTGTTCAATGTTTTTCGATGTTGAAAAATATTATACCAGTTTATTTATTTTTGTTAGTCTATATTTATTTCATTTTCGTTTTGTTGATATTCATTTTGAATGTGCAATAAATTTATTTTACTCATATATATCTTTTTTGTTAAGGAGAATCTTCATTCTATAATCAAAGCAATAGTCAACTACCAAATAGTTCAATAATTAAGTCCTCAAAACAAGCATGGAGTTGATTTTCAGCTGATAAAATAATCTGGTTGATTCAAGTATGAAGTTCATTTGTGTCAAATCTAGTAATAACTGAAATGAAGAAATCTGACCTTTTAACAAGAAAATGTTCTGAATTCAAAATAAATATTGGAAATGATTCAAAGTGAAAATGTAAATATATTGGACGGATAGTTGTATTTATTTCTTGGGAATACACCGAGAGATAAATTTGAAGTTAATATTTACTTCACAAAAATGTATTATTTCCTCAAAACCAGTAATATATCAATTTTGATTTGATAATATGATATACTTGTTTCAACACTTTTGCAAAGTTGGTTTGAGTAGAAAAGCCACGTTCATTCAAGTATTCAGTCTCCTCCCTTCAACCGGACAAATCACTAAGATCAAGAGGTTTAATAATTCATTCTGAAAATTTTCTACACTCATATGAAATATTTCAAATTCTCATTTCAAAATGAGTACTATACTCTTCTATAGAAATATATAAATTTTCTTGAGTTAATATTATCTGTTTTATTAGATTCAAGTATATTATTTACTCACCCGAAAAACTCAATATATTTGAATTTTGAGAATAAAGTGTACTTGACTCAACTCTATTATATTCTTGCTTATATATAAATCTATCCTTTACTTCAGACAAATATGATCCATTTGGTTGAAGAAAAGATTTTTTTGCGTGTATAGAAATACATCTAGTCCTGATTTTGGTTTATCACCTGCTCAATTATTACTCAGTCGTCGTCTAAAAGATGACATACCTCTCATGGATCACTTGCTTCAGCCTGTAGCGATAAATAAGAAATTTGTTCGTGAGAAATTTGAAAATAAAAGGTTGAGACAGAAAAATTATTATAATAGACATGTGAAAAACTTGGCAGAAGGAAAAGTAGGTGATAGGGTGTTGTTTAAATATAAAAATGTTTGGAAAGAAGGGAAGATTGTTAATTTATGTGAGGAACCACGATCTTATCATGTCAGAGATATTGAGAATAGAATTTTCAGAAGAACAAGACAACATATTATTTTGCTTAATAATAGTTGTTCCAAATTTCATAATGATAAAACAAATGAAGGTACAAGGATAATCACAGATCCTGAAAATCTTGTAGATATTAATAGGGCTAGATTCAGTCTGAATATGTGTAAAAATAAGCACGATTATGATTTGAGAGAGAGAAAAAAAATCAACTATAAAGAGTAGTATTTCTTTATTAACATTTACTTACATAATAGATGAATTAGGTATAATTTAGGTAGACTGGAATTAGATAGTTAAGTATAATGTTAGTTATAGAATAGGTTAAATAGAATTAGGTAATTATATGGTGAAAAAAAAATCATAAAAAAAAATAATAATTAATTAAGGTATGACTTTAGCTTAAGGGGAAAGATGTAACATAGACAACATTGTAAATAGTTAGTTATTGATAATTATATTAAATCTGGCAACAGTGCATTGATATGATACCTAGAAATATGTTTGTTATAATTCATTCAATGTAGAGACATAAACGAGAAAGCAACAATAAATATAAAAACTGCCTAATCTGTCATATGTTAAAAAACCTGAAGAAATATCGCTCGACGACAACGTTACAGTTTTTAAATATGTGCACGGGATCGAATGTTAAACAAATTTTTTTTTGCTCATCGTTCGGAATTGAGAAAGAATTTGAAAAATTTTTGAACATTACTCTATTGATGGAATGGTTATCTGTTATTATAGTCAAAACTTCGAATCCGCAATTTTGAATTAAAGAAACGATATTTTTCTTGATATCCACCATTCCGTACCTTTCACGTTGACAGGTAATAATTTCACGATTTCTTTTGTATGACCAAAAGCCGAACTAATCATGTAGGAAAGAACCGTTTCAGCCAAATCTTTGGGTTGTGACGAATTAACCGCGGTACCGATAATATTTTTCGATCGATAATCAAGACGGGAATTTATTTAAATTTCGTCGATCAAAAGGACTACTACACGATCTAGAGTGGGCAGTTCGCGGGATACATTTGAGAGATAGTTTTTATTACCCTTGTCAGAATTTGCAGAAACTTCCAAAGACGATGAAATTGACCTTAAATACCTCTTATTAGGAAGAATGAAAAACTTCCTCAATAATTCATAACAAGAGGCTGACTGCGAATATAAAATGAAAGACATTATTATGGTACTTGATGAGTATCTAATTTTATTTCGACTTATCTGCCTCAATTGATCTGTAACAATTTCCAGCTGCCTGAGTTGGTCAAAATCTTCATTGTTCCTATCCGACAAAAATGCTTCTAATGAAGTCAAGGAATGTCTCAATAAATCGGAGGTAGATTTACTAGTATTCTCATTAGGCACATTTTTATAACGAGAGAGCAAATTAGTTACTTGAGACCATCTGCTCAGAATCAGATCAGAAGGAAGTATCCATTTCAGGTCATTGGCGGAAATTAGAACATTTCTATTAAATATTCTGATCTGAAGACTTTCATTAATCTGCATAGAACATCCAACCGATAATGATTTTTCATAATTTAAAATATAAAAGTAAATTGCGTTATCGCATTTTTTAATTTTCCAACCAGACGTATACGTCTGGTAATAATACGTAATAATACGTAATTATTCGGCTAAAATTGATATATCAATTTTAGCCGAATAATTTTCAAGAAAGTCATTAAAATCTTTGATCAAATCGGAACTCAAAAAAGCTTCTACTTCATTATCATTTCTAGTGAAAATTGCTTCCTTTTTTTTTATTCGGTTTTGTAAGGTATGAGGAAAAATTGGGAAAAATTTTTGGGATAGCTCCTTCTTTCAATTTCGGGTATTTCAAAGAAAGTAATTTAATGGTTCCATCTGCTTGTAAATGTTTATCGAACTTAATAATATCGTCGGAATCGAAATGTTTCTCGCAAACAAAACTATTATTTGTTGGAATGAAATTTCGCGGTATGGCCCTCATCCATAATTGCTTACGCTGTTCATCTTTCGGAAAACTAAAACAACTGAAATATCCTTCATTTTTTGTAGACGGATAATTACTTCTACACGATGGAATACAACACGTTTTGACCATTTTCCGAAGCAGATGATCTCTATTCTCTAGTTGAGTTGAATTTATAGGTTAAATACTTACAAAAGACGAGTGTAGTTTGTTATTCCAAGGAAAATTCACTAACACCAATATCACAAACACTTTCACTGTTCACAACACTCGAACAATCGCAATAATCCACTTATTTTTCACATTTAGTACCAGAATCAACACTAAACTAAGACGGTGCTATAAAAACGCGGGAACTATTTACCACTAGAACTGACTAGACGTATACCCCGCTCCAGTGTTGCCGCTCTTGGCAATGACCGGGCCCGGGGGTTTAGAATGCTGTGCCTAAATCCGCCTTTCGGAATCCACATGTCCTTTGCATTTGAGCGTTGAAATTTCAGATGGTTTATTGGTATTTTCATGCCTGTTTCCAAAGTTTAATAAACTGAACGAATAATCCAAAACTTTATATGACTTTAAACATTGTTCTCTGCCCATTAATGTCAAAGAGTAAAAAATCTTCATTTGTATACAGAGGCGTAGGAAGGGGGGTGCGGATGGGGCGGACCGCCCCGGGTGCCAGCCCTGTGGGGGTGACAAAAATGTATCTTAAGAGGCTTATATTTGATTAGAGCGTATTTTCCTAGCAAAGAATAACAAAATACATCTAAGTCTGATCGATTTTAGATATAGTTTACGTACGATCGCTAAAATTGTGGGTGAAGTACAATTATCTATTAGGATAGATATCGTATAATGGCAAAGAGGAAGGTTAATCTTTGAAAATGGCTACTAAGCGAGGAGCGGAACAGTGGGCAAAGAGTACGATCGCGTCGAGAAGGAACTTGAAGTCAGGGCTGAATAGAGTAGGAGCAGCGAGTGTCCGGGTGGAGTGATTTATGACCCATTATGTTTCCACTGCGCCTGCCTCTTCCAGGAGTTTAATTTTGTCATTCATCCTCAGTGCGTCTGCGTCAGTACCTAAATTCGACTGCAATAATACGCAATCGCTGTTTACTCGTTTATTGTTTGTGCTTCTTTGTGGTAAACTAGACTAGCTGCCGTGGTGCTGTGGTGTATGTATAATCGAACAGAAATAAAATATTGAATCAGTGGTCCAGATTATTCTACCTCTTCGATCTGGCAGCTATTTAGGAATTTGGGTGAGTTTTGTTTTCCCATGCGTTTTGATAGTTCGAAATGTGAAAGGATGAGGAGCAGAGGTAGGTATTCTACATATGCACACTTTCGCAATTTAGTGAAGGTCGAGCTGTTGAGAAGTAGCAGGAGGACTGACAATTAAGGTGGAGTGCTCAGTATGAAGCTGTAAAGCCTGTATTCTAAAGTTCCGAGAAGATTGCCGATATAGCATTGAGGAACTTTGTGACCCTTCAGAAACTATCCACATTTGAAGAGCAGCTTAAACTTATTAAACTGCAGAATGTGATTTTTCATTCTTGTGCTATTTGAGTCTATGGAATAGTGCACTAGAAGAAAAAAGGCTTTTAAACTTCTCATTCTTATGAGGAAATTTTCGACACTTATTCCTACAGTGTCGAAAAGTGCCTCATCAGAATGAGAAGTTTAATGGCCTTTCTGATTGAAAACAGGAAAATGCTTGTGGAAAAGGCAATGTAATTTGCGAAAGGTATTTGTGACGAGATGGAAATTCCTACCGCCAAAAGAAGAACCTTCAGAAGAAGGAAATCTATGCCCGGAGAGAAAGATATCGGACGATCGATGTTAGGGTGCATTGACACGTTTCAACAAGAAATAAACACTCGTTGCCAAGGCATGGAAGTGATATCACTCAGGTGTGCTATCTTGCAGACCAAGAACTTGCTGAAGAGTTCAGAAACTGAATTGCTAGAATTAGTTGGCAGTTTAGTTTGGAGTTATGAAGAAATGTCTTCAGAAGACATGTTGAAAGAAATCTCACGTCTGAGGAGGTTTTTAAAAGTGCGGCTAGCGTTCCTGAAGAAGAAGCTCTGAAGTGAAGTTCTTTGAGACTATTGCAGTTTAATGTCGAGTATGAGCTTCCAGATTCTGTTCCAAATTTAACGTTAGCCCTTGGGGTTTACCTCACATTATTAGTTTTTGAGTTTTTTCAAAATTAAGCTTATCCAAAGTTATCTCAGATCTACTATGAGCCAAGCTCGACTATCTTGCTTGGCTATTTAATCTAATGAGCATGGTGTAGCCAGTGGGATCGACTTTGATGAGACTATTTCTCAGTTTGCAGAGAGCAAAGTTAAAAAAAAAAGAAGTTCTGAAAGAAAAGATGCTGATAATTTGTTGAATTTGTGCAAAAAACTGATTTTTTTTTATTGAAATATCATATTTTACGTGTTGCCCTCCACACCTCTATTCCCATGTTTCAAACACTTCAAATAAAATTTCGTAATTTTGTTATCAAACAAAAAAGGCTCAACAATGTTATGTAATGTTGGGGGGCGACAAGTTGAAATTGCGCCCCGGGTGTCACAAGAGCTTGCTACGCCTCTGTTTGTATAGAAGAACATTGAGAATTAACTGTCAAAATGAAATGTGGCATAATGAAAAAATAGGATCCAATTTGAAGATAGACATTGGAAAAGCTATAGAATAAGATACAAGCAAGCTGCAATCTGAAAGAATAATATTTTCTCCTCTTACTTTGATCCCCTTAGAATTCAAATAGCTATTTAAGCCCCTCAAATGAGAAAATGAAAGTGCAAAACCAGATTTTTTTTGGATAAATTCGCTCCATAGGAACAATTTCTGGTGAACAAAAAGGTGATTTGGGTCAAAATAATCAAAAAATGATAATTTCACTCAGTTGTATTTTCTTTCATCAATAATGTGGACAATTTTTTCACATCCATCTCAGACAAATATTTGCATATTTGCTTTAAACATAAATAAGGAATTCTACTATCGAACACTATATTCAGAACTCTACAGGCCTCCTCTTGAAATTTGACGATTTCAATGATTTTCGAAAATTTGTGTCGAATCTCATTCCAGTAAAAAGTGGAAACCTCTTGTGAAAAAATGTTATCCCTGATACTAGCGCTTCTCAAGTAATTGATGACCTCACTCTTCTCGCAGCATAAAATATGATGCAGTGTTACCCAGTGTGTTTCAACTATATTTATGGATTTCAGATACTCCAAATCTTCGTCGTAATAGCGATAAATGATTTGTAGTTTCACATCGGAGGCAATTTTCCTTAAAATACTCTCTCCAACAGTTTCCCCACGGTGTTTTCTAAGGGCGATGCGTTTAATAAAGGTGGTGATGATGTCTGTCATTGGACGATTTTCAACGAACAATTGCTCGAAAACAGTCAATCCAATGTTGCTCCTCACGTCTATTGCCGCCCCTTCACTAAGAAGAAGATCGACCAAAACCGTCTTTCCTGTACGAGATGCTATTTGTAAGGGTGTCTCACCAACACAGATTACAGAGTAGAATAGATCTGACACTCACGTTCTACGGTGAAAAATACAGTTTATCCCGCCCTCAGCGCCCCCATGCGGCTGCCACCCAACTAACCAGAAGTAATGTCGGTAAAACAGGAAACTGCAATTGCAAGGCGCGAAATTTAAATTGGCCCATTCACTGGTCTTTTAGACGTCGATAGAATAATATGGATTATTAGGGCGAATTTAAAGGAGAAATAAAACATCTCATGAAAAATATACATATATTGATATTTCCAGCACAGGAAAAAAAAATATGGAAATACATAAGCTATAATTATGGCAATGAATATATGAGCAGAGGTAAACTGTCAATAGGGTCACATATCTTCGTAAGACAATAATTATAATAAACAGTAATAATATTGTTCATAGGAAATGAGGTTGAAATTATTATATGTTCAGAAATCTTCAACATTATCCTAAAAGGACACAATGTTTGTTGGGAGTCGGCCATAGAAATCAAAAACAGCATGCCAAAGCTTAGAATGCATGAATAATTTGGAAAAGAAAAAATTAGTTGCCCAAAGACTTATGTGGATTTTATATTTTCCTGTAGGAAAGATTTCAAAGTCTCTAAACAACGACTCCCTGTTTTATCTTCCTCACAGTTAGATCACCAGGAATGCACTCACATGAAATTATTAATAACTAAAGTTTTGAATGATGAAATAAAGTGTTCAACATTTGGGTTAGTATTCCTTACTCCATGTGCTCTAATGTACCCAAAAAGGTTTTCTAAACAATCTTGATTGAAAGCCCCAGTTAGAATATATCGAATATAGGGCAATAAAATGAAATATGTACTGTTGAAAATTTGTATCGCCTGCTCCCAACAAACATTGTGTTCTGTTTGAATACTAACCCTCTTCTTTAAGAGTTTCGCAGTGGATGTCCAAGCCCTGGATACATTCAACGAATCAAATAACTCATCCAAGAATAGTATAAAGTCAGCAGTGTCGATAGCCTCTCTGTGAAGCTGAACCGGATGCTTGATTTGTAAAAAGGAAAATAGTAAATTTTTGTATTATTATGTTTGAAAAAAATACTTACCCCATTGAGAAATGAGCTTCATCATTGACCCCACGGAGTGGCTTAATAACTGACTACACAGTTTGACTTTCATTTCCATTAACACAATTTTTAAAGGGTTTGGTTGGATTGGTTTAAGTATAAACGATTAATGTTATAATTACGTGGTTCTTTGAATCAAATATTTCTTACAAGAAAATTGATTTCCTGATAAAACTGTCAAGTTCAATAAATGAGTATTTTCAATTTACTCTCGTATAAGATCTCGTTTGTAAACAAGAATTTGCATTAAAACATATTGACATTGACAGTGTTGGCGTTCACAAATCCAATATGTCAGAATACAGTAATCTGTGGAGAATATTTTCGTATGCAGTGCCACATAGCGACTGATTGCAGAACTAAAAACCGTATTTGGGGTGGGGGTAAGGAAGTGTCAAGCCCCTGCTCACCAATTGAAGTATTCTTACGGTCGATATCAACACCTCTTTGTATGAATTGCCTCGCCAGAAACAGGACCTTTTCTATAGAGCATGTGCGAGAGGCAGCAATGATGTGGAGGTAGTTGTTTCCTATTATATTTGTGGCATTTGGATCTAAACCGTAATCGAGAAGTTTTTCGATCAAACTCAGATCTTGGGGCCTAAACTTCACCACTAAATGTAGTAAAGTATTTTGCAAACAGTCAACGGCATCTAGTTGAGCACCATATTTCAGTAACTCTTCCAAGCATTTGTCTTTGTTGGCCGGATAAACACACAAATGAATTGGTTTGTAACCGTAAAAATTGCCTTCTTGCTCTATATCAGCGCCATACATTACTAGGTGTTTAATTAATTTGTAATGTCCGCATAGCACTGCGTGATGAAGACAAACATAGCCAATAACATCGGTACATTTCACATCCGCCCCCTCTTCCAATAACTTCAACATTGTATGTTCTTCTCCAGCAGAAATTGAAGCTCTGAAAGCTGAGTTAGTCCTATACTGGTATTTGTTGTGCTTCGGTTTCTTCCTCCCGTATAAGAGTAACACCTTCTGTGAAAAAAAACAATATGGAATGAATTAATTAATGAAGTTGAAGTGCTTGACTCTTTTATCGTTTTCATAAGCCAATTTATTGATCGCCAAAATCGATTTGAGATTAAAGTAGCTGATGGCTGTATTATTTTAGATGAGCGAATAAATCGTTAGGGTCCTAGTTCCTTCCGAATTAATAATTATATTGTTTGGAACAAATATCAGTACGTATCCCTCCAAATATTTCAATTAGAATATCAAGGTTGGTTTGTCAGTTTCAAAATGATTCATTCATTTCGTTTGCGCAATGATCATTCAAGAGGTGCAAATATTACAATTTTAACATGTTTTGAATTATAAAGAGACAGAATTCTGTGAATCATAGATGTAACTGATGTAAGGTTCCTTAGAATTCATAAATTTGAAAAATTGGTTCATACAAAAATGATGCAATGGACGAGTTCAGGAACGTTTGACAACCTTGTAAACAATAGAAACAACTCTTTCTATGGAAACGTATTTTTATTAAATCATATTTGTGCCTTTCAGTTGCTTTCATTATTTTACAATCCTTGGAATGACCCCGTCTGAATTTATATTGAATTTTCAAAGTGAGTTTTCACATTATTCAGACGTTTTTTTCGTGTTTCGTGCATTATATTCATGGTTTTATCCATAGACTAATAATTTATTCATTATAAGACTATGGTTTCATCACAAATCGCCTCAACTACTAATGTGTTCTGTGATGAAACCGATTGTCTTATAATAAATAAATTATTAGCCCGTGGATGAAACAATAAATATTATGTATAATGGACGAAAAATTCACCTTGAAAATTCAATAAAAATTTTCTTGTATATCACTTGGATTTGAGAGCCGAGGACATTCCAAGGATTGTAAAATGATGAAAGCAAATGAAAGGCACAAATATGATTTCAAAAAGATACGTTTCTATCGAAGAGTTTTTTTTATTATTTACAAAGTTAGCAGACGTTCCTGAACTCGTCCATTCAAATTGAATGTCAGATTTTTATTGAAGTATGGAAAACAAGAAATGATTGAAAGAAAGTAATTTTTGTATTCCTGGAGAATTTGATAATAAGAGGATTTTGCTTCGATTTGTGAAAATTCAAATTGCAGAACCTGGTAGAAAAAGAGGAAATTGAAGCTACGTGATCTAAGAGAGAAAAATTCTCACCGATACAAAAATCATGTAAATATGAATAAATTCCTTGGGCATATTTTCATTAGTTAATTAATCTTCCAAATATTGAGTTCAGTTATTTATTTCTTATTTTCATTCCATAGCGGAATACTATTTATCCGTTCTAAAGAAAATTGATTTTACTATTTCTCATGAGAACCTCTCTTTGAACGTCAATAATTTCTATTTTTAGCCGATATTACCCATTATTTAGGTGAAATGAAACTGAGTATTGGATATTTTATACAGAGGTACTGCACATACTGTATATTAAGATCATACTAATTCAAAAGTGTGCAATATGTATACATATTTTTTATTTCAAAACAAAAAACTCATTGAAGTTGCTAGACCTGATATTTTGCATTAAATTCCAAGCGAATAAACTATCACATATATCCGAACCAGAAATAAATGGAGTTTCAAAGAAGTGACGTCGAAATAAAGAAAAATTAATTAGAAAATCAACTATATCAATCATTGAATTTTCGATGAAACTTTCAATATCGCTCAACCATCATG
Organism: Coccinella septempunctata; assembly: GCF_907165205.1. Taxonomy (NCBI): domain Eukaryota; kingdom Metazoa; phylum Arthropoda; class Insecta; order Coleoptera; family Coccinellidae; genus Coccinella; species Coccinella septempunctata. Next base: position 30,194,718 of record NC_058195.1, read on the forward strand.
AATTTCGAAACACAATGCGAAGCATAATGAATAAATAAATAAATATTTAAATATTTTTCATTACGCGAGAAAAAAAATCAGTTGAAAATTCAATGAACAAGAAACGATGCTTATCTACCAACGATGCTTATCTACAAAATGAGAATTTCTAATAAATTCCACCCTTGTTGAAATTTTTATTTCAATAGAATATTGTTATTACTTCTAAATTAACTTATCTCGAAAAAAATTACTTGAAGAAAACCATTTTTAGATTTTACTGAAAATTTTAGTTCGGTTAGCATATTTTGTAGCGCTTGTTGGCGTTGAATCAACGCAATATTTAAATTTTTTTTCATTACGCGAGAAAAAAAATCAGTTGATAATTCAATAAACAAGAAACGATGCTTATCTACCAACGATGATTACCTACAAAATGAGAATTTCTAATAAATTCCACCCTTGTTGAAATTTTTATTTTAATAGAATATTGTTATTACTTCTAAATTAACTTATCTCGAAAAAAATTACTTGAACAAAACCATTTTTATATTTTATTGAAAATTTTAGTTCGGTTAGCATATTTTGTAGCGCTTGTTGGCGTTGAATCAATGCAATATTTAAATTTTTTTCATTACGCGAGAAAAAAAATCAGTTACTTCTAAATTACCATTATTAGATTTCACAAAAATTTGAGTTCGGTTAGCATATTTTGTAGCGTTTTATTGGCGTTGAATCAAAATTATTCGGACTTTTCTTATTGACACATAGTATAACTATCAAAAACATAATAAAGAAGAGTTCGACACTTAGGAACAACATTTTGGAAGCACCAATAACTTTAGTTAGACTTGTACTAAGCAGAGTATCTTTCGCACTAGTTATCGCAGAATACTCAAATATTCATCAAGCCGGGTTTTTTTTTTTTTTTTTTTTTGGTGTAGCAGGGGGAAAATCTGCAAACAGACGAACACACCCTCTGCTGAGGGGGAACAGTGTGGGGATTCTCACTCTCTGAGCTCGAGACCCACTAAAAACCCTTAACTGCTTCTTCATAGGTTCCGGGCATTTTGCCTATTAACCAGTTGACTCTTTTGGTTTCTGGACTCTCACACGATTGTAGTCGTGTTGATAGTTGTATGCTGCCTATAGCTTTTATAGGTTAAGCTCTTCTTTGGTTACATTTAAATCCTTAACTGATCTCTCGGTCTTCGGTGGTAGGTTCTTGACCTTCTAGCTTCTTCTGTTGGATCGTAGTCGACTAATCTTCGTAGTTCCTCATTTGGATGTTGTTTGGCTTTGTCGAATATCCTTTCCGCCTTTCTCTTCATAAATTCTGTAACTGGTTCCCATTCCAAGTCCTTGTAGATTTGTTTGTTCCTAACAAACCAGGGTACGTCCATCGCCATTCTAAGGAGTTTATTCTCAGTGGCCTGTATTCTCTTGATGTGGGTCTTGGCTGCGAAGCCCCATGCCGCCGATCCATATGTGAGTTGTGGTCGCGCAATAGTTTTAATCATCGTCAACTTGATGTTCTTATTCATATGACTTCTTCTGCCTATGAGTGGATAAAGTTTACTCATTGCGGCTTTTGTTTTATCAACAGCACATTTGATGTGGTTTTTCCATGTAAGTCCTCTGTCAAGCGTCACTCCTAGGTATGTTGCTTCATTTTTCCATTCAACCTCTTGTCCATCAACTTCAAGGTTTTCTTCCATCCTCAATCTTCTCTTTTGCAGTAATATTGCTTGAGTCTTTCTTCCATTGATTTGGATTTTCCATTTGATGCACCATTTGAGTAATTCATCTATGGCTTCCTGCAGTCTCCGGTGTATGATCTCTGGGCGTCGATGTCTGAACGCTATTCCTGTGTCATCTGCGTACAAGGTGAGCATATTCCTAGCATTCTTCGGGATATCATAAACGTATATTACGTAAAGCAGAGGTCCAAGTACCGATCCTTGTGGCACTCCCGCTTCCAATTGTCTGGTTTGAGAGGTTGCTCCATCTATCTTCACATAAAAGTTTCTATTCCTCAGATAGTTCCTTATAATCTTGCATAGCTTGGTCGAATATCCTGCTTTTTTCATCTTGTAGATTAGGCCTTCGTGCCATACTCTATCAAAAGCTCTCTCGATATCCATCAGAACTAATCCTGTGGCCTGTTTTGTCTGCATTCCTTCGGTGACGTATTCTATGAGCCGTAGTAATTGGAGTTCAGTCGAGTGTTCTCGTCGGAATCCAAATTGTTCGGGTGGGATTATCTTCAACATTTCTGTTTCCTCATTCAGCCTTTTGGCGATAACCCTCTCGACGACTTTTCCTAGTGCTGATAGTAGGCTGATTGGTCTATAATTTTGAGGAAATTTCCGTTCCTTTCCAGGCTTGTTGAAAACTATCATTTCTGCAGTTTTCCATCTCGTTGGGTAGTATTCGGTCCTCATCACTCCGTTTGTTATATTCGTCAAGCCGGGTGAGTGGTGAGAGTTCTAGATAATCTTCTTCTTCTTCTCTTCTTCTTCTTTTTCTTCCCAACAATAATAAACTACGGTTCGTTGGATTTCATGAAAATTGTTAACTATGACTCATTCTAGTGTGGTCTACGAAAGTTTAAATTATACCTGAGCAAGCGTACCCTCATAAGATGAAGTTATTCAGTTGGAGATATTTCAAGTTTTATATCCTTCAGGCTAATCTGCACTGAAGTTTGATAGGGGAAAAGTTGAGAGAAAAATCATATCTCTGAACTTTTTGAAGCTGAATTATGAATCCAGGAACGACCATTTATTTCCGAATATTCAATATAAATGTATCTCACTGGATGAACTAGTCCCAATAATTCGTTGAGCAATGAAGATTTTTAAATTTATTAATATAAAGCTTTTCTTGCCTGCTTTACAGGACGAATTTTCTTTATTTAACTGACCCTTTTTCAAGATAGCGACGGAATATCGGTAACTTGGAAATTGAGAAGTTGCCAAGCTTCTCTGTCCAACAATAAAAGTATAGTTAAAATCGCTTTGGCTAATGAGAATGAAACATCGTTGAAATTTCCGAAAGGAAATTAGAAAATTACAGTGAGATACTTCAATATTATCCATTAGTATAGACACAAAATTATGCTGGGTGTACTTTTTTTTTTTTTTTTTTTGGTGTAGCAGGGGGAAAATCTGCAAGACAGACGAACCACCCTCATCTCCTGAGGGGGAACAGTGTGGGGTTTCTCACTCTCCTGAGCTCGAGACCCACTAAAAACCCTACTGCTTCTTGAATTTTGGTTCCGGGCATTTGCCTATAAACCGTTCATCTCTTGGTCGGTTTTCTTCTCGCACACTATCGTGCTGGGATTTATGTGTTTATCCTCTATTGGATAAACACTTTATTGAATTTTTCAATAAGTTGTTATTTTAATCTCTTTTTAATTGATCTCTTGGTCTCCTTCGGTAAATTCGCATTCTCCTTTTGTCTTCCTCTGGGTCGTAGTCCACTAGTCTCCTGAGTTCTTGATTCGGATGGTTTTTCGCTGTTTCGAATAATTTCTCTGCTTTTCTGTTCATGAATTCCGTCATGGTTTCCCATTTCAGGTCCTTATAAATCTGTCTATTCCTGACAAACCAAGGTGCATCTATTGCACATCGTAGCAGCTTGTTTTCAGTGGCCTGAATTCTTTTGATATGGCTCTTTGCCGCGAAACCCCAGGCAACTGATCCATAAGTCAGTTGAGGCCTAGCAACGGCTTTGATTATCTTCAATTTTGTCTCTTTCGACATGTGGCTTCCTCTTCCTATCAGAGGATAGAGTCTATTCATCGCTGCTTTCGTTTTGTCGATTGCTTGTTTGATATGACTTTTCCAAGTAAGTCCTTTGTCAAGTGTTATTCCTAAATATTTGGCTTCATTTTTCCAGTCGATTTCTTCGCCGTCAACATCCAGTTTCGTTGTGGGTCGCAGTCTTCTCTTCTGTAGTAATATTGCTTGGCTCTTTTGTCCATTGAGCTTGATTTTCCACTTTATGCACCAGTCATTTGTTTCGTCAATCGACTCTTGTAGAACTCGTTCTATTATTTCAGGATTTCGGTGTCGAGTTGCTATGCCTGTGTCGTCAGCATATAACGTTAGCATGGTTCTTGGATTTTTCGGAATATCGTGGATGTATATGTTGTACAGAAGTGGCCCAAGTACTGATCCTTGGGGTACTCCAGCCTCTATATCTCTTGTTGAGGAGCATTCTCCTCCCACTTTCACGTAAAATCTTCTATTTTTGAGATAATTCCGTATCAACTTGCATATTTTGATCGAATATCCAGCACATCTCATCTTATATATTAATCCTTCATGCCATACTCTGTCGAATGCTCTGGCGACGTCTAGTAAAACAAGACCTGTAGCTTGTTTATTTTGGAATCCCTCTGTTATGTACTCTGTGAGCCTTAATAATTGTTGTTCTGTTGAATGCTCTCTTCTGAATCCGAACTGTTCTGGTGGAATTAGTTTCAGATTTTCGGTTTCCTCATTTAGCCTCGTGGCGATAATTCTTTCTACTACTTTTCCTAGAGCCGACAGTAGACTTATCGGTCTGTAGTTTTGTGGAAACTTCTTCTCTTTGAATGGTTTATTGAATACTATGACTTCTGCTGTTTTCCATTTTTCTGGGTAGTGTTCTGTCCTCATAATTCCATTCGCGATATTAGTTAGAGCGGCTATACCTTTTCTAGGTAATTTCTTTAACATAACATTCGTTATTTTATCGCTTCCGGGAGCTTTCCTCTTCTTCAAACTTCTAATTATTTCCCTGATTTCATTTGGCGATGTTGGCTTGTCTATTTCAGCAGTCGCTGGTAATTCATCCATTTCTTCATCATTTTCTTCAACCAGTTCTTCCAAATCTTCATTATCGTCGTCTATCCTGTAATTTATTCTCGATTCTCGTTCGATCGAGTCCGCCAGTGCATCTGCCTTATCAGTATTGGTATAAGCCATTTCCCTTTCTCCGTGTAGGGGTGGAATTTTAGTCTTTTCTCCTCGTAGGCTTTTTTGCATTCTCCATGCAGAATGATCGATTGTATTCAGTTCTTGAACCCTTTTGTTCCATCTGCTTGTTCTTAGATCTTTCAGGGCATTTTTCAGAACTTGGCTATGTCGGTTGAGGTTCCTTCTATTTAGATCATTTTTGTTCATCCTATATATTCTTCTGAGTCTTCGATTTTCTTGTATAAGATCTTTTACTTCTTTAGGCGTATCGCCATGCGGATGACTTGGAGCTGGTCTCTTCACTCTTCTCGTGCTTTTTTCGTAAGTTTTCAATATAATCTCTTCCAGTTTATCAACCGCACATTCCAGATCGTCTGAAGTGTTTATTGTTGGAATTTCTGTTATTTCCGATTGTATTAAATGGCTGTATTTAGTCCAATTGGTATATTCTCTCATTTCCAGCAGTTTTTCTCTTGGTTCTTCTCCAATTGTCAATTCCACGGGATTGTGGTTTGAGGTTCCATCTTCCAAAGTTTCAATCGAGAATTCTTGAGTTATATTTTTCAATATCGCGATATCTATTACATCTGTATTCCTCTTCCAAAAGCAAGATATGTCGGTAGCTCTGGTCCAATAACTATGGCATTTTGTTTTTCGGCGAAATCCTTGAGTTTTTTGCCATTTCTATTCTCTGTTATGCTATTCCATAATGGGGATTTACAGTTGAAATCTCCGATGGAGATTTTCGGGTTTGATCCTTCCAACATGTTGTTTATCTCTTCTTCCAATAGATTGTTTTGTGGTGGCTTATACGCCGAGGTTATTTCGACTCTTTGCCGATTTAATTCGGCAACAATCGTCACTTTTTCTGTTTTTCCTTGTGTTTCGTCGGATCTACTTTTAAAGTAGTGTTTCAGATCTGTTCTCGCTGGGTGTACTAAAGGAGGGTGAATGGTTCTTGAAAGACTGAGAACAAGTTGTGAACATGGAACCTATTTGATTTCTCTTTCGAGAAAATCAAGCTCAATCATTTCAGATTTGATTTTTCATGAAGAAGAATATAATATATTATACGAATTAATGAGTTACAAAATGAAGCTTATTGAAGTAGATATTCAATCCGACTGACATTGTTTTCTCTAAAAGCAGACACGCTTCTCAAATTCTGCCGAAATCTGACCATTTTTAGAAATTATGACATTCTGTTTCTCAGAAATAAACCGAATTAGGACCTAATTGTGCAGAAATTTTTTTATGAAATCCATTTGTACCATCTACCCTATCCGTTTGTTATACCTACTCTGATACACCGTGTATACTAGGTTTTTCTCCTCCCGCTACTTTGAAGATCGCACATATTTCGGAATTACGCTGAAGCAGAAACTTTTCTATCGGAAAATAAAAAGACATAAATGATAAAATATAGATGATACAAGATACAAAAATGAAAAATATAAAAAATAAAATTGTCGAAATACAATTCTTGTTTTTGACTTTTTGATTCTGTAATATTTATATCGCTTTAGCTGGTCGTGAATACGTCATTACATTGCCAATATGTGAAAATAAGGAAAAAATTCTTGACATAGTTCTTCTATGAGAGCATGCAGTTTGTAGTTTCTTTTGAAGAAATAAATCTAAAAGGAGCATTTCTATCCATAAACATTATCGTTCAGTATTTTCCTATCGGATACCTCGTGTTGTCGGAATCAGCAATATAAAATTTTGGGGTAAATATTTCTCCCTGATTTCAGGAAATATTTGTTAATTCCAAGAATAATTTGATAGGTATAATAGGATTTTGGGGTATCCTCTTACTTTACAAATTGTTACAATGCAAATTGATTTTTGAAAGGTTAAGTACGGTATAATTTAAGGGTGAGGTTGGAATACAAGGTAAGCAACGGAGTTCAGATATTCATTATTTCACAGGGCGTTATTTCATCTGGAATATTCTCAAAAATATTGGTTCCTTAGAAAGTAAGAAACGATGTCAAACGGCCGCAGATGGTTTGTACTAATTGTGATATATATGTTTTCTTTTAAATAGAATTATATTGGAAACACACAGATCTGCCAGACAAATATTGATGCCCCAACTTATAAAATAATGGTATTCATGCTTAAGGTTGACAGCTGTCTCCGCAGGAGTTGATTCTTCAACAAGTTTTCCATAAAATTTGTCGTATAACATTTTAGCTTCTCGGCAAGAAATCATGTTTTTCCGCAACCTTTAAATTTTCCGTTTTTTTTCGACCTTTACGTCATTAAAATGGCCATAACTCCCTAACCTTGGATAATGAATAAAATTCTGCATCTACTCCTCCTACATCATCATTCATGCAAAAAAAAATGAGGGAGAATAGTGTAGAAAGAAGACATCGTGAGAAAATGTAAAAGTTGGATGCACTTCAAGAATCCGTCAACCAATTACTCAGTTGGCTGCATGCATTACTCACAGGTCTTGAATCAAAATAACGACTCGGATTTATCCATTTTAGACCTGCTTCCCGCGTATAGTCCGATGACATCGCTTGATGACGAAATTTCAATGTCGGAAATCATAAGCGCGATTAAAAATATGAAAAATGATAAGTCACCTGGTCTAGACGGCATTCCGGCGGAGATATTCAAAGCCTTGGATGAGGACATTGTCAATAGTCTCCTAATACTATTCCGCAAGATCTGGGAACAGGGAGATGTGCCACAAGACTTCAGAGACGCTTTAGTTATCAACCTCTATAAGAACAAAGGCGATACGTCGAATTGCAACAATTACAGGGGCATATCGTTGCTTAATGTGGCCAGTAAAATTCTCTCGAAGATTATGGCTAATCGTCTGGTTCCACTCTTAGAGAAGCTTTTACCTGAATCCCAGTGCGGCTTTCGACCAAATCGAGGTACGGTGGACCTAATTTTTACACTGCGACAGCTACAAGAAAAGGCCCGTGAACAACAATCAAGGATTTATACAGCCTTCATCGATTTAAGCAAGGCATTCGACTCGGTGAATCGGAGAGCGCTCTGGATAATCATGGCACGTCTAGGAGTACCCGAAAAATTCCTGGCAGTGTGTAAAAGCCTTCATACCAACAACACCGCTAGAATACAGCATAATGGCTCTACAACCGACCATTTCTCAACCAACTCTGGAATAAAACAAGGCTGCGTATTAGCGCCTTTACTGTTCAATATTTTCGCCATAGCTGTATCGATAATTGCTGACATGAGCATGCCCGTAAGAGGTGTTGGGATAAGATTCAGATTTGATGGAGGCCTGTTTAACCTGAAGCGCCTCAGAGCAAAAACCCGTACCAAGTTTATCACGGAACTTCAATATGCAGACGACTGTTCACTCATCGCTAGCAGCTCAGAGGATCTACAGATAATGATGGACACCTATAAACATATATACGAAGCTTTAGGCCTTAGACTCAATATTGACAAGACCAAAATCCTGGTAAGTCCGCCAGAAAGCCTTCAAACAGATATCAGCCTGGACAATGAAACTCTAGAACAGGTCGAGCAGTTCAAATACTTGGGAAGCTTCATAAATACTAGGGCTAACCTTGACACGGAAATACACAACCGTATCAATTCGGCATCACGGGCATTCTGGAAGCTGAAGGACAGAGTGTTCCAAAATCACGACCTCAATCTGAAGACCAAGACAGCTGTTTACAGAGCAGTGGTCCTCCCAACGCTTCTTTACGGAAGCGAAAGCTGGACTCCCTACAGGCGACATATTAAACAGCTTGAACAGACGCAGCAACGTCATCTAAGACAGATAATGCACATCAGATGGTTCCACAAAGTTTCGAATGCAGAAGTCTTGCAGCGCGCGAGTTGTACAACAATTGAGACTCAAGTAACGAGGGCCCGACTCAGATGGAGCGGCCACATTCTGAGGATGCAAGACACAAGACTCCCCAAAATAGCTCTATACGGCGAACTCACTGAGGGAGCCCGGAAACCAGGAGGCCAGTATAAGCGGTTTAAGGATACACTACATCAATCCCTAAAATCAGTTAATGCTAATCATAACTGGGAACAACTAGCGTTAGACAGGTCACAGTGGAGGTCTTTGGTCCACAGTTATAATGGAGAATCGAGAAGAATACAGCGGCGGCCAGATCTGGTTGGAGACTATCCATGCCCTGAGTGTGGAAGGATCTGCAGGTCACGGTTGGGTCTCTTTAGTCACAGGAGGGCACACAATCGCAACTAGCACTAAGAAGTTACAAGTCTGTTCGAATTTTTTTTTTTTTTTTTTTTTCTTTTTCTTTTTGTAGATTTATTTCCGGTAACGGGATACAGCAATGAATGAATGAATGGCTGCATGATAAGAACAACTCTTCATAATGTGAAATCCCCGTATTATTGAGTTTCCGATTTATGTTCCTTAGTTTTAGTTTAAAAAACTGTGTAATCTTTGAGTAAATTGAATACTCGAGGTTTACTCAATAAAACTAGTTGAGTTATCAAATTTGAATAAAAAGGGGCTGTAGATTAGCCTGAAGGATATGCCTATAAAACTGAATATCACCAACCGAATGACTTCATCTTATGAGGGTACGCTTGCTCAGGTATAATTTGAAATTGCAAAGCCCAGTCTATAATGAGTCATAGTTGACAATTTCCATGAAACGAACCGTAGTTTATTATTATTGTTCGAAAGAAAAAGATGCAGAAAAGAAAAAGAACATCTAGAATTCCACCACTTAACCGGGTTGATGAATAGTTGAGTATTCTGCGATTAGAGTTTCATTAGAGCGAAAGACACTCTGCTTAGTACAAGTCTAAAGTTATTGGTGCTTTCAAATTGATGTTCCTAAGTATCGAACTCTTCTTTATTCTGTTTTTGATAGTTATACTATGTGTCAATAAGGTAAGTCCGAATAATTTTGACTCAACGCTAATATTAAGCTACAAAATATGCTAACCGGCTTCATATTTTTATGGAATCTAATAATAGTTTTCTTCAGGTACTTTTTTTCGATCTCTGAAATTCCGTTCGTAAACATATTCAGTATGTGTAGTATCTTTGTGTGAAATAATTAATACCTCTATTCATTTCCCTTGAGTAACGGGTAATATTGGCTTAGAATAGAAAAAATTGACGTTGAAAGAGATACTCATATGCGAGAAATATTAAAATCAATTTTCTATAGAACGAATAAATACTTGAATGCTAAATTCATCGAGGAAATATCAAAGGCTTAACGACACAGTAACATTGGATTGAATATAAGAAATAAATAACTGAACTCAATATTTGGAAGAATAGTTAACTAATGGAAATATGTCCAAGAAATTTATTTTTATTAAAATTATACCAGAACTTTCGTCCTCCATAATTAATTCAACGGGTCTATTCTTTCAGGAAATAGGACTAAATAAAAAATATTGATGGTTATACATTTGCCGTGGCGACATTTCGCAGAAGTTGCCTTTTGCTTCTTCAGGTTCACAATTTATTCAAAAACATATAATACAAAGTCACATATAATGTCAGCAAATCTTATTTACCAAAAAATTTTTTACAGTTTAGCCCCAATTTCAATGCCCCTTTCAAAGCCAGTAAGGTCCCAATTCCAAGAATTTTGACTGATGTAGGGTTTTTCATATAATCTCAGACAATAGCAGACACTGAAAAAGATTTGCTTAAGTGAAATTTTGTTAATATTCTTACCAACTATGTTAATACTTTGTATTAACTCCTTCTACTAGGAGCTCTTCTGTTAGTAAGTTTGAGTTCACTAGAAGATTTTTTGTCACCCATAAATATTTGCTCGTGATCTGACAAGGGCGGGTCTACGGTTATAATTCGCGATAAATATATAACAGAAAATGGGGAAATGTTACGAAATGTTAATACTGAAATGTGTGATGTTTTATACGAAATAATGATACAATGCTACGGCACCTCAATAAAATGTATTTTTATTTGAAGTGTATGAAAATTTAGCCAAAAAGGTAAAGGTAGAGGTTCTGTTCAAAATGTTCACCTTAGATGTTTTATTTCAAGATTGCTCTTTTTTCTCTTTATAAATGTGATGATTTGAAAATAAAATATACTTTAACAACATATTCATCTTTATAGCAACCCATATCTACATGCCCGATTGAAATATAAATCATTGTTTCTATTTGACTGGGTATAGGCTCATGATTTTCGCTTCTTAATAATTTCAAAGCACCAGTGCAGTGCATCGTTGAATTCGGGACCGAATATCAGTCCCGAATTCAATTACGTCACTCGGGACTGGACACGACTCCCGAGTCGGGACTCTAGTCACAGCCTATTTTCTATCATGATCTGCAATTCTACTTTTCACAAATCGAAGCAAATTCCTGAATTCATCAAATTCTACAGGAATATAAAAATTACATTCTTTCAATCATTTATTTTTTCCAAACTGTTTGCAAATTACCTTACTACATTTAGTGGTGAAGTTTAGACCCCAAGATATGAATTTTATCGAAAAACTTCTCGATTACGGTTTAGATCCAAATGCCACAAATATAATAGGAAACAACTGCCTCCACATCATTGCTGCATGTCGCACATGCTCTATAGAAAAGGTCCTGTTTCTGGCGAGGAAATTCATACACAGAGGTGTTGATATCGACCGTAAGAATACATCAATTGGTGAGACACCCTTACAAATAGCATCCCGTACAGGAAAGACGGTTTTGGTCGATCTTCTTCTTCGTGAGGGGGCCACAATAGACGTGAGGAGCAACATTGGATTGACTGCTTTCGAGCAATTGTTCGTGGAAAATCATCCAATGACGGCCATCATCACCACCTTCATTAAACACATCGCTCTGAGAAAACACCGTGGGGAAAATGTTGAAGATAGTATTTTTAATAAAATTGCCTCCGATGTGAAACTACAAATCATATATCGCTATTACGACGAAGATTTGGAGTATCTGAAATCCATAAATATAGTTGAAACACACTGGGTAACACTGCATCATATATTATGCTGCGAGATGAGTGAGGTTATCAATTACTTGAGAAACGCTAGTGTCAGGAATAATATTTTTTCACAAGAGGTTTCCACTTTTTATTGGAATGAAATTCGACACAAATTTTCGAAAATCATTGAAATCGTCAAATTTCAAGAGGAGGTCTGTAGAGTTCTGAATATAGTGTTCGATAGTAGAATTCCTTATTTATGTTTGAAGCAAATATGCAAATTTTTGTCGGAAGAGGATGTGAAAAAATTGTCCACATTATTGTTGAGAGAAAATACAATTGATTGAAATTATCAGTTTTTGATATTAATTTAACACAAATCACCTTTTTATTCACCAGAAATTGTCCCTATGAAACGGATTCATCGAAAAAAATTCACATTTTGCACTTTTCATTCCTCATGTGAAGGGCTAAAATAGCTACTTGACTTGAATCCAAAGGAGATCAAAGTAAGAGGGGAACATATTATTTCTTCAGATCGCAGCTTGCTTTTATCTTATTCTATAGCCTTTTCAATGTCCATCTTCAAATTAAATTTTATTTTTTCATTATGCCACATTTCAGTTTGAATGATAATACTCAATGTTCTTATTTATACAAATGAAGAATTTTTACTGTTTGACATAAATGGGCAGAAAACAATATTAAAGTCAGTTGTGGATTATTCGTTTGTCACAACACCGTTGCCACAACTAATATCAATTTTTATTACAAAAATGCCGAAAGTGATTGAAAAAAGAGACAGGGTTTCGGGAAATACTATTTAGAATTCAGGTCCGCTATTTTAATATTCTAAAATCCACAATACGTGAGACAGTTGCGAAAATATTAATTGTAAGAAAATTTATATAATGTTTCATCTGAATCCAAACGACTTATATTTTAGCTGAATATTTCCACAATCAGAAAGATTGTGAATGAAGAGGATGACAAAGAATTTCCTTCTATTGGGAGACCCAAAAAAGTGGTGCATTTGAGAATTTTATGCTTGAGTGAATTAATTGCGAAAAGTTTACTACAGGATTCTCGATGAATGTCATCGTAGAATATGTTCCCGAAAATTGATTTTTCTAATCTTCATTCGAGTTGCCTATACATTGTGAATGTTTTAAGGTACCAATTATTAATTATCAATTATTATTATTATATCAATGTATCAAGATGAACAGCCACAAATACGCGCCAGTTGTCCTGTTAATTGTTCATTCAGGTGAAATTTTTTTTCAAAGGTGAAGTCATCTTGACAATTCCCCCTATATACAGGTCTAATTTTTGGTAGAGGTACTCTACAGGTTCCAAGGTATGTCCTCTTATATTAATCTGACACGCTCGAGTAAATCCCGAATTTCCCTCTTCGGCTCCCCAACTACAAGTGTCACTTGACTTAGAAATTGGAAGCCAAACTTATATTCTGAGAGGGATAGCCAATTTTTTGAGTCCGGTGGATGGCGCAGGTGTAAGTCAATATACTTCCTACTGTAGGAGAAACGATGGGCAGTTGAGAGAATATAATGATTTAGAAAAAATATATAAGAAATGATATAGTAATTAATCCTAACATGCTTTTATACACGATCTTATTTTGAATATAGTTCTTAGTTGAGTGTTATATTTGTTTAAGTAGTTTGGGTAGATTTTTTTATTGATATCCAATAATCAAGTACGAAAAATGTCAGTACCTCTTTTAATTACTGATCACTCACTGCTCTCTTATCCTTGATGGAAGCGCTGCTTTTGCAGTGGAACGATAAAAAGACTGAATTTTATAGAAGGCTACCAAAAGATTCCATTTTACGAGTTCAAATTACCAATGCTATCATTCTGATATTGTAGAAATGTTTTATGAAAACTTCTGGAACATGTAAGTAGGTTTTTTATAATTGTCTAGGGTATACAGGGTTAATTATATTATTCTTACTGGTTTCACTCTTTAATCGGCAACACACAATTTTGATACAATCTTACGTCTTCGATATTAAATTCGTCGTTACTTCTTCTAAATAACGGTCGCGTCTCGACTGATGTTATTTTTCAACACTTTTCAACCAATACTGAATACTAAAGTATTTTTTCAATTTCCGTCTAAATTGACAACTCCCTAGCCTTCCCATTTTCTATCAGTTTCTCATTATTCAAACAATAGGAACAACAATAGAACATCAACAACAACGTCAAAAGTTAATCAAGGGTAATAAAAATATCTTCCTTCATGTATGTACCTTATTGGTGTTTATATTGAAAATATGTATGTTTGTCCTAATACCTATTGAATTAATAATGAATCCAAATTTATATGCCACTCAGATACTCACCTTTTTTTTTTATTGAATTAGGCAGAATACCATACCTTGCTTTATGAGTTGCGGTGATTTTCATGGAAAAAATGGTGAAACCAGTGGGTCACACTCCTCTGAATAATTCTTCTGGACAAATTTCTTCAGGAAAACTTTCACCTCTTTCAATTTAACCAATATGTATTATTTTAACATAATACATTAATATCTAAACTTTCATCCGAAACGTTCTGAATTTTATCGATCTTCAATATCTTCAGAATATTCGAAATGGCAATAAACTCCCAAACATGTCATAAAAAAAAAGTTTTACGATGTTTCGTGTGTTAAAACCTATGGGCAGAGTATGGTCAATATAAGTGCCTAGTTATTCTAGGAATCCTATATTCAATCTGAAGGAAAATTCAATGTTATTTTCAAAATATTAACAGATTTATGTTCAGGGGCGGATTGGACCGCCGGGTAACCGGGAAAATTCCCGGTGGGTCGGTTGATTTTTGTGCCAGCGGGCTGGTCAGACCGTACCATTCTTTTTGTCTCCGGCGGAACATGTTTCACGTCGATAACTTTATTTTTACAAATATTGAATTGATTCAAAATGAATCTTGGGAAAACTACCAATATATGTTTCAATAAGTTTTGAAAATAATACTGATAATAGTAAATTATTCCTGAACAATTGGCGTAAACTTGAAACGTAATGAAAATACTGAAGTTGCAAAAAACTACACGTGATTGTAAGTATGATTATTATGCTGAACTTGCCTTATACGAATATTTTAAGTTGCCCAGTCCATGGTGTGAAAGTAAAGTTTGGTATTGTGATTAAAAACAGGGAAGTGAGTGATATTATTTGACAGAAGCTTACTCGCTATAGGAAATACAAAATCTATGTCCGCCATTTGAAGATGCATAAATTGCAATTTCATTATGTGAAACGAAAATCTCCAAAAGAAGGTTTTTGAGCAAAAATACATTTTTTACCTGACAGGATAGGTCTCTTGTTTGGGATCTAGCGCCTTCTATAATCTACAGTAAAACGAGTTATATAAGAATTCTTATTTTTAAGAAAAAACCCCTACAACTAAATTTTCTTGTTTCTACTGTCAAAATTACCATTATTATCAATTTTTGTGTTTTCAATATCCCGAAACCATATATTTGCCATATAATTAGTTAGCAATATCAATAGTTTCCAGATTTTATTTTAGTTTTGAATAACCCGGTATGTTCCTTCAGAATTTATGTAGGTACTGTGTATATCACGTGAGTGGATCCCTGCATTTGGTACCTAATTCTTTGAGCAAAATCTTGAAGTGAATAATCAATTTGATGATATTTTAGGGTACATATATCAAAATATGATATCGGAAAAACTATCCAACATATGCATGGGAAGGTATCATGGTAAACAACCATTTTCGTCGACTGGCTTAGAAATTAATGGTACATAGAGACTATTTCTAACCTTTTTTCAGATTCCATCAATTTCTTACAAAATAACCCCGAGGAAATTTGAAATCGAAATTCGGAAACTATGCATCCATGTTGTGTATGGTTAAAAAAATACTTGATGTCAAATGTGAGAAAATGGATAAAACTAATTCGACAAATTTTATTTTTTAAACCATACCTATAGACAACATGGATACATTTTTCGTTGATGCTTTTTACTCAGAGTTGTTTCATTAAACACAGCGTCCGTAGCTTGGTGGCTAGAAGCGTCGGCTCAGTATTTCGCAACCGTAAGGTACTGAGTTCGATCCTGGGCTAGAGAAGGAATTTTCTTGTCCATACGGGTACGAGCCACCATTCACTGTTGTGTTCGAATTAACAGTGCTGCGCCTAAGGTGGCGTAAGGACACAGTAAGCCAGAACAAAACTGATTCTCCGAACTCGTACAAGCTTACGGAGCTTCTGAGGCGTACTTCGGTACCTGTGGAGAATCAGGATAATATAATATATGAATATTAATGAAATATAAATATAAAACTAACATTGTATGAATATATTCATATATATATGTCGGTTTATAACGTTTTGCGACGTTCTCCGATAACCCTCTTCCATTCCTCTCGGTTGTGTACCAGTGCCTCGTTCAATTCTCTTGCACTAATTGCCTTTTTAACTCCTTCCCCCCAGGTCTTTCTTGGGCGTCCTCTTTTTCTCTTCTCCACAGGTTGCCATTCCATCAGTTGCTTCGGTATTCGTTCGTTCCCCATCCGATTCACATGTCCGTACCACCTAAGTTGTCTTCTCTCTACATCCTCACGTATCTCACCTTCAATGCCCATTCGTTCCTTCACCACCTCATTCCGGATTCTATCTCTTCGGGAAATTCTCAATGCTCTTCTCATGGCGTCCATCTCAACTGCCTCGATCTTTCTCATATACTTCTCTGTTATCCTCCATGTCTCCGAACCATAAAGAAGACTACTTTTTATTATGGTTTCATATATTCTGAATTTCCTACCCTTAGTTATTTCTTTGCTCCATAGGATGCTGTTTAAACTACCAATCGCTCTCCTTGCCTGAACTATCCTTCCTTCGATCTCCTTATTATCTGTTTCCGTCTCGTTGAAATTGACTCCTAAGTACTTATAATCTTCACATTTTTCAATTTCCCCCATATCTTCCAAGTCCAAGTTCGTTGTCTCCTCTGACCCTACACACAAGTATTTCGTCTTCTCCAGATTTACCTCTAATCCCCACTTCCTATACTCCTCTATCAGCTTTCTCATCATATATTCCATGTCAGACTTATCTTTAGAAATGACCACCTGATCGTCGGCAAACTGTAAAGTGTACACAAAGTTATCATTTATGTTCATTCCCATATTTGCTACCTTACTCTTCCATTTCTGTAGTACCACCGAAACATATATTTTAAACAACGTTGGCGAAATGCAGCATCCCTGTCTCAAACCCTTCGAAACATGAAATCTCTTCGTTAGATATCTATCGATCCTTATTTGAGAGCACGAATTGTTGTACAAGTTTTTCAACGCAGTAATCAATGTATGGCTTATATTCGATGTTTCCAATACCTCCCACAGTTTCTTCACAGGTACTGTATCATAGGCTTTTTTTAAGTCCACAAAGGTCATATGTACATCTCTGTTAGTAGCTAGCTTCTTTTCAATAATTTGTTTTAAGCAGAATATATTGTCAGTACAAGACCGACTTGCTCTGAATCCGCTTTGTTCTTCCTCCTCCTTTGGCGCGTATTCCTCTTCGATCATATCTCGAAGGATTCTTCCGTACAGCCTGCTCATAGTACTAGTAACAGAAATCCCTCTGTAATTCTCACACTTTTTTCTGTCTCCTTTCTTATAGATAGAATGAATGTGTGCCACCTTCCATTCCTCAGGTATTGGACTACCGTTCAGATAATAATTGAAGTTCTTCGTAATCATCCTATAAAGTTTTGGAGTACCATTCTTCACTAATTCTGCAGCTATTCCCTCCGGCCCACTTGCTTTACCGTTTTATAAGGACCTTATTGCCTTTTCCAGCCTTTCCTGTGTGAGATTTATCTGTTCTCCCTCTATTTCTATGTTGGATCTTTCGTTGTCCATTGTAAACTCATGCCTATCCTCAGTCAACAATCTCTTATAGTAGTTTATCCATTCCTTTGATTTTATTGGATCCAACTTCACCTCACTTTTGACCGTTTGACGGGTCTTCTTATGGCATTTATGAACTTCCAGGCTTCCGTACACTGTCGTCCTCCAATATATGTATCTATCTCTTTGCATTTTTTATCCCATGTTTTATTTTTCGCAGCGTTGACTTTGTTTCGGCATACTCTTTGTAAATGACTAGTTAATTTATGGTCGAAAAACAGTGGATCTTTTAAATATATTTTTTTGAGCAGCCCCCTGAAGATGGCATGTGAAAATAAATGTTTAATTATCTCCTTATTGATAGGGATTACTTATATGCATAAGTAAAAAACTTTTCGCGAAACGATTTTAGAGGTGTTTTTTTCTACCCTTTGCAATTATATGAAAACATCGCAGAATTTTTTGATCGCCTTCTCGCTTCCCCAAAATGTCTGCTCAATTTTTTGACATTTTTCTGAATTGTAAGAAAAAAAATCGCGTTTCAGTTGCCATCCTTTGGGGATGTTCATATTAAAACGTCTTTTTCATAGCACTTCATGCTAGCTACTCCACTGAACCCTCACCAAAACTACTTTTTTCGTTCTAAGTGTGCCGGTCTGGAAGAAAATTCCCGGCCGGTTCGATGTAGCCCATATCTGCTTCTGTTCAATATCCAAGGTTGGGGAGTTATGCCCATTTTAATGACGTAAGGTCGAAAAAAAAACGGAAAAATTATGGATTGCATAAAAACCGGATTTCTTGGTGAAAAGCAAAAATATATTCTTTCGAATGCGCGCCCATATCAAAATTCAATTCATATTCAAAAAGTGATGTAAATCTCTTCTTCGAGAAGTTGATAATCCTCCTACAATTGTTATCTGATATGAACGTGGACTACCTGATAGCAGGCGATTTTAATATTCACACTGAACCATCACCTAAAGATTTCAACAAATATTAATTCTCACATATCATTGAATCATTCAATGCTAAATTGCTTATCAGCACTCCTACACGAAAAACATCATGTATCGACAATATAATTACAAATCTCGACAATGTACAATCAGCCTATATAGAACAACCACACCTTTCAGATCATTTGGCACAAATTGTATCCTTCGAGCTTGTTAGTTCGCAGAAGTCATACAAATCAACAACTGTACGTACAATAAATGAGGTAGGCCTTACAATGTTCAATGAATATTTGTCAGAACTTAACTGGGAGTTTGTATATAGTATACCTCCAGAAGATGTAAATTCTCAATGATACCAATTCATAGCTTCATATAAAGATATGTTTCAGATTTATTTTCCAACAAAAGTGATCAAATTAACACCTGAAAATAAATTCGCACCATTGAATAATCCAGAAATCAAAAGGCTTAAAAGTATATTAGATATTTTTTATGTAATTTCAAGCAATAATACGGAACTGGAACCAGCTTATAAGAAACTTAAGTTAACATATGATGCGACAATCAAAAAAGCGAAACAGGATTTTTACTTTGAAAAATTCAACAACTCGGCAAATAAAAATAAAACAATTTGGTCACTCATCAATAACAAAACTGGTAGAAACACTAGCATAAATCAACTTGATAAGCTAGGTCCTCCCCAAGAAGTTGTAAACAATTTCAGTGATGTGTTTCGAGGTCCTGAATAACATTCTCACTTGCATTCTCCATCACATGTTAATTTTGTGAAGCGCGTGGAAAATTCATTCTACATGTTCGACGTAACTGAATCTGAAATTCATCAAGTTGTAAAAATACTAAGCAATGAAAAAAGTACAGGCCAAGACGGAATACCAATAAATGTCATAAAAAAACAATACACAACATAGTCCAGCCTCTTGCATATATTATTAATAATAGTTTTAAATATGGAATTTTTCCTGAAAAACTCAAAACAACTGTTATAAAACCAACTTTCAAAAAGAATGATCCTACTGATCTACGAAATTATAGACCAATTAGTTTACTTGACAGTTTCTCGAAAATATTTGAAAAAGTTCTATACAATAGACTATATAGTTTCTTCAGGAAGTTTGGTGTGTTCAATAGTCAGCAACACGGTTCCATTCCCGGTAAAAGCACTGAAACGGCCATTTACAAACTCATTGAGACATTGACTGAGGGTTTGGAGGGAGACGATATATTGTTGGGGTATTTCATTGACTTCTCCAAGGCTTTTGACTCGGTTATTCATGAGGTACCCATAACGAAGCTCGAAATATATGGCAGTAGAGATAGACAGCTGGATTTAATTAAAAGTTATTTGCGAGGACGCTTTCAATATGTTGAGTTGAACGTAAATGGAATGGACTATAGATCCACCATAACGGAAATAATAAGAGGTGTGATTCAGGGCAGCATTCTGGGTCCATTATTTTACCTTATTTATGTGAATGATATGCCAGAAGTAATTCCTCGATTGTATGATTTCTTCTTTAATTACGCGGATGACACCAATATCATACTTCGCCAGAAAATTCTGGCGGCCCTACAGGAACTTCTAAATGCCACATCCGAGTTGGTCCTTTTTTCTCACAAACTAAGAAAATCCGAAAACTTATCGATTACTCTCAATGGTAAGCCAGTTGAGCTGAAAGATCATACCAAATTCCTTGGTGTAACCATCGACAAACACCTTGAGTGGGCCGACCACATTCGTGAACTGAACAAGGTAGTATACACACTGCGTGTACTGCGCACCGAGTTTACTGTCGAATTTTTTATGGCAGTATATTTTTCCAACTCCCAGTCCCTTTTAAGTTATGGCGTGATGTTCTGGGGAAATAGCCCACACGCTTTATCTATATTCAGAATACAGAAATTCGCCATTAGAAGTATATTCAAGATGAAGTATAGGGAGACCTGTAGAGGTGCATTAAAAAAAAAACAATATACTTACTAATAATAAAGAATGATCACGCCTAAACAGGTAGGCAATGAATAAAAATAATCTTATTGTAGGTTTCGGATATAGGCAAAGAAGTTAATATAAAAACGATTTATTTCGCTACAGTTTCGGATCTTATTTGATCCTTCTTCAGGCTGCAATAAAATTCTTATGTAAGGAAAACAGATTTTATAAAATACAGAGGCGACTCACCGAGACAAACCAAACGAACCTTTACTTGTATCAATCATGAAACTAGAAATCCACCGACATTGCGAACTCATAAAGGAAGTCAAAAAACACATAAAATTTTAAAAAAAAACCGAAAATGAAATCTGTCAACACATAGAAAACATGTATCGAATCTCAGAGAAAACATGAAACAATATTCCATCAAACAGTTAAAAATAAATGAACTAACAAATAAATTAAATCAACCAATATAAACATACGATGTACATATAAGTAAAATATTTGAAAATGTCGAAGAGATAAAAATATAATAAATTAAAGACAAACATCAATACCATGCATCAAAAGGAGTTAGAATAATCCTAACAAATGGTAGACAAGAAATCTGCTTTACATGAACGAAAAATAAGAACTACCAAAAACAAAAACAACAACATAACCTAAATGAAACACAGGTCAACTATTGCATCTATTAATTATTACATTGTATATTGAACTCAAATTGTCCAGGTCCGATCTGAAATTCACACAACTGTTGGATCTCTTAATATAAAACATCTCAGCGAACAGTCTTTTTCTATAATTGTCCTCTCTGTGGAGAACCTCTACATTATCTATATTAAAATCGAATGAATGTCCAGTTGCGAGGTGGTGTTCAACCAGAGCTGTTCTCTGATTCGAAATTGTCGTACACGATGACCTGTGGTTCGAGATTCTACTGGTGAGGTGCTGCTTGGTTGTGCCAATATAGCATTTCTCACAGTGACAACACTTAATCTTATAAATGACATTGGACAAGAATTTTTTTGGAGTCTTGTCTTTGAGACAACTGAACACCAAGTTGTTCAAAGTGATCTTAGAATAACTAATTATTTTAAAGTTCTCCTTGTTGAGGACAGATTTAAGTTGACTAGACAAACCAGGAACGGACAACAGTTTGAAGTGTTTCACGTTTGTTTGTTCAGAGGGTGCGTTTTCTCTCCGAGGGTTAGGAGTGTGAGAGTTCAATACACTATTAATGAGTCGGGCAGGATAGCCATTTTTATGTAAGTCTTCTCTCAAATGTGTGAAGTTCTTTTCTCTGAACTCAACACTGCAAAGGTTAGTAATCCTTAATTTAGACTGTGTGATGATATTTATTTTTTGATGTAAGGGGTGTAACGAGTTGAAGTTTATGGTCCTACTAGTGCTCGTTGGTTTTGGACAATTATAGAAAAAGACTGTTCGCTGAGATGTTTTATATTAAGAGATCCAACAGTTGTGTGAATTTCAGATCGGACCTGGACAATTTGAGTTCAATATACAATGTAATAATTAATAGATGCAATAGTTGACCTGTGTTTCATTTAGGTTATGTTGTTGTTTTTGTTTTTGGTAGTTCTTATTTTTCGTTCATGTAAAGCAGATTTCTTGTCTACCATTTGTTAGGATTATTCTAACTCTTTTTGATGCATGGTCTTGATGTTTGTCTTTAATTTATTATATTTTTATCTCTTCGACATTTTCAAATATTTTACTTATATGTACATCGTATGTTTATATTGGTTGATTTAATTTATTTGTTAGTTCATTTATTTTTAACTGTTTGATGGAATATTGTTTCATGTTTTCTCTGAGATTCGATACATGTTTTCTATGTGTTGACAGATTTCATTTTCGGTTTTTTTAAAAATTTTATGTGTTTTTTGACTTCCTTTATGAGTTCGCAATGTCGGTGGATTTTTAGTTTCATGATTGATACAAGTAAAGGTTCGTTTGGTTTGTCTCGGTGAGTCGCCTCTGTATTTTATAAAATCTGTTTTCCTTACATAAGAATTTTATTGCAGCCTGAAGAAGGATCAAATAAGATCCGAAACTGTAGCGAAATAAATCGTTTTTAAATTAACTTCTTTGCCTATATCCGAAACCTACAATAAGTTTATCCATCAAAGGCAATCTCCCAGTGGTATTATATATATTTTTCGGTGAAATCTCTAGCAACGTCCATCTGTCATGGCATTCTTTGAGGATATTGCAGATTTATATGAGGAAACAGCTAGAACCCTTTTAAAAGACTGGTCATCTCTTCGGAAGAAGTTGGTGACATTGGAGAGTAGGAAGATGTTTTTAACAGCGTGTAGAAGGCGTAAGCTCATTCCTAGACATATCAAGCAGAATTTTGGATCTATTTATGGTATGTTGATATTCGATCATCCCTATAAGAGATGTGTTGATAGAGTGATCGCAGCATTCAAGAATAAATGTCTGAATTTGGAAATTTGGATCACATTTTGGAAAATCAGTCAGATTCAGAGTAGTATCAGAATCATAATTGAGAAAGTCTCTTCAATACTACCACATGTAGTCATTCAGAACTTCATTTTCATGCAGGATAGGTCTTTTGGACGACTCAATCATAGATTGTGTGCTTCTCTCAATAAGAAATTGGATGATCTTGATGAGAATCGTGGTGTGCTCAGGTTGGAGGAGAATTCGGATTGGTTATTTAATTGCACGGCGGTGACTCTGCCTTTCAATGTCTGTTCTCTGTTAGCATTGGGACCTAAATTCATAGCCCCACAAAAAGCAAAGAATATCTCTTTCTTGGAAATTTTGAAGGACGTGGAGAATATAGTCCAGGAGGAAGCTTCATCAGAAATAAGAGACGAAAAGCGGGCTTTATGCTCGAACATTATAACCAACTTCATGAGTAGAACTTGGATTGATAGATCTTTAAGACCAATTGACCATCACCTAATCGATTTGGTCAAAGAAACCAAAGTTTTCCTGAGAAGTCATCCAGAAATAATTATATCCAAGGCAGACAAGGGAAATCGAACCGTTGTGTTATATAAGTCTGAATATGAGGGAAAAATGGTAACCATCGTCGAAGATGAAAACACATATATGCTTCTAATTAGGGATCCTACCATCTCCCTCCAGAAAGAAGCCAACAAAATTATTTCATCATTATTTAGGAAGAATTACATCTCAAAGGATCAGAAAGATTCTTTATCGAAATACAACTGCGTTCCTCCAAAACTTTATGGACTATGCAAGATACACAAGCAGGGTTTTCCTCTACGCCCAATAGTTTCTTTTGTTGGATCACCTGGCTATAATATTTCTAAGTTTGTTTCTAACATCCTAAGTAACCTTAACCCGATGTTTACTTACAGTATTAAAAACTCAACAGAATTGTTGGATCGCATTGGGAACATCGTCGTCCCCGATGACCATGTGTTAATTTCTTTCGATGCTGAAAGCCTCTACACAAATGTCAAGAAGGAGCTTGTTTTGGAGCTTATTCGAAAATATTGGCATCTCCTGGAGGACTCAACTAGCCTGGATCTCGGAATTGTGGTGGAACTGGTGGAATTCTGTTTCAGGTGTAGTTATGTCAGCTTTATGGATTGTTTTTACAGACAAATTTCAGGTTGCCCTATGGGAGCTCCCTGTTCATCTCTATTTGCAATACTCGTCATGCATTTCATTTTATCAGAGGTTCAGAGAAGATTGGACTCCATATTTCTAATTTTACTAGTTTACGTAGATGATATCTTCGCTATTATCTCAAAAGATTCTGTTCAACGCGTCCTATCGATTTTTAATTCTATAGTTCCTGAGATAAATTTCACCTATGAGTTGGAGGACTTGAATCATTCCCTTCCATTTTTAGATGTCCGAATTTTCAGAGATCTAGTGGGTGGAAGGCTATCAACTGATCTCTACAGAAAACCAACGAGCACTAGTAGGACCATAAACTTCAACTCGTTACACCCCTTACATCAAAAAATAAATATCATCACACAGTCTAAATTAAGGATTACTAACCTTTGCAGTGTTGAGTTCAGAGAAAAGAACTTCACACATTTGAGAGAAGACTTACATAAAAATGGCTATCCTGCCCGACTCATTAATAGTGTATTGAACTCTCACACTCCTAACCCTCGGAGAGAAAACGCACCCTCTGAACAAACAAACGTGAAACACTTCAAACTGTTGTCCGTTCCTGGTTTGTCTAGTCAACTTAAATCTGTCCTCAACAAGGAGAACTTTAAAATAATTAGTTATTCTAAGAACACTTTGAACAACTTGGTGTTCAGTTGTCTCAAAGACAAGACTCCAAAAAAATTCTTGTCCAATGTCATTTATAAGATTAAGTGTTGTCACTGTGAGAAATGCTATATTGGCACAACCAAGCAGCACCTCACCAGTAGAATCTCGAACCACAGGTCATCGTGTACGACAATTTCGAATCAGAGAACAGCTCTGGTTGAACACCACCTCGCAACTGGACATTCATTCGATTTTAATATAGATAATGTAGAGGTTCTCCACAGAGAGGACAATTATAGAAAAAGACTGTTCGCTGAGATGTTTTATATTAAGAGATCCAACAGTTGTGTGAATTTCAGATCGGACCTGGACAATTTGAGTTCAATATACAATGTAATAATTAATAGATGCAATAGTTGACCTGTGTTTCATTTAGGTTATGTTGTTGTTTTTGTTTTTGGTAGTTCTTATTTTTCGTTCATGTAAAGCAGATTTCTTGTCTACCATTTGTTAGGATTATTCTAACTCCTTTTGATGCATGGTATTGATGTTTGTCTTTAATTTATTATATTTTTATCTCTTCGACATTTTCAAATATTTTACTTATATGTACATCGTATGTTTATATTGGTTGATTTAATTTATTTGTTAGTTCATTTATTTTTAACTGTTTGATGGAATATTGTTTCATGTTTTCTCTGAGATTCGATACATGTTTTCTATGTGTTGACAGATTTCATTTTCGGTTTTTTTTAAAAATTTTATGTGTTTTTTGACTTCCTTTATGAGTTCGCAATGTCGGTGGATTTCTAGTTTCATGATTGATACAAGTAAAGGTTCGTTTGGTTTGTCTCGGTGAGTCGCCTCTGTATTTTATAAAATCTGTTTTCCTTACATAAGAATTTTATTGCAGCCTGAAGAAGGATCAAATAAGATCCGAAACTGTAGCGAAATAAATCGTTTTTATATTAACTTCTTTGCCTATATCCGAAACCTACAATAAGTTTATCCATCAAAGGCAATCTCCTAGTGGTATAATAAAAATAATGAGGATAAATTCAGATGCATACCACCCGACGATATGAATATCGACAAGTGTTACGATCTGAATTGAGCTAGCCAATTTGTCATCGTCAAGGCCCCCAAATGGAGTACGCTCCACCGAAGAAAAGCAGATGCTGACCATGGTTTCGGCCTCATTTGGCCTCAGCAGAGCAACATAGCATTTTTATTCATTGCCTCCCTGTTTAGGCGTGATCATTCTTTATTATTGTACCGCCGGCATCGTACCCTGCCACGAACCGAGCGCGTCTCAGACTTCTCATCATACGTCCGACGTTCGCAAAAGCGAGCCGGCGTGCTGAATTAGGGAAAATATGGGAAATATGCTATTAGGCTTGTTCGTAGAGTGGTTCACAACGGTTGTGAACTGTACAGAGCAAGCGCAATTCCATTTTAGGGTAGCGAAAATCCATTTGCGCTTGCTCTGCACAGTTCACAACCGTTGTGAACCACTCTACGAACAAACCTATCGTCTTCGTATTGGTTTCTATCTGGGGGGGATTGAATCGGATACCGTTTCATGTTGGATGGCGCTGTGGGTAAATAATACCCACGAGAACATGACAACATTGAATAAAGTTCCATCAATTCCAAACGTTCTCCACCGTGGAAAAATGCTATGTTGCTCTGATGAGGCCAAATGAGGCCGAAACCATGGTCAGCATCTGCTTTTCTTCGGTGGAGCGTACTCCATTTGGGGGCCTTGACGATGACAAATTGGCTAGCTCAATTCAGATCGTAACACTTGTCGATATTCATATCGTCGGGTGG
Source organism: Coccinella septempunctata (assembly GCF_907165205.1). Classification (NCBI taxonomy): domain Eukaryota; kingdom Metazoa; phylum Arthropoda; class Insecta; order Coleoptera; family Coccinellidae; genus Coccinella; species Coccinella septempunctata. Next base: position 30,221,521 of record NC_058195.1, read on the forward strand.
TATGCATCTGAATTTATCCTCATTATTAATATACTTACTTTACCTGCCCTTTATATATTTAAATGCCTACAATTTGTGTATAAACAGCCTCAATACTTCACAAAGTTCGAAAAGACCCGTTCATATAACACAAGGAACGACTACTTCATTTATCCTCAGCATAACCTCTCTTCCACCGAAAAATCTTGTACTTATATGTGTATCAAACTGTACAACGCACTGCCAAGACGCATAAGGGAGATTGATAAATTCAAAAAAATTCGCAGAGAGATTCATGAACTCTTAATACAGCAGGAACCCTACACCATACTTGATTTTTTGTCAGGAATGAGTCAAACTTAAGCATAATCACTTTTGTGTATTTTCTGTTTTTGACATTTCCCATTTTCATTGTGAATGATGTAACGATGATTTTTTGTGAATAAAGTTTATTATTATTATTATTATATGATAAATAAGAAATATGGAAATTTAGTTGTAGAATCACCTCATGGAGACGGCTAAACATAACTACCCCCACACTCATAAAATTATGAGTTGGGGCATCAATATGTGCCTACCAGATCTAGGTGTTTTTAATATTATTGTATTTTCGAAAAAAAAACTACAATTAAATCCAAATGAACAAATTTCGTATGAAGTATAAGTATCTGCTGCTGTTTGAGATCGTTTTTTACTTTCTAAAAAACCAATATTTTTGAGAATATTCCAGATGAATTAACTGTGAAATTATGAATGTCTGAAATAACCTGGTATTCTCTCACTTCACCGTTAAATTATACCGTACTTAACCTTTCAGAAATCAATTTGCACAGCAACACTTTGTAAAGTGAGAGCGTACCCCAAAATCCCATTATACCTATCAAATTATTCCTGGAATGGACTAACATTTCCTAGAATCATGAAGGAATATTTTTCCCAAAATTTTATGATGTTGATCCCAATAACACAAGGTATTCGATAAGAAAATACTTAACGATAAAGTTCACGAATAGACATGCTCCTTTCTTCAAAAGAATCTACAATTTTTATGTGCCCCATACAAACTGCATACTCTCCTAGAAGAACTATGTCAAGAATTTTTTCCTTATTGTCACATATTGGCAATGTAATGACGTATTCACGACCAGCTAAAGCGATATAAATATTACAGAATCAAAAAGTCAAAAACAAAAATTGTATTTCGACACTTTTATTTTCCATATTTTTCATTTTTGTATGATCTATATTTAATCATATATGTCTTTTTATTTTCTGATGGAAAAGTTTCTACTTCGGCGGAATTCCCAAATATGTGCGATCTTCAAAGTAGCGAGAGGAGAAAAACCTAATATACACTGTGTATCAGAGTAGGTATAACAAACGGTAGATGTTACAAATGGATTTTATAAATTTTTTTTGCTCGGTTTATTTCTGAGATATGGGATGTCATAATTACGAAAAATTATCAGATTTCGGCAGAATTTGAAGAGTGTGTCTGCTTTCAGAGAAAACAATGTTTGTCAGATTGAATATTTGCTTCAATTTGCCTCTTGTTATACCTAACTTCCATAATTTGTCTAGAAACATTTTCTTAATTCCCTAACTATATTACATTCTTCTGATTTCTGATTTTCTCAGAAACGGTCAGGATTAGACTCAATTTATTTTCCCTTTCGCAAGAGAAGCGAAAGAGAAGTCAAATAGGTTCCATGTCCACATCTTGTTCTTATTCTTTTAAAAACCATTCACCCTCCTTTACTACATTTATGTCTATACTAATGAATAATATTGAAGTATCTCACTGTAATTTTCGAATTCTATCTATCCGTTGAATGATTCTTTTAAATTGTGCCGCAAAAAAGTTATGAGAAAGAATAATACAATTCATCTCCGTTCATTTAAATTTGCCGGTGTGTGTAGTAATAAAATTAAAAATCTTCATTATCTACTCGAATCTAACGAATTATTGGGACAAGTTCATCTATCCAATATTCGGAAATAAATAGGCGTTCCAGGATTCATGATTCGCAGCTTCAAAAAGTTCAGAGATATGATTTTTCTCTCAATTTTTTCCCTATCAAATTTGAATAAAAAGGGGCTGTAGATTAGCCTGAAGGATATGCCTATAAAACTGAATATCACCAACCGAATGACTTCATCTTATGAGGGTACGCTTGCTCAGGTATAATTTGAAATTTCGAAGCCCAGTCTATAATGAGTCATAGTTGACAATTTCCATGAAACGAACCGAAGTTTATTATTATTGTTCGGAAGAAAAAGATGCAGAAAAGAAGAAGAACATCTAGAATTCTCACCACTAAACCGGGTTGATGAATAGTTGAGTATTCTGCGATTTGAGTTTCATTAGTGCGAAAGACACTCTGCTTAGTACAAGTCTAAAGTTATTGGTGCTTTCAAAATGTTGTTCCTAAGTGTCGAACTCTTCTTTATTCTGTTTTTGATAGTTATACTATGTGTCAATAAGGTAAGTCCGAATAATTTTGACTCAACGCTAATATTAAGCTACAAAATATGCTAACCGGCATATTTTTATGGAATCTAATAATAGTTTTCTTCAGGTACTTTTTTTCGATCTCTGAAATTCCGTTTGTATACATATTCAGTATGTGTAGTACCTTTGTGTGACATAATTAATACCTCGATTCATTTCCCTTGAGTAACGGGTAATATTGGCTTAGAATAGAAAAAATTGACGTTGAAAGAGATACTCATATGCGAGAAATATTGAAATCAATTTTCTATAGAACGAATAAATACTTGAATGCTAAATTCATCGAGGAAATATCAAAGGCTTAACGATACAGTAACATTGGATTGAATATAAGAAATAAATAACTGAACTCAATATTTGGAAGAATAGTTAACTAATGGAAATATGTCCAAGAAATTTATTTTTATTAAAATTATACCAGAACTTTCGTCCTCCATAATTAATTCAACGGGTCTATTCTTTCAGGAAATAGGACTAAATAAAAAATATTAATGGTTATACAACTGCCGTGGCGACATTTCGCAGAAGTTGCCTTTTGCATCTTCAGGTCTACAATTTATTCAAAAACATATAATACAAAGTCGCATATAATGTCAACAAATCTTATTTACCAAAAAAATTTTTACAGTTTAGCCCCAATTCCAATGCTCCTTTCAAAGCCAGTAAGGTCCGAATTCCAAGAATTCCCATAAATATTTGCTCGTGATCTGACAAGGGCGGGTCTACGGTTATAATTCGCGACCAATTGTTAATGGAATTGATTCCCTCATTTTCTACCATGATCTGCAATTCTACTTTTCACAAATCGAAGCAAATTCCTAAATTTATCAAATTCTACAGGAATATAAAAATTACATTCTTTCAATCATTTATTTTTTCCAAACTTCAATCAGAATCTGACATCCAATTTAATTTGTCATAGGTATATCATTTATTTTACGAAGAAATTTTTCAATTTTTGAATTCTAAGGAAACTTACATCAATGTTTTACAAAATTCTGTCTCTTTAAAATTGAAAAAATGTTGAACTTGTAATATTCGCACCTCTTGAGTAACAACCATCCTTGGTATTCTAACTGAAAACTTGAACGGTGTACTAATATTGTTACAAAGTATATAATTTGAAATTTTATTAATTCGGAAGAAACTAGAACCGCAACGGTATTCGCTCATCTAAAATACTAGAGCAATCAAAATTCTTCACCTGCTTCATGAATTGTTTGCATCAATATTTCATTTCGAATTGACATTGGCCCTGAAAAAATTGGCTTATGAAAGCGATAAAAAATTCTGGAACTTCAACTGCATCAATTAATTAATTCCTAATTTTTTTTCTCACAGAAGGTGTTACTCTTATATGCGAGGAAGAAACTGAAGCAGAACCAGGATAGGATTAACTCCGCTTTTAGAGCTTCAATTTTTGCTGGAGAAGAACATACAATGTTGAAGTTATTGGAAGAGGGGGCGGATGTGAAATGCACCGATGTTATTGGCTATGCTTGTCTTCACCACGCAGTGCTATGCGGACATTACAAATTAATTAAACACCTAGTAATGTATGGCGCTGATATAGAGCAAGAAGGCAATTTTTGCGGTTACAAACCAATTCATTTGTGTGTTTATCCGGCCAACAAAGACAAATGCTTGGAAGAGTTACTGAAATATGGTGCTCAACTAGATGCCGTTGACTGTTTGCAAAATACCTTACTACATTTAGTGGTGAAGTTTAGACCCCAAGATATGAATTTTATCGAAAAACTGCTCGATTACGGTTTAGGTCCAAATGCCACAAATATAATAGGAAACAACTGCCTCCACATCATTGCTGCATCTCGCACATGCTCTATCGAAAAGGTCCTGTTTCTGGCGAGGAAATTCATACACAGAGGTGTTGATATCGACCGTAAGAATACATCAATTGGTGAGACACCCTTACAAATAGCATCCCGTACAGGAAAGACGGTTTTGGTCGATCTTCTTCTTCGTGAGGGGGCGGCAATAGACGTGAGGAGCAACATTGGATTGACTGCTTTCGAGCAATTGTTCGTGGAAAATCATCCAATGACGGCCATCATCACCACCTTCATTAAACACATCGCTCTGAGAAAACACCGTGGGGAAAATGTTGTAGACAGTATTTTTAGGAAAATTGCCTCCGATGTGAAACTACAAATCATATATCGCTATTACGACGAAGATTTGGAGTATCTGAAATCCATAAATATAGTTGAAACACACTGGGTAACACTGCATCATATATTATGCTGCGAGAAGAGTGAGGTTATCAATTACTTGAGAAACGCTAGTGTCATGAATAACATTTTTTCACAAGAGGTTTCCACTTTTTATTGGAATGAAATTCGACAAAAATTTTCGAAAACCATTAAAATCGCCAAATTTCAAGAGGAGGCCTGTAGAGTTCTGAACATAGTGTTCGATAGTAGAATTCCTTATTTATGTTTAAAGCAAATATGCAAATATTTGTCTGAAGAGGATGTGAAAAAATTGTCCACATTATTGTTGAGAGAAAATACAGTTGATTGAAATTATCAGTTTTTGATATTAATTTAACCCAAATCACCTTTTTATTCACCAGAAATTGTCCCTATGAAACGGATTCATCGAAAAAAAATTCACATTTTGCACTTTTCATTCCTCATGTGAAGGGCTAAAATCGCTACTTGACTTGAATCCAAAGGAGATCAAAGTAAGAGGGGAACATATTATTTCTTCAGATCGCAGTTTGCTTTTATCTTATTCTATAGCTTTTGCAATGTCCATCTTCAAATTAAATTTTATTTTTTCATTATGCCACATTTCAGTTTGAATGATAATACTCAATGTTCTTATTTATACAAATGAAGAATTTTTACTGTTCGACATAAATGGACAGAAAACAATATTAAAGTCAGTTGTGGATTATTCGTTTGTCACAACACCGTTGCCACAACTAATATCAATTTTTATTATAATACGAAAATGCCGAGAGTGATTGAAAAAAGAGACAGGGTTTCGGAAAATACTATTTAGAATTCAGGTCCGCTCATTTAATATTCTAAAATCCACAATACGTCAGACAGAAGCGAAAATATCAATTGTGAGAAAATTTATATAATGTTTCATCTGAATCCAAACGACTTATATTTCAGCTGAATATTTCCACAATCAGAAAGATTGTGAATGAAGAGGATAAAGAAGTATGATTATTATGCTGAACTTGCCTTATACGAATATTTTAAGTTGCCAGTTGTGGCGTCACTCTTGCTCAAAAAAATTAATAAAGAAAACCAATACACAGAAGAGTTTCACTTGGGTTTTTCCTCGGTCAGCTGTCAGTGTAGACGGCGTGGGTTCACAATGATTTTATAAAGGGCGCCAACGTATTTTGAATAAAGTGACTCTTCAAAAATGAAAAACTATATCACATCGGCTAAATACGTAAATACCGACCAGAATATTTCAAATGAGGAAAAGTATATTGTGACAAATAATAAAAAAAAAATTAAAAGGAATTGAGAAGAACCTGGAGAATATGAAAAGAATTTAATATGTAACGTCGAATTCGAGCACAATTCTAACGAAATTTCCAACAAAATCTTGAGCCTAACATTAAGTAGTAACGTAATAATATTAAAGCTTTCACAAAAAATTATTGAAGGTGCACCTCACTTGATCAAGATCAGTTGACAAATTTTGTATTTAAACAATAATGATCATTTATATGTGTATTTACTCTATAGGTTCAGATATTCAGATATTCACTTATTAATGTCAAAACTCCAAAATCAACTTCACTAGAAAAGTTCCTATGTCACAAGGTATTCTTGATTGGTACCAGCAATCGAAAGCGAAATTATCTGTACATACCAGTTTGATGAACAGCAGGATTGAAACTATTATTAAAACTACGTCACCAATTCTCAATCCTGTGAGTCCAAACTCGTGAAGACAAAAATTGAACATAAACCAAAAATCTGCAGCGCTCGTTCAGTATCCTTGATGTTCTTGGATCTTAGGTAAATTGAATTCTCTGTCGACAGCACTCTTATATTTTACGTTATATTCCAAACGTAAACTCAAGAAGAAAAAGTCGGGAAAAAAAAAGGCCCTAGAACAATGGGATGTACGATATTAATCGTTCTAGATGAAGATATAAACTATTAACGAATGTATGAAAAAAAACTCACTTTGATGTTGTGTGGCCTAATGGAGAAAGATACTCTTTCAATACACTCCAATGATCCCCAAATTTGGGTATTATATTGCTTCATCAAATAACCAACTCGCAATACAATATTGAAAGAAATCAGGAAAATATTTTTATCCCAAAACTCTTGGATTTCCACAGAATAAATCGAAATATCTACTTTCCCAATTTCGAGTACGAAAGTGAATTCTTTTTTGAAGGAAATTACCGTATCTGGCACATATGGAAAAAAAAAACCGATTAACATTCCCCGAGATAATTTAAATTAGTCGAACTCGAAATCAGTAGGCAACCCAAATTACTATACGAAGTATTTTGTGCTGCAATGAAATTGAACGCTACACAGTCCATGGTGTGAAAGTAAAGTTTGGTATTGTGATTAAAAACAGGGAAGTGAGTGATATTATTTGACAAAAGCTTACTCGCTATAGGAAATACAAAATCTATGTCCGCCATTTGAAGATGCATAAATTGCAATTCCATTATGTGAAACGAAAATCTCCAAAAGAAGGTTTTTGAGCAAAAATACATCTTTTACCTGACAGGATAGGTCTCTTGTTTGGGATCTAGCGCCTTCTATAATCTACAGTAAAACGAATTATATAAGAATTCTTATTTTCAAGAAAAAACTCCTACAACTAAATTTTCTTGTTTCTACTGTCAAAATAACCATTATTATCAATTTTTGTGTTTTCAATATCCCGAAACCATATATTTGCCATATAATTAGTTAGCAATATCAATAGTTTCCAGATTTTATTTTAGTTTTGAATAACCCGGTATGTTCCTTCAGAATTTATGTAGGTACTGTGTATATCACGTGAGTGGATCCCTGGATTTTGTACCTAATTCGTTGAGCAAAATCTTGAAGTGAATAATCAATTTGATGATATTTTAGGGTACATATATCAAAATATGATATCGGAAAAACTATCCAACATACGCATGGGGAGGTATCATGGTAAACAACCATTTTCGTCGACTGGCTTAGAAATTAATGGTACATAGAGACTATTTCTAACCTTTTTTCAGATTCCATCAATTTCTTACAAAAAATCATTTTTAATAAATCTCTGGCTACTGGTGTCTTTCCAACCTACTGGAAATTGGGCTGCATCATTCCCATACACAAGGGTGGTGACAGGGCGTCGTTCCGAATGCTTTGTTTCTGCGTCGGGTGTGCCTCAGCGGTCTCATTTGGGTCCGTTGCTTTTTTTGGTGTTTATCAATGGAATAGGGAAATGTTTCAAGAAATGCAGATTTCTGCTATTTACGGACGATTTGAAAATTTTTATTGTGGTTCGCAGCATCCATGACTGCATTGCTATGCAGGGAGAGCTGACTGAATTCTGTGGGTACTGCAGAAATAAAGGCTTAGTTCTCAATATTTCTAAATGCTCAGTGGTCTCTTTCACTGGAAGTAATCGTCCTTTTCTTTTTGATTATTCTATCGACAATACGACTCTTTCTAGAACAGAAATAGTCAGAGACCTGGGAGTGGTTCTCGACTCCAAACTAACTTTCCGTCATCATTTCGAGTCTGTGGTCAATAACAGCAATAGGATGCTTGGCTTCATTACAAGACAATGCAGAGACTTCAAAAATATACATTCATTATTAGCTGTTTATTATGCTTTCATATTCAGTAGACTAAATTTTGCAACTTCTGTATGGAGTCCTCATTACAATGTCCATATTTCGAGGCTCGAAAATGTTCAGAAAAAATTCCTGAGATTTCTCAGTTACAAGTCCGGTCTCTTGACCCAGAGAGGTAATGCTGAAAATTATTCATTAAGGCAAAAACATTTTAATGTGGTCAGTTTAGAATATCGTAGAACTATAAATAATGTACTGATGCTCCAAAAACTTTTGAATGGCTCATTGGAGTCAGAATTCCTTCAAGACTGTATTACCTTTTATACCCCGAGTAGATCACTGAGGAAACATGACATCTTTTGCCTCCCTAGGAGAAATACTGTTTCTGCTCAAAACTCTCCTTTGTATCGTATGCAAAAGGAAACTTGCATGTTTGCTGAGATATGTGACATATTTTTCGACGGTTCGACGGCGGTCAAGCGGAAATTGTTGAGAAAATATTTCGAAGAACTTTGACTTTTCTTTATGACACCTAATATTTTGTTTTATTGGGATATCATTTCTCGGATTTTTTTTTTATTACTAGGTTAAGCCTCATATGTTTTGCTGATTTTTGATTGTACCAAATGCAATTCAATTCACAAATTGTTCACTTTTCTATAATATTTTGTGAATAACTTTTTGGGTGTGGAAATCACCTGTGTGTATTCCTGAGATAATAAATAAATAAATAAATAAATAAATAAATAAAATAACCCCGAGGAAATTTGAAATCGAAATTCGGAAACTATGCAACAATGTTGTGTATGGTTCAAAAAATACTTGATATCAGATGTGAGAAAATGGATAAAACTAATTCGACAAATTTTATTTTTTAAACCATACTTATAGACAACATGGATACATTTTTCGTTGATGCTTTTTACTCAGAGTTGTTTCATTAAACATAGCGTGCGTAGCTTGGTGGTTAGAAGCGTCGGCTCAGTATTTCGCAACCGTAAGGTACTGAGTTCGATCCTGGGCTAGAGAAGGAATTTTCTTGTCCATACGGGTACGAGCCACCATTCACTGTTGTGTTCGAATTAACAGTGCTGCGCCTAAGGTGGCGTAAGGACACAGTAAGCCAGAACAAAACTTATTCTCCGAACTCGTACAAGCTTACGGAGCTTCTGAGGCGTACTTCGGTACCTGTGGAGAATCAGGATAATATAATATATGAATATTAATGAAATATAAATATAAAACTAACATTGTATGAATATATTCATGCAATTTGTAAATGACTAGTTGATTTATGGTCGAAAAACAGTGGGTCTTTTAAATATTTTTTTTCGAGCAGCCCCCTGAAGATGGCATGTGAAAATAAATGTTTAATTATCTCCTTAGTAACCATCAATCAAATTTTGTAGTTGTTCTATAGGCAATAAAAAATTGGTGGTGTTTCTCTATAATGTCAGCATGATATACGCCAACTAGGTAAAAACTGTCACTTTGCAGGAAATGACGAGAGATCTTATTTGTTCAAAATAAATCGAGCTATCAAAAATTGATTTCTCAAGAGTATTATATGCATAAGTGAAAAAATTTTCGCGAAACGATTTTAGAGGTGTTTTTTTCTACCCCTTGCAATTATATGAAAATATCGCAGAATTTTTTGATCGCCTTCTCGCTTCCCCAAAATGTCTGCTCAATTTTTTGACATTTTTCTGAATTGTAAGAAAAAAAATCGCATTTCAGTTGCCATTCTTTGGGGATGTTCATTAAAACGTCTTTTTCATAGCACTTCATGCTAGCTACTCCACTGAACCCTCACCAAAACTACTTTTTTCGTTCTAAGTGTGCCGGTCTGGAAGAAAATTCCCGGGTCGGTTCGATGTAGCCCATATATACTTCTGTTTATGTTCAATATCCTAGGTTGGGGAGTTATGCCCATTTTAATGACGTAAGGTCGAAAAAAAACGGAAAGATTATGGATTGCATAAAAACCGGATTTCTTGGTGAAAAGCAAAAATATATTCTTTCGAATGCGCGGCCATATCAATGGAATTAGTAAACAAAAAAATTATCATTGCTTCAGTGTATAGATCCTCCAATGCTTCAAAAAGTGATGTAAATCTCTTCTTCGAGAAGTTGATAATCCTCGTACAATTGTTATCCGATATGAACGTGGACTACCTGATAGCAGGCTATTTTAATATTCACACTGAACCATCATCTAAAGATTCCAACAACTATCTGGGGGGGATTGAATCGGATACCGTTTCATGTTGGATGGCGCTGTGGGTAAATAATACCCACGAGAACATGACAACATTGAATAAAGTTCCATCAATTCCAAACGTTCTCCACCGTGGAAAAATGCTATGTTGCTCTGATGAGGCCAAACGAGGCCGAAACCATGGTCAGCATCTGCTTTTCTTCGGTGGAGCGTACTCCATTTGGGGGCCTTGACGATGACAAATTGGCTAGCTCAATTCAGATCGTAACACTTGTCGATATTCATATCGTCGGGTGGTATGCATCTGAATTTATCCTCATTATTAATATACTTACTTTACCTGCCCTTTATATATTTAAATGCCTACAATTTGTGTATAAACAGCCTCAATACTTCACAAAGTTCGAAAAGACCCGTTCATATAACACAAGGAACGACTACTTCATTTATCCTCAGCATAACCTCTCTTCCACCGAAAAATCTTGTACTTATATGTGTATAAAACTGTACAACGCACTGCCAAGACGCATAAGGGAGATTGATAAATTCAAAAAAATTCGCAGAGAGATTCATGAACTCTTAATACAGCAGGAACCCTACACCATACTTGATTTTTTGTCAGGAATGAGTCAAACTTAAGCATAATCACTTTTGTGTATTTTCTGTTTTTGACATTTCCCATTTTCATTGTGAATGATGTAACGATGGGTTTTTGTGAATAAGGTTTATTATTATTATTATTATATGATAAATAAGAAATATGGAAATTTAGTTGTAGAATCAACTCATGGAGACGGCTGTCAACCTTAAACATAACTACCCCCACACTCATAAAATTATGAGTTGGGGCATCAATATGTGCCTACCAGATCTAGGTGTTTTTAATATTATTGTATTTTCGAAAAAAAAACTACAATTAAATCCAAATAAACAAATTTCGTATGAAGTATAAGTATCTGCCGCTGTTTGAGATCGTTTTTTACTTTCTAAAAAACCAATATTTTTGAGAATATTCCAGATGAATTAACTGTGAAATTATGAATGTCTGAACTTACCTGGTATTCTCTCACTTCACCGTTAAATTATACCGTACTTAACCTTTCAGAAATCAATTTGCACAGCAACACTTTGTAAAGTGAGAGCGTACCCCAAAATCCCATTATACCTATCAAATTATTCCTGGAATGGACTAACATTTCCTAGAATCATGAAGGAATATTTTTCCCAAAATTTTATGATGTTGATCCCAATAACACAAGGTATTCGATAAGAAAATACTTAACGATAAAGTTCACGAATAGACATGCTCCTTTCTTCAAAAGAATCTACAATTTTTATGTGCCCCATACAAACTGCATACTCTCCTAGAAGAACTATGTCAAGAATTTTTTCCTTATTGTCACATATTGGCAATGTAATGACGTATTCACGACCAGCTAAAGCGATATAAATATTACAGAATCAAAAAGTCAAAAACAAAAATTGTATTTCGACACTTTTATTTTTCATATTTTTCATTTTTGTATGATCTATATTTTATCATATATGTCTTTTTATTTTCCGATGGAAAAGTTTCTACTTCGGCGGAATTCCCAAATATGTGCGATCTTCAAAGTACCGAGAGGAGAAAAACCTAATATACACGGTGTATCAGAGTAGGTATAACAAACGGTAGATGTTACAAATGGATTTTATAAATTTTTTTTGCTCGGTTTATTTCTGAGATACAGGATGTCATAATTACGAGAAATTATCAGATTTCGGCAGAATTTGAAGAGTGTGTCTGCTTTTAGAGAAAACAATGTTTGTCAGATTGAATATTTGCTTCAATTTGCCTCTTGTTATACCTAACTTCCATAATTTGTCTAGAAACATTTTCTTAATTCCCTTACTATATTATATTCTTCTGATTTCTGATTTTCTCAGAAACGGTCAGGATTAGACTCAATTTATTTTCCCTTTCGCAAGAGAAGCGAAAGAGAAATCAAATAGGTTCCATGTCCACATCTTGTTCTTATTCTTTTGAGAACCATTCACCCTCCTTTACTACATTTATGTCTATACTAATGAATAATATTGAAGTATCTCACTGTAATTTTCGAATTCTATCTATCCGTTGAATGATTCTTTTAAATTGTGCCGCAAAAAAGTTATGAGAAAAAATAATACAATTCATCTCCGTTCATTTAAATTTGCCGCTGTGTGTAGTAATAAAATTAAAAATCTTCATTATCTACTCGAATCTAACGAATTATTGGGACAAGTTCATCTATCCAATATTCGGAAATAAATAGGCGTTCCAGGATTCATGATTCGCAGCTTCAAAAAGTTCAGAGATATGATTTTTCTCTCAATTTTTTCCCTATCAAATTTGAATAAAAAGGGGCTGTAGATTAGCCTGAAGGATATGCCTATAAAACTGAATATCACCAACCGAATGACTTCATCTTATGAGGGTACGCTTGCTCAGGTATAATTTGAAATTTCGAAGCCCAGTCTATAATGAGTCATAGTTGACAATTTCCATGAAACGAACCGAAGTTAATTATTATTGTTCGGAAGAAAAAGATGCAGAAAAGAAGAAGAACATCTAGAATTCGCACCACTTAACCGGGTTGATGAATAGTTGAGTATTCTGCGATTTGAGTTTCATTAGTGCGAAAGACACTCTGCTTAGTACAAGTCTAAAGTTATTGGTGCTTTCAAAATGTTGTTCCTAAGTGTCGAACTCTTCTTTATTCTGTTTTTGATAGTTATACTATGTGTCAATAAGGTAAGTCCGAATAATTTTGACTCAACGCTAATATTAAGCTACAAAATATGCTAACCGGCTTCATATTTTTATGGAATCTAATAATAGTTTTCTTCAGGTACTTTTTTTCGATCTCTGAAATTCCGTTTGTATACATATTCAGTATGTGTAGTACCTTTGTGTAAAATAATTAATACCTCGATTCATTTCCCTTGAGTAACGGGTAATATTGGCTTAGAATAGAAAAAATTGACGTTGAAAGAGATACTCATATGCGAGGAATATTGAAATCAATTTTCTATAGAACGAATAAGTACTTGAATGCTAAATTCATCGAGGAAATATCAAAGGCTTAACGATACAGTAACATTGGATTGAATATAAGAAATAAATAAATAACTGAACTCAATATTTGGAAGAATAGTTAACTAATGGAAATATGTCCAAGGAATTTATTTTTATTTAAATTATACCAGAACTTTCGTCCTCCATAATTAATTCAACGGGACTATTCTTTCAGGAAATAGGACTAAATTAAAAATATTAATGGTTATACAACTGCCGTGGCGACATTTCGCAGAAGTTGCCTTTTGCATTTTCAGGTCTACAATTTATTCAAAAACATATAATACAAAGTCACATATAATGTCAACAAATCTTATTTACCAAAAAAATTTTTACAGTTTAGCCCCAATTCCAATGCCCCTTTCAAAGCCAGTAAGGTCCCAATTCCAAGAATTCCCATAAATATTTGCTCGTGATCTGACAAGGGCGGGTCTACGGTTATAATTCGCTATGAATATATAACAGAAGTTAAGGAAATTGTTACGAGATGTTAATATTTATGAAGTTTCACAAAAAAAACCTACTTCTAGATTACAGACGAGGGCTAATCAATTGGTAGACAAATTATATAAAAACAACTTTCTAACGGATCAACAGTAGAAAAAAATTAAAAATACAACTCTGTTCCACCTCGATTATATTGTTTGAGAAAAACTCATAAACTGACTGTACACTTAGGACCAATTGTTAATGGAATTGATTCCCTCATTTTCTACCATGATCTGCAATTCTACTTTTCACAAATCGAAGCAAATTCCTAAATTTATCAAATTCTACAGGAATATAAAAATTACATTCTTTCAATCATTTATTTTTTCCAAACTTCAATCAGAATCTGACATCCAATTCAATTTGTCATAGGTATATCATTTATTTTACGAAGAAATTTTTCAATTTTTGAATTCTAAGGAAACTTACATCAATGTTTTACAAAATTCTGTCTCTTTAAAATTGAAAAAATGTTGAACTTGTAATATTCACACCTCTTGAATAACAACCATCCTTGGTATTCTAAATGAACACTTGAACGGTGTACTAATATTGTAACAAAGTATATAATTTGAAATTTTATTAATTCGGAAGAAACTAGAACCGTAACGGTATTCGCTCATCTAAAATACTAGAGCAATCGGAATTCTTCACCTGCTTCATAAATTGTTTGCATCAATATTTCATTTCAAATTGACATTGGCTCTGAAAAAATTGGCTTATGAAAGCGATAAAAAATTCTGGAACTTCAACTGCATCAATTAATTAATTCCTAATTTTTTTTTTCTCACAGAAGGTGTTACTCTTATATGCGAGGAAGAAACTGAAGCAGAACCAGGATAGGATTAACTCCGCTTTCAGAGCTTCAATTTTTGCTGGAGAAGAACATACAATGTTGAAGTTATTGGAAGAGGGGGCGGATGTGAAATGTACCGATGTTATTGGCTATGCTTGTCTTCACCACGCAGTGCTATGCGGACATTACAAATTAATTAAACACCTAGTAATGTATGGCGCTGATATAGAGAAAGAAGGCAATTTTTACGGTTACAAACCAATTCATTTGTGTGTTTATCCGGCCAACAAAGACAAATGCTTGGAAGAGTTACTGAAATATGGTGCTCAACTAGATGCCGTTGACTGTTTGCAAAATACCTTACTACATTTAGTGGTGAAGTTTAGACCCCAAGATATGAATTTTATCGAAAAACTGCTCGATTACGGTTTAGGTCCAAATGCCACAAATATAATAGGAAACAACTGCCTCCACATCATTGCTGCATCTCGCACATGCTCTATCGAAAAGGTCCTGTTTCTGGCGAGGAAACTCATACACAGAGGTGTTGATATCGACCGTAAGAATACATCAATTGGTGAGACACCCTTACAAATAGCATCCCGTACAGGAAAGACGGTTTTGGTCGATCTTCTTCTTCGTGAGGGGGCGGCAATAGACGTGAGGAGCAACATTGGATTGACTGCTTTCGAGCAATTGTTCGTGGAAAATCATCCAATGACGGCCATCATCACCACCTTCATTAAACACATCGCTCTGAGAAAACACCGTGGGGAAAATGTTGAAGACAGTATTTTTAGGAAAATTGCCTCCGATGTGAAACTACAAATCATATATCGCTATTACGACGAAGATTTGGAGTATCTGAAATCCATAAATATAGTTGAAACACACTGGGTAACACTGCATCATATATTATGCTGCGAGAAGAATGAGGTTATCAATTACTTGAGAAACGCTAGTGTCAGGAATAACATTTTTTCACAAGAGGTTTCCACTTTTTATTGGAATGAAATTCGACACAAATTTTCGAAAATCATTAAAATCGTCAAATTTCAAGAGGAGGCCTGTAGAGTTCTGAATATAGTGTTCGATAGTGGAATTCCTTATTTATGTTTAAAGCAAATATGCAAATATTTGTCTGAAGAGGATGTGAAAAAATTGTCCACATTATTGTTGAGAGAAAATACAATTGATTGAAATTATCAGTTTTTGATATTAATTTAACCCAAATCACCTTTTTATTCACCAGAAATTGTCCCTATGAAACGGATTCATCGAAAAAAAATTCACATTTTGCACTTTTCATTCCTCATGTGAAGGGCTAAAATAGCTACTTGACTTGAATCCAAAGGAGATCAAAGTAAGAGGGGAACATATTATTTCTTCAGATCGCAGCTTGCTTTTATCTTATTCTTTAGCTTTTCCAATGTCCATCTTCAAATTAAATTTTATTTTTTCATTATGCCACATTTCAGTTTGAATGATAATACTCAATGTTCTTATTTATACAAATGAAGAATTTTTACTGTTTGACATAAATGGGCAGAAAACAATATTAAAGTCAGTTGTGGATTATTCGTTTGTCACAACACCGTTGCCACAACTAATATCAATTTTTATTACGAAAATGCCGAAAGTGATTGAAAAAAGAGACAGGGTTTCGGGAAATACTATTTAGAATTCAGGTCCGCTCATTTAATATTCTAAAATCCACAATACGTCAGACAGAAGCGAAAATATCAATTGTAAGAAAATTTATATAATGATTCATCTGAATCCAAACGACTTATATTTCAGCTGAATATTTCCACAATCAGAAAGATTGTGAATGAAGAGGATAAAGAAGTATGATTATTATGCTGAACTTGCCTTATACGAATATTTTAAGTTGTCAGTTGTGGCGTCACTCTTGCTCAAAAAAATTAATAAAGAAAACCAATACACAGAAGTGTTTCACTTGGGTTTTTCCTCGGTCAGCTGTCAGTGTAGACGGCGTGGGTTCACAATGATTTTATAAAGGGCGCCAACGTATTTTGAATAAAGTGACTCTTCAAAAATGAAAAACTATATCACATCGGCTAAATACGTAAATACCGACCAGAATATTTCAAATGAGGAAAAGTATATTGTGACAAGTAATAAAAAAAAAAAATTAAAAGGAATTGAGAAGAACCTGGAGAATATGAAAAGAATTTAATATGTAACGTCGAATTCGAGCACAATTCTAGCGAAATTTCCAACAAAATCTTGAGCCTAACATTAAGTAGTAACGTAATAATATTAAAGCTTTCACAAAAAAATATTGAAGGTGCACCTCACTTGATCAAGATCAGTTGACAAATTTTGTATTTAAACAATAATGATCATTTATATGTGTATTTACTCTATAGGTTCAGATATTCAGATATTCACTTATTAATGTCAAAACTCCAAAATCAACTTCACTAGAAAAGTTCCTATGTCACAAGGTATTCTTGATTGGTACCAGCAATCGAAAGCGAAATTATCTGTACATACCAGTTTGATGAACAGCAGGATTGAAACTATTATTAAAACTACGTCACCAATTCTCAATCCTGTGAGTCCAAACTCGTGAAGACAAAAATTGAACATAAACCAAAAATCTGCAGCGCTCGTTCAGTATCCTTGATGTTCTTGGGTCTTAGGTAAATTGAATTCTCTGTCGACAGCACTCTTATATTTTACGTTATATTCCAAACGTAAACTCAAGAAGAAAAAGTCGGGAAAAAAAAAGGCCCTTGAACAATGGTATGTACGATATTAATCGTTCTAGATGAAGATATAAACTATTAACGAATGTATGAAAAAAAAACTCACTTTGATGTTGTCTGGCCTAATGGAGAAAGATACTCTTTCAATACACTCCAATGATCCCCAAATTTGGGTATTATATTGCTTCATCAAATAACCAACTCGCAATACAATATTGAAAGAAATCAGGAAAATATTTTTATCCCAAAACTCTTGGATTTCCACAGAATAAATCGAAATATCTACTTTCCCAATTTCGAGTACGAAAGTGAATTCTTTCTTGAAGGAAATTACCGTATCTGGCACATATGGAAAAAAAAACCGATTAACATTCCCCGAGATAATTTAAATTAGTCGAACTCGAAATCAGTAGGCAACCCAAATTACTATACGAAGTATTTTGTGCTGCAATGAAATTGAACGCTACACAGTCCATGGTGTGAAAGTAAAGTTTGGTATTGTGATTAAAAACAGGGAAGTGAGTGATATTATTTGACAAAAGCTTACTCGCTATAGGAAATACAAAATCTATGTCCGCCATTTGAAGATGCATAAATTGCAATTCCATTATGTGAAACGAAAATCTCCAAAAGAAGGTTTTTGAGCAAAAATACATCTTTTACCTGACAGGATAGGTCTCTTTTTTGGGATCTAGCGCCTTCTATAATCTACAGTAAAACGAATTATATAAGAATTCTTATTTTCAAGAAAAAACTCCTACAACTAAATTTTCTTGTTTCTACTGTCAAAATAACCATTATTATCAATTTTTGTGTTTTCAATATCCCGAAACCATATATTTGGCATATAATTAGTTAGCAATATCAATAGTTTCCAGATTTTATTTTAGTTTTGAATAACCCGGTATGTTCCTTCAGAATTTATGTAGGTACTGTGTATATCACGTGAGTGGATCCCTGGATTTTGTACCTAATTCGTTGAGCAAAATCTTGAAGTGAATAATCAATTTGATGATATTTTAGGGTACATATATCAAAATATGATATCGGAAAAACTATCCAACATACGCATGGGAAGGTATCATGGTAAACAACCATTTTCGTCGACTGGCTTAGAAATTAATGGTACATAGAGACTATTTCTAACCTTTTTTCAGATTCCATCAATTTCTTACAAAATAACTCCGAGGAAATTTGAAATCGAAATTCGGAAACTATGCATCCATGTTGTGTATGGTTCAAAAAATACTTGATGTCAAATGTGAGAAAATGGATAAAACTAATTCGACAAATTTCATTTTTTAAACCATACCTATAGACAACATGGATACATTTTTCGTTGATGCTTTTTACTCAGAGTTGTTTCATTAAACACAGCGTCCGTAGCTTGGTGGTTAGAAGCCAGAAGCGTCGACTCAGTATTTCGCAACCGTAAGGTACTGAGTTCGATCCTGGGCTAGAGAAGGAATTTTCTTGTCCATACGGGTACGAGCCACCATTCACTGTTGTGTTCGAATTAACAGTGCTGCGCCTAAGGTGGCGTAAGGACACAGTAAGCCAGAACAAAACTTATTCTCCGAACTCGTACAAGCTTACGGAGCTTCTGAGGCGTACTTCGGTACCTGTGGAGAATCAGGATAATATAATATATGAATATTAATGAAATATAAATATAAAACTAACATTGTATGAATATATTCATGCAATTTGTAAATGACTAGTTAATTTATGGTCGAAAAACAGTGGGTCTTTCAAATATATTTTTTTGAGCAGCCCCCTGAAGATGGCATGTGAAAATAAATGTTTAATTTTCTCCTTAGTAACCATCAATCAAATTTTGTAGTTGTTCTATAGGCAATAAAAAATTGGTGGTGTTTCTCTATAATGTCAGCATGATATACGCCAACTAGGTAAAAACTGTCACTTTGCAGGAAATGACGAGAGATCTTATTTGTTCAAAATGAATCAAGCTATCAAAAATTGATTTCTCAAAAGTATTATATGCATAAGTAAAAAACTTTTCGCGAAACGATTTAAGAGGTGTTTTTTTCTACCCCTTGCAATTATATGAAAACATCGCAGAATTTTTTGATCGCCTTCTCGCTTCCCCAAAATGTCTGCTCAATTTTTTGACATTTTTCTGAATTGTAAGAAAAAAAATCGCGTTTCAGTTTCCATCCTTTGGGGATGTTCATTAAAACGTCTTTTTCATAGCACTTCATGCTAGCTACTCCACTGAACCCTCACCAGAACTACTTTTTCGTTCTAAGTGTGCCGGTCTGGAAGAAAATTCCCGGGCCGGTTCGATGTAGCCCATATCTGCTTCTGTTCAATATCCAAGGTTGGGGAGTTATGCCCATTTTAATGACGTAAGGTCGAAAAAAAAACGGAAAAATTATGGATTGCATAAAAACCGGATTTCTTGGTGAAAAGCAAAAATATTATATGATAAATAAGAAATATGGAAATTTAGTTGTAGAATCAACCCATGGAGACGGCTGTCAACCTTAAACATAACTACCCCACACTCATAAAATTATGAGTTGGGGCATCAATATGTGCCTGCCAGATCTAGGTGTTTTTAATATTATTGTATTTTCAAAAAAAAACTACAATTAAATCCAAATGAACAAATTTCGTATGAAGTATAAGTATCTGCCGCAGTTTGAGATCGTTTCTCACTTTCTAAAAGAACAATATTTTTGAGAATATTCCAGATGAATTAACTGTGAAATTATGAATGTCTGAAATTACCTGGTATTCTCTCACTTCACCGTTAAATTATACCGTACTTAACCTTTCAGAAATCAATTTGCACAGCAACACTTTGTAAAGTGAGAGCGTACCCCAAAATCCCATTATACCTATCAAATTATTCCTGGAATGGACTAACATTTCCTAGAATCATGAAGGAATATTTTTCCCAAAATTTTATGATGTTGATCCCAATAACAAAAGGTATTCGATAAGAAAATACTTAACGATAAAGTTCACGAATAGACATGCTCCTTTCTTCAAAAGAATCTACAATTTTTATGTGCCCCATACAAACTGCATACTCTCCTAGAAGAACTATGTCAAGAATTTTTTCCTTATTGTCACATATTGGCAATGTAATGACGTATTCACGACCAGCTAAAGCGATATAAATATTACAGAATCAAAAAGTCAAAAACAAAAATTGTATTTCGACACTTTTATTTTTCATATTTTTCATTTTTGTATGATCTATATTTTATCATATATGTCTTTTTATTTTCCGATGGAAAAGTTTCTACTTCGGCGGAATTCCCAAATATGTGCGATCTTCAAAGTACCGAGAGGAGAAAAACCTAATATACACGGTGTATCAGAGTAGGTATAACAAACGGTAGATGTTACAAATGGATTTTATAAATTTTTTTTGCTCGGTTTATTTCTGAGATACAGGATGTCATAATTACGAGAAATTATCAGATTTCGGCAGAATTTGAAGAGTGTGTCTGCTTTTAGAGAAAACAATGTTTGTCAGATTGAATATTTGCTTCAATTTGCCTCTTGTTATACCTAACTTCCATAATTTGTCTAGAAACATTTTCTTAATTCCCTTACTATATTATATTCTTCTGATTTCTGATTTTCTCAGAAACGGTCAGGATTAGACTCAATTTATTTTCCCTTTCGCAAGAGAAGCGAAAGAGAAATCAAATAGGTTCCATGTCCACATCTTGTTCTTATTCTTTTGAGAACCATTCACCCTCCTTTACTACATTTATGTCTATACTAATGAATAATATTGAAGTATCTCACTGTAATTTTCGAATTCTATCTATCCGTTGAATGATTCTTTTAAATTGTGCCGCAAAAAAGTTATGAGAAAAAATAATACAATTCATCTCCGTTCATTTAAATTTGCCGGTGTGTGTAGTAATAAAATTAAAAATCTTCATTATCTACTCGAATCTAACGAATTATTGGGACAAGTTCATCTATCCAATATTCGGAAATAAATAGGCGTTCCAGGATTCATGATTCGCAGCTTCAAAAAGTTCAGAGATATGATTTTTCTCTCAATTTTTTCCCTATCAAATTTGAATAAAAAGGGGCTGTAGATTAGCCTGAAGGATATGCCTATAAAACTGAATATCACCAACCGAATGACTTCATCTTATGAGGGTACGCTTGCTCAGGTATAATTTGAAATTTCGAAGCCCAGTCTATAATGAGTCATAGTTGACAATTTCCATGAAACGAACCGAAGTTTATTATTATTGTTCGGAAGAAAAAGATGCAGAAAAGAAGAAGAACATCTAGAATTCTCACCACTTAACCGGGTTGATGAATAGTTAAGTATTCTGCGATTTGAGTTTCATTAGTGCGAAAGACACTCTGCTTAGTACAAGTCTAAAGTTATTGGTGCTTTCAAAATGTTGTTCCTAAGTGTCGAACTCTTCTTTATTCTGTTTTTGATAGTTATACTATAAGTCAATAAGGTAAGTCCGAATAATTTTGACTCAACGCTAATATTAAGCTACAAAATATGCTAACCGGCATATTTTTATGGAATCTAATAATAGTTTTCTTCAGGTACTTTTTTTCGATCTCTGAAATTCCGTTTGTATACATATTCAGTATGTGTAGTACCTTTGTGTGAAATAATTAATACCTCGATTCATTTCCCTTGAGTAACGGGTAATATTGGCTTAGAATAGAAAAAATTGACGTTGAAAGAGATACTCATATGCGAGAAATATTGAAATCAATTTTCTATAGAACGAATAAATACTTGAATGCTAAATTCATTGAGGAAATATCAAAGGATTAACGATACAGTAACATTGGGTTGAATATAAGAAATAAATAACTGAACTCAATATTTGGAAGAATAGTTAACTAATGGAAATATGTCCAAGGAATTTATTTTTATTTAAATTATACCAGAACTTTCGTCCTCCATAATTAATTCAACGGGTCTATTCTTTCAGGAAATAGGACTAAATAAAAAATATTAATGGTTATACAACTGCCGTGGCGACATTTCGCAGAAGTTGCCTTTTGCATCTTCAGGTCTACAATTTATTCAAAAACATATAATACAAAGTCACATATAATGTCAACAAATCTTATTTACCAAAAAAATTTTTACAGTTTAGCCCCAATTCCAATGCCCCTTTCAAAGCCAGTAAGGTCCCAATTCCAAGAATTCCCATAAATATTTGCTCGTGATCTGACAAGGGCGGGTCTACGGTTATAATTCGCGACCAATTGTTAATGGAATTGATTCCCTCATTTTCTACCATGATCTGCAATTCTACTTTTCACAAATCGAAGCAAATTCCTTAATTCATCAAATTCTACAGGAATATAAAAATTACATTCTTTCAATCATTTATTTTTTCCAAACTTCAATCAGAATCTGACATCCAATTTAATTTGTCATAGGTATATCATTTATTTTACGAAGAAATTTTTAACTTTTTGAATTCTAAAGAAACTTACATCAATGTTTTACAAAATTCTGTCTCTTAAAATTGAAAAAATGTTGAACTTGTAATATTCGCACCTCTTGAGTAACAACCATACTTGGTATTCTAACTGAAAACTTGAACGGTGTACTAATATTGTTACAAAGTATATAATTTGAAATTTTATTAATTCGGAAGAAACTAGAACCGTAACGGTATTCGCTCATCTAAAATACTAGAGCAATCAAAATTCTTCACCTGCTTCATGAATTGTTTGCATCAATATTTCATTTCGAATTGACATTGGCTCTGAAAAAATTGGCTTATGAAAGCGATAAAAAATTCTGGAACTTCAACTGCATCAATTAATTAATTCCTAATTTTTTTTCTCACAGAAGGTGTTACTCTTATATGCGAGGAAGAAACTGAAGCAGAACCAGGATAGGATTAACTCCGCTTTCAGAGCTTCAATTTTTGCTGGAGAAGAACATACAATGTTGAAGTTATTGGAAGAGGGGGCGGATGTGAAATGCACCGACGTTATTGGCTATGCTTGTCTACACCACGCAGTGCTATGCGGACATTACAAATTAATTAAACACCTAGTAATGTATGGCGCTGATATAGAGCAAGAAGGCAATTTTTACGGTTACAAACCAATTCATTTGTGTGTTTATCCGGCCAACAAAGACAAATGCTTGGAAGAGTTACTGAAATATGGTGCTCAACTAGATGCCGTTGACTGTTTGCAAAATACCTTACTACATTTAGTGGTGAAGTTTAGACCCCAAGATATGAATTTTATCGAAAAACTGCTCGATTACGGTTTAGGTCCAAATGCCACAAATATAATAGGAAACAACTGCCTCCACATCATTGCTGCATCTCGCACATGCTCTATCGAAAAGGTCCTGTTTCTGGCGAGGAAATTCATACACAGAGGTGTTGATATCGACCGTAAGAATACATCAATTGGTGAGACACCCTTACAAATAGCATCCCGTACAGGAAAGACGGTTTTGGTCGATCTTCTTCTTCGTGAGGGGGCGGCAATAGACGTGAGGAGCAACATTGGATTGACTGCTTTCGAGCAATTGTTCGTGGAAAATCATCCAATGACGGCCATCATCACCACCTTCATTAAACACATCGCTCTGAGAAAACACCGTGGGGAAAATGTTGTAGACAGTATTTTTAGGAAAATTGCCTCCGATGTGAAACTACAAATCATATATCGCTATTACGACGAAGATTTGGAGTATCTGAAATCCATAAATATAGTTGAAACACACTGGGTAACACTGCATCATATATTATGCTGCGAGAAGAGTGAGGTTATCAATTACTTGAGAAACGCTAGTGTCAGGAATAACATTTTTTCACAAGAGGTTTCCACTTTTTATTGGAATGAAATTCGACACAAATTCTCGAAAATCATTGAAATCGTCAAATTTCAAGAGGAGGCCTGTAGAGTTCTGAATATAGTGTTCGATAGTAGAATTCCTTATTTATGTTTGAAGCAAATATGCAAATATTTGTCGGAAGAGGATGTGAAAAAATTGTCCACATTATTGTTGAGAGAAAATACAATTGATTGAAATTATCAGTTTTTGATATTAATTCAACACAAATCACTTTTTTATTCACCAGAAATTGTCCCTATGAAACGGATTCATCGAAAAAAATTCACATTTTGCGCTCTTCATTCCTCATGTGAAGGGCTAAAATAGCTACTTGACTTAAATCCAAAGGAGATCAAAGTAAGAGGGGAACATATTATTTCTTCAGATCGCAGCTTGCTTTTATCTTATTCTATAGCTTTTTCAATGTCCATCTTCAAATTAAATTTTATTTTTTCATTATGCCACATTTCAGTTTGAATGATAATACTCAATGTTCTTATTTATACAAATGAAGAATTTTTACTGTTTGACATAAATGGGCAGAAAACAATATTAAAGTCAGTTGTGGATTATTCGTTTGTCACAACACCGTTGCCACAACTAATATCAATTTTTATTACGAAAATGCCGAAAGTGATTGAAAAAAGAGACAGGGTTTCGGGATATACTATTTAGAATTCAGGTCCGCTCATTTAATATTCTAAAATCCACAATACGTCAGACAGAAGCGAAAATATCAATTGTGAGAAAATTTATATAATGTTTCATCTGAATCCAAACGACTTATATTTCAGCTGAATATTTCCACAATCAGAAAGATTGTGAATGAAGAGGATGACAAAGAATTTCCTTCTTTCGGGAGACCCAAAAAAGTGGTACATTTGAGAATTTTATGCTTGAGTGAATTAATTGCGAAAAGTTTACTACAGGATTCTCGATGAATGTCATCGTAGAATATGTTCCCGAAAATTGATTTTTCTAATCTTCATTTGAGTTGCCTATACATTGTCAATGTTTTAAGGTACCAATTATCAATTATCATTATTATATCAATGTATTAAGATGAACAGCCACAAATACGCGCCAGTTGTCCTGTTAATTGTTTATTCAGGTGAAATTTTTTTTCAAAGGTGAAGTCATCTTGACAATTCCCCTATATACAGGTCTAATTTTTAGTAGAGGTACTCTACAGGTTCCAAGGTATGTCCCCTTATATTAATCTGACACGCTCGAGTATATCCCGAATTTCCCTCTTCGGCTCCCCAACTACAAGTGTCACTTGACTTAGAAATTGGAAGCCAAACTTATATTCTGAGAGGGATAGCCAATTTTTGGAGTCCGGTGGATAGCGCAGGTATAATTCAATATACTTCCTACTGTAGGAGAAATGATGGGCAGTTGGGAGAATATAATGATTTAGAAAAAATATATAAGAAATGATATAGTAATTAATCCTAACATGCTTTTATACACGATCTTATTTTGAATATAGTTCTTAGTTGAGTGTTATATTTGTTTAAGTAGTTTGGGTAGATTTTTTTTATTGATATCCAATAATCAAGTACGAAAAATATCAGTACCTCTTTCAATTACTGATTACTCACTGCTCTCTTATCCGCTGCTTTTGCAGTGGAACGATAAAAAGACTGAATTTTATAGAAAGCTACCAAAAGATTCTATTTTACGAGTTCAAATTACCAATGCTATGATTCTGATATTGTAGAAATGTTTTATGAAAACTTCTGGAACATGTAAGTAGGTTTTTTATAATTTCCAGGGTATACAGGGTTAATTATATTATTTTTACTGGTTTCACTCTTTAATCGGCAACACACAATTTTGTGTGTCTTCGATATTAAGTTCGTCGTTACTTCTTCTAAATAACGGTCGCGTCTCGACTGATGTTATTTTTCAACACTTTTCAACAAATTTTTGAAGAACTGAATACTAAAATATTTTTTCAATTTCCGTCTGAATTGACAA
The DNA here is from genome assembly GCF_907165205.1 of Coccinella septempunctata. NCBI lineage: Eukaryota > Metazoa > Arthropoda > Insecta > Coleoptera > Coccinellidae > Coccinella > Coccinella septempunctata. Next base: position 30,247,983 of record NC_058195.1, read on the forward strand.
CTCCCTAGCCTTCCCATTTTCTATCAGTTTCTCATTATTCAAACAATAGGAACAACAATAGAACAGCAACAACAACGTCAAAAGTTAATCAAGGGTAATAAAAATATCTTCCTACATGTATGTACCTTATTGGTGTTTACATTGAAAATATGTATGTTTGTCCTAATACCTATTGAATTAATAATGAATCCAAATTTATATGCTACTCAGATACTCACAATTTTTTTATATACCTTGCTTTATGAGTTGCGGTGATTTTCATGGAAAAAATGGTGAAACCAGTGGGTCACACTCCTTTGAATAATTCTTCTGGACAAATTTCTTCAGGAGAACTTCAATATCTTCAGAATATTCGAAATGGCAATAAACTCCCAAACATGTCATAAAAAAAAAGTTTTACGACGTTTCGATTGTTAAAACCTATGGGCAGAGTATGGTCAATATAAGTGCCTAGTTATTCTAGGAATCCTATATTCAATCTGAAGGAAAATTCAAATGTTATTTTCAAAATATTAACAGATTTATGTTCAGGGGCGGATTGGACCGCCGGGTAACCGGGAAAATTCCCGGTGGTTCGGTTGATTTTTGTGCCAGCGGGCTGGTCAGATCGTACCATTCGTTTTTGTCTCCGGCGAAACATGTTTCACGTCGATAACTTTATTTTTACAAATATTGAAACCGATTCAAAATGAATGTTGGGAAAACTACCAACAAATATATGTTTCAATAAGTTTTGAAAATAATACTGATAATAGTAAATTATTATTGAACAATTGGCATAAACAAGGTGAATTGAAACGTAATGAAAATACTGAAGTTGCAAAAAACTACACGTGATTGTAAGTATGATTATTATGCTGAACTTGCCTTATACGAATATTTTAAGTTGCCCAGTCCATGGTGTGAAAGTAAAGTTTGGTATTGTGATTAAAAACAGGGAAGTGAGTGATATTATTTGACAGAAGCTTACTCGCTATAGGAAATACAAAATCTATGTCCGCCATTTGAAGATGCATAAATTGCAATTCCATTATGTGAAACGAAAATCTCCAAAAGAAGGTTTTTGAGCAAAAATACATCTTTTACCTGACAGGATAGGTCTCTTTTTTGGGATCTAGCGCCTTCTATAATCTACAGTAAAACGAATTATATAAGAATTCTTATTTTCAAGAAAAAACTCCTACAACTAAATTTTCTTGTTTCTACTGTCAAAATAACCATTATTATCAATTTTTGTGTTTTCAATATCCCGAAACCATATATTTGCCATATAATTAGTTAGCAATATCAATAGTTTCCAGATTTTATTTTAGTTTTGAATAACCCGGTATGTTCCTTCAGAATTTATGTAGGTACTGTGTATATCACGTGAGTGGATCCCTGGATTTTGTACCTAATTCGTTGAGCAAAATCTTGAAGTGAATAATCAATTTGATGATATTTTAGGGTACATATATCAAAATATGATATCGGAAAAACTATCCAACATACGCATGGGAAGGTATCATGGTAAACAACCATTTTCGTCGACTGGCTTAGAAATTAATGGTACATAGAGACTATTTCTAACCTTTTTTCAGATTCCATCAATTTCTTACAAAAAATCATTTTTAATAAATCTCTGGCTACTGGTGTCTTTCCAACCTACTGGAAATTGGGCTGCATCATTCCCATACACAAGGGTGGTAACAGGGCGTCGATTAGTAACCATAGACCAATAAGCAAGCTTTGTGTGTTCGAAAAAATCTTTGAGTCCTTGGTCTACCCACATCTTTTTCACTTAGTAAAGACTCAGATTATTCCTGAACAATGCGGATTTTTTAAGGGGAGATCGGTTGAGACTAACTTGTTGAGTTTTGTCGAGTATCTGACCGATAAGCTTGACGAGCGGGAGCAGGTTGATGCAGTGTATACTGATTTCAGCAAGGCTTTTGACAAAGTTGACATATCCAGTCTTTTGTCTGGGCTTGCTGAGGTCGGGGATCACGGTGCTTTGCTGCGGTGGTTTAAGTCCTATTTGGAGAACAGAAGTCAGTTTGTTGCGGTTCAGGGTTTTCGTTCCGAATGCTTTGTTTCTGCGTCGGGTGTGCCTCAGGGGTCTCATTTGGGTCCGCTGCTTTTTTTGGTGTTTACCAATGGAATAGGGAAATGTTTCAAGAAATGCAGATTTCTGCTATTTGCGGACGATTTGAAAATTTTTATTGTGGTTCGCAGCATCCATGACTGCATTGCTATGCAGGGAGAGCTGACTGAATTCTGTGGGTACTGCAGAAATAAAGGCTTAGTTCTCAATATTTCTAAATGCTCAGTGGTCTCTTTCACTGGAAGTAATCGTCCTTTTCTTTTTGATTATTCTATCGACAATACGACTCTTTCTAGAACAGAAATAGTCAGAGACCTGGGAGTGGTTCTCGACTCCAAACTAACTTTCCGTCATCATTTCAAGTCTGTGGTCAACAACAGCAATAGGATGCTTGGCTTCATTACAAGACAATGCAGAGACTTCAAAAATATACATTCATTATTAGCTGTTTATTATGCTTTCATATTCAGTAGACTAAATTTTGCAACTTCTGTATGGAGTCCTCATTACAATGTCCATATTTCGAGGCTCGAAAATGTTCAGAAAAAATTCCTGAGATTTCTCAGTTACAAGTCCGGTCTCTTGACCCAGAGAGGTAATGCTGAAAATTATTCATTAAGGCAAAAACATTTTAATGTGGTCAGTTTAGAATATCGTAGAACTATAAATAATGTACTGATGCTCCAAAAACTTTTGAATGGCTCATTGGAGTCAGAATTCCTTCAAGACTGTATTACCTTTTATACCCCGAGTAGATCACTGAGGAAACATGACATCTTTTGCCTCCCTAGGAGAAATACTGTTTCTGCTCAAAACTCTCCTTTGTATCGTATGCAAAAGGAAACTTGCATGTTTGCTGAGATATGTGACATATTTTTCGACGGTTCGACGGCGGTCAAGCGGAAAATGTTGAGAAAATATTTCGAAGAACTTTGACTTTTCTTTTTGACACCTAATATTTTGTTTTATTGGGATATCATTTCTTGGATTTTTTTTTTTTTATTACTAGGTTAAGCCTCATATGTGCTGATTTTTGATTGTACCAAATGCAATTCAATTCACAAATTGTTCACTTTTCTATAATATTTTGTGAATATCTTTTTGGGTGTGGAAATCACCTGTGTGTATTCCTGAGTTGATAAATAAATAAATAAATGAATAAATAAAATAACCCCGAGGAAATTTGAAATCGAAATTCGGAAACTATGCATCCATGTTGTGTATGGTTCAAAAAATACTTGATGTCAAATGTGAGAAAATGGATAAAACTAATTCGACAAATTTTATTTTTTAAACCATACTTATAGACAACATGGATACATTTTTCGTTGATGCTTTTTACTCAGAGTTGTTTCATTAAACATAGCGTGAGTAGCTTGGTGGTTAGAAGCGTCGGCTCAGTATTTCGCAACCGTAAGGTACTGAGTTCGATCCCGGGCTAGAGAAGGAATTTTCTTGTCCATACGGGTACGGGCCACCATTCACTGTTGTGTTCGAATTAACAGTGCTGCGCCTAAGGTGGCGTAAGGACACAGTAAGCCAGAACAAAACTGATTCTCCGAACTCGTACAAGCTTACGGAGCTTCTGAGGCGTACTTCGGTACCTATGGAGAATCAGGATAATATAATATATGAATATTAATGAAATATAAATATAAAACTAACATTGTATGAATATATTCATGCAATTTGTTAATGAGTAGTTAATTTATGGTCGAAAAACAGTGGGTCTTTTAAATATTTTTTTTCGAGCAGCCCCCTGAAGATGGCATGTGAAAATAAATGTTTAATTATCTCCTTAGTAACCATCAATCAAATTTTGTAGTTGTTCTATAGGCAATAAAAAATTGGTGGTGTTTCTCTATAATGTCAGCATGATATACGCCAACTAGGTAAAAACTGTCACTTTGCAGGAAATGACGAGAGATCTTATTTGTTCAAAATAAATCAAGCTATCAAAAATTGATTTCTCAAAAGTATTATATGCATAAGTAAAAAACTTTTCGCGAAACGATTTAAGAGGTGTTTTTTTCTACCCCTTGCAATTATATGAAAATATCGCAGAATTTTTTGATCGCCTTCTCGCTTCCCCAAAATGTCTGCTCAATTTTTTGACATTTTTCTGAATTGTAAGAAAAAAAATCGCGTTTCAGTTGCCATTCTTTGGGGATGTTCATTAAAACGTCTTTTTCATAGCACTTCATGCTAGCTACTCCACTGAACCCTCACCAAAACTACTTTTTTCGTTCTAAGTGTGCCGGTCTGGAAGAAAATTCCCGGGCCGGTTCGATGTAGCCCATATCTGCTTCTGTTTATGTTCAATATCCTAGGTTGGGGAGTTATGCCCATTTTAATGACGTAAGGTCGAAAAAAAACGGAAAGATTATGGATTGCATAAAAACCGGATTTCTTGGTGAAAAGCAAAAATATATTCTTTCGAATGCGCGGCCATATCAATGGAATTAGTAAACAAAAAAATTATCATTGCTTCAGTGTATAGATCCTCCAATGCTTCAAAAAGTGATTAAATCTCTTCTTCGAGAAGTTGATAATCCTTGTACAATTGTTATCTGATATGAACGTGGACTACCTGATAGCAGGCTATTTTAATATTCACACTGAACCATCATCTAAAGATTCCAACAAATATAAATTCTCACATATCATCGAATCAGTCAATGATTAATTGCTCATCAGCACTCCAACACGAAAAACAGCATGTATCGACAATATAATTACACATCTCGACAATGTACAATCAGCCTATACAGAACAACCACACCTTTCAGATCATTTGGCACAAATTGTATCCTTCGAGCTTGTTAGTTCGCAGAAGTCATACAAATCAACAACTGTACGTACAATAAATGAGGTAGGCCTTACAATGTTCAATGAATATTTGTCAGAACTTAACTGGGAGTTTGTATATAGTATACCTCCAGAAGATGTAAATTCTCAATGATACCAATTCATAGCTTTATATAAAGATATGTTTCAGATTTATTTTCCAACGAAAGTGATCAAATTAACACCTAAAAATGCACCATTGAATAATCCAGAAATCAAAAGGCTTAAAAGTATATTAGATATTTTTTATGTAATTTCAAGCAATAATACGGAACTGGAACCAGCTTATAAGAAACTTAAGTTAACATATGATGCAACAATCAAAAAGCGAAACAGGATTTTTACTTTGAAAAATTCAACAACTCGGCAAATAAAAATTAAACAATTTGGTCACTCATCAATAACAAAACTGGTAGAAACACTAGCATAAATCAACTTGATAAGCTAGGTCTCCACAAGAAGTTGTAAACAATTTCTTGTGTTTCGAGGTCCTGAATCACATTCTCACTTGCATTCTCCATCACATGTTAATTTTGTGAAGCGCGTGGAAAATTCATTCTACATGTTCGACGTAACTGAATCTGAAATTCATCAAGTTGTAAAAATACTAAGCAATAAAAAAAGTACAGGCCAAGACGGAATACCAATAAATGTCATAAAAAAAACAATAAACAACATAGTTCAGCCTCTTGCATATATTATTAATAATAGTTTTAAATATGGAATTTTTCCTGAAAAACTCAAAACAACTGTTATAAAACCAACTTTCAAAAAGAATGATCCTACTGATCTACGGAATTATAGACCAATTAGTTTACTTGACACTTTCTCGAAAATATTCGAAAAAGTTCTATACAATAGACTATATAGTTTCTTCAGGAAGTTTGGTGTGTTCAATAGTCAGCAACACGGTTTCATTCCCGGTAAAAGCACTGAAACGGCCATTTACAAACTCATTGAGACATTGACTGAGGGTTTGGAGGGAGATGATATATTGTTGGGGTATTTCATTGACTTCTACAAGGCTTTTGACTCGGTTATTCATGAGGTACTCATAACGAAGCTCGAAATCTATGGCATTAGAGATGGACAGCTGGATTTAATTAAAAGTTATTTGCGAGGACGCTTTCAATATGTTGAGTTGAACGTAAATGGAATCGACTATAGATCCACCATAACGGAAATAATAAGAGGTGTGATTAAGGGCAGTATCTAGGTCCATTATTTTACCTTATTTATGTGAATGATATGCCAGAAGTAATTCCTCGGTGGGTGGATGATATTAAGAGGATGGCTGGTAAGAGGTGGATACAAGTGGTACACGATAGGGAGACATGGAAGCGGTTGAAAGAGACCTATGTCCAGGAGTGGACGAATGCAGGTTGAAGAAGAAGAAGAAGAAGAAGAAGAAGAATTCCTCGATTGTATGATTTCTTCTTTAATTACGCGGATGACACCAATATCATACTTCGCCAGAAAATTCTGGCGGCCCTACAGGAACTTCTAAATGCCACATCCGAGTCAATTGAGCGATGGTGTCTGCCGCATAATCTTATCCTCAATGATAACAAAACCGAGTTGGTCCTTTTTTCTCACAAACTAAGAAAATCCGAAAACTTATCGATTACTCTCAATGGTAAGCCAGTTGAGCTGAAAGATCATACCAAATTCCTTGGTGTAACCATCGACAAACACCTTGAGTGGGCCGAACACATTCGTGAACTTCAGGGAAAACTGAACAAGGTAGTATACACACTGCGTGTACTGCGCACTGAGTTTACTGTCGAATTTTTTATGGCAGTATATTTTTCCAACTTCCAGTCCCTTTTAAGTTATGGCGTGATGTTCTGGTGAAATAGCCCACACGCTTTACTTATTCAGAATACAGAAATTCGCCATTAGAAGTATATTCAAGATGAAGTATAGGGAGACCTGTAGAGGTGCATTAAAAAAAAACAATATACTTACTTTACCTGCCCTTTATATATTTAAATGCCTACAATTTGTGTATAAACAGCCTCAATACTTCACAAAGTTCGAAAAGACCCGTTCATATAACACAAGGAACGACTACTTCATTTATCCTCAGCATAACCTCTCTTCCACCGAAAAATCTTGTACTTATATGTGTATCAAACTGTACAACGCACTGCAAAGACGCATAAGGGAGATTGATAAATTCAAAAAAATTCGCAGAGAGATTCATGAACTCTTAATACAGCAGGAACCCTACACCATACTTGATTTTTTGTCAGGAATGAGTCAAACTTAAGCATAATCACTTTTGTGTATTTTCTGTTTTTGACATTTCCCATTTTCATTGTGAATGATGTAACGATGAGTTTTTGTGAATAAAGTTTATTATTATTATTATTATATGATAAATAAGAAATATGGAAATTTAGTTGTAGAATCAACTCATGGAGACGGCTGTCAACCTTAAACATAACTACCCCCACACTCATGAAATTATGAGTTGGGGCATCAATATGTGCCTGCCAGATCTAGGTGTTTTTAATATTATTGTATTTTCAAAGAAAAACTACAATTAAATCCAAATGAACAAATTTCGTATGAAGTATAAGTATCTGCCGCTGTTTGAGATCGTTTTTTACTTTCTAAAAAACCAATATTTATGAGAATATTCCAGATGAATTAACTGTGAAATTATGAATGTCTGAACTTACCTGGTATTCTCTCACTTCACCGTTAAATTATACCGTACTTAACCTTTCAGAAATCAATTTGCACAGCAACACTTTGTAAAGTGAGAGCGTACCCCAAAATCCCATTATACCTATCAAATTATTCCTGGAATGGACTAACCTTTCCTAGAATCATGAAGAAATATTTTTCCTAAAATTTTATGATGTTGATCCCAATAACACAAGGTATTCGGTAAGAAAATACTGAACGATAAGGTTCACGAATAGACATGCTCCTTTCTTTTAAAGAATCTACAATTTTTATGTGCCCCATACAAACTGCATACTCTCCTAGAAGAACTATGTCAAGAATTTTTTCCTTATTGTCACATATTGGCAATGTAATGACGTATTCACGACCAGCTGAAGCGATATAAATATTTCAGAATCAAAAAGTCAAAAACAAAAATTGTATTTCGACACTTTTATTTTTCATATTTTTCATTTTTGTATGATCTATATTTTATCATATATGTCTTTTTATTTTCTGATGGAAAAGTTTCTACTTCGGCGGAATTCCCAAATATGTGCGATCTTCAAAGTAGCGAGAGGAGAAAAAAACCTAATATACACGGTGTATCAGAGTAGGTATAACAAACGGTAGATGTTACAAATGGATTTTATAAATTTTTTTTGCTCGGTTTATTTCTGAGATACAGGATGTCATAATTACGAAAAATTATCAGATTTCGGCAAATTTTGAAGAGTGTGTCTGCTTTTAGAGAAAACAATGTTTGTCAGATTGAATGTTTGCTTCAATTTGCCTCTTGTTATACCTAACTTCCATAATTTGTCTAGAAACATTTTCTTAATTCCCTAACTATATTATATTCTTCTGATTTCTGATTTTCTCAGAAACGGTCAGGATTAGACTCAATTTATTTTCCCTTTCGCAAGAGAAGCGAAAGAGAAATCAAATAGGTTCCATGTCCACATCTTGTTCTTATTCTTTTGAGAACCATTCACCCTCCTTTACTACATTTATGTCTATACTAATGAATAATATTGAAGTATCTCACTGTAATTTTCGAATTCTATCTATCCGTTTAATGATTCTTTTAAATTGTGCCGCAAAAAAGTTATGAGAAAGAATAATACAATTCATCTCCGTTCATTTAAATTTGCCGGTGTGTGTAGTAATAAAATTAAAAATCTTCATTATCTACTCGAATCTAACGAATTATTGGGACAAGTTCATCTATCCAATATTCGGAAATAAATAGGCGTTCCAGGATTCATGATTCGCAGCTTCAAAAAGTTCAGAAATATGATTTTTCTCTCAATTTTTTCCCTATCAAATTTGAATAAAAAGGGGCTGTAGATTAGCCTGAAGGATATGCCTATAAAACTGAATATCACCAACCGAATGACTTCATCTTATGAGGGTACGCTTGCTCAGGTATAATTTGAAATTTCGAAGCCCAGTCTATAATGAGTCATAGTTGACAATTTCCATGAAACGAACCGAAGTTTATTATTATTGTTCGGAAGAAAAAGATGCAGAAAAGAAGAAGAACATCTAGAATTCTCACCACTTAACCGGGTTGATGAATAGTTGAGTATTCTGCGATTTGAGTTTCATTAGTGCGAAAGACACTCTGCTTAGTACAAGTCTAAAGTTATTGGTGCTTTCAAAATGTTGTTCCTAAGTGTCGAACTCTTCTTTATTCTGTTTTTGATAGTTATACTATGTGTCAATAAGGTAAGTCCGAATAATTTTGACTCAACGCTAATATTAAGCTACAAAATATGCTAACCGGCATATTTTTATGGAATCTAATAATAGTTTTCTTCAGGTACTTTTTTTCGATCTCTGAAATTCCGTTTGTATACATATTCAGTATGTGTAGTACCTTTGTGTAAAATAATTAATACCTCGATTCATTTCCCTTGAGTAACGGGTAATATTGGCTTAGAATAGAAAAAATTGACGTTGAAAGAGATACTCATATGCGAGAAATATTGAAATCAATTTTCTATAGAACGAATAAATACTTGAATGCTAAATTCATCGAGGAAATATCAAAGGCTTAACGATACAGTAACATTGGATTGAATATAAGAAATAAATAACTGAACTCAATATTTGGAAGAATAGTTAACTAATGGAAATATGTCCAAGGAATTTATTTTTATTTAAATTATACCAGAACTTTCGTCCTCCATAATTAATTCAACGGGTCTATTCTTTCAGGAAATAGGACTAAATAAAAAATATTAATGGTTATACAACTGCCGTGGCGACATTTCGCAGAAGTTGCCTTTTGCATCTTCAGGTCTACAATTTATTCAAAAACATATAATACAAAGTCACATATAATGTCAACAAATCTTATTTACCAAAAAAATTTTTACAGTTTAGCCCCAATTCCAATGCCCCTTTCAAAGCCAGTAAGGTCCCAATTCCAAGAATTCCCATAAATATTTGCTCGTGATCTGACAATGGCGGGTCTACGGTTATAATTCGCGACCAATTGTTAATGGAATTGATTCCCTCATTTTCTACCATGATCTGCAATTCTACTTTTCACAAATCGAAGCAAATTCCTAAATTTATCAAATTCTACAGGAATATAAAAGTTACATTCTTTCAATCATTTATTTTTTCCAAACTTCAATCAGAATCTGACATTCAATTTGATTTGTCATAGGTATATCATTTATTTTACGAAGAAATTTTTCAATTTTTGAATTCTAAGGAAACTTACATCAATGTTTTACAAAATTCTGTCTCTTTAAAATTGAAAAAATGTTGAACTTGTAATATTCGCACCTCTTGAGTAACAACCATACTTGGTATTCTAACTGAAAACTTGAACGGTGTACTAATATTGTTACAAAATATATAATTTGAAATTTTATTAATTCGGAAGAAACTAGAACCGTAACGGTATTCGCTCATCTAAAATACTAGAGCAATCAAAATTCTTCACCTGCTTCATGAATTGTTTGCATCAATATTTCATTTAAAATTGACATTGGCTCTGAAAAAATTGGCTTATGAAAGCGATAAAAAATTCTGGAACTTCAACTGCATCAATTAATTAATTCCTAATTTTTTTTCTCACAGAAGGTGTTACTCTTATATGCGAGGAAGAAACTGAAGCAGAACCAGGATAGGATTAACTCCGCTTTCAGAGCTTCAATTTTTGCTGGAGAAGAACATACAATGTTGAAGTTATTGGAAGAGGGGGCGGATGTGAAATGCACCGATGTTATTGGCTATGCTTGTCTTCACCACGCAGTGCTATGCGGACATTACAAATTAATTAAACACCTAGTAATGTATGGCGCTGATATAGAGCAAGAAGGCAATTTTTACGGTTACAAACCAATTCATTTGTGTGTTTATGCGGCCAACAAAGACAAATGCTTGGAAGAGTTACTGAAATATGGTGCTCAACTAGATGCCGTTGACTGTTTGCAAAATACCTTACTACATTTAGTGGTGAAGTTTAGACCCCAAGATATGAATTTTATCGAAAAACTGCTCGATTACGGTTTAGGTCCAAATGCCACAAATATAATAGGAAACAACTGCCTCCACATCATTGCTGCATCTCGCACATGCTCTATCGAAAAGGTCCTGTTTCTGGCGAGGAAATTCATACACAGAGGTGTTGATATCGACCGTAAGAATACATCAATTGGTGAGACACCCTTACAAATAGCATCCCGTACAGGAAAGACGGTTTTGGTCGATCTTCTTCTTCGTGAGGGGGCGGCAATAGACGTGAGGAGCAACATTGGATTGACTGCTTTCGAGCAATTGTTCGTGGAAAATCATCCAATGACGGCCATCATCCCCACCTTCATTAAACACATCGCTCTGAGAAAACACCGTGGGGAAAATGTTGAAGACAGTATTTTTAGGAAAATTGCCTCCGATGTGAAACTACAAATCATATATCGCTATTACGACGAAGATTTGGAGTATCTGAAATCCATAAATATAGTTGAAACACACTGGGTAACACTGCATCATATATTATGCTGCGAGAAGAGTGAGGTTATCAATTACTTGAGAAACGCTAGTGTCAGGAATAACATTTTTTCACAAGAGGTTTCCACTTTTTATTGGAATGAAATTCGACACAAATTTTCGAAAATCATTGAAATCGTCAAATTTCAAGAGGAGGCCTGTAGAGTTCTGAATATAGTGTTCGATAGTAGAATTCCTTATTTATGTTTAAAGCAAATATGCAAATATTTGTCTGAAGAGGATGTGAAAAAATTGTCCACATTATTGTTGAGAGAAAATACAATTGATTGAAATTATCAGTTTTTGATATTAATTTAACCCAAATCACCTTTTTATTCACCAGAAATTGTCCCTATGAAACGGATTCATCGAAAAAAAATTCACATTTTGCACTTTTCATTCCTCATGTGAAGGGCTAAAATAGCTACTTGACTTGAATCCAAAGGAGATCAAAGTAAGAGGGGAACATATTATTTCTTCAGATCGCAGCTTGCTTTTATCTTATTCTTTAGCTTTTCCAATGTCCATCTTCAAATTAAATTTTATTTTTTCATTATGCCACATTTCAGTTTGAATGATAATACTCAATGTTCTTATTTATACAAATGAAGAATTTTTACTGTTTGACATAAATGGGCAGAAAACAATATTAAAGTCAGTTGTGGATTATTCGTTTGTCACAACACCGTTGCCACAACTAATATCAATTTTTATTACGAAAATGCCGAAAGTGATTGAAAAAAGAGACAGGGTTTCGGGATATACTATTTAGAATTCAGGTCCGCTCATTTAATATTCTAAAATCCACAATACGTCAGACAGAAGCGAAAATATCAATTGTGAGAAAATTTATATAATGTTTCATCTGAATCCAAACGACTTATATTTCAGCTGAATATTTCCACAATCAGAAAGATTGTGAATGAAGAGGATGACAAAGAATTTCCTTCTATTGAGAGACCCAAAAAAGTGGTGCATTTGAGAATTTCATGCTTGAGTGAATTAATTGCGAAAAGTTTACTACAGGATTCTCGATGAATGTCATCGTAGAATATGTTCCCGAAAATTGATATTTCTAATCTTCATTTGAGTTGCCTATACATTGTGAATGATTTAAGGTACCAATTATTTATTATCAATTATTATTATTATATCAATGTATTAAGATGAACAGCCACAAATACGCGCCAGTTGTCCTGTTAATTGTTTATTCAGGTGAAATTTTTTTTCAAAGGTGAAGTCATCTTGACAATTCCCCCTATATACAGGTCTAATTTTTCGTAGAGGTACTCTACAGGTTCCAAGGTATGTCCCCTTATATTAATCTGACACGCTCGAGTATATCCCGAATTTCCCTCTTCGGCTCCCCAACTACAAGTGTCACTTGACTTAGAAATTGGAAGCCAAACTTATATTCTGAGAGGGATAGCCAATTTTTTGATTCCGGTGGATAGCGCAGGTATAATTCAATATACTTCCTACTGTAGGAGAAATGATGGGCAGTTGGGCGAATATAATGATTTAGAAAAAATATATAAGAAATGATATACAGTCCCTGGCCATATTATTAGACGCATTGATTCGATGCAAAATCTCAATATTGAATTATTAAATTGAATGTTTATGTTACATATACTTCATCTGTAAATGGTTTTCACATATAATATATCATATTCAATAAAAAATATTGATTTATCGATGATTAAACATGAAATTCTAATATTTTGCTGAGCCACCCTGTGTAGCTATGAGAGCTTCATACTGTCAATGCAGAATTGTTCGGTTTGCTGCATTCGAGGATGATGATTTTATATGCGGATTATCGAAATAACGTCCGAACCTGCAGAATTCAAGACGTCCACTGGAAGACATAGTACTGATTCATACTTGAGTACTAATACTACAACATCAAAAATAAATGCCAAATAGAACAATTTAATGAGAGTCGTAGATAAAACTGACATTCTGTGGAAATGAAATTCAAATATTCTGCTTTTTTCTCGGGCAATACCGGTAAATATAAAAAAAATCCTCAGTGCGTCTAATAAACTGGCCAGGGACTGTAGTAATTAATCCTAACATGCTTTTATACACGATCTTATTTTGAATATAGTTCTTAGTTAAGTGTTATATTTGTGTAAGTAGTTTGGGTAGATTTTTTTTATTGATATCCAATAATCAAGTAGGAAAAATATCAGTACCTCTTTCAATTACTGATTACTCACTGCTCTCTTATCCGCTGCTTTTGCAGTGGAACGATAAAAAGACTGAATTTTATAGAAAGCTACCAAAAGATTCTATTTTACGAGTTCAAATTACCAATGCTATGATTCTGATATTGTAGAAATGTTTTATGAAAACTTCTGGAACATGTAAGTAGGTTTTTTATAATTGTCTAGGGTATACAGGGTTAATTATATTATTCTTACTGGTTTCACTCTTTAATCGGCAACACACAATTTTGATACAACCTTACGTCTTCGATATTAAATTCGTCGTTACTTCTTCTAAATAACGGTCGCGTCTCGACTGATGTTATTTTTCAACACTTTTCAACAAATTTTTGAAGAACTGAATACTAAAGTATTTTTTCAATTTCCGTCTAAATTGACAACTCCCTAGCCTTCCCATTTTCTATCAGTTTCTCATTATTCAAACAATAGGAACAACAATAGAACAGCAACAACAACGTCAAAAGTTAATCAAGGGTAATAAAAATATCTTTCTACATGTATGTACGTTATTGGTGTTTACATTGAAAATATGTATGTTTGTCCAAATACCTATTGAAATAATAATGAATCCAAATTTATATGCCACTCAGATACTCACAAGTTTTTTATATTGAATTAGGCAGAATACCATACCTTGCTTTATGAGTTGCGGTGATTTTCATGGAAAAAATGGTGAAACCAGTGGGTCACACTCCTCAGAATAATTCTTCTGGACAAATTTCTTCAGGAAAACTTCAATATCTTCAGAATATTCGAAATGGCGATAAACTCCCAAACATGTCATAAAAAAAAGTTTTACGACGTTTCGAGTGTTGAAACCTATGGGCAGAGTATGGTCAATATAAGTGCCTAGTTATTCTAGGAATCCTATATTCAATCTGAAGGAAAATTCAATGTTATTTTCAAAATATTCACAGATTTATGTTCAGGGGCGGATTGGACCGCCGGGTAACCGGGAAAATTCCCGGTGGGTCGGTTGATTTTTGTGCCAGCGGGCTGGTCAGATCGTACCATTCTTTTTGTCTCCGGCGGAACATGTTTCACGTCGATAACTTTATTTTTACAAATATTGAAACCGATTCAAAATGAATGTTGGAAAAACTACCAATAAATATATGTTTCAATAAGTTTTGAAAATAATACTGATAATAGTAAATTATTCCTGAACAATTGGCATAAACAGGGTGACTTGAAACGTAATGAAAATACTGAAGTTGCCAAAAACTACACGTGATTGTAAGTATGATTATTATGCTGAACTTGCCTTACACGAATATTTTAAGTTGCCAGTTGTGGCGTCATTCTTGCTCAAAAAAATTAATAAAGAAAACCAATACACAGAAGAGTTTCACTTGGGTTTTTCCTCGGTCAGCTGTCAGTGTAGACGGCGTGGGTTCACAATGATTTTATAAAGGGCGCCAACGTATTTTGAATAAAGTGACTCTTCAAAAATGAAAAACTATATCACATCGGCTAAATACGTAAATACCGACCAGAATATTTCAAAGGTGGAAAAGTATATTGTGACAAGTAATAAAAAACAAAAAATTAAAAGGAATTGAGAAGAACCTGGAGAATATGAAAAGAATTTAATATGTAACGTCGAATTCGAGCACAATTCTAGCGAAATTTCCAACAAAATCTTGAGCCTAACATTAAGTAGTAACGTAATAATATTAAAGCTTTCACAAAAAAATATTGGAGGTGCACCTCACTTGATCAAGATCAGTTGACAAATTTTGTATTTAAACAATAATGATCATTTATATGTGTATTTACTCCATAGGTTCAGATATTCAGATATTCACTTATTAATGTCAAAACTCCAAAATCAACTTCACTAGAAAAGTGCCTATGTCACAAGGTACTCTTGATTGGTACCAGCAATCGAAATCTAAATTATCTGTACATACCAGTTTGATGAACAGCAGGATTGAAACTATTATTAAAACTACGTCACCAATTCTCAATCCTGTGAGTCCAAACTCGTGAAGACAAAAATTGAACATAAACCAAAAATCTGCAGCGCTCGTTCAGTATCCTTGATGTTCTTGGATCTTAGGTAAATTGAATTCTCTGTCGACAGCACTCTTATATTTTACGTTATATTCCAAACGTAAACTCAAGAAGAAAAAGTCGGGAAAAAAAAAGGCCCTAGAACAATGGGATGTACGATATTAATCGTTCTAGATGAAGATATAAACTATTAACGAATGTATGAAAAAAAACTCACTTTGATGTTGTGTGGCCTAATGGAGAAAGATACTCTTTCAATACACTCCAATGATCCCCAAATTTGGGTATTATATTGCTTCATCAAATAACCAACTCGCAATACAATATTGAAAGAAATCAGGAAAATATTTTTATCCCAAAACTCTTGGATTTCCACAGAATAAATCGAAATATCTACTTTCCCAATTTCGAAGTACGAAAGTAAATTCTTTCTTGAAGGAAATTACCGTATCTGGCACATATGGAAAAAAAAAAACCGATAAACATTCCCCGAGATAATTTAAATTCGTCGAACTCGAAATCAGTAGGCAACCCAAATTACTATACGAAGTATTTTGTGCTGCAATGAAATTGAACGCTACACAGTCCATGGTGTGAAAGTAAAGTTTGGTATTGTGATTAAAAACAGGGAAGTGAGTGATATTATTTGACAGAAGCTTACTCGCTATAGGAAATACAAAATCTATGTCCGCCATTCGAAGATGCATAAATTGCAATTCCATTATGTGAAACGAAAATCTCCAAAAGAAGGTTTTTGAGCAAAAATACATTTTTTACCTGACAGGATAGGTCTCTTGTTTGGGATTATAGAAGGAATTATAGAAGGCTATAATCTACAGTAAAACGAGTTATATAAGAATTCTTATTTTCAAGAAAAAACCCCTACAACTAAATTTTCTTGTTTCTACTGTCAAAATAACCATTATTATCAATTTTTGTGTTTTCAATATCCCGAAACCATATATTTGCCATATAAATAGTTAGCAATATCAATAGTTTCCAGATTTTATTTTAGTTTTGAATAACCCGGTATGTTCCTTCAGAATTTATGTAGGTACTGTGTATATCACGTGAGTGGATCCCTGCATTTTGTACCTAATTCGTTGAGCAAAATCTTGAAGTGAATAATCAATTTGATGATATTTTAGGGTACATATATCAAAATATGATATCGGAAAAACTATCCAACATACGCATGGGAAGGTATCATGGTAAACAACCATTTTCGTCGACTGGCTTAGAAATTAATGGTACATAGAGACTATTTCTAACCTTTTTTCAGATTCCATCAATTTCTTACAAAATAACTCCGAGGAAATTTGAAATCGAAATTCGGAAACTATGCATCCATGTTGTGTATGGTTCAAAAAATACTTGATGTCAAATGTGAGAAAATGGATAAAACTAATTCGACAAATTTTATTTTTTAAACCATACCTATAGACAACAGGGATACATTTTTCGTTGATGCTTTTTACTCAGAGTTGTTTCATTAAACACAGCGTCCGTAGCTTGGTGGTTAGAAGCGTCGGCTCAGTATTTCGCAACCGTAAGGTACTGAGTTCGATCCTGGGCTAGAGAAGGAATTTTCTTGTCCATACGGGTACGAGCCACCATTCACTGTTGTGTTCGAATTAACAGTGCTGCGCCTAAGGTGGCGTAAGGACACAGTAAGCCAGAACAAAACTGATTCTCCGAACTCGTACAAGCTTACGGAGCTTCTGAGGCGTACTTCGGTACCTGTGGAGAATCAGGATAATATAATATATGAATATTAATGAAATATAAAACTAACATTGTATGAATATATTCATGCAATTTGTAAATGACTAGTTAATTTATGGTCGAAAAACAGTGGGTCTTTCAAATATATTTTTTTGAGCAGCCCCCTGAAGATGGCATGTGAAAATAAATGTTTAATTTTCTCCTTAGTAACTATCAATCAAATTTTGTAGTTGTTCTATAGGCAATAAAAAATTGGTGGTGTTTCTCTATAATGTCAGCATGATATACGCCAACTAGGTAAAAACTGTCACTTTGCAGGAAATGACGAGAGATCTTATTTGTTCAAAATGAATCAAGCTATCAAAAATTGATTTCTCAAAAGTATTATATGCATAAGTAAAAAACTTTTCGCGAAACGATTTAAGAGGTGTTTTTTTCTACCCCTTGCAGTTATATGAAAACATCGCAGAATTTTTTGATCGCCTTCTCGCTTCCCCAAAATGTCTGCTCAATTTTTTGACATTTTTCTGAATTGTAAGAAAAAAAATCGCGTTTCAGTTGCCATCCTTTGGGGATGTTCATTAAAACGTCTTTTTCATAGCACTTCATGCTAGCTACTCCACTGAACCCTCACCAAAACTACTTTTTTCGTTCTAAGTGTGCCGGTCTGGAAGAAAATTCCCGGGCCGGTTCGATGTAGCCCATATCTGCTTCTGTTTATGTTCAATATCCAAGGTTGGGGAGTTATGCCCCTTTTGATGACGTAAAGTCGAAAAAAAACGGAAAGATTATGGATTGCATAAAAACCGGATTTCTTGGTGAAAAGCAAAAATATTATATGATAAATAAGAAATATGGAAATTTAGTTGTAGAATCAACTCATGGAGACGGCTGTCAACCTTAAACATAACTACCCCACACTCATAAAATTATGAGTTGGGGCATCAATATGTGCCTGCCAGATCTAGGTGTTTTTAATATTATTGTATTTTCAAAAAAAAACTACAATTAAATCCAAATGAACAAATTTCGTATGAAGTATAAGTATCTGCCGCTGTTTGAGATCGTTTCTTACTTTCTAAAAGAACAATATTTTTGAGAATATTCCAGATGAATTAACTGTGAAATTATGAATGTCTGAAATTACCTGGTATTCTCTCACTTCACCGTTAAATTATACCGTACTTAACCTTTCAGAAATCAATTTGCACAGCAACACTTTGTAAAGTGAGAGCGTACCCCAAAATCCCATTATACCTATCAAATTATTCCTGGAATGGACTAACATTTCCTAGAATCATGAAGGAATATTTTTCCCAAAATTTTATGATGTTGATCCCAATAACAAAAGGTATTCGATAAGAAAATACTTAACGATAAAGTTCACGAATAGACATGCTCCTTTCTTCAAAAGAATCTACAATTTTTATGTGCCCCATACAAACTGCATACTCTCCTAGAAGAACTATGTCAAGAATTTTTTCCTTATTGTCACATTTTGGCAATGTAATGACGTATTCACGACCAGCTAAAGCGATATAAATATTACAGAATCAAAAAGTCAAAAACAAAAATTTTATTTCGACACTTTTATTTTTCATATTTTTCATTTTTGTATGATCTATATTTTATCATATATGTCTTTTTATTTTCTGATGGAAAAGTTTCTACTTCGGCGGAATTCCCAAATATGTGCGATCTTCAAAGTAGCGAGAGGAGAAAAACCTAATATACACGGTGTATCAGAGTAGGTATAACAAACGGTAGATGTTACAAATGGATTTTATAAATTTTTTTTGCTCGGTTTATTTCTGAGATACAGGATGTCATAATTACGAAAAATTATCAGATTTCGGCAAATTTTGAAGAGTGTGTCTGCTTTTAGAGAAAACAATGTTTGTCAGATTGAATGTTTGCTTCAATTTGCCTCTTGTTATACCTAACTTCCATAATTTGTCTAGAAACATTTTCTTAATTCCCTAACTATATTATATTCTTCTGATTTCTGATTTTCTCAGAAACGGTCAGGATTAGACTCAATTTATTTTCCCTTTCGCAAGAGAAGCGAAAGAGAAATCAAATAGGTTCCATGTCCACATCTTGTTCTTATTCTTTTGAGAACCATTCACCCTCCTTTACTACATTTATGTCTATACTAATGAATAATATTGAAGTATCTCACTGTAATTTTCGAATTCTATCTATCCGTTTAATGATTCTTTTAAATTGTGCCGCAAAAAAGTTATGAGAAAGAATAATACAATTCATCTCCGTTCATTTAAATTTGCCGGTGTGTGTAGTAATAAAATTAAAAATCTTCATTATCTACTCGAATCTAACGAATTATTGGGACAAGTTCATCTATCCAATATTCGGAAATAAATAGGCGTTCCAGGATTCATGATTCGCAGCTTCAAAAAGTTCAGAAATATGATTTTTCTCTCAATTTTTTCCCTATCAAATTTGAATAAAAAGGGGCTGTAGATTAGCCTGAAGGATATGCCTATAAAACTGAATATCACCAACCGAATGACTTCATCTTATGAGGGTACGCTTGCTCAGGTATAATTTGAAATTTCGAAGCCCAGTCTATAATGAGTCATAGTTGACAATTTCCATGAAACGAACCGAAGTTTATTATTATTGTTCGGAAGAAAAAGATGCAGAAAAGAAGAAGAACATCTAGAATTCTCACCACTTAACCGGGTTGATGAATAGTTGAGTATTCTGCGATTTGAGTTTCATTAGTGCGAAAGACACTCTGCTTAGTACAAGTCTAAAGTTATTGGTGCTTTCAAAATGTTGTTCCTAAGTGTCGAACTCTTCTTTATTCTGTTTTTGATAGTTATACTATGTGTCAATAAGGTAAGTCCGAATAATTTTGACTCAACGCTAATATTAAGCTACAAAATATGCTAACCGGCATATTTTTATGGAATCTAATAATAGTTTTCTTCAGGTACTTTTTTTCGATCTCTGAAATTCCGTTTGTATACATATTCAGTATGTGTAGTACCTTTGTGTAAAATAATTAATACCTCGATTCATTTCCCTTGAGTAACGGGTAATATTGGCTTAGAATAGAAAAAATTGACGTTGAAAGAGATACTCATATGCGAGAAATATTGAAATCAATTTTCTATAGAACGAATAAATACTTGAATGCTAAATTCATCGAGGAAATATCAAAGGCTTAACGATACAGTAACATTGGATTGAATATAAGAAATAAATAACTGAACTCAATATTTGGAAGAATAGTTAACTAATGGAAATATGTCCAAGGAATTTATTTTTATTTAAATTATACCAGAACTTTCGTCCTCCATAATTAATTCAACGGGTCTATTCTTTCAGGAAATAGGACTAAATAAAAAATATTAATGGTTATACAACTGCCGTGGCGACATTTCGCAGAAGTTGCCTTTTGCATCTTCAGGTCTACAATTTATTCAAAAACATATAATACAAAGTCACATATAATGTCAACAAATCTTATTTACCAAAAAAATTTTTACAGTTTAGCCCCAATTCCAATGCCCCTTTCAAAGCCAGTAAGGTCCCAATTCCAAGAATTCCCATAAATATTTGCTCGTGATCTGACAAGGGCGGGTCTACGGTTATAATTCGCGACCAATTGTTAATGGAATTGATTCCCTCATTTTCTACCATGATCTGCAATTCTACTTTTCACAAATCGAAGCAAATTCCTAAATTTATCAAATTCTACAGGAATATAAAAGTTACATTGGTCGCATTCAGCGGACGGAGCGCAAAACGCTTCTGTTACCCATCGGTAGCGGTAGCGGTCGGGAACATGTTGAACGTTCGCTGGCAAGCCGAGATAGGATAAGGCAGTCCAACGAGCTGTCACTATCAGCTGATTAGTTGAGAAGTCTGTAGGAAAGACGTAAACAAACGGATTTTTTAAGTTTCGTTAACCTTGTGCTGGTTAAGTCAGTTTTTTTTTTTGTGAAAAACATAACCTAGAATTCTGACGAATTACTTTGTTGCTCTAGTATATTTCCTATAACTTATTTAACATCCTTCTTTATTACCTTCCATCAATTTTCATTTCATTTTCCTCAACAAACTCAAGCTCGTGCATCTTCCAGACTAAATAACAACTACCTACTCAGTTCAAGTCCAACTTTCGCTCCTTTCCGCTACCGCTACCTAGCACAAATCAAATCCGCTCCCAAAAGTGGCGTCCGCTCCAGAACGTGTTGAGAATGTAGCGCATATGTCACCGAACGTTTACGCTAGCGTTTGGTAACAGTTGCGCAACTGTTTCGTCCGCTGAATGCGACCATTCTTTCAATCATTTATTTTTTCCAAACTTCAATCAGAATCTGACATTCAATTTGATTTGTCATAGGTATATCATTTATTTTACGAAGAAATTTTTCAATTTTTGAATTCTAAGGAAACTTACATCAATGTTTTACAAAATTCTGTCTCTTTAAAATTGAAAAAATGTTGAACTTGTAATATTCGCACCTCTTGAGTAACAACCATACTTGGTATTCTAACTGAAAACTTGAACGGTGTACTAATATTGTTACAAAATATATAATTTGAAATTTTATTAATTCGGAAGAAACTAGAACCGTAACGGTATTCGCTCATCTAAAATACTAGAGCAATCAAAATTCTTCACCTGCTTCATGAATTGTTTGCATCAATATTTCATTTCAAATTGACATTGGCTCTGAAAAAATTGGCTTATGAAAGCGATAAAAAATTCTGGAACTTCAACTGCATCAATTAATTAATTCCTAATTTTTTTTCTCACAGAAGGTGTTACTCTTATATGCGAGGAAGAAACTGAAGCAGAACCAGGATAGGATTAACTCCGCTTTCAGAGCTTCAATTTTTGCTGGAGAAGAACATACAATGTTGAAGTTATTGGAAGAGGGGGCGGATGTGAAATGCACCGATGTTATTGGCTATGCTTGTCTTCACCACGCAGTGCTATGCGGACATTACAAATTAATTAAACACCTAGTAATGTATGGCGCTGATATAGAGCAAGAAGGCAATTTTTACGGTTACAAACCAATTCATTTGTGTGTTTATGCGGCCAACAAAGACAAATGCTTGGAAGAGTTACTGAAATATGGTGCTCAACTAGATGCCGTTGACTGTTTGCAAAATACCTTACTACATTTAGTGGTGAAGTTTAGACCCCAAGATATGAATTTTATCGAAAAACTGCTCGATTACGGTTTAGGTCCAAATGCCACAAATATAATAGGAAACAACTGCCTCCACATCATTGCTGCATCTCGCACATGCTCTATCGAAAAGGTCCTGTTTCTGGCGAGGAAATTCATACACAGAGGTGTTGATATCGACCGTAAGAATACATCAATTGGTGAGACACCCTTACAAATAGCATCCCGTACAGGAAAGACGGTTTTGGTCGATCTTCTTCTTCGTGAGGGGGCGGCAATAGACGTGAGGAGCAACATTGGATTGACTGCTTTCGAGCAATTGTTCGTGGAAAATCATCCAATGACGGCCATCATCCCCACCTTCATTAAACACATCGCTCTGAGAAAACACCGTGGGGAAAATGTTGAAGACAGTATTTTTAGGAAAATTGCCTCCGATGTGAAACTACAAATCATATATCGCTATTACGACGAAGATTTGGAGTATCTGAAATCCATAAATATAGTTGAAACACACTGGGTAACACTGCATCATATATTATGCTGCGAGAAGAGTGAGGTTATCAATTACTTGAGAAACGCTAGTGTCAGGAATAACATTTTTTCACAAGAGGTTTCCACTTTTTATTGGAATGAAATTCGACACAAATTTTCGAAAATCATTGAAATCGTCAAATTTCAAGAGGAGGCCTGTAGAGTTCTGAATATAGTGTTCGATAGTAGAATTCCTTATTTATGTTTAAAGCAAATATGCAAATATTTGTCTGAAGAGGATGTGAAAAAATTGTCCACATTATTGTTGAGAGAAAATACAATTGATTGAAATTATCAGTTTTTGATATTAATTTAACCCAAATCACCTTTTTATTCACCAGAAATTGTCCCTATGAAACGGATTCATCGAAAAAAAATTCACATTTTGCACTTTTCATTCCTCATGTGAAGGGCTAAAATAGCTACTTGACTTGAATCCAAAGGAGATCAAAGTAAGAGGGGAACATATTATTTCTTCAGATCGCAGCTTGCTTTTATCTTATTCTTTAGCTTTTCCAATGTTCATCTTCAAATTAAATTTTATTTTTTCATTATGCCACATTTCAGTTTGAATGATAATACTCAATGTTCTTATTTATACAAATGAAGAATTTTTACTGTTTGACATAAATGGGCAGAAAACAATATTAAAGTCAGTTGTGGATTATTCGTTTGTCACAACACCGTTGCCACAACTAATATCAATTTTTATTACGAAAATGCCGAAAGTGATTGAAAAAAGAGACAGGGTTTCGGGATATACTATTTAGAATTCAGGTCCGCTCATTTAATATTCTAAAATCCACAATACGTCAGACAGAAGCGAAAATATCAATTGTGAGAAAATTTATATAATGTTTCATCTGAATCCAAACGACTTATATTTCAGCTGAATATTTCCACAATCAGAAAGATTGTGAATGAAGAGGATGACAAAGAATTTCCTTCTATTGAGAGATCCAAAAAAGTGGTGCATTTGAGAATTTCATGCTTGAGTGAATTAATTGCGAAAAGTTTACTACAGGATTCTCGATGAATGTCATCGTAGAATATGTTCCCGAAAATTGATATTTCTAATCTTCATTTGAGTTGCCTATACATTGTGAATGATTTAAGGTACCAATTATTTATTATCAATTATTATTTTTATATCAATGTATTAAGATGAACAGCCACAAATACGCGCCAGTTGTCCTGTTAATTGTTTATTCAGGTGAAATTTTTTTTCAAAGGTGAAGTCATCTTGACAATTCCCCCTATATACAGGTCTAATTTTTCGTAGAGGTACTCTACAGGTTCCAAGGTATGTCCCCTTATATTAATCTGACACGCTCGAGTATATCCCGAATTTCCCTCTTCGGCTCCCCAACTACAAGTGTCACTTGACTTAGAAATTGAAAGCCAAACTTATATTCTGAGAGGGATAGCCAATTTTTTGAGTCCGGTGTATAGCGCAGGTATAATTCAATATACTTCCTACTGTAGGAGAAATGATGGGCAGTTGGGCGAATATAATGATTTAGAAAAAATATATAAGAAATGATATAGTAATTAATCCTAACATGCTTTTATACACGATCTTATTTTGAATATAGTTCTTAGTTAAGTGTTATATTTGTGTAAGTAGTTTGGGTAGATTTTTTTTATTGATATCCAATAATCAAGTAGGAAAAATATCAGTACCTCTTTCAATTACTGATTACTCACTGCTCTCTTATCCGCTGCTTTTGCAGTGGAACGATAAAAAGACTGAATTTTATAGAAAGCTATCAAAAGATTCTATTTTACGAGTTCAAATTACCAATGCTATGATTCTGATATTGTAGAAATGTTTTATGAAAACTTCTGGAACATGTAAGTAGGTTTTTTATAATTGTCTAGGGTATACAGGGTTAATTATATTATTCTTACTGGTTTCACTCTTTAATCGGCAACACACAATTTTGATACAACCTTACGTCTTCGATATTAAATTCGTCGTTACTTCTAGCATTCCCATTTTCTATCAGTTTCTCATTATTCAAACAATAGGAACAACAATAGAACAGCAACAACAACGTCAAAAGTTAATCAAGGGTAATAAAAATATCTTTCTACATGTATGTACCTTATTGGTGTTTACATTGAAAATATGTATGTTTGTCCAAATACCTATTGAAATAATAATGAATCCAAATTTATATGCCACTCAGATACTCACAAGTTTTTTATATTGAATTAGGCAGAATACCATACCTTGCTTTATGAGTTGCGGTCATTTTCACCGGTGAAATGGTGAAACCAGTGGGTCACACTCCTCTGAATAATTCTTCTGGACAAATTTCTTCAGGAAAACTTCAATATCTTCAGAATATTCGAAATGGCGATAAACTCCCAAACATGTCATAAAAAAAAGTTTTACGACGTTTCGAGTGTTGAAACCTATGGGCAGAGTATGGTCAATATAAGTGCCTAGTTATTCTAGGAATCCTATATTCAATCTGAAGGAAAATTCAATGTTATTTTCAAAATATTCACAGATTTATGTTCAGGGGCGGATTGGACCGCCGGGTAACCGGGAAAATTCCCGGTGGGTCGGTTGATTTTTGTGCCAGCGGGCTGGTCAGATCGTACCATTCTTTTTGTCTCCGGCGGAACATGTTTCACGTCGATAACTTTATTTTTACAAATATTGAAACCGATTCAAAATGAATGTTGGAAAAACTACCAATAAATATATGTTTCAATAAGTTTTGAAAATAATACTGATAATAGTAAATTATTCCTGAACAATTGGCATAAACAGGGTGACTTGAAACGTAATGAAAATACTGAAGTTGCAAAAAACTACACGTGATTGTAAGTATGATTATTATGCTGAACTTGCCTTACACGAATATTTTAAGTTGCCAGTTGTGGCGTCATTCTTGCTCAAAAAAATTAATAAAGAAAACCAATACACAAAAGAGTTTCACTTGGGTTTTTCCTCGGTCAGCTGTCAGTGTAGACGGCGTGGGTTCACAATGATTTTATAAAGGGCGCCAACGTATTTTGAATAAAGTGACTCTTCAAAAATGAAAAACTATATCACATCGGCTAAATACGTAAATACCGACCAGAATATTTCAAAGGTGGAAAAGTATATTGTGACAAGTAATAAAAAAAAAAAAATTAAAAGGAATTGAGAAGAACCTGGAGAATATGAAAAGAATTTAATATGTAACGTCGAATTCGAGCACAATTCTAGCGAAATTTCCAACAAAATCTTGAGCCTAACATTAAGTAGTAACGTAATAATATTAAAGCTTTCACAAAAAAATATTGAAGGTGCACCTCACTTGATCAAGATCAGTTGAAAAATTTTGTATTTAAACAATAATTATCATTTATATGTGTATTTACTCTATAGGTTCAGATATTCAGATATATATATATATATATATATATATATATATATATATATATATATATATATATATATATATATATATATATATATATATATATATATATATATATATATATATATATATATATATATATATATATATATATATATATATATATATATATATATATATATATATATATATATATATATCACTGTAGTTATAAGAGCCTTATCGTCGAATTTATATATATATATATATATATATATATATATATATATATATATATATATATATATATATATATATTCTTTTGAAAAAGAGTGTTACAAATTTTTACAATCTGAAAATAACAATGAAGCGGGTGTAAAGAAATGGAACAAGAGACAGATCCTAAAAACAGATATTCACTTATTAATGTCAAAACTCCAAAATCAACTTCACTAGAAAAGTGCCTATGTCACAAGGTACTCTTGATTGGTACCAGCAATCGAAATCTAAATTATCTGTACATACCAGTTTGATGAACAGCAGGATTGAAACTATTATTAAAACTACGTCACCAATTCTCAATCCTGTGAGTCCAAACTCGTGAAGACAAAAATTGAACATAAACCAAAAATCTGCAGCGCTCGTTCAGTATCCTTGATGTTCTTGGATCTTAGATAAATTGAATTCTCTGTCGACAGCACTCTTATATTTTACGTTATATTCCAAACGTAAACTCAAGAAGAAAAAGTCGGGAAAAAAAAGGCCCTAGAACAATGGGATGTACGATATTAATCGTTCTAGATGAAGATATAAACTATTAACGAATGTATGAAAAAAAACTCACTTTGATGTTGTGTGGCCTAATGGAGAAAGATACTCTTTCAATACACTCCAATGATCCCCAAATTTGGTTATTATATTGCTTCATCAAATAACCAACTCGCAATACAATATTGAAAGAAATCAGGAAAATATTTTTATCCCAAAACTCTTGGATTTCCACAGAATAAATCGAAATATCTACTTTCCCAATTTCGAAGTACGAAAGTAAATTCTTTCTTGAAGGAAATTACCGTATCTGGCACATATGGAAAAAAAAACCGATAAACATTCCCCGAGATAATTTAAATTCGTCGAACTCGAAATCAGTAGGCAACCCAAATTACTATACGAAGTATTTTGTGCTGCAATGAAATTGAACGCTACACAGTCCATGGTGTGAAAGTAAAGTTTGGTATTGTGATTAAAAACAGGGAAGTGAGTGATATTATTTGACAGAAGCTTACTCGCTATAGGAAATACAAAATCTATGTCCGCCATTCGAAGATGCATAAATTGCAATTCCATTATGTGAAACGAAAATCTCCAAAAGAAGGTTTTTGAGCAAAAATACATTTTTTACCTGACAGGATAGGTCTCTTGTTTGGGATTATAGAAGGAATTATAGAAGGCTATAATCTACAGTAAAACGAGTTATATAAGAATTCTTATTTTCAAGAAAAAACCCCTACAACTAAATTTTCTTGTTTCTACTGTCAAAATAACCATTATTATCAATTTTTGTGTTTTCAATATCCCAAAACCATATATTTGCCATATAATTAGTTAGCAATATCAATAGTTTCCAGATTTTATTTTAGTTTTGAATAACCCGGTATGTTCCTTCAGAATTTATGTAGGTACTGTGTATATCACGTGAGTGGATCCCTGCATTTTGTACCTAATTCGTTGAGCAAAATCTTGAAGTGAATAATCAATTTGATGATATTTTAGGGTACATATATCAAAATATGATATCGGAAAAACTATCCAACATACGCATGGGAAGGTATCATGGTAAACAACCATTTTCGTCGACTGGCTTAGAAATTAATGGTACATAGAGACTATTTCTAACCTTTTTTCAGATTCCATCAATTTCTTACAAAATAACTCCGAGGAAATTTGAAATCGAAATTCGGAAACTATGCATCCATGTTGTGTATGGTTCAAAAAATACTTGATGTCAAATGTGAGAAAATGGATAAAACTAATTCGACAAATTTATTTTTTAAACCATACCTATAGACAACATGGATACATTTTTCGTTGATGCTTTTTACTCAGAGTTGTTTCATTAAACACAGCGTCCGTAGCTTGGTGGTTAGAAGCGTCGGCTCAGTATTTCGCAATCGTAAGGTACTGAGTTCGATCCTGGGCTAGAGAAGGAATTTTCTTGTCCATACGGGTACGAGCCACCATTCACTGTTGTGTTCGAATTAACAGTGCTGCGCCTAAGGTGGCGTAAGGACACAGTAAGCCAGAACAAAACTTATTCTACGAACTCGTACAAGCTTACGGAGCTTCTGAGGCGTACTTCGGTACCTGTGGAGAATCAGGATAATATAATATATGAATATTAATGAAATATAGATATAAAACTAACATTGTATGAATATATTCATGCAATTTGTAAATGACTAGTTAATTTATGGTCGAAAAACAGTGGGTCTTTCAAATATATTTTTTTGAGCAGCCCCCTGAAGATGGCATGTGAAAATAAATGTTTAATTTTCTCCTTAGTAACCATCAATCAAATTTTGTAGTTGTTCTATAGGCAATAAAAAATTGGTGGTGTTTCTCTATAATGTCAGCATGATATACGCCAACTAGGTAAAAACTGTCACTTTGCAGGAAATGACGAGAGATCTTATTTGTTCAAAATGAATCAAGCTATCAAAAATTGATTTCTCAAAAGTATTATATGCATAAGTAAAAAACTTTTCGCGAAACGATTTAAGAGGTGTTTTTTTCTACCCCTTGCAATTATATGAAAACATCGCAGAATTTTTTGATCGCCTTCTCGCTTCCCCAAAATGTCTGCTCAATTTTTTGACATTTTTCTGAATTGTAAGAAAAAAAATCGCGTTTCAGTTGCCATCCTTTGGGTATGTTCATTAAAACGTCTTTTTCATAGCACTTCATGCTAGCTACTCCACTGAACCCTCACCAAAACTACTTTTTCGTTCTAAGTGTGCCGGTCTGGAAGAAAATTCCCGGGCCGGTTCGATGTAGCCCATATCTGCTTCTGTTCAATATCCAAGGTTGGGGAGTTATGCCCATTTTAATGACGTAAGGTCGAAAAAAAAACGGAAAAATTATGGATTGCATAAAAACCGGATTTCTTGGTGAAAAGCAAAAATATTATATGATAAATAAGAAATATGGAAATTTAGTTGTAGAATCAACTCATGGAGACGGCTGTCAACCTTAAACATAACCACCCCACACTCATAAAATTATGAGTTGGGGCATCAATATGTGCCTGCCAGATCTAGGTGTTTTTAATATTATTGTATTTTCAAAAAAAAAACTACAATTAAATCCAAATGAACAAATTTCGTATGAAGTATAAGTATCTGCCGCTGTTTGAGATCGTTTCTTACTTTCTAAAAGAACAATATTTTTGAGAATATTCCAGATGAATTAACTGTGAAATTATGAATGTCTGAAATTACCTGGTATTCTCTCACTTCACCGTTAAATTATACCGTACTTAACCTTTCAGAAATCAATTTGCACAGCAACACTTTGTAAAGTGAGAGCGTACCCCAAAATCCCATTATACCTATCAAATTATTCCTGGAATGGACTAACATTTCCTAGAATCATGAAGGAATATTTTTCCCAAAATTTTATGATGTTGATCCCAATAACAAAAGGTATTCGATAAGAAAATACTTAACGATAAAGTTCACGAATAGACATGCTCCTTTCTTCAAAAGAATCTACAATTTTTATGTGCCCCATACAAACTGCATACTCTCCTAGAAGAACTATGTCAAGAATTTTTTCCTTATTGTCACATTTTGGCAATGTAATGACGTATTCACGACCAGCTAAAGCGATATAAATATTACAGAATCAAAAAGTCAAAAACAAAAATTGTATTTCGACACTTTTATTTTTCATATTTTTCATTTTTGTATGATCTATATTTTATCATATATGTCTTTTTATTTTCTGATGGAAAAGTTTCTACTTCGGCGGAATTCCCAAATATGTGCGATCTTCAAAGTAGCGAGAGGAGAAAAACCTAATATACACGGTGTATCAGAGTAGGTATAACAAACGGTAGATGTTACAAATGGATTTTATAAATTTTTTTTGCTCGGTTTATTTCTGAGATACAGGATGTCATAATTACGAAAAATTATCAGATTTCGGCAAATTTTGAAGAGTGTGTCTGCTTTTAGAGAAAACAATGTTTGTCAGATTGAATGTTTGCTTCAATTTGCCTCTTGTTATACCTAACTTCCATAATTTGTCTAGCAACATTTTCTTAATTCCCTAACTATATTATATTCTTCTGATTTCTGATTTTTTCAGAAACGGTCAGGATTAGACTCAATTTATTTTCCCTTTCGCAAGAGAAGCGAAAGAGAAATCAAATAGGTTCCATGTCCACATCTTGTTCTTATTCTTTTGAGAACCATTCACCCTCCTTTACTACATTTATGTCTATACTAATGAATAATATTGAAGTATCTCACTGTAATTTTCGAATTCTATCTATCCGTTGAATGATGCTTTTAAATTGTGCCGCAAAAATGTTATGAGAAAGAATAATACAATTCATCTCCGTTCATTTAAATTTGCCGGTGTGTGTAGTAATAAAATTAAAAATCTTCATTATCTACTCGAATCTAACGAATTATTGGGACAAGTTCATCTATCCAATATTCGGAAATAAATAGGCGTTCCAGGATTCATGATTCGCAGCTTCAAAAAGTTCAGAGATATGATTTTTCTCTCAATTTTTTCCCTATCAAATTTGAATAAAAAGGGGCTGTAGATTAGCCTGAAGGATATGCCTATAAAACTGAATATCACCAACCGAATTACTTCATCTTATGAGGGTACGCTTGCTCAGGTATAATTTGAAATTTCGAAGCCCAGTCTATAATGAGTCATAGTTGACAATTTCCATGAAACGAACCGAAGTTTATTATTATTGTTCGGAAGAAAAAGATGCAGAAAAGAAGAAGAACATCTAGAATTCTCACCACTTAACCGGGTTGATGAATAGTTGAGTATTCTGCGATTTGAGTTTCATTAGTGCGAAAGACACTCTGCTTAGTACAAGTCTAAAGTTATTGGTGCTTTCAAAATGTTGTTCCTAAGTGTCGAACTCTTCTTTATTCTGTTTTTGATCGTTATACTATGTGTCAATAAGGTAAGTCCGAATAATTTTGACTCAACGCTAAAATTAAGCTACAAAATATGCTAACCGGCATATTTTTATGGAATCTAATAATAGTTTTCTTCAGGTACTTTTTTTCGATCTCTGAAATTCCGTTTGTATACATATTCAGTATGTGTAGTACCTTTGTGTGAAATAATTAATACCTCGATTCATTTCCCTTGAGTAACGGGTAATATTGGCTTAGAATAGAAAAAATTGACGTTGAAAGAGATACTCATATGCGAGAAATATTGAAATCAATTTTCTATAGAACGAATAAATACTTGAATGCTAAATTCATCGAGGAAATATCAAAGGCTTAACGATACAGTAACATTGGATTGAATATAAGAAATAAATAACTGAACTCAATATTTGGAAGAATAGTTAACTAATGGAAATATGTCCAAGGAATTTATTTTTATTTAAATTATACCAGAAATTTCGTCCTCCATAATTAATTCAACGGGTCTATTCTTTCAGGAAATAGGACTAAATAAAAAATATTAATGGTTATACAACTGCCGTGGCGACATTTCGCAGAAGTTGCCTTTTGCATCTTCAGGTCTACAATTTATTCAAAAACATATAATACAAAGTCACATATAATGTCAACAAATCTTATTTACCAAAAAAATTTTTACAGTTTAGCCCCAATTCCAATGCCCCTTTCAAAGCCAGTAAGGTCCCAATTCCAAGAATTCCCATAAATATTTGCTCGTGATCTGACAAGGGCGGGTCTACGGTTATAATTCGCGACCAATTGTTAATGGAATTGATTCCCTCATTTTCTACCATGATCTGCAATTCTACTTTTCACAAATCGAAGCAAATTCCTTAATTCATCAAATTCTACAGAAATATAAAAATTACATTCTTTCAATCATTTATTTTTTCCAAACTTCAATCAGAATCTGACATCCAATTTAATTTGTCATAGGTGTATCATTTATTTTACGAAGAAATTTTTAAATTTTTGAATTCTAAAGAAACTTACATCAATGTTTTACAAAATTCTGTCTCTTAAAATTGAAAAAATGTTGAACTTGTAATATTCGCACCTCTTGAGTAACAACCATACTTGGTATTCTAACTGAAAACTTGAACGGTGTACTAATATTGTTACAAAATATATAATTTGAAATTTTATTAATTCGGAAGAAACTAGAACCGTAACGGTATTCGCTCATCTAAAATACTAGAGCAATCAAAATTCTTCACCTGCTTCATGAATTGTTTGCATCAATATTTCATTTAAAATTGACATTGGCTCTGAAAAAATTGGCTTATGAAAGCGATAAAAAATTCTGGAACTTCAACTGCATCAATTAATTAATTCCTAATTTTTTTTCTCACAGAAGGTGTTACTCTTATATGCGAGGAAGAAACTGAAGCAGAACCAGGATAGGATTAACTCCGCTTTCAGAGCTTCAATTTTTGCTGGAGAAGAACATACAATGTTGAAGTTATTGGAAGAGGGGGCGGATGTGAAATGCACCGATGTTATTGGCTATGCTTGTCTTCACCACGCAGTGCTATGCGGACATTACAAATTAATTAAACACCTAGTAATGTATGGCGCTGATATAGAGCAAGAAGGCAATTTTTACGGTTACAAACCAATTCATTTGTGTGTTTATGCGGCCAACAAAGACAAATGCTTGGAAGAGTTACTGAAATATGGTGCTCAACTAGATGCCGTTGACTGTTTGCAAAATACCTTACTACATTTAGTGGTGAAGTTTAGACCCCAAGATATGAATTTTATCGAAAAACTGCTCGATTACGGTTTAGGTCCAAATGCCACAAATATAATAGGAAACAACTGCCTCCACATCATTGCTGCATCTCGCACATGCTCTATCGAAAAGGTCCTGTTTCTGGCGAGGAAATTCATACACAGAGGTGTTGATATCGACCGTAAGAATACATCAATTGGTGAGGCACCCTTACAAATAGCATCCCGTACAGGAAAGACGGTTTTGGTCGATCTTCTTCTTCGTGAGGGGGCGGCAATAGACGTGAGGAGCAACATTGGATTGACTGCTTTCGAGCAATTGTTCGTGGAAAATCATCCAATGACGGCCATCATCCCCACCTTCATTAAACACATCGCTCTGAGAAAACACCGTGGGGAAAATGTTGAAGACAGTATTTTTAGGAAAATTGCCTCCGATGTGAAACTACAAATCATATATCGCTATTACGACGAAGATTTGGAGTATCTGAAATCCATAAATATAGTTGAAACACACTGGGTAACACTGCATCATATATTATGCTGCGAGAAGAGTGAGGTTATCAATTACTTGAGAAACGCTAGTGTCAGGAATAACATTTTTTCACAAGAGGTTTCCACTTTTTATTGGAATGAAATTCGACACAAATTTTCGAAAATCATTGAAATCGTCAAATTTCAAGAGGAGGCCTGTAGAGTTCTGAATATAGTGTTCGATAGTGGAATTCCTTATTTATGTTTAAAGCAAATATGCAAATATTTGTCTGAAGAGGATGTGAAAAAATTGTCCACATTATTGTTGAGAGAAAATACAATTGATTGAAATTATCAGTTTTTGATATTAATTTAACCCAAATCACCTTTTTATTCACCAGAAATTGTCCCTATGAAACGGATTCATCGAAAAAAAATTCACATTTTGCACTTTTCATTCCTCATGTGAAGGGCTAAAATAGCTACTTGACTTGAATCCAAAGGAGATCAAAGTAAGAGGGGAACATATTATTTCTTCAGATCGCAGCTTGCTTTTATCTTATTCTTTAGCTTTTCCAATGTCCATCTTCAAATTAAATTTTATTTTTTCATTATGCCACATTTCAGTTTGAATGATAATACTCAATGTTCTTATTTATACAAATGAAGAATTTTTACTGTTTGACATAAATGGGCAGAAAACAATATTAAAGTCAGTTGTGGATTATTCGTTTGTCACAACACCGTTGCCACAACTAATATCAATTTTTATTACGAAAATGCCGAAAGTGATTGAAAAAAGAGACAGGGTTTCGGGAAATACTATTTAGAATTCAGGTCCGCTCATTTAATATTCTAAAATCCACAATACGTCAGACAGAAGCGAAAATATCAATTGTGAGATAATTTATATAATGTTTCATCTGAATCCAAACGACTTATATTTCAGCTGAATATTTCCACAATCAGAAAGATTGTGAATGAAGAGGATGACAAAGAATTTCCTTCTATTGAGAGACCCAAAAAAGTGGTGCATTTGAGAATTTCATGCTTGAGTGAATTAATTGCGAAAAGTTTACTACAGGATTCTCGATGAATGTCATCGTAGAATATGTTCCCGAAAATTGATATTTCTAATCTTCATTTGAGTTGCCTATACATTGTGAATGATTTAAGGTACCAATTATTAATTATCAATTATTATTATTATATCAATGTATTAAGATGAACAGCCACAAATACGCGTCAGTTGTCCTGTTAATTGTTTATTCAGGTGAAATTTTTTTTCAAAGGTGAAGTCATCTTGACAATTCCCCCTATATACAGGTCTAATTTTTCGTAGAGGTACTCTACAGGTTCCAAGGTATGTCCCCTTATATTAATCTGACACGCTCGAGTATATCCCGAATTTCCCTCTTCGGCTCCCCAACTACAAGTGTCACTTGACTTAGAAATTGGAAGCCAAACTTATATTCTGAGAGGGATAGCCAATTTTTTGAGTCCGGTGGATAGCGCAGGTATAATTCAATATACTTCCTACTGTAGGAGAAATGATGGGCAGTTGGGCGAATATAATGATTTAGAAAAAATATATAAGAAATGATATAGTAATTAATCCTAACATGCTTTTATACACGATCTTATTTTGAATATAGTTCTTAGTTAAGTGTTATATTTGTGTAAGTAGTTTGGGTAGATTTTTTTTATTGATATCCAATAATCAAGTACGAAAAATATCAGTACCTCTTTCAATTACTGATTACTCACTGCTCTCTTATCCGCTGCTTTTGCAGTGGAACGATAAAAAGACTGAATTTTATAGAAAGCTACCAAAAGATTCTATTTTACGAGTTCAAATTACCAATGCTATGATTCTGATATTGTAGAAATGTTTCATGAAAACTTCTGGAACATGTAACTAGGTTTTTTATAATTGTCTAGGGTATACAGGGTTAATTATATTATTCTTACTGGTTTCACTCTTTAATCGGCAACACACAATTTTGATACAACCTTACGTCTTCGATATTAAATTCGTCGTAACTTCTTCTAAATAACGGTCGCGTCTCGACTGATGTTATTTTTCAACACTTTTCAACAAATTTTTGAAGAACTGAATACTAAAGTATTTTTTCAATTTCCGTCTAAATTGACAACTCCCTAGCCTTCCCATTTTCTATCAGTTTCTCATTATTCAAACAATAGGAACAACAATAGAACAGCAACAACAACGTCAAAAGTTAATCAAGAGTAATAAAAATATCTTTCTACATGTATGTACCTTATTGGTGTTTACATTGAAAATATGTATGTTTGTCCAAATACCTATTGAAATAATAATGAATCCAAATTTATATGCCACTCAGATACTCACAAGTTTTTTATATTGAATTAGGCAGAATACCATACCTTGCTTTATGAGTTGCGGTGATTTTCACCGGTGAAATGGTGAAACCAGTGGGTCACACTCATCTGAATAATTCTTCTGGACAAATTTCTTCAGGAAAACTTCAATATCTTCAGAATATTCGAAATGGCGATAAACTCCCAAACATGTCATAAAAAAAAGTTTTACGACGTTTCGAGTGTTGAAACCTATGGGCAGAGTATGGTCAATATAAGTGCCTAGTTATTCTAGGAATCCTATATTCAATCTGAAGGAAAATTCAATGTTATTTTCAAAATATTCACAGATTTATGTTCAGGGGCTTATTGGACCGCCGGGTAACCGGGAAAATTCCCGGTGGGTCGGGTGATTTTTGTGCCAGCGGGCTGGTCAGATCGTACCATTCTTTTTGTCTCCGGCGGAACATGTTTCACGTCGATAACTTTATTTTTACAAATATTGAAACCGATTCAAAATGAATGTTGGAAAAACTACCAATAAATATATGTTTCAATAAGTTTTGAAAATAATACTGATAATAGTAAATTATTCCTGAACAATTGGCATAAACAGGGTGACTTGAAACGTAATGAAAATACTGAAGTTGCAAAAAACTACACGTGATTGTAAGTATGATTATTATGCTGAACTTGCCTTACACGAATATTTTAAGTTGCCAGTTGTGGCGTCATTCTTGCTCAAAAAATTTAATAAAGAAAACCAATACACAGAAGAGTTTCACTTGGGTTTTTCCTCGGTCAGCTGTCAGTGTAGACGGCGTGGGTTCACAATGATTTTATAAAGGGCGCCAACGTATTTTGAATAAAGTGACTCTTCAAAAATGAAAAACTATATCACATCGGCTAAATACGTAAATACCGACCAGAATATTTCAAAGGTGGAAAAGTATATTGTGACAAGTAATAAAAAAAAAAATTAAAAGGAATTGAGAAGAACCTGGAGAATATGAAAAGAATTTAATATGTAACGTCGAATTCGAGCACAATTCTAGCGAAATTTCCAACAAAATCTTGAGCCTAACATTAAGTAGTAACGTAATAATATTAAAGCTTTCACAAAAAAATATTGAAGGTGCACCTCACTTGATCAAGATCAGTTGAAAAATTTTGTATTTAAACAATAATGATCATTTATATGTGTATTTACTCTATAGGTTCAGATATTCAGATATATATATATATATATATATATATATTTATATATATATATATATATCTGAATATCTGAACCTATAGAGCACTGGTTCTTAACCGGTGGTCCGCGGACCACTGGTGGTCCCTGAAAGCACCCAAAGTGGTCCGCGAAGCCATCCGACAGGACATAGGGTTGAACCAGACTGAAGAGCACTTATTGATAACAATTATTTTATATGAGTTTTCTAGAAAAATGCCACCAAAACGAAAGTATGACGGCTATTATATTGAACTGGGTTTCTTCAATAGAAAAAATGGGGAGACTAGACCCCAATGCTCTCTCTTTTCATCGACATATTTATGCGAGCAGGGGTTTTCGATTCTACTGATAAAAAAACATCGATATCGGTTGGATGCCAGTGCCGACATGCCAGTTTGGCATTAAGTACCTAGCACTGAACCTGAACCAAGCATTCATAAATTGGTGAATAGTATGCAGTGAAAAAAATCGCATTGAAATGATAAAGCTTCTCTGTATATTTATCTGTTTAAAAATACAAATACAGGGTGGCCATTTGAAAACGAAACAGACGAGATTACAGACGAAATAAATTTTTTCGATAGAAATGCTCGGACTGGTCGATTTCTGTTTCGAGGGGGACAACTTAAGATGTAGGTTACGGACGCATAGTGCTTCAACCCTTGCTATTACAACCCTCACCCTCAATTTTTGAATAGGGAAGATGGGGTGAGTGATACCTCATTTGGAAGGTATTTTTATACTGATTTCAGCACAGCAATTGTTATTTCATTTTATGCATTAGTTCTCGAAATATTCTTAACTAAGTATTTGAAAATGAAGTGGTGTTTTCATGGCACTTGTAGTGTTTTTTTGTGAAAAATCGACATTTTGAGCTTCAAAACATACTTCCTATTAACATGTTTATCTAAATGTCGTTGATTGAAGAATCTTGTAGTAGCAAGGGTTGAAGCGCTATGCGTCCGTAACCTACATCTTAAGTTGTCCCCCTCGAAACAGAAATCGACCTGTCCGAGCATTTCTATCGAAAAAATTTATTTCGTCTGTAATCTCGTCTGTTTCGTTTTCAAATGGCCATCCTGTATAAAATACTGTTGGCTCTGAATGATTGTTGGTGTGTTTCGTTCATTCAAATTTATAACTACAACAACCTTGTTTATTCATTTACAAAAATTGTAAAATTGACATTTACGTACTTAATATTACCTCCGAACAGTTGGTGGTCCGTGACAAGACAACAATGTTGTCAAATGGTCCCTGATCACTAAAAGGTTAAGAACCACTGCTATAGAGTAAATACACATATAAATGATCATTATTGTTTAAATACAAAATTTTTCAACTGATCTTGATCAAGTGAGGTGCACCTTCAATATTTTTTTGTGAAAGCTTTAATATTATTACGTTACTACTTAATGTTAGGCTCAAGATTTTGTTGGAAATTTCGCTAGAATTGTGCTCGAATTCGACGTTACATATTAAATTCTTTTCATATTCTCCAGGTTCTTCTCAATTCCTTTTATTTTTTTTTTTTATTACTTGTCACAATATACTTTTCCACCTTTGAAATATTCTGGTCGGTATTTACGTATTTAGCCGATGTGATATAGTTTTTCATTTTTGAAGAGTCACTTTATTCAAAATACGTTGGCGCCCTTTATAAAATCATTGTGAACCCACGCCGTCTACACTGACAGCTGACCGAGGAAAAACCCAAGTGAAACTCTTCTGTGTATTGGTTTTCTTTATTAATTTTTTTGAGCAAGAATGACGCCACAACTGGCAACTTAAAATATTCGAGTAAGGCAAGTTCAGCATAATAATCATACTTACAATCACGTGTAGTTTTTTGCAACTTCAGTATTTTCATTACGTTTCAAGTCACCCTGTTTATGCCAATTGTTCAGGAATAATTTACTATTATCAGTATTATTTTCAAAACTTATTGAAACATATATTTATTGGTAGTTTTTCCAACATTCATTTTGAATCGGTTTCAATATTTGTAAAAATAAAGTTATCGACGTGAAACATGTTCCGCCGGAGACAAAAAGAATGGTACGATCTGACCAGCCCGCTGGCACAAAAATCAACCGACCCACCGGGAATTTTCCCGGTTACCCGGCGGTCCAATCCGCCCCTGAACATGAATCTGTGAATATTTTGAAAATAACATTGAATTTTCCTTCAGATTGAATATAGGATTCCTAGAATAACTAGGCACTTATATTGACCATACTCTGCCCATAGGTTTCAACACTCGAAACGTCGTAAAACTTTTTTTTATGACATGTTTGGGAGTTTATCGCCATTTCGAATATTCTGAAGATATTGAAGTTTTCCTGAAGAAATTTGTCCAGAAGAATTATTCAGATGAGTGTGACCCACTGGTTTCACCATTTCACCGGTGAAAATCACCGCAACTCATAAAGCAAGGTATGGTATTCTGCCTAATTCAATATAAAAAACTTGTGAGTATCTGAGTGGCATATAAATTTGGATTCATTATTATTTCAATAGGTATTTGGACAAACATACATATTTTCAATGTAAACACCAATAAGGTACATACATGTAGAAAGATATTTTTATTACTCTTGATTAACTTTTGACGTTGTTGTTGCTGTTCTATTGTTGTTCCTATTGTTTGAATAATGAGAAACTGATAGAAAATGGGAAGGCTAGGGAGTTGTCAATTTAGACGGAAATTGAAAAAATACTTTAGTATTCAGTTCTTCAAAAATTTGTTGAAAAGTGTTGAAAAATAACATCAGTCGAGACGCGACCGTTATTTAGAAGAAGTTACGACGAATTTAATATCGAAGACGTAAGGTTGTATCAAAATTGTGTGTTGCCGATTAAAGAGTGAAACCAGTAAGAATAATATAATTAACCCTGTATACCCTAGACAATTATAAAAAACCTAGTTACATGTTCCAGAAGTTTTCATAAAACATTTCTACAATATCAGAATCATAGCATTGGTAATTTGAACTCGTAAAATAGAATCTTTTGGTAGCTTTCTATAAAATTCAGTCTTTTTATCGTTCCACTGCAAAAGCAGCGGATAAGAGAGCAGTGAGTAATCAGTAATTGAAAGAGGTACTGATATTTTTCGTACTTGATTATTGGATATCAATAAAAAAAATCTACCCAAACTACTTACACAAATATAACACTTAACTAAGAACTATATTCAAAATAAGATCGTGTATAAAAGCATGTTAGGATTAATTACTATATCATTTCTTATATATTTTTTCTAAATCATTATATTCGCCCAACTGCCCATCATTTCTCCTACAGTAGGAAGTATATTGAATTATACCTGCGCTATCCACCGGACTCAAAAAATTGGCTATCCCTCTCAGAATATAAGTTTGGCTTCCAATTTCTAAGTCAAGTGACACTTGTAGTTGGGGAGCCGAAGAGGGAAATTCGGGATATACTCTAGCGTGTCAGATTAATATAAGGGGACATACCTTGGAACCTGTAGAGTACCTCTACGAAAAATTAGACCTGTATATAGGGGAATTGTCAAGATGACTTCACCTTTGAAAAAAAATTTCACCTGAATAAACAATTAACAGGACAACTGACGCGTATTTGTGGCTGTTCATCTTAATACATTGATATAATAATAATAATTGATAATTAATAATTGGTACCTTAAATCATTCACAATGTATAGGCAACTCAAAT
Source organism: Coccinella septempunctata (assembly GCF_907165205.1). Lineage (NCBI taxonomy): Eukaryota > Metazoa > Arthropoda > Insecta > Coleoptera > Coccinellidae > Coccinella > Coccinella septempunctata. The sequence continues at coordinate 30,289,363 of NC_058195.1, forward strand.
GAAGATTAGAAATATCAATTTTCGGGAACATATTCTACGATGACATTCATCGAGAATCCTGTAGTAAACTTTTCGCAATTAATTCACTCAAGCATGAAATTCTCAAATGCACCACTTTTTTGGGTCTCTCAATAGAAGGAAATTCTTTGTCATCCTCTTCATTCACAATCTTTCTGATTGTGGAAATATTCAGCTGAAATATAAGTCGTTTGGATTCAGATGAAACATTATATAAATTTTCTCACAATTGATATTTTCGCTTCTGTCTGACGTATTGTGGATTTTAGAATATTAAATGAGCGGACCTGAATTCTAAATAGTATTTCCCGAAACCCTGTCTCTTTTTTCAATCACTTTCGGCATTTTCGTAATAAAAATTGATATTAGTTGTGGCAACGGTGTTGTGACAAACGAATAATCCACAACTGACTTTAATATTGTTTTCTGCCCATTTATGTCAAACAGTAAAAATTCTTCATTTGTATAAATAAGAACATTGAGTATTATCATTCAAACTGAAATGTGGCATAATGAAAAAATAAAATTTAATTTGAAGATGGACATTGGAAAAGCTATAGAATAAGATAAAAGCAAGCTGCGATCTGAAGAAATAATATGTTCCCCTCTTACTTTGATCTCCTTTGGATTCAAGTCAAATAGCTATTTTAGCCCTTCACATGAGGAATGAAAAGTGCAAAATGTGAATTTTTTTTCGATGAATCCGTTTCATAGGGACAATTTCTGGTGAATAAAAAGGTGATTTGGGTTAAATTAATATCAAAAACTGATAATTTCAATCAATTGTATTTTCTCTCAACAATAATGTGGACAATTTTTTCACATCCTCTTCAGACAAATATTTGCATATTTGCTTTAAACATAAATAAGGAATTCTACTATCGAACACTATATTCAGAACTCTACAGGCCTCCTCTTGAAATTTGACGATTTCAATGATTTTCGAGAATTTGTGTCGAATTTCATTCCAATAAAAAGTGGAAACCTCTTGTGAAAAAATGTTATTCCTGACACTAGCGTTTCTCAAGTAATTGATAACCTCACTCTTCTCGCAGCATAATATATGATGCAGTGTTACCCAGTGTGTTTCAACTATATTTATGGATTTCAGATACTCCAAATCTTCGTCGTAATAGCGATATATGATTTGTAGTTTCACATCGGAGGCAATTTTCCTAAAAATACTGTCTTCAACATTTTCCCCACGGTGTTTTCTCAGAGCGATGTGTTTAATGAAGGTGGTGATGATGGCCGTCATTGGATGATTTTCCACGAACAATTGCTCGAAAGCAGTCAATCCAATGTTGCTCCTCACGTCTATTGCCGCCCCCTCACGAAGAAGAAGATCGACCAAAACCGTCTTTCCTGTACGGGATGCTATTTGTAAGGGTGTCTCACCAATTGATGTATTCTTACGGTCGATATCAACACCTCTGTGTATGAATTTCCTCGCCAGAAACAGGACCTTTTCGATAGAGCATGTGCGAGATGCAGCAATGATGTGGAGGCAGTTGTTTCCTATTATATTTGTGGCATTTGGACCTAAACCGTAATCGAGCAGTTTTTCGATAAAATTCATATCTTGGGGTCTAAACTTCACCACTAAATGTAGTAAGGTATTTTGCAAACAGTCAACGGCATCTAGTTGAGCACCATATTTCAGTAACTCTTCCAAGCATTTGTCTTTGTTGGCCGCATAAACACACAAATGAATTGGTTTGTAACCGTAAAAATTGCCTTCTTGCTCTATATCAGCGCCATACATTACTAGGTGTTTAATTAATTTGTAATGTCCGCATAGCACTGCGTGGTGAAGACAAGCATAGCCAATAACATCGGTGCATTTCACATCCGCCCCCTCTTCCAATAACTTCAACATTGTATGTTCTTCTCCAGCAAAAATTGAAGCTCTGAAAGCGGAGTTAATCCTATCCTGGTTCTGCTTCAGTTTCTTCCTCGCATATAAGAGTAACACCTTCTGTGAGAAAAAAAATTAGGAATTAATTAATTGATGCAGTTGAAGTTCCAGAATTTTTTATCGCTTTCATAAGCCAATTTTTTCAGAGCCAATGTCAATTTGAAATGAAATATTGATGCAAACAATTCATGAAGCAGGTGAAGAATTTTGATTGCTCTAGTATTTTAGATGAGCGAATACCGTTACGGTTCTAGTTTCTTCCGAATTAATAAAATTTCAAATTATATACTTTGTAACAATATTAGTACACCGTTCAAGTTTTCAGTTAGAATACTAAGGATGGTTGTTACTCAAGAGGTGTGAATATTACAAGTTCAACATTTTTTCAATTTTAAGAGACAGAATTTTGTAAAACATTGATGTAAGTTTCTTTAGAATTCAAAAATTTAAAAATTTCTTCGTAAAATAAATGATACACCTATGACAAATTAAATTGGATGTCAGATTCTGATTGAAGTTTGGAAAAAATAAATGATTGAAAGAATGTAATTTTTATATTTCTGTAGAATTTGATGAATTAAGGAATTTGCTTCGATTTGTGAAAAGTAGAATTGCAGATCATGGTAGAAAATGAGGGAATCAATTCCATTAACAATTGGTCGCGAATTATAACCGTAGACCCGCCCTTGTCAGATCACGAGCAAATATTTATGGGAATTCTTGGAATTGGGACCTTACTGGCTTTGAAAGGGGCATTGGAATTGGGGCTAAACTGTAAAAATTTTTTTGGTAAATAAGATTTGTTGACATTATATGTGACTTTGTATTATATGTTTTTGAATAAATTGTAGACCTGAAGATGCAAAAGGCAACTTCTGCGAAATGTCGCCACGGCAGTTGTATAACCATTAATATTTTTTATTTAGTCCTATTTCCTGAAAGAATAGACCCGTTGAATTAATTATGGAGGACGAAAGTTCTGGTATAATTTTAATAAAAATAAATTTCTTCGACATATTTCCATTAGTTAACTATTCTTCCAAATATTGAGTTCAGTTATTTATTTCTTATATTCAATCCAATGTTACTGTATCGTTAAGCCTTTGATATATCCTCGATGAATTTAGCATTCAAGTATTTATTCGTTCTATAGAAAATTGATTTCAATATTTCTCGCATATGAGTATCTCTTTCAACGTCAATTTTTTTTATTCTAAGCCAATATTACCCGTTACTCAAGGGAAATGAATCGAGGTATTAATTATTTCACACAAAGGTACTACACATACTGAATATGTATACAAACGGAATTTCAGAGATCGAAAAAAAGTACCTGAAGAAAACTATTATTAGATTCCATAAAAATATGCCGGTTAGCATATTTTGTAGCTTAATTTTAGCGTTGAGTCAAAATTATTCGGACTTACCTTATTGACACATAGTATAACGATCAAAAACAGAATAAAGAAGAGTTCGACACTTAGGAACAACATTTTGAAAGCACCAATAACTTTAGACTTGTACTAAGCAGAGTGTCTTTCGCACTAATGAAACTCAAATCGCAGAATACTCAACTATTCATCAACCCGGTTAAGTGGTGAGAATTCTAGATGTTCTTCTTCTTTTCTGCATCTTTTTCTTCCGAACAATAATAATAAACTTCGGTTCGTTTCATGGAAATTGTCAACTATGACTCATTATAGACTGGGCTTCGAAATTTTAAATTATACCTGAGCAAGCGTACCCTCATAAGATGAAGTAATTCGGTTGGTGATATTCAGTTTTATAGGCATATCCTTCAGGCTAATCTACAGCCCCTTTTTATTCAAATTTGATAGGGAAAAAATTGAGAGAAAAATCATATCTCTGAACTTTTTGAAGCTGCGAATCATGAATCCTGGAACGCCTATTTATTTCCGAATATTGGATAGATGAACTTGTCCCAATAATTCGTTAGATTCGAGTAGATAATGAAGATTTTTAATTTTATTACTACACACACCGGCAAATTTAAATGAACGGAGATGAATTGTATTATTCTTTCTCATAACATTTTTGCGGCACAATTTAAAAGCATCATTCAACGGATAGATAGAATTCGAAAATTACAGTGAGATACTTCAATATTATTCATTAGTATAGACATAAATGTAGTAAAGGAGGGTGAATGGTTCTCAAAAGAATAAGAACAAGATGTGGACATGGAACCTATTTGATTTCTCTTTCGCTTCTCTTGCGAAAGGGAAAATAAATTGAGTCTAATCCTGACCGTTTCTGAAAAAATCAGAAATCAGAAGAATATAATATAGTTAGGGAATTAAGAAAATGTTGCTAGACAAATTATGGAAGTTAGGTATAACAAGAGGCAAATTGAAGCAAACATTCAATCTGACAAACATTGTTTTCTCTAAAAGCAGACACACTCTTCAAAATTTGCCGAAATCTGATAATTTTTCGTAATTATGACATCCTGTATCTCAGAAATAAACCGAGCAAAAAAAATTTATAAAATCCATTTGTAACATCTACCGTTTGTTATACCTACTCTGATACACCGTGTATATTAGGTTTTTCTCCTCTCGCTACTTTGAAGATCGCACATATTTGGGAATTCCGCCGAAAGTAGAAAATAAAAAGACATATATGATAAAATATAGATCATACAAAAATGAAAAATATGAAAAATAAAAGTGTCGAAATAAAATTTTTGTTTTTGACTTTTTGATTCTGTAATATTTATATCGCTTTAGCTGGTCGTGAATACGTCATTACATTGCCAAAATGTGACAATAAGGATAAAATTCTTGACATAGTTCTTCTAGGAGAGTATGCAGTTTGTATGGGGCACATAAAAATTGTAGATTCTTTTGAAGAAAGGAGCATGTCTATTCGTGAACTTTATCGTTAAGTATTTTCTTATCGAATACCTTTTGTTATTGGGATCAACATCATAAAATTTTGGGAAAAATATTCCTTCATGATTCTAGGAAATGTTAGTCCATTCCAGGAATAATTTGATAGGTATAATGGGATTTTGGGGTACGCTCTCACTTTACAAAGTGTTGCTGTGCAAATTGATTTCTGAAAGGTTAAGTACGGTATAATTTAACGGTGAAGTGAGAGAATACCAGGTAAGTTCAGACATTCATAATTTCACAGTTAATTCATCTGGAATATTCTCAAAAATATTGTTCTTTTAGAAAGTAAGAAACGATCTCAAACAGCGGCAGATACTTATACTTCATACGAAATTTGTTCATTTGGATTTAATTGTAGTTTTTTTTTGAAAATACAATAATATTAAAAACACCTAGATCTGGCAGGCACATATTGATGCCCCAACTCATAATTTTATGAGTGTGGGGTGGTTATGTTTAAGGTTGACAGCCGTCTCCATGAGTTGATTCTACAACTAAATTTCCATATTTCTTATTTATCATATAATATTTTTGCTTTTCACCAAGAAATCCGGTTTTTATGCAATCCATAATTTTTCCGTTTTTTTTTCGACCTTACGTCATTAAAATGGGCATAACTCCCCAACCTTGGATATTGAACAGAAGCAGATATGGGCTACATCGAACCGGCCCGGGAATTTTCTTCCAGACCGGCACACTTAGAACGAAAAAGTAGTTTTGGTGAGGGTTCAGTGGAGTAGCTAGCATGAAGTGCTATGAAAAAGACGTTTTAATGAACATCCCCAAAGGATGGCAACTGAAACGCGATTTTTTTTCTTACAATTCAGAAAAATGTCAAAAAATTGAGCAGACATTTTGGGGAAGCGAGAAGGCGATCAAAAAATTCTGCGATGTTTTCATATAATTGCAAGGGGTAGAAAAAAACACCTCTTAAATCGTTTCGCGAAAAGTTTTTTACTTATGCATATAATACTTTTGAGAAATCAATTTTTGATAGCTTGATTCATTTTGAACAAATAAGATCTCTCGTCATTTCCTGCAAAGTGACAGTTTTTACCTAGTTGGCGTATATCATGCTGACATTATAGAGAAACACCACCAATTTTTTATTGCCTATAGAACAACTACAAAATTTGATTGATGGTTACTAAGGAGAAAATTAAACATTTATTTTCACATGCCATCTTCAGGGGGCTGCTCAAAAAAATATATTTGAAAGACCCACTGTTTTTCGACCATAAATCAACTAGTCATTTACAAATTGCATGAATATATTCATACAATGTTAGTTTTATATTTATATTTCATTAATATTCATATATTATATTATCCTGATTCTCCACAGGTACCGAAGTACGCCTCAGAAGCTCCGTAAGCTTGTACGAGTTCGGAGAATAAGTTTTGTTCTGGCTTACTGTGTCCTTACGCCACCTTAGGCGCAGCACTGTTAATTCGAACACAACAGTGAATGGTGGCTCGTACCCGTATGGACAAGAAAATTCCTTCTCTAGCCCAGGATCGAACTCAGTACCTTACGGTTGCGAAATACTGAGCCGACGCTTCTAACCACCAAGCTACGGACGCTGTGTTTAATGAAACAACTCTGAGTAAAAAGCATCAACGAAAAATGTATCCCTGTTGTCTATAGGTATGGTTTAAAAAATAAAATTTGTCGAATTAGTTTTATCCATTTTCTCACATTTGACATCAAGTATTTTTTGAACCATACACAACATGGATGCATAGTTTCCGAATTTCGATTTCAAATTTCCTCGGAGTTATTTTGTAAGAAATTGATGGAATCTGAAAAAAGGTTAGAAATAGTCTCTATGTACCATTAATTTCTAAGCCAGTCGACGAAAATGGTTGTTTACCATGATACCTTCCCATGCGTATGTTGGATAGTTTTTCCGATATCATATTTTGATATATGTACCCTAAAATATCATCAAATTGATTATTCACTTCAAGATTTTGCTCAACGAATTAGGTACAAAATGCAGGGATCCACTCACGTGATATACACAGTACCTACATAAATTCTGAAGGAACATACCGGGTTATTCAAAACTAAAATAAAATCTGGAAACTATTGATATTGCTAACTAATTATATGGCAAATATATGGTTTCGGGATATTGAAAACACAAAAATTGATAATAATGGTTATTTTGACAGTAGAAACAAGAAAATTTAGTTGTAGGGGTTTTTTCTTGAAAATAAGAATTCTTATATAACTCGTTTTACTGTAGATTATAGAAGGCGCTAGATCCCAAAAAAGAGACCTATCCTGTCAGGTAGAAAATGTATTTTTGCTCAAAAACCTTCTTTTGGAGATTTTCGTTTCACATAATGGAATTGCAATTCATGCATCTTCGAATGGCGGACATAGATTTTGTATTTCCTATAGCGAGTAAGCTTCTGTCAAATAATATCACTCACTTCCCTGTTTTTAATCACAATACCAAACTTTACTTTCACACCATGGACTGTGTAGCGTTCAATTTCATTGCAGCACAAAATACTTCGTATAGTAATTTGGGTTGCCTACTGATTTCGAGTTCGACGAATTTAAATTATCTCGGGGAATGTTTATCGGTTTTTTTTTTCCATATGTGCCAGATACGGTAATTTCCTTCAAGAAAGAATTTACTTTCGTACTTCGAAATTGGGAAAGTAGATATTTCGATTTATTCTGTGGAAATCCAAGAGTTTTGGGATAAAAATATTTTCCTGATTTCTTTCAATATTGTATTGCGAGTTGGTTATTTGATGAAGCAATATAATACCCAAATTTGGGGATCATTGGAGTGTATTGAAAGAGTATCTTTCTCCATTAGGCCACACAACATCAAAGTGAGTTTTTTTTTCATACATTCGTTAATAGTTTATCTTCATCTAGAACGATTAATATCGTACATCCCATTGTTCTAGGGCCTTTTTTTTTCCCGACTTTTTCTTCTTGAGTTTACGTTTGGAATATAACGTAAAATATAAGAGTGCTGTCGACAGAGAATTCAATTTACCTAAGATCCAAGAATATCAAGGATACTGAACGAGCGCTGCAGATTTTTGGTTTATGTTCAATTTTTGTCTTCACGAGTTTGGACTCACAGGATTGAGAATTGGTGACGTAGTTTTAATAATAGTTTTGTAACGTTCCTTTCTCTTTATTAGGGTGTTATGAAGCCAGTATTTTAAAAGGCCACGCTTTACTTGCGAACTCTTTATTTCGGTTTTATTAGAATACATTCGTTACGCTAGTTACGCTGTCCATCGACTGACCAACGGCCGGTCTCATACCCCCAATATGGGAGTGGGGATTCACGCCACTGAGCAACCGCAACCAAACATACATTTTCATAAATAATGTGTTGCTCAATAACCTTACATCCTCTCTCCCAAGTTGGTTTACACTCTTCATCACTTCACTAAAATGCCATTATATCAACAATATAAATACAAATTTATAATACATTATAATACCATGAGTCATACTGAGAACAAAATAGATTCGCTAAACTATGATACAATTCCTAACCTACTTGGCTTCTTAATCAATGTTCTATCTCTCAAATGATATCGGTCAACATCAAGATCATCAGTATTGCCGTTTTTATTCCCTGAATTTTCATTAAAACTATTTCTATGATTATGTAAAATTATATGTTCCCTAGTCCTACGACGTACTTTATTACCATCTTGTATTAAATAGGAAGGCTCTTCACATTTTTTCAAAATTCTACCTTTTTTCCATACATTATTTAATCTATAATTAACTATGTCATTTTCTTTTCCTTCCCTTAGATTTTTTGTATTTTTATCATAAAAATATTTTTGTTTTTTCTGCCTTTTATTGAAATTATTCATCAATTTTCTATTATTCACTAAATTCGGTTTCAGAAGAGTACTCAGTGAAGGTATATTATCTTTCAGACGCCTACCAAGAAATAACTGAGCAGGTGACAAACCTATATCCGGTATTGGACTATTTCTATATTTCAATAAATATATTTGTAAATTGCCGTTTTCATAAGCACACTTTTTCAAAATTCCTTTACAGATATTGACTGATTTTTCAGCCAATCCATTACTTCTCGGATAATTTGGACTAGAATGAATGATTTTTATGTCGTACCTACTAGTGAAATCTTTAAACAAATATGAATTAAAAGGTACATTATCACATACGATTTTATCAGGGAACCCAAATGAAGCAAAAATTTCTATTAGTTTCTTAGTTACCTCTCCAATAGATTTATTTCTTAGAACTTTGAATTCGATCCACTTAGAGTAGTAATCCATGATTGCAATATATGAGCTACCGCCGAAATCAAAAATGTCAGTTCCTACTTTACTCCACGGTCTATCAGGTATCTCATGACTCAACATCGGTAATTTGGCATTGTTTTGGCTGAATCTATTGCAAATTTCACAATTAATTATTAAGTCATAGATGTCTTTGGACATATTCGGCCAATAAAGGCACTCATTGGCTCTTGCTCGACATTTATTTATTCCTAGATGCCCTTCATGTATTTTTAGTAAAATAATGTTACGTTTTGATTCAGGTACAATCAATCTATCACCGTAAAATAATAAACCGTCAGATTCTGATATTTCATTTCTTATGTTATAGTAAATTTTAAGATCGTGAGGTAATGTTTTATATTTTTTCCAACCATTTCTAAGATAAATTTTCAATTGCTTTAGCATTTCATCATTTTCAGTAGCTACAATAAACTCGTTAAGTCTTTCTTCCGATATTGGTAGTAGTTTAGCAATACTGTGAACCCTAATATCCTCAACTTCAGTGGCGTACTTATCATCGATACTTGCTCTTGATAACGCATCAGCTATGTGCATATCCTTTCCCGGTAAGTAAACTATCTTTAAATTATATTTTAATAACCTATACAATAATCTTTGTAATCTTGTTGAAATCTTATTGATGTCTTTTTTAAAAATATTAACCAATGGCTTATGATCAGTATTTACAATTACTTCTCTTCCATACACTAAATAATTAAATTTTTCCACGGCATACACAATAGAGCAAAGCTCACGTTCTATATTGGCGTATCTTTTTTCTGCATCAATTAACGTTCGAGAGGCATACGCGATTGGCTTACGCTCTTGTAGCAAACACGCACCAAAACCGTCTAAACTTGCGTCACATTGAATTACTAAAGGTTTATTTGGATTAAAGTGAACTAGAATGGGTGCTTTTACGAGAAGTCTTTTAATTTTGATGACTGTGTCAGTATGAATTTGATCCCACTGGAATAATATATTCTTATGAGTTAGTTGTCTTAAGGGTGCCGTTAACGATGACAAATTCGGTAAGAATTTTCCTAGGTATTTAACTAAACCTAAGAATCTGAGTAGTTCTTTTTTATTCTTCGGGATTTCCATATTAGTAATTGCTTCTGTTCTCTCAGGGTCAATTTCAATCCCTTTACTAGAAACAATGAAACCTAGCAGTTTAACCTCAGATTTTTTAAATTGGAATTTATTAATGTTAAATGTTACGCCGTTATGCCTAGCAGCTTCTAAAACTTGCACTAATTTTAGGTCGTGTTCTCTTTCAGTTTCTGTTGCAATTATTAGATCATCTATGTAAATTCCGTTATTCAAAATATTACCAAATATTTCAGTATTTTTTCTCTGACATATTTCGGCCGCAGTATTGATGCCAAAGGGAAGTCGTTGAAACCGGTATGTGCCAAATGGGGTTGCAAAAGTACATAATTTTGACGAATTTTCGTCTAAACGTATCTGATAGAAAGAATCTTTTAAGTCTAATATGGAAAAATATTTTTTACCACTCAGGTCTGTTAATATTTCATCCGGCGAAGGAATTTGAAAATGCTCTCGCTTTAAATTCTTATTTAAATCTCTCGGATCTAAGCAAACGCGTAATTTTCCGTCTTTTTTTTCTGTGATTACCACATTATTAACCCAATCAGTTGGATTGGTCTCTTTACAAATAACATTTGCCTTCTCTAGTGACTCTAGTGTTGACTTAAATTTAGATGTTAAATTTTTAGGAATCCTACGAGCAGCATGAAGTACAGGTTCAGCACCATCTTTTAAAAATAATTTACATGGCTGTCCTGGAAATTGACCTAAATTTTCAAATACGTCCATATAATTTTTTATAATAGTATCTTTAGACATAAATTGAAAATTTGAGACATTTTTTTCTACCAAGTCAATCTTATTAATTAATTCACATTCTAAGCAACTTTCTAGACCCAATATAGGCTTGTCAGCTGTGTCAACAATATGAAAAGTTATGTAGTGTTCCTGACCTCTTACCAGGCAACTCACCCTCACTGAGCCCTCAACCGGAATCCTATTACCACCAAAAGCAATGAGGTTGACCTTTGACTTTTGGACACTTCTGGAAGGCATAATTTGTAGATATATTCTCGATGGCAGTATATTACAATCAGCTCCCGTATCTAATTTGAAGGAAATGTTATAACCATTAATATTCACAATTTCAGTTTAAATCTTATCATTGTTAATTGACTTGTTATAATTGACTTTTGTTAACTTTAAACTATCAATAAACAGATCATTTATGTCATCATTAATTATTTCTGCGTTTTCGGTTTCAACAGAGTGCACTTTCTTTTTGAAATTGTTTCTCTTACTTCTATCTAATTGTTTACCTGATTTTTTTACCAGGCAACCTGTTTCAAAATGATTTAACTTATGACAATAAAAACATTCTTTTCCAAACGCTGGACATTGTCCTGCATTATGCTTCGTATTACACTTTTTACAGTTATAAGGATTATTAAGAGAATGTCCATTTTTCATTTTTCTTTTTACAATGTTTGAAGTACTTATCTTAGATTTGGACGAGTTGATATTATCCAGCCTGATGCTCGTGCCGTCCATCTTCGTTGCCATCTCATCTGTTTGATGTCTGCTAACTTCAGCTATTTGGCATACA